>NC_138792.1:4025000-6425000 GCF_965178545.1 Coloeus monedula
CATGGGACCAGAGCATGGATGGGAGAGTGTGACTTCCCAGCTTTGTCCCTGCTGCAGTTCCATCCACATCTCCTGGAAAAAGAGGCTTTGACGAGTCCCATTTTAGGAGAAAGTCCTTGGGGCTGGGTGCAGGCAGTGCTGCCTGTCATGTTGCCCACCCTCCTGGCATCTGCCTGGTGGTGAGGTCCTGCCCAGTCAGCATTTCCCAGCCACAGGGAGCCACTCTGTCCCAGCATGTCCTTGAGACACAGAGGCTTCCCAAGTGCCTGGCATGGTCACAGTGCTGTGCCCGAGCCTTCCCCAGAGCAACAGCCAGTGATGATCTCATGTGCAGTGAGTCTGTGCATGCTCAGCATGGGGCAGTGTCCCCATCTCCCCATCCCTGCTGGTGTGTGCCAGTTGCCCTTCATTCCCAGCTGAACCATTTAACACGCAGATGAATGTGCCATCACATCCCAGCACTTCAACCCTGTGGCCACCCTGCCCAGCTCCCTGTCCCCTGCTCAGGGGCAGACCCTCACCTGTGGGTACCAGCCAGACCCCTCACCACTCCTGCCTTCCCTCTCCCCAGCTCTGCTCCTGACCCCACTTCCAGCCTTCCCCCAGAGCCCACATTGATTGGGGGTTGATTTGTGCTGTGGCAGAAGAGCCATTAAGGCTCTTGTTAGTACAGAGGGAAGGATGCCTGCTGTGCGCCCATGGCCACGTTGGGAAGCCAGATGAGGGCAGTAAATAAAGTTTCACTCTATTACAATGATTGGAAAGTCTTGAACGAGAGCAGCAGGCTGGCAGAGCTGCAGAGGAGGTGTCCTCCAAGGGGCAATTGTCAAACAACAATCTGCCAGCACAGTGCTCTGGTCCCCATTTATCTTTCTGCCTTGCCAGAGATGATATCCAAGCTCCTTGTGCTGCCTGGGGTGCTGAGGTGGCCACAGGTGTCCCTGGGGTTGTCCTGTGGGACAGGACAAGGTGAAGGACTCTTTCAGCAGTAGGAGGTCTGGCATTTTGCTGGGTTACAGGCAGCAAATCTGCTTCCAGAGGATTGTGGAGGCACATAAAACATGGGAAGGGCCTGACCTGCCACAAGTGGCATGGAGCCAGAGCTGCAGCTGTCCCTGGCTGGGATGCAGACGGTGATGGAGATCTCCACTCCTGCTATCTCCCTCCCTCACTTCAGTATTTCTGTGTGCTGGTTTCATCCCCAGCACGGCAGCAGCTCAGCTTTCCTCTCCTCGCTGGGTGTTGGGACACTTAATTCATTAGCATTAACGAGGTGTGCCTGGCTCTGCTGCAGCAGCACCATGATACAGCTCAGCTGGAGGTGCCTCCAGCCCCAGAGAGATTCTCGACAGAGTGAATGTGCTGTCAGCATCGGGTGGTTATAGCCCTCGGTTCCCCCTGCTGCTGAGTCACAGCCAGGCTCAGTTGCAAAACAGGCTGTAAAGTCCTTGTTTAGGGTTTATGGGGTCCATTACAGCATATCTGAGCAGCTCCAGTGCCCCTGCAATGGGCCAGGCTGGCAGCGAGGGCTGATCTCAGCAGGAGGCTGCCCCAGCCCCAGAGACACAGGCAGCATCAGGAAAGGGGCAATGCTCACTGAAGGACTTGTAGTCCTTAACTCACCGCGCTGAAGGGCAACACCAGGTGCCTAAAATTAGACTCCCACCTCCTAATTTAGGTACTTCAAAAAATAGGCTGATTTGTGTATTCCTTTCTCCCCCCACCCCCCACTGGCACGGCTCAGCATCCAGAGACTTCCAGGGAGATCCTCTGTTCCTGGGCATGTTGGAGCACTCCAGCAGCACCAGGTGTAAGAAACCCAAATCTTCCTGTAGCCGTGGTTTACCCTGAGTAGGAAAAGAGGAACTGCTGCTCCATCTCTGGAGGGGAGAGCCCTCATGGTGCTGCAGGAGCCTGATGGCTGGCTTGTGGCTGCTCCAGCACTGTTAATCAGTGTTATTAAACAGCAATCTTGTCCTGGGCCTCAGCTTACCCACGATGGGCTGGGGTTGCATCTCAGCCTGGCTATGCCTCAAGGGGTTTCTGAAACCCCAAAGCAGTGTCCCTGTAGCACCTCTCTGCTGCACATGGCCTCCCCAGCCTCCAGGAGGGACCAGACTGGTTCCACCCCTCTCTATCCCATGGCAGGTAACCGACCCTGTAGGAAAACGCTGGGCATGGCCAGCAGTGTGGAGACACAGCTGGGGCTACAGCCCTGTGTAAAGGGAGCCATGGGGCAAAAGCAATGCCATCCTGGCCCCTGCCAGGGCTGCTGGCTGGGATGGGTCCCAGTGCTCCCTCCCCATGCCTGGAAAGGTGGGAGACAGCCTGGCAGCTCCTCACGCGAGCCTGCAGCTGGAGCGATCTGCCTGTGCACGTTTCATAGTACACGTGTCCCATTAAGAAAAAGATCAGAGTTCCCAGGAGCTAAAAATAACACCAGGCAGTGGAGTTTGTCCAGGAGACAGTAAGGGATGCGGGGGCGTGGAGCAGAAGGTGTAATTTCACTGCCGGCTCTGCCAGTGACAGGGTGCAGGAGAAGGGGAATGAATCAATCCTGCCGTGGTGCAGGAAATCGCTGCTGAAGGAGCAGCGTGGGGCTGTGGTAACTCAGCTCCAGCCTCGCTCCTGTCGGACCTGAGGCGGTGCAGGGGGAGCACAGCTGGGTCCCAGGGGTGCCCTGGGGTGTGCCAGGGTGCAGCAGACAAGGACAGAGGTGCCACGGTGCTCCCAGCAGGCAGCCGTGTGGAGATGCTGGGGCAGCAGCATCCTGGGAGATGGGTGTGAGCTGTAGGGCCCTGTGATGTTGGAGTGACAGGGCTGCTCTCCATATGGCAACCTCTGGTGCTGAATGAAAGAGTGAGTGCAAACACAGATCCTAATTACCACAGCTCCTCCAGAGCCAGCTCTGCCTGCTCTCCCCAAGCTGTCAAATGCTCTCTGGCAAATGCCTCCACCTCCTTTCCATGGCTGAATTGAAGCTATTTATTCTCTCCTCAAGATCCAGCAGCTTCTGTTTTACCACTAGTTGAACAGCTGGGAGAGAGAGCAGGAGGAGTGAGGAGGGGAGAAACTCCTGTAGCTCCTTTTAGCCCAGTCAGTAGCACCAGAAAATCCAAGCCCTGTGAGAGAGAGAGCAGAGGTCAGTGCCTGTCCTGGGCCAAGGAAGCACCTGGCCTGAAACAAGCTTTGCGGGAGAAATGACCTTCATTCCTTGAATGTTGTCAGTGGCATGAGGAATGGGATGGGCAAAAAATTTGCTCTTCAAGGTTATTGAACTCATTGCCCTCCAGGTCTTGGATCCCAGCATGGGTTAGAGCACCTGGCAGGGCCCAGATGATCCTATAAGGACACACTGAGAGAGATGGAGGAGTCCAGCCTGGAGAAGGGAAGGTTCCAAGGAGACCCTAGAGCCCCTTCCAGTGCCTAAAGGGGCTCCAAGAGAGCTGGAAAGGGGCTTTGGACAAGGGCCTGAAGTGATAGGACAAGGGGTAAAGGCTGTAAGATGAAAGAAGGTTAGATTAGACATCAGGAAGAAACTCTCTACTGTGAGGGTGGTGAAGCCCTGGCATAGGCTGGAACAAGATGGTTTTTAAGGTCCCTTCCAACCCAAACCATTCTGTGATTCTAAGCCCAGGCTCCCACCACAGCCTGGAAGGGAAACCACAAAAAAAAAACCACCCAAACAAACAAGCAAACATGGTAACAGGTCCAATTAGCAAAGGCATTTGGCTTCCCAGCGCCGCTCCCCATTGCTGCTGGCTTTTGGAAGGGGCTGGGTGAGATGACTGGCAGCTCCAGCAGCTTTGTGCAGATGGACATATCTACTCTCTATCTGGAGAGCTTTTGTCTCCCCAGCCAGCCCTGGCACTTCTCTGCTGCTGCAGCCAGAACAGACAACCAGTGTCCACCACCTCTCCTGCACCCAGCCTCATCCTGCTGGGACCTCCGGGTGGGTCAGCACCCACAGCAGTTCCAGGGTAGTTGTTCCCTGGGTGCTGCATCCCTGCAGGGACTGGGCTTGGAACCCCAGGGCTTTGGGCTGGGAGGGTTCCTGGCTTTGGGAGCTTATACTCTCAGCCTGACTTCCCTTGGTGCCTGTGCATGTTTGCCCCCCACCCGGCCTGCCCTCAGCTTTGGGGTGACACCCAATACCTGTTTAAATCTGAGATTTCCAAAGTGGATATCCAACAGGTTTCTTGAATATCAGCACCCAAGTGGGAGACAGAAACACCTTTTCCCACCTTCCTTGGTGGGGAAAACATCTGAAGTATGAGACAAAACACAGAGGAACGACCTTCCTTGGTACTTGTCAAGGTGGACTTCGACAATCCTCGTGGGTCCCTTCCAATTCAGGATATTCTATGATCTCCACAGTCCTCTGAAATAACTGCAGGTGCCAGCCTGTCCTGCCCGCTGGTGACAAACCCTTTGGAAAAGGCAATGGTTTCCTGCTGCTCCCAGCTCTGCTCCCTCGTGCTGCTGCTCTCCTCCCAGCTGGTGAGCCTGTTGATTATATAAACTGCTCGCTCTCAAGCATTGATAGAGCTGTTTGCCTCCCACCCCACAGGGCTTTGCAAGCTCTTCTTGTTTTTTTTCTTGGCTTAATGGGATGTTTACTCCACAACAGCCTTCCCTCAACACCCAGCAGGAGGAACTCTGAACCACCACCCCAACAGCGAGCTGACTTTCACACTGAGCTGGGACTAGACGTGAGTTTCCTCCCTGCTGCAGCTCCTGACACTGCTGGGGTTAAATGTTAGTCCCCAAACCCAACTGAGAGGTCTTGCAGCTCATTTCTGTCCTGAGGAAGAAGCTCCTCGTATGGTTTGGAATCTGAGGACTCTTCAGCCTTGTGCAGGTAGGGCTGGGTCTGCGGTGTGTGCCAGAGTCCTGCCCTGTCATGACAGTGCAGCTCTTCCCAGGCGACAGGGATCTGGCTTGGCAGCTGCCAGCCTTGTTTCATGACAACTGCCAAGCAGGCATCAGGTAGTCGTGATTTCTCCTACTCCCTCTGACTTGGAGCGAGGGACAGAGTAGGAGGGGCCTGCTCTGCTTTTCTTGTGGAGGAAAGAAAACCCAGGTGTGCACAGATCTCCTTCTCATCAGTCCACCTTACACAAGTGTGACACCCGTGCTCCCCACCTTCTCCCCTCATCTGCTCCCCCCTGGGTGCTGTTCCTGGGGCAGCGAGGGTTGTACCATGGCAGGTGTTCTTGCAGCTACAACTGGTACCACCAGCATCACTGGTTTGATCCGTGGCTGTGCCCATTGACTGGCTCCGTGATACCTCTGCCACATGCTGGTGTTCTCTTCCTTTACCCGAGCCTCCAGCACTGGGGCAGCCACGACTGCTGTTACTCATTTCTTCAGAGAACAGGAGCCCCATGGAAGTGTGTTTCTTGCTTGCCATGAGCTCTGTGGTGTACATTTGTTGTCTTGGTCTCACCTCCATTCTGCTGCTCTTTCTGACTATCAAAAGCCCCTGCAGAGTGTCACCTGAGGTTCTCCCAGTGCTGCAGTGAAACTCTCACCTTGTCAACACGGACAGCAAGAGTCCCTGGGGGGAAGGCAATAAAGCTGCTGACTCCCTAAGGGCTCATCCAGCACGGAGCAGCAGCGTGGAAGAGTGGCAAGTGCTGCAGTGCAAACCCAGCAGTCTTTGTCCCATCCTGCAGCACGGAGCTGGGGACACGCAGCAAAGGGCAGGGCACCCATGGGAAGGCGGTGTGTGGTGATGGCACTGTGAGATTAGGAGATGCCAGTGGACGGTCTCTGAATTAACTGTACCAGGTAGGGAGTCTTAAAACATTTGAAGAGGGCAACATATAACCACAGAGGAATGATTCAGGTGCCCAAGGAAAAGAAGTAAATTTGTGTTTCCCTCGCAGGAAGTGCACAGGATAAGGAGCAAGTTGCTCATGTTACAGTTTCCCACTGCTTCCCAACTCTCACCCAACACCAACTGCACAACAGTTGTCTGGCAAATAAGCTATGCAAAAATAAGGAAACTTTGCCAAAAACGCAGCCGAAAGAGTAAAACTCTCACAGATGATACTGCTGCTCAGAGGCACTTGCCTCTTGCCTTTAAGCAGGCTTTATACCAGCATCCAAACACAAAGAAAGAAAATCTAACAGGTGTATATAAGCAGTTGGGCACAAATGAACAAATCCTCAAACTCCACAGGGAACAAGTTATGTTTTGTGGGGGATGTCTTCATGTACAGACATTTAGAGAGAGGGGTGTTTTATTTTGTGGAATAAGTTCTGACATTGAAATCTAGAAAACCATTTGAGCTTTGCTATATCTTCCCAATCTTCATTCTGGGAATACTCTTTTGAATTTCACAGTTGTATCTGTAAAGGGCCAAAAAATGCAAACAGGTTTAAAATAGATATATAAAGGAGACAATTAGATGTCAACAGACAACCTTCAAAGGTGCGTGCTGTGTCAAACAGGGAAAACAGGAGAGGATATAAATTTGGGATGAGACAAGTTTTAAGGTGTGACATGCTAAAATCATAACATGTATTGAAGACTATGCCAAGGTCATTTAGAAGAAAGGCAGCCAGTGCTGTGCTAGATTCTTGTGTTTCTGTGGCTGCAAAAAGCTCTGACATAAGGGCATCACATAAAACTGAAATTAATCCCTTTACAACAGAATCTGCCATGGACGATGTTGGAAAATTCACATACTCTGCCCTTTCCTATAGCAGATAAATCTAAAGAACTCTCCTAAACCAAAATGTCAGAAAACGCTTTTGGAAAATACTGATGAGATGGAGAGCAAGAGATTGCCAGGACTAGGCAGGATTTCCCTACAAGCTCTAGAGGAGGAGCAGCGTGGAGTTACTAAACTACCAATGGGGCTGGGTGCCCTGCTCCCGGGCTGAGCACTGAGATCATAGAGTCAGGAGGCAGCAATTGTGACTGCAATTTCTGTAAAAGCTTAGAGCCAGGAAACTATATCCAACTTCTGTACAGAGCAAGTGAGTTGCTTAAAGCTCTGATAAAGAATAGAATGGGAAGATGTGGCAAGTCATATGATGGAAGTCAGTCATATTTTCAAAGGAGGAATTCGTGGCTTGCAAATCTATTATTCTTTCTTGAGTACGTTAGCCAGCTAATAGTGTACTTGAATTCCCCAATTCCATGGTAACCTAACTCCCAGCCCTTGCTTCTCAATCTATTTGTAAGAAATGCACACAAGCCTCCTTTCATGCATTGATAATGTAGTTTCCTTAAGAGGTTTTGTTTATTTTTTTTCCCCGCCAAGACTGGGAGGGTGGTTACCATGGAGTTACCTATGGACGGGCGGGCAGACAATCCCATGCCTTTGGAAAAGGGCATGAAGAGTATGGTGACAAGGTTTGCACATCATACATGATGTCTAAAGGTAATTAACAAAAAAGCTAATGAAGCACTGCAGAAGGGGTTCATGACGTTTAGCGATGACAACATGGCAAGCGGCATTCAAGGAGAAGTGCCACAGGCAGAGGGGCTTGCAGGGCAGGCCAGTGGCGGCCCGAAACTGGCGGCCGCTCGGGGAAGGAGCCCCTGCCGCGGCAGGCGGGCGCCCGGGCAGGCTGGGGGAGGCACTCGGCTGCCGGGAAGGGGCGCGGGAGGTGCGGGGGTTTGCGGTGCCTGCCCGCCGGGCCGCCTCCAACGCCGCGGGGCTGGAGCGAGGACACCCGGCGGGAGACACGGCAGAGATGCTGCGGCTGGGGACGGGGCGCGAGGAGGTGGGCGAGGGGCTCCTCCGATGACCGCTGCCGAAATCCCGGCCCTCCGGTAGCCACCGAGAGCGCCCGTCCGTGCGCACCCCGCAGGGAACTCGGGGGCGATGCCCGCCGGTCCCGGGCGGGGCGGGCGGGGGCGGGAGGGCTCCGCAGCCCCCGGCCAGGGGGGGGGGTCCGCCCGCCTCCGCCCGCCCCGCGTCCCGCCCCGCCCCGCCGAGCCGCCGCCCGCCCTCGCCCCGCAGAGCCGCGCACCGCGCTCGCCGCCGCGGGCACGGGAGCAGCGGGCCGGGCCGGGCCGGCATGGCGGGGACGGGCGCTGCGGGGCGGCGGCAGCAGCGGCGGAGGGCCCCGTCCGAGCGCTGAGGGCGGCGGGCCATGGGGGCGGCGGCGGCGGGGGGCTGCGGGAGCCCTGCCCTGCCCGCCCGCCGCGCCGCCCGCCTCACCCGCGGGGCTTCCTGAGGGAGCGGCGGCGGCGGAGCCCAGGTGAGCCCTTGCCGGGGGCGAGCGCTGCCCGCCGCGGTGCCGCGGGCTCGGGGCGGGGACACCCGTCTGTCCTGCGCGCCGCACGGGGAGTTTCGCCGGCTGCCCCGGGATGCTCCGGCGGGACCGAGGGGATGGCGAGAGGCGGGCGCCTGCCGCCCCCTCCCCGGCGCCTCCTCGCGTCCCGGTGCCCGGCCGCTCCGCTTCTCCCGAGGCGTGTTACAAGGGATGCCCAGCTCCCCGGGCGCGGGCTGCCCAGAAAGCCATCGCTGGCGTGGAGGAGCTGGAGCAGAGCTCTGTCTCGTCCTCCGCTGGGAGCTCAGCACGCAGGGTCAGCTGGAGATGTGCCTGTGGCCTTCTGCTGGTGCCGGGGTGGTGATGGGGTACCCCGTTCCTGGCCGTGCCGTTGCTCCGTCTCCCTGTCGCTGTCTCGGTAGCCCTCGAGCGGTGCATCCGCGGGAGGTACGCGCCGAGATGCACGGGAGGAGGAATCTGGCTGGAGGGGCTCGCGTGATCTGGGTCGGATCGGTGCGGCTGAGCACCGCACGCACTTGAGATGGCTTTCCCAATCGCGGGGCCCTGGGCAGGGCAAGGCTGAGCAGAGAAAGTGGGGCTCGGGGCAGGGAGCTCTGCCACTTCCCCCTCAGGTCACCTTGGCATGCTCCTGGGTGACAATGTTCTTGCTACTAGTCTGGTATCATGGCAGTTGCCATCATGAAGCGTGCCTGATTGAGCTGAAAGAACAGAGACGAAGGCACTTGGCTTCTGGCTTGAGGCTTGTTTGGGTTTGGTTTTTTTCCCTCATTTTCCTATTTTAGAGCAATTTGGATGGGATGAGTTTTCCTCCTTGTCGGCAGCAGTACTGGTAGAGGGATGTGGCTTGCTTTTGAGGAAGTGCAGTTTGAAAACATTCTCACCTTTCTCTTCTCTGATGACAACCAGTGGGCTGTGTGCCACCTTCAGCCTTCCAGTGCCTCAGTTTCCCCATGTCTACAGTGGAAAGGTCGAGGAGAGAAATGCTGGTTTGCACCATGGGATGTGTGTTCTGGTGTGTGAGAACCTCTGCTGGCATGAGATTGCCTGGAGGGCAGAGTGGTTCTGGGTCAAGCCCAAGGGAGGCTGAGCCCGTGGCCCCTCTTTGGGAGGAGGAAGGTGCTGAGTGCAAGGGAGGGCTGGCACTGCCTCTGATCTGGGCACAGACCCTGGCAGGGTGCTCCCCAGGTTTAGCAGCCCTCCATACCCATCTGTAAGCTGCTGGCATCCATGTCGTCCTGCAGTGAGGAGTTCATGCTGCACCTGAGCAGCAAGAAAAACAGCATCCTTTTTTTATTTTTCATAACAAGTTGGGGGTTTTTTGGCTCCCACATCCCCTGTGGTCATTTCCTGCCCAGGCAGTGCCCTGTCCCTGTGCCTTAGAGCACCAGCGTGTGGCTGAGCCTGCAGCCTCCTGCTCTCTGGCTGCTCTCTGAGGACCCCCATGATGCTGAACTTTCTCTGGCGTTTGCTGCCATGCTGCTGTCTCCTTCCACTGTGGCTGTCACCTCACAGCCACCAGGACAGCAGGGACCAGCCATTGCTCGTGTGTGTAAACAGCTTCTGGCTGGAGCCGGGCTGTGACAGTGCAGGGCTGTGGAGTGGTGGGGAGCATCGGGGAGTGCCTGGTGCTGAGAGCAGCTTTGCTCCTCAGGCTCTGTGATGCTGCTGCAGGAGCCCGTGGGGGAAATCAGCCCCTTGGGACTCCCTGGCATGGGTTGATACTGTGGCTGCTCTCCTGGTTTGACAGTTCAAGGTGCCAGCTGGCCACTGGATTGGCATGGCAACAGCTACTGTGCTGCAGCTCCACTTGCAAGCCACAACTTCAGCATTGCTGCAAGACCGACCCATGGTGGGGGCACAGGGCACTGCTGGTTGGGTGCTCCACCACAGATAGCACTGAGCCACCAGCATCCCACAGCTGGAGCACATCTGCCCCTTCCCAGGGCTTCAGCACTGCTGGCACCGAGGGCTGTCCCTGCCAGCTGACAAGCTGCTGTGGCTTGTCCTGGTGTGAAGTCCCCAATCCTGTCCCCAGGGACCAGTGCTGCTGGCTGCCCAGCAGCTCACTCGGCTGCCCAGGAAGCTTGATCAGCTCAAGGGAATTGAGATCACTTGTTGCGGATGGATCCGTGGAGCAGACGCAAACCCACGTCCTCTTTGCACAGGGGCAGGTGTGGGGAGCACAGTGAGGATGCAACTGAAGTGGGCTCAGGCCTGGTGCCTCTCTGTAAGCCAAGGGGTGCAGTGCTGGGGATAAGGCTGGGGAAGGGAAGAGGTGCCACAACATGTATTAGGGAGCACAAGGGACCTGTTGGCCTCAATCTTCCTAAGGCAGGAGGGCAGCCACATGCTTACAGTTAACAGCAGTGAGCCTTGGAGCTCATTTCTGCCTTAGAGCAGGCCGGTTGGAGCTTTGAACTGGAACTGAAAAGCATAGAGCCCTGTCTAGCACAGGAAAAGTCCCCGAGAGGGAAGAAGTCAGGAGAGAAGATGCTGTTTGCACCAGCCACCTTCATGTTCACCACCTGAGCTCCTGGGAGCTGACCTGCAATGCTGGGGCTGAGCAGAGCTCCGGGACTTGCCTGTGGATCTGCAGAGCTGGGATTTTACCTCCAGTCACAGCCCCAGGATAGCAGGAAGATGCTTTTATCGTTTGCTTGGTGGCTGCACCCTGACACTGAAGGACAAATCCTCAAATCCTCAGCTTTGCCTTAGCACTGGTCCTTCCTCCATCACACTGAAATCAGTAGCAAGCCTCTTTCCTGATTCATACCCATGAGTTCTGTGTCCTTTTCCAGGGCAGCTCCAGCACTCAGGCTCCATGGTTTCGTAGTGAAAAAAAGATAAAGATATCTTTTAGATAAAGATCAAGTTGGGTGCTGCCTTGAGGAGCATCCAGCCTGGCTGGAACAAGGCTGAGATCATGGGCTGAGAGCGGGCCCCCACATCATCACTGGGGCAGCAAGGCTGCTCCCATCTCTCGCACCGTGGGGCAGAAACAGCCCACATCTCCCAGGGCTGAGATGCTCTTCGATGCCATCCTCCTCTCCCAGGACATCCCTGGGTGATGTCTTGGAGCCTGCAAAGGGAAGAGGGTGATGAGCTGATGTAACGGGGCCTTTGGCTCCCTGACAGAGCAGGGCTTGTTTGGGTGTGCTCCTCCCCAGTCACAGCACCGATGGGTTGCTCCAGCTTTGAAAGTAGGGGACAGAGGCATGGATCCACATCAGCCAGGGAGAAGCACTTTGGAATGTGCAAGGAAAAATGGCACCATCAAGTCGTGCAGCTCATCTAAGTGGTGGCTTTGGGGACTGGAAGCTGCCTCTGGCTTGTTGAAGGACACACCTTTTTCCACTTGATCCACCTAAAACAGAGTCTTTCTTCTTCTGTGGCTCCTTCTGGGGGTGTGTTCAGCTCCATGCACCTTGGAGGGCTGGAAATCTCTGATCTGGCTGAATTTTAATCCTTGTAAGGGGTGGCTGTCCCCACAGGGAAGAGAGGGATGGCTGCTTCACAGCCTTCTTCTGTGAGGCTGAGTGAGCTCTGCTCATCCTCTGCTCTCACCTGTTATGGTGGGACTTGTCTTCCCTGAAAATGGAGAGCCAGGAGAAGGCTGGGGAAGGCCCTACATGTACCTGAGCAGAGACTTCTGCAGCCAGGACAGGAACATGATGGCCAGGAGCCGTCTCTGAGGACTTGGCAGTCAAGAAGCTCTTTCATGCCACTTGAAGTGATGACCAGAACACCATGGCTGGGTGCAGGATGGTTGAGGAGCCTCAAACCTGGCTCAGCCACAGCCAGACTGAGGGAGCACCATGCTCAGTTTTAATTTCTGCTCGGTACTGCGAGTGCTCACACGCATTCACAGATGGGCCTTTTGTCTCCCAGGAGTGCACAGATCCTCCACTGTGTAAAATTCACTGTGCTTCTGCCATGCCATACCTCCATCCCTGACCCCCCCATCCCTGCCTGCACAGCCTGAGCACGCACACGGATGCCTGGTGACGTTGGGAACGCTTCCGAGCTCCCTCGCCATTCTCCCTCTCTTTTAAAGTAAGCAGGAGCTGGGCTCAACAGCCAGTCAATAGCAAGACTTACCTCTTAAATAGCATTATTGATTGCCCAGGAAGCCTGGTTTTGTATCAATAGATACATACACACACACAGGCGAGTCTTGTGCCAGGTGCTGGTGGTGAATGGCACAGAGGAACGTGCAGAGATGGCTTGTTGCAGGTGGGGACACACGTGTGTCTCCATGTGAGGCAGATGCAGCTCTCCACTGGAGAGCAAGGTGAGGCACCCTGGGGTCTTTGATTATGGGCCTTTCACATCTGACCAGCACTATTGTGCTGCCTTGACCACACTTGAACGTGTGTCCCTTTCTTCCTAACACGTGACACTGATGCAGGACCTCTGCCAGCTTGCTTTGCCTCTGCGTTTGCAGGGAGGCCTCTGCACTCTGCCTTCGGAGAAGATGTGCAGATGTCTGCCCACAAATTGCGTGGTCTCCTCAAAGGTCACTGACCCAGCAGGGATTCTTCACGTGGGAGACTTGGGATAGATGTGCAAAACTCAGTCTGCTGTAGACTGTTTGGAGAGGAGGATGGATGAGACAGGCTGGACCCGTCCTGCCAGGGAGGGCCTTGCCTTGTGTCCTTGTGTCTGGTGGTGCAGGCTGTGAGCTGACACATGTGGGGAGTGTGGTAGGACCTGGCTGAGCTCCAAGCAGGTGGAGCCATGGGAGTGTGGCAGGGAGGACAGCTCACTGCCATGCCTGCTCGGGAAAGGCAGTGTGCTGCTGCTCTCGAGCTGTCTCCCTTCAGGTAATGGACAGTGGGTGCAGGAGAGCTCCCATGGGCTGTGGGGCTTCACTGGCTTCATCTCCTCAGGGCTCAGAGTGGCTCTTGCCCCTCAGAGGTGGCAGGGTGCTTGCAGTAGCCAAGTTGTGGCTCGCTGCTCAAAGCTTGAGTTGCCAAGGCACTGCACGTGCCTCCATAGCGTGGAGCCAGCCCCTCATGTGGGGAGAGATAAGAGAGAGCCAGGGGCTGGAGCTGAGTGTGAACAGAGCTGCGTCCCTCCTTTTGTGCAGCACACTACTCTCCCTGGAGCGGCTCGGTGTGCTGGGAGCCCTGGCTGCTCTGTCCTCCAGGGTCGTGGAGCTCAGCCAAGGTGCAGTGATGCTCGTGAGAGGAATTGCAAAACCTCCTGCCAGGTTTGCTGTAGCAAAGTTTGGGCTGTGGCAGTTTGCACTGGTGCTGCAGAGCCCCGTTGCCCAGCCTTGCCCAGGGCTGCCACAGCAGCCAGCCTTGCTCGCCTGGCCACGTGTGCTAACTCACACTCACTCTGTGACAGAGCACAGCCCCATGTCCCATACCTGGCGTCCAGCCTTGCTTTGGACCGTGCTTCCTGATGCTCTGCTCTCTCCTGGGATTAGCTAAGGCCGAGGAAAGCATCGGCTGCATTGTCACAGGCAGCTGAAACAGCTCAGATGATCCGTGGGGTCGGCTCGCCGAAGCCTGGCAGGCAGGGGCTTGTAAACCTTTGTGAGTGTCACTGTTGAGCTGATCAGTGGGCACGGGAAGTTCTTGGGTGTCACTGCTGTGTGTCCATGCATATAAATGTGTGTGTATATGTAGCAGTCTGAGATCTTGCTCCTGTTTGGACCCTCTCAGCGTTTTTCTAGACAATGCCTGCCCGCAGCGAGCGCCGGTTGCTTGATCTTAGCCAGCCAATCTATGCAGGGATCTCGGGAAAGAACAGTTGGGGTTTTATGAAGCTGGCATAATTTACAGCTAAAATAGCACACCAGATATATGTCCAATCTAATCTCCTTTGTAATCTTGTTTTCATTTAAGCCTCCAGGGTGGTGATGGGGGGAGTAAGGCAAGCAAACTGCGAAGGGAGTTTATTACCCGTGCCAGGGAGATTTGCGTGATGCTCTCTACCAAGTGACCTCAATTTGCAGAGGTTAAAGCTGGCTGTGGTGGTCTGTGGCTTGGAGGGGTGTCTCCTGCCTGTGCTGGGGGCACTGAATGCAAATCCTTCTGCAGATGGCTGTGGGTGTGTTCAGGACCATGCACACTGTGAAGCCATCCCAGTGCCTGCTCCCGTGACCAGGCAGGAAGAGCGATGCGATGCATCCGTGTCACCCTGACCAGCTCCACAGGAAAAGGAATGAAATTATCTCTCTGCTGCTGCCTTTGCGGGTTGTATTTCTCTTTAGTTTTCAAACCACATATTGTCCCAGATCTCCTGCCAATAGCAGGGAGCAAACTGATAATGCAGCTGCTATTAATAAAGCAGCATCGTTACATATTCATATCAATCAGACTTCTAATTCCACAATATTTTTTCAAGAAGAAAAGGCAGTGCTTCACTGGGGCGATGGAGGAAGCTGTCAGGTGGGATGGTGTTGGAGATGCCTTTCAGCAGCACTGGCAGAACCTGCTCCCCTCACATTTTTTCTCTTGGGGATTCCTGTACTGAGCTGGCCCTGGGGTTCTCATCCACCTCCCCTTCAGCTTTCCTTCTCCCTGGGAGTGCTGAGCTAAAAGGTGGGATCCCCAAGGCAGTTCCAGGATCCCTGGAGCACTGTCACTGTGGGGAAACACGAGCGGTGCGAGACGGAGAAGCACTGAATTCCAGCGGCTGGATTTGGCAGGAGAGGCTCCATGCTCTTCTCCATTTTATATAGAAATTTTCGCATATTATGCAAATTTCAAAGCAAAGTATGGAAAATCTGGGTATAAATCTGGGATGTATGTGTGTTTGTACAGCCATTAGAGAGGGAAGTATACCACAGAATCCTGGCCGATGGATAAATAGACTCACACTGCCATTCCTGCAGTAAAATATGCTTTTTGTCATTGCTATAGTATAAAAAAAAGTACAGTCTCCAAAACTGTAGCAGCACTTTATGGTATGCTATAAATTGGAAGAGATACCTGATTATTCGTAGAGTATTATGGAGGTCTCAGTGACTTCACCATTAAGCCCACACCAATACTTTGACCATAAAGCAAAATCCTCTCTCTCACTCCTTTATGATTGAATTCAACATCCAGATTTGACCAAATAAATCTTGTGAGGCTGAGCACGTTTTTCCATGAATGTTGTTCTGGAAACTCGCCCTTACCCTCGGGCTGGGAACGTTTTGAAGCCTTAGCTGTGGGATCTCCAAGTCCTAAACCAAGCCTCGCAGCCCTCGAGCCTTTCTGAGCTCTCTCATCCCTGGCGCATGTCAAAGCTGCTCCCAGCTCATCCCTGCTTCCTCTGGCTCCTGGCACATGCCAGGGAAGGGAGCGTGGCTGTTCCACCAGGTTCCGTGGTGGCAGCCCTGCGAAGAGGGCTGGCGTTGAGCCCTCCCGGCAGCAGCTGCCGGTCGCTGCAGCAAACAGTTTCCAAGCAACTCAGAGGCTGCCGGTCTGAAAAGACTCCTGCTAGAGGCTTGTAATATTAATGGGAGTTATGGAAAGGAGGAAAGCTAAGAGATGTGGGAAGGGCAGCCGGTGTGGTGTCCCCAGTATCCTCCTGCCGTCAGTGATGCTGCGATGGGATGCAGGGCGCTGCTGTCCTGCCAGTTCTTCAGCTGGTTGCTGGGGCAGATGTGGAGGAGGCAAAAGGTGCAGTCCCTGTCCCAAAGAGCTTGTGTCTCAAGCCTCCATCCAGCTTTGGCACCTTCTCTGAGCAGATCTGTTCCCCAGCATTGCTCGGCTGTGCCACAGCCTGCGGCGAGTGCTCTGCTCATCTGGCCTGGGGAGATGGGTGGTGTGTGGGCAGCTGAGGGGTTCAGGTGCAGAAAGCTGTGTGGTCATAGGAGGAGGCAAGCAGGATGTCTGCCTTCATCCCCATCAGCAAAAGCATGGAGAGGAGTGCAGGGACAGCTCCCTGCAGCCAGCTGATGTCAGTGGAAGAGGCCATCAGGGCTCCTGCCGAGGTTTCTGGACTCTCAGAAACCTGAGCCCAAGGGAGGAGAGACACCATGGTAGGGCTCATCAGGATTTGAGCTTTGACACCCAGAGCTAAGCCCTTTCCTTGGCAGAGTGAGTGTGTCTGGAGTGTGACAGACAGCTGGGAACAAGTCCACTGTGTCCACACTGGAGGCTGGACCTCCAGCCACCAGACAGGTCTGCACAGTCCTCCAGAAGCAGTCTCTGGTGTGCAGCCATGCAGTGGCAGCATGCAGGAGCAGTGTCCTGCTCTCACAGCACCAGCCATGCTGAGTGGATCTGCCACCTGGGTAAGGTTCTGTGCTAAGATAAAGGCTTGGCAACTCCTTGGATTCATCCCTACGTTTGGATGCAGGGGTTGTCACAGCAGCAGGGCTGGGATTTTGGGGGGAAGGAAGGTGGTGGAGCAGCCTGTGGGGTGTTGGATGGGAGAGAGGAGAGACCAGGCTGTCCCACGTGGTCACTTGGTCCCCAGCACAGTGTAACAGTGGAGGCCAGGCTTGTTCCATGCGAAGTGGGCAGAAAGTGAGGTTAGTCCTGTTGGTTGGGCAAGCCCCTTGCCCCTATCAGAGCACGGGATGCTTGATTTTGGGGAGGAGTAGGAGATTAGAGCTAACTGGGAGAAGTCAGGAGTTGTGTTGGTAGCAGGCAGGATTACTGGTGTCACAGGGGAGCTGCAAAGTGCCTGTGCTGTTTGCTGTGGTTCTACAAGCAGGAGGCATCTGGCTTTTCTTACCTTGTCTGTGAATTTAACTTTCTGTCTCTCCTGAGGTAGTGTGAGCTCAGGATGGGAAGGGAGATAAGGAAGAATTGTTTTTTTGCTGAGCAACAGCAAATCCAACACATATATCATTGTGAGCAATTACTGGCCTTGCAGGAGTGCAGAGGCCATGAACAGCTTTCTGTGGAAGAGAAGAGCTGCCTGGGCAGCCAGGCAGGGGCTTGGGGGTACCTGGGGAGGAGATCCATCTCTCCCTGTACATGGGAATAAACTCCTGGATATACCATTGGGGCACTTAAATCCAGAGATGGATTTCAAGAGAAAACAGCTGTCATGGTCCAAATGGGTGAAGTCCTGGTCCTCAGGCAGGCATTTCACCCTGGAAATGGAAAACAGCTGACTTGGCAGCTCTTCTGTGTTCTGGTTTGGGCTGAGCTCTCACCTGCTACCAGAACCCCCAGGGTGGCCATCTACACAGGGCACATAACTCCTGGGCAAGTGATGCCACCAGACTGTATCTGATACTGCCTATGTGTGCCAGAGCTGCACAAGGCTGTTTGCAAACAGGCTGAGCTGGGAAGGTGCCCAAAGAAGGGCTGTGCCAAGAGGAGGGAGGACAGGGTCATCCTGCAGGACTGGGAGGATGCAGGGCTGCCTTGCAGCACAGGATCCCACGTGCTGGGACAGCCAGGCCGTCAGGAGCAGATGGGCTGTCTGTCTGCTGCAGTCCAGCATCTCCTCTGGTGCTCCAGCAGGGCAAAACATGGGTCCCCACCTGCCCTGGAATACTGGATAAGTGCTGGGTGTCACCTCCCACCGGTGGGTGACCAGTGGCAGGGTGCTGCCCATGGAGACACTCTCCCTGGGGACTGGCTCCTGCCACAGGCTGCCACAGCAGTGCCTGTGCTATCATAAATCCGCCTGGCATCAGCGCAGAGAGCATTCCCGCTGACTTACGGCCTCTCTGCTCCACGAGGATAGGAAGCGGCGTCGCACGGCTGGCTCTGCTGGCATTTACTGCGTCACGAGCTCTCCTTCCTCCCCGTGCGACGTCAGCGAGACACGGAGAGCGGCTGCTAAGGGCAGGGATGGTGTGCTGGCAGCTCAGACCCCTGTGAGGGGCAGGTGGCTCCAGCAGCATGGTGAGAAGCAGCTGTTCCCACACCGGGAAGCACTGTGGTTATGGTTATCAGCTGCCACTCTTACCCCCGCCTTGCGCTGAGGAAAAGGTGGAGGCCAGGTGTGAAATGGTGCCACCCCTGCTGTGCTGCCTGATGGCTCTGGTCTCGTGTGTGCTACCCTCCACCCTTCCAAGTCACTGCTTGATCCTTCCGAAGCTGCCTTGCGTGCTGGGGTCCTCTGCCACCACCAATGATGGCACCACGCTTGTGGCCTGCTCTGCTCTCAGCAGTGGGGCAGCCACGTTCACCCCTGGCACCAGCTGTGCAGTCCACTCGAGGCCTTGGGGCTGCAAAACTGACCCATCATGGCAGTGGATAAGGCTGGGAGAAGCCCAGAGCAGCAGAGCACAGCCAGGGCTGTGCAGGGTGGCACCCTGAGCCCTGCTCCTCTCAAGCCAGTGATGCCAGGCCTGGGGAATGCCGTTGTCCCCATCCCAGGGAGGATGTGCTGAGGCAGGACAGTCGCTGCCTGTTGAAATGACACTCAGGGGGTTCCCCTTGAGCCCTACCCTAACCAGCCTTGTGGCTGCTGCTGTCCCAACCCATTCTGAGTGTTCTACAGAGGTTTTTGCCCCCAGTGCCATTCTCTGTTGTTGCCTCTCTTCACACTTCTGCTCCACACAAAGCCAGCTCTGGGAAGCCTGACCTGTCCCACCCCAGTGCAGTGAGTGTGGGGTACTGGGAAGCAGTGGGATACCCTGCTCTGGTCTTTGCAGCGCCTCAACCTCTTCTCTGCACTCTGGGTCACATTGGCCAAGTGCCTTCTGCTTCTGTGCCTCAGTTTCCTCGTTCTTGCAAGGGCAGTGATAGTAATGTTTCTGAAGTGCTTTGGGAGGAAAGGGAAATGCCATGCCCCATCTCTGTCCCTCGTGTGATGGTCACCAGGCTGTGGTGTTCTCCTAAAGCCCCTTTGTCCAGGGAGGTCCCTCTCCACCTCTCAGCACTTTAAATAGACATGATGCAGCTCTTGGCTAAACAAATTTTCTCCACAGCTCTTTTCTTTCCTGCTCAGAATTCAGGGAACATCATTTTGGTAACCAAGGTATTTGCATAATCAGTATTTTGTGGTAATTGCTCCCTTTCAGAAGAGGTGCTTATCATCCCATCGGGTTTTGAGGAGCTTGTGCTATCTTTGAGGCCAGGCAGGGAGGTGGTTTCCAAAGGGGAATGGCTGGGCTGCTGCCCTGTGGTTTGGGGGACGCCTCCCCCAGGATGAGGAGGATCAGAAGAGCCTTTTGCCTCTGGGCTTCTGCACCATCAGCGATCTGCTGCAAGTCCCTTCCTCCCCCTGTGCCTCAGTTTCCCCTTAGTCCCAAAGTCTCTGAGCTGGGAGGGAGGAGCTGCCTCAGTGCAGTGGGACACAGGGTCTCCATCTCTGCAGGAGCTGCCTTCCCAGGGCTGCTCCTTCTCTCCCTGATTGCATGGCATGGAAAAGCAGCCTTTGGGAATGCTTTGCAGTGCTTGAGCAGCTACCAGCCCGGTGGAGCAGGGTGGGAGGCATGGGGCTGTCATCCAGCTGCAGGAGATGCCGCTCCGTGGGGAGACCCTGGCTCTGTGCCCCGTGTCACTGTCACTGCAGCTCTCGGGGGGCGAGTGGTAGCCAGTGCCTGGCGTGCCAGCAAGCCACCCTCGCCCGCCCGGCAGCGTGACTCACTCCCTGAGTGGCAGCTCCCACTCGGCAGCGTTTCCAAGGAACCCAGGAGATGTCTCCCCATGGCAGCGGCTGGAATGGGGACCCCGGGACCCCGACCTCGGGGCTGGGCAGGGTGTGAGCTCCCTCCCTGCCCAGGAGAGCCGGGAAGCAGCCTGCACTGGAACAAAAAGCAGCAAAGCCTGGTGTTTCCCAGCACTGGCAAAGGCTGGAAAGGCCGTGAGGAGGGCGGCTGCTAGCCGGCTGGGATGTGGCAGCGAGCAAGGGAAATGCCCAGCTCTGAGGGCTCAGCCATCCCCAGCCCTGGAGGAGAGGCAGGCAGCCAGCTCTCTGCAGGCTTGCAGGCTGGCTCTCAGGTTTGCTGCCATTCCGCCTCTTCTGCTCTTCAACACTTCTGCCTTGCTCTTGCAAAAGCCCAGGTGTGCTGTCCACAGGTGCTGGGGTGCCTGTGGGTCTGGGACAGGCAGCGATGCAGGAACCAGCCCGGGCCGTGGTGCAAAGGTTAACCCATCCCTGTGCTCCCTGACTGCAAGAGGAAAAACAGCGTGTCCTGTTCCTGCGCCTGGGCAGCGTTGGTGCTGCCTGACCTGACTGCTAAGCAGGGGCTGAGGCTCCTTGCAGCACTGATCTCAGTGCTCGCCGAGCCATCCCTGCTTCCTTCTCTGCATCTGTCCCTGGTCCCCCTGTCCCCCCATCATTCCCGGGATGGCTCTGCTGTGCAAACCCAGCTCCTCTCTTGCCTTGCTTGTGTGCTGCCATCAGCCAGATAGCAGAGGCTGCTCCTGCCCCAGCACCGACTGTTTCCCCAGCTGTATTAAGTCTCTATTTATCTATATAAAATTTCATCGTCCTAAAAGGCTGGCAGGTAATTGTGTAATTACCATCCCTCCTATGGTGCTGGCCTCTCCTCTCTCCCTGCTAGTTGGGTATCCTCTTCAAGTTTAATCCGCTGGGAATTTACATTGTCTTTGCAATCCCCAAGGGAACGATGCTGCTAAATCCAGGTCCCAGAGCTGGCCTCTCTGGGAAGCCCTTAATTCCCTTTGCCATTAGCAGAATGCCCAATTAACAACTCCTTGTGGCTCCTTCTCACCACGGAAGTGGTCTGGGGCTGCCAGTGTGGGGTGTGTGGGCTCAGATACGATAGAGTCCATGCCCTCTTCCCAGACAATCCAGCCTGGGGTGCTGGGACGTGTCAGCAGTCTTTGCCCCACACCCTGCAGACCCCCTTCAATTCCTTCCAGGGGTAGGGAAGGCTTCAAACTGCTTTTCACCCAACACTTTGCCTCAGAGACTCCACAGACCCCCCAGACCCCATGGATCTTTCTCATTGCAGCCCCCCCAGGCCATCTCACGAGCAGGGTGGGTGGTGGGAAGCAGGGAGGCTGCACTGGAGCTTCTCCCAGGCTTGGGGTCTCGGTGTCAGAGAGCCTGTGCCAAGGGTCCTTCCTTCTGGTGACGTAGAGGATGCTTTGAAGCACTTCAGTGCCTGGTTGGTTTTTGTGCTTTGCGCTTTTTTTCCCCTTTAATGGGAATTGTATTCTGTGCATGGAGCAGCTGGTGATTCTTCTGGCTGCTGCCGCATCACCTTTGAGCTGCTCTCGTGAGACTCCTCTTTTCACCTGCTGTACAGAGAACTTGAGCCAATGAGCCCTGGGTCTGTTCCTGCTGTAACCCTGCTGATGAGAGAGACATTTCTGAGAAGGCAGGAGACACCTGGTCCTGCCCGGGGTGGGGACACAGGGAAGAGACCTTGGGAGCTGCATCCCCACCCCGTTAGCTGTGAGGGTTCACACGAGGGTCTGTATAATCACAGCCAGCAAAGCACAGTGCGTGCCCCACTGATGTGTAACAGCAATAAAATGCTGGGTTTTGATTTTTATTTTTTCTTTGAAAAGGTGCTTTCCTCAGTCAGAATCCTCTCGTTCCAAAGGGGAACAAGGCCTGAACTGGGGGAGGGAAGAGAGCATTCCCCAGGGAGTGGGGGCCTTTCCCGAGCTGTGGGTTCCTCCAGGAAGGAGGAAAGGCTGTGGGAGAGAAGCTGGATGCTCCAGTCTCAGCTCCCATCCCTTGGCTCTGTACGAGGAAGACGCTGGGATTTGCTTTGTTTCAGCTCTTCAGAGGAGATCTTTTTGAGGGAACACCTTCCCTTTGCTACCTGTTCAGGCAGGGGAAGATCCTAGTTAGATACTCTCTGCTGATGCTGATACTGATGACTTGCCTGTGTTTACCTGCCCCTGGCAGTACTCCTGCAAATGAGGTGTCAGCAGGGATGCTGGCGTGTGTGGGTTTTACAGGACCAATAAAGCAGGGCTGAGGCTTGTGGTCAGGAGGATTCGTGCTGGCATCCCGCCAGCGGCACGTGGGGACGTTTGAGCTGGCAGTGTCTCATCACTCGCTCATTCACCTGGCGCCTGTTCAGCAGAGGGGCCTCGTGGAAATGGCTTGAGCACCAGGTGTGCTGAGCACAGCTCCTGCAGGCCCCTCTGCTGATGAGGCAGCACTTTGTCACCCAGGCTCCAGCACAGGCTGCTTTCCCAGGAATCACCTGCTTGCCATGGAGAGCAGAGGCCAGGTATGACACCTGTGGGTCTCTCAGCCCCTGTGTGATTTGGGGGCAGAGCCCTGCTCCTGCCTGTCCATGAAGGAGCAGAGAAGTCTCTATCTCCCTGTCTTGCACAGGGTGCAAGTGATGCCCCCAGGACAGCTCTGAGGGGAGTGGGAAGCACATCTCCATCACCTACACCGTGTCTGTGCCTCAGTGGACCCAGGCATTATTTGGAAACTGCCCCAAGACCCTGAGCCTTGTATTGCCTGTAGCTTCCAATGTATCCTGACCACTCTGTCTGCAGCAGCAGGACTGATGGGGCTGTAAAAAGGTGACCAGAGACTTGGGAGCATCTCATCTCTGTCCTGCAGATTTGTGGTACAACCTGTCACTACCAAAATGCTGCTGGGTAATCCATCCCCTGTGTGTGCACAGGCTGGCACAGAGCCATGGCTCTGGGAGATCTGCTCCTCATTCCTCAGCCCCTGGCACTGGCGTCAGGATTTGCAGATGCTCTTGGTCAGAGGGCTTTGTCTCTCCTCCCTTTTAATTGCCACAAGGATAATTGGTTTTGTGGTTGAGCAGGGGGAGTCCATGAGCTCTCCTTCCTCCACAGCACCCATGCAGCTCCCTGCCAGCAAGCTGAGTGCTGAGAGGGCGCCAGAGCATCCCAAGGTGGGAGCTGAAATCCTTTCCACTCTTGCCCCACGAGCCCCCCAGCTTTCCCAGATGGATGTCCATCCTAGCCGCAGGATGGAGCTTGCAGCTCCTGTCCACCCATGACAATGAGCTGCTGGCAGCCAGGAGGAATGAAGGACCAACTGGCTCATCTGCTGAGAGCATTTGATTGATGTTGTTATCGTTTTAATTACCTTTTTTATAGGCTAACAGAAGGATTTTAACCTGAACAGTGAAGTAGAAAATGGGAGAAGCTGTGCCTGGAGCTTGACGAGGAGGTAGCAAGGGCTGGTGGCTCCTTGTCCACATCCCTGGGAGGTGGTTTTGGTGCTGTTGGCCAAACTAAGAGTGTCACATAGAGGCGTTCCTGGCCTGGTCTTACAGGAACTGCAGCTGCCTCTTGTGTTATGTACAACCCAGCTGGTGCCCAAGCAGCTTAACCCCAGCCTCACAGCTGCCCAGAGCCAGGCACTGCCTCAAAGCATCGGTCTGAGCCGGCGAAGGAAGGGGCAGCGAGCTCTGAGGCCAAGTTCAGCTCTCTCTGCCACTTCTTGTGACACAGGACAAAGTCATCTGATGTGTTGCCACCAGCGACTACGAATTGTCATTCTCCAGAAGTGCCAAGGTGACAGCTGTGGGGACCACGGGCGGTGGTGCAGATGGGGAGCGGTGTCGGTCCTGGCTCTGCGATGCTCTCTGGATGTGAATGTGGTGCTGTGAACACGCAGGGTGGGTTAGAGAGCTGCTGCTGCTGTGCTAACTGGGCCACCTCTCCTCTGGGGCTCTACCAGTGCCCTGCAGAGGGTTCAACCTGCCCCCAAATTGATTTGCTTGGGTCTCTTGGTGAAGGCAAAGCAGTGGTGCTGTAGGCAGATCTGTTTGCTTCACTCTCCAGCAGCTCGAGGGCACAGGCCAGGGCTGGTACAATGTGGCAAGGGAGGGGATGGTGATGGGAAGCAGGGCTGTGTCCCACGGGACTCACACAGCCCCACCAGTGTCTTGCCCCATGAGGAGTGTCTTGCCCCATGCCAAGCTCTCCATGCCACCACCAGATGGTTCCTGGAGGGCTGTCACGGTGTGGGTGTGAGGTGGGCTGGGGCTGTAACACGGTACCTCCATCTCCATCCTTCCCACCGTGCCTGCCCCGGCTCCTGGTGCTTGAGTGGCAGCCAGGTGGTTGTTTCAGCCTGATCCCATCAGCCTGTCATGGTCTGCAAACCCATGGCAGCAGTGTCCTGCTGCAGGAGAAGATATGCAAGGGGCCAGGTGACAAAAAGCAGTGGCTGGTACCCCTTGGCCAGGGGACTGCCCAGGGAGGTGATGGAGTGGAGGCAGCGCTCCCACACCCCAGGCTCCGAGTGCTGGCATAGCAGGGGTGCCACAGCCCCATGGCAGCGTGGGTTGCAGGGTGTTGTGCAGGAATGTGTTGCAGCTAATGCCGTGTGACAGTTTGACACGTCCTCCCGGGACAGCCAGAGCTGACATGTCATCTTCAGAGCTGTCACTCTGGCTGCCGCGCCACGGCGTCCGCTGTAAACAGGCGGCGCGGGGAACGTGTGTGAGGAGGGAGAAGGGCTCTGGTTTTATTTGCATGTCCTCAGAAAATGATCAAGTCCATGTCACTTGGCACTGGGATGTATTCTCCAGAGAGATGGAGCCAGCTGGAGCGAGGGCAGAGAGGAGGGGGAGGTCTAACATCCCCCTAATCCAAGGAGGTGATGCCGAGCATTTCCCTTAGAAGATTCTGGCATGAGCAGAGCATTGCCTGCCAGCCCCAGCCAGGGGTTTCACACCACCCCAGGCAAGCTATGGCTGCCACAGTGTGTGGTGCTCACAGTGCCTTGGCTGGGGAGCCAAGGGGATGGCACAGGCTCTTTGGGACTGGGATAGCCACTGACTCCTTGGGGATGCTCATGTGGGGCCCAGAGAAGGTGCTTGAGGCAGCTCCTGCCCAGCCCCATGGTTAAACCTGGAGCTGGATGTGGCAATTCACAAGTAAAGTGCAGGAGCAGAAGGACACCGTGCTGCCTTTCCCAGCCCCCTGAACTTCACCCAGGTTGTGCACAGTGTCCTTTATGAACAACTGTCCCCATGGCAGGAATTCTGGGGCGTAAGGTGCCCTCATGGACCAGCCCTGAGGGATGCTTGTGATCCCGTTTCTCTGCTTTGCCTGCTGCTTTTGATGCTCTTCAAGAATATTGAGGCTCACAGCGCTGAAACCCTTTCTCTCTCAGAGAGAAACAAAGGTGGCACACGCACAGTGGAGCAGAATTACCGGTGTGTCTGGAGAGGCAGGGAGCTGGAACCAGACAGGCTCTGACAGCTGCTTTCAGGAGGTCTGCAAGAGACCAAGCAGCGTGTCAGCCACGCACAGCTTGCCCTGCACAGCATCAGCCCCTGTTTTGCCTGGCTGCCTTTTGGCATGATCAGCCTGTCCAGGTACCAGGAGCTGCCTGGCTTTACCTGTCCTGGCTGTGAAATGTATGTGAGGCGAGTGCTGGGGTGGCAGCCATGGGCTGCTTCCTTGTGGGATGAGCAGTGGGGACGTGCCAGTCCTGGCAGTGGGACTGGGAAGCAGCATGTGTTTCCAGGCTGAGTCATGCTGAGGATTGTGTCTTGTTCCTCGTTACGAGTCCAGTTGCAATATTCACTTGGCAGAATCGGCTCATCCTCCCTCTCTCCACAATTGTGTGTCTGTCCGTCCCTCCCTCCCACCTCCTTCACGTAGCAGCAGAGTAGTACTTGTAGGGGGAAAAAAAAAATTAAAATCTACCTGGAAGCTCTGCAGGGCTGTAAGGTCAGGACAGCAAACACTGGTGCTTGCTGTGCAAAGCACAGAGCCAGTGTGCCGGGCAAGCAGGTACGCACTCAGCTGCAGCTGCCAGGGTTGGCTTTGCACTGGGATGGGGACTTGGATCTTTGGGAGGGGGGAAATGATGCCACCAGGGCCAGAAAGGGGTGTCAGGCAAGTGGGAGATCGAGACACACAGCTCCTGAGTGGGACTTGCTGTCCTCTCTGCCAGCCGGGCTGTGGGAGCTGCAGAGAGGGACAGGGCACCTGCACTGCTCTGTCCCCCCTCACTGAGCTATGTCTGCTCAGCTGCTCTGTGTCTAGGTTATTTTAGCTTTGATTCAGCTCTGAAATTGCCTTGGCTGAAACTCTGTCTCTATTGTTTTCAGTCTGCAGAAGCATCATTGAACGTGTCAAAAAGATAAATTAGAGGAAAAGAAAGGAAGAAAAAAAAAAGAGGAGTGCAGTGCAGTTGGTGAGGAGAGCCATGCTGGTTGTGGTTTCCCAGAGCAGCTGGCTGCTCCAAGCCCACACTCCCTTTCCAGAGGCAGCTCCTTGCAGCCCTGTCCCCTTCTCTGCAGGGCTCAGACACCCTTCCAGACATCCTCCTTCTGCCAGAGGGCTTTTCCCCCTTGGCAAAGCTCGTTTAGGCTTAGCATCTGCCCTGCCTGAGCCTTGTCAGGGAGCATCGTGAGCACAGTCTCCAAGACCTGCTCTCTGTCTCTGCCTTGGCTGGGGCTGAGACACCGAGTCCAGCCTGGTGGATCAGCCAGAGCCCCATAGCAGGGCTCTGGAGAGGAACAGAAAAGTAGGATGGGCAAGAGGGGTCCTGGGTGTGGGCAGGGGCTTGGGGCAGACCTGTGTGTGTCCCCAGGGGTTTCACTTGCTGGTGGCATTGTGCACACCTTGGGGTCCAGCACCAACACCTGGTCCAGGGTCCACAGAGCTGGGGAAGGTCTGTGCAGCACTGACCAGTCTGATGGTCAGCTCCAGCCCAGGCTCTCTCAGGAGTTCAGGGAGCCTCTGTCCCAAAGGTCTGAAGAGGGCTCGGGCTTCTGCATCCCTGGAAGGATCAAGCCTGAAGGATGAGTTTTGGGGTCTCTTTGGGGTATCATTTAGTGCTGGAGGACATGGTGCTGTCCAGGGGCTCCTGGAGCCAGCACTGGGGCTGTGGCATCAAACAGCATGGGGTGGGTTGCTGTGTAACACCTTCATAGTTGCTAATTACCTCCGGGAGGAGGAGGAGGCACCCGGGAAAGGAACTGGCAGTGTGAGTTATGGGAGGTTGCAGGAGTGGTTGTTGCTGCTGCTGCTGAGGACGCTGGGGCAAATGAATAACCTGTTAAATAAAATGTCAGCCAGGAATGGATGGGAACTGGCATTGCTTTTTCCACTTGCACTTTACAAAATGAATCTCCCTGTGCGTGGTTGATTTGCTTATTCAAAATAGGCCGTGGTGGAGGGGCTCTCCTGCTGAACCCACGGACACCAGGGGCTAAATTGTGTAAATTCCATTATCCAAATGCTCCTCTGAATGGCTGCAGTGATCTAAGGACATAATCCATTGCCACAGGAGAGGGGTTTCCAGAAACGATGAGAATGTGAGAAATGAAGCTGAGATTTGCCACTGAGCTCCAAGCTGCATCTGGTGCTGGGGCAGGTGAAACCATTCCCTGCCCCAATTGCCTTTCACACCTGAAAGGGGGAAGATCAGCCTGTGTGAAAACTCCAGGAGGCAAATACTGAGTGGGTTCCATTAGATAAGGCTGGTTTCAAATGGAAACTGATTTGCATGGGCTGATTAAGCTCATTACTACAGCAGGAACTCAGAAAATCATCAGATCCCTATGCAGCAGGAGTGCTGAGGTCTGCTGCGATGACGCTCTGTGTGCAGCACTCGCCAGCACTGCTGTGCCTTCAGCAGCATCTTCTGGGAGTGCACACAGGACGTGGCCAGTGGTCACTCTGGTGCCAGCACGAGCCTGAGCTGCTGCTCCCCCTCTCCTGGCAGGGGAGGCAAACTCACAGCACCAATATTTATAAATGATTGGGCCTTGTTTAGAAACCTATCGGGGTGTTTGTCTCCATTACAGGTGCTTTGAAAGTGCCGTGGTGAGTGCAGTGCTGCAGCCCCACAGAGCAGGGATGTGGGCAAAGCAAAGCTGTGGGCACCCACACTGCACGTGGGGAGTGAGCACCTTGCTCTTGTTGGTGCTCTGGTCCCATCTGGTACCCCAGGGACCAAAGGGCTGTGCTGGCAGCCCCTTCTTCTGCCACAGCCTGGGTGAGTGTGACCTTGGGTGCTGCGTGGGAGTTGTGGTAGGGGGGGACCAGCATGGAGTTTTCCCTTGGGCTTTCCCCTGGGGACAATGTGTGCGTGCATCCCACAGGGACCCTGGAGCACGCCAGTCAGATCATGCTGTGCCAGGAGCAGCTCTGTGTCCCCAAGTCTCTTTCAAACTGAGAGACAGTAGGTTTAGATTAGATACTAGGAAATAATTCTGCCCTGTGAGGTTGGGGAGGCCCTGGCACAGGCTGCCCAGAGAAGCTGTGGCTGCCCCATCCATGGAAGTGTCCAAGGCAAGGCTGCAGGGAGCGCTGAGCAACCTGGTCTGGTGGAAGGTGTCCCTGCCCATGGCAGGGGGATTGGAAATGGATGAGCTTTGAGGTCCCTTCCAACCCAGGCCATTCTGTGGTTCTATTCCTGCAGCATTTCCCCAGGTGAGCGCCCTGTGGTACCCTGTGGGTGAGGAGACATGGGGCTGTACACCAACAGGTGCCGTCTTCCAAGGCAGCTGCTGCTGCTTCTTCGATGCAACATTTGTACACCCACGTGTTGAAAACAGAGCCCACGTGGGCAGGTGTGCCTCTAAATTTATATACCTGGGAAATACACCGCGCTCATGAGCACTGCACGCTCCGGTTTGCAGAGTCCCCTCCTCGCCCTGCACCCCCAGGGGCACCCTGGCACAGACAGCTGAGCTGGCAGCTGATTATGAAGAGATTATAAAGAGGTATCAACTAAGCCTCTCTGCTAGAAAGGCCAGCAGCCTCAGGCTGGAGGTGTCACACGCAAAGGCTCCTCTGCTCCTGTGCATTTTCTCTTTTTAATGTTTTTTGCCTTTATCTTGCATCAGCTCAAGAGCTTTACTAAGCCCCGGAGCACGGAGAGGGAGCCTAGAAAATGCAGGGGTGGAGGGGGACTCCGTGAGGCTGTGTTTGTCACCTCCCATAAGCAGGTTCCTGCACAGCTTTTGTCAAGGCTGGTGACAGTATTGGGGGCTTGATGGGACCGTCCCTGCTGCCATGCAGGCGAGCTTGTGGGCCAGTTCTGTCACAGCTTGGGGGGCTCTCTTACCAATATTGTACTGCCAGAAGTGCTCCAGTGTTTGCCACCTGCTCTCTCCCTGGATGGGCTGGCAGGGCTGTGGGTTGCTGGAGCTGCTGGGTGAGCTTTGAGTCCAGCTCATGCTCCCTCTGCACCCAGGGGCTGTCACGCAGCCGTCTGGGCTGGGGATGCTGTTATCTCTCCTGCTGTCCTGCCTCCTCTGCCATTCCTTCCCTCAGGTCCCTTCCCTGCCCTGCTCTGTGCTGTGCTGGGTGGAGATAGAAGTCCAAGCCATCCACTGAGGAAATTGCTCCCTGTAAATCCACAGTGAAAGTCCTGGGATTCCTGAAGGCCCAGAGGAAAGTGCTTGATTGGATTTTCAATCCTCTCTGCCAGCTGTGGGAGAGGAGGGCTGACAGCCTCCCTGAATCTTCCTCACTGATGCCTGGGAGGGGATGCAGGCTGTGCCTGCTTGCTAATGGAATGTAAAGGATGTGTAAATCTCCTGCCTTATTTAACTCCCCCCTGAACTTTATATGCAGCGATAAATTTCTCCTCCTGCGAATCTGCTGGAGCAAGGTGGGCCTCGGGTGCCTGGTGCCCACGCAGGTGTGGGGGGAGCCATTCTGCTGCTGCTGGAGAGGAGCTGCTGTGCCATGCAGCAGCCAGACCCTGTCCCTGAGGAACACGAGGCTCTGGGGACACGCTGTGTGCACCTGGGGGCTCAAGCTGACCGTGCCAGCATGAGAGGTGCAGGAGCACCTGGGATTGGTGTAATCCCCTTCCTCCCCACGGGGCCAGGGGTGTTTGCCTCCAGTGCCACCAGAAAGCAAAGTTAGTAAAACACAGAGGTTTCCTGAGTTAAAACTGTAGCAGTAACAGGCAGGCTGAGAGTGGCCAGGCTGTGGTGGGGAACTGGTATCACTCCAAGCCCCCATCATGCAGCTGAGCATCGCACAAATAACGGAGAAAAATGCTGCAAATCTTATTCTGTTGCTCCTTATCTCTGATTAATCCTCTTATGTGTTCATCTCATTTTATCCCAGTGTTGACTGTCTGTTTATTGTATTTCTGTAGTCCTCACAAAGACAAAAATCCCTCCGAGTCTTGCCCAGCTGGGCAAGGGGGGGTTCCTGCCTTGCTGGCACCAGTGGAGCACCATAGAGGAGAGGACCAAGGTAACCTACCCATGGTCACCAGAGCAGATGCTGGCAGAGGAGGGGCTGGAAAATCTCCCAGGCCCTCGATTAGTGCCCAGCTGCTTGGACATCCCCAAATGTAAAGAAAGATAACCTAAAAGAACTGTCCCGTGGTGTGGCTTTGCAGCCCGTGCTCAGGGCATGCTCTCAATGCCCGAGAGGAGACAGGCTTTCCTCTTCACACCCCTCTCTCACTGCAAGCAGATTCGTTAGAGCCCTGCAAGGGAAGCCCTGCCTGTCTCAAGTCCCTGTTCTCCAGCTCAGGCTCTCTCAGTTTTGCCAGCAGCCCCGTGATCCTCTCCTTGCTGCTGGGTGAGTCAGGAGCACGAGCCTTCTGGGCCTGATCCTGTTGCTAAAGGATTTTGCTTTGATCCTTTTCTCCAGCTGGGGAGATCAAAAATCCTTTAAACAGCCAAAAATCGTAGGGAAGACTGGAGGAGAAATTTTTTACCTGAGTGGGAGCCTCTGGTTCAAACAATTTGGTGGAGGAGGATGGTGTTTGTAACAGCATAAAACAAGTTGGAGGAGAATGGTGTTTGTAACGTGGTGAAAACCTGCACCAGTGAGGGAACCTGCTGTCTTCAGGGGGCATTCAGACAGGTTCCACAGCACCCCAGCCTGTCCCCAGTTTGTGCAGGCATGGCCAGGCTGTGTGAGTGAACAACCTGGAGGTTGTCATCGTCTCACACTCAGCATCCTTCACTCCTGCAGGTGCTGAGTGATTGCCCTGGAACCCGAGGGCCTCCTGAAGGCATCCAGTGGCACACTCAGGCATGTGCAACTGGGGTCCCATCTCTGCCACACTCATGGGCACCTCGGGCAGCCCACGCACATGAACTGTGCCAGCAAGGTGGGCTCAGGTCCTCTCTCCTGCTGCACATTGATCAGATGACTCTTGGTTTAAATTCTCCCAAGATCTGGCAAGCTATAGCACGGGAACTGTGGAGGCTTCTGGCTTTAGTAGCTGCAAATTGCTTTTCAAACCCAATTGAATTTCCAGCCTCCCCAGCATCCTGTGGCAGGGAGCTCCTGGGATTAGCTGGCTCCTGTGTGCAAAGCACTGCCTTTCCCATGCATCAAACCTCATTCCACAGGTGCCTCCCAGTTCTCATGCAATGCCAGCCCCCTGCCCAGTGTCAGGCTGGTTTCAGGGACCATCACGGTCCCTCTGCTCCTTTCTAGCCTGGACATCCCAAGTCTTAGCTGGGGAAGGCAATGTCTGTGAGTGTTTTTGTGTGGAAGGTGGCATGCAGGCTGAGCTTCAGATTCTCCGTGGCGCATCTGGCCGTGTCTCACAGGGCTTGTTCCAGGACAGTCTCTCCCTGTGCAGAAGCTGTTTTTCCTGGTGACCTGAGCGTGGCTGGAGATTGTGGTGACACACAGGGTCTTTGCTAGCCATGCTTACACTGTATTTTCTGCAATAGGCATCATTACTTTGAGAATTTTTGGGCCCTTCTTGCCCCCCAGCACCTTGTTGAGCTGGCCAAGGGGGCAATAAGCCTGTCTCTGCCACCCCCAGGATATAACAGGTGCTGGATTTCCAGCTAGCCCCCAACCCTCCTGGCCCCTCTGCCTGTGTTTATCTCTAGGTGAGATGCCAGGACCATTTAAAAAGCTGCAGGCTGAGCAGCAGAAGGCTGCAGCTGCTGCCCGGTGCCAGGCTGCGGCTGCTGTTTCGTTATTTACAGCTGCCTTTGGCCGCTCATGAGCTTCTCCAGCAGCTCTGCTGGACACTGCTCACTGTCTGCTTGTCCCTGCACTGAAAGCCAGGGGTATTTGGGCCCTCAAACGGGTGCCATCTGGCACCCCACCTTTGTACCAGCAGCATTCCTGCCTCACCTGCCAGCTCAGGACAGAGCCAGCACCAGCAGCAGAGCTAACCCCTTTGAGGAGCTCTGCTGATTTTAAACTGCTTCCCAATATTGACAGCAAATCCAAGCTGGAGCACAGGGGGTGAAGTCGTGGGCCATATGGCAGAGCCATGTGCAGGCTGCACTCTCCAGGCTGGGTCCATGAAGGACTTCGCCCATGAAGGCCAGGGTTATTCTGCTGCCTTTAGTGTTGGTCTCAGCCAGGCTGGCACCCCTCAGTCCAGCTTTCCTCGCTTCAGTCAGCTGTTAACACTACCAGGGCAGGGGCAGCCTTCCCAGGTTGTCAGGCTCCGTGTGACCGAGCAGCTCCTCAGTGCTCTGGAAGTGCAGCATCTGTTTGCCTGTGCTGGGGACGTCTGACACGTAAACCTGGGCCAAATAGCATCTTCCAAGGTGACCAGATGCCTGCTGGGTGCTGGGTGCAGATGCAGGGCTGATGGAGCAGAGATGCACATCGTGGTGGGTCCCGTGCCAGCCAGCTTTGCCTGCTCTGCTTTTGTCCCCGCTGTTGGTCCCCACGCGCCCTGGCAGCTCCACGGCTCCATCTGAGATGGAGACCGGGGTGTGAGGCTGGAGCTGCCATATGCTCCCCATAAAAACACTTCTTGGCCCGTTCCCCGGCGTTTCCTGCCGCTGCCACACGTGCTCAGGATCCCACATGCCTCACAAGCCGTTCACCAACTGCAGCCTGGCAGATGGAGGAGCCGGGCATGGTTTTGCAGTAGGAGAGGCAGGAATCCACGGGCTCTGTTTGTTCTTGGGTTGTTCACGGCAGCAGACGAAGTGGGAGGAGAGCTGGCACCCACCCCTGCAAACTGCCCCTCTGCAGAAGGGGCAAGACCTTCCCATACCCACTCCCCATCCTGGAGCTGAGCTGTGAGCCCATCTTCAGCTGCAGAAAGTGTTTTCACCTGGTGCCACACTGTTTAAAGGCAGTTGGAAATGGTGTGAGTGTCCTGGGTAGATGGAGACCATCATTCCTCCCAGGCAGGTGGTACTGGTTTGTTTTGGTGGCAGATGGCCAGTCAGCATTAAGAGCAAAGGCAGAAAATCAGTCCTCAGAGGGAGCAGAGATTTATTGCAGTAGGAAATTAAAAATGTATGCATCAGCTTATGGAGCAGCTCCTGTTCTGCCTTTGTCTGTTTGGGGGGGATGAGGCTCCGTGTTCAGCGCTGCTCCGTGGCAGGGAGGTCTGAAGGTGCTCAGCAAGCTGAAGGCACATCCCTTGGCAGTGTATCATGATGGGCAGTGACTGGACAGAGCTGATGTCTCTCTTACCTTGGGTGGCAGAGTGTGACCAGATCAGTGTCAGCTCTGAGCACAGCAGATGAGTGTCCAAGCCTCAGCAGTGGGATATCTTCTTGCCATGTCAGTTGAGATGCCATGAAGAGCCAGGTGCTCCCACAGGGGTATGTCTGTGGTGGGCTCCTGCTGCTGCTGGGCACAGAGGGGTTTCTCCTGATGAGTCCTTTCACTTTGTGCTGAGCTGTTTTCCAGTGACTTTGTGCCTCGGTGGCATTGTGCCATGGTGGTCCCCGAGGGGATGCAGAGCAGGCTCTGGGGCTAAGGGTGGGCAGCAGGCAGGGTGGGGACATGGACATAAACAGCCACCTGCTCCCTGCAGTGGGATGGGGTCAGTGCTGCTCTGTGCCCACCAAGGGGGTGGTGGGTGTTCCCCGAGCACTGTGGCCCCAGGGTGAGGCTGGGTTTGGGTGCTGTTGATGGCACGGAGCTGCTGAGCTCCAGGGGTTGTTTCATAGCCTCAGCTCCCTGCTGTGAGAGCTTTGCAGCCCAGTGCACCTCTCTGCCCAGAAATTAAAAGAAAAAACGCAAAAGAATCAGGCTCCAGGGAAGTGATGGCTCCTGGGGTGCAGCCAATTACCAGAGTTAGGGAGAGAGTTACCTTACCCCGCGCTGCTGCTGGTTTTCTCTGACCTCTCGCTCTGGTCCAGGGTGAGCACACGTTATTCCCCAAGCCTGGCATGGGAGAGCTGCCGCAGGAAGGATGTTCAGAGCCTCAGCGTGGAGAAGGCATGTTGTACCTGCTGCTGAGCATATTACTGCTGCTCCAGCAGTGGATAAGTCCTGCTTACGAGGACACTCGTCCTCTTTTATTTAATTTCCTGGTAATGCTTCTGCAGCGTCCAAGTCTTATCAGGAGAGGAGCAGCTTAAGAGCCCGGTAAAGGAGTTTTTATTGTCAGTATCCATCTCTTTATTCCCCTCTTCCCTTTGACGCTGGATGGCAGGCTGGTTGTGGCTGAAGTGAGGTGTGCTTTCTTTTCCTTTTGTCTGTTAAAGCTGCCGAGATTTCCCGGCCAACCAATTCTGATGGTAATTGGGCTGCTGTCCCTGGTCCCTGGGCGGTCACCGGCTGTGGCTCAGCCGCGGGTTCCGAGGGGAGGAGTGAGGGTGACCCCGACTCCCAGACTGTACACAGAAGGACAGATCTGGGCACGCACCAGCCCTGACTGGGCAGCTCTGGTCTGGGACTCGCCATCCACTTTGCTGTGACTTGGTGAGCAAACCCCTGCCTCTGTTTCCCCAGAGCCATCGCACTGAGCTCAGCCCCATCTCTGAGGCATCCTCGCGTTCATCTGCTGCGGGGGCTCGTGGATTTGGGGGGGCTGGAATGGCTGTGGGCAGCAGGGGTGCGATGAAATAGGAGTGTCCCCTGGGAAGCCAGCAGCTCGGTGACTGCTGTCTCGTGGCAGCCAGCTCTGTCTCCGCGTTCTCCCTGGCCGTGCCGGGCGTGTGGAGACGCAGTGCTGCATTCAGCCGCCTTTTCAGCTGCACACAGTGGCCTTGGATAACGTTTGTTTGAGAAAATTGGTTGAGTCGTGTGATTCCTTTTGTTGTAGTTGTTACTGTTGTTCTTTTAAATGCTCATGGGAGTAGCAGAGCAGCTAATGAGGCGGCGCAGAGACAGTCGCTGGGGAGATGGTCTCGCCTGTGCTTCCCTGCAGCTGCATTCTCCTGGTGATGGAGCTGGCTGTGCTCCTGCTGGGAGCGCTGGTGGGTGCGGCATTCCTGTGCTCAAAAGGACCCTTCTGCTCCTCACCAGTTCCCTTCCCCAGGCCTCAGTGTTTTCTTCTCCAGCCATGTGCTGCTGCGTGAGGGAGGGGAAAGCCACGAGCACCCATCCAGCTGGGCTCTGGGAATGGGTCACCTGGCTGCGGTGACATCCCATCACCACAGAACACAGCTCACCCATGGCCAGTGCTGTATCCCTGACCCTGGGCAGACTCACCTGGTGCTCAGAGCTCTCCTGGCTCCCATGGCAGACATGGCATCCTCCTTTAGAGGATTTTGGGTGGTTACCTGGGGATCAGGCTCAGCACAGTGATGTCCTCAAGCCCCAAGATGTGTGTACTGGTGTGGAGCTGCCAGGAGCTCCTGTCCTCTTCCAGCCCCACGTGCTGTCCCTCTTGGCTCTGCAGCAGGTGACAAAAGTGGCACTGGGAGCAGGTGGGAGTGTCAGAAATGCAGACAGATAGCATTAGATGGATGATGCATCAAATCCTAAACTGATAAGAGATGGAACCATTAGTGTGTTGTCAAAAGGCCGGGAAGGATCTCTTTTAAAGAGACTAAATAGTCTGGACAGGAACAAGCAATGAGCAGCACAGAAACAACAGCACGTTCACCACTTTGCTTTTCTGGCTGGGCTGTGTGTGCTGCCATCTGTGCTGTGCTCCATGGCCACCCCGTGGTGCTGGGATTGCTCCCCCAAAGCAGGCTCACAGCCCTGCCCAGCAGCCTGGAGCCACGGCTGGCATTGCTCTGGGATGCCAAGGGCAGCTTTGACACGATCTTGCCCTGGGCTGGATCTCCGCATTTTCTGGTTGCCTCGACTCCAAGGAGTCCCTGGGCTGATGGTGCAGATTTGGTTGTACTGGCACAGCTGAGCCTGCCTTAATCCCAGTTTTTAGACTGGCTAAACTTGTTTTCACTCTATCTCTGATGTTGTTCAGCTGTGCTACACAGCACGAATAAGCCAGCGCTTGAGTTTGCTGTTAAAGCCCTGCAGAACAGCAGAGAGAGCTCTCTGGCTGTGCCAGGGCTGCTGAGGGTCTCCCCTGACCCTCATGGCGGTGCCATCCCTCAGGGAATGGCCAGAGCCACACCACCAGTAATTCATCCCACACAGATCTCCCATCTAATGAAGTGCAGTGCTGGGGCAGGGATGGGACAGCGAGGTGCTGGGAGAGGATGGGGTGATTTACCCTCGTGTGGCATCTCCGTGGATGTCCCCCTGCCTGAGCTGCTGGTGCTGTGGCAGGGACAGGCACTGAGCAGCACCGCTCTGAACGGGAGGACGGGGCCGTGCCTGTCCCAGGAGAGGACTGGGAGTGCTGGGAGCACTGCAGGGAGAGTGGGGCTGCCCTCCAGGTCCCCGAGGGCTCAGTGTGACGGTCAGGGCTGCGTGTTTGGGTGCATTACAGCCTGTCCCTGTGATTCCAGCGCAGCCATGTGATGCCGGAGGAGCGCGGTGGCGATGATATGGAATGTGGGCAGCTGCCTTCGGACACGCTCCGACAGGTGACGGTCCAGCGCCACCCCCTCTACGGATTCGGCTTTGTGGCTGGCAGCGAGAGGCCAGTGGTGGTGCGGTCAGTGGCAGCAGGTAGGGTGTGGGGGTGCTCCTGGACACAGCTGCAGTGTGCCGGGAAATGCAGTGGCACTTCCCCCTGGTGGGACCCCTCCCTGGGCTCCTGTCCTCTCCTGTCCCCTCTGGTGGGCCTGCAGGGTGTCCTCTACAGCCACGTACGTGGGCAAATGCTTTGGGGGTGCTTGGGACCCTCCTGCTTCCCCTCCACCCCACAGCTCCGGGATGCCTGGGTTGGCCCTGACCCTCTCTCCTGGCAGGCGGCCCCTCTGAGGATAAACTCCTGCCAGGAGACCAGATCTTGGCCATCAACGATGAGGATGTGAGTGAAGCCCCCAGAGAGAGAGTCATCGAGCTTGTCAGGTGAGGACAACACTTGTCCCTCATCGCCTCTGGGGAGGGGCTCATGCCAGGCTGCTGTGCCTGTACCAAAGCCTTGGGGTGTCAGTGCACACCCATGTCACCAGTGGTCACTGCTGGGGTGGGGAATTCTCAGCCTGAGCAGGGGAAGCGCCTTGGAGCAAGTGCCACAGCCATTCCCAGCTGGCCAAGAAGTGGGAAAGTATCCACAGCCATGTTGTCAAGCACCCCAAGGAGCCCACAAAGGTCCCGGCCACCACTGGGCTGGGAAGGGTGGGATGTGCTCTCAGTAGCCAGTTGCACGTGTTGAGGTCCATCACCATAAGGTCCCATCCATCTTCATCTCTCCTTTCTGTCACAGGAAGGCCAAGGACTTCATCATCCTCACGGTCCTGCACACCCACCAGGTGAGACTGGCAGGGCTATGGCCAGCTCCAGGGGAGCCAGGACAGGGGTGAAAAGGCCTTTTGGAGACCGAAGCGGGGTCCCTGGAGACCCCAGGAGACCACTCAGGCAGCTCAACTGATTTGTGACCCCTGTCCCACCAGCCCATGGCTCTTCCAAGCTGTCGGCTCTGAGAGCTGCCCTGGCCCCTCGGGGTCAGTGGGCGTGCAGCCATCTCCCTGTCCTTGTCACCAGGAGGGAGGGAGGCAAAATCCCCCCAAAGCCATGCGGTTTGCTGAGGGCGTCACATGTGTCTGATGGAGTAACCCATCGTGCCAGACGTGGCAGGGAGGGGCAGCTGCTGGCTCGGGAGTCCCTGGGGAGCTGGGAGGGCCGGGCTGCAGGTGGGCTGGAGGTGCTGCTGGTGCACTGGGGCTCGGTGCCTGTGGCCCTGGGGCAGAGTGAACTCTCACACCAGAGGCACCCTTTGTGCTTCGCCGAGTCCTTTGATGTCGGGGAAGGAGAGAAGTGTGAGAGCTCCCGTGTGCTCCTCTCTTCTCTGGGAAGGAGATGCCCCCACCCAGCGCTGCCACGCTCCAAAAAAGCTTTTTTCCTCCTGGTCTGGGACGGCCGCCAGCCAGGACAGGCGGCTCAGCTGGTGCTGGCACCCTCAGACACACGCAGCTCTGTGGCACGACTGTCTCTGTGCTGGAGTGTGTGCAGGCACTGCCACCAGAACATCCTGCAGGGATGCCCGGGGTCCTGCCATCTCCCTGTGGCTGCAAACCCACATCCAAGGGGTTCATCTCTCCCATCCAACCGGTGCCAGCGCCTCCAAGCAAGACCTGGCTGACATCTGCTGCAGCTCGGCCTGCACAGCGGTGCCAGGCACAGGTCCTCACTGGGGTGCAGCCTCCCTGTCACACTGATGCTGCTGGTGTGACTTCAGGGGCTGCTGCTCATCATTCTGGCCCTGCCTGCAGCGCTGTGTAACCACAGCCAAGGGGATTTGCTTTCCACCCTCCCCATTTCGTGGTTTGCTGCCCACTCCCCATCATCACGCTGGCTCCAGAGGGGTTTCCTCTGGGCCCCATGTCTGGCTTTCCCCACACCACAGCTCTGAGGGCAGGCAGGTGATTTACCCAGTGCTCTCTTTCCAGTCTCCCAAATCTGCTTTCATCAGCGCAGCCAAGAAGGCGAAGCTAAGGTCCAACCCGGCCAAAGTCCGATTTTCAGAGCAGGTGACAGTCGGCGAGACAGACCCAGTAAGTCCTGCCCTGCCTTCCTCCATGCTTCACTCCCCTGAGGTGTCCCCAGGGCCATGGGGTGTGAGGTGGTTGGGGCCCACAGGACTCCTCTCTTCCCTGCTTTGGGCTCTGCAGGTGAGAGCAGCTGTCTGGCCTGGGGAGCCCCACAGGGCAGATGCCCTTGGGCACAGTCAATGTGTTGGGTCACTGCTGGGGAGACTTTCTGTGATCCTCCCCTGTCCCTCTGATGGAGCCCCAAAAACTGGCCTTAGAAACCTGGTCTCAACTGAGTCCCCCTGCGCACCCGGGGAAGGCATCCAGGCAATGCCAGTGCCTGCCCTAAGGAAGGTCTGTGGCTTCCAGCCCGATGCCAAAGGCTTTGGAGTGCCTGTATTTGGGGCAGGGTGACCAGGGCACAGCTGCATGGCTGTGGAAGCTGAAGAGTTCCAGCCCAGTGCCTTTATCTCTTAATTGCAGAAAGGTTTTATTAACAACAAAACAAAATTGAGAAAAAAACCCTGTAAAGCACTTCTAGCACGTTCTATTTTTAAGCAAAATCAATTAGGTAATTATCTGATTGAAATGCTTCTCACTAAATAAAATCAGCCTTCTCCCCAACTTCCTGCTGAGGGGATGTGCAGGGTTGAGGGGGGATAGGTTCGGGGTAAGGGTCAGGAAAGGGGGATCAGCTCTGAGCCACCCCAGCCATACCTCCCCTCTGGGACACCAGCTGGGGAGCAGGACAGGCTGCCAGGCATGGGCACTGGGATGTGCTGGACAGAGCAGGATGCTCTGTTCCCGCTGCAGCTGCTGGGAGCCGAGGAGGTGAATCTGTCAGGCAGCTTTGGATTGCCTGAGCTCTGTGCTTCTTGATGGCTCAACAGAATGCTGGGTTTTCAGGGGAAATGTGCCTCTTAGCACAAAAGCCCAGAGCAGCAGAGGATGCCACGAGTGCTCCATCACTGACACTCATTCTCTCTGCCCACCTTCCCTCCATCTCTCCGTGCCCCCCACCCTCCTCACCTCCCCCTTTGCTGGCCCCACATGCCAGGACATGTTGAAGAAAGAAGCTCTCCTCCTCATTCCCAACGTGCTGAAGGTTTTCCTGGAGAACGGGCAGATCAAATCCTTCACGTTCGATGGCCGAACCACTGTGAAGGTGAGCCCCTGCACTCCCCCCAAGGCACCGTGGCACTCCTCTCCTCCCACCTGCCCAATCCATTTTTCCTCTCCTGCTTCCCGTGCACGAACACCACAGCAGCCCTGGGCTGGCTGCGAGCCGCTCTGGCATGATGGATGGCCCGTCTGCCTCCCCAGGCAGCACGCTTTGCAGCTGGCAGGGATCGGGGTTTGCTGGCTCTCTCCCTTCTCCTGACTTCTCTCCTTGCTCTGAGCCTGCCCTCCAGCCAGGGTGGATGCTCCTGTGAGTCCCCCTGTGAGGACCAGCTCCCTGCAGCCCCCCTCGGCACCACCATGGTGTTACCCGAGGCGCTGGGGGCCTGGCTGCTGGTCACCTCCCACTGCAAGGGCACTGGGTACCATCCCGTGGTTCCTCTCAGCACTGCTGGGCCTCATCCCAGCACTGCCCTGGTTGCCAGGGAGAGGTGGGCTCTCAGTGAGGTCCCAGCTCCCCCTCGGGAAGCAGCCAGTGCCTCGCACCCAAGCCTGTCCGTGGCGTTTGCAGGACGTGATGGTGACATTGCAGGACCGCCTGTCCCTGAGACACATCGAGCACTTTGCCCTGGTCCTGGAGTATTCCAGCCCGGAGCAGAGCCACCGCTTCCTGCTGCTCCAGGACAAGCAGCCGCTGGCCCACGTGAGCTGTGGGGTGTGGGAGGGTGTTGGGATGGCCATGGTGAGGGGCTGGGCACAGAGAGCCTCCTCTTCCCCCAGTGTGGGGCTTGGCTGGGGTTGTGCTGTGGGGTGGCACAGCCTCTCCTTGCCTCTGGCATGGTCCTGCAGGCTCAGGGGTGAAAAGGGTGGCCAAAGAGGGAAACAATCAGGGTTTTACCCATTGCACACTGACAGCACCATGGAGCTGCTCTATGCTCCAACCTGGGCAGCTGCAGACAGCACTCATGAGCATCCTTGGCTGGGAGATCCAGGAAGGTGGTGCTGCGCAGAACCAGGGATAAAATGGGGATCATGGAGCAAACATTAGGCTGAGTGGCATAAATCCTACAGCACCAGGCAAAGCTTCACACCAAGGAAGGCTGGGATGTTCCCGGGATGAAAGGTGATGCGTGGAGGAGAGAAATCAAATATCACCCCAGAAGAGAGGAGAGGGGGTGTCCAGCCCTGCAGTCAATGGTTCCTGGGCTCACTGCTCCCCTCTGCTCCTGCCACAGGTTGTGCAAAGAACACACTACCACGGCATGAGATGCCTCTTCCGTGTGAGCTTCTTCCCCAAGGACCCAGTGGAGCTGCTGCGCCAGGATCCTGCAGCTTTCGAGTACCTGTACATCCAGGTAGGGGGCTGGGAGCTGGTGGTGGTCATGGTCCACATGTCTGCCAAGGCTGGGCCCTGTGGAGGCACCCCTCAGGTGGCAGTGCCCTGTCCCTGTGGCTGTCTGAGGATGCCTCTTCTCCCTCCCGCAGAGCCGCAACGATGTGATCAGAGAGCGCTTCGGCACAGACCCCAAGCCAGAGATGCTGCTGGGGCTGGCTGCCCTCCACATCTACATCACTGTCTCTGCCACCCGCCCCAGCCAGAAGGTCTCCCTCAAGAACGTGGAGTGAGTCCTCCTCCCTGTCCCCAGGCTTCAGCACAGCCCTCCCTTGTGTCCCTTCCTTGTGCCCCTGCGCCCCTGGGGTGCTCCCAGCAGCATTTTGGGGTGCGGAGCATGAGATGCCCTGAGAGCCCCCCCTGGGCTGGGCAGTGGCTCAGGGGCTTGGCAGCAGTGCCACGCAGCCCCTGGGGTTCTGTAAGACCCCCTCACACTGACACCCACCTGCATGCAGCAGCCAGGGCTGGGGACATTTGCTGTGAGCCCAGGATCATTTCCATGGGAACCCCGGCTGATATTCCACCTGCATCCAAGGCAAGGAGAAGGCTCTGTGGCTGTGTAAGCTCAGCCTGTCACCAAGCTGTGCAGCCCTGGCTCAGCCCTCCCGCGGCTCCTGGGGGACCTGAACCCATACCCAGCCCACGTGTGTGGGTTTGCCTTGCCCAGTCGGCACAGGGAGGAAGAGGGAGGGGTCACCCCGAGAGGACCCCAAAAGAGGTTTGGGAATTTGCCCTGGATCCCCTAAGCTTCCTGTGAGGGTGAGTGGGAGCTGGGATCTGCTGCAGAGCCTGGCACTGCTGTTCCCCACCCTGATGCTGGGGAGCTGTGACACCAGCCCGGGGTCCCATCCCCTTGGGGACCCTTGGCTGGGAGCTGCTGCTGCTCTGTCTGTGGCACCAAGGAAGTGCTGGTGTGGCTCCAGCTCCCTCTGACGGCAGGAGCATGCTCTGGGACAGTTTTCTGTCCCTCTCTGCCCGCTGGCAGTGTCTCCGACCTGGCAGCTCATGCAGGCTTCCCTCCCCACAGGAAGGAGTGGGGCCTGGAGCCCTTCCTGCCCCCCTCGCTCCTGCAGCTCATCAAAGAGAAGAGCCTCCGGAAATCCCTCTCGCAGCAGCTCAAAGCCCACCAGCACCAGCCTGGCGGCACCAAGGTGAGCCCAGCCCACACAGCCCCTGTTCAGCCACCTGCCCTCCACACCAGCCTGTTGTCCCCAGCTGCTCGAGAACTCTTGTCATTAAATCCCCTGGGATGGGAGATCAATCCCAGGGAGCCAAGTAGACACTCTCTCTCCCGAACCTGCTTTCAAGAGCTGATCTGGATTGCAGGGAGTGCAGCGAGGATCAGGGCTGAGATCAGCTGAAGCTCGGCTGAAGTGGCACACATCAGTTCATTGTTATCTCTGCTTCTGGGCTCGGAAAGTTCTGGAGGCGGCTGCTGAGCCACTGCCTTGGTCCCTGCAGCCTTCACAGGGAGTGAGGGAGGGTTGTACATCTCAGGGGAATTATACATCAAGCACTGGGGCTCCTTCCTGGCTGTGCCTCTGCTCTGAGTTACCTCCCAACAGCTGCCCAGGATGGCAGGGGAGTGGAGATCTCCCTCACTCACGACTCAGACTCGCTGCCAGCACAGCCCACGCCCAGAGCTGTCTGAGAGCTTGCTGTGCACCCCTACTTGAGAGCCCCCACGTCCACCCCAGCCTCTTGCAGCTCTTCCCCCTGTGCTCACGGTGATCACCCCTGTGATGTGTTTTGTCAGGTCTCCACAGCCCAGGCAAAGCTGCAGTACCTGAGGATCCTGAACGAGCTGCCGACCTTTGCTGGGGTTCTCTTCAACACAGTGGGACTGGTACGGTAATTCAGGCTGGGCTGGGAGGTGCCTGCTCCTGAGTGTGTGCTGGGGGCGAGCCAGGGGGCATGTGGCTCCCACAGAAATGACTTCCCTCAGTCTCTTGCTCTGCCCTGATGAGCTCCAAGCCCACCCAGAAAAGCCTTTGGAGCCTCTGCTGTCAGTAGGTCAGATTTTCAGCTCTGCAGGGTCAGGATCTGCTCTGTTCTTGCCAGCCTGGTGGGCAACGAGATGACCTGCTCAGTGAAGTTGGAGTAGTTTCAGGCATGTGTTTGTAATTCCATCGTGCCCTGGGACATCCTGCCATCCATCCCAGAGGAGGGCCACTCCTGGCAAATGCCACCGTGTTCCCTGCTTGCCCACAGAGCCCTGGCTGGGCTTGCTGCCTCTGTCACAGGTGGTCCAGCCTGATCACTGCCACAGTGACCCTTCATCTCCACTGCTCACCCAAGCCACCTCACTTTCTGCACAGCAGGAGGAAAGCCACCAGCCCAAACAGGACCCACAAAGGCTCCCCACTGCCTGGCTCACCCCTTCATCCCTCTCACTCCACCTCCCATCCAGGGGTCCCCATGTAGGTGTGACCTCTCTGCCATCCTTCCCTTTACCCCTGCTCATGGTCTCAGCACTTCTCTGGCTTCCCGTGCTTTGCCTACTGGGTTCCATCTCTGGCAGCCTTCGGTCTGCTCTGCCCCCTCACCTCACAGCTCTAAGGGCTGCCTGCAGGAGATCAGTGCAGGCACAACCTCGTGGTGCCTGGTTGGTGCCGTGGCAGAGCAGTCAGAGCCTGCTCCTGACACTGAAAAACGGCATTTTTTTAAATCTCTGACACCAAAGCAATGCCTGTGACCCAGCCTGTGAGCTGAACTGTGCTGAAGTGGTAAAAGTATTCCCTTATTATCTTCTGTGATGGTCTGCCCAGCTCCTCTTCTCTTCCACTCCTGGCTTGAAGCATCCTTTTAGACCAGAGCAAGAAACATCCCAATTTCCAGTCAAGGCTTTGGTCCTTCTTTCCTGAAATACATTCACTCCCTCCTTTGCTTCCTTCTCTCGGAGGCAATGTGAGATCAGACAGGTTTGTAACATGCTCTTTCGTTAGTGTAGTGACACCAGTGAGCCTGAATATTTCATGTGAACAGTCAGTTCAGAGCTTTCCTTTTAAATAGCCTTGGCATCCTGCACACCACTCCCAGCTCTGCACAGGGGCCCAGGGAGGCAGGTTCATGGCACCAGTCTTGCCTACTGCTCTGCAAAAGCCATCCTGGACCTGACCAAGCTGCCAGCGTTGAGGCTGGGCTCCGTGGAGAGAGCTGGGTGCAGCCTGTGCAGCCCCGGGGTGTGTTTGTTCACCCTTGTCTTCTCTCTCTCCATGTGCCTGTGCCACCAGGACGAGAAGCAGCCAGCCACCACCCTGCTGGTGGGACCCCGGCACGGCATCAGCCACGTCATCGACCTGAAGACCAACCTCACCACGGTGCTGTCAGAGTTCAGCAAGGTCAGCAAGATCCAGCTGTTCAGGGAGAACCAGGGGGTGGCCCGGGTGGAGACGAGCATCCTGGATGCCAAGGTAGGCATGGGTGCTGTGGAGGCAGACACCGGAGAGAGGGGTGGAGATGAGGTTGGGGGTTTGGGGCCAGCCTTTGAGGGGATTCACGTCATGAGTGTGTGTTGGAGAATCTGCTTGGGGATTCCTAGAGACTCTGAAGCCCCTCTCACGCCGGCGCTGCAGCATCTCCCCTGCTGGTCTGACTCCTTGTTCCACACAGGCAGGATTGCTGCTGAGGGCCACAGGGCAGGCATGGTGGCATTCTGGCCATGACCCAAACACCTGTCTAATCATTCAAGCAGGGTCCTCGGGGCAGATGGGGGTGACACAGGCCAGGCAGGTAGCAGGACGCTTTGGAGGCATTGGAGACACTCCTTGGCATACACGCCCTCCTGAGCCCTGTGTGTTATCATCCCACATCCCCTGCTGGTTGTTGTGTGGTGTAGTGCTGGTTCTGATAGTCAATCCCATGGTCAGGCCCTGCCAGTCCTCCTCACCCCTCATGGGTCCCAAACCCTCCAGGAAAACTGTCAGCAGTACAGTAAGATCTTTATTTTCTTCTTTGGTGTCTGGCCCAGCAGCCACAGGATCCTAAAGACATCTTGCACTGGCCTTTGCTCAAGTTTTTAACAAGCTGGGACATGTCCCTGGCAGACTTAAAGGCAGGTAGCTGTGTGCTTGCTCCAGGGCATCCTCGATGTCACTTTGTCCCTGCACCCATGGGGAAGGACAGCTGGGAGGCAGAGATCTCACAGATAAAATACCAAGCCTCCTCTCCTCCCACTTTGAATTCAACAGGACAGAGTTAGGATTGAGTTTGGGTAAATTAGTCAGGGGCAGTACTTGGCAGACTGTCTGGCACAGTGGAGCCACACGGATGTATCTGCACAATCTCTCTGAGCCTTTGGCTGTGGGTCAGCTTTCCTGCCCCTGCATTCATCCCTTTTTCCCGTGAGACTGATGGAGCTGAGCTGCTTTGCCAGCTGTCTCTGTGTTTTCTCATCTCCTGTAAGGTCTCTAAGCCTCAGCCCTCCCTGCAATCCTTTCCTTGCTCTGTTTCAGCCGTAGTCTCACAGATGTAGCCATGGTGGATTTGTTTAGGATTCTCCTGCTGCCTCCTGTCCCGGTGGATTTTAGCACGTTCTCCCACCAGGCTCATTAACTGCTCCAAGTCTGTTTTCCTGCTGCTGCTGTGCCTGGTCCTGTAGCTCTGCTAACCTGCAGTAACACCCCAGTAGCCTCTGCCAGAGCCGTGCTAATCCTCATCCCCTCTGCTTCAGCTCTCCCCTCCAACAGCCTCATCGATGAAGCCCTTTTTTGGCATTCATCATTCAGTGGGTATTTGGTCAACTGTAACATTTTTAACATTCCCTTTTCTGCATCCCACCGAGGTCAGTTAAAGCCTTGGTGTTCTGCTGTGCATGTCCCAACCCTCCAAAGCCCTCACCTTCCACTTCTGCAGCCTGGGTAGGTGGAAGCCCTCCTTGCCCCTCCAGCTGCCTGGGCTGTGCAGGAACCCAGCGATTTACAGAGCAGGAATAACCAAGGGATATTGCCTGCACCATGAGTAACCCTGCTGGTTCCTCCTGCTGCCCACGCCCCTTGGATTTGTATGTATAAAATCACCATATTAATGCATTAATAATAGGCTGGTCATGACCTTGTAACTGCTCGTGGCTCACTGTGAGTGCTCTGAGCATGGCTGTCCCCACTGTCACCTAGTTTCATGGCACTGAGCTCTTGGGGTGCTGCTGTCCTCTCCCTGGCGTGGAAGAGGGCACTGTTCCCCCCAGCCACAGGAGGGACAGATGCTCTGGAGGCTTAGGTGATGCTGGCATCCATCTGCTCTAAATTAGGTGGCAATTCCCACGCAGCTTGTCCACAGATCCTGCAGTGCTGCTCCCCACAGCCATTCTCCGCAGCACAAATCCACTCTGTAGCACCAGCAGCCCTTTCCTGCTGCAGGGGTAGACTTTCTCCTGTGACCCTGCTATCCAGCCCCCCAAATGCTGGAGAAGAGCCAGCTCACTGGAGTAAGCCAGCTCACATACTTCCTGCGAGCACATCTGCATGCACGATGGCTTTATCTCCATGAGAAATTCCAGGCAGCTGCCTCTGGCCACCACAAGCCCCTTTGCCTGCCTGGAGTGGAGCAAGCACCGAATTTGTGGATCTCAGCAGGCTCAACAGCACCGTGCCAGGGCAGAGGCTGTTGTTACCTGTCTTCATTTAGCCATTATCCAGAGGGCTGGGTTTTAAAGCCAGAATGTCTGCTCCAAAATGAGGCATATGCTAATCCTACGCAGGACAGCGATGGATGAGGCAGGCTAAGAAAAGCAGTCAAAGAGATCATTACCTCACAGTGCTAATCTGCTCTCTGCAATTATTCTATTGCACTGAACGTTTCACTGGCTAAAGCCCTAGATTGCAAATCAATCTGTTTCTGCTGTGAGCTGCAAACCATTAGAGGGCTCAAAGTGGTGTCCTATTGCTCTGGGGACCTGTCAATTCCAAATCACCCTTGGGAGCCTGTCAGAGCTCCATGGGCTGCAGTGTAGGAGGGGATGTTCCCCCGGGCTATTTCACCCTGGTGCCTGGCACTGCTGCTGTCATGGGATGCTGGTGCTGGGGCAGCTCCCAGCCTGAATCTGTAGGAGGTGCTCGCTGAGTTACTGTGGAAACACAGATGGTCAGTGATGGTTTAGGGGTTTGTGCAGAAAGACCATCTTGAACTTCCAAGTTTAGTTAAAGTGATGGGTTAAAAAAGGGGTCAGGTCATGGAGCAGCCCTTGGCTGGGAAGTCTGAACACCCTGACCAAACCAGCCAGCACAGTCCAGACATCCTTATCTGCTGCTGACCTGCAGCCACAGCCCAGACTCACCTGCCAGGAAGGAGCTGGGGGAGATCTTCAGGTAACAAACAGGCTTGAGGAGATCGTAAACCATTTGCATTTATTTCAGGCGGAAAATAAATACTGTTTGTCTTATGAATTATTCACTAGGTATTTAACTGGTTTGTTTTGGAGCTTTTCCATCCTGGGCTTCAATTTCTGTTTAAAACAGCCCATTTGGGATGCAAACCCAGGGCTCATAGCTCTGCTTTGCCTTCTTTAGCTTTTTGCCACTCTGAGTGTGGCAAGAGCAGGGCAAATGCTGACAGAACCCCTCATAGAGGAACTGCACAACCTCGGGACAGAAGAACAAAAACCTCCAGGCTTTTGCTGCTGGTTCCAAGGATTTTTGTTCCCTGCAAGGTCTGTGAGAGCTGCTGGGAGGACAGGAGCAGGTTTTGTCTCAACAGTCACGGAGGGAGTGAGGCGGTTTTGCTTGGGAATGCTGAGAAAGTTCCCAGCCCACGGCTGGGGGCAGGACCACACGTCCCCAGCTGCACTGCAGTGGTGCAGGTGGTCATTCTGCAGGTTTTGGTGGTCATTCTCACCTGACAAAGTCTCCTTTCTGCTGGGGCTGTTGCTTCTCCATTCTTCCTCCTCATGTTGGGGCACTGATTCTGGAGCTCATAGATTTGCTGGGAGCAGGGAGGTGGCACAAGATGTTTCCTGTGATCTTTATGCTTTAAGTGCAGCTCACCAGGTTTGGGGGCCCTGCATCTCCCAGGGGCTTCCCCCTCCTGCTGGCACCAGCATTTGAGAGTGGCCAATGCTTCTGAGCATTCAGAGAATCGAGCTTCAGGCGTGCCTCTCCCTTCCTCCCCAGCGCAGCACTGCAAAGTCCTCTTCTACCTTCCAGTATCCCAGGAAGGACAATGTCAGCAGCTCCTGCCTGGCACCTGGACAAGCCTGGCAGTCCCGATGTGGCACAGGGGGGTGACTGCTGCCCCGGGTTCCCCAGTGCAGGAGGTGTGGGGGGAGCTGCTCAGCTCCAGGCTCCCCTGGCTCTGCGGCTCCGCAGCTCCCCCCAGGAGCCAAGGGTTTGTTCTTCCCGAAATGCCTTTTCCAATGGAGCATTTCTCCTTTCTGATTTACACAGCTGCACACCGCTGGGCTTTTTGTTATTAACAGCCTTGACATTGGAAGAAAAGGCTGCCGAAGCACTCTGAATACGAATGAAAGAAGAACGCTTGCGGGACAGCCGCATCACCTGAGCCTGGACAGAGGAGCTGTCCCAGGCTGTGTCCTGTCCCTCTGCCGGGCAGGAGCCCACGGCGCTGGCTGCTTGCCAGCCGCAATTCAGTCAAAGGCATCGGGCTAATTGCCTTTGGTCTCCCAGCAGGGCCTGCAGCCAGCCGGCGCTTAAGCCGAGATCAAGACTTGACAGAGGAAAGCAAAGGGAAAATTAATTCAGAAAGGTCCCTGGCTGCTGCTGTGCCTGGAATCTGGGCGCTGATGTTGGTGTCCCAGGGCCCCCGGCGTGCTGCCAGCCTGCCAAGGAAAAAAAGCACACCATGCATAGTAAAGGCTCAGCCCTCTCCTCTCCCCAAGGAAGGAGCCAAGGAGCCCCTTCCTCTCACGGGTGATGGGATGGTGACCCCTCTGAGCCTTGCCTGCTGGAGCCAGCCCCAAGTCTGGCTGTGCTCCCCTGAGCTGATCGTGGCAGGGATGTGCCGTGGTGCTGAGGCCAGGGCCCCATGCGGATTTGCCAAATTCTAGTCTGAAAACAATGGGGAGCCCCATCAAAGTCGCAAGGGCAGGCGAGGCTGACATTCCTCCTGCTCCTGCAAGCACTGGCTGAAGCCCCTGAGATTTCTCCTACAGGAAGAACGAGGCTTTGGAGTGACGATGGGCCCACAGGCTCTGGTTTCCTTACACCAAATTAACCTTTATTTGCATTAAGCCATTCTGAAACGCAGTCATCTCATGGGAGAGAGGGAGGGATGGAGAATTCCTTTGGCTCAGTACCTGGGTGGGAGGGACAGAGGCAGATCCCTGCCTGCAGTGGGATGTAAAGCGAGGGAATGGGATGTAAAGCGAGGGAATGGGATGCAAAGAAAAGCACTGGGATGCAAAGCAAAGCACTTCCCATCTCCAGTGCCACCCAAAGCGCTGCCTGCAGGTACCCAGGACAGCAGCCAGCCAGAACCTGAGAGGCAGACAACATGTGCAGAGGATGAGTTTCCAAGCCTGCAGAGCCGAATTTTATTTGTTCATTAAAAAAAAAAAAAAAAGTTAGAGAATTTTAAAAAGGAAAAAGAGGAGAAGAAACCCCAAACCCAACCAAAAAAAGCAGCCCTCTAAGGAAGGAGAGACCTGCAGGTCTAACCAAGGCAAGGCCCTTATTGATCAACTAGTGGGAAACAGTGGTGCTAGTCACAAGCAGCCTGGTATTGATAAAGCTGAGTTAATAATGCTTAAGGGGAGAGAAGGAAAGGTCAATGTAGAAGTGAAAAATTGACTGCTGCCTCGTTAGGCCCGGGTGCCTGTATTATTAAATAAAAACTTGGCAGTGCACCTCAAGTAAACCAAGGAACATAAATTATGTAAATTCATCTCCCATCTTTTTGCTGCACCGCATTAAAGGAAGCAGGGTAAGACCCAAAGTACATGATAAAGGGGGGAGATTAAAAGGAAATGCATATAAGCTTAGAGGTTATAGTATGAATAGATTGGGTCATAAATTAATTTCAATACGAGGACTGTTAAAATCATCTAGCATAACCCTGGCCAGCAAATTTCCTCCAGACCTTTGTCTGAACAAGAAGATACCCTCCAGAAGGACACTGAGGTCTGATTTAAAGGCAGGGCATAATAGAAAAATCACTTTATCATTAATAAGCAAATGCAAAAGTCATTTCTTCTATCCGGTGTAAATGTATTTTGTTTTACTTTCCAGAGATACTGGTTGCCAAGCAGGAAACTTTGAATGAAAAGGTGGCCTTTCCTCTTGAGGCTTAGAAAATCTAGGAAACCATTATGAGTGAAAGATCAAACCACCAATAATTTCAGGCTGATATTACACATTTAGATGTAGAAAGAGAATCCTTGTTAAAATTTGCTTCTTTACATGTTGGCACATTACAGGTCAGAGATGAACCTTTACCTGGGCATCCCCCTGGGAATGGTGCTGCTGCCCTGACAGAACACAGACAGGCATTTCTGTTTTGCCCTCCCAAGGAAGCAGAGCCCTGGAGGTGCTGTAGCAGCAAGAATGTGCCCGTGAGAATGAGGAAGAGGATGGCCTGGTGGGCATAAGACAGGCCAGAGGCATGTGGTGGGAGGACAGCCAGGAGTTATCCAGGTTGATAACTTGTTCCCCACCAGTGATCAACATCATCTCCTGATTAGCAGCTGGGAAAGAGGGTTCTGCACCTTGTGGCCACAGAGCTGCCAGGGCAGGCAGCAGGGCTTAGAGGAACAGCACTGCTTTTGCCCCTGCTGCATCCCTGCCTTCTGGCTGCCCACGGGAGTCTCTGCCCTACTGCACCACTGGGTTTAGAAAACTTAGGAAGATTCATGCTCTTTTTGCCAGGTTGGGTTGAGATTGAGCAGCGAGTTGGAAAAAACTGCAGGGAGACACAGGGATGTCACAATGAGCCCCAGCCCTGTGGGCAGCAGGCCACTCCTGACCACAGGCACGAGCCCTCATTGCCACTTGCAGGATGTTTCCAGGGAAAAGGAGGTGAATCCCATTTGCCAGAAGCCATGGGTGTTGCAAGGAAGCCCAAAGCTCAGGCTGCAGTCGTGAGTTGTTCTTATTTAGAGCAGCTCCCTGCAAAGCTGCCCTGAATTTGCCATCCCTCAGCACCATGAGTTGGAAATGTTTCATGCACCTCTTCACAAAGTCATTATTTGCTCAGCTCGCCCATGCCTGGCTGTCTCCACACCATCTCATTTGCCTTGCCCACATGGAACAGGGTGACCAAGGTTGCCAGTGCCTAAAAATAACACCTCCATTAGCTGCCACCCCTGATACCTCCTCTTTGTGGAACGATTTCCCAGCAGAACAGGGCTGCTGCAATCATGTTGTCTCTTTGCCTCTTGACCCCATAAATCACTTTCAGATCAGCTGGCCACTTTCAGGGGAATGTGGCAGCAGGGTGGACATCTCAAAGGCAGCTGAGCTGTTGCAATCTCAGTAAAACTACCCAGTGGAGTGGAAGAGGGAGAGTCAGTCTTGTAATCCCGTGTGGGAAAGGCTCAGATCCTGTGCCAGACCTCTGTTAGTGCACAGCAGAGAAGCCTCCAAGGGCAAGGGAGATGCACAGCCTGAGTGCAGCAGCTTTGCTCACAACCACAGCTCATAATCTATGAGCAGGACAGAGCCCCATGGCACTGTGGGCTCCCAGGCCATGGGGAGGCCCCCAGAGTGCTGCTGACAGCACGAGTGGATGGCTCCAAGCTGCACCTGAAGTGATTTAATCCCTAATAACAATATTGAACGCTTGACAATTGAAGAACTCTCACACAGCTTCCCTGTCAGTATATCAGGGTAATCTTCTCTAAGCTGTAATATTAATCAGGTTTAAGATTCCTCTTTTTCAGAGCAAAATGCCACAGTTAACCCCAGCCTGCCATGCATCTATTGCTGGAAGCCATTCTGGAGGCTCAGAGACCTGGTGGGGAGCTCACAGCACCCTGGTGTTTCATTTGTAGTCAAGAAACATCAGTCAGGGTTCCTGTATCTCAGTCCTGTCACCCTTCAGCACTGATCCAGGGGCTGCCTCTTGCCAGCAAGAACCTCCAGTCCCATCTCTGGATGGATGGGAGCATCCTGAGGCAGAGGTAGCTGAGCAAAGGTAGAAATGGGTCTCGGAGATGCTGGTCCCCATCTGGGCCACTGGGGCTGCCCTGAGGACTGCACGGTGAGTGCTGACAGGGAGGCAGTGAGGGTTCACAACCCTGTGCCACTCTGCCTTGGTGGGATTCACACATGGTGGAAACTGACCCCTAGTTTCCCTTCTGGAAGGGGATTCTCAGCCCAGCTTGGCCTCTTGGTTTGATCCCCCAGCAGTGGGTGTTTATCAGCCATTACCTCTCTTTGGGGTTTGCTGCTGACACTGCAAACCCTGCAGAACAGAGCAGGGAAAATGCACAAAAATGTCCTCATTCAACAGATGGATTGAAAAACCCAGGAGGGCTTAGCCCTGTGTAGAAGACCCTTGTTTTAAGGACGCTTCATACACAGAACACATGGTTTCCTTTCATCACTTATGTCAAGACTGGAGCTGGGCTAAGAGATGTCACCCCCCTCCCCACTGCATGCCTGCCTCCTTCGAGCTGTGTTGAGAATCTCTTCACTCCTCTCTCTTTCTGGCTTGACACTTCCCCTTTGATCTGTGTCATCTCAGGTTTATTTTCCAAGATGCAGAAGGAGCCTTGTCAAGTGGGCAGGGGCAGAGCCTCTCAGCAGAGGACGTTCACTTGTCAGGCTATTTCTCTTCCACATCAGCTTATTGCTTTTCCTTTATCTTACTGAACAGCAGCCAAAGAGGGAACTTTTTTACCCTGGCCCTGGGAGAAATCTGCCCCTGCCAGGGGCTGGCAGGGCTTGGGGATCGCGTGCAGCTCTGCCCAGGGCTGATGGCTTCACACCCAAGTGTCTTGTATGGTCCAGAGCATGACACTCTGGCCTAAGCTGGGCCTTCCTTTGCCAGAATTGGCTTGGTGGCTTACAACAGCAAATATTAAGCAGAGCACAAAACTGGCCAGTGGGTACCAGGAACCTCTTGTGGTTATAAAACAAGAAAACTAAAATAGCTTTAATGCTTTCCACACTGTGTAGGCTTAAGTGGTTTTTTTAAACAGCCTTGGTGTTCCCTGAATGTGGTAAATGAGTTCTCCTGAGTCCTGGAGGGCTCTCAGTGTGCAAGAGGCTGAGCGTGGCAGGACAGGCAGCCCAAGACAGCAGCAGCTCAGCATCCCCCAGTTGGCTCAGATACACCCTGTACCGAGGTACAAAGGTCCTTTAGGTAGAGGTGCTTTGTGCAAGGGGTAGGTGAGGGCAGGAGCTGCCTTTGCCATAACTATTGAAGGCACTGTCAATTCTTTTTCCATCTCATGGGTCTGTCTTGAGCAGTGCTGGGGGCTCAGACTGAGCATGGACCTCTCAGCTGAGCTGTGCTGCTCTGCCCAGCCTGGTCCCAGCAGTGCACAGGACCTCACTGGGTGGGTAAGAGTGAATCCCACCCCGACAGCTTCCCTGAGCTAGCTAACCTTCTCCTTGGGACAGTGTGGGAACTGAGAGTTGCACTGTCTGGTGCTAGATTGTGCTGTGAGGTTATATGTGTCACACAGACCATGTCTGAGTTTTATCTCTCTTTAAAGCAAAGATCTTTTTTAGCATGCAAATAAATGCTCTCCTAAAAGGGAAGGCACCATCTGCTCCTAAGCACAAATTTAATTTTCCAAAGGGTTAGGTTTAAATAAGATCCACAGTCTCAGAGTGGTAGCTGGGGGAACCTGCGATGGGGTTTGGTCCCTTTGGCATCTTGCTGGAAGCAGATGTTTTCATTTACGGGAGGGAGACACGGTGCCTGCAGTGAAAGAAGGGTTTGGCAGCTGGAGACTCCCCAAACTCCCTGCGGTCCTCCCGAGGCCCTGATGGTTGAACAGGTGCTTGCAGGTGGGCTCGGAGCCCTGATGTGCAGACAAAGGATCAGAAGGATGTTGTGTGGGGCCCTGCCATGCACAGCCTGTGCCTGGCGGGGCTGCAGCTCTTCCCTCATCCTTGGGGCAGTCAGCAAGCAGCAATCGCAGGTGCAGCCAGGCACTCTCCTGTGCAAAGCTGTGTGCCTGGCTGGTTTTTCATGTGGGCGTGCCGGTAGTGCCAGCAGCTCACCAGTTCCACCAGTGCAGGGCCCAGTGCAGCCCCTGTGGAGCTCTGCCGCCCCTCAGCTGAGCCAGCAGCCCTCACGAGCTTTACCTCTCTTGCCTTCCAGCCGCTGGTGTTGCTGATGGAGTGGCCTGAAGCCACCAACTTCGCCTGCCTCATTGCAGGCTACTGCCGTCTCCTGGTGGACTCCAAGAAGATGATCCTGTCCAGGGCCCCCAGCCAGCCGCCCCCACCTCAGATTATCAAGGCAGGTACGTTTCAGCCTCTGCTTTCTGTGCCAGCCCCTTCCCCAGCCTCCCTCCCCTCCCTCCGCTCAGGGCTCCCCAGCATTAGGAAGGTGAAGGGTTTCTCTGACGTCTCCCCTCTGCTCCCATTCACCCTGAGAAGCAGCAGACTCCCTCTTTAACCAGAAAGCAAGGAGCAGGGAGAGAGGTCCTCATTTTGGATCAGCCAAAATGACTTGTGGTATCAGCTCAGGCCCTAAACCCTCACCGTGAGTGTTGTGGCAGCTCCCCGAGGCCTTGTTTGAGAAGACAAAAAGCTGCCAGCCGAGCGCTGGGCCCTCACAGAACAGCCTGTGCACTGCTGCAGGGATGCAGCACACATTCCCTGGCTGGCATCCCGCTCCAGAGACCGACATGAGTGAGTGTGTGAACTCAGGGGAGTGCATTCCTGCTGCCTCTGGACACTGCTGCCTCTGTCCTGGGGCTCTGAGCCTCACGGGCAACCCTGTGAGTATGGCTGCTCTGCTGATTTCCTAAATCAGGAAGGCAACTTTGCTGTCCCGACTTTTCAGGGAGCAGAAGGCTGGTCTGGACACAGCAGGAGCTTCCATCCCAACAGGCACCAATGCTGTTCCTTGAGGATGGATTGCAGGTGTGAGTCAACTTCCAAAAAGAGCAATGATTCTCAAGAGTGATTTCAAACAAGAGCCAACCATGAGCTACATGCTGCTGTTCCATGCAGGTGTTCACATCCAATATATTTTGTGTAGGGAAATATAAAATATAGGTTCAGTGACTGGAGATGGGCAAAATACCAACCCAGCTGCCTCTGGAAGGTCACTCCCAGACCTCCCAAGTGACACTGCAGCTCCGGAGAGCTGTGACAAGTCCACAGTTTAGCTGGCAGTGTTAAAACTCCCTTCTCAAGATGGACCTGGCTTGGGGAGGTGGGAGGAGTGCAGAGAGCTCGCAGGGTCCTTGGGAAAGCACTTGCTGCCTTTGAGGAAGGCACCCGAACATGGATTTGGCACATGTGGGAGGACGCACTCACAAGAGGGATCAGGAAAGCATCTGCAGCAGCCTCAGTGAATGCAGGAAAGGCTGGGCGGGTGATTTTGGTGTAAGTATGAACAGTTTGCTCTCCCTTCTCCCCCTGTGCCTCTGACGGACAGCTGTCACTGCGCTCTGCCCTGGGTGCCCTGTGGAAATGTATTTCATCACATTTTGCTGTCAGCAGAGCGTGTTTGCAACTTAACTGCTTTGACTGTCATCAGAGTGGTCCTACCCTGGCTGTGTCACCCCAACATGGGCTACAGGGACACATGGGGCACGTGGCTGTGGGGAGTCAGAGAAGTAGAGAGCATCCCATACCCAGGGGCTTGGAAGGAGGCCGGCAGCACCCACAGTTCCTGGCCCCTCAGGGGATGTCTCAGCATGTGCAAGTGGTGTTTTCCCACACTCCAGCTACTGTGACAATAGCCAGAATTTTTTTCCTGAGATTTTGCTTCAGGGCCATGGTCCAAACCTCTACAAAAAAAAGGGATTGTAGGTCTTGCCCTGTTCTTGACATCTGAAGAAACCAATGTAGCTCTGCAGGGGCAAGAGTGAGTGTGAGTCACAGTGTGGGTAGGACAGCAGTGGAGCAATGGATTTGTGCCAGCCCCTCTCTGGATGGCCTGGTCTGTCCTCCTGGGTGCAATGAAAACCTCTGTGACCACTGGAGTGGAGCAGTTTCCTGCAGGCCCAGTGCACTCAGCCCAGCCGCTCGGGCACCCTTCAGAAGGAGTGAGTTTAGAGTGTATTGAGAAAACAGTCTGCTCCCAGTTCTGATCTCCACAGGGCTGCAGGCTGAGCTGTCAGGAGCTGGGCGGATCACAGGGAGCAGCAACTGCTGATCATTAGCACATCCTTGCTGGAGAAAGCCCCACTGGGATGAATTAAGTTAGCCCAGGCTTCCCAGGCTGCAGGCAGACTGTGCCAGAATTTTAAATGTGAAATGCAGCCTTGGCCCGTGCTTTTACCTAGAAGAGGAGCACATCCATCTTCCCTGAGGCCCATTAGAGCCTCCTGCTGAACAGCAGACATTTTTAGAAATGCACACGCCGTCCGAATGTTGTCAGTTAGATCCATCTCCCTCTGCATTTCCCTGCAGAGCCATATGCCAGAGCTTTGCCCTCCATTGTGCCATGCTGGAGCTACACAGGCAATTCACCTCCCTGTCCCTTCTTCTCCCCACTCCCACCATCAGCCATCAGCAGCTCTGTGCCCTTAGTTGCTCTCTCAGCTCCTTGTCAGGAAGTTTTCTCCCAGAGCATCCAGCGGCTGGATTTTGGATTTTAGGGGTTTGGCCCCATTCAGCAGCAGGCCTTGGCTTGGTGTGGGCAGCCAGCAAGGCTCTGCCTCAGCCCTTGCCACCCTGCTACAGCCCACACATGCCCAGCTCGGGCCGCCTTGTGCTCCCTCACACAGCTGTCATTTCTGAGCGCTGCCATGGCCAGGAATGAAAGAGATTTTGTTTTTATTGGGATTTTAGCATTGCAGGTGATGAACAGTATAATACAAACATGTGTTTGGGGAGACAAATTGTCCAATTTGTTGAGCTAATGAATTTAATTAGGATTTATTTGACTTAATTTATCCTTGGTAAGGCAGAACCTGCATCCCCTGGCAGCCACTCTTAGCACAGCTGCACGATCCAACCCATAATGCAGACAGATGCCCCTCCTGAGGGATGGACCACTGGCCAGAAATCCAAGCAGTATTTCAGCCACTTTCCTTGCACAAGGGAACAAGGGGAGGCTGTCACTGGGAGATGCTTAACAGCAAGAGCAACAGGCTCTTGCCCGATCCAATAGCTGTCAGCCAGAGAGAAATAACACATGGATGGATCATGGGCAGCGAGGGACAAGGGGCTGGGGGGTGTCTGTCACTTGAACACAGCCAAACTACAGTGGATGTCTCCCCAAACAGCAACATTGCTTCACTTTTAGTAGTCTCCTGAAGAACACTGCTTGGTGTGGCCAACATTACCCAAAAATGGCAATTCCTTCTTGCCATGTAACGTGTGAGCTGGCAGGCTGAGGCTGGAGGTCCTTGTTGGAGCAGCCAGGCTGCTCCTGCTGCCCTCTGGATACAGCTGGTGGATCACTGATGCAGCACCCACATCCCTGTGTCTCAGTGTCAGCTGTGCTGGCCAGCCCTGCTCTGGCTCTGCCCCCAGCAGAGGGATCAAGCTCAGGGGCCTGTCCTGGGACCAGGATTGTTTAACATCCTCATCAAGAACACAGCAGATCGAGAGCAGCCTCAACAAGTTTTCGGATGATACCAAGCTGAGTTGTGCAGTTGAAATGCCTGAGGTGACACTGAACCGTGCCATAAATCAAGTCTCTCCTGATGGGAGAGAATTTCCTAAAAGTCCTTTCAAGGAGTTTTAAAGATAAACCGAGACTTTTCCTTGAGTTTCAATGCTTCCAGATCGTTGTTTATTAAATCTTATCAGAGGAACAGAGCCACTAGCGTGACCCAGGTACAGCACAGAGCACAGAAGAGCAGGAGTAAAGGCTCTCTATCAAGATTTACGCAGCCTTTTAAAGATATTTTAACCAATAGCTACTAAAAATGTACATTATTTTCACTTTCCTACCAATTATTCAGTAACACGGGCAGGAACTGTGGAATTCTCTATCCAGTCATTCCAAACTACTTCTACTGCAGAACATGGAGTAGTAGAAGAAGGAGAAGAAGGTTTAGAGAACAACAAGAATTCTCCATTTTGATATTTTTTACTCTTATCTATTTACTACAAAGAGAAGCCCAAAACCTCTGAATTTTTCACCCTGTGACAATCTTACATAGTAGTCTATCACCTAATTCACACCACTGTATTTTCTAGTTCTTGTCTGATCGTTGGTAATTTTTTCCAAGGTTGGAGGCTAAAACAGTGCTGTTAAGGGGGGTAAGAACCCTTAAAAACAGGCAGAGAAATATTATTGGCACTCTGGGTTCCTACATTGAGGGACAGAGTGACATCCAGAGGGACCTGGACAAGCTTGAGCAGTGACCCATGGGAATCCCACGAGGTTCAACAAGGCCAAGTACAAGGTGCTGCACCCAGGGCAGGGCAACCCCAGTATCAATCCAGGATGGATTGAACAGCTGGAGAGCAGCCCTGCAGAGAAGGACTTGGGGGTGCTGGTGGAGGAGAGGCTGGACATGAGCCAGCCATGTGCACTCACAGCCCAGAAAGCCAAGTGCGTCCTGGGCTGCAGCAAAAGCCCTGTGGGCAGCAGGGGAGGGAGGGGATTCTACCCCTCTGCTCCACTCTGGTGAGACCCCACCTGCAGCGCTGCCTCCAGCTCTGGGGTCCCCAGCACAGGAAGGACATGGACCTGTTGGAGTGAGTCCAGAGGAGGCCATGAAGATGATCAGAGGGCTGGAGCACCTCTCCTAGGTGAGAGAGTTGAAGGTTTTAGTCTTGAGAAGAGAGGGCTCCAGGGAGGCTTTTTAATAGGGCTTGTAGCTGTAGGACAAGGGGCAATGGTTTTAAATTGAATGGTTTTAAATTGAAAGATTCAGATTAGATACAAGGAGGAAGGGTTTTATGATGAGGGTGGTGAGGTATCGGCACAGGCTCCCATCCCTGGAAATATTCAAGGTTTCCTTGAATGTTGGACAGGACTCTGAGCAACCTGATCTAGTTGAAGATGTCCCTGCTCACTGCAGGGGGATTGGACCAAATGGCCTTTAAACATCCCTTCCAACCCCTTCTGTGGTGCAGGACATTTCTCCTATGCTCATTCCTGGCAGACAGGCCCAGCAGGTTTTCCAAAGGACCAGCCAGGTGGCCTGACTGTGCTGGGGGGAACACGGGTGTCCCACTGCAGTCCAGCGTGCTGAGGGCTGGAGGGCAGAGAGCACACGGGTGCTTCTCCAGGCTGAGCAGGAGCTTCCCCAGGCTGTTTTCCCTTCGTCCGGGTGCTGCTGCTAACGTGCCTGTTGTGGTTTTGGTTTAGATTACATCAACGCACACAACTTCCACCGGCCTGCCACGGCAGGGCACATGGGAAAGAAAGAGAATGGGCTGGTGGGTGGCTCTGCCACTGTCACCGGAGCAGCCGGCGCTTCGGCCACCAGGGCTTCGGACTCGGAGCTCATCCGCTTCTGCTACCTGCACATGCGAGAGCAGAGGAAGGAAAGAGAGAGCGGGACGGATATCAATGAAAACCTGATTTTTTTTGAGGAAACTCGTCCCAGGACCAAATCTGACCCCACTTCCAAAAGCTCTGGCCAAGGCTACAACGGGGCAGCCAAGGAGTATGACCCGGATGGCCTTGAGCAAGACAGGCAGGCGAGCAGGGCCAGGGCACACACCATCGACACCCACCTGCGCAGCGACACCTCCCACTTCTACTGCGAGTCCTGCCAGGCCAAGATCAAGAGCCGGCTGGCCTCGGGCACGGTGGGCAAGCCTGGCAGCACCCGCGACAACATGGTGGACTTGATGTCGCTTCCCCCTCCCGGGAACGACGAGGAAGAAGACGAGACAACGTCCCTGCTCCCCGCCATCGCCGCCCCCCCTCCTGGCTTCCGAGACAACAGCTCCGACGAGGATGACCCCAAGCGCCGGGCAGCTGCCCAGAGCCAGGAGCAGGGCCGGCAGCTCTGTGGCATCCTCTACGACGAGATCCCGGTCACGCTGATTGACAACGTGCAGCCACGGACGGTCCGAGACCATGCCCAAGAGCTGGATGATGCCCTGGTGTCCACCCTGCAAGCGCTGGAAGCCCTGGCTGCTTCAGAGGATTGTCCACATCCCCCACCACAGCAGACAGCAGGTATTTCAGTGGCTGTGACTCCCTTTTTTCCCTATAGCCTTTCTTTCCTATTGTACATCCTTCCCTTTAGTCTCCTCCCATCCTGTAAGTGACTGTGAAGCAGCTTCTAGTAGAAACTATGTTGTGGCAACAGGCTCTAGCAGGAGCAGCCAAGTTGCTGCTCAGAAGATTTCTAAGAAGCTGAGGTGGGACTCCTCTCCCTGACAGTGGCTGAGGGAGTCTCATGGTTATCCCATATCTGCCACAGTCCGCATGCCACGATGCTGGGGCGAGTCACTAACAAACCAGTACTGTGAGCATGAGTTCCTCCCCACTGTGACCCCACTCTGCTGGGGCTTTTGGCCATCGGTCTTTGCAGGTTCCCACCCAGGTTTTGCAGTGTGTGAGCCCTTCACAAGGCAAACCAGCTACCAGATGGGTGACTCTAGGACCAGCCTGCTGGCAGCACTGTCCTTTGTCCCTCTTTCCTCCTTGGTTGCCCTACTCACTAGGGCAGAGTACCTGTTGCCCAATTTTCCTTCCTGTGCCAGACACGTCCCTATAGCTCTGCTACCACCAACAATGGAAAGCTTCACAGGATCTTTTCCTGGGCCAGAAGCTCTTGCTGAATTGAGCTATCAAGCCAGCTCAATGCTGACAAGTGATCTCCCTTACAAGCCTTAACTCTTAGTTGTGAGAAGTCACAGAAGTTTCTCCAATGTGCCCTGCATTCCTGGGACCCTCCTGCTGCAAGGAGCTCCCCTCTCCTCCACACAGCACTGTGGTGTGAGGGTTGTTGTGGGGTTTTCTTTGTGTCCCTCCTCAGGTCTTATTGTCCTGGCTGCCATCACTCCTGAGTCATCCTTGGACTCTGGCCACGAAACGAACTCCTCAGAGCTGACCGATGTCTCAGAGATGGTCTCTGCTATGAAGCAGCATCAGAACGCAGCCTACTTCCTCACTCAACACATCAACAAAGAAAACCTCCTGGCCAGGAAGGACTTGCCTTTCCGAATCCAGAGCTGCGCTGCCCAGGCTGTTCTCACCTCACCCCACCCCCTGAGCCGCCAGGACCCGAGCCCTTCACTGAAGGCAGCCTTCTCTACCCAAAGTCCCAGCCTTACAAACTGCAAGAGCAAGCAGGAGCAGCAGCATGGGGAGCGGAGCTGCACCTCAGCTGCTCAGCCGGGGCTGACCCCCCAGCTGAGTGAGCAGAGCAAGGGGGCTTCAGTGCCAAGCTCTGAGTGCAAAGGTGCAGGTCACACAAAAGCTTCCTTTGAGGTATCTCTGCATGCCACAGCAGCCCCAAGCAAGGAGCAGACACAGGATCTGCAAGAGAAGATGCCCAAAGAGGTGCAGCCGAGCTCCAAGCTCCTCCTGGATCAGAAAAGCGGTGTAACTCCAGCCATCGTTTCAGCTGCTCTGCAGCAGGTGGCAAATGCAAAAGCCTCAGTTCCCCAAGTGGTATCAGCCTTAAAAGAAGACCAGAACATGAATGGTACCAGCAGCTGTGCACCAGCCAGCAGCAAGCCTTTGACACATAAAGGAGGTCCACAAACTGCAGAGACATTATGCAACTGTCAGCAGCAGCAGCAGCTCTCTCCGCAGCAGCACTGTGAAGTTTCTCCAAGTCCTAAAGAAGCTCCTGGCAGTCAGGCTGAAGCGTTCCACCTCACCTCAGCAGGTGAGGAAATTACGTCCAGTAAGACTTTTGCCTCTAAAAGCTACCAGCAAAAAGTGAGTAGAGATGCTCCAGGAAAAGCTGCAAGTGGAGAGACAGGTCAGAAGGCAGGTGGGGAAGCCACAAGCCTCGTCTTGCAGAAACACACAGCTCCTTCAAACCAAGGACAGAAAGTACAACAGGAAAGCTCGGCCAAAATCTTAAAAGCTGAGAGCAGCAATGTGCACCCTCCAGCACCTGGTAGCACTTTCAGGAGCACCAGTGAGGAAGCCAAAGGGCCAATCCAGCTGATGCCCAGATCCGAGAGCCTGCAGATTAGCACTGTGCCTTCCAAAAAAGTAGAAAAAGTCCTGGAGGTGACCCAACAAGATGCTGATGTCCCAGCTAAACCCAAAGCCCCAAAAGCTCCCTTCAGGCTTAGGAACCTGTTCTCTGCAACGTTTCCCACCCGTCTGAAGAAGGAGACGGACGAGCGGCAGGCCCAGCTGCAGAAGGTGAAGCAGTATGAGCTGGAATTCCTTGAAGAGCTGCTCAAGCCAAAGAGCAAAGGTGACCTCCCACCACAGGAATATCTGCACCCCCCTGCCCCTGGGCGCTGCAGCTGCCAGCTGAGGAGCAGTCCAGTGCAAAAAGTCCCAGGGATGTCCAGGGAGCAAAGGCGCAGCTGTGACTGCAAGCGGATTTGCAGGGGAATGAGGCCACCCCCCAACCAGCTGGTGATGCCAGAACTGGAGAGGCGAAGCAGGGATAAAGTTGCAGATGACCAGAAGCAGGTAGAAGCCATTAGGCTGACAAGCATGAGCAGCCCTTCCAAAGGCAAACGGATACGATCCACAAGTTTAGAGTCCAGAGACTACCGGTCAGATCCAGAGAACGGCATGTCCTGTTTGGCAACGTGCACCTCCCGAGGGGAGTGCATGGGTGCACCCCACTACAGGAAGCTCTTGCGTCGCTACAGTGTCAGTGAAATAGATAAGACTGATAGGACATCCTTGTCCTCTGACATCTACCAGAACATCTACACAACCAAGCAGAAAGGTCCCCAGAAAGAGCCTGAGCCCAGCATCCTCTGTCCTGTTCTGAAGAGCAAAATCCAGGAAGCCACTGGAGTGGCTGACCCCTCCTATGTCCAGATAGCACAGGACAAAAAGAACCACAAGGGTCCAGCAGTGTTCTCTGTCCAGGAGGAGATGTACCCAAGTCCTGCTGAGCTGCGGGATGAAGACATGGAGGATGAGAAGTGCTGCTCCATCCGGTACTGCTTCTACTACAGAAAATGCGATGTTGCAGATGATGGGAGTGAGAAGGATGAGCTGTCCTATTCCATCCCCATGCAGATACTCCCGGGAATGAAGCTGGACAATCAGATGGTCCCAGTCATGAGCAGGACTCTTCAGGTCCTAGACGCAACAGCCTGCAGCAGTCCCAATGAAAGCCAGACCCAGGAAATAGATTTAAGGACCTCCAGTTTTGAGGGGAGCTTGGCAAAGATCAACACCCTTCGAGGCCATGCCTACAGCTTCCCCAATGGGTTTCTGCAAGTGCAGCTGGACACCAACGAGCTCCTGACCATCCTGAGGCAGTGTGTGCTGAGCCCTGAGGTCCGGGACTGCAAACCCTACATCTCCCAGCTGGCTGAGTACAAGCAGGAGCTGGCCCTCAAGTTCAAGGAGTTCCGGGCGTCCTGCCGCCGCGTGGCCGCCGTCGACAAGAGTCCCACCCACATGCTCTCCGCCATCACGAGCAGCTTCCAGGTGCTAAGCAGCCTCATCGAGACCTTTGTGAGGCTGGTGTACGTCGTGCGCTCGGAGTCCCAGCGCCAAGAGCTGCTGACGAAGGTGGAGGAGGTGGTGAGAAACTACACCTTCCTCCTGAAGGCTGCTGAGGAGTCCACGGCCAGGATGCTGAGCCACCAGCAGACTGTGGAGCAGCTCGCCCGCCAGTCAGCCACGGTCGCCACTGTCATGAGCACTCTCACACGCTCGCTAAAGACGTTGATCAATAAGTAAAGCCAGCTGTGAAGACCAACAAGCCAGTGTGTGCCCTGCCATGCTCTCAAATCTCACAGGTCTGGTGAGGATGCGATATCTGCAGGCCCACGTTTACCGGGGTTTGCGGTAGCCAAGACGCTCTTTGATCTCTGCAGAACGGATGGTTGTGTTGGTGATGGGTTTGAAGGGTGAATCCGTGCCCTAAAGCTGTGCAATCAGCTGGTCAAGGGGCTCAAGCAGCTTCTCTGCTTGTTCTCCCACTCTGGCTTGTTGGTGACGGTACTTGGGGGGCACAGGCACCCCACCTCCACACTAGTTTGGTTCCATGGGGTTCTGGGCCTCGCTCGTGCAAAGACCTTTGTCAGAGTTTGTGGTGGGCCAGTGAGCTACCAGGAGCTGAGCTGAGATCTCCTGGCTTCTCTTGGGCAGTCTGGAGCCAAACCTGTGTCTTGCCACGTAAACAACTCTTCTGCCTCCAGGATCTCCCTGGCCCACAAACACAACGTAATTAGCAGCAGAAGGGATCTCTGGGGTGCAAGTCCATGCTGCTATGCTAGGGCTTGGGAAGTAGTCCTAGCATGGGCAGGTTGCCATAATCCTGAGACAGAGCTAGGGCACCCTACTGGGCTCTACTCTCTCTTCTTAGGCACCAGTGCTCTAGTCCTGAGCACAGGCACTGCCTTTGCCAAAGGCAAGGGCTTAATGCCTGCAGGTGGGGAGGATCCAGGGAACTACAGGCCTGTCAGTCTGACCTTGGTGCCGAGAAAGTCATGGAGCAGATGATCTTGAGTGCCATCACACATACAGGACAAGGAGATCAGGCCCAGCCAGCACAGGGGAAAGGCAGGTGCTGCTTCACCAGCCTGGTCTCCTTCTGTGACAAGGGTGATTCAGTGGGTGAAGGAAAGGCTGGGGATGTTGTCTGCCTAGACTTTAGTAAAGCCTTTGGCACTGTGTCCCACAGCATTCTCCTGGAGAAACTGGATGGATGGACGGCCCAGAGAGTGGTGGGGAATGGAGTTAAATCCAGCTGGGGCCATCACCAGTGGTGTTCCTCAGTACTGGGGCTAGTCCTGTTTAGTATCTTTCGAGGGCACCCTCAGTGAGCGTGCAGATGACACCAGTTTGGGTGGGGGTGTTGATCTGCTGGACAGCAGGAAGGCTCTGCAGAGGGATCTGGACAGGCTGGGTCCATGGGCTGAGGCCAGTTGTACGAGGGTCAACCAGGCCAAGTGCCGAGTCCTGCCCCTGGGTCACAACAACCCCCTGCAGCTCCAGCCTGGGGCAGAGGGGCTGGAAAGTGTCCGGTGGGAAAGGCCCTGGGGGTGCTGGTCAAGGTGGGCAAGAGGCCAGTGGCACCTGGCCTGTCCCAGCCATGGTGTGACCAGCAGCACCAGGACAGTGACCATCACCCTGACTGGGTACTGGTGAGGCCACTCCTCAAATCCTGTGTCCAGCTCTGGGCCCCTCACGACAAGAAAGACATCGAGGGGCTGGAAAATGTCCAGAGAAGGGAATGGAGCTGGGGAAGAGTCTGGAGCATGTCTGATGGGGAGCAGCTGAGGAGCTGGGGGGGCTCAGCCTGGAGAAAAGGAGGCTCGAGGGACCTTATCACTCTGTAACTCCCTGACAGGAGGGTGCAGCCAGGTGGGGATTGGTCTCTTCCCCCAGGTAACAAGTGACAGGATGAGAGGAAAAGGCTTCAAGTTGTGCCAGGGGAGGTTTAGATTGGATGTAAGAAAAATTTCTTCACTGCAGGTGGTCAGGCTTTGGAACAGGCTGCTCAGGGAAGTGGTGGAGTCACCATCCCTGGAGGTGTTTAAAAGCCATTTAGTTGTGGCATTTGGGGACATGGTTTAGTGGTGGGCTTGGCAGTGCTGGGGGAATGGTTGGACTCAATAATCTTAGAGATCTTTTCCAACCTAAACAATTCTATGTTCCCCTTCTGGATGGCTGAATCCATGCTAGAGACCCTGCAAGGAACCCAGATTGGTTGATCTTTGACCATTGCAAGGCAGAAGCTGGACTAGCAGCTATGGGGAGACCACTTTCACACCATTCTCCAGAGGTCAGGTTCATGCCCGCAAGGCTCAGCCCAAACCTTCTCCTATTTCCTCTCACTGTGACCATCAGAGAGGAGCCCCAGATCAGCTCTGACTGTGAGCCAGGCAGGGGCTGTCCTCCTTGCCAGTGTGTTGGGGTTCTTTTTCTGTCCTCACCAGGCTGACTGCCATAAGAAGCATTATTTAATTCTGTGAGGTGGTTATTTACTTGGAGTTGGGGATTTTTTGATTGTTTTGGGGTTTGGCTATTTTTTTAATTTCTAGGTGAATGGTAAAATGATTCCTATTTGTGCTCCCCTCCTCCTCCCAGTCTGGTAATAGACACAATCAATGAGACGGCCTTAACTGGTGTTTCCCTGCAGCCACCTGCCCTCCAAAACAGAGCAAGGAGAGAAATGCAAGGTCACACATTGCATTGCCCTCCCTCTGCCACCCACTGCACTTCACATCCTGCCGGGATCCCGGTGCCTGTCCCGTCACACCCCCTCCAGCCGGGCAGGAGGTCACAGCTTCGGCCTCACGGGAGCGAGGGCAGTTGTCCAACGCAGCCAGCTCGCCCCAGCCCCTGGGGATGATCAGGGATCTCCGTGCGAGCAGTCGCTTCCCATCTCTATTATTTTTGATAAATATGCACATTGGAAATGTCTTGTTCTTCCATAGGAGCTATGGAAATGCACAAATGTGCTTTTAACGTGTGCATCCTTGGAGTGCAATAACCTCCCCTGGCCCATGGCTGTCCTGGACTGGGGCCGTGGCTGTCAGCAAGGCACAGAGGATCCTGCTGTGGGGGGACAGCCTGATTTCAAGAACCATGTAGCAAATATCCAATGGAAGAGCCAATTGGAACTTCAGTCCATGGTGGGCAAGGCCTGTTACAGTGCTGAAGGCTGACAGGGAGACGTGTTTTCCTTTTCCCTAAGAATTACCTACTACGAAACTCTGAGTTTCTTCAAAGCTCCCCGTTATGCCTATATCATTCCTCCATAAATCTCTCAGTCTAATACAGAGGAAAATTTTTTTATTGTCTGTATATAGTATATATAAATAAAAAAATATATAAATTATATCTATACGCAAATTTATGTCTTGTTTTACAAACAAGAAAGATTAAATATATTAATCTTAATATCCAAACTAGCATTTGTGTCTTTTTTAAAGAACTCTGTGGAAATGTAGCTATTCTTAGATGTACAAGACACTGTTTGTAAGCAAAACCTATTTTTGTTGCTGTGGAAATGCAGATTATCTCACACAGGTTTGAAACGAACCATTCGACTTGCCAAGGTCACTTTTACTTTGTTAATGGTTGTTTTGGCTTAATTCTCCCCCAGAAGGGGAAGGCAGCAGCAGTCACCCCTTCAGCGCTGGCACTGGGCACTGTGGCCATGCTGGGACACCCTCCTGCCCTAAAGCTGGGGAGAAAGGGGTGCTTTAACAAAGCCCTGCCTGATCCCTTTCAGCTGAGCCAAGGTGAGCACCCACTGACCAGCTCCAGTCTGTGTTTTCACCCAAGCCTTTCCCTGGCTCTCCTGCCTGGGAAGAGGTGACAGTGTGGACCTGCCATCAGTTGCCTGATGGTTTTGCTGCCCTGTGGGCAGGTGTGTCTGCAGGGGAAAGCCCAGCAAAGCAGAATGCCACACCTGGGGAGAAATCTGAGCCAGGCAAACAATTTCCTAGCTACAGATGATATCCAATGTACATCTTTTTGCCTGGCACCACGAACTGCTCTCTGTTTATCAGGGAGGAAGGAGTTGATGTGTGTTCTCTCTATACATCCCAAAGCCTGCAGGAATTATAAAAGCCAAGTCTAATAAGGATCCAACACAAAAAAAACCCTATAGGAACTGGGTCATTCTCTGTACGGGGGTTGAATGTGTTGTCTAAAGCAAAGGCGGCAGCACTTGAGACTCACACACATTCTCTGTGCCTCCAGGCTCGTTATTTTAATCTGCATCACACCATTTCCCATGCTGAACTAACGATGACACTGAATGGGACAAAACCCACCTATTTATAAAGCTGGATATGGATCAAAAACATGGAAAAGCCAAGAGGTTTGATAACAACCCCCAGAGCCCAAAAATGTTACTGAAAGCAGGCGGTTTAATCAGCGATTTCAGACTCGGTGCTTAGTACCATCTAGAGGGCAAGAAGCACACCATCAGAATGTTGTTATTTGTACAGGATATATTATCCAGGAGCAGCCAAATGTCCCTGTGTGAACAGAGCAGCTGGACTGGTGCATACCCTGAAGGATGATGTTGCTGTACTCGTCTCTTAGGTGCACTCCCTGAACTTATTGGGGACTTGTAAATACTCTCAAAGGAAATAGTCCAGGTAAAACATTCTTGTTAATGGTTCTGAATCACGGATATTTCAAAAAACTGCACCTCAGTAACACAGCACAGAGAATTAAAAGTGGTTTTTCCCCCCAAATCTAGTTCCCATTTCACTGCCCATCTAGTTTATCTCCCCACAGACTGCCTGGTTCTCATTTAGCATCAGCAGTTCCTCACTTCAAAGCCACTGTGCCCCAGGAAGTCAAAGCAAGTCTAAATGCTGTGTTGTTTCCAGGTGTGTCTGCACAAAGATAAACCAATTTTTCTGCATCCCCTCCCACCAGAGCAATCTGTCTGAGAGTGGCAGGTTGTGTTTGCTGCCCTTCAGCACCTTCTCAGAGCAGCACCAACAGTACCTGCCCTTCTCACTCTGCCTTCACCCCACATGTTTTGCTGTAGCCTCACAGCTGGTGCAGATTTCCTCCAGGACCTGCCCAGCTCCCAGGAGCATGGCTCAGCCACAGCATGCACTCCTGGGCATCTGATATCCCTGCACCCCCATAGTCCACTCCCTCCCTTAATCTCCTCTCAAGGAGTTCTCACCAAGGCTCTATCAGTGATGATGGATAGGAAAGGAACAGAATTTGGGCCTCTGCTGGTCCCTCTAATGCTCAGGAAACCAACAGAAGACCTGGTGTGCTGGTTTTGGCTGGGGTAGAGTTAATTTCCTTCACAGCAGCTGCTGTGGGGCTGGGTTTTGGCTCTGTGCTGGAAACAGGGCTGATAACACAGGGATGTTTGAGTTATCACTGAGCAGGGATTACACACAGCCAGGGCCTTTCCTGCTCCTCACCCTCATCCGTGAGGAGGTTGGGGGGCACAAGGAGCTGGGGGGGGACACAGCCAGGACAGCTGAGCCCAGCTGAGCCCAGGGATATCCCAGAGCATACAGCACCACCCTCAGCACATGAAGCTGGGGAGAAGGAGGAAGGGAAGACATTCTGGGTTTGTCTTCCCAAGTCACTGTTCCACGTGATGGAGCCCTGCCTTCCTGGAGCACCTGCCTGCCATGGGAGGCAGGGGATGAATTCCTTGTTTTGCTTTGCTTGCTTGTGCAGCTTTTGCTTTATCTGTTCAGCTGTGTGGTGCTGCTTTGCCAGCTGAGGTTTAACCTCACTACCTGGCTGTCAGGGGTTAAAGTGTCAAAGGCAGAGGATGGAAAATCAGCAGGCCTCAAGCAGCAGTCCCAAGATAGGTTTTGTGTCTCCATGGACTTTGCTGGTCACTGTCAGCTGGAGACAACAACTGGGCACCGTGGTTGAGAGCACTTTGAACTCTAATCCCCATGGCGGAGCAGACGCATTCTCCTGTCGGGATTTCCATCCTCTCCAAGGTCTTGGCAACACTACACAGGACTTGCAGGAGCCCCAGATACAACAGCAGAGTGAGCTGAATAGCTGGGACCCACTGCTGCTTTCATCATGCCCAGGGGAGCTGACAGTCAAATGGAAATGAGTAATGTCTAAATTTTATCCTCATTTAAAGCACAGTGTCTGGATTCCTGTGTGAAATATCCTAACAAATTCCTCACGTGGCCAGTCACAGTGGGGCTGGGCAGGACACCTATGGCTTTATGTGGACATGGGAGAAGTCTGCCTGGAAACACAGGTATCTCAGCCTATTTACAGCACCCAAACATATCTAACATACATGAAAACAGCCTGTACACTTGATAGGAAACTTTTCCAAAGGTTTTTGTGTCAGGCCATGTAATTCCATGTCAGGGCATGAGCAGACACCTCATCCCACTGCAGCTGCTGCACAGCCTCCCAGGACGGCTGAGAGGGTGCCCCTTGCTGTCACTTGTCCCCCACATACAGAATGGATGGAGGGGGCTTTCTGCAGCGGGAATATTAAAGTCATTAAAAAGCAAACACACCATGCCCGAAGTGGCAGAAATTCCAGTGCTGCCCCTCTAAGGTTTGTTGCCCATACCAAGGGCTGGTGAGAAGATGAAAGGGCTGGAAACATGCACCAGGTCAGGACATTTTACAATGCTTTACTAAATCCCACTTTCAAAAAGCACCTGGGAAATACTCCTAAATCTAATGAATATTCACCTCTTCCTAAGGCAAGACAGCTAATTCCTCAAACTTTTACCTGGGCTCCTTAGAAAGGCACAGTAAAAACGCCGAGTGGAAAGATCAGGAACGCAAAGGGAACCAGTCAGCATCCTTTAAAAACGATCTCTCAGATCTCTACGTCTGTATTGTTGTCTAGTGGAGATTTGACAGCACCATTTATTTCCCAGGGTTTTCGCCTTTTCCTGACAAATGGTGTGCTTTTCCTTGGTGGGTGTGGTCCAGCGATGTCCTGTGCAACTCTGGTAATATTTACAGTGCTAAGGGTGAGCACCATTCCTAAACACTTTCCCCCTCTCCGCCAGCCTCTTCTTCTGCCCTCATGCCGGTGTCTCACCCCTTTTTGGCCTCTATTTCTCAGCCTTCCAAACTTTTTTGGCATTAATTTTGTTCTCAGCCTGTACTTTCCTATCCATCCTCCCACCCTATCTCTGCCTCTACTTTTCATTACCTTTTTTTGACCTCCACTCTTCTCCGGCTCCGACTTTCAGCCACCAAGGCAAAAGGGCAGAGCCCGGTGTTATTTCCATCGAGTGCCATTCATTAACAGAATCGGCTGTGAAGCATTGAAGTCACAAGGCAACAGAAAGAAATAACAGCCCTCAGCCACCGGCTTTTTGCATGAAAATGTGCTCTTGATTAATGGCTGGTGGTAATTGAGTGGCAATTGTATGCAGGAAAGTGCCAAGAGGGGAACATGGGCTACTTGTCTTGATTGACGTGGCCATGAAATTCGATGCTATTAATGTGCTGCTTAAAACTTCCTGGAAAATGCATTCCCATCTCGCGACACACGAAGGTATTTCTGATTAATTGCATCTCCTTAGAATCAGGTAAGTAAAACCGATTTTTTTGCTGTTTGTGTGTTTTCAGGTTCTCAGTTGGACGGTAATTTAATTCAGTTTACAGAACTTGAGGGAACACAGCACCTCAGGCTATGAGCTTGTCCTTTCCGCTTGTCCAGGCCAGCTTGTGCTTGTCCGTACTGTAAACAAAAGGAAAATTAAATAAAATTCTTTAGATTGAAAGTAAGTAATTCAATTTATTGCATTTTGCTTTCAGAATGAAGCAAGCCAGCTGGAATGAGGTGCTTTAATTCTGAATAAGGGCATCCACACAGGAGTTCACATACTCCAATGCACTTTCATGATCTGTGATCATTTCCCTGAGCATCCTTTGACAGAAAATCTGACTTCCAAGCCAGTGCGAGTTTGGTTTTCAATGGATGCAACCACACAGTCTCCTTTCATCCCAAGAACCAGATAAACCTCTCACTCTTCAAAGCTGCTTCTCCTTGTCCCTGCATGGCAAAGCAAACTGCTCGTAGACAAGCTGTGGCTGAGGAACCTCCTGAGCGAGTTTTTTGCTTTGTTTAACTTAGACTTTGGTGCATTAAGAGCTTCTCCTTAATCAAATCCCTGAGGTTATCCTGTTCCAAGAGCTTTGTGAGTCGTTAGTGGAGGTGGACTTTTGTCCTCAGGAACAAAGCGCTGTCTAATCTACAAAGGCTGAAAGACTGAGGAAAGCAGGTGGGTGTGAAAACACACCTGGCCGCCAGCTCAGAAAGGGGAAAAAATAGCTTTGATTTTACACATAACAGGTTGCCCGTTCCTGGTTTTAGGATTCAGGAATTAATTCCTTTTTTTTTTTTTTTGGTCAGATTTTTCACTCCTGCAAGTCGCATCTCTGTGATGCCAGGAAGAACCTGATAGGAAAGCTACTTCCAAAGTCCTGGGTAGGGAAAGCCAGGAAGGGCTCATCAATGAGAGGCATAATTTGCATGTTTAAATACACCCTCAGCTGCCTTCAGGCTCAGGATCCCAGTGCCTGCTTCACAAATAAACTGAGGGGAGCCTGGGATGTTGGGGAACAGAGGACTCTCATTCTGTATTCAAGAATGGGGGAGAAAAAAATGGAATTTAAAACAAGAGTGAAGCAAATACTTCAAAACCAAGGTGTGCCCCAGACCAAAGTCCAGGAGTCAGTGGTGAATGGCTGCAGTGATGCGGATTTGGGGCAAGAATGTGGCTGCTGGAAATTTGGGAGGTATCCACAAATCCCATCACTTGAACCATCAGGTAGCCACCCACCAGTGAAGTTTTCTTCACCGCTGAGATTAATTTTGTTTGTTAAGATGAGCAATGATTAGCAACAAATTAGAAGGGCTTTATTCTTCCTTCCTCATTGCCTGGATTTGTTGTGTGTCACAGCATCTCACAACTGCTACAGCTACACCAGAAGATAATCAAAATTACCATATACTGATATTCCAGTTCCCAAAGTATGGGAATCAGCATCTATTTTAATCCAGATGAATCCCAAGTTTAATGACACTGTACCAAGTGTTATAGAAAAACTTCCTCCAAGTATGGTTTTGTAGTCATTAATTTACGGGTCCTTGGGGATAATGGCAGCAGCATCTGGGGCCAGGACAGCTGTAAGGTGAAATAAATAAAACATGGCCAGCACCCCCCTTGATTGTGGATGATTTCTTCTGGTTGAATTCTCAAGGACTCGAAGCAAATCAATGTCAAATTCACTGCAGAAGTTTACTGTCTCTCAGTCAGTCAGATAACACGAATAGGAATTACACAACTGCATGAAAACTCTCAAGAAGCTGGCTGTGGCTTATTTTCTATATTTCTTTTGTATATTTATATACATGTGTCAATCTTCCTCCTTCACTGTGCGGGGAAAATAACAAGCACAGACAGGGAGTGCAGAGTCACTGACTTGGTGTCATCATTACACTGGACTTGTGTTGTGTGTCTGACAGAAACACAGAAACGTGAGCAATTATCAATTCCTGCATTTTCTGTGTTGAACCACAGGGCCTTTTTTTGCAGGGTTTATAATAATACATACATACAAGCTAAAATTTGAGTATCATTTCCTTCAAAATAGTGAAGAGTAATTTCAGGTAATTAAGTCCTTAAAAAAGGACAGGACTATATTGGCCTATTAACAATAAATAGAGACTGGATCAGAAATTTAGAATGAGAATAAACCACTATAAAAATCACATTAGCGGGATTTTTGGGGGTGTCCTGTGCAGGGCCAGGAGGCAGGGCTTTGACAACCCTTGTGATTCCCTTCCAACCCAGGATATTCTACGATAAAATGATATACAGGTTTAAAGGTTAACAATCCAGGTTTAAAGGTTAAAAACCCTTAAGCACTATGTTTATTTTCGCTAAAGATAAATTAATGGGCATAATGCAGTAACATATAGCTGACAGCTCACAGAAGACTAATTTGGTAGTAGTCTACAGTTAGTTACATATATAATTTTATGTAAGACATAGATATATACACACACATCTGTATATGTATCTATGTATATGTATCAATATATAATTTGGTATGGAATTGGGTACAAAATCCCGACTATAAACCTAAGAACCCCACAGAAGCGAATCGCCCTGTTAAAACAGCCCCCACGCGGGTTGCAGCGCGGATCCAAAACCAAAACAACCTTTGAAGGGCACGGCCGGGGCCTCCGCAGCGCTGCCCGCACGGCCCGTCCCGGGGCACGGCGGTGCCGCAGCGGGCCCGGTGCCACCCGGTGTCACCCGGTACCGCCTCACACGGGGCCGCCGGGTGACGCCAGCTCAGCGCAGCGCCGCGCAGGGCGGCGGGGGACGGACGCGGCGGGCGCGGGCACGCCGGCATGCTGAGGTAACAAACGCCGCGGCGCCGCGGGGCTCGCAGCCGGCGGGTCCGGCGGTGAGAGGCGGGCGGGGGGCGCGGGCGCGGCGCTCTGAGGCGGCAGCGCGGCCATTGCCCGCTGCCTTCCCCGCGGCGCGCTGGCAGCCATCATGGCCGCCGGGGGGGGCGGCTGCCGCCGCCGCGGCCACGTGGGGCAGGGCCGGTCGCGCGCTCCGGCCGAGGCCGTCCTGGCCAATCGCAGCCCAGGCTGCCAGGCAGGGACCAATCGCAGGCCACCTCCTGCGCTAGGCCCCGCCCCCAGCGGGCGGCCGCGCGCACCTTCCCTCGCCCTCAGGGAGAGGGAGGTGCCCCAAGCCACGCCCACCACTGCTGTGCGGGCGAGCGGGACCCCGCCCCCTGCAGCGGCGGAGCCAATGGGAAGCGAGCGAGGGCGTGTCCTCGGGCAGAGAGGCTATAAAGGGTTGGTGCGGCAGGCGGGAACGGGTAAGATGGCGGCGTAGGGGCGACTGGTGTGACCTGTACCCACCGTGCCGCGTCCTCGCAGGAGGCGGGCGGGTCCCCGCGCGGCAGCCGCGGGCACTGCGTGGCGGAGCGACGAGAAGGAGGGGAAAAAGGGCGCCGCTGCCGCAGCCGCCGCCATGCCCAACATCAAGATCTTCAGCGGGAGCTCACACCAGGACCTGTCCCAGAAGATCGCCGACCGTCTGGGCCTGGAGCTGGGCAAGGTGGTCACCAAGAAGTTTAGCAACCAGGAGACATGGTGAGTCGGGGCGGGGCGCGGCCGCACTATAGCTCCCGGCGGGCCGCGCGGCGCTGCGGTGCTGGGCACGGCGCGGCCTCCGCGCGGGGGTTGATGGGGGTTGTAGTTCGGGGGCCGTGCGGTCGGGCCCAGCAGCGGAGCCGCGCTCAGAGACACCCCCGGAGCGCTCCCGCCGGGCCCCTGCTGGCCCAGAGCCCTCGGGTGCATCGCGCACGGCCCCCGCGGGCGGAGCCGGGTATCGGTGCGGGGCTCCGCCGGGCCGCGATGCGCCCCGGGAGCCATGTGCGGCCCGGGCCGTGTCTCCAGCGGCCCCCGCTGCACGGCGCCGGCCCCGCGCGGGCTCCCACGGCCGCGTTTGGGGCTTCCCCCGCACGCGGGGTTCCTGAACTTGGAGGATTTGTGTGACCTGGCCGCTGTGGCAAGTGTTGGAGCGGTGGAATTCCCCACCCGGAGCTTACCCCTTCCACCCCAAAGCCGCGAGCTGATGGGATGGCACCTCTCGGAGTTACACCTACACTGCTTGGGCTTTTTCGTGCCTAGAGCTAAACCGTGATGACTTGAAGCTTGGTATTTTTGTGCTCAGTATGTAGCTGGTATCTTTAAGCTACTCTGAAGACTTTCAGAGTCTTAAAAAGTATTGATAGAATTCTTGAGGAAAGAGAAGAGGCTCACACCTCCGTGCATCCCACGACGCATTTGCAGTCATGCAGTCTGTTTCGCTCAAGCTCTGATACCTAACATTTGCCTTGTGTTATGTATCTGTGCTTTAAAAATCTTGCTGCCATCCTACGTAAAGATAAAAAGGAGATTTAAAGTTGTTCAGGGCTCCTGAAGCTTGTTTTAGTGAGTACACTAACCGTGTATACACTACAGAGTATAATATGAAGAACCTTGGTTGCTCCAACCCACTCCTTTTGCAAACAGTAATTTTTTTTTTCCACGAAAGTCCAGGATGTACGTGTGACGTACAATATTATGTTTCTCTTGCACGGGCATTGATTGTAAAACCTCAGTGGTAGTACAAAGAGTTGTAGAGGAGTTAAAAAAAGTTCCGTTTGATTTACAGCCCTTGCACTGTTCCCATTGTTCTTTATTAACTGCTCTTACCCATCTAGTTGGCTGGCTGGCAGGTTCCTATGTCAGTCAGTAATTTGACTTGAAGACTTAAAAGACATCTTATTTACCCCAATAAACTGACACCAGGTGCTTCCCCGAAAGAGTAAGACTGTTTTAACAGAATAATTCATAGCCATTTTTGTACCATAAATGTCTTAAATCACCCCAATATTGGAGATTGGGGGCTAACTGCTGTTAATCAGACACTTACCCAGCAGAGACTTCTCATTGACTGAAACTCTCCATGAGAGATGGATGCATCCTGTAAGTCAGTGTGCAGTAAAGATGACAGCAGCTCGCTGATGGATATTGAGCAGTAAGGCTATAAATAGATAATAGTCATCAAAAAAAGTTGGAAGAAGAGATCAGAAAGGTCAGAGAAGGAAATAATAAAATCAGAACTTACCCTGAGGGCTTATACAAGTGAAGTGGTTTCTTTTCCACTGTTTCTGGTGCAGGTGTCTCCATACGTGCGCTGGAGCTGGCATTTTGCTGCTGGCAAACAGGACCTTTGGCTTGTATTCAGGGATTAGTGTGCATTGCATCCAGGAGGAAATTAACCCCAAAAGCCTTTCCAGAGTGAAGTGCTGGAGTGCTTCTCTGCTGGAGCCAGTGGATGGCTGTTATGCCTCTCAATCTGATAACTGGCTGTGGTGTTGCTTTGGTAGCAGTTTGACCCCACTCTGTCTGGTAATTGGCTGTGGTCCTTGCTCCTTTGTACACTGCTGCTTTTAGAGGTAGCTGTGCTTGTGAGTCCAGGGGAACAGGGCCTGCTCTGGAGTGTTTACATGCTCAGCTTGCATTGAGACCGAGAGTACAGGCTGAGTGCTTTTAGCTTTACTGGCTGGACCATTAAATCTGATCAGTGAGCGCTGTAAAATAGCCACTGAGCAAATAAACAACAGTGTTCCTGCTCAACAGCCTTGATTATGTGGCACTGTCACCCACAGACCCTTGGGAGTGCAGTGCCTTAGTTGCTCTGCAGGCACGGGTGACAGCTGTGCTATAATTTGTGTTTGGCTACAACTCTGTTCTCATCTGTTTCCAGCGTGGAAATAGGCGAGAGTGTTCGTGGGGAGGATGTCTACATTGTGCAGAGCGGCTGTGGGGAAATCAATGACAATCTGATGGAGCTCCTCATCATGATAAATGCCTGTAAGATTGCCTCAGCCAGCAGAGTCACAGCTGTCATCCCCTGCTTCCCTTACGCTCGGCAGGACAAAAAGGACAAGGTAAGGCATGGGGTATAGGTTTCTACAGGGAAGTTAAATACACACCTTGAAAGTCCTGACTGCTGGAGAAGATTTAAATGCAGTTTTGTTGCCTCCTCTGCATATGCAACTTCTTTTCAGTTCTTTAAACTTCAGGATACTGGACTGCAAAATAATCTTTTCATAAAGATCTAGTTCTTCATGAAAATATACTAAAGTCTAATCACTAGCTGATGCAAAGATGCAATGTTAATGAGTGCTCCTTTTAGTAACTGCTTGTGAATCACTGCCTGAAAGCAGAAGGCTGACATCTTGATGAAGGAGTTGAACTTGTCTTATACTGTCTTTTTTTTTCCTGTACTAGAGTCGAGCTCCAATCTCTGCCAAGTTGGTTGCAAACATGCTCTCTGTGGCAGGTGCAGATCATATAATCACCATGGACCTGCATGCATCTCAGATTCAGGTAGGAGCAAAAATCAGGAAAGGATTTAACAGCTTCCACTCTGAGCTTCTTGACTGCTTTACAAGCTTTCCAGTCATCTGCTTTTTTGAGGCACAGCAGTGATCAAGACTGGGGAATTTGGGACCGGATGGGGAGGTGGATAACAGGTTAACCTGTAAATGAAAGTATAGTTGTTCATGATCAGACTGAGTGTATTGAGTCTTATGTAAATGAACTAGGAAATGATCACTACAGCTTTGTTGCCACACAGTGCCACTGTGTATTCTTCACTAGACCTTTGAGGAATGTGAGGCGGAGAGTGTCCTTAAATTCTGAGTAGAGATTTCTGATACTTAGTGTGTTGTCTTGGAGAAGTGAGCAGTTAGTTCTGCCCTCGGGTGTCCTGGCACAGCTGCTTTTGTGGGTTTAGCTGACCAGGACGATGATCTGATAGCTTGCCTCAGGCGAGACGGGCAATCCCACTTGTATCCATTCAGTGCCACCCTCTCAAATAAGCTGGGTTTGGTTCTCTGCCGTGCTGGTGGTGAATTGAAAGTCATTCATAGACTTTGTTGGCTTATGAACAGAATATCTCGCAGAGCAACTTAAGTCTTGACCTGGGCTGTGTAAGAAAAATGGCAAGAATATTTGCCAGGGAGAGGAGGGGCTGCAAGCTGTATTTGGTTTTGTTTGTGTCCACCTTGAGCAAGTGCTCAAGACCGAGAAACCCAACTCAGTGCAACTGAGAGGGGTGTGACAGAGGGAAGGCTGTCTCTTGTATTGTTGCAAAGGGTAAGGTAGCTACTGCCTGGTGGCTGGCTGTCATTGTGACAGTTGGAAGTGCAGTCATTCACACTTCAGTATGATTTGCCCAGAAATGCTGTCTCAGATTAAAAAAAAACCTGTGGGGGCACCGCTGAGAGGAGTCTCAGAAAGAGCATGAAATAACTGAGCCCAAGGGGGTCCCCCTCTTCCTTAAGAGCTTGGAGTTGATGAGTGCCATGGGGCTGACCTTGCAGCAGCAGCGGTGAGATTTAATGGGATCATATGTGCTTCCAGCATCGCAGTGAAGGTGAGAAGGGTCTGTTATCCCTGTACCTTGAAGCATTCCTCAGGAGCAGCTGCCCCCCACTCTCCTGCTTGCTACTCCAGGTTAGCTTCGGGCATTCAGTGACCTTTGAGGTTTGCCTGGAGAAGTCTGCAGGGTCACTGTAAAGTTAAGGAACCAGCTGCCTTAGTTTAAGACAGATGTTGCTCAAGCCTATTTTGTAGATGTGAACAGTTTGGGTAATGAGCTTTAAAGACTGACTGTAAACAGGCAGCCAGCTGCTCTGGAAATGAGTGCATTTGATGCGGGCTTTCTGCACCCCTTAGGACAGAACTAGTTTCATTTTGTGGAGGTGTTAGATGTAAAGTGTTATTTTATGCTGCTGAACTATTTCTGGCTCTGAAGACTTCTTACATTACTATTCTGTGTATCCCAAAGACTACTGCACTTACATCAAGGGAAGTAAAAAGGAAAGCTGAAAGCTGTGGAAAGGTGATGACTCCATGCCTGATCATATAGAAGGCTTCTTGCAATTGTTTCTGGAGTGTGACTTTCAGCTACATCTGTTTCTGTTGTCTTCCTTGCAGGGTTTTTTTGATATCCCTGTTGATAATTTATATGCCGAGCCTGCTGTACTGAAATGGATCAAAGAGAATATTCCAGAGTGGAAGAACTGCACCATTGTTTCACCAGATGCTGGTGGAGCCAAGAGGTGAGCTGTCAGACAGGTAGCTTGGGATGCTGCTTCTGTGTCTACTTCAGTTCCTAAGAATACTTGAGACCCTATTTTTAAAACATGTTCTTTCTGCCAGTCTGCCTTCTCTCAGACAGTCTGGGACAGCTGGTGAAGAGTGGTCAGATATTCTTCCTAGGGAGTGTTTAGAAGGTTTCTTGGGCTGCATGGAGGATTAAATAGCTTCTGGAATCACAGCTGCATAGGTAGGAATTGCACAACAGCTACATCCTGTGGACTAAACCAATTTGTACAGGAGTATTTATGCCAGTTGAAGGAGGAAATAGTGTAGCTTACACCCCTATGCTAAGGAAAGGTTACTGCTGCTGATTAATGATACATTCTTATCCAGGCTGCTTTCTTTGCAGAATTAAGCTTAATCTGTTGAGGCATTTTCTTACTTTATTACTCTGGATTTGACTATCTAGCTGTGATTTAAGTCTGCTGCTGCTCTTCATCTTCCCTGAGAGTGAGGAAGATAGATGGTTCTATATGCAGCATATGTTATAGCACGTTTCTGTTTTGAAAGCCTGACAATCTCCCATCTCCCTGCCGACAGACATACCAGTTTTTGGGCAGCTCAGAGTGTTCTCAGGTGCTTTTTAGGAGAAACTAGGCTGTTCCTTGATGCTTCTGTCTGAGGGCTACATGTGGACAGTAAAGGGACACAGATGTGTTCTTTAATCAAGGACCATCACACCAAAATGTTGGCGTGTGCTGATCTGATTCGTGTGCCTCAGAATGTTTTAAGTTGTGTGTTACAAGCAGCCAAGAGACACACTGTAGTCACTGTATGTCTTCTGTAGCTTTGCTGTGGTCTGTGTATTGAGCAGGACCTTCTGTATATTCAGCTATTTCTGTAGCTGGTTGCATAACAGTGTATGAAATACCAAACCAGCCAGATATAATCTGACTCATGAAAAAATCTGCTCAAAAGCCTCTTATACTGAAATGTGTCGATCTTGGCTGGTGCAGTATTTTATGGAGATACGCAAAGCTAAATACTTCAGTTTAGTTTAATAGTCTTGTGTAGGACCCTCAGGATGATAAGTCTGATCTAGTGGGGCTAAGAGTTTGCTTATCTAAAGTGCAGAATTTCCTGGGGGCATGTGTGTTTTATTCCTTCCACTCTTAATGCTTTTAAACTCTGTATTACTCATCAGTATCAATATATAAAGTTAAGATCCCTCTAGTAAGGTTGTTCTGCAGTCACTTGAGTGGAAATAAATTTGAGGTGGTGTATTTGCATTTGCTGGATGTGTAATCCTGCCATAATCTGTGCCAGCACTTGTGTGCATGATGATTGAGTGCTTACAAGAGTGAAAGTAGAGCCCTGTCATAGCACTACTTAAGCCTTTCCAGTGTAGTGTTACAAAGATGACAACTGTCCAAGTGTTTGGATCACTTCAGGTTTGCTGACCTTGCTGGTTAAGGTTTGTTTATCTTAAATGCAACCTAGTTTACAGTGGTCATGATGAAAGATGAGATCTATATGCTGTCACTGAGAGAGATTAGATCAGAGATTGCAGTTTAGCTGCTTGAAGGGAAACTAAGGTGGCAGAGTGCCTTTTATTAATTGCTTGGGAGCAGTAGCAGATGTGGTGACAGCTCCTCTTAGTGCAGTGTGCTTGATATTGAAAGAGCTTTGATGGAAGCTGCTGTGCGGAGTTAAGTGTTGTTTGGAAACTGTTCTCTCTTCAGAGTGACCTCCATTGCAGATCGGTTGAATGTAGACTTTGCCCTCATTCACAAGGAGCGCAAGAAGGCCAACGAGGTCGATCGCATGGTGCTGGTGGGGGACGTCAAGGACAGAGTGGCCATCCTGGTAGATGACATGGCAGACACGTGTGGCACCATCTGCCACGCTGCAGACAAGTGAGTGGGGCTGACTGCTGCCTTCCTAATCCAGGAACCTGCTCGTACTGAACACTGTGGAATGAGTTAAGCAGATTATTTGCATGTTGAGTTTCACAAGGTCTCCTGCAGTTTCTTGATTATTCGTGTCATACAAAATAAAGGAAGAAAACCCAGTTAAAGTTCTTGCAGTGGGAATAGGCAGAAGACCATGGTTGTCTTTTTTTTAATTTGAAAAATGTGTCTGTTGAAAATGGACCATCACTGACCATGCCAGGTAGAACTAAGTGTTGTCTGGTCCATCATCTGATTTTGTATTAGAAATAAGCCTTGCAAACTTTGATATTGTTCATGCCCTTTACACTAGAAACACCAATATATGTAAGACTGTTAACTATGAAATACAGTATTAAATATTAGCTACAATTATTATTAGCTACAAATATTAGCTATAATATTTAATATTACATATTAAATATTGAATATTTCATACTGTATTAAATACAGTATTAAAGTATTAACACAGTATTAAATATCTGCTGCCTTGTGTAGGCAAAAATTACAGGAGGTGATTTGTATGATCTGGTCCAAATATTCCAGAGCTAAGAACAAAGGGGTTTTTTCAGTGTGTGCTTTGCCTGTGGTGGATTTCATGGGACCTGTAAAACTGTTTTCTTCCCCCAAGTCAATAGAGAGGGGGAATCAAAGGTAGCCTGTCCCCTAAGCACATGGTGCTGTGTCCTGTCATTCTTACCATGTGCCCTACACTAATGTCAGCTTAATACTTGCTGAGAATTACTCAACCTTCTCCTTTACTACTCCCTTGCAGGCTTGTGTCAGCTGGAGCCACCAAAGTTTATGCCATCTTAACTCATGGGATCTTTTCTGGGCCAGCAATTTCCCGGATCAACAATGCCTGTTTTGAGGCAGTTGTAGTCACAAACACAATACCCCAGGAGGACAAGATGAAGCAGTGCCCTAAAATCCAGGTGAGCATCTATTTTCTGTCACACCTGGTGGGCAGTAGCCTTGTCTGTGCACCTGTTGGGGGGGAAAACCCCACAATAAATACTGTGTAGTGCCAACTGTGGTTCTGTTGGTACTGCCATCAGTGTTGGCTAGTTCTCTTGGCCCTATTGCTGTGGGGTAACAGATGTGTTACACTGATATAAAACGGCTTCTGTTCCACACTGTCTCAAACAGTTCACTAAAAGATCTTTTTTTTCAGGGCTTGTTTTACCTACATCAGGTGTCTGATTTAATGGGGCCACAATGTAGGCAAGTAGTTGGATGTGTGCCCTTTGGAGGAGTGATGTGCTGATGATGTGCAATGCTGAAATAGAGGTAGACAGGGACTTCTGATGCTGGTGCTGACAGCTTTGTTGTATATCTGTCACTTCATGCCCAGCCTTTGCCATCCATATGAAAGCTAAAAGCTGATCATGAGTCCCAGAAGCTGCTGTTCAGCCAGTTGTCAATCCGCTCATCCAGTGCATTCTTCTTGAGTTTGCCTGTGAGGATTTCACAAGAGACAGTGTCAAAAACCTTGCTGAACTCAACAATATCCATGGCTCCCCCCTCACCCATCCAGGCAGTTGCTTCATCATAGAAGGTGATTAGGTTGGTTCAAGCCTGATGTACCTTTGGTGAATCCATGCTGACTATTCCTGATCATGTTGATGTCATCCACGTGCATAGAGATGGCTTCCAGAACAGAGTGCTCCATCACCTTTCGAGGGATTGGGGTGAGGCTGGCTGGCCAGTAATTCTGGGTTGGCTTTGCTTTCTTCCAGTCCTCAGGCACCTTTGCTGATCTCCAGAACCTTTCAAAGTTGATCATGAGTGCCTGGCTGTAATGTCTGCCAGCTCTCTCAGTACTCACGGATGTATCCCATCAGGGCCCATGGACTTGTGGATATCAAGTCTTTCCAAGTGTCCTCTAACCCAGTCCTCCTTGACTAAGGAAAAGTTCTCCTTCCAACATTCCCTTACCCTGGTCTCCTGTTTGTCAGTGCAGACTGATACAAAGAAGGTGCTCACTAACTGCTTTCTCTGCATCCTTGGTCACCAGGGTCCCCCTTCCCTTTAGTAACAGGCCCACATTATTATTAGATTTTTCCAAATACATCAGTAACAAAAGGAAAACATTCTTGTTTTCCTTGACATCCTTGGCCAGATTTAATTCCAGGTGGGCCTTGGCTTCACAGCACAAATACCTAGGACACAGGCATTTGGAGAAGTTCTGGCACTACTCAGACTCCACCAATACTGTGGTGTGAGTGTAGAAGCTTCCTTACTACTGGGCTGCTGGTGAAAGGGAAGTTGAGCTGGTTGAAGCTGCAGTCAATTTTAAGCTGCTTTTGGAAATATGTTATAAGCTGATTTCAAGCTGCTGTTGCGTTGTATTTCTTTCAGTATCTGGATGATACTCCTGCAACATCTAAAACATGTCTGGTGCTTTACGTTGTTTTCAAGCTCCACACTGCAGCTGGTGTAGGCAAAAATGTTAAACTGGCAACCTCTGTGTAAATAGCTGTAGCCAAAGATTGCAGTGGAGCGGTTTTCCAGGCTCTCCTTAAATACCTCACTTTTACACACTGATGTTTGATGTTGAGGAGCACAGAGCTAAATGATTTGTCACAAGTCACAGGCTTTACTCTGCAGCTTGTTGGTTTTTTCTTCCCTTCAGAGACAAACTTAGCCAAAAGATAAAAAATATTAAGTATAGTTTTCACTTGGTTTCCTTAATGCACCATGAATATGGTGGTTCTTACTAGACTACGTATATTGAAATGCTTTAGCTGTGGGGATTCAGAGCTGGATTTGGCTGAGACTTGACTTTCCCTCCTGGTACCTCTGTGACCCCACCAGATGGAGCCAGCACAGCATCTGGGAGCTGAGCTGCAGCACAGCAGCTTCATCTCTCAGGCTGCTGGCAGCAGTGGTAAAACCTCTTGGCTCAAGGGAAGTGATTTCATCTTGATTTAGACTGCCCTAACTTCTTTGCACAAAGTGAATACGAGTTCTGTGGTAAACAGGCTGAGCCTAGGGAGTCTGAGCAAAGCAAGGCGATGGTAGACCGTAACTCTGACAGACCAACTACAGTATTTGTAGTGCTATTTGTAGAGTATCTTCGGGCTTATATGTAATTAAATCCTAATCCTGTGTAGAAGTAATTTGTCTGCATCTGGCATGTTATAAATGTGGGTGATGAGTTTATTCTTTAGGTTCTCCCTGACTTCCCAGCCAGTCTTTCAAGCTTGATGCCTTTTCTCAATGGCACTGATGCATCTTTCTTCCCTTCCAGGTGATTGACATCTCAATGATCCTTGCGGAGGCCATCAGGAGGACTCATAATGGGGAATCCGTTTCCTACCTATTCAGCCATGTCCCTTTATAACAACAGATGTCAGCTGCTGCTTGTATGGCTTTTTTTTTTAAAACCAAAAGTTGTTCAGCTTGTTGTAAAGTTCAGTAGAAGACTCTGCTTGTTCCAGTGCAGTTCTCCACAGCTCCTGCTTAAGTCAGGCTTACTGGCTCTGTTCCCAACACTGGGAGGCTGGAGGGGGAAAGCTCTTCTCTGTAACAGCCAACTCCACCAGCACCCTGTGCATGGAGCTGATCAGTAGCACTGACTCAATTCTGCAGGTCTGTGGAGAGCAGGACTGACACATGGCTAATTGCCACAATTATTTTGAGGGGGGGAGGGAGAGGGTTTGTCTGTGGGCAGGGTTAGATGATCTGGCATGCACACCCTAAATTGTTTGGGAAGTAGAGCTCTCTAGGACATGTTGATCTGGATCTACAGCAAGAGCCCAAGAGACTGCTGGCTGTCTTACCACTCTGTACCTGACAGAGCCCTTGGAGAGTGGTGGGGAAGGCTTGTGTCTTGGCCAAGCTTGACCCTTGGTGAAGCCCTAGGGGACACCTAGGAGGTGGTTCCACTACAACTTCCTCCCGTGAAAGGAGATCAGTGTAGCTTGCAAACTTGAATTCCTTGTAATTGTTGATGAAATTAAATGCCCTTTAGTGTGCTACACAGCAAAGTGAGGATGAGAGCAGGGTCTGTGCAGTGCTGTGTTAGCTTAGGGAGGAAGGTGCATCCTGGGCAAGTGTTGTTTTCCAAAAACTCTTGACGTAGGGAACTTGGGATGGTTGTGTGCTTTGGTTTCTTAGTGCAGGCTAAAACCAGCTTCTCAATTTCACAGCTTCCTGTTAGCCTTGCTAGCTAACTAGAGGACTGCTGTCATGTACTGCAGCTGCACCTTGACCTGCTGTGCAACCCCCGACCCTTTTTTTTTTTTTTTATCAGTACAGTAGTAAACAGAGCCTCTTTATCCAACAGCAGCAGGATTGTTGCATCTAGCAAGTGCCTGCTCAGATGCTGGGGTGACCTGAAACACAACAGCTTTGTGTCCAGCTGGCTTAGCCTCTCATTCATTGCCTGTTAACAGTCCTGTTATCCTATAAGTTACTGACACATCATTTGTCCTGCTCAATTGTCTGCCTTTCCTTGAAAGCATTGCTTCTTGCAAAATACCTTAAGCTAAGGAGCATGGCAGGTTGCAGGACAGCAAAACCTGAAGGAACCCTTGGAGTGGGTCTGATGCGTCTCAGGAGTGTTTATGGCAATGGGTTGAAGAGGCTGGTGATCCGTAGTACAGGGAAAACGGCAGATTTAACACCAACCTGACAGGCCACAAAGTGCCTGAAAAAAATACCAAAACTAGAGCTGGCTGGATGTAAGAAGTATCATCTGAAACTTGAATACTTAGAAAATGTACCAGACAATCGTAAGGTAAACTGCTAAGTCTCTCTTGAACTCTTATGGTTTATAGACCAAACTGTTTTGTTCTGGTTTTGTTTTGGTTTTTGGGTTGGTTTTTTTGTTTGTTTTTTTTTAATAAGCACTCCTCTTTTATTTGTTTTTGAGCTGGAGGAAGGGAAAAAGGGAAAAGAAGGAACTTGAAATTACTTTCTAGAGTAACCAGCATGACTTTGAGGGGCTGGGGTATAAGTGGAACTAACTGAAAGATGTGGTTAAAATCTAGGGAAGTACTTCTTTAGCTGTGCCTTTTACTGAAGACTTCTCTCCCTTCCTAAACTCCTGTCCTGTGGCAACGTTAACACTTCTATTAGTGTAGAACTTTTCTTTTTGTATAAGAATTGATGTTTGTCTGGAAACTGTGCATCTCTTGCTTCTTTGCTTTGCATCCTGCACTGAGCTCTCCTGAGAGTCTGTGATCCCACCTCCTGTATGGGAGCCCCTGCTGCCATCCTGCTGCTGCTCTGAGAGCCAAAAGCCAGGACATCAGAGCAGCGCTGGGAGGATTTTCAGCAGCATTTGTGTTTAAAGTTAAGACCTGATGAAGGAATTAAACTTTTATTTAAAAACCACGGCCTCTGCCTGTAAGTGCTTCTAAATATCTTAAGTGACATGAATCTTCCGAGTTGGGTCATTTTAAGGGCAGATCATGAAGTAATTTTGTTTGGAAGGGGCCTTGGAAGGTCATCTGGTTTAACCCTTGTGCATGAGGCCAGCTGTGAGGTTCAGCTTAGCTCTGCTCATATTGCATGGAAAGAAAAGCGTGGGACCAAGCACTGAGCAATTGCTTTTGTGCATATTTGATTTCCTGGACTTAATTGTCAGAGGTGGTAGTGCAGCTTCTCTTGTACTGTTCAATTATGTATCTGAGCAGATTTGTTCACATAATGTTCAGGTGGGGGAAGCTTGAATATTTTAACAAGTACAAATGAAGAATTTGTAAGTGTCTTGCACAAAGCTGATGATCAGAGACAGCAAGATTATGTCCTGAGAAGCACTTGTTCTGACTAAACCCTGATTCTTTCTCATTTTGTGTGGCAGATGGGAAATGAAGTCAGAAGGATGAGATGGCAGGTCTAGAGAAAGGTCTTTGGTATTACAAATAGACTTCCAGGTCTAGACTGAACATGACCATGGCCTCAGGCAGACATTTGCAGAGGATCACAATTGTCATCCATCTGTTAAAATGTCTTGCAGTACTGGCCAGTGAGTAAGTGGAAAAAGTGGGGGTTTTTTCCCCCCAAATAGCAGGGTGGGTGCTGTGGGTCTTGTCAGGATGATGTAGCAGATTTCACCCTCTCTGACAGCGAAACAGAGCAGAGCTTTACACCTATTTGTACACAGGAGACCATTGCTATTAGTGTATACAATGTTTTCTTAGTTACTTTAATAGAACCAGGGGTTCAGGTTGGGAGAGGGCACAGGCTTAATATGCTGTATGACATTGTAGCTCTTAAAAAGGATGGGAGATACCTCCTTGGGACCCTTCTCATACCTGTGTGAAGTTACTCTGCTCTGAAACCTTCAGATAGGAACGGATGGAGTCTTTACCAAAGTCTGGAGGTGAGCTGTGGGGTGCCTTAGGCTTTCCTCACAGCTGCCTGAGTTACTACTATAGAAAACAAGTTATTCACCAGGAGAAAATCTCAACAGAGTCATTTGCTGTGCTCCTGCAGTTGCAGGTCTGGAAGAGCAGGACAGAGCTCCAGCAGCTCCCTCTACCACAGGTACAGGAGTGTGGCTGCAGGTGTGAGGATGGTGGTATTGGTGCCAGTAGCCATCTCGTGCCTGTCTGCTGCCTGCTGTTAATTCAGCGGGAACAAGGAACACATCAGTCACTAGTCCTGTATCAGCCCTGCTCACCTGCCTGGGTACCTGAAACTAATGCACAGGGTGGGAGCTGAGCTTACCAGGTGTGCCTTGCAGGTAGCAGGATGTGTCCACTGTTTAAAGCAAAATGAGACACATCTCAAAATAATTTGCTGGCAGCTCCCTCCTGCCTTACTGATACAAGGAGGTCTCCTGGAGCTGGTGTTTCTGTGATCTAAAGAAAGCAGCACCTTGTCTTGCTGGTGTTGGGCAAGGGGAAAATGGTGTTAGCAAGCCCTTCTGTAAACTGCAGCAACATCCACAGGAGGAATGAGCCCAGTAAGACACAACAGCCCTGGTATGTTGCTGCCTTCCTGGGGCTCTCTGCTCCTGTCCTAATGGATGTGAAGAGTTGTGACAGGAGGCTGGGCTAAAAACGGGAGAAGGTGCTCTGGCCCTGTGGAATGGCTCAGCCTGGCAGCTGTCATGGTGGTGCCCTGCAGGCAGATGGGTCAGGAGGCTGAGAAAAACGTCTGATCAGAGAAAACTTCCTGCCTCCTTCCTGTACAGGAGAATAAAGCATTCCTGGAAATGGCCATCAAGGAGGCTGTATCAGCCTTGGCAGCCTTGTTCTGTGCGAGATTTAAAACCCATCTAAAATGGCTGGCACTCAGTCTGTGCTATTTCAGGTCAGGGCTGTTTTTGCTTTCTCCCTATCTGTTGATGTCTCAGTTCTTTTGTTATAAATTATTGAAAGCAGAAATGCCAAAAGACGTAAGAAAGAAGCTGGTTGTGCAGTTACGGGAGGCTTTGCTAATTTGTCAGGGGGAAAAGCTCTTGCTGGGATATAAGCTCCTTTCTTGTTCTTTGTGCAAGATGGGTTTTAGCAGCTCCCCGGCAGCAGCCCCACCTCTCCCCTGCTGGCAGCGCAAAGGGTTGGCTTTAAAGTGCTCTGGCCGTGGTTTGTGCGAGCGTGGTGGTGCCTGTGTGGCTTGAGGAAGGGGGAGCTTCCCTTCCCCTGCCTTCGTGGCCACCGTGGTGGCTTTGTGCCCAGACAAAGACCCGGGAGTTGCAGCATTAGGAGATGCAACACATTACCCAGGGGCTGTGCCTTGCCTGTGGCGGGTGCAGCTGGTTCTGCTGAGGGGCTGGGAGGATGGTGACCAGGTTTTTGGGTGCAGCTGGTGCTGGCGAGGGGCTGTGCACAGGCAGGGTGGGGATTGGGTTCTTTCACACTCACTGCCTGCCAGGGACAAAAGCTACGTCAGACTGCAGCATCCACAAAGGAGAGAAGCATGTGGAGAACAGGCAAGCAAAGGGGGAAGCTGAGGGGAAGGTGAGCACAGCCAGAGAGTAAACACATGGTAAAACACTTGTCTGACTATTTGCATGAAGGCAAAAAGGATTTCCTGCATTCATTTTGAAACTGCATGGATGTTTTGGTTCCTGCTGGCTGTGCAGGAAAGATGAGCCTTTTCTCACTGGGGCTGGGCTGTGTGATGCAGGCTCTGCAGGGTGGGTTTGAAGGATGCTTGTGAAGGTGTCCCTGCCTGGGCTTGCAGCTCCTGGCTCTGTGGCACTCTCCAGACCTGGCCCTGCCGGGGGCTGCACCACCAAATCAGAGCTGCTCTGGGAGCAGCCTGGCCTGGAGCTTTGCCTGCAGCCTTTCCCTCCCTCCCCCAGGCACAGAGATGGGAGGCTGTTTGCTATCCCGACTCCTCTCGGGGGAGCAACCTGGCCTTAGATCTTGGCCTTTGCCTTTTCAGCATTTGCCAACTCTTGGCGCTGCTTGAGTTCAGAGCCCATATTCTGGCTGGAGTGAGAAGGTGCCTCAGGGCTTGTGGCAAAGGGCCACCTCCGGCCATGACCTGCTGTCGCTGGATAGCACCAGTCCCGCCTGCCAAGACGGCAGTCGTCTTGTTAAAGAACAAAGCAAGTGTTTCCTCCGGATTGCTGGGGATTTTCTCTGCAAAATCTCCAATAAGCCCTGAGCGAAACCCAGAGGCTGGCAGGCCAGGAGGAGGTGGAGGTGAGAGCTGCTGCAGCACAGCTGCTACCCCTCGTGCTCTCTAACAGGTTCCTGCTCACCATGACACCAAGATGTCTGCGGAAAGATTTTGGCAAGCCTCATCTGCAGTCAGGATACTTTTTCTTTTGCTTCCTCCCCTTCCCCTCATTCCCTTCAGCACCTACAGGACCCTCCTGGCCCTCTACCCCCTCTCTATCCTGGTGGCCAGCATGCAGGTGCCCCCCATACTGCCACTGTCCTTCCTGCTGGGATCAGATAGGCTGCCTGCACTGCCCCTCGGCTTTTTCCCACCAAAGGTGTTTCTTCCAATTGCATACCAGCCCATTTGCACAGTTTGGGCTGCTCCCCAGGCTTGCTGCAGCCAAGCAAGAGCCTGTGAGTCTGGTCAGGTTCTTGCCCACCCGTGCTGCTTCTTTAGTGACCAGATCTCCCCAGGAAGCGCTGTGGCCAAAGACAGGGTAGACATGAGCTGGCCACAGTGGCCAAGCACCTCTCACAGGTGTGAGAATAGGGCGCTGGGTTTAGCCCAAGGCTTCCTTTATTCAGGTTCTGCTTCAGCAGCGGGTGCATCCCTGGGCACACACACGGGCCACAGCTGCCTCCGTTGCTGTAGGGAACTTGCTGCTGGCGGGAGGGGGAGGGTGGGGCTGGGACAGTGGCTTTGGAGTCACCTGGTCTCATGGGAGCCGGCCTGCTGCCCCTCACACCCGGCACCTAGGTGCGTGTGCGCACAGGAGGGGCAGTGGGAACCATGCCCGTGTGTGGGGGCAGCAGGAGCTGTGTCCCCGCGCGCGCGAGGGGCTGTGCGGCCTCTGCCCGTGTGTGTTGCGAGGAGGTGCGTGACCCGCGTCCCCGTCCCCGGTGCCCCCCTCATTCGGCCTCTCCCTTTCCCGTTGTCCGCTCTCTCCCCGTCTCCCTCACGCCCCTCACGCTCGGCCCCGCTCGCGCCCCCGTCGCGCGGCGCGGCGGCAGCGGCCGCCCCCTGGCGGGCCACGCGCTTCCCGGCAGGCGCGGCGGGCGGACAGCCAATGGGCGCGCGGGCTGGGCGGCGGCCGGGGTATAAAAGGCTCCGCCCCGCGCGGCGCGCGCTCCAGACTCACCTGGACGCGCAGGGAGCGGGACCGGCGCCGGCACCGATCGATCGCGCACCGCACCCGCCGCACACCGCATCCGCCGCACATCGCACCGCACAGCGCCGCAGGTACGGGCTGGGCCGCGGAGGGGGGGGACCCCGCGCAGCGCTGCTGCGAGGAGGAACTCGCCGGGGCGCCCCGGGGTGGGGGCTGCGGGCGCGGCGGGTCCCGGGGGGGACATGGCTGCCGTATGCGGGGAGGGCTCCCCCGGCGTGTGCGGGCACCGGGGAGCCGCCCCTCACGGCTGGCCGGGCCCGGGGAGCGGCGCGGTGCCCGGGGCGGCGGCGCGCCCCGCCCTGCGCTATTGTCCGCGGCGGGGGCCGGGGGGGGCCGGGGCCGCCTTTGTCTTCCCGTCCCCATCCCTCGGCTGACTGCGGCGGGGGTCTCGCAGGCAAAATGTGCGACAAACCAGACCTCTCGGAGGTGGAGAAATTCGACAAGAAGAAGCTGAAGAAAACCAACACGGAGGAGAAGAACACGCTGCCCTCCAAGGAGAGTGAGTGCGGGGCCGGGGGCTGGCGGGGCGGGGCGGGGCGGGAGGCACGACCGGCGGGGCAGTGCCCTCGGGGGCCGGTCTCGCCGCCGAGGCATCCGGGGGAGAGGGGCAATTTGGAGCGGCAGGGCTGTGGCCCCGAGAAAGCCACGGGCAGAGGTGTGTGCAGCCCGGGGGAGCGGGCATGGGCACTCGGAGAGGGCTGTTGCGCCAAACTGATGCCTCAGGGCATCGCTTTCCTGCGGACGGACGCAGACAGGTGCCCGACTTGCTGCCACGCACGCGTGTGGCTTGCCATTTTCTAACTTGACTGTAAAACCACCCCATTTGGGGTCAAATCACAAAACTGGGCACCAGGGCCTGAGTGAATCCTCTGAAACCTTCTCCGGTGGGTGCTTCCACAAAAGAAAAAGCGCTATAGACTAATGGGCCTCTATTCTTTTGCAGCTATTGAGCAGGAGAAGGAATGTGTGAAGTCTTCCTAGAGAGAGATTGCCTGGCAGGAAGAGCGACTACTCAATTATTTTGCTTTGAAATGAATCATGTGGGTTTTTTTAAATTTACATCACGTACATGTATAGAAAACAGCTGTATCACCTAACACACTGTCCCATTTTGCTGGCAGCTTTGGCAGGTGGGGGGACAAAGCGTGGTCCTCTCAGTCCATCAGTAGCCTGACCTGATGCCATCTCTGCTGCCCAGCTGCCTCCTGTGACAGCACTGATCTTGCTCTGATGCAGTGGGGAGATGAGCAAGGGCCATGGAGGCTTCTGGGGATGGACCCCTTCTGCCTGGGGGAGTGGGGAACCTTTCTGGCCTCACCTCCAGCTTGGGTCTGTCTTGCATATTCTTCACTGACAGTGTTCTGTAGCCTCACTCACAGTTTTTTGTCTTCCTTGGGGGAAAAATGAGAAGTTTATTATAAAATAAAAAATTGTAATGATCTACCTATGGCTCGTGGCTTCTTCACTGGCAAAGGTTCTGGCTGTAGCTTGCCTTGGAGGGTGGGGAGGTCTCTGCCTGGTGCTGCAGCAGTGCTGGTTGTTCAGCATTGCTCAGAGGGTGATGTGGGATGGTTCCCTGCAGGGTGAATCCAGGTTGGTGTTTGCTTGGGGATCAGTTCCTGGAGGAACTGGGAGCATTGCTGGCGTGACCATGGCCACTGTGCTCCACCACCATTGTGGTTTCTTGGTGTATCTTAAAAGTAGAGGCTGATCTAGTCCTTGCTGCCTGTGTGAAGGCAGAGCCTCCTGCCTTGGTATCCCCTGCCTAAAGCCTTGTGGAGCTGAGCTGGTGCCTTGTCAGCATGGCTGGAGGTGCTGGCAGTGGAGATGCTGGCCTGGGTCCTGCTGCTGTGCTGGCCAGGCCAGCTCTGCCCACCCAGTTCTTGGAGCACAGTTCTCCCATCACTGCCTGGCAGTGCCCTTCTGTTCCCCTTGAGCCAACCTCTGCCCCTACCCTTGACTGAAGGTGGTTTTTGCAGCCCTGTAAGGATGGGTTCTAATGCAGTAAATCCCTTGGATACTCTCTGGGGTGATCCCAGTCCTACCTCGCAGGGGTGGAGATCCCTGGGTCCTGCAGTTGGCCACCAGCACAGTGTGGGTGAGCTCTGACAGTGCCTCCAGGTCTATGCTGAGGCTTCCTGGCTACTGCCAGGATTTCCTCACCTGCACCTGGCCTGCAGGGCCACTGAACAGACCAGGCCACTTATGGAGGAGGTGGAGGCAGATTAGCCAAAACTTGCCAGCTAACAGTTTTGGTCAGTGTTCCTAATGAGCCTGGTCAGCTGGGAGCAAACATGGGGCTGTTGTGCCTGTCTGGACATGGTGCCTATCTGCCTGCTGCCTCCACCCACGCTGCCTGCCAAGGACTGCAAATAACACTGCCTGTGTGGTTGCCCTTGCCTCCACCCCTTAAAAAGCAGAATTGAAAGAGCTGCAGGTAAGATTTGGTGTTTGTGTGCTGTCGGGGCAGTGTGTGGGGTTTTCCGTGGGGTGAGGGCAGTGGAGAGCAATGCAGAGGCCCAGATGGGGCTGCTGCTATGTTGGGCTGAGCATTGGGAAGCCCAGCGCATGCCAGGGTGGCTGTGCCCCTTCAGCACCCTGATGTCCCCAGGACAGAACCCTATCCTGGATGTAGGAATCTTTTCCCAGTGCCACCTGGCAGGTGGTTTGTCAGGGTGACAATGTGTCCCTGCTCAGGGGTGGTTTTTCTCATGGAGCAGGGGCAGGCAGGTAAAGCCAGCCTGAACCCTTTCTGCATCCCTCAGAGCCAGAGCCTGAGTTGAACCAAGTGAAGCTTTTGGGATGGAAACACAAAGAGGCAGTGCTGATCTCCCCTCCTCAGTGCTGCTTTTGGGGATAGGGAGGTCCCAGTCGCTGCCCAGAGCACCCTGGCTGCTCCTGACACCGCCTCGCTGCCTCTCCCTGCTACGTGCTGCAACGGGCCCCTCTGCCGGCATGGAAAAGCACCAGGGTAAAGCACCAGGGTACTTATCTCTCCCTGAGTCACATGGACGTCTGCAAGGCCGCAGCAGGAGTGTCCCCTCCCTGGCACTGCTGTGCTTACAGTAACTTTCCCCTCACCCTGTGCTCTGCGTACAGGCAACAGAGCCTGCCAGGGGTGCTGGGCACCCCAATCCTACAGAGCCAGCTGGTTTGCCAGCCAGGACCAGGGCTCTGGGTTGCTCCACATGGCAGGGTGGCTGGTGCCACAGGCCGGTGATGCTCCAGCATTGACCCTGAGTCTGTGGAAGCAGCCCATGGGACCCCCATGCATCCTGGGGAGCTGTAGGGGTGTTGATGCATCTGGGTTTGGGTTGCTTTTTCACTGCAGCCAACCCAAGCATGTAGTGATACAGATTTAGACATGGGGTTAAGTGCTGGCACAGCCAGGTCTGTGCCCCAAGGAAGCCACCCCAGGGGCTGGCAGTCCCAGCCTGGACCCAGGGACATCAGCTGGAGCTGGGAGCAGCTGCCCAGCAAACACATCTCCATGTGTTTTATGGCCAATGTGGCTGTGTTCACCCAAAATGAGGGCAGTCCAGGCGCTTTTCCCAACCACATTCCTGACAGAATGGTGCACAGGAAGTACCAGAACAAGTTGCCTAAATGCCCTATCCTCAATACTGAGGGTAAAGGGTTACCTATTCTGCTAACCAGTGTCCAAAATGTCCCTGTTGCCAGCAGAGTGTGAGCCAGTAAGGGGAGAACCATTACAGAAAAGCTTTTTATATCAACATTTTCTCTCCCCATCCCAGACCTTCCCCTTTTCACCCTGGCACACAGCTGCCAGTGGTGTGGGAGGCCAGGACACATGCCAGACTGATGTCCTCTAGAAACGTGGTGGCTTCAACAGCATGGGCTGCCCCAGCAACCACCCACGCACAGAAGATGCTATCCCAGGAGCTGGGCCTTCCGGACAGGGCTCTATGACCCTTCCCTCGCTGGGTACCAGGTGAGTTACTCATGTCAGCCCCTCTTGGCAATGCCAGGAGAATATAATCCGTGCCTCTCCCATCTGGGGCCCATCCCACTGCTTCTCGGTGGTTTCCTCCCATGCTCAGTGAGATGGTGAGCTGTGGCCTCACTGCAGAGGAGGGAGGAGAAGGCTGAGTCACCATCAGGAGGAATTTGGGAAAATACCTGGTGACCAGCAGCATGAGGTGAATTCAGATCAGGGCTTGTGGCTGGGATGGGTGTCTGCCCCTGCCACTGCTCCATCCCCTCTGACTCAGACAGGAGAGGATTTGGCCCAACACACACATGTGTGGAGGATCATAACAACCCCATTTCTGGCAGGAGGTGCCTGAGTCAGCCTGTACATGGCCCTGCACTGGGCTCCCCTGTGCCCCACTGCTCCCTGCCAGTCTGTGGCACCTTCCTCATGTCCCTCAGCACCACATTGGTTTGTAGCACCACTCACCCAGGGCAAGGGAGGCTTTTGCACTCTGACAGCCGGGGTTTTCCCTTTGCCACTTGTCACCCAGCAGCCCTCAGAGCTGTGGAAGAAAGTGGTGAGAGCCAAGAGGTGTCAGCAATCAAGGCCTGTGACAGCCCCTGAGCAGCAGGAAATTGCCAACCTCAACCTGAACCGCAGCTGGTCCAAGCAAACCGCCCTTGGAAGGTGTGTGTTTGGCACCAGAGCAAACAGGATAAGGTGAAGCCAGGCTGCACAGACAGGTGGATGCTGCAGCTCCCCAGTGGGTGGATCCTGCCTACCCCCACCTCCCCGCATCCCTGGGGAAAACACATCACCACCTCTGTGTCGCTTGGGTTGGCCTTTCCATGCCGGGTCTCTGCTGCCTGCATGGACACATTGCCAAGCACAGAGCTCAAACCATCCCATGGTGGCAGGGGTTGAGAGGGGAAGCAAGGGGCAGCAAGCATGAGCTGCCAGGGAAAACCTCTGTTGGGAGTGCTTGGGGAGGATCTGTGCATGCGTGCATGGGGACAGTTAAAGAGGAAACCATGTGGCTGTAAAAGAGGAAAGCAGAAGGGAAGGAGCAATAGTGGGGAAATGAAAGTGTTGTATGGCTTAGTGACCACAGTCCTTTGGCAAAGGAGTTGATAGTAGGCCACCATGATGTGCAAGAGTTGTGTGATGGGGCCACTTGGTGACACAGGGGAAGGATGGATAGACAAACTGTCCCCATCCTGTGGTGGGGAGCAGCACTGTGCTGGAGAACCCCCATGGCCATGGGGAGGGAAAGCCACCGTCCCTGACCAGTGGGTGCAAAGGCACCCACACAGCAAGCCAGGAACCTTTGGACACCTGCACTGGCAAACTGACCTGTGTGCTGCACCCACTCAGCACAACCCAACACCTTCCCCAGCAGCGCAAAAGTTATTGCTGCTCTTGAAATAACGCCCTGGAGGTCAGGTTTACCAGCAGGAGCTTATTCATCCCCTGCCAGCGAGGGCTCAGCATGAGTAGTGGTGAACCGGGAGCACGCAGAGCTTCCTGCTCCCGCCAGCACCTGGCTCTAAACAAAGCCGGGAAGTCACGCACTGAGCCCCCCTGCAGCCCCGCGCTGCCCGCATTTGCCGGGGCTGTCGCGGGCTCGAGGCGCAGGTGGCAGCAGCCTGGCTGCGTGCCTTGGCCGGGCGACCTGCGCGCTGCCGGCGCCGCGGATGCCGAGCCCTGCGGGGGCTCCCAGCCCGCTCCTGACCGCGGCCGCAACTCAGAGCTCACTTCGGGCCCCCCCCGGTTGCATTCTGCAGATTCCCGCGGGCCCGAGGGGCCGTGCCCGGGGCTGCGGCAGCATGTGCTCCTGCGGGAACGCGGCTCCGGTGTCTGCGGCAGCGCCCGCACTTGCACCCGAGCCGGGGCAGCTGACGGAGCAGAGGAGCGCTTTATTTTAGGAAGCAGCTGGCTCACACAGGAGACATTGTTTATCATCTTTCTTGCCTCTGGTGTTTTATTACAAAGGATTATGGCATGAAAAGCCATTTTGTTCCCCTGTTCCCAATGCATAGCCCCCTCTCCACGATTTATTCCTCTCCACAGGCAACAGCTGGGGTATGACATCCCAGGAAGCGGCGGGGGGGGAAATAAGGTGGGGGCCCGAATCCATGGCAGTGATGGCAGCAGGGATGTACCCAGTGCCCCCAGTCATGGCACAGCTGGCAGGAGTTTGCCGGGGGTGCCTGAGACTGCTCATGCACCTTCATGATGTGAGGGGTGGAAAAACAAAATCAAAGCCTTTCCTCGGTGGGTGTCACCTGTAAGACAATGTCGGACACTGCTGTCCCCAAGCCTGTGTGCCCCACTGCCCGTGCTGGTGGCATCCTGTGGTGTGACAGCCCCAAACCTGCTTGGATGAACGTGTATGGGAGTGTCCTGCTCCCCACGGGGAACCTGGGGCCAGGCTGGGCACAGCATGGTGCAGGGTACAAGCTGGGCACAGTGGGTGGGATGCAGGGTACAAATTGGGAGGTCAGCTTGGGAATATGATTCTTTGCCACTCCCCCCAGCATCACCATCAGGCAGGGTAGAGGCAGCTCCAGAGCCACAGCAGGAGCAGCTTCTCGTTGTCCCTCCGACCAGACGCTTTCCTTGCCAAGTGACAGCCAGGGTACCATGTGCTCCCTGTCTCCTTCCTCTGTCCTTGCTGCCGTGTGCCTTTCCTGTGGGTCCCAGAGCAGAGTCCGTGGCAGCACAGGCTGAACTCCCCTCCCCCCGGCTGCAAGCCAGTGCCTGACAGACTCCTCTGTGGTTTTCCAGGAACCAGCTCCGGAGCTATGGGCAGCAGATAAGCATGTTGCAACAGATGCCTTGTGCTGTCTCCAGAAGGCCCATCCTGTCTGTGCACCTACGTCAGGGCAGAACTATGTCTGGTGCTGCCTCCTATGGTGCTACCTGCTCTGTCACCTTGTCATTTAACATGTCCCTAAAAACCAAGAGGTTCTGGGGAAGAGCTGGGGATGGGCAGGGAGGTGAGGGCAGTGGTGTGTGGCTCAGCCACTGCCAGGTCTGTGGTTGCACTGAGGCTGGGACAAGCCCCTGCCTGCAGTGCTGTGTCTGAGAGGCAGCTCCACAGCCCAGGCATGTCCCCCTCCCTGCTGCCTCAGACCCTCTCACAAAAAACAACCCAGGCCACTTCTTTAGGGCAGGTTGAGCTGTGTGGGGTAGAGGAGGATGAATGATGGGGTCTTCCCCAGTTTTGCTCTAGCTATGGAGCTCTTTCCTAGGGAGGTAAATGGATGATGGGGTACCTGGCAATCACTGCTCAGAGCTGTAGGCTCAGGGCAAGTGGGGGTGGCCAAGGCTACGGGTGCTAGGACTGCTCAGGAGGTTCCTGTGCTGGAAGTGCTTCAGAGCAGATGCCATGGACTGGAGCTGCTGCCGGGTACACGCCTTGGAGAAGCAGCTGCAGAGCCGTGCATCGGGGCTGGAACAAAGGCAGAGGCCCAAGCCCCAGCTGCAGCACGGGACGTGTGATGAATTAATCGGGGCATGTGCTGGCAGCATTGTGTGACCACAGGCTGGCAGGGGGTCGAAGCTGGATCAGAGCTCCTCACCTTGGCACCGGCTTCCTGTTGTTTGCCATAACTTCCAGAGCTGGCAGTGAGAGCCAAGCAGCCGCACACATGCTGCAGCCTCTCTGGGCAGGGATGCAGCTGAGCCAGGGGAGTTAAACCTCTCACGCTGAAGGAGCCCTGCACCGTGCAGAGTCCCTGCCCTGCTGCCCCAGTGCAGCTCCTGCAGCCCTGGTACTGCTCACCCAGCACATGGCTCCTGGGCCATGTCACCATCTCCAAACAAATCCCCCTGGTGCCCAGAACCCACAGGCAAGGTCCCATCCTGCCCAACAGTGCTGCTCTCAGCGGGTTCCCACCAGCACAAGGCCATGTCTAGATAAGCCCGTTCCTTAACTTGTGCTAAGTGTGCTTTAGTCATAGTAGTTACTAAGTAGGCAGCTCCTGTTGGGTCACAGTGTTTCTTGGCTGCATTTCTTATCTCTTTACTTTGCTGGGCTTTGGGAACATGCTGGTACAAACCATAGCTCTGTGCTTCGCCCAGGCGCTGCTGGCCTTGCTCCGCTGGGGGAGCTGCCTTGTGGAGAGGATCAGGGAATACATCTCCCTCTGCTTACCCAGGACTGATGTGGGTGGCATTACTGTGCAGGCTCGTGAGGTCCCTGCTCACCCTTACATGGGCTGTTTAAAACTACTAATTAACAACCGGGTGTTTGTGGCAGCAATTTACAGTCTCTGCAGGAAGCTCCTCTCAAGCGTGAGGGCAAGATATCTATCCAGGGAAGATCTTGTGAACTACTCAGGAAAGTGGACCAGCACAGGTGAAGGTATCCAGCACCTGAGAGAATCAAGTGGTGCTGGAGGTCATCGACAGTGATCTGGACAATGAAGACATCGACAAAGATCCAGAAGGTGTCTTGTGCACACCGTGTGGAGGAAGGTGATTCAGAGTGCCCCAGTGTCATTCTGACAGCTTGGCAGCAACGTATTGTCCAGATATGAAAACACCATCTGTGAAGAACACATCATCTCTGCTCCAGAACTTTGAAGAAATATCTGTCCTTCCTCATCCCTAGAAGCCAGTGCCTTGGCTGTCAGGGCCACCCCGACAAGTCAGTCCCCTCCTGCCCTGGTCAGAGGGAGAGTGAGCCCCAGGTGCATGTGGTGCACTCTGGTTCCTCTTGGCTGACCACGGGAGCACAATAAGCAGTGGGATGGTGAACCCAGCTTTAAGCTGGAAGCCCATGTATGAGACATGAGAGGGAAGAGAGCTGTTAAGAGGAAGAAATCCCAAGGAAGCTGCCAATGTAATTACTGTAGAGACATAAGAAGGCAACCATCTTTCAGAGCAACTACTATGAATGCTTAAGCCCTACTTCCCAGACAGCAGCTGAACATCACCTGCTGATGGGAAGTAGAGAATAAATCCTTTCCTTAGCTTCTGCATGCAGCTTTTGCTTTATTAATCTGCCTTTATATTGACCCACAAGTTTTTTCCATCTTACTTTCTCCCTGCCATATCCTGCTGAGAAGGAGAATGATAGAGCAGCTTGGTGGGTACCTGGTGTCCACCACAGATGCCAAACAGGTTGTTGTCCAGCTCAGCAAGACAACCAGACTGCACAGCCACTGGTAGCCAAACTAGACCAGGCATATCCCTGCTCAGGTGGGCAAGCAACTCCAACAGCTGCCAGCACCCATGGATTACCCTGGAGGTACATGGGGGCCCCTCCACCATGAGCACGGTCAGCTGGGGTCACTGGCCATGTGGTGTCTTTGGCTGAGCTGCAGGGACGTGCTGCCCTCCCTAAACCCTGCAAGCAGCATCCCCTGAGGATTAGGTGTCTGCCAGGCCTGACAAGGGCGGTGCAGGAAGGCAGAGCATGGCACAGTGCTGCAGCAGAGCACCATGCCCCTGTTGCCTTGGCAGGATCTGTCGTGGTGGCTCTTTCTTGTTCAGGATCAGGGCTCACCCCTTACATGCTAAATCAGATCCCTAATCAATAAATACTGGCATATAACAGGACTGAATGGTTGCCAGGCAAAGGGAACTTGGCAGGGGCAAGAGTGCCACGCTCAGAGGCTTCCTCCAGCAATGCACGGTCCTGACAGAGCTGCCATGGGGACCTAGACTGGTTTGGAGGGATCTCCCAGCAGATGGTGCTGGCTGGGTCTGCCACTGGTACCAGCAGCAATCCTGAGCTTCTGCCCTGGCGCTGCTGTTTTCAATGGTGCCCCAAATGCAAACCCCCAGAGCTCCCTCATTTTTCCTAGGCTCCCCTGGTCCCCGACTGCCAACACCTTCGACCTTGGGCCCCTGTGCTGCCCACCCCCTCCTCACCCCCCTAGGCTTCCCTTGTTCCCCATCTCTTCTGACAGATCACCGAGGTCGGTATTAATATAATCCCTGGCTTAATTTAAATCCTCCTCCCATCTCATGCTTTTCCGGGGGGAGAAGGAAATTGGTGCACTTTTGTGGCATCCACTCAGCCCTGGAGCTGATGCAGGATCCAGAGGGCCAAAAGCCCCAGCCGTCCATGCAAAAGGTCCCTGCTGTTCCCCCCACCCCATGGAAGGTGTCCAGGGCATGTTGCAGCCTCAGTGGGATGTGTCCCCAATTTTCAAAGGTGTATCTTAGTGAGCACCAGGCACTAATAGGAAGAAGAGCTTGATTATGCCAACCACAGGGGAACACATAAGTGCCTCCTGCTCCCCAAAACCCCTCTGCAGCCATCTGGGGGTCTGGTTTCCCCCTCCCTCTGCCCTCACTGTCTGGGCGAGGCCGGCATGACCTTGCCACTATTTTCCCCTTCAACTCTCCGTAATGTTCGTATTAGCCGTTCTTCCCCAGAAACCTCCTTAAAGATATTCTTGATCCTGAGCCCGTGGGCTACTGTGAGGGTAGGGGAGCCTTGCTCTTTCGGGCAGCTGTCACTGAAGTGACAAAGTGGAGACGGGGGGACTATGAGAGGAGTGGCAGGGGCAGGCAGCGAGGGGGCACAGGGGGGACTGTGAGGGGAGTGACAGCGAAGGGCGGTGACGGGCTGCGGTGCGACATGTGCGACTGTGAGGAGACGAGAGATCGGGGAGTGACAGGGCCTGGCACTGAGGGGGCTGCGGGGGGCAGGGGACATGCGGGGACTGTGAGGAGAGTGACAGAGGGGACTGTGAGGGGGCACAGGCGGGACTGTGAGGAGAGTGACAGAGGGGACTGTGAGGAGAGTGACAGAGGGGACTGTGAGGAGAGTGCCGGGGACGAGCAGTGCGGGGCTGCAGGGCACAGTGGGGACACGCAGCGAGTGTGGAGGGGAGTGACGGGGGGTACTGTGGGGGGCTGCGGGGCGACATGCCGGACTGTTTGGGGGAACGACAGGGCGGGCAGTGAGGGGCTTCGGAGCACAGGGGGACACTGAGGGGACGGGATCTCGAGGACAGCGAGGGGGCACAGGTGGGACTGTGAGGAGGGAGTGTGAGGCGGCTGAGCAGGCACAGAGGGAACATGCGGGACGCACACCAAGAACGAGGACCCGGCGGGGCTGCGAGGGGCTGCGGGGCGGGTCCTGCCCGCCGAGGGCGGGCCCTGCCGGCCGGCGGGAGGCGCGTGCGCGGCGCAGGCGCGGGGCTGAGCGGCACCTGCGCCCCGCGGGCCGGGCGGCGGCGGCGGCAGCGGCCGGAGGGCGGTGAGGGCGAGGTGAGGGCGGTGCGGGCGAGGTAAGGGCGGGCCCGGCGCCGCCGCCCCCGGCCCGGGCTCCCGCAGAGGGGGGGCTGAAGAGCCGCCCCTTGACCCCGGCTCCTGGCGAGGGGCCCCTCGCGGGTGCCGCTCCTCGGGTGCGGGCACCTCCTCGGCAGCTCCCGTGGGGCGGGAGGGGACCTGCCGGAGGGTCTCGCCTCTGCCGAATCGGGGCCTGGGGAGCGGGGGGGAGTCGGGCCCGGCGTGCCCACCCATCTGTTGGTACCTGCACACAGGTGCTGGCGCCCTGCGAGAGCGGGTCGGCCCTGCTGCAGTGGGGTTCAGCCTCCGGAACAGCTCGCAACGGGGCCAGCGATATCCCGGCTGTGTCACGGCTGCCGACAGCGTGCTGACCTGCAGGCCCTGGAGCAGCCCGATGTAGCCTATTAGTAATTTTTTAAACGAATCACTTGCTAACTGACCATTTCTAAACAGAAACTCTGCTCGGGGCTGATGGCCTGTGCCAGGAGGGGCTTTGGTGACAGCGACTGTCTTAAACATCCCTCAGGAAGGTTTGGGAAAGGAACCAAGGGTATTGAACAGCTCTCCTGCTCATGGGGCAAGAGTTCCCTTGAGCCATGGGCCATGGGCGCCTGTGCTGCAGTTCCTGTTTGTCTCTTCTGACATTTGCATTTTGGTCTTTTCTTTAGAACTACTGGGTCACACACTGCTCCTCAAATAGCCCATCAGGTTAGCTCAGCTGTGCTTGGTTTGAGGCGTTTCTGTCCAGGGAAGTGAAATTTGTGAGCCTTTTGTGCACAAAGTGCAGAAACTCACTTAAAGCAGAAGTTTCTGCTTTTGGCTTTGCTGTAAGCTCTGTTTGAAAGGGCTGCAAAAAGAGCAGAATCAAGATTGAACAGGGCCCCTCGAGGTTAAGGCAGAAAGCAGGGTTTGGCCTGGAAGGAGTAGGAGTGCTGATCTGAGCAGTGCCACAAAATCCTGCTTCAATGGGTTGGAGATGTCATCACCAAGCAGCACTACTCATCCACACCCTTCCCAGGAATGTTGGTAGCAGGTGTAAGCAAGCTCCATCTCTTCATACCAGGCTCTTGCCAGCTGGCTTACACTCCTGATTAGCAGATTCAGGTGCATGTTCAATCCTCAAATCAGATTCCAGGGTGTGTGAGTAGGCAGGATAAGCAGATCACAGTTGTTACCATCCCCTGGATTGAGGGGAGGCACAGGGTGCACATCCTGTGCACTCATGTCAGAGCTCCTTCTCTTTGTTCTGTTCTTATCTGGGGTTCAGCATGCACATTGTACTGCCTCTGCCCTGGCCAGAAGTGGGCTGTGTTCCATTTCACTCAGGGCAAGGGAAACTCTTCAGTGCTTTGTTCTTGCTGTTTTACTCCAGATGTCAGTACTGTGTGTGCAGGTTCCTAGAGCTCTGCTGTTGTCCTTCCATCCTGGATCCACATCACAAACTGAAAGACAACGAGGGCAGCTCTGGTAACCTTGATGACTGATGTTTGTTTTTTAGTGACTGTTACACTGGAGGAAGGTGTTCCCTGGACAGTCCTGGAGACAGAGCAGGTACAGTACAACAGCCAAACAAACACCTTATTCCATGTCAGGCCTTTACCTTCGCCTGCAGAGTGTCCCTGGGAGGGGTAGGATGCATCAGCACTTGGCCTGGAGGGTGCTGACTAAGAAACCTGTGGTGTCTGGGTTGTTGCAATGTGAACTTGCAGCTGAGCCCAAGCAAACGGGGCTGTGACAGGCATTGCCAGCAAAGAGCAGCTGGGTGCCTGGGAAACCCCTTCTGTGCCATGGAGATCACGTGCAGCTCCACTGGCAAGGTGAGTCAGCATCCTCGGGGTGATTAAGAACTGGCTTGACAAATGACTTGTATCGATATTAGACCTGCACATCTATTATATCCTTTCAGTAGAGCAAGTCAGAGGGGAGAAATTATTTAGCTGGTGATGATACAGTGGAAAGGAAGGCCTGGTGGCAGTGATTTTGCTGTTTCTGTGATAGCCTCAGGATGCAGGCCCGGAGAGATGTTTAAGTAGTGATGATGTGTTTGGAAAAACTGAGCAAGCTTTCTGATACAAGAGTTTTCACCACAAGTGGTGTAATTGATACTAAACTCTCAGCAGTTGTTTTCACCTTGCGCTTAAAAGGGGTCACCTGCTGCATCCATTTTGGACCTGGTGGAGGACTTGAGTGCCTGAAAGCTTGTCCAGTTCCTGGTTCTAAACTCTCTAGTAAGAGAGATTAGGATACTAAGATCTCTCTAAAAAGAGATATCACCTCCTATATACGAAACTTCAGAAATGGGGATGGAAACACCATATTCTGTTCTTCTGTGTGTCTTTCTGCAGAACCCACAAGTCAAATGGCTGTTTTGTGCTATTTCTGAACCCTGCAGATTGCCTTGCTACCCCGCCCCTCCGTCCTGCTGCAATGAGTGGGAAGTCCTTGCTCCTGAAGGTCATTCTCCTCGGAGATGGTGGAGTTGGGAAGAGCTCCCTCATGAATCGGTATGTCACCAACAAGTTTGACTCGCAGGCGTTCCACACGATTGGGGTGGAGTTCTTGAACCGAGACCTGGAGGTGGACGGGCGTTTTGTGACCCTCCAGATTTGGGACACTGCGGGACAGGAGAGGTTCAAGAGCCTGCGGACCCCCTTTTACCGGGGAGCAGACTGCTGCCTGCTGACCTTCAGTGTGGATGACCGGCAGAGCTTTGAGAACCTCAGTAACTGGCAGAAGGAGTTTATCTATTACGCTGATGTGAAGGACCCTGAACACTTCCCATTCGTAGTCCTGGGCAACAAGATAGACAAACTGGAGAGACAGGTGAGCACAGAGGAGGCCCGGGCCTGGTGCATGGAAAACGGTAACTATCCGTACCTGGAGACTAGTGCCAAGGATGACACCAATGTGACAGTGGCTTTTGAGGAAGCCGTGAGACAGGTGCTGGCGGTGGAGGAGCAGCTGGAGCACTGTATGCTGGGCCACACCGTTGACCTGCACTCCAGCTCCAAATCGGGGTCTTCCTGTTGTTGAGAGTGGCTGCTGCTTCAGGAACGGCGCTCGAGCCAGCGGCTGGATTGGAACACACCTGAGCAGCCCTGGGGCACTCTTAGGAGAGTGGCCACAAGGACAAGAGGTGGTTTGCTCACTGGGGAGCTGCAGCCTCACCATCTGAATCCTGCCTGGAGTTTTCAGGCACAGAGCATGTATCTGCAGGAGGGAGGTGTTAACAGAGCATGTGAGCATAGTCGTGCTTCCATCTCTGTTTTAGCAGGTTTGAAGGGCTGGGTTAAAGTCCTTTAAATTCACTAAAGACGATAGGGATTTGTTCTGTACCAAGAACTGCCTGCAGAGCAAAGCTGAGAGCATCCTAGACACTGAAGTATTTTAGTCCTGAATTTAAAAAAATACTAGACCCACTCATGACCATACTGCCAAAGGAAATCCCACTCAGCATACTGAACAAAACCTGTTGTAAAGACTCTGGCCCATATGACTGTGAGAAAGCCAAATATTGGAGTGGCTGGGATGTGTGTATCTGTTGTTTGGGATAAGTGCATTGTGTCCTGAGGCTGAATTGTGATGAGAATTGTTAGAGCTCTGACCTGAAGCAACATATGAAGGAGAGATGGGCCTGTGTTAGAATGTGACAGCATTGTTTGTTCATAGCTGCCTATTTCTGGTCTGTTTTTCCTCACCTCTGACTTTGTCTTGTGTGAGTGTTATTTTTTGGAGAGACTGTCTGCTTGTTGTTTAATACATGTTTCCTTGTGTCTTGTGGAGGCTCAGCCTTGAAGCCCTCTGTGAAAAACACTGATGTGGACACTCACTGGGTCATGTCAAAGGATTACTCAGGAGATCTGGAGTGTGAAACTTCAGCTGGTTTCTGTCACAAGTAATCACTGTGTTCAGGTGATGTGCTCTAGCAGACCAGATGGCGGGTGGGTGGGCTGTCTCCTAGGTGTGCAGGTGGTTGGGGGACTCCTGTGTGGTCAGCTGTTAAGCCCACTTGCAGTCTGGCACTGGTGGCCACTGTGCCTCGTTAACTGGCAGATCCATGCCTTCAGTGTCTCTGGCATGAGAATGCTGCAGCATGGCACCATTCACCTGTTGTGTCAGGCACAGGTCTGCTGAACACAGTTAACCCATGCCATTGGCCTGGCCCTTGATCCCTCGTGGGAAATCCAGGATGTTTTATCTGTAATTCCTATGAGAGACTGGTCATGAGTGTCTGCTCCGTTAGCTGACTGCTGTGTTCAGTCCAGCGGGGAGAAAGCTGCACCACTTCCTCTGTTCAGGATGGCTGAAAAATAGGCATGGGGGCCCCAAGGAACCTTCTAGAAGGGATGCCAGGCTTTGCTCCCATCTCCTGCTCCCTGCTAGGTGTTAGTCCCAGGCTGTCTGTGTAGCAGAGATGAGTTTGCTGACTGCTGTCTTTGCCATTCAAACCTCGTGCCGTGCAAGCATTTGCCCACAGGCACGTAGGAGCCTGCCCCGAGCACGTATCCACTGGCTGCCGGGTGTGATTCCCACTGTGATCAGCTGCTGGATGGTAAATCTTGTAGCTCAAATCAGGCAGCCCTCCATTAAGCTGTGCTTTAGAGCAGGGCAGTCTCTGCAGCTTGTCTCCATCACAGCACAGTCTCTGAGCATGCAGAGCATGAACATTCCCCCATTTCCTCTGGGGTAATCCAGGGAGATCTTGTCCTCTGCAGGGCAACTGTGTGTGGAAGGCACTGGAGTATTAATGCTTTAGGGGGGTCTGATTTCCAAACAGGCCTGAACAGTTGTATTCATGGGGAGTGAATGCTATCCAGGCAGCTCTTGCAGCCTCTGGAAAAACAGGTCCCTTAAGGTTCTGCCTCTGTAGGGTGCAAGATTTTACAGGATGTTATTGTTCCTGTTTATTTACCTGGCTGACCTCCCGAGGCCTCTAGATTTTTCTTCTTTAACACTGCTTGATATTTCCTTCAAGGTCCCAGGCTCTGTGACCTGTGGTTCCAGTTTCCATCCCTGAACAGCCTCATTCCTAGAGCTGGTTTGCACATGGGCTCGGGGTCAGAACAGACTCAAGCCCTCGTGTGCTGGCTGGCCCTGGGAGCTCCCTGCAGGTGAAACTGCCACTTCCCCATGGATCTCCTGGGATCTGTGTGAGGACTGGCACATGCTGTGGAAGAGGGCAGAGATTCAGCATGCCACGGTGCAGGAGGCACATGTGCAGCTGTTTGCAGCACACTGTGCATGTCAATGCTGGTAGCTAAAGCTCAAGAGCCTCGTTATGCACGTGTTATACAGCACCTTTTTATTTCTAACAGACATGGTATCGTTGACTTTTTTAATATTAAAGCCCCCTATTATATTAGGCTTACATGTTTTTTTAAAAAAGGTATAGTATAATATATTTAAGTTGTTAAATTTATTTTAAATGAAACGCACAATTCCCAAAGAAGCCAGGATTTTGAACTCTGTTGGAAGTTCGGTGCCAACAGCCATCCCTTCCTTGTGTCCACTCGTGCTGCTGCAGTTGTTGCTATTGCTACAGAACTGGAATTGTAAAACCAAGATTCTACCTTTATTTAAACAAATAAAACATGGATGTATTCAAGTGAGTTTGGGAAGTGGCTGCCTTCATGGTTTATCAATGTTCAAGTCAGCTTTTGTTCTTCTGAGGACTGGTTAGTTACAGCATCTGGCGGAGAGGAGTCACCAAGGGATTAGAGGGATTGATTATTCCTTTGTGTATACCTGGACCAGGAGCTGAAGGATCAGAACTCAGCAGCTGAATCCAGTGACCAGTTTTGTCTTTTCAAGAGTATCAGAAAACAGTTTCCAAACAGAAATATTGCACATTGCTTCCTTCTGTCACTACAGCTTAAATTCCCAGCCTGGGTTCTCAGCAGCAAGTCCGGTACTTTCCTGTGAATTCTTCCGGTGATCTTGGAACTGGTTCCTCAGGCTCCAGGGGGTTTTAACCAGGCATGATTTCCATAGGATGCCGAGAAGGAAATCAGCATATGGGAGCTGTTCTGTTTTGCTGTCCTGCCAGGATGGCTGCTTATTTTGGGAGGCTTTCTCTGTGTTTGCAGAGCCTCTGCCTGCTGTTTCTTTTGGCAGAACGTTTTAGTTTATTTTCCTCCCAGGTCTGTTTGCCCTATCCATGATTCCAGGAGGCAGTTTAGGGTCCAAAGCCCTTGGAAACCGTGCATTTTAAATGTGGGCTGGAATATCTGGGGTCCTCCAACATCTTACTTCAGCTGTTTCAAAAGGCAGCTGAAAACACACAGTCATCATGGCCTGGTGGGAGATGGCTCTGGCCTTGGAGCGTTGCAGGGTTTGAGGTTGAGCAGAAAGAATAATGAGTTAAAAAATGCTTTTTTAGGAGCCTCTGAACCCTACTCCAGGCTCCAGTTCCATACAGGGGCTTGGGGGCAGCTCTGACACTGGGGCACTGGCATGTTGTGCTCTGGACTAAGGAACACGCCGCACTGCCCAGGTGGGAGGTGATTGCAGCTTCCTCGGTGGTTGTTTGAAGGCCACAGGTGAGTCAGAGTCCCTTGACGGGGAGATTGGGCTAATCTGTGAAACGGTGGATAACCTGCTGAGGTGATTGCTCCTGCAAAAGCAATCAGAAATGGACAGAGATATCCCCTGGCCCCAGTGCTTGCCTGGCTGGTGCAGCAGCTCTTTCCTCGTGGCTTCATGGAGTCCTTTGGGGGCTGCTGCTCGTGGCCACGTGCAGGTACAGGACTCCTGGAACAGGTTGCTTGGAGAAGCTGTGGATGCCCCATCCCTGGAAGTGTTCAGGTCCAGGCTGAATGGAGCTCTCAGCAACCTGGTCTAGTGGAAGCTGTCCCTGCTCATGGCAGGGGGCTGGACCTGGATGATTGTTAAGGTCCCTTTGAACCCAGGCCATTCTATAATTCTGTGACTTTCCAGTTGCTATTCCCTCCTCCTCTTCACACATCCTCCTGGCAGAACTGGACTGTGCAGAGATGGAGAGAAAGCAGCTGGCTGCCTGATGAGGTGCAGGTGAGGACTTTAGCCAGGTCAGGTGGGTGCTAGTACCGTGCCCTGGCAGGCAGCGCTGCTTACCGGGCATGGCTTATCCAAAGCATAGCTCTGTACTAGCCACTGTGAAGAAAATGAGCTCTACCCCAGCTGAAACCAGCACATCATCCTACCCAGCCTTTCCAGGGCTGAGTCCGAATCCGTACTAAGAGAAGTGAGACTTTGGTGGTGTTTCTCGTGTGTCCCGGTGGGCTCTCTGAGTTCCGGAGGCTCGGGGAAGGAGCACCGCCAGCCGCAGGGACAGGGACCGGGGCTGCGGGGGGAACCGGGGCTGCGGGGGGAACCGGGGCTCGCTTGCCTCTCTACCCGAGGAGCCGGCGCTGCGTCCGACGGCCGCGGGGAGGAGCCGCAGCACCGGGGATGCGGAGGCGGCCGGGAGCAGCATCAGCCCGGCGGCCCTTCGCCCTTGCTGGGGAACCGTGGTCATCACCAACTCCCTTGGGTGCCGCCACCCTCTCCTCTCTCTTTTGCTCTTCCCAAGGCACACAGGGCCGTCTCCCGGGGCGGCAGGGCACGGGATGGAGGGATGGGAGTCGCCTTCTTGCCAGCAAGCCAGTCCATGGGACTTGCTCCAGGGTGCCTTTCTCTGGTCCAGCCTTTGTGGGAGCAAAGTACAGCCACATTTTAGCTGCTAGACAAGGGAAAACAGGTGATTGCAACGGCTCCCCTGCTCGGAGCTCTCCTGATGGGCCAGTTTACAGAGATGCGGTTTGGTACGAGGCTGAGCTTATTCCCTGTCTTTTCTCAGCCAGTTCCTGGAGGGCGCTGGGTGCCCAGGAAAGGAGATGTGAGGACAGGTCCCATGTCCCCAGCTGGGGTGACAGCGGGACGCGACCAAGGGCACACCTGATGAGGCTACATGTGTCCTTTGGCCCTCGGACTTGCCCGGCACCCTGGCCTTGCTGGCTGCTCTCACACACCACCTTGCACTTGCTGTCCCCAGCCCTCACCCCGGCCGGGGGGGCACCAGTCTCTGCCAGGGAAAAGAGATGGTGTTTTGTTCCCCAGCTCGCTGCTGCCCAGCGGCCGATTGTGCACACACAGGACCCTTTCAGCATGGGGAGAGGAGGGTGATGGCATCTGGGAACGCAGGGAACAAAAGGCCCTATTGATGCTGGCTGCAGCCCCAGGGGTTTCTGTCAGCCAGGGCAAGGCCGAGCTGTGCCACTGAGCTGGGGCAGCAGCAGTGCATGAGCTAAACCTCCCCTGGCCATTGTGCATGGAGGGGGCTGAAGCCAGGGAAGAGAGGGGGCAGTGGGATTTGGGCTAGACTCCCATTTAGGAAGAGCAGTGATGGTTCCACCCTGCCACTCCTGGGCATGTGGCTGTGCCTGAAATCTGCCAACAGCAGAGTAGGGCTGGGAGCATCCCTCTATGGCCTCACTCCCTGGAGGCCCCCGAGCACAGCTCCTGGGGAGATTTCCAAGAGAAACAACATTTGAATCAATAATTTTTGAGCAGCTGCTGTGGAAAGATGCACCTAAGGGTTTCTGGGGCAGAAAGGCAGCAGCTGATGCCCTCCATGCACACTGTTAACGATCCTGCAGCAAATGGCACGTGGCCACCACAGAGCCACAGACAGGACATGTAGGGCTCTGGGACAGTCCAGCATGCCCGTGTGCTTAAGCAAGACCGTCCTTTTCCACACAGGGCTCTCTGCAAGAAAAAGAATCGCCCACCCTGCATGGCTCTGGACATGTTCATCCCACACATGCTGCCTAGCGCCAGCCAGCTTGGCTTGAGCTGTCCTGTTAGTTTTGTTGTGGTTTTGTTGTGCTACATGAGGAGACATAGCAGAGGCTGTCACCACGTGGGCTGAGTGTTAAAGGGCAGCAGCACCACCAAACACGAGCAAGCAGCTGCTACAAGACCCCAGCTTTCCTCAGGGTGGCTGGAGGAAAAATAGAGGTTTTAAGGGCCCCCCAGCTGGGAACAATGATTTTGAAGTCAGAGTTATGAACCTCGTGGCTGGAGTGGGCAGAGCCCTGCAGGGGCTGCTGGCCCACACATGGGTCTGCAAGTGCTGCTCCTCTGAGACATTCTCCTCTGCAGCCTCCCCTTTCTTTTTTGTCGGTGGGTTCAGGGTTGGGAAAGGCAGCACAACAAATGGACAGGCAGACGTACATCTTGTTCAGAATGTTCTTAATTTTAATGTATTTTCTTTAATTTTTATAAAATACATCCTGTAAGATAAGTCTTTAAAAACTTGCTCCTTTTTATTGCTGGTTAACAAGTTGAAATTCTAGATCAGAAATGAAGGAAACACTTTCAGTCGATTAACTCTCTTTGTGTGTGTGTGTGTGTGTGTGTGTGCGTGTGTGTGTGCGTGTGTGGGGTCTGGGGACAAGGGTGGGAAGGAGGACCTGGTTATTTTTTGTTAAATGGATATGAAAAAAAACCCCAGCAAACCCCCAAGAGAGATAGCATTGATGTGAATTTCCAGATCTTGGCTGGTTTCTCCCCACCCTGCCATCCCTCCTGGCATCTCCCCCCCTTCCCCATCCCATGTGCGTTGGTAGCCTGGCCAACCTATTTCAGCATTCCCGGTGGCAAGGATCCTTCAAATGCACTGCTCAGCAGATCTGCCTCCTTATCCTTGCCCCTGCTGAAACCAGCACTTAAAAATATATATAACAATAATACAGACACAAAAAAAGAAAAGAAATCCATGCAAGATGGAGCTACAGTCTGCCACTGAAAGTAGTTTCTCCAATAAATAAACACAAAGATTAGCATTAAGAAGAGAGGCAGAGAGAGCAAAACAAATCACCAGTTGTCAGGGAGGACTAGAAACAGCACTTCTGCAGGTCTGGCTGGACCCATGCTACCCAGCCAGAGGGCTTTCCTCCAGCTGGAGAACAGTCATGGAGGAGAGGTCTCCACCCAACCCCTTGTCCCCCTACCCCTCTCCACGGGAAAAAACTGGCACCAGAAAGGGTCTGGATTGCAGAGATGGGCTGTGTTTGCACCCTGTGACCCCCAAACCGCCACCTTTCCTTCCCTCCTCTCTTTCTTCATGGGTTTCACCTGGAAGCGAGATGCTGCCAGTCCCTCCCACCCCGGCAGGCACAAGACAGTTGTCCTGACTTGCAGGAAAAAAAGTGAGGGGACGAGGGGGACAGAAGGAGGGGCGGTTACATTTGACACGGGTGAGAAGCGAGCCGAGCTCTCCGGCACAGCGGAGGTTAGAGAAGCAGACGTCACCCCAGAGAAGAGCACCATTGTGAAGGGCACTGGCAGGGCAGGAGAAGGCACGCGGTCCCGAGGGTTATCCCCTGCCTAGGAGGGATGGCTCTGGCTTTACGCTCCCAGGGCTTGGTGCAGAGATGTCCCCTCCTCAGTCAAACCTATTTGCTGCCTCTCTGCTGCCTGGAGGGTAAAGCCAAGAGTCCCCCTTGTCTACAGAGACACCAAACTCCTTTAGGCTTTAATAGGGGCAGCTGGGTTAGGGCTTTATCAGCATTGGGGTCAGCACTCTCTTCTCCACACTGGGAAGATCCTTGCCCTGAACTCCCTTTGCCGTGGCTGCAGCAGGCAATTTAGGTTAAAATCATCTTTCTCTGCTAAGGGAAAAAAAATCCTTCTCTTTTCTCCATCCATGGGTGGTGACAGCAGACAGCTCCAGGAGAGTCTCTAGCAATGGTACCAGGACTGGGTCAACTTCCTTTTCTCTCTACGTAGCCTCTTGCTACTCATGGAGCAACCTACATGGATTTCCTCCTCCCAGGGGCTTGAAGGCCTTTGCTCATCCCTAGGCAACATTGGGACACTGGAATAAGTCCCTCCTCTTCTCTGGCTGGTTTTGATGGGCTTGGCTCTAGAGCGAACCAGTTACGGACGAGCAACGAGAGAAAAGTGCATGAAGAGGTGTCCACTGGTGGGAAGCTCTCCTTCCTGGTCATGCTCAGCACAATGGATGCGAGGGAGGAAGAGGAGGGGAGTCATCAGCAAAGGCAGAGTTAACGCAGGAGACCTGGTGTCGGGTGGCTGCAGTGTTAAAGCCTCGGGGTTAGACAAAAGAAGGGCGTTTGGTCTGGCTGGGCTCCGCCGCGCACGGGCTAGAACTTGGTGCCTCGGCCCATCAGCTTGAGGACTGCGAAGTTGTAGGTGGCGGCGATGATGAAGGTGAGCTGTGGGTGGGAAGAGAGTGAGCGAGGGGGCAGCCCCCAGCCCCACACCCCAACAGAGCAGTGCCCGGCAGAGCCCCACAGCCCCACTGCACCGTCGGGACACCGCGGTGCCGGGTCACTGGCGTAAAGCAAGAGGAGAGGCGGGGAAAGGCAGGGGGGCTCAGTGCATTGGCATCAGGATCTCTCCCTGGCGGTCTCCTAAAGCCTCTCCAGATCCCCTCCTGCTGCCACCTCTACCTTATGGCCTGGATTCACCATCTGCACTTACGTGCCAGAAAATGACACGAGCACAGGCTCTGTCCCATCCATGCCCACCACCTTCGCTGTCCTTTTCCCCCACATCTTTGCCAGGCGGAGAAGAACGGCTGGGCAGGGGGAGCACTGACTCACCAGCGAGACCAGCGTGGCAGCTGCCCCCACAAAGGCTGCGATGAAGAGGTGGAAAGTCATCTGGAACTGCAAGGGAAGAGGAGGGTGATCTCACAGGGTCTCATGTGCTGCCTGGGGAGGCCAGTGCTGAGGTGATCCACTGAGGGGAGCACATGTGGGGTGGCAGGAGTTACTCACCTCACTGGTCTTGCAGATGGAGAGCAGGTTGGAGCCACACACCTTGCCAGGGAAAGCATTCCAGGGCAGGACACCTGTGGAGATGTGGGAGCCAGGTGAGTGGGGCATGGCTGACAGCTGACTTCCTTGCTCAGCTTCCTGCAGCCATGTGTGTCACACACACCCCAGCATTTTGGGGCTCTTCAGCACTTGCCCTGCTTTATCCCAGCCCAATGTGCTTGGGCCCTGTCCTCCATCCCCTCTCCTCTGCCTTGAGCCCTGGCTCCTGGGTGGTGAACCCAGCACTCACCGTACATCCTGGCATCCGCACACAGGGTGCCAATGCTGGCCGAGGTCTTGGTGGGGTTGGCAATGGACTGGCAGGTGGTCCAAGTGTTAAAATAGATGTAGACGGGCACCGCAGAGCAGGCGAACACCAGGAGCCAGATGATGGTCAGGACGTAGGTAATGCCCACAAACTGCAAGGGGCAGGACAAACCCGGGCAGAGCCGTGGTTACCAAGTGGCCAAGGACACGGACAGGGGAGCGCGAGGTTCCCCAGGCAGGGGAGGGCGTGGGGCAGGTGGGGGACTGCGATGCTGCCTGCGCCCAGATCTGCACCGCCTGCCAGACCCAGCGTGTCCCCAGGCAGGCGGCACAGGACAGCAGCCCGAGCTGGGGGCTCCTGCAGCTCACAGAGCCAGTGCCAGTCCCAGATTCACACCCAGCTGTGTGCACGTGGGGGTGACCAGCAGCAGCAGGACGGCTGCCACCTTTGAGGGGGGGATAACCGTGCCCACAGCCAAGCAGGGTTTGGTCTCTGCGGGAGGACAGCTGCAAAAGCTGCCTTGGCATGTCAACGTGGCTCTCCTGCCCTCCCTCCATGGTGCCACCCCAACCAGCCCCTGAGGGAACCACAGCCGTGCCCCTCTGCTCCCCCAGGCCACAGGACCCCTTTGCCAGCACTTTGTCATGGTTCCCAAGCCCAGCAGAGAGGATGACCCCAGGGGTACCAGGTGCCATAGAGCTTCGAGCTGCCAGCACTGCAGGGATGCTCAGATTCTCCCTGCCTCCATTTAAACATGAAGAAGTTTTGTTACGCGTAGCCATGTGGGCCGCTTTGGTCGCCAGGGACCATGACGGGCCTGGGGGAGGGCAGCCAGGCTGTGCTTCCCTTTGGGATATCCCAAAACCCGGACGGCCACAGTCTCCTGCCCTTTGGCCACACCGAGCGTGGTGAACCCGCTGGGGCGCGCGCAGGGGTGCCAAACCCCGGTTAAGATCACCTTGTCAGGATGTCCTAGCCACTTTCCCAAACAATGACACACCCGCTGCCACGAGTGAGCTCGCTGGGGGCCTCGCGCTCCCCTCCCTTTCGGGCCCCCAGTTACCGTTGCGCTGAGGCCCTTGCCGCAGATGGTGGTCCTGTAGTCCCCAAAGATTTGCCGGACGGCGCCGGTGGTGTAGAAACCTTCGGCCAACAGCAGGGCTCCATAGAGGAAGAAGAAGGCAGCTGTGCCATAGATGAAGTACTGAAAACCGTGGATGCTGTGGGGGGAGAGGAGGGGGCAGGGATGCTCAAGTGCCAGGGCGGTGCTGGAGAGCTCAGCCCTGTGTGTGGCAGCCCGGCCGCTGCCACTTTCCCTCCCCACGCTGTCCCAAGGGGACCAAAACAGAGGGTGAAGCCACAAGAAGAGCAAGATGGGGCAAAGCTCTGGTGAGCAAGGCTGCCACTGATTCCCCCATATCCTCCATACCTACCCAGTGCAGAGGTCCAGCTCTACCCAGGACACCTAGCAAGGGTCAGATAAAAACTGGTGTGAAATGAAAACAAGTGGCCACTTAGACCCTGCCACAGAGCCATGGGCAAAGGTAGCTTGGAGTCTCCCTGGTGCCCGGGTGAGAGCCTGGCCCTGACCAGCCCAGCCAGACACCTCAGCCTGGCACAGAGCAGGATGAAGCTGTGAGGGTGATGCTCTGCAGCGGGGTACTTACACATCGATGAGAAACTCATAGTCCTGGTAGTTTTTGGAGAAGTAGGTCTCGATGAGCTGCTCAGTGCCTGTGAGGGCTTCGTGCCCACAGCCACAAAACAGCGCTACCCCAAAGAAGCACAGGCCAGTGGCAACCAAGGAAGCAAAGGGTGCCCCGATGAGACATCTGGCACAGCACTCGAGTAAACCTACGGAGAAAAGAGGTGAGGTGGGACAAGATTGCCAGGACAAGGATTGCTTGGAGCCCCCAGCTCAGGAGCACAAGAGCAGTGGGAGAAAGGTACCCAGCAGGAGGACGGAAACAGGTTGAAGGAAAACCCCAGAAATGACCCATTGCAGTGCTGGAGAGCCAAACCCAGCAGCTTCCCAGAGAGCTCTCTAAGCAGCCTCACAGGAAGCTACCCAAGGGTGCTCAGCGACGGTGGCAGGGTGGGGCACAGGGGCTGTGAGGAGCTGAGGCGAGCCAGCCATGCTGACCTGTGACAAACAGATGGAAATAGAGCGTGATGTAGCGTAATGCCAGTGGGAGCTGGCAAACAAGCTGCTAATGGGCTCCCCACTGCCACCACAGCCCGGCTGCCTGCAGCTTTATTTTGCCTTCGAAGATGGAGGGGAACCCAGCACCTCCACAGAGACAAACCCCAGGGAAGATCCAGCAAGGTGGCCCTGCTTGGGGCAGCACAGCAGGACTCAAGCACTCTGGACTTCCAGGTGGCACCCTGGGCACTCGTCCCTTGCCTGGCACCCCACAGGCAGCTCGGGCTGCAGCCGCCCCTTTATGCAGGCAGACGTGCTTATAGGAAGGAGCTGTGTAAGTTCCACAAATGACAGCCCTTGTGTAATAGGTTCTGTCCTCCAGGACCTGTGTGTGGGCAGGGAAAGCGAGGACACACGCCAGTGTGCTGCTTGGAGTGCCTAAATGCTGGGTTTTTTCAGCAGTGAGGCCATGGGCACCTGCTCCCTCTGCACGCTGGGGCTCTAACATGCAGGAGTGTTGGCTCAGTTTCCCGGTGGGCTGGGTTTGGAGGTGCCCAGCCAGCTGCTCTCCTGCCTGCTTTGGGGGCAGGCAGCCAGGTGGGTTTGCACCCACCAGCATCTGGCTCCAGTTTGGCTCCAACTAAGCCAGGACAAGCTGCTGCCCTGGCTGTGTGCCACCTGCCCCCAGGGAAGCTGCTGCCCTTCCCCAAGACGTGGGCTCTGGCACCCCAGGGCACCGTGGCTGCCTGGGCACATCCCATCTGGGCATAGCATTTCTGCCCTGAATGCCAAAAAGGCACCCACACCAAACCCACGCTCCCCCCACGAATCCCACAGCGCTTATCTCCTCCCCAAGAGGACCAGAAAGCCGTGGGGTCCTGGCCAGTTCTCCCCTCCCCACTGGGAGCAAGGTTGCGCAGTGGCACCAAGGACAATGGGGGATTGTCCCGGCACTGCCACCCCGGTGGCTGCCCCATGCCAAGAGCAAACAGGGAACAAAGGCAGCGCTATAGGGGAGTGCTGGGACCCCTCCCTCTTGTTTGCCTTGGACGAAGCAGGTCCAGGGAGAGTCTCGCTCATCCTGACCCCCAACCTCGCTGGGACCCACTGGGACGGCCCTGTGCACCCAGCAGGCTGCTGGGCCAAACTTGCCTTTTCTGGTTTTATTTTTGGGCACCTGGGAGGTGGCTCAGAGGTGCCCACTCTGGGACAGTGAACAGCTCCATTCCCAGGCGACTGCAAGTGCCGGGATGCAGCAGGGCCTGGCAGGCTCCTTGCCACAGCCCCTCGCGCTTTGGGAAGCTGCAGTGGGGGAGCCTGGGGAGGGGAAAGGAGGGGAGAAAGAGCCCTTGTGCCACACAGTCCTTAGCCTTGTACCCAGGCTCCGCTGCTGCCAGCGCCAAACAATGTGCTGCAGACAGGAGGAGGAGGCAGGGGGCCAGCAGCACGAGGCACCCCTGGGAACAGAGCACCCCCAGGAACAGAGCACCCCGCTGTCCCAGGGGTACGCTGGTAAGTATTAGCTCTGCTGCACCGGTAGGGAAACTGAGGCACCAGGCGTGCCTCCGTGTGCCACGAGCTGTGACAGGCTCAGTGCTCTGCCCGGACCTCCCAGCTCCTGCCAGCCCCAGGCAGGAGCTCTCACCTCTCCATGTGGTGAGGGCTCAGGTGGGACCGGCTGTGGGGATGGCATCTGCCCCCACAGACAGCACAAGGGGACAGAGAACTGCCTTGGGAAAGAAAACGTCACCGCTGCCATGCCAAGGCATCCTCCCCTCGGCTGGCACGGGCACACCGGGGTCACCAGGACTTCACCGGTGCCAGAAGAAAGTTTCAGCGGGCTCTGTTCTGGGATAAGGTCCCCAGAGACACCGGCAGCAGCTCTCGCACCCTCACCCCATACTCACCCATGGTGCTGGACTTGGTCAACTCCCCCGACCGCCTGCTCTGCTGCTTCGGCGCTGTGTGCGGAGCCCTTCCCTGCCAGGCGGTCCCACGCCCTGTATTTCCCCCTCTGGGTGCCTGTCCGGCTCTCCAGCAAAGAAAAGGGCTCTCTGAGTGACAGCCACCCCCCTTAAAGGGACCGGGCCCGCCCTCCCCCGGCCCCCCCAGCACCCCTTGGCTGCCAGCTCCTGGGTGCCCGGCGGCTGCTGGGCAGAGCTGCCCAATGGCCCTGCTCTGGGGGTAAAAGGCTTTTGCAAAAGTAAGAGAGCAGTCTAGGGGCAGGGGAGGGCGTTGTCCCCCTTCACTGGTGGCTCTGGGGACATCCCCCAGGCCCGCCAGGCTGTGTTTGTCCCAGCTGCCCACTGTGGCAGTGGGGGAGTCTGGCCCTATGGGAGAGCAGTGGTGTCCCCCTGTCACCTCCCTGACTCCCAGCATCTGTCAGTAGGGAATAGCGGTTCCCCATCCCAGGGACCTGCTTTCAGCTTTGGGGGCTCCAAACTGGAAGCTTTCCACCTTTTGATGGGAATCCTGCAGCCACTTTCCCCAGCCCCATGACCCCCATTAGGGAGGGAATGGCATCCCGGAGGGAACACACGTGGGTCCCCACGGCCGCAGGGCTGGAGCAGCTGGAGCCTGGTCCCTTGGGTGCCCCATGTCCCCCACAGTTCCCAGGGTGCCTGTGGTCCCCTGCAGCTGTGGAGCCAGCACAGGGCCAAGGGAGCCTGCAGAGGGCAACCGGCCCCTTCCTGGCAGGCACAGGGTGGACAAAGCCCTGCTGTGTCCCTCAATGCCCCACTCTGTGCCAGGCAGCGAGGTGGCAGGGCCTGGCTGTCCCTGGGCTTGGGGACACTGGTGGGCTGGGGAGTCTCAGGCCAGGAGCAGGGTGGGCCACCCTGTGGGGACCCTGCCTCTTCCCCACAAACCCAAAAAGCCACCCCTTGGTTTGCCCATGGGTGGGCTGGGGGGGAAATACCACTTGGGCATCTGTGCAAATGATGCCACGGCTTTGTGGTGGCCAACTGCACCCCAAATCAGTGGGACACAGCTCCTGACCCCCAGCACCTCTCCCTGCCTCAGTTTCCCACTGCAAGGCAGGATGGCAGAGGGGCTGCCTGGTGTCCTCAGCCGGGTGTGGCATGGGAAGGGACAACAGAGCAGGGGGAGCACTCCCTTAGCTCCCAAGGTGGCACCCAGGTGGCGTGGCAGCAATGTCACCTGGCCATGGTTTCCTCATAATGGCCACGGGAAGGCGACAGACTTGCAACAGCCCTTTGGAAATAACCGTAACCCCTCCAGCCACTGGAAACGAGCAGAGCCCTGCCTGCATCCCAGGGAAGCCCAGAGGGATCCCCGGCCACCAGGAGGAAAAAGTATAACATAAAATGTTCCCCATAAATAAAATATATAAATTGCAACGTAAGAGGAAAGGAATAAAATATGACATGGGGGAAAAACCGTATCAACCCCTCTTTTTGTTTCCACAGAAGTTCCAGGCTTGCTGACTCTGCCATTTCTGAACACCCTGGAGGGAAGTGGGAGTTTTATCTCACTGAGCACAAGGTAAGCAGCTAAGAGGGACTGTGATTTCTGCACCAAGTGCAGAAATTCTGGCAAAAAATCTTGGCTATTGGGCACTTTTTGTCAGCAGGTGTTTCCCTCCTGGGATGGAAACCCCTTGGCCCTGTCATCAGTGGCAGTAGGGACCAGCCCACCACCTCCTGGCAGTGATCCACAGATGCTCCAGGCAAGACAGGGAAAAGGGAGAAATCCCCTCCCTGGATTTCTAAGGCTTGAGGGAGAAGAAAATGTGCAGGGAAAGTGTTTGGAGTTGCCTTTGGCTGCCCCAAGCAGCTGGGTGGGCAGCCCAGAGCCCACTCCAAACACTGCCCTGTGCCTGCACTTTGGGGGCCAGAGCTCCTGGGCCACCTGTGGCCATGGGGATGCTGCAAATCCCTTACTGCATCCCTTCCCCTTTGCATTTCAGTTGGAGAGTTTGTGAGAGCCTCTGCTGCAAACCCTCAGTGCACAACCTCACACTTCTGCACGCTTGGAGCAATCCTGCAGCTCAGCCCCTTCCTGGATGAGGCCCCAGGGGAGCTGCAGGGAGCCTGCCAGGCCACATCAAAGTCCTCTCGTTGGCTTGTCCCTGCCAGAGAAAACACTGCTGCTTCCCAGGTGGGGAAGGGAGGACGCATCCCTGTTTGCCAGCCAGGAGGGGAACACGCCAGGCTGGTAAAAATAAACGTGCTTATAAATCAATATGGATCACCTTGCAATTTGTTCTGACCCTTGGGCAGTGACCAATTGCATCCAAAACCACCCCCCAGGGAAATGAAGGGTCCCTCATTAATAGAGCCTGGGACTGCCACACTTTGCCCCCTGTGAGGTGTGCTGGGGGCTGGCAGGGGGGAGGCTTGGAGGGGATTTTCCTTCCCCAGCCACCCACAACCGGCACCGAGATGCTGCAAAGGGCTGCACCAAAATGAAGTATTTGGATGGGCACACACACACATCTCTAAATATACCCCCCACGTGGACAGGGCTCTCTGGAGTTTTTGTGGGTTTTTATCTTCACAGCTGCAGCTCAGACTTCCCCTGGGGAGCAAACTTGGGGCTGGGGGGACAAGCAAGGGGCGTCAATGGCAAAGGGACAGCCACACAGGCACCACTGATCCATGCCACCCCACTGCTTTAGGGCAAAGATGAAGTGAGGTGGAAAGTGAGATGGAGAAGCAAGCAGGGGCATGTGGGGCAGAGGACCAAAGCATCCTCCCTGTCCCTGTCTCCACGTGCAGCCACCTCATCCACAATCACCACAGACTGTCACACTTGTCCCATCGCTCTGATGGCACAGGACAGCCTCCTGCTTGTCCTGCACCCTCCCAGCACATGCTGGGCATGCAGGCAGCCCTCCCTGGAGTGAGGCAGCAGGGGGCCACCTGGGAGAAGGGGGTTTCCTGCAGTTTCAGGGAGGATTTGTATTCCCTGCTAATTGATTTCTTTGCTTACAGCCCCACAGGGGCGGCACTCTTTTCTGCGCTCCTCATTTTCTGCACTCCCCTGGGCACAGGGCTGGGTTTTCAAAGATGCACAGTGGCCAAAATCAGTGTGTGCTGACCCTGCAAACGCAGCCAGCCCCTCTGCTCTGCCCCCCAAAATGCAGGCACAGCCCTGGGTCCACCTGAGAGGCGCCAGCAGTGGCACGTGCAGTGCCCTTATCCATTATACATCTGCCAGCAGGAGAAATCCCAGCGTATCTTGTCACAGCTGAGAACCTTGCTGCTATTTTTAGGCACTCGCTTCCCTGGTCAGGATGAATTTCTTGTCATCTGCTGCTGATTTTAACTCTCCTCCTTCACCCACCTCCCTGCCCCGCTTCACCCACCAGCAGGGTGAAACCACCCCGGCCAGGGAACCCGAGCAGTGGGGATTTTCCTGCCCTGCAAAATCTCCTTTTTTCCCAGGCAGCCTCGACCAAACCGAGAGGAGATAGTGACCATGGTGGGAAGGTTGTGGTGGCTCCAGCAGCATCTGTCCAGCTGCCTCCTCCTGGGATGCCAAGGACTCCCTCCAGAGCCAGCCCTGCTCCTGCTGCCCGGGCCTGGCTGTCCTCACTGTCCTATTTGTATTCCCAGGTTGCTGCAAGGCTGCAAAATGTGCTAATAAAAATTAAATTAAAAAAAGAAGAAGCTGGTAGAGTCTGTCAGAGGACAGGGGAGGTGTGCTGAAGGACAGACAGACAGGCCAGTGTTGCAGGATAACAGAGGAAGGGCAGGGGCTGCTCAGGAGAGGAGAGAAGAAGCTAAAACCCTTGTGAGGCTCAGCCAAGGGCTGGGCAGAGGGTGCCAGCCTTGGGTGTGGGATCCAGCAGCAGCGAGACCCTGCACCCTGAGCCCCCCAGGGATGCTCTGGGGCTCTCAGGACCCTCCCCAGCAAGCAGGGGTGCAGGCAGTGCAACAAAGCCCTGCTGGATAAGCCGGGGACAGAGCCCTCCTCCCTGGCACCAGCGCTCATCTCCTGCCTGTCCCGACTTCATCTGGGACCACAGAGGCCACAGAGGCAGCCAGGAGGTGCTGGCCAGCAGGGATGGCACCGAGATGAGCTCACCTCCCACACAGTCACCCTTTAGAGAAGATGAGCAGATGTCTGCCCTTCTGTTTTGGTGTGTCTGGCTGACGTTTCCCTCTGCAGGACCCTGACTTTTTAAACCTACCAAGTTTTTAAGTTTGGAAGATCTTGTCCAGCCTCTGCACTGTGCTTGGGCTCACTGCTGGGGGGCAGGGGTGACCACCAGCTCCCCAGCCATGCTCGGGGCAGGGTTCCTGCCATCCTGGAGGTGACACATGCAGGAGCCTCACTGCTGTCCCCACACCTTTCACGGGCTGTGTCACCCAGGTGAGTGCAGGTGTTCAGGCTGTGTTTGTGCCTGGGGCTGATCAGGGGCTCAGGCAGCTGCTGGCAGCAGAACCCAGGGTACACCCAAGAGGTGCCAGCGCTGGCACCTGCAGTGCCCTTAACCCAGGGCCCAGCTGATGGGAGGGCAGCCCAGGCACTGGAAGGCTTCCTGGCTGCTCGCTGCTCCTTTTATCCACCAAACAGCCCTGTTATTTACTGCAGAAGTAGGGGCTAATACAGTGCTACAAACAACTTTCTTATTCTGGTTTCTAATTTCCAAAAGAAATTCCCAACAAGCGTCTCGCCCAGTGCAATGAGTCCCTCAGACTAATTACAGGTTTGTGGAGAAGGTGATTTCTTTTCCCCTGGCTCCTTTTCCAGCAGATTTGCCTTTCACATCCACTGCCTTTCTCCTTGATTTTCTTCCTGCTGGAGGGTAAACAGATGCCTCACTCTGATGTTCTCTGGGCTGTTCATTACTGTCTTGCTCTGCCATTCATGGGGTCAGATTCTCGAACTGTTCTCATTTACTTTTCAGAAAAACCTGGAAGGGAAAGACAAATGTCATCCTGCCTCCTTGACGGGGATGGTATATGAGAACAGCAAATACAGCCCAGGATCATTCTGTGTCTGTGAAGCTGGAGTGGGCTCTGAAGAGGGAGGATGCAGGAAATGCCAGCACCAGGCTCCATTCTGGGGTGTCCCCATTTATTTCTCACTGCCCAGGGGACCCATTTTAAAAGGCTCAGGTGAATTCATGTGCTTCCAAATAGCCAAGGAGGTGTTAACTTGTCCCACACCTTCCCTGAGCCCATGGGGAGGTCCAGGGTCAGTCAGAACAGCCCTTGAGCAGTGGGGGTTGTGCCTGCAGTGTTCAGTCTTGGATTCCTACACAGAGTGAGAGCCTGTCCCTGTACTTCCCTCGTGAGCCCAGGAAGATGTGTTTCATGCCTGTCCCCATGGCAGCCCCAGTCCCCACACATGCCAGGGTGATGCCCCCCTCAGGGACCAGGGGACAGGATCTGACCCAGCTGCTCTGAGCCCTCTCCCCAGGCTGGCAGGATGCCCAGCAGGTGCCAGCAGCAGCAGGGCTCTCCTGAAGGATGAGCAAGTGGGCACTGGGAGGTGCTGGCTGGGCTGGGCAGCAAAAGGACAGCAGTGACAGCCCCCAGGGTGGCGTTACTGCCACAGCTCCTTGTGCCTGAGCCACAGAGACCATGCTGTGGCGTTTCCTGGAGAGCAAACCCAACGGTAGGAGCAGGAGGTGGGTGTGAGAGATGCGGACATTCCTCACCTGGCACCCACTGCCTCTCCCCAGAGCTGCAGACACGGGCAGCTCTCAGAGAGTGGGCTGGGAACAGCGGCCATACAACCCTCCTGTGGTGGCCATACAACACCCCCTCCAGCTGGGAACAACTCACAAACACTGAGACACTCCTAGGGTGGTTCTGGGGACCATTTGTGGCTCCAGGCATTACCTTTCCCGAGGGGATGTCCCTGTGCAGCCCTGCCGTGCCAGCAGCTGCACAGGGAATCAGCCTCAGCCCCCGGGGATGGCAAGGTGGTGACGTGGGGACAGAGCAGATGCTTTGCCAGGATGGCACTTGCAGCAGGGACCCCAGGACAGACAGCACAGAGCCCATAGCAGTGGGAGGCGGAGGATGGGGTGGGGATGAACCCGGGATCACAGCAGGCTCCTCATGGCACCATCCTCTGCAGCCACTGGACGAACACCACCCGGGTGGCACTCAGCATGCTGTCCCCTCCCAGCCGTGGCTTCTCTGGCACAGTGACACCTACCAGCTCTGTGGGGTGCAGGGGCCACCGGGGCAGCTCCATACACCGACTCCCCCAGCCAAAATTCCCCCCAGAACCAGCTGCTGCCTGACCTGCTGCTGTTGTATCTGCGCAGCAGTGGGAGGATTGGCCATCGGAATGAATCCTCCATCTCCACCACAGAGGCCGTGCTGGGGGTGGAGGGGAGCAGCAGGGGCACAGGGCAGGGGGCAGGGGGCACAGGGATTGGTTTCTTATTCCTTGTTCCCTGCGCTTGCCACCTGATGTGTAATGTTCTATTTTCTGAACTTGCCCCTCCTGGGGGTCTCCAGTTGAAGAAAAAATAAAACCAGTCCCACCCAGTGAAGTGGGGGGCAGGCAGCCTGCAGGGAATGGCACACAGCACGACCCCACGGTCTGCTCCTGGTGATCTCCTTCTGCTTTCCTGCTTGGAGGCTGCTGGGGCTGAGGGTGGGAGGTCTGTGGAAGCCAGAACAGTGAACAGAGCCCATCAAACCCCAGTGCTCCTGCCGCAGGGAGAGATGTGCATCACCATGGCAACCGTGGCCGAGGATGCACAGTGCTGGGTACCCCAAATGGGGAGGAGGCTGCGGGACCACGCTGACCCTGTCCCCACTCCCCCACTGCCACCCCTTAGCCCAGCACCTGCCGAGGCATTGATTTGGCACAGCAGCTCCTCCCCTGCCATGCTCAGGCAGGGTGAAGAGCTGTGGGGGATGAGGGGAAGGCAGAGATGAGGGCTGAGGGGTCTTGCAGTGTCAAAGTCCAGTAGATTTTCTCCAGAGTCATTGGAAATGCTGGAAGCAACCAGAGCAGGGGTCAGGCCAGCACCCTGGGGAAGCGAGGTGTCCTCTGAGGGTTTTGGAATCCATGCCAGGCTTTGCTGCTGTCCCCAAAAGTCTTGCTTGACACTTATCTAAATTAAATCTCCCTGTTCATCCTGCCGACTTGCCAAGGTCACAGGATCAGGCAGTACCATTTCTCCAGCCTTCCCTCTGTCTGCAGCTCCCTCCTTGCTTGCTCCATCTGCAAATACAACCCACAGAGTTCACCCAAAGCAGAGCACTGCCAGCACCAGGAGACACAAGGTCTGCAGCCCATGGACAAAGGAAAGTTTGGACCATCCAGTCCATGTCTTCAGGCCAGGGTGGCAGTCCCTAGGTTGGACATGATGGGTGGCATGCACACAAAATAATTCCTTGAGAACCTGCCATAAAAGATCAGAAATATGTCAGACAGGTGAGGATAAGCCCCTGTTGTTGAGCGGATGGTTTTGAAGAATAAGCACTGGACTCTCTTTTCTTTGACAGCTTTCAGAGCAACAGCTGAAACACCTCCCAACCTGCAGGGAAGGTGCCCAGGGGCTCCAGGATGATCACTCAGAGGAGTGATCTGCTTGGATGGGCAGAGAGGAGCAGGGCTGAGCTGCTCCCCATGGCCAGGAGGGCACTGAAGTGGGATGGGGCTGGCCCAGCTGGATCCTGCCACGCTGGGATTGCATCCAAGCCTCAGAGAGGCTCGTCAACCCTGCCTCCTCTGGTGTCCCAAACCCACCTCCCCAGCAGCTCGGACACACAGGGACAGCTAAGTGTCCTCTCAGCCCAGTGATGTCCCCCCACAGCTGTGTGGAGGGTCTGGGGGCACATTTCCTTAGCACACGCAGCAGCCCCACAACCACAGTGATGGGCTGAGCTCCTCAGGCCTCTCTGCACCTCGTTAGGAAAATGAGCCCTGCTGTAACATCCCACCCCCTGAGGAGCTCCCAGATGAGCCTAAGTGACCCTCTGAGATCAGCAAAGAACCCAGTGCTGGGCTGAAATACAGCTCAAAGCGCTCACTGGGGATGCTCTGTCCCCACACGGTGTTTTGGGGACTGATGGATGAGCAGCTGCATCTGGCACAGCCCTGGAGAGAGGTGCCAGGTCATCTGGAGCGAGAGAAGAGGTGACCTCTGCGCCTGGCTGCTCATGGAGCAGGAGGGGCAGCCCCATGGCTGCTGGCAGGGCCACCCCAGCCTGATGGTCCAGCTGCCCTTGGCCAGTCCCGCAGCACAGAGCGTCCCTTCACAGCCGCTGCACGCAGAGCCCACCCCCAGCACCAACATCAGGGGTATTTTTAGCCTGGAAAAGTGCCACAAAATCATAGAGCAACGTTTGCTGGAGTTGGGACCAATGTCTCAGTTCACCTTGCAATCCTCTCTGGGTCACCCTGCCCAGCTTGGTGAGGCACCGGGTCCTGCTGGCACTGCCACATAAACACCAAACCCCCACTGGGGTCCCCAGGGCCACCTGCCCCCTCCTCCCACACCACGGTGCTACCTTCCTTCAGGAGCAGCTCCAAATCCCTGCCAGCAACCCCTGACCTTCCCAGGCCACAGAAAGGGACATCCTGCCCTGTTCCTCTGGTAGCTACACCTGAACCCAGTGCCTGTTTGCCCTGCTAAGAAATGGGGGGATGTTTGGGCTTTCTGCCCATGCTCTGGTACCAGTCCCCCCCCCCCCCCCCCCCCCAAAGCACCACTACAGTTACTCATCCCTTCGCCATTTATTGCAATGAGATGATTTTTGCTCCTGCCAGGAAAGGAAAGCACCCACAGCCTATTATACAGCTTCTCCAGGGAAAGGCAGGGACCAGCACGACACCGGAAAAACAGTGACATTACATGACAACCCAGTGTCCAAACTGGGCTCACGCCGGGCAGCCATGGAGAGCCTCGGGCTGGCAGCAGTGCACAGCCACCCACGAGAATGTGTTTTCTCCAGCATTAATTTCACACCCCATTAAATGCCTCAAAATGTTTGCTTTGAGGGACTCTGCCTCCGTGTCCCCCCCAGGGTGGAGGGGATGTTGTCTCCCCGAGTGCAGGCACGTGGGGTTTTCCTGTTTGTGTTGCTGCTTTCCTTAGAAACAGTGATGAGACTGTGCCTGCTCACCCTTATTTTCACTGGTCAGAGGATTAAAAAAGGGAAAGGAGAGCTGACATAGCCCTAAACTGAAGGCACAAGGAATGCTTTGCTCCCCAGGGCTCATTAAGCATTTAAGCAGTTGGTCCAGAGAAGAAGGGCACGGCAGCACTTGCATGCTGGCTGGCTGGCAGAGCCCTCTGCACACAGCAGCTCTGTTTCACATCTTGGTTTGTGCAAAAGAAAATCCCAGTCCTGGGACAAAAGAGACAGGAGGATGTCCAGAGCTGGCTGGGCTGGCTGGGACCCTTGGGAGAGGGGAAGGAAGTCAGGAGAGAATTAGGAGACAGGATGGAGGTGCCTGTGTTGTGGTGCTTTCTAATTACAATAAGCACAGTCTCCCAGAGCATCAGACTCGGTGCCTGATGAATTGCAGAGTTGTTATCCTGTCCTGGCCCACGTGCCAGCCCTTCACTGGGTCTGGGGCTGAAAGATGCAGAGCAAGCAATGCCCCCAAAACAGGAGCTGCCTCTAAGCTGCTACCAAGGCCTTCCCAGAGGAACTGACCCTCCAAGCTGCTGCAGGGGTGCTGAAGCAGGTTGCTCAAAGCCCACCACAAACCTGTACCCAGCTGAAGCTTCTGTCCCTCCTGATGCTTCAGGAGTCTTCCTGGCTCTAGGACAAAGGCAGATCTCTGTGCTCACTCCAAAAGGAGAGACTGAGGATGAGTGGGAAGCAGCAGAGTGGTTTTGTGGTCCTACATGAAGAGCAAAGTGAGCTCCTTTGCCTGCTGTCCTTCCTCTCCCTCACCCCTCAACACAAATAGCACAAAGCTGGTCTTCTTTATCCTGAAATTGAGCTTAAGCACCTGAACTTTTCCTCTGGAAAAAAGCCCAAACCTGTTTTCAAGTGTTTGAATGACTCACTCCCACCTTGTAATTGTGTTGTCTGCGAATACACTTCAGGGTTTCATTTTTCAGACAGGATTAAATCTATAGATGTGGCAATGCGGGGCTGAGCAGCAGAGAGAGGTTGGGGTACAGGCAGTGTGGACTGGCACAGCCCTTCTCCAGGCTCTGGAGCCAGGCAGATTTGAGGCAGGTGAGTCTGTGGCCTCAAAAAAGCAGTTTGATGTGAACTCAGAAATAGTGGAGGGAAAGGGAAAAAAGATATCCCACTTTTCTCCCCATCTGAGCAAACCCAGTCTCTGTTAGCAGAGCCTGGCACTGTGACAGGGACAGCTTTGGGGCAGGGACACAGGGATCCTCCTGGGGACTGCATCAGGCTGGCAGCCACTGGGTCAGAGAGTGGTCTTTGCCCTCTGCCCCCTGCCCAGTCTTGCTGCCTCTGGGGAGAGCAGCCACAGGGCAACCTGGTGGTGGGTGCCTGTCTCCATGAGCCCAATGCTGACAGCTGCCCTCTGGCTGGAATCTTGGCTGTTTACAGAAAACTCACCTCATGCTTTGATTCGAGGGACATGGGGGATAAGCCTATTCTTGTCGCTCCCAAAAATCCCCTGGTCGGGATGAGGTGCAATCCTGGGATCCCCTGGGCACTGCTGGGGCTCTGGTTGTGCAGGTCCTGCTCCATCCCCCCGACCCAGCCAGCAACAAAGCAGCACTGCCTTCGCCCTCCTGATGGGATGCTCGCTGCCTTCATTTTCTCAGAGCTTATTTTCAGCACTGCTTCACTCCTCGCAGTGCTGGCTGCCTGCAGAGCTGCCAGGCAGGCAGGAGGGCTGTGGCTGCAGCATCCCCCACAGTGCTGCCCATCAGGGAGCCACATTGGCTTTAGCAGCCTCTCCAAGAGCCTTGTTAGCTCGGTCCCAGCATCCTGCTGGCCACAGTATGTGCAGTCATGGCTTGTAGCTGGTTATCTCCCATGCTCATGGCCACACTAGCCCCACAGCTGCTCTGAGCATCCTCAGGCCCCTCAGCTGATGCAGGCACACGAGGGCAGTGCCTCAGTTTCCCCAGAGAGCAGAGAGGACACACTGGCTCCCCTCCTCCCGACGGTGTCAGGTCCGCTTAGCTCGGACAGCGGCTGGAAGAGGAGCTGTCACACAGCGCGCGTTTGCTCTGCTCCCTGGGGCTCCGGATCGTGCCTTGCGCCTCCCAGCACCGTGGCCCCGTAAACATTAATGGCAACGGTAATCAGAGGAGACTTCTCCCAGCTCCTGCTGCTGAGAGAGCCGATGAGTGGGGATGAGGACTCCTGCACGCTGCCTCGAGCTAAGTGCCCGCTGGCTCCAGCCTCCAGCCCCCTCTGCCCTGCTCTGGACCAGCCACCCCAGGCTTGGCAACCACACAGCCAGCCCTCATTCACACCGCCTTCCTGCAGCAAATCCACTGGGGAGCTCCCAAAGCCCTGGGAAGCCCCTCACTCGCCCTGGGGAGAGCAGGCACAGAGGCACCATGCTCTCCTCCTCGGCTGAGATCTTCCTCTGTGGACCCCTGAAGCAATGGCTTTATACAGCAGCTCCCAGCCATTATCAGACTGCAATTAATATAAATAAACGAGATGAGCCAGCCACAGTAGAGTGAACAGAAACCTGATTGACGTATCTGCCAGGAATCATTTATTCTGCACTTTTATCTTATTTTATTACTATTTACTTCCTTGCAAATTAATCACAGATTGCCTTGGACCAGAGGCGACTCTGCGGCTTGGCCGGGTGGCCCCAGGGGACAGAGCAGAGGCAGCCGAGCAGCCCGAGTCCCAGCCCTGCCTCTGGTTAACAAGGCAGCTCCCCTCCCTCTGCCTTGGTTTCCCTCTCCCTGGCAGCCGCTGCAGCTCCCGCATCACGCAGACATGACTGTCCATCTCGTGTTCTCCAAGGAGCTCACCCAGGACCGTCTTGTCCATCTGCTGAGCCTCTGGGAAAGGCAAGCGCAGGGGTCCCGGCAGGAGGGCTGAGCCCCCCGGCCCTGAGCAGCGGCCCCAAGGCCAGGCAGAAGGATTTAGGAGCCCGGTTTTCCCCAGCCGCTCCCCCCCATCCGACGGGCGGTTCCTCTGGGACATCCCTCAGCCCCTGCACAGCCCTCGCTCCCCTCACGTCCTCTGATCCCAGTACGCTTCTCGTCTTCCGAGCATCCCTTGCACAGCCATCAGCGCTGCCACATTCCGAAACCCCGGCGCATCCCTCGACCCCACCAGCCCCGACCCCGCTGCGCCCCGGGACCCTCCCAAGCCCCGCAGGAGCCCCTCCCTCCCCGCGCCCGGGGGACGGGGGCTCCGGGACAGCCCCGGCTGGGCGGCAGAGGGCCCCGAGGGGACGGGGAGGAGGCGGGCACGGGGCCGGGAGCCCCCCACCGCCGCGCCCGCCTCCTCCCCGCCGCGGCGGGCGAAGCTCCGCCCGGCTCCCGGGGCCCGCAGCCGGCCGGCGCCCACCCCGCGGCGGGCGCCCGGACTATGAGGAGCGGGACCGGGCGGGGGGCGGCGGCAGCGGCGGCGGCAGCGGCCCCGGTGCGGCGGGAGCGGGAGCGGGGACGCCGCCGCCGCCGGCCGGGTCATGCCCGTGCGCCCGGGGCGGCGGGGCTGCGGGCTGCGGCGGGATGGGCGCGCTCCGGGCCGGTGCCCTCGCCTTCCTCCTCCTCCTCCTCCTCGGCTGCCTCCTGCCCCGGCGCGGCCCGCTCAGGTGAGCGCACGGCGCGGGTGCTCGGTGCTGCGCGGGGCTGCGGGACCGCTGCTCGCCGAGCCGCTCCCCGGCACCCCGACCCCATCCCCCGGCAGCCGCGATTCCCCTCCGGCACCCGGTATCACCCCCTCTCGGAGACAGATCTCTCCTGCGGGACCTGGGCATCTCCTTTCAGACCCGGACGAGTCCCGGAACCCTTACCCCGACCCCCGATCCGGACCTGTCTCCGGGGCCTGATGCCCCAGACAGAACGCTCCCGGCTCCTTTCTGGACCTCCCCGCAAATCTGGCCTCGCTCCCCATTCCCCAGGACCCTGGCCCAGCACCCCGGGGGACCCACCAGACCTTCCCCCTCCGTTCCCCCATCGCACACAGCCAGACCCTGCCGGTCCCCAGCAGTCCCTGAGGGTTTCCCTGGCCCGGGGCCAGCGGGAGAGTCTCACCACCATGGGAGAAAGGGCGAGCTGAGCCAGGTGATAGCCCAGGCAGCTCCTTCTCCGGTGCTGCAAAGCCCCTGAGATGTCCAGATCCTTTCCTGGCTCATAGTGTTTGGGGGAGGAGAGCTCAGGACAGTCCCTGACCCAGACCCTGAGACACTCGGGACAGTGGGTGGGTGCCTCAGGTCCCATGGGTGCAGAAACAACTCTTGGCCCACTTGGGTGGAAAATCTAAAGCCCCCAGGTCCCTTTTTCCATCTCTGCCCACCTTGGGTGCTGTCTGGGACAAGGTGGGATGCAGGGGAGAGCGGGCAAGGAAGGGAGGGGTTGGGGGGCTGCAGGACTTCTGGGCTGAGCCTGCTCCCAGTCCCCCTCCCACCACTCGGCCAGTATGGCTGGAGCAGCATGGGGGGATCTACAACATTTATGGCAGGGAGGGGTAAAATAGAATTTTACTTCTCGTGCAGAACCTGCTTGTTTCAGGGCAGCGTTTTTAGGCAGACATCAGCATTTTCCAGCCCTACCATCCACTCGCTCCACAGAGGTGCTGAGCTCCAGGGCCCTGCAGTGCCCAGCTGAGGGTCGGGGCAGAGGCTGCAGGGCAGGCAGTGCCTGAAGTGGGGAGCTGCAGGCAGGGGCTGTGCCCCAAGACTGTGTTCCAGCATGGCCCTGCCAGGGATGCCATGGGAAGTGGCTGCACTCTGGGCATTTTGGCATCCCCCACGCAGGTCTGAGCATCAGCGGGGCTGCAGATGTGCTGTGGCTCAGCCAGTTATCTGAGCCTCTTCAAGGAGCTACCTGCCAAGGGAGCCCGGGAGCCTCCCTGCCACGTGCTCCAGGGGAGAACCCTCAGTGTCCAGCTGAGGAGGACATGGTGCACAGCTATGTGGCAGGCAGAAGCCTCGCTTAACTCCTTGTCAGCCTGGCCTCTTTGAGCCCTCCTCCCAAAGGCACCACACCTTGCTCGTGCAGCTCCTGGTGGGGAATTTCTCCAAGCCTTTTGGTCAGGATGAGTCTCAGGTACTCTCTGCTGCCATTCTCCAATTAAAGGAAATTGAGAACATTTTGGGATGGCTATTGTGGCCATTTCTAGCTGGCAAGGATGCACATAAGCCCCTCTAGGATGAATTTCCCCCTCTTGAAAAGAGGTACGAACAAGGTGTATTGGTAGGAACAATGAGGTAGGAAGAAGGACCACAGGGTTCCCAGCATCATCCTCTTCTTGCGGTGATAGGGTTGTAGTTCCAAGCAGCAGTAAGATCCACCTGGACATAGACCTGGTGGAGTTATAAGGCAGCATGCAGCAGCACCAGCAGCATGCTCAAAGCTCTTTTTGTGTCCAGAGATCCCTGGCTAATTCCTCTCCATCACAGCCACACGCCTGGCAATGTGGTGAGTGAACATCTCTCCCATTGTTCCTTGAAATTATCATTATAGACTGATGGGAGGAGAGAAACCGGCTAGCTAAGATGCATTCACAAAAATATCCCCTCCAGCGTCAGCTTAAATAAATCTCCATCATCATTCAGAGAGCTGTGTGGGAGAGCTCATCACCATGGCTGGTGTGGAGGTGGGCTTTGCTGCTCCTCTCCTGCCACATCTCCTTGGCCCCTGGCAAGGTGTCAGAACCCAGCTGTGCTCTGGACACCTCCTCACTCAGGCAGGGCTGTTGTGTCCCCCAGCCCCCCCAAGCCATAAGTCCACGACAGGCAGTGTGTGATTGTTTGCTCAGCAGCTCAAGCTGGAGCTGGAGGTGGAACCTGAGAGGAAGCCTCCCTGCTTTCCCCCTCCAGCACTGGCACAGAGCCTGGCACGGAGCACAAGGCATGGCCTGCTGTGCCCTGTCACCACCACAGCCCTGGAGCCAGGAGGCACTGGCCCCCAACCCCATGCCAAGGGATGTGGTGGGCAGGAGCTTTGCTGAAGCAGGGACAGGCAAAATATGGGCATGTGACACTCGGGCTGTGGCAGGTGAGGGGAAAAGCCACCAGGATCCCAGCAGAAGGAAGGGATCCCCCCAACATGCTGGCAGGGCACTGGAGTGGACGCAGCGCAGGCACAGCCGCCTGCCTTGGCAGCTGTCTGTCCCCACGGGGTGCCAAAATGTGCCTGCAGACCCCTGGTGCCAGCAGGCAGCAGCTAACCCGTCTCCCCTGCCCCGCAGGCTGGTCTCAGGGCGGGAGGAGATTAAAGCTGCTTCCCGAAGCTCACCCCAGCCCATGTCACCCTCTGATTTCCTGGACAAGCTTATGGGACGAACCTCAGGGTACGATGCCCGCATCCGACCCAACTTCAAAGGTAAGAGGGAAGACGTGAGGGTTCCAAACCCGGCAGATCCACGCTTATGGCTGCCCAAACCCAGGGGCTTTGGGGCAGGACCCTGACCCACATCCCTCCATCCCAACATCCTCCCCAGAGTCCTGGCTGCTTCTGCCAGCACTGTGTGCTCGCTTTGCCTGACGGCGTGGGTGGCTGCAGGGGGTGCTGGGGTTCACCCCCACACCCCAGGGGTGGCAGGGGACGCCTGTGTGTGTTCAGCATGCCAGAGTCGGTGTCCCCGCGTGTGCCAGCGGAGTGCACGTGTCTCAGCAGCCGGCGGCAAGAGGAGGCTTCCCGCTGTTTTCCAGGTCCACCCGTCAACGTGACGTGCAACATCTTCATCAACAGCTTCGGCTCCGTCACCGAGACCACCATGGTGAGGGTTTTGCCGGCGCGATGGGCTCTCCTCTCCCAGAGCCTCGGGGCTGGCAGTGGCTGTGCCACGGAACATGTGGGTCCCAGTGCCCGTGGCTGTGCTCACAGGGGCTCCTGTGACCCCTTCTCTGGATCCATCCCTGGCACCACGGTGGGGACATGCAAAGCCATTCCATATGGCTGTGGCTTTTCTGAGGTCAGCTAACACAAGCTTGGCTGTGTAGGTCACATTCCCTGTGCCTGAGCTGGAAGAAAGACCCCCAAAGGGTCACAGTGGGGCAGCTGGATGTAGCCCCCTGCCATCCTGAACCTCCTTGGGTGCATGAGGAACACCTCTGAGGAAGTCCCAGGGCTAAAAATGTCCTATTTGTGCAAAGCCTTATACTATCAACAGGCCCACAGAGCCATGTGCAGACTGCTGCAGGCAGCAGTTACTGGTCTTCTCCTCCTCCTCCTTCTCTCAGCTGCTGTGGCCTTGGCTTTTTAATTTCCCCTGGCTGCCAACAGCATGGAAAGGCTCCTGAGCTGCCCCAGCTCCGTCCTTTTTTAGTGACAGGCACACAGCAACAGCAGGGCTGAGCTTCAAGAGAGGGAGCCCCTTCCAACGCCTCCTCCATCCCTTCCTCCTCCTCCTCCTCCTCCTTCCTGGGTGCCACAGGGTGCTTGCAGATGACGCCGTGTCCCCTGTCCCAGGACTACCGGGTGAACGTGTTCCTGCGGCAGCAGTGGAACGACCCCCGCCTGGCTTACCGGGAGTACCCCGACGACTCCCTTGACCTCGACCCCTCCATGCTCGACTCCATCTGGAAGCCAGACTTGTTCTTTGCCAATGAGAAAGGGGCCAATTTCCATGAGGTCACCACCGACAACAAGCTCCTGCGCATCTTCAAGAATGGCAATGTGCTCTACAGCATTAGGTAGAACCTCTTCCTCTGGTGCAGTGCCTGAGTGGGGAGGCAAAGTTTTGCTCTTGTCTTCTGTGGGGCAAATTTTCCCCACTGACTGCCCCAGCCCCAACAACTCTCTCTTTTCCTCTGCCTCCTCCAGGCTGACACTGATCCTGTCCTGCCCCATGGACCTCAAGAACTTCCCCATGGACATCCAGACATGCACCATGCAGCTGGAGAGTTGTGAGTACCTCAAGGGGTTCAAGCTGTGCTTCATTTCCCTCTTCCCATCCCATCCCCTCCCATTCCATGCCATCCCAAAAGCTGGGAGCTCACTATTTCTGAGGGACATAAGCAGGAAAAAGCAGTTGTTCAGGGTGGGGTTGAACAGGGTACGTGTCCCCATCCCATGGCTCCCTGCATCCCCTCCAGTTGGCTACACTATGAACGACCTCATCTTCGAGTGGCTGGAGGAGCAGGAGGCCGTGCAGGTGGCAGAGGGCTTGACACTCCCACAGTTCATCCTCAGGGATGAGAAGGACCTGGGCTATTGCACCAAGTACTACAACACAGGTGAGCACCCCAGGGACCTGCTGCCACCCCCTCACCACGGCCCAGGGGTCCCTCTCGCCCATCAGGGCCGTCTTTCCCTACAGGCAAGTTCACCTGCATTGAGGTGAAGTTCCACCTGGAGAGGCAGATGGGTTACTACCTGATCCAGATGTACATCCCCAGCCTACTCATTGTCATCCTCTCCTGGGTCTCCTTTTGGATCAACATGGATGCGGCACCAGCCCGGGTGGGCTTGGGCATCACCACAGTGCTCACCATGACCACGCAGAGCGCCGGCTCCCGGGCCTCCCTGCCCAAGGTCAGTGCTGCCTCCATGCTGGGCTCCCCCGCTGCAGTGCCCCAGGGGCAGCCTTTCCCTGGGAATGGCTTGGCTTTGGAGCCTCATCAGCTGGGGCACCTCGTGCTGAGGAGAAGCATTGGCCGCTCTGGCCTGTGTGCCCAGGCTGAGAGGGCTCCTGTGCTTCTTGGCAGTGGGGGGGGGGGATGAGCAAGGTGGGGGCAGTGGGTCCCTGAGCCCCCCCTCACCCCGGCAGGTGTCCTACGTGAAGGCCATTGACATCTGGATGGCCGTGTGCCTGCTCTTCGTCTTTGCCGCCTTGCTGGAGTACGCAGCCGTCAACTTTGTCTCCCGCCAGCACAAGGAGTTCATGCGTCTGCGCCGCCGCCAGCGACGGCAGAGGATGGTGAGTAGCCCCCTCTCTCACGACATCTGCCCATCTCAGCCCCTGAGGGGACACCCCAGGGCTGCAGGGCCAGATTCTGAGCAGCCCCCAGGGCAGGGCTGCGTTCCACTGCCCCAGATGGCTCCTCCGGCACCCCGGGGACCCACGGGCACTGCAGCACAGTGCACAGCATCCATGGGTGCTCCAGACCCTGCTTAGGGTGCTGTCCTTCTCCTGCTGGGACATCCTCAGCCTCTGCTTCCTCTAAAAATGCAGAAAAACAAACAGTGAGGATGGGGGGAAACCAGCCTTTCCCCTTACCTACAGCCCCAAACCTGGGCTCCTTGCTGTGCTGTAGCAGTGATGGGGACTCACTGCTGTGTGGGGGACCTGGTGGCACCCAGGGACAGGTTTGGGCTGCAGATGGGAGCACAGCAGGATCTGGAGAGGCAGGATCCCTCACTCATGGAAATACTCCTCCCCTCTGTCAGCCCATCAACACAGGCATCAGGCCTGCAAGAAGCTTGGGGTAGGCATGTGGCTGCCCCACTCTCATTTTCTTGCTATAAACACACCATGAGGCACCAGATCTCCACAGAAGACATGAGTACACACACATATACACTACACAGGTTCCATGCAACCAAATCCCTTTGGCACACACTGAAGACAGATCCCAGTGCCAGGCCACACTGGGGGGGGGGCTTTTTCCCCCCAACTCAGGGCCCCCATCTCCCCACCATCCCCATCCTGGCACCCAGAGCCGCTGCCCCGGGGCCGGGGTAGAGCCCTCGGTCACCCGCTGTCCTGTTTCTGTTTGGTGCACACTGCTGGATGCCAAAAGGGCCTGAGCAGCGGGACGGCCAGCCTGGAGTCCCTGCGGCAGCTGAGCAGCCGGCACAGCAGCGAGCACACCTACGCGACGCTCTCGCAGCTCTCCAGCTCCCGGGTAAAGCACGACCCTCCGGCAGCCCCCCGTGCTTCCCCAGCCAGCCTCACCCTCCCCTCCCCAAAATGAGTCCCCAGGAGCTGGCCCTGGGGGGCCAGCAAGGGCCTGTGGAAGAAGCAGGCCAGTGATTCGCACAGAAGATGTGCCCGTAGGATGGAGCTGCCAATTCCTGGGCTCAAAAGTTTTGAGAGAGGGATGGGAACGGAGCAGATTTCCCTGTAGACACCCCCACTCCATGCCTTGGGTTCCCCCTCGTAAAGCAGCACCAGCACGGTCCCCTCTGCTGAGGACAAGTGATGCTGAGGCTCACTGATGGCTGCTCCTGGGCTGCTGCCCAGCTCCCCAGGCTGTGCCCACGCCTCTGACAGGGCGAGGGCTCTGCCCCCCTGCAGGCAGGGTCAAGGCACTCTCAGCTGCCTGCAGTCACTCCAGCACGGGCAGCTGCTCAGGGCACTTTGAGGCATAGGGAGAAGTATGGGGCAGGCCAAGCTCTCAGTATGTTGGGAAGATGCAGGGGGTCGACCACAGCTCCAGGGAGGAGATCAGGCCTGGTCACCCTCACCTCCTCTACACCATCATCAGCCCTTGGATGCCAGGAGAGGCATCTTTGCTCCCTGCCTTTCACAGATCCTCGACATCAGCACCCACCCAGCCATGGCAGGGAGGGAGAGGCTCTGTCTAACCCAAGGACCATCTGCTGGCTTAGAACAGACCAAAGTGCAGCTGCCTTGAGGTGAAGGCATCAGAGCCACCCCAGGGTGCTGCTGGCACAGCACTGGATGCAGCCAGGAGCACCCCAGGGTGCTGCTCAGTCAGAGACTGGAGCGGAGCCCTGCTACACGCAGCTCCTGTGCCTGACAAAGCAAAGCCCAGGTTGCACAGCCTGAAGCAAATCCCTCCCACAGACTGCCTAAATCTAGGCTCAGGAACAGGCTGGGCTGCTGGCTTCCCGGGCTGGGGGAGTAGCTGCTCGTCCCCAGGGCACACAGAGCACCCCAGCTCCCCCCATCCAGGGTGGCTGCAGGCACTCAGCCTGAGGCAGGGAAATAAAACTCTACTCAAATGAGAACTCACCTCAGCAATTTGAGCCACTGCTGCTCTTCCCACTGGAAAATCTTGCTTAGCCTGTGGATTGCTGAGTTAAATAAAGATGCCTGGGTACAAACTCTCTGCATGAGAGCCCCCATGCCAGCTGAGCACCTGCAGGGACTGACCTCAGCGAGCAGCCTCTGTGTCCTGGAGGGCAGTGCCAACCAGAGATGGTGTTTGGGATCCCAAACAGCACCCAGACACAAAGTGAGGCACTGGCCTGCAGCAGGCCCTGGAAGAAGGCACCCACCGCAGCCAGATACAGCACCAGCAAAGGCAGAGGGCAGATGAGCCACAGAGACCAAACGAGTCTGGGGGCTCAGCAAAAAGCTAGATGTGCAGCCTGTGCTTGCACATGCCCATCCCTCATCAAATCTTTGCACACATAACCCTCTCCAAGGCTAAAAGAGCAGGACAAGGCGAGTGGCTAACAGTGCACAGCTGCTGATAGGGAGGAGTGCAGGCAGTGCTGGCCGGCCCCTGAGGCACCCAATCAGTGCCCTGAACAATGGCCATGGGCTGTGATCAGAGACTCTCACGGCAGTTTTGTAGCCTTGATCATGAACATGCAACTCCATGGGCGCATTGCCCTCTCTGCAGCCCTCTGCCAGCATGGGGAGAGAGAGGGTGAGCAAGAGCAGAGAGACCAGCAAGGAGTCCAGCTCTCTCAGCTTCCCTCGTCTGCTGCACCAGGCATCCTCTGCCAAGCAGGCATGGGGAGAAATAAGGGCCTGGGTTCTTGGAGGGACTGGGGTGCCCTGCAAGCCCTGGTGGTAGCCAAGTTCCTGCACCCCTGCCCAGCTCTGCCCCAGCAAGCTGCCTGTCCCCTCCTATTCACCATGGCAGTCACACTTCCACGCCGCAGCAAACACAGCTGTCACAGCAGTGCCTGCACGCCTCAGCTCCCTGCACCAATGCACCCTGCACCCCCATGTGCCCCCTTCCACCAGTTCACCTCCCATCCCTCTGGCTGCCAGAGTCAGGCTTCCCAAGCCCCCGAGCCGGAGCCTGGAGGAAGCTGGGGGGATGCGTGTCAGGCTGCCAGGGCCGGGTTGCCTTTGGATGCACCCTAAAACACATGCTGGATGAGAAGGCAGGGGCTCAGTGCTCACCTTGTACCCTGTGCACAGCACTGCCGGCCCCGTGCTCCCGCCTGCACGGTTGGAGCTCTCTGACCAAGCGCCCAGCCTCTCACCAGGCACTCGTCACCAGCACCACGGCGTGTGCAGGACGCGCAGCCTCAGCCCTGCAGCACCAGCACCCGCGGGTGCCCTGGCTGACGGCTTTTCCCTTCGCCAGGAGGAAGAGCTCAGCCGCGAGAGCCGCTTCTACCTGCGAGGCTACGGGCTGGGCCACTGTCTGCAGCCAAAGGAAGGGGCTGGGGAGGGCCCCGGCGTGTACAGCCCCCCGCCAGGCAGCGCGGTGCTGCGGGAAGGGGAGAGCCTCTGCAGGCGCTACATCGACCGCGCCAAGCGCATCGACACCATCTCCCGAGCCGTCTTCCCCTTCACCTTCCTGGTCTTCAATATCTTCTACTGGGTCGTTTACAAAGTGCTGCGCTCGGAGGACATCCACTTGGTGCCCTGAGGCTGGGAAAGTACGACTGCGTCTTGGCGTGACCCCCACAGTGTGCCCAGGTGCCACAAGCTCAGCCAGAACTGCATTTCCCTCTGTCCCTCTGAGCGGTGGCACAGCTGGGCTGGGGGCTCAGAGCCTGGACATGTGGCAGCCCCCATGCCCCACTGGATCCAAGGGCACAAAGTGGGGGGATCAGCAATCCCCATGGTCAGCTGGAGAGAGGGACCCCTCCTGCTTCCTGCATGGTGTCACCCCCAGGTACCCCGGGATGCTGTGCTGTCAGGGCACAGGGAAACAACCACTCCCCAGGAATGCTGTGTGGCTGGGGGAAGCCCTGGGTATCCAGGAGAGCCCCAGGACTTTGGCACAGCCAGTGGCCAGAAAACATCATCTTCCAGAAAAACACCCTCCACCTCTCCACACCTACCATGTTAGGCTGCTGCTCCTCCAGCCTGAACCACTGAGCTGTGGGCCCCGAGCAGCCAGGGAAGAGGCTGCAGTCCTCTTCTCTGGCCTGGAGCTTGGCTGCAGGAAAGAGCAGGCAGCACCCCTGCCTGCACCTGGACTGTACAGGGTGCTGGCTATGGCCCCATAGCCCCCTGCCCAGCAATGGACAGGGCCCCTCCAGCCCCAGCCAGCTCCAACGCACAGCAAAGCAGCAGATCAGGGATGCTGCCCTCCCTGCAGGGCTCAGAACTGCCCGTGATGCCCAGGGCTGCAGGCAGGACTGTGGCAGGGACACTGGGCAGGAGGCTCTGTTTGCTCCAAGGAACGGCAGCCCTGAGGCAGGCAGCAGGCAAGCTCAGTCCTACTGAAGGGGCACAGATGGCCATTGCAGTTGCAGACGGGAGTCACTTGGCACTGGGGAGATGGCACTGCTTTATCCGCAGGGTAAGGCCCACAGCCCATCTTCCAAGGGAGATGTTTCGGGATGAAAGCAGTGGGGAAAGCTTGGCCAATCCTTTCGGAGAAGCAGAGTGAGTGGTGGCATCCCCAGACTGCTGTGTTCCTGCAGTACTATGGTGCCAGAAGAGAGATGGAGGTGAAAACTACCCCATTCCCCAGCCCAGCACCTGGGTGCAGCATCCCCTGGGCAGGTTTATCCCTAACAATCCTCCACTGGAGAGGAGAGCAACTGGAACCTCAACAAGACAAGCTCAGCAAGGCTTCCAGCCCTCCAGACCTGGATACCCTCCATGCTTTGCAGGAAATAAAAGCAGCAGGTGATGTTTAAGTCCTACAGAGAGGAGTGTGGTGATGCTCTCCTTTCCCTCTGCCCACAGTCAGCCTGGAGGAAGTTGCAGCCCAGCAGGCCCCATGGCCATGGGTGCAGGAGAGGGCCCAGAGTCTTCCAGGCAGAGGGCATGGAAATAGGATTGACCCCTTCCCTTGAAAGCTGTGGTGCCCCCATGACACAGCGAGTGCTCCAGTGACCCACCTGCCATGGCAGAACAGACGCTGCAGGGCAGGGGGACATGGGCAGGAGGCCAGCACTGCCTTCTGATACTAGACCCAGGCAGAAACCCCTGCTGTGATCCCTGGCCTGGCTCCTCAGGCACCCCTCATCACCCTGTTCCTTGTAGGACTGACTGGCAGCATCATCCAGCCCCTCTCAGCCCCCCGAGCCCCACAGAGTGCTCAGCCACGTGCACCCATTTCACAGATGGGGCAAGTGGAGAACTGGCCCTAGGCCACCCCCCGAGGGGACAGGCTGAGCCAGCTCCATCCCACTGCCAGCACTGTGCATGCCTCCCCCGCTGTGGGGTTCCCCATGGGGTCCCACCGTGTGTCCAGGCCAGACTTGCTTTTGGGGAGGCCCCATTTGGAAGCACCCTCAGCTCCCCCAGCACCCAAGGCAGGGCCAGAGCAGGAGGTACCAATGCTGGAGCAGCACCCACAGGCACTGGGTGGCCATGCCAACCTCCAGCAGTGGTGGGTTTTTAAACAGCATCGATCTTCCTACGCAAATAAAGCTTTCTGGGATTTTCAGTGGTGTGTGTGCTGCGGATTTGTCTCTGCCAAGAACACTGCAGCCAGCTCCCACTCACAGTGTGGGGAGGGGACAAGGGCACAACCGCCCTGAAGGAACAGGAGCCCTGACCCACCATTATACCCAGATTATCATTACCTCTCCATGAGCGGTTTTTCTGACATAATTGATGACTGTCACATTTAACTCCCACGTGGGAGATGCCAGGAGGGCTGGGCAGGAGCCCCCTGCAAGCCCTCAGCCCCCTGCAAACCTCATCACTTTCTCTCCCCACACAGCTCTGTGGGGTGCTCCCCACAGTCACCCCAGCCCCTTTCCACCCATCCAGGCTTGGCCAGGGGACAGGACCCAAGATGAGGAGGAGGTGGGGCCGGGGGGGGGTTCCAGCTCTGCAGTGGAACTCAGACACCCGAGCATGTGCAGCACCCCAAGTGCAAATCTCCCTGCGTGGCCCCTCGGCCCCTTCACTCTGGCTCGCTGGGCAGGAGCCAACCTTACAGAGCTGCCAGCTGTCCTGGGGGGCTTATGCCAGCCCTGCAGTGCCACCCGGGGCCGGGGCTTTTGTCCCCAGCTGGTGCAGGGGCGGGCAGAGCCTGCAGCTGAGGGCTGAGTGCCCAAGCAAACATCAATCTCCCTCTGTGCTCCCGGCCAAGTTTCACAGACCAGCTCTGTTGGTACCGCGCAGCCCCATCGCCCGCCCGGCCCCACCGAGGGCCTTCTGAGGCAGGGAGGAGAGAAAGCAAGCTGCACCCACGCCCGTTTGGTGGTGGGGTTGTTCTTTAGATGGGACAAACGAAGCTTCCCCAGGGTCTTGCTGCTGTCCCCACCCCAAACCGAGAGAGGATGAAGCCAAGGGGAGAGCTGTGAGGTATTTCACACCAGTACGGTGTGCCTGCTCTGCAGTCAGGACATCAGGTCTGGGCACTCAGTGTCTGTTTGGAGACAAACATTGCAGTCAGCCCTGAGCCATTCAGCTCTGGGAACCAGCACATCACAGAAAAGAATGAAAAATGTGAAAATCCAACACATCCCCCCCAAGCAAAAGCCCCCAGGTCCCACACACTGCTCACAGCGAGGTGGGCAGCTCATTTCTGGCATCGCACTTGCAAAGGCTAAAGGGAACCACTGTCCCATGGCTCTGCAGGTACTTGTGGTTCTGGTGTACCTGGGGGCAGTTTCAGGGTCGGGAGCAGCACTCAGGCCCTGCCCCTGGTCCTCCCAGCAGCCCAGTTTGAACTGGGAGTTGCTGGGACACTGTCACAGCTGCAGGGCTGCCACTCCAGCACAAAGCTCCAGTGGGTCCCTCACATCTTGGGGATGGGGGTGCTGAGCCCCATGTCCTCTCACAGCATGGCCAGGGACCAGCCCAGGTGGCTCAGTCCCCCAGCAAAGCCCACAGTCTTTGGATGGAATCAGTTTTTCATTCCCTGCTCACGGCTGTGCATTGGCGGCCACCACAGAAAGCAGCCGTGGGCACAGGACCAACAGCCACGGCCAAGTTAATTGGTGGTTTAAAAGAAAGTTAATGAAGTTAACACCAGGTTAATGGGACTCCCAGACAGTAAAATGAGCATCATCAGCACTGGCAGCTTCCCAACTCCTGCTAGCAGCATGCCCAGGGCCAGAAGCACACACAGGTTGGGGACAGCCTCCTTGGGGGCCCCTTGTGGGGCCAAGGAAACGTGCCCTTGGCTGGGCACTGCAGTGATGTGCCAGCCAGGCCCCTGCCCCACCAACCACAGAGGGCCTGACCCTGCTGGCACTGAGCTCTGCTGCTGTCCCTGGCAGCCTCAGGGTGCCAGACCTTCCCTTCTTCCCCCTCTCCCACACCTACAGCCTGGAGCTCCCGTGGGGCAACTCCAACTGCCAGAGGTTCAGCAAAGCATCCTGTGCAGACAAAGTGATGCTTGCAGGACAGCCTGTCCCACAGGGATCCCGACCCCAGAGCCAGGGCAGTGCAATGCCACAGGAGCAGGTGACAGCTCTGCTGGGGCAACCTTCACACATTGTCTGGGCACAGAATTGTTTTAAAGAAAATATCAACCTCCAAAAGTCAGCCAGGCAGTCCTGAGTGGGCCAGGCTGCCCCTTACAAGTGGGAAAATGGACACAAGAGAAAAGCACCAGGAGCTGGACAGGCAGCATGCCCTGCTGGGATCGGCCATGCCACGGGAACAGGGCCCTCACAGGACCACAGCCCCGTGGGGACTGGAACCTTCTGGCACAGGGAAGGTCCAGGTGCAGGGTGCCAGCACCCCAGCCCTCAGCACAGCCCTGCCAGTGCTGTCCCCCCTGCCAGTGCACCCCCTGCCACCTAAACTGTGGCATCACACCACAGCCTGTCACCTCCACCTGCTCAGAGAGGCTGCACCAGGGCCCTGCCAAACCCCACACCCGCCCCCCCAGCATGGCTTTGGGACCAGCCTGCACCACTCTGGGGACACCAGCCAGCACATGCAGCCCACAGGGCATCCCACAGCTCCCATCCCGAGGGGTGTGGGTGTGCCAGGTACTCCTGGGGGCAGGCAGGACACCTGGGAAGCAACAGTGAGGGAGTGCTGGAACACAGAGATGAGCAAGGATCAGCCCAGCGGCACTCCCAAACGCTGGGAATAGGGAATAACTGCCCAGCTCTGGGCTGTCGTTTTGCACAAGAGAGAACAAAGCCATGAGGTTTTCCAGCCCTCAGAGTGTCTTGTTTTGTCCAACTTTGAGAAATCTCTGCGCTTCAGCTCCCCAAGGGACAGGGGGAGGACCCCGGCACTGGAACAAGGAGTGATTATCAGCCCACGGCTCTGAAGAGCTTTTGTTCCCTGGAAGTGCCAGAGCAGGGATCGGAGGACACCTAGCGAGATGCCTCGATGGCACCCAGAGCCCTGTGCCTTGATGGCCACAGCCCTGCCGTGGTTCCATCCAGCCCCCCTCCTCCTGCTGTGGTGAGACCACGACAAGAGCTCCAGTGGGGCTGCGGGGCTGGTCCAGCCCCGGGGGAGAGGCACAGGGGAGAATTGGCTCCTCACATCCCATTTCCCACTGCTGCCATGGCAGTGGGAGCCTCTGAGTCTCCTTGACAGGCCACACGTGCTAGCAGTGCTGACACCCCGAGCAGTGCTCACGGCTGTGTGACTCCTGCAAAAGCAGGGATTAAATCCCGGGCTCACCTCAGAGATGCTGACTGGCACACATGTGCTCTTTACAGCTCTCCAGGTCCTGCTGACACCAGCACTGCCCATTCCCAGAGGTTCTGATCTCAGCTGCCAGTCAGAAGTAACTGGTGCAAATGGGGCGATGCCCAGTGACCATGACTTATTCTTGTGGCCGAACTTGTTGAAGAGAGGCCAAATCTTAGAGTGCAATGATCTGGATGAGCTGAAGCACCCCAATCAGACACAGGCCAGATCCAGCACCACACAGGCAGAGAGGCAGCAAACAGCCTGGCCAGAATGCACACTCTGGATCAGGCTGGATCGGACAGAAGAGCATGGGGGAGAGGTGCTCAGGAGGAAGGCTCATTCAGGAGCTTCTCACAGAGTTTTTGAGGCAGGGCTGAAAGCCCAGAGGGAAAACCAAGTCCTGAGCCCATGGGGTACAATCCCCCCTTCCCCAGGACCCTGTGCTGACACACAGAGCACACACAGACCCACACCCTGCACTCACAGCACCCCCAGCCCCTCGGGCAGCTCCAGCACTGCTGAGCACACAGAACCATCGTTAAGGTTGGAAAAGACCTCTGAGATCAGGTCTAACTTATCACCACCTTGCCAACCAGACCATGGCAATGTCCAGTCTTTCCTTGAACACCTCCAGGGACAGTGACTCCACTTCGCTGGACAGTTCATTCTGATGTCTAATCGCCCTTTCTGTGAAGAAATTACTCCTGATACGCAACCTAAACCTCCCCTGGTGGAGCTTGAGATGATGTCCTCTGATCCTGTCCCTCGTTCCCTGGGAGCAGAGCCTGACCCCCACCTGGCTGTGCCCTCCTGTCAGGGAGCTGTAGAGGGTGATAAGGACACCCCTGAGCCTCCTTTTCTCCAGGCTCAGCCCCACACCTCCCTCAGCCTCTCTTCATGGGACTTGTGCTCCAGACCCTTCCCCAGCTTCATTGCCTCAGTAGCTCAATGTCCTTCCTGAGCTGAGGGGCCCAGAACTGAGCACAGCACTCGAGGTGTGGCCTCAGCAGCGCCCAGCACAGGGGGGCAATCACTGCCCTGGCCGTGCTGGCCACACTACTGCTGTACCGGCCAGATGCCATCGGTCTCTCGGCCAGCTGGACATGCTGCTGGCGGGCACACGGCCGGTGCCGCGCCGGCCGCGCCTCCCCCGGCCCCGCCCGGCAGCCCCGGCACGACCCGACCGGGCCGCCATGGGCCTTCCGCCTCGGTCACGTGACACCACCCCACGCGACCCGCGCTTGGAGGCGGGGCAAGGTGCGCCTCGCTGCCCGGGATTGGCGGCGGGGCGGGCGGTACCGCGCGGCGATTGGCCGCTCCTCCAGCCCCGCCCGCCAGCCCCCCCGAGGATTGGGCGTCAGGGCTGTCAATCACGCGGCGGTCGCGCGAGGCGATGGCGGCGGCGCGGCAGGTGCTGTGCTGGGTTGTGGCGGCGGCGGCCGCGGTGGCGGCGGCGCTGGCGCTGGACAATGGCCTGGCGCGCACACCGCCCATGGGCTGGCTGCACTGGGAGCGCTTCCTCTGCGGCACCGACTGCGCCGCCGACCCGCACCGCTGCGTCAGGTACCGCCGCAGGGCACGGCTATACGGGGAGCCCAGGGCAGCGCAGGTACCGGGCAGCCGGCCCGGTGCTCCGGCACCCGCTGTGCCTTCCCCGCGCCAGGGCGGAGGGCCAGGCTCCCCTCCCCGCGCTTCCCCGTGTGCCCCCTGCCCGCCCAGCCCCGTGGCTGTGCTGCTGGTAGACATCAGACGTTCTCTGCTTTCTTTCCCGGTCGTGCGCCCTGCCCGTGCGCAGCGAGCAGCTGTTCGTGGAGATGGCTGACAGGATGGTTGCCGAGGGCTGGAGGGACGCCGGCTACGAGTTCATCTGCATTGACGACTGCTGGATGGCCCCGACGCGAGACAAGCAGGGCAGGCTCCGGGCGGACCCAAAACGGTTCCCCGGTGGGATCCGCAAGCTGGCCGACTACGTGAGTGCCACCATGGCACGGTGGTGCCCCAGCCCGGGAGCAGGGGAGGGCAGGGACGGCCGGGTGGGGATGGCTGCATCACTGCTGAGATAAGGCTCTCCTGCCATAGTGCAGTTTGGCTTCCCTTGCTGCCCCAAATCCTCCTGCCTTGTGGCTGCCCCATCCCAGGGTCTGTTTCTGTCTGCACGCACAGGTGCACTCCAAGGGTCTGAAGCTGGGAATCTACAGCGATGTTGGGAACAAGACGTGTGCTGGATTCCCTGGCAGCTACGACCACTATGACCTGGATGCCCAAACATTTGCTTCCTGGGGTGTGGACCTGCTCAAGTTTGATGGCTGCAACTCTGACTCACTGGAGCTGCTGGCAGAAGGTAGGCCATGGGCTCAAAGCAGCTATTCCCATGGGTGGGAATATTCTGCAGGCAGCAGCAATTCTAGGCCCAGCACAGGGCTCCAAGGATTTGCTTTTCCCTGAGTGTACTCATTTAAGGGACTTGCTTACAAAAGCAAATCTGAGGCTCTGTTCCCAAGCCCAAGGTGCTGAACGTTGCTGGGTTAAGTGTTTTTACCTGCTCAGCCTCCTGGAGCTCTCTTTCAAGCACAGCTTGGAAAAGGAGCTTTCTCACCCCAGAGCCTGGATCACACGGAGCACAGACACATCAGAGGTGTGCTCTGGGGGCTGGCTGTGCAGGCTGTTAACCTCAGCTATTAACTCAGCACAGGCTTTGTCCTTCTGCAGTGCCTGTCCTGGAGAGCCCAGAGCGTTTCACACACTTAACCCTTAATCCCTGTGGTGGGGCCTTGTCAACGCGTATCAGCCTGAAGGTAGAACAGCTTGTGTCAGCCATGAAAGGAGTAGTTAGGAGGGCTTTTAACAGATAAAAACGAAGGGAATTATGGCATAAAAATCCTACTGGGGTTTTCCTTTTAAAGCACACCAGTGTAAATACCACTTTAGAAGTTATTTGCACAAAGGGTGGCAAGCCAGCAGCTGAAAGCTCAGCAGCTCCCTGTGCTGAGGGGACTTGGCTACAGACTCTTGTGAAGGACAGGCAAATCCCAGTGCCACAGGAGGAGATTTGTGGGAAGAACACTTTAACTTGGAAAGCTTTTTTCTCTTGACTGGGCTCTCTGGCTGCTGGCACAGTCAGCACCACCATGTTTGGCAGCAGGAGCCCTGCACAAAGTCCTGTCTCTGCCTGGCACAGAGAACCTGCCCAAGTGACAATCCCATTGAAGCCAGATGGTGGGGCATATGCCAACTGCCACGGACAGGAGCACGGCTCAGCATCCTGAGTGACAGCTGAACTGAGAGCTCCTGTTGGATCATATGTGTAACCCAGATACAATCCAGTTGTACTGAAGTAGTTTCAGAGGAAAGAGCAGACTTTTCATTCCCTCTCTCCCAATTGGAAGGGACTTAACAGGGCTGTCTAGGGACAAGGACAGGAAAAACTAGAGCTTTTGCATTCCTGCACAGTCCATATGGTGCAAGTGCCTCATGAAAACATACTCCTACATTACCCAGCAAAGCTGCACTGCTTGATAGATACTGACTTGTGCTTCCTGGGTATCTAGAGGAAAAATGCCATACAGGAAAGCTCTAAACCTCTTCCCCTGGCTGTCTGTACAAAAGGATCAGCAGTCTTGGAGCGACAGCATGGCCAAGCAAAGCTCCTGTCCTTGGGAGGCAGGTGACCAGCTGCAGACTAAGTTCCCCTGTCCTCCCTGTGGTGTCTCAACCACAAAAATGTGTTCAACCTTAATTTTGCAAGAGTTGAACTGAAACCTGAACCTGTGACATTGGATTAGTTCTGCTGTGTGACCAAGGAGGTTGTGTAACCTCTGTCTGTCCTCTTCCTTCAGGATACAGGCGCATGTCTCTGGCCCTGAACAAGACTGGAAGGAGCATTGTGTACTCCTGTGAGTGGCCTTTCTACTTGAGGCCTGTGCAGCAGGTAAGAAGTTGCCTCTCAAGGTTTATCCTGGGGCTCAAGTGGGCAGAAGAGAAAAACACTAAGATTGCAATACAGCATCCTGAGAAACTTGCTGCTCTCTGTTCTGACAAAGGCTGCAAAATGGAGGAAAAAACCATTTTCTTCCAGAGCCCTGAAGCATACCTGAATCATTGCTCTGCTGAAACTGATTCAATAGGACGCTGCAGCATGAAGGCACAGCCCAGATGGAGCATGCCTAAAAAACCACAGCATCCATCTGCTTCCTATCTCCAAGGAGCCAAGCAGCAAACCATTGGCAGTGCAGACACACAGCCTAGCAGATAGCTCAGTGTTACCCCTCCTGGACACAGAGTGCTGCAGACTCAGCCTTACAGTCAGCTCTGGGGACTATGAGAGAGGCTTTGTGATATTCTCCACATTGTCCAGTGACAGATTTCTGCCAACCAGGGTCTGTGACTGACACGTTGCCCTGCACCCACAGCTGGCTTCCCCTGTGCCACTTTGACAGGATGGTGCCATTCCCTCCCACTGGAATTAAATGTATTACTCACCAAAGGGTGTAAACCCAAGAAATAGCAATAATTACTGGGATGTTACAGTTTAATCCCACTGGCCTTGTCACACCTTCAGTAAAATCTTGAAGGAATTTTCTAACTGAGCTGGTGGTCACAACTGTTCTCCCAAGGGGAGCAACAGTGTTGTCTAGAACATGTCAGAGTGGAGTTACTGGGCACAAAGCATTCAAGGGAATCAACATGATCATCAACTAGCTGGTGATGGAAGGTGTTATCCTGTTTTTCCCCCAAGCTACCCTTGGGTCCAGTCCAGCCTTGTTTACACTCTTGTTGTACAGCCAAGTGCTCTGGCTAATCACACTTATTGTTCTGGCAGCCCAATTACACAGAGATCAAACAGTACTGCAATCACTGGAGGAACTTCTATGATGTCTATGACTCCTGGAGCAGCATAAAGAGTATCTTAGATTGGACAGCACTTCACCAGGACACCATTGTGAAGATAGCTGGGCCAGGGGGCTGGAATGATCCTGACATGGCAAGTACATCAACACCCACCCCACTTGAAGAATCAGCAAAAAAACCTTCCCTCAGCTGCAAGCTAAGAATTGGAAGGGAAAGAACTGAGGGAGGAACACTGAGGGGAAGGGCTCTGATGGGACTCTACGATCAGGATCTTGATGAGAAGGTCCAGAGTGGAAAGGGAAAGAGAACTGCAGCTATGGATAGTAGGAAGGAAGCACCATCTTTATGTCACACAGCCTCCACAAGCAGTACCAGTTCAGAACACAGGTGTGGCACTGGGGGACAATCTCCAAAGTGCTGATGTCCCACCAGAGTGAAAACCCCTGGGTGCCAGCATTGCAAGGATCTGAATCCAAAAGCATTCTTAAACACTGCCTAGCCACTTAAAGAGCTCTATTCACTTCCACCAGGCACTTATCCTAAATCGCCACACAGTCATGCCTTGTTTTTCCCAACAAGCTGGTCCTGCTTCTGGCACTCACCCTATCTAGCCAGGCTCCAAAGAGAGGTCCCACCCTGTCATTTCCTTGTACTGGTGGCCCAGTTTATCCTCAGCAGGCAGTATTACCAGGCACTTTTTGTTTGCTTGTCACAGCTAGTGATTGGAAACTTTGGGCTGAGCTGGGACCAGTCGGTGACTCAGATGGCCATGTGGGCCATTATGGCAGCGCCCCTGTTCATGTCCAACGACCTGCGGCACATCAGTCCTGAGGCCAAGGGTCTGCTCCAGAACAAAGAGGTGATCGCCATCAACCAGGATCCACTGGGCAAGCAGGGATACCAGCTTGTCAAGGTACAGCAGGAGAGGGATGGGCGTGCAGTGTGGGGCACAGGAGGGATGGAGAGGTGGCTCGGGGTTTGGGAACAGGAGCCCAGTGAGCCCATTTGTTCCCGAAGCTTGCTGCAACAGAGAGGCCTGAAGACCATCCCTTCAGCCTCCCCCAGCATAAGCCCTGGGTTTGTTTTCTCCTTGGCAGGACAAGAACTTTCAGCTGTGGGAGCGGCCCCTGTCTGGCCGAGCCTACGCCGTGGCGGTGCTGAACCATCAGGAGATAGGGGGACCCCAGAACTTCACCTTCTTCCTCACCTTCCTCGGCAACGGGCTGGCCTGCAACCCAGCCTGCTCTGTCCGACAGGTGCTGCCAGCCAGCAGGGACTGGGGCGTTTACAGCTGGATCTCCTCCCTGAGCGTGGAGGTGAACCCCACAGGCACTGTGCTGCTCAAAGTCCTGGCACTATAGGAGGCACAAAGACAGTCTTTTCCTCAGCCTTAGGCTCTGTCTGAACTTGTGGCAGGAAACTTAATCTCCTTCTTCCAAGCATGTGCCTTTTTTCTCAGGCATTCATTATTTGAACCTTCAGCCTATTGTGACCAATACCTGTCACTCCAATCAGCAGGAGGTAACAGAGAAAGGGTGAACAGCAGAGCAGTGCCCCTTTCTCTGGCATCTCACCCAACTCCTCCTCCAAGGGGCTGGAAGGGCTCCAGCAGGGCAGCAATTCCTGTTTACTCCCACTGCCACTACCAAGCACGGAGAGACAAGGGATGCACATGGAGCATCTTTCAGCTATCCTTGAGCATTTCAGGGACAAGAGGGAAACACACCCTGGCCACCTTCTTGCTGTCTTTTCCAGACAGACACACAGTCCAAGAAAAGCTGCTCCTACCCTGCTGAAGAAACCCCACACTTAAGAGCATTCCATCTTTTGACAACTCAGGGACTGACATGAACCATTGCACTTCTTAGCAACTTTCTTGACAGCTGCTATCATGCCTTAGGACTCAAGTTTATGAAGGTTTCCCCTCACTCCAGGAATCTCTCACCAGTGGCTGTCACTTCCCTTTAGAGGACAACTCCCTCTCCACCCTTCATGTGGCCACTGGAGTCCCCTTTCTCCATGAATCCTGCCTTCCAGAAATCCCTGAGTGCTTGCTTCCCACTGCTGGCAGCAGCCTTTAGGTTGAATGACACAGGCTCTCCAAGCCAGGAGATGGATAATCACTTAATGCAACCATTATGTGCAATTATGTTCCCTTCTGACTACAATACAATCGGGATTTCTTGATTGGTTCTTCCGTGATTAAGCACTTTGATTAAAATCCCTTTAAAAGGCTAAGCTTTTTCTTACTTGCAGCCTACAGGAGTACAGCATGGTATCTGAAATTAAATCATGGTTTAGAAAACAGGCCACTTTGTTCCAGTCGTGTAAGTTTTTGTGAAATTTGTCATGATTACTACAAACAGCACTCAGTGAAGCTGACATGGTAAAGCCATACAGTCCATCCCACAGGCCAAAGCCACCACTGCCTACACAAATCTGAAAATGCCATCACATTAGCCAATATTTAATAAGCAAAAATACAAATTCTCTTACAATTCAGTAACTGAGTGCTCTCAGTCATTATGAAGATGGTAAGAGGCATCTCTCCATCCTCCAGCTCCATTTCCACTACAGGAAAGTTGCCCTTAAGGGTGAACTCTGCACTGCATTCCCAGCACCTGCTAACAGCAGACCTCCTACTCACAGATGGTCCTCTCCAAGCTGTCCTGGAGGCTGTCCCTACCATCTACCACACTCCTGGTTGTTGCCCATTTGAAACTTCAGTGCTGTGCTTGGCCTTTTTCCTTCAAGGAAAATGCTAAGAGGAGCCAAGGCACAGGGGAAGGCAGCTGAGGCCTGTTACACTGTGTGGCAGGAGCAACCATAGGCATGGAGCTGTCCCTCACCCCTCTGAGCTGCCATAGCTAATGGCACCTGCCTAATTACCTAATTAGGCACCTGCCTAATGGTGCAGGTACCAAATCCAGTGGCTGCTCCGAGGTCTTTGCTCCTCAGGGCAGTAAAGCCGTTTGTAAGAAGGGCCTACAGCAAATGCAAGGGCTGTTCAGGGGAGTTCATGAACAAGCCTGCACCATGTTCATGCAGAAAAGTCACTGGTACCCATTACAAAACACCTCTTGGACACACAGTAAAGAGATCTAAGCCACTGGCAAGGATTTTCCAAAAGCCAGGTTAAAAACTGTTCTCTTAAGTGGTTCTGCAAGCAACACCTCCCTGCTGAGCTGATGTACTCACAGCTTGCACCCCAAGAGAAAACACATTAGAAAAGGGATCAAGCTAATTACTTTAATGCGGTCCAACACGATGAGTAGGATGATGCTCAGAACTGGATCACTTGGCCCTGTAAGAAGCGAGAGGCAAGAGACAAGAGTGAGTTTATTCAGCACTGAGTATTGTCCCCCTTTCTCAACCACTCATGGAATACAAACTCACCTTTCTCTTCTTGTCTCCTCCCAGCTCAAAGTGCTTGCACCTCTTAATTGCCAGCATCCTCTTGGACCTGCAGTTGGGCTCCACACACTCCAGCCTCAGCACAATCTTCTTGGTGGTCTTGGCCTGGGAGGAGGAGCAGGGTGTATCAATGAACCACAGTCCCCAAGCACACAAACTTGTTCTCAGGAAGAGCTTGTTCCCTGCACTCCTGAACATTCAGTTTGTTCCCAAAGTGTAGACAGAGACTATCAGCGCAGTTAGGCTCCCTCCACTGAAAACAAGAAGGCACCTTAAGGATTGGTTCAGGAGTAAAGTGGATCTGTACCTTAACAAAAAAAGGCAAAAGCATGCATTGGGGCCGGGCTGGTCCCTGCAGGGATCAGCCACTCTGGAAAAGTCTGTGCCAGTGAACACTGCAAGAAACTTGCACTTTTACAGTGTGGGAAAACAGACCAGCAGTGCTCCGGAAAATCCAGCCAAAAACTGGGCAAAAGCAACACCCGGAAGCAACACAACTGGCAAACTTTCTCTGGAAAGAGCAGTGACACAACAGGCTCAACGCAGACCTGCAGCTACTCAGAAGTTGGATGAAACCTGAAAGACTGCAGAGGGAAGAATCCAAAGCTGAGAGGCTGCTGTAGCAGCTGGACAGGGCTGTAACCACCAGTTAAAAACCTCAGCCTATCATCCATACAATGCTGACTGGGGAAAAAACAGAAATGGGGATTGAAATGTACAGGTAGAGAGTGCCAGCAATGCAGCTGCTTGGTGTACCCTGCTTGCAGAAGCATTTTCTGTGAGGTCTTCCCACTTCCCGGCACAAAGTCAATGTGAAAACCTGCTGCTTCATTTTTTTCTTCTTGCTGGAAGGCTTCTCGTGCATCTCCAGCAGGACACCAGGGCTTCCCGACAACAAGCCAAGCAGCTCTATGAGCATAACTAAACAACTCACACGAAGTAACAAATCCACCCATTGGGTTTTGCTGTAAATACAACAGCAAGCAAGTAGCCAGCTCCTTTCCCTTTGCCAAGCCCTTCTCCTTGGGCAAGCTGTGAAAGAAATGTTCCTTTCAGTGCAAGAATCCCTCCCTGCAAGACCCCACTCCCCTGCAGCACCAAGGCTCCCTGAGAACCTGCTCTGCAAACACAGCCCGAGTCACCCTGCAAATGGAGGAGCATCTCCATGAGACAAGACAGCAAGGAGATGAGCCATGTATCCGATGGCAGCCTACAGGGGAGATGCAGAAGGACTGCTTACAAGAGCGTGGAGTGACAGGGCAGTGGGAAATGGCTTCACACTGACAGAGATTTAGATCAGAGATTAAGAAGAAATTCTTTTCCTGGGAGGGTGTTGAGGCCCTGGCACAGGGTGCCCAGAGAAGCTGTGGCTGCCCCATCCCTGGAAGTGTCCAAGGCCAGGCTGGATGGGCCTTGGAGCAACCTGGGATAGTGGAAGGTGGCCCTGACCATGACAGAGGGTTGGAAAGGTCCCTTCCAACCCAGTCTGTTCTGTGCTGTGGAGGGGAAGCCTGCACTGCCAGCACAGCACTGCCCTAACACAGCCAGAGCAAAGCACTGAGGAACCGTGGGTTGCCAGAGAAGTTTCCTGCCCCAGGAGCAACACTCACTCACCTTTTTACGGAAAATGGGCTTTGTCTGGCCCCCATATCCACTCTGCTTCCGATCATAGCGCCTTTTCCCTGCGGGAAAAAATGGCTCTGGTCAGGGCACAACCTAAAAGATGCCACAAGCACAACTGGCACTTCCTAAATCCCAGGAGAGCTCAGCCTGTCCCTGCACAGCCCACCAGAATGAGTGCCTCCCTCCTCCAGCAGCCTCATGCTCAGCCCATGGCCACGGCCCTTGTGCTGTCCCCAAAAGTGGAACCTTTCCCTTGTGCAGCCAACAGACACACAAGGCCAAGGACTTGATTTATTCAGAGTTCTGTGCAGAGAGGGATGCTGCATGGTAAGTCCTCAAAGCCAGCACACGAAGGGCCAAAAATATTTATACGGTCCTGTTCAGGTGATATTTGCATAATTAATCCACATCACTACTGGTCGAGCTACCACTGGATTCACTTTCTTTCACCTCGCCGTGAAGGTCCAGCACATTTTAAACTCACAGCCCATGCTCAGTGGGCAGGGCTCTCCCTCGGGCTGGGCAGCCTGGGCTCCAGAACTGTGCCTTCACATTACAGCCAACAAGGCTCACCCAGAGCACATTTCCTAATTAGTTACACATTTCTATACGACAACCATCCGAATTTGGCTCGGGCTGACACGTCCTTAGTCTTTTTCCCTTTGCCTTTTTTCAGCTCCCTTTATTGCACACCACATCCTTCAGGGTCAAGCTGTCCTCCCCCGCCATGCCCCACCCGTGCAGGGCACAGGACACTCGGACCGCACGCAGCTCCCCGTGGCCGCGCCCCGGAGCGAGCCCATCCTCACCCTGCGCGTAGAGCGAGTCCTTCCCCTTCTTGTACTGCGTGACTTTGTGCGGTTGGTGCTTCCCGCATTTCTTGCAGTAGGTCCGGCGCGTTTTCGGCACGTTCACCTGGAGGAGCAGAGAAACCGCTCAGGGCCGCTGCGCATACGCCACATCCCGCTCCGAAGGCCCCGCTCCCGCCCTTCCCCTCCCCTCGGGCCCTGCGCTGCCATCCGGGGATGGGGAAGCCCCCGCACCGGTCTGGCCACCCTTCACGCAAACACCGCAGCGGAGGGAGCCCGGGCCGGCGCAGCCCCGGGGCGGATGGCGGAGGATGGAGCCCAGCCCAACCCCAGCACTCACCATCTTGGCGGCGGCAGCGGCCCGGAGAGGAGGCCCACGCCGGAAGCGGAAGTGAATGAGAGCTGGGGACCATAGAGAGGAGAGTGCAGGGAGGGCATAGGGCACGGCGCCCCCTGCCGGTGGGAGGAGAGCAGGACGGCAGCCATGGAGGAAGGCCGGGTCCCGGACTGGGGGTGTGACTGGGGTGGGGTCCTGTGGGATCTGCCGCGTGCCGGTGATGTCCAGGTGTTTGAAAGACAAATTATGTGTCAATAGAGTTGCCTTGTTAAGGTTTAGTGCTTGACACGTTTCAGTGATCTCAGAGCCGGGCGGAAGTTAACAAGGCTTGGGAAGAAGGATGTACCACTGATGGTGGGCACAGCGAATGCAGAATTTAGGACCACAAGAACAGTTGGCAGAACTCTCAAGACAAAGATGTAACTAGCAAAGCTAACTCAGCACCTGTGCTGAATCAGCTCTGAGTGGATAAGAGAGATTCCAGCATGGGGAGATCACAACACCAACTCACAGACCAGCAACCCAGGAAACCCACTGACCCAAACAAAGAGAAAGACTGAACATGCAGACTAATTAACATAGGAAGCGAGGGAATCATTTAACACTACAAGATAGAATACTAACGAATGATGTAACCTGTAGCCAATGAACATTAATGTTTTCATTTGCCAAAATGTATCAACGGTAAAAAGTTCTGATAGTCGCTCTGCTGGCTTTGTGAATTTGCCACCAAGATCTCTTTCTGCACAGAACTGTAAATAAAGCAAATTCCTCAGTTCTGTGTGGGGATCAGCCCTGTGCACATCAGGTGAAAAAACCCATTTGGGACAACATAGGGGATGGTCAGCCACCTCAGCCAACACCTGGCACTGCCCACAGCCTGGGCCAGGCTCTGGCCACGGCCAGTGGCCTGGTGACCCCACGGCAATGGCCCAGCTGTCTGCAGGAGGAAACACAAGTGCTGCCTTTGAGTCAGAAACCTGAAAAAGGGGAACCGAAAGGGTGGGGTTGGCCGGCCCCGTCCTTCCTCCCTGCGCACCCTGCCGTCTCTCCCCGTCCCTGCTGCCACAGCCACCCCAACCCACCGGGGTGGGCGCGGGCAGCGGCGCGGCGAGACCCCGGCTGGCCGGAGCGGCGGCGGGAGGGCTCCGTGAGTATGGAGGCCCGGGAGCCATGGCACGGGGCAGCACTGGGCTGTGGGGTCCTGGGCTGATGTGGCTGCGGGACAGCCGGGGTGGCGGGAGGCTCCATGTGGCCTGTGCTGGTGGCCTCACACCTCTGCTGGGCTCCTTGGGGGCAGGAGAGCCGTGCTGGGCACAGGACATGTGGTGTGGGTGAGCCAAGCTGGCAGGGCTCTGCCTTGTCCCACAGCCTGACCAGCTCCGAGCAAGTGGCATCTGACCCCGGTCACCTGGCCATGGGGCTATGGGGTGCAGCAGGGCAGGGAGATGGGGTGGGGGTGCCAGGGGCTTCAGGCTGTGCTGGAGAAGGGAATCACAGTGGTGGGTGGGTGCCAGGGACCCCAGGGCTGCCTGAGAGCAGGAGTTGGGGTTCTGACAGGGTCTTTGGCCGTTCCACACCTGTGCTTTTTGCAGCGGGCACTGTTGGGGTGCAGCTTGGGGTTTGCTCATGAGTCTCTCCCATGCAGGAGGTTTCCTCCTCTGTCCCTCCCACCCATCATTTTTGACACCCTCTGGGCTCAACCTGAAACATGGGGGCTGTGAAGTTTGTCGTTCAGACAAACACCCTGTCACCCTTCCCTCTGGTCCCTGCCAGCCCCACATCAGCCAGCAGTGGCTCAGCTCCTTAGCAGGAATTAGGCAGCAGCCAGAGCTTGCCTGTGGAGGAGGGATGGCCCCGGGACCATGGTGGGACACAGCATCCAGTGACATGAGGCCAGCAGTGTGTGCCAGGCCTGGTGGTGGTCTCAGAGCACGCTGGGCCGAGGTGTGAGCATGGCAGGAAGTCGCACTAGCTGGGGGGGGAGGGCACAGGACATGCTTCCACCCACCCACTCGTCACTCTGCTGTCACAGCACGGCAGTGGTGGCTGTGGGGGTGAGCCCCGTGGGGCACCCACCATGCCAAGGACGGGCAGGGACAGAGCGGGTCTGGTGGCAGTGCTGGGGACAAGGAGGCTGTGCCATGATGGGGCACAACAGCCCTCCGAGACATTCACTGTCCTTTCCCCTCTGGCAGTTCCATCCAGAGGACGCAGTGAGGACGTGTCCCACCTGCCTGGCACTGCTGGCCATGACCCCACTGCTGTGACTCCAGGTAAAGCTCCAGGGACCCGGCGCTGCAGCTGGGATGGGCTGGAGCCCAGGGCCACTCTGCTCAGCCCCTGTGTCTGTGCCAGGGAGGGCAGCGGGAGCCCTCCTGCTCTTGGGATGCAGCACCAGCAGCCACACTTGATAAGTAGGGAAAATGAGGCACAGGGCTACAGCATGGTCCCAGGGTCACTCTGGGCTCATCCACCACCTTGCCCGCAGTCTGGGGGTCAGGGGCCACACCAGCCACCTGCAGCGACCCTGGATCCTTCCTCCTGAGGCCTCAATCAGCCCACTCAGGCTGCTGCTTTTTCCAAAAGGCTCTGATGATTAATTTTTTATAAGTTGGGGGTCTTTGACCACCCAAACAAGCTGGAAAGGTCTGAGCCATAAGGGCCACAAGGAGGGAAGAGGGAAGCCTGGGAGAGGGGAATCCTGCTTGTCCCCAGCCTCTCTGGGGAGAGCGGGGCAGTGTCAGTACTGCAGGGTCTGTGCTGGGAGGATCTGGGCATTGCCAGCAGATGGGAGGACACCTCTGCTCCTGTCCCCGAGCTGGGGAATGTCCTGGAGAGAGGCAAAGTGTGTGGGACCGGGTCCTGGCATCTTTGTTCCCCACCTGACCCCTGTTGTGAGTGAGCCAGTGCCCACGTCCCGTGCGGGGAGAGTTGATGGAATACTCGGCTGGGGAATGGGGAGCTGAATGCCTGTCTCTGGCCCACCTCTGAGCCTCCCCCCGAGGAGACAGGCTGTGGGGAGCAGGGGAGAAAAACAGCTTCTCCCAGGTTGCTTTCCAAAGCTGTGCTTGCAGGAGGAAAAAAGGGAACAAGGTGCGGGTGAAGGGGAAGCAGGGACTGTAGGTGGTCAGGCAGGAGACACAGAGCCGAGCTCCAGGGGATCACAGCTCAGCAATAGCCCCACACAGCTCTCTTGTCAGCTCCCCAGACTGCAATCAGGTGTTGGTCACAGCCCACAGCTCCAGCCACGTGGCTCTGGGGGATGCTGGACCCACCTGGGGGTCACAGTTCCTGGGCACAGCATGGAAGGATGAGGTGAGATGCGCAGACTGCTCCAAGAGATGGGCCATGGCAATTTCCAGCCCCTAAAAGCTGAGCAGCAGTGGGACACAGGGCTCTCATGTGAGCCCTTTCCTGCCCTGCCCTTCCCCGGAGAGACTCAGGAGCGCTTCGCTGAGGGCTGGGGGAGGATTTAACCTCTCTGGCTGCTGGCTGGAGGCAGCCTTTCAAGCCTGGCCACTGACAAGTGCTGCTCACAGGGGAGAAAGGGGGGTTGAGCTTCATCACTGCACTCCTGCGGGCTCCATGGACACACAGGGCAAGGATGACTTTAGGGCTACTCTGTGTTCTTGGCAGCATGGCACTGTGACTTTTCAGGGCCAGGACCTACCCACAGCTTTTTAGGGACCGGCCTCCCGTGGCCACCCCTTGCAGGCTGCCAAGTCAGCACGTCCCCAGCACGAAGTGGCTGCGGTGGGGCAGGAGGAAACAGCCCACACAGGCTCACATGCACAGAGCTGGAGGGGAGGAGCGCCTGCGGGGTGTCACAGCTGGCTCCCCGCTCGTCCCTGGGGCTCCAATCTTCCCCCGTCTCCCTCTTTTCTCCAGCTCTCTGTCCATCTGAATATCCTGGGGGCCTCTTCAGCAGGAGTAGGAGCCATCCAGGTGGTGGCTTAGGCTGCAGCCTGGTGTGGGAGAGGGGCCGGGAGAGGTCACATCACAAACAACCCAACACTGACCTGCACACACACCTCTGGTTCCCCCCGCCGTGGGGGTCCCAGCACCCTCTGGCTGCCCTTGGGGCAAGGGGGAGAGTGCACCTGAGCGAGGTCCAGCAGGTTTTGGGCTGAACAAGCGCTGCGTCGGCATTGTCTTGCCCACAGCAACCAGGTGAGCACAGCGTGGAGGCGGCCAGGGGTTTGACATGGCCAGTGTCATCCTGGAGAGCATCTTCTTGAAGCGCTCGCAGCAGAAGAAGAAAACATCTCCCCTCAACTTCAAGAAGCGCCTGTTCCTGCTGACGGAGAGCAAACTGTCCTACTACGAGTATGACTTTGAGCGGGGGGTGAGTCTGCAGCCACAGGGGCTGCGCCGTGGCGGTGTCTGGGGGTCACCAGCTGTCTGTCCCTTGCCAGCACGTAGCCCAAGGGCTGGTTGGACAGGGACAGGGGTTGGTTTGAGTCTCTCCAGGTCTCCCCTTGGTGACCATTTGAACCAAGACTGTCTCTTGCAGCGCCGGGGCAGTAAGAAGGGCTCCGTGGACATTGAGAAGATCACCTGTGTGGAGACAGTGGCACCTGAAAACAACCCTCCCCCTGAGCGACAGGTCCCGGTGAGGAGGGTCCCAGGGTCCCTGCGTCTGTGCCCTTGTCCCCTCGCTGGGGGAGTAGGGAGAGTCCCTGGGGTGGGTGGTGGCAGTGGGGGAGAGCCGTGCTTGGCATGAGGGGCTCTGTCCATACCATACCAGGGGTCCAGCTTTATGCAGAGCAGCAGGATGCCAAAAGCCCTGGGCTTGCTCCAGGGGAGATGCCAGCAGCTGAGCAACAGGGTGCCAGCATCCATCTCTGCCTCTCTCTTCCAGAGGAAAGGGGAGGATTACAACAACATGGAGCAGATCTCAATCATCGAACGGTTCCCCTACCCCTTCCAGGTGAGTCTTCGCTGCACCCTCTTTGCTGGTCCGCTCTGCCTGGTGGCAGGTCCTGAGGGGGGGACCCCACAGGGGCTTGGGGTCAAACGTGGCATCACTGCCCCAGTGCCCGGTGTCACTCAGCGGCTTGGGGACACTCTGCTGCTGTCCACACTGCATGGGGCAGCCAGGTGAGCCTCTCTGAGCCCCGAGGCAGCTCTGTTTAATATGGAAACCTGCTTCTGAGCTCTGTCCTGCCCCTTTCAGTCCCCTGGCTGATGCTGGAGGGGTGCTGGCTGCTCACTCAGCCCCCAGCCCAGCTGCCTGCCCTGCTGGCACCTAGTGCACCCCCGGCACACCGAAAGTCAGAGAAGGAAGTGGAAAGTCTCGGGGGAGGGGGCTTATTTTTAACCTCTTTGTCACGCTCCCGCGAGCACCGTGCGGGGCCAGCAGACACCGGCGGGGCTTGCTCGGAGTGGCCACAAGGCTCGGCTCCCCCCGTGCCTGCCGTGAGAGCCCTGCCCGCGGTGCTGAGGTGCCTGGTCCCGCAGGTGGTCTATGACGAAGGGCCCCTCTACATCTTCTCCCCGACGGAGGAGCTGCGCAAGCGCTGGATCCATCAGCTGAAGAGCGGTGAGTGTGGGGGCTCTGCAGCTCCCCTGGGAAGCCAACACGGGCACTCAGCTGTGCCTGTGGCTGGCCCAGAGTGCCAGGCTGCCGGGGGCTCGCTGGCTCGTGGGTATATACCCCGTGTCTGAGGAAGAGCGAGCTGCTCCCAGCCGGGGGAGTGGACATTGTCACCCTCTGCAGTACCACAGCTACCTCGGCTGAGGCTCCTTGCCCTCTCACAAACCTGCTCCAAAGTAGCTCAAGCAGGGTCGGAAATTGTTGAGGGCAAGAGGAAATAGCAGATGTGGCCGTACAGCTGTGCTGCCTTGGCATGTGAGGGTTGAGCGGCCGGTGCTTTAGGAAACATGGACAACAAGCCTGCTGGGAGCCAGGGAGCATCTTTCCCAAACCACCCCGAGCCTTGCTCGGTGCTGCTGAGCTAATGCTCAGCTGTGTGGCTGCTCCCTCCTCGAGCTGGGAGTGTTTGTGTTGCAGCAGCACTGTTGTGCCAAGGGGCTCGGGCCACCCAAAATCTGCTGGAGCCGCCTGTATGTGCCTCCTGGTGCATGTGTGTGTGTCTTGCTGCGGCTTTGTGCTGGCAGGGTGAGATTAGCTGCTTGAGTTGACACGGGGAAGTTGGCTGGAGCGAGGCGGAAGAGCGGCAGGCTGATAACGGGGAAGTCGGTTATCTCACGAGAGCCCTGCTGCTCTGCCCCGACAGGCAGCCTGTCCTCTCCCCACTTCACTGCTGAGGCAGGAGGGTTGCTGTGACAGCTCAAGTTAGTGTAAAATCCACAGGGAAAGGAGAGAAAATGCTGGCTTTTTGCTGCCGGGATGTCCTTCTCTTACTCCACCAAAGAAGGGGCTCTCTACACCTCGTGCAGCTGCTGTGGGCCAGCCCCAGGCTGAGGCAGTGTTTAGGCACATCCAGTTGTCCCTCTAGCTTGGGGAGAAGTATGAGGAAGCTGGTCAGCCTGCCTGGCAAGGGAATATTCTCCCTGCAAGGGAAGTCTCTGAGTGGGCACAGGGTGATGGCAATGCCCCATGGAAAAGCTGGGCACAGCACTGGCCTCCCTCCCCACTTCTGAAAAAGAAAAGGGCTCGAAAGAGCTGTGAACCATGGGTCAGAGCAGCCTGGATATTTTGGCTGGCAGGAGGGCCAGGTCCTTCTGTGACTGTCTCCATGTTCATGCCCCTTTGTAGAGCTGCTCAAGAGCTTAGATCGGATCTGAGAGCCAAGCCCGGCCCTTCCCTGTGGCACAGGGATTGCACAGCCACAGCACTGAAACAAGGGTGATGAGCTGAGGGAAACCTGAACATCAGGGCACAGGAGACAGTAGCACAGCTGAGAGGAGATTATTCAATGCAGCTGATCACCTGCATTCAGGGAGCAGAGAGCTCTTGCAGCAGGCTGGGGATGCAGCCCTGGGTCACACACATCTTCCCTCCTCTGCCACAGTGATTCGGTACAACAGCGACCTGGTCCAGAAGTACCACCCCTGCTTCTGGATCGACGGCCAGTACCTGTGCTGCTCCCAGACAGCCAAGAACGCCATGGGCTGCCAGATTCTGGAGAGCAGGAATGGCAGTAAGACACCAGGCACCCTCCCTCTGCCCCAGGGACCACCACAGGGATCTTTGCTCACCTTAGTTCCTCCTCTGTTCTGAAGGTTTAAACGTTGGGCGGTCACATCGCAAGACAAAGAAGCCCCTTCCCCCAACTCCTGAGGAGGACCAGGTAAAAGCCAACGTCAGGGTTTGCTCCAAGGTGTTGGAGAAAAGGTCTGCCTGGAAAAAGCCAACGTATTCAATGACTGCTCAGAGATGCACAGGCCAGGACTCTGCTCTGGGGAGGGATGTCAAGATGGTGACTTAAGGGAGAAGGAGCTTGAAGCAGGGGATGGAGCCCAAAGGCCTATAGGAAGGTCAAATTATCTCAACCTTGAGGTTTCCCAGGGCAGCTGAGAGATTTACTCCCTAATGTAGGCTGGAGGAGTCACAGGTTAAGCCAAAAGGTAAAGAGAAAACACTTGTCTTTTGTGGAGATGGGGAAAAATGTTTTGATAAAAAGTCCGGGGAGAGGAAATTGGTGTTCTGGTAGAGATATGTGTGGGAGCTGAGACAAACACTGCGCTGAGCTGGCCTGAGACCACTGCCCTGCCAGGCCTGGGAAGGGTCTCACGTGGTGTGTGTGCAAGCCTGACCATGTCCCACGCTCTCCTTCCCGCCGTGGGAAGATGGTGATGAAGCCTCTGCCTCCTGAGCCAGCCCCCAGCACAGCAGGGGAGATGAAGAAGGTGGTGGCCCTCTACAACTACGAGCCAATGAACGCACAGGACCTGCAGCTGCAGAAGGGCGAGGAGTACTTCATCCTGGAGGAGAGCCACCTGCCCTGGTGGAAAGCCCTTGACAAGAACGGGTGAGAGCTCCCACTGCCCATGGCCGTGGCTCTGCAGTGCTGCCCTGCCCTGGTGCTCAGGCCCTGGTGGGCAAACACACCCCTCTGGCACCCCGAGGGTGAGGACAGGCTGCCTGCCCACCTGTGGGCTGCCCTGGTGAGGAGGGGGAGGAGGCTGAAACCAGCTGTGGTGTCAGCCATCCCCACACATGAACCCAGATGGGCTTGCACCAAAGTTTTTGAGCCCTCCTGAGACAGGAATATCCTTTCCCCTTGGCCTCCTCCATCAATGTGTGACCAGCCTCTTTTCTCCTGCAGGAGGGAAGGATACATCCCCAGCAACTACGTCACTGAAACCAGAAATTCCCTAGAGATCTTTGAGTAAGAGAGGGCACAGGGACCTGGCGAGTTGCACTTGGTTGGAGACGTTTTTCCATTTGGTTCTGTTACCCTACACAGCCCCTGAGCCCAGCCTGGCTGGGTCACTCTCCCTCTTCCACATCCTCTGGCAGCCTCCAGCCCCTGGCAGCCATCCCTGCCCTGCTCTCTGCACCGCCTGTCCTGGCTGGGCCAGGGTCAGACCGGGCTGGGGACAGAGGTGGCTGTGGAGATCTCCCTGATGGCTGTGTCCCTGTTCCAGGTGGTACTCAAAGAACATCACTCGGAGCCAAGCGGAGCAACTGCTGAAACAGGAGGTAGGTGTTGCCTCTCGAGGCTGGATCTGTTCTACACACCAGCCCTCCATGGGCTGTTCTCACATTGTGTCCAGCATGGGACCAACCCTGGCTTGTGCCGGGAGGGGAGTGTTGCACCAACAGCCCCAGGAACATTCCCTATCCCAATGTGAGCTCCTCCAGGCAGCCACTTCAGGAGGTGGCCTCCCATGCAGGGAATGGAAATAGGACTCCTCTGACTCACTGCATCCTCTCCAGCCCTGCTGTGATCTTCACTCACTTTAAGTTTTGCCTGTCACAGTGACACACAGTCCCCACAACCACCCAGTGCCCTTTGCCCTTTCTGCTTTAGGGTAAGGAAGGGGGCTTCATTGTCCGAGATTCCACCAGCAAGACAGGGAAATACACTGTCTCCGTCTATGCCAAGTCCTCTGCGTAAGTGGCTCTAAGAACAGCTTGTTTCTCCCCCAGAGGGCCCCTCCAGGCACCCCTCACCCTCTGTCTCTCCTCCCCATGTTCTCCCTCTCCAGAGACCCCCAAGGCACAATCCGCCACTATGTCGTCTGCTGCACCCCCCAGAACCAGTATTACCTGGCAGAAAAACACCTGTTCAACAGCATCCCAGAGCTTATCACCTACCACCAGCACAACTCTGCAGGTCAGTGGCTGGGAGGCAGAGTGAAGCCAGCAGTGTTTTCACTGGCACCACAGTATCCCCACCTTCCTGTGCCGAAGGCAGGAGGGTTTTGTGTTCCCTGCTGGAATGTGGCAGGTAAGCCTGGAGTGGCAATCTCTGCTGCTGTGTTTCAGGGCTCATATCCAGACTGAAGTATCCCGTGTCTCAGCAAAAGAAAAGTGCTCCTTCCACAGCTGGCCTTGGCTATGGTAAGCCAGTCCGGGCTACCTCAGAGTTCCCTGGTTGCAGCGTTTGTTTCTGCTGGCAGCAACTTTCCCAGGCCGGGATCCTGGCTGTCCCATGGCTCATAGCCTTCCCAGGAACCACTTCCCAACTGCCCTCTGGTGATGGTATTGACCAAAAGACTCCACAAGCTACCTTGCTCCTGTCCCCTGGAGGAACAGGTCTCAGATTTTGTGGGTTTTGTGGATGATTTTTCAGGCAGAAAATGCTTGTGAGCTTTTCTTGGGCTTGCTAGACCAGATGATTGGGAGCACCGTGCAGGGAAGTCACCTGCACCCACATTACACTCACACTCTCTGTCCTAGGGTCGTGGGAGATTGACCCCAAGGATCTGACCTTCCTGAAGGAACTCGGGACAGGGCAGTTTGGCGTGGTGAAGTACGGGAAATGGAGAGGCCAGTACAACGTTGCTATCAAGATGATCAGGGAAGGCTCCATGTCAGAGGATGAGTTTATTGACGAAGCCAAAGTCATGATGTAAGTGGTGAGCACCGTGCAGGTCAGTGCTGGATGCTCCTTGCCAGAATGGCTGCACTCCTGGGAGGTGTGGAGGCACAGTCTAAGGCAGTCCCATACTCTGTAAAACGCACCCAAGATCCCACTGATTTTGGGCAGATTCCTTGGTGAGGTTTTCCACCATCAGCTGGGCCAGAAGCATCTTCCCTTCCCAAACTCTCCTTACTCACAGGTGCTTCCTTTGCTGCCTGGCTTTCTAGATGCTCAGAATTGCCTTTGTCCCCAACACAGGAACCTGTCTCATGAGAAGCTGGTGCAGCTCTACGGGGTCTGCACTAAGCAGCGTCCCATCTTCATCATCACCGAGTACATGGCCAATGGCTGCCTCCTTAACTTCCTGAGGGAAACACGGCAGCGGTTCCAGCCTGCCGAGCTGCTGGAGATGTGCAAGGATGTCTGTGAAGCTATGGAGTACCTGGAATCCAAGCAATTCCTGCATAGAGACCTGGTAGGGTTGTGACTGCTTTGTTCAGGCAAAATCCCACCGGGGAAATCGCCCCTTCATAGATAAACAGGATGCTTGGAGGGCTCTGTTGCTCTCTTTGCTGAGGACTTTATAGCTTGCCCCAGCCTAGGTGAACTGGCAGGATGAAGTGAGGTGAAGTGTTAGGTGGGTGGGGATGAGATGAAGTTCACCTGCTACAGGGGAATGGGAGAAGCAAGAGCAGGTAGAAGTGACTGTCTCCATCTCTCCATTCACAGGCTGCTCGAAACTGTTTGGTGAATGACCAAGGAATTGTGAAAGTGTCAGATTTTGGTCTTTCCAGGTCTGGTAGATGTGTCTGTGTCACTTTCCTGTCTCAGTACCCCATCTCCTCCTTCTACATTTTAGTCTTTGTCCCCACCACCCTCCAGCTGTGCTTTCCTATTGTCTTCCCATTTCATCTCCCTGGCTCAACCTTCCGCCTCTCCACTTTCCACCATCCCTTTCTTACTTCCCCTGGCCCTTTCCCTCCTCTCTTTGCATCTTCTTTCCCCCACCTCTAGTCTCCTGGCTGCATCTTGCTCTCCACATCCCCTTTTTGCTGTGCTTCCATGTCAGCCAATCCCTTCCACAATCCTGACTAACACACACTTACTGCTGAAACCCATGCAGAGTTGCAACCTCTGGTCATTCTGAGCCGCCCATTCCTCTTGGGCTTGGTCAGTTGTGTGGAGGAGCAAAATGTGAAATCCAAGTGAGGCACCCTGATCCATTTTCCTGCTGCAGGTATGTGCTAGATGATGAGTACACAAGCTCCATGGGGTCCAAGTTTCCAGTGCGGTGGTCTCCTCCTGAAGTGCTGCTGTACAGCAAGTTCAGCAGCAAGTCTGACGTCTGGTCCTTTGGTAAGAGCACGGCATTGATGACTTGGAGGTTGGGAACTCCTCTGCAAACCAGGTGCAGGTACAGGTGCTCCCATCCCATCAGCTCTCCTTGCCGTTCCCCCCAACAGGTGTCCTGATGTGGGAAGTTTACTCGCTGGGAAAGATGCCTTACGAGAGGTTTAATAACAGCGAGACAACCGAGCACGTTATCCAAGGCCTGCGCCTGTACCGGCCACAGGCGGCCTCGGAGCGGGTCTACGCCATCATGTACAGCTGCTGGCACGAGGTGAGTGGCTGTCACCCCTCGTGACACCTCCGGCCACCCTGGCAGGGTGACAGGGCTCCCCGGGGCACGGCTGGGGCAGACACGGGCTCCAGCCAGGCTCCCCTCTCGCCCGGCAGAAGCCTGAGGAGCGCCCCACCTTCACCGCGCTGCTGGGCAGCATCCTGGACATCGCCGACGAGGACTGCTGACCGCGGGTACTGCCCGCTGACCCCGGCCCAGCGCTGCCACTGCCCACCGGGACAGACCTGCACACCGGGCGGTATCGCGGCGTGGTTGTCACGGACACAGCACGGGCGAGCAGGAGCCTGGGGGACCCCCATGGCCGCGCCCACAGCCCCATCACATGCTCAGAGCTCCATCACCGCCCCGGGGCTCCATCACATCCCGGAGCCTCATCACTGCCCCGGAGCCCCGTCACCGCCCCGGAGCCCCGTCACCGCCCCGGAGCCCCATCACTGCCCCGGAGCTCCATCACATCCTGGACCTCATCACCGCCCCGGGGCTCCATCACATCCCGGAGCCTCATCACCGCCCCGGAGCCCCGTCACCGCCCCGGAGCCCCGTCACCGCCCCGGAGCCCCATCACATCCTGGACCTCATCACCACCCCGGGGCTCCATCACATCCTGGACCTCATCACCGCCCCGGGGCTCCATCACATCCCGGAGCCTCATCACCACCCCGGGGCTCCATCACATCCTGGACCTCATCACCGCCCCGGAGCTCCATCACATCCCGGACCTCATCACCACCCCAGGGCTCCATCACATCCCGGAGCCTCATCACCGCCCCGGAGCTCCATCACATCCCAGAGCCCCATCACCGCTCCGGAGCTCCATCGCTGCCCCGGAGCCCCATCACCACTCCGGAGCCCCATCACATCCCGGACCTCATCAGTGCCCCGCAGCCCCATCACCTCCCCGGGGCTCCATCACATCCCGGACCTCATCACCGCCCCGGAGCTCCATCACATCCCGGACCTCATCACTGCCCCGGAGCCCCATCACCACCCCGGGGCTCCATCCCACCCCAGGACGCTCCCGTTCCCGCTCCCGCTCCCGATCCCGGACAATAAAACCCTTCCACGGCCTCCCCGGCTGCGGCCGCTCCGCCCCGCCGGCAGGGGGCGCCCGGCGGGCGGGCGCGCATGCGCGGCGCGGGCGGAAGGGGCGGGCGCGGCACCGGCGGCACGTGAAGGTCGCGGCGCGGCGGCACCGGGAGGGACCGGGGGGACACCGGGAGCGCCATGGACGCGCCGTCCGCCGCCGGGCTGGGCGGGGCCGACCCCCAGCTTCAGCGCTTCATCGAGGTGGAGACGCAGAAGCAGCGCTTCCAGCAGCTGGTGCACCAGATGACCGAGCTCTGCTGGGTACGGGCGGCGGGCAGGGCCGCCGGCTCCGGTGACCCGGTGGCGATGGTGGGGCAAGGCGGGCTGGGAGGCCGCGCAGACCTTTGTCCCCGGGGGGGAGGAGGCTGATGGGGACAAAATGGAGCCGCCGTGGGAGCAGCCCCAGCTCCGGTGAGCACAGAGCGGGAGGGGGCGGCTCTCCGGGTACGGCGGGGCGGGGAGAGCCACGCGTGGGGAGGGGTCAGATGCGCCCGAGGGGATGAGGGAGGGTCCCGAGAGGATCAGGATCCCCAGGTGGGGGGGACGCCAGCGTGTCCGAGGGCTGGAGATGCCCAGAGGCACGGCCCCGGTGCGGGGTGGGGGGGGTCGGGCTGCGGTGCCCCCGGGACCGACGGGACCCCGCTGTGTGCAGGAGAAGTGCATGGACAAGCCGGGCCCGAAGCTGGACAGCCGGGCTGAGACGTGCTTCGTGAACTGCGTGGAGCGCTTCATCGACACGAGCCAGTTCATCCTGAACCGGCTGGAGCAGACGCAGAAGTCCAAGTCGGCCTTCTCGGAAAGCCTGTCCGACTGAGCCGGACCCAGCCCCCGCCAGGCCAGGCCCTCGCCCATGCCCACTCCTGGTCACTCCACTGCCCGAAGGAGCCAGGATCAGCTCGGGGGGTGGTTAGGATTTAATTAAATGCCAGTCTCGGGGAAGTTGCAGCCAGATGAGAGCCCACAACAGACACACGGATGCTCCACGTCGGGGTGATGTGCTGCTCCCGGCCCCGCGGGCCAGCGGCCACCTTTGTGCCAGGACCACGGTGCCATGCAGGGAGCATTTGGAATGTGCCCCCTCGGCTGAGCAGAGGGGTGCTGATCCTCGTTCCATGGGTGCTCCCAGCGCTGATGGGAAGCTCGGCTCTGGGTGAGGCCAGCCCGCGGTCGCTGCCTTAAATAGCGCTGCACAAACCAGCCCTGCTGGGCACATCCTCACCTGCCCTCGGGCACCATCGAAGGCCGGGACAGGCACCCTGAGCAAGAAGAGCATGTTGGGAACAGTGATCATCTCAGGCAGTGCCACTGCTGGAAAATACTTTCAGGCTTCCATAGGTAAATCATTCATATGGCCAAGTGACCAATTTTCACACTGCAGCACAACTCTGTCGATGCTGACTTGCTCCATTAACTGCTTTCCCTGGGTAAATGTAATAAATATTAACTGGGTCAATTTTTAATGAGATTCTCCTTTGTTCAGGTAGATCACTGCTGAGAATGGAAAATCTGGCCTTCTTGTCACTCCCTCTTCTTCCCAGTGATCCTATTTATGGCAAAATTAGTAGGAAGGGGGCATAACTGTCTTTTGGCTAGAAGGCCTTTTCTGAATTCTGAATTGTTGCTCAACTGATCTGGTCCCATGAATCAGACTTGTTTCTGGGGGAGGCTGTGGCCTTTCCTCTTCTTCCCCAGAAGGGTGACAGCTCCTCCTGTCCTCGAGAGTCACTTCTTTAGAGAGACTAAATGCAGGGAATAACTAACTGGCTGCTTTATAACCTCGTGCACCTTTACCTATGGAGGTCACTGGCGGGAGGCCTGTGGGTGTGTCTTCTGGACCTCTGGCCCCAGGACACAAAGAGGAGCTTCAAACTGGAAAAACAACCAACTACTGATCAGCTCTCCGGGAAGGCAGCAGCATTTCAGCAGTGTTCATATGCTGCAGGGCTCTGGGAAGCCTGGAGTGATACTGACAGTGGTCTGGAGCTCTACACAGGAGCCTGGTAAAGCACACAACCCATTGCAGGGGCTGCTGGACAGAGCATGTGAGCTCCTAATGTGGGTGGCTTGTAGCCAGCAGCCTTCCTGGGAACAAACTCAGGATGTGTTCAACAGCTATGCAGATGTAAACCCATGTCAGTGAGGACACAGCTGTCTAGTTATCTTTCAGATACTTACCTCAGTAGCTAAGGACTAGATTCCTGGAGTCGGTGATTCCCTCTCCTGTCCTAACTTGAGTTTCCCTGGAGCACTCACAGAGTTCTTCCTACCCCTGTGATCCTCCATGCCTTCCAGTGCTGACCCAGCTCTTGGTATAAATGTATCACTCACCACTTGGTAACTGAACAGATCAGTTTTTAATAGAATACAGGAAGCTTCATCAACCTGCACAGCAGACACTGCATGAAGAGGCTGGTCCCTCTGTAAGAGCCACAGCAGCGTGTGGCAGCACCACTGGTTTCACAGTTTGGGCTGTATTCTGTTTCTGGATGTGAATCTGTAAATAAATTCTAGCACAGTGAGCAAAAACAAGTACTTGACAGAGGAATTTTTGCATTAATACTCTCTGTACGTCACCTTTAAAGCCAGACATCCGTCTTCTCTCTGCATAACCTTAGCACCACGTTAGATCATTTTGTAACTGTTAATTCTGGTTTTAAAAAACAGTGTGAGCCTCCCCAAATGTGTGACCTGCCAAAGAGTCAGGGTTAGCACTGTGTTAGTGCTGCAGGCCTCTCTGCACAGCCAAGGTCTGGGTCCTAACAAGGGCAGATCAATTCTTCACATAGAAGAACAGTGAAGAAGCACAGGATGCCAGGAACCGGGCAGTTCCCAGGGCTCCTGTCTGTGGCCACAGGAGGCTGCTGGCCCTGTCAGCCTCCTGTTAGTGTGGTGGTGCCTGGGGCAGGCAGAGGGTAACTCACAGCTCCTGCTCCTGCAGCAGCATGTTCAGCCTTGCACTGGGAGCAGGAAGCCAGCAGTTCAGACGCTTCCTCACCTGCTTTCACTTCTCCTCCTCCTCCTCCTCCTCCTCCTCCTCTGCACTCTCAGAGCCCTTGTCCTCCGAGGGCAGCAGAGGCTGGTGCTGACAGGACTGATGTCTGTCTGCCCTGCCTGGCTGCAGGAAGAGGGGCAGGAGGTTGGGGGTGAAGGGCATGTCCCTGAAGGCGTGCAGGAGGAAGATGCCAGACACGATGGTGAGGAAGCCGCTGATGGAGCCGATGATGTTGTCCAGCACCATGTGCTGCCACTCCTTGAAGAGGATGGCTGAGCACATCATGACTGCTGTGGTGAACAGCACGTAGTAAATGGGTGTGACCACAGAGGTGTTGAAAATGTCCAGGGCTTTGTTCAGGTAGTTGATCTGGATGCTGATGCAGATCACCAGGCACACCAGGAGCACCCAACCCAGGGGTTCTTTCAGGACTGGCTTCCCAGAGAACAATTCTTTCAGGGCAATCCCCAGGCCTTTGACACAGGATACGGACAGTGAGCCAATGGCAGAGCAGACCAAAACATAAACCAGGACGTTGCTCTGCCCATAACGGGGTCCAGCCACAAAGATGAGCAGAAGGGAGCTCACCAGGACACACACAGCAAATACAATGAATCCTTGGGGAAAGAAAAATTCAAGAGCTCCATCAGAACACAGCAGCACCAGTGACAGATGCAAATGAACAGCAAGTAGAGGACAAGCAAGAAATTGCCCCATCAGCCTTTCTGGCCTCTATCTGAAGGGACCAGGGTTGGGAAGCCTGAGCAAAGCTGCAGAGACAGCAGCAGCTCCTTACAGTGTGATCACAAGTCAGGCTGTTGGGGATACAGCCTGTGCTGGGAAGGGCAGGGGCACAGCCAGGGGCAGGGGTACAGCCAGGCTCCACAGCACTAACAGAGGTGGGGGGCTTTTGACCACTCCAGCAGGAGGCCCAGGAGGGTGGCCAAAGGCTTGGGAAGCCATGGCTGAACTCTGCAGACTGCGATGGGATAAAAAGGAAAGTGCCACGTCACAGGAATGCCCTGCCAGCGCTCCCCCTAATGAGCAGCAACATCTATGTGTTACTCTGCTTTGCTCTTCTCCCTGTGCTTCCTTCCTGCATCTCTTGTAGCTTATTCTGCCATTTGTGCCATTCCCACATCATATCCTTGCAACTTGATTCATCCTCTAACATAAATACCAGGACTACCTGATCTTGGGCATAACTCCTTGAATCACTCGTTTATCTGTCTGAATTTCCTCCTCTGTCTTCTCTCAGCCATACCACTGCCATCCTTGTGTAAAGGAATTCCCTCTGCAATTCCTGGCACTGCCACAGGCCAATCTGTTCTGCTGAGAGCTGCATTTATTCCCCTGCTCCTCACTTTTTGCATCAATACTTCACAGACGGTAAAAAAACCAGCCCACTTGGTAACTGTTAATGATTCCAGTGGGGTGTGCAGAACAAGAAACAGCTCAATTACCATTTAGTTCGGTCCTTTCCAATTTATCCAAGGTGTATCTCACTGTCATTAGCCTGAAGTCAACAGGAAACCTTTTATTTTAGTACCTGGATCTTTGAGCTTCTCTGCCATTGATTCCAGGCTGGAAACCTCTTCTTCCTGTGGAGCATGGATCACCATCACAGTGGAGCCCAGGATACTCAGAATGCAGCCAATCTTCCCATGAACATTCAGCTGCTCATTCAAGAAGATGGAAGACAGAACTGCACTGAAAGAGAGAAAACAAACAAACAAAAAATCATCCGAAACCAATTAGGACAAGAAATGGATACCTGAGGGAAGAGAGCAGAGCAACTGCTTTCATCACTAAGGGCTGGTAGGTGAAGTGAGGGTGTTTCTGAGGCTGCTTACCTAACAAGGACACTTAGAGCACCCAGTGGAGTTACCAGTGTTGCAGGGGCAAAGGCATAGGCAGCGAAATTTGCAGCTTCTCCAACTCCCACTGCAAGAGAAACTCCTGTGAGCGTCAAAGTAGGAGCAATTCACCATTATACAAATTTGAGTATGGTCAGGAAAGCCTCCGTTTCCTCCTGGGCATCCTGTTTCTCTGAGGTACGTTGAGCAACCAGGGAAGAACAGCACCAGCAAGAAGAAGCAGAAGCCCCACACAGGTTCTCTTGGGAAGAGAAGGCTCAGTGTTATGCACAGGGATCCTTAGTCACATGTGCATCTACAATGAGCAGCACCCACAGGAAAGTATTTCCATAATTTCCACAAAGCTGAAAGGCATCTGTCCTTCTCCTGGAACACCTTTTACAGCTTTTTAAAGGGTAAATCAAGTACAGTTGGTTCTTAACATTGAACAGTGTAAAGTAAAGCTGCTGAAATTGCTGTAGCACTAAACCCACGGTGCTGGATGTCCCTCTATCATTACATCCTCAGGGCAGGCCACTTCAGAAGCACTTAACCCAACCCAGCTAACCAGCTCCTCAGCTCCTGCTTAGCAGGGAAACCTAGTAATGCATGAGACTTCAGAATAGTTTAGTTACAACTAGATCAACAACATCATCAGAAACTTGGATAAAACTCAACCAGTCAAACAGTAATGGTAATAAAAAAAAATGAAACCGACTGGAAACAACCACAAACACACACTTAAAAGACAAGGCTCTGGGGTGACTTAATTGTGGCCTTCTAATATGTGAAGGGAGCCTATAAGAAAGATGGAGAGAGACTTTTTACAAGGGCATGTAGTGACAGGACAAGGGGGAGTGGGTTAAAACTGAAAGAGAGTAGGTTTAGGTAACATACCAGGAAGAAATTCTTCCCTGTGAGGGTGGTGGAGCACTGGCACAGGTTGCCCAGAGAAGCTGTGGCTGCCCCATCCCTGGAAGTGTCCAAGCCCAGGTTGGACGGAGCTTGGGGCAACCTGGGATAGTGGGTGTTTCTATGGGAGGGGGTTGGAACGAGATGACCTTTAAGGTCTCCAGCAACCCAAACCATTCCGTGATCCTCTGATCAGTGTGCCTTACCACAGCCTGAGCGCGGTACTTACTGCACAGCAGCCCCGCCCACCAAAGCCACTCTCGCAGGTACGCGTGCCCTCCTTGCCCTGAGTGCGGAGGGAAAAAAAGGAGAAACCTCAGATGAAGCCGAACAAAAACTCTCGTCACGACCCTCGGGGAAGCCAGCGGGAGCAGCGCCCGGGAGCGGCCGTACCTGCCCTGGCGCGGCCGCGGCCGCACAGCCGGAGCAGCCCCTTCTTCTTCAGCACGAAGCTGCCGCCGATGAAGGCGCTGGAGGCCAGGGCCAGCCCCAGCCCCGCGCCGAACCCGGCCCCCATGGCCACCGGCACCGGCCCGGAAGAGCGGGGACGGAGCGGGACTGGAACAGCGATGGAGCGGAAGGGGCGGCGCGCCGGGCTCGGCTTCCGCGGGGCGGGCGGGGCTGGAGCGGGGCTGAGAACGGGACTGGGAACGGGAGCGGGGCGGGGGGAGGGAGGCTCTGGCAGCCGTCCTGAGCTGGGGTCTCCGTGCAGGAGTCTTGCCGAGGGCGAGGTAAGCGCGTGTTGCTGGCAGAGCTGGAGGAGGCGGGATGAGCAAGGGCAAGGACGATGCTCCGCACGAGCTCGAGAGCCAGTTCGTGCTGCGGCTGCCGCCGGTAAGAGCTCGGTCCCTCATCCCCCTCATCCCTCACCGAGTTACACCGAGCCCAGCCCGGCCTGCCGGCCAGCACCGGCTGCGGGAGGGGTTAACCAGGCAGTGAGGAAGCTGCGGGGCTGGGAAGGGATGTGGAAACAGGCTGGGTGTTTTGAGGCCTGGGTAGCCCATTCCCACCCTTGTGAACGGATTTTCCACGGCGTCCCCTAGAAAAGTGCTCCTGACACACAGAGCAGGAGGCTCAGAGACAACGAGAGGATTTGGGAGGGCATTTCTGTAAAGGTAGAGCTTTAACAAGTACCGGCTCTTTAGTTGCTGTGGCTGTAACTGCGCTTGTTGCTGTTTGTTAGGTGCTTAAAGCTGAGACTCTGGCGCCCAGCGACAGGATGATAAACTAAAGCACAAGAAGTTCCACCTCAATATGAGGAAGAACTTCTTTCCACTGAGAGTGGCAGAGCGCTGAAACAGCTGGCCAGGGAGGTTATGGAATCTCCCTCTCTGGAGACATCCCAAACCCACCTGGACACCTTCTTGTGTCACCTGCTCTGGGTGACCCTGCCTTGCCAGGGGGGTTGGACTGGATGATCTCTTCTTCCAGCCCCGGTTATTCTGGGATTCTGTGAGACTGTGCCCTGCTGAGACCACAAGGGCTTGGTGAGGGGAGCTGTAACTCCCCACAGTGCTGTGGAGCTCTGGCAGGTGTCTCTGTCAGGGACCCCGCACCACTGTCACAGCTGTGTCGTGCCAGGGGTATGGAGAGCACCGGGCATAGCAGAGCCACAGGTGGTGTTGGGAGGAGGATGCAGTTCACTGTGGCTCTTGCAGCTGCTGTCCAGCATGTGGATGGCAGGTGTTTAAAGCTGGGTAGGTTGGGCAGAAGCCTTTGGTAATTCTTGGAGGAAGCACACCCGCTCCTGAAGAATTCCCTTCTCAGGAATATGCCTCCACCGTACGGCGAGCAGTCCAGTCTGGGAATGTCAACCTGAAGGACAGGCTCACCATTGAACTGCACGGTGAGTGAGCAGGACCAGGGCATCTGGTCCAGGCACCTCTGCCTGTCCACAGGTGAAGCTGTGCCACTTGTACGTGTTGTCCTGTGAAGTTCTGCTGCCCAGGGCTGTATTGCCTAGGGTGGCTGTTGAGCCACAGCACTGACCTGTCCCCTGCTCTCCCCAGCGGACGGGCGCCATGGGATTGTCCGTGTGGACCGGGTGCCACTGGCAGCCAAGCTGGTGGATCTGCCCTGCATCATCGAGAGCTTAAAAACCATTGACAAGAAAACCTTCTACAAGACAGCAGATATTTGCCAGGTAGGAGCTGTCCTTCTCTCCTGCACAAACAGCTTAATTTGTTGGTCTCCTCTCCAGGAAAACCCTTGTACACGTTGGCAACTGGACACCCATTATAACATGGGTGTATACGTTATTCCTGTGTCTCACAGTATTAGCAGTTTAAAATTCCCCATTCCACTTGGTGTTTAGACACCTCATTCCTAAAGTGTGGAATGTGATTGTCCTTGTGACAGCTTAACTGCTGCTGTGTCCAGCTGAGCTGGGGGTGTGTCTCCCACACCCTGAGCCCCTGAATCCCTTTGGCTCACAGCATTCAGTGGGCAGTCACTGTTCCTTTGTGTGGGGATTCCAGATGCTCGTTTGCACTGTGGATGGTGATCTCTACCCACCTTTGGAAGAGCAAACCGTGAGCACTGACCCCAAGGCAAACAAGAAGAAGGACAAGGACAGAGAGAAGAAATTCATATGGAACCATGGCAGTGAGTAGAGGCTGTGCCAAGCCCCTCCACCCCACTACCCTGCATCTGAGCAGGGTGCTCACAGCTGCCAGGTACTGGCTGTGCTGCTGCTCCTTTCCAGGGCTCTCTCTGTTGCTGAAGGGATCTTCTCCCTTCTGACACGTGCTTCTCTCACTGAGCCATCTGCCTGACACATGAAATCTGTTCCCTCTATCACAGTCACTCTTCCCCTGAAAAATGTACGGAAGCGGCGATTCCGGAAGACAGCTAAGAAGAAGGTGAGTTGCTTCTCACACAGATGTAGATGAAATACCCAAGGGATAGGAAGGCAGAGACATTAGAGCTGTAACTGTGACTGGTCCAGAAGCCATGTGTTTTCTTAATATTTGTTCATGTTTCCTTGCCTGAGATGAGGGTGAGGGGAGGGTAGTAGATTTAAACACCTCTGTGGGTGCTTCCTCTGTATTTTCCAAGATGCTCCTGAGAGGAAAATCCTCTGTGCAGAGTACTGCTGGACCTCATTCCTGCGGCTGCCTTGCCACAGCACATCTCTTCCTGCTCATAGAGGAGAAAGGAAGGAAGACTCACATGGAAATGAGGCTTCACTCATTCCTGCTTTCCCAGCTTAAATCTTCTCTTTATGCAGGGCCCCTTCCCTTCCCCAAATAGTACCACTGTCACTTCAGCTGGGGGAGTGACAACAGATGGAGCTCAGAGATTGTCTCTGTGCATATGCACAAGCCAGGCAAGGTGTTGGGGAGATGAAGCACCCTGAGGCTGGGAAGACTTGTTCTTCTGTCCTTTGCAGTTTCTGAGAACAGGATTGAGTGTGATTCTGCATGACATTTGGGAAACAAATTACTTGAGACACTTGTAGCCCACAGGAGAGATTTGATATCACTGCAGTAAAATTCCTGACTAATTTAAAAGTGAAAAAATTAAGCCTTCTTTTGAGTGGGATGGGAAGGAGTTGAGCTGAGTTGACCGTCAACACCTCAAGGACTTTTTGCATACACACAGAAAGTCTTATGAAATAAGTAGTATAAGCAGAAAAGTGAGAGCACTCAACCTACCAAGGTACAAAAAAGATTGGGGGTTTTTTTGGGGGGTGCATAAATTACTTCACAGTTAAATATGAGCAAATGCTGAGCAGAAGGCAGAAGATCAGAAAGCCTTGAAACAGTGCTCTATCCAGAGGTGGAGGCTTGGAGTTGGCCAGCACCAGCAGCATGCACACGGTGTTTAACAGTGTCTCTGTTCTCTTTCCCCTCTCTGGCCCAGTATATCGAGTCTCCTGATGTGGAAAAAGAGGTGAAGCGTCTCCTGAGCACAGATGCTGAAGCTGTCAGTGTCCGTATCCTTTTAGTGGGAAAAAAGCTCAAGAGTAGGACAGGACATGTGTGTGACCTGGGGGTTCTGGAAAGAACAAGTTGAGCTTTGTGTGGGTGTGGGACACTGGGAGATAAACTCACAAGAGGCACTGAAGTTTTGGAGCTTCATCTTTGCCTTGTTCAAAGCTTATTGTTTCGTCAAGGTGGCCTTTCTTATGGGCTGTACTGTTGTACTGAGCAGGAACTGAAATAGTAGAGGAGAAGTCATCAAAAAAGAGATCTGGGATGTTTCATCCTGGGTATCTATAGGTACAAGGCCAGACTGGTTGGAGTGGCAGTGATCTGCCACTTTTAGCCTCTTCCATCACACTGCATCTTCCATGTTCCTCTTTTTCCCTTGACTCACCTGTTCTTGCTGTCAGGCTGGGAAGTCATTGCTGAAGACGAAACAAAAGAAGTAGACAACCATGGTTCACTCACCAGCCTGGACATCTCCTCCCCAGGGATGTCAGGGCATAAGCAAGGCCATGGCTCCTCAGGTGCAGTGGGGAAGGCTGTTTTATTTCTAGATGTGGTTCCTGGCAAGCAAAGGGCGCTGGCAGGTCATCAGCTGTGTTTTATCTCTTTTGCCCCCACATAGAACATGATGAACTGCGGGAGATATTTAATGATATCAGCAGCAGCAGTGAGGATGAAGATGAGAGGGATCATCACGATGATGAAGACCTGAACATCATGGACACTGAGGAAGACTTGGAGAGACAACTGCAGGACAAGCTGAATGAGTCTGATGGGCAGCAGCAGGAGAATGAGGGGTCCAACCAGATCGGTGAGTGACCAGCAGAGCATGGCAGAATTGTTGGCGTGCCAGGCAGGCTGTGCTTCCCAGCTCTAGTGCTGCTCTGGCTCTGAGCTCACTCTCCCTTCCAGCCATGGGCATCCAGAAACAGATTGACAACCTGAAAAGTAAACTCCAGGAGACTCAAGACAGGAGGAAGCGCCAGGAAGATCTCATCATGAAAGTGGAGAACCTTGCCCTCAAGGTGAGAGCTCTCCCAGGGTCTCTCCAAACCTGCTTAACACTGGCTTGCCATTAGATCCAGCAGGCTGATTTGGAGAAGCCAGGAGGCTTTGCCTGCTGGGTTAAAAATAGCTGTAGTGTGGCCATGCACACTGCAGCATCTCCCCATGGAGGCAAAGCAATCTGTGAAACTGGAGGAGATGAGGGGGTGGTTGTCAAAGCACCGTTTGACACATAGCAGCACCCATTCTGTTGAGAACACACTGGTAACTGTGGTCTCCGTGTTTGTCTCTGCAGACCCGTCTCCAGGCCGTGCTGGATGAGTTCAAGCAGCAGGAAGAGCGTGAGAAACAGCAGGTGAGGAAACTCCCACAGTGGAGTGGGAGGTGGTGGGGAACGACACTGTTCTAGGTTTGGCCTGACAGAGTTCCCCGAATCTTCTGCCACAGCAGCTGCTGTGAACTCCAGTGGTACAGGTCAGGTGGGGTTGTACCTCATCTGTAGTTGCATGGAGCTTCCCAAGGCAGAAGGAGATACAAGGAGTAGGATTGACTGCAGCCTTCCTTCTGGAGGAGACAAAACATGTCCAGTCAGCGGTCCAGAGCTGCCAAGATTGCTGCCTGGGGTAAAGCATGACACACAAACCTGTCAGCACTCATGTACCAGGAGGGCAGTGGCTGTAGGGTTGTGGCAGATTTCCTGCCTGGGCAGCTCTGTTCCAGCCAGGTACCAAGGCAGGAGGTTCTCACTCAGATCTCTGTGGGCAGTGCCAATTCTGTCCCAGAGGAGCCCAAGCACAGCTCCAGGCAATGCACAGACAGAGCAGCCACTGGTGTGGGTAGAAGATGTGCAGGAGCACAAAAGTCCTGGGGCTGCCCAGAGTCCCAGATGTGCCTTACTGTAACATATCACTCTCTCTTCCCAGATGGCATCCCTGCAGGAGCAGCTGGAGTCCCTCATGGAGAAGTGAGGAGTGGGCCTGGCTCTGTGAGCAGAGCTGGAAGTGGTGGTGGCCTGCCATGCTGAAGCCTTTGCTTTATCACACACTTCTGCTGCCAGATGTGCTGCTGAGCAGTGGTAGAGGGTCCATGTCCAGAGCTGATTTCACATCCACTGTGCTGGGTTTGGCTGGTGGAGCTAAAGAATTGGACTATGGCTACGAGAGCAGCCAAAACAACAGATTTACTGTAAAGAGTCAGCACTGGCCTCCCCGGGACAGCACCGTGCTGGTTTCTGCATCTTACTGAGCCAGGGGCTTGATGGGCTGTGGCCTGGTAGGAGTTTGTTCTTGTGTTTGAAGAATGCTTATATGTGCAAACCAAACTCAATAAAGTTTCCTTTTCAACCCTGGTCTGTTCCTTTGTGGTCTCCCAACCACCCAGCCCCTGGCAGGGAGCCATGCCTGGGCGCCTTTGGTGGGGCACCGCTGGGCTCCTTCCCCAAAGTGCTCTTGGTGGAGCTGGGTTAAAAGTGCTGTCACTCAGTGGGAGGAACGAGGCCCTCCTGATCAGGGAGTTCGTGTAATTCCTCAGAGACTATGCAGGCAAATCCCAGATTAACCTGACAGGGTGGGAAGAGGATTAGAAGGGCGGTTACAGAAAGCAACGGAGGACACCAGGGGCTTCAGTGAGTGTGTCCTAGTGGGGACACCCCTCTCACAACCCAAGGGCAGAGGAAGAAGGCTCTGCCCCAGCACAGAAAGGAAAAGGTCAGCAGAGGCCTTGGAAGATGATGTGTATGTCCAGATAGTGAAGAAAGAGACACCTAAGGAAGACGTGGAGCTCTAGAAGGGCCAGAGCGTGCTGGGGTGTGTGTGATCTGTGAGCAGCCATGGAGGAAACCTACCTGCTGAATGTGGAAGGGGTCAAAAAGAAGATTCTGCACGGAGGCCAAGGGGAGCTGCCAAAGTTGCAGGATGGGAGCAAGGTAAATTGTCTGGGTGGTTGTTCCTCCAGAGCCCTGGGAGAGGGAGTGGGTCTGGCATCCCTGCCCATCATGGTGCACAAGCCCAGCTCCAGGTCTGGGGAACAGTGAGAGCCCTCACAACACGTGTGCAGGAGGGGCTGGTTTGGGCACAGGCAGCCACGCTTCTCACAGTGACAGCTGGCAGTGCCCACGGCCTCACCCTGCACTGGGCCTGTGACATCTCCCCATGGCGCCATTAGAGCTCAGCAGCCCCATTGGGTTGCTGAAATCTGCCTTTCCTGCCATGTGCCAAGGAGGAGTGGGATGTGCCAAGGGGTTGCTCCTGGGAGATTCCCCAGCCTTTGAGCACTCTGGGTTCCACCAGGTCCTGGTGCACACTCCGAGAACACCCTCTGGGTTATAAAGGGGAATCCACAGGGAGAAGCAAGACATAGCATAGATGGATGTTAAGAGATTCAACCATCTGCTGGCTGTCTTAAGTAGGCAAGAGGCACAATCTCCTGCTGTGGGGGGAGAGCTGCCAGTCAGACCAGCACAGTGCTGGGAGCAGGCTTGACCCCACAGCTGAGGTCATCGTAGCTACTGAGGGGACTCTGACCACTGGGCTCTCTCTGGGGCAGTTCACCTTCCACTTCCAGACGCTGAAGGATGACTTTGAGCGGACAGTGATCGATGACAGCCGGGAAGCTGGCATGCCCATGGAGATCATCGTGGGCAAGATGTTCAAGCTGGAGATCTGGGAGACGCTGCTCAGCTCCATGAGGATTGGGGAGGTGGCAGAGTTCTGGTGTGACATCATTGTGAGTGAGGGGCCCATAGATGCCCACTCCCCCCCTTCCTGCAGAGCGAGGGCACAGCACCATGCTTCCCAGAGATGCTCCGACCTTGTCTGGTGCAAACATGGGATGTCACTTGGCCTCAGCACCAGGGGGGCTGCCCCAGACAAGGGGGTGCAGATGGTCCCTCAGGGCTGAGCGGGGTGCTCCCTCTCCTTGCAGCACACAGGCATGTATGCCCTGGTCTCCAGGGGCATGCGGAGGATCGCGGAGGGACGGGACCCCCTGGAAGGCCAGAAGCACCGCTGTGGCATGGGCAACATGTTTGACTACCACAGCACGGGCTACGATGACCTGGACGAGCTGCAGCGGACACCACAGCCTCTCATCTTCATCATGGAGCTGTTCCGGGTAAGGGGGATGGCAGGGAAGGCTGCCAGAGCGGGAAGAGCTGGGACAGGCCACTCAGAGCTCCTCCTGCCTGTGCAGGTGGAGGACCCCTCGGCGTACAAACGGGACACCTGGGCCATGAGCAAGGAGGAGAAGCTGGCAGCAGTGCCTGTGCTGCACAGCGAGGGCAACCGCCTCGTCCTGCGCAGGGAGTTCGCGCAGGCGGCAGCCAAGTACCAGGAGGCTGTCATCTGCCTCAGGAACCTCCAGGCCAAGGTGAGCAGGACCAACACCTCCCCAGCCCTGCCTGGGTCACCCCTCAAAGTGCTTCCCTGTGTGCCTTGGGTGCCTGGGATGGGGTGGACACAGCCACGAACGGCCCTGTGTTGCTCGCGGGGCAGGAGAAGCCGTGGGAGGATGGCTGGCTGAAGCTGGAGAGCCTGGTCACGCCGCTGGTGCTCAACTACTGCCAGTGCCAGCTGGAGCTCGGCGAGTACTACGAGGTGCTGGAGCACACCACGGAGCTTCTCCAGAAGCACAATGGTACCTGTGCCCTGCATCCCAACCCCTGCTGTCCCCAAGGCTCCCAGGGACTCCATCCTCTGAATCCCCCATCTGTGACAATGCTCATCCCGTGTCCCTCTGCCTGTGACAGTACCTATGTCACCTAGATCCCCACGTCCTAGTTCACCCTGCCCATGACACTGCTCATGTCCTTGGTTTCCCCAGCCCACCACACGATACTGCCCCTTTCCACGACTTCTCTTCTCCCCTGGCAGACAACGCCAAGGCCTATTTCAAGCGGGCGAAGGCCCACGCTGCTGTCTGGAACGAGCGGGAGGCACGGGAGGACTTCCAGCGCGTGGCTCACCTCGACCCCTCCATGGCGGCTGCAGTGAAGAAGGAGCTGAAACAGCTGGGGGAGAGGATGAGGAAGAAGCACGTGGAGGATCGGAAGCGCTACCAGGGCCTCTTCCAGTCGTCCCAGGGTCTGAAGGCCCGTGAGGGGCGGGAGAGCAGGGAGGTGGGTGATGGGGCACCTCAGGGTGAGGCTGGGGTCCAGGACAGCCCTGGGCAGGGGGAGCAGGGTGCTGAGACTGAAGTAACAGGACAACCAGGGGCTCTGGAAGCAGAACAAGGGACCCCCAGGGCTGAGGGTGAAGGGGCAGCACCAGGAGGAGAAGCCCGGGGAGAGCCTGTGGGAGAAGAGGTGGAAGGGAGGGATTGGACAGCAGTGGAGGAAGAAGTAAACCTGGGCACCTGTGGGGCAAAGTCAGAGAGCCTGGGAACAGAGGAGGAAGGTGAGGAAGAGGAAGAGAAGGGAGAGGAAGAAGAGGAGGAAGAAAAGGAAGAAAAAGAGGAGAGCAAAGAGGAAAAGGTGGAGAGGGGGGCAGAGGAAGAAGATGAGAAATTAAAAGAGGGTGAAGAAGTGGAAAAGGAAGAGGAAAAGGAAGAGGAAAAGGAAGAGGAAAAGGAAGAGGAAAAGGAAGAGGAAAAGGAAGAGGAAAAGGAAGAGGAAAAGGAAGAGGAAAAGGAAGAGGAAAAGGAAGAGGAAAAGGAAGAGGCAGTAGCGAAAGGGAAAGTGGAGAAGGACAAAGAGAAAGAGAGTCTACCAGCAAAACTGGGAAAGCCTGAAGCAGGGCAATGTGGGACAACAGGGGAGACAAAGGCAGCAGGGCTAGTGCAGGGCTTGGAGCAAGGAGCCAGTGGAGCAGAGGGAGCTGGCACAGGGAATGAGGCCCAGGCTCAGCCAAAGAGAACCCCAGAGCTGGGGGCTCCCAGCGAGGGGCTGGGTTCAGCTGAGGGGCCCCCAGGGCTGGAGGATAAAACATCTGGGGAGGCTCTGGAAGAGGTGAGCTGCAGGGAGCAAGGAGCAGGCAGTGGACAAGAAAATTCTGGGGAAGGCAACATCCCACCAGAGAGCTTCACCTCTGGGGAAGATGAGGAGCTGGGTGGAGGGGCAGAAATACCCTCCTGCTCCATAGCAGCCAGAGAAGGGGGTGCTGCATCCCTGGAGCAACGCAGCAAAGAGCAGGGCCATGACCAGCCCTGAGCAGGGTCAGTCACCCCTGCTTGGGGAAACAACTGCCAGGCCACTGACAAAAAGGCACAGCACAGCCAGCAGGGCTCCTGTACCCTGAGAAGGAGCACCGGGGCTGGGGACTGGCCCGGCAGTGACACGGGAACAATGCTGTCCTCACCCTGCCACCGCCGGGCCCACCAGCCCCACTGTGCAGCAGCGCCCGCCGCACCCCTGCCCCGACTCCCCGGCTCCAGCGCCTTTCAGCTGGGCGCCACCGAGCTTTGCTGGCTGAGAAATAAAAGCTCTTCCCTGGCACCATGGGCTGGATTTGTTCCTGAACGTGACCAGCTTCCCTGATGACATTCCACACCTCCTGCCTTGCCCTGGAGCCCATGGCACAGGGATGGGGCAGCTGGTGCTGCTCTTGAGAGGAGTGATTAAGGAGGCTGCATGCCACCCCCCTTAAGCTCCTGAATCTCTCCTGCATGAGTGTCCCCAAACTTCCCTGCAGTGGCACTGTGACAGGCCTTTTCCCAGCAGTGCCAGCCCTTCCAGGCAGGGGTGAGAGCAGGTCCAGCCCAAAAAGTGTCTGTCCTGGGCAGACTTCACCATCAGCCAAGTCTGGGCAGTGGAGAGGACCCGAGAGCCCCTGGCCTTACCCTGAACTATTCTTCATCTGAATCCCTCATTGTGCCACAGTGAACATGGGCAGCACTTGGGACTGAGGCACCCAGGCACCTCTGGGCACTGAAAACTTAATGGAACGCCGGAGAGAAAGGAGGGAGAGGACTGCCTTGCCTGCCCAGCATCCCACTGCCATCTACATCCTGCCTGGGACTGAAGGGTTTCCTACAGCAAAAGCTCCTGGGTGACAAAGAGGGATTGTCCCCACACAGCCCTTGTCCCACTCCTCAGGCTGCCACATGGCCTGGGCAGACCTTGCTGGAAGAGGATGAAGATGGTGGTTGGGGGACACACGTGTGTCTGGGGATCTTGGGGCTCTGCTCACAGCTTCTGTTCTGCCTCAAGTGGTGTGGACAGCCAGGGTGACAGTGCAGGCTGTGTCCCAGCAGCCCTGCAGGAGCAGTGCCAGGATGGCACAGCAACGGGAGCTGACTCAGCCGAGATGCACGGATAGAAGAGGCCAGAGCACTGATCCAGGTCTCAGTATAAATACAAATTTATTCTCTTTCCAGATCAGAGATGCCACAAAGCAGTGAGGACAGCAGCACCACAGTACATGGTTACCAGAGCATTAACCAGCCTGCTCCCCTCCCTGACACATCCTAGCTCCCAAACACAGCCCAAGCACCCAGCCTGGCCCCCTCTGCTCCCCACACTTGGCTCTGGGGCCAGCAGCTCCTCATCCTGCCCTTTTTCTTCCTCCAGCTCCCCCCCAGGCTGGATACTCCTGACCACACTCTCAGGCCAAACCTCACTCTGCTGCTCCCCACACTGTTCCCATCTTGCCCCTGGGATAACAGAGGGGTCCAGCTGGGTCTCACAGGCTGGCCTGTGGGCCCTCTGACCCACAGCCTGACACAGCATGCCCAAAGCCACCCTAATGCCACCACACTGCCCTCCTGCCACTCACCTGGCCGGGACAGCGGAGAGCAAGGACAGCCACCCACGCTGCTGCCAGCAGACACTGGAGCCCTACACACTGAATACCCCTGGCTGTAAGGCTCACACTGCCTTGTTCTTGGTGTGGGCACTGCTCCTCACCTCTGCCAACACCCCAAAGCCAAGCCCACAGCCCTGGGCCTGACACCCAGCCCTGGTCACAACTTCCCCAGGCAGCTCAGCCCCGCATCCTGTCCCAGCCAGCAACAACAGCCCTGGCTCTATCCTTGCAAGCCCTGCTTAGGTCGGATATTTCACCCCAGTGTGCAGCCCTGCCCTGCCCGGAGGGCTCAAGCCTCTCATCTTTCCACAGCCTCTGGCCCCAGAGCACCAGGGCCATCTCAGCCCCTGCTCTGGGTTACCCTGCAGCACCTGACTCTGCCTCTTTCTCAACATAACACAGCACAAGACAGCCAGCCCGAGGGACCCCTGGGGACCAGGAGCCACCACCCCCAAGCCGCCCTGCCAGAGGCAGAACAGCCTCCCTGCACTGCCCCGCTTTCAACGAGGGCCTCCAGGCCCCCAGCTCAACCCAAAGCTGGGGACAGCAGCAGGGCAGCTGCTCCCTGGGGGTAGCAAGGAGATGCCCTGCCTGTCCTGCTGCCCACCCACACTGCCACGCACTTGCATCTGACCAAGGTGGCCGCGGGGCTGGAGTATGGCTGGAGAAACCCCTCCCTGCCCAGGGATGGAGCTGGGTCAGTGCAGGACAGGCTCTCTGCGCCATGGCAAAGGCACGGATCCCCAGGAAACCACGAAGTACCTGCTGTGGGTCCAGCCCTCACTGAGCTCCCTCACAGCCGCCCTGCAAGGCAACACCAGCAACAGGGAAGGTGCTGGTTCCCCTGGGAGCAGGAGTTGGGCTGGTCTGAAAGTGAAGGGCAGCTACACTTAAGGTATTAGAGTTTAATAGAGTGAGCCCATGAGGGTATTTAAGTACAGTATATATATATAATATATAGAAATATATGCAAATTAAACAACAATAAGGCTCTGTTATAAAGACCCTCTCAATATAAGGCTACTAGCTGGGCTGAAGCTCTAACATGGACTCAATCCCTACTCCATAAACCTCACAGACTCTCTCCTGGTGGTATGTGCCTAGCTGGCTGCAGAGCCTTGGGTGGCAGAGCTCAAACCGTAAGGCTGGCAGCTGCTTACTGTTATAAAGAGTTATTTTAAAAATTGTGTGGCTCCAGGAGTGTTTTGGTGCCCATAAACCTGGAGGCTCCTGGGCACAAATGAAGAGTGGGATGCTGAGCTCAGCATCCCCCGAGGGCTGCAAGCAAAGGCAGCAGCCTGTGGCTGCCAGGGGAGACAGGCAGTTTTCATGGCTTCAGTTCTTTCTTCTGAACCATCCCACCCATGCTTGGACACTGTGGCTGAGTGACCAAACCAGCCTCCTGGGGAGCCCACAGTCCCACTCCTGCGTGACCCATGTTCCCCTGAGATCTTCTGGAGCTGGCAAGCATCCTGCACCACCAGCTCGGAGGGAGTCTGTGTGAGGTCTGCTGCAGCACAGGGAGCATGGCAGGGAGAGAGGGGGAGGAAAGCAGCCAGGTAGCTGGTTAGGAAAAGCCTCTGGCTCACAGGAGGTGTTAGATAAGGGAGGTCATACCTGAAAGAGAAATAGACAGGTCAGGAAAATAGAATCCAGAGCCACCTGGTTAGAAGGGGGCTGCTGCAGAGCCAGGAGGATCCTGCTCAGGGATGGCAGAAAGTGGCCAAGAGTCTGCATGGGCAGACCTCATGTTAGTGCTGGCACCAAGAAATGTCTCCCTCTGGCAGCCTGGGCAAGAGACCAAGTGCTGCTCCTGGACTGGAGCACAGAGGGAAAGAGGAGAATGACCAACAGCAAAACCCACTGAGTGAGTGGAGTGCCATCCACACACACATCCCCCAGTCTCCATCCCTGCTGGGAAGAGCCGTCCACGAGCAGCCAGGAGGGTTTGCACCATTGCTTCCATCTCATCGGGCAGCTGGGGCCTCGACCTCTCCTGCAGAGGGGTCTGGACAGGGATGAAGCCAGGAGGTGGCTCAAAGCTGTCGCTGCAGGTGGGTGCTGGCAGGTCTGTCCATCCTCATAGTGGGAGCCCCACAGGGTGCAGGTCCTGAGCAGGGCAGGAGGCTGCCTTGCAGCTCATCACAGGGATCTGTTTGGTCTGTGCTCTTGGCAGCTCTGATCACCTCTCCTTGCAGCTGTGAAGCCTCTTCCTCCTCCTCTGTTCCCAGGCCACGCACCCATCCCAGCAGCACTGCAGCAGCAAAGCTCTTGGCTGAAGCACTACAGGTCATCAGCTGTGGCAGGGAAGCTGGGATCGGGGCAGGGCTCTGTGGGGAAAACCTCACCTGAGGGAGCAGTAAGAAGCGGGAGAGGAGGATTTCACTCAAGTACCTCGAGAGTTGGGGAAGGCGCTCCGCAGCTTCTCCATTATGTCTTCCAGGCACATGCTGACTTCCTGGGTTTTGGCTTCCACCTCATCTGCAGTGGGAGAGAGAGCAGGTGGGTATGAAAAGGCTCTCTGGACATCCACCTGGCTGCCAGCATCTCTGCAGGATGGCAGGGTGTGGGCAGCATGGAGACAAGGGAGCAGGGCCAGGAGCTCAGCCCAAACCTCACCTGCAGTTTCAGTGTCAGGGGTGTTGTGCTCTTTCTCCTTTGCCTGGCTGCCTTCTGACTGATGTGGAGATGAAGCCAAGGAAGAGGCTGCTGAACCATTGCCTTCTGACTCTGCTGGAGGCTGGAGTGAGAAGAGTTGTTGTGAGGAGGTTGCCATGATCCTCTGTCCTTGGTTTCCCCTGTTCCGCCTATCCCCTTTGTGCCATTGTCCCAGCTCTGCTGTGGCAAAGCCCACCCCAAGGTCCCAGATCTTTGCTCTGAGCATACCTGCAGCAGCAGCTCCCTCAGCCTGTGCAGCTGTGACTCCAGCTGCTTGTTGTGGTCCTCCAGGATCTGCATCCGTGTCTCCAGGCGGCTCTTGTGCTGCCGGAGGATTCGTGCTTCTGCCAGGAGCTCGTCGTTACGTGGGTCTTGCACTGATTCGGGAGAGCCTGTAGCCAAGGTTGGGGACTCCACTGCCTCATCATGCTGCCATTTCAAACGTCTCAGCTCTCCCTGGAGGATCCTGCGGGACAGCCCAGGTCAGCATCCCCACAGTCCTTCCTAGAGACTGCTGGAAACACCCGGGAGCTGCACACTGGGGATGGCCCATGACTCAGACTAAACTATGCCATTTGTGAAGCTTAAGGGCCAGGATGCTGCACTGCAGAGTGGCCTGTCTGTGGTTTTACCCCGCTCAGGGAGTTCACAGATATGCAACCACTTCCCAAGGGGCTGAAAACAAGGGCAGGGAAAGCATCACCTCCTCCTGAGCTGATCTGCCCTGCCTAGAGCCTCACCCCATATGGTCCAGGGCAGCACTACCACTGTACACGAGGGGCTCAGGGACAAGAAAGACAGAGTGCCCTGGGGTCACTTCAACTAGTTTGGGATTCAGGAGGGGAACAGGTTCTGGGGATGTGGGAAGAAACATTTTGGGAGAACAGAGTTATCTCCCTTCCTTGGAGAACACACCCTCACTGAGTTTTAGTGGTCAGCTTAGACACACTCCAAACCTTCCCTCTCAGCATCTGCAATCCCCTCCTCCAGACCCAGCTGCATCCCCTGGCTCCACTCTGAGCTCCACAAGGCTTCTCCAGTCCCTTCTCCCCTCTCAGGCTATAACCCCCACTTTCAGAGTTGCCCCTGTCTCTACCTGTTTTCATCCTCTAAGTGAGCCAGCACTCGCTCCAGCTCTCCCTTGTCATCCATGCTGAGGCTTCCTGGAACCTGCTGGCTGCCCCCAGGCTCTCTGTCGGTGATAGGGCTGGAATGGCGCAGCAGGTACTGGTCCTCGTCCCTGTTCCAGCAGGTGGAGAAACACCTTAATTAGGGAAATCATGGGATTTGTGTGCCCTTGGGGAAGGACAGCACAGAGGGAGGCAGTTTCAAAGGGGAGCTCCTTCTGGCTGCTCCAGGCCTGGAGCTCAGAAGGGGCTCAGCATCCCTGGTAGCTGGGGGTGCCCGAGAGCCTCTCACTCAATGGGACTGGGAAGGAAAGCATTTCTGTACCCTGGCTAGGCGTGGATAGAGCCACAGGAGCCCTGACTCATCAGGAGGTGAGGGGAAAGGAAGGGAGACAGAACTCACAGGCTGTCATCAGGGGACAGGCTATCACTGAAGAAGGAACAGTTCTGGCTTTCCATCTCTGCAAGCCTGGAGGGAAGAGAAGAAGGTTGAAATACAGTCAGAGACACCCTGAATGTCTGCTCAGTGCACCCTACTTAGGGCAGCCCCTGCAAGACTCCTCTCTGGCAAGGTCTGCCACCTGGCCTGCACCAATCTGCCCTTCTGCACAGGCTCTGGAGAGTTTTGCCTTTTAAAAAAACCAAAATACACTGCTGGGTGTAAGTCTCTGGAATAAAGAGCTGCTGCTGTGCAGTTGGCTCAGCCTCCTCTCTCACAAGCAAAGGAAAGAGGTGTAAGAATTCCAGCTCCAGCCTAGGGGCCTGAGCTACAAGTACAGGCTCCCTGTACTCCTTGGGTCCACACGGTGAGGGCAGAGACTCCACAAACCACAAGGCAGCAGCAGTGGGAAGCTGGCAAACAGTTCTGGTGAGGACACAGACAGAGCAGAACAAGACACCGAGGGATGTGCCTGGTGAGAATCCATCCAGCAGCTACTGGGGAGAGCAGGACAGAACACGGAGGCTGCTGCATCCCCGAGACATCTGCTGTCAAAGGCATGGTCTTTGCTGCCAATTTACACAGCATCAGCCATGTCCCAGGCAGGTTTGCCTGGCCCTGCAGCATGCTGGGAAGGGTGGAGGGGTCTGTGACCATACATCTGCCCCAAAAGCTGCCCCCCCATACCCATCAGCATCATGCTCTGTGCCCAGGCAGGACAGCAGAGCCCAGTGGTGGTACCTGCTGGCAAAGTGCTCGATCCGGGAGTGTGTGTCGGCGTGTGGCAACATCGGGGAGGAGGCTGGGCTGCAAGAGATGCACACTAGTCAGCAGGGCTTGGGAGAGGCTCATCTCACCCGGCTGAAAAGAGCCAGGGACAGGCTGGAGAGGGAGGCTGAAATCTCTGTTCCTTTGAGAACAAGGCGTCATATCACCCTCCGAGCAAGTGCTCCTCCAGCCCTCCCCCAGGAGCCCTGTATGAGCTGAGATGCTCCTTCCATCCACAGAATTCATGTCTCATTCTGGGCCCAAAGACAAAACCCAAGGCACAGCCAACTCACGTCTCAGAGAAGTCAGCCTCGAGCACAGACTGGACGGGCAGGTAACCCCTCTGTGGGTGCTTGCTGAAGTACTGCTTGGACCGAAACTTGTTCTTCAGTGTCGTGGCAAAGTCTCTCATGTTCTCACTGGATGTGGTCTGCAGAGACCCAAATATGACAAAAGTGCTGCTTAATGGAAAGTGGGGGACCACAGTTCAGTACCCACAGGAAAGACCCCTCAGGCTGGGCATGAGCTCCATGGGGGAAGAGGAAGATAAAACTGAGGAAGCAAGGAGGGCACACAGCAGCTCTGTCAGTCATGGGGCCTGGCACAGGGCAAGCTGGGCATTGGGGACCGTGCATCCTGCTCACCATGAGCCCCAGAAGAGCAGGGACACAGGCAGCCTCCAGCATGCAGAGTGTATGAAACTACACAAGGGCTTCGCTTGTGGGGCTGCACCAGCCTAAATATCACAAGGCTGCTGCCATCAACGGGACCTGCTCTGAGCCAGGCCGTCCCAGCCCAGCCCAGCTCCATACCGGGGTGTAGTACTCCATGATGGGGTAGTGCAGCTTGTTGCCCTTGCTGGCTCGCCCGGTGAGGAAGCAGGTCTGGCAGATATCCACATTGAACTGCTTCAGGCTCCGATACCTGGAGAGGTCAAGAGGCCATAGAGATGCACTGGAAGTCATCAAAAACACGTGTTTAAAGCCCAAGAAGAGGTCAGTGGGAGGGGACAGAGGTGGCCTGTGTTGCTCTAACACCCCAGTGAACCCACAGTGCTGATGGCTGAAGTCCCCAGAAAAGCAGCCTGCTCCTTCCCCTTAGCTGGCAGCTGCTCTGCCCTGCCCGAAACACTGCTGGCTGCAGAGCTCCAGGCTCCCCCAAGAGCACAGAGCAAACTCAGCTCTTCCTGCAGGACACCACGTGCTCCCCTTGGGGCCAGGGTCACATATCACAACCCTTACCTGAACCCTTTGATGGGGCACTGCCGGCAGACGGAGCACTTGGTCTGGTGCTTCACCTGCTCAGCCATGGTCACCCGGTGCAGCACCGCCAGCCACACCATGGACTGTGGCTCCAGGTTGGCCCACTCCAGGAACTGGGACGCCTCAATGGCAGACTTCCCATTACTCTGGGGAGGGGAGAAGAAGGGGCTGCTCAGAGCTGGGACCCGGCCGTGGTGGGGTGCAGGTCCCCTGCCACCTCAGGAGCCTGTCCCCAGCACGGCTGCTGCAAACAGGGCGAGGGCCGTGGCCCCACACTCACGAAGCGGAAGCAGCTGCGGATGCTGGGCTCCACATTGCTGCCCCCAAACGCTGCCACCTCCCCCAGCTGGCGCGGGACCTGGATGGCCTCGTGGAGCAGGACGCCGAGGTGCCGCTGGTCACACAGTCCCCCGGCGTTCGCCACTTGGCTGAAGAGATCTGCGGGCAGGGCAGACATGCAGCTGACACCCCAGCACCCCAACAGGAGGCAGGCATGGGGGAGCAGTGTGTGGGTCACACCAGGGACCCCCTGACCGCCTCCAGCAGGGAGCTCAAATAAGAGGAAAAAACTGAGCTATGATTAAATAACCTTTACCAGTATCCTTCCAGCTCCTAATAACCAGTTTAGAGTCTTCTTCAGACAGGGGCTACATACATCATTTATTTAACAGCCACAGCTAGCCTGTCCTCTATGAATCAGCTCAATCCCTTTATTTAACCCCTTGGTGCTCCTTATGCTACACAATATTCCCCTCCACAGCATTCCATGGTTAAAATGCAGTGAGGAAAGCAATGTGCCTGAAACCTACTTCCCCACACCCATGTGCTCCCTGGTATTTTCCTTCTGGAAAGCACTGGATAACTTTCCTGTGTGCCTTCTCTGCACTGTTCCTTACAGTGCCATGCAAGCAAGATCACTGCAGCACCAGTCAGTCTACAAAAACACCTCCTAATTTCGGTGGTGGCGTAGGCCTGGAGAAGGAGGGAGAGGTGATGATGCAAGCATCTTAGTCACTGCAGGAAAGCTTTCTTTGCTCCTCCTGGGCAAAGAAGGTGTAAGCCAGGAAACAAAACCACTCCTGTTTTCCCCAGGTTAATTCTCACCAGGTTGTGGGGGAGGAAGACAAGGGACTCACACTGAAACTTCTCCTTGACCTCTGTCCCACACAGACACGCAATGCCTGTCTTGAAGGAGAGAGCCCTCATCTTCCCGCTGCGGCCGCTGCAGGACGAGACATTGCACAGGTTGGCAAATGTTCCAGAGTGGGGTTTTTTTGGCAGGGGGGTCATCAAGGCAAGCACACACCAGGCAGCCCCCCCTCACTAGCAGCCAGAACCTTTCAACAGCAGTGCCAGCTGGAAGAGCAGCACAGAGGTTTCCTCCCAAGCATGGCAGCCCCACAGCTCGGGGGACACTGAGGGAGAGGTACCTGTCAAAGACGTTCAGCAGCCAGTTGAGGCTCATGTCCACGCAGAGGGGCACGTTCACCAGGATGCCCCGCTCCTCCTCCAGCCGCTCGTAGAGGGCGGTCAGGCAGTGGATGACCTCCACCACGTCCATCGCCCGGTCGCTGGGCTGCAGGTCATGCTCATTGAAGATTTCCAAAGCTGTGCCCAAGGTGACCATGTCCACTGCACAGGAAGCACGGGCAGAAGGATCAGAGGGAAAGGGAGGAAATCACAGAGGTGAGAACCAAGAGGAGAGAGATGCAGCCCTGTCCTAACCTGGGGCAGTGTTAGTCCCACACTGTGTTGGGAAAGATGCTGGCAGGATGGGCACAGCTCCTAGAATTCTTCTCCCACCTGTAAACCTCTCCCAAAATACCACATCTCCACCTTGAGCCACCATTCTCTGTGACCTTCTTTCCTCATTGCTATGTCCAGCCACAGCCGTGAAAATGCTATCCATGGAAAGCTCTGTGCAGAGCCCAGTGCTGGCCTCTCTGCACATGCCAGGTCCCTGTGGGGCAGGTGTGGGGGCACAGACCCACACAGACCCCACAAGCAGCTGCCCAGAGATGGATCAGTCCTGTCTCCAGCTCTGATAGAGTGAGGGAGTTGAGGCACAAATCCAAAACAGGGCTAGGACACCGTGAGCTTTCAGATTTCTATGGCTGCAGGTTGTATGTGCTACTGTGTTAGCAACCAGCAATATTGCTTTCCTGAAAACCCTTCCACATCTTTGAGACCATTTATGTTCACCAGGGGATTGTGTGCCTTCTCCACACTGTAACTTCACTCTGTGGAAAAATCCTCCCTTCTCCTGTCAAAGCTGCTACACTTGCACTGGGAAGCCCCAGCTCCCGTGCCAGGGAGTATCGCTCCTGCCCACCCTCGTGTCCACACTGCCCACGACTGCATATGGCTCTGATCTATCCCTCACTGCCTCTTTCCTACACAGCCACTCCACCAAACTTCTCATTATGGGAAAGCTGCCTTGGCAACCTCCTTGCCCTTTTCTCAAGTATATCTTGAATAAAGAGCACTTATTCAAGTCATTTCTGGGCTGGAAAGAAGGCGACAGCACAGCATGTGAGATGCAAGAGATGCACAACCAAAGATGCACAAGCAGCACATGGGAGGGCTCTCCTTTACTCTTCACCCTTGTTTCCTCTCCACCTTGCTGCTGCTGCAGGGACACTTTTACAGGGTGGCCAAAAGCCAGCTGCTGCTTTCTTCTGTTTGCATTACCTCATCTCTGAATGCCCCTGGGTACAGGGCAGCCTCATCACCAGTGTCGTGAAAATACTCCACAGCCAGGGCTCGACTCCCTTGAGAACCCAACCTCCTTATACCCTGGCTCATTGCCTTCCTCCAGCCCTTCCACAGGACTGCCTGGGACCCCACTGCTGCCTGGCTGTACCTCCTCTCCTTCACGAAAAATTAATTCAGGAAGGGGATTTCCCTCAGGCTGCTGCTGCAGGATTTTTTGACAGAGCCTTAGGTGAGAGGTTTTGTCAAAAGCTCTGAGCAGCCAAGGATGCTGCATCTATCAGATTCCCATCTGCTTGCTTGCCAGTTCCACCAGAAACTCCTCAGCAGTTTCCAAGGAGCAGCTACCTCTTGAAGAGATGTTTGAACTCCTGTCGTATCATATTAACCCAGCTATTAATCCTCCAGTTTTCACCAACAGGGCAGAAGCCAGGTTTGTTGGCTCCCTCCCTGCTCTTTAAGCAGTGAAGCCCTCTCTGTCCCTGCCAGTGAGGCTGGTTTCATCTCTCACTTACATCCACACCTTCTCCATGCTCCTTTGGAGCTGCTTGGTGAGCTCCTGCCTGATCCCACGGCTTTGTAACTCTGAGCTGGACCACTTTGTTCTCAGATCCCTTTGGCTAACACCTACCCCTGAGTCATTTCCACCCCAAGCCTGTAAAGAAAGGCACTGTCAGAGACTGGTGGATTTGCTCAGCTTCCCAGGCTGATCTTCCCGGTTTCTCGCCTCAGCTACCTGTCCCCTGGTGCCTCCTGCCTTTGATGTGCTGATAAAAGCTTGTGTTAGTTTAATGCCTTCACTGAGGGAGACCCAGCAGGAGGGAAACCCTTCCCACACTCACATCGAAGGGCTTTTTGCACCCGCCGGAGTTTCATGGCCGTCCGATAAGCTGAGAACTTGATGTTGTTCAAATCCGCTGCAGTGACACAGGAAAACAAGAATAAAACCACGGCACAACATCCTTATCTCCAGGGCAGGAAGCAGCAGTTGCAGTGCCCAGACCCCAGCCCCACCAGCAGAAGCAGAGCACGTGCAGGAGGGTGAGGAGCAGAGCCTGGCAGGGGTCACACCCCCCTGCTTTGGGGGACCCTGTGCCACAGAGGGGAGCAGGTGGCCTGAGGGAATCCCACGTGCACCCCATGCTGCAAAGAGGCAGATACTACTCCAATGGTTCTGTGACAGCCTCCTTACCCAGCGTCTGGTACAACTCTGTCATCTTTGGGTGGTCCCAGCACGTCGTCTGGGCCTGGTGGCTGGAAGGAAAATAGATGGAGACCAAGAGTCAATCTGGTAACCAAAAGCTGCCACAAGAGATTTAAAAAAGGACCTGGCCAGCACTAGGAGGGAGCATTTCAGTGTCTGCAGACGCTGCTGCATCCCACTGAGCACGTTCCCCAGCCACAGCAACATGAAGGATACCCACAGTAGGATATCCCCACTTGCTGCCAGCCCCCTCTCCTTCCAGCCACGGTTTCCCCTCATCTTGGGCATCCCAGCAGGCAGGGAAAGCCTGGTTGTGCCAGGCTGGGCAAGACACGCTTCACTGGAGGTGAGATCTCACTCCAGTCTGTTCACTGCCCCCCTCTCCCAATTGGTCCCCAATTCCTGATCCTGCCAGGCCAGAGAAGACCACGGGCTGTGTCTGGGAACACACTCACTTGATGTAGTATGGCACTTTGTTGGGGGAAATGGCTCGCTCCCAGGGAACCTGGACAGAGGCTGCAAGGAGAGAAACGTGTGTCAGATCAACACCAAATGCTCCCCTAAGCTGATGCTGTTTCTGATGCCAGCCCAGCAGGACTGTGCCAACAGGTGGGTGCCTCTGGAAAGGCTGTGTCTTCCCAGATCACCAGCTGGAGGTGTCGGTGCAGGCAAGGGGATGCTGCCTATAAGAAAGGCACGAGACTGCTGGTCTTGTTAGAGACACCTTTCCTCTCGAGACAGGGGCTTTGTACCTGGCTGAGCTCAGAACTCAGGAAAACACACTCCCTGATGCTTTTGATGATGCCCGAGGCAACTCTATGGCCACCAGTGGGCAGGACTCATAGCAGATGAGATTTGGGCACACAGACACAGCACTGCCTGTTATGGCCTGGCTCAGACACCCGAAGCATCTGTTGCTCCTGTTACTCCTGCTCTGTGTGCCAGCTGCAGTATCTTGGGAGGATGAGGATTCATCCCACACCAGTTGCCTGCCAGCCTGTGTTGTATAGAGGATGGAAGCCATTGCATGACCCTCGGTTATTTTCCTTTTTCACAGGCAGTGTATCAATTCCAGCAACTGGAAAAGTTATCCTTCCCTTCAGATAGGGGTACACAGTCTGGAGAGAAGCACAGGCCAACAAATCCCACTGACATTCAGAGACTCTGCAGGGCTCAGCATTTCCAAGGACAGACCCCAGGCTCTGGAGCACAACCTGCTGCCCACCCTTTGCAGGTCTGAGAGCTGTCAGCCAACAGCTCTGATATGTAGAAACAGCACCCCTCTACCTCACCACATGAATAAAACCTCCTGAAAATGCACATTTTTAACCTACAAATAACTAACACAGGAATTGAGGGACAGCCTCTTCCTGCCATCTGTTGTCTTGCTCTGAGGCTGACACAGTCCCGGTGTCCCCTGGGAGCTGCTGCTGCGAGTGTCACAGCTCTGTGCTCTGAAGGGAAACCACACTCACGTCCCACCCTTGGTCCCACAAGGTGAGGAAGCACTATGCCAACTTTGGAGATGCCTTCTGCTTTGGCTCCTGTGCACTGGGTACCAGCCTGGGCCCTTTTCCAGCCTCGTGCATGGCTCTGGCCTCAGCAACAGGACTTTGCACCCTGTTTTCCTGTGCCACAGCCCAGGCTGCTCTGCAGAGGCAACGTCATGGCGGAAGCCAGGGGGACCCGCTCACGTACAGGAGAGGAAGTGCTGAGAGCCTGGTCCAAAGTCCCGGTGGGCATCTTGGAGCTGCTTCAGGCGTTCGTTTATGGAGGCCTGGAGAATGGAAAAATAATGCACTGGCAGTCCAGCGGGCATTTGGGATTGATGACCCATTCAGGAAGGCTTGTGGGTAGACTCAGACATGCCCCAGCACACAGATGCTCTTCCTTCCTCTCCTATCTTGGTATTTGTGTCCCTCAGCCTGCTAAACCCTCTGCACCTCCTCCCACAGGCTGAGGCAGCACAGCCACATCTCCAGCTCACCTGCATCCACACTCTCACAGACATCAAAGCAGTCACAGCTGGTACTGACCCCCTCCACCAACACATCCTGATTCTCCCTTTGTTCCTCCCACTGCCTTTTCCCAATGAAGATCTCTGCAGATTTACCACTTTCCTCACACTGAACTGATGCTCTCCTCCTCCAGGAACATCCCTGCTGTGCCAAACCTTACTTTATCCTCCTTGAAGCTCAGCAGTGACAGCCCTTCCCAGCATCCTCCTGCCCATGGTTTGTTTGCAGTGCTTGCTCCTGACTCCTTCCCACCTGCAGCTGTTTCCAGCGGGTGTTGATCTGCTCCAGGGTGCGGGAATTCTCCATGCACAGGTGGACATCTGAGATGGCAAGCTGGTGTGCAAGATCATTGACCACTTTCACCCCATCCTTCACAGGGGAGAGCTCCTCTTTGAACAGCTGGAGTCCAATGCCCAGGGACACAAGCACAGAGCAGGGTAAGAAGGAAAAGAAGCAGGTGAGCAGCCAGGACTTGGATCAGATTCCTTTGCTACAAGCTAGGGTGGGCTAAGCTAGTGGCTGCCAAGCCACTGCTGACTAACCCTCCCACAGGGTACCTTAGCAGGGTTAAAAATACCCAACCAAACCTATCAGGCTGCAGATGACTCCTGATAAATGCAATGGTGACAATGATTCAACTATGCTGAGCCACTGTACCTGTGTAAGGTCTGTGCCATGACGAGGCACTCAGCATGGCCAGTTGTTCAGGACACTGCTGGCCAAAACCTCCCTCACAAAGCAGGGGGTCTGTGGGAAGGAGGACTTGGCCCTGAGATGCCAGGCAATGAGGTTGCCTTGGACTGAGCAGTCCATGGGAGCAGCTCTGTCCTCCTGGGAAGCAGCATTTCATCACCTCTGGGGCAGAGGTCGGAGCCTTCTCAGAGCCAGGAGTACCTTGGTTGACTGGATGTGCTCTGGCAAGGAGTCAATGAAGAGGTCCCCGATGGGTTCCCAGGTCTCCCTCACGCTTTCAGCCTGGTCCAGGGTCGTGCTGAGCTCTTCCATAGCCCCTTTAATCTCCAGCAGCTGCTCCAGTGTCCGTTCAATGTGGCGGTGCTGGTCCACGCACCGGGCCGTGAGCTTCTCCCACAGCTCGCTGGCCACGTTCGCCTGCTTCCAGACAAAGCGGCTGATGTTCTGGATCCGGTGCCGGGGAGACACATCTGTGAAGGCAAAGCAGGAGGGGAACAGGGATCCAAAATGAGAGCCCAACCCAGAGGAGAGTGGGGCAAGGGATGGAGAGCGGACGGGGAAATGGGAGATTAAAAAATCTAGGGAAAACTGGGAAAGGGGAAGGAAAACAAGCAATAATAGTATCCATCTCTGCACCAGCTCCTCTAGGTATCCAGCTTCTCTATCCTCACAGGCAGAAGCCATGCTGCCTTTTAAAAACCCACCCCAGAGCACATGTGGTGCTGCCTCATGAGATGCCCCCCTCATGATGGACTGCACCAGGAGCCTCTGCCTTTTCCTGTGCCAGTCTGACCTTTGGCCAAAGGACTGGGCACAGCCTGGGCATGGTGGTGTGAGGTAGAGCACTGATGTGCAGCTTTGTGCCACACCAGCCACCTCCACTCCACCCTCTCCAGACCAGCCCAGGAGGAGCTGGGAAACCAGAGAAAAAAAGGGGAGCTCCACAGACCTTTGCTTTCTAAAGCTGGTTCTTCTAATTCCTCAAATGGGTGCTGGGAAAGGAAAGCCTGTGCTGATTCCAGGACAGAGTAAATGTATGGTCCCCGAGACTTCACTTCTTCCATGAAAGCCTGGAGAGCAGAGCACAGGGATGAGACAGCAGGCTGAGGCAGAAAGTTGTGCCCTGGCTGCCCCCTTGCCAAATGCTGCAGTGATTTATTCACCCCAAGGCCCAAACCTCACTGGACACACAGAGAGAAGTCAGTGTTAAGAGAAATATTTTTGCAGTTCAGGGAAGGAATGGCCACCTGCCAGAAGGTGACTCCTGCAGAGGTTTGGCCTGCAGCTTTGCTGGAATGGGGAGACAGAACAGAGAGCCCAGAATGGTGTGTCTGAGCCAGGGCTGCACAAGAGGAACTGTTTTATTTATGGTGCCTTCAGGGGCACTGCTTGGAGACACTCCTCACTCGTGCAGCGAGAGCATGGCCACGCTAGCAGTCCTTCCAGCAGCCGCTCAGCAACAGGTCCAGCTGCTGCAGGAGCAAGGAGAGGAACAGCAGGATGCCCCAAAGCAGCACATCTGCCAGGGAAGACTTCAGAGGCATGCTGGTTTAGTCTGTCCTCTCCTCCCCTCCAACTGCAGTTCCCACACCAGTGCTGTCTGCTGGATGGGCTGTTTGTGCACCAGGGAAGCTCCATCAAGGATGAGGGATAGCAGCAGTAAACATTTTCTTTTTGTTTTCAAGGTAAAAACAACTAAAGCCCAACAGCTACTGGCAGTGAGAAGAAAATGCTGTGAACATGGGAGCAGGAAACTCTGATCTGTCTGGGTGTAGCCCAGCTTTAGATATGATGATAATGTGTTCAGTAATCACTCTGTTCCAGCCACAGGACTGCCCCTAGACCAAGCAGCCTTCTCAGGCCCCAGGATCCCAAAAGCAGAGGCCAGGGAGAGGTAGGACTTAGGGTAGCCACTACAAATGGCAGGCTTCACCACCAGCTGCAGGTGACTCAAGGCTGTAATGTGGGTTTACTGTCTAAAACCAGATGGGCTCTGCCTTTTTTCAGGAAGCAGAGGTGGAGACAGTCAAGGACTGGTGCACCCACAGGCTGTGGCACGGGCAGTGACATGAGGCACGGGTCCCAGGCTGGGCTGCCCACCCCAAACCCATCCCAGCAGTGACCAGGAGGCACAAGGAACGTACCGCGTGTGTCTCCTTCTCCTGCTGCACCAGGAGCACATCGCCCCGCAGGGGCAGCTGTGCCGACAGCTCCTCATCCTTCTGCCCCAGCCAGTCGATGATCTCCTGCAGAGGCACCTGCAGCTTCCCACTGTGGTCAGAGAAGGCCTCCAGCCGAGCCCTGGCAGGAGAGCAAGGACAGTGAGATGGCAGATAGACAGACAGGAGAGGAGCAGGTTCCCTGAGGAGGGGAAGCACAGCACCGTGGCTGGGTGCTGACCCCCAGGACCTCCTCAGTGACTGGCAGCACACCTCAGCATGGGCTGTGCATGACCCCCAGCCAGCAGAGAGGCTACGCTGCCAGGTGGGGTGAAGCACGGAGGCATTGGGAACAGGAAACTGAAGCTATTCCTCACCCTGGAGCCCAGAGTAGAGGACAGTCATTCCATGTTTGCCTGTGGGTCAGAACTGCTCTGGCTAGCATGGGGGGCTTGGGATGGCATTTACATGTCTGGGCAGCTTCCAGGAGCCTTGGATTAAGGCAGGAGACAATTAACATGCCCCAGTTAAGCTCTCTGTCATGCTGGCTGTGGAGCTGAAAGCTCTGACAGTCTGGAAGGCATGTTCCCCTCACACAGTGGAGAGGGCTCCCAGTGAAGGGACAGGCACAGAGCAGGTGGAGACAAAGCCCTGGGGCAAAAAGAGACAACTGCAGAGGTGGCAGAGGATAGAGAGACAGAAGAAAGCAAGCAGGAGTGAAAGCAGGGAGGGAGGAAAGGACAGGATGGGTAGAAATGGGGGAGATGCTTTCCAGCATAAGGAGATCCAAAAGTCTGTGGACCAGAAGGGGAGCCGAGCCAAGGTCACTGCGCATTCATGTGCCTCATCAAGCAAAAAAGTTCAAAAACCTCCTGACAATCACAAGCAGCAGGCAAGGCTGGAAGGCCAGGGCAGCCCAGAGCTTGCTCCAGGCAGGACTCTTACCGAAGGCTGTGGGATTTTTTTTTGATCTCGTTCCAGCAAAGATTCATCTCCAGAGGGGCCTGGGGCCCGGCAGCACTGCTTGGAGCCCGGGGGGTTACACACGAAGGTCCTGCACCATCCTGCGAGGCTTCAACCTGGGCAGAAACAGAACCACACTGCACCCAGAGATCACTGCCTGGTGCTTTGAGAACCTGCTTGGGGACACCCACCCTGCTCTGTACTAACCCTGACTGGTTTTTCAACTCTCAAGGGGGCTGCCTTGCTCCTTGAGTGGTCTGCTAGCAGCTCCCAGGAAACTCCTGGTGGTCCCTGGAGGAAGGATGGAGTGACAGCTCCAGCAGCACTAAGAGCAAAGGTTGAAGGGAGGGCTTACTGCACATCTCCTGCTCTCCTCAGTTATCCAGCAATGAGCTTATCTCACTGAGAGCTGTTAAGCCAGAGCTGGTCCTTATGTGTCACAGTGCCTGCGGGGCTAATGATGATTTTTCCCATATTATTCAGGGCTGCTGTGCTTTGAGAAGAGGCTGATCCTGCTGTTCCTAGGCACTGAGGGGATCTGCCAACATCCTTTATGCCATCCCCAATACTGGGACTTGCCACCTGCTCCTCTACAGAGGCTTCAGGATATTCCCTGCCTGCATGGCAAATCTGAGAAGCCACTTCTCCTCCACAGATGCTGCTTCTCCTCCGCAGCTCTCCAGAATGAGCAGCCGTGGGAAGGGTGCTGCGAGAGGCCATGGAGAGATGACAGCAAATCCTAACCCAGCCACATGAAGGAAGCACACTCAGCTGGAAAAACTGGGTGCTGGTCCCTGGACAACAAATCCTTGTTGGAATCCTCTCCTGAGCCTTTAGCACTGTATCATGCCCCTGCTCACGGTGCACTCTGCTGCACGTGCTGGTGACAGCAACACACAGGATCAGAAGCCCCTCACACAGGACTCAGCGAGGGAGAGGGGAATTTTTTTTCTCCAAAAAACACAGTTTATTAAGTAAAACACATGGACACATTCCCACAAGTGAGACATCAATGAGTTGTGTTGGAGAAATGGCAGCATTTCGATCGACTGCTGCTTTGATATTAGAGCTCGCTTGAGATAATTATCCCCAGGTGCTTAATCAACCATAATTAAATGTGTTAGTACTTTCTAAACAGAGCAAACAACAGGCCAGATAAGGGCAGCTGCCTTTGGGGGAAAAGCAGCAGCTCTTCCAAGGGGAATGTGTAAATACTTGTCACTTGTGCTGTCCAAGGACTCATGGAGGTGTCTGGAGAAGAGATTCAGCCAAGCCGAGGAAAACAACAGGCAGGAGAAAACAACCAGACAAGGAATTTGGCTGCACAGCTAAAAATACCCCCTCCACACCAGTTCTCAGAGAAAAATCAAATGATCGCCAAGACTGGTGCTAAGTTTGATTCATCTAAAAACATCCAACAGGCTGTTCTCTGCCTCCCCATCCTACCACTCCTAAAACACCGAGAAAACAGAAAACCATCACCCACAGAGTTCACAGGATTCTTGGGGCCACAAATAATAATCCACTCGAGCTAAAACTGCTGCTTGCACATAGAAAAATCAATACTCTGCATGTGCAAGTCCTCATGGCACTGAAGTAGGTCATTCCCATGGCACTGCCAGGGAATGCTCCAGCCCTCCCCTCTATCCCAGGGGATACCAAAGGAAGGGATCAGCTCTACCTGGGTGCAACTGCAGCACAGCTCAGCAGACAACACAGTCCTCCCAGCCTCATTCAATAAGTTAAAAGCCCACCACGCCTGCAACTCCCAAACCCAGTAGATAACCCTGTAGCAATGACCAAGCAGAGAGCAGGTGCTGAACATCTGCCTCCCTCGGACAAAACCCCTGCGAGCGAGCAGAGGCAGAAATAAGCGCTTTCCCTCTGAGCATCCCCTCAGCATCCCTTCCCCAGAGCCCCAGCTTGGACCCTCACTCCCCCTCCACCCCGGAACAGGTTTATTTTCGGGCGCAGAACACTCACGCAGGCTCTGGCAAGCGCATCTCCCCGTGCTCAGCCCCAGATCCGCCGGAGGAGCGGGCATCGCCTCCCGCCCCGCCGGCTGCCAGCGGCAGCACCCAGCAGGGCAGCGGGCAGGCACTGGGTGCCCGGCAGAGCTGGGCGCCCCGAGCACTGACCCCCCAGGAATGTGGAGGGAGGCGGCAGCGCCTCAGAGCCAGCCTCAATCCCAGCTTTGTCCAGTGGCATTCCAGCAGCCTCCAACCTGCCTTAACCCCGTGGCTGCCCCCAAAGCACAAGGGGGGCAGAGATCTGCCCACTGCAGGGCAACCCCGCGTGGGACATCAGGTGTGTCATTGCTCTGGGCACTGGGGAAGATGCATCCCTGCAAGGGCATGGCAAAGGGGATGACCAGCAGAGACCTTGGCTCAGATGCTGGAGCACATACAGAGCAGACAGGGGGTGTTTGCCAGGGAAGAGATTTATCTAGGAAATTATCCCATCAAGTCTCAGTGAACCAGAAGGTAAATCGGTTCTTGAGATCTAATCCCAAAAAAGTCAAAGATGCCCTTGTTGTCCCCCACGTGCTCCAGCACAGTGTTGGGTACCAGCAGATGTTCATGCCAGCCTGGACCAAGTGCAAATAGTTTCTTTTTGCCAGAAAGCTCTGGGCTGGCTTCTTGTGTCCCCCACAGTCCTGACGCCCAGAATTTTTATCATGCTCTCTTCCACCTACAGGGAGGGAAAGAAAAGCTCCCAGTATCTCTCCCTCTCTTCCCCTCCTTCCTTGCCTGCACATCTGACGGGTGCTGTCCCTCCCTGTGGGACCAGCACAGCCAGCTCCTCTCCTCACCACCTCTCGGCTCCAACAGATGGGAGAGCAGCTGCCAGACTGGAGGAGGGGGCTTCAGTGAGGCCGGGACACCGCTAAGAATGGGCTGTCTGCAGCCTGCCAAGAGCTTTCAGGACTAGCATGGACAAGAGAGGGAGGCTCTTTCCTAGGTGGTAACAGCAGAACCTTCAAACGAGGTGGACTGTCATTAACACTGCTCCGACTCCTGCTCCCCTTCTCTCTCCCAGCAAATCCCAAAGGGCTCTGATCCCCTCACAGAGGCTTGGGCTGCTCAGGCAGGTCAGGAAAGACATTTCCCTGCTCACCTTGTTCTACCCCTCTCCCTCCCCACTTCATTTGCTGGGCTGTTTATCAACCACCCGTGCACTGGCCCAGCGGCAGCGTTGTAACAGCCACCCTGGGGCCAATAAACCCTGACTCAGCCACCAAGAGCCTGCCCCCTGCCTCATTCTTGCATGCTGGAGCCTCTCCAGAGACAGCTCTGCCTTCCTCCCGCAGCTCCCTGAGGCTGGAGGGATCGAGGCTGATGGTCAGCCACAGTAGGGAGAAACGTCAGGCTCAGCCTTTGCTTTTCATGCTCAGCCTTTGCTTTTCATGCTGGAAGCACACCGAAAAAGGAAAAGGCAGAGCTGGGACCTCACTTGTCCTGGGAAGAACACTGCCAGTGCCCAAAGGAACCTTTGGCACTGTCCATCAGTCTCCAGTCAGGTGAGAGGTACCCTGGGACCAGCAGCTACAGGCAAAGAGGGATCCACAGCCTGGCAGAGCCAAGGCAGCATTTCCCCACCCTAAAGGTGCTAAACCAGCTCCTGACAGCTCAGTGAGAGTGCAGGCAGCTTTGCAGACAGTTTCCAGCACACCTTTCTGCTCTTCACTCTGCTCTGCTATTTACCCGAGGTCCCCAGACCTTCCTTCCCCTCTGGTGAGGAACCTGGCCTGAGGCTCAGAGACCCTGGGGCAAGGAGGAGGGAGACCAAGATCTGTCCCTCAAGAGAACGAGATTAGAAAGAGGTCAGACTCCTTCTCTGCCTTACAGCATCCACCAGGGGCTTATTTCCAAGCTCTTCTCTGCAACCAGGAAGAGCAGAAACCTACATTTTCACCAAAAGCTGACATTCTTCCAAGTTTCCAGGGAAAAAAAAACCAAAAAACAACCAAATACACAAGAGCTGTTAACAGTAGCCTCTCGCTCTTTATTGTGAAAGAGGCTTGAAATCCAGCCCTGCAGGTTGTCTCTCCTCCCCTGCTTTGGGAAACACGTTGCAGCCGGAGCGCTGGAGGAGAGCGCCCGCTCTCATTAAGTGCAGCCGACGGCGGGGCTGGGGCTGGCAGCCTTCCCTGCCACCAGAGAGCCTGGTGTGCCCCACAGAAATCTGCAACCTCTGCCAAAAGCTGCCACGAGAAAGACTCCCAGAGCCCAGCTCTTACCTGAGACAGCGGGCGGGCAGTGCTGCTGTGCTGCGCCTGGTCCGGGATGTGCCACTCAGGACATCGCGGGAGGACGTAGAGCCATTCCTGCATCACCAGGGGCTGCATTAGAACTGATGGTCATGGGGATGGAGCACCTGAAAAGCAGCGTTAGAGTCCCTGGGTCAGCTTGCACCTCCTCATGGAGCTGACCCCCTTCCCAGCTGCCCGGAGCGCTGCTGCCACGGCAGCTGGAGACTAAAAGGAAGCATTTTTAATTTAATATACTTCTACTGGTGTTGCAATCTTGTTTCATCTAAACATCCAACTCTTTTTTTGCACCTGGTTATGCAATTTGCTGTATTGACATGCTGTTAGTAAGTCCCACAGACTATAGTGTATTTTTGGAAAGGGTTGGGTTTCTTGAACGGTAGGAGATGCCCATGGTTTAAAGGGAGGGAGAGGGGCTATCACTGTCATGACCACTGTGCTAGCTTTGGTTGAGATAACATTCATGTTCTTCCTAGCAGGTGGTACAGCATGGTTTTTAATCCAGAACAACTTATGTTTAGGCAGAACAGACATATCCCCATAACAGACAACATTTTCAAACATATTTTTTCCTTTTCTATTCAGAAGGGAAATTGCCTAGAGCCCCAGCCTCATGTATCTCATACTGTGAGCTAGCTTTTTATGAGTTTTTACTCATTATGAGCTATAAAATTCCCTTCATTATCCCCATTTTTTGAACTGTATGACCTGTAAAGCCAGTTAGCAGTGGCCCCTTGACTATTCTATAGATCAGAAATGCGACCTCTGGTCACAGTGCTGCTGGGTTTTGTTGTTTGGACTCTAAATGAGCTAAAATAGGGATTTATCTCACTGCCAGCACCATCTCGGCTTTACAGAAAGCCATGAGAAATAAAGCTCAGAGAAAACTTGGTGAGTGCTTTCCTACTTTTAGAAGGTAAAAGAATCACCTGCTCCAGCAGCCAGAGCTCACGTCTGTGTGGAGATGAGGCTGCTTTCAGGGGAATGAATGATGCTGATGGAAGAAGGTTGTTGGCTCCTTCACACCCAGCTCAGCTGGACAGCTGGGAATCTTCCTGCTTGGTCCTGGCAGGGCAGGAGCAGGCAGCACATCCTGCACTGACAGCAGCCACACTGGACAGACGGCTGAGGAGAAATCCCCCCGGCCCTGCGCACGCTGCCCGTCTCTGACACTTTCACATCCCTCACGCCCCTGCCTGAGCTTTCACTGCCTCTCTCCCCTCCATTACACACATTAAGAGAAGAGATTATCCTGTTATGACTTTTTTTTTTAATCTCTTAACGATTTTTACAGCCATAATTCTCTCCCTTTCCAGCAGAACAGCCTGTGCTGAGCTCTCCAGCATGCTGACAATCCAAGGTCTTGTCCTCTCCCTCTCCTGCCCATGAGCACCAATGAACACTGCAGGCTGTGCATCCCTGCTCCTTTCCCCATGCAGGCAGGGGATTATAAGGGGATTATGAGACCCACATTAATAATTAGGAATTTCAGGGTCTTCAAAGCCCCCCAGCCCCCTGGGGCAAATTCACCTTACCCAACTCCAAGAGTATAGGAGATTTCTGACAGAAGGTAACACCACCTCCTCTTCCTCCAGTGCTTGTGCCATTTGGTCTCTGTTCTTCTAAATGACCTCTGAATGACACAATCTAGCAGAGCTACAATTCCCAGGGTGGGAAAAGGTATTTTTCCTCAAAGCCTCTAACAGAGGAATGCCACTGAGCTCTTCCCCAGGACTGGGAAATCCATGGCTTTTGCCAGTGAGGCTCTGTGGTGTCTCACTGGAGCTGCCATCCTGAGGCCTGGGTTTTTCTGCAGCACAGGGCAGTGAAACTGCAGTGATGTGTGCTGGCCAGACGAGTTCAGCCAGCCCTCCAACACCACACACAGGGGCTCTCTGCTCCCAGTCCTCCCAGCACAGCCTGGCCCCTTGTTCCTGCCACCAGCACTGCAGAACAGGAGCAGTACTGGGAAGGTGACGAGCTCTGCTGTGACTGTGTTTTCTCAGTGACAGATCTGCACGCACTTGCAGGTGCGGTTCTGAGACAGGGGTGGGTAACCCCTGCCCTGCAGGTCCCCATGTGCAGGACGTGGAGGGTTTCCAGGCTCCCTGCCAGCATCATGGAAACAAGAACAGCCATTGCTGCACCTCCTGAGTGCTGGGCTCCTTCAACTCCTCCAGGGATGACAAGGCCCATCAGGTCACAGATGGCACAGGGAACTAAAGCCTGTCCAAGGCAGCAGTCACACAACAAGCTGAGTGCCAAGCAAAGGGCAGTACCCAGTCACGTCCTGCCACGAACACCAGTGCAGGGTGGAGGGCAGTGGCTCAGCCGCCCCTTGCCACTCTGCAAGAGCAAAGACAAAGCCCAGAGGTGGAGAACCCAGATAACGTGGAACTAACTGAGCTGCACAGCAGCCAGCACAAAGGAGGACATTCAGGGGGAGAGAGAGACAACCAGATGGAGAGGCACGTCTGCAGGCAAGCCAACAGCTCCGTATGACCCCTTGCCAAATTCCCTGCTATTGCTGGAACCAGGAAAGGAGAAATGCTCTTGATCTGCTCTGCTTCTCTGCTGAAGCACACAAAACAGCTCCAGTTGTGGCACTTCTACTTTAGTGCTTCCACACAGCTCTGTGTCTGGGCGCTGCACCATGTGGAGTAGAGATTCTGTGGATGCTTCCTGGCTAAATTCCTATTGCCTGATGCCTGCGCCTGTCAAGAGCCAAACCTGTGATCCACTTTGCCTCTCCCACACCACCATTCAGCTTCTGCACTCTGCTTTAGGTTGGTGCTGGAGACCCAGCAAACGACAGCCAAGGTTCAACACCACACAAATCAGATTTAAAGTGCTGACAACAAAAGCTGATCATCCCCACAGCCTACTCCAAACCTCTACTGGAAAAGGAGTTGAGAGATCCTCCCTTGGAGGACTCGGGGAACAAAGTGGTCAGGCTGTTCAAACAGATATAAAGTGAGCTTGGTCCCCTGGGCACACTTCTGTGCAAGCAGAACAATCATCAAGGCCCAGGTGAGCAGAAGCAGGTGAGAATTTCCACAGGTGGACACCACAAGAAGCAGTTGTAGAGTCACCATGGAGCAGGACTGGGGCACTCCCCTCACACAGTGGAGACAGCAAGGAGGGAAACCTCTTCCACTGGTGCCTCTCACCTGGTCTTTGCTGGAGGTCCCACAGAGGTGGTCAGAGCAGTTCTCAGAAGGATCAGGTACAACCTCGTTGCCTTGCACTGTTTTGCATCCTCCCACATGAAAAGCACCCAACACTTGCCTCTGCTCCCAGTACACCCTAAGAAATGAAGCAGTGCATGTTCCACAGTGCCGTGTTACAGCTTCCAAACACTTTAGTACCCAAGCCACTACCACAGTTGAGACGTTGATAATCCTCTAGTTGAAAAATAAGAAAGCCAAAAATCTTGATATTACATTTCAACGGCCGAATGCTTGGGCATTAGGGTGTATTAAAACCAAAATAATTCCCTTTTCCCTCTTCCTACATGAGCTGTACCTGTTACAAATTCAGCACTGGAGAGCATGTCCCACTCCCTGCTCTCCAGGCAGTCCGACAAAGGCAGCTGGAATGGCCTTTGCTCAACCAGTTCTGCTTCAGCTCTGTCACCCAACTCTCTGCTCCACTCAAGGATCTCTGTGCTCTCTCTGCCTTACAGACCTGCTGCAGCAGCATCCCTGGCTGGCAGGAGAGGCTCTGTCCCAGCTCCTGCAGCACCTCTTCTCCATCCCAGCCAAAAGGAAGGTGACAGCTTACCACCAGCACACATGGTGCACAGTATTCTGCAATTTTGCTGCATTTGCTTAAAATCCTCCTGATACAAACCCATATCCAAACTCTCCCCAGCATCAAGGGAATTCACACTGCAGATGATCTCCATGGCTAAAAGCAACCCCCAGGATCAGGAACCTGTCACAGGAAGCAGAGTGTAATGTCAGGTGTTGAATTTCCAGCTCTCTACCACATATAACAGCAGCAAGTACAGCATATAGGTCAAGAGGTCTCTCAATCACACAATTTATGCTTTGAATTGCTAATTCCCTCCAAAACATTCTTTCCTGAAACTTTCCACTTCAGATCTTGGCCTATAAGGAAAAAAATATGGGAACATCTTGAGGCAAGGCAGCTCAGCTCAGCTTTTATTCCATGAGGAGAGTGGAAATACAAACATGTTCCCTGCTGCTGGAAATGTTAATGACTTTGTTGTTGTTTAACTTACTGTACAGAGAAGTAATAACATTTCAGCTCAGCATGTTCAGCGTCCTTTAAGGGGAAAGGTGGGAGGCTTGTGGATATTTCAGAGTTCAGCTCCCATGTAGATGCTAACAAAGGCAGTATTCCCAGGCTGTCAGACAGCAGGACTCCCTCGACAGCTTAACAACACATCCTGTTTCAGCAAAAATTGTTTTCTGCACTTGTAAGTAAATAATTTAAGCCTGAGATCAAGGGCCAGACGACCTACTTCCCAGGACCCCACTGGTCAAGGTCTGGTGAGAGAGAGGAAACCTTTGTCCTGCTGGGATCAACATAAAAACAACACAGTTCCCTCTCAGAGCGTGGGCCCTTAATCTCCATCTCTTTACAAACCAGGAATAGATACCCAAACACACTCCCACAAAAAAATCATCCCAGCATTCTCCTGGTTGTTATATGCTCCTGTGTACCACAAAAGGGGACTATCAGCAATCTTCCACATGTGGGAGCATTTTCAACCCCATCAAGTGAGGGCTAAAAAATCCCAGATGCCAAAGGTGCCACCGGGCTTCATGCTGCTCTTCAACCAAAGAACCTGGTTCCCTTTTTTAATTAAAATGAAGGGTGCTTCAATTAAGCACCTGTCCATAAGAAGTAACATAAAACCTCTGTTGTACCTGGTAGTGAGCAAGCAGCACAGAAGATGTGTTACTCACTGAGGGTGGGCCAAGTGGGGACTCTCACACCTAATGAGCTGCTTTCTTAAATGGCCACTTGGACTCTGAGCTCATAACCAAAACGTTATTTTCATTCAGTGGATAAACAGGTGCCACACATCTTAATAAAGAAGCAGCATCCCTTCCCCTGGCTCACTCACTCTCCATTTTCCCAAGCAACAGAACATACACATTCACACAATCTCAAACAGAAAAATTTCACCAGTTGGCTTTGCACTAGGAAACTGTGATGATGATGTCCCCACCTCACCAGGTGAGTGTGGGTGTATGCCCACAACATGGTCATGCAAAACTGACTACCCCTCTCTCTGCTCAAAAATAACTTACGGGAATTTTTTAAGGACGATTGAAAAACCTAAATTTCTTTTGCATGTCATTTCAGGCTCCCAGCTGGGTTTTAAGTTGCTCCCTCCAAAGCTCACTTTTCCTAGGAACTCTTCCCATCTCTTAGCAGATTAAAGTACTGAAATAATGACTCAAGCAGGCAGAGGACCCAGCTGTGAGCCCACAGCCCTGCTGTGCTGGACACAGAGAAGCTGCTGCCTGATAGACCTGGCAGACAGAAGGAGCAGGAGAAGGGGAAGCAGCAACTTCTCAAAAGGGACAGCAGGGTAGGGGGGAAATCACTTGCTTAATGACTGAAAGAAGGTCACACCAAGCATAAAAATTGAACCCGCTTCTTCAGCAACTTGGCTCCAGTAGCCCTGAAAACTGCTGATTTAAACCAGTAAAAACCTCAAGTCTTGTCTTTGTCTTTCTCCTCTAAACACCTGAACTTTCCCTTCCTGGCTGCTGAAGGCAGGAGACAAGTTTTGCTGCATTGTGAAAAGCACATCACCCATTTGCCACGCTGTGTAACTGATCAACAACAGTGGGAAGAGCACACCCACACTCAGTTATGATGGCCAAGGCAATTCTGTTGACTCCTGGCTTCCTTGGCACTCTGCTTCTCATTCTCACTGTAAAGCTGGCACCTGTTTCTCTAAAATGAATACTCTGCCTTGCCCCCAAGGTTGTCTTTATAATAAACTCCCTGCCAAAGCACAAGGTTCTCTGGCCTTCTGAGGCCATGAATTTTATGACCAGGCTGTGTGCCCCATGAAGCCACATTTCCTTTCCCTGCTTGAGATGTCTCAGAGTGATCTTATTCTTATGCAAAGGGAAACAGCAAAGGAAAATGGGATGGAGCTATTTTGGCTCAATTCTGAAAAGATTGGTTTCATATTTATATACCTATAAAAATGAGGGGTTTTTGAAGACTGAATTCTTTCTGGTCAGTATGTCTTATTTCATGAGACTTATAATTCCTCTTTCATGCTTTTATCATAGACATCCAAGCTAGAGTGGAAGCCTTGAATATATTTCTCAAAACATTATTATATTCAGAAATTCACCATATGTCTCCAGAACTCAGGGCTTTTGCTTGAGCCCATTCATCATTCATTTAATCCCTTCCCTGTCTCACTTTGGTTAGTTTTGCAAAGAGCCACTCCAACCTGAGCAGCCCCATTCACAGCTACAGTCCCAGCCAGTTTTAGAGAGCAGCACTGATCTGCCTCAGGTATTAACCCAGAGACAGGGTCCTCCCCTCAGCTCCTCCAGCTGACAGACAGGACCTGAACACAGCATCACATCACAGCACCCACTCCAACGCTTCCCCTCCCAGCACTCCGGGCACCCACATTCCTGGACACTGCTACAAAATGAGACTATGGTCCAGGTCCTTTCCAGAGTGCCACCACGTCCTTGCTGTCTCCAGAGCCCTGCCCAGCCAACTCCCACAGCAGCAGAGAAAGCAGCTTTCAGCACGGGGAGCTGGCAGGGGATGGTGTGAGATGGCACCAGAGCCACGGCGGGCACACGAGCCACGCATGGGTGCCAGGAGAACAGAAACTCTCCCGGCACAACTGAACCTTGTGGCTGGGACCTCACACAGCTTCCTCAACAAGAGCCCTGTGGTCGGGCAGGAAAGGCCATTAAAGAGAATAATCAAGCAAGAACTCTCACGGATCCAGACAGAGGTGAGCAGCAGCAGGAGAGGTGTGAGGGACCCTGGATTTAGGGCACATGGAAAACAAACTGACAAAAAAATCGACTAGACTTTTTCTTCTCCAACACTAAAACCCAAAATACAAACAAACATTGGTTTCTCCCGGAGAAAGCATGGTATTTAAGGGCGTGGGAGTAATTGCTCCACACCCCTGTCACTGCACATGGGCAATCTCAGCATTGAGACCCCACAAATACAACGCTGGCACATCCACCAGTGGACCTCCACAGCTGTGTGATGCTGTGCTGGAGGGAAGGCTGAAGGAAACAGGCTGGACTGGAGACCTGTAAAAATCTGTGGCACTAAATCTTGAGGAACCACAGCCCAGGCTGTCCTGTCTGGCAGGGAGAGGGAGGCAGAGTGCTGAGCCCTGGGGAGCAGGAAAGGTCCTGTGCTTCCTGCAGGCGATTCTGCAGTCGGTCAGGGCTGCCTGCATCCAAGGGAAGGTCAGTGGTGGCAACAGAAGACCTTGAGAGCCGAGGAGGAACGATGAGTGAAAGGGGTTGGGGAGAAGCTGGGGGAGGGGAGGGCAGACACATAAAGGAGCAAGGCTGGACCGTGTAAGGTAGTGAATGAAAAGGGCAGACCTGGGAATGTGGGCTGATCCTTGCTTACTACGTGAGGAATATTTGGGTCCCTGCCTTGCCCCGCTGCCTAATCCTCCCAGGAAGATGCTAGAAGGCCACCACGCACCCTGCCCGGAGCAGCCCTTCAGCCCAGGCGGAAACACTGCCAGGGTTAATAAGCCTTCAATGTGCAAAGCATCAGAGCCGGTGAAACCGGGATGTTGTCTGCCTCGGGAATCCGCATCCCGAACTGGTCCCTAGCCTCTCCCTTGTGGAAATGGTCTTGGCAACCTCTCTTGCTCTCACCCTGACACCCCTTCTTTTCTTCTCTGCAAGTTTCCTCACCCGCACATGCATGGGCAGCGCTGCTGCGAAGGGACACACACACGCACACCCCCAAAGAGCGCATTTCCGAGCTTAGCCATCTGTCCAAATTCTCCCGTTTTTCCAGCCCAGCCAGGATCTGAGTGGGAAACAAATTTTGTCATGGCCTACCTTCCGAGTCCGCCAGGTCTGAGACGCAGGGGCAGCGGGCTTCGGGAGCAATGAGAGGGGCTGTGTGTGTGAATCAGCAGAGGAGTCCCTGTGACAGGGATGCATGCTGAGGCTGAGCACCGCTGCCGCACGCTGCCTCTCCTCCTCCACCGCCCCGGCTGCTGTGTTGCTATGCAATCACATCACCACGAGCAGCATCTCGCCGAGCCTCCAAAGAGACACCCTTGACTCGGCAAAACACAGCGGGGAACAAGGACGAGCCCACCGAGTGCCCGGCCCTGTGGAGATCTCGGCCGGCGATCGATCCGGAGGAGGGGAGGGAGAAGAGTGGAGATGCAAAGACAGGCACGCACGGGAGGAGGAGGAGACAAAATACACATGGAAAGGGGGAAAGAAAAGGGAGGAGGGGAGAGGTACAAACACACAGAAAGCGCCGTGGTCTGACCTCTGGAGACCTGACACGAGCTGCTGGGCTCAGACACGCTTCCCACTCCTCGCCGACATCTCCCACCGCCTCTCGGGGCTGGCGTCTCTCATTTTAGGTTAGATATGGCCACGCGTGTGCTGGAAAATGCCAGACACATTCGCCTCCTTCCTTACCCAAATTGTGGTTATCTGACACAAGATTTTATAATTTAAGAATAGCCCATTTTAAAATTAAAGGAGCAAAAATAGGATTATCGCTTAATTTTGGATGTGCTTCCTATTCTTCTTAGAAAAGAAAAAGAAGTAAAGGAAGGAGCCAATTCTCCAGGCTGGGGAGATCTTTTAAATGTCAGGGTATCTTGTCTCAGCTCACAAGAAACAAGGATTTGAGCTGCTAGCTTGGATGAGGACACAAACAGACACAGAGTTGGGATTTTGGTCCATAGATAAGAGTTTAGAGTTCTTCAGATCATTCCACCCAAGGATTTCAAACCGCTCAAGTCACCACTGATGTTATTCTCATACAACACAAAAAGAAACAGAATTAAATTACTTGGTAAGAAAGAGGATTCAAATCTAATCCCAGCTCTGTGTTTTAAGCACTAGACTGTGTCAGCCTCTCCATGGGAAAATTAAAACTCGGGAAATATAATTTTCCTGGTCCTTGTCAGAACAATCTTTAATGAGCCTTACAGCCCTTTTTTCCCCAGAGTTGACAGACTAAAGATGTTAATTTTCTGCTCATACAGTCATGTTATCCAGAAATATCAGTGCTGTTTGTAAACATTTTCCATTTTCATACATTTATTCCCCATCTCAGGTGTATCCTAAAATGCAGCTTCACTTGGCTCACTCAGACCCAGCTGTGTAACAGCTTCACAAATCCACTACATTCCTGAAAAATCACTTCTGGCCAAGCCAGCAATGGAAATAACAGCTGGCAAACTCCCTGCAGCATCACAAGGCTTCCTGTGAGCTGAGGGACGATGGTCAGGAAATGGTGCTGCCCAGAGGGACAGGACCCAACCTGCTCCAGGGCTGTGCCCAGCAGGGTGGGAAGCCCACAGCCACCTGTCAGCCAGTTTGGGCACCTTACAGAGCAAAACTTTAGTACCACACCATGGGGATGTGAGCAGATCAAAAGCTTTTCCAGGCCACCTGTTTAAACCTGGAGAAGTTTTAAAACTCAAAATATAGCTGATCTTGTGTAAAATATGTTTGAGAGAGTCCTCAAGAAACCAGTGAGCTCCTTGTGATGGTACCAGCTAGAACCTGCAGCAGGTGGGCTGCTGACCCTAATGAAGTTCTCCCTTCCTCCTGGATGGGTGCACCAGGAGTCAGGAGCAGAGCAAAGTGGGGCACAGAAAACTCATGGAACTACACTGAAAGATTTTTAAATAGCAGCCTCCATATCGTTGGTTCCAAAAGGAGCAACACTGAACACTTCCAGTACCGACCCAAGAATACTTATTCACTCCACACCTTCTGCTCTTAAAAGCTTCTTCAGTAGCTTCTGCTTCCACAACAGCTGTACTGGTGTAACAAAATCCCTCCTGGAAAGCTCTATTTAGACAAAAAAAAACCAACCCAGATATGGATCAGAAGACAAAAATGAGCAGAGACTGTGCTGGGCTATTTTTGTGCACACACACAAATAATAAGTCCTGGGTTAAATTAGGAGAGTGAGGGGGGAAATAACAACAGAGTCTGTCCAGGCAACTCCAAAGCCACCATTCTCCAGAGAGACATGGCCAAATCGATGGCAGCATGTGTCTGTCACCACCAGCATCTGTCAGGGACATGGCAACATGGATAAACATATCAAGCCAAGTTACACATTCACACAAGACGGACATCAGCACAGAGATGTGAACAGACAGCATGAACCACAAAAACAAGGTGCTTTGCAGTACAAGCATCCTAAATTATTGATTGTTTAAGGACAGCAAAATGCACTAGAGAAAAAAAAAATCTCTTGTGTCAGTTTAGTTTAAATTATGAGGCAAAGCAGAATTTCTGCTGGGAGAGTTGCTTCCAGGGCTGGGAACATCTTCCCAAGTCTCCCAATACTTTCTGTTTTAAGGATATAATTAGGGCAAAGAGAAGAGGAATTCAGAACTCAAAAGGGAATGAGAGAGACCAGCTCGGATGTGTCATAATCGCAGTTTTCACATAAGCACTACAACTTTTTAAAGTGTATGGGAAGGTTTTTGAGCTGAGAGGCTAAATTTGGTGTGCTATGAGTTCTGAAGAGAATTTAAGCCAAAAAAAATCTCCCAAGGAACTCCAAGAGCTGAGCTTCCAGAAGATACAGTGGAACCTACCTCATGTCTTCCCCCTAATAAAACATTTCAGGCATTTTATGTTTTATGAAACAGCAAATATGTACCTTGTAAGGAAAACTAACAATGTCCACCCACCCAACAGGGTGGCACAGTGCTAAATACAGTGTACAATCATACAATAGGTAAAAATTAAGACAGGTTTTATAAGGCTTGAACATAAAATTGACATATATATATAGAGAGAGACTGACAGTATTTTTAGTTTGAAAATTTTAAAAGCTAGAAATAAGGGCTGTGTCTGCTTTCAGGCTAAATTGTTTCACATTCTCCATATACAAAGCCATTATTAATCACTTGTAAACTGGAACATCCATCACACTAATTATTCTTGCATTACCAACCAAATAAAAACATTAACTAAAATTCTGGCATTCACATTTTCAACACAAAACTTCAGGGTTCAATATAATGAAAGGCTATTACTTTTATATTTTTCTTCCCATAAGTTCCTATCAATTAACTTTATCTTCTAAAATAGTCCTTGTCACAGGGAATTGGTTCCCAAAATGTGCAGTTGCTCTTCCCTCCTTTGAAACATCAAATCTCCTGAAAGAAAAGGAACATCCCCTAGTACAGAAGGGGAAGTATTGCTATCATCCTTTGGAAACTTTGGTACATTCTTTCCCTTTTGGAGTAAAGCTCAAATTTATCAATTCATCCCAATTAAAGTATTTTAGAGAATGATGCTTTACCCAGGAACAGAATGTAGACTTATCCTTGTTAAAAGGAGAATACAGGCAGACACCAAGAAGAGGAGCACTTTCCCTGGAGCCATACACCCACAGCCCTTCCGGATCCATCTGCTGAAGAAGAGTTTGGTGAAAGGCTTGTGAGACAGGACAAGGTCCCTTATGGCTTGAGGAAATGAAGTTTCTCCCCAAGAGCCTACAAATCCCTGTTTTCCTGAGACATGGGGCTCCCTCCTCCAGGTTTCCTCCTAATTAAAGCATCAGACAGGGCTGGGTTCTCTCACAGCTGTCCACATCCAAAGAGCTGTAGCTCTGTTTTGATGCAGGATCATGGATCTCAGTGGTTGTGCTGTGCCTACCTGTGAAGGGGAAGCCATAGGAACAGATCTTGCACAAAGGGACAGACCTGCCCATCAATTCCAGTACATTAGACAGGCCAGCAGGCTTGGGAGCAGAGCATAAAGAGCCTTTCTTCAACAAGAAGGAACAAAACTAGAATTAGGGCCCTAAGAAAAGAATTTAGTTGACTGGATATTGTACCATCCTGGGGGGCTTTTTTGTTTGTTTTGTTTAAATAACTGATATAAAATAAATAACGATACCTCTTTTGCTAGCATCAATAAGCACAAAAACCTTCCCAGAGCAGATTCTATCCTGCTGAAAGCATTTAGAAAAACAGCAGGGTACTTTCTAAACACATGGTACCTGGGGTGAGAGAGAAGAATGGGCAGAGAACTGATACAGGCAGACAGCTGTCATGCACTCAGAAACAGAATGAATCCCCCTTTTCATTTGTTCCCACACAGGCACTGAAACAATCCCCCCAAATGAGAAATAGAGGCTAAAGGGGAGAGAGGAAATCTTTTCAGAGCAGCAAGAAAAAGAAAAAAAAAGAAAGAGGGGTGGGTATCAAAACAGCGTAAAAGAATTTGGGGGAAGAGATGGAGAAAGAAAAGAGAAAAGAGAAAATGGTAGAAAAGAAAGCAAAACCATGCAGGAGAAGAGGGTAAGGCAGACAAGGCAGTTTTCAGGGGCTGTTTTGTTCTTCAAAAGCTGTCAACACGTTTACAACGTGCTTTCCACCCCCCCTCCTTATTTACTGGGCCGTGCACACAAAGGAGCAGGAAAGCAATCACACAGGAGCTGCTGAAGATTCACTTTGACACAGAACAGAGGTGCCCTAAGAGAAAGGAAACTGCTTAGTGATCCGTGTACAGCAAACCATGATGGGGATGTTACAGGCCTAGAGACTCTGGAGAGAGGGCTGGGAGGAAACCTGCAGAGAGCAGCCTCTTCCTGCAGAGATCACACTCACAGGCAGCACAGACACTGGAGCAGAGCGAGTCAAACTGCACGGGGAGACAGCTGCACATAAAAAGATCCGTTCACAGGAGAAGCTTATCCCTGAATTCTTCAAAGAGCCCAAAGGATTTGGGCAGAGAGTAAAATTTTTCAAAGTATTTGTTGCAATTTGCAACCTAAATCCAGTGCCTGAAGCTCAGGAGCTCAGCCACGTTACAGTGACTTAAATATCCCATGACTGAGGCTGTGCTGGAACAGCCCATCCTGTGTCACGTTTCTGGCAGGTACCACAGCTTGCCTGATGCATGTTCACTCATTAAACTGCAGAACGGGATCACGCCTCAGCCTACAGATTTCTAAACATTGCCAAGGTTAAAATGGTATTTAGTGCCTGTGTAGGTACCTGCAGCTTTTTTTTTTTTTTTTTTGAAGATCAACTGTTTCAGTTTCTACATTTGTGCAAGGGCGAGCCTGCAGATTAAAGCCTTTTAAAAAAAAAAAATCTTACCCTCTGTTATGCAGACGTTTTACTCCTACAAGGCAGGAAGCTGAGGGGCAGAGGCATCCTCACAAGATACACACCTTGCAGAACGTTATTTATGTACTTCAACACCTCCCTTGCCAACTCTAATTACCTGGACAGGTCTAACAAGTCTACATACAGTTCTTGGGAATCCTGTGCCCAAAACCACATCACCAAATGCTAAGGACATAAAAGGCATTCTTGGTCAAAAGCAGGGTTTGGTGAAATCCAACCTTCATCTGACCATAATTGTTGCTTCCATTTTAAAAAGCAGAGCTGTAATGAGGGAAACCCATCAGTACAACATAAATCATCTTTCCTGGAAGAAAATACCTGAAGACTTTGTTCTTTCTAGATATTCATCATCCAGAGCAAGCTTTTTACCAATATCTGTTGGTTTTCATCCAGACTAGATGCATCCTCTGACTAAAGAGCACATAAAGAGCTCCCTCACACACTCATTCAGGAGCCACAGAGCTACAAATCAGCCCAGTGTGCATTATTAATGACAAGTTATCAGAAGATCTAGGACAACAGCCAGGCAGGAGTTTCACTGTGCTGTGATTCTGTGGAGAAAATGAACCCTTTGCCAGGTCAGATGCCACAGTTTCCCTTGTTCCTGTCTCCCCTGTGCACAGATTTGTGATAAGCCATTTTGTCACAGCAGCCAGGAGGTGATTACCCTGCCCTAGAGGGCTTACAACTGAGCTTTGCCTAAAAGACAAAGGCAACCAAGTGAGGAGACACTGGGTAGAGGCACAAACATCTTAAACATTATAGAAAAACAGGCAAAGTGAATTTTGTTTTGGTAGCAGTTAAATGCTATTAGAAGAGTTCAGGAGCACCCATATTGGCAGTTGTTAGAGCTGCAGCACAAGCCTCACAGATTCAATTTTCTGAGTGGTTACAGCTGTACCACCTTCTAAATCCTTGGGTCCTGATTTATTCATGGCATTAGGAATGCAAAATGCAAGCAGAGGGAAGTAGGCCAACAAAAGAATAGAAAGCAGGGATACAGAGGAACCAGTTTCTTCATTCCAGCTGAAAACAGGTTGAAATTATTAACTCTTTCAGAACAAGCTCTCTCAGAAAGGGCAATAGACTCTGATGCACGAAGATGCACAAATGAGTGTCCCACCACAAAATAAAAATGATGAAAAGAAACACGAAGCAAACATGGCTTCAAAAGAAGAATTTGGATTAACTCTAGCCTAAGGCATTTGGATTTTCAGATGCAGAATGCTCACTGTGTCTGACAAGGAGGGGTTAATGGCTTTGGTTGTGTGAACTGGGGACCAGATGTTCAGCTGGTGCAACTCAACACAGATCCATTAGAAATTAGTGGAGCTGTGCCTGCTTACCCCAGACAGGATTCTGGCCCAGTACTTTGAAATCCTATTTAATACCCACTCAGAGATTGTTCCAAAGGGAGAGGCCTCACTTTTTGAAATCAGCTAAAAGGCTACTAGCAATGCTCCAGGATGTGGTTAAACTGAAATGGCCACTGCCATGGCCTCCTTATGATATTACAAAACCCCTACATCAAAAGCCTATAGAAGCCTTGTGACAACTAACACCACAGCACAAAAAACAAAAGTTGTTTTTGTTACAGTTTCATAGTGTCCACCTACCTTACAATGGGCAGAAACAGGCACGAGAGGTAAATCATTCATTTGTCACTTACCAGGACATGGATGGGTCTTGACTATGTCCATTTTAGTCCTCAGAGCAGCTGTGGTCAGCCAAGTCTTTGAGCATATGCTTTTAACAGATAATGGTCTGCAAAATTTGCTGTGATGACTCAAATGCAAAGAGCAAGCAGGAAAATAAAAAGATAAGAAAATAGAAAAGGTAGAGTAGGACATTCCTCCCTAAAAGGGCCATTCTTCCACTCAAGTGCAATGCTAGTCAGAGAGAGGGGGGGAAAAAAAAAGAGAAGAAAAATGTCCAAATGTCAAAAAAGACAAGTTACCAGAGCATAAAGAGGCTAAAAGTTATCTCTAGTGCCCAGTAACACAAGGCACATCTTTGCTGCATGGGATAGATTTTAAACAGGCATCTTGTCCAACAACAACAACAAAAAAAGAAAGAAAAAAAAAAAAAAAAGCTGAGATTAAAATCAAGTCATCTGTCCTATTGATGTAGTTCTACAAGTGCCCAGCCTGTGCACTTGAATGTCAAAACTGTGCACAGTCTGCTTAAATACTTTCACAACACAGAGTATAATAAAAGACCTGTGATGCTGCAAGTCTTCCATAAAACAATTCTGTGTTTTCTCAACCAAACACCAACCCCAAGGGAAAACTGATCTCAGGGACCAGTAACTGTAAAATATTCAGTATATCCTAAAGGATTCTGCTATAAGCTCCTTTAAATTCATTTACACACATCACACAAACTCTTTAAGAACCTGGGCATCTTTCACAAGTGAAATGAAGCCTCTGGCAGCACCTGCCAGTGTGACAGGAATGCCAGAGAGCTCTGCACCTTCCACAAACTCCAAACAGCACCCAGGCAAGAGGAAGCCTTGTCTTCCTGGCTATTGCTCCTTTGAGATGCTCTGCACCTGCTCCTTTCCTGTCAGTGGGCCCAGGTAATCACTCCAGCCTTGCTGCTGTACAGCATCCCAGGGTGGCAGTGCAAGTCTGGTCAGCAGCTGAAGAAATCTGCATGGTCTAAGGACAAAGGTAAGGATGAAGCTGTCCTTAGGGACTGCAGCACACAGGCTTTCCAGCATAAGTGGAAATGACATTTCCAACACCAATAACATTTTGAACCTTGTGAAGCTTTGTAGGGAAATTGTAAAACTCATTATATGTTAGGGTCACCTCTTGAAACATATCCACTTGGAGGAATTTTATATTTAATTTAATAGAGTTTCTCCTGTTGAAAAAATATAATCAGGGTTTTGAAGATCTGTTTCTTTTGACAAAAATTAGCAAGCAGCACGTATTCTACTTGGGATAACACAGATGAATGAGAAGGGCAATACTTTAGACATATTAACCAGATGTACTTGAGCTGAGAACTGTGGTACTCAAGCAGTCTGATTTTGAGGGGATGAAGAAAGCAAACATCTTTAGTGGCTCCAGTTGCTCTCAGGACTGATTCCTTTACTGAACCAAAGTACAGCTTCACAATGCAAAATTCAATATAATCTAACCCAATTCTCAAATGGTTACAACCTTGTTGTACAGCAGAGAAATACAGTTCATTCAAATTTTGGAAACTTCAGCTTCTCTCAACTTCTACTCAGACTTAAAATGAAATGACAGCAGAAGATTCATTTTGTAGAAGAGTTTTTTCAAAACAACACATTAGAAACGTTTTAAAGAATATAAATTATACATATGTACACAAAATATACAACACCTACAGAGCTAAAAACACAAAAAGGAAAGCTACATTTGCACTTATCAATATAGAAAATGGTGAGCTGGTGGCAACACTGTAAAAGTGCTCGAATCAATAAACCATCAACTGAACACCGAATTTTCCAGCTGCACTAGGACATCATCATAACCAAAGTTAGCAAAAAGTCTGTTCTGTAAGCCCCAAAATGAAAATTAATTTCAGGAAGGTCCGCTTGGTCAGCCTGTTAAAAGTCAGTATATAGAGGGTACAACAGGGGATTGGGAAACTCACATTGCTCCAATCCAATACACACACACACCCTGAAAGGCTGGTTAAGTTGTTTCTCATTATGTGCTGCTGAAGAAGGCAAAGCAGGTCGGGGTCAACATTACCTATAAATGAAGCACCACTACTTGCTGCAATTTTGAGATGGAAAATGTTTGTTTCTCAATCAAAACAGATACTCCAACAGGGAAACACTTAGGGTGAAAAAGGTGGATGTTACATAACACAGAGCTCATCAGCCTCAGACCAGAGAAGTTTAGCAGGGACAAGAGGGGGTTCAGTGTTAGTGAACCAAGCCAGCCTAAACACTCCTTCTGTGCCTTCACTTTCACAAGAGAGATGTCAGTACAAGAGTGCAGGTAAGAGTAATTGCTCTGTTTCTTTCCTCTGAGGAAGGAAGAATTAGTGACACAGTCCTGTAGAGTCTGTTAGTCTGCTCCAGATGACAGAAGAATTCCAGTGAGTCCCAGGGTCACACTTCCACACTTGCTGCTTTGCTGTGAGAGGCCTGGGAAACACGACGGATGCTGCTCTCAATAAAGACCTTCAGCCCCTTCAAACCTTGGGAGTAGAGATATTCCAGATACCAGTCCCACCTCTTCCCCTGTAAACCAGAAAAAAAGAGTCAGATGTGCAGAACAAAGCTTTACCTTTCTTAAGCCAATTTGAAAAGGTCTGCAAACCCTGCCTTCCTGTGGGACATCCACATGTTGTGTGACATCTGTAACTACCCACAGGTGTACAGGCTCATCTGCTGTTCTCAAATGCCCACAATTACACAATTCACATTCTTAGACTGAATCACGATCTTTCTTTAATACTGAAGGTTTTGATAAATCCCAGTTCCAGAAAGAGCAAAGTCTATTGGATCAATGGAGTATGTCAGGAACTAAATGAACATGGATATTAAAGCCTTCCTTCCATCACTAGTGGTGATTCCTCCAGGTCAGGGTTGAAGTACACCGTGATACAGGAAAGGATACCAACTGCCACTCTATTTGCTCAGTGGAGGATTCCTGTTCAAAGCTGTAACAAAGCTACACATCTGTCTCAGAAATATAATATGAAGCAGAATTTGCATTATCTGAGAGCTTTAAGCGCATCAAAAACGTAACTTTTTCTGGAGCCTGCAGAGAGCAATAAACAGCCCTGTCCTGACACTGCACTGAGTCATGGAGGAAATACATAAAATCTCAAATCACTAGCCACAGATATATAACTTCTCAGGTGTTGATGTCCTCGTGTTTGGCCGTGTTAAGAGACTGAACCAAAGCCTACAGCTGGAATTTTTCCCCTTCCAAAATTTTTCTACAATTGTGAGTTTGGTGAATATTATAACTTCATCGTCTTCAACACAGCTGCTGAAAATTGCCTGCTTTATTTACTAAACCAAGAAATCTTACCTTAATTAATTTGAAGTTGAAGGTGGTATCATCAGGACAAATCTTAAGGAAAGGGAATAAAACAATAAAACAATAAAAAGTATGTCCAGAGTTGCTGGGTCTCTGCTAAGTCCCCCCCTAAATAAGGAATTGCAGGCATGCAAAGAAATTCAGATTTTTAATCCTGCTTCAGAGGGGGCTTCCAGCATCAAACTCTGTGCATAAGTGGCAAGGCAACATCTGGACCCTCTTGCCCTGTGCTGCAGCATTACAGGATTGCAACAGGGAATATTCACAGGTATCTTTACCATTGTCTCTCTACAGTGTAAAAGATTCATTTTCAAAACATTCACAACGATGAGAAAGAGCAAGAAGAGAGAACTGACACCGAGGTCAGTGCTTGTGTTCCCCCAGTGCTGCAGAGCAGTGCCCTCTGGTGCTCAGCACTGCTGAGGAAAACGTGTCCCTGCAGCTCAACATCATTTCCTCCTGCCTTAAAACACATTTGTCATAGCTGCTAAGCAAAATCTCTCCTAGTTCTACAGTAGGAAGAGAATGCAAGAATTCCCCACTAGAAGGTTTGGGTTTTTTTTTTTTTTTAAGGGATTTTGAGGTTGGGTGGGTTTTGGTTTCGTTTTGGTTTCGTTTTATGGTTGTTGGTTTGTAGTTTGGGGTTTATTTAAATGTCCAAACCTACAAAGAATTAGGAATCTGTGTCAGGGAAGGTTTAGGTTGGATATTAGGAAAAGGTTCTTCCCACCGAGGGCAACTGGGCACTGGAACAGGCTCCTCAGGGAAGTGGTCACAGCACGAAGCCAGACAGAATGTAAGAAGTGTTTGGAAAACACTCTCAGGCACTGGGTGGGATTCTTGGGCTGTCCTGCAGAGGCAGGAGTGGGACTCTATGACTTTTGTGGGTCCCTTCCACTGCAGGGTATTCCATGACTCTAAGAAGCCTCAGAACAAAAATTATGTGGACAAAAGATATGAGATATATACAACTTCTTTTCCTTGGTCTAACAAAACCAAAATAGCCTCCTTCAGCAAAGACAAAATCTGAGTTTAATCAGCAGGAAGACACAAACTAGCTAGATTTAGGACACTGAGCACATAACAAAGGCAAATTTGTCAAGCGTTCCTAACCAGCATTCTTTGCTTCAACTTCTCAGGTGCCCCTTGCTGCATTCCAGGAGTCACACCTACGCTTGCCTCGAGCTTGCCAGCATTTCTCACAGCAAACTGGCATCTTTGTGCAGCCCTTGGACAGCCTGGTTTCTTGGAGCAGCACACACATGTTGGGACAGTAACAGCTCTGGCAAACTGCTCCCTCCACTCTTCAGCAGCTGCACTGAACACTTGAGGGCACCCACAGTTCAAGAGAATTCCTGGCAGAACTCACAGCAGATAATGCAAGACAGCACCACGTTATCTTACCTCTGTACTTGAAGCAGCTACTTGTATTTCTATTTTAATAAGCCAAAAAAGCTACCACAAGAGCCAGAAAGCACTGCTAACAAATTCTAACATGAACCATATATTTCTTGAGAGTTTAAATATTTAGATCACACTGCCTATTTTGTGGGGCAGAACGCACCTCTGGTAAGCTTTTACTGAAGTGTCATTTATTTCATTAATTAGTTATTTTAGTTCTATCTCAAAATTACCAAAGTACAAATTTCACATCCAAAACTGCTACATTCATACATTCAACTGCTTTCATACCACACAAAGACTCTTCAAATTGTGCCATTAATCTGACACAAACACAGAATGCCACAGCAGCTTTTGAAAGTTCAGTTGCATCTACAAGTCAGCTAAGACAGAGACACTTCTCTAGAGAAACAGAGAAGACAGAACATCTGGTGCCATGAAAAACCCAAATCTTGGCCTGCATCATTACCTGCTGCAGGAATTGAATAGAGTAGCCCATCATGGCTGGATGATTGACAATGTTAAAGCTGGTTTTTAATTCCTTCACTGCAGTTTTCCTCAGCAGTTCATCATCCATACGAAGACCTTGAGGATGAATATCCTTCTCAAATACACTGGATGTCCACAGACATCCCACCATAGCTATTATGTACTGGTTGTACTCTTGGTATGTCTGGCTACTGAACTTGAACTGCAGTATTTTCTGAGGGGGAAAAAAAAAAAAAAATCAATAAATAACATCCTCAAAGCAACTGTGTGCTCCCTCCAGTCCTTAAGAGATGGTCATTAGAACACCTTCCCTCCACTCAGCCCAATTCCTTGCTGAAGTCTGTTCTAGCACATAACAGATGTGTCCACAATACCTTTTTACTCAGCTCATTTTCTTTTGCAGCCACCAAGTTGGTTCGATATCTGGGAAAAAAAAAAAAAAAAGAAAAAGTTAGAGGCCTGTAAATTTTTACTATATGCCTGTGTTGAAAAAAGCTGGAGGAATGTATCAAGAAAACTTATTTCCACCATGAGAAAGATCATCAAACTTTATTGTTTAAAGGAGAGAGACATGAAAAAGAATTCAAAGGGACTTTATCACTTGGCAGAGTAGGGACACATCTAATAAGATTAGTCTCTTAAATGATTCACACATGACCAGTTTGCCTGGGACAGTCACCTTCACAAATGCAACACACAAGAATGGACAACCAGCCTTAAAATCAGCAGAGAAATGCAGTGTGTTTTTAAGAAAGGAGACTTTCATTCACTAAGCAAAGAAACAGAAGCCACTGGAAGTGGAAGTAATGCAACTTGACAGTTGTTCTATATAATAAGCACTAGCTCCTCTTATTTCCTAGAGACCTTCCTGTCATGTTAATTACCCTGCAGATTCCTTAGAGAAGAAGCCACATGGAGAGCCCTGCACCAGCTGTCAGCTATTGGCTATTTTTCTCCTCAGATGCAGCCACTGGAACTAACAAGGCCAAGAAGTGCAGCTTTGGTGGTGGATCCTGCAGAGCAATAAACAGTGCTGTCTTTGGCCTTGCCAGCAGCACAAGGCAGTCCCAAATTCCTGGAGTGTGGAGGTGGAAGAAGTGTTTCCTACTCAGCACATGACAGAATTTGTAAGGTAAAGCTCAAGCGTAGTAGCCTAAGTATAGGAGTGAGAAGTTTCATAGTTACTACTGTTAATTCCAGCTGGCTGACTTTAGTTCTCTCAAAGCAATAGAGGAACTTCCTCCTTCACCCATCAAAGATATGGAAATAACACCCAGGAAAGAGGTCAGAATCCCGCTATTTTGGATAACAGATTGAAAAAAAAAAAAAAAAAATAGTAGGAACTATAGCTATAAAATCCTTTATCATGAAAGCTGGACACAAGTGGAATTTTCACCTTTGCCTTGCACAGCAAGAAGTAGATTCCAGGTTTTTACAACAAAGTAATTTCATTTCCAAATGACTGAACGAGAAGACAAGGAGTCCCTGCAGCCCACACCTGTTGTAGTACCTGTACATAATGTGGCAGAGCTGATTCAAGTTGACAGAATCCATGGTGAGCAGTGCTGGGTAGAAAACCCCAGCAGGAGGCATTATCAGCAAAGGCAGGTTGTACTTCAGGTACATGTCACACACCTGCAGGAATGAAGCACATCCAGGCTGATTATCACTGCCAAAGTAATGATTCTTACAAACTCTCAAGGAGGTAAGAGCAACAGAGAGCATGACACTGCATTCCAGCCATATCCATCAACTTCATCCAAAAGGAAGGCCAGGGTGTCTTATGCAACTGTTGTTACCCATTAGTTTTGTGCATTTTTAATGGACAATTCAGTTACAAATAAATTCCAGAACTATCATTGCTTTTTAACTACTCCCAATCTAAATTGTAGGAGCTGTTGCTGCTGTTACAGCATGGCTGGAGCTCACAGTAAGCACAACTACAGAGAGGACATGAGGAAGCTGGAGAATAGACTTAAGGCTATCTGATGCTGTTTAGCTTGCCTACAGCACAAACTAGGAAAAAAAACCCACATTTTTAAGGAAACATTTAAGAAAAGAAAAAAGATTTGTTGTTTGAAATTGAACGATCATTGTTCTTTTCTTTAAGTCAGCATTAAAAAAGCATGTTACAGCCTCCTGTTACTTCTCCTTCCTCAGTTCACCTCTGACTTAAGAGCAACCACTTTCTAGCAGCATATTTAGTACTGCCTATGGATGCAACAACAGCAGCCTTCACCTGTAGATCTACCAAGTATTTGGAATATTCTTGCATTTAATCACAAAGTTCTGTAAATTAGAATGAGGAAGATGTTTTTATGCTCTAGCTTAAAAAATGCAAACAGCCTTAGGAGTACTTCAAAAGGAAGACAAAAGGACTGGGATACACACAATGCCATAGAAATCCAGAATGAAGTAGAGCAAAAACGTGGAATTGTTTTCCAGACGCAGAGCAGCAGTAGAGATCCGTCCCACAAAGTGGACCAGTTCAGCCACCACGTTCACTAGCCCAGAGAGGGTGGTGTTCCTGCAGCAATGACATGGCACAACATTACAGATAGCTCTTTGCAAACAGCAACATGGAAAATGGCAAAACAAAACTGAAGTTTATGCTTTTGCCCCATCAAACACTCAGCAACAGACACTTGTTCTTCAATACATTGTTATCAGCACCAGTATAAACACCCAGCTGTCAGTGTTATGAGGATTTTGGATTCTGGGCATTTCAATTTCCACTGTCAGAAATACTTCTAAAAAAAGACACAGAACAGGACTGACAAGGTAGCTTACAATATAGCAGAATCATAATAGCATTATTAACCTTCTGGCCAGTCTTTATGCTGGGTGTTAGGGCTAGAATATATATCCAAGTACACTGGCGAGCAATGCACAGAACGTGGTTTGCATTTTTTAAAGACAAACTTACAAAGAAGAAAACTCCAAATCCTCTTGAATCACATTGCAATTTAACCAGTTCTGCAACAGCTCTTTCAGGCTCTCAAGAACACTGCACTGCAATAGGCAAAAAGAAATCAGGTTGGTGACAATTTATGCAAGCAAATAATTCTAAACAAGAATACCTTGAGAACTGGCAACGAGAGGCAGCAGGAGTTTCTCATGAGCAGTGATGTAGTTGCATGTCCCCTAGAACTGAATGTATGTGTTATATAGAACTGAATGTATGTGTTGTCTCTTTCCTGAAGAAAGTGAATTTCAAGTAATGAGTGAAGTCAAAACTACAATAAGACAAATGAACTATTGTGTTGTGTGCTATCAGTTCTTTTTATCTCCAGTGCCCCAGCTTAATTCCAGTCAAAAAAGAAAGAAGATATCTTAAAGGCACCAATTTCCTAAAGAAGTTAAACTGTAAGTATGTATTTTACCCTGTTTGGGCACAGACTTCTCAAAAAGAAGTTCCCTACAGAGTCCCTCAGACTGCTACACCTAACACAAGTACAGATAGCAGTAGAAGATAGAAGATAGAAGTAAACAGCCATTGTATTCCTTAAATTACCTTAAAGTAAATGGATGATGTGAAAAAGAGCTGTGCCAGGGGATCATAGAGATATGACTTAATATCTGAAACAAATGAGAAAGCAGCATGGTATCAGTGCACAAATTCTATGCCCTGAGATATCCCCACTGTCCAACCTCACCCAAAGGATCTGCAGCACCTACCAGAGACACTGCTGAGGGGGATCCAACTCACGAGACTGAGGACTTCTGACTGGCAGCAGGAGCCATCCCAGAGAGGAAGGGTCTTATAAAGGAACTCTTCACAGGCAGAAAAGCCCTCCTGCAAAGCAGAAGAGAAACATTCAAAAATTCATCTGACTGCAACTTGCCAGCTCACATCACTCTCAAGAAAGAGAGAGGCTTACGCCTCCTTCCTGCCATACAACTTGCCAGGACATTCAAATTATCATTCTTAGATTATTTTTCCTGCAGAAAACAAGGCCATTTCCATAATATTGACTTGCCATAGGTAAAGGTAATTTTATTAATTGAGTCACTGTCTCAGAAATACTACAGGAAACAGGCAAGCTCCAGAAGTTCTTTACAGGAAGACTTTGTGAAATCCTTGGCTTCCACAAAACGTGCACTTACTTGCAAGAAACATTCTGCCTTGTAGATAGTTTTCAGGAAGCTCTTGAATTCTTCTTTAGATGGGTTATCAACCACACACCAGGTGCATTCTGAACAGGAAAGAATACTGCACTTGAATACGAGCACAGCAAGAACAAGCACAATGAGAAACCAAATTCAGTTCTCCTCCAGTGGCTGTTTTAGCACCAGTAACTGTAGTTCTCCTCCAGTAGCTGTTATCACCATAAATCTGAATAGCAAAGTACCATTACTGAAAAGTGAAAAGCCTCAGACATCCTTTACCCCTCTACCTCACAAGATAATACTAAAGTTCCTACCTTCCTGGAGCATCTGGCCCATCCAATAGTAGAGCCTCAGGTAAACAGATTCATCTTTCACACAGTTCATGTAGTGAAGCAATAAGGGGTTTGTTAGCACTGAACCCATCCGGGAAGGAAACTGCAAGAAAAAAAGAAAAGAAAAGAATCATTCAGTACTTACATCAATAAACTGCCAGAGGATCTCATGTCCAATCTTTTTACCAGCAACAAGACCATTTCCAGGACTCATCCACCATCCTCAGCTAGGACTAGATGCTGTTAGAATTAGATAGCCCACACACTACTCACGTATAAACAGGGTGTAGAGGAATGTCCTTTGATCTCCCAAAACATTCACCAAGACCTTCCTGAAACTCACCTCTAGACAGTGAATATTTTGTAGGAGCTGAGGGAATGTCCGCAGCTGCTCCACTGGAAACGACTCATTTGAGTTGTACAAATTAACACGGTTCTTATCCTTGTCCTCTTCTAAATTATTTGTGTTTGTGCTGCTTGCAGGTATAACCAACTGGGCATTCCATTTCTGTAGAAAAGAAACACAAAGGATTAGCAATGACTCAGCTTCCAATGCAGTTGGGTGCACTCATCAACAGCGTTCCCAGAAAGACCCAATTTTACAAAAAAGTTATCCAGGCTTTCATTAAAATAGATTGCAGCATTTCTTTACAGCTACCCCACCTTCCCAGTGCTGAAATAAAGCCAGAATCTCATTATTTGCCAACATTCATAATGAAAACCACTACTTGGCACCTTCTAGGGTGTGTCTCAGACCCATAACGTACCCTTTTTCGTGACTGAGGTTGACATATGCCTAAAAACACTGTCTGGGAGAGGGGAGAGGTCCCCTGGTTTCTTTGCCTTACTGCAGTGATTGCTGCTTTCCACGGGCCATCTGAATTCTTGAAGTAAGTCTGGAAACAGAAATCAGACATTCATGCAAGAAGCCAAGCTAAGAAAAAGCAACAGAAAGATCAGTTTCTATTCTGATAAATGTCACCACAGACACTCAACCCTGCTTGACAGATGTAAATTCTTCAACAGATAACTGTGCAGCACAATGCAAAGTATAAGCGTATAGAACAATATAAAGTCACAAGCAGATTGAAGCAAAACAAATTTTATTTTATCGAAACTCAACTTCCCTGCACATAAATTAAACGTCTGTTCTAAAAAAACAACAAAAATTCAAACTTTTAAGGCTATCCCATTGAAAGAAAATTTTGTTGCACAATTTAGGTCTCACCTGCTGCTCTTTTCTGTTATCTATCTGGTTCTGCTACATGTTTCTACGTGGTCAAAAGGCTGAGCACACACATAGGCCTCTCTAAAAGGGGAGTCATTTTTTGCTGTTCCTTGCAGCTCTGACAAATCAGTTTCCTACATTTTCTATCTGCTTTTTCTCTCTCCTATGACACAGACTTTCCAAGTGCAAAGCTACTTACTGACTCCCATTGTCATTTTTACTTCAGAATATCAGCAGTTAGAACAATGCCTTGACAAATTAGTTTGTTTCCTGCAGAACTTAATATTGTGTGAAACAAGTCAAATCCAGCAAAAAAAGGATTAAAGTAATCCTCATAAAATAAAGGTAGATGTCATTCCATACCAAATCATCTCATTATGCTGAAGAGGAAACAAAACAAAGGCAAGGAATCCTCATCCAAACGTGATTTTACTCAGTGAAAAGAGGAAATAGAATTAATCTTCACCAGTAAATCCTGCTATAGCTTAAATAGAAAGCTCCAAATACTGTAGTAAATCCTGGTTTCAAATTGACTAAATCTAATTCCTTACCTTCATTTTCCCAGGAAGGGTTATGGTCACCAGTTCTGGGCAGAAAAGTTTGTAAAGGGATAGTAGAGCTTGCAGATGAGACTGCATTCCCTGTCAAATAACAAGAGAGAAAACATGTGGGGTATGTTTTTAATATAGAAACTGAATACTGTATTTCAGAACAAAAAACCCCAGTGATCAGTAAAAGCTAAATTTCTACAGCTGTATGTCACCAAGTAACCACAGATAAACTGAAAGTGACAGAAACAACAGAAACTGGGACAATGAAATAACCATAGGAAGAGGAATGAAGACCTTTCTGCAGTCATAACTAATCAAAAGGAATTTAACAATCAAAGTATAAAAAAATAGTCTTCTGCTGTCTAAAAAACAGCAATTTTTTTTTCTTAAAAAGGAGCAAGGTCCTCTACAATCTTACATTTTTCAGTCATTTTTGGTACCACTTGAAAAAGGATGATGAATAGAAAATTAAAGGCTGTAACAGATAAATGAAGCTGCCCCTTGCTTCAGAGATTTCACCATACCTGGTCACAAAACATCGAGCTTTGTGCATATCATTGCATGTGCTCACAAAACACGCATGAAAATTAGGGATGCACATGCAAGAGAGAAACTTTAATGCTAGAGACTAAAACCTACAATTCCAAGTCCAGCCACTCTTCTCCACTGTGTAAGGACACCAGTCTTACAAAGTGCATTATTAACCATAGTTCAAACTACAAGATCTGAAATCAACTCACCATTTTTGCTTGGAGGTTAAGCAGTCTCCTAATCCGAAAAGGCTTGACTGGAAATACAATTAAGAATATAAAGGATTTAAAAAACACCATGTCAGACATTTAAGCAAAAATTATGTAAGTAACATTTCTATTATAAAGTCATGACAAAGCAAGCAGAACCAATAATTCTTATTTCTAGGGTAATAGAGAGGTTTCCAATTCAGCAAGTGTTACACAAAATTTTGCCTGAACTACCACTCATGCTTCCTTTGCCTTAAAAGCACAATATTGGCTAACCATTGTATTAGCTGCATTGGAAGAAAAGGCAGTACCAGCAAACAGAAGCAGAAACAAGATGGTATTTCAGCTCACACAGATGAGACTCACCATTTTCTCTCCTGGTCAGCAGGTAGAGCAGGTGGCAGACGTAGGGGCACTGCAAAGCAAAGGCAGCAATGAGCTCTCCTGCTGCTGCAGACACACAGGCAGGACACACAAAAAGCAGCACAAGAGACAGTCCCAAATATCAACTTCATTTAAAATTTATCTGCACTGTGAGCAGTCCTGACAGTAACCAAGCTATTTAATTAACTTGGATCATTTCTTTTGGAATGTGGTCTAGAAATCACAAGAGTCAGCAGTGAAAGTGCAATTACATTTTCAAAAGGAAAGGCATCTTTGAACTAATATACTTTTTTAGAGCTTCTAACTGCAGCTGACGCTGTAAAGGATCTTAAATTAGTTTCAAACCAACTCTGGTGCACTTTCCAACTGACCCATCATCCCTGAAAAAGCTATTTTAAACATTAAGAATTTAAATCCAGTTTTATGGAAAGATTATAACTAAAATTAATCAAAACCCATTAAAAACATTACAAGAAATATAACTCAGAACTTTGGGAACTTGTCTTGACCACAAAATATCCTAAGCTGAAAGAATATTAACAATTTAATACCTAACATGACTGCCAAGATCATCTTAATATGCACTGAATCCAAACACTTCAAAATTCCTGGATTTTACAGCTGCCATATGGCAGAAATTGCCTGAATGCTTGTTCTCTTTCAAGCTGTATTTCAAATCAGTTAAGTAGAATAGCAATTAGTTTCTCACCCTTAAATAAACACTGCTCCAAAAAGTTTTTTTTTTCTTTTTGCCCAAGGTATACAAGTCACTTTCTGCCGAGGAGCAGGAGACTTTAGCTGCTGATATCTGAAAATCCCAGAGACTGCTGCACCACTGTTTTTCTTGGGAATTTAGATAGACTGTAGGGTCACACTCTCTGTGAGACAGCATAGCAATTCTTTGAAGCATGTTTAAGCAAACAGACCACAGCAACCTTACCTTATTTGCCTGTTTATGGATCTAAATTACCCAGCAATCTTATAATGCAAAGTGAAAATATAAGAAAAGAAATTTCAGCCATCATAAAATGGTTTCTAAACAACACCTACTCCAGACTAATTCTAGCATTAATATGCATACTACTAATGAACATTTAGGTTTATTTTGTCAGTTCCATATGTTCTTCATGTCTCCTTACCATCTTCTCATCTTGCAGGAAGAAGAAGAAGATACCATAGAGGGCATGAAGTTGTTCCTTGCAATCAATGAAGTCAAACATTGTGATCAGCCACCTTAAAAAAAGCAGCTGCAAACAGGAAAAAAAACCATGTTACATTAAGTGATGGGCAAAAGCAAGGCAGAGGAATCAGAAGCCAGCTCCAGAGACACAATCAGTAAGGATACACACCATTCTCAAGGATGACTAGAGAGCTACAGGCAAACAGTTCAGGGGCAATTCAGATGAAGAAAGTCTGCCAAGGGATTCCACTGGTAAACAACTGGCCCCACCACTACTGCTGGCAACTGGGTTTTGGTTTCTATAACCATGGGACCCTGTTTGTGTATCAGTGGTGATTGGGAGAGGGAATCCAATGAATTGGGCACATGTGGGCTCAGCCTGGAGAAAAGGAGGCTCAGGGGGGACCTTCTCACTCTTTACAACTCCCTGAAAGGAAGCTGAAGTGAGGTGGGGGTCGGTCTCTTCTCCAAAGTAATAAAGTGATAGGTCAAGAAGAAACAAGCTATAAAAGTTGTGCCAAGGAGGTTGAGATTGGATATCAGGACAAATTTCATCACTGAAAGGGCTGTCAAGCACTGGAACAGCCTGCTCAGGGAAGCGGTCAAATCACCATCCCTGGAAGGATTTAAAAGATGTACAGATGTGGCTCTTGGGGACATGGTTGGCTTGGCAGCATTTGGTTAATGGTTGGATTCTGTGGTCATAATCTTTTCCAATCTAAATGATTCTATCACATAAACCTTTAAGCAGACCATGTGAACATGAAAAAGACTCTTTTGCTAACGTTAAGTCACGTCACCACAACCAAGGTGCACATAACCTAAGGGATACCTCACTGAAGGATGCCTCACATAGCAGAAGTATTTCACAGAAATGTAGGTGGAGACACCATTCCTGAGGAGTTCAAAGGTACAAGACAAGCAGGAACCAAATCTCCACTGACACTTATAAGGTGTATCTTGGTTCCCATTGCCATTCCAGCAATGGGCATCTCTGCCAATCTTGGTAAATGACAGTATCTTGTGTAAGACCTTGTACATTAAAACCTCAGGATTTTTGATTCCTCAACCTAACCTGTTCTTATGGCTCCTGTGCAGAAGCAATAACTACTGTAAACACTTACTAAGTTACCTGGATGTTGCCTGAGCATTTGCTGACACAGAGCCAAGACACAGCCTTAACTACAGAACATTCTGGTATCACTGAGGCAGGAATCAGGCTCTTCAATAAACGAGTATTCACCGTATCAGCTGGAAAAAAAACCAATTCAAATAAGGTGGTGCTCATGTACTAGGTTCTTCAATGTTGTTTTGCAGCTTAGGTCAAAATTCCCTCTGGAAAAAATTATTTAGAGCTTCCTTGCTCAAAGTAACAGTGTATAAGAATATAGTAAGGACTTACTTATACCTCAAAATGATGACAAATAATTCATTCCAGCTCAACAAAAGAAAATGGAAACTACACCAAAGAGCGCCAGAAAAATTAATTTTATGCTACAGTACCCACCAGTACCATAAACACATTATCTCAGCAGGTTTGATTAGAGGGGAAAGACACGTTCACAGAAGATACACCAGCAGTATACAAATGCTGTACCAAATTTGCCACTGAGCACCACGTTCAGCAGTATCTCAAACCCTTCAGGGGGCAGCCCTTGTTTCAGGGCAGTGCTTTCCACAGCATCCAGGTGTTTCTGCAGAACACTGTTCTTCAGCACAACATGGTCTTGAACTAGGAAAAACAAACAGGGCAAGAAGAGGATGAAATAACTTCTGAACAGAAATTAACTTACAGCTTATCTGAACTGTCCCTTCATATACTCCTTTTCTTGACATAGTAACAAAGCAGAAAAACTTTTAAGACATTAAAGAAACATTACATAGCTCAGGGATTAAAGAGGGAAAACAGAAGTAAAAGTCTTCTAAAATTATTAATATTTTAATAAGACATATGTAAAGAGACTTCTTACAAGAGCATGTAGTGACAGGACAAGAGGAATGGCTTCAGACTGAAGGAGGTTTAGATGGGATATTGGGATAAAATTGTTTACTGTGAGGGTGATGAGGCCCTGCCACAGGTTGCCCAGAGAAGCTGTGGCTGCCCCATCCCTAAAAGTATTCAAGGCCAGGCTGGATGGGGCCCTCAGTAACTTGATCTACTGGAAGGTGTCCCTGCCCATGGCAGGGGGGTTTTGTCCTTCCAAACCAAACCATTCTATGCTATTCCTTTTTCTTTACATAGTAGTAACAGAAAACTTCTAAGACATTAAAGAAATAATACATAGCTCAGGCATTAAAGAGGGACAACAGGTGTGAATTAGAGTTTCTTTTTTAATTAAGAATGTAGTTATTATCTTCTCAATCCGAGACAGCCACCCTAAAAATGCTCTTACCTGTCTCCAAGTAGCTCAAAGCTTGCTCTAGAGACACTTCCTGGCTATCATATTTCTGATCATTAGCAGATTGATGACTCTGCAAAGGTTTTTCAGAGTCAATTCTCCCTCCTTTTCGCCACGCAGAGAGATCAGTTTGGCTTTTACGGCGAATGTGCAGAGGCTGCTTTGGGGTTTTGTGACTCTGTCTTCGCTGCATCTTTTCAGACTCCCAGCTGAGACTGGAGAATTTTACTCATTTGTCATGTGAGAGCCAATCCTTCATTAGGCAAGAAAAGAGATCAGCTGAGGAACATCCAAGAGCTGGTTCCCTGCAAGGAAAAAAACCATTTATTTTCCTGACAAGAAGATTTTAGAGGCATCCTGCATAACACAAGAGTAAATTCAGAAGAAATAATTTAGAGCTGACTGCTCCCCAAAAGATCAGACAAGATCCTCAAAGATGCACAGACATCAGTGTATCAAAACTTTCATCTTACATTGAAAAAGAAAGAAAAAAATTCCCAAGTACATATTAACACAAGCTCCTTTCAAGTTAAAAATTATCTGATACAATCTTATACAGCCTTTTGGGAAAAAAAAAAAAATCAACATAACCAGAAACTTAGCAAAACACAATCAGGTTTTCTTCTGAGTTAATTTTGTACATTATTATTTTCCTTACTTGTATTGTGTACGCCAATATAACCAGTCAACAAGCCATGATTCTCTGCAAGGTTATGTACAGATGTTAGAGGATCATAACACTTTTCTTCCTAATTTCACAACAATTAGATTCTTCTGCAGCCTTCCAACTAACCAGCTAGGATTGGAAAAATTAAGCAATTTTGGTAAATTTCCAAATGAGGCACAAGAGCTACCAACAGTGCCAAACTGCACAGCTCTGGGTGAAATACAGCCATAAAAAGTGGGATATTCTCTTCAATATGCTGGAGAGATCAACCTTTTACCTACAAAATAGGAAACTTTGCTACAATTTCCTGGACTTGGTAGAGTGTGCACCCCTGTCCCTGGATTGCTGGAGCCTATCTTTCCTGACACAATAAACCAGAATGATTTTCAATTCATACTCCCTCTCCAGCTCTCATTTCCTCATGAGGTTAGAATCATCACTATCTCCTTATAGCTTTGTTTGTCATTTTCCTGTGCAGCAAAGCTCGGTGACCACACTCTGGAGTACAGCAACAGCTTTCTCTCAGCTTCCTCAGCACCTTCTCTACATGTGTTTTGCTTTCTTTTGTCCTGCAGGAGTTCTACCAGAAAGGTTTGGGGAAGAACAGAGCAGCAGTACCAGGCCGGAAGGGCAGTTTTGGCTGACAGCGAGCCCAGCCCTGCGCAGCCCCTCGGTGCCGACACGGGAGCGTGGCACCAGCGCCCCTCACCCTCCGGCCCACTCATCCCTTCCCCTGCAGCCCCCACCTGGGGCGACTCCCCCAGGGCCGCCCGGTGCACCGCGTGGGGACCGATGGGGCGACACCTTCCCAGCCCAGCACAGCGACCCCGGTGCCCTCAGAGCACCGGAGGGGCCCCCCGGCCCTCAGCAGCGCGCCGGGCCGGGGGAAGGGAGGAGTCACTGACCACCCCTACCCACGGCCACTGACCCTCCCGCTGCCCTGGGCACTGACCATTCCAGGGCAACTGGCCCTCCTGCTTGCCTAGGGCTCTCCGCTGACTATCCCACGGACGCTGACCCTCCACGGCCGCTTCCCGCCAGCTCCAACCGTCCCCGCGTTCAAACCCCGCCGCCACCGCCCCGCGCATGCGCGCTGGCCGCAGCCGCCCCTCCCGCCCTCATCCGCGCATGCGCAGCGCCGCCACCGCGCGCCGCGGGCGGGAACGATGGCGGTACTTCCGCCCTTCCTGCGCCGGGCGCCTCTGAGCATGCGCGGCGCGTGAGGGGCGGGAATTGCGCGTGCGGGGGAGCTCTGCCTCCCCTCAGGTGTGTCCGCGGCGGAACGTCAGGCTAAGATTACGTTTTAAAAAATGAGAGAGGGGGGAAAAAAGGCACATATAAAGCGAGGCACTAACCCCGAGGCTCTACACAGTGGTGCCTGGATGAGGGCGACCGAAATGAAATTCGCGGCGTGGAGATAAGATAGAAAAGCGCATGGGGGAAAAAACAGAAAGAAGGCATTTAAAAAAAAAAAAAAAAAAAAAAAGAGTGAATTGTGAATTAGGATCGAGACCTTGCAAAAGGAGTGGATCTGTTCTTGTCACTTCTAGCGAGCACAGATGGCTGGAAGCGTCCAAAAATAGCTGCTTAATGCTGGGGGGGCAGTGATAGAGGTCAGCCCGCTAAGATAAATACAGAATTCTTGTTACTGGGCTCCAAGATGAGTTGTCTCGCTCGGTAACAAAGAACACGCAGCCACCGCTGCGGGTCAGTTGTTCATATCCCTGCAAATGTGAAAAAAGGGGATTTTGGAGTATTCACTGAACAGTGTGAAGCTTTTACAGACCTAGGCTTTGCTCCGTGAGATGCTTTATTATTGTCATCTCCACAAGCCTCAGTGGGGAATGTTACAAAAGATAAACGCAACAATCGTTCCCAAAGGCTTCCTGGGCTGGATGCACAGGTGAAAGGGCTGCAGCAGTCCAGTTGTGGTGTGGGTTTGTAGGAAATACACATGGTGTGGGTTTGAGTTGGTGGTGATTTTATTTGGTTTTGAATTAAAACACAATTAGTAACTCCAGCTGGGGCATGGTGGTTAAAGTGTCTTTCAGAAAGTAAAGGAAATTCTGTATATATATTTTGGATGACCTGGAGCTAGTCTTTGAAGATGAGATTGTCTAACAGAGGTGGCCTGTTGGTTCCTTTGCTCAGGGTGCACATCGGATAAGAGACCATCTGGAGCTCTGCGAGGAGGCTTTTTCAGCATATTTATTTATATTTTTATATATATTTATATAGGGCTGCATCTGTTTTAGCAGCAAACATCAGGAGAAAACTGCTTATGAACATCCATCATCAATTTCTGTAGATAAAATGCTGACAGTTTACTGGAGTTAACTTTTCTCACTGCTGCGTTGAACTGTAGCAGAAATTTATTTGAGACTCTTTCAGTAAAATACCCAAATGTCTCTTTTAAATATCTGTGGCTATTAATATATAACCAAGTAGAGTTTATCTGACTTCCACTCTGCATCATCTTGTCTCTCAAATTGCCTGACATGATTCTGCCCATTTTAGGTGGAGTGTTTGACCAAAGGAAAGTGTTTTCAGACACGTCTCTCAAATAAGAAATTTGTTTCTGTAGAGACATTTTTCTCCAAATTTCAAAAATTTTATTTTTGTGAATAGTTAAAAAAAAAAAAAAGAAGAAAAACTGAAAACAGACAAACATTAAGAAAACCAGACAAATAATTCAAAGGTAACACATGCTCCTTATGACACTCTAAGGTTTCAGATACAACACAGGGATTCAGGCTCTGGTAACAGGACTTATCCCAGCTCACTGAGGCTGTATGTGGGATGAGCAGTGAGGTACCTGCAACTGTACCCTCATCTACCAGAAATAAACAACAATTCTATAAAGTCACAGTAGCTGTGGGGGGAAAAAAAAGGAACCTGCAAGGAACTGGGGAGCATGATGCTACTTGCCAACATCGGAGAGATATTTTGGAGATCTTTGGGCAGTTCCACTCCCCTTCCCCTCTCCAGGGACCCTTACTCTCTGCCAAGAAGGGTAAAGAGATGCCACTGCCTCGTGTGAAGCAGACAAAAAACTGTTTTCAGGCCATTGTCCCAGTTTTGGAGCCTCAGCACGAAAATCAAGGAAGATGTAAACAGAGCATCCCATGTTTTCTCTGGATAACCATTCCATAGAAAGGACTGGGCACGGAGGCAGCAAAGCCCAAGGAATCCCTCTCTCCAACACAAGAAACAGCAGGTTTTTTGGTAACAGGGTCCCTTTTACCCCTTGCCCATGGAATGGGAAATGCAGATGTGTGTGTGGGGCTGCACAGGCCAGCACAGGGACACTGCTCGTGTCCTGCCCAGCCACTGTTCCAGGCAGCAGCAGTGCACCAAGGCTGGCTCTGCTACCGTGGGGCTCAGGGCTGGTGCTCAGGGGCCGATGTCCCCGCTGCAGCAGTGCCAGCGTGGCCTGACTGCCCACCCAGGTCTCTGCCCAGGGTCTCAGGCTGGTTTTGCAGCTCCTGCTGAGGCCAGCACTGCTCCAGCCAGGTTGCTGACTGCCTCCAAGCTGTCCCTGTGGAAGCTAGCTTGTGTTTTTCTACATTACAGGGCAGCAGCAAAAGCAAGACTACAGTGTAGACATACCTTGTATCTCTCAGACCCCAAGTGCAACTTTATTGAGACAGACAAAAAAAAAATGCAAGTAGGTAAATAAAAACCAAATTTTCTGGGTGATTTTGGAGAGAGCTGCCTCGAGGGTCCGTGTTTCCTCACATGCACTCAACTAGGATACCTTCATTTTGCCTTTCTCGGGAGCTGCTTCATGGATGAGTGGCTGCTCATCCCCGTTCACCGACAGCATCCTCTTCTCGGGCGGCAGCTCCTCGGGCTGGCGGGCAATCAGCAGGCGGCAGGTGAGCAGGATCCCAAAGACCAGGGCGTGGGCATAACGCTTGAGGGGGTCCCCCACGAGCTGGTGGAAAAAGAGCACAGCCAGCACGAGGAGGAGGAGGAGGAAGTTGGCCACGTCTTTGGGGCGACCAGGCACCAGTGTCATGACAATGCCGCACGCCACTTCCAGGGCGCCGATGCTCTTGCGGAGGAGGATGGAGCTGACTCCCATCTTCTTGAGCATGGGCAGGGCCCGCACGTAGCTTTTGTATGCTCGTTTCTGGAAACAAGCAGCCAAGGACATCATGTGAGAAAGTGAAGGCAAAGGTGACTTCCATTGAAACAGATTGATGTGCAACACGACCTAAAAATCATTTCAATCATCACAGACCCCTCTGGCACAATACCCAATCTGTAAAGCTTCTGTTCGGGGGGATATTAAAGCATCAATCTGCAATTCCCCCTTTATAAGCTGTTGTCTCCTCGCTGGAAAAGAGTTTTGCAACCTCGCATCCGTCTTTGGAACTACAACCAGGCCAGATGTACCTTACCCTGAAATCTGAGGTTCTGGTTGCTAGAATTAGCAGTGCAGAACCATGTTGTTAAAACAAACAAACAAACCTCTCTCTAAGAGTAGCTTGTCCTTTAAAATAATACACCAAATTGCAAAGCCAAGGCACGGGAGGTAAATACAAGTCTCTTTCTGCCCCAAAGCAACTTGCAATATCCCAGAACAACTTACTGTAGTGTTTATGGGCAGTGCAGTCTTAGGGTGGGACTGTACATCAAAGCTGAGATTCACCAGTCCTATCCTGTGCTTACATACCTTTATAATCCTTTCTTTCCTCAGGTGACAGCAAGCTGACATCTGACATTATTTGCTCCCTCGTTTATGCTGGATTTGGAAGCAGTGTCAGTTGCAAGACTCAGCCTGCTTACACAGCTGCCTCATTTTTGGGGGGAAAGAAACAACCTTTGTCCTTACACACATCCAGGTTCTTGCATTTGAACATTAGGTGCTGGTGGCCTTACTGTTTTGTTTGGGTTTTTTTTTTCTTTTTTCCTTTTGCATTCAAGTATTTCCTTTTATATATGTATATTTTAATAAGGCTCCTAGTTATGTGACACACTGAAATTATTTCCACTTACACTTGAGTATAATATCCCTGAAGACATTCATGCCATGGTGTTCTCTGTTTTCTAATCAGTATGGGGGAAATGGAAGCCAAGTCTCAGGTGCAGGATTGTTCAGCTCTCACAGGCACTGATCAGACTGTGGATTTACTTCCATACGGTTTTGGAAACCTACATTACAGACATACAGAACTTTCCCACGTCTCTGTAGATTTTGATGCTTCCTTCTGAGAGGATCTGATGCTTCACACGTGGTTAAAAAATATCCAGCACTGTCATTTTTGCTACAAAGTAATTGAAGATCTCACAACACATTTACTCCAAGTGTTTGTATTGTAAGGATGTATTTTAAACCATCGGTGACTAAAAGCTCAGAGCAGAGTATTTTTAAACAGTTGTGAAAAATACAACATTTTAAAGAAATGTACTATAAGTATATCCTAGAGTACTCTGGTATTTTAGGTATTTTAATAGACAATCTTAGGTGGTTTTTGCTGAATGAAAAACTACAAGTTTGGTGTTTTCAGTAGATAACAGAGGTTCTCTGTTTCCTGGGGGCAAAAAGCCACCCTTACGGATTAGCAAGGTCAGGTTTTTCCTAATTGTCTGCATGACCTGACAGACCACTACAGTATGTAGCACAGAAAGGCAGGAGAGCCCAGCGAGCCATGAATATGTAACAATATGGACTATGAAGAATAATGGTGCTGTGCAATACCTGCTTTCTTCTGATAAAACCAGAGATCCTACCTGCCTGTAGACCTGACTCTTGGTAAAGCAGAAAGGGACACAGAAGTGAAATATTTTACAGAGCAAGCATTTTGCAATGCTCCTAAAGTCTCTGTGCTTTTTTTGTTTTTTTCTGTAGCAGAAGCTGAAGAGCTTTGTTTTCTAGGGGTTTTACCTCATGTGTCTTCTGCCCCTGAGTTACTTCTTGGGGATTTTCCTCTCTGAGATCCCTGTGCTGGGCTGCAGACTAGGCACTGCAATTCAGTTGTTATTTGAGAGCTAAGGAAAAGCAGCTGGGCAGGTGGAGCAAAGGGAGAGAACAGAATGTGCTGGAAACTTCCAGCACTATTTTTTTAGGGGCACAAAAATTATACCAATCTTTTCAACCACCACAATAAATAACTGGGGAGGCAGTAAGTGGGGGGGGGGGGTAAGAGAATAAATAAAAACAGATGAGGAAGCAAAATGTGGCAGCCAGTCCCCCATCTGCCTGCAGCTCGCAGCTGGCAAAGCCCTGCAGCAGGGCCGGCCCTGAACAGAGAGGAGCATAAACCAGTTCACCAGGTGAGAAATGCACACAGTGACTTCTCCGTCCTCTCCTCACCCCTTTCCTTTTAGGCAGGAGCGGGAGAGGCTCATTTCCCAGGCCAAAGAGAATAAGAAGAAGACTACTAATAATACCTTCCTCTGCCAGCTAAGAATCTCAGAGCATTTCACAATCATTAATTAATCCCTGCACAAGTCTGGTGAGGTGGGGACAGTCAGTATCATTATCCTTGCTTTAAAGCATAGAATTTTGAGGATGAACATCTGCCAAGGCAGGCATGTGTTTTCCTACCCCCCATCCAGTGGATAGGTTTCCCCTTGGGGATCAGCTTGTTCCTGCCTGCTGCATATCTGGTACTTCTGCAGGCCTTGGTTTTAGAGATCCTTGTGTTCCCCATCTCTTGCAGGCTGTGTGTGCTGTGCTACCCCATCCTCCCTGCCTCCCATCCTCATCCACCAAGAGGTTTCTCCATGGATAGGCTCAGCTGCCGGGATATCCTGGGCACTGCGTATTATTGGCTTCTCTCCATGTCTATCAAGTAAAGAGTCAGATAAGCTTCTTCCCTCTCCTGCCCCTCTCTCGGGGCTCCAGGGCAGTTACCCCCTGTGTCCCCCACCGCTCCTGCCGCAAGGCAGGAGAGCCCTAAAGCACCTCCTTCCGTGCTGCCCGACTCACCATCTCATTGTAGGCATCCCTGCTGAGCCGGGGGGTCAGTTTGATGGTCCCCATAAAGACGAAGAAGAGCCCCAGGGCCACCGAGAGGGCGACGATGGTGATGGTCCTGGGAGATGCCATAGAGCCGCAGGGATCCGGTCCTAGCGAGGCCTTGTGGCTCTGGCTGCCAGCCCGGGCGGGAGGGAGTCCGTCACCATTGAAGGCTGTAGGAATAAAGCTGCAGAGGCAGGAGGATGACAGCAGGAGGGGATTCAGCCTCCTCCACTCAGCAACCCCTGGGTCCTAAAGCCCTGCAGCCAGAGCCAGGCAGCTCCAGCACCGGACTGCAAGAGGAGCTCATCGTTTCCTTGCGTGTTCCGTAAATCGCCCACAGGAAGCCGAAACGGAGTCAATTCTAGGGATGTGGGATGGCAGCCAAAGGCAGAGCACAGTTGCTCATTAGTGGGAAAACAAGGACATGTTAGCAGAGGGCACAGGAGTAACGTGCTGTGGAGGAGAAATGGGCAAGGGTCTCTTGTACACAGAGAGCTTTCAGTTTCAGATATTCAGATGCTCGTACATAGCAAACAACATATTGCTTCATTTATTTGTGCCGGGAAAGAAAAAGAAATGTTTTGTCCCTGTGGCTCTCCTGGAACCTGATGCTCAAAAAGGAAGATGAAGCCACTTGTGTCACCCACCCCCACTGCAGATAAAACATATCCTGTATGTTGAGCTCTCCAGAGGCTAGTGGAAAGGTTTTATGATCCTCTATTAGTTTCTGATTTAAAGTCATTGTCTGCCATGCAATTAATGTGACAAATTTCCTTTTGACCAAAACCTAGAAGAAATCTACTCAGATCTCACGGTGAGAAACCAAGGTATAATTACACAAAAAAGAACAGCTGGAATACTGCATCCTTTGGTATAAAATGAAAACAAGAGGCTGCAACAGTGTGTGAAAACCTACACCCATGGGATAGTGCAAGGGTAACACTTCCTATGCCTGTCAGGAATCTCATCATCACTCCCTTTATGGTGTAGTAATTCTCAAGTCCTAAACACATGTATTTTGAGGCCCCATGGCTTGAGAACTGGCTGTTGTTATTATTCAAATCTCGGGACTGGAATTGAAAGTCTGAAAAATACAGGCAACTCTCCCAGTTTCCTTGGGAGTTTATTAGCCTTGATTCGAAACATTCTGAGACTCACACAACACAAGGGAACTCTGCTCACTCAGACTCCCCGTTACAGCAGCTCCATCTCTGGAAGAGCTGGAGGAATATAACAACACTGTGAGAAGGACAGGACACATACAAAACAGAAGAAAAACTTTAATTAGCTGTTGCAGAACATCCTGAAGAGGAAAAATATTGCAGCTGACATTTTCACAGGGCACTTCATATTTAGGCATCAGCAATCATTAGTGGAGAAGGGGGAGACAGGTGTGGAAAGAGAGACACTGTTCTCTTCATTTCATTTTATAGAAAAATCTCATTGCCGAAGCTGGTGCCTCCTCCGGGCAGGGATCCCAACAAAGGAATCCCTGGGCTTTCTTACTCTTCCATCCTAAATCTCCCACCCCTTGCACAACAGTTCTGACCAGTGGAGAATTAGAGTCTGGTGTCTTCTCATTGTTCATTGGTTTGTGCAGAAAGCACCCACCCCCAGCCAGCGATGAAGTCCCGTGTCCTTTGTTAGGCACAAGGTCAGCGCCCATTCACGGCTCCTTGCCTGGGGCTCCAGCGATTTCCCTCTATCCAGGGCACAATTTGCAGCTGGAACACCGAGCTACTGGCCCTGGGCATATTCCTCAACACAGGGAGAGTATTTTCCAGGCTGCTTTAACCAGCAGCCCAAGGTTTGCAGGGGAAGGAAGGGTGATGAAATGCTACAGAGAACCTTTTCACCCCAGAAATCCAAGTAGTTCTTTACAGAACAGTGTTGCTAGGCAACCCAAAGTAAGAGAAAAACCAAAATTTTTTGTTTTTATACAACTTTCCAGGAAATAAGTTAAAAACCTAACTACATTGGCTCTTCAGGACAGCAGGAGGTTGCTTCCCAGGCTCTCAGAGCTCATACCCGCCTCCTTGTCAGCGGGTGAATAGCAGCACCAGCTCACAATGCACAGTGTGAGGAAACATGTCAAAAGGAACAGCCAACACGGGGGCAAATGGTTCCCCTGCCAGCTTCTTCCGTGGGTCAGGTGGGCAGCACAGCCTGTGGAAAGCAAAGAGCATCCTTTAGACCAGAAGCAGAAGCCTTCCCACCACTGGTACCACAATCCAAGGGGGATCTGCAAAGGAGGTATCCTGTGTTTGACTAACAGAGTCTGCAGCTGACACTGGCTGAGGTGTGGAACCATCAATATTGAATCCCAAACCAGCTCTGACAAGCTGAACAGTCAGTGGCAAGTTTAAAGCTCCCTTTCTCACAAGCCATCCCAGCTGAAAGACACTCAGTTTTCGGTTTTGCACTGCCTTCATGGCTACCTGCAGACAGATTTATCACCTGGGTCTACCCCAGATAAAGGCTGACCAGATAAAGCTACATGATTAACCCCTAAGCAGGTGACAAATCCCCTTGGCTTCGCTTTCTTGGCTAGGGGCCAACCTTCCTGCAGTGAACCCAATGGACTCTGTATCCCACATCCAGATGGGCTTGTTTTTGGAGAAGGATGCACAGTGTCATTGTGCTACATTTGCATTATTTGCTATTCCTCACTGATGCCTTGTCTGGACTTAACAGGGTCTGTCACTAAGGTCAGTAAAAAGGAGGAGAGTGCTCACTCGAGGAAGTTCCTCATGGCTTCACCCTCTGGCTTGCAGGAGATGTAGAGCAGCCTGCGGATGGACCTGCAGTTCCGGATGGCTCGTACAACCCTGTCATCTGCAAAAACAGACACCCTGCTTTCCCAAGGACCCACCAGCACCTGAGCTCTCCAGAAGGAATGGCTGCACAGCATCACAGAACTGCACTGAACTGTCAAAGATACAGATGCATATTTTGCCATGTCCTGTCTCAGATGCAGTCTCTCAGGAGGCCAAGGGTGTGACCCACACCGCTGACAGCTTAGCCAATTTGGCCGGTAGGGAAGAGCAATGGGAGAAGTCCCTCTGCTTCCCATGGGGATGGAGGATGAGAGAAAAAAATTTAAGCAAAGGCACATAAAACCTTCCACACACACTTGTGAGAGTGCATCTGGGCACCAGCACCAGTGTGTGACTTCCCAGTATACACTGGAGGGAGTCCAGGGGAGACCACTGAGACAGTATGAGGGCTGGGTTATTCAGCCTGGGGAAGAGAAGGTAAGCAAGGATCCATTTGCTATCTTCAGGGACCTCATGGGAGATTACTGACAACTGAGAATCTTCTCAGAGGGGCATGAGAAGGGGATGAGAAGCAATAGATGTATGGCAGCAAGGAAAAATTCTGATTAAATATTTTAGGGAAAACATTTTGAGGAGAGGGGAGACACCCTTGGACACATTCAAACCTCAGCTAGGCTTTATAGCCCTTTGCAACTTTATAAAACTCTGAAGTTGGCCTTGCTATAGTTGGGAGATTGCACCACAGACCTCCAGAGGTCCCTTCTCTCCTAAATAATTGTGTAAGCTTGTGAAAGATGGAAAGAAAATTAGGAAAAAAAAAGAGAAAGCATGATGAAGGCACTGAAAACAGCAGGCTCTATGGGATTTTAGCTGCTGTCAGCAACAAGAAACTAGAGACTAAGCAAGGAAAGGGTTTGGAGCCAGCATAACAGGTCTCACAGAACTTATTCAAAACTCTCTGTTTACAAGATGAAAATAAATAGCATTTTCTCTCACGTAGGCCAGCCTGAGAGGGGTTCACCACAGCAACAAGCGGTTGGGCATCCTCCCACGATCCCAGGAGTTGTGGCAACACAGCCTCTGCCTTTCCACTGTGAAACTCACAGTTTGAGATCCTGTGAAACAAAAATGCAACCACGTGAACTGAGTCTCACCAAGAGTTAGGTATAACGTGAACCACCCTTTGCTGTGTGGAGGTAACTGCTTAGGGTCCCTCTGCTCACTTCTACTCCGATTTTTCAGCATTTAGTTTGAAACTTTTTGCCACAGCAGTTTGAACTCACCATTGAATGCTGCATTCCACTCAGCATCCTCTATTGCCTTCTCCACCACCTCAACAACAATAACCTTGGACACTTGGTGAGCCAGAGAGAGAGCAATTGTACCTGGAAACACGGGAAACAAAAATACTCCATACACTCATGCTGAAGAAACAGGCCTTTACCTAGTGAGGATCAGCTCTGGAATGCAAAGCTGTGGGAGCCCAGGAACCCACCTGTTCCACAGCAGATGTCAAGGAGGACGGTGTCCCCAGTAGCCTGGCAGAGCTCCCTGACTGCCTGGTACAGAACTTCTGCTCCAGCCGTGTTGACCTGGTAAAAGGCATCTGGAGAGATGCAGAACTTCAGGCCAAGCAGTTCTTCAAAGATGTGCGGTGCTCCATGGAGGAGCTGGAAGGAGGACTGCTCGTGGGAGCAGCGGGTCATGGTGCTGGCAAATCACACAAAAAAAAAGCTGTTAGAAGGCAGCAGAGAGGAGCTGGTTTCCATTCCCAGGGTGCTCATGGGCAGCAAAGGATGGTTCTTCCCCTCAGCAACTTTTACTTCATGTGAGCCTTTCAACAAGATTAAAGAATTTTGATTCTTTTTAAGAGATCTGTGACTTGCACAGCCTAAATGTCATTAAAAGGATCAAAGTGACTTAGCAGAAGGCAGCATTCCTCAGGCCTATTCCCCCTATTTTGCCATTTACGTGATTTACTGTCTTGGGATAGTCACTGGAAGTTTTTTCTTTAGTTTCCCAGACTCGTAATTCCCATGAGGTAGAGCCACAGTGTCTTCAAATATTTCAAGTCTGGAAAAATAAAAGATGAGGCCATATAAAGCCACATCTTCAGGAAAGATCCAAACATCTGTCATTCTCTTCCAGCACTCCCTGAACTGGTGGAATTTGAATTTGGTCAGGGAGGGGGTAGAAGAAGGAGGTGGCTTTGTTTCCACTCATTCCCCCATCGAGGCAGTTACCTCTCTTGGAAATAAAGTGAAGTCAAGGCACAGACTGCTCCAGGCCCACACATGAAGAACTCCTTCAGCAATGCTTTCTGAGTAGCCAGTGCCTCCTGTCAAGAGTGAGGAAGGAAAAGTAACCTGATTAGACCCCTCTCCCCAGCAATACACCCAGCAGGCCAGATGTCTGCTGTGCCTCTTGCCCTGTCCCCCACGTGCTCACCTGGCCCAGCTCCTGGGGGTGGAAGGTGATGATGGCCATGGTGTGGCCACAGCTGGCGGTGCGAACCACGAGCTCCCGCCAGTGTCCTCCTTCATGGAAGAGGATGCAGGAGTCCAGGGGGGAGCGACAGATGAACTCCTCATAGCACTGAGCCGAGGGGAAATGGCACCTTTAGTACCATGAAGACAACTGCCCTGCTCTTGGCCCCCCAGACAGGCAGCCCTTCCACCACTGTGATCTGCTTTTTCTGTTTGATTTCAATACACTGAGTGAAAGCTCCTTCCAGGCTCTTGAAAGAGAACACATTTCAATAATTTCAATTTGCAGTTCTTATGTATTTTAATAGACCAGCAGGAAATAATTGTCACTTGATTAACTTCTTTACTCAGGACAGTTTAGGGGCTGCAATATTAACATGTGAGTTTTTATAAAAGTATTTATCCACCAACTAGAATCAGGCATGAAACTTTTCAGAACATAAAAATCGACTTGAAAACACAGCATAATTAAAATTACAGTGTTCTCCCAATTAAGACTGATTGGAGTCTCTCTATTCCACAGTCAAGGGACAGACATGACATTTATTTACCTGGGCTACTTGTTTATGTTTTGAGGGTATGTTCTCCACATGGTTGGCTTTCACACAGACAATATTTCTTTCTGGAGAGAGATGGACAGGTATTTAATTGCTCTGGTTCAGGGCACATAAACCATCTGACATGACAAACTGTGGACCTTTCCCTTGTGGACCTAAAGATTGGTCTTTCCATATTTTTACTAACACCCACTCCCCTGGATGGATGTTATGGATTTTAAAGTCTAAAGGTGTGGTTTGAGGGATTATCCTTTTGAACTGCAAATCTTCAAGGGTCCTTGCAATTGTGTTGACATATTCTTTAACACTCATTCCCCTAATTCATAGGTAGCAGTTTCATTTTGGGCGTTCAAAAAGGGTAACCCAATGTCCTGGGTTGTGGTGTATTCTGTTACCATTCCCATCAGCCGTTGAAATCAGGTGGGGCAGTGTTTCCTTGCCTCCTCCCCCCAGACTATCTTGCTGTTAATTGCCCATCATTGTCCTGCTGCATGACTCATAGGTAACTCCCTCTGGACTATCTTCTGTTAATGAGCCTAATCAACACTTGGCCTCATGACTCATTACCCCATTGTGAGATGCTCCACCCAGAGGGAGGAACCAAGCATCCCATCGTGGATATAAGCTGAGGCTGAACACCAGAGACAATGCCTTTCCACTGGATTTCCAGAGGACAGGAGCTACACAGCCACCACTGGAACTTCTGAGGAGGAGCAGACCCTTCTTTTTCTACAGGATCACCACTTCGGGAGGACTGCAGCCACCACCCTGACTAACAGGGACTCAGGTTGTATCCTAACTCTGTCAGTTTAACCCAGTGTTATCTGCTTTTATTGTTTTTTTCTTTCCCCCTCCTTTTATTTCCCTATTAAATTGTTATTCTGACTTGGTGTCTCCCACTAGTTTGTTTTCAAACTAGTACACCCAAACTATAGGAAAAGGGTTCATGAAGGATGTCTGGACTTCAGGCAGCTCTCTTGAAAGCTGTTTATTGCGTAGGCCAAGTCCCAGCATTTCAGGGAGTGGGTATCCAGAGCCAGCCCCACAGCTGCCAGCCACAGCTTGTAGGCATAACTGAAGCCGCTTTCTGTTCAAGAGAGCATTGTACACCTTTCTTTGTTGAGTATCCCAAGACATAACAACCAACAAGCACCATACACAACACCTTGACATTTGCCTATAGTCTATCTTAGCTACTACCACCACCATACCATACATATCCTATAGAACCCCAGAGTCACCACCATCCACTCACAAGAGCAAGCAAGCTACAATTCAAGCTCACAATGGAACACTCTCAGACCTCTCTTCTTCCTGCCACATCAACATTCCTTGTCTGCCTGCCATAGCTCTCTTCCTGGCAAAAACATGTTTTCTATTTACTTCTGCTCTTCCTGGGACCCACCCACCTGGTGAAAAACATGTCCTTATTTGCAGTCACATACCTCTGTCCTAACCACAAAAATCTCCTTCCAACTCATCTCCAACCTTTGTCCTCTCACCCATTCAGTGATCAATGTTTCAGCAAACATCTTCCACTCTACATCAAAACCTGCTTCCATTTCTGTCCCATCCTCAGGCTCCACACTCAGAGATCTCTCCGCCAAGCCCACACATCTGTGAAACTTTCTTACCAAACTTTCATCTTCAACACCAACCATCATTTCGTAAGGTGACACTCTCAGGTCTGACCTGGTTGTGTCTGAACTCTCAATAAAGCCAGAGGTTGGCATTTTACCCATGACATTTGAGTTTCAATTATTAATTCAGTTAAGGTTCTCTTTAAAGTTTGTTTCATCCTCTCTACCCGTCCTGAACTCTGTGGGTGCCATGGGGTATGGAGCTGTCATTTTATTCTTAAGGCTAGAGTTAGTTGCTGTAAAACTTTTGATGTAAAGTGTGTCTATCTTAGTAATCATTCCATACCTAGGAATAATTTATTCTAAGAGGGTTTTACATTCTACACTGGCTGTGGCTCTGACACTGGGAACAGCTTCCACCCAATGGGGAAGATGGTCTGTTATTACTAACATGAATTTCCACCTCTGCACTTGGGGGAGTTCAGTAAAGTCCACTTGGATACTTTGCAATGGTCGGAGAGCCAACTCACGACCTCCTGAAGTTGTTTTTCTCATCACCTTCTTATTTACTTTTTGGCAAACCATACATCTTTCAGTTATTTGTTTAGCCAACCCATAAATTCCAATGCACCCATAATTCCTTAGAAAGTGATCACACAAAGCCTTAGTACCCCAATGAGTTTTTTGATGCACGTTTTCTAATATTTTTCTGGTGAGTGACTTATGAAGTAACTGCCTTCCGTCAGGAAGTTTCCATTTTCCACATTCGTCTTGGCTTTCCCCCCCTCTTACTTAATTCTTTCTCCTCTGTTTCACTGAATTTTGGAGTCTCCAATTTTTCGCTCTTTCTGGTCAAAATTAACACAACCCTTTTTATCTCATTCTCTGCAGCATCCTCAGCCTCCCCGATCTGCCAAACTCCCTCCTCCCATCTCTGAGGCCATCCCCCCTGCTGTCCCCCCATATGTACCACAGCTCTCTCTTCAGGCAATTCCAATGCCTCTAAAACCTCCAAAACAAGTCTCCCATGCATCAGCCCCTCTCCCTCTGAACCAAGCAATCCCCTTTCTTCCCAGATTTTCCCAAAGGCGTGCACCCCTCCAAAAGTGTACCTTGAATCAGTGGATGTATTTCCTTTCTTGTGTGCTAAATATTCCAGTGTGCATAGTCCCCCCATCAATTAAAGCCTACCCTGACATTCTTTTTCCTTGGACACATCTGGAAGAACCGTCTACAGCTATTATTTCCTTCGGAAAGGGCTCGTTCCTCGAGCTGGAACTTTGGTGTTTTGCTTCTCCTTTCAGAGGAGCAGCAGAATCGGTCGGTGCCAGGGGAACGGTGCAGGCGAGGGAGGGAGGGGGGGGTAGGAGGTGGGGATCCTCTCGGAGGCCGATTCCTCCAGGAGCGGGGGAGCAAAGGCGGAGGCTGCTGCCGGCACCGCCAAGGGCAGAGCAGCTCTTGGGGCCGGTACCAGAGGCTGGCGTGGAGCCTCTGCACGGGTCCGCAGCAGCCACGGCGCCAGGAGGCCGAGCTGCCGGTGAGCCCAGCGCGGCCCGCGGGGCCGAAGCCGGGTTCAATGGAGCCGCGGCAGAGAACGCAGCGGGGGCAGGGGCTGCTGGAACGGCCGCGGACATCGGGAGCGGGGCCGGGGCCGGGGCGGGGCTGGGGCGGGCCCCAAAAGCGGCGGGGTGGGCTGGTGTGGAGCGGAGAGCCGGGCTAGGGACGGGCACAGGGACACCGAAAGCGGCGGGCTGGGCTGGTGTGGAGCGGAGAGCCGGGCTGGGGACGGGCACAGGGACACCGAAAGCGGCGGGCTGGGCTGGGCTGGTGTGGAGCGGAGAGCCGGGCTGGGGACGGGCACAGGGACACCGAAAGCGGCGGGGTGGGCTGGTGTGGAGCGGAGAGCCGGGCTGGGGACGGGCACAGGGACACCGAAAGCGGCGGGCTGGGCTGGGCTGGTGTGGAGCGGAGAGCCGGGCTGGGGACGGGCACAGGGACACCGAAAGCGGCGGGGTGGGCTGGTGTGGAGCGGAGAGCCGGGCTAGGGACGGGCACAGGGACACCGAAAGCAGTGGGCTGGGCTGGTGTGGAGCGGAGAGCCGGGCTAGGGACGGGCACAGGGACACCGAAAGCGGCGGGCTGGGCTACCGCTGGAGCCGCAGGGGCTGCAGGGGGCGGCGGGAACAGCGGGGCTACCGGCGGAGCCGCCGCCGCCGGGACCAGCGCTGGAGCCGCGGGCGGTGCCTGAGAGCCGGCACAGGCGCGACCTCGGGCTCCGGGAGCGGCGCTGCGGCTGCGAGCGGCGCCACAGGAGCCTGGGCTTGGGGCGAGGCAGGCGGGAATGGAGGGGCCGATGCTGCCAGGGGCTCCCAGCCCTTCTCTTTCTTGCTTTCCCTTTGCTCCTTTCCTTGGGTCTCGGACAACTTTAAAATTCTTATCCCTTCAGGCTCTATGCTTTTCATCCAGCATGAAGCGTACTTGCTTTCTTCTGTGTTAACGAGTTCTTTTGAATTTACAAATCCTTGTAAAGCCTGACAGACCCAGACTTCAAGAGCCATGTCTGGGCCAGAAGACACGGTCGGATCTTATTTCCTTCTCGGCCCAACCAAACATACAAAACTGGATCATTTTGACTTTGCTCTTTTCCTTTTGTTATAAATGTACTGTGATGTTGGCTTTTCGCGTGTTCCATAATTGTTATGAATGGATTGTGATGTTGTTTTTTTCATGTTCCTTAATGTGAGAAAAGCTTTGCCTGGGTTCTGTAATGTAATGCTGTAGAATGTCTGTAGTTGGGGTGCTCAGTTTGGGAAGGATGGGGGGGGGTCTTCACATTCCTGGAAAATCTTATCAGAAGAAAAAAAAACCCCGAAACCAGACGGAATGGAGCCAAGGAAAAAGATAAGGCTGATAAGTGGATACTCAGCAATTCCAAAGAATTAATGAATGATGCATGATGGTGATGAATAAAAACACGCCATGTACTTTTAAAGCCGATCTTTTGGATGTACAGGTGCGCCTTTCGCTCTCTGCCGAAGCACCCGGCCGTACCGCCCTTTGTGCTGTTCTCTCCTAATTTTATTAAACTTTTATTAAACTGTCCCTTTTCTTCAACTTTCCTTCAAATTCTCCAAAGTGAAGCTCGTTTTGGCAGCTGCGCGTGCGCGGATCAGTGCGCATGCGCGGGAGGGAATACATCACCGCTGATCCCTCCGCGGGCAGGACCGCATCACAAATAGTCCCTCCTGGCGGATCACTCCGCGCCGGGACGCATCACCGCTGATTCTTCCGCGGGCAGGACCGCATCACAAATAGTCCCTCCTGGCGGATCACTCCGCCTGCGCATGCGCATCACCGCTGATCCCTCTGTTCTGAACGGGATTGTGATGTTGGTTTTTTGCACGTTCCATCGTTGTTAGGAATGGATTGTGATGTTGGTTTTTTCACGGTCCTTAATGTGAGAGAAGCTTTGCCTGGGTTCTGTAATGTAATGCTGTAGAATGTCTGCAGTTTGGGTGCTCAGTTTGGGAAGGATGGGGGGGGGTCTTCACATTCCTGGAAAATTTTATCAGAAGAACCCGAAACCAGACGGAATGGAGCTAAGGAAAAATATAAGACTGATAAGATGATACTCAGCAACTTAAAAGACTTAATGAATGATGCATGATGGTGATGAATAAAAATAAGCGATGTACTTTTAAAGCCGATCTTTTGGATGTACAGGTGCGCCTTTGGCTCTCTGCCGGAGCACCCGGCCGTGCCGCCCTTTGTGCTGTTGTCTCCTAATTGTCCCTTTTCTTAAACTTCCCTTCAAATTTTACAAATAGCGAGCCTCGTGTTTCACAATTCGGTGCCCGTACGGGGATAAAGGCTCAGCTCTGGGATCTCCCGGGGAACCCAGAGCAGGGGGTGCCCCCGCCTCGCTTTGTGCTTCCCGGCGGGGTCAGGGGCGTTTGCAGTCAAACACCCGGAGGGCAAGAGAGGAGACAAAGCAACAAGAAAGGAAAGAAAAGGCTCCCTGAGGTACCGCGGTAATTAAACACGTAAAATCTTGTGCACCAAGACTCCGAGAAAGGTGAGTATTTTTTCTTACCTCTTTTTGGGGGGATAAGGGGGATGAAAGTGTGTGCGTGAGACGCGGGCTGGTTACCCCAGAGCTGCGAAGCGAGTGTGGAGCCTCTGAGGCTGCGGCTCTGCTCTGCCGCGAGGGAAGCAGTCAGTAAAGAGGCGAAGCCAAAGATAAAAGGAGAGAAGCCCCGGTTTAACTGGGACGGGCTTTCAGGGAAGCGACGGGAGCGGCGGGGCCGCCCCCCGCAAGCCGGAAGCAGCGCTGCTCCGGGCGCGCAGTGCGCAGGCGCGGGGCCAGAAGCGACCAACGGCAGGCGGCGGCGCGGCGGTGACGTCACAGGGGCTGTGAGGGCGGCGGGCGGAAGGGGCGCGGGGAGAGCCGGGCGGTGCTGGCGGGGCAGGGACCGGGCTGTTATAAATAAAGTATATAATCCGTGCTGTTATGTAGAAAACTGAAATGTAATAAAACCATGCAGAGACAGAGTTTTAAATCCCTCCCCGCCCTCCTCCCCCCCCCCCCCCACCAACCTGGCTGAGAGGAAAATTTCACAACACTAAAGCAGTTGAACAAGAAGTTTTTTTAAGCACAGATGTAATCCATAGGTGAGGATTCCACCCCAGGTGGGGTTGGATCTTATCACCGGGACAGTAACACTATGATGACTTGATCACTATCTTCTGATATCTACATCTCAGCTGATAAGGAATTGGACATTCCTGGAACTAAAAATAACTGTTCCAGGAACCAGAGATGGCCCATCCATCATCCAGGATGGACAGATAATCAGACCCAGGAAAGGCTTTGTGCAGCCCAACTTCGGGACAAGAAAACATCATGAATATGCTAAATTGCGAGAAGAATAAAATTAATTCGGACTCTGCCAAAAAAATGTATAAGAAGGGACCAGCTGAAGCAGCATTTGTGAACTTGGGAGGTCTGATGCGATAGAGGTCAGATCTATGCGTGTTCACCCAGCTCCGACCCCGGGCTTGCTGCTGCTTTTCTCGATCGTGGTTTTTGAGACCGATATTTTGGTCACATAATAAATGTTATTTCTTTATAAATTTTGATTGGGCAATTCTGTTTATCTTACGGGCGGTGCTGGGGAGGGCTGAGCTTTCACTTCGACTGCTGGGACACGGGTAGCCAAGTGTCTCAGCAACCGCGTGGCTGCGCTGGGCTGGCCTGGGAGAGACTGCAAGCTCAGTGCCACCTGGCACCGAGCCTGCCCGATGGGATGCTCAGGAATGCCGAGAGAGCAGGAGGGAAGTCCGGCTGCCGTGTCACCTGGGCTCGCAGCGTGGGTGCATTTGGGTACATGCGGTCATACGGACAGGAGTGCAAGAACAGCCTCTCCCAGCCTCCAGGCCGTGACTCCAGCAGATGCTCAGGGAAAAGCAAGGAGCAGGCAAGCACACGTGGTCCCATGCTCACTTAATCTCTCCATCACGAAATATTTGAAGCGCTGGAGATTTCCCGGGTCAGACGTGGTTTATCTAGACGCCAAGGGTTCTCTTGTCCAAGTGTTCACCTGTCACCCTTTGATGTCACCTAAAATTCCATTCCTAAAAGGATGTGCTGCCACACGTCCTTGGCCAGGAGGCTCACCCACCCACCTGCTACCATTTGGGAGAACTGCTCTTGTGTGAACCTGGCTGCTGCCGTTACCCCCAACAGCTCCAGAGCCTGGTACGCTCCCCGCCCGCTCCCGCTCCCGCTCCCGGTCCCGCTCCCGCTCCTCGTCCCGGTGGGACCGGAGCAGGAGCAGGAGCGCAGGTCCTCCCGTCCGCAAGGGGGCGCAACACAGTTTAGGCCAGCTGCGTGCCCGGGGCGGTGCTCTCCGTGTTTGGCCACGCCCCGTGGGCGGGACCCGCGTCGTGTGGCCACGCCCATCGCGGGCAGTGACGTCCGGGACGCGCTGTCTGCAGTGGCCGCGCTCTCGCCACGCCCCACTGGTCACGAGACGCCGGCGCGGGCGCTGATTGGTCGGCGGCGCGGGGCGGGGCGGGCGCTGATTGGGCGGCGGAGCGCGACCCGGCGCGGCCCCTCAGTTCCGTGCTGGGCCCGCGATGCTGTCGGCGGGCGGCGGCTCCGGCCCCGCCGGGGCGGGCGGCTCCGGGCCGGGGCTCGGCGGGGACGGCGATTTCCTGTCGCGGTACCGGCTGGTGTCGGCCAAGCTGCGGCGGCGGTTCCTGCGGAAGCCGAACGTGGCGGAGGCGGCGGAGCAGTTCGCGGCGCTGGCGCGGGAGCTGCGCGCCCAGGAGAGCCTGCCCTACGCCGCCTGGTGCCAGCTGGCAGTGGCGCGCTGCGCCCAGAGCCTGTTCCACGGCCCTGCCGAGGCGGCCGCGCTGGCCGAGGCCGCGCGGCTCTTCCTGCGCCAGGAGCGGGACCTGCGGCAGCGCCTGGGGTTGCGCGGTGGCTTCGGCGAGCACGTGGCGGCGGCGCAGAGCTGCGGGGCCTTCGCCGCCCGCCTGCACCTGGAGCGGGGGCAGCCCGCGCTGGCGGCCGGGCCGTGCCTGGAGCTGGCGGCGGCGCTCCGCGACACGGGACAGCCCGCCCACGCCGCCGCGCCCCTGCAGCGGGCGGCGGAGCTGCTGACGGCCGGGCGGCTGCCGCTGCAGGCTCTGCGCTGCCTGGCCGAGCGCGCGTCCTGCCTGCTGCTGGCCCGCGACTACGCCGGGGCGCTGGCCACGCTGACGCGGGCGCAGGCGCTGGCCGGGGCCGGGCTGGGTGGTGCGGCCGGGGCCGGGGCTGCGGCCGGCGGCGCCTTCCTGGATGTGCTGGCGCGGTGTGAGGTGTCGCGGGTGCTGCTGCTGCTCCTGCTGCAGCCGCCGCCCGCCAAGCTGCTGCCCGAGCACGCCCGCACGCTGGAGCAGTACTGCTGGGAGGCGCCCGACGGCGGACCGGGCACCGGCAGCGGGAGCGGCACCGGGACGGGCGGGGGCCTGCCGCCAGCCGCCAGCTACCTGCCGGCCGAGCTGTTCCTGCTGCTGCAGTCGGCAGTGCTGGCGTGCCAGGAGAAGGACGCGGAGGCGCTGAAGGCGCTGCAGGCCGAGCTGTGGCCGCTGCTGAGCGCCGAACAGAACCATCTGCTGCACCTGGTGCTGCAGGAGATGCTGAGCCCTGCCGGACAGGGGCTCTGAGCGCCACCGCCCGCAGGGACAGGTCGGACTGGTCGCTTCAGGTGGTGCCAGCACAGACTCTATTCCGTTATTTATTTTTAATACGAGTTCTGTAACACAATGAAGTAATGGTTGATGAGAGAATATGTTCATCTACACGTTTGCCTTGTGTCACAGTAAACTACTCACTGTATGTACTGGAAGTTGTCATGCTTGAAAAAAGTGTAACTTTAAAGAAGAAAGGCCGTTTCAGGGCAGAAGGAAGCTGTTCATTAAAAGACTGGCTGCAATTTGCATGTGTTGGAGGATTTGGGTATCTAGGAATCAAATGTTGTTACAGTTGCTTTTTCTAAACAAAAAAAACCCAAACCAAACCACCAAAAAGAAACCCACATAAAAATAAGATTTAAATTTTTCCCCTTCCTGAAAACAACAGACACTGCAGCCAACACGAGGCCTTGAGTTTTGTGGTGGACAAAAGGAGTTGTTGGTCACTGACCTGCAAGTGATTCCCGGGGTGATGGTGGCCTGACTCCAGTCTCTGTAGCAGCTGCTAACCTAGAGAACTGAGCCTGCACGATGGCAAATCCACTGCAGCTGAGGGAATTTGAGGATCAAATTAGTGGTGAAGGTGGTGAAGTTATAGGAGTTATTGGAATGTGGACTATTTGCTTAATTCTCAGCTCTTATCCGTCTGCTCTTGGGCACTTCTGTCTCTTGCTTTCTGCTTCTTGAGGCCTTTAGGTGAAGGCAGCTGGTCTTTAGATGACAAAAGACCCTGCTGTCTTTGGTGCACTCAGCTGTTGGGTATAGGCCTTGCTAAATTCCAGCAGTGCTAAGATACAACCTCAAGCAGGGCAGGCTTTATCCTGGAAGCGGGAAACACCCTGAGAGTGCACATGTTGAGTGAATAAAGAGCAATTCTAGTGCACCCAGCGAATGGTCAATGAAACAAACTCTCAGCCAGCACTTCCAGAAACCCTGCAGAGGCTGAGGTTTTCCTGTTGGTACACCTGGGAGAGAAGCCAGAGTTAAGAGGTAATTCTGTTAAGCAGTGGTATTACATCTGATTTTAACATTTGGATCTGGAAGCAGCAGTTTTTTTCAAATGTTTTTCAAGTGTTTTTCACCTTCCACACTTAAATAATGAAGAACTTGCCGTTTTCCTCTCTGAAACACAAACAGGGAAGCTGCTAATTTTAGAAGCCTTAATTACCACAAGCCTCTTTTTGATAAGGTCAAATAGTAGTCGAGACAGGCTCGGATCCAAACTGGATATTATTTCATGGCTAAATTAGCCGTGAACGTGCCAGGCCTGGAAGCAAAACTAAAAACCCATGCGGCGAAATCACATACGCCCTTGTCCTTTTAAAATCCCAACAGATGAAAACTCTTTACTAGAACTGTAACTAGACGACGGTGCCAAGGATGGGTGGTACCGGGGGCGGTCCGAAGGCGGCTGCCGGGCGGCGGAAGGGGCGGGCGGGCGGTGCCGGTGACGCGGCGGCGCGGGGCGCGTCGGGACGGGGCGGGCGCTGCGCTCCGAGCGGCGGGGACAGCACGCGGCGCGGCCATGGCGGACGGGGACGGTGCGCAGCGGTGGGGACCGGCGGGGGCGCGGGGAGGGCTCGGGGCCGGCGTGGCCCCGCTCGGGGAAGGGTCTGCAGGCGGCTTTGCCCCCTCCCTCCCCCCGGGCCTTTGCCCCTCTCCCCTCCCGGCCCTGCCGCGCTCCCGGCGCTCACTCCTGGCGTGTCGCTCCCGCAGGTTCCAGCGTGAAGAAGCGGCGGAAGAAGGAGAAGCGGGCGCTTGCGGATGATGATGTAGCGGTGAGCGCGGGGGGGTGGCTCGGGGGGCTCCTTCAGCCCCAGACGTGGGGACGCGCTCCGGGGGCCGTGTGCAGGGTTGGGACGGGCTCCGGGGGCCGTGGGCAGGGTTGGGACGGGCTCCCCCATCACTATCCATGGGGACGGGCTCCCCCATCACTATCCGTGGGGACGCGCTCCGGGGGCCGTGGGCAGGGCTGGGACGGGCTCCGGGGGCCGTGGGCAGGGCTGGGATGGGCTCCCCCATCTCTGCCCGTGGGGACGCGCTCCGGGGGCCGTGGGCAGGGTTGGGACGGGCTCCGGGGGCCGTGGGCAGGGTTGGGACGGGCTCCCCTCGCCCCATCCCCGGCGGGAGCGCGCCCGCCCCGCGTGGCGGCAGCGGAGCCTCCCCGGCCACGTGGAGAAGGCGCGTGTGGGGCGGCGGGAGCGCGGCCCGCCGGGTTCCCCCTCTCTGATCGAGCTGAACTTCACCCCCCGCCAGGACATTCAGCACACCGAGGACTTTCTCATCAAGCCCGAGTCGCGGGTGGCGCAGCTGGACACGTCGCAGTGGCCCTTGCTGCTGAAGGTAGGGCGGCTTCTGCTCAACCTCGTGGCCCGTCCGTGTTCCCGCTCCTTTTGTCCTCTCCCCCTGGAGCTGTTACCGTCTGTGTAAGCCCGACTCGTGGGCAGCAGCACACGTGGTGCTCTGCATGCAGAAATCGTGTTACAAAGTCTCTCCAGCAGTAACATTTAAGTTTTGTACGTTTCCCGTGCTTTGTCGAGATCCCGCCATATTTTTTAGTTTTTTTACTTGGGTCTGCCCATGGCCTGTAATCTGTGTAGATTTCCAGGTTGCTTCTGCTGAGTTTCTGGGGCATATTGGATTTATCCTGCACTGTAAATGTGTATATTGTGCTGCTTTCCCATCTCCTTCAGTCCAGGATTTCTATTTTTCTCTATTTTTGTAAAATTTTATCGTGGTTTCATTGTTGGGCCATTTTCATTTTGGAAGCGGCTCTATCACTTAAATGTACAAATCAGACCTGGTGTGCCTGGGGGAATGTACTGCAGCACAGCAACACTGAAATCAAGGGAGCTTAAGAAGACATGTAACTTCTGCTTGGATTTTGTAGAACTTTGACAAGTTAAATGTGAGGACAGCACACTACACACCTCTTCCTTCCGGTGCTAATCCCCTGAAGAGAGAGATTTCTGACTATGTTAGGTGAGTGCAATACAGGCCCAGAGTGGTTTATTTTTCTTGCACAGTTAATACCTTTAAAATATTTTCTGTCTGGGTTCCCCTTGTACCTTTCTGCTTGACTCAGTGCCTTGCCATAATCAGTAAATATTTAAGTAGGACCCACTGATCTCTCCCTGTAAAGTTTTCTTTATTCTGGGCTTGCTGCAGGTCTGTGGATGAACATGCAAACCACCTGAGGAATTCTCTGGGGTTTTTGGAAAAGTCCCTTGGCCTGCTGGGCTTTGAAACTGCTCGGAGCTTGTAGAGTTTGGGGGGTTTTAAGTGCAGAGTAGTGTTAAGCAGGCGGGGGAGAAGAGAATTCCTTGATTATATCACCTGTTGTGCGTGGAGCAGATCACTCTGGGCTCACCGAGAGCTGTGTATCGGGCTGTATAGAAATACATTTCTCTGCAGCCCTGACAAGTATTTCAAAGGTGCTGCACTGTTGCTGTGCTTGCCCTGGTGCTTAGCTCCCATTCCCTGCCATTTTGCACTATAGGTCTGGCTTTATTAACCTCGACAAACCCTCCAACCCATCCTCTCACGAGGTGGTTGCGTGGATCCGGCGCATCCTGCGAGTGGAGAAGACGGGGCACAGTGGCACCCTGGACCCCAAGGTGACTGGGTGCCTCATTGTGTGCATCGAGAGGGCCACACGGCTGGTCAAATCTCAGCAGAGTGCAGGTGTGTTTGTTGCCCAGGACCATTTACAGTGACTAGGGATGTGTGAAATGCTTTTGGAGACAAAATGGAGATTTCTAAAACTTAAAAAAGTCTATCTTAAGTCTTCAGTGCCATGACCTTAAGGGTTGCATGTTACTCCAAGCCCCTGAGGACACATCCATGTTGTCTCAGGTGGTTTTTTCTTTGCTCCTCTGTGCTTGGGCTGTTATAAGTCAGTGAAAACACTTCTGACATGGTTTTATGTACCAGTTGAACTTAGGGCCTCAGCCTCTAGCAGTCCAGAGAAGAAATAAACATCGTTTAGATTTATTTCCCTGGAAGAAAAACCAACTCTGTAATAAACCATGCCCATTTCCTAGAAGAGGTGGTTGTTAGGATTTCAGGTGTCTGGGGACGTGTGGCTGTGAAGCAGGGTGGACCTTGAGGTCAACAGCAAATGCAAGTGGCCGCTCCTGACTGCTCTTGTCATTCTTTCAGGCAAAGAGTATGTGGGAATTGTTCGGCTGCACAATGCCATTGAAAGTGAGGCTCAGCTGGCCAGGGTAAGTCTCAGGTGCTCTTAGCCATGCTGGCATCTGGCATGCAGAGTGCTGGGCACTGGTGGGAGATGAGGGGCCAGGAATGGAGCTCAGGTGTGCTGTGTGTGAGGTGATGACACAGTTTATCCATTCTCTGAGTGCAGTGGAGCTGCCCTCCTGCAGCACCCCAGCTCCTGTTCTAGGGTCTGGGTGCTGTGCGGCCTCCAGACATCCTGCAGCGTCCCAGTGTCCTACTGGGGGCTGCTGTGGTGTGTGGCTGGCTGCCTGCAGGAGGGGAGCAGTGCTGGCAGGGTTGGAGCCCCTCCTCGGGGGGGGTTCCATCCTCACTGGGACGAGGGATGGTGTCTGATCACATGCTGCCATCTGATGGCAAAATCCTGGCTGTGCTCACTGCCATCTTGACCTCATCACTGGCTTGGATTTGCTTTATTAAATATGGCATCACCAAATCAGGATAAACCTTGTGGTTTCTCACTCTTGGAAGTGGTCACAGTTGCTGGAGACTCCAAGGTGCTCCTGCATTAGGGCACAGGTGTGAACTCTTTCTTCTCCTTCCTCCCTCAGGCCATAGAAACCCTGACAGGTGCCCTGTTTCAGCGGCCACCCCTCATTGCTGCTGTCAAACGACAACTCAGAGTCAGAACCATCTACGAGAGCAAGCTGGTGGAGTATGACCCTGAGAGAAGATTAGGTAAAACAGGGCTTTCCTGCCTTATTCCTATAAAGCTGAAAACTGATTAGATTTTCTATGAAATGGGCTTTTTTTGGCAGATGTCTTAAGACCTCAATCCTCCCATTATCCAGCAGTAACTGCTTCATGCATTGCTTTGGTGTGCTGGGGAGCAAACCCCATCTTTTTTTTGTACTGCTGCACCCTTTGTGGAAGAGCCAAATGATGTCAATTAGATGGCATTAGCTCTCAGGGCAAAGATGACCTTCATCTATCACCCCATGCTGATGGCTCTGGGAAGGGCTGGGCATACAGCTTCTCGTGAAGGATGTGGTTTATTTTCTGCTTAAAAACTCTCTATCCTGTCGTGCCTTTCAGGTATCTTCTGGGTGAGCTGTGAAGCAGGCACGTACATCCGGACACTCTGCGTTCACCTGGGGTTGCTGCTGGGCGTGGGGGGCCAGATGCAAGAGCTCCGCAGAGTCCGCTCAGGCATCCTGGGAGAGATGGTACAGTGGCACCTCAGACTATAACCAGCCCATTTGAAATTGTCAGGATGGCAAGAGTTCCTTGGGACTTTGTGAGTTTTGCAGTGTTAGTAGGAGGTTTAGGCTCTGGGAGGAGTTTTGTGAATAGCCCCCAAACAGTGTGAGCTCTTGCCGTAGATGGTCTGTAACCAAAGTGTTGAGTTCAGTTCAGGATGTTGCTCCTGTTCTGGTAATTAAACTTTGGAACAGTGAGTGACTGGGAAGTGCACTGTGGTGGCTGAAAGTTTGTTTTCTGTCACCTGTGTTTCTCAGCCTACAGACCCCAGCATCCCACAAGTTCAGGAGTGTGAAGTGACTGCTTGGCGTCAGCACAGCTCAGGGAACATGGTTCATTGGAATGAGCCTAGAAGATGCAGTGTTGTGTTATCTTGGACACTTGTACAGTCTTTTCACCCTGGTCATTGACAGATCCTGCTGCTGGTCCAAACTCCAGAATGAATTTCTATTTTTGCAGAGCAGCAGTGTCAGAGTGCAAGTGCTTCCCCACCCATCTGTGCTCTTAGCACAGCTGTAATCACTGGGTCATTTGTGAATTCCAGGTGTTGGGTGCTCACAGCTGCTTCAGAATTTACTCCATGTCATGGATTGAAGAGCTGGTTAATTTACACTTCTGCTCACTAACCTTTGTCTAGGAGTCCCAGGAACTTAAGTTAGGTCATATTTAAAAGTTTCGTGTGGACAGACCTTAGACCCTAGATCCAAGTGCTGTCTGAGATGAGGAGGGTGGAGGTCTGGTAGTCCAAGTCAGGCTGACCTCAGGCCGGTGATGGAAAGTATTCTTGCCTCTTCTATGTTGTATTTTTATGCTTGTGATTGCCATCTGTTTTTACTCCCTTTTTCAAACACTATTTGCTGCTGGACTTTAGCTGGTCTCTTGTGTGTGTTCCAAGTTGGTGGCTGGTGGGAGAGTTTAGGGCGGTTTTGTCTTTGCAGGACAACATGGTGACCATGCACGACGTGCTGGACGCCCAGTGGCAGTATGACAACAACAAGGACGACAGCTACCTGCGAAGGGTCATCCTGCCCCTGGAGAAGCTGCTGACCTCACACAAGAGGCTCGTCATGAAAGACAGCGCGGTGAGTTCCTGAGGCAGTGCTGGGGGACAGACAGACACTGCAAAGTGTCCTCCTGACTTGTACAGCTGATGGAATATACAGGGGATCAGGAACCATGTGATATCTGGTGCTGTCCTGATGGTGACTTGTGTAGGATCTCATATGGGCTGCTGCCACATCACCACGAAGATGCAAGAGCCATGAATTCAGTGACAGAGAATCTGCTCTCCTCACTTGGGGAGGATGCTGAGATCTGCCTCTCCCATTCTTTGCTGTGATAGGGGCTTTGCTTTCTTCTTCCAGAGCTCCCAAATTTTATATAGTGGACAAAAATGAATAGATACTTAGGGATGATATTGCTGGGATGGTAATGGCAGTGGGAAGCTAAAAATTAGAGGCACTTCATACTTTAATTCTTGTAATAGCTTCTCAGCCCTCCCATTCCCTACATTTCCAGGTTAATGCCATTTGCTATGGAGCCAAGATCATGCTGCCTGGTGTTCTGCGGTATGAGGATGGTATTGAGCTTAACCAGGAGATTGTTGTCATCACCACAAAAGGAGAAGCCATCTGCCTAGGTATGAAATGCCTCCTTCTCCTTGTGCCCAGCTACCTGCAGAAACAACAGACTGTGTGACAGTAAAGTCACAACACAAATGAGTCCCCATGCACAGAAGGTTTAATTAGTGCTTCCTGATGGGGAACGTGGGCCCAAGGCAGCTGGCTTTGGGCAGGATGTTAAGAAGCAGTGGCTGCATCAGTCCTGGGCAAGCTGTGAGGGGTTCAGCAGCTGTGTGATGCTCAGGTGTCTGTGTGTGAGGTGATGACACAGTTTATCCATTCTCTGAGTGCAGTGGAGCTGCCCTCCTGCAGCACCCCAGCTCCTGTTCTAGGGTCTGGGTGCTGTGTGGCCTCCAGACATCCTGCAGTGTCCCAGTGTCCTACTGGGGGCTGTTGTGGTGTGTGGCTGGCTGCCTGCAGGAGGGGAGCAGTGCTGGCAGGGTTGGAGCCCCTCCTCGGGGGGGTTCCATCCTCACTGGGACGAGGGATGGTGTCTGATCACATGCTGCCACCAGGCACATCACACCTGCTGGTAGATCAGTGCAAAGGGACTCCAGCCCAGTTCTAACCAGGGTCTTCAGAGCAGCTGTGTGGCAGTGCCAGTGAGTCCTTGGGGTGGCATTGGTGGGGGGTGTTGGTCTTCTTTGTGTGGACAGAGGCAGAATAGGCTGTCAAAGTTCTGCTCTTCAAGAGTTGCTGACCTCCCTGCCTGCTTCTGCAGCCATTGCCTTGATGACCACAGCAGTCATTTCTACGTGTGACCATGGCATCGTGGCAAAGATCAAGAGAGTGATCATGGAGAGAGATACATATCCCCGGAAATGGGGGCTGGGTCCCAAGGTAAGTGCTGTGGGCATGGGGTCACTCCCAGGGCAGTGGTGGGAGCCCAGCTGTTGGGATGTGGGACTCTGGGACCCTTGGGCAGAGCTGTGCCTGTGTCTTCTTCAGGGCCTTGGTGTAATTCTGCTGTGGCCTCCTGGAGCCACGATGGTGGCAATTCCCAGTGATGGGGCTTTGGCAGCCCAGTGCTGGTGGGAGTGAGGCTTTCCCTCCCAAAAGAGCCTGGGGGCCACTGCTGGTGTTCAGGCATGGGCTCCTCAGGTCTGTACAGCACCAGCCCTCCTTTGGTAAAGAGCCAAATGATGTGAAGTGGATGGCATTAGCACTCTGTGCAAAGATGACCTTCATCCATCACCCCATGCTGATGGCTCTAGAGGGGCTGGACAAGGAGCTTCTTTTCCTTCTGCTGCAGCACTGCTTAAATCCACACTGTGAGACACTAACCTGTGCCTGAAGGACAGGAGCAGTGGGAACACCTATTGTTGGGTTCCTTTCTCACCTCAGGCATGTGGTAGTAGCTTAACTACAGCCAGGCTGGCCTGATGCAGGTTGGACTCAAAACCCAGTGTCAAGTTGCTGTGGCTCATTCCATTCCTGTGGTTCAGGTGGAAGTTATGGGGATGCCTGCACCTTTGTCTCACAGCAAAGGTGGGGTAATACAGGGCAGTTTGAGCATTTTGGAGTCCTTTGCAAAATCTTGCAAACAAGTGGTTCAGCTCAAATGCTGCAGGTTGTTAAGCTGGAAAAGCCCAGTCAAAGATCCAAGGTCCATGATGTGCAGTTGTATTACTGTTGCTTTGACTCCCCCCTCAAATTAGCCCTTATTTACTGATAAAGATGCCTCTTGTCTGAGATTTAGGCTGCTGTGCAGGGGATGTTTTGTCTCATTTGTTTTAAGGTCCTTGGAACAGTGGTAGATAGGTTAAGGCTGTAGTTGTTGGCTTGGCTTGTTCCTGGATTCCCTCCTCCTATCTTGAGGGAGGATTTTTCCTGCCTGGAGCTGCAGTTTGACTTGTTGCACTTTGCTTTCAGGCCAGTCAGAAGAAGATGATGATCCAGAAAGGTCTGCTGGACAAGCATGGAAAGCCCAATGAGAGCACACCAGAGTCCTGGAAGAAGGAGTATGTGGATTACAGGTGGGTACTGGGTGTGTGACTCCCACAGGGTTGTTCAGAGGGGAGCACTGTGCAGCAAGGGCTGGGCTGGATGCTGCTGTTTGTGCATGGATCATGCTAGGCTTGGCCCAAAGCTGTCTGGACCTGTGGGATGCAGTTGGGTTTCTTGGAGTGTGTTGCTGTTGGGCAATGTTGGAAGGAAAGGCCCTGAGCAGACAGTTATCCCTTTTTAGCCTGTTGTGGTTTTAGAGGGAGTCAGTCTGCTAAATCAAATGGGGGAGGCCGTGCTGTTGCCCAGCCCAGCTGGCCCTGGTGCAGGCTGCAGGTCTCCCCCACACCAATGTCCCCACCCAGCTCCTGGGGTGGGCTACAGGGGACAGGAATTTCTACCTGTCCAGAGCAGCTGAGGCAACAACTGTCCTGTGCAACCTGGGGTTGTTTTCTTTCAGGGACACTTCCAGGAAAGAAGCAGCTGCTGATCACCGAGCTGTCTCAGAGGTGGACAGGGCTGCAAAAGTGAGTTTTGCCAGTGCTCTCTGGCTCTTACTCGATGCCCCTGCTATTCCCATGATCTGCCCACACTTTGCACCTGCCTTTTGGTCCAATGAGGATTTTTAGTCCAGGGTCTTCCATGCCCTTTGTTAGGCACAAGGTCAGTCCCCATTCATGCCTCCTTGCCTGGAGCTCCAGCCATTTCCCACCAGGCCAATTTGCAACTCAAACACCAGGCTGTACCAGCCCTGGGCATATTCTTCTTCAACACAGCACAAGAAAATATACTGTATGGAGCCACAACAGAGATTTGTTGTGCCAGAGAACCTTTTTGGAGACTACAGAGAGTTGCAGAAGTGTCCATGGTAGAGTTGCAGCTAAAATTCCCTAATTCAGGGCTTTTGCATGCCTTTGGAAAGGTGCAGTGGTGTTTTAAACTTAATATTTGGAGTACAGGAAACACTGAAAAATACAGGGGACAGTTCTGGCAGAAGCAAATCCTAGACAGTGTATGCTGGACTGAACCACTTACAGTCTGCAGGTCACCCTGCCTGCTCAAAGCATTGTTAAATGAAGTTGTATTGAATCAGGCCATCAGTTTTCCCCTCAGCTGAGCTCTTTTGGAAGGTGTTGGTATGTCTGACAGTGTGTTCCCCTAACAGAGGAAGCGAGACTCAGAGAGTGAAAGTGATGAAGCTGTGACCCCACCGTCCCCTGCCACCCCACCACCAGAGGAGCTGAGCAAAAAGGAAAAGAAAAAGAAGAAGAAAGAGAAGAAGGCCAAAGAGGCAGCTGAGAGTGGGGGAGAACAAATAGAAGTGGTATGTAATTGCATACTGCCAGGGTATAGTCCAAACACGGGAGAGATTGCTGTCTGTCCCTAATTAACTCCAGGATTAATGCATCAGCAGCCTGCTGCTCCCTGCAGCAGAGGAGGAGGTATTAGAGGTGCATTTTAAACTGAGCTGGCTGAGGGTGGTGGGAGATAGGGCAGGTGCCCTAGGACACTTTTGGTGGGTTCCTGCCAGGCCACCTCTGTGCCCTGGTGCCCTGTCGTGGGTCCCTGTGGGAGGATGGTGCTGGCATTCAGTCTGTGCTGGAGTGACGTGTGCTGGTGGTGAAGGAGCACTGCAGCCATGGGGAGGGAGCCTGCCCTGCTCCTGGGGTGGAGCTGTTCCTCCTGAAACGAGCAGTGGGGGTGGGATTCCTTTCTGATGGCTTCCTGACCTGTCCAACCTCTCCACAGACCAGTCAGACCAGCACCAAGAAGAAAAAGAAGAAACAAAAGGAGGTAGAAGAGAGCTCGGAGTAAACAACTGGATCTGTCCAAAGCAGGCAACCTCATCAATAAGGAGGGAGGAGTTCTAGGCCTTGAGAGGAGGAGGACTGGCTGTGTGGCAGAGGAGCCAGCAAGTTCCAAGTTCTTTTCTGCTGTTTATATGAGTGGGTGTTTGACCTGCTCAGGTGCCCCTCTTCATCCTGTTTTAAGGGTTGCCAGAGGAGCGGGGTGCCTCACTGTCCCTGCACTGGATTGATCTCTAAAGCTGAGCACCATGATGCCAACAGAAGTGGTATCTTCAGGGAGACTAGCTTCTGGCTCTTCTTTGGTCTCTGTTTTCACCTAGAGAGGGTGGAATCATCTTTCTGCCCCCTCATGTACTGCCTCTTTCTTCCTCTTCTCACAAGGCTGAAGCTGTTACCTGGCAGTTAAAGAATGCTGCCTGGAGGAGTGGCTTTGTCACAGCCCATGTGAATGGGTTTGCATGGGGACAGTCAGATCAGTTATTTTTGAGGGACTGTGTTTTGTTTTAACCTGGCCACACACTTGGCTTGACCTTCGGTTAAATGAGAACAAATAGTCCACCCAGATTATTCTTCACTCCTTTTTTTCTCCCTATATCATAAAAGGATTAGAAAATTTCATTCCTCCTTTTTGCTTTATAGCACAAGGACATGCCTGTTCATGGTGTGCTGATCCCCGGTGCCCCAGTGACCAGGGCAGTGTGTCCCTCTGGCTGGCTCCCTGCTCTTTTCTACCCGTTTGTTGGAATGGCACTGCAGAGCTTTTGGTTGCCTTGCCTGGTTCTGATGCCCAGTGTACTCTGAAAGTGGGGATGTGGCTTGGGGGGGCACAAGGTGACCAGGAGGTGACCAGCCAACACGTTTTTCATGCTGCTGGGACTGGAATCCTTGTGAGGAAAAGCTTGCTCAGAGGCAGCTCTGCCAAGGGGCATTGGGTGTGGGCTTAAACGGTTTCAGATAGATTTGTTGCTAACTTCCTTATCTGGAATGACTTGCTGGGGGCAGAAGGTCTCTCCTCTGTCACAGGGGTAGTGCTGAGCCAGGATTTAGCTCCTTTTAATGGTGAAGGACCCCAGGCTGTTTTGTTCTGAGTTCCATCCCTGCAGAGATTCTGTTAACTGTTGGTTTAACCTCGTGCATTGCTTTTGTCTTAACAGTCTATCCTCCCCTCCAGTGCTGGAGATACATGCAGGCAGTGGGGACAGCAGCTGGTGGGTGTTAGAACCTGAGCAGGAAAAAAAAAAAGGTCCATTTTTATTTACTCTTTTTTACAAAAAAGAAATAAAACTTCTGGTTTTGAACAGGTGATTTTCTTGCTTCTCCTGAAAGGTCAGTGCTGTTCATGGGGCAGGGGGGCAGCTTTTACCACGTGCCCAGCATCTGTGCTCCTCTCCTGAAGACTCTGCTGGTGCAGAGAAATGGTCATGTTGCTGAGGACCATCACTAGAAGGGCCTTTGGCGTTGCTTTGTCAGTGCCCAGCCCGAGAGGTAAAACACCAGCCACAGCAATGTTTCAGCGCACATTTATTGCTGCTCATTGTTTCCCTGCAGTGGATCAGAACGAAGGTCCCTATTGCACATAGATTTTTATTTTTGGCATCCTTAAAAAAAATTGCACAAGACTTTTTAACCACCTTCCCCTTGCCCCTATAGCTGACTGAACACACAAATGACATTTTTCACCTACATGGTGGACGTGGTTTGCCCAGGAGCCACGGTGATACTTCCCAGACATGGTGCTGTGGGGCTTGTGAGTCAGTACAAACCCCATGGTGAGCATGGCTTGCATCATTGCATACAGTGTGTGAGACACCCTAGACTGGAAAACATGCCTGGATGATCACTGTAGACACTTTTCTACTGCATGCAACAGATAGTTGTGGCTGGAGGTAATTTACCCCTTGAAGAGTCCCTCTGGGGTTTGGTCTGTGGGACTGGCTCAGCTGCTGCCCTGTTTCTCTGGCCAGGCAGTAACAATCCAAGCTGCACGGTGAGAATTCCAATAACAGTGAGTTTTTACACCTATGGCTGCACAGGGTCAATGAGAAAACTCCAGCCTGGGAACACCAGGTGAGGCCTGCCTGTGGGTGCTCCGTGCCACATTCAGCATCTTCCCCATTCATGAGAGGAAACCCTTGGATGCAGGGGCTCTGGTGTGCTCTGGGAGAAGCCTCATGGACAGCAGGAAGGGTTTTGAGTTTGGTGCACTCCTGCCATGTCAGGAGACATCTGCCTGGAAAGCCCCTGTGCTGCCACTTCCCTTGGGACTGCTGCAGGGCAGATCAGCTGGGTGCTACAGCAGGACTGTGCTTTCCCTTGCCCGGGGAGGGCAGGGAGCTGTGCTCTGAGCTAACCTGGGCTCTGCTGTAGCCACTGCCCTGCCCTGCAGTGCCACGGGAGGTGGCCGGCACCCAGGCAGCCTCTGTTGCCAGGAGAGGAGCTGTGGGCACCCTGTGTGTGTGTGAACCAGACCGTGTCGGTGGAGCAGCAGAGGAGGGAGTTGTGCTGGGCTCTGTGGGGCAGGGGAAGCTGAGGAGGTGTTTCCCAGTGGCTGCAGGATGGTTGATGGGAAGCGGCTGGGCTTGGGTGCCCTCTCAGTAGACCCAGGAGATGGGCACCCACTGTGGAGAGCTGCAGGCCTGCTCGAAGGCTTCCTGCAGCAGCTGGAGGCTCTCTTCCACGCTGTTGTTGACCAGGGACAGGTCGAAGTAGTGTGCATACCGGCTCCGGATGCTCTCCGAGTCCTTGCGGAGCTGCTGCAGAGCCTCCGACTGCAAGGAACAGGACGGTGCTCAGGAGAGGAACTTCACAGCCCGCCCCAACCTGGAAACACCCTCCCAGCACCGAAACAACTCGAGGGGTTGTGAAGTATCAGAGCACAGAGAATCCTTAGAGCTTGTCTGATGGGCCAGGAAGTGTTGTGTGATCTCTGGGCTTGTGTCTGGGGTTTTTGCTGGACTCCATGTGGTGCTGGGAGCATCAGGTTACCTGCTAGACTGAGGCCAGACCTGCTGGGTCTTGTATTTATCTTTAAAATGCTCTGTGGCAGGTCCCAGGGAGAAGATTCACAAGCAGCAGGCTGCTCAGTGCTCTGCTGGGCACTGTCACCAGCTCCAGGCTGGGTTGGAGGTGGGATCCCTGCAGCATCCTCCCTGCCCACTGGCTTTTGACCAGAACAGTACCAGCTGGCACAGCTTTACCAGCCTCTCCACTGGTTTTGGCTGGGTTTTTAGTGCTGTACTTTGATACTAAAAGCAAAGCTGCCCCTCCCCTCCTGCCAGTGTGGCTGGGCTGCGCACCTTGTAGGAGCATCCCAGGGGTGCATCCCCTGGGCAGCTCTGCCCCTGGCAGTGAGGTCCAGACCACTTCCACGTATTTCCCTAATGGAGCCTGAATGACAGGCAGCTTCTGTGCCTGGGGAGGAGGGATAGCTTGGGGTGCAGTGCTTGCTGAGCTCTGCTCTGTGCAGATATTAATAGACCTAAAATGGGTATTATTAGATTATATTAATGATCATATCTATTATATAATTATATCTATTATCAATAGGTTAAATAGTCCTAAAAATACATTAATAGACCCAAATCAGACCAGTCTTTATGTCCTTCCCTTCTCTTTTGTTAGACCATCTGGGTATATATCACAGTAGTGACACCTTTAGTGGTCAGCACTAAAAACATACTACAGATGGCACAGCAATATTTGCAATACCACACCCTCCCTCAGGGCACAGCAGGCTTCTGGCTTTAAGGTGTTCAGTTCAACACTGACAAACTTTAAATATAATTATTACCCTAGGGGCAAAAAAAAAAAAAAATAGTGCTTAGCTACCTTCATCTTGAAAGAGTTACAGAAAATATTCATCTATTTGCATAAAATTAATTTTTCCTACATTGTGGATGAAGCCAGCAGCTGTTGGGGGTGGAGAGGGGAGGGCAAGGAGCAGTTTTTGCTCACGTGAGCTCTGCGGGGTCACATTAGCTCTGCCGCATCCCTCTCCTCAGAGTGAGCCGAGCTGCAGGGTTATATTTAGTGCCTGGCAGCAGGGCTGGCCCTGCCCACTGCAGCAGGATGTGATTCCTCTCTGGATGGAGGCAGCTGTGGGTGACAGAGAGTGGCCCTTTCTGCTCTGAGACCTGTCCCCTTTCCCCCCTCCCCAGCCTGCTGCATTAGGAACTTAACGTGCTTCTAAATACCTGCACAACACTTGCTCTGAAGGTTGCATAAATATCCTCTCTGCAATCTGTAGCTTAAGCCATACAAACACAAATTTAATAGATCGGGAGAGGTGCCCTTGTTGCCATTGAAGGCAGGAGGAGCACAGCTGTGGGTCTTTTTGTTGGCCTCTGTCTTCCCAATTCCCTGCCAGACTGGGAGGCAGGACAGGGTAGGCAGCATCCCTGCATCCGGGGGGCTTCCTGGGAAGCGGTAGCCTGTGGCTGCCACTTGGCACCGAGTGAGTTAACTGTGCTATCAGTGCTGCTTTCATCCTCACGTTAAAGGGATCAGCATCCTAATGAGGCAAAGAATGAAAGGAGCAGTTGTTTGAGTGTCTATTTGCATAGCTGATGGCAGGATAAATGGTCCTGCTCCGGGTGCTGGGCTGTGCTCCCCACTGCGATTATGATGCTGGGATGAGGGTTGCTGAGTCTACAGCTGCAGGAACTGGCAATGCCTGTTTCTCAGGTCTGGGCTGAGTTCCGGACCACCAAAAGCAAAGCAGACAGGAATATGCTGAAGGGGAGAGCCCTGGGTGGCTGCAGCAGGCTCTGCCATGGGCAAAGAAGCCCAGCCAGAGGGGGACAGAAGGGGACACCCTGCCACTCACCTCCTCTGCCTTGTCTGTTGGGGCAATGAAGACAATGAACGGGGAGAGCTCGGCCGTGCGGACGATCTTGAGAGTCTGTGGAGAGAGGGGTGCAGTTAGGCAGGGACCAGGCACAGCTGGCTGGCTGCTGTCCCCCCATGCTGCCCCCAGCCAGGCTGGCACGGTGCCTGTGATGCAGTGGGGGCTGAAGGAGACACCCTTTACTGGGGACATGAGCTCACTGGGTGGGCTCCTGGAAAAGGGTCCCTGCAACCCACTCCCACAACAGCCCGGCCGTGGCCTTGCTGTCACAGCCAGGTGTGTGCTGTGACAGGGAACATCCTCACTGTACCCACGAAATGCCACCCCAGGGCTTGCTGGCTTTTTCCTTTGGGAAGAGAAGGCAGGGACAGGTACAGCCAGCACCCAGGCAGTTCAATCTGTGGCAGCCCCTGTCCACCCACCCCTCCCCCTGCTCCTCCCCACCTGGGGCTCGATGTCCAAAATGGCGACTTTGTCCTGCTGGTGGATCTTGTGCACTGTTTCAAACTTGGTGCCAAACATGTTTCCCTGGTAGCTTCCAAACTCCAAGAACTCATTGGCTGAGATGTCCCGGGTCATCTCCTCAGTGGAGACAAAGTAATAGTCCTTCCCATCCACCTCATTCTTCTTCTGGGGGCGTGTAGTGTCTGGGGAGGGAGGGAGAGGGTGAGTGCTGGCCCCCAGAAGGAGAGTGGAATAGAGTGGAGCCAGCATCAAGCCTAAGCTGGACTAATCCCCTGTTAACTGCTTCCTGCTTTGGACAAGTAAGGACCTCAGCCAGCTGGGGACAGGCACTGGATGAGAAGAATGAGGTGTCTGTGTGTGGGTGGCAGCAGCCCTGCAGCCTTTGTGGGTAAAGGTGGGTGCATGTGGGACAGCAGGCAGGGAGGCCTTGCATGTGGGGACCTCTGACTTCAGGGGCTTGGTGGTGCTGGAGGAACATCTCCTCACCTCCCACCTGCTGTCAGAAGGTGCTGGATCAAAGAGGTGAGAGGAAATGCATCCCATGCTATGCCCTCCACCTGGCTGGGTACTTACATGGAGGTGGGTACATGAACTTCTCTGGGTTGTTGCTGAGCAGAGCATTCTTGATATGGCTACGGCCCACACCACTGGCCCCTGGAGAGAGAGAGAGATGGACACTAGAGCTGAGCTCAGAGCAGCCTCTTGGGAGATGCTGGGGCCCCTCCACAGCTCTGGGTCTGACAAAAGGTGCAGAGCTTGGCAGGGCCCTGCAGAAGATGCGCTTTCTGGGCTGGTCTGTGGTGTTATCCAGCCCTGGAAGAGGCTCTTCATGTCCTGGGAATGCTCACCTCCAGCCTCAGCTGGAGACAGGACTGCTGCCTGCAGAGCAGCCAGCCTGCCTGGACTTGGTGGGCTGCCCATGTCCGTGGAGTCCACCACCAAGTGCTCAGTCCCCATAGCATGGGAGTGCTTGCTTTGGTGCAACTGCACACACCAGAGCTGCTTTGAATAGAGATTTTCCATGAAGATACTCAGGAGCTGCAAACACGTGCTTCAACTGCCCCAGCACTGCAGCACAGATGCCAGGCCATGCACAATGCTGCATGGAGGGGCTCAGCCTGTGGGATGACTGCTGCAGGCTGAAGAAGTGCTCCCCAGACCTTACTAGGTCTTGAAGGGCCGCAGTGCCCCAGCCCCCATGCAGTTCTGGTTCCCACCACACAGCCCCTGTGTGCAGAGGATGCCTGGCACAGGACCTACCAATGAGCACCAGAGTCTTCCTCTTGAAGGCAGGCAGCCTCACCACCTCCTCATAGGAAACGACATCCAGCTGGTCAAAAACTGGGGTGGAGGAGAAACGAGACAGAGGGGTCAGAACTGGCTTGGCCACACCAGCACAAGCATGTGTGTGTGTATCAGACCAAAGCCAGGTCCTTGGGCAAAAGGGCAGGAGTAGTCAGGACTGGGCTAGAGCTCATCCACGTTTGGCTGCTTGGGAAAAAGAGCAGCAGCAACATCAAGCAGAATGTGAGGGGCAGAGTGGATGCTGGGGAGCTGCCAACAAAGCCAGGGCTGCTTTTGCTCATTAATTCTGCTCAGGACAGTAGGACCTGGGAGCTGAGGTGGAGAAGCAGCAGGATGCTGCAGGGAGCTTGCTGCTGGGGGAGCTTTATATATCTGGGTGATTTACAGCCTTGTTTGTTGCTGTTTGGAGCTGCAGGCTGGGCCAGGAGCCAGCAGTCCCCAGGCACCCAGCTCTTTGCTCAGTTTAGCATGGGGTGTTTGCATGGGTGGCTGAGGGGCAGTTCCCTGCCCCACCAGGGACAGGACTTGGCAGCTGTGGGAGCAGTTCAGGCTGCTCCTTAATTGCTGAGCTGCAGCACTGCCACTGCCTGCCCTGTGTTCAGCAGCTTGGGGGGTTTGAGGCTGGGGAGCCTGACCTCACAGGGCTGGGAGTGCAAGGAATTGTCACCAAGGGGAGAGCACAGGAGCTTAGTGCTGAGCCAGCCTCGTGCACATGGGGACACAGCTGTGGCCACATGAGGGGTACAAAGACTGGAGAAGGGACTCGAAAGAAGTGACAGCTATGGGGTATCCTGAGGTTCCACTGCTGACACAGCTGTGCCCTCTGGTTGACTCCCATGGAGGACAGACCCAGCCCTGCCCAGAGGCAGGAAAGATGACCAGGGCTGGGGATGGAGCCCACTGCCCTGCTCACACTTACTTGAGCTGTGCTTGGCCAGGTATTTATCTTTGCACTTCTTCTTCTTCCCAAAGGGGCTGCAGCTTGGGGATTCACTCTGGGTGGGCTGGGTGACGCTTGCCACACGCCTACCAAGAGAGGAGGACACCACCATGGCCCAGCTGTCACCCCAAGCCCTGGGACAGCAGCAGGATTGTCCCTCAGACATGCAAGGCTGGCTGCTGGGACAGAAAAGGCTCACCCTGCAGCACATGAAGGGGATATTTGCCTCCTTGTCCCAGCAGTGACGCTGGTGTTACCCAACTCAAACTCCTGATAGCACATGGTCACTGCTCCCGCCTCCACTCCCAGGTCCAGCCCTTCTGGCCACATCCAAAGACCTACCACTCCTGCAGCTCTGGAGAAGGGATGAGTCCTGCTGACTCAGTGCAGGAACCCTCCACCCGGCCCTGCCACCAGTTGCTGTCATCCTTGTTTATGATCTGAATCACATCACCGATCTGAAACTTCAGTCCTGCTTCCTTGCAGGGGATCAAGTTGTCTTTCTTGGGGTCGTAGTCAAACTGTGCCCTCATGAACATCTGCAAAAGAGAGAGCAGACCAGAGTCAGCAAGGCCATGCAGGGTGGCCAAGTTTGGCCCCCACATTGCATTCCCCAGCAGTGACTGCAGAGATGGCCCCAGGCACACAGCCCCTGCTCCTTCCCAGGCCCCACAGGGCTGTGTGGCGAGAAAGGAGATGCACAAAGCTTAGGGGGAAAAGTCTTGGGAATGGAATTGTAGTGAGATGTGCTGGTGAGTGGATGAGGGAAGGAGGATGGCATCTTGGCCCTACTGGGAGCTGGTGACAGGGCTGCTGCCTCTAAGCAGACCCACACACCCACAGCTGCTGTTCAAACCCTGCCATGGGGCCTCCCTGCAGTGCCCTGGGTGCTGCACAGTGCTGGTGAGTTCAGCTAGCCACAGAGGAGTCCCACTGACATGGTGCACAACTGGCGTCTGCAGTGGGGTGAGCACAGGGGTGACGTCGCAACAAGGACCCCAGGGAAGGCCATGGCTCAACCTCAGCTGCTCTGTGCTGCCTTTTCCCAGAACTGGGCACTCCCTGCATGGCACGAGGCCTTCAGGGAGCCAAGGATGCAGTGCTGTATCCATCCCTGCCTTGGTCTGTCCCAGTCCCTTCGGCATCAGCTACTCTCACAAAGTTACAATTCATCATAGCTGCAACTGGAAACGAGCTGCTGCTGCTGCTGCTTCCCAGGCCACTGTGCATCCTCCTGAGGCTGGAGAAGCCCTGAAGACCAAGAAAGTTGGCTTTCCCTGTCCCTTCTGCTTGCTCAGCTCTTTGAGAAGGAGTCTACAGCACCCACTCCCACCAGGACCCTGTCAGGACTGGAGTGGAAGCAAAGCCAGGCAGAGAATGGAGGATTAGGAGTGAAAGGCAGAGTTTAGGGAACCCTGAGCAGGACCCTAGCAAGTTCATTACCCTAGAAACACAGCATGTATCAAGGGGGCAAAGGGTTTCACATGGGGTGATGCCTGTCCTTCCCTCAGATGTGACAGGCAGGGCCTGGAAACTCATCCTCCCTGGGCAGAGCAGACTATGCTGTCTTTGTTCCACATTAAAACAATTTCCCACAGTTCGTCCTCCCTCAGCTGTGCTGCTGGAGGCACAGAGCCATCAGGACACAAGCATGGCTCCCTTTCATTGCCAGAAAAGAGCATATGGATCAAGCTGGGACATGAGAGCACTCACGAAAAAATGAAATTAGGAAAAACAATGAGAGCGAAATCTCCTTTCAGGATGAGGACTGCTGCTTGCTTTGAAAGCACTCTCTGGCACCAGGAAGCTGATCACCCACACAAACATACGAGTGATACACAGCAGGCACTGCCCAGAGCTCTCTGCTCCTGCAGCATTGATGGTCCAAGCCAGGCCATTTTGGAAATACCCACCCTACACCAGTTAGGAGTTGGCATCAGACAGCTCCACACCTCACCCACAGCTGCACAGGGCTCTTTGCCTGCCTGCTGCCAGCCCCTCTCTAGGGCTCAGCTGCTGAGCAGGCTCCAGCATGAGAAGTCCTGGTCTTTTAAAGTCAAAAGGCTGCAGGGAATATGCTGGAGGGGACCTCAAGAGCCTTGAACGCTCTGTGCCTCCTCTCATTAAGACCCTCCCAAGCAGACCTGCTCCAAGAGACACTCGGCCTCTCTGGGGCAAGCCAGGGTAGGGGAAAATCATGATGCCAGGATTTTACACCAGTCCCTAAAATAAAGGTGACCATGGGGATCCAGGAGTGGAAACACAGTCCACTCTTGGTGGTGGTACTGCAACCAACAGAGCAGCTGTGGCTCTGAGAAGCAGACAGCACCACTGCCCTGGGCACAGCAGGAGGAAGTACAACTGTTGCTGGGACAGTCTGTCCCTGTGTCTTTCCCTAAGCCTGTGGCCAGCCTCAGGTGAACCAGAAACTGCATTCTGTTCCTCTGGGGTAGCTTTTCCCCTGGCACTGAGCTGGCTGACTGAGCTGGCTGGGTCAGCACAGGGAGGGCAGATAAGACAGCAGGGAAGGACAGACATGGCCCAGTGTTTAATAAACACACATGCAAAGCTGGTCGAGCAGGACTGGGGACAGCATTGACTGAGCAAGAAGCAGAGCCACCAACACTTGCCACCATGTTCAGAACTTCAGCTTCTCTGAGTAAAGAATGACATGTGCTCCCTCAGCCCATGCCAGCCCCATCCAGCCCCCACCCTCTGCCTCTGAACTCCTCTCCTTCCCCTGCCTGGCCATGACAGGGGGTCTGCACTGGGGTTTGCTCCTGCACCAAGACAAGACAGCAAACCAGCTACCACGCCCTGAAGCCTTGGCAGAGGACACAGCCCTCCCCACTACTCTATTTCGGCCACAGCAGGACTTCAAAGGCAAAGCCACGCAGGTGTCACCCCCTGGTGACACAGCATGGCCTCCCCACCCTGGCAGTGACAGCAGGTGCAAGGAGCTGCCTTCCTTCCCCCCACTGCTTCCTTCCTCCCACGCTGTGCACCCGGACCGACGTCATCCTCACTGGGGCTGGTGCACCCAGCATCGGTGAGAGCAGGGACCACAGAGCTGGGGGCTGGCCCTGGTAACAGGAACATGGCTCTGAAGGAGACCCTCACGTGCTCCCTGGTGGGCACCTGCCACTGCTGTCCCATCCCCAAACACCACTGGTGGCTCAGACATCCCAGCCCCGTGTTACCACACACGCTTTGGGTAAACACATCCACACAGGCCCAACATATGGTTGTTTGCAGTGATGTAAGCACAGGACAGGTCCCTCCAGCAGCTCAGACAAGGTGCCAAGGCAGCCACCCCCCCTTGCCCTGACACCCCTGGCTGAGCACAGCTCTCTCCCCAGCACTGGTCCTGTATGGTTTGCTCTGGTCCCACCCTGCCCCACAGCCACATCCCAGCACTGCCCGTGGGTCCAGAGGCTGCACTTACCTGAAGAGCAGGGAGGCGGCTTTGCTGGTTGGGAATGACTTTTAATGAGACCATCCCCTTGGTTTCTTTCTAGTGAACAAAGGGGAGAAAGAAGAGTTGGAGGAGGCAGTGTCTGGAGGCAGCTCAACAGCAGCAACCTGTGCAGAGAGGTGCTGAGTGCCAGCACCTGCAAAGGCAGGGCTCCTGCGTGCTCCCCACCGTGCTGAGGGACACCACAGCCTGGTCAGAAACAGCTCTGCTTGGCTTTGCCATACTTGTCACATTCCCATGGGGGACACCAGCACCCTCACAAGGGTCTGGCTGTGGGCACTGCTAAGCACCACCAGAATGAACATGGAGATCTGCATCATCTCCACCCTGGCTGCTCCAGTGAGGAGCCTGGAAGGAGAGGCTGATTCTTCCAGGTCCTCTCCATGCTGGCTTGTTGCTCTGGCCCTCCTGGTGGCATTAGAGCACAGCACTCTCTTGCCTGCCACAGGCCAGTGCACTGTTGCCTCACTTGCATCACAAGATCCACATGGTCCCATGGGGACAACCACATGTGGAGGCCTGGAGGGACCACCTGGGCCAACCACCCTTCTCAGGAAGCAAAACCAAAGACAAGCTCCTCCTTGGTCCCGCTGTCTGGAGCAGGGACATCCTGTGGCACTTTGGCAAGGCCAAGCCTCCTGCTTAGGACCCTCAAGCAGCAGTAGCACCTCCCTCCAACAAGGTGCCATATGTTGGGCATGGATCAGGATCAGTGTGTGAACCCAGAGCAGGTTGGAGGCCCTGTGCAAAGCTGTCTCTGGCAAGGGCCAGACAGGATCACCATGACCTCAGCAGCAGGCAAATGGCACAAACATGACATGCATGTGTGGCTCAGGTCTGCAAGAGCAGTGCTGGAGCTGCACACCAACCTTGGCAAACAGAGGTGGTTTCCAAGCCCCACACAGGATCAGCACATGTCAGGGACCCAGTCAACAGCCTTCACTGCTGCTCCAGGAGGCCACAAACAAGCAGCAAGCACAGACCCCACCGGGGCTGCATGCAGGGTGCCTTCTGCCACATCACACTGCCATATGCAGGCAGCTGTGTGCTGGCCCTGGTGTGTGGGAGGGGGTGAATGCTCACAGCATGCAGGCCAATGGGGTCCTGACACACACAGATACCTACCAGCATCTTCTGCAGCTGGTCAACTGAGTGGTTGCTCGCACTCTGCCCATTGATTTCTATGATTTCATCACCCACGTGAAGGGAGCCTGCCAGCAACGTGAGAAATAAGAATATGCAGAAAAGGGACAAACCCAACTTACACAGCTCCATCAGCCTCCTGGGCAAGCTGTGGCCAGGACACTGCAGTGTTTGCGTGGCAGTGCTTCTGGAACCACACGTGCCATCGAAGCACATGGGAGTACAGCACAAGGGGAATGAATTCTTCCCCCTCCACCCAATACACACACTCAGCCAGTCTGAAAATCAGGCTGCTTTCCATTGTGTGGAAAGTGCTTTGGACTGGTCAAAGCACCTGGATCAGTGTTTCAAACCCAACCCCAAGTACCTCTCCCAAAGCCAATGACAAGCTCCTTACAGGGCCCTTAACACAAGCATTCCTGGATTTGTGTGGTTTCAGTTTATATACCCAGGCAGATTACAGCCTCAGATACACTGCTAAAAATCAGGCTCCAGTAGTGTTATTGGAAAGGCTCCTGTCTTATTTTGGCAGTTGTAAGCACAGACTTCCCACTTGGATCCAAGGCTGGAAAAGCAGACTCTTCTAAGCAGAGAACATCTCGTATCCACGCCTCCCTGGCAAGACCCAAACCCAGAAAATAGCACCTATTTATTTCTTTTGGCACCTTATTTTGGTCTGCAGAGCCAATCTACAGGATGCCTGTTCCACCTGTGCACTTTAGGAATGGGAAGAGCTTCCCCCACAGTCCCCAGGGTACGATCCATCTCTTCTTACAGTGACCCCACCATGAGACAGAGACAGATGATCTCCAGTTCCTTTTTGGGAGAGCCCTTCCCCCAACCCTTTATTTATCCCTAAAGCCTCCAGTGTATTAACATGACAATCATGCAGAGAGACCAGTGAGTTCCAAGCTCCTGACACATCCCTAGAGGAGGAACAGGCACAGATGTCCATGTCACAGGGGAAAGCCAGCACTGCTGAGGACCTGCCTTAGTGCTGCATGGGAAGAAACCACCTGCAGACATGCACTGCTTCTACAAGCCTTGTTACCTTGTCTGTGAATCATGCCCCCATGGAAGATCCTGGCCACCATGCAGCTCTGCTTGTCATTTTGCTTCAGCGTGATTCCCTGGAAGACAGGAAAATCCATGACTGCTCGCTAGAGGGGAGAGCTCTCCTGCCCTCAGCAAAGTCCACTCCAGGCCCATGTCCCCAGTGGGCTGTGCAGTGGCTGGGGGGAAGACCCTGCTAGGCCAACTCAGGCTGCTGCAGCTCCTCTTGGCACCATTAACACCATCCTCTGTGGGGCTCGCTTTGGGTGCCCGGGCAGAAGGCAGAGTCCAGCAACTTTTTCCCATGGCCGAGATCTCCAGTGATCTGTTTCCCTCAAGGCCAGCCTGCTGGCACAGCTCAACCTGCCCTCCACCCCCCGGGTGCCATCCAGCTTTGGGGCCTTGCCAGTTCTCACCATGGGCTCCTCGGTGACCTTCTCGAACTGCACAAGGCGGATCTTGCGCACCTCGCGGCTGCTGCTGTGCGAGGGGCTGCCCAGGGTCGCTGAGCCGTTGGTATAAATGTCCTCAGTCATGGCGTTTGGGGACTGAGTCATGGCCTGTCGGGGCAAAACAGAGACCACGGTTTAGGGGCTCCACCTGGGAATGTTGGATCCCTGCTGCGGGGCTGAGCTACTCAAATGTGTTAAGGTGCCTGCGGCGCAGGTGGAGCACAGGGGAGGAGAAGATGCTAAGGGCAAGAAAAGGAAAGGAGCAGAAGAGCTTGAGCCTTGGAGATGTGGATGTGGGTTTAATCTGCAGTTTTCCAGCCTGGGAAACACAGGATGTAAGAAAACTTTGGAAAAGCTACAGGTAGCAGAAGCCAAGAGTCCACAGCTGATCTTCTGAAGCAAAGAGTCACAAATGCTCCTTGTGTGTCACAGCAGCACTTGGCTCACAGACAGCTTGCTGCAGAGCATAAAGCCCAGGACATCCTCACCAAGTGAACGGAACAGTTTGGGACTCACCCCTGAGAATTGGAGCCAGGCTTTGCTCTTGCTCAGTTTGCAAGTTCAACCTTTCCTGACCTACATCAGTGGGCAACTGTACAGTGCAGAGCCATGTACACAACATCCAGGCACTGAAGGCAGTGTGCTCCCAAGCCAGCCAGAAACATCCCATTCTCCTTCCCAGCTCCCAGCTACAGGTGCTTTCATGCTGGTTTGCACTGGGATGCCAAGCAGGGACTTTCAGCCCTGAGGAAACCTCTGTTCTTGGTTTCCAGCACATGCTGGCACCAGGGCAGATGGAGAGTGCATGGGGTCCTATACAAAGACCTCCAAACCCATCCTGCCTGGTGAGCTTCTCTCTCCCAGCCCAAGAAAGCCTGCTACAGTCCTGTTAAATCTCTCAGACGTGCTGGGCAATGTCTCCACAGAGCTCACAAATGTGCCTGTTCAGCCCCAAGTGCAGTGGACTTTCCTCAAGCCTCTCCCAAATCAGTGCTGGCCCAGCAAAACTCAGGCCAGCTTCGATCTGCAGCCCTTGCCCGCCCTGTTGGCACAAATTCCCATGCCAGCCCATGATGCAAAACAAACTCTGCTGGCTGACCCACTCCACACCAGACTCCCAGCTTTGCTGCCCAGTTTGCAGCCTGCACCCTCCCTCCCAGCAGTGCCTGAGCTGAGAGCCACAGCGAGCAAATCTGCAGGGACACCCAGCAAGATCCTCACTGGCTTCAGTCCTGCATCAGTGTCGTGGCCATCCCCAGACAGGCAGAGCCAACACCTCTCCCCACCACAGCCTGACTCCATGTCAGGAGCTGGGAAATATCAGCCTGACCCCCCTGCCCCAGCTCGCTCTCACCCACCCCAGGCCCCCGGCCTGGAGCAGAGGAGAAGCTGCAGCCCCACACTGCCAGGTGGGGAGGCAGATCTGGTGAGGCCAGGGGAAGGCTCTTGAAGAGTATCTGCTACTGGGCTGCAGCCACAACACTAAACCACAATAAAATGAGCTTTGGTAGGGATGTGCTGGAGTGCTGCTGGCTGAGATAGTGATCCAGCTCTGTGTGATGGCAGAAAGGAGGGAGGGAGCCAAAGAAAGGGGCAGCAGAGTCAGGACTAACAAGGACAGCAGGAAAGGTCCTGGCAGAGAGGGACAGACCAGGCACGGTCACTGTCACAGCCCCCAGAAAGGGCACTGGTGGGGCTGGGCCAGGGAGGGAAGGGCTCAGGGAGCTGTGTGCCCATGATGCAGGGATTTATTTTTAAGCCAACTACTTCCAAAAGTGCCAACCAACCTCCTCCTCAAAAGGCAACCACGTGGGCTCCAGCTGCCAACGGCTTAAACACGGAGAAGAAGGCTGAATCCCAGCCCAGAACAGCACCCAGGCCATGGACTGGCAAGATGGAAGGAAGAACAACTTGCATCCATTTCCCTCAGCCTGGCTTGCCAGCCCTAGCAGGGCATGATGCTACCACACCCTTTGCAGTACATAGGAACATATCCAGCAGTGTGCATGCCTAGAGCTGTCCCCCTCTGCCAAACCAGCAGGTGCAAGGAGGAACAGGAGGACAAGGACCTTCTCCAGCCTGACCAGAGGCCAAAGTGCCCATGGGGTGGTTGGAGTCAGCACAGATTATACTTATCTTGGTCATGCCTTGGGAAAGTATTAAACCATGCAATTCCTGGCTTCAAACCTCTATGCTCAGCACAGCCCGATGACCCAGGACACAGCACAGTCTGCTCCAGGGACTGGAAGTTCCCATCCTCACCATCCCATCAGCTGAGCCTCCTGACCCCGACCTTTGCTCTTTGCTGAGAGCTGGAGAAAACACCCAGCTCTCGATGCTGACGCAGCACCAGTGTCGCCCTGGTGACTCCCGGAGAACAAGCTCTGTCACCAGAGACTGGCTGCTGTGCCTGGGGATGGCCACCAGTCACTTGATGGCAACTCTGAATGCAGAAGAGTTTTCCAACAACTCTCTCTGCCCAGAGCCATGCTGGAATGGTGTGGGCTGTTTTGCTGATGGCACTGGGCAGCCAGCAGGTCTGGACGGGAAAATGCCTGGTTCATGAGGACAACCAGGACCCTCGGGGAGGCAGATTCAGCCCTGATGTTGGCACCCAGAAACAGGAGATGTGTGTGGCTGTCATGCCCCACGCACATGAGCCGGCTGGCCCGATCGCCTTGCACTCTCCTGGCAGCTGCCATGCTCTTGGCTGGCTTGGCCCAGCATCTGTGACCTTAAGAGCCTTTTGAGTCATGCTGGTGACTGGCCAGACTCTGCTCCTTGTGCACTGCTCCACAGGAAACATCTGGGAGTGCTGCTGAGAGCCAGCTCGTGGCCACCAGCCACTGCCAGCTCTGCACAGCCCCGGGCTCTGTCGCTGCCAGGGTCTGTGCTGGGGCAGAGGTGGGGCAAGGAGGTTGGGGGGCTGAGCTGTGCAATAGGGGTGCAGGACAGCCCAGCACCCAGCAGCCCTGTGTGCCTTGCAGCTGCCTGACGAGGATACAAATCCCCCTGCACAAATCCTGCTCCAGTGGCAATGCACACAAGAGCCACCAGCTCCATGGGTCAGATGTGCCCCACAGCCCCCTGCCTGCATTTTCCTCAAGAGCCCAGATTTCTGCCCCATATCCTGGGGCAGAGGGAAGTGTACCAGTTCCTCGGGCAGCGTTTACCAACAAGGAATGCAGTGAGGATCCCAGGACTTGGCATCCTGTCCCCCAGTGGGGTCAGCACTGTCTGCAGGGGTTGCTGCTGCTGCTGCACTCGCCCCACCAGGCTGCATGCCATGGGTAAATCAAACATTAACTGGGCAGCTTGTTTGCAGGAGGCTGAAGCAGCACTTGAGGGAAGCAGCACTTGAGGAAAGCAGCACTACAGTGCAAAGGGCACGTTCAGAGATTTGGTTCCTGGGCTCTCCTTGCTGCTCTAACCAAGAGACTTCAGTATCAGGTAGCCTTGGAAAAACAGGGCTGCCTGGCAAGTATGTGGAGAAAAGTGCTGCTGTTTTTGCCAAGCGGGTCCCCAAAGTGCAGCAGCTTGGATGCAAGAAGGAACCCTGGAGCCAGGTTTCTCTGGGATTGCCCTCTTGGCTGGCAGGAAGACACACTCTTCTCACACTGTGAGGACCAAAATCCCAGCTCCCTCCATGAATCATCACCCCTCACATTATAATCACCATGGGTGCATGCAGGGACCTTGGGGCATTGCTTGGTGCAGAGATGTCCTGACCCAGCAATATCTCCTCCCACCCTCGAGTGCTCCAGCCTTGCCTCCCTCCCCATCCAGGATCTGTCCATCTCAGTCTTGTACAGCTTAAAAAATATAGCAACATGTAAAAAAAGCAAAGTAGCAAAAAATTGAGCCTGGGAGCTGCTTTAGGGCTGCTCCAGCAGCCTGGAGAGCAACAGCCATGTGGGCATTTAAAAGTAATTCATTCTGCCAGGGGCTACTGACTTCCCAAGTCTGCCTGCACAACCACAGGAACAATCTCACCTAAACCCCCTTCCAGCAATAGGATTGAAGTTAAAAAAAAAAAAGGATCAAACCAACAAACATTTAAACCAAAAAGGATTTACACTGCTGACACTGGGAAAAGGCCCAGCAACACCAACAGGTCTCTGTGGGAAGGGGAAAAGAGAAATAGGAGGGATGCAAAATGGTTGTGGCAGCCAGAAGGTGCTGCCAGCTCTGTGTGCCCTCACGCTGACTCCAGATCACAGAGTGCCGCAATGGAGATGGGCCAGATTTTCAAGGGAGCACAGTCAGTTTTGCTGAGGCACCACCTTCCCACCAGAAAAGGCTGATGCAGCCTTCCAGATGTGTTTATGAAGCTGGTCACCTCTGAGGGACAGCCAGTGGAACCACAACACTGACAGAAGGAGGAGCTGCCCTGCCACTCCATCCCAGCTTCCAGAACAAGCCCTGCAAAACAGCTTTTTCCCTGTAGCTGCTACACACAGCAACACAGCCAAATACATTTGAGATTAAAAAGTTTGAACCAGCCCTCCCCACTTCATCAGTCAAAGCCAGAAGTTTAGGTCGGCTTTCAACCGAGTTTTACCTGTGGTCAGTTCAGGATTTGGTCCCTGGGGGATTGTGGCCTCAGTCTGCTTTGGAGCTGCTGCCAGCTGGATGCTGAGAAATGCTGCCCAGAGGCAAGTGCAGAGTCCCCTCTGTTCCTTCTGCACCCTCAAGATCAGCTCTCCCCAGAAGTACCCTCCTTCTCTCCATCAAACTCCCAAAGGTCACATTCGCTGCCCATTTTACAGCTGGGGAACTGAGTCACAGATGATAAAGGGACAAGCCCAAGGACATCCTGCCAACCAGGAGCACAGCTGGGAATAAAGCCCACACCTTTTTGGTAAATCTGTACTTGTCAGTCAGGAGATATGGCAAAGATATGCAGGCACTTGGCGAGGCTCAAGGGAAGAGTTGCCTGGGATTGTTTTCTAGCAATAACATGGCTTCCACTTGCCATGATTTGCATGCCCTGCCACCACGTGAGGAACATAGGACAGCAGCTCCCAGCACGTGGCTCTGCCAGATAAAATGCAGAAGAGAAACCTCCAAGCCACCCTGTTTGACTCCAGAGCAGGAGCAGCCAGGCAGACCCAGCACCCCGCCCAAGAGCTGCTGCTGGGCAATGTCCGGGTGTCCCACGGAGGGGCCACAGCCACTGTGGGCCAGCACCATCTCTGCGTATCCATGACACAGAGATGGGCATGTGGGCAACTGGCAAGCTCAGGACACTGTTGGATGCCAGCCCTACAGAGCTCCTTTTAAAAGGATCTCAGTAGATCTCAGATCACAGATCTCAGTTCACCATCTCTCCCTTTATCCCTACTGAAATAAATACACCGTAATACCAGGAAGCTGTAGGGCAGCTCCTACATTTTCCATGCTCTGCTGCTGTCGGCAATTTATCCTTGCTCTGTTTGCAGCCTGGATCTTGCAGGCAGAGGGATGGGAGAGCTCCTCTCAGCAGCTGCCTGGTCCGGACACTCTGCTTTAATTTTTTTTTACGACTGTTTTTTTCAAAGCACCCTGCCAGGGTTAAACCATACAAAGCAGATGAGCCACTGGTGTGAGACAGATCTGACAAGCCTCTTCTGCATGTTTAAGTGTCCAACAGGATGGGCCAAGGACAGCACTTCAGGGAAATTTCCTCCCTGCTCTCTCTCAGAGGCTCCCCACAGCTGCAAGGAAACCTTAGCCCAGGCACGTTATGCCATGGCTTCACCAAGGATGCCTGTTCAAAGCTGAAAATCTCTGCCGGGAGAAAAGCACCAGCTGTTTAACACTGGCAACTCTTGACCTTCTCCTGGTTGCACCCAAGCTACCCCAAGCAACACTAAATGAGGAAGGAGCCCACCCAGCAGAACCAAGAGGGCTGGTACAGGCTGCTCTCCTTCTGTTGGAGGTGGGTGCATGTGGCCATCGGCTCATTCCCTGTCCTGGGGTAGCCATGAGAAGGGCTGCTTGCATCCTCCTTCCCTGGGGAAGAGACCCCCACCCTCCTCCAGCCCATGCTGTGGACCTGGAGGTTGCTCAGCAGCTGAATCAGCTCATGTGACAGAGCAGTTCCAGTTCAGACCAGCTACAACTTTGCAGCAAAACAAGCACAACCTCTTCCGTGGCAGGATGCTGGAGCCTTCCTCCCCTGCACCCAGCCCCTTCTGCTCTGCCGGCTATGCTGGCTGACCACTCCCCGGAGACACCCCACGTCCCCAGCGAGCATCCCTGCTCCCGGGGTGCTGGGGACCAGCAACGCCACGCACAGGGCGCGCACCTGGCTGCCCACGGCGGGGTCTCTGCCCCTGGGACCCTGCTCGCCCCTGCATGTGCGGGAGGGCCGGGATGCAGCGGGACCCCCGGGGGACCCGTGCCGGGCCTGAGCCGGGCGCAGGGTGCTGGGCTAAGGGCCCGCAGGCAGCGAGGCACGCCGGGGCTCCCTGCTGGGGCTCGGCGGGGCCGAGGCCGGGAGCGGGATGGGTCCGGGGACGGGGGGCAGGCGGAGACGCGGGGTCCGGGCGCGCACCGGGCCGCTCACCTCGGGCTTGGGCCGGTTCTGCAGGAGGTGCTCCAGATAGAGGTCGGAGAGCGCCGTCCTCATGCTGCCGCCGCCGGCGCTGCGCCCCGACTTGAGGGTCATCGCGGCGGCAGCTGCGGCCGGTCCCGCTGGCCCCGGCAGCGCTGAGCCCCCGGCCCGGCCCGGCTCCGGCACCGCCGCCGGCTCCCCGCACGCTCCGCCCGTGTGCGGAGGGGGCCGGCGGCGGGCGGGCGGAGCCAGGCGGCGGGGGCGGGCCGGGGCCGGGCCGGGGGCTCAGCGGGGCTGCCCGGCTGCAGCGGGGCAGAGGAGCCGGCGGGGCCGCGGCCTGGGTGGTGCCGGCGCTGGGAGGGTCGGGCAGGGCCTCCCCGCCGCCGCTCAGCCTCGCCTCGCTGCTTTTCCCCCGGGGCAGTGCCCCCATGGCGTCGGTGCCGTGCCAGCCCCTCGCCCGTGCCTGCCTCTGGTCGTGCCGAGCACTCAGATGACAGAGTATGCTGAGTTGGAATGGACCCGCAAGGTTCATCGAGGCCAGCTCCGGGCCCTGCACAGAACATCCCCAAGAGTCACACCATGTGCCCGAGAGACCTGTCCATCTGCTCCGTGAGCTCTGTCAGGCTGGTGCTGTGACCACTGCCCTGGGGAGCCCGTTCCAATGCCCGACCACCCCTCTGGGTGAAGAACCTGTCCCTCACATGCAACCTAAACCTCCCCTGACAACTTCAGCCATTCCCTCGGGTCCTGTCATGGGTCACCACAGAGAAGGGATCAGTGTCTGCCCCTCCTCTTCCCCTCATGAGCAAGTTGTAGTGTGCAACGAGGTCTGTCCTCAGTCTGTTCTCCAGGCTGGACAGACCAAGTGACCTCAACTGCTCCTCTCAAGGCCCTTCATCTTCATTTCCCTCATTTGGACACTGGGCAGAGGCCCAGCAAGGACATGGGGAGCGCCTCTCCAAAGCGCACTGGTGCCTAGCTGGCTCTCACAAACCAGTGGTCATTCCTGGGCTCCACCAGGGTGCAGAGCTCCAGAGTTCCTCCAAGGCAAGGAGACCCAGGGATTTCTCTGCACTGCAGCAAGGACAGCCCTCTTCTTGAGCTGTTCTGGGTCTTCCACCTCCTTCAGCTTCCATGGGTGGCATGGCACATCCCTGCATTTGTGAGCTGTGCGTGGTGCAAAGGGCTTCTGTCAAACCTTTTCTGTCCTTGCTGTATGTCTTACTGATGAGAGGGTCCAGGTGAAGCCTGAGCTTTATTTGGGGATGTAAAGTTAATTCTGCTGGATTATTCTTTCAGAAAACTATTGAAAGGGTTTTGCATACCATCCCTGAGATCCTGGAGGTTTAGAGGTTTCCTTGTACCAGACTCACTGCTGCTAGGTGAGTTCCCCAAGCTGAGTCGGTCGAAAGGTACCCTAAGAAATACAAGGAGAAGAAGGGTGCAAACTCCTAGAGAAAGGAAACAGGAAACAGAGCGGGGGGGGGGGGGGGGGAAGGGGGGGAAGAAAGAAGGAAAATCCATCTCATTCTGACAGCAAGTTTCTCCTGTGTTGTGGGAACAAAACTGTTCTTGGCTATAAGAGCCCAGAATGCTGTGAGATGCAGGGAAAAGGAGGTGTGGGAGCTGCAGGCACTGACGCAACTGGCTCCAGCAAACTACTCTAACACTACCAGGAACAAAGAGTCCCAGAAGCACAGCCTGGACTGGGAGTGCTCTTCCCATCAGTCCCATTCCTGTGACAGCTGTTGCACATTTATGTGGGATCACCTGCCTGGAGTCCTGCATCATCCAGACATAGCTCCACTTCTTGCCCTACCCTCAGCCTCACACTACCCATCTGGGGCCTTGGGCTTTGTTGAAGGAATTACCCCACCTGCCAGGATTTATGCCACCATCAGCAGGGCTTGGGACTGCTTGAAGAAGACAAGTTGCCAATCCACTGACTATATAGGTTGTTTATTTATCTGAACTGTAGAACAGCTTGAGCTGAATGCCTCCAAAGAGGAACAATCCAAGTTCCCCACCCCTCACATGACAGTTCTGACCACTAGTAATGTTAGGATCTGGGGTATTCCCGTTCTTTATTGGGTTCTCTCACTGTCTCTAGGTGGGCTGTTCCTTCTCCTATCTCTAAGACTGCTGTGTCAGCTGACCTAATGATGGTAGCAGCCTTCCTTGCTTCCTTATCTTCCAGCTCAAACCAGCTCTGGGGCCCCCTTTTACTTAACTTGGTAAAAGTTCAGCCTATCTGGGTGGAAGTTCACAACTTGTGGTCTAAGGCTTCATCAAATTTAGCTCCTGATGCTAAGCGAGTTCTGTGTACCAAGCACATAACAGGCTTGCAGTGTTAGGAGATTAGGGGAGTCAATACCAGGAGCAGAAGAAAGACAGCTAAGAGGGCCATGTTTTGCACCTGTGCCTGGTGGAACCTGTGGCCCAGACTTTGTCAGCAGGGTTCCCTGGACAGCCTGATTAGGATGAAAAAATAATGGACTAGAAAAGTCACAGGGTGCCTGACTGTGTTCAGCCCCAGCAGATGTGCCCGCCAGGCTGGAGAATGCTGCTTGGAGCCTCATCTCCCCCAGCCCTGCCCAGCTGACCAAGAAGGGTCTGCAGAGCACTTTGTAGCATCCTTACCCAACAGCTGAAGCAGCTGAAGCAGCCTGTGAGGAGGAGAGGGGAAATATGGATGCACACTGGGGTTGGTGGGGCATGGCTTTGAGAGGTGCTGCCCTGAGCACACCCCGGGGCAGGGCCCCTTGGTGCCAGGCTTCTCTCACACTCACAGGCTAGAAACAGGCTGGTAGCAACATGGAGTAGGAGGCAAGAGATACAGAGAGCAGAGACAAGCCCCGAAGTTAATCATGGAACATGTAGTAGGAGGGAGAAGTATGACAAGAGACACCTGACAGACAGAAAAAGGATGTCTAAGTCTGTTCATTCCCTCTTGGTTACATATGGGAAAACTGAGGTGGAGGAGGTGGTGAGCAGCTTGGTCCAAGCTCCATGGCTGAGGGGGGATTTAAGCTGTGATTGCCCAAGTCTGCTTTGCTCCCCATTGGCCATGGTCCCTGCTCAGATGCTCTCTTCAGCCTGCTGTTGCCTGTTTCTGTTATGTGCTGGCAGCTTTTTCTGAGAATGGTGCCCACCTGCACAGCTGCAATATCTGCAAACACTCCCCACATCTGACTCTGGTGGGGGAACACACCAAGAGCTCTCCATCCAGCATGAGAGAAGAGAGATTCAGAAACCTCCCTGGCCAGTGGCTTATCTAGATGGGGCTCAGCACTGAAACGTCACGCACTTTGGCTTGCAAATTAACCTCTGCTTGGGCTGTAATAGAAAGAGACAGCCAGGATGTGTTTTGGCTTCCTGGAGACACCAGAAAGCTGTGTGATCACCAGATCACCCAGCCCAGGGCAACCCTGGCAGCTGAGCCATGAAAGACAAAAGATCCCTGGGGTCCAGGAGGATTCAGCCAGGCAGCCTGTGCTGCAGCAGGGCTCTTTGCAGGGTGGTGACTAGGCAGGGCATCTCCTGACTGAAAGGCAGAGGCCTTCATGTTGGTCAAGCCCTTTCCCTGCACAGAAATGTCTGTGGCTGGGGGAGGATGTGATGCATTTCAGATCTGCGTTGTGCTGTGAGGAAACAGCGTCTGGTCTCCGTTCCTCACAAGATAAATGTCAAGACATGCTTCCAGTAATGGATGCCAGAACTTGGCAGGCTCAGACACGTGTGCCTGCCTGCCCACTAGTGCTCTTGCTCAGCACAGTCCCCTCCCTGCTTCCTGCCTGGCTGGAGAACATCCTGGAGTTGCCTGGGGCTGGTAGGTGAAGGCTGCTGGGTCGCCTGCAGAGATTTCAGCTGTGCTTCCTCTTTGAAAATAATCCAGAGTGGGCTCTTGTGCACAGAGCTTTTCCTCGGATCTAACCCTGTGTCACCAGACAAATGTGCCACAACATGGCAGCCTCTTTCTGGAGGGAAGATGAGCCTGAGCATCCACTGGTACAGACCCTGAAGGGTATTTGTGCTTCAGCTGGTCAGGCCAAGCCTGGACATGGGCAGAGGGTGCATTGATACCCCTTACCCAAGGGTATCAATATGGGGGACTGGGCCAGATCCTCAGCATGTGTGTGTCTCTGTCTACAGTCCAGCTGCCCTTTGGGTCTGAGATTATGTCTCTGCTCTGTTCTTTTTGCCATCAGGGCCTTCATATGTGCTCCTCTGTGCTGGTGGCCCAGTGACTGCAGCCAAGCTGTCCTCGTGCAGCATTGACCACTGAGCTCAGGAGAGATGGAGTTACCTTGGAGCTGAGGAAGGATGCCTTGAGAAGGGCATGGGGTGGCAGGATTTGTCCTTCTAGGCTGAGGGCTACTCTGCCTCAGGCAAGGGTGTTCCCTTTGAGGAGCTCATGGCTCCTATCCCTTTCTTCAGGCCAGTGCTTGCCAGGCAGCCTCTCCTCACCTCTGTGCTTGGTTATTGTCAGAATGCAATTAAGCCAAAGGGTGATTGCATCTCCTGCTTGGGCTGTAATGTAATCACTGCTGGGGCCACGGCAAAGGCTCCCTGAACAGCAGCCTGGAATGTGGCAGATGTGTGGGGCTTTTTCAAGCTGTTATTTGAAACTCCAGTTTCTGATCTCCCCTGGGTGTGGGTTCCCAGATAGGTCACAGCACTGGGGTGATCTGCAGCGCATCCCTGCTTCCTCCAGACAAAGGATGTGCAGAGGAGCATCTGTGTGCACCCTTAAGCCCAGTGCAGCTGATGGCAGGAAGGAGCTGGATGGCTCAGAGCAGCCCTCCCTCACACAGCCACCCTGCTCATGGCACAGCCCCAGTGTCCCCACCACAGCTGTGCCCTGTGCTGCTGGCAGAGCTGCTGCAGGCTACGTCTCATACAGGTGTGAGCAGAGACTGCCCGACTCTGATGGGATGCCCTGGAGGTTCACAAGGCAATCCCTGGATGTTGCTGGGCTGCTGCAGCCATCCTGCCCATCCCACTGTCACCCAGCTGACTCCTGCCATTCTCCAACACTTCCTCATAACCCTACTTTCCCCACCACGCCGGCTGCCAGAGGCTCTGTGGGGCGACCCAGCTCCCCCATCACAGAGGGAGGACTCACTGCCCTGAGCGTGGGATGGCACAGGCTCTGGTGAGCTGCTGTGTAAGAGAAGTGCTGCCCAACAAGGATGACCCTACACCTTCCCCGCAGCCCTCCAGGTGCCCCCCACCCTTGTGAGGCGGCTGTTGTTGTGGAAGGTCCCCACTCCATGAGAGGAATGAGGCAGGAGCCAGTGTCACCCTGCTCATCGTCATTCCTGGGAGGGGAAACATCTGCCACTGTGTGGGGTGGGTGCCAGGGAAGGGGAAAGCCACAGGTGTCAGGAAGATGGCTCTGGCCCATGGCACACCTTGCTGGGGGTTATGTCAAGGTGGCAGCTCATCCACCAGTCAATGTCCCACCAGGGTCCCTGGGAGCCACAGGCACCCACAGAACTCCTCCTGTGGAGAACAAGGAGGGCTTGCTCAATGCAGCAACAGCAAGCAGGGTGATGTCACGCAGCCACAGCAGCAGCAGCACCGTGGAAAGGAGACGAAGGGAAACGCAGGACCAAAACCCAGTGCTGAGTCAGGTTGAGCAAGAGTCGCCTCCCTCCAGCCTCCAATCCCCACCGATTGTGAAATGGACACTGGGGCCTGGAGCAGGGCCTCCACCCTCCATCCTTATCTTTGCTCTTCCTCCTCCAGGACTGTGCCCATGGCAGCAGGAACTTGTGCAAAACCAGGCTGAGAAGCTCTGGGGCTAATTAATTACTAGCTGCTGGTAATGCTGGCTGGGCCCCTGGGGACTCCAAGGCTAGAGCAGAAGAGAAAGTGCAGAGAGATACTGGAAAATTACTGTTTAATTCTTCATCATTACATCTGAGTATACAGCATCTGGTAGATGAGAGACAGGAAAAGGCAGATAACAACCCAGCCACTGCGAAGCTCTGCAGCCCTTCTCTTCCCCAGCAGCAGGCGCAGCCAGGCCCCTGGAGGGATGGCTCCTGCCTTGGGGAGGGTTCAGTGCCCAGTGGGATGTGAGTCCTTGGGCTGGCACTGCGTCTTCCTGGCCCTGCAGCCATCAGTACTCCTGCTGAGTGTCGCAGCCAAGGAACTCTATTCGCAGGGCAATGTGGTTGTGCCACTGGCGGGGGTGTATCCTCACAAAGCGGGCAAAGAGAGGGGACTCCAGGGTATTCGTCACTGTGCTCTGATGGTCTTGGTTTGCCTTGAAAATCTGGAGAGGAGAGAGAAACCAGGGATGCGCTTTCCTCTGCTGGCACAGTGAGGACAGGATCAACCCAGACAAACACCCCTTGGAATGCTTTAAGGAAGGAAAAAGCACAGCCTGGCTCACTGCTCTTGGAAAGAAATCCTGTGAACATGTTTGCTGCCAAGGGCTGTGCTTGCTGCCCTGGGGGTGGCCGTGGGCTCTGGCCATGGAGCAGCTCTGCCTACCTTCTCCTTGCCATTTTGCAGGACCGGGCTCCAGCGCACGCCATCCTGGCTGATGGACACAGCAAACTCCTTCACAAACATCTGGGTGAAGAGAGCTTTGGCACCTTGGGTTATGATTGCAGTCACCTTCTTGGTTACTTCGAAGTCCACCTGCAGCCACTCTCTGGGGCTGTTGCTCTGGGGAAGGACAGAGTGCCTTCAACCCTCCAGCAGCAATGAGAAAGACACACTCACTGCAGCTGAAGCCAAGCTGGCCCTGCACTTCCCTGTGCTTCACCTGCCCTACCAGGCATCTGGTGGGAGCTGCTGGGTGCTAAAGCAGTGTGGCAGTGGGTGGGCAGCTCGCACAGTGCCTGTGGCTGCACACGCTTCCCACATAGCCCTGACCAGGACATCCCTGCTTGGATCCCAGCTGCCTGCCTGGTATCTCCTTGCACCTTTGGCTACCTTTGGCCTCCAGGCATTGGTCCTGCCCTGAAGGTTCAGGCGGGCCAGGGCGGGTGTCCAGCTGGAGAAGATGTTGGCACTGTAGGAGGATGCAGAGATGTGCTGGTCAGGAATCCTCCTGTTCTCCATTCCTAAGGGCATGGAGCAGCCTGGAAGAGAGGAGCAATGCTTGTCATGGGGTAGAACAGACCCATCATGGAGATGCCTTCTGCCTGCTCACTGCTCCAGCTGCCCTCGATGCCTTTTCCCTGGTTACAGGTTCTCCTGTCCCTTGCTGCAGTGTCATGGTCCCTGTACTGCTTGGGGCCCCTGTGTGCAGCATGGCTCTGGCCAAACTATTCCCACCTTCTTTTCCCCCTCGAGATTTTATCTAAGAGGAATGTGAAGAATTTATGTTGTAAGGAGACATCAGAAGAACTTGTCTCCAGGGAAAGGACAAGAATACCTGGCAGGGAGACACCCTGCATATGTATGATCAGGTGTGCCTGTGCACAGCAGCTTCAGAGCCAGCTGGCAGGTTTGGGGCATGGGCTGACAGCACATCCACTGCTGCTTTCAGCTGCTGCAGAGCAGGTGTGCAAAGCCAGAGAAAGGATCCCAGGGTACCATTTCCTCAGGTTGCACTGTTGATCAGAGCCATCTCACCTTCAACTGGCAAAACCAGAGTAAAAGCCAATGGCATCTGTCTCTGCTTGTTCCCTGCTCCCACAGGCTGAGGCAGCAGCTCCCCATTTATCATCTTAGCTGCTGCTGGAAGTTTCCTGTGCTTCAGTAAAAAAGTGATGGGGAGAGCTGACCCCAGGCTCTCCCTCTGGTACTGTTATCTCTAAGACCACAATGAGACTTTCCAGCTTTGCTCCCTCAACACCTCAGTGCCATCTCCAACTCCCTCCTTCCCTCTCCGAAAGTGCCTGGGAGTCCTGGCACGCATGGAGCTGGCACTTAGCACCCCAGCAGATCAGAGCCCAGTTTGGGTGCTCGGTATCTGTGGGTGGGACGCACTGTTGAGGTCGCAGCCGAGGAGCTCCATGCGCAGCGTTGGCCGGATGTTGTAGTGGGTGGGGTGGACGCGGAGGTACCGGGCTACTATCGGGGGGTTGAACCGGTTTTCTTTCACCCCAGTTGCATCCACATTCCCAAAAAACAGCTGCAGGAAAAAGGAGGGAAAGAATTGTTGTACCAGTGGAAAGAGAGATAGACAGGACAAGGATTACTGGGGAGAAAATGTTCCTGTCTGGCACTTCTGTATCTTATCACTATCCTTACAAAAATGGCAGCTCAGGAGAATGATTTGAGATGTGATTCAGGCCAAAGAAGTGTGAGTGGGCCACTGAGAAAGAGAAAAAGAAACTTAGTGTCTGTGCAAATTAACTTGGTTTTATATTTTCGCCAAACAAGGGTGAGAAAAAGAAGGAAACAAAAGTCAGTCCTCAAACATTTGAACCTGGGAAAAGTTGTAGCCACAGCTGGTACAATGGAGGCTTTTCTGGATACTGTTCTCCCAGTGGATTGATCAGCTTATGCATATTTAGGTTGTGGGTTTTTTCTAGTGACTATAGATTCTCCAAATCATCTGCGTCTGCACATTATTTTTAGAAAGGCAAATTTGCCTTTGGGGTCAAAAAAGATGTACAGGTAAAATCTTATGCCTAGCTCTAAGTAAAATGCAACATAACATTAAGAGGTGGCTCTCACAGCCACCTGGGATGGTGGAAAGAGGTAGCTGAGACAATTCAAAATGAGACAGATGGACACAGACAGCAAGTCCCTTGCAGATCTGTGATTCAGTCACTGGGCACTGAATGGTCTCTGTTCCTGCCCTAATCCCAGGGGCTCAGGAGATCTCTGCCTTGTGTACAGAGCTCCCCAGCCCTCATCACCCCAGGACACCCCCTTCTGGGAGGGCACTCTCCTCAAGACCCTTCACCTTACCATCTGGGTGCTCGTGGCATTTCCCTTGTATGTCTTCCACCTTCGCCCATCAAGGCTGTAGAACACAACAAACTGGGAGATGTAGAAGCTGGAGAACTTTTGTCGGGCCCCTTGGGTTTTTATGCCATGAATAATCGTGGGATGCAAAAGATCCACCTGAGGATGAAAGCCAGGAATTCACTTCTGATGGAAAACCCAAGCCATGCTCAGGAAATGCCCTGTGAACTCGTGAACTCACTTCCTCGTGACATAATTGAGCACTGGTTATGAAAGTAATTAAAACAGTTGTTCATAAGAGTGCAAGTCAGGCAACAGCTGGGAGAGGGCAGGGGAAAGCTGTTGGAGAGGTGACCTCTGCTTCCTTGGTCTTTGGGAGATTTTTGCACAATGCAGTGCTGCAGCTGGACCATCAAGTGATTCTTCTGCTGCACTGAGGATGGGTATGGGGGTCAGGCCAGCAGCAGCCTGACCAGAGCAGCTGCCATTAGGATCTTAGTGCTCCCCTCTCAGAGGGAAGAGGGAAACAGCAGATGTGGTGGGGAAGCACTGCCCATCCATGAGCCCTTCTGCACGAGCATGACCTTGCAATGCCCCCAGTGGTGCCTCCAGACACAAGGCCCCTCTTACCTGGATCCAGGCGTTGCTGCGGTCAGTGCTCCAAGCATTGATGGAGCCACTGTTGTCCAGCCTGGCCAGATAAGGAGCCCACTGCCCTGCAAGGAGAAAGCACAGACACGAGGGTGCTGCTGGCCCTTGGTGCTGCCTAAGGTGGATCCACAGGACTGGGCCTGAGGATCACCCTGGGGTTTAGAAGTCACACACAGGGTGGCAGAGCACTGGCACGGTGGGCCAGCCATGTGGGGAGGCTCCAGGTCCTGAGTAGGATGCTGACAGGGGCATGGATGAAGGACTCTACCAGAGGCCCAGTGCAGCAGAACTTGGGGCAGGCAAACACATGAGTTTCGCTGGCTGAAGCTGCCCCGACCCCACCTGCCCTCCAGCTACTCACCATACTGCCCGGAGGCTGTGATCTGAGAGTCTGCAATGCTGCCTGAAGCCATACCCAGGGCATTCCGGCAGTCTGCAGGGAACAGGGGAGGGCAAAAAACAGGGAGAGTTGGTTAGATAACAAAAGTCTAGGCTGGGTAGCAGCCTTCAGGCTCAGGGAGGTTTTCAAGCCTCCAGGCTTGTTTCTCTCACACCAAGGGATGGGTTTCAGAGGCTTCCACATCCATCCCTGAATTTTAGGGGTGCTGGAAGTCCTTGCTTCCACCCCCCATGTCAAAAGCAGAGAGTTTCCAGCATCAGACACAGCAGCCTCTTGCCAAACTCCTTTCCCTGAGTCCATGACCTCTCATTCCCATGTCCTAATGTCCCAGCAGTGCTGACAAGTGTCTCCTTCTTATACCCATATCTTGCTCCTGGGCCTTTTTGTTGCTGGCCAGCATCTTTTGAAAACAAATATCACATTGCTAAAGGAAAGTCTACCTGACACCCCTGTCTCTCTTTGTCTCTCTTCTGAGAGCACAGGGATGTTTGTCTCTTATAATAACCATTATTATTAGCGACTTGTCACACCTTGGCATCTCCACTGTGTGTCAAATGCTCCTGGGGAAAATGCAAATTTGAAATCTCAAGCAGATATTTAACTTACGGCAATGTTTTCTGGCTGACATTTAATATTCTTTTAGAAACAGGAGAGAGACTGTCACAGTGTGATAAAATACTGCTCTCCCATTCCACTTCCCCAATGTTTACTCATGGTCAGTTAGAAACGTTCTGGGGTGGAAACAGAGGTTTACTGTGGATTTTGCAGTTGCTCTTGGAGCTATTTCTATCAGACCAACCTGTAGTCAGGCAGCATCACTCACTGCCTCCTGTCATCGCTCTGTGCCTCAGTTTACCTCCTGACATATGGCTAGGCAGCTGGGCACTGTACCTTACTGACAGCATGGGCAGGGACCAGCCCATGCATGCACTTGCTTGGGTAAGTGCATTTTATGGAAGGTCCAGGGACCCTCAGATTTGGAAAACAAGAGCTCTTGGAGTAAATATTTGCAGGCCAATGAAGCTGGTCTCCCAGCCTTCACCCCAGCTGTGTCCCTGACTCTGTATTCTCTTCTGGGCTGTGCAGGGTGGCAAGGGCTGGAGTAGTGACCTTCATTCAGAGTGAAAACCCAAAAGATCCCATTTGGGTCACCCCAAGAGAAATGCTGAGAGATCTGGGGGAGGAAGCTCAAATACACGCTGGTTGTGGCTGTGGCCCAGGTGTGTCAGGGCACAAAGAGATCACTCACTCAGGTCATACACGAGGAAGAGGGCACTCATCCCAGCCTGCTGGTGCTCTCCCACTTTGCACTCCACCCTCCAGATCCCAGCGTGTGAGGGCCACATCTCCACTGTCCCGAAGACACCTGGCCAGGAACAGAGGGCAGAGCAGAGAGGAGTTACTGCCTGTAATGGGATGCCACTGTGCCAAGTGCTGTGCAACCACAGGCACAGAATATTCCAGATCCACTCCCCTCTGTGGTATTCCTCCACAGGAACTTCCTAAGGGCACAAACATGAAGCCCTGGCAGAGGGGGTGCACAGTGCCTGCGCTGCATCTCACCAGGATAAAGGTTGTAGACTCCCATGCGATACTCCTGGCTAGTCCGGACGTTGAACAGCTGCCCATGGAAGTGGACAGAGTGGATGTCCTCAGTGCTGCCCATGTTCAGGAGGTGCCATCGGACCCGTTGCTGCTGGGCCATCACCAGCCCGGGCAGGGTGTCACTCACATAGCCGTTGATGGCTGGGAAAGGCAGGTGTCAGGAGGAGCTCGAGGCTCTGGGGTATTTCCATCCTGGTATAGGTTGTGGGATGGAAAGGGCAAGGGCAAGGGTCCTCACCATGGAACGAATGGTTTCTCTTAAAGTCAGGGTTGTCCTGCTGGATCTGGCAGGGAAGGCGGCAGTTCCTCTTCACGTTCTCCGGGAAGTACCAGCTTTTGGTCTCGTCAAAGATGGTGAAGAGCAGGGAGAACTCCTGCACAGCCAGCTGCCTCCTGGAAATGTAGCTCAGCACCCCATGGTTGCAGATGATCAGTGGCCCAATGAGGCCTGAGTGCAGGTCCTTCTCCTGCCAGGGAGCCAGGAAATAAGGGTTTGCCTCCGAGCAGGAGGCAGCGCTGACGCCGGCAAGAGGCCCAGCAGAGAGAAAAGCGGTGAACCCATGTGCGTCCCTGGCCTGGCTTCCACTCTGGGCCACGTGCAGGGAGGGAAGGACATGTTGGGTTCATTGGGGCATCCCCACTCTGCCCTGAGCTAGGAAAGGCTGAGCAGCAAGTGTTTGCATGTGCTTTCAAGAGACGTGGTGTCTGTCTGTCTGACTGTCTGACAGTCCCTACTGCATTGGACCCAGGGGCCAAATCCAGCCAGATTGGGCAGAGGGGTAAGGAACCACAAAATGCTGATTTCCTGCAAGTGTCATAAGCTGGAACAACTGGGGGAAGTGGGGGGAAAGGGAAGGGAAGGGAAGGGAAGGGAAGGGAAGGGAAGGGAAGGGAAGGGAAGGGAAGGGAAGGGAAGGGAAGGGAAGGGAAGGGAAGGGAAGGGAAGGGATGTGTTCATCATTGTATTAGACACCTGAGAATCTACACAGCCCCAGGCTGCTTTCAGCACAACACCACAGGAAATTCCTTGACCTCACAGCCAGGACCCAGGCATGCTGCCCACCTCTCCTTCCTGGGATGCCCCATGGAGGCTCCCACCTACCAGGTCCACGTTGGAGAAATAAGCCCAGGCCTTGCAGTCGAACTCCTGCATGGTGGGTGCCATCTGGGGCAGGACTTTCCAGGAGTATTTGCGGTGGCCACCGGGAGGCACCGCCCCGCCCTGCGGCGTTGTGCCCTGTATCTCCTCGTAGGCTGTCAGTGTGGAGTGGAAGGAGAAGGGTCGTGAGGCCAGGTTCTTGAACGTCACCTGCCCGAGAGGGAAAGCAAAGTGGAATGTGGAAGGGAGCGATGCTGACAGTGCTCTGGACCCTGGTGGTGGGTCCAGCCAGCTGGTGGGAAGGATGTCCCTGGTTCCCAGACCTCCAGCTGGTCTCCCTGCAGTGGCCAACCCCTGCTGAACCACAAGCTGTGGCTGTGCAGTGCAATCTCTGGTGGAAAGCACATCCTGGGTTCATGTCAGCAGGATGAGGCCCTTTTCCTGCTCAGTAGAAGCAAGGTCAGTTACACTACTGCCTCTGGAGCCCAAAGGTGCTCAATCCATCCTGGCGAAGATTTCTGTGAAAACTGGGCAACTTCTCCAGGGACACAAGTCCTGAGCCTTTCACGTTCTTCTCAGGTGGGTGTTGAAGGACCTTTGGTGGTGTGGAAAGCTGAAGCCTGCCCTCATACAGAGCACCTAAAAGAGCTGTACTGAGCCCTGCTTAGCTCACTAGCCTTTTTGCAATCCCTTGACCCAAAAGACTCCCCATGGAGCCCAGGAGCTGATCAGGCCATGCTGTTGCAGGGGTTGGGTCTGTCTCAGGTCCAGGGCTTTGCATCTGAACACTCTGAGGTTCCTGCTGGCCTATTCCTCCAGCCACTGAGGTCCCTCTGAATGGTGGCTCTGCCTCCCAGTCTGGTGCCATTCACATGCCAACAGGGTAGCTCCTGCCCCCAAGCCCTGAGGGTTAACCCATGGGCACTGCAGAGCCTGCAGCCCACCTCAGCACTCCCTCTGGCTGAACTCCAACAACAACGGGGGGATTTATGGTTTTACATTAAATGGGAGCTTTCTACTCACCATGATGACATCTTGAACTTCTGCCCTGATGTAGGGCCCGAGGATGCCCAGGTGTTCATCCAGCTCTCTCCGCTGCACCGGCTGCGTGAAAGAATCATCCAAGTACTCTCGGAAAACCACCTTGCGGTACTGCCAGGAATGCTTCCTCCTGCTTCTTTGGGGGTCCCTGGGGGGGGGATGCCAGTTAGGTAAGTGTCCCATAGTGAGAGCAGCCATGGCAGGGTTGTTACAGGACAAGGGGATACAGAGCCAGAGGATCCCTGACGCACTTGCAAGGAAGCTCAAAGTTTCTGGAGGTTCAAACCCCACCAGGGTAGAGGGGAGAAGCTGGGAGCATCCTTCCCCTGGGCTGCTCAGCTGGGTTGTACCAGCACAGAACCGTGATCCTGCCTGCCAGGACATGCCATCTTGTACATCATGCCATGCTGTGCAGTGCAGGAGGAATACATGCAGGACAATCACACTTACGTTGCTTTTAGGAAGTGCTGGGGTCTCTGGTCCCCATATTCCCACATCACCTCCACTGCTGCAATGAAGTATTGCCGTATCTCCCCCTGGAAGGAGCGCGGGTCGTGCTCCTCTTCCCCATAGATGTCAAAATCCTCCATGGTCTGCTCTGTGTCACTGTACTCATCATAGTCTGGGTTGGCAGTCTTTGAGGGGCTGGAATGTGTCCCGTTGTTCAGGGCCTGTTCCTCCCTGTGTCCTTGAATGTGGCTCCTCTCCCCAGATGTGCTGTTCCTTTTCCCATCCTCTTTGGGCTCTCCTAGGCCCTGGCCCTCTCTCTTCCCTGTTTCTCTGAGGACATCTTCCCTGCCGAGCACCTGACATCCATGAGGAGTATCTTGCACATACTGTGATGGTTTTTCAGTGCTGTTGTTGTTGTGAGGGGGACTTGGAGACAGTGAACAGTTCTCTCTGATGGTGGATTTCAGAGGCATTTCTTCTGGGCTTTGTGCAGACATTCTCCCAAGCACATAGTCCTCTGTGGCATTGGCCTTGGGCTGCTGAGGCTCAGGACTGAACCGACCCAGCTGCTCCACAGCGTTCGTCTCCTCCTCCATCTGGCTTCTCCCCAGAGCTTGCTCGCTCCCAGGAGCCCCCCACACCACAGCTCTGCCTGGCTGCAGCTCGGCCAAAGCTGGGCTCTGCAAGCCCCTGGTGTTCACCACAGCCCCCAGGGAGACTGGGTCCCAGTTTGAGGCCAGGTCTGCAGCCCCAGCAGTGACCTGCCTTTCCGAGCTGCTCGCTGCTGCTGCTGCTGGTCTTGTCCCCAGTGCTCCCTGTGTGGGGAGGGAGCGTGTGCTGCGCTGAGCTTCCTCACTGCTGCCCTGTACACCCCTGTCTGTGCTCAGCCTCCCCTCAGGATACATCTCATCAGCCTGTACAGCATCCCTGCCTGGGTGCAGCCTCCTCTCAACCATGTTGGATTTTTCTTCCAGGCTTTGCAGGGCCACCATCACTTCAGGCAAGGTGTTGCTTGATACCAAGGACCTCTTTTTGAAGCGAGTGATGCAAAAAGGGGAATGAGGTCTACACGCCTTTGGGGCTTCCTTATTCACTGCTGTCTCAAGGGGCTGGCTGGCCAGGTCCTGCTCTGCTGTCTTACCATCAGAGAGGGGCTTCCTGCTGCTGGTGTTAGGAAGATCCAAACCTCTGCTCTCCAGTGACCTGGCTTCTTTACGTTTCCAGTCAGGGCCACTCAGGCTTCTGGCTGTAACTCTGTGTCTCGGGAACTGCTCAGAGCTCTTTAAGAAACCATTTGGGAATGGCCTGGTGTCATTGGTCACAACATTCAATTCAGAAAAGGCAATACTGTCCAGCTCTGCTAATTCCTTAGCATCCTGAAACACTTCTTTCAAGATTACTTCATCCCTCTCTTCTGTCATTATGTAGCTGGATGGCTCAAGGTCATTGGTGTCTGCAAAGGTGCTGTCTAGAAGGCTGGTGCCTTTGGCAAGTCCAGTGGCTTGTTCTGTGCCACTTTTTGCAGGCAAGGAGTTATTCTCATCTATGAAGATTTCTCCTTGTACAGGTTTGTCTGACAAAGAAACATTTTGCTCTTCAAAAGTTTTGTAAAAGCCTTGTGAAACCACTTTGTGAGGCCTTGTTTCCAGCCTAGCATCTAGGTCATTTGATGAATAATTGCTCTCTATGGCGTGACTGTGAACCACAGCATGAGAAGTCCTATTACCTTCTGTCTCATCTGGAGATGCAGAAGGATTGTTCAATGTGGAGGAAGAGTTGTGATCAATACTTAAAGAAGGTGCTGTACTGATTTTCCCCTCTGACTCATACAGGTTAAAGGATATTTTATCAGCCCCTTTTAGCAACGTGTCCTCATTATCCTGTGAAGACACATCTTGAAGCACCAGGCTGTGCTCCAGATCATTCTGGTGAATTGAGCTCCTGTTCTCCTGAAGAGGGGCTTTGCCAGCAGCATAAGCAATGGAGTCCCACAAGCTTGTTGCATGAATAGTTGTCTTTTGAGGCTCTGCTTCCAGGTTCTCTATCCTACCACCAGAGTGGACTGTCATTCCTTTCACTGGCCCCTGCACCTCTGGGATTTTTGTCACTTTCATTCCTGCCAGAGAATCTCCTGGAGCTGCCGGGGTTTGGTGCAGCCATTGCTGATCATCTTCTGAGCTCACAGTACCATGGACACTCTCCAGGTGTTCTCCATGTGGGATTGCTCCAAACCCTTCATCCTGGCTGATGATTTTTGATAATTCTTCGTCTTCCAGGAAGGACTCATAGGACACTGGCTCATCGTTTGTCTCTGGCAGAGAAGACATGGAAATATCATGTGGATTTGGTATTTTTCCTAAAAATGTTGATGCGCCATTGGAAGAGGGATCAGAAATCCTGCTGTTGTTCAGGACAGCCCCATGTTCTGTCAGGCACAATCTTGTCTTCTCTGTCTCGTTTCTGGAAGAGGTGATGTTGTTCAGTTGCTCATTCACACACGACCTCTTTCTTTTAGAGAAGCCCCTGGGTTGGAATTCAAAGGCAACCTCCTCCCCATCAGAATACACATAATCTTCCCCATCAGGGTATTGCTCATACTGGCACTTCAAGACTGTGAACTTGGCATGCATCCCTCGGTCTCTGAAATCAGGATTTAGGCACCCCAGCATCCAGACACCTGTCTCAAGAGAGGGCAAAAGGACACCATGAGCCCACTTCAGTGGGAAATTGGAAGAGATGTCATTCCCATGGTGCTCCCTTGCTAATGCAACCTATATTTTGTGGTTCATGGTAGTGATTCCATGCTTTCATAGTCCCTAGAGTGTCTTACAGCCAGACCCACAGTGTTGTTGACAACATCAGAGCCTGGCATGCACCATCAACAGGGCTGGTGTTTCCTGGCAGAGGAAGCTGCTACACACACCTGTGAGGCCCCAAGTATGGCTTGGTGAGAGCAGTTAATGCAGTGAGAACCCACAGAGCCTCCAGCAGCAGCAATCACCATAAGCCACCTCCAAAGACATCCTGGTGCTGTCAAACACACCTCTCTCCCAAAGACAGTCACCACATCTCTCCCACTGAAGGAGAAAGAAAGGAAAGGCTGCCTCTCACATCCCCAGCCAGTGTGTTTGCTCCCAGCAGCGAGGGTGAGATGTGTGATTTCTGGGCTCTGCTGCTGGAGGGAGCTGCCACCTGCTGCCGGCTGAGCTGCTGCTCTGAGCAGCAGGCAGGAATCCAAGCTCAAACGGATGTGAGGCTTGGCTGGGTTGTAGAAAGCTTCCTGGGATGTCTAGAAACGCTGACAGCCTGGCTCAGGGTGCAGTGCTCATGACCATTATATCACAACCACAGGGTAAATCCTGTGTCTCCTCTATGAGTGAGGAAATGGTTTGACAGCACTGCTTTTTTTATGGAAAAAGTGCTGAGTGGGAGGAAATATAACTGAACTCTGAAGCAAATCTTTTCTAGGACTTCTCTCTGGCTGCGGTTTCTGTCCTTGCAAAAGTCTGGATATAAATGGCATGACCAGCAGCTGAACCCACATCAGGGACAGCACTGCCACTCCCCTTGACCTCCGAGCTTGGAGCCAAGATTGCAAATGTCCACCAGGCTCATGTTACTGCAGCCAGCTTACTGGTTTGGCAGCATGTGTGACCTTAACACACCCTACTAATGAAGTAAAATACAGTAATTCAATTTATTCGATTTAAGCTTTGAAAGATGTAACCACTGCTTCTCACTTTGCTGTTCCAGCAGGCTGTGCATCCCTTTGCTCTCAGAGCTGTCAAAAGGAATTGGGCACCAGAGAACTGGCTGGAGGTGCTCACTGATCTCTGCTGGGCTGCCAAGACCATGGTTTACAGAATAGCCCATGTTACTAACCTGGCTTTTCCAAACTCATGATGACTGTTTCTCCAGAAAATGGGAAAAGAGTGAGCACGTCCTCAAAGACCATGTTGCGCTTGAAGGTGTTTCCAGAGAAGAAGATGGAGAGGAAATCTGTTTGGGCCCCAACACTCAGGACATACCAGTACACAACGTCGTTCAGGCAGAGTTTTGTTTGGAGGTTGTCAAATACAAAGCCATTAATAGCTGGAAGAGGGCAGGGGTGAAACATTTCAAGACCAAATTCTCCCCATGGCTGCTGAGCTGCTGCATATCCCCTGCTCCTTCCCTGGGGCAGGGATGAGCCTGTGTCTGCTGGGGCTTTGCAGGGAGCCCCTGGCTGAGTACTCACTGTGCATCACATTGGAGGCATAAAACTGGGGGTCCTGGGTATCCACATGGGCTGCATCAGAGCAGAACCTCTTGATGTTCTCCTCCAGGTACCAGCTGTGGTTCTCATCAAAGACCGAAAACAGCACCAACTTCATGTTGTCTGACATTATCTGGAAAAGAGAGGGAAGAAATGATTCCTGGTCTGATCAGAGCACCCCTGGTACCCAGGGTAGCAGTCAGGTCTCAGTCTGGGTGCATGGAGAAGGTTACTGCTATTTCACAGGAGTTAAGGTGCAGATTTGGGGAAAAGAGAGCATGCAAGGGCAGGTGGGGAAGGCAGAGGCATTAGGACTGCTGGTAGGTTTGAAGAAAACAGGACAGACAAACTTGGTTTTACCTAAATATTTCACTCACCACAGTTACTCCAGCCTTTCAGCCTAGAAGCTGAGGCAGCAAAGACCCACCTGATTTCCCCTCTGATCCATGGACTTCTTGGAGCAGATGAGGAGGGGCCCAATCAGGCCTGAGGCTGTGTCTCGGACTGGATCGATGGAGCTGTAGTAGAAACGGGTGAGGCAGCGAGGATCTGCCTGTGTGGGGCCATCCTCAGTGGTGAGAATCCAGCTGTAGGTGAATGACTGCCCAGGGGGGATAGGAATATCCTTCACATCTTTCTCTGGCAACACACAACCCAAGAGCAGACCAGTTATATCTGGGCTCTTCCCACAAGGGATGATCCCACTTTTTAAAAGAGCTCAGAAAGGTTTCCTGACCACACAAGCTGCAGAGGGAACCACCCATGCCCATGCCAGGATCCTGGTGGGATGTGGGACAGCCTTGCACAAGTCATGGTCCAGGGAGTACAATAACAAGGGGTGAAAGCAGTTCTGGGGAAGAAATCTGGGGAAAAAAAACAACCCCAGAGCAAAACCTACAAATCTGCAAGAGGGAGTGTCTAAATAATGATGAACCCTCACATGAATGCAGGCCAGAGGGAGCCCAGGGAATGAGGGCTGTAAATAAACTGCAAACACAGGCAGGATCACCAGGATGGTTCCTGCCTCATCAGAAAGCAGAGGCCTCCAGGATGGACCAACTAACATGGTCCCAGCTCCCTGGTTGTGAATGCCCCTTCTCCCAGTCATGACTGGGGCCTTCCCTAAAGACAGGGTTATATGGCACCAATGGGAACATGAAAATGGAATCATCATAATACCTGGAACTGCAGAGCATAGGTGCTTGCATGATTGGACAACCGGTCTTACCACAAGCTGCAGAAAACTCTCCTGGCCTAGAAAAAGGCAGTGGCCAGGTGATATCCCAAGTTCTCATAGCCTACCTTACCTTTTGAGGGTCTCATGGCATGGTAGGGCCTGACGCTGGTGAGGCCATGAGGGTAGATGTTGTAGGGTCGTCTGGCCAGATTCCTGAACACAATCTGAAATGAGGACAGGCAGCAAGAATGTTTGGTGCTTTCTGATCACTGTAAACCCTTGAAGCTGCTCTCAGTGTCCTTGCAGAAAAGGAAACACTGGACAGCAGTGCCCTGGGGTTGGCTACCTGCCACTGATCAACAGGAGGGACGTAGATATGTCTGGGACCACAAAGTCACAATACAAAAACTACAACTTCTCTGTGATGAGTCTCTACTGTCCATTAATCTGGGAGGTGTCTGTTTTAAGGAGGGCATGAAAATATCAGATTTATTAAAGAGAAAGTTGCTGTCTTTAGTCTTACTTTACATATGAGTCAGAAGAGGTCCATCAATCCAGGCCTCAGAGGACCAGGACATTAAGTATGCACAGCAGTCAAGAGTTTTAAAGTGCTCCCCACTTCACTGCATGAAGCCCTTCCTTTATTTCTCTAAATAGCTCTGTCACATGCCCACAGCTGCACAGGGAAGCCCAGGGAGGGAGCAGAAACGTGAAGCTGCTGGAAACCATCCCATTCCTCCCAGCTGCAAAGAAGTCAAGTGGTCAGGAGAGGCACTTCAGGAGACAAAAGCGAAAGTCCCCAGTGCTGTGAGGTAACAGCGAACAGATGGAGACGAGCAGAGGATGACAGGACACCCCTGCCTCAGAGGAAGGTGCTGGATGTCATGTGTCATGTATTAACTCACACAGTTCCTAAGACACCTGCAATGAAGTCAAATCAGAGGGACTGGGCCATATCCTGTGCATCTCACTGAGAGTATTTACCTTAAGCTGCCAGTAACATCTGCCTTTCTGGTGAACTTTGGACATTGCCAAACATGAGAGGGCACCTCAATGACTTCTGTCAGACCTTAGCCACAAACCAAGAGCTGTTAGTAGGAACCGCACCAAGCTATGAACTTGCCCCTTACACTGGAAAGAGACATTTCTCTTACCTTAAACTGATCTCCAACCTCCCCCTTGATGACAGGCCCCAGGATTCCCTTGTCCTGTTGGTTGGACACCTTGCGCTTCTTGAAGGCTGCATCCTCATATTCCACAAACACCACTTTCTTATACTTTGAACCAATCCGCTGCGGGCCAGGCTCCAGGTACAGCCTTGTCATGTTTCTGCAGACAAAGGCAGAGAAAGAGCAAATGGCCACATGCAGGACACTGTGAGAAACAGAGCAAGACCTTCCATCATCCAAGGACCTGGCTGATGGCTGAGAACGTCAGCAGGAGTTGTTGTCTGCTCAGAAGGGACGGATTCCAGAGGCCTTGGTGACAGAGAGACAGATGCCCTGCAGACAAATGTCTCTGCAGGGCATTTGGTAAAATGGAGCAAAGCCGGGTCCTGCCTTCCCATGGCCTCCCCAAGACCATCCTTGTCCTGCATCCATACTGTCAGTCTTAATAAGGAAGAACAAAACTGTCCAGGCTGTGCGGAATGAAAATCAGTTTCTGGGGAAAAGGGGAAGAGCTGGCAGGGCTGCCTTGAGGAGCAGGTCATGAGCACTTGTGCCCACTCTCACCTGTCCAGAGACACTGGCTTCACAGGCGCATAGTCCCAGTCCATTTCCTCAGCTGCAATGTAGTAAGTCCAGGTCACAGGCCTGTCTTTGGCAAAAGAGCGCACTTGGATCACGTGGTAAGTTTCCTCATCTTCCTCAGGGTAATCCATGTCCTCTGGCTCGTTTGACAGCTTCCCCATCTTCAGCAGGCGTTGCTCAGGACACTCCTCCACCTTCACAAAGGCCTCCATGCCAGCTGGGTTCAGACAAGCCAGGCAGAAAGAGTCACATTGATGAGCCAGTACAGGCAGGCACTCCCCCAGGCCCTGCCTGGGAGAAATATTCTCCACTACTGTTCCCATCAAATGGGCCAACATGGATCAACCCATGCCCTCTGGTATGGGCCAGACTGCAGGTGGATGCAACACTAGGGAGCAGGAGGGGCCTTGGAGCTGCAGCACTGCACAGAACCCTGAGCCCAGGCCATCCCCTGAACTGCTTTTCCCCCGAGCTCTTGGAGAATAAGGTTACCTTGCTGATGGGACGGTATCTGGCAGAACATCCGAAACCAGCCAGCTGTTCCTGGCATGGTCTGGGCTGTGAGATATGTGGCAGGGGAGATTTCTAGGCTGCTGAGACGGTGGCTTCTCACCAGGAATGTGTGGCCTTCAAAGAAGATGGAGTGGACTTCTGGCCCAGAGCCCAACCCAATCACATGCCAGTGGACCTGCTTCTTGAGGCAGAGTGTGAGACCTGCCAGGAGACAAGGAAAGCACCCAGGAGTCAGCACTGTGTCCAACCCATGTCCCCACTCTTGGTGCCATAGACTCAGAGTCTGACACATGCTGGTAGAGTCCCATGCCCCACAAGATGCTGGCTTCAAGCTGGAGAAATCACACATGAATGTGGACTGTCTGAGCAAAACAGAGGCACAGGTCACATCATCCCCCTGAGACAAGACTAGATTTACAGACTTGGGGGACTTTGGGAGGGTTGCTGGTAGGAGCTCCCAGTGGGACGCAGTGGCAAAAGAGAGAGATGTGCTCCTTGACTCTGTAAATAGAGAAACTGGGCACTGAAAAAAGGAGAATCATCTGTCTGATCACAACACTGGAAAGCCTGATACTAAAACATTGAATCTGGAGCAGAGTTCCAGCACGTCCTCAGCAGTAGCTGAAATACCACAAAGGGCAGAGAGGGGTCACCAGGATTATTTGAGTGCTGGAGAAAATTCCTTCCTCAGAAACACTCGAAGAGCTCAGTGTGCTTAGGAAATGGGAAAGCACTTGACTGCATTGTAAAAATATTTTCCTGAGGAGAAACTGATATGTGCTGAAGGGCTCTGTAATCTAGCAGGGAAGTGAATAACAAGTTCCTGGAAGCTGAAGACAAACAAAGTAAAATACAGAATCAAGCGCTTGTTTTTGGCACTGAGTGCAGAGGTGACTGGAACAGATCCCAGGGGCCTGGGAGGAAACTGGGTGGAGGTTCCATCCTGAGGCCCTCAGCTCTCCATTTTCAGCTCTCCATCAGACACCTCTCAGGCCAGGTCCTGCATCTAGGGAGGGAGATGCTGAGTGGAGGTGGATAACTTCTCCAGGGAAAACCCACTGTGCAGACACAGTGGTTGACCATGAGGTTTCCTCAGTTCTTAAGCTCTATGAACCCATCAGGACAGGGAATTTAGGGGAGTTCTGCTTTTGCCTTTCACTGGAGACTGGCCAGACACAAGTGGGAGGTTTTAGGATGTGGTTCACCAAACCTGCTGGTGGTAATGACTCTCCTGACAGTGCTTCCCAGTTTGCCTTGGAGATTCCTCACTCTTGGGCAGCTCTGGATCTTTTCCCAAGAGAACACCAGAAAATAGCAACTTTTGTGTTTGCTGAGACCAAACACAGCCTTTTCTTTTGCCCTTCTGAAGAAGAGAAGTCTGAGAGAAGACCTTATCACTCTAGAACTACATGGAAGGAGGCTGTAATGAAGTGGGGGGTCAGTCTCTTCTCCCAAGCAGCAAGGGAGGAAGTAGCAACAGTGCTGTAGAAACAAGAGGAAACAGCCTCAAATTGCACCAGGGAAGTTTATGTCAGATATTGGGAAAAATTTCTTTGCTGAAAGGGCTGTCAAACACTGGAACAGGCTCCCCAGGTACTCAAAACACTTGTATATGTGACACTCAGGGACATGGCTTAGTGGTAGACTTGGCAGTGTTAAGTTTACAGCTGGACTTGATGATCTTAGGGGTCTTTTCCAACTTAAATGATTCCATGGTTCTATTCCCAAAATCCTATAAAGGTGTTTTAGTGAGAGGTAAATGCTACCTCCAGCCTTGTTCACAGGGCTACGAAAGAAAAAATTCTGCTACCAGCACTATTCCTGGAGACCTCCAATGAACCCAGCTGCACTTGGCAACACAGAGAGCTGGAAACAGATCCTGCCCTGCTGTAAATGGGCAAGGCAGATCAATGAGCTGAGATGTAGTAGTCCCTCAGGGGTGAACACAGCCTAACAGTTCCATCACCTGGAAACTCCTCTTGATCTCTTTTCTCACATCCCTTCACGAGTTTACAGACCTGGCTCCACCCCTAGCAGCTCCCATACCCCCCATCCCTGTCCCTGTCCCACCAGGACTCACCAGGCAGTGAGCCATTGATGTAGCCATTGATGGTGTGCAGCTCTGTCCTGTTGTGAGCCTGGGGCTGAGCAGCTGCTGGGGAACCCTGCTCAGAGTACCAGCTTTTTCCTGTGGACAGAGGAGGGAGCAGTCAGCTTTCACTTGAGAGCATTTCAAAGCAAGAGTAAACCTTCCCAGGGAGGTTGGATGTGTGGTGCCTGTGGAAATCCAGGGCACACCTGCCCATGGCTCTGCATAGGCGTGGGGGTGACCACCACACATGACAGGGAATGACTCCCCTCTTCAGCCTGTGTGATGGGAACAAGGCCACGGCATGGAATGGCAGAGCTGGAGGGGCTGCAAGCTCCCTGAACCTGGGGAAGAGAAGGAGGGGCAGTACTGCACCAGGAGCACATTGGATGTAGAGGCTGTACATAGCTCAAATCCTTGGGAGGGGGTGTGGGTGCTGAGCAGCTGTGCTCACACCATGGCCAAAGCAAACATCCTGGACCAGGCTGAACACAGGGGCTGACACCTGTCAGTCAGTAATTACCTTCATCAAACACTGCGAAGAGCAGCACAAACTCTTTCTGCGGGCCCTCATTCCCATCACTTGCCAGGGTCCCTGCAAGATGCAATAAGATGGATTTCTTTGAAGGTCAGCAAGCACCACCCAGAGAATTCCCTTTGTGCTCTTCAAGAACTGATAAACCAAGGCCAGGCTGTGGTTTGCTTTTGTCACGTCTCACAATTGCAACAGCCCTGCTTCCAACCTTGCAGTCCCCAAAAGTCCACGGCTGAGAGGCAGCTGCCCCCAGAAGGCATCAAAAGGTCAGTTTGTACTGCCTTCCCTTAGACTTCACTCAGTGGAGAAATTACTCCTGGTGAGTCACTGGAGCCTGCAGACAGTGCTCAGTCATTTCCAGTGACTATAGGGGGGTCTGGACAACTACCTCCAGGATATGTCTCAGCCAGGGATGACCAAACTTGCCCCAGTCACACCTCCTTGTACCTTGTGCCATCAGGATTTCAGGACTGAACCCCAGGAGCACTTCCATTGAGCACAGCTTACTAACTCCACTGCCATGCTCAGCCTCAGGAAGGCATCTGTGATTATTCTGCTTTTCAATTAATGGTTGCATGTTGTCTGTCCCCACCCTGTGCTGTCCTTACCAGGTCGGCACACGAGCAGGGCTCCAATCAAACCAGAGTTGATGTCCTTCACACTGTTGGTGTTGGAGGAGTAGGAGTGGGTCAGGCACTCTGCATCGTCATCCGTCGGGCCCTGGTTTTCCTGGATTTCCCAGACATATGTATGTGTCTTCCCAGGATCCACCCTGTCCCCCTCCTTCTCTGACTGGCTGGTCTCATCCTCATACCCTGCTCCTAAAACCAAAGAAATGGCCAGATGTCACTAAAGGTTCATCCCCAGCACACTGTGGGTACAGAAACGCGCCTTCCTCCAACCCAGAACACAGCCCCTCTCCATCCCAGGGGAGCGAGTCCCACAGGCAGTGACAGGTCTCAGGGCAGTAGCAGAGCTGTCCCAGACTCACTTGTTGGGCTGTGCACCCACCACCTGCCCTGAGGCTGGACAGAAGATTCTTCCTTGCCCTAAGTATCCAACCTTAGGTTTAACCTGTGTATCACCTCTGTAACAGATACAGATTTGCTCTGCGCTGTTTGCTCAGCTCATTTCTGAGCTGGGCACAGTCATGTTGCTCCCCCAGGCTAGGCCATCTCTGTGACCATCTGTCCTTGCAGAGGGACATGAATAGCAGGGTGAGGGAGGGACACACACCTGGCAGGCAGGTGGCAGAGCAGGAGGTGCTACACAAGGACTTGCAGCACCTGAGTTGCCCAACTCACCTTCTGACGCCTTCCAGTAGGACACCCCGACAGCATGGAGGCTGTACGGGCGGGAGGCCAGGTTTTTGAATGTGATGACCACTGTGTCATAGACTTCTGCTCGGATGGTGGGGCCCAGAAGACCTGAAGGGGATAAGACAACAAGGTCAGGCAGCTGGGGTCAGGTAGCTCACACCCTGCCAGGAGCCCCAAAGGGTCCTGACTTTCCTCCTGCACAGTTTGTGGCTGTCCCTCATGCAGCACGGCAGCATCAACTGCATCAGCTCCAGCAAGGCTCTCTGCCTCCCCAGGAGCTCTGCCATGCCGGGATCCACCCAGGTGCTTTCCTGCTCCTGGCTGAAGAGCAGCCAGCACCCAACACAGGAGGAGTTTGATGTCTTGTCGAGGATTTCTAGAGCTCCCCACACGGAAGGTGCTTCTTACCCATCCACGCTGGCTTGAGCTTGGGCTGTATGAATGAGCCATCAGGGTACTCCACGAAAACAGCTTTCCTGTACCGGGGAGGGACACCAGCTGGGGGGGGACGTGGGCGTGCATGCCCCGAAATGCTGCAGGAGGAAGGAAAAGCCAAGGCTGATTGCACAGACCCATCCATGCACAGGCAACAACCATCCTCTTCCTCCCCTTCCCACCAGCTTGCTTCCTGGAGCCCCAGGGATTGCTCACCCTGCTGTGTCCTTTGGATTTCCTGACAGCTCCCAGGTATGAGTGGGAATGTTTTGCTCAGCATACAGATGACAACAGGGCATGATTAGTGTTGTGGTGTTAGTCATGGTGGAAGAAGACACAAGGCCATACCCAGCTGCAGCTGGGACAGGGCACAGCAGCAGGCATTGCTGTCAGTCTCCTGCCTCATGCCTTGTCCAGCTTCATGTTCCCCTGGCAGCAGAGACACAGAGCACTGGCAGTGCCATGGTGAGCTCTGCCCTGCAGCCACCCCAACCCCAGCACCTTCAGGTGTGGCAAACACATCACATCATGTGTAACCCTCCCCAGCTCCCCCCAGGAAAGAGACTGTAGGGCTGCTGGCAGGTCGTGGCAGTTTGCTTTGTGTCTGAGCAATGGCCCCACATTTGTTTCTTTTCTGCCCAAAATGGGATTTACACTTCACAGCAGGAAGATAAAGGAGCCTTGAATGTATTTCACACCCCACTTGTCTCTGCTGGCCACTTTCTATCTGTAAGAAGCTTAACAAATTCATTTTCCAAGAAGGAATCCAGCACATTTATCAGGATAACACAGGGATGATTTTCTTCAAGGATTTTAGAGGCTGACTTGTCAGCCCCAGGACTAAGACCATTTCCAGTAACCAGACAGACTGTTTCCAGCCTTGTTTTGTTTGGAGCAAAAGCCAGGTGGTATTTTCTTCCACTTAAGAAGCAGGGAAGGTTGCTCTCCTGCTCTGACTAAGCCTTCATTCGAGCAGCGTTTCTCTTTGCAACTCTTCCTCAAGTGGAAGAGGAAGGAGACAGAGTGACTCAAATTTGGGAAAAGCAATGCACACTCACCCCCACAACACTGGCTGGAAGCCACCTGCAGCTGGAGGATGCTGTGGGGAGAGCAAGGTCCACTCTCCTCGGGGGCAGAGCAGGATGGGAGCCCATGAAAACCCCACAGGTACCCAGCTCCTGTCTCTCCCACCACAGCCATAACCCCACGTCCAGGCTGGCAGGAAGCTCCCAGCAGACATGGCCCCGGTGAGCAGTGCCACTGCATTCAGCTGACTTTGCCCAATGAACCACTGTCATTCCTGGCAGTGGGGTGAGCCCCAGCTTTGCTCTCCAGGGTGTCCCCACACTGGGAGGTAGATGAGCTGCAGGGCTGCTGGCACTCGGCTGTCCACTATCAGCAAGCTGTGCCTTAATCTCTAGCTCACAGAAAGCCCAGATTTGAGAATGCAGCCCTTAGATATGAGTATCTGGTCCTGCTAATTCTGAAGTAAACAAGGCAGAAATCCTCTGGAGCCAGGGGGATTTTGCTGGCATGCAGGGGCATGGCCAGGAGGGGACTTAGTGACAACAGAGCTCAGTGCCGGGTCCCAGTGCTAGCAGAGCAGAGCCCACAGGAGACAAGAAGGCGGTGTTCAGCCCAGGGATGTCTGATGAAAGTGCTTCTGGCCAGTCCTCTGTACTTGGGGTCCCCGTGAACTTCCTTCCCCCAGGGCAACTGAAGCTGAGGCAGGCCGATAAGTTTCTGGCACCTTGGATCAGCATTGTTAGCCACACTATCTGTTCATCTCTTGGAGCTGCGAGACATCCTGCACTGCCAAAGCACTCAGACATGGGCTGCTGCTACGTGTCCACTAGCCCCAAGTCAGAGCTGAGATCCCTGGGGCCATTGCAGGATGTGCTGGTCCTGGCTCTGACCCTTCTGGTGGGGCTGTGTTTGGAAGGAAGAGAAACTGAAATCATGGGGAAGGTGTGAGCAGCTCTGATCCGGTGTGTTGTAGCCCATTAATTTGACAGAGCTTTCTACAAACATGCCAGAGAAACCCCTGGATACGTACAAGGGGTTTGGAGATCCTGCCTGGAGATGCACCTTTGGGAGCTGCCATGAGATGCTGGTACCCTGAAGGAGAATGTGTGAAGCAGAAGGCACCACACACACATAGGTCAGAGACAACCCAGCTCCAGGGGCAGCTCTGCCTGCCATGCTTTCCTGGCTCCTTCTCCCAAGCCTGGCTGTTTTCCTGTGCCTTCCTCTGTTGCACGGAACTGGGCTGAAGTTGCAGGGCCATGGGAAAGGCATCATCATTCAGCTGGGAACAGCCAGGACAAGCAAGCCCTGGTACTCATCACAGCTTCTCCAGGAGCTGCGCTGCCCAGGAGTTCTCTGCCTCTCCAGGCTGGAGCACACCAGTCCCTCTGAGAAAGCCAACGTTGTCTTCCCCCATTTTAGAGAAGGACAAGTGACCTCACACTGCCTGCCAATGCCCCGCTCATCCCCAGGCACAGTCAGGTCCCTGAGTCACTCCAGGGTCAGAAATAGTGCCCATAAAACCAGTGCTGAAATGGAAAGCCACAGGGTTGAATTAACAGTGAGTGAAGTCATCATCTCTACTGTAGCCTAATGGATCTGAGGGCAACATCAGTGAAAGTAGGACAGGGGGGATTAGTAAAATGGGGGTGCTGGATGCAATTTTCCTACTGAAGTAACCAAAAGAGGAAAACCCAACATAACTGAGATACGGTGACTACAGCAGCTAGTCAGGCTGACCTGGGTCATCCCTAGAGCCTGACTTCCAGGGTCTGACCACAGCTCCCTGCTGCTCAAGCCACTGTGAGGCTGAGATGGGGTCATGGGCTGATATTGCCTCAGCAGAAAGTCTGGGGAAGGGGATATGGAAACAGGGCAGAGGGAATGGGCACGTCTTGATCCACAGGGGCTGCAGCCATCCAGCTCCACTCTCCATGCCAACCTCAGAACATTCACGACCATGCACATCCAAGCCAGCTGTGTCTTCGGGCAACACCAACCTGATGCCTGAGCAATGCAACTCCCATTTTGCCTTCCTACTCCAAAGTACACGGGCAAAACCACCATGCCTTCCTCCTTTTTGTCACTGTGCATGAACACCATTCTTTGCCCAAACACTACAAATTATTTTCATTTCCTTAAGGAAAAATTTCAGCTCCGGCAATGTAATGTACACAAAGATATCAATAACTAAAAGTGGATTTTACCAGGGGCAGACACAGTGGAAAGCCTTTGCTGCTCTGAATTATGTCAAGGGGCACAGCCAACTTTCCTCTGCAGTGCCCAGGGGGTCACAGGTGCTCATCCCCCCTCATATTTCCCCAAAGCCCCCAGGATGCAGAGCAGAAGAGAAAACACAGGCTGGAAAATCATGGCTCCTAGCACAGACTTTAAAGGGTCATAGGCAAGTGGCATTAAGGTAAAACAGTGCAGAACAGTGGTGCAGAGCAGGTATGCATCTCTCTCTCAATTCCACCTGTCTCTCATCAGGGGTTGTAATCCCTGTGACTCCCCATCACACCACCCCTTCCCAGCTGTACCAGCAGCTCAGGGCACCCACCTTGCCCGGTTGCCCCCATGTACCTGCCTGCCTGGAGCCAAGCTCACAGTGCCACATGCTCCGGTGGGAGAACACCCAGGGCATGGTTCTAGAATTGCAATAAGAAGAGCTTTACCCTGCAGGGGCTTGCAGCACGGACAGCAGGTCGCTGTGTGTGTAGTCCCAGGCGGTTTCCACTGCAGCGATGTAGTATCTTCTCACTTTGCTGATGCCCTCCTCAACCAGGCAGAAGAGCAGGAGGCTGAACAGGGCTCCCACCAGCACCATGCCTCCTGGCTGTGAGCAGCTCTGACTTCAGGTGGAAAAGTGAAAAGGAAGGAATGAGAAGGGAAAGAGGAAAGAAAAGCCTTTATCTTCTCATCCAGCTGTTGTAATCCACCGGAGATGATGATTTAAAGTCAGCACCCACAGACTCACTGAGAGCGCTGCAGAGTTTCTCAAAGGTATCAGGAGAGGAATTGCTTGAGCAGGTCTGTGCAAAGAGCAGCGTGTGAACGATGGACTCTCCTGCTCTTCCTCTGGCAGTGGCAGGAGGAGAGGAAAAAACAAAAGGAAAGGGAGGGCAAGCACCGCAGTAAGTTCCGCTGCAGGACCCAGCTGGCTCAGTGTCCTGGCTCCTGTCTGGGAGCAAGATGAGGAAAGGGAGGGTTGCAGAGGCAGCAGAATTTAGGTGTGGTCTTTGTCTGGTCTCACCTTCTGTGTCACCTCTGAGAAGGAGAGCGGGTTGCCAAGGATGCAGATATATACATGTGAGGTTATCCGTCCCCAGGATGCCTGCACCCCAAACAGTGATGACTTGGCCACACAACCTTGCCTCAAGCCACATGGGAGGGAGTGGGTTGGGATGATCCCTGGAGTCCCCTTCCCACCAGCTGCTCCTCTTCCAGGGTCCTGCAGTACAGCTCAGAAAAGATGCACTGAAACATTTTTGCAATTTTTTTTTGTTTTACTCACCAATTTTCAGTATCTCTTTTTAAAAGCCCGTGAAATCCCCCTCCCCCCATCAATGCACACACGTGTGCTCAGGCACACACATTGCCACGTGGTTCTCCCTTGGCTCATGAAGGCAGGAAGATGAGGAAGAACGCCCTGCATGGTCCCAGCATCCACTGGATGAGTGAGGTGGGGAAATGTCCCATAAATTATGTTACAGGGCAGCAAGAGTGCAACGGGAGCAGTGACCCCTTTGGTGACAGTCCCAGTGTGTGCAAAAGCATCCTTGTGACAGGTCTTGGTGACTGGGAAACAGAGGGAGGCAGTGGAGATGGTGGAGGGATGGACTTTTGGGGGTCTGTGACACGAATCCTCAGCAGAGGGCAGAAAGTGATTCCCCCACACCACCTACCTTGCTCCTGGGGAGGCAAAGACTGAGTGAAAAACATTTTCTCCAGCTTGTGCACCCACAGTTGGCTCCATGACTAGCCTGGGGCTCTTTTCTTTGTGAGCAACAACTCACCTCACTTTTTCCAGCAAGTATTTTGGGGCAAAGCAAGTGGTGCGTCACATTTGGGGATGCCTCAGGGTGCTTTGCATCCTGCCCTGCTGCAGTGAAGCAGAAGAGTACTCAATACTGGAGGGAAGAGAGTTTTCTGGGAGAGATACAGGAGATCTGGGCTGTGCTTCAGGCACCAGTGTCCCCTGCAGCATGGGTGTGACTTTATTCTAGTCATCCCACCCAGGAATCTCCTGGTGGTGTGAGACAGAATCACAGAATCACACAGAATGAACTAGGTTGGAAAAGACCTTTGAGATCATCAAGTCCAGTCCTGCCTGGAGCTCATCTGCCCATCCCCAAGGGCACTGTCCTCCTGTGCAAATGCGATGGGAAAGCCACGACAGGCTCCTGCCATGGAGACTCCCAGAGAAACATATTTTGCCAGGGCCAAGGACCCACATGCGCACAGAAAGTGCTGGTTGTTTCCCTGAATTGTGCAGTTCCCAGAACAATAACGGACCGGAGCAGATAAAAATTACTCAGAATCATTTGAACCATGTCTAATCTCTTCTGAAACTTTTTGTGTGTGTGTGAGAAAGAATGAGTGATTCTTGACAGCTTCTCAGGAATGCTATCTCAGAAGCAGCAGCCATGCAGAGGGCACTCTCCCTTCCCAGCACCAGGACAAGAGCTGTGCCACACGGCGCAGATCTGGAGGACTGGGCAGGGCCCCTTTCATCAGCACTTCCAAGCTACTGCATCCCAGCAGTGATGGAGCAAAGAGGGGCTGCAGCCCCGTGCAGCTCTCAGATGGGCAAACTCCCAGACAGAGACCCCCAAGGAACAGCAGTGCAGCAGGGCTGATGCCATCAACACCCCTGAGTATCCAGAAAATCCATCCCTGATGGATCTACCCTAGCATCAGAGTAGAAATACTGGCACAGAGGAGGTCCCAAAATTAAGCCTGCTTTCCTCTGCTGGGTTTCCCTGCAGTAAGTGGGTCAGTGGAGCGTTTCTCCTTTCTCTCTTGTTCCTCACATGTCTGAATGAGTCAGGCAGCAGAAGCACTCGCTGGAAGCTCCTGTGGGCTGGTGAGCTCAGCCTGTCCACGGAGGCTGGAAGGTTGTGGTGGTGACAGGAGGGAGACAAAGCCTTTGAGATGGGGAATGGTGTTTTATGCCTGTGCCTCCAAAGCTGAACAGGGCTGCTCACCACGAAGGCACCCGGCAGGGAGCCCCAGGGGGGCTGTGGGCTGCTGAGGTGTTCCTGCTGGGTTCTGTCCTTGCACCCACCACCCCTGTGCCACCCACTGCACCAGGCTGTGCCTGACCCCACAGCACAGGAGCCCCCAGCCCTGCAGCACCTCTGCTCAGGGCAGGGGAGACAAAACCAGGGATATGTGCTGCATGGGGATGGAAGCCTGCCATGTACCAGACCTGCAGGAGACCCCAGTGCCACCTGACCCTGGTGTTCAGATTGGATTTCTAGGGCCCAACTTGCCTCTAGCCATCCCCTCGGCAGCCACAATTTTTCCTTCCATGCTCAGGGAAGTGCTGTCCTACCACTTTGGTCTGAATGCGTACACACTGCTCCAGACAGTTCCCCCTAATCACGACAGCGCAGGAAACACGTGGGATATTGCTGCAGTTCCAAACACATCCTGACCTACGTGCAAGTGGCAACGAGGTGCTGGGATGTTTATCAGTGGGATGTCCTGACCAGCGCAGAGTGCTGCTGTTAGTTCCTAGAAGAGTGTTTGTTCCCCATCCGTCCCACGCTGCCTGCGCTCCTGCTCTCACTCACACACTGCTTTCCATGAACCCCAAAGGAGGGTCAAGTCTCCTCCGTCACAATTTCTCCACGAGGATTTTTTTTTTTTTTTTTTTTTTGGCTTGTTGTGTCTCAGGTTTTCCATCCTTGCTACGCCCTGGTCAGCTGCCATCCCCAGCTGGGAAGTAGGTGGCTTTTGTTCTACAGGAGCTCAAGTGAGTAATGGCCCAGAAATCAGAGGTGTCATTATTTCAGGGGAAACAGTAAAATGTGTTCCTACCAGGCAGCCTATCCAGCCTGCCCAAATCGGTTCTGGGCCAGACGCACAGCAGACCACAGCTGGGTGAACGCAGTGCAGCAGGACCCCCATGCTGCTTCCACCACACCTGAGCCCGCGTGCCAGGGTGCTCAGCTGCCCAGAAAGCTGGCAGGTTTGGGGTCTTTTCAGCAAATGGCAAAAAGCACAGTTTCTGCCCAGTGACAGCTCGCGGCCAAGCAAGAGCTCCCGCGTCAGAGGAAGCAAACCACCATGGGCTTTAGGAAGCTCTTAGGATACCCTCGGAAGCCGTCTGTCCTTCCCTGGATGCCACTGGTGCAGTGCTGCTGCACACACCCGACCCGGCCAGGGGGAAGCGGGGACGCCGGGGCTGAAGGGCCCCGAGGAGCCGCTCCGGGGCGGGCGATGCTGCTGCAGCAGCACAGGAGACCTTTCGGAGGGAGCACCGAGGGCACCGGCGGGGCGCAGCCGAGCCCGGGCCGCGCTGCACCCACGCGCGCTCCCGCTCCTCCTTGCGCCCCTCTCCCTTCGGGCCCCTCTTCCTTCCTGCCCCTCTCCCCACCTGCCCGTCCCCGCCCCCCTCCTCGTGTCTGCCCATCTCTCCGCCCCCTGCCCCGTGCCCGCCCGTCTCTCCTCCATTCCCTCTCCCCTCCATTCCCTCTCCCCTCCGTTTCCTCTCTCCCGTCCCTCTCCCCTCACAACCCTCTCGCGCCCTCCCGGTGACGCGCACGCCGTGCCCGCGCCTGCGCGGAGCGCAGCGGCGTCATGGCGGTGCCGGGCGGAGGTGGGCCGGGCCGGGCCGGGTTGGCCGGGGATGGCTCGGGGCGCGGGTCTGTCCCCCTCGGGGTACGGGTCTGTCCCCCTCGGGGTGCGGGTCCCCGGCCCCCACAGCTCGGCCTCCCCCATGCAGAGCGCGGCCTGCGCCCTGCGCGGTGTCGTTCCCTTTGCACCGTGCGGCGGCCGCTGCCGGGGCCTGACCCCGCTTGAGGGCCCGAGGGGGCGGTTCCGGACACGGGTCCCCAGCCCCGGCCTCTCTGCGAGGGGCGTCACCGAGGGGGTGAGGGGTCCCGGAGGCCCTGGGAGGGGGCTGAGGGACCTGGGAATTCCCGGAGACCTGGGGGAGTGCCAGTCCCCGTGAGCTGTGTGGCTGGGCAGGGCTGCTGTGCCTCTGGGGAGGCACCGAGCAGCTGCAGGGGGCTGTGGTACGGTAGTCCCAGCACTGAGCCTCTCCAGGTGCCTGCAGGTGCGAAGGACGACACATTCAACGTGCTGGACCTGGCGGAGTACACCAAGAACCGGCCCTGGTGGCGCAAGATCTTCGCCCCCAACTCGGGGTCGAGCGCTGAGAAATACAATGTGGCCACGCAGCTGGTGATCGGAGGGGTCACGGGATGGTAAGATGTGCCGGGGTTGCCCTTCCTGCTCGTGGCAGGCACTGGCTGGGTCTTTGCACACTGACAGGTGCAGGGTGCTCATGTGGCAGTCATTCAGAGAAGGCAGATGCTCAGCCTGCTGTCCCCTGGCATGGTCTGCTGAGTTGTGGGAGGTCTTAAATGCTGTCTCTAACCTGGAGAAGTGAGACTGTCTCCAAGGGAAGAAAATTGCACCAGTATTTAATTATTTTCAACTTCTGGCAAAAAGTGGTGCTGTTGAATTAGGACAGGCAGATAGGAATGCTCTGAAACAAGGATGCCTTCTACACTGGAGGTGGATGTGCTTCAGGCATCTGCATTAAAAACCTCCTGGGATCGCAGTTCCCAGGGTTTCATGTCATTTGTAGCTGGGACTGAGTGTGGCTCTACTTGCAACTTCATTCCCACAGCATCGTTTGAGTTGAAAACTTTGTGTAATCACTGCTTTGCTTCTTACAATGCCCCTCATCTTCACCTGGCACCGGGGTAATTATTTAACAGTGTATGACAGAGCTTTGTCTTCTCATAGAAGTGTGACCTGGCCACCTCTCTCTTGTATCTTCACTAAGTGTATTCAGAAATGGGTAAAGGCAGGTTGCTGTGTTGTTTGCAATGCTCATAAGGAAACCATGTTCCAAGTAAAGTGTGGTTTGGGTGGCACAACTCACCAGCGCTTTGCTGCATGACTGAGCAATGGGGGGTGCTGGCTGCACTTCTGGTGGCTGCAGGAATGTCTTTCATGTTTAAAGCAGGTAACCTATTTTGGAGACCAGTATAGCCTTAGATCACTGCTGTGTGCTTGTTCCATCATTCTTCTCTTCTGAGAAATGAAAAGGTAAAGGAAGCAGTTGTTTACTGCTTGTTTTACAAATAAGTAGGAAAGAAGCTTGTGATTTGCTCCCCATGCTCTATCATGGAGCAGCACGTGTGCTCCCTGATTTCACCTCAGGGATGATACCAGTTAAACAACACCACCAAAACCTAAAATCACTTGTTGATTTTTGTGAAATCACAGGTTTCTGGTTACTCTTTTGGGAGAAGGATGAGGTTGAAGAGATAAGAATCAAACTGAAAAAGGCTGGAATGTGACAGCACAAAGTGAAAGGCTATAAAGCATCAGTTTTGGCTGGGTGCAAATCCTCTCTGGTTGCACTCTTCTGCTGTTCGTCAGGCTGTCTCCAGTCTTGGATAACTCCTGCCAAAGGCAGCCTTGCCTGTGAGAAACATAATGAGGGCTGTGTGTGGTGTTTCATTCTCCTGACTGGATCCTGGTTGCTTTGTAGGTGTACTGGATTCATCTTCCAGAAGGTTGGAAAGCTGGCAGCGACAGCAGTGGGAGGTGGCTTTTTCCTGCTTCAGGTGTGTATGAACAGCAGCCCAGGCTTTCTGGGAACTGTGCTGCTGGGGACAAAGGTCTCTCTAGGAACCACTGCCTGTTGGGACATGTGGGGTCAGTCCCCCCCTCCGCCAGGCGCTTTGTGTGGCTGCGAATGTCAGAGGTGTGTGTTCTCCAGGGCACATGGATGCAACAGCAAAGCAGGGTCAGTGTGCATAAACTCCAGGAGTGCCAGTGCAGATCCACTGAGGATCTGCTACCAAAGGCCAGGCCAGAGGCACAGGAGAGCTGTTACTTCAGGGGCACCTGAGTGGAGCATGAGACAGCCTTCAGCTGCAGTGAACCTTGCTGCTGCTGCAGGACTGGCTAACATACTGAATCCTGTGCCTGTGGACATAGTGTCCCTGGAAGAACAGCCCTGGATGTCAACAAGCATTTATCCATATCTGTGATATGTTTCCTGCCAACCTGGCTTCCTGAGGAGTCCAACCAGCACAGATGGGGCTTGCTGTAAAGCACTGGGAAGAGGAGAGAAAGCAGAGATGTCTCTCTATCCTCTACCACTTGTCCTGGTTTCCAGGAGCCCTGGCACTGAGGAAAGCTGCTTGGGTGTGGACATGTAGCTGGTGCATCCTGCAGCAGGTAGAGCACCTCTCAGGCCTTGTTCAGCTCTCAGCTGTTTGCTCCTCAGGCAGACAGGTCTTGTGTGTGACTCATTCTCCCTCGCTCTCCTGGTTCTGCTTGTTCTGCTGAAAGTGAAAAGCTTGCTCTGGGCAGAGGGAGTTCCACAGCTGAATCACCCTGAGCAGATAAAATAGTTTGAGAGGAATGGGCTATTAATAGCTTCGTCCACCCACAGCAGCAGGAGAACTGCAGGGAGTCCCAGCAATATCCATGGCAGTTGTGAGGGGGGAGGTGATGCCAGCTTTACATTAGGGAAGAGAGGCTGAAGCAGGCTAAGCTGCAGTGTGTGCCCAGCTGTTGGGGGATTACTGTGGGAGACAGATGTTGCAGAACAGTTGACACAGCTCCAGGGGTGGTGTTCTGTCCAGTTTCTAAACCAGTGTGCCTGCTGGACTATTGTGTGGGAGCTGGCTCTGGTCAGGGAAGGTGGGTGGGCAAGGGGGTGTTTTTAGCCATGGTCATGCAGGATTTGACTGCAGGAACTTTTTTCCTAATCTTCAAAACTCTAGATTGCAAACCACACGGGATACATCAAGGTGGACTGGAATCTAGTACAACGGGACGTGAACAAAGCCAAGCAGCAGCTGAAATTTCACAGCAGTGGTAATAAAATGCCTCCAGAAGTGAAAAGCAGAGCGGATGAGGTGAGACAGCTCTCCCAGGGCATGTGCTGGAGGGACAGCAGAAAACAGGATTGACTCCTGTGCTGTTGTGGATCTTCCATAGTGCAAATACAAGGAGGGAATTCTTGCATGACAGCAAAATTGGAGAGATGGCAAAAACTGTGGATGTTGTCTACCTAGATTTTAGGAAGATACTGTTCTCTCTCAGCATTCTCGTGGAGGAGCTGGCTGCTCATGGCTGAGCAGGGTGAAAAATTGGCTGTGTCCTGGTAGGGAGGGGAGGTCATTAGGTAGGAAGCTTTCCCAAATCCAAGCAGTGGCATCTCTCTGAGCATTACTTGCCTCGAGGAAAACCTGAGGGATTTCTTCTTAGCAGGGAGGGTCAGTGGGTGGCCTGATGTTGTTGAACATTTTTGTCTCTTCTCGCCCCTGCTTAGGTGATCATATTTCTGAAGAAGAATGTTATCCTGACTGGAGGGTTTGCCGGAGGATTCCTGCTTGGAATGGCATCCTAGAAGCTGCACTCTCATGCCCAACCTCCCCTCCCCTCCTCTGCTGCTGTTATCTCTCACTTAGAAGTCAAAGGATGTTGCCAACAGACTCAGTCCCATCTGCTCACAGGTTCCAGCCCTTATTTCTTACAATGCTGCTTCTGATTTCCACCTTTTTCTTCTGTCTGGGCTGTTAAGAGTGCTGGGGTTGGTCTGAAAGCTTACAACTCCCAGTGTATCGTTACAATTTCCCACCAAATATGCCCAGTCTCAAATTTTCTGATGAGTTTCAATGTCATAAAAATGTAGTGGCGGAGAAACCTCTTAAGTGTGCTTCTTCCAGGTGCCCAGGACTGTTACATGTACTTTTGTCTGCCAGTTTATGTGTACAACAGCTGTCAGCTCTTCACCACGATTTAGCTTTCAGTATTCCTGCCCTGGCACCTGGAAAACCTCTGCTTCCCTCTGCACAGAGGTAGTCTGTGCAATCCAAAATATGGTTGACTGTCATGGGATGGATACAGAAGTGTCAAAGGACAGTCTGAGCTGTGTCCAGGACAGGTGAATATGGATTTTCCTGCCCTCCCCCTGCTGTTGCACTGCACATAGATGGCCATTTGGCTTTCTCTTTGCTGGTATCCTTCCCCGTATTGGAATTGCAGCACTGGCACTGCTGATGGAAACTGAGCACTGAGGCTGACTCTCCAGGCCCTTTCCTCATCATATGTTCTGAAAGTCACCAAGTTCTGTGCTGTAGAACCACCTGACTGCTCAGCCTTTGAGACTCTCTCCTGCTTCCAGCAGGCCTGACCTGGCTGTGTCAGATGGGGGCATTTCAGCTGTGCCACTTATGGTCAATCACCCTGGGCGTCTGATGGGGGTTTCCATGTCTGCTATGACCATCTCTGGTCACTTTGGCATTGGTGATGCTCTCTAAGCTGTAACCATGTGGAACAGGACTGTCGACAGGAAATGCATCCCTGCTTAGGGTACATTGTACTGGTCCACGTCCCTGTTGCCAGCTCTACTGGAGAAGGGGGATGGTGTGAAATCTGGAGTGCAGTCCTTTACGTGGCTCTGAAGAGCACAAATTCCTTCTCCCTGGTCTCTGCAAGCAAGCAACTGAAATGACAAAACTCTTGTGAAAACCAGACTGTGCTCTTGTGAGAATGTTTCATTTGCATACTTCTGCCTCGGTTATGTTCCTTCCTTTTCATGTTTGCCATTTCCACAAGAAAAGCTGCTTGCTTAATTCCATCAGCTGCAGCCCTGCTCCTGCAGGTGATGAGGCAGCCCAGGTGCAGAGCTCAGCTGTTTTTGGACAGTCTGACTCAATGCAGTACAAACAAACATCCCCCAGAGGTGTTCTGTGAGATAGAGACTTGCCTGACAACGTGGTGATGTCCTCCAGCAAGTTTAGGTAGGAGTTCTTGCCCAGGATGTGGGGTTTTATGTGAAAGTGAGCTCATCCTTCAATAGAAGATGTGGTAGGGAACAATGACACTCCTGGGTGGGTGGTTTGCAGCACCTGGCTCAGCAGCTGCACCCCATTTCCAGTGCTGTGCAATGGCTTTGTGATCTGCTGCTCTCAGTATGGCTGGAAATGGGATCTTCCCCTGGGAGCTGCTGGCAGAGCTGAAATGGTGGGTTCTTGCACCAGAGGGTTTGGAATGAGCACTTGGCAGTTGTCAATTTTGTTCCAGCTCTGTTGATTGAAGTGTCAGTGTAGCATCACATTGATTAAGCTGAGGTTTTTCTCACCTTCAGGATCTGAAAAGAGGCTGCAGGTAATCAAGAGACAGAAGTGGCTGTCTTTGCTCCTGTCCTGCCATACGTGGCCAAGGAGAATGAAGGAGCAGCTGGGCTCACATCCTTTTAACAATGGCCTTCCTAAAGGCCATCCTGGACTGCAGGACTGATGGGATGCAGCAAATAGGTCTTCAATAAATCGGTGTTTGGCAGTGGAGTGACAGATGATGGTGGTGGTTTTTTGGGATTTGGTTTGTTTTCCTGTAGGATCTACAGAAATGAACATGCATAAATTGATACAGTGGTCTTGCAGGGTATCTCTTTTTCCTGGAGGACAACAGCATTTCTGCTGTTTGGCTGGGTGGGCTGTGTAACACAACTTCTTCTGAGATGCACTGATCTCCACAAAGCTTTCTCCAACGACAAAGCTCAAAGCAAATCATTAACAGACCTTAGGGATGGTTTTCAGGCTCAAGTAAGTCACTAATTCTGCCCAGCTCTAGGTGGGGTGGGTTCTGCTCAAGTGCTGGTTTGCTGCTAGAGAGAGAAATGGCCCAGAGAGGGAGCTAAAATGCCTGTATTGCTGCTGGAAGGGGAAACAAGTAACAGATTCATGTTGAGTTTCATGTGAATGTAGGCAGGGAATGGACAAGGACATCGCAATGTGGCAAATCTTTCTGCTGTGCTGGTGTTTGGTTCGTGGCTGGCAGTGTTTGATGCTGTGGGTCAACACTGGAAGCTTTGATGCTGAATCAGCCTCTGTGGGGAGGCATTTTCATTGCTGCAGGTGCCAAGATGAGGTGTCCCTTCCCCTCCCCACTCCTGCTCCTTTTTGTCTTGTTTCAACAACTTCTGACATCTGTTACACTATGAGAAGATTTCAAACACATTAGGCTTTTAAAGTGGTTTTATATATTGTATGTAAATGCTTGTTGAAGTGGTATTTTATTAAACAGTTTTGCTTTAAATGCTTCTCTGTGTGAGGTCTCTTGGCATCCTGGGAACCAGCCTGTTCCTGTCTCACTGTGACTGAGGGGAGCACCTACAGCCAGACCAGCAGCAGGTAGCACTTGGGGACATGGGTTAGTGGTCAGCTTGGCAGTACTGGGAGAATGGTTCAACTCAAGGATCTTAAAGGTCTTTTCCAACCTAAAAGATTCTATGAGGGCACCACAGCCTCCCCTCCCCTCAGGTAACCTGGGCTGATCATCCTAGCACCAATCACCCATATTCCCAAGAAGAGGGATGCTTCTAGGGCAGGAGGTGGGTCTGTTGCCAGTCTGGGTTGCATCTGCAGAGCAACTGCAAATGGGCACAGAGACAAGGCTATTTCTTTTTCATAGGTGCAACAGAAGCCTAAATATATATTTTTTATTATCTCTTAGTGAATTTGTTTCCACTGTTCCTGCTCAGATAGGGCAAAAGAGAAAAATGAGCTACTTGTCAGTGTTTGAGGTGGTTCACAACATTGTCATCACTTTTCCCTGATTTGAAGGACACTAAACCCCCGTGTTTGTTTTAAGGGTTTTTTTCTTGAGGGGGGGGGGGAAGCAGTGGGAGGGGAAGACAAGCCCTAAATTACACTGATCTTCAGCCCCAGTTATAAAAATATCAAGCAGCTTCTATTTAAACATGATGATCTCACGTGTCCCTGAGCTGTGAATGGCAGCCAAGCCGCCCAGTTTGCAGCTCAACAACCAACCAAACGGAGACCACAGTTTGTTCCAGTTGTTTATTTTGTACCATGTTATTTCAGAGCAGTGAATACAGATGGTTTGCTCTTCTAGGCTTCAATACACACAACTATTGTGCCTAGACCTCAGTGGTCTGTTTATAGAAGCTCTATTTCATAAGTAAGTTGTACTTGCTCACAGCACGAAAGTCCTTTACGGCTAGATCTAATGACAGAGTTAGGGCTAGTGGGTTGGGAGCCTGATATTTGGGTGCCTGGACTCCTGCTACAGGGGACAGCAAGACAGGCAGCTCTGAAGGGTGGTGCAGGAACCTGTCTATGAGCTCTTCCTACAGGTCACAGGAAATTCTGCTGCATGGCCGAGAGCTTCTGGAAAGGCATCTCTCCTGGGGTCCAGACACAGCCGGCTTGGGAGTGAGTCTGGAATGCTGTGTGGAAAATAACTGCCTACAACTGCTTGTTCAGTAAGCAGCACCTAAGTCAGTTCTTGGATCTAGCCCAGGGCTCTGTGACAGGCCTTTGGGTATCAGCAGGTTTAACTAGACTTGGATTCAAAGCATATTGCTTAAAGGTGTTCAATTAGACATAAATTTATAAATTTTGTATCAACAGTCAGATCTTTCAAATGAATATTGCTTTTTTAAAAAAATATCCTATCCCTGTAGCAATCCCTGAAATAATGTTCCTGTAACATCTTTGTCATGCAAATAGCAGCGTGTAGGCAATTCAAATATAAAATAAACAGCTCTGTCCAGTGGAAAACGGAGGCACTTAGGCAAAGTGACTTGTAGTCACTCATGATCTATGCAAGACTTAGGAACAATCATCAGACCTGATTCCCATTCTTGAGCTTGAACCACTGGACAGGCAAGTGTTGGTTGGAACTACTGCATGGTGGCAGCAATACCTTTGTTGTGTCAAGATGGGTTTGTTTCATGTTTAAACTCACTCTTCTGAGCTCATTTCCTGTACCTCTCGCTCCAGAAGCCAGCATAACTTGGTTCCAATTCTCCATTTTTAGAGCAAGGATGGATTAGAGTAAGGTAAGCATCCTAAAAACATCAAGTTGACATTTCACAGGTGTGATGCAGAGGCAACATAGATAATGTGTTCGTACAGAAAATAAAGTTTGTTAACCAGGCCATCTGTTGGTACTGTGTTTTACTTTTTGGTGTGCCAAACGGTGTGTTCTAGGAGCAATCTGGCTTTTCTGAAAGTCTAAAGAAGGCTTGAAAAAACACACACGAGCTCTTCAAGTGAGTCCATGCTCCAGCACCTGCTGGAGCTGCATTGTGTTACTGAGGTGGTGGGGAAATTCCTTCTGAAGCCAACTTAACCTTTTCTCTCTCCCTTTCTTCTCTCTCAAACCCTGAACAACAGATGGATCTGCCCTTGGTGTACCGGGCGCAGCATTTCCGCATCTCCTGAAGCACAGCTTCACACTTGGACTCCATGTAGTTGTTCGCTGGAAAATAAGAAGGAGACACCAGGTCTGCGGAGAGGAATAGGCTTTGTTCCCTGAGGGAACACATCTACCCCACCTCTTCAGCTGCTTACAAGCATTCCATCCTTTTCTCTGTTCATAAAAATCTCTCTTTAGTTCAGAGCAAAGGCTCTCGGAGAGGAGCCCTGCAGGAAGAGACAGAGTCTGGTTTGAGTTCAGAACCACCTGTCTGTCTGTCCAGAAGCAAAGGGCATACAGAGCCACCTGCTCTGCCTTGGATGAGCTCTGCAACCACTACACAGTTACACTCACAGCAGCACTGACTTTTAAAAGATTAAAAGAAGCAACAGCAGCATAATGTGAGACACACAGCACCCATGGAGAGCCCAGAAAGCAGCAATGAACGCCTTCTGGTTAATGAGCAAACCACACTGCTGTGATCACTGGACTATGAATTCCCAGAGATCACCCCTGAGAAAAAGGTTATGGTGATTGCTGCAAGCTGGCAGCCCAGGAGGCGTGGCAGGCCCTTGGAGAGGAGAGCTGATCTCTTTCTGCCATAGCCTGCAGCTGATGAGTGCTCCGAGGCTCTCTTAACTGTCCCTCTACCTTCGCAGCTTTGTTTCTAAAACTGTGGCTACATACAGGCACTCCCTGTTATCTGTCAAGGGTGCATTCCTGAAAGTCACACACAGATAGGAAAACACAAAAGAGATTTACAGTGGGCATTCAGTCTCACAGAGGAAGCAGCAAGATCTTTTGGAACAATGACTTTTGAGAAGTCAGCATCTCCCAAAGGTCTGGCTCCCACCCTCTGTCCTACGCACTGGGTGCAGTGATTGTGCATTCCTAAGTTAAGGCTCTGAACTTTAATTTTTACAGGGGAAAATTGCTTTGCTCTCTGTCAACTCAGCTGCTTCATCTGTGCACATCAGACAACGCCACAGCACAATACATGAACAGCAGCACTCCAAAATGACAGCTCGAGCAGCGGTGACAGAGAAGTGTACGTGCAGCAAAGAGCTTCTCTGCCAACACATAACCATTCAGATCAACACTGTACACAAACCTACACAGGCAAAACACTTGGAAAAACCTCCATGAATGTTATAAAAAGAACATTGTCTCGGATGGGACCAAAACAGGGTCAACCATAAGCTTTTAAGTGCAGTAATACAGGGAGAGAAGGCAGTCCTTTGTGGGAGAATGCTCCAAACCATGAAGAGAGTAAAAGGTAGTCTCTAACAAATGCTGGGGATATGAAGACCATCTCATACCTCGAGGACACATCACCTACGCTGTTCCTGACAGACTTCTGTCTGACCTGCTCTTAAAACACCCCTGGAGCAGCTCTGCAGTCTTCTCATACAATCCACCTACTCCTTCACTAAACCACGCTGTAAGAGAGCTTATTATAATGTCTAGCTCTCCCTGCCCACAGCTGAGTCCCAAAAATACACCTGGGATCTCACTGCCAGCATGGAGAACACTCCAAGCACATTACTGTTACTAATGCTCTATTTTATACTAATGATGTCTCATTATTTACAATTAAGCACAAAGCAATTCTATTAAAATCAGACGTTACAATTTTGTTCGTTTTGCAACCAGGCAATGCTAATGTGCTCCGTTCCTTCTCAAGGTGAAAGGACAACAAGGTTAAGTTAAAAGAATTAAGTTCCACCAAAAATCAAGACACCAAAGACAAAATGACACTCAGTACCTTGCAAGCATTTCTGTATTTCACAGGCTTGTTTCTGGCAGGGATCCTTCCGGGACATGTTCAGGAACTAAAATGATAGGAAAATGTTACTGTAAATCAAGGTGCTTCTCAGGGGGTGGGGGAAAGACAATGTCCTACAGCCACATCCTTCAAGAGCTCCCAATTTCCCCCACTGTCACCATTCAGAAAACATCTGCTGCTGCTTGCAGGTGCCTGCCAACAAACACAAGAACACTCTGTGTCTGGCTAAAAGATGATGATGAGGACAATGAATATGGGAAATTTTATGCCACTAAGTTTTCTTTTCTCTAGTCAAAATGTGTCCTTTTCCACTTGGATGTACAAAGATTCCAGAAAATATTCAAATTAACATGGCTGACTAAATTTTAACAGTTTTCTATCTCTAGACTTTATACTAAGACACATATTTATGTGAAATCCACCTCTGTGAGCTTTACACAATCAAGGATGTGGTCCTAAGTCAGGAAACTGCATCTGGAGAAGGCATTTAAAAAAACGATCAACCAAACAACTCAGTTGTGTACATCCCATCAAGCCAACAAAGAGGGCTTTTTCCATTTTGTTTCAGGAGAAAGTCTCTTGGAAATCCTCTCCCTCTGTCCAAAGAACCCCTCAACCAGATTGGAGGACAGCTCCATCTTCAAATGTTCAATGTTCAAATCCATAGGAAACAGGATTTCAGACACTCAGTTTGACTTCTCTGCAGCTGTGACACCTGTAACTGTGTCAGAGTAAGATCAAAAGCCAAGCAAAAGCTGGTGGTACCAGTAGTTGAACGGGAGACCTCTAAGGAAAGCACCATTGTCACCGAAAGTGGTGGTGAGACTGAACCCTCTGAGCCACAGTTCAGCCTCTGCTCAGAGCTGGGAGCTGCTGCCTTTCCAGTTTCTGACAAGTCACCAGCCCACAGCACTTCCCAGTATCACTAGAACATTATTTGCAGCATCCTGGCCAAACTCCACTTGGGGCAATTGCATTCTGCCTACCTAGAACTCGCCCTGATGTTTCACTTGGTCACAATACTCCTCTTCACTGCCTGTCCTAAACTCTTGTGTGATGTTGCTGTGTGTTGTTTTTAACTGCTTCCACCTCAAAGGTGGCTGCATTTCAGTGGAGAGAGAACCTTTTATTGTACAAAACAGACAATGGCATCTTCCTAGAGCCACTGCTCCTGAAAGACAAAAATTCATATTAAAGAAAGACTGGGAGTAAACAGCGCACAGTACAAAGCAGGGGTAATGTCTGCACATACCAGATTAATCCCCAGGCACGAGTTTAAGCAGCAGTTCTTCAACACCACCGAGCTGTAAGCGACAAGGAAAAGTTCAATACGTCTACAGTTACTGTGGTTGAGCTAATGGACTTCAACAAAATAACAGTCCTTTGCCGTCCCTCAAGGATCTCAAATGACTTCACAAACAGGCATGACTATGGTCTATTGTTGCCACCATCCTTACCATGAGATGGTGCTCTATCTCCCAAACGCGAGAGTTACTATCCCTGTACTGCTCACCCTGGGACAGCTGCCACATGTGAGGCAGCCGGGATGGGGGGAGCTGGCTGGGTCGCAGCGCCTCACCCAGGGGAACCTGAACTCTTTGGATCCGAGCCCTCAGCATACCTTCCTCCTGGGGGAAAGTAACAAACAGAGCAGGCAGTTACTGGCAGTGCAGTAGAGGCACCTGAAACAGCAATGCTACAACCACGGGGAAGCTCAAAGCACACACTTGCCTCTTCTGCAGTCACGAGCCAGGTTTTGCGGTGCTCATCGCAGTAAACCCCCACGCGCCGCACCCAGAGCCGCACGGGAGGAGCGCCAGCCTCCCCTCCCTCTGCCATCCCTCAGGCGCTTCCGCAGCTCAGGTGGACGGCATCGGCCCGCGGGGTGCACACGTGGCCTCTTTAGCTCTGAGCACATCCACGGAGAGAGCTCCCGGACCTGGCAGACAGGTGGTGTCTGACTCGCTGGAGGAGATGCTACGTGCGGAAATGTCCCTAAAAGTCAGCTCGGGAGGCTGAGGTGGTGCCTAAGCCAACGGAAGCGTCAGGCCGAGTCGTACACTGGGACACGCGTGCTGGGTGGCATTGGTAAGGCATTCTGGGGCAAAAGGTGCTATTGGTGCGAAGTTAAACCCTGTGAGTACTGGCTTTGCTCATTCCACTAACAGTCCTATTAACAGTCTTTGTGTAAAACGGGAGGGGGGGAAAAAAGAGGTGGTCTAAATCCCAAAAGCAAAACTCGTGACCAGGAGTGAGGTGAGCTTAACAGGAACGAAGATCACTCTGGAGACAAAGCACGGAACTCGGTGTGCAGGACTCTCATCTTTGGAGCTCGCAGAGCTGTCGGGTTGCAGGGTCCTGTGTCTCATCTCTCAGGGATGGCAGCACTGTCCGTTCACACACAAACCCCTCGGGAGCAGCTCTCAGGACTGCGTCGCTCGGCTTTTGGCTGGTCACAGAGAGCCACCAACACGGGCGGAGGAGCTTGGGGCACTGAGGTGGTTCCTGCTACTGTAACTTTTGTTTAACAGCACGTTTATCTGTGTGCAGGTTAGACCAAGCTGAGCCATTAGCAAATGGAGGTCAGGGGAAATGATTCTCTTTGAACCCTAGAAGAGGTAATCAAAATGGTACAGACAGTCTTCATCCTTCATCTAGGTGTAAAGTAGAACAAAGTTAAGCTGTAACACAAACAACATCCTCCTGCTATGAAGCAGATGCAATATTCCTTATCCCAGTGAAACACAGTGGTCTTCTGAAAACTTGTAAGGTTATAAGGCATATTTCAAACAGGAGCAAGAAAATCTGGGTACAAAATAAAGGAGGGAAAGTCAGGGAGAGAAAAAAAAAATTGTTATACATTGGGGTGCATATATAACAGAAAATACTCTTCCATGATGCTTTCCATATCTCCCATCAGTGTTTCTCTACCTTTTTGAGCCAAAGGAGCACTCAGCCTTTTTGAGAACAAAACACCAACCACGGATCAGCCTGAACAGCAGCGTCACAAAGAAAACTTTGAATGTTCTTTTATTACTTCTTTTTTTCTCCCATTCTGTTTGTTTCCTTGCTTGATGTGCAGGGATGTCTACGTGCCCTATACAAAGCACCACTGTTCTGACAGCCATCCTGTGATGAGGGACAGGCATTCCAAGGAATGCCCCACCAGCTGGATTGCTGGCATTTAGAGGAATGTGACAGCAGTCTGACAAGGCTCACAAGGCCTTCAGGAATTAGGGTTAAAGGGACATTTCTGCAATTCTTTTCCTTTCTGCTTTACCCTAAGCCACTTAACAAATTTAAGCCCCTTTGTGGAAATCACTCTGCCCAACAGTGAAATGCAGCAATTGCCACTGCTCGTTTTCAGTCAGCTGAACGTAATCACCCCAGGTGGAATTCGGCCAGGATACTCTCCTACTCTGCAGTAAACTGCAAAAAGTTCCATCATGACCAGAAATGCCCAAGAACTTGCTTTTATTACACTCAAAGCTGGAATTTCTACAGCTCATCATGCCCAGAACCAGAAGGCTCAAGCCTGGCTCCAGTAATAGAAAATATGTCTCAGTAAGTGAACTGTGTTTCCTACTGTAAGTAAACTCTCCTGGAAGGTCTCCTATCCAAACACTGACCTGGTTCAGCCTGGCTGAACTACAGGTAGGCAGACTAAAGCACAACATGCACATTTGTGTTCATGGTGTGTGGAGATGGCAGTGATGACAGATCCAGACAACAGAACAAGGTCTCGTGCAGAGGACACTGTGCAGAATGGGCAGAGGTTAATGTGTGTGTTCACCCTTTGCCCCACTGATTTGTCCCAAGCTTCCCCAGAACTGCAAAGTTCAAAGGCTCAGTCTGGCCTGTGGAGGTGCCCAGTTAGTGCCACATGGAAAACCCTGAGGTCAGGCAAAACCGTCGATTGGGTTTGAGGTGGGACAGGAATTGGGTTTGAGGTGGGACAGGTCTGTCTGCAGCACCCAAACACACCAAAGAAACTGGAGATTCCACAAGCACACGCTCAGACAGTGCACCTGAGAACATACACAGTGTCTGTTTGTGCAGCTTTGATCAGAAAGCAAAAACAAAGCCTGAAGGAAGACATGGGTGGGAGGAGAAGAGAGCTTACTTATATTTTAAATAAGTTTTAAACCCTGGTTCTTACGCTGCTTGCTTCAAAACCTATTAAAAAACCCACCACAACCAACAAAACCCCCAACAGCTTAAATTTGCAGGATTGCAGCATCATCCTTTGAGACTTTAACATTGCCACCAAAATAACTGTAGAAGGCTGAGCTGTTCAAAGTGTTGTTTTGGGGAGATTCAAATCCCAATCCCCACAGTCAGGAATAATACTGGTAGATGTTCTGTCCATCTTAGCATCAATCTTAGAAGTTTAATGCAGTTCTGGGACCTGGATGGATTTCTGAGCCATAATACATGGATAAATGTGAAAATGGCCAGGAGGAGGAATGCAGCTTGTAGTGACAACAATTTATTTGGTTTTAAATTGGGTACATTAAAATATTTTATGGAAACAGTGACAGAAATTACTCCAGATGCTGCTTGGACCACCCCGGAGCTGGAGCTCAGTGAGCTGAACAAACTCCACCCTTTATCACCTTCTCTTCTAAAAAGCAACCGGGAGTTCAGCTGCCATTTAGGCACCAAGAAAAAGCACTGCTGAGGCTCAGCAGTGCTGTGCTGACAGTTACAGCCCCTAGAGCAAGGCTGGCCAGCCTGGCCTTCTCTTGGGGCATGAGAGCTGCCTGCACGCCTCAGAGCTACGAGGGTGCTGAGCCTTCCTGAAAAACCCAGCCCGGCTCTGGCAACAACTCGGGATCTGATGATCTGGTGACTTAGGGGCATGTGGAGACACTCTAAAGCTTCTTCTTGGGGGTTTGGACTCTACTCTGCCTGGAGCAAGCCCCTCTGACTCCACGCTCCGCTCTGCCCGACCTACTGAGGGGTAGCAGATGCTCACCGACCAGCCGGGCTGTCCAGCAGCGTGGGGAGGGCAGACCGAGCTTTGGTGGGATCTAAAAAAACAGGAAGACAAAAAGATGGACATAATGCGGAGGGAGCCACGCAGAAGGGCGGGGAGGGCGAGGGAAGGGATGCAGGAGCCGGGCCGAGGAGCGGGAGCGGGGGGCAGTGTGGCCAAGCCGGGCAGGAAGGGCTGGAGGAGAGGGGGTGTGGTACGGGCGTGGGACCGGACCGACCATGGCGGGCCGGGCGGCGCGGCCGCAGCGGCGGGAGGAGGGCGCAGCACATCGCCACGGCCACCGCGTCCCCCCCCGGGCCGGGCGGCGGGGCTGGGCGGGCGGCCCTGGGCGTGAGGCGGCCGCGGGCGGGCGGGCCCGCCATGACCTACCTGCACCCGCGCCGTGACCGCCGCGCCGCGTGCGCCGCGCAAAGCCTTCCCCCGCCCCCCGGACCCGCCGCCTCCCCGCGTCTGCCCGCAGGCCCCGGAGGCCGGACCCCGGGTCGAGCCGAGTCGGGTTAAGCCGGATCAGGCCGGGCCGTCCCGTTCAGGCCCGGCCCTACCACCCCCCGCCGGCCCGCCGCGGACATCGGCCGCCGCGCAGAACAGCGGCGGAACCCCGGCGCTGCCGCTCCCGTGGGCGGCACGGCCCTTCCGCCGCGCCGCACAGCTCGCCTCGGCGGAGGCCGCGCCGATTGGCTGAGAGGGCCCGCGAGCGCCGCTGCTATTGGTCCATCCGCTGAGGGGGCGGGGCGAGAGGAGCAGGCGGGCGGGGAAGGCAAGATGGCGGTGCAGGCGGTGCACTTGGAGGCGGATGCGTTCCTTGTGTGCCTGAACCACGCGCTGAGCACCGAGAAGGAGGAGGTCATGGGGCTCTGCATCGGAGAGGTACCGCCCGCGGAGGGGCGGCCCCGGGGAGGGGCGGGTGGTGGGGCTGCCTATGGGGGTTGTGGCCTGCGCGAGGCCGTGGGATGGCGGGGCGCGGGCTGTGACCGCCGGCATCGCGCACGGAGCGGCCCCGGCACCCCTCTCGTCTGCGGCCCCAGCAGCCGCCAGCGCGTAGGTCAGCTCCTGTGAGAGTCGAAGTTCAGAGCCAGGAAAGCTTCCCGTCCCCATGTCCCGGCGTGCTCCGGTGCACACCTGTGCCTTGGGATGCTCAGAGCAGCCGGCCGTGCCCTGCGGGGGATTGTTTCTTTAGCAGAGGACTGACTGATTTCCCCTCTGTATCGTTAGGTTGACACCAGCCGAATCGTCCACATCCATTCTGTGATAATCCTGCGCCGCTCTGACAAGAGGAAGGACCGCGTGGAGATCTCACCAGAGCAGCTTTCAGCTGCTTCCACTGAAGCAGAGATATCCTTTAGCAGAGACAGCAGCAGGCTCGCCAGTGCTTTACCTCAGAGCTCTTTTCAGGTGCTGTGTTTTACACCTGTAGCTGCCTTGAAGCCATCAGCTGCTCCCTCCTGCAGCTGCCCGGCTGGGAGGGCTGTGCTGGCAGTTGCCTTTCTCTGGAGTCTTTGTTGGTTCCAGCACCTGCAGTGGAATTGTGTTATAAATTTTTGATCGTTGTTTTGTATTTGGTCACAGGTAAAACTGCAGTGTGTTTGTGGAGGGGGGTGGCAGTTCAGCAGGGAGGCTGAGTGGAAGGTGAGAGGTCAGCAAGGCTCCAGGTGCTGCACTGGGGAGCCTCTTCTCTACACACACTCAGGGATGCTGGTTTGAACAGCTGCTGAAGTGTTGCTTGTTGCCACATGCAAACAGAATCGAGTTTGCTTCTGCAGCAGTGACTCCTGATGGTGCTGGGGAAGAGGCTCCCATCAGCTCTCTGCACTGTGTCATCACCCCTCCAAAGGGATCTGGAATTCTGCTGACTCGTAAGAAACTTATAAAACTCTGCTGTTTTTCCTTGTATGTACAGCTCTTCCCTTTGTCTCTTGGTTCCCAAAGCTCCTTGACTCCCACACAGGTTGGCTGAAATGACAGGACGTCCCATGAGGGTGGTGGGCTGGTACCACTCCCACCCCCACATCACTGTCTGGCCCTCACACGTCGGTAAGAGCAGCCCTGAGCTGGGCTCTGGGTGAAACTCCCAGCTCTTGATCCTGGGACTCAGTCACTGGAGTTCCAGAGCTGCACTTTTAAAACAGTTCTGAGTCTGAAACATACCTTGGTAGGACCAGATTGTCTGGGTGGGCTTCAGGGGCCCCTGCCAGTGTAGCCCCATTCCTTTGTGTGCTCTCCAAGGACTCAAACATGACTCAGGAGTCACAAATCAGCTACTGCTGTTCTTCCAGATAGATAAAATAGACTTTGAGTGTGGGGAATAGCAAAAAAGCTGTGGGAATCCTGGGCCTGCTGTGACGATTTCTGACATCTGTGAATGTTAATGCATAGCTGAAAACTTTCATAGAAGAAGTACATGAGTATCTTATACGTGTTGGACTTTATGGTGACCTGTGGCACCAGGCTGGCTGTGAGATAATTTCTGGTTTTGTGAGCTCACCTTCTATTTTTAAGATTTGCTATTTAATTATATTATAAATTGGATCAAGTTTTTTATTTAAACTTTAATCACCCAGAGTAAGGATGTAAACATAAAGTTTGTGACATTTGTTCCCAAATTTTAGATCACCCTTTAAAAGATGGCAAATTATTTCCCACTCCTGCAGGTGAGCAGGGCAGGTCTCACTGTCATTTCTGTGCCTGCAGATGTCCGCACTCAGGCCATGTATCAGATGATGGACCAAGGGTTTGTAGGGCTGATCTTTTCCTGCTTCATTGAGGACAAGAACACCAAGGTAGGCAACTTAAAAATGGCAACAAACCCTCCAGGTGCTCATGAGAAACATCAGGGCAGAGCTGAAGTCCTTGGGTGCAGCCTGCAAGAAGGGCAGAGCTCTGCTGGGAGCACATGGAAAGCACAGTGGGAATGGTGGTGGTTGGATTGTGATCCCAAGGACAGGAGAACAAGTGACAGTTCCTCTGTGCTGCCCCACAGCCTGGCTGTCCAGGAGGGCTGCAGCAGCAGCTGCAGAGTGTGTGCACTGAGATGGGGCAGGGCTCTTCCCTCAGGTATCCAGCCCAGCCCACAGCTCTGCCCCTCTGTGCTCCAGCCTCTCCAGGAGGGGTGGCTGTCGTGTGAGATAAGCTGACAGTCAGGTCTAGGCTGTCCAGGCAGCTGCTGCTTGAGAGTTTTTCATCACTAAAGGGTTTATCAGTATATGCTTTAAGCAGCTCCAGCAAGCAAATCACAGCAAAACATCTGGAATTCTATTTGAAAGCATATTGTGCTTCCTAAAGGAATGTGGGGTTTTAGATGTCTTTTGCCTTTGGAATCTGACTTTCTGCTGTCTCTCTTAGACAGGCAGAATTCTCTATACCTGTTTCCAGTCTATTCAGGCCCAGAAGAGCTCAGAGTGAGTACAGCAGAAGATTATTATGTCCAGTTGTATTTTGTCTTGTCTGTCCTTTCTCTGGGTTGTCTCTAATCAGTGGCTTCTCAATTGTGAGGAGTAAATGTAGAGAGATGCCTGCACAGGGTCTCCTGACTTCTGGTCCTGCAGGCTGCTGGAAGAGAATCTAAAGACTAGGAGTGATTCATTTAGCCTAGATAATTTATTATGTTCAGATTTGCTGAGGTTAGGGTGGGGATTTGTGCTGCAATTTGTTGCGTAGCAGCCCCACCTTTTTGCTTCCAGCTCTGGAGGTCGAGCCCTCAGGTTTGCACCTTACAATTAAAATTCAAGACAAGTATGTGGATATAAGATGCTTCCCTTTGCCTGTCAGTTCAGGCATGTGTTCCCAAAAGTGGATGTGCAGCACTGCCAGGCCTTGGACAGACTGTTGGAAGGTTGTAGAAGTAATTTTTTTGTTTGCTTCTTTTAATGATATCTCATACCTTTTTAGATATGAAAGGATTGAAATTCCCATTCATGTTGTCCCCCATGAAACCATTGGGAAAGTGTGTCTGGAATCAGCTGTGGAGCTGCCCAAGATCCTTTGCCAAGAAGAGCAGGATGCCTACAGGAGAATTCACAGGTAACAGCCCTGGGACTCTGCCCCTCTCCAAGGCTGTCTTTGCTGACCTGTTCTATTGTTGCTGTACTTAGAGTACCAAAGCCTTGGCAAAGATGTAGAAATTAGGAAGGATTAGCAGCTCACGTGCCTCTGTAGAACTTTCTGAAGTCTGTAGAACCTGAGCCTGGAGTTATCAGCAGAATTCTGGGGTTGTGTGATCACAGGTTGTTATCCTTGTGAATGTGCATAGCTTCAGCAAGTGAAGAGGTTTAGGTGTACCTGTGGTCTGCTCTGTGATTCCTGGGCAGCTGGTTTTACTGCCTGGGTTTAATACACAATTCCCTGCTGTCTTGTTTCTAACCTGCTTTCTTTTCCTTCCCTTAGCCTCACACATCTCGACTCTGTAACCAAGATCCATAATGGCTCAGGTAAGGATTCCTTGCATGTGATAATCCAGGGTGCTGCTCCCAGAATCAAAACGGTGAAGTCTTGTTACATAGGAACAGAATTGTAACTAGATACTTAAAATGAAAATGTCAAAGGCTGTAAAACACCCTAATCTTGGGGTTCATGAATGTTATATCCTTCAGGCTTTGTAGAATTGGTTAAAATGACAAAAGACTTTGGGATTGTTTGGGGTTTGGTTTGTTTAGGTTATTTTTTCTGTTGGAACAGGAAAGGGGATTTGGGATTTGTTGAGTGTTAAAGTAGTGTCTGGCTGCCCTGTATGTACACTTCCATCTCCTGGCACTTTATATGTGTTACATGGGTGTGACATCTTTCCTTCTGCCAGTGTGATGGGGTGAGTCCTAATCCCACTTCTGTTCTTAAATTATTACCCATTGTCCATTCTCACACGTTTAGGAAATGAGGCACTCTATGATGCTTCTAAATTTAGACATTAATTAGCACCAGTGATGAGCTGTGTGCAGGTTTTCACTGTAGGTCTGTCATCCCTGCCTGGGTCAGACTGAAATGGTGTTTCCATGTTGCAAGCTGCGGGTTCTGACCTTCCTGTGGAGATGTGTCGTTGCCATGGCCAGGATGGTGGAAGGTTTCCTTGGCTGTCTGTTGGCTTTGGGGGGTGTTGTAGCACCGAGTCTTTTGTGTGGTGCCCTGGCATGATGTGTTGTTGCTCTTTGCAGTGTTCACAAAGAACCTCTGCAGCCAAATGTCTGCCATCAGTGGGCCCCTGCTGCAGTGGCTGGAGGACAGACTGGAACAGAACAAACAGCGCGTGCAGGAGCTGCAGCAGGAGAAAGAGCAGCTGCTGGAGGAACTCGCTGCTTTAGAGTGAGGAGGAAATGCAGACCCTTCAGGAAAAAGACATGAAAAAATCTTCAAGAACTACTCCAGGCTGAAGGGTGGCCCTACATTGCCCCTCAGTGAAGGTCCTGGCTGTGCCTCTTCTCTTGGAGCACATCTCCAGGATCAGGACTCTACCTGCCCCAGCTTGGTGCAAAGCAGTGCTGTGTCTGCAGGTGCTGCACTTGTGGATCAGTGGTGGGGCTGGGCAGCACCTGAAGACTCCTGTTTTGGAGAGCACACACCTAGGGAACATGTTGTTTCTCCCTCTGTATTTTGACAGAAGTCCTACTGCTTTACACGTATTCCAGGAGCCTGGAACAGGAGGGTCAGAGGGGAAAAGTGTGTCCCTGCTGTCATATCTGATGCTGCCAACTTCTGCCTTCTCTTAGTAGCTTCAGTTGACCATGGTCTTATATCTAGTAATGTTTTGGATCACTGGTCATTCATCCAGGCAGGTAAGAGGTGGGAGGGAAGCTTGGGAACAGACCTGGAAGATCTTTGACATAGGATCTGTGTTCAGCATACATCAAACCAAATAAAGAATTCCAAAGCTAGAGCTGTTGGGAGTAGAAATGAAATTAATGCTACAAAGTGCATTTTTTGGTCAGTCTGTAGTCTCTTACTCCATGGAATGTTGGTGTGTGCCCAGCACTGAGGTTCTGTACAAAATGAATTATTTCTGCTGGCACAGTGAGAGGACTGTGCTTCCTTCCCAGAGGGAAGAAGGTTAAGATGCTGGGCAGAGAACTGGCAGATACACAAGCCTGACATTCTTACATGCTGAACTGCAGAAATTTCTTAAGACTGGAACAAAATAGCTGTTGTTGAACTAATCCCTTTAAATGTTCTTGGTGTTGCATTTCACAGTATCCCCCATCATGTACATCCTCGTCTGTGTTCTGTCTTGTGAATCTGTCTCATGTGAGCAAAGGATGGGACAGTGACAGAGCTGAGGAAGGCACTCCCTGTCAGTGACAGTCAATATTGATGAGCAGCTGTAAAGTGCTGTCAAGATGTGGAAGCCCCATAACCCCATTCCTTTGTCATACTTTTCAATCTTTCTGCATTTCTACTGGCAAATCCCCTAAGAGTAGAACTTCCTTGAAGTATATTGCTCACCACTGTTTTGTTTTTCCTTGGAAGTGCTGTGAACAGTAATTAATCAGTTTTTGAACGGTCACTGGTTTCGTGCTGTTTTTGCTATTGGTTTTCTAGTTCAAATGCTCCTTTACCTTGCTTCTGGAGAAGGGAGGGTGGTGTCTTAGTGCCCCCAGGCTTGATGAGGGCTCCTGGGATATGACCCAGCAGCTCTGGGCCTCCTGGAATGGGGATCCTTGGATTGTAATCCCAGTGACAAAAAGACATTAAGGACGGTGCTGAACCACAGCCTGGCTCTCCAGCCAGGAGAGCAGGGCTGGTACCAGGGTTCTGTATTCCCACACAACCATGATTAAATTGAAACAAAGCAGCCTGGTTTTATTGCAAGAGTTAGTATCAAACTGGCATTTATTGATTATCAAAATTATTAATCACCTGAGCAATTTGCTTACAGAACACACAAGCACTGTAACACACATTCAGTTGCATTTTCCATGAAAGACTTAAACCACTGACAAAACCACCTCATTCTGTGGGGGAAAGTGTTTAAATCTGCTTTCCCCAACCTGACCTTCTGCATCTATTTTAGTTTCTATGAAATCTCAATGACAGAGGTACACTACATTCAATCAAAGAGCTTCAATCTTACTGAGGGCTAAAGGGCTTTGGAGAAACTCACACATTCTCTTAATGGATTTAAGGCACCATCTACCCACCACTTAATTGTAACAAAAACAGCCAAGGATCTCTCAGGAAACTACATGGGAGAATATCTGAACCCATGTTGAAGCCCAACTCAGGTATGCCCCTTTTCCTGCCTTGGAGTCATTCAGAGTCAGAGGACTTGGGCTGGTGGGCCTGGACTTTCTTGCCTCTGGCAATCTCAGCCAGAGATGCAGCAGTTCTTCAGCACACACAGAGTCTACAGCTTATCAGCTGCCCAGAAGAAACAGTAAATCACTGGAGTCACTGAAGACATGCTACATGTGAGTGCTGCTCAGAACTTCTACTATTCTCAATACAAAATTTAAGTGGCACCAAGAAAGGAGGTATACTGAGATATTAAAAGGAATCTTCCAGTTTGGTTTTCAAAGCAAAATCAGCACTGAGTTTTTTCATGACCTCTGCATGACTCAGCCCATGCTGCTCTCTCTTAGCAAGTCCATAGTTTTCCTTCACATACTTAGCAAAGGGTGTGAGCTGTGTCCTGGCAGGGGTGCCCCCCTTGCCCGGGGGCTGCCTGAGGACCAGCTGCCCCCTGCAGAAGGCGCACACGAACCGCGCCGTGTCCAGGGACCGTGAGTGCCGCCCGATCCTGAAAGGCAAACACAAGGACTTTGATTCCACAGAACTCCTTTCTCTTCTGCTGAGGTCAGATTTCTAAAGGCACTATTTTAGAACAGAGAACAGTACATCACATGGTGGTACAATCAAATCTATATTACACTTCGCTACCCTAGAACCTTTTCCGCTGTTTTTTCATCTTGGTTCCTTTCTCTGTAGTTCTACTCTTAGCCTAGAGTATGAAGTGCTACAACATTTCCAAATACCTCCACAACTCATGTATCAACCCCCTCATGAAGTTTCTCTTCAAAGACATCACTAAAAAAAAAATCTTCTCAATGCTCTGTTGCATCTAAGCAACTACTGACTGCATAGGCCTAATAAACACCCCAGGGTACGTCAGGTGTTTCTTTCCAGTACTTCTGGGAGTCACACATATGATCCTGAGGTAAAAAAAATGCCATAAATGGTGCCATTATTACAGGTCATGTCCTAGTATCAATCCTTCCCATCACAGTGCTGCTCACATCTATGAGCATAATTTAAAGTCATCAGGACACAGACCCCAGGAAGCTTCCTCTGATAGTTTTTTCTAGTATCTAATCACTGTCAAATATTCTGTGCCCAGTTTTTACAGGGATTTGTTCCTTGAAATCTTAGGTATGTATCTCTTGCTGCTTCCCAAAGACCTTCCCTCATCACCAATGGTCCTCAGACAACACTTCTGTCTGTCCTGACCTCTGAATTAGAACTGAAACTACCTGGAAACAAACATGTGGACTCACATAGTGACGTTCTGCGGGCTCTGGAAAACATCAGAGTATCCAAATTGCTTTAGAGCTTCAGAGACCCCTGATTTTTAGACACAGGACACTGCCAAGTTAAGAAGTTAATACACAGTCGTATGCAAGATGAAAACTTTACTCACGTAGCTTTGCACCGAACACACTCGTAGGTGAATTTGTAATTAATCTCATAGCTGTGGCATCGTGTCACCACCGGCAGTTCTGGATGGATTACAGCTGATTTGTTGGCATAGAATCTCCAGAATCGCCCGTGTCCGTCCCGAACGCCGTTGATGAGCCAGGTGGCTGCATGGCAAACCTCGTGGATCAGCGTGTCCCGAAGGCGATCTTGAGGTAACAAAGACAAAGGTCAGTCAGGTGTGGGGAAGAACATGCTCACCCTTTGGTCACCACTTCAAGACCTCTGTCTCTCATTCTGTACTAAGATGCAAGAGTTATTTTGGAGGTTAGAACTACCAATGTCTTGATAAGATAAAATGCTCTAAAACAAGGTTTTATTTAGTGCATTTCCAGATTTATGATCAGCCCAGTTCTGCATCCTAGTTACTCCCCCACACACCTAATCTGGTTGGTAAAGCTGCCCCATCCCTGGAAGTGTTCAAGGCCAGGCTGGACAGGACTTGGAGAAACCTGGTCTAGTGGAAGGTGTCCCTGCCCATGGCACGGAGTTGATGCAAGATTGTCTTTAAGATCCCTTTCAATCCAAACCATTTTATGATTCATTTTCCCATATTGGGAGGGGATGAGAGAGAAGTAACAGTTACAGTACCACATAATAGAACTGAATTTGGCACTGACCTGTCTTTATTCCAGCTTTAAATACTACCAACAAGGTGGCTAGCTGTGATGGAAGAAGTCAGATTTTAAACTGCCATTATAACACAGAATTAGAGTAATACGATGTCTGTAGGTCTTCAAATCATTAAGAAATATAAACAAAGTATTGCAGTTAGTGTGACTTACATCTCTGTTCTCACATTTTGTACATTTGCCCAGCCTCTTAAAAGGGCTGTGGAATGTGGATAAATCCATACATGTGTTTATTTATTTATATAAGATAATAGAAAATTTCAAAGCAGGCTCCAGTTCCAGATCTCTTAGGCATCAGATTCATGTTTTTATCTCTAGAACTTGCTTCCTCAAAGGAGAATCAACACAGCCTTTCTTTGACCTACCTGCAGAGTCACAGACTTTCTCAGAGAGTTCAATGCGAGCGTAACGCTTCCCTTCAGGGCCTTCTCTCTTCCCCGTTACACAATACCCCGCTGTTTTTCTCATTTTCTTATTCCAGATTATTACCATGTCCTCTGGTAACTGAAAAACAAAACAGCACATGTAATCTGCCCACTCCTCCCTCTCTTATCTTCTGACCCTCTGACTCCCCTTGTATTTTACTACATCCAGTCGAGGATGTCTCTGTTGGTGCTCTTAACACTTAAGATGCCAACTCCCCCTCCTGTGGCTTCTTATTCCCACCATCAGTTTTCCTGTAACCAGTAAGGGGAGTTTCATAATGCAGGATGAGACAGAAAGTCCTTAGTTCCTCTATTCTACCTCCGAATACCTCCAGGTACAGGGCTGAAGCATTGGGCAGTAAGATATTTCGCTTCAGCAATAGTGAGTTTGTTCAGCTCAGTTTTGTGTAAAATCATGACCTCAGCCTATCCTTGGTCAGCTCAACAGTATTTTCTCATTTGCATGAAAACACTTTCCTTCCTGGGGAAAATCCCATTGGAATTACTGAGGGCAGCATCCTTCTTTTCAAGGATATTTCTCCCCAGAGAAGGGTCCCCAATATCCCAGATGATGATCCCAGGTCAAGACAGCAGTTCTCTGAAATTGAACCTTAAATTTGAAACACAACTTGTAGCTTTATGTTCACCCTAAACTGTTATTCGAAGGATCACCATGTTTTTAATCTGTTCCACAAAGGCAGACATGAACATGCAATAGGAAGGAAGAAAGATTACGTGCAGCATTTCCATTACAGCTGGGAAAGCAAAGCCAAAACTGCTGCATCATGGTGGTAACAAACTCCTTTCGAAGAAATTGCTTGGACTAATTCAAACATAAGCCATTGCTATACAGCTTAACTTCTACAAAGTGAAAGAGGGTAAAGAGCAATTACATCAAACAGGGAGGAGCAACATATTAACAAGTGTTTAGGGATGGTAGTTCTTGTTTTGAAACCAACCTTTTGCTCAAAGATGGTACTATTAAACAGCCTGTAGAGCTTCTGTGCCAGCTCCTCTTTATTCTTCTTGAAATACTTCACATAGTGGGAAGCTGGATTTGAAAGATCTTGCAAGAAACAATCAGGCACTGAGCATACCCTGAGCCTGCAAGAAAAGCCATTAAGGCACTTACTGAAGTACAGAGAGACATGGAAAAACACACGGAAAAATAATGGCCACTTGAGAGCCAATAAAGATCTCAGGGATGCTTCAAGTGGCATAAACCTCTCATGACTCTTTTCACCAGCTTGCCCTTATGAGGCCCACGACTATCCTCTTATCCCTCTGAGAGCATGAAGGGGCAGAGCTGTCGCAACAGTCCTGCAATTACTTCATTAATTCACAAAATTAGATTATGAGGACTCCTGAGTAGGAAAATAGGGTGGCTCAGGCTTTGTGACACAGTGAGCCACAACTATACCGAAATTCAATCAATATATCAACAGCCCTAATATGATCAACACAATAAAGGTGTCTTTTCAGAAACAGCCAAAGATGGTCCAGGAATGCTCAGGAATTCCTTCAAGGAGGAATTCAAATCCACCAGGATTGCTAACTCAAATGCTGCACCATTCTGACAAAGAAACACCTTTGAAGATATCAATTTATAGGTTTGGTATTGTATGCACCATTATAAAATGACTAAAGGAAACAGCACATGGCTAAAAAGCAAAATAAGGGCAGCAATTAGAAATGAAAAACGCATTCTTTTGAAAAGCCTAAGCTGCATCCACATGTAGAAAAAGACACATGAATTCTCAAAGTTATAATGATACTGATGCCTTTTCCTGGTCTTAAAATCAAGAGGCATACACAGTTAGAAGGGGAAAAGGGATTTTACCTTGGTATTTATACTTAAGGATCCTTAGGTGTACACATCCAGGTCATAATGCATCGAGATGTACCCCACCGAGTCTTTCCCTGTGTCTCTGTGTCTCTCTTCTTCCGTGTGTGTGTGTGTGTTCATCCCCCCCAACATTGGGTATAACATTATAGGTTTTACTAATTAGCAGATCTATCAAAGATTCCCCAGTGAGAGGTTCAAGTGAGCTCCCCTCCCCAAGGAGCCTTCCCCTGGATGGTTCTATCTTGGTTTACAGAATGTGTTCTGGAGAGGACCTTGGGCTCTGGGGCACACTGATCCCCAGCTACGAAGCTTCTAAAATGTTGAGTCTCTTAGCTTAACAAACAAGTCCAAGAATGTAGGCAAAAAGCACTAGGAATACAGAAGCTGTAAAAAAGGTATAACGGGTATAACAGGGGTAAAAAGAAAAAGCAAAAATCTTCATGGCATCAATACAAGTAAAAAAAAAAAATCAATACACTCTCATTAAAAGGTATGAATTACTAATAGATTCAGTTTTGATATCTCTTCAGAGGAAAGCAGCTGGATATATACAATCTGTAGAGCCACCACACGTTAGAAACATGCTGTACCAAGACAAGGAATAGCAAGAGAGGTAACATTTGCAAAGAAGACGACATTTGTCAGATTTATTTGTCACCAATTCCTTTAGGCAGAGACCAGTTTATATTCTCCCTGTCGTACTGAAGACTGAAAACTCTGGTTTCCAGCTACTCAACCATTAACAAATGCTGAATTAGTACAAGTTTCTAGGTAGCAGAGGAATCACATCATCCTAGGCAAAATGCTTAGCATCTCTCTGTCCATCTACAGTTGTCCTAGGACACAGGAACAATGGAGAAACACTCACCTTTTCTCTGTCTTTGCTGACTGTGAGCAACTGACTGATTCACTCCTAGGAATTCTTGCAGGAGTTGTTTTCATGGAAGGTGTTTCTTGAAGTGAAATGGATTTTGGCTTTGGTGCCTTGACTCCCTCCCCTTCCACAGGCTGTGCACCTTTGCAGGGTGGCTTGATGTTTTCTAGTTCAACAGAAAGAGTCACAGGATTACACAGCATACATTAAATAAAAAAGATGACAGAATCATTAGAAACCACCAGTTTGCTTTCAGAATAATTTTAAAACTAAAAAGCACCTACAATGACAAAAAACAAGAACAGTGTAAAACTTACATCTTGATAGCACAAACTGGCTTTTCTGAATGCTCACAGGAGTAATTTTGGATTGCACCAAAATCCTTTGCAAGGTACTGAGCTGCACCTCAGAGGTCCACACCACACAAATGGACAGAACCAGGCAATCACCACTGCAAGTTAGCTAAGGGCTGCTCACCTGTTGTGCTTGGCTGATAGACAGTTTTACTTGTGCTTAAGACTGGTTTTTGGGGTAGACTTCGCTTCTTTATCCGTTCCATTAAAGATCCAAAACTGTCATCTGAGCTATCTGATTCCAGCCCTGTACTGTGTCCTAGTGCCACACCTGGCAATTTATTTTCTGTATTTTCACAGCTTCTTTCTTTCCTTCTAACAAGTAAATCTGGACTGCCTTTGAAAACTGACTCTTTCCGATTTTGTGGAGGTGGAAGATTTATGCACTTCTGACTCTCTTTCAAGTCTTTCACTCCCTTTTTTTGGTGGTTATGCCATGGACTTTCTACAAAGACAGAATCCTCAGTGTCACTTGAAGTGTCAGGATACTGCAACTCTTGGCAGCAAGTGTTTCTCTTTCCAGGAGTCATCAGCTTTTTTGGGGTCCGGAGATCTTTCTGTGCTGCAATTCAAAAGAAAGACCTTTAAGTTTTGGGAGTTGCATTTAGGAGACCTGCCTTTGTCTTAACACAAAAGAAATCCCTTAAAAGATAGGAAAACACAAAGAACAGTAAGGTATCTTCTAATTTTATTATGCCCTGCCCATTTACCATCTTACTACATGAAAAATCACTGAAAGTGGCTTGCCAACAAACATTCCTTCTGACCTCTCAGATTTGTCCCATGAAGATCAAGAGATCATGTCAGATCGATAGCTGACTTTTTCTTTTTTTTAATGCTTCTGGTCCACTTTGTTTTACCCACTTCCCCTCCAGACACCATTCCATCAGCTTTTCACAGTCTGCAGCTGGCACACAGGGTTTTTTCAGGGTTGACATTCACACCAGATGGAAGAGATCCTACCCTTTTTGAGCAGGGGTCAGTTCTCCCAAAACTTTATGAGCTCAGCAATGAATGCTACCTTCCCACTCATTAAAAAGTCTGCTTCATATTTGCTGTTGGATGATTGCTTACCACTCTTTGTTGTGCTCTTTTTCACTTTCAAGTCCAAGAAGAAATCATCCGAGTCATCAATGAAGTCTTTCAAACTGTAAAAAAATAGGCAAATGGTGTGGAATAAAGGTAGGAGTAAGCAGAAAAATAGAGCAGTAAATCTGCCTTCCTAAAACAGCAATCCAAAAAAAGCCACCCAATACAACATTATCAGCTGCTCTCAGCAAATGTCACCAACTGCATCTGTGAATAGGAATGGCAAGAGCATGTGCACCTCCAAATATCCCATTTTACATTTGCCCTGAACATGACTGAGGATGTAACAGTTCTGTCTGCACTCTCTCCTATACAGGCCAATGAATCAATACAATTTTAGATTGTTTTTCTATATGCTGATCAGAAATATGATACAGAAAACTAAAATATGAACACAGAAAACTCATTAATGACAGCACCCACCTTGCATCTGCCTTTTTAGATACAGATTTGGGAGTTTTCATTTTAGCTAAAACTGAAACAAAAGAAGATTAATTAAGAACAAGGTTCTATTTCTCTTGTTAAGCATTTTTAAAAGTTTGCAACTAGCAAAAATTTGGTCTACAAAATTTTCCAAAAACAAGCATAATTATATCTATGTATAATTCCAGCTCTCAATTCCTCAAAGCTGGCAGCAGTCTTCTAGTCTCTGGAGACTAAGAATGAAGCGAGTGACAGGGAACAGACAAAACTGAGGCAACAAGAAAAACAGAATGCAAGGCACAAAGAGTGAAAACTGAGACAATTCAAGAATACTCCCTGTGGCACAGACACCAAGACTGCACTGCAAGGAGAGAAACTGTCATCTGAGCTATCTGATTCCAGCCCTGTACTGTGTCCTAGTGCCACACCTGGCAATTTATTTTCTGTATTTTCACAGCTTCTTTCTTTCCTTCTAACAAGTAAATCTGGACTGCCTTTGAAAACTGACTCTTTCCGACTTTGTGGAGGTGAAAGATTTATGCACTCCTGACTCTCTTTCAAGTCTTTCACTCCCTTTTTTTGGTGGTTATGCCATGGACTTTCTACAAAGATAGAAGCCTCAGTGTCACTTGAGTGACACTTCATTGTCACTACTTTGCAACACAAGCAATGAAAGAAAATAACGTGCAAAAACGCTTCACTAGAATTAGACAGAAATGTGTCCTTTTCATACTCCTTCATAACACAAACTAACGTGTCGTTACTTACACATTTCAAATTCATCATCACTGCTGGAAGAGAAGTACAGGGCATTGCTGCAAAGATGAAATGCAGAACTTTGGTCACAAGAGGATCTGCATCTTCAATGGTCTGAAACACCCGTGAACACCAAGAACCAAATATGCACTGGGAAAAACACTGAAAGTCCCAAATAGGCTGAACTATTTTAATTCTTTATAAAAAGCTCATTTCTTATCTTACATGCGGTCTGTGATATGACAGAGAAGTGCATTATAGTAAGCCCAAAACCTCAAACCATGCACGGATGAGTAAGAAGCTGTTTTTGCATGAAGTGCACTTTAATATAGCTGCCATGAATATTTAGCAGAACGCAGCAGCTGCCATAAAGCTATTTCAAGAGGCAGAATGGAGGCATTACCACCTGGACTGCTATGTCCATGCAAATGTAGAGGCAGCCCACAATACCCTTACCAAGTTATTTCATTTTATGAGAACACGAACCAAACATTAGCAACTTCAAAAACACGTTATGCAGCTGCTTAAAAAGCCAGGAAGACAGCTTTTTTAAATGGACGTCATTTAAACCTTAAAGACTGCAATTCTGAAACATGCTGATACCTACCAATTACCATAAAACAAATGAGGGCGTAATCTAAAATTATAAATATATACATGTAATATATGCTAGCTATAATGTAGCACATTATGTAGTTATATTCACACATGTATTATATGTGTGTGTGCACTAGATATAAATACATAGATACAGATTTTAAAAACTCTCTATATAATATTTTAATAAAAACACGTCAGCACACACGGGCTGGGGCGCTGTTTCCCCCGGCGCCCCCTCACCTGCCGCCCCGCCAGCCCTGGCTCCCCGCAGCGCCTCTGCCGGGGCTCGTCCCGCCCTCAGCCGACGCCCCGCTCGCTGCCCGCCGTGTCCCGGCGCCGCTGCCCGCCCGGTGCCGCCATTCCCGGTCGGGGGGCGCCGGGGCCGGGGCCGGGCCGGGGCCGAGCGCGGGGCCCGCCCGCGCCGCCGCTCCCGCCATGGCGCTCGAGCGGCCCCCGCGCTTCCGGAGCGCCGCGCATGCGCACCCGGGCGGCGCCGGCGGCGCGCAAACTCCGCTGTGGCCAATTCCAAGCGAAAACGCCCATTTCTGGCCCAAACAGCCGCTCAAAACGTGACGCAAAGGAAGAGGAAAGGACAGCAAGGCTTTTTCCTTCTGACAGCAGGACAAAACGTGAAACACGGGTCAAATCAGTCAAACTGGCAAACCAAAGCTTTATTTTTTTTTTTTTAAAGTCTTTGCTACAGTACCTAGGACTGCATCCCTATACATAATTAACAATCATTCCTGAAAGATCTGTATTTGGCACCAGTTTGTGTTTACCTCAAACACTTGTGGGGAGGATTAATTTCAAATCAAATTTGGTTTTTCAACAGAATAGGAGCTGCCATCATGAAGCCAATTAGCTGAGTTATTGGAGAAGCTTAAAAAACAAAACAAAACAAAAAAAACCCCGAAGTCCTTATCTTAACCAACACATTACAGAGAGCTCCAAAACAGAGGTCAAACATTAAAAGGCTGATATAGGCTCAAGTGGTTTATAAAACCTATAAAAAAAGACTACACCAGCACATATGCCCCTTCAGTCCACACAGTTTAGAAATTAACACAGGGAGCAACTCGCTAGCTGGAAATCTTGTCATGGGAGAACCACATATATACCAACAGGAGTACCCAAAATCAAATGTTAAAACGCTCCAATTCCCAATCCACATAAAAGGAGAGAGGTTTGTAGGAAGATTAAATCAATCCATGATATCATAAATTGGTTGGGCAGTTCAAACTTTCCCCAGCAACCACTTTGTCACTCACACACACAGGCTCACATGTACACGGCTCAATCCCATTCAAATTCCTCATGGAATAAAAGGATCCCAGGCTCTATTGAGTCTTTCCCTATCATGCAAGAAATAGGTCTGGCTGTGCTTTAATCACCATCATGTATTACTTCAGCCACAGAGTACCAGGCAGATTAAGTAGAAATGCACAGTTTTTAGCTCATCTTCTCTGCACAAGTGTTGGAGAGGCTCAGTTCCTGGAGAGTTCCTGGTGGGCACACCCAGTCTCTCTTCATGCAGACTCGCTGGCCTCCACTGGTTTGATCATGTGGTCCGGTTTGTTGCCCGCAGCGTAGTGATCCCACATCTGGAGGTACAGCCGCTCCAGGTCCATCGTGTACTGCTTCGTGTTGAACAAAGGGCTGGATATTCTCTGCTTCCAGACTTTGCCACGGATTTTTTTCAGGCTACAAAAGAGAGTTAAAGCAGTCATGAGACACTCCAAACGCTACATAATACTGTTTACCTTTGAAACCTGCTGTTTTCAGCTAACCCAGAACTGCCCGTACAACTGTTTCAAAAACACCTGCCCCCCACCTCCACCAAATTCCTGTTCTATCTCATCATTTCTGATACAGACCAGTATGACCACTTCAATTCAGAAGAGCTGCAACATTAACTTGCTGCATTGTCTGTAGTGCAGTAACACTTCCCAGCATGATTTTCACTTGAAGTGACAAACTGCTTAATCTTCACTTTAAAAATGAACAAAATGGGAACTATATTGCACTTTTGCACATAAGCAGTTTCTTCAGAATTTTCATTCAATTGGGAGTGCTGCTAAGTTACCATAAAAGCAGAAGCTGAATTAACTGCAACACAAGACACCTCTAGAAGAGGACTGCCCAGCTATTTTAAATATAAAGTATCTGCAGGATTAAAACTACTGATGTCTCAGCACTGTGCCCAAATAGAGTACTCTACATTCTTGATGTTCCCACATTAGAGTCCCAAGTCTGCTTACTATTCCAGGTCAGTTCCCAGTTTCACAGCAATATCCTCATACTCCTGTCTGCTTTTTGCAATCAGCTCAAGACAACCCAGGCAAGTGAGCTGTGAGGCAGCAACTCGTGAGGCAAGAGTCTCGCCTGAAGAAAAGAAAATAAAAGGCAAATCAAAACCAACAAAAACAACCAGGAATGAGTTTATCAAGACACTTATCACACACTAGGAGTTACCTTCCTTCTGCCTCCACAAGGAGCAAAGTTTGATGTGTTTGCTGTTACTAAAAAGTTACTAACATTCCAACGCATGTGTCCAGTGTAGGTTCCCTGCTGCATTACCTGGCATAGTGACCATTGGCGTTCCAGCCCAGAGCACGTCCATGCCAGTTGTGTGCCCATTGCAAAGGGGAGTGTCCAGACAAACATCAGCCAACTGCCCTCTCCTCACATGCTCTTCTTTGGGGGCAACAGGTGAAAAGATGATTCGGTTTTGGGCAAGACCCAAGTTCTGTGCGTACTGCTGGATATTGGGCTCTCCTACAGCTGGGAAACGTAGCAGCCACAGCACACTGTTGGGAACTCTTTTTAAGATCTGTAACAAAAATAAAGAGCAAATACAGAAAGTCCAGAGAGGAACATTTATTTTTCTGAAGAAGAAATTGCCACATACTAAAATTAAGTGGAAGCCATCATCATTCAGTACTTTGAGGTATAGAGCAGAAATTCAACAGATCATCATTATGAATGAGATCACCAGGATTGTATTTCTAATCCCACTGAAAGAGACAGCAACTCTGAGCAACACTTCACAGAGCAGTTCTTAAGAGAGTAAGTCTTGAAATTAATGGTCTCATTTGTTTATAGGCCCATACTATGGAATATAAAAAATTAACCCCCAAGTAGTTCTCAGCAATACACTGTAAGCTGGAACTTGATACAGATTTATCAATCTATCAACTGCCAAGGCCAATTGTAACTCAATTGCAGAGACTAAGGAAAGCCAGAATTATTTCACAATGGAGAACCAGCATACTTAGGCTGTCCAAAACATAAATTTTCACTGGCTAGATGCACAGGTATCATCTGAAACACATCTAAAACACTCTATATTCTGCTAACACTAAGCCCTGCACATGAGCACTGTAAGGATTCCAACGGCTCAATGTCAGCATTTTCCACAGAGAAGTTAAAACTTAACTTGCATGAAGTTTTAGCTAACCTGAACAGCTATGCCTGAAGTCTGACCCTTAGATTTCCTACTGGATACAGATACTCACATTAGCCCACATCTGCAAGGTGGAAGGATCAATCTTATACAGCTGGTTGAAGTTACAGTACACAACAGCATCCTCTGGTAAGCCGTACTGAGAACGGGTAGTAACAATTATAGTCCGTGGAACTTCTTCACCAGTTGCTGCTTTGTTGTTAATCTAAAGGGGGGAAAAAAAAAGCTACTGAAACACTGAAACTGCAGGAAACAAGACTATGCCCTGTGGAAATGTCCTGAGACACATTTGTTAGCATAACAAATTACTGTAAGCATATCTTTGGTTTTATGATACAAAACAAAATTGTCTACTTACCCACCGCAAGAATTTAACTGGTATGTGTACCCGCTTGTGGATGCCACAATGTTGCAACCACCAAGGCAAAAAACACTGGGCATTTTCATGCCCTTCCTATATCTCCCCGAAATTCCAAGTAACTGGAATAATTGGAAAGAAGAATCATATAAAGAGGCATTACACATGGAATCCTATCCTCCTTAAGGTCACTTAATTTCCTCGAGACCAAAAATAAAATTAAAACTGAAAGACAGAATAAAAAGGTATTTAGAAAGCAAAGATGGGGTTTGGCTTGTTTGGAATTTTGTGGTTTATTTTTGGGTGGGTTTTTTGTGTGTGCTTTTTTTTTTTTTTTTAAGAGAGAATACAGTAAGCACAGAACAGATAATCAATAGATGCAGACTCAGATTTAACTGATAAGACTGTAAGGAACCAGTTGACAAGGAAAATAATGAAAATAATAAAAATTAGATTAGAAGAGTTAATTATGAACTTTTAAAAAAAATGAATCTTAAAGCATTCACAAAGAATAAGAATATGCTAATAAAAAGCAGCAGAGGATGAAGTTGGGATAATCAAGATACCATGCAAGAGTCCTGAGGATTAGTAAAATGGAAGCAGGATTTTCAATTTTTTTTTTTAATAATGACATGCAATAATGGGATCAAAACTAAACAGACAGAGCAACACAGCTACTTAGAGCCTTCTTCCTTACATATGTATTTTTACATACCTACGGGTTTAAAATTTAGACAGTGGCATTGCAGCCAGCCACTGATGACACACTTGATGTGAATGACAATGACTCGCTGTCACTGACTGTTAGAAGATGCACAACAGCTCTAAAGAAGTTGGTAAACATGCTACTTATTTAGGTCACCGAGACCTCAAAAAACACAATGCTCAGTTCTTGTCGACCTATGCCCAAAAGTAGCTGATCTCAGCACAAAGAAGTGCTATATTAGTGTCACTGAACGATAGAAATCCTGTTTTAGAAGTGCACAGACAGAGCTTAGGAGTGTTTCATCTCAGTGGTGGAGCGTTAAGACAAGAATTCTCTATGATTCTCAGATGACAACTTCAGAAAAAAACAGCCTGACGGACCAAACTAAGAGGAACTATTACCAACTCAAAGAAAAGTCTCAGTTGTGAACAAAAGAACTCCAAAATAAAACAAGGTATGAGATTATGAAGAGAGCAGTGGCAATAAAAGATATCAAAATGATGTAAAAGAGGTTCCCGAGGGACTGTAAACTGAGTAAAACTCACAAGATAATGAGTTATGCCAATGTCAGAATATGGCATTTCTGAAAGGGAAAAACTGTTCTGCAGTGGAAGAAGAGTTAAACACCACCAGTAACTGTCACTAAAATCCCATGGATTGTTAAGCCCTGAGAGGTGGTAATACAACGCATAATTCTGAAAGATGTAAGGAGACGAATAAATGTTGAAATACAGTGGAGTAACTTTGCCTCTATTCTATTACTCAGCAATTTTTTTTCCCAACAGAAAAACACAACTGACACTGAATAACAGGTCACAAATCTCAGTAGGCTGCAGGCAGTAAGGAAATCTTGCCTTCAAATTCAGAACAAACAAATATCTTCTTTATGCAACAAGAATGAATTTCTTTGGACTTTAGATACCTCTAGATACAATTCCTCTATCTTTGGGGGGGGGAAGATCATCTTCCATTACATCTGTGGCTTACAATGAGCTTCCTTCAATATGACAACTAAATGAATCAACATGACAGAAAACACATTTGCTTGGAGGCTTTTCTTCGTTATGTTAAAACATACATATATAACATAAAGCCCAAGAGAACAGTGTCCTGAAGTGCCTCACCTGAGTAGTGGCTAATCCATTACTGATGTTGAATCCATTGATAGTAATCTGAATTTGTCCACGATTAATCATCTCAATCACAGCCTCTGCAATGGTGTTCATAGGGATGACTGGCATGCTGAGGGCGGCATTGCCATCGGCATTGTCACAGCTGTCGGGACACTTCATCTGAGACAAATCACACAGGCATCAGAGGGAGTACTACCTTCAGTCCCCAGGACTGTACACAGACAAGAGCAGCTCTCACCTTAACAATCTTGACATCAGGAAGGCTGTCAAGGAATGCCTTCAAGTCAATGCCATTCAAAACAATCCTGTTATCATAAATATGACCATTGGACTTGAAATCAATGACTGCTTTTTTCTGTAAAAAAAAAAAAAAGATTTCAAGAAGTTACAAGATCACTTACCAATACTATACTAAGTGCCATTTCATAAAGACACCTATGGAAAACACCTACTTTTCTTGCCCCATCTTCCAACATACCTTCAGATGGGGGAACATGTTGGCGTGGTCTCCGATAAAGAAAGTGTTTGGCATGTAAGCTAATTTCTCTGAATACTGCTCAGCCACCTCAACTGGGGAAGTTTCTTTATCTGTGATGATATAATCCATGAACAATGCCCCACTGGTTCCAGGATACCCTAGCCACATTGCCTAAAAAACAAGAAAGCAAGGTTTTGCCACATACAGGTTCAAGTTCCCTCTTCTGCTTTACCAACTGAAGATCGACCCCTAACTCCAAACTTTCACTACAAGACAGTGAACAGCTCAAAGATATTCTAAAATTGATGTCTCAAGCAAATTTTCCCCACTATGTGCAGCTTTAAGCCAGAACACTAACCAGTGATTACAGCTTCTCTGACCTGAGACAACTCCTGTAGTCTAGACTGATTCTAATTATGGTTCCTCTCATTCTCTTTCCATAGGCATTTTAGAAAATCTAGTCAAAAAATCCCCCCAAAAAACTCTGACATTGATTCTGGCTTACTAAGAGCCTTCTGACTTGGTTACCTGAATAGGTGCTGGTCTCAGGGCAAACAATTCATTTCGGGCTCCCTTGGTGTAGCCATTCATATTAATGAGAATGTGAATCCCATCCTGATGGATGCGGTCTGCTGCTTTTCCATTACATGGTATCTAAGAATAAATAAATACATAAATACAAGTTCTTTGTGTTTTCAGTCCTCCAGTAATAAATGTGGTTAGTTATCAGTGTAACAACGGATAGATGCCAACTGCATAATTTAATTTAAGTGAAACTTAAATCTTGTTATGCCTGGTTTTACAGAAGTCTTAGTCCTCAATGCAGCACTTAACTTCAGTAGCAGTAAAACAAAAGCTAAAGGCTAGAAACTGAGGTTATACAAACCAGAACAGCCTCCCCCACACCCACTCCTCTAAGGCTAATTAGTAATCAAAGCTCACATGGGTCAAGTGGCACATTCACAAACTAAGGTAGTACAGAAAATCAAACAGAAGATCAAGAATAAGCCAATTAACTACTCCTAAGGATTTTGTCTTGACTTCTGTGTATACTGAAATCCTGGTCAGTTTTCACACTGAACCTAAAGCAAGCCTAAATGTTGCAGTTGTGACATCTTGATTTCTCCATGACATTTAAGTATGACTTATCTTGAGATCTAATGTGAGAGTTAATAAATAATGATAATGTTACTTTTTAGTAAGCAGAGATCACAAGATAACCACCACATCCCAGGTAAGGCCTAACATCAATACATCTACAAATTTCAAAATTCTCAAGACTAACATCAACCTAATTCAAGAAATGATTTTAAGTAAGAATCTCAAACTACAGGCTCATCTCCTCCTTCTTCATTTAGAAAAATCTAGGTTTGCTAAAAGGTCAAAGCATAAAACAAGCTCACCTGAGATAAGTCAATGAAATGATTTGCTTCAGCCATCACTTTTACACGGAAGTTTGTCCCATCATCAGGACTCAGAGCATAACAGAATACCTAGAATATGAAGCACCAAAAACTGAGTATCTATGACAACTTGCCCATAAAATAACTGTGCAATATTGCAATTTTTAATTACATCTAGTTTCACACAAACCATATTAATTTATGTGGCATTTACCAGCTGAGAAAGAAGCAAAAAAAAAGGCACTGGGCCATTTTTTGACACATTTGAACCAGGCCTATTTCTGGTGCCAGAGTATGGCACTGCATACTGCAGAGACATATATCCAACGTTCTCATGAGTGCAAGGCAAAGTAATTTAACAGAAGATTTGCATAAGAATTAAATTCTCTAAGAATGCCTTCTACAAGTCACCTTTGACTTTGTAATTAGTGAGAATCATAACTATCAATCAGGCTGACCAGACAAGCTAAGCCTCAGGGAAGCTTTTTAACAGTGACTAGTTCTCCTGATGCCTTTTCCTGGTCTTAAAATCAAGAGTCATACACGGTTAGAAGGAGAAAAGGGATTTTACCTTGGTATTTATTTTAAGGATCCTTAGGTGCACACATCCAGGTCATATGCATCGAAATGCACACCCCACAAAAGATCTGGTATAACATTACAGGTCTTACTAATTAGCAGATCTATCAAAGATTCCCCAATGAGAGGCTCAAGTGAGCCCCCCTCCCCAAGGAACCTTCCCCTGGATGGTTCTATCTTGGTTTACAGAATGTGTTCTGGAGAGGACCTTGGGCTCTGGGGCACACTGATCCCCAGCTACGAAGCTTCTAAAATGTTGAGTCTCTCAGCTTGACAAACAAGTCCAAGAATGTAGGCAAAAAGCACTAAGAATGCAGAAGTTGTAAAAAAGGTATAACAGGGGTATAAAAGAAAAGGCAAAAAATCTTCATGGCATCACTCCCAGTTAGGAAACTGAAAGTGTATCTGAAAACAACACTTCATCCTGGGAAAGTAGGATGACTCGGACTGAAGAACTCTTCAACCCATAAAAAAACAAACCCAAGAAGCAAAGATTTGCTCTTTCCTTGTTTAATTGCTTGCACCAAGAAGTGCCACTTACAGCCTTATTTAAAGCTTTAAGTATGCCATTTATATTTTTACCTCAAATTTGTCTGGGTTATGCATGCCTGGAATTGACTGCATTAGGTGTGAGGTTGGATGGTTTCCAAAGTCAGAGCTCACATAGCCAATACGAAGTCGACCTTCACTGGCCTTCAGATCCTTGGGGTGCTCATATGGTGGCTTGTGAAGAACATTAATCTGCCAAGAAAACACGTGAGTGTTTACAAACTCAGGAACTAAAATCTAAACAAAAGGGAAAAAAAACTCCTAGGAGTTTGCAAAATTAACCTTATCCCACATTCAAGCAAGCAGTCATGGACATATGTTATTCCAAACCTGCATTCTACGTATTCCACTGCAGCCAAGTGCAGTGCCCACACACTGTGTCACAAGATGTGATGTGTCTCTGCTCTCAGACAAATACAGACATCACTACTGCATTTCTGTTTTTCTAACAGTTTCAATATCCCACCCCTGATCATTAAATATACTGACACCATTAGTTAACCAGACCCTGCCACCAGCTGACAGCACATTTTCACTTATAACTGGCAACCTGCACAAGTAGTCTGTGTCAAAACTCACGAAGCACTAACAGCTGTGAACATTACATCCTATCTCTTTATATGTCAGTGACTCAGAAAGCCTACAAAGGCTAATACTGAGAATCTGAGTATTTGATTCTGAGCAGAAACAGGCAAAGCCCCAAAGAACTTCAATCACAACTGGCCTGTATAGAACTTCCTACCTTGTCCAAACAGAGATTTCCATGTCTCTCAGCAATTGCCTTCCTAAAACTGTGAGAAAGGGGATACAGCATGCTATGATGTGGGTGTACAGAAGGCAGTCTGTTTTTCTCCAGCTGATCAGCTACAATGCTAACCAGCTTCTTCATTCTTTCATCATAGTCTGTCCAGTCACAGACAATCTAAAAAAAAAGGAAAAACAAAGATTAGGACAACAGCTTCCTTCAACCTGTATCAGTTATTTCACAGCTTGAGATTAATGTTTCTTCCAAAAATGGAAGTGAGAACTTCTGTAATTACTGTTGACAACTGTATAATCTTATCTTCTCATTTAAATCTAACTCTTTACATTTTAATTAGTAATCTGCTACATAGGAATCCTGAGAATTACAATCAAAGCCTCATCTTCCTCACCTGCAAACAGTGGGCCAAGTTACAATAGGCATCTGGGAAATCAGGTTTCAGTTTCAGAGCAGTACGGTAAGAGGCAATAGCTTCTGGTATATTCCCTGAATCCTGTGAAGACACAGAAATGAGTCAGCAGGTAAAAATATCCTCAGGGTAACTACTCACAGTGCCCCACCACACTCTTATAAGAGTGAATCATTTGCATGTGCTACCTTGTGAATCGAGGCCAGATTGCTGTGGGCATCAGCAAAAGCTGGGTTTATCTGAATGGCACGGGTGTAGCACTGCAGAGCTCCTTGAACATCCTGCATCTCCTTCAAAGTGTTTCCCATATTAGAATAAGCATCTGCAAATGTGGGGCTGATTCTGAAAAATAAAGATAATATGTCATGAACAAGAAAAGCTCCTCCTCCAACGAGAAGACACACTCAAATCCAGACTTTTCCACTTGAGCAACTATGCAAATTAAAACACATGACTAAATCACCTTCTGTACAAATCTAGGCACTTTCCTGTTAGGAAAGGCTGGGACCCTTACAGAGAGTATCCATTTACCTAATAGCCTCTTTGTAATGCATCAGAGCTTCCTGTAACTTTCCCTGCTGTTGCAGAACACTTGCTAAGTTTGAATGCGCTGCAGCAAACTCTGGAAACACCTGGAAGAAAAAGAAACTGACTCTGTCTCAAATGTCACAAGCAGACCACAGCACAAATACTTGTGCATTTATTACTGTATTTTCTTACTTTTTTTTATAGAGAGGAGGAAAAAACCTAGGTCCTATTAGAAATTCCCAACCCGAACCACCCACCTCTCCCTCCCACTTTACTGTACCTCAAGAGCCTTCCGGTAAAGACGGACAGCTTCCTCAATATTGCCCTGCTCCCGCTTGATGTTTGCCAGATTGTTGAGAGAATCTGCATGAGTGGGACAAAGTCGAAGGGCTGTGTTGTAGCATTCTTCTGCTTCTACCACCTTGAAAAAAAGGGACACTGTTAATATAGTAACATTTATTGTAAAAGCACTGTTTAGGAGAAGTCATTATACAATCATTTTTAAAAGGTTCAAGATGGAGATTTCCTGAATTATTCTCCCTTTTAAGTAAGTGAGGTTAACATCCATCTTAATAAAAGTGGCGACTGCTGGTGTCTATTAAAAAAGCATTCAGTGTAATTCTAAGAAGGAAAGAAGTGCTCCTTACACTGCCTTTCTCTTTCAAGGCATTGGCCAAGTTGCAGTAGGCATCAGGGAAGTGGGGCTGGAGCTCAATGGCCCTCCTGTAGGTGTCTATAGCCAGGTCTATCAGGCCCTGCTCATAGTACACACAGGCAAGGTTGCCGTGCACAACTGCATGATTTGGGCTCAAACTCAAGGCTCGCAGATAAGCTGCCACAGCTCTGAAAAAAAAAGAGGGAAGGTAAACAATCATCCAGAGAACAGGAATTACTCACCTTGCTTGGTACAGTGTTTAGTGAACAGTATTAGGTCTGCTGGAAAACAAGCAAAGCTTTCAGCTACTTTTTTTAAACACTCATCATTACTAGGAAAAACACCTTTTTTTCCTTACTCCATTTTTTGCCAATTTATTATTCCATTTTAACAAGATAAACAGTATTATCTTACGTCTTTATTCTCTCCAGTAACCAATCATGATTTACTTAAGACTCCAATCATCACTTTGTTCAAAAGTGAAATCTTTAATTACGTGCTCCTATAGCACTATACAAATGGCTGATGTATTCAAATCCAGTTTCTAGGAAAATCATAACAATATACATAGTAAGTAATGTTTAAAAGGTGATTCAAGATCTGAAATTATGAAAAAACATGCCTCTGGTCCACTAATTCATGGTTAAATTAGATATCACTGAATCATTTAGACTGTGTGCAATGCAGGTAATTAACCTGTTCCTTGCAAGTTTTTATTAAATTTGGGGCCACAAACCACAGCTATCAGAAATTATAAACCAATTAACAGATGCAATATGGTACACTGCATACAAACAACACAGCCTGGATCTTTTCCCAGAAACAAAAGATTCACTTATCAGATTAGAGGTCTCAGAACACATTAGCTCAACAAGACAGCAGCACTATTGCAACCCAAGGCAATAACATGAGGGGGACATGTCACAAATACAGACTATTCAATCGAATGTTTAGCTGAATTCCAGCATTTTAGTTTGTCTCACACAGAAGGAAAATTTTAGAAGAGACACACTTGCAAATTATGCTCTGAATCACATAATGAAAACAAAGAATTCATGTATTCAGGCCTTTCTCGTGCATCTTATTTTCACCCTCCCCAGCCTTAATTTCAAATCTATTTTCATCAGAAACTCTCATTTTTGACAGTGCATTGTACAAGAAAGCAATATGAAAGAATACATTTCACTGTAATTTTTTATTTTTATTTAAACAGACCAGCAGCCTGGTCTGTCTGCACTTCAAAGCCACTTGCTTGCTCACCTTACAGCTGAAGTCTTTGCTACCCCTGTCCATAGACTTTACAGAAGGAACATAATCTGTACCTTGATACACCTGCCGAGCCACAGAGACCAACAGTATTGATCTGCTTACCTGTCAAATATCCTTGCCTCCTTCAGAACATTTCCCAGATTGATGTAAGCATCCAAAAAATTTGGGTCAAGTGTTACAGCCTGAAAATATTTTTGAAGTAAAAGTTTTGAGCATTTAACACAAAAACATTATCTATGAAACTGAGTTGTTTGATGCTTTTTTGAAATTTGATAACTATAATCTGTAAGCTTTTAAGACTTTATCAATAACCTAGTAATGAAGGAAAACTTACATAAACCAATCAAAGAGCAAAATTATTTATCTGTAGAAATGACAGCACGTACTACCTTCAAATTGATTTGTCTGCTTACCTATTCAGTTGCAACTACTGCAGGATGAAGTGCTAAGCATTTATTTCACATTAGGCTGATCATACTTCACACCCCTGTCTACTGATGCTACGTTGTCTTTAGCTCGTTTTTAAGAGGAGAAACCCTAAAAAACCTTATCTGTACCCTTTATCTACTGCAAAGTGAGACAGAATTTTAAAACTTTACCAGTGCAGAAAAACAGAGACTGTGCACAAGAACAAGGAAAGAGCAAATACATCACATGTGCAGGGAAAATTCAGTAGCCATTTAACTAGAACGTCTTCACTCCCTTCAAAACTAATAAAATGCAAAAAACCACTTAAGAAACTGATGAAGTTACAGAAGCTGCAGTACAAAGCTACATGTGAGTATCTGACAAGCCCCACAGTCTTACAGTCTCATGGGAACTATTAATTCCAAATTAAAATACTTCATCTATCACGAACTAGACACAGATCCCCCCCCAAAAAAAATCTTGAGCAGCTAGACTTTTTTCTGTAGATTTAAAGCTATGAATTTCAGAAAGAAACTGTTGCCACATCTTAAATCCAACTTTAGAAATGAGTACAAAATTAATTATGGTGCCAGTTAGATACTAATTGGAAGGAATCAAACAACTAGTTAATGACACTAATCTAGAGAAGTCTGTACAGTGGTGAAAAATAACCCTGGAGAAGAGGAATTAATGTGTCACCTAAAACTGTTCTTCTCAGATACTCAAAGGACAGTAATACCTGAAACAAAAGTCACAATGAAAAATGATTTTAAGGACCAAGTTGATTCTCTCACACATAAAACATGCAAAACATTATCATCTCATCAGACTTTAAAAAAATTTAGTCCGAAAAAGGGCTGAAGAAAAATTTAATTAATTTTTTCGTATTTGACATGTGTCAAGTCCTAGGGCAGTTCTAAGTGTCTGTCTGTAGCAGCATACAGGCAGTTTGAAACACCAGCAAGTTTAAAAAAACAATTAACATGAACTGTTAACTAAGAGGATTATACGAAGTTCTCCACTATCAAAATATTTCTATCACCTGCAAGCACACAACTGCATGTACATACAAATCTAGCAGTGAAGCTGACTCCCTTAGGTAGTTACCTTTTCAAAGTGATGAATTGCAAGCCAAATTTCTCCTTGGGCATTGAAAACACAGCCAAGATTACTCCAAGCCACTGCAAAGTTTGGTTGAGTCTCAATTGCTTTTAAGTAACAGGCCTTGGAATAGTTAAAGAAGAGAGATACAAGGGAAGGGGAATATTTGTAAAAAGAAAAAAATGAGAAAAAAAAATTGTTAGTATGCCTTCTCTAACCAGCCAAAAGTGACCCTGCAGTATAGGCTAGCTTGCGCCAAAACTAATGCGCTGCAAACTGTTGTTGATCCTGCGCCAGCGCAAACCAAAACCCAGGTGCAAGCCCACCATTTTTCAGTTATGCTGGTAACAGTTTAACATTCCTTCAGACACCAAATCACCACAGAAATCATCTTAGAAACAATTCAAGTAGTTTACCAGAAACATATGCCGCCTCCAAGTGCGTAAAAATCAAAAAATTACCGTGCAAAAACAACTTCGCTCTGAAACAAAATTTTCCAATATTCTAAATCAGATAGAAATTACTTTAAAAAAAAAAAAAAAAACCCCAAACCAAAAAAGCTACAGAAAAAGATGAAGCCATTCCTCAGTTTTAAGAGTGCTTGGCAAATGAGATGACACACCCCATCTGTATCTTGTTTGCTGGTTTCTTCAAATACAATTCAACCTCTCCTGCAGCTTCAAAACCTCAAATGACAGGATTGCATGAAGGTTTAGGTCCCTGTAATGCAAGCGCAAGAAATCGCTGCGCATCCTACCCAGCACGGCGCCACGCTATCGCTGCGAACTGCTTGGCTCTAGTGATTGCCCCAAGGTGCAGTGAACGGCCAACCAGAATCATTAATCTACCAGACAGGCCCACACAAAACTCGCATGTTAAATTTGATGTCTGGACTCTGTAAATGCATTACAACCCAATTTTATCCAAAAGGCTGCAGCCTGGAGCTCGGGCAGTCGCCCGATCAGAGATTAATCATCGAGTCAACCGTTCACGGGGGCTTTAATCGCACGCAATGCGCGTTACCGCTGCGCAGCCTTTGCGCTACTGCAGGATCACAGCGCATCATCAGAAGAGCAGAACGCTGCAATCCAAACAAAGAAGAAAAAAGGAAAAAAATGAACAACCAGAAGAGTTAGAAGCTTTTACTATTAACTATCTCCAATTATTTCTTTAAAAAATATTTTAATTTACTTTTACTTTATTTCTTTGAAAGAATTTGTGGCTAATAGTATAAAATATTCTTACATTACTTGCTTGTAATTAAATATTTTAAGCTGTTTCTGAAGCCACAAGACAGAAGATTCAGGCATGGAGGCAAATGGTTTTGCTGTGGCAGTTACAAACCCGTTACCATATTTCTCATCATGTGACTTTTCGGTGCGTTCCTTGCTGGAAGAGGAGGAGGAGGTGTGTGTCTGCCCTAGATCCAGGCCTCGAGCTCCCTTCAGCGAGGCACCTTACGCATGGAATAGGAGGTTTCACCCACCTGAAACCTTCTAAATACAATATCAGTGGTGAAAAACCAAAAACAAGAGAGAAAATAAAACAAGATCATTAGTAAGAGTTCAACAAAGCAATTGCATTTTTTTGGATATGTCTTAACACATGGGAATGAGGATAATCTGTCTGTAACAAGGGAGACATGCAGAAGGGAGAGGGTTAATCGGGCAATTGCATACAGCAGGGACTTTTTTTTTTTTTTGGAAGAAAGGCTCTGAAATATCTACAAAGAAATTAAATTTTAGTTCAAACTGTAAGGAATCTGCTGGCTTGATCTTTCAAATGGACTGATAACCAAAGAAACACATTGCAATTTACTCAAGATGTTTTTCCTCGTTTATTAAGTTCTCACAAAACGGAATAACACTTTCAAACTAGGTGTCTCCAGAGCTCTGAAACAAAGAAGTCAGCAACCTAAGGCAGGCGCAGTGTCTTGGCCTATACCAGTCACACTAAAGCTGCAGTGAAGTGCAATTCATGTTAGCTGTCCGCTTGGTGGGCTGAGAACCAAGTGTCTCAAAGACTGTTTAACTCCGAATGCCGCTATACAATGTTTTCAACCTGGATCCGACCAAATCAATCAGGCTGCCCTAGGGTGGTACACACATCCAAGTTGTTATGAGAAATCAAACAATATTGAATTTTGAACCTGCAGTCCCCATTACCCCATAAAGATGCCCACCCTCCCCAAATGGTGCTGCAGCCAAACAGACAGCTACGCTGTTCATACACTCCACTTCTGAGCATGCGCGTGGGGCTTGGAGCGACAGCCGTGGAGTCCAGAGTGGTTCTGATTTCTCCACACTCCTCACCCCTGCAGCGCGGACGCGTAAGGTGGCTTGTAACAAGACAATTTCTTTCTGCAATCCAAATTTTAACATGCCAAGAATTTTAAACTCATCTTGGCTTTCGAATTCTCAGTTTAGGAAACGCAAGACTGCTAGAAGCCACCTTTCCACTACAGCAAGTTTTCTTTTGATCAGTTCATTTACCAAACAAACCAGCTTTGTCCTTCCGATTTCTTTATTTTGGGGGAGGGGAGAGGGAAGACATGATGAAAAGATATTGGGGGATGGGGGTGGGGGGGTGGTGTGTGTCGCATACTGCAGCTATTATTTACTAGCCTTTCTTCCACTATCAAGGGAAGGGAAAAGTTAAAAGAATAAAAATCTTTAAAAGCCAATATTACAAGGTAACATTTGGATAAGTTTCTTCTCCACTTACAAGCCACAAAGGACTTTAGAAGAGCAGCCTTTTCAATAGCACCTGCATCGTACAGGGATCTCGAGCTAACCACAGGCTCTCTGCTTGGCACCAGCAGGCAAGCCTCAGATCTGAAGGATTGTTACTTATTTCCAGATGAAAGCATGATGGAGCCCCTGCCCAATACTTCAGAATGGTATCAGATAGTCTAGTTCAGCAGCAAGGCTCGGTAACTTTCCATTTCTTGACTTAAACCAACTTTTTAAACATGGACATGCCATATCTTGCCCTGCAACTACTCTGGGGTGTTTCAGTGCCTTCAGTTTTCAGAAGTTTCTCGGACTGGCTGTAGATCAACGCAGATTTGAAGACTTGGTGCAAAGTTCAAGTTTTCAAAACACTGACGTTTACATGTATTCTACCCAACACCTACCTTGGCTTCTTCCAAGCGACCCAGGGCTTTGAGCAGGTTCCCCAGGTCACTACGAACACAGTACAAGTCCTGAAAAAATCAAAATCACACCATCATCTTCAGGATTTCAAATGCTCCACAGGTCTTCACAGAGTACTTGCAAGGGAATAACCCAGTCCTCTAAAGCTTAGTTTAGATTCTTAGTAGATACATCACAAATGTAAATTATTTTTCTTGACCTAGCATTACAGACAACAGATAATCTGACCAAATTTAGTACTGTAATGAACAACTGTATAGAATTAAAAAGAAGTCATATTTCATACAACTCCTATTATACAGAAATAGAAAACTGAAAACAAACACCCCCCAGCAGCTTAAGTCCTTTTGCCATGTGTAAGCATTTCAAGCCCCATTTTTTTTTTCCAAACCATTGCTCCAAACCTGTACTCTTAAGATACACTATTGCCATTATGGCTTTTAAACAGATATATAAAGTGATTTTGCTGCCTGTATCCCTAAAGAAGTTTTTCTCCCCGTTTTGCCCACTAATCCATCCATTTCCAACAGCTTTACCACACATTCTTGTTCTTTAATTTGTTTGAAATGAAAGCACAGTCTGCAACTGCATTATCTAGCAGTAAAGACCACAGAGAATGGAGACATTTTGTCAACACTAATGAAAGGATTTACTAACCTAAACAAAACTCAACCCCTGTAAAAAATCCCACCATCTCACATTATTCTAACCAGTGCATCCACTAGTCACCCCAAGACACATATTAAGTTAGACAAGTTCACACTGGCTGAAGAACACAGAGAAATAAGATTCTGGGCACTTGTTGGACTGGGTTTGCTTTTGCTTTTCCTACAGAAAAAGGATTTATGCACACAAGACTGATGCTGCACTTTAAGTATTTTTTATCAAAATGTTTGACCAAAGATGCAGGCAAATACCTTCATCATGCTGAGCAATACTACACAAATTTAATGAGCATGATGCAAAACAAACAGAGGACAGCAGTCTGATACAATGTTTACTAAAAAGTCAATATGACAAAAATCCAAACACCAGATCGATTAATCTTATAGGAGTCACTTATAGACAGTTTCAGCCTATAAAACCTAAACTGATGCTTCTGTAAACCAGTCCACAGTGGAAATCTAACCCAGTCTACAGCAGAATTCTAACCAAGGCAACACTCAGCACCATGAAATTTCTAACTTCATGATAAATACCTGGTGATTTTTCAAGATTTCACATTCAAGTCTAAGCACTGATTCTCTCACTGTAATACTACGTTAAAGCACACAAAGCTAAATACGAGGCCATTCACTGAAGCTTCTGCCCTCAGAAAAAAAAACCAAACAAACCCTTGCTATTCTTTGATCTAAACAGTTAAGTATGTTACATATACAGAAAAGCAAACAACCAGCAGCCCTTACTGCAATATACAACTTTTTGTTACAGAAGCCTTTCCAAGATCCTTAAAAATAGTAATAACTACTTCATTAAGTTTATAGCATACAGGTTGAAAGGGTTATCTTTTATTCATTCTGTGAAAGCTCCTACTTTTGTGTCCTGGGGCAGTAATAAAGAATGGACTTTTATAAAATACAGCATTACTTACAGGGTTGTACTGAAGGGCAGACACATATGCCTGTACTGCTCCTTCCATATCACCTGCAGCTACGAGTGCAGCAGCCAAATTTATATATCCATCAATGAAATCTGGTTTGAGGCGCAGTGCATGTCTGTAATGTTCAATTGCTTCCTGCAGCTGTCCACGCTCCTTGTACACATTGCCTAGATTCGAATAGGCTTCGGCCAACAGTGGATTCTGTTTGATTGCCAAAGTGCTGAAGTGAGCAGACCTGGAGAGAACAGACAAGTTAGCAAATAAAAAACCACAGCCCAAAAACAACCAAACAAAAAAAAAACCCACCCTCAACACCCAGTGTTTGCCTGTTTATCTAGTTACTCTAATGAACATTCATGCTTAAGTGAACCAGACATACAGCCAATAAATCTGGACTTACAGAGCTGTCTTTTATGTTTATGCTCCCACCTTAAACTCTGATCTCCCTCGTTCCCATTTTAGGTTGTACTGAAGAAAGACAGGTCTCATTTACAGTCAGAAGGGTTCAAGTTGCCTCACCAAACCTGAGCGCAACACACTTGGAAAAAACACTACAGGAATCCCTCTTCCCACATCTGTACACTTTAAGCAATGTTCCACTTGATATTCTTTTCAAGAAGCAGGACATGGCTTACATGTAAAATTCTGTTGTATCCTCATCCATTTTATTTTCCCCTATCTGAACTACTACAACTTCAATCAGAAGACTATATAAAACAAATCTCAGTCAAATGCTCTTACTTCCTTCACCAGCAAACATGAATTTACAGCTAGAAAAAGTGACGTTCAAAATGCTAGAGGCACAGAAAGCAAGATCAGGAACAGGCAAGCAGAAAGAACATAAAAACAACTTTCAGAGCAGAAAACTCCTTTAACTAAACATGCTGCTGTGCAGGAAACAGTCTTGTAACTTTAAATAAAAAAAAAAACAAAACCACCTTGGACTGTAGGTGGAATGAACATTACACATGTAAATCCTGCCAGTACACACCAATGTGCCTGATGCTCCAATGTTAATAGGTACAATATTAAAATAATAATTAGAATAATGGCAAGGCCTCCTGTTTGTTGTAAAGCTGATGAGTCCAATTTGTATTTCTCTTACCCCAGCAAAATCCCAGAGGGAAGAAACCTACCTGTCCAGTCGGCGACACTGGAAGTGAATGGACGACAGTAACAAAAGCACACCAGTGTTATCAGGCTCCTGTCTCCAGAGCTGCATGCAGTGTCTCTCTGCTGCTTCAAAGTCTCCTGCCTGATACTCACGATGAGCCAACTCCGCTAACCCTTGGAAGGAAAGCATACGTTTCGTTGGTTCTGGAGAATCACCAAAACATTTAAAGGGGGAAAACAAAAAGTTAGATGATGGGAACAAAACAAAACCAAAACAAAACAAAACAATGAAAACAAATGTACACAACTAATGGATGAAAATGTTTGAAATTATATGAAACACTACAGCAGGTGACAGTTGGGACTCTAAGATCTTATCTGTACTAGTCCTTGACTCCATCAGCTAACAGTAACAAAAATGCAGACTGTAACGACTGTGAATATTTGTAAGTCAGTCATTTTCTATTATTCTGAGACTCCTGTCATGATATATTTTGGTTCCTAACAGTGGAAGTGCTGCTAACAGAACAATGACTCTCCTCACCCTCCCCCACGACTGAAAATCCTACGCTTTGCTATGCTAAAAAAAAGTTCTAATAATTTAATAGGGAAATGAAGGACAGGAGACAAAGACTTCAAAGGACTTGAACAAAATAAAGTTTTGCTGTACAAGTAGTGAAAGCCCTTAAAAAAAAGGCAAAAAAAGCACAATGGGTAACATTCCTTGAATCCTGCATACTCCTACATTTTCTTTGAGGAGTCAAAATTCCTTCACAGAAAAAAAAAAAAAGGTCTTGGAACAACAATATCTGATGAGAGACAAACACACACTTCAAAGATTATGCAACTGGCCTACAGGAGGAACCATTAAACACACAGGGTACAGGAAAGAAGTTACTGCTCCTGGAGGCTTAGCTGGAACAGGAGTGACAAAATGGTTTTAGTATTTAATACCCAACTGTGGAGAATGAAAAACTTAAATAAAACACCACCTGTTTTACATAAAACAACTGGAAGTAAGAAAAGTAAGTAAAATTTCTTACAAACTAATAAACAAGTGCAGCTTGGAAAAAACCTACAACCATTCATACTGGAAAGAAGTGCTGGCCTTCAAATTATGCCTTTATACCAAAGACTCTTACTATTAAAAGGTTTGATTACCTCGAGTATCTCTCATCTTTCCTCCTGTACTTTGCAGTCCCTTAATTCCATTCATTAAACACTTCCCACCTTATCCCACAGAGTTTTAAAATTCTGAATTTAAATGAAACAGATAAACCTTTCCTAACAGAAGAAACCACCTCAACAGCTGAGCCTACATTTTTGGACTGGAGTAGTACAAAAGTCCAGAGACTCTCATGCTTTTCTGAGAACTTTAAAGGTGATGAAAAAAAAAAAATCATAAAGACGTTAAGTACAGATTTACTACCTCGTGCTAATTTTACAAAATTGGGATTGATGGAAGTTATTTAAATTGTTTTCAAATGTGGGTTTTTAGTACCAGTAGGTTTTAATACAAGACTACAAGTGCTCTAAGTACAGTAATTTTTCCAGACAGTACATTGTCTCTGTCAGTGCTATAAACTGTTTTACAGTAAACTGGAACTACCAAAGCCACTCATTTTCAGGTAATTACCAAATTAGTAACCAAGTATCTTCATCCAGATTAGATTCCTGTTTTTCAAACCCTGACTATGGGCAAAATGGACTTCGGGATCTGGTTAAACCTACCGGCAAAGATAAAAAGGTACAACCTTTATTCAACATGAGAATGTTGAACTGTGGCTGAAAACCACACCGTTTACAAATGGTGCTGATGGTAATACTGGAGCACCAGCAGACTGCTCCTCACTTGGCCCTTCTGGCCAAGTTTGGAACAGGGTTTAAGAGGGTTAGCCCTTCTGGCGGTCAGCACATTTCCAAGTTCTGCTGATGGCACAAACAGAGAAACCAGACAGAGGAAGAGCACGCCTCATGAAGTGGATTTCCTCTTCAAACGCATTTCAACTGTTTTAGTAAATTTCAAAGCTAAAAAAACCAAAAAAGCACACTGAAACAAAACAACCCAAAAGTTTACACTTCAATACTTGTGACTGCTGGGAAGTAGGCTTTCAGCCATGATCTAAATGCTACATTTTGCCTATTTAAAGCAAGAAGTCAAACTGAAGTTACAAATTCCAGGGCAAGAGAGCAGGCGGTGCAGATTTCACACCTGGGAATGAGAACTACTACCAAAAGCAACAAAAGAAGAAACACTGACATTTTCTCTCATTTACCAAGTGTCTCTGTTTACAAAACAACCCACCCTTTGGCTCCAGAGATAAGGCAAACTCAGTATAAAACTGCCAGTCATCTACCTCCAAGCATTTATTTTATAAATGATTCTGATAAAGTTCAGTGAAAAGCAGGAAGTGGACAGGCACATCACAAAGTTCAGAACGAGCAAAACTTCTAATACAAAGTTGGCTGGAAGTTATGCAGTGCAAAATATCCGTAAGATAGCCCATGGATGGATGCTCACTGAATCAATGTGTAAAGAAAATAACTGCAGTGAGGACTCACAGCCAGGAAAATCCCGTATCCAGTCTTGCATAAATGAATTTCTGTACCTAGGCTAACTTGTGCTGCAGGCTTTGATTATGACCTTGGAAAAAGTCTAGTATGTGCTGTGACAATGACCTTCCCTGAGGCTTCTAGACAATACAAGCAAAACAAAAAGCTGCACAGAACCATCAGAAACGTGCCCAAGGCCATTTCCCTCCCCCACCCGCCCAATACCATCCTAAACACTTGCAATACACTCATGCTCAACCCTGCGTTCAGATCAGTCTAGGTCCAGACAGGAGCAGTGGTTACCTCCAGCTGGGAGGTGCTGGATGAGCACAGGACTCTCTCCCAGCGTGCACGTGGCTCTTTTTACCTCCAGGGATCCAAGAGGATGCTGCAGCCTCGCTGACCAGACACAGTTTTAGCTGAGAAGGTACGAAACACCGTACTGCAGCATCACTACAGTTTCTCTTTAGATCCCTATCTCTGCACTGCTATCCCATCTTTCTCCGAAAGTCCTCTTTTTCCTTCTGTTTTTCCCAGACATCGTTTCAGCTCTTCCTGCCCCTCCGGTTACAGAAAGCCCCAAAATCTAAGGGATAAAGCTGCGTTGTCCTTTCATCCTTTCAGTTAGCATAACACTTTTTTTTTTTTTACTCTCCAAAAAGTCAGATTTCTCCTCCATTCCTCAAGTTCTGGACCTGCAAACTAGATTTAGGGCAGGATCTTCCGTGATGCAACACGCTATCAGACTGTTCAGAAAAGCGTTTTAGTGCTCGGCTGTGCCACACAATCGGTTTGGGTTGGAAGGGACCTTAAAGACAATCTCGTTTCAATTCCACGGCCATGGGAAGGGACACCTTCCATTCGACCAGACTGCTGAAAAAAAAAGTCCTAAGTGCAGCGAGCGATTCCGGGCAAACCAACACATATTTTGGGTCAGGCTTTTACCCTACTTCGCCCTCTAACGCAGTCACCTGATAGTCCGATAAATATAGCAGCGAGCCCGCCGCACTCACACCTTCCTGCGCCTCCCCGGTAGCGGCCCGGGGGCTGCCCACGGGCAGCGCCCACCGGAGCGCACCCAGGGCCGCGCTCGGGCCCGGGGCGCACAGACCCCACAAAGGCGGCGGGGGCACCCCCGCCCTGCTCCTTCTGGAAACTTCCGCCGGGCGCGGGCCCGGAGAGCGGGGAGCAGCCCCGGGGGCGAGGGCTCGGCCCGGCCCCCACTGTCCCCGGCCAGCCCGTCCCCGGGGGCGCCGCAGCGCACGGTACCTGTGCTGTCCGCCACGTTCCCCACGGAGGTCGCCATCGGGACAGGGGCCGGGGAGTCTGTGGCGGCGACAGCAGAAGATGCGCTCGGGCCGGGCCGGGCCGAGCTGCCCGCGATCGCGGCGCGCTGAAGCGGCGCTCCCGAAATGGCGGCGGCGGCGGCAGTACCGAATGGCCGCGGCCGGAACTATCCCCGCGGAAAAGAGTCCGGGCGGCGCCGGGCAGCGCTGTCACACGGCGGGCGGAGGGACCCGTTGGAATCGTCGTACTACAACCCCAAAGGTTATCCTTCCGCGCGCAGCGCTGCGCCAAAGGCGGCGGGACTGCGCATGCGCCGCCACCTCCCGCTACTCCCGCACGTGGCCCCGCGGAAGCGGCGCTCACCGGGACAGCGGAGCTCAAACACTGGGACATCGGAGCTCAAACACCGGGACAGTGGAGCTCAAACACCGGGACAGTGGAGCTCAAACACCGGCACAGCGGAGCTCAAACACTGGGACATCGGAGCTCAAACACCGGCACAGTGGAGCTCAAACACCGGGACACCGGAGCTCAAACACCGGGACACCGGAGCTCAAACACCGGCACAGCGGAGCTCAAACACTGGGACATCGGAGCTCAAACACCGGGACACCGGAGCTCAAACACCGGGACACCGGAGCTCAAACACCGGCACAGCGGAGCTCAAACACTGGGACATCGGAGCTCACCGGGAGAGCGGAGGTCAAACACCGGTACATCGGAGCTCAAACACTGGGTCAGCGGAGCTCACCGGGAGAGCGGAGCTCAAACACCGGCACAGCAGAGCTCAAACACTGGGACATCAGGGCTCACCGGCACAGCGGAGCTCACCGGGGCGGGCAGCACAGCTCAAACACCGGGGCATCGGAGCTCAAACACCGGGACAGCGGAGCTCAGTCACAGGGCACCGGCGCCCTCCGGGCACCAGCGCTCACCGTGTACCTGCACTCATTCACCGGGCTCCGGGCGCGCCGATGTACAGAGAAACAGCAGCACAGGCGTCTGTATCCCCACTCCTGCTCTATTTCCATGAGCTCCGTCAGCCACACGCCAGGACTCCATACGGAACCCCGGGGTCTGCACAAAGCTGCCCCGGGGCACTGAAAATTAGCAGTCTCCGGTGAATCGTGCACCTTCCTAAAGGCTCACATTACCAAATTCTGGTTTCTGGAAGTAATTGCAACTTAAAGAAAAAGGAGGGCAGCTGTTTCTGAAGTATTGGTAATAATTAGGCAGTTCCCAAAACCACTTAAGGGTGAGACATCAGACACTGTAGTTGTGGTCCCAGAGAAAAAGTTCCCCTTTATGAAATGAAAATTGCCTTACAGTTGTTTATCAACACCAAGTATTTCATTGTGAGCAAGTGTTTTTTCCTGACAGACATGCATGTATCTAAACAAGCCAGTATTTCTGAGGAATTACTTTACATCTATAAAGACTGAAGAACAAACCATACAAAACTGTATTGGGATTCTGGAGCCAGTACAGGCTACAACGAGCCAAGGCTTCAGCAGGACATGCTTGTCTAAAGCTCATTTTTCACCATTTACTCATTCATATAACATGTTTTATAATCAATTAAAATACTATATATAAAAAAAAATCATCTTGTTAACACAGTCCACATTACACAGTTCCTTATGCCAAACTGGGACAAGAGAAGTTCAAGAGCCAAGAGTGGCCCAGGATGACCATCATCTCAGGGAAGGGAGTTCATTCATCTGAGTCCAGGTCACTGTCTCCTGCAATGGAGTGAAAGTCCTCGCTGTCCTCCTCATCCTCAGACAGATGGACCTGACTTAACACACTTGGCCCAGAGCGCTGCTGTTCTTCCTCCTCCTCCTCTTCTGAGATCTCATACCCTCCAATGCTGCTGAAACTTGTGTCTCTTGTGTTGGACTTTGGGTCTGGTTCTTCGTAGCTGCCATAACTAGAAGAAAAAAAGAGAGTAATTTCAAATGAGCTGCTGATACCAACAATTCTGTATTTAGCTGCTGTAAGGATTGGCTTGAAGTTCTGTGAGCACTAGGAACCACTGTGCACTTCAATTCTGTCACTGGCCAGGTTTTTAAAATAAAATTTTTAAAACACCCAGTTCTTCAATGAAACAATTCCATTATCTCTACCCCACTCTGATACACTCAGGGCAGGAAAAACAGACTGCTCCAACACCTTCTGTCACCTTCTCTGCTGACAGAAAGTGCAGGACTGTTTTCAGCCCATTCTCATCTTCTCTAGCACTTCCTGCTGACTCTTGTCAAGGTCCTGGGCTGGACTGACCATTGCCTGCCAGCACAACCTATCAGCTCTGATGTCTGTGATTTATTAGGCAAATATCAATAATGGCACTAAAGAACTGAATTCCACAAGTAGAAGAACGGAGAATCAAATACTTATACTCTACAGAATGTCCAGAGAAGGGAGAGTAGGTTGCTGTTCTCTCGAATGCAAAAAAATAAAGTTGATAGTGTTGTACTTTTAATTTTCTAATAATGGAATGCCTTCCAAAATACAGAATATCATATTCCTATACTTTTGGACTTCAACTAAGCAGTTGCAAGTCAGGACATGCTTGTTCTTAGAGGGGGAAAAAAAAGTTAATCTTCAAAATCATTTTTGAACTTCAAAGACATCTTGTAGTTTGAGACAGCTTGTAAAAACCTTTATTTGTCCTGCCATCAAAAACCACTATGTACAGGAAATAATCTAACTTAAAAAAAAGAACTGGGTGTTTTGTTTTTTTTTAATTTAACTGATATTTTTATTAGTGAAAATCTTAACAGCAACCCCAAATTTCTGTCAGTAAGAATAAATGGTAATTATGGTTGCAACAGTAAGAACAGTCACAAGATAACTTTAAGAAAAATGTGAGATATTCTTCAGGTTTTTATGATGAACACTTCAAAAATCTTTAAGAGAAGGGATTTTAACAGGATTCTCAGCTCTAATTACCTGATATTGCTGTCCTCCATAACATGAGATGTCTCCCCACCGTCTCCTTCATAGGACATCATGCTTTCTTCATTGTCCATGCCCATCCGTGTGTTCTCTTGAAGAACATGAGGTTGTTTGGGTCTCACTGCATTGGGCTCCACATCTGAGTCACTGCCACTCTCACTCAGCTGGATAGCTGTGAATGAACCAATGTTTGGTCGCAAACTGACACGTTTGTTCTGTCACTTACATACCCACTGTCTGTGTTTAAAGGCTGCAGTATTGACTGTAAGGAAAGTTTACAAAGTTGTGTCTCCACAAGGCAGCAGAAAAGGTATCTGGGAGGTGATACCACCTGCTAAGTGCCCGATTCTGATGTCATTCCAAAGCAATCTCATTACCACCATTACTCAAAAAGGCCTTATGTCTTGTCTACTCTGAAAAATTCCCCTTCTTCTCCCCCTAATAATTTTCAGGAGTCACTAAATACCACTATGAGCTTTTCTGCATTGTAGTAAAACCTAGACACAGTCTGAATAACCTCTGTACACCTCTTCCAGTTCTTGATAACATTGTTTTGACATTAACATTTTACATTTAACATTGATAACCCTATATCATATCAAAATAAAATGCTGTGCTTATACTAGACTGCCTATTCCTGGCTCTGCATACCAAATCATACTCAGTGTTTTCAGAACCATTTGCAGTTTCACTTTATGAAATACAGTCAACAAGATCTTCTCTTAACTCTGCTTTCTTTTGTGTCTGTACTTACAGCATTCCTATTCCACTTTTGTTTTCAGTTCCATTTGTGTTCACCCAGTTTCCTCATCTTGCCCCTTTGTTCTCTACTGCATGTTTTTGTGATGGAAGCATGAGATCAGCTGGGTTAATGAACAACCAGAAAAGGACACTTACACGAGAAAGGATTATCTCCCTCTTCATCACTCCCATCATCATCATCCTCTCCATCAGACATAAGCAGGTCTTCATAGAGGACACTGGCCTGGGGCTGCTGGGCTGATCCTTCTTCTTCATCAGCAAGGTCACCATCTGCATCTTCTACTTCCTGCGTCATACAAACAGGGATGGTGAAGATCCATCCAGCAGCATGCTGCAACTTCTATCACAGATTTCCCACCCTGTCCACACTGAAGCATTCCCTCATTTCACAGTGCTAACATTTCCAAACTGCATTTCAGAGTCTGTCTCAGGGCAGCAGACGCAGCAGACAACCCTGAGAGTCAGCACACACAGTGACTGAGATTTCTGTAACTATACTCACTGGGGCTGGAGTTTTAGGCTTCCCATCATCATCCTCATCAAAGCCTTCAATATCTACGTCAGAGTCTTCCTCGCCCAGCCGACCTCGCCCCTGGCGCATCTGGACAGGAACACAAACAGCAATGGCACTGAGGAAGGCACTACTGGACATCACTCAGGGGGTGTAAGGGACACCTGGGCCACAGAGGTGGGTGTGGGAGTACAGGAAGGGAAAGACAGAAAGGAAAATACATGTGCATCACTCTCAGAAGCAAGGATCCTTTTTCTCTTTATTGCAAGATCAGACAGCAGTCTCCACACACTTCTACCTGATGTGCTCATCCTTGAGCTGGGAATCTCCAGCCCTACAGCACCAGAGTTCTGTGTTAACTAGTTATTTCTGGAAAATAGCACTAGGTCATAAAAAAGTGCTTATTTTCATAATATATTTTAAAACCATACAGCATTTTCCACCAAGTCTATTCTTGTCCTTCTCTTCCTGTTCTTCCCCCAGTCCCCATGAGTCCAAGATAAAGAGGACATGCAGATTCTGTCCCCAAACCTATAAATTTCTATAGAAATCTTGAAGACTTCCAAATCTAGAAGGCATTCACAAAGCTACAAATGGCTACCATACTAGACAGAACTATTCATAACCAATCTCTGTTTGCATTGTTCAGAATAGCTCTCACCAGTCTTTCTGGTACCACCTTCAGTCTTGTGGCTCCTCACATTCTTCATTCTCCTGGTAATTTATTTTCATGATCCTATTACTGCATCTCCTTCTGCTATTCTCTCTTCTTCAACTTTTTTTTTTTTGTTTAATACAGAATAATGACTAAGGAAAAATATTCTGTAGTTACTGTAACACTTATAGTGATTTAATACCTTTAACCTGCTTTTTTTTTTTTCCTTTTACAACTATAAGGTATCTGCAGTGGCAACTATCTCTTCCAAGCTCCTAATTGTCACTGGATGCGACCATAATAATCTAATATAATAATCCAATTATGATCTTCTGAATCTGTATAATATCCTTCACCATTTCCCTACTCAGAATTAACAAGGGACTGCATATTAACCCTCTGTAGCATGAGTCACCAGGTTTCTACTTCCAGAAGTAGTGAAGCAAACAAATATCTGGCCTTAGGCAGATTCTTTTGCAGCTTTTAATTCTCTATTCTTTGTTTTGCAGTGTTTCAATTCCCAGTGCTCTTTATATTTTTTTCCTTTTCCCTCAGAGCAGTCAGAATGAAAGAAGTATCATCACTTTTTGAAGATATTCCCTTCTCTGCTAGGAAAACCTGATCTTTGTCACCTGTTTCCCACAAAGTCATTGCCTCCTTTTAGTAATTTGCTCATACAAGACAACTCCCCAACCAGATGAGAAAATGGAGGATTCTGACCTGAGTTCCTCGCTTCCCTGTGGTAGTGATGGGAGTGTCCATAGCAGACAAATTGCTTTCATCTTGATAGAATGAAGCACCATGGGACACACTGAGGGAAGTGCTGGTATCAAACAAATCTGGTGGCTAAAGTATAGGTGGAAACAGGAGACAGAACATTCTCAGGCACTGAACTGAGACTGGAACAGTATCTTGAGAGGCAAGACTGGGATTTCAGGACTAAATGCAAAATGCATCTTTTTGGCACGGTGTTTATATTATTACACACTGATTAATCAAAATGAGCTAATTATCCATAAAGAACAAACATGGTAAATGCAATGGCTCACAACCTCAGGTTTAAAGTTTGCCAAATAGCAGATTTTAAAGTAGAAGTCAGTACCTCTATACAGTGTTATTCTACAGAGGCCAAAATCATAAATGGGCTTCAAAAGGATTCAATAAATTTGTAGAGAATAGACCTCTCTGCAGCTCATGAATACAATGATCCAGGTGCAACACCAGTTTAAGGTGCCTGAACAGCCAATTTCCAGAAGAGAGGGCTTGCTGAAAAAATAATCATTGCATGTTTGCATCCACCTACTTCTGTTCCCTGCCAGAGACAGGAGACTTGATTACATCAACCTTTGGTCTGACTCAGCATGGCCCTTTTCATTTACTTCCTACAATGGGAACGATGTTGCAGCCCCAAATGCTCCAATCAGAACTGGGTGAAGTCTCTCACATATGAAATAGCAAAGCTTCAGCTTCCAATCAATCCTATGTAAATCACTGGCTCAACCCCTAAAGCTGACACAAGCAAGAAAAAATGGGGATTGGGACAAAGTGTTCCAAAAGCCAACCTGCAGTTTGCATGCAGATTTACCTCTGAAGAGCTAAGGAGGAACTTCATATTAAGATTTTGATAAAATTCCCTTATAATACACAGTTCATAGATCATGACAATACTGAAAGTCTTAAGAACAGCAGCAGTAATTCTTAAATTAGGGAAAAAAGGCTTCATAAGAATTTAAACAGATGTGTAAAGCACAGACAACTCTCAGCTGTATTTGCTTTTTATATCCTGGAGTCCAACCACTGAAGACCCATATGGGGAGATAAATGTTGGCTGTCACAACTGCATTTAAAATAAAGGGAACTAAAGCCAAGCAATCTCCACCAGACCTGCCACCTGTGACAAGTTTGGGAGTGTGGGAAGTGGGACTGTACCTCCAGCCAAGAAGCAGAGGGAAAGGGTGGCCTTCAGGTGACAAGTTCAAGGGAGAAGCTCAGAGAGCTCTCTTCTCTTACCAAGGATAGCTCCCTGCTCAGGCCTCTTTTCCTCTCTTCTGATCACCAACTTGGAATAAAATCAGACCAGGTAATACTGCTCTTGGGAAGGAAACCATCAGATAAGAGAATGGCATTTTTGTCCCTCACTCTCTGATGTATTGGGATCACCACTGATTCCATTTAATTCTTGAAATAAGTCAACAAGTAGTTTCAATAACTCATCTCCAAAGACTCTCTCGCAGCCCAATACTTCCTATGGGTAGAGTCTTTTTCCATGATACTCAATTTCAGTATTCCCACCCTGTTGAATTTGATCATCATTTCTAGCAAACACTTTCCACTTTCCTAAAATGCTACATTTTGGGATTTTTTGTTGGGAGAGTTGCATGGGAGGGTGTTAAATATTGCCCCAAACCCGTTTGTGTCCTGCTATCCTGGCTCAGCCATACAGTCTTTGTATACTTCTTGCCTAAACAAATTTTAAACTCATTTTTCTCTTAAAAATAATCTTTATAAGATCTTAAATTGTAGCTGAACTTCAAGCCCTTCTTTTCTGCTCTGATTTTGCTAAAATTAAATGCAACTTTCCAGATGTAATTACATCACATTTGCACAGAATCGAAAAATTATTGGTCTACAATTAGGATGAACAACTGCAAAGAAAGCTTTGGTTTGTCTTCCTATACCATACCATACCATTTGCATTTGATCATTCAATTATCAACACAGAGATCTTTCCCAGGGCCTATGAACTTTTCCAAATAAACAAAACTTTTCCAAATAAACATCTCAGACAGTAGGATGACATTCCCTGCTTTCTTAGGCAAATTCCAAAGATAATTTTAGTTTTCATGAATTAACTTGTCATTCCTGGTGAAAGTTTTTTACTGATGTTTTTAAAAATAACCAAACAACCCAAAGTAAGAAGAATTATTTAAAAAAAAAAAGTCTAAGTAGCTTATAAATCTTTGCCAAACTGTAAACACTGAAAAAGCAGCCCAGCATAATTGTGCTGCCAACTTGCTCTGTAACACATAGAAAATACCTAACCCACACAATTGTCTGCTATAAAATAATGATAAAGGTTAAAAGATGTTATTTTCCACTAGAACTGGAACAAAGAGATGTAAAGAATCCCAGCAATGAGGGCACAGCTGGACTTTGCTGACCATATCAGGCAGTTTCTTCACTACAGCAATGAGCCTTTCCAACAATACCACTACCAAACAGCTCCCTGGATTCCTCTCAGCACTACATCCATGTTTTGTCTTCATGCTCTCCTTACCTGTCCACTGCTGGTCTTCTGAGGGTTTCCAAATGTTACACTTGCACAGTCCTCAAACTTCCAACCAACACTCAGCTGTACCTGACTGTACACAGCTCATCTTCAGACCAGTTTTACAATTTGCTTGGGAAATGTCTCTCTTTGTCTTAGGTATCTCACTCTCTGAAGCATCAGAACTGCTTCTCATATTTATTCTTAAAAAATAAGTGTTAGCACACCATCCAACAAGATACTCCACTAAAAGACAAACTGCAGACAGATGGAGAACACTAAACAAGGAAGAACCTCGGGATCGAACACTCAGGAGATTGAAACTAAAACAAAGAAAGTGGAAGCTTTGCTTGGTCACTTGCCTGTGGAGTGTAGGGACCAGGGGTCATAGGATCAAGACTTTCCAGATCTGCCTCCTCCAGTGCTGCTTCCTTAGCAGTAGAGATGTCCCTCTCGAGTTGAGTCAGGTGCTCATCATACTAAGAACAAAAAAGCTTGCTAAGGTTGCAGAATAGAAGATTCAAACTGTAAATATTCCAGTAAAGTTGTCCACATACCTCAGCTAAAGTCTGGTAACAGATGTTTACAATCTCCTGGGCTGTTTTTGTGTACTGGCTGTCTGACCCTGTAGTAAGAAACAAACCTCTTTATACATTCTGATGTTTGTTCAATTCCAGTTGCTGAGACAGCCAGACATGTTTTGGTTACACAGGCCCCTAAATCCCCACACCTTCTGATGTAAGGAGAAATACAAAGCAGGGCTCCCATTCAGCTAAAATAGCACAACCAGTTTGTTCCAGCACTAAAAGTATGATTTAGGACACAGAAGGTTGGACCCTGTCTGTCTCAAGGAAATTCCCAGAAACAAATCACTGGATCAGAGATGTTTACTGAGCAAGAAGAACATCCTCCCCAAATGTAACTGCCCCATCCTGCACCAGATGGTAATAAAGCTTTGTGTGACAGTGAAATCGTCACTGTTTAAGCATCTCTTTTCTCAGGAAAGGAAAACAATCATCAAGTTCATGATTCACAGCCTTGGGCTTCAACACACTTTGGCTGTACAGGTGCCCAGATGAATTAATTTAAGTACCAAAGGTAGCTGAAGCCTTATTTCCACCACCTACCATTGTATTTAATGCTGTTGGCAAGGATGAGGTTAACATCATCCAGGAAAGTCTCCCTGTTCTGGTATTTGTGCTTGGAGATATTCTGGAAGAGAATTGTCACCCAGTAAGTGAGCAAGTCTAAACACCTCTCAAGAAGCTGCTCAGTTCAAGCAACACACCTTGCGGATGGTCTCCAGATCCATTGGATTTGCAATCACCTTGTAATAGTCAGGCACAAACTTTTTATTAACTGGATGGTGAAATGGCCAAGACTGGAAAAAAAAGAAAACAGACAGGTTCAGAAAGCTTCTGTGTAGAATTTTCTACAGTTTGAGCTACAAATGTCATAAAACAAGTCTCCAGAACTGATTAACACTCCAAATGTATTTAAGGTATTTACAACAAGACCTCTTGTCTCCAATCATTTAGGTTCAGGAGGGACACAGAGAAAAGATCTACCAGTTGGGTTTTTAACTAGGCCTGTTGATATCTGTTTGACAGTAGGAACATATAATACAAACTAATAATTTTACAGAAGGCTTTTCTATTTAATATCACTGTTTTCTCCACAACAAGATCAGCACATTTTGCACATCACACACACAGTCACTCAAGCTACGTACATCTGGAACTGCCATCATCTTTTGAGTCACAATGTTATCCAAAATGAAGGAAAAGGCCACTTGATCATCATCATCCAGGAGAGGATTAATTGCTTTTTCTAATCGAGCCAGTTTATCTTCCTTCTGCAATACAAGTAGGGAACATCAGCGGCTGACCCTAGACTAATAACTGTACTACCATGATACTCTGTCCCAGAGAGACTCCCATGCACCTTTTTATGGAAACACTTGTAAATAACAGGGGGTAATAGCCAAGATACAAGCCTCTAGACAAGATAAAGTAACTAGAGTAAGAAACAAGCATCTGCTTTTTTCAGAAAAACTCCCACGGGAACTGTTTCAAATGGTAAAAATTCAAATGCCTTCAGGGGTGGGAGGAAGAGTTCCCTTAATCTTCTACTACTCTCCCTAAAACAGGGTGTTTAGCCTACGCACATCCTATATCCTCAAAGTCTTCAACCACCCCAACCATCCCTCCTCCCCTCCGTTCTGACCACAACTCATTCACAAGACTTGCCTCTTTCAGCTTTTCATCACACAGGTCCAGCATGGACTGGGATATCTGTGTCAGTGAGTGCTTTGGCCCTGCAAACACACACAGCAAGTGCAGCCTGATTAAAAAGGCCCATGTCACAATATGATTTATCTTTGCTCCTAAAGCATCACTGATTGTATTTCTAGCAGAGCTGGGAGTATACACTCAAGTATATTCTCAATACACACAATTATTCAAGTTCAGCATGGATTTTATATGAGAAAAAGTTGTTTGTAGCAAACATTCCCACTTCTGGCATACATTCTGTTAAAGTTTGGAAACCCTTTGGAAAGCAGCTGTGCCTGTGGAAGACTGGCCTCCAAGCCCTCCACCTCTGCCAAATATTCACAGTACAAGTCATGAAATTTCTGTTTCCTTCACTAAGTCCAGTGAGTGAAGCAGAACTGCTAAGGAAGACAAGATGGACATTTAAGGAATATTCAAAAACCCACAGCTTTAAATAATTTCAGGATTCCTCAGACATGGAAACAAGCATTTGCAAGAGAACTATGAAAAAAAAGTCCTATTTATTAGGATAAATCAGTGATTAACTGTCAAAATAATAAAGGAAGCAGCAAAGACACAAACCCAGTGCTGTCAGTGTCATCCTCAATGCTGCACAGCTTAGAGAGACTCAGTGCAGCTGGGAGGTTTTTTTGTCAAATTAATATATTTTGGACAAAGACTCTTCTATCAGCAGTCAGAATAAAGCTGACCCCCAATGAATCAGCAGTTTCCCCCAGCAGATACTTGCTCTACTACAGAATCTATGCTTTAATTTTCAACTAGCTTTCTTTCATTTTTTTTAAAACTAGTTTCCTGACCTTCCCAAAGGGGGAAAAAAATTCATTGTGACTAAGAATCAAAACATGCAAAATCATGACAGCAAACTCTACCCCAAGTTGCATGCTCCAAGGCACTGGCTTCAATAGGTGTGAACTATTCCTATTTGCATTGAAAGATTCATTCAAGAAAGCATAATAATGTAATCTATTGAAAATAATACTTTGCTTAGCTATGAAGGAGATAGACAGGACTTGAAACATGCAGAAGTCTTCAGTCACTGACAGACCCATCACTGAACTTCAACTACCACATCACAGTCATCATTTAGCTGTTGCTACATGCTGGAATTCACTCCTTTCTTATTTATGAGTTAGTTCTTTAACATTAAAACAATCTTTCAGGTATATCTGGAAAAATACATGTTCACTATTACCACCTGGCAGTGAATTTATTCTGCTTTTACGTTGCTTTTGTTGACTCTAGAATTTCCAAAGCTCATCCATGCACAATGTATTAGCAGAAACAGGATTTCCCTGCACTTTTACCATTGTATGTGGCACTGTTCTTCACAATGAGCTCCAGGTGTTCCCTGAACTCCTCCCGGGATGGGTACTGCCGCTTACGGACGTTTTCACGCAGGGTCTGTAAATCCATGGGCCGGGTAATGATCTTATAATAATCTTTGACAACTTTTGGATTTACAGGCGTGTGGAAGGGGTATGTCTGAGGAGGAAAAGAAACAAATGATTATCAGCACAGTACTGGCACAGCTAATCTCAGTTTAACCTCCAGTTAAATAGGCACTAATGTATAAAACTTTTACACAATCAGTTCCTTAACTGCATCAGGGAAAATAGAATAAGCTCTACTCCACAATGGCTATCACTTTCTTCTACACAGTATTCTTTAATACCATTATAAGAAGGAAAACCTCACAGAGAATTCTCAGACGGTATTTTTGATTGCAGCACAAAAGTCAAGAAACTGAACTTTAAAAATTCTCATTTCAACTCAAATCTTCCATTTAATCTTTTGATTTTGCAAGTTTCTGGCAAAGTCTGGTCAGAAAAGAGTGAAGTACAGATCTTCTCCAATGCCACATATATAAAAGCATTATACACTGCTACATTTCATGCATCCTGTGCTGGTTTTGTTGAAAAAAAAATTTTTTTTTAAATCACATACCAGCTTTGAAAATGTATCCATAGAAAACTAGCCAACATCTGGTGTCTACAACACATAACCTACTTCAACAATGCTTAAGATGCAGGATTGGGTGTCATAGCTTAAACTTACATTGGGAAGATCCCTGATGTCATTGATGATGCCCTCCAAGATGGATGACAGCGTCACCATGGGATCTGTTCTCCGCCGGTGGATGGATTTATGGGGACGCTGAAGAAATGAGAGGCAGAAAAATTAAGGCAGTTTCAAGATGCAAAACATTTATTCACAGAAATTCTAGACAATTTAGCTTATTAATTTTCTGGGCAAGTATGAGGAGGTTGCACAGGAGCAGTTAAAGGCCTGGCCAGTTGGCACAAACAGAAATGGAGATGCTACAATCAGCTCAGTAACACCATCACTCACATTCAGATAATCACAGTGCACCGTCGTCCCTACACGACGCTTCTTCTTCGGAGGAAGCTGCTGCTTAGGAAACTTCAGGACCAGGGATTTCCTGCGGACCTCATCCGCACTAGGCACAAACAAAAAAGCACAATACTTCCTCCAGCCCTCACATGAATCAAAGACCATTTGTCCCCCAGTACTGGCTTTGGTTCCATTGGTCATAATACCAAATGCACAATTGAAATACTGTAAAATAACAGTTTATGTAAAGCCCTGTCACTTTATTCCTGTGGCTAACATACATATGAGTTTCTGCATTAGGCTCTACATTGTTTCTTCTTATTATCCCTGCCAGTATCTCTGCTTTTTCCCTTACCTCTCAATCAGTTGTTTTCCCAGAACAATTTTCGTTCCTTCTACTTTGATGAGTTCTTCATTGTCATTGTGAATGACTGTTTTTTCCAGCTCTTCCTCCTGCTCCTCTGTCATTGCAACAGGATTAGAAGGTGGGGCATTTGTTTGGTAGTAAAGAGGGCAGAACTTATTAGTCCTCATGTGCCCGATTGCACCACATGCTCCACATTTTAGCTGCAAAAAGAGAAGGTGACAAACCAGAATTCACATATGGGCTCCTAGTTTTGAGTCAAAGCATCACCCAAATCCCCCAGTGAGATCTTTAGTACATCACTAGAACACAAAACTCCTCCAGTAGCCAAAATCTGGATGGATATGCTTACTTTCAAGTCTGGACGCTCCTTCATTTTCTTGGGCTTCTTTTCTGGAGGGCCCTTGAGCTTCTCTTTTTCTTGATTCCGCTTTAGCCGCCGCAATTGTTCCTGGATCCTGCGGCGCTCCTTCCGCATCTCCTCACGGTGCTGCTCGTCAAACAGAGCAAACTTCCGTCTGGGTGGGGGAAATAAAAATACAGAAGCTTTCCAGCCTAGTTCATGATTTTCCAGGTACTCTTCTAGCAGGTCAATCACTGCACAAAGTTTGTGACAGCCTCCGAACGGACAGCCATTAAATCTCTCTTTCCCTCCACAATTACAGTGCTGGGCTTCTACACTCAATTCTCCATTTCTTCATACTGTCAGTGGAATGAAATAAGCCCACAGGCAAAGTTAAAAGGGAGACAAGAGAGATCACGAAGGCCTTACATGAACTCCTCATCCTTGGTGGTCCGGATGCGGCAGTAGGCGTCGATGACCGCGGGCTTCCGCACGGTCTCACACCTCACGTATTCCTTCCCATCCTCGTCCCTGAACGTGCGATAGATCTTGAGGCGGCGGCCGGTGGCAGAGGAGTTCAGGCTGGTCACAGAGGCGGTGTCATCATCCTTGTGAGAGGTTGCTGAGGCTGCTGAAGCTGTTGCCACAAGAAAATGCTTGATTTGCTTCTAATTTTTTCCACACTCTAGAAATATCATCGTTTAAATACAGCAGATACTTTCGGCTTAAAAACTTCCAACACACAAGTTCAGGAAAACCTAAGCAATAGAAGTCTTTCCCTTGCTTGTTCATGTTGTTTTATCATGACATGAAATCAAGCTAAATCAAAGATATTGAATTATCCACATGGATTATAAACTTAGAAGGAACAGCTACAGTCAACAAGACCCACAGGTGAACTGCATTCTGGCCCTGAAGATGGATTAGTTACAGTGGTTTTCATCACAAATATGGTTATCTGGCAAAAACTGAGGGTCAAAAATTATCCAGTTTTCCAAGGAGTGTTCCAACCAGTGTGTCAAGTGACCACAGAATCTTTCCAGCACCATTCATAATTCAGGTCGAGAGGTTTTGTATGAGGTAACACTGGATATCTTTCCATGAGGCAATAATCATCAAAAATCTTCCACATATCCCTTATAAATTATTCCAGTAACTATTTATTAGTGATTTATTCCCAATTTGAGAATAGATGGCAACAATAACGTTGACCCAGATGCAGAGCTCAGCTTTGCTCACACATGTTCAACAAGTAGCAGTGGTCATGGGCACCTTCATGAAACTCATTCACAGGTCAAACGTTTTACCTGGGACATGTCAAGTCCTCTGTTGGAATGCACTTAAAATAAGCACATCTCCAGGAGATCCAAATCTGGCAGCTGCCCAGTTTACCTCCAAGCACGCTGCCACAGCACACAGTGTAACAGACACTGCTATCAGCCTGCAGACTGTGCCTGCTTCACACACAGAGCTGCATGTACACAGAAGATCCAACTACAGAACCAAAAGCTCGTTCCAGGAACTGTATGTGAAAATATCTTGACAAAAGTACTGAAAAAACAGCTTCCCCTGACCCACCCCCACTCAAAATTAAAAAAAAAAAAAAAAAAAAAAAAAAAAAAGAAAGAAACTTAAGCAGGGAGCAGCAGTGACTATCTAAAGAAATACCAGAGTAAGTTTATAGTTCAAAATAAACAAAAGATATGAGGCAAAGAATACACCTCACATGCACTTTCAGCCAGTAAGTGCTCAAGAGAAGGAAGAACCCCCAGAGAGGGAAAAGCCCCAGATAAGCATGTTTATACATTCTCCCTGGAAGGAATCCACACCCTCCTGAGAGGCCAGATCAGCATACTTTGCAGCCTGACACAAAGTCCTGCATCCCTTCCCAGGCCTAAGTTCTGTTGGTTGCGGTTACTTACACAGCCCCTTTTTGTCTCTCCTGTCCTTTTTGCCTCTGTCTTTGTCATTGCCACTGTCTTCTCCCAGGAGCATCCTTTGCAATTCCTTCCGTTCCTGCTCTTCTCTTTCCCGAGAGAGCTGAGAACTAGTTTTCTTGTTCTGTAACATATTCTCAATATTCTTTCCCATCTCTTCAAAGTCACTGTCTTCAGCTGAACTGCTATCTGTGTCTGTTGACAGGATCTCAGTGGATTCCAGAACCCTGAAATAGGAGGCATCTTGAAAGTCAGTGAATGTTGCCCTCCCAAATTAAAAAAAAAAAATCAGCCTGTTACCTTCCCAGAAATACAAAGGTAAAAATGACACACAGGTTTGAGAATTAATGATACAAATCACTACTGCAACAATGGGCATAATATATTCCCTTCTCAGCCTTCCTTTTAGTCCCTATGTCTAAAAAACCAACTGTTCCAACACCTTCTTCTCCAAAAAGTTGATCTCTTCTTAATCAACAGTACTTTATTTCCTCACCACTCTTAGGTCTCAGGCCAGAACAAGGAATAATACATGACTTCTTCTGGCAGTTCTGAAGAATAGGACATAGAATCGGCAGTTGCTACCCAAGAGAGAGAGGGCAAACTGCTCACAAGAGTTTGAAAAAAAAAATAGAAAAGAAAGGAAATAAGGTGGTGAGCTGCTGATGTGTGGAACTACAGAACATCTCATGTCATGACTCTGCAACACATTCTGCCTTTCCAAAAGGTTTGTGACAGCAAAGACACTAAACCTGAGGCTTTCTATTACCAGCCAAAGGCCTCTTTCTTAGTGCTGTATTTCATGGGCCCAACAAGTTGAATCAACATCTACACCACCACATATCAGTGAGCCCCAGGCATGCACAGTGCTGGACTTTTGAGGTGGGGACGGGGTGGGGTTCAAGGCTGTGAACATCAGATAAGAACGTACTTATTTTGTAAATCAAAGATGCGCTGACACTCTTCTTTGTATCTCTCCTGATGTTCTGCCACAGAGAACCGAGAGCCACGGGCAAATTTGCTCATAGGCCCTTCCCCTGAGCGTGCCTGCTCTGTGGACATCGTACGGACCACATCAATCACCTCCCACCGGGACAGCTTCTTTATCTGGAAAGAGGAAAACAAAGAGTGGTTTTAGAGACACACAGCTGAGGTAGCTGGCTATGGATCTCAATTCCTCTCCACACAAGGTCAAAGTAGAAATTTATACGTCCCTTCCACTATCAGCTGCTAAATCCATTAGTGAAGTCTGCAGCCTGCTCTGGGCTCATGCTCACCTCCTCCTCAGGGACACCAAATTTCCGCAGAAGCTGTTTGGCATTTTTCAGGGAAAGTCGGCGCAGATCCGCGTCTGTGCCAGTCACTGTCTTCTTCACTGGCTGAGGCTCTTTATCGTCCTGTTCAGAGGAAGATTTGGCCTATTAATGTCATAAGAGTCTTCCGTAGGCTCATCTGATATTTTCTCTTGCTTATGTCCCATATTTACTCCACTTCTCCCACATGACCTCCCAGCTATTGCTCCTTGGGAGCTATACCTTCTGCTGGGTTGGTTTGTTTGGAATCTTGACATAGGAAAATCCTTCGCCACAACCAGTGGGATCTGCAACACCAGTCACTTCTAGGAGGCACTTGCCCTTCATAGCAGCAATAAAGGCTCGTGTGGTGTTCCAGGGAGCCGTGCGCACCTGCCAGCGAGAAGAGAAACACTCATAAACCTGTTCCATTCCAACCTTTTACTTTGGGATTCTTCCAGTCATAATGAGAACTTTTCATACTGACACAATGAGGGTGAATTCCAGTTCTTGATCCTTCAGCTGCCCTGATAACACTTCAATGAATAACCAAAGTGCTAAGTAACTCACAAAAGGCATTTAAAGTAAAAAAAAGCCTAGTCCTGAAAGGACCTGCAAAAACAATCACCAAAGACACGTATGAGCTGGCAGCAAATTTCCAGGGAAGTTGTGAGAATATTTGAACCTGAATCCCTCTTTAAATATGTCTTTTAAATATAAAGACCTCATTTTTTCTCTTGACATTCAAATTTATATATTGGTGTATACACTCATGCATCACTCTGATGGTACCTCATCATCAATCTTCATTTGGAAATCCTCTTCATTCTCCTCTTCTGGAGCAAAAAAGGATTTCTCCCCATAACCTGCATCCTGCAGAGAAATATAAGGGAAAAAATGAGAAGCTGAAGTCTTAAAAAGGTTACTGAAGAGAGAACTAGAACTGTCTCTGTGGAGACTTGTCATGCTGAAGAAGCAAACTTCCACAGAAAATTGTCTGCAAGATTCACTGTGACCCACAGTAGCACAGATGTCAAACTGCCCAGTATTTTGACAAACTCCATAACTAAACAGTGCACTCAACTTCAAAAAAATAGTCAGTGTCTCTTACAGCCACCTGCTGGTTACTTTCTGCTGTTGAGCTCCAGGTATAAACACAAGCCCTTTCTTGTACCTTCCCTTTGGTACTTTTGAGCACAGCTAATTCAATAGCCAGATAATAGCTGGTAAGAATACAGTGTCTCTCTCTTTAAAACTTAACTCCCTTTTATGCAGCAGCAAACTTAGCAAGTGGCACAATAGTTAGGGACCTAATTTGCATACTTCATAGCAAAATCAGCTTTAGGCAGAAGGAGTTACCTAGGCTCACCCCTCACAAGGTGTCAGTAGTTTGCCTTGGAGCCAACCAGGATTTACCTTGAGCCGCTGCTCGGCCGCAATCATGCTGTAATAGGCACAGCACTGCTCTGGGGACACCATGGCTCTGATCTCCTCCTCTGTTGGCAACCTGAAATCCGGCTTTAAAACCCACCAGTTGGAGTCCATCCCTGAAAAATGCACAAGACAAACACTGAGTAGTTTCCCACACGTGCTGGATGCCATCACAGTCCCAGCTTCCACTTGCACGTAGTTGATTGTAAAACACAACACAGCCACACACAGAGGGAAGGGAATGTGTTTGTGTCGGTGTCTTCAATGAGCAAATCACTGCCCAAAGGGTTATTAAAAATGCCTAATCTGTAGTCACTTCTCACCATCAAGCACACTTGTACCAAAAGAAAGCACCCACTTTGAAAAACTGGAACGAAAAAGCCCTGTCACATTACATTTCAGTTCTACAAGCAGATGTTTTCAAGAATGGTTTATCAGGAGGAGACGTTCCCTCCTTCTGCTCTGTTTGGAGCTACAAGAGCAGCAAGGAATGGCTGACCACCCAATAAAACCCGTCACTACCTGTGCGTTTGAAGTCAGCACAGAGCTTCAGCCGCTTCCGGATGCTGCTCTCGGAGTGGGAGGGAAAGGCCTTCTTGATGTCCTCCATGCGGATCCTCCGGGGACGGTCTCTGCTCTTCCAGAAGAGGCGGTAGATAAAAACCTACAAAACAAGACCCATTTGTTCAAAGAAAGAATAAACAAACTTGCAAAGACAGTACAGATAATGTTTCTGGTGACTGCTTCAGACTTCCTACTTGAAAACCGTTGTTTCTCGTAAATTTACTCAGTAAAGTTTTCCAAGCCACTTGTCTGCTTCAGGTTCAGCTATTTTTGAGAATGAGATGTGGAAAAAACATTTGTCTTGAAATTTTGTTTTATCACATTAGGAATGTTCATGCTTTGGCACAGAAATTCTGTGAACAGCAGGGATTTTCCTACTCTGCAAATACCTCTGGAGTTAACATTTTGAGTTAGATTGACAGTAAATTACTAGAAATTATGTCCAAAATCTGAACTTGGGGATAATTACTAAATGCTTATGGTCAGTCCCAAAGCTTAATCACCACAAGATCTGGAAAATTAAGAAAGACCTATGGAGCAACTCTGTGTGATAGGACTGTGATAAGATTCCTTTACTGTCTCTTAGTGAAATCCATCTGTCCTTTACACAGCACAACCATTTCAAAAATCACTCTAATTTCTTCAGTTTCATACAGTTATATACAATCTTGTAACCTTTTATTTGGTTAAAAAGCCTTTATCATTTACTTATCAGATAGGATGCAATTAAAACAGAAGAGATATGTTATAAACCAAAATGAGCTGCTTGGTTAACATCCAACTCCTGCAGTGCTCTCACCTCACAAGAAAACAATCAATCAAAAAAAAAAGGGAGTCACAGCAGGACAATGAGATTCTCAAATCAAGACTGTCTACCTGAGGCCCAAGCTTATTCCATGGGCTTTCTCCTAAGATCCCCAAATAGTCTTTTATCACATACCTGCAGGAAATCCCTGATATGTGTGTTAGCTCGTTTAGAGTTGGGACCAGGTACTTCATAGAGTGGGCACTCCTGCCCAACTACAAAAATATCCACTAATTCTCGAATGTAGTAGCCTTGTCGTGTGCGGATGATCAGGAAATCTGTTTCAGGCATCTTATGTAAATAGATGGGGGCCCGGAAGAGATTGTTCTCAAATGCCTGTTAAGAGAAACAGGTCCAAGTTCGACAGTCAAGTTTTGATCAAATCTTCTGTGATTCAATCTACAAAAACGATCTTTAAAAAACCCAACATCCCAAGGTTCATTGCAATGGTACACCATCACTTGTATCATGTAGATGTGATACACATGTAGATGTGCAGGGAATAGTCAAGGATGAAGAACAAAAGCTTAAGAAACACTGAACAAATGCAGAGATTGAAGGGCTCTTTGGACATTGGAGGTGCTTTAGGACCTTTAAGGAGGTACTTGCAAAAAAAGACAGAAAGAACACATCTCCAAAAGAGCACAATATCCACAGAAACCAGCCTAACACACAATTAGCATTATTAGTTCTGTGATGAATCTCTAGTATCAACCTTCACCTTACCTTTTTCCTGTGGTACAGAATGGAAGAATTATTGCTGCAGCAAGAGCAGCTAGCATTAACTGAAATCCATTTATATTTACATTTATGAACTGTGAACCAGCTAGTCCTTGTAATATTCTTAATTCCTCTCCCCACATCAAATGTATGCACTTTAACAACAGAGAGAGGCTCATAAAAGCATAAATCTGTACACCTGACTAGTAACTAGCATCCAAGAATCAGAAGTGCAGTCCTCAGAAAGTACACAAAAGGTCCTGGATCATGATAAATCCATGTTTTCTATCCCCTCCAACACCTATTTACTGAGCTGCCCAGCATTCAAGCAGCTTTGGTTTTCCCCTCAGTCCTCTCTAACACTATTTCTAATGCCGTTACTAAGCAAAACAGCAAAGACTCACTACCTGCAATTCCTACAATTCCTACAACAATTTTGAAAAGCATACAACAGAGATTTTTTTTTTTTTAAAGAAAGCTAAGAACTGAATTACTATAAACTGGAAATGAAAAGGAATCTGGGTTTATTTTAGAAGCTGAGCATTATTAGTGATTAAATAAATAGGGCTTGTAATAGGCACTCTGCCTATTAGTCCACATCTAACTTATCTGTCTCTTAAATGTAGAAACCTCGTTTCTCACCTGGAGTAACTGGCCTGGATGCAGAGAACCCAGGAACGGAGAAGTGTGACAATAAACAGTCTCTCCATATTTACAGTCTGGAGCTCCTGGATCTTTACCAGGTTTCTGGAAGGTGCAATGAAGGTGCTGTTAGCTCTCAGCAAGAGGCAGAGGGAAATCACTGTCCAACAGCAGAATCTGCACACTCACCCTTTTGTAGTAATTTTTAATCTTTGTTGCCATGCCAACCTGCATCATCAGAGGGGCGTTCTCCTCACTGTACTCAGCAAGGATGAGATCTCCATCCTTGCCAGTGAGGTCCTGTGGTGTGCGCATGAAGAACATCTCCCCCCCGCCAGAGGCCTGGCGCTCCTGCTCCCTCATCTGCGCCGGGCACAAGGGACAGTGTCAGGAGAACAGCTCAGCAAACAGCCCAGGCACATCCAAAGGCTGACAGCAATAACTGTACCTTGGCTTTCTTCTTGATGTGCTTCAGCAGAGGCTGCACAGCGTGGGGCCCAGGCTGGGACAAGGCACCAAAGGAATATTTCTTCAGGGGAGGCCGATGGAATTGCCGGAGTTTCATGGGACCCATGTGGGTGGGAAAGAATGGCTGGCGGAGCTCCACTGCTGGGATAGAGTGCTGATACAGAACAGAATCCGTGTTAACAGGGACATGCACCACCTCAAAAGCAAGACCATCCTCTTATCCTGTTAAACCCTACATAAGAGAGCCCAGGGATATTTTTAGGTCTCCCAGCAGTACCAGAAGTGCATTGAAATTTGCTTGTCATCATAAATGTTGCCTTTTGACAGAAAAGTGCTTACTTTCATATAAAGATCTTTCCTTTGTGTACAGAGATTACTTCAATTTTACTATTTCAAATGGTACCCAATGATGGGATCTTTTTAGTAACCAGGAACTACATGTAAAGCCATTATCCCTATCGGTGGGAGAGAAATTAATTTGGAATTACACACAATTTTCCCATTAGAGAAGATTCCGGAGTCAGATGAGGTTTTAGAAGTCACTGAATTCCACAACGAAGGAAGAAAAAAAACATCACCTCCTCACCTAGGGCTAGTGAGCAGTAATTCAAATTCATCAGTAACTAAATTAATTTTATAATATTCAGACTAAGACACACAGTAGCAGCGGAAGTACAACCTGCACCTCTTTCTCCCCTTCCACTATTGGTTTACAAAGAATAACACATAACAAGACACCAAACAAAAGCATGGTGAGTAGGATACAGCAAGATCAAGCAACTAAACCTCAGTTTGATCAGGCAATCAATAAAAGTTAGTTCAAATTCCTAATTTTAATTGAACATTAAAAATATCTCTCATGAACATTTAACTGACCTGCTGTAATCTCAATTCTGTTTTTCTACAAATCCTAAGTCCTACCCTCAGCTATAAACCTCCTACAAAGACACTTTAGCTCTTCCTCTCACCACAGTGAACACTATTGTGACTACCTGGATGATGTTGCCTCCAAAGGTTCCTCGAAGTCCCTGCTGTTTGGGGTAGTAAAACTCATCATTGGAGAGGTTCCAGGGATCCTTCACCTCTGGCTGAGACATGTTCTAATTCAATTTTAAACACAGCGAGAGAGGTGTCAAAAAAATAAAAACTCACTCGTTCTTCATCATTCCTAACCCCGGAGACAATGCTAAAGCTTATGCTGACCTGCTGTGGTTCTTCCTTGATGACACCTGTTTTTCCCAACAGGATTCGACTCTTCTTTAGAGAAGACTCTTTCTTGTTCTCCTTGGATGGAGAGTTCAAAGTCATCTCTTCCTTTTCATCAGGAATTTCTAAAAGCACAAGTTTACATCCCTACCTTCCCTCTTCAAACCAACATGCATGCAAGTCAAATTAAGACTGTCACTCCTAAAACACATCAAGGGTCAGATTAATCATGTTAAATTTAACTTTCAAGGCATTAATTTTTGCTTTCCTGGCAGTGCATTTAACTTGGAAGTTGAATGTGTACACCACACAAATAAAGGTTATTAGCATTGCCACCTCCTGCTTAGGCCTTTGACTTGCAAATTAAGTATTGCCCCAGTCCATTTATTTCCATTACAGAGTGATTATAAACCCTTGCTTTCATTTCCCCTGGTCTTTTCTCATTCGAGTCAAAATTTTGGATGCCATAAACATACCTAGAATTATGTTTTCATCATTTGGATCAAGTGTTAAGACAGGGGGATCCAAGTAGGTTTCCATTGCCTGGTCATCCCAGATGATATTGTCTTCCCAACGGCCATACACTAACTCTTCATTATCAATTGGGAAAATGGAGTACCAGGGCTTGTCTTCATCCAGGGAAACTGCAACAACCATAAAGTAGAACCCTCGAGAATTTTATACACAGCCTTGGCAGAAAACTATTTCAGATCTCACCCCCACATCTCATTCCCTCAACCTTCCCCATCTTTCAGGCTTCCTGAGGCAGGACCTCTAAAAGGCAAAAGAAAACTGATCTCGAAAGCAAAGAGGAAGTAGAGCCCCAAGTCTGAGCTTTACCAACACTCAGAGATTTTGCTCTACTGAAACACAAGGCTCCAAAAAGCTGCAGAGCAAACAAGCAGCCCTTCTACCATAGAAATGTGTGTCACATGCACCTATTCATGGCCATTACCTTGCTGTTCAGGGGCCTTTTCCTTGCACTTTGCTATGCCCAGGACTCCTGCTACATTGGGTTTCTGCACTAGAGGAATTGGTGAATTGAGCAAAGAGCCACTGCGGTTCAAACCTAGAGAAAAGGAAAACAAAAGTAAGGTCAGCTTGAGTGGGAGGGTCAGGGACACTGCAGTGCCTTGAACCAGAACTGGGGGGGGTCACACAGAGAGTGAATTTCATCCTGATGGACCTACTACTCATATCCCAAAGAGTGACATAAGTCATTAGAACTGAGAAAACTTAAACACATTTCAGTCAGAGCTGACGGCTGGAGTCTGCAGCCTCTTCAAAGAATCTCCAATTCACCCACGCAATGCCTCAGTGTCTTGTACTCACAGTTGAACATTAAAGGATTGACACTAGTACCCAATAAAGATCTGACACTCCCATTGGTGTTTCCTTGTAGAAGCAGGATAAGATATAACAGACAACAAACATCCGTTCTACACGAGCAATTTCAATTTAAAATGCATCTGTATCTAAAAGAAGTCTGAGGCTTGTAAGAATTGTTACTTTCTATCTAGAAAAAACAAAGTACCATTTTTAGTTGAGGAGAAACTTCTGAAGACTTTTACATAATTCTTCCAATTAAAAACAAAAGTAAACAAAATTCCACTAGCCTATAAAAAGAGGAAATCCTAAGGGCAGCTTTGCTTGATATTAATGTAGATGGATCCAGCATCTGGTATTCCCCATGCAGAGAAGAAAGCCAGAGCTGGGATGGGGTTTTTTTTAACAGAAATGACCTACTCTGTTTTTGGAAAGATACTAAGTCTCAGAATTCTCAGTGGAGCTGTGATTTTGCCAAAAAGCATTCCCTGACAGGGAGAATTCTACATTTGAGACACGCAACTGTACATGTACAATTGAACTAAATGCTGCAGTTGAACATGTAATGAGTCAGCTCAACTACAGCAAGTAAAACTGGTGTCAGACCCCTGATCACCTTGTTGGGCATTGTATGCAGTGGCATTTCTGGTCATGCTGGATGGCAGCCAGCCCGCCAAGCTCGCACGCTGCGTCTTAGTCCCTTTGTGCTTGACATCCTCCCCATTCCAGATGACATCATCCTCCCACTGGAGCTGTGTCACCATGAGGAAGTGCTCATCAGCTAGCAGGTCATCCTTCTCCTTCGTCAATTCTGCATCCTGGAAGGGCATAATAATTGTTGGAAGACCTGACTTGAAAGACATCCTTTCAAGCTAAAGGAGGAAAACTCAAAGTCTCATTTTGCACGGTGCACAACAATCCACCAGCCCATCACCAGACTCTCATTGTGCAGCAATCCCCACATCCATCTCCACACTTTGCCCCTCTCACCCCCTCATCTGTGTGTCCTTCAGCCTCCTGCTCGTTCTTCTCCTTCAGCTTGAAGCCATAATCGAACCCGCTGCCGTCTTCGGGGATGCCCAGCATGTCGTACCAGAGCTGGGCAGGGCCGTAGCGCCACTCGGCCACCTTGGGCTTCGTGTCTGTCACTTTGTCTATGTCACCAGTCGACTGGGAAAATTTCGACTCCACAGGTGCCATCATGGTAATCTGAAGCACAGCAAAGGAGGGAATGGTTACACTGGTGGTTTATCTAAGCGTCAGTAAGAGGTCTCCTCCTTCCAAGTTTCCCAGCTTATTCTTGTAGAAGAAAAGCATTTCTAAGAAGTTCTTTTCCATACTTACTAGCTGCCTCAAGAATGTTCTGTAATTAGACTTCCAAGAACACAGGGTTTCTTGATACAAAGAGGGTAAGCTCTCCTATTGATCCTGTACCATGGATGCAGCCTGCTCAGTAAGAAGCAATCACCTGAAGTCACTGACTAGTATTTGGAGAAGAGCTGCTGCCCAGCTGGAATATAAGCCAACTCTGTTCTCCACTTTTCTTTTGAGGGAAAAGCTCCTTCCTCTAAAAGTCGCTGTCCAATCCACTACTACCCCCAGCACTAGCTGGTGACCCTCTCTAAGTCTCAGATATCCCACCTCATCATCTGAAAGGCACTGCTCAGGAGGGGGAGGAGCAGCAAACTCATACTCCCAAGGAGATTTTCCTTCCACTCCACTCTCAACCACAACTTCACCCTCCTGTATCTGCACTTCCTGTGCCAACTCCCGATGCTTCTTCTTGCGTTTCCTCCGGGCACTTCTCCAGACCGACGGAACGTTCTTCCCAGGGCCAAAGAGACGCAGGAAACGCAGCACCTGGAACAGGAGAAAACAAGAGGATCAGATTAAAAAAGACACCGTGCAATGCTTGCCCTCACCTGAAGCACTGAAAGAGAGAACCCTGAAATTCAGAAGCTTGGCCTGCGGTACAACCCCAGTTCCCAATCCAATCAACAATCTCTTGGTTACACTTGAAAAAAAAAGAGTTTCTGACCCTTCTGTTTGATGGATCCTTCCCTCTCAAAAGGATACATTCTTAATTTCAGACAAAAAGAAAGTCAGAGGGAAGAAAGACTGCCTTTACATATTGGACATGTGGTTAGAAACCGCCTGGAAATAACTGATTTTCATTCTGAACGATCCACATTCTTCAGAAAGACAGATGGAGGTTGAAGAAGAGTTCATAAAATTATCAGCAAAAGAGACAAGCTAAAAGAGAGTTATATAGAGATTTCTTAAGCAAACAGATAAATAATACAGTCCAGAAATAACACAGTTCTTTTTACTTCCATTATAATGTAGTTCCCCAGTACTGCATACCTCCAAAACCTGCACTAAGGGTAAAGATAAATTTTCTCTTCTATTCCTTCTATGGTTATGATTGCTGGTTTTTAGGCACTTACAATTTTTTTCTTCTAAGAACTCTTTTAATCAGGTAAAACATTGTTTCTAAATTAACTGGCATACTTAGGAAACAGGAACCAAAAATTAGCAGGTACACCCTATTAATGTTCCCTGTTAATCTGTTACACTGGTCCCCAAAGGAAATGATGTTTATATGACCACTCTGTCCACTTCTGCCTATATCCATGTAAACCTTCTTCCCCAAACTCCCAGAAATCCCTTCTGAACTCTTTATCCAGTTCCAATGACCTGTCATGAAGGGCAAAGGTCTCAGACAGAGTTAAGCTTCTAACAGTTTAAATGGACACAAAAGTCTGCTTCTGCACTTGCTATTTTAGGAGGTGTCACCCAAAAATACAATGCTATATTAATATGCACATCAACCCATCCTCATAGCAAAATCTACAGGACTTTGCCAGCTCTAGTGCTTAATCATGGAAAGTGCTCAGCATTAACTGCTTGCACTGATTTCTGCACCCACTGGGCACATCCAATACTGAGCCAGTCTCTGACATTACGTGTTGAGCATCAAAGAAATGAACACACCAACTGATACACAGGAAACACCAAGTTTGCAAAAGCCTAGAAAACATTGAGAAGGGAAACTTCTGTGCTAGAGCCTCACCTAGATTACCAATAGACAGTGGTTAGCTAAATCATTAAAACATGACATTTAATTATGCAAATTGTTCAGCTCCTTACACGAACCCTCTGAGGCAAACATAAAACCAAGTTATCCTTGTTCACAACCATCTGTTTGGCAACTATAAGCTCATCTTCATTGTCCTTCTCCTCCTACCTTTACTCTCTTCTTGACAGCTTTAAAACTTCCAAAATAATTATTGAAATACCTAAACTGCATTTTCTATTTGGGAACACTTAGGAGAGAATTGTAGTGAATTCACTTTGTGCAAAACCCAACCATTCTTGGAACCAACTTGCTTTGAGGTGATTTCTAATTTATACTCAGAGCAGTTTCAAGGGAGAATTAAGTAAAGATACAGATCACAAACTGTTTCAGGAAAAGCACACCAAGTTCAGAATAGCATGAAAGGAGGAACAAATATTTACCAGAAAATCCAGAAAGCAGACAGATAAGCACTGGTTTTTAATCATCTTGCAAAAGTATCAAATTAACAGGCCTGTGCTATGGTCTTACAGAAAAGCAAAACATTCACACCCTGATCTATAGGACACTTTTTAAGAGATTACTGCAAATGGCAGGAAAAGTATTAGCTAAAAAGCAATCTGGAAACAGCAGCACAAGGAAACTAAAGAAAGTATTAAGTGAGCAAGAACATCTATGTGATTGCTTAGTACATACCCTTAAATACTGTACAATGCATATTTAGAGGGCTTACATGACACACATCTCTTCCACGTATCTCTTACAATACCTTGCCAGGTCGAAATTCTGGGAAGAGCTCTGTAACACTTGGCAACTGTTTGGTAGCATCTCGCTGCATGATTCCTGCAAGAGGAAGTGTGAGTTTGCCTTCCTTGGATTCTGCCTGCCTGGCTTCTTGAGGTCCCATCTCTGACTCAGAATCAGAGCTGCTGCTGAAATCCACCTTGTCGGAGGCAGCAGAGGAAGGAGCAATGATGGAGGGCAAAATGATACCGTCTCCATCTTCAGATACTACAATAGAACAAGCACCTCATAAACAAACAAGTCTCCTCCCTCTCCCCTAGCACAACCCCATAGTGCCACATTTACTGTTTATACCAAGTTATGCAAAAATTAAGCCTGTGCAGGTGTTCTGAGTACCATTCTGGTTTAACCTTTCATTTTATCCTAAGCGTTCCAGGTGAATTCCCCAGCCACAACTGAGAGGATGAGATAAAAAAGCAGTTTCATTGTCAATATGGGTATTTCAACAGTCACTGGAAATACAACACTCCACCCTAGATTTCAGGCAATCCTGCAACATCACAAACACTCACCTTCAGATGCAGCCTGCAGACCGAGTTTTGGTGACGCGTGGTGCCGTGGAACTGCTACACAGCAGCGTTTGCTTCCTTCAGACATTCACATTGCCAGAGAGAAGAAGAAAGTCCTCACTCACCAGTGGCAGCTGCATCCTTTTCATCTTCTTTTTTTCCAGGTACTGGAGGTGGTGGTGGTGGCGGCATCAGTTTGGAATCGATGTCTTCACAGTCAGCATCATAATCATCCTCATCTTCATCTAACCAGGCAGGAGACAAGACCAAGTGTTAAGCAGATCATTAAACAAAACCAGGCACCCTTTCCATTTATTCTATCTCAAACCTGATGGCATAGACACCATTCTCATCTTGTAACTAGATGAAAACTCTTACCAGTTCAGCTTCCTGCAGAAACTCATTTGCAAGATGTAAATTTAAAAAACAGTGGGAAGGAAGGACAAAGACAAACTGACAGAAAGATGACTGAAGCACTTAAAATCTATGTGTACATATACGTTCTGCTATGATCTCCTTTTATTCACAATTTGCCTATGTGTTTATATATTCTGCTATCACATCCTTTTATTCACACTTTGTAGAACAAATAAAGCTGCTAGAGAAGTAAGAAAAATGTGGGTTAAAAAGTCCAAACCACCTTTATATCCCACTAACCACAATAAGTCACCAGAAGGGTTAAGTGTAAGACACCTTTAAAGAATATGCCAAGATTTAGCATTTACACCAGCAGCTATTCAAATGGAAAAGCTGCTTATTTTTGAAAACATATTCTAGGCCAGACAGAGATACCAACAAAAGAACCAAGGTGTCTTCTGCAGAAAGCCTTTTAAAAAAAAATCAAGATAGAACAGGAGAGAGATATTAAGACTGAAGTGACTACGATAAGGAACTGATTCCTTAAAAGAGGAAGACAGCAAGCAGTGGCTTCATCCAGTGAAGACAATTTCACAAAAGCTTATATTGGCCTCCTGAAGCAAGGAGTGAAAAGGCACAATGCCCCAGAACATCTCCTACAGGCAGAGCTGTAATGCTGATCCCCTTTACCTGGCCTTCGAGCCGGCTGCAGGCTGCCCATCGCCTGCTTGTACCGACGGCTCTCATCTTCTGCCACTTCAGTGATGTCTGAATAATCAACAGCATCCTCTGTGCTCTTAACCCAGCCTAGGAAGAAAAGAAAGCTTGTCACACAAAACTTTATCCTAATTTATATTAGTAACTGCAGACTTCACTAAGTACTTATGAATCCTTTGCTATGTTTCCTTTATTTAGAGGAACAAAACTATCTGATTAATATCTCCCACCAGAGTACTTTTCCCCTCATTCTAATCAAAAGCTCTCATAGCACTGAATGTTCCCTAAAAGACTGGTAAACAACCAACTTTAGCACAAGGAACACCTATCACTTACTCACTGAAACTGTTCAACAAGTTCAGAAATAAAAGTAAGAGATATTATAATACTGTGTGCTAAGTACGCTTCTTTAATCCAAACACAGACTGAACTTATTCATGGAGAAACAAGAAAAAAAAAAAACTTTAAAAAATTAAAGGGAACAAGTGCAAAATTTATCAGGAACTACTGTGGGATTCTGTTTGGCAAGATGGAGAAGGGAAGGCCTTTGACAGAGGGTCTCTGACCAGGGAACACCGCGCTATCCCCTGCAGACCCTGACAGCCCAGGTGCATTTTGTTCTCTCCGGCAAGAGCTGGGAGCCTGCAGCCCCTCTGCCACCCAAGCACAGCTATCCCAGCGCCAAACCTTCCTCGTCCAGGTGCGCTCCCTCGCTCTCGGCGCTCTCCTCCTCGCTGGCCGTGATCTCGGTGATGAGGTTGCCCAGCCCCAGCACGCCCAGCCCGGCCAGGTGCTTCTTGGATTCCTGGGGAGACCAGAGCTGGGAGGCTCCGACCGCCGGGCCGGGCCGAGCCCCTCGGGCGCCTGCTGGGTCCTGTCCCGGAGCCCGTCCCGAGCATCCCCCAGGACACCCCGGGACATCCGGAGACACCCTGGCTCATCCCGGCACACGCCGAGCACCCCGGTACATCCCGGCTTCACCCCGGCACACCCGGGCCGGCCGCGGACATCCCAGCACACACCAGGTCACCCCGAACAACGCCGGTACATCCCGGCTCGCCTCAAGCACCCCGGTTCACGCCGTCCCTCTGCCCGCGGTGCCTTCCCGGAGCGATACGGCCCTACCTTGTCGAGGACGCTGTCCCCTTCCAGCTGCCCCGCCTCATTGATGTTGCCGAAGAGGAACCCGGCCAGGGAGAAGGGCTCGGCGCGGCCGCCGTCCGCCTCCTCCTCGCTCTCCGAGTCCGACATCTCCGCAGCGGCCCCGACGCGGACACCGAGCCCGACCCGGAGCCGGAAGCGGCGGCGGGAGCGGCCCCGGGCCCGGCGCCCGCCCACAGCGCCCCCGCGCGGCCCCGCCCCGCGGCGCAGCAAGGAAGCGCAGACGCTCCGCCCTTCCCAAAAATTCCTTTATTGCCTCGAGGAATCGGGGTCTGGCTTTCCACAGGAAAGAGCTGCCTTGAGCACAGGTGCGGTACAAACAGCAGGGCGAGTTAATGCGACAGCCAGAGAGGTGAGGAAAGGTTTATTACAATGTAATTATGCATAATTTATTTTTTTAAAAAAAGAAAAAAAAATTCCTTTAAAACTGTTAGATGTAATACAAATCATTTTATAGCATAAAATCAAGTTGCCAGTGTATGTATCAGTACCACACTTCAGAGTCTTGGGCTTCCACTGCTGATGGGTGGTCCTTGCTGCCCACTCTGGGAGTCGGGACCCCCCTGAGATCCATCCACTCTCGGGATCAGCCCAAGCAGCACCAAGGTTTCTACAGAGTGAGGTTTAGCACCCGGAGACAAAGCACAGGGAGGTTCTTCTAGTTTAAATTTCATAGAAATAGCTAGAGCTGTAAACTGAAGAAAGCATTTCCACATCTAAGCACATCTCATTAACATCCTTTGGACACAAAATTCCTGAACTGCTCAGCTTCAGCTGTATTTAAAAAAAAAAAAAAACAAGTAGTTCAGAAATCATTCACAAAGCAAAGGTTAACATCTGTGTCTTCACAGTGAGTCTCTTCTGTGAATTAAGATACACACATTGCATCTCTATTCAGTAACAAACCAAAGGACCTTGAACAGTTCAGGAAACCCACACAGCTTAACTGGGTTTTCTGACCTCCCAAAACAAGACAAAATCCAGCCACGGGATTATGTGAAGTCTGTATTTGTCAACTGCCCACAAAAGAAAAATAAAGCTTGGGAGAAACAGAACTGATTGTAAACTGAAGCACTGGACTACTTACAATAAAAGGCACCAAGAATTTTAGGGGGAAGAAAAGGAAGGAAAACCACAAAAGGAGAATGCCCACTGAATGGAGAAGCTCGTTGGATTTGTCCTGAAGCTCATCCTCGTGAAAAACAGAGGCTGGAGGAAACCAGCTACAAGCCAGGACTTTTACTCCTGTCAGAAGGTGATAGAAATACAAAGCATCTAAATAACTAGGTACTCCAAAGCCAGTAAAAAGTCTCTGATGGTTCAAAGTTCCCTCTCTGCTCATTTTCATCACTGTTGCGTTATTCTCCTCAGTACTGTTGTGCAATCCATTTATTAAGTAATCTAAGTGGGGATAAGGTGTTCTGGCATAATGTAATCAACAGTGTAACCAAATCAAAGAAATTGATTAAGCAGTTGAATTTTATCTCACTGTACTCTCTTCCAGTTCACACCAGGATGGCTGCTTGTGAGCCTACAGAAATGGAGGGGCAGGGGTTGTGCAATAATACTTGCTCACAAGATTTCTCCTCCACAAAATGCTTGTAATCCAGTTAGGAATAACCACAAAAGACACAGGATTAAAAGATTTCAGCATGTAAAAAAGTAAAAACTTTTAAAAACAGTAGTAGCTTCAGTACAAAACTGCAAATATATGTAGCAAAAAAAAAAAAAAAAGTAGACTTTCAATTTCAGGCACTTCTTAAGACTAGTTCAAACATATCACAGACTTTTTAAAGTACATTTCTGAATAAAGCAAAGGTTATGGGCTTGCACCGGGGTCACTAGACAGTTGATTTAGGTCTGACCAGCATTAAAACAAACCATGTGCACTGGCTTAAATAAATACATTTTAAACATGATAAAGTCTATTTACTCAGTTACTGAAATTTACCTACAGAAAATAATCTTGAATTACAAGGCACAGAGTTAATTGCTGCCTGCAAGTCCAGCCTACACTACAGGCCTACAGCTAAAGCAAAGGCAGAACGTGGTAAGTAGAGGTTATCTCAGTGAATTCTCTACACCCTCACAGCCTTCAGGGCACTACAGTGGGAACCACATCTGGAACAGCACTTCCTCTGCAAGTGCAAGAGACACAAAGACACTCCAGGCAATGGCACTTGGTGAAGAAAAATATGCAGAGTCTGTAGGCTTCTGCAAACATCCTGCAGAACGGGTGTTTTGGTACTGCCTGTGCTCAGCGTTTGGAACCCTGTGTTGGTTCACTAACCACAGGTACCAGGGTTTGGATTAACTGCAGTTTATAATCTGTGGGTTGCAATTGGCTAAAGCAGCACCAAAATGAGAACATCTCAGATTAAAAAAACTGCAGTTAGTGTCAGCATCAGTTACACCAGCTGAAGAAAGGCACATCCTCTTCAAATAGTGGAATTAGGGCACAAATACGAACATTTCTATCCAAATAGTGGAATTAGGGCACAAATACGAACGTTTCTATCCACCTGGTATTTTTGCCAGCATCAGATAAAGCAAGGTCAAATTAACACAAGATCCCTAATAACCTTGTTGATTTTTTTTTCTGTTATCTTGCTAAAATGAGGCACTTTTTTTTCTGACCAGGGTATCTACACCAGTGCAGTTTTGCATGTGTGGGAATCACAAGAAAGCAAGTTCTGAATGACCAATTGAGGCTGCAGCCAGACAAAGACAGCACTGTCAACTTCAGACAACAAAGCCCAGTCCAGCACCAGTGGTTTCACACAAAGTATCTTTGAAGCATGCTGCTTTCATACCACGGAGCTGGAAGGTTGAGTCTAAGGAAGGGCTCATGCGCTCACTCCTCAGCTGGTCCCGGAACCACACATAAAGAACAGTGCACATCCTGAAAATAAAAGCCAGCTGCCACTTACTAGAGCTGCTAAAGAAGGTTAAAAAGTATGTAAATAGAATTTCAGTTAAAGAGTTTATAATAACTGAGCATCCAGGAGAGGAAAAAGCTGCCCAGGTAATCCTATCCAGTGACTGGCTAACCATGACAGACTGAACTGAAAACAGGAAGAAGCACGGGTTCCTGTAAACAGAATCTCCACATTTTCTGTCAGTCTTCTCACAGAAAAACAACGAAGGAATTTGCCATAAAAATCTCAGATGGTGGCCCCAAGAACGTTAAGAATTGAAGCAATTAACTCCTCAAGAGTGAACAGGCTGCTGTCAAGTCTCTGGGATTCCTCAAAGGGATTACACTGAAAATCTCATTTTGATCATCCCAAATACCTCAGTCAGCCTGAGAAGGTAACTGTAAAAACTTTATTCTCGGGGTGCAAAATCTCTTGGGACAGTGAAAAAAAATCTAAGTTTAGAAGATTAATGGAAGACTTGGATCTAAACTACTCTTCCACTTCTCCACCTCAAAACTATGAAAAGCACTCATTTGAGTGAGTCATCATTATTCTAAGTACCTTACATAAGGAGAAATCAGCTCCTGCTTCTATTAATAAATCATTGCAGGTATTCCCTAGGTCTTGCTCATTGCATTAACCATGCCTTATGCTAACTCTTCATACAATCAATCATGGTTCACTATAAGGTGAATCTCACTAATATTTCAGGCATTTTTGCAAGTAAACAAATTGTTTTCAAGCTTTAAATTGACAAAACAACTGGACAGCCAGACTTCTGTTTGTAAAACAAATTCAATCAGTAAATAAAGGATGGGAAAAGCAGCAGCTACATTTAAAGCAAAGAATTTGTGCTTTTCAGCAAATCTAGTAACTGATAGCTATCTAGTAAAGAAGTGGCTTCAAAGATGTCTCCTCTTTTATTTTCCTCCACTAAAATAATCAAGTGATCCCTGGAGAAGCTGGAGACTGGAACTTTAGAAATAAAGTAGGTATTTGACCTCTCAGTTGGAAAAAAAACCTTTTCTGTTTCAGTTTCCCTGAAGCAGTAAGACTGCAAGAATATTCATTGTATAAACCATTTCTGCTTAGAGCTGTTAGTGCAAGATGCAAATCTTCAATTTAACTCGTTAAAAAGCCCTCCAAGATTCTAGTCAACTTCCAACATCCATCACCCAAGGCGACTACAGTAAGACACATTTTCTTGTGTTCTTCTTTGTCACAGGATACAGAACTGCACGGACAGCTTCAGCAAACACCTCCCGAACACCCTCCTGATTCAATGCAGAGCACTCCAAATATTTGACTGCTCCAATTTGTTTAGCCAGTGAAGTCCCCTGCTGCGGGGTAGTGGGAGCCAAGCTCTGCTCTTTCAACTTTTTAACCGTTTCCAGGTCACTTCTCAAGTCTCTCTTCGTGCCCACTAAAAGGATGGGAACATTTGGACAGTGGTGAGAAACTTCAGGGTGCCATTTGTGCCTCACATTTGCATAGGAGGAGGGGCTGCCAATGGAGAAACAGATGATGAAGACGTTAGTTTGGGGATAGGAGAGCGTGCGCAGGCGGTCGTACTCCTCCTGGCCCGCAGTGTCCCAGAGATTCAGGCTGACTGTCCGGCCATCCACAGTCATCTGGGCACTGTAGTTGTCAAACACAGTAGGGATGTACTCTTCTGGGAAGGCATTGGTGGTGTAGCTGATGAGGAGACAAGTTTTTCCCACCGCGCCATCTCCGACAACCACGCACTTTATAGTCTGCATTCTTCACCCAGAAACAGAGTCCTGCACAAAGCAAGAAGAGAGGAGTTAGGCAAAGCACACTCAGTGGTGGGCATTTTAAACAGAAGCTTTACCAAGTGTTTCTAATGTAGCTGACCATTTCTTATCACATTCAGCGTCTCAAGCCATTCTGAAGAGCTCGGGGCTAGAAAGACAATAGTGAAATGGAGATGCAATGAGTTGAGAGCTAAGTGACAATTGGCTGCATTCCAACCATGTAAGTACAAATTAGCCAAATTCCCACAGTCTTGCCTTACTGCCAGACTGTTTCCCACAGGCAAAAGGAGAAGTCCTTAGAGGCACCTGCAAGTGGAAAGGGATTGTGACCCAGTAACAAGATACTCCATGGTTTGTAGGTTCACACATCCACCTCTGTACACATAAACACACTCCAACACTCACACTTGTCTACCCAGTCCACTGCCTAAACCGTTTACCACAAAGAAAGGTCCAAAAGTTATAAATAACATCAAGACATTAATTTCTGGGCTGCACTGCTACTGTTTACAATAATAATTCACTACACTCAGATCAATCAGTCCTGAACAAACTACATTATTTAGAGGACACCAGATAAAAGGTTCAGAAAGTAGCACGTTCAAGAAAAGCTGTTCTTTGAAATATAACTGGCCATAGGAACCAGTGACAGATTAGAATCCATAAAGAATTTTTCTAAAGAAGCCAAGAACAGATTACTCTCACTAATCACTGACAGAACAAGCAGGACTTAATAGGCTTGAGCTACTTGGTGTCCTCTAAATAATGAGCATGAGAAAAATACATGCCCTAAAAGATCAGCAGTCAAACAGCTCTCCTGGGAATTGTTATGCAGGAGATACTTGATGCTTAGAGGTTTTTCATATTCCTTTCCTGATATGTGAAGAGTAGGTTTGACAGTCAAACTGATACAGTCTAAAACACAATTAATTTTAAACTGTCATCACATGAGCAGCAAGAAGTTTGAAAATAGCATGGAACTAACTACAAGCAGTCATTTGTTGTACATTTCTTGTGTGCTGGAGCTTCCACTGCTAGCCTGAACAAGAAGAAACTTGCATCTGCCTTCTCACCCAAATGCCTTTGAGGTACTATCAGTAATCCTCAATTTGCAACCAGCAGAAAATACCTGCTTCAAACAGAAGAGAATAGTGGGAAGAACTTTTTAGCAGGGACTGTTACGATAGAACATGGGGTAACGGCTTTAAACTAGGAAAAGACTGATTTAGATTAGATAGAAGGTAGAATTTATTTACAGTGAGGGTGGGGAAACACTGGCACAGGCTGCCCAGAGAAACTGTGGCTGCCCCATCCCTGGAAACATTCAAGGCCAGGCTGCCTGAAGCCCTGAGCAATCTGATCTTGTTGAAGATGTCCCCGCTCACTGCAGGGTGGTTGAAAGGTTCCTTCCAACCTAAACTATTTTGATTGCATATTCCAGAAAGATCTCAGCTCCAACACCATCAAAGTAGCAAAGGGAATATAGGAAAATAAGCAACTTCCTCTTCAAGACCACCCAAACAAATCAACAATTCATTCCCATTTAAGTCTCAGCTTTGCCCTTTTAGACAAAGTCTTTATCTGTATCCACATTCTCACTGGGAGCACACATGATTCTTCTGAACTAAGTGAAAACAGGCTACCCGGAGCTTTGGCACAAAGCTGCAACAGGCTACTGGAGTGACACTGACTGGTCACTACGACACACAGTGCCTAAGGAAGTATCAATGTATGTACACAGACACTACAGAAACCCCAGTGGTTGCACATGGTGGGAATGAAGCACCTTATGCTGCTATTGCTGCCAAAGCCTGGACTGCAGCACACAGGGCAGGTTTTAAAGCCCATTCCTGCACTTACATCAAACCCCTGAAGTACCAGAACATGCTGTGCCACAAACCCTAGTGGTGACCAACACCACTGCTTCCAGAGCAAAGGTTTTTTCCCAAATGAACTATCTGTGCAACAGATAACTCATTTCAATCAGTCAGTAGCAAGTGACATCACACAGCAGAACTAAGTCAGCAACAAAAGTCTCATGACTCAAGAACGAGATACACAAAGCCTTTTACATGCCCAACTCCCAGTTTCTAAAATAAAAAAAATTGCAAACACTTGCAAACAGATCTCTCTTTAAAACCCAAACAAGCTCCTCCAAGGACTTACACCTCTTAAATCTCTATGCACTTCAGTCCAGAGCTCTGCACAGAATGAGAGGGTGTCCCCAAAGTGCACCCCAGCCTGCACATGACCGGCACTGGCTGGAGGTCATCACACCAGCACTGTCAGGCAGCACAAGCAGCTTCCTAAATGGATCAACTCCAAGGCCAGTGTATCCCAGACCATCCACAGCTAACACAACCTGATTCAAAATGTCTAATGAAACTGTGTTACTCAAAGATTACTTTGTTGGGGTTTTATTTAAGAGCTCATTACAGTTTCAATTCGGAAATCGCTAATAAAGTAACAAAAAAAGCCTGAAATATGAATGCTCTTTTCACAGCACTAATACCTTGAATTACCTCACTAAAGCTCGGCTTTTAGAAGAGCAACATTTGCAATGGGAAATAACTCCATGCAAAGCTGCCAAAGCATTGGGCAAAGTATTAACTACACAAACACAACTAAAGAGCTTGTAGGCTTTTAAGTATGATTCTCTGAAGGGCCCCTTTAAAGGAGGTTGTCTGAGCTGAAAGGAATCGTGTGTGGCATATGCAATACAGAAAAACAAACACACACCAGGATACACATTATTTGTATTGAAACACAAAATTTAGATAAATTATCAAAAAAAATAAAGAGTAGAAAGAAGCTACCCGACTCCAGAAAACTATCTTGTGAACAAGGGTAGTTTGGTTAAAGATTTATATATGGAAGACAAAGAGTTTTTTAATTTGAGTCACAACCAAGCCAACTAATATTACCTCTATCAGGTCTTTTCTACTAAATCCATGTACTGCTTTCTTTATAATGTATGAAGTCTCTATTTAGTTTTTCTTGTAAACAATTTACCCAGCAATAAAACTCTCATAAGACAGTAAAAAGCTGGGGTTCAAATTTGCATGGAAAATTCTTCTTATTTCTAAAGCACTCTTGAAGTTGGCACTGGATGCTATCTAAATATAAATATATATTGAAAAAAATCCCCATACTCCAAAAACAAAATTACCAACAAACATTACCAAGAGGAAGAAAATTGGTTTAGGGTTTGTTTGGGGTTTTTTCGGTGACTTCCAAAAGAATTTTTGGGGAAACTTTAGAAATAAATACTCCACATACAACAAGTAAAAAGAATTGAAAAAGAGAAAAATACAGATTAACATATGAACACATCAAAAAAAAAACCAATTTAGAAACAGAAAGCTGGGCACAAGGTTCAAAGCCAAGTTGAAAGGTTACGCAGCAAGAGAAACAAGTGAACGGAAAATCCAAAGTAGTGAGAGGTAATCCAGGTTGTTTAGTCCTGCCAGAGAAAGGACTTTTATTACAGTTGAGGTTCTAGCAGTTGCAGCAGAATGGGAATAATTTTCAAAATTAAATAATGATTTTTTTAAAAGCAACAACAACAACAAAAAAACCAAAACCAAACCAAAAAAAACCACCAAAAAAACCCACCCAAGAAACCTCACCAAATCACCCCACGCAGAAGTGTTGCGCAAAAATATGCAGATAAGAGTTATTTCTATCTTGTCCATCAATTACTTTGAATTAGAAAACTGGCATTCCCTGTTGGGGTAAGTTTCCTTCTCTGAAGATGCTAAGTCTGACTTCACTGCCTGCACACCTGGCACTTCCTCTGGAATGTGCAAGATTTCAATCAACATGTCAAGACATCATCTGAGGAGCTGCTCCTGTTCTGACCTAATTAAGCATTTTCTGGTATCATTAACGTGGACAGTTGGCTCTCCTGACGAACATTTGTTGGGGTAATTCATTACTTGGAACACTCACACAGAGTAACTTCATGTTGCATCAAAATTTTTTTGTGGGAGAGAAACAACTTCTAGATCTTCACTTTGAAGGGAAGTTCCCTGTCTGCTGAGCGAGGGAGAATACAGTGACAGAAAACAGACAGAAAACAGGAACCTGAATTCTTCTGTAGCTTTCTAGATTTATGCTTTTTATACTTCCTGCACTTCTAAAAACTCTTTGCAGAACTACTTCTTAGCAGGATATGCCTCTGCCTTTGCTCTGTTAACATCAGATGCCTCTTTGTTAGGCGGATTTTAACTTCGATATTGCTCTTTGATAAACTCACTCTCACTGAGCTTGTCAGGTCTTTCACTTCTCTCTTTACAGTTTAGATAGGGGCCCATTTTGGCCAAAATTGAGCAGAAAATTCTCTAGGAGTTCAGCTGAAATCAGCTGTACTGAGCTGTGTCGTTCTGCTCAGCCATCACATTTCATCAAGCCCTCACTGTTCTGGAGAACCAGATCCTGCTTCACCAGGGGCAGGCAGAAGTTAAGAAATCTAAATGATTTAATTGCTCATCTTTCAGTAATAAAAACTAGATCAGAGACGATTCACTCTGTCTGCCTGAAACGTGAAGTCAGGCAGGAACTTTCAACAAAGGACTGGGTGGATTGGGCAGTTCTAAATATATCACACCATCCTCACCCATGCAAAGGAGTTAATTCACATGTGCAGCTTACCCACCAGGCCTAGCAGGGAAGAGAAAGGGGCTCTCAGCAATTTAATCAAGACTCTGTTACTATCCCACAACAGCTCAGCTTACTCGCCATTGTTTTAGGCAAGTGCCAAAGGAGTGGAGAAGTGCCAGGCTTTCAGAATTTGTGCCAAGAAAGAGCAGGAAAAGTTAAATAGGAGACCTCATCCCTCCTATCCTTCAGCCACGAATGACCTACTTGGACTTCTCAGTGCCTCTCAAAGTTTTCACACCACCTTCTGTCCTGCCATTTACCTGCAAGAGAAACAAATCTGCAACAGTCTGAGTGGCAGCAGAGGGAGGAAAAAATCCACAAGGGAAGGCAGATTTCAGCAGCACAGCGGGAACTGTGCAATCCACCACTCGAGCTCCACATGAACAGAACTGAGGAAGCTTGCTCTCCGCAGAGCTCTTTGCCTATAAATTCAGCTCCCAAGCACATAACAGGAGTGTAATTCTCACTGATTGTTCCTTCAGTGTCAATGGTAGAATGCCCTTCATGCCTTTTAAAGCAAAAAGTTATTTCTAGGAAATAGAAGAAACCCCTCAAAACCTTTCAAATAATATTTTTAAAACCTCGACCTCTGTCAAATTAGGCTGAAATTGGTTTATTGATTTAAAGATTTTTTTTTTAATGGATGAAACACACATAAGCAATATTTCTTAGGAAACTACAGTGAAAATAAAGTCTTCTGCATGAGGTATTTGGGCAACTCAACCACACAAACCTCTTACTACAGGCACTCATCCTCCAAATTTTATAGGAGAGTAGTGATATTAGTGACCAAACATCAAAGACCTTAAATTCTATGAATCCAAGATATTGAATGGATAATTAGTATTTCCAAAGGACATGAGCTCATGAAACAGATGCACAGCTGATGAAACAACACTCTGACAAGGTGCAGCTGCACAGCCCACAGGAACCAAAACCCAAGACTTCAGTAGATATTCGAATCCAAATTCATGTGTATGAATGTGACATATATCCTGCCATAATCAAAAGCTGCAGAGTATTAAACTTGGATTTTCCTCCTGCAACCACATGCAGAGGCATGGATTCATCAAGACAGGGACCCTTCACCATGTATTTGAACACAAGTGACCCTCTGATGGTGAACACAGTAAAGGTGTAAGAACAGGAGCCAGGGCTGCAGGGTTCTGTGCCCACACCCACTACCTCACCTCCTGGGTGACACAAGCAACTTGCACAGGTCCTGGGACTCACAGTCAGTTCATAAAAAGTTAATAACCATGTCCTTCCCACCTTCCATAGATTCTGACAAGGCCTTAGTCACTACTGTTGGCCAAAAGAAACGAACAGTACCTCAGACATAAGGTTTTGTGGAGAGGTGTGTTAAGCACGTCGGAGGATGAATGAGAAATCCACTGTAAGCATCCTTGATTCCTATTTAGGGTAAAAAGAAAAAAAAAACAAACCTGTTAGTATGTCTTCCTATCATTTTTGTCACCTGGCATTCGCTGGCACTCTCAGTTGTAACAAAGCCACTGTTGTGTCTGAAGGGCAACGTTACACCAGGAAAATCTAAGCTTCTTTCCGTGAGGAAAAAAAGCCCCTCCACACTTTTCATTGGATTGTGCTTCTCTGATTCCTCCTCCTCCACCCCCAAATTTCACTGGGGGGGGGGGGGGGGGCACCAGGGCGAAGATTTAATAAAAAATAAAAGCACAAACAAGAATAAACAAAGAAAAAACCAAACAAAACCTGACCGAAAACAAAACCAAAACAAAATCAAACAAAAACCCCCAAAGGAAAACAGAAAAACCCAAAACACAGACACCAAAACAAACAAACAAAGAAACCCCCAAACAAAAACAAACAAAAATGCACTTAATCAATACCAGTTTTTTCAAAAGTACCTTTAAAGAGAGTTTTGGTATGACTAAGACAGGAGTTAATGCGTGCACTCAGTGTGTATTTTATCATGGCTTGTACACTACAATACTGCAACAATTGCCAAATCTCATTTGCATCAAGTATTGCAATTCTAAAATGTGAGCAAAAGTTAACAGAGTCATGGAGTCTCTCAGCAGTTCGTCGGATTTACACATTCAGGCAGGTAAAGTAAAAAATTATTCCCTGTAAAGGTATGAATCTTTTTGTGACACCAGATTGTGTGAAAATACCTTGGTCCCCAAAAGAATCTCAGCCTCACCACGTAAGCAAATCAAACCACACATTCAGCTTCCCCCCTACTAATTGCAAACCGCATATTTTATTGTTTTTCCAGGATCTGTGTAAAGTTCCTTTTTTGAAAAATATTTTAAAACCCTGTGAAATGGAAATATTAATCTAAAATGCCAAATATGTCTCATAATCTTTTAAGCTCCATGTAGAAAAACTGCTGTTCTGGTGAACAGTGGCAAACGGGCTCCAAAGTATGCCTTGGAGTGATGTATTTTACATGTTACAAGGAAGAGAACGTGAGCTTTTTAAAAATCAAAAAATAAGCTTGGGGCAAAGAGCTAATGATGCTGCCACAAAAACTACTGCGCCCCAGCCCAGGACGCACGTTGCAAGCATAAGGTATACATAAAGAACATTTAAATTAAAGAATGTAAAGCTTTTTTATACCTCAGAGTAATTATGGTGGGAATCACAAGTGTTTATAAAGAGTAAACAGATACCGATTACTCACTGGTTCTTGGAAAAAAAAAACAAAAAACAATAAAACCAGAAAACGACAGAGGAGAAAAAAACAGAGAGAAGTTCAGAACAAATGAAAAGCAGCATTGCTTCTCGGGATTTGAGATTAAGCAGGAACTCAGTGCAGGTTGTTATAAAACCGAAAGGCACTCCAGAAGAGAACCATTGAGCTGATGAAGGGGAGCTCCGCGGCTGCTGCTAAATGAGACAATACCTGGGACTCCTGGCATCTTTTAGGTCACCACCTCGCACTACTCTTCCTGAGACAGCACTTTGCCAGTTTTTAGAGAGCACATCCAACCTTTCTACCCTAACGTATCTTTCACTCTCCGCAGTGAAACAAGAGACCTTTCCAAAGGCTACCTCGTCCTGTGCCAGCTTTTTATGACACTCGCTGGGAGCAGAGGTCGCCTTAAATTTGTCGCGGTGCTCCTGATAGAGATTAGCATCAGCCTGCCGTTAGAACAGCCCGGCCCAACCTTGGCACACTGCGGGAGGGGGGAAAGCGCGACCTGCCCTGCCACGGGCCCATTCCCGCTTTCCGCACATCCCCGGAGCGGAGAAAGGCTCGGTTCAAACCCTTCCCCAGCATCCCTGGGCCCCCCGACGAGCACATTCACCTCGGCACACACCGCCCAGTGCAGACGCCGGGGCGCGCATCCCGCTTCCCAAAACGCTCTGGACACGGAGGAGCCAGCACGGCCACGCGGCTGCGGCCGAGGAGCCCCCGGTCCTCCCGAGCCGCCCTTCCCTGCCCCGGAGCCGGCCGCGTCCCGGCGGGACAGGTGCCGCAACAGCCTCCCCCGGGAAGGGACCCGCGGCGCCGGGGCCGGCAGAGGCCGCGGGCCGCGCCCCGCTGTCAGCGCGAGCGGCGGGGCCGGGCGCGGAGGATGTTCCGGCACCGCCGGGCGGGAACACACGCGGCCACGCGCGGGGCCCGCCGGGGCCGCTCCCCCGCCGCCCGCCCCGCGGGCTCCCCGGGCCCCTCCGCTCCTCCGCCCGCCCCCGCGCCCCGGAGCCGCCTCCCCGCGCTCACCTCCGGCGCGGCCCCGCGGCCGCCGCTGCTCCCCGCGCGCCCGCGGACCCTCGACCCGGCCGCGCCCCGCGCCCGCCGCCGCCCGCCGCGCGCACGCGCCCTGCGCGCCGCCGCTCCCGCAGGAGCCGCCAGGGGGCGCCGCCGCGGGCGGTGAGGGGCGGGCGGAGCGCGGGGAGCGGCGGCCCCGGCCCCGGCCCCGAGCGGAGCGGAGCGGGGCATCTCCTCGGCCCGGCCCGGGGGCTGCGGCCGCGCTGTAGTGCTCCGATGCTCCCATCCAGCCCCGCCATCCGCCCCGCTGCCCGGCGCCGGCAGCAAGATCTTGCAGATGCTGAATTAGTTGTTTTGTAATTACGCGTTGTCCGAATATAGCTTGAGCGAGGGGGTTTGGTCTGGTTTTGGATGGTTTCTCAGTTGATTCACTTCAATATCCATGAGCAGAAATACGCACGCGTGTCTCTGTGTACGGCCACAATCGCGTAACATGCATCCTTAATAATGACAACATATCCTTAACAAAGATAATGCAAGGAAAAGGAAAGAATGGCAAAACTGAGTGATTGCTTTTGCTTTCTCTACACAAGACCGTGCAATTAAGTGGCTCTGTGGCAGAAGATGGTCGGGTTTTTCACACGGGTGAACGCTCCGCTCCCGTTCCCGGCGCTGTGCCGCGGCACACAGCGCAGCGCCCGCGGACATCCCCCGCCTCCGCAGCCTCCGCCCGGCCCGGGGCGCGTTCGGCATCGCCCGCCGGTCCTGCCGGCGGTCTCACGCCTGTAAGGGGCTTTGCAGGGGACGCCACGGCTCCGCTGGAACTGCCGGCGGCGGTGACGTTCCCGTGTCCGCAGTCACCATCTCCCGACAAAGAGCCACAGGGCCCGGCTTCCCCAGCGCCGGGAGAGGGAGAGGGTAAGAGCTTACACTCAGCTCAACCCGGGGCTCAGCAACCCTCAAGAGGGGCAGGGATGGCGGTGTCCACCCTCAGAAATGCCAGGGTCAGGCACGGTGCCGGGCTCTGAACACCCAGTCCCCCGGGACACCGAAGGTGCAGGCACGGGGACTCCTCCTGTTGTCCTGCCCCAGCCAGGTACAGGAGAGGAAGTGACAGAAGGCAGGGTTTGGCCCGCTGATGTTTCTTAAGCGCCCGTCACGGATTTCAGAGGACAACCTTTGCTCTGGGTGTTTATTAACCGTCCCTTCTGACCCGGGGAGAGGCCTTGCTACAGCCTGCACACGGTTCTGGACTAGGTCTGCTCCTCTGGAGCTGGTGCCAAGGTGCCCAGCAGCTCAGGAACCAGCACTGCTCAGCTGCTGAAGCACTCGGCCGTCAGTTACTCGGTGTTATCATATCCGGTGTTCCCATCTCCAACTCTTCGTCTTCCTCCTCGGACCAACTCAAGCTGTCATCAGAGTCCTCATCCTGCACAGCCCCAGGTTCGTCTGTGTTTGCAGCTTCCTTCTCTTGCTCACCACAGGACTGCAATTTGCTTTGGGGGAGCTCCAGCCTGGCCCAGGAGCCAGGGCTGGCTTTGCAAAGAGTGATCTCCACCTTGGCGGGGACCATGCTCACAAAGCTCTTCTCTACGTCAATGGTCTGGAGAGAGGGAAAGGGGCAGTGAGCTGGGCAGGGGAGGGCAGGCAGCACACGCTCAGCCTTTCCCTTACTGGCAAAACCCTGCCAGAGGAGAAATCTCCTCCTGTGCCAGGAGAAGTCTGGGCTGCAGCTGAGCTGAGCTTCACACTGTTATGTCAGAGCAGCACCACAGTGCTTGTAGAGAGCTCAGGAGAGCTCAGCTCGCCTCAGCCACAGGCGCAGCTGCGGCTCAGCCTCTCCCCAGCAGCGAGCTGTGCTGAGACACAGCCATACCCACACCTGTCAGCTCCCTGCTGCCTGCAGGCACAGGCAACACACACCACAAATACAGACAAGAAATGCACATGCAAATTCCTGAGCCTCACTGCTGCTCCCCAGCCAGCAGGCAGCTGAAAAATCAGAGTCTCACTGCTCAGACCGCAGCCTGCCCGCAACTCACAGCAAGACTGTGGGGGAGACGGGGACCTGCTGGGCCAAAGAACATTTGGGGCAGCCTGGGACCAAATTCAGAACACCTACCGAGCTGGCAGTGACCTCCAGCTCTGACCTTAGCCCTGGATCAATCAGTGCAGCCACCTCATCCTCCTCACAAGCCCTAAGGCATTTCCCAGCAGAGATGGCTATAAATGCCTGCATCTGTACAACTCGGCCCAGGATGAAGAGCACAGGCTGCCTCACAGCACTGCAGCCCAGCCCCACACAGACTGCTGGAACAGGGAAATCAAAGCAAACAGGATCTTACCCCCCAGAGCTCCAGTTCTGCCCGGAAAATCTTATTCCCTTCAAAGATGACATGAGCCTCAAGCTGAAAGATCAACAGAAAATTATCTGAGACGGTAGTGCAGCTCTGCCAGAGCTCTTCCCCCAGATAGTGCAGCTGCCTTTCAGCACCATATTGCATCCCACATCCTGGCTCCAGTATAATGGTGATCCCCTCAGCACCTGGCAATGTTTCATCCCTTTCAGGGCATGACAGGTTCACCTCTGTCATGGGTCAAGGGATTCAAGGCCAGCAAATCCACCCATTGAGGCTGAAAGCCAGAGTTGCCAGGCAGATGCAGCAGTGAAGCCATCAGGCTCTCAGCTCAGGGATGGCAGGTTGGCAGTGCCAGCCCTGCCTGTAGCAACAGACCAAAGAGGCCATCAAAGAGCCCCAGGCACCCAGCTGGCTCCTGGCTCTTCAAATTCAGGTGGTGCCTTGAGGGTGTCCATCCCCACCCCACTCACCACGGTGCGATTGGCCTTCACGCTGCTGAGGGCAGGCAGGGGGTTCTTGGCATAGACTGTCACCACCACCTGGCTGCTGGTTTGGTGCCAGTCCTGCCGGCACAGCACCGCCTTCTTGTCCTGCCGAGGAGAGGAGCCCATCACGGCACAGCTGGGGCTCAGGCACCATCAAACAGAGGGGATGTCTGAGCCAGAGGATGCTCCCTTGCACATCTCCTTTGTGCTGGCTGGCACCAGCTAAGCAAGAGCAAACCCTGCCTTTTGTGCAGGTTTTTGAGGGGAGATAGTTCAGGCAAAGGTGGGCAGCCCCTGCCATGCTGTCCCATGCAACATGGGACATCAGTGCTTGAGGTTCCTCCAGGACACGTTAAGGTCAGAGACATCCCCTTCTAGTTCCAGAGTCACTCTGCTATGCCCAAGCTCCTAAGTGCTGTGCACAGTCAGGGAACTCAGCCTGGAGGGCAATGCAGAGGCTGTTGCTGGACATGGATGATGCCACCATGCTACATTTGGGAGTCAGATGAGCCCCAGCTGGCCATGTTTCACCTTTGTCCACCTTGTCAGCACCACAGGCACTGACAGGCCTGTGTCCCCACCAGGCTCATTTCTGACCATCACCAGGAGACAAACCCCCTGCAGCCCTTCCACACTGCCAGCCAAAGAAATGCTCCAGGAGGAGTCCTGGCCCCAGACTTAGGTGACAATTAGTACAAAACATCTGCATCACAGCATCACAGATCCTTCACTGCAGCCTCCTTTACATTCAGGATATGTTTTCTGCTCCAGGACAAAGAATGGATTGGGCTCAGAGAGTGTTGCTGGGAGCAGTGCTGACTCAGAGGAACACAGTACACTTTCAGGGTTATCCTGGGCTCTTTTGATGCAACTTTCCCAGCTCAAGCCTGTTTCCAGTCAAGAACTTTCCTAGGGAAAATTACACACACAGAGTACTGAGAATTGGGACCTTCTCACTGCTGCCCTACCACAACACCCTGTTGGTATAAGGATGAGATCCCTCCTGAGAAGCAGCTGCATAGGGAAAGCTTCATTAAAGCCAAATTTCAGTTATCTGCAATCATCTGTCAAAGCCTTTGGGGTTTTTTGCAGAACTTTTCCTGTGCTCAGCCACCTGTCTCTATGTGGCAGCCTGAAATGCTGGCTATGCTGTGTCCAGGGCCAGGTCCTGCCTCGTTCAGTTTCCCATTGTACATCTGCCCATTGGGTGTGAGAGCTGACACATCTTGTGAATGCAGAGCAGCATCGTAAAGGGCAGATGGGTGAAGATTAGGCATTCAAACCCTGTGCAGTCATCTGTCAGTAATTATGAATATTAATACAATTAAATGCAGACACCTGTGTGAATGCAGAGCAAGGGAAGGAACACTCTCAAATGCCAACAATGCCAATTGCTCACATGAGTTGCCTCTGCTGAGAGCCCCCTTACCTTCTTTTCTGTCCAGCAGTGACACCCACGGCTGCAGCCTGGCTGCTCCATGAAGGCACTGAAGTCCGTGGTTTTGATTCCACAGCAGCTCCAGTACTTCATCCTGAGGAGAGCAGGGTGACCTGAGTGGGGAGCGCACACAGGAGCAGGAGAGGGGACCACAGCAGGGTGGGGGGGAGAGGGGCTCGTAACCAAGAGCTCCCCCTGCCCACCTGTCCCCTTGAGGGGTGTCACCCACAACTGCAGTGGCCATGCTGCTGGGGCCACACAGCCTTGCCATGTCGCATTTTCAGCCCTTGGCAGGGTCAGCTTGCTCTCTGGAAAAGGATGGTTTCTTACCCCTCATGGAAGACAGGAACACCAGGATGAAACGTACAAACCTCTGTGTTACTCTCCGGGCCTTGGTAGATCTGTGGAGAAGGAAGCAGAGGAAAGTTCTGTGTCTCTGGCACAGACGTCCACTCATCAATGCCCATCCATGTAGAGGGCACAGCACAATGCCCAACATCACCCTTTTTCTGGGTCCAGCATCTGTGAAGACTCACTCTGGGACCCATGCCCAGCCAGCAGCCCAGCACTCGTCCCTGCTCCTTGCTGGCAGGGCAGCCACCCCAACCTTGCTGTGACCACAGTGTCACCCTGTGACCCCGTCAGCAGCCCTTCTGCACCCTTCTCTCAAACACAGCCTGCTCCCAGCCCAGGGCTTGGTAACACAAGGACAGTGGGCAAGTTTAGACACCACAGAAACTCACTCTGAAGTGCAGGAGGTCTTTTGTCATTCCTGTCCTTTCCCCTCCTTCCCAGAGCATGTCAGTCTTATGTCCTCATCTACCTCCTGCCTTTTGCTCCCTGCCTGCTCCGTCGCTCCTGCTTTCCTAGCAGTTCAATCCCTCAATCCCTCCCACTCATCCTCGAGGCAGGCAGCGTTCCACAAGGCAGCCTCGGGCAAGAGGCAAAGTGGGCTGTGCTGCATCAGTTCAATGCAGGTGGGAATTTTTCCACATGCATTTTGCCTGTATGTCCAATCCTGAATATGTGCTCTTTTTCACTGCAAGCAATCAGCAGCAGTGAAACACAGATGTACCACCAGTCCAGAAGCCTCTTGCAGGAAAGTGGCTGGGAGGTGACAGAGGTGGCTGCTCCCAGGGTGGGATGAAAATGCGGAGCAGGTGGGCACTGCCACCTTCCACCTGCCTGATACCTTGCCCTGCTCCTGGGCCTGTGATGATCCTGGCCACAAGGCACAGGCTGGGCAAAGAGGGAACCCTGCCAGGTACTCACCACCTTGCAGGCTGCATTCTTGCACATGGTGCCAGCTCTCACCTGGGCAGCCTCCTCACCTGCGAGAGCAACACAACTTCACCCAGGAAAAACACTGCCATGCCTGCCCCCAAATCCTGCCCCAGCCCTCTGCCAGCTCCCCAGCTGACCACAAATCATCCCAATGTGCCTCCAAGATGCAGTTTTGCAGGTGGCTGAACACGCAGCACACACTGACTGCACTGAGCCTGTTATGCAAAACCCCGTGCTGAACTTGCTGTGTGCAACCCCAGTGCCATCCATCAGCTTGTCCCCTACCTGTACAACTGCTCTGCAGTGTCTCATCCTTGGAGGACAGGTTCAGTTTCTCCAGTGCCTGCTCCAGAGACCTGGATACTTTAATTGGCAGCAGTTGTCTTGGCTCATCAGAGCTGGGAAACAGCAGCAGCAAAGGCCGAGTGGGTTTTTCTGTGATTTAAGTGTCATTGCCTCTCCTGAGAGAGCAGCAGGGCAGGACAAATGTAGAAGTGACAGGGCAACACTGTTAGCTGAGCTTATCTCACCTTGGTCTTTCCCGCAGCATCTTCTCAGCTGATTTTGGTCCTTGGATGATATGCTCCTCCACTGGTTTGGCCTTTGGCTCATCTGAGGTCTTCCCTTGGTTGAAAGGCTCAGGGGGCTTCTCCTTGCTGTGAAACCCCTTTGTGCATCCCTGAACAGCAGAGACAAGCCTGATGACTGCTTTGTCCTCCTCAGCCTGGTGGCTGCTCCCAAACCCTGTGAGTTTTCATGATGTGGTGGCTCAGTGTCCTGCAGAGATGGGTTCTGACCTTGCACTTTGGGAGTAGCGCTCTTATTTGGAGGCTCCTTGGAAGCAAATCCCTGGCTGCAGGGCAGAAGGGACATCCCTGACACAGGACAGGAATGGGACAGGACTGGGCAGGGGCCAGAAGGAGAGGATGGAGGAACAGTGGGTGCATTTGGGCTGGCAGGTCGCTCACCTTTATGGAGAGGAACTCAGAGAAGTCCGTTGTGCGTTTCTTGCAACAAGACCAGCCCTAAACACCAGGACATGACAGGCTGGTCAGGTGTGGGCAATCCTGCGGGGCACAAGGTCACTCCCTGCAGCTGCAGCCCCAGCTCCTGCCCCACTCACCTTCAGGGCATCGTGGAAGATGGGGACACCTGGGTGATACAGGCAGGAGTCTGAAAAGGGAAAACCAGGCAAAAGCTTTCAGGAGAAGTAATCCTGCCCACGAGCCACCTGCGACCGCCAGCAGCTCCGGAGCCAGCTCCTGCCATATGGGCTGCCTGCGCTGGGCTTGGCAGCTCGGCTGCAGCACGGCAGCCGAGGCCACACTCCGGGAAAGCAGCACACATTCCCCTTCCCTCTGGCGCACACGAGCCCACTCACCCTCGGCGTTGTGCTCGGGATCAAACCTCTGCCCGCAGCCCTTGTTGTAGCACAGCAATGCCATAGCTCAGGCGTACACGCAGTATCCTTCACTCCTTCCACAGAAATCCCATCAGTTTATCCCTGCCCGGGATCTCTGCTCCGCTTTCCCACTTGCAGCCCAGGCGCCGGGAGGTGGCTTTGCCTATCTTTGGAGGCAGCTGTGGGAGGTGGCTGGTAACCGGAGACCGGGCTAAAGATGGACAGGGCAGCTGGTGGGGCTTGGCGCCGCTGTTATCTCCACAGGCATTCCTGTGCTGGCCCTGTGCCCAGCAGAGGGAATGGGCACTGCAGGGTGGCCCCGCGCCCGGGGTGTGCAGAGGTCCTGTCCCAGTGCCTGCCATCCTGCCAGCATCCGTCACGGAGGCATCGGCATCCCCCAGTGCTCACACGGGCGACTCGACCAACCGTGCTCAGCTTCTGTAGCATGTACGGAAGCAGCTGAGAGATCCCTGAAACTGAAGGGGAGAGAATTCCCAGAATCACAGGGCAAAACTCATGCTGATCCGTCCCAGCCCCAGAAGGCACAAGCACCTGCTAAACAGAGGCACCAGCAGACCAAGGTTGTGCATGTGGACAAGACATCTTTTGATGCTGCTTTTTGTGCAGCTCAGGAGTAACACAGTGGTTGAGGGAAGGTTCTTAGCCAGACGTGAGAAGCAGGATACAGTGATTATGTGGGTGATTACTATTAGATTTATGGCTAATACAGTTTTTAAATATTGCCAGTGCAGTATCTAAATAACAACTCTACCATCCATTACAAAATATGGTGCTATATGGGAGTGGTCCCTCCCATTGAGTCACAAGCTTCAGTGAGACCCACTCACTTTCTAAACTTCTCAGAGAAGTCTTGGTGTGGTTCAGTCCACTTAGTCTCAGATTTGGTTAGAGTCTATGCCTATTTGGTTACAGTCTAAAGTATTTTAATATTGGCAGGTTTGGCTAGAAACATACAGATTTACAGTCTTTGGCCTTGCAGGATTCACAATTACAAAGCACTAAGGCACCTTTGGAGCTACTTTAGGATTTTATCTCTATATTTGACCAGATCTTACAACTTTTCACTATTCCTCCAAAAGTGAGTATTCTGTGTGTTCCCTGTATTCTAGATGGACGTACCCTGCAGGTGTCCCCAAGGTGGGGGGAGGGAAGAGGGGGGGAGGCATGACAAACAGCACCCAGAAGCTGCCTGCGACCTTGGGAGAGCAGTTTGCATGGTTGGCCCAGACTCCAGCAGCATTTTATACCCCTTTGCAGGTTGATGTGCACCACAGTCAATCACAAAGAGCTCAGCTCCCCCGTCTCTGGAATACATTAAGCATGCAAGTATTCAGTGAGTTCCTCCTGCAAAACCCACCTGATGCTTTCATGTTATCTTAGGACAAACTATATTGCCCAGCAGAGATTGTGGAAAGGGAGAGGGAAGGACACACACACAGACTCACACCTGACTATCCTCCCTTGTCATCACACCAGGGATGAAAATTGTTCCCTGGAAGATCATTGTCATCACAGAAGAATACAAAATGTTACTCGGGTCCCCTGTACGCACAAGGGGTTTACTCAGACTCCCTGCTCCCCCTTCTGGGACCCAAGAGTTTTCTTCTACAAACAGGAAACCCTCCTGAGATCAAAGGTTTTACTTAGTTCCTATAAGCATCTAAATCAAATATTTTCTTTGTGCTGTTCCTGTTTGCAGGGACAGCTGTTTCCTGGGTGCTGCCCTGACTTCCAGGAGCACACAGCATCTGGGAACCATTTCTGTTCAGGAACCAGGGTCAATATAAGTCCTTGGCACTATCAGACAGTACAAAGAACAAGTCCTGCAGGCAGAAGATGCCCAGGGAGTCTGCTCAGGAGGTGAGCCCACAGGGTCTGCCATGGCTGATGCAACCCTAATCCTGTCCTATGATGTTTGTTTAACCTACATAATCCCTCTACAAAGCCTGAAGAATTTTCTATCATCCCAAGGGCATGTCCAGGGTTCAGAGTTAGGACGAACTGTTGCCAGATTTCTGGAGTTTATCAGGGAGATGACTCCAGATTATTTCACACGGTACTGCTACTTCACCTCCAGCTCAGTTCTGCCACCCCCACCTTGAGATGCCCCAGCCAGCAGCAACATCTGGCTTTCCCTTGTCAGCTCCTTAGCAAGGAGCCAGCCCTGCTGCAGGGGAGGATGTCTATCACTGTCACACCTCTTTATACCTGGGTCACCTGTGTACAAATGTACATCCACCCAAAAGTTGGGAGGGAAACAGGAGGGCACTGGGGAACTTGTCACACCAGCATGAGCCATGTGGCTTCAAAGCACTGTACTGCCTCAGGACACAACTGACCCAACAGTCCCAAAGGTGGGTAAAAAAATGCTGCTGGCATCCAGAGCCTCTGCTTAGGTGAGAAAGACCACTGGGGACCCAAGACGCTGGGCAGAGGCCTGTGACAGGAGAATTTGCCGTCCTGGGGGCTCAGCAGAGCTATAGTGTTTCAGACCTCCCTGTTCTTTCCACGAGCTGTCAGCAAGGCTGCAGCTGTCACTGTCCCCGTGCCAGTGAGAATATGGAGCTCAGGTTACTCTGCACACCTCAGAGGAAACGCTGAGAGGATGATGTGGCTGGCACACATCGCAGAGATAAACAGCAGGTATCCAGGGGGGGACTGTGGCTGAGGCAACTCTGTACTCTGCACCTGAGAAAGGAACTGAGCTCCCAGCTGCCAATTAAAAATAGAGCCTGTTTGCTTTATGCACACTTAATTTCATATACAACAGAACGAGAAAGGAAGTAGAAAAAACAGAATAAATGATTCTCAAACCTAGCTTAATGTGTTTGCCCTTGAACAATCAGGGTCAGTGTAAAACAGCCCTGCAAGGTCCTGGGGAGAACATGCTGGATACCTCCAGGGAAACAAACCCAGCTCATCCCTGACCCTTCAGCCATTCAGGATGCCCTGTGGAGCTGGGGTAGCAGCAAGGCACTGCATTTCTAAAGCACAGAGTAATTCCTCCATACAAAAGGCTGGTTAGGTGAAGGGAAATCCCTGACAAACACAGTAATGATATGTATGCAGCAGGCAGGATGTTTTATTTATTTGGGAAATAAAATCTTTCTCAGCAGAACATGTGCTAAGCAATTCTACAGCAGTTCTGCCTGGCCACTACTCAGATAACACTGCTAAGGAGTTACATAGCACCTGTCCAAGGGGCCTGAACTGCTTGTACTCAACAGTTCAGAGAACAGGTTTGAAAAAGACCAGAAAAATACCAGAAACTGGAGTATGGGCAATCTTCATCCCTCCAGTCAAGACCATTGTTCTTCTGCAGCTTGGGTTATTACAGGACTATTGCTGCAACACTTCAGTCTCATTGAACAATTACAACTTCAAACTGGAACCAGCTACCCCAGCTGACAACGATTTTCTCCCTGTAGTTCAGACAGTGTCTTGCTCCAGAGATAATTCAGTTTCCTTGGAGCTGAGCTGCTCCTTCAGGAGTTCATTCACTCTGAAAGCACATGCAATATTCCTCATCAAAAAGTGCACTTTAGTTCTCAGTTGGAACCAGTCTGAAGAGAAGAGTTCAGACTACTTCTAAGACTTAGTTGTGTGTCACTAGCTGGCATCCTGAACCAAAATCTGCTGGCTGAAATACCCTGAACTGGCACTGGTGTGGGGTTTTAGCAGCTCTCTCTTCGAGGGTTCTGTTGCCTTAAAGCAAGGTCACTCTGAGCTCAGTTAGAGCAGAGTGACCAAACTGTAGGGAGGGAAAGTGCCCCAAAACCAGCATTGTGCCCAGCTGAGCTCCTTGCTTTCTTACTCTGCTTTTGCTTATGTCTGGCACTAGGTACCCAAGTCACAACCAAGAGAAGAGAGAACGATGGCTCCTTACAGCAAGGCCATAGAAAATCACATCTTCCTTCTTTATGCCCCCAAAGGTAGCTCACTCACTGGACAAGTAGTTTAGTGCATGCCATCACTTGCAGCTTTCTACGATAAATTACAGCTGCTTGTGAGAGGCACTGTGCCAGGAAAACAAAATGAAATGTTTGTCTACTGCTTTGATATGACAAAATTATCTACATACCAGCTGGATTTTTCAGATTTATCTTTGAATCTTCCAAATGCAGTTGCTATTGTTAAAGAGGAAGCTGCATAAAGCACAAGTTATAACTTCTGAAGTCCACAAATGATGGGGGTTTAAGGCTAAGAGCAAAGTGGTAAATTGCTCATCAGTCCTTGGTGTGATATGAACTGATACTGGAGAACTGCATCTTAAACCAGCTGATCAAATATGACAGCAAAAGGCAAGGGTTTCTCTTCAGTAGAGTCGAAATATTTCATCAGTCTGCAATTACATAACAGCCAGCACTCTGGAAAGGGATGCAGAGGGAAGCATTCCCTTCTGCACAGTGGCTGAATCTCAGCACATCACCACAGTCCTGTGAACAGCCCAGCCTCAGGAGCTGCACTCACCACCTGGAACAGGCAGTGCACATACCAACACCAAACCCCAAAGTGCTTCAGCAGAGCAAGGAATTGCTCAGCTGTAAATGCTTCTGCTCTACAGTCAGTCTGTCCTTGACACATGCCTCTGAAAATCTCAGTAAAGGTTTGCTTTACAATTTCCTTACCCAGTTGCAGGTTTTCAGCCTCCTCCTTTAAAGCAAATTAAGAATAGTTACCTCTAGCATTCACACCAGAATTTAGTTTTCTTCCTTTGCTGCCACTGGCTCTTTAATTTAGATATTTAAAATCTTGTTAGATGGGCTTTGAGCAGTGCTAAATTCCTCCTTCCCCATGATTTCACACACCCTTTTCTCCCAGGAAAAGGCAGTAACCAGACCCATCCTTAGCTTATGCTTGCTCAGGATTGAGGCAGCAGCAGGGTGATGGTGAACATCTGAGCTCTGCTGTTTCCCTAGGACAGCAATTCCTCCTTGGACTGCTCACTAACACACAAGCCAGCTGAGCAACACACAGGTGAAGGAGGTAATACACCTGGGTGCAACTTCATGGTTTCTTCTCCTGGTATTTCACACTTCAGAATTAAACAATGTACTTACCCAACAGCTGTGGCACTACTGAGTATCTGCCAGCCTCATTCCAGACACAAGTGGCAAGAAGAGATCCATCCTCTCCAAAGGGCAACAGAAAAGCTGATCAGCAATCTCACTTATTTGAGATTTTGCAATAGCGAGCTGTCCTAGCAAATGAGCCAGGTGAAAACCACCACCAATCTCTTCATAGCTCACAGTCAAGCTGATAACCACCACTAGATACTGTATCACCTCAGCAAACCAGCTGCAGATGCTTTCAAATGTGGAGAACAAATTAAGAAAGAGCATTGGCTGCAGCCTCTCTTCCATACATCTTATCATCCAATTCCAGGTTAATTAAAAGCCATCCAAAGACAGGGTAAACTCCAGAAGTGATTATCTCATCTTCCCCTACTTAAAGAGTACCTACAGAACTAAACCCCAATTTAAGGTTCTTGCTTTGGTAACATTAGGCATCGCAAAATGTTTTCATCTTCCCTATGAATTCACAATTCTTCAAGGCACCTCCTTATGCTTTTAGGCTGTAACACTTTCTCCTCCCTCCCTTTCCCACCTAAATTTATTTCTAAGTGTCCCCCTTTGCGGTCTCAACTCTAGAGACTCAGTGTGAGAACACAAGTCACAGAAGGCTCCTGTCCCTACAGACTCCTTTATGTATTACACCAGATAAAGCATTCCTGTTGCCATCAATGGTCACCAGTGAGCCCTCTCCTTCCTATCCCAGCACAGGAGTTCTGGGAACATCCCAGCCAGAGGCATCAGCAGCACAGAGCAGAGACAGACAACTCTGTACTCTGCACCTGAGACAGGAACTGAGCTCCAGGCTCCCAGCAACACACGGACAAGTTTTGCACCTCGCCTCTCTGCATCCACAACAGACACGTCCCAGGTGTGTCAGCAGCTCCTTTTCTATATTCTAACCTGATGAAGCTGAAGGTCGCATTCCAACACACAAATAAAACTCATTCTGTGAGAAGGAAAACTGTTAGAAAATTCTCAGGGGTTGAACACCCTCTTTACAGAGCTATGCAAGAACAACTTTCATGCCATAACCTGAAGCTTCATTAAATTCAATCCACATGTAGACATTTGTACTAAAGAAACAGAAGAGACAAAACACCAGATAAAAAAGGCTTAAAATCCACTTTAATAATGCATTCCTGTAACATTCCTCAGACAAACTCAAACTTTTTAGTGGGACAATTACAGTTTGTGTTCAAACAGTTTACACTAAATGAAAAATCTTGTAGTACTTCTACACAAAAGACAGGCAAGGTTAGGATTATACAAACATTTGTTTCAGTTAAATCTTCAGCATGAGATACAGTATCTTTATCCAATAGATTGTACTTTACTACCAGTAAAAATAAAAGAGATACAACACGTTATCAAAAAAATCCATCCGAACAAGAACCTCCCAGCCATACAGGCTGCACGACTGTCAACTACTTCAAAGAAACAAATGGTCCAGGTAAAAAGAGTAGCTAACAAGTTAGGAGGAAAAAATAATAATAAAAAAAAAGAATAAGAAACAAACAGAATCTCCCCCAATTCACTACATGACGGATCATTTGGAGCTATATAAATTTACAAAATCATGGGAGCTGCAAAGTACCCAAACGCTGCCCTAGCTCTCCAGAGACTTCCCTATGCTCTTAAGCAAGGTACACTACACTAAAAAAATGCCAAGACATACTGAAATTTTATCTAATTTAGTCTCATGATTTCAGCTACAAATAGGAAACCTGGAATAGTCAAGGCATTAGGGTCCTTGCAAGATTTTACCGTTACTGAACCACGGCAGCCTCCCAGAATCCATTTTTCACTTTGAAATTAGGAATGCACCACATGTAATTTTCTAAAACCTTTACCAGTCAGACTGCACTCCCCTTGTCCTAGAGTGGCTTTACCAAAACAGGCCCTAATTAACTATCTTTAAAATGTCCCCCCTCCCCCCCCAAGTTGAACCCTGTGTGGCCTGCCAAAATTTCTTTCTTTGGGGCATACAGGGGATAGCTTAATCCTGTTAGTATCTGCGACGCTTGTTAGGGCCAAAATCCCCCCCTGGATTTCCTCTGTTGAAGGCAGGCGGGTTCCCTCCCATCGCTCCAAGGCCTTCCATGGCTCCACCCTGGCCGAAGCGGTCTGGAGGTGGTGGTGGAGTCTTGGAATGAGGACAAATGCAGAAGGCACAGGGAGAAAAACAAGGAAGAACAAAGGGCAGTTAAAAGCCATTTGAGTTGATTCAAATTCTACCAGGATTCCACAATTCCAGCTGACCTCACTGCAAGCCTTCACCCCACCAAAAACATCCCCACAGTCCCAAACGTGGACTGACAGGACCATTGCAAACAAAGTCCCTTTCCCCACACAACCTGCAGTCAGACATACTGGGACAGTGTGCACCACCTCACAGACTAGGGCCCTGCTGAGCAGCAGGTGAGCCATCTGAACTCCCTTTTCCACTCCTGGCTTCATCTTCCCCCTTAATTTCTATGTGTAGTGCACATTCCCTTAACATCAGCTGCTTTGCTGTCCCTACCACTTAGGTACAGAAGCTTTTAGACAAATAAAACTGTTCTTTATGACAAAAAAAAATCTGCATCATAGCAGTCATGAGACAGAGCAAGAAGTCTTGAGTAGGAAGGTTTGCAGGAAAACTGTTTATTAGACCAGATCATAAAAAACACTGAAGGAAGATGAACTTTAAGGACAAAATTTACTATGACTGCTGCTCTTTGCTGCTGACTACAAGTGCTGTCACTGTGGGAGGACCAATCCTCTGTATGACAGAGGAATGACAGATGCCACAAAAGCCACAGTCTATTGCAAAGCCCTGCAGTAAACTTCAAAACTAAATCAAAAATAAAAATTTTAAAAAGTTAAATAAATAAGCATAACCTCCGTTTATTCTTTGTCTTGACCTCCTAAGCAAATTAGCTGAACTCATTCTAGCCTATGAGCACAGGAGAGAACTGTTTTCAGAACTGGTGATGAACAGAACACTCCTGAAAGCTTGGCTTTATGCCTGCAAAAATCTACTCACAAAAACCTCAATTTAACAAAGTGCTTCCCATTAGGTCATTTAAAAATAACCATATATTATTGCTAAGATCTTTCTAACAAGCATTTTAGCACTAGCTGTCTTGGAAGTAAATTAAGCAGTTACTAGACTTGGCTCAATCTCCTGAAAATTATCAGCTAGTAATAAGGCAAGATTAATCACTAAAGATTTCAGCAGGAGTGAAGCAACAGGTTTGGGTAGATAAAGAAGCTTCAACTTCACCAGCTAGTGCTTAATACTGGAAACAACATAATCTGCATTTGAAAGGTGTGCACAAAAAGCAGATGGAGATACATTACCATTCCCATGGCTCCATCAGGGATCATAGCTCCAGGACCAGCAGCAGGAGGTGCAGGAGCTGGGACATTGGTACCACCCATAGCTCCTCTATTGTTCATGCCAATGGTACCTGGAAAAGAAAAGTGAGGAATAGTCCTGGCACACACACACAGTGACTGGGGTCTGCCCCATGCAGGGACAGAGTCCCAGTCTTTATTAACCAGCTTTGCACTATGAGGTCAAGACAAACTGATCCTGCTTTACAGCATGTTATGTTTCCTGTCACATGAATACTTCCTCTTACTAGCCTGGGAGATTAGTTTGACTGAGTTTCTAAATAAGAAGCCAATAAAATGAGATCACTGAAAAAAAAAGTGCAGATTTTGTAAGAGAGGAAATGAACATGCACAGGAACAAAGAATACTCTTACCTCCCATACCCATCTGTCCCATTCGCATGTCTGGTGGCTCCCTCTGGAAAGACAGACACTCATTTCAACTGATAATCAGGCTTTAAAAAAAAGGCAATTATACAAATTCAATGAGTTCTGAGGATTTACTACTGAACAATGTGTAGAAAGTAATTCCCAGGATAAATCTCAAAGACAGGAGCGACCTTCACATGATAGCTGCTGAATGAACAGGTCTTATTTAAAATACCTCATTCTAAAAGATTGTTTTTCAGAACTATAATAAAACATCCAGCAGCAAAGCTGCACATGCAGACTTTACCAAAGATACCTTTATGGAAAGAAGTGCTGAGCAGTAGTGACACATTAGATAGAATTAGTTTTGCTACTCCCTCAGCATAGCTAAGAAGCTTTTCCTGTTGAAAGAAATGCAAGCTTACATAAAGACATGGTACTGGGTCACTTGCATTAAAATATCATTTAGTGAGTTCAATTTCTCTTTTATTAACCAAGCATCAGGAACACCTATCACAGATCTCTCTCACTGCAAAACCAGGAGCACCTCCTCAGCTCACTGAGGGCACTACTTTTTTCACAGTGGTAACTGAAGACAGATTTCACTTCATCTGTAGTCTCAGTGCCATTATTTATCATACAAAGGCAGTATTATTTAGAGGAATCAGGATTTCTGCTACACAAGGAGAATATTCCCACACTTGGCTCAGCCATGCTTTTGGCCCTTTTGGTTTGACATATATTTAGCTATTTTGCCTAGGGGCCAGGTTTTCACTAGTAAGCACTAAACACTTGCCCCCCTCAACTGCATCAATGCCATTACACCACCTGAACAGCCCCACAGCTGCCTCCACAATAGAAGGTGGCTGGGACTGGAAACAGATTGCAAGGCATTTCTCTATAGAACCAGAGATATTGTTATTAAAAGGCAGGTTACACTACAAAAAAAAATACTTGACCAACTGACTTTTAAGTACAAGCATACACCGTGCCTGCAGCAATGCCTCAAGTTGGGGTAATTTTATCATGACTAAGACAGACTGCAGGCTAGGGATATAGCCAGTCATATAATCACAACAGGGTTCTGCTGCAGTGCTTCAGGACAGTGTGTGTGTTGCTGTCAGAATAAAACTAGTCAGCATACATTTTCCTGTACAGCAAGACAGCTACAGAGAGTCCTACCTGAAGAGCAGTGGAACAGAACCCGGGGATTTATAGTTTCCAGGCTAAACTGTATTAAGATTGGAGGGAGTCAATAATTTAGGGTAGAATGCACTACTCATGTACAGTCCTCCAACCAAGTTAAAAATCCACAGACAGCTGTGCTGTGGAAGGGAAAAATCTACTGTAAGTGTACAGATGTAATGGAAATGTAGAAGCACTCGTACCGCATCAGCAAAATTCCCTTTAAAGCCTTCCTGCTGGCGTCTCATCATCTCCTCTTGCTGCCTTCTCATTTCCTCTTCACGGCGCCTGCGTTCCTCCTCTTGCCTGTAAAAAAAGGTCCAAGGATAATCAGCACAACATACACCAACCACCTGCATCACTGTGTTGCAGTGCTGCCTCATGGATCTTGATTGGAAACTTTACACTTCAAACTTTCAGTTTTGAGGAGCTCATTGTAGAAAAAAAAAAAAACACGAGACACTTGTGTGCATGTGTCTCATGAGGAGCAGCTGAGGGAGCTGGAGGGGCTCAGCCTGGAGAAAAGGAGGCTCTAGGGGGACCTTATCACTCTCTACAACGCCTGAAAGGAGGGTGGAGCCAGGTGGGAATCAGTCTCTTCTCCCAGGTAACAAGTGACAGGATGAGAGGAAATGGCCTCAAGTTGCACCAGGCAAAGTTTAGATTTGCTATCAGGGAAAATTTCTTCACCAAAAGGGTTACAAAGCATTGGCACAGGCTGCCCAGAAAGTGGTGGAGTCACCATCCCTGGAAGGATTTAAAGGATGTGTAGATGTGGTGCTTAGGGACACGGTGGGCTTGGCAGTGCTAGATCTACAGCTGGACTCACTGATCTTAGAAGTATTTTCCAACCTAAATGATTCTATGTACACAGCAGCTCCCAAATGCATGCTGACTACATGCAATATCAAGCTTCAAGCCTGACAGCTCTCAAGCCCCTTCTATTACACAAATAGTCTGGTAATCCTCCTGGAGCTTCTCAAAATTACCCCAAGACCAGGAACTGGTACAATGGAGAGAAAAATCTCTGAGACTAAGTTACCCCTCAAATGAAAATAGAGATGATGGAATGGGATTTCCCAATCTGCAGCGCTGAAGCCACTAACTCACAGCAGAGATTTTGATTTTTCTATCTGCCTCATTAAAGGAGCTTAAATGAGAGACAAAACTGTGAAGAAGCAAATACTAATCAATGGAAGAAACTCCTAACTCTTCCATCTTAAACCAGCTGTGCCCTATGAACAAGAAGGCCCAAAGTAACAGCCACACTTTAGGTAATAATTAAATTGTCACAATGAACAATTAGGTGCAGTGAAGAGGTGTTTTATTCCACTATGGATTCACAGCATTTCACAACCTGCCCCCTTACCTGAGTTCTAACTGTTTACGTTTTTGTACTTCTTGGTTATGCAATTCCTCCATTCTCCTCAGCTCCTCCTGGCGTCTCATTAAATCTGTGTAAGACAACAGCAAAAAACACAATCAAACTCGTCTCCCATGCCACTGCCTATGAATTCCTGAATGAGAACCTTAACACACAAGAGAAGAAGGCTGGAATAGTGAAAATAGTGGGGGGAAAAAACCAACACAAAACTCAAAAAAAACCCCTTCACCAATACAGTAACATCTCTCCATGTTAGGTCCAACAGGATTCAGTGCCAGGTCCTGCTCCTGGGTCACAACAAGCCCCTGCAGCTCCAGCCTGGGGCAGAGGGGCTGGAAAGTGTCCAGTGGGAAAGGCCCTGGGGGTGCTGGTCAACAGCAGCTGAACATGAGCCAGGTGTGCCCAGGTGGGCAAGAGGCCAGTGGCACCTGGCCTGTCCCAGCCATGGTGTGACCAGCAGCACCAGGACAGTGACCGTCCCCCTGACTGGGTACTGGTGAGGCCACTCCTCAAATCCTGTGTCCAGCTCTGGGCCACTCACAACAAGAAAGACATCGAGGGGCTGGAAAATGTCCAGAGAAGGGAATGGAGCTGGGGAAGAGTCTGGAGCATGTCTGATGGGGAGCAGCTGAGGAGCTGGGGGGGCTCAGCCTGGAGAAAAGGAGGCTCAAGGAGACTTTATTGCTCTCCAAGTACCTTAAAAGAGGTTAATGGTTGGACTTACTGATCTTTTCCACCTAAATGATTCTATGATTCCATTCATTTGCTGCTACCATGCTTGATTACAAGACAAGCAGCCACGATGGCTCACCTTCAGTGGTCTCTAGCCAGTCTACTGAGCCACCCACTCCTGGATGGTGCAGGGCCCTGTTCCCATCCGGTATTTATCTCTGACTGGTACCTTGCCGCATGAGCATCACTTGGTGCTCATGGCGAGCTGCTTCCATTTCCATTTCCAGCTTCTCTCGAGCTTCCTTGATGTTGCGATCTACTTGTTCCTGCTGCTGCTTCTCCATCTCTATCAAAGCCTTCCAACGCATGGCATATTCATATTCAAAGCTGCCAGGCTGCGCAAACCGAGGAGGCTGCTCACGCTCCCTGTCAAACAATGAAGAGCTAGTGAATGCTTCAGGAGAGCAAGGAGGAACCAAGAAAACTCCATTTGTGTGTCAAATGCAATAGCAGGCCCTTTTAACAGTTAGCTGTGCCTGAGACATCAGTTTGTCTGCTCCTCAGGAATCATCTCATTCCTGCATGGAAGCTGTCCTCCTCCATAACAAGCAATGACACTGCTTTCATAAGACACCAAGAGATTCTGGGTAAGGAGATTCAGAAATACCCTTGAAAGCAACAGCCTTTGCTCTTGCTGCACATCTTATGGACAGATGCACTCCAGAAACAAACAATGCCCAAATGTGCATGTTATTTTCACGCTGCACCTGTAGCACAGGACTATTCTTAATTCAGTCACCCACATCCTGAAGCTCTCACCTTCCTTACTTGAAAAATTCATGAGCTCACATGGTTTGCTAATGCCAACTGCTCAGATCACAGGATTCCCACTTACACTGGGAAGCCTTCTAAAACTCTGGTCTTATATCTGGATAGCTCTACAACCTCCTAATGCTAGTCACATAATTCCTTAAGTTTCTATTGTGGGTTCAAGTGTTTCCTACATAGACTTTCTGTAATACTTCCCAGGGAATCTCATATCATCTGTGTTATCTCAAATTGACCTTATTTTTTATTCCAAGAACTGAAATGGACTATACAAAATATGTGAAGGCTACCAGTCTTATCCAGGAGTGTGGATTCAAAATGACTGTTTTCTTTCAGCCAATCATGGCAAGAGAACAGTGAATGGAATTCTCCTTCCAAAGTCAGGCCACATTTACTGAGAAAAGGATGACCTGATGAGCCACCCTTCTAAGACTGAGGCACTAGCCCACAGGCACTCTCATCTCCTGTTGCATGCCAGGCACATACTTGTGATATTGCTGGTTTTTGATGACTAGCTTCTCTGGTAGACCCTCCTCATCATCATACTGATCCATGGGCTCCACAGTGACAGGCCGAGGGAATCTGTAAAGAAAAGGTGAGGTGCTCTCAAGAAAATTCAAGAACATGCTTGCAGTTGTGGAAAGCATGTGTATTAAGTCTGAACTTACACTGCTTTTAGCACTGCTCAAAGAAACTCAGAGCAGCTGCGGATCTCAACCAACGTGAAACCAGAAATCACTTTGAACACTCTTTTTTTCTAGAATAGGAGTGGAACTGTTGATCAAAATCTATGTTTAATCTAAACCAAAATTGTACTGAATTGCAGCTACTGGTTCAAATTAACAGCTTAACTGGAATCTGACATGCTCCAGTAGGATCTACCCAGCACGAAGTCTTGTCTCTAGAGTGGCACAAGTCCATCTGTGCCTTTTTAAGGCCATCTAAAGCAGAGTCACTACACCACTCCTCACTGGAGGCTGCAGGCTGTACCATCCAGTCATACTCTCCTGGTGAGGCCACCATGTGCTACTGTTGCTTGGCAACTGTGCTCTAGGAAGGTCCACTGGGCCCCTGTCTGAATTTCCAGCCCCCAGGGAATCCACTGGTGCAGTTCACAACAGACACTGCAGATGTGTCCTTCTGTCTTCCTGGTTTCTGCTTGCAGAAGAAAGTATTGACCTGGTCTCTGAATCAGCTCTCCACCACAGCACTGACACTGCTCATCCCCAGCACAAAGCAGCACTCCAGCTTCCCGTGAGCTCCTCAGTCCCATGTGCCAGGACTGGGGAAATGAAGAGATGATCCTGTTGTGCCAAGTGGCAATGGGTACCCAGGCTCCAGCAGCAAGGCAGGATATGGAAAGCTAAAATCCCTTTTCTCAGCTGAAGATCCACAATACAGCTTTTTGCTTTGATGTGACATATTCCATTATTAATAATCTTATTTTCTAACATGAACCAATTCAAATGGTTTATCTAACTTTCCTGTCTTGAACTAGGACAAACCAGAACAAGTTTAATCAAAACCAAACCATAACTAGAAAGGAACAACAGACTTATTTGTGGTCCTAGGTACCAGAACCTAATGTACTGACAGCTATAGAGATTGAATGTTAACCTAAGTTATACATTGCTAGTGATTAGTTTTGCATGATCACTTCTAAAAATCTGTTTTCATGGTTCTTTCAGGTACAGACTTCTGAATCAGCAAAAGCTCTCTAGCAGTAATCCTCCTGTAAAGCACTACCCACTATGCTGGTAACCTCAAGGAGTCACAGGGAGAAAAACAGGTGTTAAAAAAGAAATAAGCAAAACCTGCTTTTTGAAACTGAATGTGCTTGTGTACAGCTGTGCCATTACATATCCACAGGAGGTGTGAAGCACAAAACTTAAAAAATTACTTTAAAAATGAGCAATATAGCCCCATTTCAGGAAGTGTTCTAGTCACAAATTCTAGAAGCATAATACAAAATATACAGTAATTTTTTTTCCAAGAGATCAGAAATGGCTCCCTCTTAACAGAGCAACAAACTGCTCCGTGGAATGCAACTGGAATTGGGTATTTGCTTGAGCAAGTTCACATAATTATGAAAGAACATGCTTTTCTGCCTTATTACATTGAAGCACAGGGGAAACAGTTTATAATGCTGAAAACTCTAAACAATCCAATCTATCTGAGCAGCCTCTCCAACAGATCCCATGCCCACAGTGGCATTCCACCCCAGCAACGCATGCTGCCAAGCAGAATCCCATCCCAAGACTCTCCCCTTTAGTGACCCACAGTGTACAATTAAAACACTTGAGCTTCGTTTCAAAACAAGTTATATGGATGGCCTCTGAAACAGGTCCTGCTCTTAAAGGCTGCTTTAATTGACCTAAAGTTGTTTTATGGAGAAAGAGTTTATTTGGAAGTTTTATGCACTTACCCCACTAGCAGCTTCCCAGAAGAAAGTTTTCAGACCTGAGCTTCAGCACAGACTGTCTCTTGTTGGAACAAAGCTAAATAAAGTTCTCCCCAGGCCAATCCCGTACCACCTCATGCCCCATCTGTCCCACTGTGGTGTTAAGAACCAGCCACCCAACCTGCACATGCCAGCAGAGCACCTCTCCCCATCTGCACTTACGTAGTTAGCAGGAAAGACCCATCACTACATCTATCCAGCGCTTTCCTAGCGGCAGGCTTCCCTGAGAACTCCACAATGCCTTTCCCAGAGGATCGTCCTCTGTCATCCACAATAACCACAGCCCTTTCCACCTGGCCAAACACTGAGAAGGCTTCCTCCAGGAGCTCGTTGGACACAAACTGAGGCAGGTTCCTGACTGTCAGTGAGGCGCTGTGGCAGGCAAAGCGCACTCGGAGCTGCTTCCCACGGAGAGGCATGTTGTCCAGTTCCACCTTGGCAATCTCTGCCAGAGTGCGAGTTTCCTGCAGATAAAAACAACCACCATTAAAACTCCCAGTGAGGTACGGAATTAAACACAAGCTTATTTCTCCGTAACATGTACTTCTGAGAGAAATAAATGATTCTCCCACAGCTTGGTAAGAAGTGTGCCAAAAAACCACAGCTATTCCTTATCATCAGTGACTGAACAGGCAGAGCTTGGGGGTGGGGAGGGTGAGAAATATGTAACAAATGCGTAAGTTTAGTCCAACAGCCAGTATGAACAAGGCAAACAAATTGTCATTATCACACATAATTATATTAAGGCTACAAAGCACCTTTTTTTAAAAATTAAATACATTTAAAAAATAATCAAGATTCAATGATTAACCAAGTCTGATAAGGAAATGCTGATGGTATGACAACCTATGAAAGACCTTCTATGCCATTTTCACACCTTTCCACTCATTTAAGTCACTACCAAGCAGTTGCACTACGTGAAAACAGCCCAGACATGGGCGTGGGAACCTCATCCGCTCACCTTGGGGCTCTCAGAAAGGTGGTGCATGACCCACAGAAATCTGAGAACCACTCTATGGTGGTAGCTACCTCCCTTCCACACACACTTCAACGTGACCATCTGAAGATCCCCTACCTCAAGAGCATTATTCACTCCAGGAATACTGCATGACAAACTACGCCCATAGGAATTCTGTACTCCAGAAATGGAGAAGTTCACTTTGTCTATAATAGCATTATATTCCTGTGGGGTTTTTTCTGCTTTCTACCAGCTGATTTCAGAATAAATTCATCAGATCTCTCATAACTCCAGCCACAAGCTGCCTAAATTCACATTTCTTTTCATAACAAGCTCTAGACAAACCATTTGGAAGCTAATCCCATATTCCAGTTACTAAGATTATCAGCAGGTTTAATCAGCAAGACATCTGAACACCTACTACTTTCAATTAGCAGTACTGCTCCAGTGTGAGCCATCACCACAAAAACTCCCCAAAGGTGCCAAGTCACTCACCAGCCTGATAAAACCAAAGCCTTTGTCCTTGTGTATGAAGACTTCCCCTGCCTTGCCATACTTCTCAAACAACTTTCTCATCTCTTCCTCTGTAATATCTGGGGGCAGATTCCCCACAAAGAGGCGGCTTCTTTGGGTGAAGGTCTTTTCACCGGGTTTCCGGAAATTCTTCAGGTCAATAGTCAGGCCTTCATCTGAGGGGAATAAGGTACACAGCTGCTCTACAGTTGGGGGGATAAATTTTATTAGGTTTCATCACAGTGACCACAGAGACACAGGATAATACAGGTAACACCACCCGTTCACCTTGGTTTTAAACCTCTCCAGCCATCTCTCCAGCCACAAGGGGGATTTATTTCAGAATGGCCCCACAGTTTTTTTTTTAAAGAAAACTGAACCTCATTGCTCATTAATACCAGCAAATGACAGTTTAGAACGGGAGAAAACAACACACTGCAGCTTGAAATAACATGAGATATTTCACTCAAACTTTCTGAGAACTGGTCAGGATAACCGGCCCAGAAAAAAATCAACTGTAGTAACAATACAGGATGTTGCTATTACAACACAAAGAATTACAGAAAAGCCATAGTTTAGCCAGAAAACAGATTTTTGCTCAAAAATACTCCAAAACAACTCCAGGTATCTAGAAAAATATGAAAATAAGAGGAAGTTTTGTTCAGACAGATAACATTTCAGATAGCTGTCATTCTATGACATGGGTTTCAGGGTATGGAGTTCTAAGCTGAAGAGAAGGCTGGAATAGTGAAAATAGTGGGGGAAAAAACCAACCCAAAACTCAAAAAAAACCCCCTACCCCAAAAACCAGCCATATAGGTGAAACCTCATAAAAATTACAAGATCAATTACAAAAAAAAAAAAAAGTCTATTCAGTAAATTATCCTAGAAGAGATTTATGAAGTTGGAAAAGCCCAAGGTTAAAATGTTTTCTGAGATATCCAACAGCAATAAACACAAACAGTAACATTCTCAAATCCCCACATGCATATACAATCTTTAACCCTTAATTCAGCAAGAGTCCAGCATGATCCTGAAAGCTCTGTTATGTGCCAGACACAGGGGTGGATTTAGCATCACTTTATCTTCCTGTGCCCCGTTTTTCTTAAACACACATGGAACTTCACCACACAGGACTATAGGGCACAGAAAGCAACTCCTCTGCTTTGCAGAGGACACAAGTCATGGTCACACATATGAAATAAACTGTGAACATAAATGGCTTGATTCCAGCTACAGAGCAGGACACTGAATGAGAAAGACTGTCTATGCAAAGACAATGCATGCAAGACTCTGCAAGGACAACCCCTTTATAAGAGTAAGCACAGCTCCATAGCTAACACTAAATAACCAGACTCAGAGAAGAGAAGAGTACCTAGAGAAGAGTAGTGAGAGTAAGTTATCTACTTCACACAGCAAAAGGAGCAGGAGTGAAATGTTTTGCCTTGTTCACAGCATTACCGTATTTGGGGATCAATTGCAAGGCCTGTGGATACAACAGGAGGTACTTGAATAGAGTTACACTCAGTGGTACGCAGAGTACCACTGTTCTGCCTCAGGAGATCCATGCAAAGGAGTGAGACACAGTCACTCACGACAAGCTGATCCCTGTGGGAATTCCCCAGTACAGCTGTACTGTTATTGTTTTCAACCTGACTGGAAACGACTGCTCTGCCACCCTTGTCTGTTATTGTCTGGGAACTGATAAAGAGCCTGTTCAACTCGACCACCTAATAAAAACATCCAGGACATTTACCAGCCCAGTATCTTTGACACAAAAAAAACCCACTCGGAGGAATCACACAAAGTGCATAGGTGACTTCCATATGTTTTTGTTCTGAACGGCCAAAGTATCCAAACTTAAAAAAAGAATCCACATCTAATAAAACTAAAGCACTTTTTCCCTCCCAAAAATGCTAACGGCGGTGAGACATCGCCGTACTTCTAAACTATCAAGTTAGATCAGTTCGGGCCCCTGAAGCTATTAACGTGTCCCGTCCCAGCTCACAAGCACCCGCTTTGGAGCGCCAGTCCACACAGACCAGGAAAACCCGGAAACCCGCTGAGGCAGAACGGCTTTAATCAACGTCAACTGGCGCTTGAATACTAAGTAAAGCCGGGTTTCTCCTGGTTCCTCATTAATAAAAAATTGAGTCTTAGGAGTGCCTGCACATCGCTGTAATAACGTTCTCACTACAACAATCTTTACCGACAGCAAACTTACTTCTCTAGTAATCTAGTAACTGCTCTTAAGCTTAAGTTTCCAGTTTCCTAAGGAAACCTGCATTGAGAAGCCATCTGTTATGCCCGAAGAAAAAACAGGAACCCGACAATGAAAGACAGACCTTGTTATATTCGCAGCGCTTACAGACACACTGTCAAAAACGCAATGACTTCCAAATTGTAAGTAGTCTTTTCCTAAGATTTTGAGACAAGGAACCTCTATATCACTGCCCAGGTTTTGGAAACTCAAGAAACTTATGAACGCAAAAAACGCAACGAACAAACGCCACGGGAGCCGCGTGTACCTTCCAGCGGACTGAGCAAAACCAAAAGAAAACCCTCAAGTACAACCCAGGCGCAATTAAAACCGTGGTTTCCAACAGGGGGAAGAAGCTGATATAGGAGGAGATGCTGCAGCCTGCTTGAGGACCTAAGGATTTATTGTTTAAACTCGGAAAACCGGGTTCCTTTTGTTCCTGCCGAGACCTGTTGCACCCCGAGGGCCGCAGCTACCCCGAGGTTTCCCGCTGCACCGAAGCGGTCGCTCAGCGCCTACCCAGAGCGGGGCCGGGCGGGCCCCCACGACGGGCCCGGGACTCACTCTGGCTGTTGGCCTGCTGCCCGTTCGCGGGGATGGACGGCGGCGGGTGCTGCTGGTGCTGCTTGCGCGGAGCGTGGTTCTGCTTCTCCATGTTGAACCCCTTGTTGCCCTGCATCTTCCCCACCTAAAAGCAACACGCGCACGGTCGGGAAGCGGCCCGGAGCTCGGTCCCGGGTAGCTCCCGCCGGCCCCGCGTGCAGGGGCGGGGCGGGCCGCGCAGGCCGCGCCGGGCCCCAGCACGGCCCCAGCGGCGATGGAGCGGAGCGGGGCCGAGCCACGACCCTGCCGCCCCCACGGCCTCACCTGGCGGCAACACCGGACCGGGACACGGACACCGGGACAGGCACCGGCCCCGGACACAGACACCGGGACGGAGACGGGCACCGGGACCGCGGCGGCCCTGAGAGGAGAGCGCGCGGCCGGAACTCGCGCACCCTAACACGGTGCCCCTCTCCCTGAGCGCCTATTGGCCGCTCGGCGCCCGCCGCCGCTCCGCTAACTGGGCAAGCCCGCCGTCACTCACAGGGGCCGCCGTGGCGGGGCGGGACTAGCCGGCCGTGCACAGATCCGATTGGCCAACAGAGGGGCTGCGCGCGCTGCCAATCACGGCGGCGGGCACCAAGCTTGGGTGAGAGGCGAGTGGGGGACAAAGGGAGAGCCGCGAGCCGCCCCGCGCGCGCCGCGCAGGCGTGCTGCGGGCGCGCGGGGGCCGCGCGCTTTTAAAGGGCCAGCGGCGGCGCCGAGCGCGTGCCGCCCCGCCGCGCCCCGCGACGTGCGCCCGGGATGGCACCGGGGCAGTCCCGGCGGTGGGTTCTCCACCCCGGCCAGTGAGCACCGCGGCCTGGGCAGCGCTGGGGGCGCCGGTGTGTGCCGCTTTGATCTCCTCCAGGTGTCCTCCAGCCCTGTGCCCGCTCCTTGCCCCGTCCAGCCGCGGGCTCCCCCTCGTCCTCTGGACCCCGCTGCGGACGAGAAGGCGGCTCGGCAGAAAGGTCCCGCCCTGCCCCTGGGAACACACCGGGCGCTCTGGAAGCGCGGCCGTATCCTGCCCCGGGCAGGTTTCGCTTCACCGATTTGCAATGAACCCTCCCGCTTCCCGCCGCCTCACCGGTGCAGGTGCCGCGGCCCCGCGGCCAGCGCGCTCCCCGGGTGCGGGAGCCCCGGGAGGCTCACAGCCCGCGCGGAGCGCCCGCTTTCCCGCAGCTCCGCGGCCCGCTCCCGGCTGTGCCCCCGGGTTCCAGCCCACGCTCAGCCCCGGCACCCCTGTGTGCCCGCAGGCTCGGAAGCCGCCGGTTCCCGGGGGCGGGAGCGATGGAAGAGCCCCCCAGTGGAGCGGGGCGGCCAAGAGCTGGATGCTGCCCCGCTGAGATGGAGGGGGCCCGGGTCCTGCCGGCCCGGGAGCCGCCGGGGATGGGGGTCCAAGCCTGGTGGGGCGGAGCAGCGCCGGGGGCACGGATGGAGGCGGGAAGGGGTAGGGGTGCCGCGGGCGGCAAGGCCGGGTGGGCGCTGTCGTGGCTGGCGAAGGGCACCCCGGGCTATGTGCAGCGCTGCGGGAGCGCAGCCCGGGGCACCGGACGGGGATCCCGGGTGAAAGCGGCGCCGGGAGTGGGGGCCGCCGGCCCAGGCGGTCCCTCCCGGGGGCGGTGCCGCGTCCCGGGCCCCCGCAGAAGCCCCGCCCGGCCGCGCTGTCACTCACCGCCCCGGGGAGACGCTCCAGCTTCGGGGAGGCGGTGGCGGCGCCCGGGCTCGTCCGGGTGGGTCCCCCCGCGTGCAGGTAGAGGTCGTGGCGGCGCGGCCGGGCCGGGCCCCCCAGGACGGCAGCGAGGCCGGGGCCGGGAGAGGCGGCAGCGAGAGGGTTAAAGGGGGGGCGGGGAGCGGGGTGGCGAGCCCATTCCGTGCGATCCGCTCCGTGCTTTGCGGGTGGCCGCGCGGGCACCGGCGGGAACCGGGGCGCCCCGTTCCGGCCCCCGCCCCCCGCCATGCTCCCCCCCCGCACCTCGCCGTGCCCCGCCAGACCGCGGCCGCCGCCCGCCCCCGGCTCCGTGCTGCCCGCCCTCCTGGACCCGCTCCGCCAAGCGGATCCGCCCCAGGTTTTCCAGCCGCCCGACGCGGTCCGGGCTGTCGCGCCGATCCCGCGCTCGAGGCTCCGCTCCGCGTTTCTGCGGCAGCCGCCCGTGAGCGAGTCTCGCGAGCCCAGGCCCCACTGCGGCCAATGGAAGCGCGTCCCTCGCTCCGCGCAGCCAATAAGGAGCCGCCGCCGCCCCCCCGTCGGGTTGCAGCGCGGTGAGGGCTCCGAGCGGCGCCTCCATTTAAAGGGGCCGCGACCCGAATCCGGGTTCTGGGTAGAGCGGGCGGCGCAGCACCGGGAGAGCCAGGTACAAGCGGCGGCGGCCGCGGGCGCGCCCCGGCGGCGTCCCGGGAAGCGCGGATGAGGCCGCGGGGCGGTCGCGGGGCCCCGCGAGGAGGGGGCGGGGCGGGCGCGTGCGGCGCGGGTACCGGGGGTGGGGGGAGGGTGAGCCCCCCGGGGAGTGGGGTGGGGTGGGGGGTGCGCGCGCCTTGCTGGAGGGGGCGTGGCCGGCGCCCCACGAGGGGGCGTGGCCGGTGCCGCTCGCCCCCTCCCCGTGGCGGCCGCTTGGGGGCGCCCTGCGGCGGGTCCCGGCTGGGCGGGGGTGGGGGGGGAGCCCTGTGCGACCCTCGCCTCTTGGGAGCGGGGTGTGGGCTACGGGTCCCCCCGGCATGGATGGGGAGTCCCAGCCTGACCCCCTACCCCGGTGCAGCTCCAGTCCAGTGGAGACTCCAATGCGACCTTCGCTCCGGTGCGGGGGAGGCGGTGGTCTCTGGACTCGTCCAGGTATGGCTGGGGATCGCACTTGCCTGGTCCCCATCCCCGCCTCTGTCCTATGGAGACCCCCATGCGGCCCTCGCTCTGGAGGGGGGTGGTCTCTGGAGTCATCCGGGATGGATGGGGAGCCCCCATCTGACCCCCATCCCCGACCCGGTACAGAGTGCACCCCGTGCCCCCTGCAGTGGGGGGGATGGCCCGTGCGACCCTCGCCCCTTTTGGGGAGCGGTCTGGGCTCTGGGTCCCCCCACTGTGGCTGGGGAGCCCACCAGCCTGACCCCCATTCCCACCCCGCTCCCATAGAGACCCCAGTGAGACCCTTGTCCCCGTTGCGGGAGGTGGTCTCTGGGTTCCCCTGCGATGGATGGGGAGCCCCAGCCTGGCCCCTCTCCCGGGTGTGGGTTGGCATAGGAAGGCACCGTGGGCAGCCCTTGTGGGGGGCGGTGGCTGGATGTGCCTCCCAGCCACATCAGTGCCTGGGCACAGGCTGGGCCCAGGGTTCGTGGCTCCTGGGAGCCCCTGGAGCGCCCAGCCCAGCGGGGCCTGTCCTTGCTGCGGGGCCGTGCTGAGCAGTGGCAGCAAACAGCCCTGGCACCCTCTGCCCCAAAGCTCTGCCCTGGCACATGCCCAGGCTTGGCTCTCCCTGTGTCCCCAGGGGCTCGGCCTTTATGGTATTGTCACCACGTGCAGGGGCAAAGTCTGTGGGGCTCAGCAGCTGCTGCTCTGTGATCTGGCCAGTCCTTCTGACAGCCTTCCCCCTGTGTGGGGGGGGGGTCTGGAGCCTCCTCAGGGCCTGGTGGGTGTATGTATCCCTGGACACCATGTGCTGCTCTTGAGGATCTGGCCCCATGAGAGAAAGGTGCAGCCCCATGGGGCTGAAGCTGCCTTGGGCTGCTGCGGGAGGCCCCACTCTGTGGAAGCCTCCCCATGTGGGCAGTGTAGCTGTGGCCAACAAGGTGTCCTGGGGAGCACCAAGTACCTCCTGTGTGGTTTGTAGAGGTGGAAGCAGGCCTGGCGAGGCAGGGAGCTGGCTGTGGTGTGTGCCTGGCATGGGAAAAGGCCCTGGCAGTCAGATATGCTTGTGTGGGCAGAGGCAGCACTGGATGTGGTCTGTGTCAGGTGATGGTGGAGGATAGGATTTTTGACTGAGTGCTGAGGGATGGTTCCTGGAGTCTCTTTTGATGAGGATGAGAGCTGCTTCATTTGTGCTCTCCTCTTCTCCTGCTGTGCTTCCAGCTATGGCTTTTGTTTTAGGCTATAACTTCTTTCCCTTTCATTGCAGCTGCAATCCCCAAGAAAACTTTTAATCTGCATTTTCTTACCTAACCCTGCCTATCCTGGGATCAAAGCTGGTGATAAGAGCATAGCCCTGTTGTTATTGTGAGCTCAGCCTTATTAAAGTAATATCCACAGTGTACAGAGCTGTAACAACTAACCTGAACCTCACAGCTCTGTGGTGCATATTTGCACAACCTCTTTTCTCTCTGCACCTGCTCACATCCCTCTCTCTGTGAGTGCCTTTTCTTTGGAGGATGACAGTAACAACAGATTCTTCCACATCTTTGGCAGCCAGAGCAAGGGCCCAGGCCGAGCCCATGGCCTCACTTCGGGAGCAAAGCCCCTTGTGTGATATCTTTATGGATGTCTTGTGGTCACTGATGCTGGGGTGTACAACTCTGATGGACACAGACGGAAGCCTTGGTGCAGGAGGGTTATGGTGAAAGCAATCCAATGGAAGTATGGAATAGGCTGCAGCTGTGACAATGCATTTGTTAGCTTAGCAAAGGCAGCACCAGCAGGGTTTCATTGGATTTGTGTTTTAGTCTCAGTATCGTGTTTTGTTAACTTCTTCCTCTGCTGATGGTACACATCAGGAAATGGCAGTGTTTGAAACCATCCTCACCAGTCCTGCTGGTCGTGGGCTCTGGTGGTGTCTCCTGGCCACTTGCTTTGAGTGTGCTCTGCTGGCCCAGCCCTGGGCAGCCCAAAGGGAAAGGAGTTGCTCTCTAGACGGGGTGAGATACTGCTCTGTTCAACACAGCATTACCCAGGGCCAGTTTGAACAGCTGCACGTGAGGTGAGGTCTCCCAGCGCTGAGATCCCTTCCCAGCACTTTGGTGGCAGGCACCTTGCAGAGGGATCTGGGACTGTCAGTGAGGCAGAGGAGACAACTCACATTGTGTTTCCAGTATTTTGGCTCTGCAAGGCCTCTTAAGGAAAATGAGATGTTTTGCCCTCAAAGATACATCCTCTCAGAGACTCTGCCCTTTTGTCTTCTCTCTCTTCGCTGTGCAGTACGGTTTATTCACAGAACCACAGACAGATTTGGGTTGTACGGGACCTCTAGAAGTTTCTGGTCCAACTGACCTCCTGCTTGCAGCAGAGCTGACTTGAGGCCTTGTTCAGGGCTTTGTCCAGTTGGGTTTTGAGGACCTCCAGGGAGTCCGTGGCCTGTTCCCAGACTGCAGCACTCCTCTGGAGAGTCACCTGCTGTCCATGCAGCTGTCCTCTCCATTTGTCTGTAGCTGCTTGTGGGACGTGCCAGAACTTTGTCAGGTGTTCTGATGCCTTCCTGCAGCATTTGGGCAACAGGTAGAGAGATGTGATGACCATCTGTTTTTTACCACTTCCAGGTCTTTTACTTTTTTTAATCATTGTCTTAATATCATTAAGGCACTTTGGATACACACTGCTCAAGCATGCTGTACCACACTTTTTGTTGTGCTTCTGATAGTACTTCCAAAGCTTTTTTACCCACTCACCCCCTTCCCATGTGTTTAACACTATTTTGGCTGTACAAACACCAGGAGAATTTTCTCTTGGACTTGAGTGGAGTTGGTTCTTGAAGCTGAATTGCTCTCAAGATAGCATTGCTGCTAAGGGTGAACTTAGACTTGTTACTCCTTTCTGTGTTGCAAAGCTTTGGCACTTAGTGCTTGGGGAGGATCCTGGTCTTACAAGATGTGGGGGGATCCAAGCTATTTCAAAGTGCTGCCAGGATGGCATTCTGGATGGATGAGGATGCTCCTGTTGGCTGTCTTAGCATTTACTGCTCTGGTTAGCAGCAGATGATGCCGAGATTGAGGAATGTTGTCAGTTATATTTGAAGTGTTGCAGGGAGTCTCCTGGTAAACCTAATTCCAGGCAGTTCTGTGAGATTTCTGAAAATTGTCCTCCTTGCACTTTCTTGAAACTGAGGTGAAGTTTCTGGAATGCAAGCTCAAAATCCAGTTTGGTCATTCCTGCCTTTGAGGAATTTACAGGAGACTCGTGGTTGTGTTTTGCAGCACCAGCTGCTCAGTGCTGAAGGATTTAGGCTTTCTGGGTTCAGGGTGACTGTGATACTCCATTTGAGGCCTGCAGCCCTGAGCTTGGGCTCTCACTGTAGAAAAATCTAGTGGTGATCTCTCCTGGGTTTGGGACTATCAAGAAACAATTGCTGGAGTCTTGATGCTGCTGGTGATGTTCTGGAAAGGCCCTTTTTTGCCCTGTGTACCAGTTCCTGTTTTGTAGACAGTCCCAGTCACACGTGAAGACTGGCCTGAAGGGGATGTGGTGAAAGATGCTGCAGTTTTCACTGATTGAGAACCAATAATACATTTGGAGGTGAGACAACGTTCACCAAACCCTCCCTGCAAAGCACAAGCTGAAGGACTTGACCAGTGGCATCTGCAGGAGCTGTAGCTGACTTGGAGTGAGTCACTGCATGTAAAACCTCAGAATCACAGAGGGCTTACAGATCCCATGGTCAGTTGTATAATCATGTGTTTATGAGCTTGTCTGACTTTGATTTCCAGCTTTTTGCGTCCTTGTGTGCATTTGTCTGTATCTCCAAGGAGTTGTCTGCTGTAGATCTTCTTACCTTGTGTTTTTTTTTGAGATGGGTCATGTCTCCCCATTTCTTTTCAGTGAACAAAGTAAGTTTAGCACTGGAGGGTGTTTTCTAAACCATGGCTGATTCATAAAACAGTGGGATTCTTGTGTCACTCTGTCAGATTTTTTTAATTTGAAACATCTCAACTCTTCCAATAACTGTTATCAAGTGTACCCAAGAATGAGACAGTAATGGTCTAACATGGTCCTGTGTGCAAGTAGCACTGTACTGCATGTCACCAAGTGGGCTTTGTGCTCTTTGGAGACTGAGTTTGCAGCTCAGATAGCTGCCTCTCCAAAAACACTAGTAAGTAACAAAATCCTTTCTGCTCCTTTCTGGAGAATTTTGGCTGGACTGAAACCTGGTCCGTGGCAGTGTGCTTAGTTTACTGGTGATTCTTTGTAAATTCATTTGAGTTGAAATGAGTTAACCAGTATGTAATAAAGGTTTGCAGTGCTTGAATTTAGAAAGCTATCAGCTGCCCAGATAAACTGAGATAAGTCACAGCAGAGAAGTTGGCTTTTGCTGTACTCACCACTCGAAGTATAGTATTGTTAATGAGGATACATTGACTGAAACCATGCTGGTAGGACATGATATTACTTCCTTAATGTTTTATTGATTGGACGCTGTTGTTTTTGTTGAGAAATTCTAGGTTGGGTGTTACTGTTTATTCAAAAATTTGGCACAAAACACTAGAAGCTTCATTCCAGAACTCTGCTCAGGTCTTACAGGCCTTGTAGATGAGAAGCGCCTAAAATGTTGATTTAAGTGTCTTTTGTAGTTACTAGTTAATTATTTTCATATTTCAGATGATCTCTAATAGTGAAGAAGATAATTCTTCAGCCTTCAAAAGTATTGAAAATCTGAATCCACGTCCATGAACAAAAGTCCAGGACAGATACCCAAGCAGTTGGTGTTCCTTTGCTAGAGGAAAGCAGTAACTGCATGGCTGTGGGATTTTTTTGTGGGCTGTAAAGACTTCTGAGATGTTCATTTCATTGGGAGAGAGTAACAGCAGCATTTTTTCTTGCTGTCTGTTTTTAATTAAATGTTTGATGGTATATCCTCATTTCTGTAGGTGGGCCACATATTCCCCTCCTAATGGTTACCTGAGTTACAGCACCACTGATGTCTTTAATAAGCTGGATAAAGTCCCAGGTAGTCAACTTGGATGTGCTGACGTGTCCTGGCAGAGATGTTGCACTTTGAGCTTCCAGATCTGAGAGAAGATCCCACGTTCCCCCTCTTTGGCAGAAAGGGCTGGGCAGGTCTGGTAGCCACAGGCACTGGGTTTGGCAGTCAGTGTCGTGTTCTGTGCCAGTCCAGCACACCTGGGGAGGACCTTCAGCTGTCCCATCACTCCTCTGGAAACGCTTGCACGCTACCTGGGAAGCATTCTGCTGCAGGCTGTTGTGGAAGAGGCTTTGCTCCTTCAATTTGTTCTTTCCAAGAATATATCTGTTACTGAATACTCCAGGGAGTACTTATTCCTAAGTAAGGAGTTTCCAAATGGAGCAGTCGTGTCTGCTGTGAAGTGCGGGATTTCAGCACACCACCTCCTCTTGCTTTGGCCAAGTCATGTTGCAGTGTACTCTTCTTGCTGTCAGTTATGTGGCTGGAAAAGAGGAAGATTTCAAGCAGACCAGTGACCAAACCCTAGTGACTGAGCTGTGCATTTGCTGGTCCTGGAATAAGAGAGGCCATGACTTGTGGTGGATCATTTCAGCATCTGCCAGAAACAATAAGCTATTCTGCTTCTGCTGTAGAAAGTGAGAAAAGACTTTACCAGAGATAAAGTGCATGCTCTGTTTGCAGCTTAACTCACTGTGAAGCTTAGCAGAAGGCCCAGACGAATCTGACTGCCTGGGGCAAACAGAAGTAGAGCTTCTTACCTTGCTGCAGCTGAGCAGCTCTAATTTCTTTAGGTTGAGTTTGATTTCAGAGCAACCCACAGAACTGGAAAATACCATTCTTTCCTGTTTTGAGAGCTGCCTTCCTCATCCTTATCAGCTGGTAGTTGAAAGCCACTATAAAGAATTCATTGTCAGGGACATTCCGTGCTTTCCCACTCAGACTGTTTGTCAGCATCACCTTGGGTCCAGCCTCAACTCTTAACTCCATCAGCTTTTCCACATTCTTCTAAATACATCAAGAGTTGGCGTTCATCTGCTCTGTATCACCTTGGAGCTCTGCTGCAGGGGTTGAAAATAAACAAAAGAAAAATACTTTTGAAAACAAAATGTTAAGACGCAGAACTTAAAACCACTGGAATTTTAGGAGGTCCAAAGTATAAACTGGTTCAAAGTGGGATTAGGCAGATTCACAGAGGATTTGCCCAGTACAGACTCTTAACAGGGACATTGTCAGTGCAGCTCAAGCCAAGTGGTTCTTCAGCAGCTGAGTCCTTGATTGGAGGATGTGCTGAAGAGGAACATCCTGTTAGTTGTGTTTCTTACACTCTCTCACCAGGTATCCATTCTTGGTGTGAATAGGAACAGGATATTTGAGTACATGGTCCTTTTGCAGCAGTCCTTAGCTTTGCACATCCTAAGAAGAGGTTTTGGTTCCTTCAGCAGAACGTGTGAGCTTTTCTGCTGGGAGGATTCAGACAGAGCTGATGAGAGGGGACAGGACCCTCGAGCACAGGGGCTGAGCGCTGTGCTTCCAGTCAGAGCATGCGAGCAAGTGCTCTTACTGCAGCCTTGCCTCTGCAGAAAGGCCTGTCCCAGCCACATCCCAGTAGTTTGGAGTTGCCTTAATCTGCAGAATACTTGTTCTCTCTAGGACTTTTCTGTTGGTCAAGGACGTTGCCATTAAGTCAGAGTTTTGTCTTGCATTGTGATGCCCAAAGTTTGAAAGCAGTGTTAAGGTGTACACTGTTAAACCAGATGCCTTTGGTCCACTTGTAGAGCACATGAGTTGCACAACAAGTTCATAGATTGTTGCTTGCATTATCCTCTGAGAGGGAATGCCCAAATGGATTTCTAATGCTCCAATATTTCCAGGGTCTATTTCTACCAAGCAAAGACTAGGCCAGCTGAAAGTGGCAAATACTTTAGGAGTATCACCTTAGAGGTTTATGGCAGACTTGGTGCAAAGTGTCTGAGGTGATTCTGAGGGGCATGTTACCTCTGTTAAATAAACCTATAAATAAATTTCCTTCTTTATCTGGATGCCTTGAGGTTTTTTTGCTTATTATTGTAGGGTCTGCTGTCTGTCTCTGAATCTGGGTGGGGGATATCTTTGAGCAGGAGACATTGTTCATATTCTGAGCAGCAGGAAAAAAAAACTGTGTTTATCATCTTGGGAGGGTTCTCATCTGCTTCAAATCCTTGGGACCTTTCTTTCAGATGTCTTTGTTTCTATTTCACTTTGTTCTTATTTCTGTCAGCCACACTAAAGCATGTATTAGATCCTGTATTGCTCTGGAATTGGCTTATTCTAAAGTTTTGTCTCATCTTGTAACTAAAGTGAACAGAAACGCCAAAGTCCTGAGGGGTGGAGCTTGCTGAGCATTTCTAAAGATTACATTTGCTTCAGTTTCTGTTTGTGATTGTGGGAACAGTGCTTTATCTGCCACCAGGAAACAGAAAACATTACTGTGTATTTCGATAAAATAAGGAGGCAGTGGCTTTGAAATCCAGTTGTTGGGTATGATTTCCTTAAATTCCTGCTTGAATAAGTTTCAGAAGTTGGGTACATTCTCTGTCCAAGTATGTTCTGTTTACTTCTGAGCAAACCATTTGTGAGTGAGAACTTGGTTGTCCTTTCAGAGGGAAGGATATAAAAAAAGAATTAAGCAGCCATCATCAGTGAAACTATTTCAGGCTTCCTCCTTCACTGATGTATATGAGTTATGCCCACTGTAAGCCCAAATAGACAAGAGTACTGAGTCTTCTCATTCAGAGATTAAAACAGTGCTAAATTTAGAATCTGAATTACTCTGATGGGGAGGGATAGGTTGTTGCCACAGCATTTGATTCTAGTGCCTTTTTTTGTAGTGTCTGCTTAGAGCCTGTTTGGGGACATGATGTTACTTCAAGTCTTACACTGCCTTACCACTTGCAGACTCCAGGTCCTGCTCCCTTTCCCTCTTTGGGTTTGTCAGCCATTATTTCCTTGTGTGGATTTAATTCAGTTTTAGACCACATTACTTGCCTCATCACAAAGTCTTGACCTTTCTGTCTTATGATAATGTCGACCATGAGGAGCTGGGCTGTAACTTTACCTCTGAGGTTGGCTGTCTGCATCACACCTTCCTATTCAAGTGTACTATTTGTGCCCTGCAAAGTCACACTGGTCTTTTTTCCTGACTCTGCACTGCATGCTTGTGTCTACCTTACTACTTGTTCTTCTTATGACTGCTTTTAATGTCAGAGCTTTACCACCTTTCTTCTTGCCACTCTCCAGAACTCCTCCTAGTTCTAACTTAAGCTTTTGTTCGTTCCATGTCTGAATATTAGCCCACGTAGTTATGGGGCTATGCAGTAGCTGTAGTTACACTACAACATTGTTTATATCTGTCTTCTTACAAGATTAATGCATCTTGTCATCCTGTGTCTTGTTAAGACTCAGACTTCAGGGCTTCAAAGGAGTTATTTCTACCTCTGTGTTCAAGAGAAAAAAGGTATTTTAAAAATTAAAGATGTGTTAGCTCCGTAAGAACAGATCAGGAGAAAGGACAGACCAGATTATTTGGATAGGGAAGAAGGCAGGGAGGAAGAGCCTCCTGAATTGGTGCTCAAGTCATTTCTCATACCCCACTGTGTTATTTAGCATAAGCCAGTCTCTTCGCTGTGCTGTGGTGAGGTGTGTGAGGGCTGTAGAGTTCCCAAAGGTCTGTTGTACCGAACTACTGTACACTGCTGCTGACTTTTGTACCCTCACAAGGAGAGGTGGTTGACCTGCTGGTGTCTGGTATCCTGGTTATGGCCTGGCAGCATTCCTGGGCCTTGTTTTACTCCAGCAGTGCTCAGAAGAGTGGGCAGTTCATGTTCTGTGTTAGACTGCTTTTCATTAACTTGCAAGTCTCTCTCTCATTTCCAGTTCCCATCTTCTAAATGGATTCCAGCGAATTTTCAGGATCTTTGGACCCCCTGTCCTTGCCTGACAAACCACTCATTGGTGATCTCCCTGCTGACATGGAGTTTGGTGAAGATCTCCTGGGCTCCCAAACAGCTTCTACCCAGGAAGCTTCAGTTCTTCAACCCCCTGGCTGGGATCAATCCAAGCAAATGACTACAGACGAGGACTTGGACCTTGTAATGAAAGCAGACAGCCTGTCTGAGCTAAATAAATCAAATGACCATGTTCTAGATAAACCTGTTGTATTGGATATGCTGGAGAAACCTGATGTCTTAGATGACTTGGGTAAAACTTCTGACTTGGTGGAACTAGGTAAACCAGAGGCTCTGGATGGGCTGTGTAAGGCACAACCTTCCCAGGGCATGGAACGTGGACCGGCAGACTCCTCTGCCCTGTCTAGAGAAGCCCTTGGTCCAGAAACAGGGAAAGAAGGGGAGGATGCACCAAAAAATTGTTCTGGGGATGTAAAGGAAGATGGTGCTGCTGCTATTCCTGCACTGTCTGGTGACAATGCCCCTGAATCACCCCAACAACCCATCTCTGACTCCAGGAACCTCAGCAGTGCCTCAGCCACGGAAGAAACCACAGCACAGTCCTCGAGTCCCACAATGCCCCCCCCACCCCAACTCAGTCTTAAACAAACAAAAAAGATGAAGTTGAAGGCACCAAGGAAAAGCTCACCTGTGCAGAGGGAAGGGCTGGCAGGGGAGGCAGAGGTGGAACTGAGCCCAGACAACAGAACTGCAGCTTTGCCCCCTGAGCCTGTGGAGGAAAGCCGGGCAGAGGAAGGGGATGCTAATGGGAAGAACTCACTTAAAGAAAACAGTGTACTCAAAGCACAGGAAGCCTTACCACCAACAGGTAAGTTGTTTGCTCAGCAGAACTTGGCTTCCTTTTGCTCAGGAGGTCATCCAGCTACACACTGTTGAAGCTGGAGTCTGCTTTACCCTCCAGCTCATCCTCTGCTGTGGAAATAGCCAGCTCTTCTGATGGTCTAGATTTGGGTAAAGCCTCTTGTGTAAAGGGGCTAATGTTCTGGTGTGCACAAGCTCCAGCTCCGTCTTTCATGGCTTTAACTGATTTTTGGTGCTTGTGGAAGCAAGGAGCTTCCCCAGTAAAGCTGTGGCTGCACATCAGCTTAACTCACACTCTTCATCTCTGGAGTCTTTGCTGGAACTGAAGGTCACCAGCAAGTGTTTCCAAGAGGTGAAGTACCTCTGCCCAGGCTGGCCATCCCCAGGAGGTGCTTAGTCTTGGTCAGAAGCAGTTGGAGGTAACTGCCCACCCAGCCTGCCTCCCCTATGCAGGGAGGTGTCCCCCTTACAGGCTCCTCCCAAGCCGCGTGTTTGGGTCTGCAACTACAGGTGGTGGGTTTAGGAGCCTTCCACCACCAGAACTGTACTTGGTAGCCAGAGCAGGCTGAGGCTTCATGTGCTGACTGACCCAAAGGGTGACTGCGTTTGGAGAACACCTGTGCTGCTCTCTTGGAGAAAAACAAGATGCTAGATGCAAGCTTCTTCTGTGCTTCTGTTCCAGGAGAAAGCCTGTCTGGGAAGGGAAGCGAGCTGCCAGCTGAGAAGGTGAGGATAATGCAGTCAAGTACGTATGGTACAGGAGCATAGAGCGTGGCTGGCTGTTGTCAGACTCTGTGAGGGATACTGGCTGTCTTGTCACCCCTCTGGAAAGGAGTTTGCATGACTCTTGTGACAGAATGATCCCTGTGCACTGCCACTATGCTGTAATGTGGCTGCAGTGTGTCCCTGCTATCCCCAGCTGAAATGTTGTTCTCATAAGTCTACTTCCCTGTCTCCTCTGTCTTGCCAACTCTGATCAGGTATCCATGGAGTTTTATCTGTTTTCAGCCTAGGTATTGGGAAGCCAAATCCCAGAAGTTGGAACTTCACCATAATCTGGGATATTTATGCATGGTTGTCCTAGCTGATAGTTAGCCTAACTATTTTCTGAATGTCTTCTAGGAGCAGAAAAGAAGCGAACGACCTAGAAGATCAGAAACTGCCAGGCCTGAAACTGTGAACTCCTCTGAGAGCAGTGAGTAACTGGGGTTGGCCAATGCCTGTTTTCAGCCAGAGGGAATGGCCCAGCTCCATTGTGGGCAGGTGGTTTATGGTGTGAGTACAGTGGGAACTCTGGAACCTTTGTGCAGACTTCCCTTCTACACAGGACAAGTCCTTTGAGCCCACAAATCCTGGGGTACGTTCCTTGCTTTCTCAGGGCACTTAGGTCAAAGCAGGGAGTGTTGTATTTTTACAGTGGTGTGTGGGCACCAAGCACTAAGTAGCAGGATGAGACTCGGGGGTGTTCCCAGGAAATCCATCTTCCATCTCCTCACCCAGGAGCTTTCTTCCTTTCTCTGTATGACAGCTGGCTGTCTGAAGGAAGGTTGCATCTTGGGGATTTTCCTGGAGAAGTACACAAAGTCTCTGTTCTTTTGAGATATTCCCTGCCATTCTCTAGTATTTGTGTGTTGCTCCTTTATTGCCTGCCTGCGCTAGAATGTGATGATCAGCTTGTTTCCTTTTAGATCTAACAGTTCTTATAGGATAGAAGTTCACACTCTGGGCTTCTGCTCAACCTTGGCATATCATGACTTCCTAGAGAGGAATTGTATTTAAGCCTGGTTTGTTTAAAGACCTCTTGATTCATCTCCCGTTACAACAGAATTTCTTTTAAGGGTCCCTTTATCATTCCACCCAGACAAGAACAAAGTACATAGAGGGACTCTAGAAAGGTGACTCAGAAAATCCCAGCGTGTGTCTCATGGCAGAGTTTCTCACTTCCTAATGAGGGGTTTTTGATCTTCCTCTGCTGCTTTGCAGTTCCGGTCTCTGACGAGGACTCTGATGCAATGGTGGATGATCCCAACGACGAGGATTTCGTTCCTTTCCGTACCCGGCGCTCCACTCGGATGTCCCTGCGCACTCAGATGGCCCAGCGAGCCGCCCGCTCCACCTTCACCAAGATGACGTGTGCCAACTGCCGGACCCCGCTGCAGAAGGGCCAGACTGCCTACCAGCGAAAAGGGCTTCCTCAGCTCTTCTGCTCCAGCTCCTGTCTCACCACCTTCTCAAAAAAACCACCCGGCAAGAAGATATGCACCTTCTGCAAAAAGTGCGTGTTCATTCCCCTTTCCTCTGTGCTCCCATGCTTGTGACCCCACTCACCTGCTCCACAGCACTCCCTGCCAGTCCCCTTCCTATGGCCCTTGTTCACCCACATTACTCCTGCCCACTTCCAGCTGCTGCCCCATGTCTTCTTTCACACACTACCTATCCCATGCTCCCTACACTCCCTTCACATTCATGCTATTCCCTGCCTGTCCCTGGACTTAGTGCCCCATATTCCAGCCTCCCCTCAAAACAACCTCCTGCATGCTCTGTCTTCAGACACCACTCCTCTGGGCCAGGACAGAAGCTGCTGTGAGACAGTTCTTGCCAGCTTTTTGGGACACCAGAAAGTCCTGTGCATTGCAGTGAGCCATCCTGTCTCTCTGTGGCAGGACTCATATGTCCCTGCACTAACCCATCCTCTCCTGATCCCCAGGGAGATCTGGAACACCAAGGACTCTGTGGTTGCCCAGATTGGTTCAGGTGGCTCTTTCCATGAGTTCTGCACCTCTGTCTGCCTTTCCCTCTACGAGGCCCAGCAGCACAGACCAGCACCTCAGTCTGCAGATCCCTCGGACACCAGCCGCTGCAGTGTTTGCCACAAACCTGGCGAGGTAAACAAATCCCTTGTTCTTCCCATGCCCTGGATGAAGTGCTTAGGACCCGCAGCACTTAGTCTTGGTCAAGACCAGGGCATTTTCCTGTGATGTGAGGCCTCAGCCCCTGAGCTGGCTTGGGCTCACTCCCAAGCTTCTCCTTGCCCTGAGGCTCACTGCTTCCTGCCACTCTGCTCTCCTGGTTACTCCGCTGACTTTTGGTGAGGGAGGCCACCCTGAGTCCACACCAGCTTCCAGTATGGCACTTCCCAGAGTTTTAGTGCCTGTTATCCCAAGGGCTGTGCTTGTAGTGATACAGCTGCACTGGAAGGAGGCCCGTGGTGGTTTGGGGAATGACAGCAGTGATGTCTCTGCAGATCCAGCACGAGGTCAGCAATGGGAACATGGTTCACCGCATCTGCAGTGACGCCTGCTTCACCAAGTTCCGGGCCACCAAGGGGCTGAAAACGAACTGCTGTGACAGCTGTGGACTTTATATCTACAACAAGGGCTTGCCCCTGGAGTACCTCTTCCATGAAGGCCAGCAAAAACGCTTTTGCAACTCTGCATGTCTCAACAGTTACAAGAAGGTGTGTGGAGGCTGCTGCCTGGGGTGGCTGGGGCTGGTCTCTGTGGGCATGCAGCAACTTTGTTTGGTGTGGCACAGGGCATTTTATTAAATAGCAGGTGACTTGAATCCCTTTGGTCTATTGCAACAAAGCAGTTAAAAAGATTGCTGTGGGGAAACTTTGAAGCGGGCAAACAGAATTGATTAAATCTGCATGGGGCCCACCATGGACCCAGGCATGGGTCCGAAAGTCAGTGAGCTGATGGTAGAGTGACACTGGTATATGCACTTAGCGTGGACTGGCTTTTGGATGTCTCCCCAAAGCTGGGCTGGATATGTTCCTCTGTCACCTGAGCAGTCTTCACTTAACTGTCTTGGAAGGGATTGCCAAACTCTGTATTCCTGCCAGGCTAGCCTTGAAATGGGAAGTTGAAGTGCCAAAGGCAGCTTTTTTTGCTACCACCAACTAAATCTGCAGACTGTGAGCCTATCCCTGGCACAAGGTGGTCACTGCAGGAGAGCAGTCCTGTGGTGAATACAGCAGTGGTGTGGGATGTGATAGTTGAACCTTGCCAGCTGTGATGGCCTCCTGGAAGCTCTGTTGTGCTCTGTGTTTGCAGAAGAACACTCGGGTCTACCCCTGCATGTGGTGCAAGACGCTGTGCAAGAACTTTGACATGCTGCCCAACGTGGATCGCAGTGGCAAGATGGGCCTGTTCTGCTCCATTTGCTGTACTACCTCCCACAAAGTGAAGCAGTCAGGCTTAGTTGGTAAGAGCACCTGTGTAGAGGGAATCATCACCGCTCCACTCTTAATTCCTTCCTTGGTATTGTTTATTGCTTGTGGATGGGACTGAAAAGAAGGTAAAAGCCTGGGGAAGAGTCCAGTGAGACAAGTGGAAGTGCAGAGGGAGGAACCCTTGCAGCATGTAGACATCTTAATACAGAGGGTAGTGTACATTGCTGTTCTTGAGAATGCAGGGAGCAGTTGTAGTGCTGGGCTGTGCTGGCATTGCCCTTTCCATTACATGGAGTACTGGGGTGTCCAGGAATGGGACAAGTATTGCAGCCTATTTTGTCCAAATTCCTATAGAGCCAGGGTCGCTTCCTTGAACCACTCTGCTCTCCATCTGTTTAACATTTCTGTCCTAGCAGAATCTGGTGCTCTTAGTTTCCTGGTGTTCTTGTCCTTTGCTTTTTGATAATAACTTGACAGACTGAGGATGAGTGAGTAGCTTGCATGCCATCCTCAGAAACCAGTCCCACATCCTGTGCTGCTGCCCTCACCAATTCCTGTCTGTTTCATCAGGTCCCCCTAGACCCTGCAGCTTCTGCAGAAAGAGTTTATCTGAACCCTGCTATTACAACAAGACAGACCGGGTTGTCTACCAGTTCTGCAGCCCCAGCTGCTGGACCAAATTCCAGGTACTGAAATATTCTTCATGATGGGCTGGGCCATGGAGCTCATGCCTCTTTTCACACTTAGCAGAGGCTCCACCTTCCTGGAGCTCCTCAGGGAGGGTTCCTAAGAAAGTCTCTTGAGGAGTTGCAGTGACTGTAATTGCTCAAATCTGTCTTGGCCCTATCTCCCCCATCCTCCATTGGGATAAGGCGGGCTATAATTCACTCCTGTCTATCAGGTTATGCCCAGCAGGAGGGCAGTGCAGAGCTGTGCTGCATGAGTGGTTTGAGATAGAGTGGCCTTATGAGAGCACAAGCAAAAGCACAAGTAAGCCAGCAAAGCACAGTGCACACCTGATAGCTGGGTGGAAAGGGGCAGAGCTGCCCTCTCAGCCAGGTGTCACCGAGAAACATAAGTCTTCCAGGATGTGTTGTCTAAAAATTTACAAGTAACAGGCCTGGATACCTCTTGTTTAATAATCCTCAAAGGCTTGACTGGTGATTTTTAATCTTCTGATGTTAAGTTTCAGTGTATGTGAGATGTCTGTGGTATTCATAGGCAACTTCAAGAATATTAGTTTTGTACAGTTGTCAAAGAACAAAGTAGCAGCCAGGAAGACATGAGAAACTTAGGCCAGGACGTGTCTTGGGCAACTGAGAAAACATAGAGAATCTAGAGGTAAGAGTTAGTTACTAGCAGTTGCAGCATTTTGTTTTGGGATTTGGTTTTTGGGGGGGGGGGGGGTGAGTGGGTGGGGGGCATTTGGTTGGTTGGGGTTTTTTGGTGGGTTTCTTTTTGTTTGTTTGTTTGGGTTTTTTATGAATTCTTGATGTAATCCTTCACTGAGGTCACAAATAGTGTGGGTAGTGTAGCTGTAGAGCTTTTAGAGTTGTAGACTTCATAAGACTAGAATCACAGAACAGTTAGGGTTGAAAGGGACCTTTAGATGTCATCTGGTCCAACCTCCCTTGCAGTGAGCAGGGACATCTTCAACTAGATCAGGTTGCTCAGAGCCCTGTCCAATCTGACCTTGAATATTTCCAGGGTTAGGGCACCTACCACCTCTCTGGGCAACCTGTGCCAGTGTTTCATCATCCTCATTGAAAAAGACTTCTTTATAGCTAATCTAAATATGCTCTCTTTTAAACGAAAACTATTACCCCTTGTCCTGTTGCAGCAGACTGCTAAAATGTGTGTCCCCATCTTGCTTATAAGCCCCCTTTAAGTATTGAAAGGCCACAATAAGGTCTCCCCAGAGCCTTCTGTTCTCCAAGCTGAATAAACCCAACTCTCAGCCTTTCTTGATAGGAGAACTGTTCCAACACTCTGGTCATTTTTGTGGTCCTCCTCTGGACTCACTCCGACAGGTCCTTGTCCTTCCTGTGCTGGGGACCCCAGAGCTGGAGGCAGCACTGCAGGTGGGGTCTCACCAGAGTGGAGCAGAGAGGCAGAATCCCCTCCCTTGGCCCTTGACCAAGCACAACTCAGCTTGGTATCATCTGAAAACTTGTTGAGGGTGCTCTTGATCCGCTGTGTCCTTGATGAAGATGTTAAACAATCCTGGTCCCAGGACAGGCCCCTGAGGGTCACCACTTGTCACTGATCTCCATCTGGACATTGAACCTTTGGCCACTACCTTCTGGATGCAACCATCTAACCAAATTCCTCATCCACCAAACGGTCCAGCCAGCAGCTGTAGTGTTTTTCCAGAAGGATGAAGGAGAGAGAAGGATGTTGTGGGGAACTGTGCCAAAGGCTTTACAAAAGTTCAGAGAGATGACACCCGTAGCTCTTTACTTCTCCACTGATGTGGTCACTGCCTTGAGGAAGACAACTAAGTTGGTCAGACAGGACTTGCCCTGGTGCAACTGTGCTGGCTATGTGGTCACCTCCTGTCCTCCATGTGCCTCAGCACAGCTTCTAGAAGGATCTGTTCCATGATCTTCCTAGGCACAGCAGAGTTCAGTGATTTCCAGGGTCCTCCTTTCTACCCATTTTAGAAATAGTTGCACTGTTTCCCCTTTTCCCATGGGGACTTCATTAATTCACCTAACTTGAATTATTGCCATATAAAATCAGCATTCCAAACATATGAGTAAGCCCATGCATCACGTGGCTTAGGAACTGTCTTGCTGGCAGATCTCAGAACACACTTGTCAAAGAAAAAACACTGAAGAGAATGTTTCAAGATGGCTTGACATCAGTGGGAATCAATATTAAGCCCAAGGACTTCAACATCTTCATCGATCATTTGGCAATAAAGTCAAAGTAAGCATGATGAAATTTAGCAGATGAAACAAAAACTGGTGAAGTATTAGCCCATGCTGCATTCAGGGCAGTCACAGAAAGCAAAGCAATTGGATTGATTGACAAGGCTGGTTCCTCTTAATGTTTGCTTAAACACAGTTTCAGTGCAAGATCCTGTGTCAGCCTTACTCAAGTAGTGTGGGGATGCAAATCCTGGAAAAGTAAGGATTTTGAAAAGGCCGTGGAATTACAGCAGATAAACTATTCAGTATGAGCATCTGAGTTTACAGCCACATGGGGAAGGAATAATTTATTGCAAGTTGAAGCAAGCGAACACAGACTTAATGTTTGAGGGCCAGGGAGGAAAAGAGCTACCTAGAATGATGCACAGATAGGAAGGATGTTCTCCAATGTCCACTTCATTTTCAATGTTGAAGAAAAATTGGAAGTATTCTGACAAAAAACCAGAAATTAAAATTGGGCTTTAAAAATGCTTGTACTGAGGTACTTGCAGAGTGTTGTATCTGAGGTTATCAGAAAGAAAACCAGGAATGACTCTATTAATAAATATATCCTTGTGAATAAGACACCAAATACTAAATGCATTGTGGACAGCACACCAAATGCTGCTTAATCTAGCAGATTAATCTAGCAGAAAATGGGATGAGAGGCTCCTTGAATTCTTAAGTTGTGTTATCTTGAAAATAGAAACCAGACAACTGTGCTTCAAGAACTTTTAGAGAAATCCTCAGAATATGTAGCAGAGCCCCCATCTCTTAAGTTTTCAAATGCAGCGGCGTGGCAGCTTGAAAGCTTGCCTTCCTGAGAAGAGCTGGACCCAGCACACTGGAAGCAAAGTGAAACTGCTCTCAAGAATCAGCTCTCCAGTGTCTTGAGCCATGATGTGATGGACTGACTGAGCCCCCACAGTGGCAGCAGGTCCGAGGGGGCCAGGCAGGCTGCAGGCCATGGAGGAGGTGGCAGTGGTGGCAGTGTGAGGCAGGTGCCTGCTGCCCTCCAACTTCTCTCCCCCCATGAGTTGTCTCTGTCTCCTGCAGCGCACCAGCCCGGAAGGTGGGATCCACCTCAACTGCCATTACTGTCACAATCTTTTCAGCGGGAAGCCGGAGATCCTAGACTGGCAGGTGAGGACTTCTCCTGGGGGGATGTTGAGGTGAAGGCCAACACTGCTGAGAACCTCTGGGGTACTTCTTCTCCCTGCTCTAGGCAGAGCTCCTCCTGTGCCAGTCCTCTGAATGCCTTAGCTGCAGAGATGTGCCTGGAGACCGTGCTGAGTGCTGCACTCCTGATGTTCAGCAGGATGTCAGAAGGGCAGGAGGAGACCACTCCTGCCAAATCCTGTGCCAGGAGAGCTGGGGACTTGACTCAGCCCTGTAGTCTTTCTTCTGCTTCCCTGAGAAGTGTGGGAACTTCCTGCCGGCCTGGCTGACCTGGCTGACCTGGCTGTGGTCTGTTTGGCAGGACAAGGTGTATCAGTTCTGCTGCAAGGACTGCTGTGAGGACTTCAAGCGGCTGCGTGGGGTGGTGTCTCAGTGTGAACACTGCAAACAGGAGAAGCTGCTGCATGAGAAGATCCGTTTCTCCGGAGTGGAGAAGAACTTCTGCAGTGAAGGTACTTGGGGAAGGCATGGGAGAGGCAGAGCCCCCATGCCAGCCCATGCTGGGGGAGGAGAAGAGAGCATGGAGAGGAACAGAGGGGAGATTGTCTTAACCAGGCCCTGGGGCAAGAGCCTTGCCATGCAGTGAAGGGAGGACTGTTGTGGGGATGGCTTGCTGTCCAGCCAGGCCCTAGGGCAAGATCTTTACCGTTCATTGTGTCCTTGGGGAGGGCCTTCTCACAGCTTTTCTCTCTCTGGGGGCTGGGGAGACAGCAGGTGGCAGCTCCGCTCCTCCTGTCATCATGCACTTCTACGCTCTTGCGTCTGGGCTGGCCTGACCTGGCCTTGCCCTGCCTGCTGGGTTCCTGCACACAGGAGGTTGGAGTCAGACTCTTCCTAGAAGCATGGAGGTGAGAGATGGCAAGTCCCCGTGAGGTCCCATCTTATCCCAGCCCCAGGGGCCAGTGCTGGATTGTTCCCTACAGTGTGTTGCGTGTGCTCTGTTGTCTCCGCAGACCTGGATTCTGGTCATGTTTGGGTCAGGGAGGCCCCCAGTTCATCCTGGGAAGGTTTCACTCCTATTGTTTCTCCGCAGGGTGTGTGCTTCTTTACAAACAGGATTTCACCAAGAACCTGGGCCTGTGCTGCATCACCTGCACCTACTGTTCTCAGACCTGCCAGCGGGCGGTCACCGAGCAGCTGGAGGGCAGCACCTGGGACTTCTGTAGTGAAGACTGCAAAAGCAAATACTTGCTCTGGTACTTCAAGGTCAGTATTGGCACTGGCAGCTTGTGCTAAGTGCTGTGGTGGGCACAGCACCCAGATAAGTGGGCATTGCACTGAGGAAGTTCGCACTGCTGGAGTCTGGCTGGCACTGCTGCGGAGAACCTGGCACTGCTGGAGTCCTGCCTGGCAATGACGGGACACTGCTACGGGGAAGCTCACGTAGCTGGAGTCCCCAGCTGATCCTGCCAGACAGAGCACTGCACTGAGGAAGCTCACAGTGCTGGATCCGCGGCCAGTGCTGCTGTGAGAAGTTCGCACCGCTGGAGTCCCTGGCTGGCACTGGCAGGGCACTGCTGTGGGGAAGCTCACAGCACCTTGCGATGTGCACCTTTCACTGGAGAGTTGTGTTGCACTCGGAGGGGGTGTGGTTAGTTACTCGTTGTTTCTCTCCTGCTGATGCGGGCTTTAGGCAGCTCGGTGCCATGCCTGCAAGCGTCAGGGGAAGCTGCTGGAAACCATCCACTGGCGGGGGCAAATCAAACACTTCTGCAACCAGCAGTGTCTGCTGCGATTTTACAATCAACAGAACCAGCCCAACCTGGACACGCAGAAGGGGCCCGAGAGCCTGCTGAACAGTGAGTAGGAAGGAGGGAGGGGACCTGCATAGCTCAGTCTGAGAGACACAGGGAAGACTCAACAGCAGGGGGTGGAAGCTGCCTGCCCGGGACTGGAGGAGACGCTAGGGAACAATCCTGCACTGGCCCTTGGGGGGGAAAGGACGGAGTGGGACCTAATGGGCTTCTCCATCTCTAACATCTATGGTTCTATGACACACAGGGCCCAGACTGGAGGAGCCGGTGCCAGCGTGCTGCCTGTAGCTCACACTCTTAGCGAGGATACTCAGGGATTTAACATCCTCAAGTTGCCAGCGGAGAGCTCGATTTACAGGGTTAGGGGACAGCGTGGTTTGGCATGACAATCCACCTGCAGCCCCACACCACCTCCGAGCTGTGACCTTCTCAGATCTCATAAACTAATCTGGATTGGGCCAGGTCAGTGCTTGGATGGGAAACATTCAAGGACAAAGAAGGGTGCTGCAGGAAGTGGTGCTGGTGATGCTGTAGGTGGGCTCTCCTTCAGCCAGAGCTGAACCTAGAACGGTCTTGAGGGAGCACTGAGCTGCTGGAGGCACTGTGTCTTGCGATGTTAGATTGGAGTCCTACCACTTACCCAAAGTTCACTGCAGCTTTGGGGAGTTGCCAACCCTGTGTCCCAGATAACCCCATTCTGCATCCATGGAGTTCCAGCTGGAGAGGAGATTTTCGCTGCCTGTTGCCCCATTTCCTATCATTAACTTGAGCCAATTCCTTATGGAAGATTGCAAAGTGCTTTGGGATCCCTCAGGATGGAAGGTGCTCGTAGTGACAGTGACAAGACACCGCTTGGCCCTCGGACATCTGCAGTCTCATTCTGCTTGGTCTTTCGTAGGCCACGATCTCCTGGGTGACCTGGGGGATGTAGTTAAAGTGCCTGCAGCTTACGGTGGGACTTGCTTCAGTGCATCAAGCTTCAAGACATACCTGCATTGCAGGTTCAGGGCTTTGCTGCCCTCCCTGGGATTTCATGAGGTGGAAAACCCTGACTAGAGTGTGCCAAGGAGGGGAAACCTGGACAAGGACCTTCGCATAAGAGACCTCATCCTCCATCTCCAGACTCTTGAGTTCCTTACTGTAGTGTGCTGATCATAGGACAGGGGAAGCCCTGGATGTCATTGCTGCTCAGGTTACAAAGCAGAGCTGCTCTGCCAGAAGCAGCAAGTTCTCCCAGCTAGGGGAAGCCCAACCTGCCTTCCAAGAGCCACACTCCACAACAGGCTGTGTGAGGTGCAGTTCAAGTGGCAGTACACTGGAGTGACCTGGATAAGGAACTTCTGGTTTTTGCTGGCTCCGGGGTGCCCATGGGAATTCTGCTTGATGGTTCACAGTGTTCTGCTGCCCAAGGAGGAGGAGGTGTGTGACGTGCTGGTTCCTGTAGCTCACCAAGTGATTCTGCGGCCCTAGCCATGCTGTTCCATTTGTCCTCTGCTTGTCAAGGCATGTCATTTGTGAGAGACGAGTAACACTGCTTTTGGGACACAGGCACAGTGGGCAAGCTCTGCCTGCAGGGGGAAGCATGTTTCACACAGTTTAGCCGTTGTCGCCTTGGAGCCCTGGACCACAAGACTGAGAAGTACATTCTCCACCACCACCAACCACGAGAGCTTCAGGCCTCCTCTGCCACATCCCTGGAAGTCCCCCAGAACTGTGCTGCTTGGTATGTGGGGCATCACCCTTGGTGCCACAGCTGCATCTCTGTGCAACCTGTAAGGACTAAAGGGAGCCAAGGAAAAGCCCTTCATCAGTCATCAGTGCTCATCTGAGCACGAGTTCCAGGCTACCCCAGTAGTTGCTGTGCTGGTGGTACTGGGTCCTCTGTATGCTCTGGCACACCAGGCCCCTGCCGGATGTGGGATAGCTGTGGACATCCTTGCCCCAGGATTGTGGCATACTGCCGAGTTTGCAAAGGAAGGATGCTGGAGCCAGGACCCACTTAAACAGAGAGCTTTCCAGCCCACTGTGCTGTGCAGGGGATTTTGGGAGGAGCAGCTTCTATCTGGTGTCCTGTGGACCTGACAGCTGTGTTGGCAGCTCACAAGGGACTACCTGGATTTCAGGCCCATCTTGGACAGAGCTGCTTATTCTTGCTTATTCTCTTGAAAACAGTGATTGCCTAAAACCATTAATTCCTGTGATCCAGTGGCTGCTACCAGTCTGATGATCCTGAGAGTTCTTGTAGCTGATCATATAAGTAGACGTTCCTTTGCTGGGAACAGTTTGTGTAGTGTGGGATTGAGGAGCTTCTGCTTCAAAACTGTGCCCAAAGACTTCAAGAGGAGCTGGCTCTGCACTGGGCTGTCCAGCTGTAGAGGGTAGAAGTCACAGTTGTGGCAGGCAATGCCTTGACAGCTCCTTGTTGGTGTTGGGATGAGAGTAAAGAGCAAGCTGCAGCTTTTCTGGAAGCTTGGACACATAGCACATGGCAGGAGAATCTTGTTTTCTTTCATCCCAAATCATTGGCCAGTGGGGCAATCATGTTTGCTTTAGATACTTCTGCAGCAGAAATTCTGCTTGTATGCCATAGCTTGTCTTTTCTCATTCAAGCCATTGGTGTTTCCTACCTGGATCTGCTTCCCATCCACTTTGGGTTGTCAGGGTGAGTTCTTGGCCCCTGAGACTATTGCAGATGCTATGGCTGAATGCTCAGCTGCAGACTAGGGATCTTCCTCTGACTGGAATTTATCTGTTGCCCCCTGTGGTGGTCAGCAAATGGAGCCTGTTGGGCCTCAAATTGTGCAAGAATTATCCTGCATTTCCTTGGGTCACAGGAAGTCTTCACAGTGTGAATGTCCCTGTGTTGGACCTTTAGGCATCTGTGTCTTTCCTGAAGGACCTGTCTGTGTACAGGAGTTGTGAATGGACCCGCCACTGCCTTTGGTTGCTGGGACCTGCTGCTGTCCTTGCAGGGCTCTCCTTCGTGCATAGCCCACGGGTAGAAGGCAATTCTTTTTGCCAGCCACGTGGGTAACCAGGGCTCACTGGAGACTGATATGAAGGTGCTCTGTTAGCTCACCAGCCTTTGAGATGGGTGCAGGTTTTCTGCAGAGCACGATCCAAGGCAGGGTGATACTGTCACCGCCTGCGACCAGTGTCTGCCACATGCGCCTCTTACCTGCAGGTGATCCTCTCTTTCCTTAGGGGAATGGACTGCATCCCTAGGGCTGGGGCAAAGCTGTCTCTCTGCTTTCTGGGATATCTCATAACGCTGCTACTAGCTCTGTCACCTTCTTCCTAGGGATCTCGAAGCACTTTGCCAAGATATTTGTTGCAGGGATATGGAGGCACAGGGAGGGGCCATGGCTCGGTACAGCAAGCCAGTAGGCAGAGCTGGGATTAGAGCCCTGGATTCCTCTCTCTACAAGGGGCTGGGATTTCTCCTGACCTGCTGTGATGGGGAAGGGGTGGACTGCAAGGGAGCACAAAATGACATGGGAACAACTTGCTTTTGGAGTTGTAGTGTCTTCTGAGGTGTTAGGGCTAGAGATTGTGGAAACATTAACTGTTCCTGGAGTGGCCAGGAGCAGTTTCTGGGGAGCCTGTCCCTGCTCTCTGGCTGCTTGCACCTCCAGTCCCAGCAGTGGGACATGTTGGCCCAGGAGCTCTTGAACTTAAGAGTTGTTGCTTTCTCTTACAGGTCAGACTTCAGAGCCAAAACCAGCTGTCCCTTCCCCACAGAAGGCAGAAACTAACATGGTAAGACCCATTGGAGGCAGGAGTTTGCAAGACAAAGGGGCTGTCCCCAAGGAGAGGACAGTTCTGCCATTGCTCAGGGAGATTTCATTCTTCTACAACCAGTGCATTTTGAGATGTCTGGGTAGTGGGAGATGAAAAGAACTCCTAGGAAGGCAGCGTCAACATATCTTCTGCAAGGGGGAAGAATAACTGTTCCTCAGGAATCAATGACGAACTCCAGAATAGCCTGACACTGTGGCACTGGCTCTTCTTTGCACAGTGCTTTCCTGTGCCTTGGTATAGTTGCTGTCCCACTGTTCCCCTCTATCCCATGGGACAGGAGCCACCATTGCCAGACTCCTGACACAGCAGAGGCAGCACACAGGCTTGATGCCTGCCAGGCACGTCTTGGCAGTCCTTCATCACAGCCTGACCATGGGAGTGCCTATCTGCTGGGGACTTCCAGGCTCCAGGAAGTGCTTTGGGAGTCATTCTGTCTGTACCTGTAGTAGGGAAGAGATTGTGTTGCCTTAGGTGGACACCAACCTCCTGCTTTCTGCATTTCCCCAGCTGTCAGCAAAGGCCTCCTCAGCCCAAACGTCTCCAGCTGTGCCGCCTCCCGCCCCACCTCTGGTTCCAGCCACCCCTCGGAAAAACAAAGCTGCCATGTGTAAACCACTGATGCAGAACCGGGGTGTCTCCTGCAAGTTTGAAATGAAGTCCAAAGGATGTCAGACAGGTAGGAAAACAAGACTTAACTGTAGGATTGCAGGGGCATTTTGGAAAGGCAAGTGGCACGTCCCTGCTCCAGACTACCTGCGAATCCAGCCTGAAATGCTGCACACAGTGGCTGGGTGTTTGGCACTGTTCTGAGGAGTCTCTGTGCAGTTGTAGGGCACACATGGCAGGGCTGGGGGTAGGGAGCCTGTTTCCATCAGCAGCAAAAGGAGAGATGTAGAGACCTCTGTAGTGTGATCCCACCTCTTGTGGTACAACTCCTGTTCCTCTGGAGATCATTAGCTTGTGTGAGGGCTGTCTGCTAAACAGGTTCCACTCTAGTTCCTGTTGGGCATGTGTGTGTGGTCTGCAGCATATGCAAGGTGACTAGACCTCTTAGCAGGGCTGTGTAAGAGTAGGATTTGTACTTCTGGCTAAGGCAAGCCTCTCTTGTTGCTGGGCTTGACTTTCTGCTATTCCAGCTCTACCCTTGAGTCTGGAAGGGCTGTGGTGCTGAATGGCTGGGGGCATGGCAGCATGCAGCAGGGCTGGGTGGAGGAACTTCTGGGATTAAGGTCACTGATATATTTTTGCTCTTGTCAGAGGCTGACTGGAAGCCCCAGCTGGTCGTGTTGCCAATCCCCGTCCCGATCTTCGTGCCTGTGCCTATGCATATGTACTGCCAGAAAGTACCTGTGCCTTTCTCCATGCCTGTCCCGGTAAGCAACAGCTCCACCTGCTCGTGTTCTCCTACTATCTTGATCCTGCCTTGCTGCACCCTCCCTGCTTCTCTGTTCATGCTCTTCTCCTGCCTCTGCTTTTATGTCAATCTACTGACTGTCAGTTTTCTGCATGGTGTGCTGCTGTCCACAGGTGCCTGTGCCAATGTTCCTGCCCACCACACTGGAGAGCACAGAGAAGATTGTGGAGACCATTGAGGAGCTGAAGGTGAAGATCCCCTCCAATCCCCTAGAGGCTGACATCCTGGCCATGGCTGAGATGATTGCAGAGGCTGAGGAACTGGACAAGGCCTCCTCGGACCTGTGTGGTAGGTTCTGCCATGGCTTGGTCTGGTCCAACAGCTGGGATCAAGGGAGGTTTGCCAGCTCTTGGAGCTAAAACACCTGCCAGGTTTGTGGCTCTTCCAAAGCTTTTGAAAAGGAAGCAGGGAAGAGCAAGTCCTCAACTTCTGCTGAGGAGGTATCAGAAAGGAAGAGCTGCAGCAAGGAGCAGCATCTGCCACTGTCCCTTTTTGGAGTGCCAGTTTTGTGGCACATGTGCAGCTCTCTTAGTTTATTCAGGTGGCTGTTCAGATTCTTCCCTAAAGCAGCTTCTGATTCACAAAACTAGCAGCCCTGGTCTTGCAGGTCTTTTTACTTTACTTTTACTGCATTCCTACAAATCACAGTGATGGGGGTTGTAGCTGGGGAGACAACAACCTTGCAATGTCTTGCTGTCCAGGGAAAGCTGGACAGCCCGGGTGTCGTGAGGCTGCTCTGAGCACAGGGCTGTGCTGCATGCAGGGACCCCAACTTCATTTTTCATCTGTTACAGGGAAAACAGACGTAAGACTTTCCAGAAGGCTGGGTTTATGATGAACTTTTTCATTGCAGATCTGGTGAGTAACCAGAGTGCAGAGGGTCTCCTGGAGGACTGTGATCTGTTTGGACCAGCAAGGGACGATGTGTTGGCTATGGCTGTCAAGATGGCAAATGTCCTCGATGAGCCGGGCCAGGACCTGGAGGCTGACTTCCCTAAGAGTAAGAGCTGGGTGAAGCAGGCATGCAGGACTGCTTGTGCTGAGGGTCCTCCCACTGCCCTCAGCTGTGTGCACTTACCTCTCCATGGCCTCTGACTGACCAGGTGTGACAGTCCTGCAGTGACTGCTTGCAGCAGGGGTGGGGAGACCACCACTTCTGAAGGAGTGTGTGTTTGTCTAGACTAAACTTACCTTTGTGAGCATAAGACCCAGAGAAGAGGGAATGAGAAGCTGATTTTAACAGCACAAAGAGCAGGGCAGCAGCAGTGGTGTGTTTATGAATGATGATTCCACAGGATCCAGCAAGGCGAGAAACCTGGACAAGGCATGGCATCCTGAGAAATGGTAGAATTGCTGAGTGTCCATTAACAGAAGGTGGAAAGAGAGGCAGGGACTGGCAGGAGCACAGCAATGCTGAGGCAGGATGCTAGCAGCAAACAACAGAATTGAGGTGCCTGTGCCAGGCTGTCCACAGTGCTGGCCTAGCACAAGGGAATGAGGAATATTCCTCAGGTTTAAAAAATAAACAAAAAACTGTCAGAGAGGAAAATATGGGTTTCTGGTTATTCTGAGAAAGCTTAGCATTGTCTGCCAGAGCCATATTTCCTTTGTTGGACTGTGGCTAAAAGTTTGTGCCAGGCAGTGGTAGAGGATGTGAAGTGTTCCCTCTTCATTTTGCTGTAAAAATCAGGCCAGCACAGGGGGCAGGATGAGAAATTTCAGCTGAGCTCTTCTGCCTGTGTTTCCTTTCAGACCCTCTAGACATCAACCCCAGTGTGGATTTCCTCTTTGACTGTGGGCTGGTGGGACCAGATGATGTGTCCACAGAGCAAGATCTGCCTCGAGCTGTCCGGAAGGTGAGTTCTCTGTGGGTACTGCCTGCTTAAAGCTCTTGGGCTTTGGAGTGGGAGCTGCCACCTGGGATGTACAAGGTGAAGTGTGCCAGTCTTCTGTGTACTGGGGAGGTTGTGCCCTCTCCCTTCAAGGCACGGTTGGCTTTCAGGCCACTCCTTGAATGAAAATAGTTGCTTGTCACTTCAGAGGAGCTTTGAATGCTACAAGTCATGTGACACCTGGTCTCTTTTCCTGCCTGTGAGCCTCGTAACTAATGAGCCTTGTTGGTTTGGCTGTCAGCAGTAGGGTGCTCTGCTGCCATGGCACTCTGTAGGGAGCTGACAGTCAGCAGGTGTGAGGGGTGGCCAGGACTCCTACATCTGTCCCAGGTAGGTGGCCAGTCTCACAGAACACCTCTCTGCAGGGGCAGAAGCGCCTGGTGCTCTCTGAAAGCTGTTCCCGGGACTCGATGAGCAGCCAGCCCAGCTGTACAGTCCTCAACTACTCGTATGGTGTGAATGCCTGGAAGTCCTGGGTACAGGCCAAGTATGCAGGGGGAGAGACCAGCAAGGCAGAGGAGCTACGCTTTGGCCGTAAGTGCCTTGTCTGGATGCAGTGGAGTGGCAGAAACCTCCCAGAAGCTGGACCTCAGGGTGTTGAGGTGCTCCTGACCTTGTAGGCTGTTGTCTGAGGCTGCTGTGCTTGTCTCTGCAGCCAAGCCCATGAGGATCAAGGAAGACATCTTGGCCTGCTCAGCAGCTGAGCTCAACTACGGCCTGGCCCAGTTTGTCAAGGAGATAACCAGGCCCAATGGGGAGCGCTATGAACCGGACAGCATCTATTACCTCTGCCTTGGCATCCAGCAGGTGAGGGAGGCCTTGCTGCCCTCAATTTGTCTACAGCCAGACTTGGTGGTCAGATCTGGTGAGGGGAGCTTGTACCCTTCATTCTGCCTTCTGGGAACCCAGAGAGGCTGTCTGCACTCCTTCAGTGCCTCAGCCCAGGACAGCCGCCCACCTTGTTTGGTCTTTGTTCCCAAGCCCAGAGGGTAGGGTGGCAACTATTCTCCAGCCTTGCACCCTTCTTGCACATATCTGAGGAGGGCTGGGGGATTTCCCCAAACTCATGTTCTTCTTCAGCACCAAGTCTGCTTTGTCATGCCCCAGGGTTTTCCTTGCAGCTCTCAGAAGTGTCTGCCCAGCAGCTCTGGTGGTGCAAGGAGGGGTACTCTGCATGTGTGCCCTGGGCTCTCTGGGGAGGGTTTGCATTCCAGGTGCTGCTGTGTTTCTCTTGACTGTGTGTTCTGTCCTTTCTAGTACCTGCTCGAGAACAATCGTATGGTGAATATATTTACAGACCTTTACTACCTGACCTTCGTGCAGGAGCTGAACAAGTCCCTGAGTGGCTGGCAACCCACAATCTTACCAAATAGTATGTGTCTTCAGAGTACCTTCAGTCACCAGATATATCCAGTTTGTGCTTGTAGCCTTGGATCCTCTGGCCTGATTGTGCTCCCTGAGCCTCAGCCTTGGCATAGGCAGCGCATTCCTGCTGTGTCTTAAGGTCATACTGACCCAAACCCACTGCAGAGCCAGCGTGGCTTACGCTTGAGCAGCTTCTGTGGCCCACAGTCAGGGTAGCTGGGAGCAGGGCACATGTGTTTTGTATCCTGGGACAATTTGAATCTTTAGAACACTTCACACTGCTGTTTCCACCCTTTGGCAAGGAGGATGCCAAGCCAGGGGGCACACTGGTGGATGTCTTTGTGTTCCCAGCACAGGGATGAGCCCTGCACACTGTGCTAGGCCTTGGCCAAGGTTGCTGTGCTGCTGCCTTGTGAATGGACTAACTTAGAGCTCTGCAGAGGCTTTTCATGATGCTGTGATCTGGGCTGCCTTGCCTGCTGTGTCTTGTTGGTAGTTAGTTCACAGATCCAGCCTCACCTCTGCAGATTGGCTATCCCAGTCAAAGCCATTTGACTCCAGACCTGTGTATCTAGGCAGGAACTGGCCAGATCTCTCCTGCCTGCTGCTTTTCCTTAATTGCTCACTGAGTGTGGTGGAGCACTGACCTGGCATTCACTTTTTGGCCAGTTACAGAGACGAGCAGTTAGGATTGATTTGGGTTCTCGCCTGTGGTTTGGCTGTGATCTGGAGAGGCTCATGGCTGGGCAGAGCTCTAGCTCTGCTGATGGCTCTGTAGAAGTAAGCTTGTGAAAAAAGAGATGCTGTGAAGCATCAGTCTTTTGCAGTGAGCTTTCCTGGGCAGGCTGAAGGGATTACCACGAGGCCACTGCTGATGTGACCTGGTTCTCCCTCTGTGTGTTGCAGACACAGTTTTCTCCCGTGTCGAGGAGGAGCACCTCTGGGAGTGCAAACAGCTGGGTGTTTACTCACCCTTCGTGCTTCTCAACACCCTCATGTTCTTCAACACTAAGTTCTTCGGGCTGCAGACAGCAGAGGAGCACATGCAGCTCTCCTTCACCAACGTGGTGCGCCAGTCCCGCAAGTGCACCACGGCCCGTGGCATGACAAAGGTGGTGAGCATCCGCTACTACGCTCCTGCCAAGCAGAAGAAAAGCCGAGGTGGGTCTGGGGGGAACATCTCTGTTCTTCCCCCTGTGTCCCCCATCAGGATCCAGCCATGATCCAGCTCTCTCCCCCTCTGCAGATGGCGGCTCTGGAAAACGGAAGCGTGAGGAGGAGGTACCGATGCTGGAGCAGCGGGAGAACAGGATGAATCCCCTCCGATGCCCAGTCAAGTTTTATGAGTTTTATCTCTCCAAATGGTGAGGCTTTCTCTGGAGAAGAGGCATGTGCCATTTTGGGGCCACTTCTCAGTTTTGATGGGACCCTGTGGAGTGACTGCTGCTCTCCAGACATTTGTACATGAGCATGCAGTCTTGCCCAGGCTCTGTGCTGCTTGACTAGACCATGTTTGAGAGAATGCTTCTCTCTGGCCTCTTCCACTTCTTACCCTTCTCCAGACTGACAGGAATGTGCAGTAGGAGTCCAGTGCTTGGGTGCTTAGGGGCTTTGGCCTTGAACAAGGAGCTGCAAGCTCAGTTTGTCTCCTTATTCTACTGAATGATGAGAGGCTGTGATGAGCTGTGAGCGCCCCTTGCTAAACCTGACATAAGACCAGGCTGTCTGAGCCCCTGAAGCTGATAACGCAGGTCTCACCCTCCTCTCTCTCCACAGTCCCGAGAGCCTGCGGAACCGCAATGATGTGTTCTACCTGCAGCCCGAGCGGTCGTGCATTGCCGAGTCCCCGCTCTGGTACTCGGTGATTCCCATGGACCGCAGCATGCTGGAGAGCATGCTGAACCGCATCCTGGCCGTCAGGGAGATCTACGAGGAGCACAGTCGGCTCAGCAGCATGGAGGATGACATGGACTAAGGGCGAGGTGCTGCTGGACTGGCTGCTCTCCAGCCCTGGACACCTCCTCTTGCTGCTTCCCATTGCAGGGCGGGGGCTATGCAGCATAGGAGGGGATGGTGCTGCAGCAGTGCTGTCCCTGCATCATTACCAGACTTGGACCTCCCATCCTGCTCGTTTCAGGCATCCCCTACGTACATGGCCCCCACACTCAGCTCTGTCTGCAGTTTTGGCTGCTGGGTGAGCCATCTTCCCCAGGGCCAGTTCCCATGGCACAGGAGTGGCGGAGTCCCTGGGCAGCTCCCCTTGCCCAGCACTGTCTCTCCCCTACCCCCAGCCCTGCGAGTACCCCTCTGTCCTGGTGCCCCAAGGCAGGAGTTGCACAGGACCAGTGCACCATCAGACCAGCGGCCCCTGAAGCTTTTACTTCCCTCTTCCTTTAGCATTCCCTCACAAAGCTGGAGGTATCAAGGCAGGAACAGTAGCTCTGCTGCTGGGGCAGGACTGTCTTTTTGAACCAGTGGCCATGGGCTACAGGCAGCCTGAGAGCTGTTGGGTTAGGGGGAGAGCTCTTGTCTCAGGGTGGGAGAGATTTGGGTTGGTTGCAGGGAGGGGATGGAGCTCATGCCGGAACCTGTGGGCAGAGATCTGGCCTTGCCACAGGGACACCTCCCTTGTGTGCAGCCAGGATGCCTCCCTCTCTTTGGTCAATGTTTCTGAGTCTGCTGAAAACTGATGGAGACGGGTCTGGAGCAGTGCTACCCCTTCTCCCCACTGTTCCCTGTTCTGGTGTAAGGACCCTCCCCTGTGCAAGGTACTGTCAGTGGGAACCTCTACTCCAGCCAGGGGCTTAGGCATTTGCTGGCAGAAGCAGAGAGCCCTGCCTGGCCTCCCCCTCCCTCCCACAGCCACAGGCTGCCAGTGCCCTGCCCCAGGCAAGTCTGGCTCCAGTTGTGCCACTCCCTGCTGCCTCCTGCCCCTTCTCGTGTTCTGGTTGGTTTTCTTGAGCTGTACATGGGTCTCCTGTTGAGCCTGTATATATTGTTCTGGGCCCTGGCCTGGGGCCATCTGTTCTCTGTGTCCATGTGGAGAGTGAGCTGCTCACCAGTCTTGTTGTAGTGATGCCAGGGCGGTAGGACTAACCCTGTGTCTCTGGAAACCATTCATTTCAAATAAAGATGTGGAAAACTTTGGCAGCCCCTGGTTTTTCCCCCTGGGCAGGGTGAGCTTTGTAGAACAGGGCCAGTGGCTGAGTGCTGCTGTGCACCTTGCTCCTGTCCATCCCAGCCTGTGCTCCTGCACTTCTGGCAGGAGCCAGACCTTGCCTGGCCCCTGCTGTGCTGCCAGCTCTGGCATGGGGCGATGGCCCCTGCCCCAGTACCCAGTGGTGCCAGCATGGCATGCCCTGCCTGCCCCTGCCCTGTGCCCTGCCCACAGGGCTGCAGCCCCACCCAACCCAGCAGTGGCCCTGCCCTGGCCATGCAGTGTGGCCGTAGGACGGAGCACTTGGAGAACAATACCCCAGTGCCCGCGAGCAGAGCAGGAGTCAAGTGTGGTGCAGTAAGTGTTTATTTTCTCTCCCTTCCCAGCTCTGCTCTCAGCCCTGTGCTGAGCAGTGTCCCCAGCTCTCATGCTGGCCATGGGGTCCATGCCTTGGGCCTGGCAGAGACTGGAGACTTAACCACCACTGTGACCACCCATGCATTGCCCATCCCTGACCATCCCAGCAGGCCACATTCACACTGCCAGGTCTGCCGTTCGCATGTCCCTGTGGGACCCACCAGCCACCCCTAGCCATGCACCTGCCTTCTTCAGTGGTGCCAGGCCATGGGGGGGTCTGCCAGCAGCCAGGGGGCTGCCACCCCTGGGCAAGGTGACATAGGTGCCGCCGGGCCCTACAGGGCCACCAGGAGTGGTTAGGATGCGGGACTTGGGGCCTGGCCCCCGCCGGCACTTGGTGAGACCCAGGTGGTAGATCTCCACCAGGTTGAGCAGCAGGGACACACAGGCCACCCCCAGCATGAAGAGGATGAAGATGGTCTTCTCAGTGGGCCGGGAGATGTAGCAGTTGACTGTGTTGGGGCAGGGCCAGCGGCTGCAGGTGTAGAGGGGCTTCAGCTGGAACCCATACAAGGCGTACTGGCCCACAATGAAGCCCACTTCCAGGAGAGCCTTGAAGACAATGTTGCAGATGTATGTCCTCAGGATGGCCCCCTGCATGCACACCCGTGCCCTCGTGTCCCCTGCAGGGAGCTGGGGCTGCCTGGGGCGCTGCCGCCTGGCCCCGCTGCCAGCCCGTGCTGCTGCTTGCTGCTGTGCCTTCTCCTCCAGATGCACCAGGTGCAGGATGTGGCCCAGATACACAAGGCTGGGGGTGGAGACAAAGATGATCTGCAGGACCCAGAAGCGGAGGTGGGAGATGGGGAAGGTGCTGTCATAGCAGGCATTTTGGCAGCCAGGCTGCTGCGTGTCACAGGAGAAGCCAGACAGCTCATCACCCCAGACCCGCTCCGCGGCTGCCCCCAGCACCAGGATGCGGAAGACGAAGAGGACGGTGAGCCAGACTTTCCCCACCACTGTGGAATGCTCCTGGGCATTCTCCAGCAGCCGGCCCAGCAGGCTCCAGTCCCCCATGGCATGTGCTGTGGTGCCCTGCAAAACAGCCACCCTCCAGACACAGCCGCCCCACGACCCACCAGAATGCCACCCCACTCCCTGGTTGGGCAGGTGTGCACAGACCAACCCAAGGCTGTCCCTGGAGTGTCCCTGTCCTGTGTCCCAGGGACCCCCTAACCTGTCACAAGGAGGGCAGGGGGAGCAAAGGCCTCCAGCAGAGAGCTGGGAGCACCATGGGGAACAACCGCAGTGGCGATCCGGCATGGGGACCTCTCACCGTAGATGGTGCGTGGGGCAGAGCCCAGTGCTCCTGCGCCGTCTGCTCCTGTCAGTGGGGTGATGGGGGATGCTGCAAGGCCCCTTCCCCGCTGGTCCCCAGCTCCTCTGTGGGGTGTGGACAGGTCTGCCTGGTTCCGTCTGTCCGGTCACCCAACAGCGGGCGTGGGGTTATCGGGGCATGAGGCAGCTGCGTGCCCCATTGGCTTTCATTGTGACTGGCACATGAAACAGCCACTGGGGAAACTTTTTCCCTCTATTTTTGGTCTGGGCACTTTTCTAATTATATTCGGGGCTGCAGGGGCTGGTGCTGGGAGAGTGCAAGCCCTTGGACACTGATCAATGCCACCCAGGGGTCATCAGTCCCTGCTGGCTGCCAGGGCAACACAGCCCCAGCTCAGCCCTGGCACTGCAACCCACCAGGGCTTGGGTGCAGGGGTGGACACCCCACACTGACACCACAGCTCCTGGCATGTCCCGGCTGGAGCAGAAAGGAAGGAGGCAGCACCTGAGAATGGATATTTAATGGCCCGAGCTGCTCTCCTGGCCATCTAGGAGAGCCAGACTGGCACCTGGGGGATGCTATCCTTGGGACAGGGACAGTAATAGGCCCATGGGGCGACTGTGGGGCCAGGGCCCCTGCAGTGGTGGTCCTAGCAGGCAGAACAGCGGTCACCCTTCTCCTGCAGCCCAGAGTTGCGGCGCAGCATGTCCTTGAGGGAACCGTCCTGCTCTGTCAGCAGCTGGTTGATCTCATTCTGCTTGTACTCAGAGGAATGCTTGTGCCCATAGAAGGAGCCCTTCCCCGACGAGGGGTTGGAGTTGTGCTGGCTTCGGCGGGCACAGGCCCGCACCACCAGGTAGATCAGCTCTGCCATGTTGAGGACAATGCAGACACTGGAGGTGACCAGCATGAAGACAGTGAAGATGGTCTTCTCGGTGGGCCGGGAGATGAAGCAGTCGACAGTGTTGGGGCAGGGGTAAGCCTCGCACTTGACCAGCCGCATCATCTGGTAGCCCGGGTAGAGCATGTAGAAGATGTACATGAACACGGCCTCGAAGAGCAGCCTGAAGACCACGCTGCAGACATATGTCCACCACAGCGACCCCGCTATGCGCATCTTGTGCTTCTTAACCTCTTCCATGTGCTTGGCATCCGCATGCCCTGTTAGAACCAGCAGCTTCTTCTCCTGGTGCTGCTGGTAGGCCACGTGCATGGCGACGAGAAGGGCTGGTGTGGTGACGAGGATGAGCTGCAGGGCCCACAGACGGATGTGGGAGATGGGGAAGAAGTGGTCATAGCAGACGCTGTTGCAGCCAGGCTGCTGGGTGTTGCAGGTGAAGGCGGATTTCTCATCCCCCCAGACACTCTCGGCTGCCACCACTAACACCATTATCCGGAAGATGAAGATGACAGAGAGCCAGATGCGCCCGATGGCAGTGGAGTGGCGGTTCACCCCGCTCAGCACCGTGTAGAGGCCGGCCCAGTTCATTGTTTCTCACGTCTGCAGGAGAGAGCGGTGAGAGATGGTGTTAGGAACAAGGACACATGGCTGAGAGCCAGCAGGTCCTGGCTCCTCCAGTGGCAGCAGCCCCAGGAGGGACCTGGAAGCAACTGGGTGGCAGCCCTGGCGGGTGGAGAGCAGGATGGACAGACAGGAGGATGGAGAGACAGGAGGACAGCAGCATGGCTCCTGCTCCTGACATGGCTCAAGGCAGCATTTTGGCCAGAGCAGGTAGGAGCCTGGCTGCCCCAGCAATGCCAGATGCTCCAGTCCTGCCACCCCACACAGGCACAGGGATCCTAACCCACAGTTGCCACAGAGAATGGGGGTGAAGCTCCCACACCTCCGCAGGGACCCCCAGTACCCAGTGCTGACCTCTTCGGCTAGAAACGGACCCAAGGAGCTTCATGGGCTTCACTGCATCAACACCTCCCTTTCTTTGTTCTCCCAAAATCTGCAGGAGCAGGGCCAGGGAGCCCTGAGCTGGGGGGCTCCCCTCGTGCAGCCCTTCACTGCCATCCTCCCAGAGCCATCCTTGCTCGGGGAACACGGGACGAACCCACCCCCAAGCACAGACCCCCGCCCCACCAGAGCCACCCACTGGCACTGAGCAGCCCGGGGAGCTGCTTCCCACCCCCGCATGAGTCTGGGTGGCTGCGACCAGACACCGCCCAGTGTGGAGGGTCCTGGCGACGCGTACCTGCCAGTGAGGAAGGGTCTTCTCAAGCTGCCCCCAGTGGCCCCTCTAAGGTCTCATGCCTCCCGCAGGAGAGCTCTGCTCCGCCTGCCCTCGTCTCTCTCTGCCACTGCCCTGCACTGGAAGTCATATGCTGCTTTATAAACTATTTACATACAATGGGGCCTTTATCGGCCCCTGAACAACACACTTTAGCATTCAGATCTAACGCCCTGACTTCCGCCCACCCTGGCCAAACAAAGTGCCTGTGTGCTGCATTCCCGCTGCTCGGCCCTGCACCCGCTCCCACCTCCCCACCACGCCCCGCACCGGCCACGGCCGCAGCCCCGCCAGCCGCGGAGTGCCCGTGGCTCTGCCCGGCGGGACCCACGCCACAGACATCGCCGTGCCGGACAGGCCAGCCAGGGTGTCTGCAGGTCCCTTCCCCAGGAAGCACGGCCGAGCCCAGCTGCGTGCCCATGCCGCATGGACGGGGCAGGGCACTGGAGCAGGGGTCTGGCACGGAGCACTCGGTGGGCTGCCGTGGGGCCGGGTGGCACTGGGTACCGCTGCTGTGAGTCCTGCCGTGCCCTCAAGGCTCTGGTACCAGCAGCAACGTCTGTGAGGGCACTGGAGCTGCCCCGCGTGTGCCCCGTCCCGTTGGGGACATGGGAGAAAGTCCGGGCGACTGACGCTGGCTGGGGCTACCCTCACGGCGGGGGCAGCGCTTCTCGCCCGAGACGGACTCACTGACGCTGCCCTGCTGCTGGGACATGCTGGTGGGGACAACAATCCCTGTGCTCGCACACCCTCCGTGCCCCTCAGGGCTGGTATCCTAGACACACCGTGCTCCATCCCTGCAGGGATGGCGCCATGTCCCTTGGGTTTTGTCCCCAGCCTCACGTGGGGAGCAGCATATCCAGTAAACCCTACCAGCTGGGCGCCTTTAGGTTGGCAGGGCAATTAATGCCGTCCCAAATTCTACCTCCCCCCCTTAGCCCAAGGTGCGAGCACCCGGAGCTGTGCAAACGGCAGCGGCCAAAGACCGTCCAGGAAAGCTGTGAGGACGCAGCATGTGCCCACACTGTTCCTCTCCCCACTCCCGCCATGAAGGCCAGCACTGCCGGCTCTACTCTCCCTGGCCCATGGCCGAGCCCTGCTGTGGACCCCACTCTGGCCCCCCTGGTGCTCCCCAGCTGAGGGACACGCGGCCACCCCCGCAATGGTGCTGTGCCCTCCAGGTTCTCACCTCAACACCAGGAAAATCAATGCTCTTTGGGATTGCAGCAGTCTCAGCCTCCAACGCAGCACCCTGGACTTTATACTGCCCCGCGGGCACGTCACCCACCCCCTCCCAAACAGCCTTGCTCCTTCCACGACTCGTCAAGTAAACACCGCAGGTGTGTCCACCCTGGCTCACACCCACCCGCATCCCCCACCGCAGCTGAGCATCCCCCGGGGCCAGCCCCGGGGCTACTGCAGCACTGAGGCAGGGCCAGCCCCCTCCCGATGGTCCCCGGGGAGATTTCTGGCCGCCGTGGCCCCACTCCCCTGCTGCGAGCATCCTCCCCGCTGCATTCCCTGCAAGCCAGGCACATGCCCCGTGGCGGAGCCCTGCTCCCCACCTGGGGGATGACTTTGGATACCCTCAGCTCCTGGAGCACATTGATCTGCTGCTGCAGGTTGCCGTCTGGTCCCTGGGGAGCAACCAGTACCCAGATTCAATGTGTAAAAAGTGCAGCCGGGAAAAGGCAAACAGCCTTGTCAACGATTAACTCGGCTGGCCCGCTTCAAGGTCCCGCCGCCCAGCACCCCGTGTGGGACGTGGCGACCCTGCCGCTCATCCTGGGCCCCTGGGCTGGACTGCAGGAGCCCGCGCGCCGTCCCTTGCATGAGGGTGACAGTGGTGTCGCAGGAGGACGGCAGGGTGGCACGGTGGAGCTGTTCAGGGCGGCTAGGGGTGCCCCCGCAGCGGGGCGGGGGGAGGGCGGCGGTGGGCAGTGAGATACCGGCGGTGGCCGGTGGTGCAGGGCGGGCTGGGGCCATCGGGGCCACAGTCTCCGTCTCCGATAAGCCGCCGCCCCCTGAGTCAGCAGCGCTCGGCGGGGAGCGGGAGCGGCGGCAGCGCCCTGGTCCCGCACCCTGGAAGGGTTCTGGGGGTTAGCCGGGGGCAGACTGGGGGACACTACGGGAAAGGGGCTAGTGGGGCCAGGCTGGCGGGATCAGGCTGTGTGGGGGGCACTGGGGGGGATCCCGAGGAGGGCAGACTGGTGGGCACTGGGGTGGGCTAAGTGGGACGAAGCACAAAGGGAGGTTGGCGCGGGGAGAGGGGGCCCTGAGAGCCGGTCTAGGGGTTTCACTGGAGGGCTCTGGGGGCCAGGCGGGGAGTCACTGGGGACTACTGGGAGCCAGGATAGGGGCGACCGGGGGTCGCTGGGAGCCAGGCGAGGGGTCAGTGGGGGTGGTCGCCGGCCGTGGCACCAGGTGGCGCTGCGGGGCCGGGCCGGGGGCGGCGGGGCCGCACCTGCCCGCGGCAGCACCCGGCGGGCTCAGCGTGGGAACGCAGCTAAAACAGAGTAAAAACAGAAAAAAACAAACAGGAAAGAGGAGGAGGAACCCGGGGCGTTGCTGTCCAGCACGGTGCCCGCCCGATGTCTTGGCAGGGAGGTGGTGAGAGGACCAGAGGCCCCGGGGCTGGGCGGGAGGGTGGCAGCCCCTTCGCCTGTTTGCAGTAGGTTGAACTGCAAAAGCCATCGGCCAAGGACAGGCTGTACTCAACAGCCATGGCCGGCGCTGCCTCCAGTACTCAGAAAACTGCTCCGCCCGCCACCACGTGGGCCAGAAGCGGGCTCTTTGTTAATGACGCTAATTGTGAAGTTAATTGGTGTCTGAAGTTGCAGCGAAGAGGTCAAAGATGTGGGCATGTCTAACGCAGATAAGCTGATGAGATGGGCAGGACTGAGCCAGCATCCGGATGGCGGGACTGGGGTGACGCAGATGCTTGGCACCCTGCTGGGGTCAGAGAACTTGCAGCCCAGCAGTCTGTATCGAAACGATGGAGGAAATCAAGCTTGAACCATCACTGAAACATCTCCACTGTCAGGAGGACTGTGGAGAAGGCTTCCAGAGTCCCCTTTCCCCAGCCATCCCGCCCCAGGCAGGGTTGGCCCTGTGAATGCCTCAGCCTCGTCACTGGATGACCACTGCAGTGCAGGGGCCGCTGGGCTTCCAGGCTTGCACTGACAGCAGCACAGGCATCCCTGGATCCCGGCTGCTGTTCTCAGAGAGACAAAACCCTCTGGTCTGAGTCAACTGCCAGGAAGGTCATTGGCAGTGGGTGAGCACAGAAATCCTTTGTGCTGCTGCAGCACAGGGCAGAGGGGGTTGCAGCATAAGACTTAACAGCTTGTCCTGCCTGCCTGTGAGTCTGCTCTCCTGTGTCCTGGGTGCATCAGAGGTGTGGGGAACAGGACCAGGGCACTGTCCCAGTGATGCTACTGTGAAGAGCAGCATCCTTGCCCTCCTGCTGGCTGTGAATCCTCAAGCAGCCAGAGGCCATCCACAGGTCACTCACTCCCTCCCATGCCAGGGACACCTGGCAGTTGAGTTCCCTTATGATTCTCTTTGCCAACAGCCCTAAACGTGTCCCCTGAAGCAGAGGATGTCCCACAGTTGTCACGCAAATGTTAACTGTTCATACCCTCTGGGATATAGTGTCCCTTGAGCTTTGCCAGGTCTCCAAAGAAAAGCTATTGATGGTCAAGGACACCCTGGACAGATGGCCGCCTCAGGAGTTTTGCGAAGGCAGTAGCATAATAGCAGTGGGTTGTCTGTCACCAGCTTGCCTTGGGGTCCTAACTGGGTTGGCCATGCTGGCACATGTGGCAGCATGCAGCTGGGGCTGTGCAAGGATGAGGAGAGGGGACAGAAGGGCAGAGCAAGTCCATAATCTGGGGCAAAAAGGCATCACGCCTTCAAAAGGGCACTAGGCACCCTGTGGGATGCCACAATGGGCAGCAGCAGAGCTTTTAGGGGAGTCCGGCACAAGGTCTGGAGCACAGTGCTGAACAGGATGACATGTGCCCGTGGCACTGGAGCTGCAAAGGTCCCCAGGGAGAGCAGGGCAAAGCCCCGCACTCAGCCTCCTGCACAGCCTGTCCCCCTGTCTGCCCCGGCTCCCCTGGCTCGGGGCCTCGGCCCTGGCTCCAGTGTCTGCACGCTGCCTGGAGGCAATTCAGCCCCCCCACTCCGTGCCTGGTTTCCATGGCAACTCCAGTTGAAATTACATTAAACAGAAATGAAACCAGCAGCTTTTCTGTTTGGCAAGTAGGGGGAGGGGAGCTCATCTGGGAAAGGCTGGGGAAGGGGTTCGAAGTTGGGAGGAAGGGGGCTGTGGGACAGATGAATTCCCACATGGGGTCCCAGCGTTGGGGGCAGCAGCGCTGGAGGGATGTGGGGACACCCCCCACGATGGCACTTGGCGTTGGCAGTCCTGGATGGTATGGTGCCAGCTCACGTGTGCTGCACCGGGGTCCTCCTGCTGCCTCTGTGGGGTGGGTGCCAGGGACATGAGGACCAGCACAGGACACCCCACCCAGCCAGGTAGTCCCCGGGCCCTGCATGCTCCAAGAAGAGGCGAGACACACCGCTATTAAAAATATCACTTCTGTTTTATTTGGAATTTGTTACTCTGCGCGGGTGACAGGGTATAAATACATTCTCCAACGAGCATCCTCACCCTCAGCCCTGCGCGGGGTGGGGGCCGGGGCAGGGTGCAGGGCCGTTGTTGTACTGGCCCCGGGCAGTAGGGCCAGCAGGGCCATCGATGCGCTGGCCCCAGGCAGTAGGGCCAGCCGGCACCGGTGCGTCACGGCCGCCAGCATGGGCAGCGTCTGCCAGCCGGACCGTCTTGCACAGGGACGAGATATGGTGTCCCCAAAAGGACCTGTCCCTTTCTCCTGCCTCCCCAGTCCCCAGGTGCTACTGCTCACCATGGGGGGCTGGGACTGGGGAACCCCACATGGGATCCCCTGCAGCTCCTTCTCCATGCCCGACCACACCAAAGCCACTCAGCCTGAGCCACGTGTGGCTCAGTGGCCACAACAGCCCAGCAGATGCCCCAGCCCCAGCACAGGTGCTCCCAGCCCCACACAGGCTGCATCACCCCAAGAGTCCCTGCCCAGGCGTCTGTTCCAGCTGCATGTCCCGGATGCCGGAGCTGGGGTCACCCCACGATGGGGTAAAGGCCCCAGTGGAAACAACCTAGGAGGCAGAGTTGATGTTGGTGAGCAGCTCACCCTGCTCCTGTCACCCCACTCCTGCCAAAGGCTGCAAACCACTGGCTCTGCTTTCGGGCAACGGCATGGGCAGGGAGGGCACAGCACGGCCCTGGGGCAGTGGTGAAAGGATGTGGGATGCTCCTGGGGGAGCAGGGCAGGGTGGGGAGCATGAGGGGCTGTCCTGGGCTCATGGGAGTGAACAGACAGTGCTTGGAGCAGGTGATGCCCACACAGGGCAGTGGGTGGCACTGGCCAGTGGTGGCAGTGAGGGACCGGGGCGGGGGTGCTCGCAGGCAGGCCATTGGATAGGCTTTTTGGCTGAGATACGTGGGCACGGGTGACAGAGGAGGGAGAATATCAAAAAATACAAAAGAGCGCGGCCCCACAGTGCAGGAGGCACTGCCCTGCCCGGTGCCCACCCACGGCAGGCGGGCGCCACGGGGGGCCGGCACCGTGCGCACACGCTGGCTTCTAACTGGCTTTTTATTTTATATCAAGAACACTTGGTTTTAAAATCTTTACAAAGGACAAAACGCGGCGACTCCGTTAGTGTGTAAAGAACTAAAGATCTGCTTAAAAAACGTCTCTGCAAAGAGAAATGACTGACACAAAAGAGATTCTCTGCAGCGCAAAGAGGGGCAGAGGTGCCAAGTCTCCAGCCCAGGGCCCCACTCCCAGGGTCCCTGAGCCCCGGCACCAGCCCCAGTGCCCGCACCCAGCACAAGGCCAGGTCCCTGGACCCTGCCCATTCCCTCTGCCTATAGCACCAAGGCCTGGGGCCACTTCTCAGCACAGTGAAGGAGCCTCTTCCAGGGCTGCCAAGATGCCTGGGGATGTCTGGGCACTGGCTGAGAGGGATGCCCAGTCCCACTCCTCATCAGTCCCAGGGTGCTCAGTGCGCTCAGCACTGGGGATGTGATCGTCCCACTGGGAGGCACAGCCACGGCACTGGGAGCCCCGTGGCCACTGACAGTGGGGTACCCCTGCCCACCTGCACGGGTGGGTTGTGCAGGGTTACACCGTGTCCCTCCTGCACCCCACTGGCGTCCCGGGGCAACCCACGGGGCCCTGAGGCCAGGAGAGTCAAAGCACTTCTCAAAAGTTAGATAGGAACAAAAGAAAGCGCTGGGGCCACTCCGGGACCCCACAGGTCTCTGGGCTGGGAGCTGCACCGTCCGTGGGCGCTGCCCCTCCGTCCGGGGGCTCTGTGGGCCCCGCCGGTCCCTCTGCCAGTGTCTGCTGCGTGTGTGTGCGTGCGTGCATGCGTGTGCGCCGGCGGCGGGCAGCTATACCCTGGTGGTGGAGTGTGAGTGCGGAAGCCCCGTGCTGTTGAAGCCGGCGGTGAAGGTGTTGTAGGGGTGCAGGGTCTGCAGCCCCACCAGCGAGTTGGGGATCATGGTGATGGTGTTGGGGGTCATAAGCGGGATGTCGTCCGGAGAGCGGCGCAAGGTGAGGGTGTAGTCGGGCAGAGCGGCCAGGCGCAGGGTGTCGTGGGATGGCACAGCTTCGCACTCGTGGTGCCCCTGGCTCACCTGCAAGGAGGGCATCTCCTCATCAGTCGCGTGGGCGATGTCGTTGGAGGCGCCGCGCTGGGGGCTGGGCTGCCGGTGCGTGTCCTGCCGGCGCTTGTCCTTGCGGTAGTAGAGGGCGGCGAAGGCCAGCACGTTGAGGAAGAGGAGCGAGGCGCCCACGGCAATGGTGACGCTCAGTTCAGTGGAGTAGTCGCGGGGGCTCTCGAGCAGCGTGCCTGCCTCTTGCTCTGGGCTCCACTTCTCCTTCCCGTTCTCGCCGTTGTAGGCAGGCGAGATGGCGGGGCGCTTGGTGGTCCAGATCTTGCTGTTGGGCCGGCGGGTGATGTGGGAGTTCTGCGTGGTGTCGGGTGGTGGCACTTTGGTGGTGGTGGAGGTGTAGTGGAACATATCGTGCAGGTTGTACAGGTGAGGAACCAGGTGCTTCCAGAAAGCCACCTTGGTGGCCCGGTAGTGGTCACGTACCCGTGGCTTCAGCCCAATGTGCAGGTACAGCTGGTCACGGGGGTTGTACTTGGACCAGGCCACCTCCTCAAACCGGTTGGCCTTGGTGTGGATGAACTTGGTGTCCTGGGGGACAGGCTTGTTGGGATCCCTGTGAAACACAGGCAGAACAGAACTAGCACTGGGAAAAGCCAAAGAAGCAAAGAGGGAGAGCTGGATGCAGAGATGGAACGTGAGGGGACCTTTGCCAGTGGTGTCACAGGGTGGGCTGGCAAAAGGTCCTGCATGACTGGGTAGCACCTGAACCCTGGCTCAAGTCTCACCCATGATAATCAGGGCCAACCAGCCTCCCCGTCCCTGTGGCTTGGCTGGGTCCTGTCCCAGGGGCCGGCCATGATCTAAGCTTCTTGCTTTGTGGTTGATGCCATGGCCCCAGTGAAGGTGCAGCACATGGACCTCTGGGCACAGGGGTCTGTGTCCCACACCAGGCATGACAACCCCCCCACCACAGCACAGCCCCAGGGAGTACAGCTGCAGTGAGTGCAGACCCCCGAGGCACAGCACCCATCCCCACTCACCCTGTCTTGGCAAAGTTGGTCCAGTAGGTCATCACCACGGCGCTGAGCATGACATCGTTCTTGGAGAAGTTGCAGGGAAAGAGGTCAGTGGGGCCAATCATGGGGATCCCAAACACGTAAGGCACCTCATCCCCGTGGGCTGCATCGGACCATGCAGGCTTCATCAGGCTCTGGCAGTGGTGGTAGAAGGCGTAGAAGTAGGTGGGGGAGCCATAGCGGGCGTGCAGGTCAGCTGTCACCACCGACGGCTCTACCCACTGGTGGTCAGTGAAGAGGGCCACCAGAGTCTTGCGACGTGTCTCGGGGTTGTCCCGGTCGGCCCAGTCCGTGTACATGAACTTGATGGTCTCCCTCAAGGTGTCCTTGCCCTCAGGGTAGCCATACAGGTTGTCTACAAAGTTGGAGACTGAGTAGTCAAAGTCACTGCCTGAGACGCCATCCTCAGGGTCCACCACACCCTCCACGAACTTCAGCCCTTCACCCTGGTTGACCCCCAGCATGATATCATAGTTGAGGAACTCGCCCTGCTCCATCAGGATCTCTGGGTCATCCGGGATCACATCCCCGTCAATGACTGGCCCGAAGGCCACATGGTAGCGAGCTGGCTGGATGTCTTGCTCTACCAGCTCCTTGGCACTCTTCTGCCTCAGGCAGTCCACCATGTCCACGGTGTCCAGCACATTGCAGCCCACCTTGTCAGCCAGCATGCTGGTGTACTTCACCGGCTGGTAGTTCACCGCCCAGCTGGAGAGCGCAGAGCCGCTCTGGATGATGGCTCTCTGGAAGAGACCTGCAATACAGGCAAGGAGTGGAGGAAGCTCTCAGCAGGGTTCCAACATCCCAGTGCTGCAGTGCAGGATGCAGCATGGAGAAGGCATTGATGCTCTTGTACCCCTTCAAGGACCCAGCACTCCAGCTCACACCTGGCCTTGTCCCCGCGCTGTGCTGCCTGCTGAGCCAGGCTCACACAGGGAGCTCAGCTTAGGGCTGCTGTGGGGATGGCAGGGTGACAGCAAGGGGGTGCTCCTGGAAGCAACCAAGGGCTGCTGTGCTCCCTGAGGATCCCATTGCAGGGTATGGCCTAGCATCCCTCTGTCCCGGTGAGGGGAGAAGAGGGGCCATGGTTGCATCACAGCCTGGCCTTGCCAAGCAGCCCGTGCTACGGCAGGCACCCCAAGGATATGTTACCTGAGCCCCTGAGGGGCACACGCTGCCCCTGGCTCAGCACCGTCCTCCAGCCCAGGTTGGCACCTGCTGGAGCAGCCAGGCTGCGGGCTGGCAGCAGTGGGAGGGTTAATGCCTGCTTGGGGACACTTAACCCTGCCGTGTCCCACCCCACCGCTTTGTCAGAGTCCCCCTCAACCCCCTCCCTGCTGCTTCCTGCCCAGCTGGGGCTGCTCAGTGCCAATCCGGCCCTGCAGGAGCACGCTGCCAGATGCACAAAGAGGGCCTTTCTGCCACCAGGAACACAGAGGGAGTGGACTTTCGCCCTGGAAAACGAGGCCACAAAGGCCCTGGCCCAGGCGGAGAAATGCGTGGCTTCGCTCCAGTCCCATGTCAATGGTGCTTGTGCTCAGAATACAAAGGGTGGTGAGGAAGCAGAGCCTCTGGGCCATGAAAGGCAGCCAGTCTGGGGTGCACCCAGGGGTCCCTGCTCTCTGACCAGCCTGCTTTGCGCCCCGAGTGCTGCCTGCACCCCTGCCAGACCTCAGCACTTGCTCGCCTCAAGGGACTGTTCCAGGTGATCCCTGAGTGGTGCTGGCACAGCAGTGTGATGGCCATGGGGCTGCCCCTGGCACCCTGAAATGCAGAGAACCCCTGTGCAACCAAGGCTGTGCCACTCTGCAGGGAGGGAGAGCAGCACCTTCCCGCAACAGAAGTGTTCAGAGGCTCCTGGCTCCCAGCCACCATGTCCATAGCTCTTGTCTGCACGCACAGTCCTCACTCTGCCAAGTACCTGACGTACAGTCCCATGCACTGGGACAAAGAGAAGTCACAAGCTCTGTTTGTCACCTCCCGGTGCCCTAGAAAGCCATACCCAGCCTACAGGCTGGAGACTGGCCATGGGTTTGCTTGCTCTGCACCATCATCCACGTGCCAAGGAGCCAGGATGGGGTTTCCTGACTCCCTGGAGATGCTGTCCCAACGGCAGCTATTGCACCCTGCCAGCAGCATCACTTCCCAGACAGACTCACCAGGCTGGGCTGTGGCCCTGCCCACCACTGCCTGGGGAAGTACTGGGCAGCTGATGTCACTAACAGCTGGGCATGTCCCTGATGGAGCCCCTTTGCCATGCTTCTGCATGGCCACGTCCTGATCCAGGAGGACCCAGGACTCTGTGAGAGCCCAGACTCGTCATGTCCTCCCTCTCCATGCCAGCACCTGACTGAAGCCTGACAAGCATCCCAGGGAGGCATCAGCACCCTGCACTCCACACTGGTCCTCTCCAGCCTGCTGAGGCCCAGGCAAGAAGATGAAGCTCTGCCCTTCCTTCCTGGTCCCTTCCAAGGTGAGGGTCCCAACACACCCTGCCTCCTACAGGACTGGCTGCCACAGCACAGTGGAATCAAGTGGTGGGGCCAGGGCTCTTCCAGAAGGTGGTTGGTCCTGCAGGCTGCCACCAGCTGCTGCCAGCTCCTGATTTCCTCTTTGCTTTGCCCAGTAGCTGAGTCTGGAAATGCTTCTGGGGGTGTCTGGGCCAAGTCCTGCTCAAAGCAGGGTGCTGGGTGCCTTGTCCAACTGAGATCTGGAGGGCCGGCAGCAAAGGGCAGAAGCCCCCATGGAACAGGGGATGGAGCAAATGAAGTTCATGAAGTTTGGCTGGCAGAGACTGCTCCTGCCCTGGTATTGCTGGCTGGGGAAGAGCACTTTGGTCATTGATGAGGAATCCACCTGCCTACAAGGCCTGAGGCTGGCAGGGAGCTATGGATTTCCCAAGCAGCCAGACACAACATGAGCTGTACCAAGCCTCCAGTGTCTGCCTCTTGCAGCACCTGGCAGAGCAGGCACAAATCAGCAGCTTCATTAATAGCTTGTGATCACTAGAAGTTTTATTTTGATGCAATAAAAACAAACCCACCTCATCTGCAGGCTCCAACTTAGCACTGCTCCCACGCCGTGTTCCAGAACCAGCTACCCATCCCTGGGGATATGGGTGCTCTGGCACAGGGAATTTTCTGAGGTCATATTACGGCCATTTGGCTTTATGAGACACTGGCTGAAGCACTGTGCACTCCCCTCCCGCCTCACAGTATTTACAGCCAGCAGCAGCTCCCCTGCCAAAGCAGCGAGGGTGCTGGGCACCCAGCACTGCTGAGATGCAGGGGGGCCACACCAGAGGCACTGGGCCTGGATGGGGCAGCGAAGGATTTGTCATGCAGGTGCAGAGCTTAGTGGCAGAAAGTGTAGCATCACCTGAAAAGTGCTATACTGGCAGGACTATTTTTCATGGCTGAAAAGTCACAAGGAGCAGCCCCTCCAATCCACCCTCAGCCTCTCTCCATGCTGCTCCATTCTGGACCCCTGCAAGGGGCTGGGGCCACCTGGAGAGCCAAGCACACACTCTTGCACTCCTGTGATGGAAAGGAGCACCCTAAGAAGCATTGAGAATGCAATACACATAGTGTTCCCTCCCCAGCCTTTCACACTCAATATAAGCAGAGAAAACACTTTTTCTTTCAGCAGGAGCTTTCAGCCTGTAAAAGACACCCCATCATCAGCCATCAGCCATCAGCCCTGCTGAGGTTCTGGAGGTCTCTGTTCCTGTGTGATTCCCAGGCTGTTGAGCAGGGCAGCAACTCTTCACATCAGCTTCGAGTGCAATTTGCTGTGTGTCTCTGCAGAGACACACAGCAAATTGTGTCTACTGCTCACACATGTCCCTTTCTCCTCAGCATCACACCTGGGGACACAGCACTGGAAGATGGCTCCACCCTCATATAATGCCCATGAGCAGGTCCCTGGCAAGCTGCTCCCCTGGGGACCATATCCACTTCAGGCTTTTCTCCTATAATTTCCTTTAGGAAGTTTATCAAAAACACCTCTAATCTCACAGTTAATTTTTTCCCCCTCAGTACTTGATGTAAATGTATTTGTCAGTGGTTTACATGCATTTGCTCTTATTCCAATACAATCTTTTAGCATAAATAATTACCTTCTTTATTTAGAGTAAACACTCTGCTATATTTACAGATATTAATCATATTACTTCCACCTGTGTTTTGCTAGTTGCAGCACTTCCAGCTCTCCCAGTCTCACAACACAGGGCCCTCCATCCCTCCCAGGCTCAGGTCTGTCTTCCCCTCTATTCCAGTATGAATACCTTTCCTAGCACTGAGATCCTTGTTCCCAGTGCCCTGCATGATGCCCTACACCGCTTCACACGTGCACTTGGAAAACCTGAGCACCAGGGCAGGACACCAAAGGAGGGGTCCCCACCTCTCCCCATGCCAAGGTGCTGGCCCTGGGCTGCAGCCTTGTGCACAGGGAGCACCCACTCCATCCCTGGCTCCCACATGCTCTGCCACTGGCCTCTTTCTGCCCATGATGAGAAGGTTTTGCTTCCCAGTCCTGGTCCAGGCTCTCACCAGTGAGTGATTAGAAAGCAGGCCTGACTTTGTTAGGCTGGGCAGTGGGTCCCAGGTGGGCTCCCTTCCTTGGCTTAGCATCAGCAGGGCGTTTGCTCACAGCTGCAGCATGCTCAGGCACGGCTGACACCTACCTTCAGAGTGGTGGGAGAGGGTGAGCAGGCTGACACAGGAGGCACCGATGCCGGAGCCGAAGACAGTGATCCGCAAGGGATCTCCCCCAAAGAAGGCGATGTTCTCGCTGACCCAGCGCAGCGCCTGGATCTGGTCCAGCAGCCCGTAATTGCCCTTGGCAGCCTGGTCCCCCGTGCTCAGGAACCCTGGGGGCCAAGGGGAGCCCAGTTAGGGATGAGGAAACAGGGAAAGTCCTGATCTCCCACCCCACTTCCCCAGACCTAGGGCAGCTTCTGTGGGACCCTATCCCACCAAGAGACCCCGCTACCAAGAGAGTTTTGTGAGTTCTAAGCTGGAGCAGGGACACCATCGAGCTCCAGCCACCCTCTGCACAGCACAGAGGGGTGAAAGGCTGAGAGAGGAGCTGCAAACATCGGGGAGCCTCTTTGGCCAACAACAAGCAGTGACAGGGTAATTTGCACAAAGCTCTGTCCTACCCATACCACCACCTGTGCTAAGAACAGCTCAAGACATCTCACACAAGCTCCAAGGGAAGCTGAGAAAGCATCAGTGGCTGCAGGCAGGGTGAGTGTGTGCACAGCCAATGCTTTCCATGGACTAGCGTGGACTGGGGGAGGCTCTATAAATGTAAGGAGGTGGGCTGGGCAGAGAGGAACCGACTGCAGCTTAAAATACAAAGGCTTTCAGTGAGGAAGAAGGTGAGAAGTGCTTTCAATAGCACAGGAAACACCCAAGATAAGTTATCACACTTTCGTTTGCTTTGACTTTAAGCAGGAAGCCAAAACCATGGGCCTGAGGTAAAATCCAGGCAGGTAACCCCAGCACACAGGGAGCGGCCCCAGGGCTGTGCTGGCACTTGGAGGTGGTCTGACTGGGTGTGGTGCACCACCTCAATGGAAATGATGAAGGCACCACTTAAGTCTAATGTCATATTGTGACTCATGTGTCTTAACTTGGAACCTATCCATCTTAAAGGCCCGACTTTTAGTATTAAAAGGCCTTGAACAGGTTTATTTTTGTGTAACTATCATCTTCCACAAGAAACTATGGGCTCTGGAGGCCATTAGAGGGATGTGCTGCCCCAGGTACCAGGCGGGAGCCTAGCTGCCAAGGGAGAGCACCATGCTAGGCTGGATGGCTAGGAAGAGAGCCAGCCGGGCCAGCAGCTTGGCTGGAAAGGAGCTTTTCCCAAACCTCTACACCCTTTGTTCTCATGCTGCTAAGGGAAGCAGCAGTGGTGTTCCAAACAAGCCTCCTGTGTCTCAGCCCCTGGGGGTCTCTGCTGCTGCAGGCAGCGGACTGCACTGCCTTTTGACCCTCTGTCCTCATTTTGCCTCTCTAAGTCACCAGTGCTTGTGGAAACAGGACTGCCACCCTTCTCTGCATGGCACCCGACACCCTTCTGTGGTCCCCTCTGCAGACAGCCACGTCGTGGTGGGTCGCTGAGGGGGTCCCAGCAGCACAACTGGCTTGGAGGCAGCCTGTGCCCAGGGAGGGAGAGCTGCCAGGTCCCCAGGACAGCCAGGCAGTATCTGCTGGCACCTCACTGCTCTGAGCCCTCTCAGGAGGAGATGCTGGGTAAACACATTTATTATTCATTTAACCACAAACCAATATTTGCTTTCAGTTGAGCCAGTTTGTGTAAATGAGCCGGGGGGGGCTGGTGCCAGGACCCAGACTAGACTGCGACCGCGTGCTGGGGGCTCTGCCACGTGGCACCCGCTCGGCTGCCAGGGCGGAAGGCAGGGGCAGTGCCCACAGCGCATCCTGCCGGGCCCCACGCCCCCCTCCACCCCCTTTCCGGCTGGTCCAAGTCCGGTCAGACACAAGGGTTGTCCCACTGCCCGGCTGTGCTGACGGCACAGCCCACGGCAGCCAGCTCATACCGAGCACTCCAACGCGGTAGTTCAGGGTGATGACAATCACGTTCCCATAGCTGGCCAGGATGCTGCCGTCTATCATGTTCCCTGTGCCCTCCATGTACGAGCCACCATGGATATACACCATCACCGGCTTGGCCCCGCTGTCCCGGATGTCTGGAAGGAGAGGTGGTTAAACACAGGACCCCACTGATGGCCGCAGCACCCTGCCCGACAGGCAGACCAAGTACAAGGGCAATGCCAGCTGCCAGGACCAGGGAGGGGGCTTAGGAGCCAAAGCCAGAGCTCTCCTGGGGGCCACAGCATGAAACCCCAAAGCCAAACACCACTGAACCAACCCTGCCAGCCCCTCTCCGGGAGGTGGCTATCGCTGCACTGTCCCCACACTGCTGTCCCCTCGGGGGTCTGAGCACGTGAGGGAGGGACGCTGGCTGGACCCCACTGCTCTTCCCCAGAGATGGGCTCTGGCATTGTGTGGGAGCCAGATCAGGTCTGCTGTGGGTGGGAGTTGCAGAGTCCAGCCCCGGGATGCAGCCCCATGTCCTGTCTTTGGCTGGACCCAAGCACTCCGTGAGTCCTGGAAGCTGGCATTGTGGAGGGGGGCAGGGATGGGGGTGTGCAGGACCTAGAAGGTGGGGGGGCCACTGATGTGTGCTCCAGTACCTTACTCTCCCACTCCGCCTTCCCATTCCCCTGGGAAGGCAGAGACCTGCCTGTCTGGATGTAAACCCATGGCACCCCAGTGCCCAGACACAGACATGGTGATGAGCAGACAGTGTATGGACGTGTGCATGTCAGGGAGGTGAGCACGGCATCTGGACGAGGACAGGGCATGAGGCATGGAGTGAGGATGGGGAATGGGACCCCGAGGACCGGGGAGGAAGGACTGTGGGAGCCTAGGGGACAGGGAGCAGCCACGCTCCCTCTCTCGACTTCTCCTGTCCAGGGGACATCCTGCCCCTTCTGCCCCACAGGCTGCTGATCCCTCATGGAACCATGGCCACCCACAAGGGAATAACACCCATACTTGGGCTGCTGGTGCATCTTGCCCGTGTCACACAGACAAGGCAGTTGCACCCATCACGGAGACATCGCCAGGTCCCACATGCCTGCGCTGCCCAGCCCTGTCCTGGGCTGGCGATCCAGCACCGATGGACTTTGTCCTCCCTCGTGCTCACTCACACCCAGCACCTTGCTTGAGTGGGCTGGCTGTGCCTGCTTGGCCTCAGCTGCCCCAGGCAGCTGCTGCTCCCTGCCTGCCTCCCTCAGCAGTGCAGCACAGTCCCCCTCACAGCCCACCGGGGCTGGGGCTCCTGGGGCACAGCCACACCAGTGCCAGTGCCCGACTGGGCTGTTCACGCTCCCTCACACCCACCTAACCCCCGCCCATGTCCACTCCTCCCTGTGGCTTGCCCATCGCAGGGGGCTGTAGACCAGGCTGATGAGTATCTGTGGCCATTCTCACCTCCAGCTGTGGCCCACGGCATGGCTAAAGGTGGCCTCCCATAGAAAAAACCTCTTCCCTCCAGCAGAATGAGGCTATGCCAAACCCAAAACCTGTGCTGGCTCTTTACCTACTGCCAGGATGTAGCCAGACAAATGCACAGACGAGGGGAGCAAAAAGTGCTTGCAGCTCCTCCAGGACAGACATCGCCTGTGTGGCAGAGCTACATCAGGACAATTCTCTCCAGGGCCGCCTGTTTGAAATGTGAGGGGCAGGAACATCAGTGCCTGTGCCTATGTCTTCCCTTCATCCTGCTCCCACTCACTGACATACAAAGGGAACTCCTCTCAGGAGAATGGCAACAATGTACAGAGATGTACCAGGAAATAAACAGCTCCGAATTGCTGCAGCACATTTAGGTGTGTGTGGATTTAGCAGAGTCGAGTCACTTAGGCTGAACGCCAGTTTACGCCCTGGTACAAGAGATCCTGGGGCACAGGTTAGCCGGAGTAAACAACAGGGTTTTAGTACTGCCAAGCACAAAGTTTTTCACCTATTTCCCAGATCTTAAATGCCATCTGCCAGGCCTTGCTCAAGCTGCCCTGGGCCTTCCGCACACCATGAGGTTTTACTGTCCTCAGCACATTAGGGCTGCACCCTGGCCAACCCTTCCTCCTACCTCCTCACCACATCTCTGCAGCCAAACACGCCGACTCCATAACCTGCAGACAAACCACCCTGTTTTACTAAAAATCGCCCGTTCTGCAGCTTGCTTAGCCCTGGCAAGCATCTAGAATCACATCTGCTTGAAAGCCCACTTGCTCTGTCTTGGCTGGTGCTTGCAAGAAAGAGCTCACTTCTCTTGGATGAGGAAGGAGAGAAGTTAACAGAAACCAAGTGAACCCTGCATCTCCTGTGCATGGCAAGATACCCTTTGGATGCCAAGTGTTCAGGCTGCTGGCACAGCCACGGCAGGGCCAGGCAAGGGTGGATGGGGAGGTTGCTGGCTCCCAGATGCATGTCACCAACTCTGAAGGGATGAGGCTGGAGGTGGGATGTGACCGGGCTCAGGGTGAAATGGGCCCAGGTGCCCGAGGGCTTCTCTCCTCCCAAGCTGCCATGCTTCCTCCCTGCCCTCGCTCAAAATGAGCGGGAGCAAACTTCTCCTAAAGCGGAAAAACCCCATGAGCTTTCCCCCCCATCAGGAGGAAGGGAAGGTCCTGGGTGCCCTGCACAGCCGGCCAGCCTGCCCCCCACCCCGCGCAGCTGCCTGGCACGGCAGACAGACACACACAGGGCTCCCTGGGGGTGGCAGCGGATGGCGGGCACACGGAGCTGCTTTGCGTGTCATGCAGTGGCAGCCTCGAGCACAGAAATACCTTCGTCTTCATCACCGTCATTATCCGCTAAGTCCTCGCCCTGTTTCTTAGCGCTGGCTCCTAGGGACCAAACACGAGGAGACAGAACAAAAAGGAAAACAAAAGGAAATAAAAACAAAACAACAACAATAAAAAAAAAAGAAAGAAAAAAAAACACAACAAAAAAAAAAAGAGAATTCAAAAATAGCATGATAGCAGAGACAGTGGGGCCACGGCTGTGCCCCACAGCACTGCTGGCTACTCACACTGCACCTCTCCCAGAGCCAGGGCAGTGTAGGGCACGGGCAGGACTGCCCCAGGAGTTGTGCCAGGATGCCACTTCACCTGGGCCCTTTCCCAGATCCTCCCTGGGGAGGGCTGGGGTGCCAGGGAAGACGCGAGTGGGGCTGTGGCAGCATCAGCGCTGGCGGTGGATGAGTCTCTCAAAGCACTTGCCGATCCTCCTGCATCCCAGCCTGGCCCCCGCCTGCTCACACACCCTCAGCTCCAGGCAAGGCTCCCTCTCCCAGCACCCAGCTGTGAACAGGAGCCCTGCTCCCAGCTCTGCTGCCCCTGGGGACAACTGTCCTCTGCAGAGCTCACACCAAGGGTTACCTTGCATGGCCACTGACCACCAGGCAGGGTCCTGCCCATCACCCCCACATGGTGTGTGGCCCCTTGTTGTGCCTGGCCACAGACCACTGGTGCCACTGCACCAGACCACCACAGCATACAAGGGTCCCTCGTGACAGATGCTGCCCTGAGGTGCCTGGCTCCATCCTGCACCAACTCCCCTCTTACAAGACTAGCTCCACGTTTCACTGAGGATTGCGAAGGCACCAATCAGCTTGACCTGACCAGGTCAAGGCAGAATCCTACACGTGCTGGTTTCTGTGACATCCTGAATGCCTTACAGTTGTTCCGTGTCCCTTCACCAACCTGCAGTGCTGGGGCATGGGCCAGCCCAGCAGCCCCAGCGGGCACTGTGAAATGCTGCTGTGCATAGCTTGCAGTGAGCCTGGCACTTCCTGAACTGCAGCCAGCAGGAGCCAGGAGAGGTGGCCTGTGGGCTGGCAAGGGAGCAGGGGTGTTGAAAAACCTGTGCCAAAACCCCACTCCTGCAAAGGACTGCATGCCAATGTGGACACAAAGGCAAGTGGTGCCTTCCCTGTGCCCTGGAGCTCTGAATTTCAGGGAGAAGCTGAGTGTTCTCATCCCCTTAGAGCTGCAGACCAGTGCCTGCAAGTCCTCTGCCCCCAAATGCCTGCAACAAAAAGCTCCCTAGGTGATGGTGACCTCTGGGGAGACAGCAGCGTTTCCCCCAGGCAGGACTTATCCACACAGTGCCTGCACTGCCCCGTGACTTTCCCCTGAGATGAGGGGCTCTGACACCCTGCCAGGCACCCGGCTGATCCCAGGGCCCATTGCCACACAAGGCCCCCAGCAAAGCTCTCACGAGCAAGGGGCAAGCCTGTGGCTGCATGGAACTACAGGACTAAATGCACAAAACTGGTCAGAAAGACAAAACTGGGGAGCCGTGCTCACTGTCAGTCTGGGAGTGGCATTCTGCAGGTGACACGGGAGGTGGATAACAGAGATGGCAGCATGGAGTGGGACGGGATTGGAATTTAAAAGGAATCTGCCATGGGGGAGGAAGAGATCTGAAATTGCTGTGAGGCAGCTCCATCAGGGTGAGAGGCTTGCAGAATGACCTTAAGCAGCCGTGACCTGCTGGAGAAAGTCTGGAGGAGCAGTAACCAGAAACCTAGAAAAATCCAGCAGGCATGAAAAGTTTGCAGAAGGCTGGGTCACACAAATCCTGGGAGCAGAGGCATGATGGGAGCTACAGCAGCATCCCAACACATGAAAGGCTACTGTGAGGTGGTGAGGTGGAAGAGCAAGTCCCTCTCAGGCAGCCCTGGGGCTACAGGAGGCAGGATGAGAAGAAAAACCTTCCTGGCAGCAAAGCACTCGAAGAGGTGGCTTGGGGAGGTGTTTAAGACCAGGTGGGACATGCTGCCAGAAAGAGGTGAGGTAGAGCTGCTCCCACTCAGGGCAGGAATGGATCAGCAGTCTCCTGTGCCGTCCTGATTTTCTCCAACGCAGGGTTTACCTCCTGACCTACCCCTGCCATGCTCCAGCCCCGCCTCCTCCCCTCCTGCTTCACCACCCAGCCATCCTCTGAGCATCTCACATCATTCTCCTCTTCTCACCCAGCACCGCCCCCATCCCTGTCAACTCTTGCCCCAACACCTCAGCCCCAGCATCCCCCCCTTCCTGCTGCGTCCTTCCCACACTCCCTCCCCAGCCCATCCCGCAGCCACTCAGGCCCTTTGCAGGAGGCTGCAAGCTTGACCTACTGTGTCTTCATTAGGAAGAGCTGAAAGCCCAGAAAGCACTTAAATGATGAAGTACTCATGCAATATTTGCTAACCAGTGCTATGCACCAACCTCTTGGTACTTCTAAGGGATAGGGATTTTTCTCTAATGAAGACCACAGCCAGCAAGCCTTCATCCACACCATGCTTCAGAGTTGGGAAGCTGACCACAGGCAGCTGGAGATCATTTTCCACTGCCAAAGGCCCCGGTGCTGTTAAAACCCTGGGACTGGCCAGGCTGCAGCCTCCAGCCTGGTCTCCTTCAGGGGACAAAATCTCTGTGCAGATGAGAATGGAGGAAACAGCTATGAGAACTTGTCAGGTTGTAAAAAAGGGCAGTGGACAGCATCTCTGGGACCTGAGCAACTGTCTTGGCTGAGCAGGGAGGGATCCAGATGGAGACTGCTTCTGCAGAGCTTAGGGACAGCTGGGACAAGCCTAAAGCAACCTGAGCTTCAGGCACTGCAGAAGAGATGGTAGAAAGCAGCACTTGGGAAGCTAAGCAAAGCAGGAGTGCAGTGATGCAGGCTAGGGGGAAGGGGAACAGCAGTGGCATGTGTGTGTGGCAGATGCAAAGCACAAGCCTCACCCATCAGCAGGAAGGCGCCAGGGTGGTTACGGCCAACACAGACTGTTGTGACCAAGTGGGCTTTTTCCCTCTTGCTGCATTGTTCACCTCCAGCATAACCCACCAACGCCCCACAGCTCATGAGGGCAATCACAGCTTCACTTCCCTCACCCAGTAACACCTTCCACTGGCTACTGCCACGTTCAGGGACACCCAGCCCAGGAGATCTTTCTCTGCACTAACAAAGGTCACCATGCAGAGCCCTGCAGCACCCACTCTCAGGGGTATGGTGATGCCTTAGGTTTTAACTTTCATGTTTTTCAAATCCTGCACTGCCTAGTGTGTAACACTGAAGTTTCTTGTAGCCCTTTAACTTCTGCTCTCTCACGCTTAGACATAACAAAGCCTCTCCAGGCCTGCTCTCCAAGGACACTCAGAACATCCTAGGCCCAGAATGTGTAAACCAAAGCCTCTAAAAGGGGGGCAAGCTTGGGAAAACTGCATCATTAACTGAAGCTTTAATTGGAGAATTAACCCTGATATGCAAATGAACCAAACTTTAAAAAGTGTGAAGAACTCATGACCTGTCGTCCACCTTGGGGTCCATCTTGGCAGTGGCCTCTGGCTCCCCAGGGGTACCTTTGAAGGCCTTTCAAATAAATATCAACATTTATTCCCTTATTCTTGTCTAGTCTCTGTTTTTAGGTGGCTGCTTCAGGCATCAATGGGCTTAAGCCTGTGGATTCACAGCTGGAAAAACTAAAAGGGCTCATGGCTCTTATTCTCCTTACCCATCAAAAACACCCTCCACTAACTCGGGAGGTGAATGTCTGTTGTGCCACTTCACTTTAAGCTGACTGCAAAGTGACATTGTTCGGGCCGATAGGAAGGATGCATACATTCTTATCTAGGCTCTAGGAAGATTTAAGTTCAAGTTTAGTAAAAAAATAAAATCACTTTCCCTGAAACAGGGGCATCCATGCTGGATTTATGCTATCTTAAGTAAACCATACCAACAGCACTGACACCACTGCAAACAGAGATAAAGGAGGGTAAGGAGCCTCAGTCCTTGGAGCCTTCATTCTCAGCATGGTGTGGATAAGAGAAGAGCAGCAGCCTGAGATGACACCTTTACAGATCCAAATGTCTGTTCAGGGTGCCCATAGGCAGCTCCAGCACCCTCTCCTCAGTGCGAGCTCCCTGGGGCACCCACTCCTGCAAAGCAGCCACGATGCTGCAGGGAGCTGGAGCCTCTGATGGCTACATGCACCCAAAGGTCCACCTGCTGCTGGCCACACCATCTCAGCTGCTTCTCTGGGAGTGGCAAGGAACAGGACCAAGACCGGGGCAGCTGTTGAACCTGTTGCTGCACAACCCCACACACAGGGAGAGTCAGATGGGACCCGTGTCTGAGAGCCCTTCCAGACATCAGACCTTGCTCCAGGACTGCAGCACACCTTGGTGCTGCCCTGCCCCTCCCTGTCCTGGAATAATGCAGAGGAGTTATCTCCATCCCTGAGTGGACTCTGTAAAAGCACTGCATCCTCTCACGCTCTGCTGCCTCTGAGAGCACAAACACCGACCCTCACCTTTGCAAATCGCTCCCCGAAGTGGAAGCAGAGCACCAGGGCGGTGGTCTGCCCACAGCCAGCTCTGCAAAGCAGCAGGCTCTGAGGGGGCTGGGAAGAAGCTTCCAGCAAGAGAGCACTGCAGAATTTGTGCAGCTGTAGGGAAGCTTCAGCTGGTACTTGGACAAGTCAGCTTCTTGGAGAGCAGTGGAGAAGACACGCTTTTCCCGCAGAGCTGCCGAAGTGCTTCCTGAGCCCAGGAGCTGCTGGGAGCTCCGGCCACCCTCACACAGCAGAGGAAGATGCTGGCCTGCACATTTGTCTCTGCAATATTGCAGACTCCTCACAGTCCCAGCCAGAGAGATTTGGGCATTTGCTAATGAAAAACCAGGAAGAGCTGCTAAGTGCAGGGCAACCACATTTTTCCCCTCCAAAAATGACATCCACCTCCTCATGCCCTGCAGCAAGGCTTGCCCAGGCTGGTGATGAAGGGAAGGAAAAATCATCCTGGCGTCTATCACAGCCAGAAACAGGCTGGAAGTGTTGGCAGCACAAAGCATGGGGCAGAGCTGCATTTTGCACATAGGTACTGTACTCTCAGTGTGTGTGTCTCAGTGTGTACATGGTCTTTGGGTGGGCAGCACTATTTTTGCAGCTGAGCCTCAGTGTTGTCAGCTCCCCTGGCACCATGCATGGCTAGTTGCTCTCAAAGCACTGCTGCCCTATATTGCTCCCAGAGAAGGGACCAATGTGTAGAGGAGGCTGGCATTTAGAAAATTTCCATATAGGAAATTACTGTGGTTAACTGGGCAGGGAAACAGGGATGTTTTTCTGTCCCAGAGATAAACAAGCACAACTGATAAATGCTCAACACTTCGTCTGCTCTGAAATACACTGAGCTTAGGGGTGGCAGAAGTCATGAAAACTCCAGTAAGGTGGGAGCTGAGGCATTTTTGACCACCAAAATACTGTTCTGTGAGAGGAGAACTTATCACTGCTCGTTTATGGCCTTAGAAATAGTAATCATGATTATTCCAGAATGAATCAATGTTCCAATGTTCAACCTGAGGAAATCAGCACTGCAGGTACATTACCCTCTCCCCAGGCATTACTAACCCAGGATACATGATGAGGGGTGGGGGAGCTTCTGTGTTTCATCACAAGTGACTCAATTAATTCAAGCCAACAGCTACCAGAGGCTGGCCAGAGCTGGAAGGAAGTGCCAGCGTCTGGGTGCTTTAATTCCTGGCATGCCACACCTGGATGTCCAAATGGCTGGGACTGGGGACCTGCTGGTCCATGAGTCAACAGAGCCCAGTGGGGGAAAAGGGAATGCCCCCCACCAGATTCCCTGGGAGGTGACCAGAGGCAACTGCAGATGGGCTGCAAAGAAACCCTGCCTGTGAGCAGAGCCAGTGGGAAGGGAAACCCAGGAGATGAGCACACCCAAGGTGTTTTGTCATGCCTTATATCATCCCCTTCTCCAGCAGTAACCTGGAGCCTGCTTCCCTGGCCCTGGATATAGGGCTGGGGGTGGTGGGGGTCTGCCAGCCCTGGCAGCCGGTAGGAGGGCCGGGAGAGGAAGCGCTTTGAAGTGGCTGGTGATCACTGGCACAGCCGGCTCCGGAGGCAGCGTGCAGAGACTCCCTAATGCGCCAGCCCTTTCAGGGGCAGCCTTGGCACTCAGAGAGATGGCGTGTGAATAGCCAGGACAGCAACAGGAAAAGCAAAGCAAAGAAACCAAACAACAGAACTGGGGGAAACGGCTGGAAGGAAAGCGCTCCCCAAACCTCCAAGCCCAGCTGCACTGGCCCCGCCAAACCCAGGGGTGCAGGGAGACAGAGGCTGGGATGCAGGGACCCTGCTGCTGCAGGACGCCCAGGACAGCAGTCTGTGCAGGCCAGATGCCCTGTACTGAGCCTTTCAGAAGAGCTTGGCTGCCTGACCATCCACACGTTCATCTTTGGGATGCACAGAGCAGCCAGCTCTCCCTGCCTGCAAGGGGGCTGTGTGGAGGGACGGGTGAGGCATTGTGTCTGACATGGGGCTGAGCCAGCTCCCATTTGTACATCTCTACTCCCTTGCCCATGTCACTGGTTGGGAATACAGGATCATTTAGGGGCAATGGGGGAAGGTCAGTGGAGGCAAGGCAAAGCAGAGATGTGTCTGAACTGGAGGTGCTTGGCTGCCCATGGGGCAGGTAGGGCTCAGGGAGGCTGCTGTGCCATAGGCTGGAGACCAAACCCTTACTGGCAGGACTGGCACTGGCATGGGGATGTGGGCACTGGGGAACAGCCTTGGCAGGCACAAGGGTCAGGGCAGAATCTGCAGCATTTACACAGCCAGGAGAGGCTTTATGCTTTTAACCAAGGAGCTCTGGATGCAAAATGATCAGGGATGCAATGGGGGAAAAGCTCAGCCCGGGATGGACTGCAGTCCCCCCTCACACAGCTCCTTCCCTGAGGAGGTCTGTACACCCCCAGTGGGGTAACCCAACCTAAGGGATGGAGGCATTTAAGTGCTACCTGCCATCAGAGGCTACCCCTCATGCCCTGGGACTGGGAGGCTGTCGGTGCCAGTGGGATGAAGGTGGGAGTGCAGGCTCAGCCCAGGAGAAGCTGTTCTGAAAGGCCTGGAGCAACACGAGCATCCTCATGACCTGACCCCAGACCTGTGCTCCCAGCTGGCTGGAGCATCCGTGGGGCTCCTCCCAGTGGGAAGCAGGGGGTGGCAGGGTGGGCTGCTTGGAGGGTCCGCAGTCCGGGTGGCAGCACAGAGAGGTGCCGGAGGAGTGCTGCAGGCCAGGGGCCAGCCAGGCACCCTCTCACTCTCTCACTCTCTCTCTCTTTCCTCTCTGTGCCTCTCTGCCGGTCGGCTTGCTACATACCTCCTTTCCTACATATTTTCTTGTTGGGCTTTCGGGTGCATTCCTTGGAAATCCGTTTTACTGTAAAATGAATAAAAGACTACAAAATAACAGGAGGCTCCACTGATGGGAGTGGGCATGCAATCACAACCACGCTGCTACCCTCCCACCGCCCCCGGGACCGCGGGAGGTGGGGAGGGAGCGTCGCCATGGGAGGAAAACTCTGGGCCAGCCGTGCTGGGCGGGAAGGAAGGCATGATGCATTCCGTGGGCCCCAGAGACAGAGGAGTGGAGCCAGCCAGCCTGGGAGAAGCCACTGGCCCGCCAGGCTGCTCTGCTGTGTGCAGCAGACCCGCTGCGGGTCCCTTCCGGCCCGCTGAAAATCCCTGGGGGCTCCCGTTGCGGTGAGGCTGGGGCGGGCGTGCGGGCAGGCGCTGCCTCCTCTGCCCTCTACTTACAGTTCAGGTGGGATCCCCTACAAAGGAAAAGGTTAGACAAGGAGGCACCCAGCGCCGCTCAGCCTCACCCCAACAGGACCACGCCCCGTGGGCCCCCAGCACCCCAGGCTCATCGCTCTGCCGCTGTCCCACCGGCAGACGGAGGAGCAGCCAAGCGATGTGTCTGCCAGTGCACCCCAACCTCCCATCCGTACCAGGGCCCGGAAAAGGGCTCTGTGGTCCCTTTCTTGCCGGAGCATCTTCCCAGGGAGAGGCAGAGAGTGTTCCTCCCAGCCGCAGCCCACGCCCACAACTAGCGCATGGACCTGGGGAGGGTGGGAAGCAGGGAGGAAGGACGAACTCGAACCAACTCAAGACAGAACCTGGCACTCGGCGCCTGTGGGGAGCACAAATCAGCTTGTCACTCTGTGGATCTGCGGTCAGAGAGTCGGATTCAGATTTAGCAATACAAGAGAGGAACCCGTGACGATGCCATGGAGGTGGAGGGGTGGGACGGGAAGGCGTGGAGGAGCAGGAGCACGCGAGACAGAGATGGGAGCTGAGGGCAAGAGAGCAAGCTGCGTGGCCAGAGAAAGCTTTCCACAAACAGACAGCATGCTGCAGGGTCCACAACCACATGCTTCAAACACAACACCCAGGTGAGACCAACCACTGCTGGGGAGGGGTGGAGTGACCCCCCCTCACTCTCCTGCGGTCACCCCAGTGGGGACTCACCATCCTCCGTGGGGATGTAGATATTGAGGTACAGACAGTCCTCGTTGGGGTCCTGGATGTACGTGGCCACGATATCCAAATTGGAGGTAAACCAGATGGGCAGCATGATCTCAGGAACGGCGTTGTGGATGTTCTGGGGGCAGACTGGTGAGAAGTGGGTAGCGTTCCTGATGCCTGACCAGGATGGTGGTGGCTCAGGGGGCATGAATCTCTTCTCCCCGATGGGGGGAGCGGCATAAGGAACCCCCAGGTACTGGTCCACGGGCCCCAGGATCTCACTGGGCAATGGCACGCGCACCCCTCGTAACTTCCCATAGTGCGTGTTGACAGTGGGCGAGTAGACCTGGCTCTCCATCTGCACAACCATCGAGGCAAAGCTCAGGACCCAGAGGGTGAGACGCAGGTCCCAGCTGGCCACCAGCTCAGGCACTTGGAGAACAGGGGGGAAGAGAGGGCTTCTCCAGAATATCAGCCACATTGTCCGGGAGGAAAAGCACCAACATCCAGGCCTGAAGCTCCTGGGGCGAGGTCTCAGAGCAACCCCATCACACCAAGCCTCCGATTTGCCCACCAGGAACAGACAGAGCAGAAGAGACAGGAGTCAGGAGTGCGCAGCCCAGCCACACCTTCTGCTGGGTGAGTCGGGAGCACGGACGCAGGGAGATGTGGCACCAGCTCCTCACAGCCTCCCAGCTGCCTGCTGCTGCCTGCCTGCCAGTGGCCCAGCCTGGAGGTGACTGCTGATACTGTGGAGAGATGGAGGGAATTAACAGCAGACTTGCTCTGGAAGAGTCGAAGACCTGCAGCGCAGAAGGAGCCAGGATCTCTGGCTGAGCCTCCCACCCATGGGTGCTCATTGGCTCTGCCACCACCCAGGCAGGTGGCTCTGGGAGCAGGCAAAAGCGGGCAGAAGAAGCAGAGCCTGTGCAGACACACAGACTGTCTGCCCATGCCTGCAGAGCCTGTCCCCAGCGCTCAGGGGCTACCCAGAGTATGGGTGTCAAGATAAGCAGACAGCACTATGTCCCTCCCCATCAGGAGCCTGTTGGACACCACTGGTGCCAAGCACAGCCCCTGCACAAGACCCCACTGGCATCTCTCCTCCCCTGGCTGAGCAGGAGCCGCCTGAGTTCCCACACCACGCAGCCTGTGCCCCTTGCCCTGGGCTTCATCACAGCACTGCTCCCCTGTTCGGGTGCCACCACCCCTCATATACCAGCAAACTAGACCCACACGTCCTAGCCAGGCACCCATCTCGCCCACCAACACAGTGCCCATCAGCTTTCCCCCTCCACTGGCCAAAGCAGTGAGACCCCAGGCAGGGCCCGGGCGCTGGGCGGGCAGAAGGGGAACAGCCACAGCGCTTGCGGGCATCTGCCCTCCCTCCCCACCCGCTCCCTGTCCCGGCAAGCTCGGGGAGGCAGAGCTGCGCTCCCACGTCCCCGCCCGGGCTGGCAGCATCAGGAGGAGCAGCTGTGGCAGCCCCCGTGGGCCCGCGGGGAAGGGAGGGCACTGCAGATGGGGACCCGCGGATGTGTGTCAGCGAGCAGAGCTCCTGTGCCAGGGAGCCCTCGCTGGAGGCTGCGTGGATTCTCAGTGCTCTGCCCTTCACCTTCCCGCACCGCCTGTCGCATTTAGGGCTTATGTAAGTGCCCCCCGCCTCGGCTCCCCCCGCCAGCACCGCTGCTCCCGGGGCACCCGGGCACGGGGAGCCGCGGGAGCTGCACCCGCCCGATGCTCCCCTCACCCCGGCCGGGCGAGCGCAGCATCAGCCGCCGGCTGGCTCCGCTCCTCGGCGGGCGGATCTTCAGCCGGGTCCCCGCGAAAAGGCGGTGGTGGCTCAGAGGATGCTCACTCGTCTTGTCTCAGCCACATGTCCTCCCCCTGGGAGAGACGGCAGCGCTGGTGAGGCACCTCCGGTTTGCCCCAGGGCATCCTTACGTGCCCACCCGGTACATCCCTCCCAAGCTCAGAGGGGAGCAGAGTTGCCTTGAAATTATTGGAGCACAAAATAAGGGCTGTATGCAGATGGGAGTTTGCAGCTCTGGTGGAGGTTTAGTTGGGCAGGGATTCCACAAATAGAGAACACCTCATCCAATGAGGAAAATCCGCAGGGAAAAAACCCACCACCACCAAAAAAACCCCGCAAACCCTCCCAGACAGATAAACAGAAACCCACAAAAAAAACCCCACCCAAACAGAACACAACCAAAAATGCCCACAGAAGGTGTCTCAAATCTGTACTGCACATGTGCAGGCAACTCACTGCTGGTCATTAAGGAAATGGGTCCATGCTGTGCCTGCCCTCCTGATATGCCCAAAGAACTTGGCAGGCTCAGAAATCAGGGTAACACAGTAAATAGAAACACTCATCTCAGAAAATCGTGGTACTGCACTTGGCCCACCCAAACCGTGAGGCCTTGCAGGGCTGGGCATGCAGGCACCTCTCCAGAGCCTGCATCCCCATCCAAGGGAATGCAGGTAATGCCAAACAAGGAGGGCAGCACATCTCTGTACATCACTCCACCTCCTCCTGCCCCACCAGGCAGCGACAGAAACACACCAGCGGGAGCACGACACCGTTGCGTTATCCCCCAAACAGATGCCAAAGCCTGAGAAATAAAAGCTGAGTCAAGGGCCAGAAAAACAGCTGAGGCACTCAGAGACCCCAAGCTCAGATCTGCCCACCACTGCTGGAGCTGCCTCTGCAGCACAGTGCCTTGGCTGCCCTGTTCTGCCTGCAGCTCTGGAAGAAAACTATCATTCATCTCATATTCCTTGCCACAATGCTCCTCCTTCAGCAGAGAACTGACCTTTGCCTAACAGCAACGTCCCAGGGGTGCAGTGCTGGCCCGGGAGCCCCCAAAGCTGTATTCCCAAGCAGGATCTCAAAGATGCTTCAGACCCACCACTCTGCCTGACACTGCTGGAAGGCAAACTGCCCAGTGCAAATCTTCTGCTCAGGTTCCTTCAGGTACCGCAGGTTAGGATAAAGCTAATTATTAATGACTGTCATATCTAATTTGTATGGCTGGAAGCTACAGCCAGCTTCCAGTCTTTATGATAGTGCATACAGTGCTCCCTGCAGAGCCATTTCAACCGATCCGTCATCATTTTCTGTCTTCAGGAGCACCACAGCCCTGCCAGCAGTGGTTCACCAGCTGATTTCCCAGCTCCAGAGCTTCCTCATGGCTGCAGCCACATGCTGCCATGGGCACTGCTGCTCCACCAACTCCTCCAGGCAAGCAATTTCATGGCACCAGGCAGTGCCACTACACAGCTGCCCAGCTGGGCTGCACACACCAGTCACAGGGCTGAATTCACAACCCACTTTGCATCCACGGAGCTTCCACACGCCTACTGTAACCATCCTGTCCTGACACAATGAGGAATCTCTTTTCACAAAACACAGCCAAAAAACAGCTTCTTGCTACAGCTCCTCAGAATTACGCTGTGATGATATTCCTCTGGGTTTTTGTTTAATCCTCATCCAGCTCTGAAAAAACATGGGAATCTGAAGACAAAAAACCATAAGCTAAGATAGAATTAAGCACACATTCTTAACTTAAACAAAATGATGCTACAGGACTTAAAACTGTCTCCAATAACGAGTTTTACAAAGCACGAGGCACAGAGGTGAGTTCTGTTAGTGATAGCCAAATATGTCCAGATATGGAGATGCACAGTCAAGGCCCAGCAGCCCTAATGTTACCCTGGAGAGCCACAATGCCTTGACACTCAAATACAGCTCACAGTATTTTAACATTTGTAATTCCACATTTGGTTCCATCATTTTTTAAAGACTCTTTGCCTCCATCTGCCCATGTCCGCACAGCACAGAATAAAGGCACCCAAACAATCTCAGTGACATGCTTCTAAGCCTTCCTATGTTTGGATTTTTTTCAATTACATACCCAAAAAATGACACAAGCCCTATATCTGAAATTCCCTGGGTTTCAAATGCCTGATTTGGGATAATTACAATACCCCTGTAACACATCTTATACCCTCATATTGCTGTTCTGTGCTCTGTGCTTTCTGATGTAACTTCATGTTAACATAACATTTAGGATGGGAATTTAGCCTTAATTTAATGCTGACAGACTGACATAAAAACCCCAGCTTAATCCTTTTCACTGTGGCTTGTTGCATGTGCCTTGCATTGCTGCCTGCTGCCTCAACAGCTCTTAAGCTTCTTGGTCTTTCAAAGCATGAGAAAGAACTGAGAGACCTGAGAAAGGACATTTCGTTCAGGGAAGCAATTCCCTTCACATCCCATGGGAGGTGGGAGCAAAACTTTCCCAGTTTTGCCGCCTACAGCGCTCTCACTCTTCCCTCCAGCAGGGAAGCCAAACGTGTCCCCCAGCAAAGATGGGCTGCTGCCTGCCTGCAGCCCCGCGCCAGGAGCCGTGCCTGCCAACTCGAAATGAAACCGGGCTGGGCTGGGCAGGCACAGCCAAACTGGGAATGCTCAGACAAGCACGCAGTGAGAAACTGGGAGGATAAAGACACCGCAGGCATCCCAGGTCACTCTGCCAGGGCGCTGGTGGGTGAGCAGAGGAAGTGAGGCTGCTAGCTGTTGGGGATGTTATTCATGTGCTTTGGAAAACAAATGCTCTATAGGTATTTCCACGGCCACACTGTCTGCCAGGCGGCTTCCTCCTCAACAAAGAGACTCTCTCCATGGAAACCTGGGCGGGTGGGATCCTCTGGAAGCCTCTCTTGCAGATTCATATTCAGGCATCTCAACACCAGCCAGACAAGCCGGATCCACACCTCCTCTGGCAGACAGCCGAGGAGATGCGAGCAGACAGCCTGCTCTCGTATTGGACCCTTCATCAGGGCCCAGCCTCCTGCCCTGGAGCACCAACCCCAAGCTCATCACACTGATGTTGTGCCTCTATGTCCCATGAGGTTCAGAGCCAGGACAGATGGAGATGTCAAAGCACCCAGCTGGCACAGATGGATGATGGATGATGGATGGATCTCCTTCCAACAGCAAGCAGACAGGATGTCCCATTGCACCCTCCAGCCACTGTGCCTTGTGCAGCTGTGCTCACCATTTGACCCCATTGTACCTTGCTGAGGGCCAGCCCATGCACCTCAGAACAAACACGCACCCAGCAAGCAGCACGAGAAACCCCTGCCTTCTCTTCTCCAGGTGAGCTCCAAACTTTTCCACCAGCCTGTGCTCCAGGAGCTCAGGCTGGTGCTCAGCTCTTAGCAAGCAGCACCTGCTAGACCCATCTTCTCTCCTCCACTGGGCAGTAATCCCAGCTTTCACCCAGCCCCATCCCACCTGGCCTACAACACTGCAGAAACCCCACAGAAAACCCTGGGGAGCACAATTGGACTGATGTGCTTGTGTCCCTGTGTCCCAGCAGCCCCTCAAGAGCGTCCCTATGCCTGCAGGTCTCAGCCCAGGTTACCCATCCATGCCACAGGCAGATGTTTCCTGGTCCCACAGCACTGTGGGGGCATTTCCCAGGTCCATCACAGAGCTGGTGAACAGTGATAGATGGTTCACAGTTACCCTGAAAAGGACATGTAGGGTTTCAGAAAGGTCTGCCCTGCTGCTGCTGCTCTGTGTTCCCATGAATGACCTAAACAACAGAACAGAGTATATTTCAAAATCTGCATGTGACACCCCAGCACTTTAGAGGCCAGGATGGGAATTTGACATGCTCCTGACAGACTGGAAAAAGGGCTGAGAGATGATGGGCAGGACTGTAAGTCACTGGGATGTAAAAAATCGCACAAACAGGCCACAGAAGAAAAGACAGCAGCAGTTCTGCCACAAGGGTCATGAGGGCTACAGGTGAGTACAAGCTGAATGGGAGCCAGCATATCATTGCCACAAAAAAAAGGCAACTACAGGAGGATGTGTGAAAGGTCAGCTTACACATGAAGTAATTACTCTACTCTCAGCTTGTAAAGACACACCAAGTTATTATACTGTTGTCCAGAGAACCAGTTCATGCCCCAAAAGATTTGGACTAACTGAGAGAGGCCATGGGAGACCAGCAAGATCACCAAAAAGCCTTGGAGAAAAGTCTGGAAGATGGGGATTAGTCTAGACAAGACAAGTCACAGGGCACAGTTTTATAACATGCAAAGGCCACTGCAAAAAAAGTTCAGAACACTCTGCCCTTTTGTGCTAGGTAGGAGACACATTCATATAACGAAAGAAAAGTGTACCCCAGGAGAAGTTAAAGCACTCCATGACTATCTGCAAAGGGTGCTACGTGGCAGATGGATGGACCAAGTGACCCCCAGCATCCCTTCCAGCCCAGTCTCTTACACTTCTCATTACACTGGCTGGCAGCTCTGCCCCTGCCCTCATTCATCCAGCATTTGTCACCATCTGGGTATACACATCCACCTTGGCCATGAACCCTCCAGCATTTAGGGTGCAGAGCAGAGCACTTAGGAGGCTTCCCAGTGCCATGGAGCCCAAAACACCTGTTCTCCACTCTGCAGAGGCCTCTCCCAGAGTCCAGCATTCCCCACCTCACGCTCCTCCTGAGGCACATCTGCAGCCCCCCCAATATCAGGCACCACAGCCACTCTAATGGGACAGAAGGAAAACCCCACAAACCTCACCCTCGCTTGCATCAAGTGCAAGATACATCCCTGTGCCTTGCCTTTCCTAGCTCCTATCCACACTACCACCAATATTTAAAGCAAGCTGGATGTCAGAAGCCTATGAGACACTCCACTGAACATCCTTTGCCCTGGGGAGAGGATGAGGGACCACGTGAGAAGTGTCAGTTAAGTTCCTCAACGCTGCAAGAACATATGTGGGACAGAAGCTCTTTGACAACTCCCAGACACATGCCAAGATCCTCGAGAGCTTCCATTCATAACAGAAGAATGTTACTCAAAATCCCTAGAAACAGACAATTTCAAGAGCCACTTCTGCTGTGGTGCCAAAGGCCTCCCTCTGCAATATGGCCTGTCACCATTTGCTCCATGGCCTTTAATGAGTTCTTCATGAAGGAGCCAAGCCCGCCTTGGGAAGGATACCAGGGGCAAAGCAGACCTTTCCTTTGCCCACATTTCAGCCTTTCCAGACATTTTTGGTGTTGAATGCCAGCACACTGTTTTATTCCCGGCTCCAGAAGACACGCTACCCAGCAGGTGATACAACCTGGATCATTTCCAACTCTTGTTTAGCATCAAGAGCTCCAAAAATGCAGGAGGTTTCTCAGTGTCACTGAGCTGTGACTGGTGATGCTGCTAAAGGACAGCCCACGAGCACTCCAGCAGGAACAGCGTTGGGGTCGGCACCCAATAGTGCTGATGCAAGAAGAAGGTGACCACTATAGAGGATCCAAGGACAACTGTGCTTGAAAGCCTGGAGTCTTTTGGAGTGGGCTACATGCTCACCTTGAGTTAGTCCAGATTTTGACTGACCTTCCCACTCACTGCTTCCCGGGAGCCTGGTGGAAAGGCGAGAGAGGGCCACGTGGCACAGCCAGCAGCTGCTGTGTGAGCAGCAGGCTCTGCCAGGACAGGAAGAGGGCAGTGGCAGCAGCCTCTCGGTGGACTGGCGGGTTCCCACACAGCTCAGGGATAGCTGTTGGAAGCAGGCTATTTATTGCCACGCTCTGGATAGAAATAATCTGGATTATCTCACGTTCTGGCTTTCCTGACCCCAGCACGAAGACACAGTGGCAGCTTTTCTCTCCCTTACCTTGCTATTTGCAGTTTCAATGTACAAACACTCGCCTGCAGGGGCAGAGGTTAACGAGAAGCACTGTCCGAGCACAGCTGAACCCACACTCGCTACACGGCAGCGAAGGAAGCGCCTGCCTCAGCCCGGAGGATCTCAGAGCCGGCAACATGTGCATGTGGCACCGCTCTGTCCCGCTCAGGAGGGACGGGCGGAGCCGGGCTGGTTCCCGGAGCCCCGTGTGAGGTCGAGAGCTCCCCGCACCCCGCGGGAGCTGTCCCGTCAGCACCGCCCGCGAACCGCAGCTCCGGGACCGGGGCAGCCCCGAGGCTCCCGACGGCTTCCTGAGGAGAGGGAGGTGCTGAGCTCTTCTCCCTGGGATCCAGCGATAGCGCATGAGGGAACGGTTCAAAGCTGTGCCAGGGGAGGTTTACACTGGGCGTTAGGAAGCCTTTGCTTAGCCAGAGGGTGGTCAAACTCTGGAACAGGCTTCCTACAGAGGTGGTCGATGCTTCAAGCCTGTCAGTGTTTAAGACGCGTTTGGACAACGCCCTTAACCACATGCCTTAATTTTAGGTCAGCCCTGAATGGGCCAGGCAGTTGGACTGGATGATCACTGTAGGTCCCTTCCAACCAAAATTATTCTATTCTATTCTATTTCTATTCTATTCTATTCTATTCTATTCTATTCTATTCTATTCTATTCTATTCTATCCTTCACAAATACATGTTAGAATTACTCCACCTCTGGCTTCGTGCAGGCAGGTGACTGACAATGCAAAAGTGCATCCACAGACCCCTGGAATTTCCAGACGAGTACTCAGGGAGTGAGCTGACAGACAATCTGCTTTCAGCAAGCCCTTGGCACCAGCACAAAGTTCATGCCAAGACAACTTGCTCACTCTCCCACACATCACAAACAAGCACCAGGCACCTACTCCAAGGCAATATAATCTCTCTCAAATCTGTGATCAACACTCCACAGCTAGCAGCCCAAGTGCAAATCTCACCCAGCAAAGAGAGAGCTGGCTCCAGCAGCAGCATTCCCCTCACTTCCTTCTCCAGCTTCAGGAAGCCGCACATTGACATTATTCCACCTGCTCACCACCATCCCCCTCACATCTGCCAGAGCGATGCCTCCTGTGTCCACTCCCAAATAACTGCCCTGGAAACTACCATGGCTAACAGGGACCATTTTTAAGGTTAACATGGATCATTATGACTGAACCGTGTTAGGGAACAATTACACAAACACAAGGCTCTTATCAATAAGCTTCTGAAAGTCCAAGTCCAAACACATTCATATTTCTTACGTTAGCAAAAGCACGTTTGAAGTCCAATAAAGAAAGGAGACTTAGGTGACCCAAAGAGGCTGGCTCAACCACACCCCCATTTCTGAAATGCCTGAAACTAAGAGGCAAGTATGAAACCAAGTTGCTGATGCAATGTCCTTCCCCAAAACTCTCTCATACCTCAGCCTCTCAAGCTCCTTTCTGGGCACCCAGCCATGCAAAGGACATGAAGCTCCTACAACCAATGGGCCATGGGCAATTTGCACAAAGCTCTGTCCTACCCATACCACCACCTGTGCTAAGAACAGCTCGAGACATCTCACACAAGCTCCAAGGGAAGCTGAGAAAGCATCAGTGGCTGCAGGCAGGGTGAGTGTGTGCACAGCCAATGCTTTCCATGGACTAGCGTGGACTGGGGGAGGCTCTATAAATGTAAGGAGGTGGGCTGGGCAGAGAGGAACCGACTGCAGCTTAAAATACATGGACTTCCTGCAAATGTGATTAGGGAGGGTGGGCAACAAAATCCAAGAGTGTTCTGAATGGGAACAGCTACACCCGAAATAAGTTGTCAATGTTTCATTTTTACTGACTCAAAGCAGGAAGCCAAAACCACTTAATCAAGGGTTGAAATCCAGACGGTGGCTTTGGAGCCTCTGGTTTCAGCAGCAGAGCCAGTAAAGGCCTGTTTCTTTTACCGACATCTGCCCCAACCACCTATGTCTGCCTAACATCACTCCACTCTTTATCAGCTCAAAAAGGTTTTGCAGGGCAGAATTGTAAAATAGATCATGGAAGTAATCTGGGCTAAAGGTAATAACATCCAGGACAAAGAACAAAGATGAAGAAAATAGCTGGAGACAAGCAGGAACTAACTTTTGCACAGAAGCTGAAACATGACACAGTAAGTTTTCTTGCGCAGAGATAAGGTTACAAGTTATCTGGCAGTGTATAAGCACCATCTTTTTGCACCACTTGTTACCGCCTTGTCTTGTACCATGAGACCAAGCCAGTGGAGCAAGGTGGCTCTATGGGGAGAGCACATCCCCATGCAAGGGGGGGGGGTGTGGGCCATCCCTTGAGGGTGACAATGCAGGAAGCAGTGTGCTCCCTCAGGATGCAAGAAAGCCCAAGCATTGCAGTCCAGCACCAAATTGTTTCCTCACTGCTGGGTCTTTGCTCAGGAAAGCTGTCCTAGCAGGTGTTTGAGCTCACTGTCCACACCACCTCCACCTTGTTACAATAGTCTCTGCTGCCAGGTGAAACACCAGACAGGCTCTGCACAGACCCAGGGATGCCAGGCTGTGCCACCCCATGCTCCCGAGTTTCCCGCAGCTGGGAGAGCTGCGGGTCCTGTCCTGTGCCAGAGAGATGCCTCAGCTGAACTCCAGCCCATCGCCCTACTGTGTGCCCCAGTCCCCACTGGACTCAAGATGCTGAGCTTTATGTTAGTGCGAGCGGCCCTCACCAAAGACCAGATGTGATTTTCTGACCATATTGCAAATGCCTCTTTGAGCCTAATGGCATCAGCAGCGGCCCGCTGCTCCATGACACTGCAGCTCGCCTGGGGGCACAGTTAGTGCCAGCTCTGCCGTGGCCGGCCTGGGAGATCACGCTCCCCTCCTCACAGCACTGGACTCTTCATCTACAACAGAGGGCTGCTCTCTGCAAAGCAGGGAGTGGGATACCCAGACATGGACTGGGGCCGGAGATGGGGAGCAGTGACCACTGGTAGCAACGCACAGGTAGGGCAGAGCAGGAGTTAGCGCAAGCTGCATTTGCTAACGCTGTCATGCATATTCCCTCTGCTCCCACCGGCAAGCAGGTTTCGCTGGAAACATCAGAAAGATCCAAATGCGGGGGTGGGAAAATGCCATTGTTGCTGGAAGCACCATGGACTCCTCCATCCACACCACCACCCTGCAAGCTGCTGGTGGCAGAGGGCACCGGGTCCCGTTCCCTCCCATCTGCACCGCGCTCCTCGCCCCCACGGGGCAGGGGACACCATCCCAGGGCAGCACCTCCTGGCAGGGCTCCTGCGGGAGCCGGGGCCGCACACCCAGAGCCAACATGACACAGCGTCAAGCAGCCACATCCTGCAGCAGCCACCGCTCCTCCAGGGTGACGTCAGCCTCCGCAAGAGCTGGCAGGCAGGACATGCTGTGCATGCCGGCCGCGCTGCTCCCAGACACCGCCTGGCTCCGGCGCACACTGTGGCCTGTGTCCCTCACCAGCTACGACTGATCTACAAATTGAATTTCACACTTGCACGCTCCAGAATAAGGCACAGGTGCTCGAGAAGCCACCCTCCCCCTCTCCACATCTGCCTTCCCGCTCGCCCCACCCCGCTGCTGAGCGCCGGGATAATGGCTGGCGGCTGTGGAGGAGCTCCTGGGCAAAGCCCCGACAGGTACAGGCGGCATCGGCTCACGGCAGAGCTGCCACGCTCGGGGCGACATCAGGGCGAGGGGAGCCCTGGGACCCTGGCACAAGGGCCACCCACGTGTGCTGCTGGCACGACACAGCGTCCAAACCCGCCCATCTGCAGCTGAATGAGATAAAAGCCCATCCCAGAGTTATTGGTTTCCCCAGAAACTCCACAGGCTTTCCCAGGAATTCTGGAAACGCACAGATTTGGTATGTGCTCCAGTAAGCCACCGAAAGAGTTGGTACAGTTATCACAGCCAGAGAGCACCATTAGCACGGGTTGTGTGCACAGCTGGCAGCCCGGACAGATGTGGTCACCTCAGAAGGACCTCGGACAGCCCAAGTGGATGGTGCAGCCCAAGCCCAGGACAGCCTCTACCCAACCAAGAGGAGCAGCTTCCTTAAGCAGAGGAGCCTGCCCTCAACAAGGCCACCAGGTGCTCACACTGCCAAACCAAAACCAAAGCTGGTGTGACTAAGCAGAAGACCATGGAACCACCCTGGACCGGACAGTCAGCCTGCAGCCACAGCAGCTCCACGAGGTCTTGCTCATGCAGCCAGGGCTCACTAGAGACTGTAGGTCAGGCAAGCCAGCAGCTAGAAAGGAAACCCATTCAAATTTAATCCAAAATGTATTTTCTATTTTCCCTTGTAAATTTATCCTCCCATATTTTCTATCTTCAAGCACAAAAAAGCAGAAAGCCTAAAACCTCTGGCAAAAAAAAATCCTTTAATGTGTTTTACTGCAAATACCACCTCGTGTTAAGAAATAAGCTGGACTGGAGCAAATCAGGCACCCTGGGGATGCCCTGTCTCTCCAGAGGGAGCAGACCAGAACGAAGCAGGACATACAGGCATGCTGCAAGGACCAACAATGCCAAGGAAAGTCAAGTTCAAGTGCCAAGACAGCTCTCATGCTCACTGCTGCTCCTCAGAGGTCCCTGAACACTGCTCTGCCTCAGCAGATGCCCACTTGGAAGCGTCGCTCCTGGCGGACACAGAAGGAGGTTTTTGTTGCAGAGTAGGCAACCAATTGGCTCCTCTCAAAGTCATGAGCATGAAAGTACAGCAGCTCCCTGCCCAAATCTGCAACCTCAGATTCTCATCCAGAGACCCAGTGGCAACAGAGACCGAAAAGACAAGACAGAAACAGAGATTTCTCGAGGCACAGGACAGCTGCTATACAAGGGAGATCGTTGGTTTGTGGTTGCAAGAACAGCCTTGTGCTGGATGGACACTTCCCTCAGTCCTCCAGGAATTCATAAGGATAAAAACCAGCATCCTCTTCATGAGCAACAACCTCACTTGACCTCATCCTGCTGCCTGCCAGCCAAAACCCACTGGGGACCACTGGGTCCCCAGCTCATCCCTGCATCCTCCTCTCCAAGTCCATTTCTCCCACAAGAAGCCAACGGCTCCCAAGCCAAGGCTCACGTTTCCCTGTTGTCCTTGCATGTCTGTGGACTGCTCAGGAGTTGGGGAATAGCCTTTTGGCATCCCACATTTGCCAAGGTAAGGCTGAACTGGACCCTCACTGGTAGCAGGACATGAGTCTTTTCTCATTTGAGGATAAAACCAGGAACAAAACTGACACTGATGTTTCCTGATGTGTGTGAGAACAGGCAGAGACAGGGGATTGGAGGAGGGGGAGATGAAGATCAGATCCCTGGTGATCCCACGGTGCCTATCACATGCAGCAAGTACCAGGGAATTGGGACAGCTCTAAGATGAGACTCCAGCCCTGCTGCCAGCGTGTCCCTGTGCCCAGAGGAAGCAGAGCTGTCAGGGAACACAGCAGGAAGGGATATTGCCGTTCATTTTCAAACCAACTGAATTAGTACCTGATCAGTATACAAAAGCCTGTCAGAGGTCTCCAGCAAAGGGTCCTGTGAAGCCCAGGCTTGGTGCTTAGCACAGGTCTTGTATCTCCCAGCAGGTGCACCTCCATCATGTGGGGAAATCATCCCACACTCTCAGTGAGGAAGCAGGACTGAGCATGTACCTGTCACCCTGTGCCAAGCTAAGTAACACAGCTGGATGGAGATAAACCCATCCTTCCTTACCAGAGCCCAGAGCTCCCTCCTGGCTCCACACTCTCTGGTGGGCAGAACGTTATGAAAATAACAGAGCAGACCAAAAGTCCTCCTTGCTCTGTGTACTTGCAAGCAGTCAGAAGCACAAGCAATTCAGAGCTCAGCAGCTGCCCAAGTCAGAGGTGGATCTCAGTGTGTTTATTGGTTGTGGGGGAACCCTCTTGTCCTTCTTGAAATCATCCCATTTCTCCTGAAACTAAGGCAAGGTTTTGTTGTTCATGACACCTTGTCCTGAGGACTTCTGTGATTTGATAGCACATCTGCAAGAGGCAATGCCCCTCCTCCTGTTTGGCACCTCCTGATAGCTTAATTTGATGTGACCTTGTACTTGTATGAAAATAAACAATGAACAGTTAACCTCTATCACTTCTCTCCTGGCCTCCTGTAGACACATCTTATCCATCTTCTGTTGTTTCTTTCCCAGTCTGAAGAACCCTGCCTTATTTAGCCCTTTTTTTTGCAGAGAGGCCACCAGACCTCTGACCAACTCCGCTGCAACTTCCAGGCATTTGACTCCACAATGATCTCAACACCCACACATCTCTCCTGAGCTCTCCGTGGGCAGCTCTAGAGACAGAGACACAGAGCAACCCCTGTCCCCTTCTCCTCCATCACTGTCCCATGAGTCCTCAAGTTGCTCAGTGGTGCCTGGAGTTATGTGAGGGCAGAGGAAAGACAAGAACACAGTTGGACTCACACACTCACCTTCACAACTCCTTTAGCACTGGGTGCCAGCATCAGAACATGGATGAAGCCACCTCCATGAGGAGTGCCATGCAGACATTCTGGCCACGCTACAGACTTGGGCTTCTTCTCCCACTCCTTTAGAGCAGCACCAAACCACTGCTTGATGAAGGCCAAGCCCCTGCAGCCCCTGATCACCACAAAAGGGCATTCTCAGCAGTCTCCTCCGCAAGCCCATCTCAGAAACCTCCTGACCAAACTTTTCCCAAACATCCTTGTCCTCAGCAGCCCAGGCCCAGACCCAAACAAGGCTCGTGCACCATACAAGCCCTGTAACATGTTCTCTCTGCAACCTTTCCCAAACTTTGCCACCTGTTTTGCTGGCACAGCCAGAGCAACTGGCCACCAGACAAAGTTTCAGCTCTGCTTGCCAGACACCTTACAGGATATGCTCTCACTGAGATGCAGTTTGAAAATAACAGATGTTACTCCACTGTTCTGCATTTTTCAGTGTCAGGAACAAGGCTTCTTTACCAACAATCCTCTGAGCTCCTCGTCAAGGTGGTCTCATCCCAAACAGCGCTCCTCAGCACAAAATCTTGCTCGCAGACAGCCACTGGCACGTGCTGTCCCTCCTGCCAGGCAGACAACATGGCAAAAGGAATATACTGCAAGAGCAGAGTTTCCACACACAAACTTCAAGACTAAGCAGGAACACAGGTTTCATAATGGACTGCAATACCACATGACTACTGAGCCCAGACAAGCCAAACTTCACATAACCTCCCATCCAGGCAAAACTTCCAGGAGCTACACAAACCAGACAGGACCCGGCAGCTGCAGCCAGAAGCACCCATGTCTTTGCACTGCTCCCTCTTCATCCCCCTTTCCTCTCAGTCAGACTCGCTCCAGGGTCTGAATGATGTGGGTTCAAACTGGCAGCTCTGGCAATTGCAGGACCATTTATTCATTCGCCTCACACCCACAGCAGAATCCTGCTGAGGCCAGCAGCACACAGTGCTGGTCACAGCCTGCTCCCTGCCCCCAGCTCCGGGGAGCATCACGGTAGGAGACCACCAGAGCATTCAGTCCCCCATCCAGCACCATCCAGCTCAGCTCAGTCCTCAGACCCAGCTCTCCTCGAGTTCCCTGGTACCAGGATCCAACCTGCCTCCTCCTGCTGACGTACCTTGTGCTGGCTGTGACCACCTCCCCTCAGTGCCGACCCAGGAGCCACAACGCCCTTGGCTGCCTTTCAAAGCACTGTCAGTGGCAGCCAATAACCACAGACCACCAGCAGAGGAATCTCTGTCTGGGATCCCACAGGGAGCCAGCAACTCCCATCCCAGTGGCACTGGGAGTTCTAAGGAGAGAGCCAAGCTGTCCCTGCCCCATCCCTCTGCACTTGGTGCACAGGATGGCAGATACCAGCCTCTCTGTGCTCTGCTCTGAGATTCCACAGGCTCCTCTGCAGCTCCACAACTTGTTGCATACACGCTCCATGTTCCCATCCTCACCACTTCCCACCATCCTTCCACCCTTCTACTGTTACTGAATCCATCCAGCTGCCACTAGTGCAGCATGGACACTTCCACACTGCTCTGTCTGAGGCCATAGTAGCTCCTGGACAGCCAAGAGAGCTTCCTTTCTCCCCTGTCTGCTGCAAAGAAACAGCTTCTAGAAGGAAGGATACAGGAAGATGGCAGCAAATTGCTTGGGAGGCAGCAGACTCGCTGTGGCTGGGGGTGTTTAGGAGCTGGCTGAGCTGATGCTGTTTGGGAATTGTTTAGATGGAGCTCAGAGACTTGACTTCGACATCCCTTTCTTATCAGCTGTCCTAAAATACCTCCTCCTTTAACACAAAGGCCAGTATGGACCTGCCAGAGGATTTTGGCAATCACTGTCTCCTTGCTCTTGCTCACGGACTATATGTGATCCTGATCAAAAGACACCTGGAACAAATCCCTGTCTGTGCTGGATGCGAGCACCCAGAGCAGACCCCACAGAGAGTCAGGACAGACACAGCCACCACATCTGGAGCCTCAGCACAGTGCTCTGCCAATTCTCACGCTGCCTTCTGAAGATTTGGCAGGCTCCTGTCCCTGGGCAGCCTGCTCAGTAGCTCTGCTCATGACTCCCAGGTTCTGGCTGCCCTCACCACCCCAATCTCGAGCACCTTCCCTCCAGCCCTTTGGGACAAAAGCCTCTACACGGGGTCTGGAAAAGAGACAGCCCCAGATGAAAAGTGCAGGGCAACCCCCTTGGCATGGGCTCAACCTTCCTCTCCAACAAGGCTGCCCTAGATGCCCACTGCTGTTGAGTGTGGGCAATCGGAGGCTTCAAGAAGCAGCACCACGCAGACCCTGCCAAGATGGGCACTGCAGCTCCCATTTCCTCAGCACAGCACTGTGCAGGGCCCTCACACCCATGTCCGAGGGCTGCCCTGCACCTTGGCAGCTTCTGCTTGTGCTCTGGAGGTTGAGAGCTGCATGTTTGCAGGTGTCCAACCAAACTCCACATCCCGACTGCACACGTAACCATGGCAACTGCACATGCGAGTGGCAAAGCCTCGAGCCCGGCTAACTGCAAATGCAAATGAAGCAAACACATGAACAGTGCTAAAAGTGTGACCTCTAAATGTCAGCCTTTAACCGTTTTGCAGACACCAGCTCTGGTGGCGGCCGCCTGCAGCCTGCAGAGCAGGAAGAGGTCTGGTTCCAGTGGGGACCTCTGGGTGCCCAGCCCTGCACCAGGCATTGGCATGGGTGCTTGGGTGCACCCCTGGCACAGGCATTTCCCAGAGCTGAGTGACTCCTGCCTTGGCAACCAGCAGCTCCCTCTCTGAAGACACATCCACTCCTTACCCAACTGGCAGATGCTCCCAATTCCACAGAGCACCCTGGTTTGCAGAGGAAGGAAGGTCCCACCAGGCTGACACAAAGCATGGCCAGCACAGGGGCTCATGGGGAGCTGGCCCTGCCATCACCTGGGGCCAAGCCAGCAGCAGCATCAGATGAGGCACTCTCAAAGGATGGAAGGAAAATCCCAGCCTTTCAGGGATGTCATGTCAGAGCCACCTCCCTAAGGGAGGTCTGTGGCCTTGGGAAAGGCTGCCAGTAGAGGCAGAAGGAGGTGTCACCATTTGGGAGAGTGTGGTCCAGGAACTGACTGGCTGGACAAAGGCCTCAGGTCCCTCATCATTCCTACCCCTTGCTGCTGACAGCACTGGCTACAGACAGACCCCAGCACTGACCACCACCCACCACGTCTGTCCTGCTCCATGGCTTCGAGCACGATGAAGTCAAGCTCAGGTGAACGGTGCCAGCTCCAGCCACAGTGCACAGCACTGGGGCCACAACACCTGCACCCACCAGCCCACTCAGGGACGGATGGATAGATGGATGAACGGATATCTGGCCCACTGCCACACTCAGGGATGAGCACAGACAGCTGTCTGACAGCAAGCCTGCCTCCAACTCGGTCCCTGGCCCGAGAGAGAAATAGGGAATGTCCTTTCACTCCAGGAGCCCAGTGGCTAATGTCATTCCTAATGCTATGCCAAGTAAACTGAGCCAAGGGGATCTCCTGCCTGCCCTTGACCCAGGGATGCTCACAACAGCAGCCTCATGCCTGTCAGCACGAGGAACATCCTTGCACCCCAAATAACCCACCTCCCAGGACCTACACCAGTACCCCCAGTACGTACACCACACCACAGACACCCCACAGCCCCGGGGAGGATCCCAATCCCTGGAGTGAGAGCGCTCCAGCCCGGAGAGCCCTTGCTCCCTGCTCTGTGCTGGGTCTGACGGGCCGGGCCGAGCGGGACCGGGCAGCCCGGCGGATGCGGGGCGGGGGCCGGGATGCGGGGCGGGGGCCGGGATGCGGGCCGCGCAGCTGAGGCGGGCGCACAATCCCCCTTTCAGCACGTCGCCATGGCAACCCGCCGGCTCGCCGCGGCCGCTCATCCGGCCCCGTTAACCCTCGCCGTTACCCGCCGCCGCCGCGCTCGGCCCCACCCGTTAACCCCCGCCCCGCCGCGCTCCGCTCCGACGCCCGACTCCGGGACCGCGACCCGAACCGGGACCACCCCCCGCCCCGAGAGCCCCACGGCCGGCGCGGCGGTCACCCCCAGCCTCGCGCCGCGGGGCCGGTCCGGTCCCGTCCGGCCGCCCTCCCCATCACGAGCCGCCGCGGGCCGGGCCGTGCCGGTCCGTGCGGGGCGGGGCGGGGCGGGCGCACTCACCGTCGGGGGCGGCGGCGCGGCTGGGCCATGCCGGTGGCGGCGGCGGCTGCCCCGCGCTCCGCTCAGTCCGGCCCGACCCCGCACCGGGAGCGCGCGGCGCGTGCACGGCGGAGGCGGGCTGGGGAGGGGCCGTCCCGCAGCACCCCTTCGCTGCCGCCGCGCTGCCCGGCACCGCCGCCCGGCACCGGTACCGGGACCGCCCTGACCGGACATCCCACGGCCCCGCCGCTGCTCCGGCCGGGCCCGGTACCGCACGCCCCGGCACCTGCACCGCCCTGGTCGCTGCGCCGAGGGGATGCCGCACCCGCCGAGCGCCGCGCAGTCCGGTACCGCACCCTCCGGGTACCGGCACCAGCCGCACCTGCGCCCCGGTATCCCCCAGGACCCCCAAGCCTGCCCTGCTCAGGGCGCCGGCACTGCCCTGCTATCGGCCCTGGGCGGAGGGGGTCACCCCCACCTTCCCGACCGGGACACCTGCACAGCCTGGGGCACCCCGCACCACCCCAGTAAACGACCTCATCTGTGGGGGCATTCTGGCACGGCCCCGGGCATCCTGCGCTGTCCTGTGCATACAGAATCCTGCCCCACTGCAGCCCGTGTCTGCCCCGGTGACTTTGCATGGGTCCATTTCCACCTTCGCACAGCTCGGGCCGTGCTGCCCCGGCACACCCCACAGCAGCTGGAGAACCCTTCAGCCCCGGCACATCTCCCCACGGCCGGGAGAGCAGTCCCCGCCCCTCGTACTGCTCCGCAGTGCCCAGCAGGTCTAGGGAGGATTCAGCAGGTACTCAGTATGGGGTGCCCCGTCCCAGCCTCAGCCTTGGCGCCCGGCCCAGCCCAGTCCTGCACGCACCGGGCTGCAGGCTCAGCAGCCACAGCCCCGTAGGCTCCCAGCAGCACCGTGCAGCAGACCCAGCACCTCTGTCATTCCCCTTCCCAGCATGGGGGTAGTTTCCCCTCCCACTCATGGCCTCCTGGCAAGAGCCGCCTCTCTTACAGCCTGCCACTGCCCATAGCAATGTTTCAGTCTTGACTGATGGGATTACAGAAATCATTTGAAACAGGGAATGGATTTGGGTCTTGATGGATGTATCTGATTGCTGCCTCCCTCTGCCATTGCCAAGGTAGCATCAGCTGCTATGCCTCCACAGAGCAGGCACCGTTTCCTGTTTAAGATGTTTGCATGGCAGCATCTGAAGGGCAGCAATTTATTTCGAGTCTTCCACACACCCCTGGCACCTGCACTGAATCTGTGAATGCTCAGTGGCAGGGAGATCCCTGCACCCCAGTGTGGGTTGTGCTTCACCTGCTCCAGCGCCTTCCAGCTGCTGCTGCAGAGCAGGTCAGAGCTTTCCTGCTTCTCCTGCCCTGCTACCTCTCCCAGGGACTGCTTATGAGTGGTCAGAAGCTGGACTGATTTTGTTGCTAGCCTGTTATACACAGGGTGTATATAGGGTATACCAATATAGCTCACCCTATTTTTATATATAGATATATATATATAAAATATATATAGGGTGAGCTGCAAGATGCCACCCACTATGCGGTTGAGCAGGCAACATGGTCCAGCACTGCCTGAGATGGATGCACAGCCCTGCCCTGTGCCCAGCAGAGTTCACTGGCTCCGAGAAGCAACTTAAAGGGGGTCCTGGACTGATGCTGTGCTGCCCTGAGGCAGGCAGGGCTTCAGGCATAGCTCCCTGGGTCCCACTGCCCAGCAAAACCAGTCCAGGATGGGGTCATGATGCACGGCTGCAGTGGTGCCTTGTGGCCCACTCCCCACCACGAGCACAGCAGGAGAGTTGGGTACTCACACAGCTGCTCCACGCCCAGCTTCAGCTGCTTGACTGAGCAGTGATCGATTTTCTTGCACAACACCAGCTCTGACAGGGCCTGACAAGCCACCTTTGCCCGGGGTATGGTTCATGGGGACCCTCTAGGCCAGGCTGCTGGGTGCGGTGGGTGTGTAGGGCAGAGGCTGCTTCAGCCCGTCCATCCACCCCAAGGCATCAAGATTTGTTGCAACCTCGGGCTTCTCCTCAGATATTGGGCACAGCCCGTTTGGCATTGCCTTCAGGGAGCCCAGCACCAAACAGGCACGCTCCCACACCACTCCCGGCCTGAACTGGTGGCCGCAGTAGGGCAGCTGTGTGCATTACTCAATGGGCAGTGTGTATTAAAATGCCCCCGGTTGCCTCTGGCTCTGTCATAAGCAGCGTTTAGCCACGGCTCGGAGAAGGAGCAGAAGGGCTGGAAGCTGTCAGACCTGCTTAGAACGGCCGCGGCTCAGCGCTAATGTGCAGCACAGCAGCTGCAAGGCACGCAGCCAGGCCAGGCAGAGCACAGCTCCCCAGACAGCCCTGTGCTGTGAACCAGGTCTTGCACTGGTCCCCACGTTCCCCCAAAAACCTCCCGCAGCCACTAGAAACCTCTGGGCAGACACCGAGGGTTGTGTGGGATCTTGAACACAGTGGCAGCCTTGCGTCTGTCACCACAACAGAGCTGTGGAGTGCTGCTCATCCCACACAGACCGGGCCTGCCAAGCAGCTGACACAGCTGGGGGAAGCCTTTTGCCAGAGGAAGAGCAGGGCCCTGTTGCTGGGCCATGCAATAAAAGGTCCCGTAGCAGCAGGCACCCGGCCACAGGAGGTGACAAGTCATCCCCTTTCTCCCAGGAAGGCAAGGTGGCTCCTGGGGTGCTTTCACCAGATCCCCCATCAGCGCACACAGTAGGAGGCCGGCACCCGGCTCGGTGTTCTCGCACTGCAGCGCTCCCGTCTCGCCACAGCTGCCGTGCCAGGGACACCCCACCGGCCACCACGGCTATGCCGCCTCCGGCCACGCCGCTCCGGCTGCTGCAGAGCCGCCCCCCTCCCACCTCCGGCGCGGCAGCGATGCACAAGGAGCATCCAAGATGCCGCTTGGCGCAGGCTCAGCTGCCTCCCAGGGCCCGCAGAGGAGGGGGCTGTCGGCCATGACCGTACACAGCAGGAAGAGGGGCATGGTGTGGGCAGAGACAGTGCCCAGTGTCGCGGGGCCCTGTCCGCACCCCCGGCAGGAGGAGAGGAACAGAGTCCTCCTGCCGCAGCCACGAGTCCCTTCGAGCAGGGGCCGCCGGACACAGCCCTGGCTAGGAGCAGGGCTTCCACCTGTGGGGTCACCGAGCACGGGCTGCCGGCAAGCACGGCCCCTGGCACAGAGCACCGTGGGGGCAGGAGATGGGGAATGCAACAGCCAGCTCAGGGCTGTGCCCCAGCCTGATCCTCATGGAAGGGGACAAGGAGGGATGCACAGAGGAATCAGCCAGCTGCAGAGATCCGTCCTCACGAACAACTGAGTCCCCTCTCTCAGGCCTGGCCAGCAGCACATGGCAAGAGCCTGGCACAGGTGCCAGGTGTCTGGGGACAATCAGGGTAGAGGACGGTGTAGTGCCAGCAAGCCCCGCAGCTGCCTCAGAGAGCAGCTCCACATGTGCTCCCAGGGAGGAAAGGGCTCAGCTCCAGCTCTTGGGACAGCAGACACAGGCCCATGAACCAGGACAAGGGGCACTGCCTTGGGGCACTGCCATCCCTCACAGCTCCCTGAGCTTGCCTTCATGCTGTGGCCCACCCTCCAGAACTGTTGATCTGCCCTCAGATGAAGATCAGGTGCAGCTCATTGCTGAGTCCTTGTGGCCTCACCCTATCCCACACAGATGGGACAGAAAGGAAGACACTGGTCAAGAAAAGCTACCACAGGGACCACAGGTCGAACTCCTGAGGAAAAACCCAAGGTGCTGGTGGCTTCCAGGTTGAACAGACAGCAGGAGCAGCAAGCACCAAGACCACACCTCATGCCAGCAGGCTGCACTAACCAGGGCAGGAGTTCAGAATGCACATTACCCATGCAGAGAAAGCACCATGGCTGTCAGGAAGGAGCTAACAGAGGAGCTTTGGTGCTTATCAGCCAAACCGTGCTGTGATGAGAAGCAAGAAGCAGCACTGTGAGCGCACTCAGTCTGCAGCTCCTCCTAGACTGCAGAGGGAAGGAGCTTGAGCATCTCTGTAACTGCTGTGGTGGGGAAAGCTGGGTTTGTTAGAGCTCAGAGTTACCCTGCAATAGAAGTGCCTCTGTTTTATACTGGTGTCCTGGTGGAACATACAACAGGACTACCAGTAAAGCTCTTAATCAACATATAAATCCTACAAAGCTTGCACAAACCTTTGCAAGTATGTGAACACCAGCTTATGAAATAAACAGGGAAGAAGAGCTCTCCTTCCCAAACAAAATTGTTTAGCCTTCACAAAAGCCGAAAATGCAGACATTAGTTCTATTGAGGAAGAGATGAAGACCATGTGTGGAGGGTGCTGCTGGGCTGTACTGGGAGGAGTGCTGAGGAGGAAAGGCAGGCTCTGAATACACACTCAGTTTGCAAAGTAAGCTCTCTGTATTCATCCGAGAATGTCTGCAGTATGGAGTTCATCTGGTATAAATAAAGTACAAAATTTTACAATGTCTTAATCATTATTTTAACAAAAATACTAAAAACTGAGTAAAAACTGAAAACAAAGTGGGAAGGGAGACTATCAGCCACAAGGGATCTCCATAAACATTTGTAGAAATTGGATAGTAAAAACACTTTCTCTGTACAATAAAATGCTCCTCCTGGCATCTCCCTGTGAGACAGACAGCAGCAGCACTGGGGGCACAAGGACAGAGGCTGGGGGCTGCCCCAGAGCATGGGTCAGGCTGAAGAGGCTGTATCCATCCACAGTGATGTCTCCCTCCTCAATCAGGCTGAAGTGCCACAGGTCAGTAGCGTCCAAATGGGTTGTTGTTCTGCTGTGTCTGTGTATCTGTTGAGGTCAAGACAGAGTTACACAGTCACAAGGTCTAGTTCAGAAAAGAGATTCCCTTCCCCATGTCACCAGTGCAGTATGAGGAGTGTCACAGGCCATGAGAAGGAAAATAAAACCATTATGGTACTCCCTGTGCTGCAGATCTCCCTGAGCCTTCAGGCAGCAGCACAGCCAGGATCCCATATTCTTTTAGGAAGAGAGAGATAGGTGCCAGTCCTGATCCTGAAATTTCCAGGGAAAATCTCTCCATCCCTCATGGTGGAATTGGAGAACCGTAACAAAGCCCTGAAAGGCGGCAAGTAGCTGGGAGGATGAGTTTATGAATTAATTATTTCTGATTTTGAAAGAAAATCAGCCCTATAAAACAGCACAACTCCTGCAGCCATGCAAGCTGCTGAGCTAGCTAGTGTCGCTCATCCTAAGGCACTTCCAAAAACCGAAGGTTTCAGAGAAAATTTCCCTGGCTTCCTGTCAGTATCTCTGTACCGGCCCAAAGGACTTCCAGATGGCACAAAGGCAGGAAACATGGTAAAGTTACATTCAAGAACCTCATGAACTTCCAAACTGCTGGGACTGATGTTTTGTGATTTACAATGCTCACAGTATATTTGAGTACTGTCTGATACATAAAATTCTGTAGGATTTTTCCTGAAACAACATCAGCATGTGTGACCCTAAGCCACTAAGTAAACAGAGATGAGTGTAACCTGGCTGGCCTGCTGCCTTCTCAACTCTTCTGGACATCAGGGACCCTCTGAAGCCTCCTAAGGCAACCTATCCTGGGCCCAAAACACCCTTGTCCCCCTCCTGCAGGCTGGTCTTGGTTTAATTCCTGCTTTCCACTTCATACCTGACACTACAAATAAGAACTTCAGATGCTTCCAGGGAAAGCTGATGCAAACCCAAGGAGGCAGCATGGAAGCTGAATGCTGACACAAGGCTGCATTGGATCCACACATCTCTTCCAGATACAACAGCTCCATTTGCTCTACAGAAAGGCTACAAAAATATGGCTGTTCTACTATATTCAGATTCTTGTACAAGGTCTTCCTATACTCGAATGTCCCAGCTGAGATTCTTTGGCAGAGACTCATCATTTGTGAATCAGGCTAGTGGGAAGCTTAGCACATTAAAACCTGGTTTGGGGAGGTTTTTGGTCACAAAGACTAAGAATTTTCCATCAGGGAACAAGTAAAAGCACAGTTTCCAAGTCCCCCACTCCACACATTACCACATCTGGCACAGTCTCACACTCAGTGCAAACCAAAAAAAACCCCATATCAACTGTGCTGTCCATTTCTGAGTATTTCCATAGCATTTCTGCCATTTTTACAGCAGAAAAGCCAGTAAGGTGACAGAAGACAATGACAGCAGGCAATTCAGAAGGGAACAGCATAGACTCTGCATTCTGTATTGTGACCCTCCAGCCAGTAATTCAATACAGATTATAGGAATACAGTGCCAGACTGAACAAAATCTATGCTGTTACCCCATCTGTGACGGAAGCCCACAGACCACTACACACAGAGCAAGTGTGCAGCTACACTTCTCAGAGTACCCCTCCTGCCTCCAAGAAGTCTTGTCTGCCTCACAACACAACCACAGTGTCTCTGGGTCATCCACCAAGTGATTGCTCCAGGATTACTGCCTTCCTGTGCCCCTCAGAGGTCACCTGGAGCATAGAAAACACCCCCAGATGATTTTAAAGCTGCACACTGGATCCTTTCAGGAAAGCTGTGTGGCAGTCCCTACAAAGGCTCAGCTCCCTTGTCCCTCTGCAGGCAGCAGGAGGAAGGTCTGGAAGGTTGCTCACAAGCTGGCAAGCACTGCCCTCCCTGCTGCTGTGCCCCCTTGGGCTGGTAGCTCTAAGTCCTGATGCCACCTCCCTGCCAGCATAATTTATGTCCTCAGACAGACAATCTGGCTTGGCCTTGCTTCTCTACACCAGAGTACCTGCAATAGAAAACAGCAGGGAGGAGACTAGAAACAGGATCAAGAACACTCAGGCTTACTGGAAAGCTGCTGTTGAAGCTGTCGAACCAGAGCAGCTGTTTGCTGCTGCTGCTGTGTCTGCTGAAGGCCCTGGCGCTGGAACTGTAAAGAGAGAAACACAGTTACAACCACACCGCCTGCCTGGCAGCCTCAGCATTCACACAGGTCCTGGGAAGCTCAGGCAGGGAGAAAAGGGGGGATGCAGGTGGAGCACTGCTGGATTTGTGCTTGACTATCACATCCCCATGCCTCCAAGGGAACACTCACAATGGGCTGCTGAGGGGGAAGAGCCTGCATCCCCAGCCCCGGGGGCTGGCCCTGCGCCTGTGGCTGAGGCACTGTGGACACCTGGGGCTGCTGCTGGGGCTGGGGCTGCGGTGGCTGGGGCTGCTGCTGCTGCTGTTGCTGCTGCTGTTGTTGCTGCTGCTGCTGTTGCTGCTGCTGCTGTGAAGACAAAAGAGAAGGGACCATCAGGGAACTGTCAGGACAACGCACACAGCACCGGGGCAGGGCAAAGGCTTAAGGAGGAATGATGTTCCATGCAGTAAAACACCCTCGTATGCCATTTTCCTTACAGGTACCTAAATCACTCACATTTCACCAGGATTCCACCCCAGGCTGAGAAATGGCAAGAAATACAGGGACAGCAACAAAGTTTTCTGCAAGATGAGGTATTGACAGATGACAGGAAGAGAACTCTGAGTCTACTGGAAAAAAGGTTGGCTGGTTCATCTCCTGCCTCCTAGTTAAGATCAGCAATAATGAATAATGAGTATTTGCCTGACTCATCCTCAGATTCTTTTCAGAGGTAGCAACAGAGCTCCTATAATCTCCTTACACAATCCACTTCAGGTCAGCTACTCCTACTACTGGAGTTTTCCCTAATCTCTACCCTGAATCTCACATGTTGTGTTTTAAGGCCATTTCTGGTCCTACAGCCTAGGGATAAGAGATAAGGGGTTTTTTTGCTTTCTTTTTAAGATAAAAAATTTGGAGACTTATCTGTCCTGTTGTCTTTGTCTCTCTAATGCAACACACCCAACTATTTCAGACTTTCCTTCTCATTCACGTCCCCCAACTCTTCAATCTATCTTGCTGTCCTTCCCTGCCACTCATGACAGCTGGTGTTATACTTCAATAAAAGGATGTGGATAAAACTGGATTCAGTGCTCAAAACCAAATGTTTACAGAATTAGTTACGCTGAAAAGAATATTCAGTGTGTTGGGAGTCAGAACATACCCAGGAATCTCAAGTTTTTTTTCATTTCTCCTAATTTCCAGACAATTCTCCCATCTGTCAATGCAGTTTTTAACTCCCTAGATCAAAAAAAAAAAAAAAAGAATTCCTAGCAGAAATAAAAAAATACTAATGCTACCATAACAAACTCAACATGGTGATGATAGGTACAGTTCCAATCACTGGCTCAAAAGGACAAGGTTCAAACCTTGAACAGACTCAGAAAACAAACAAAAATACAATCAGGAGAAGGAACAGTATCTTATGAAAGAAGGTTAGAAAAACCTGACCTTTGGAAGCTGCAAGTGCTCCCTGGGAACGTACATTGGGCAAATAACAGTGAGAAAGAACAGCCAGTAAACAGGACACAGTGGACAATAATAATTCATACAAGAACCAGTCATGAACACATTGGATCAAGGATTCAAGACAAAGGAAGTGAGTTTCTAGAACAGCCTTCCAACTTAAACCAGTTTGGTCACAGGTTCCTGACATGGATGCTACGACCCAGGTACACAAGAAAACAGATGACTGACTAGATGAGCCAGGATACCAATTTCATGTCCTACTTTCTTGCAGCAGCTGTCTACCAACCCACATAAAACAAACCAAAAGGCCACCCATCCTTTCCACAAGCCACTGCATCATGAAAGTCAGCTCTAGCACCAGGCACCTGGCATGCTTCTGGTAACACAGCAGGAGTCACACTAATGGAGTATCTGGGGCACTCCACCTTTGTGGGTTTTTTAAGCAACCAAGCAAAGTCAGCTAAAAGCTGAAGGTGTACATGAAGTTACTGAGCTAGGAGAAGTGTTAGCAATTTGTCTGAGGCATGTTCTTCTAAATATGAGTGATGGAAAATGCTAAAAGAAACTTAAAGTGAATAGTCAGGGGGTGCTACTTATCAAAAGGACTAAAAGCTGCTGACCATGCCAGAGGCAGTTCTCTTGTTCAGTGCAAGGCAGCAATTCTCAGATACTGCTGACTGCAGCTCTCTGCAGGAACCACTGTCTCGCTCAGGCCACTCTCTGAACACAAAGACTCAGCACTCTGTGCCATGTAAAGTCTCCCCATATTCCACAGGTTTGCTAGGCCTTGTCGTAAGGTATTGGATTCACCAATTAAACCATCTGTGTTTCTCTGTCAATTCAATACATTTATGTAATTCCTAGAAATGTATCTGTATTTCACGTAATTATTTAATATTCATAAGATCATAATGCAAATCCATGGAATGCTCATGTCTGTTACTTATGTCTTGTGATCTTCTTTGAACCTAGAGCGCTGGGTCTAACAGTTGCCTTTGGAACCGTTTTTCACCATCTGCTGCAAGAAATGGAGTATGTGGACTGATTCACGCCAGATTTTTTGCCATTGGAAACTGCAACCAATACTTATCTTGATCTTGAGAAATGCAGATAAGCCCCTCAAGATGACCTTGAACAACTTTCATGCTCTTTTGAGGACGGGGCTTTTCACTTTGTTTCTAGCTCCTGGCACACCTGTACAACAGCTAACCTTCTGCACAATTTACTGGCTCAGCTGGAGCAGGAAGAGGTGGGACACAGGCCAGAGAACTGAACAGATTTTTAGCTCATGCTGGGTGACTGGCACAAGGCAGTGCAGCAGGAATCTCCATCATAGGAGTGGCCAGCTCTAAGGAAGGGAGAACTGCCTAGCAAAGTACCAGAGACAGCCTCCAACAGAGTGACATCCTTCCTGACACAGAGGGGCACAGGTAAGCAGCACTGGGCAAGCCTCCTCCAGCTGCAGCAGCCTTCCTCCTGTCAGCAACCACTTACCCTCAGCATCTGTTGCTGCTGCTGCTGCCTCAGGTACTGCTGCTGCTGTTGGTCAGGAAGTATCTGGCTGGGTCGGATTCCTGAGGGGACTCCCTGTGGACCCAAATGGTTCATTCCACTCATCATGGGGGTCTGCTGTATTGACTGATGAGGAAACCTGCAAGAGAAAAGGACAAGATCATGGAGTAAAGGATTCACAGGCAAACAGCTTCTTTAATCCAAACACAACTTCTGCCACCAATGAGACAGCTCCCTGCAATCCATGCTGTGTCTGCAGAAAGGTGAGGGACTCAAGGGCATCTCAAGGGTTTAATACAACCTGTTTTTCTAGAAGCCCTAAGTAAGTCATCATCCCACTGCTCTGCATGGCTTTCCTGCTGGATTTATGCCTGCTCAGGAACAATGGAAATCTCAGATTTAGCCCTTTGATGGTGATCTGCTGGCTAGATTTAAAACCAGAACTATGACTTTCTCAGGTAATTTTTCCTCATGCTTTTCTATGCCATCTTTCTCCGGTTGGTAACACAGTTTCCTGCCTACAACTAGCATTTCCAAATTTCATCCTATCTCTCTGTTTCTTCCGTGGACTGAAAGCTGGATAAAGATGTTCCTCTGAGGAAGCAAAGGACAGCACGGAGAATGGGGTTTGCACAGTTTGCTGTTAGAATTGTGTGAGCAGAGCAGGGAAACCCTTAATAAAATACAGCTTATTAACATCCCATAGGGCAGGAGGTACCTCTGTGTGTTGCCCAAGGTGTGCCCATAGCCAGGGGCCTGCTGGTGCACGTAGCCGCTTGGTCTCTGCTGCATCTGTCTAACAGGATCCACTAGAGCAGGATTAGAGCTGGGGTGGGAATTCTGATAGGGCTGACCAGAATAGGTAGGAGGTACCATTGTGCCTGACTGGGAGGGGTGCTGCTGAAGGCCTATGTGGGAGACGTAAGGAGTGTAACCCTGAAATGAAACAAAAAGGTCTTTTTTAGTCATGGGGTGAAAAGGAACACAGAACACAGGACATCAGCCTCCTGTAAATACCGTCACAGGGAAGCTCATCAGGGAGAAGAGCCAAGAGCTTTCAGGGCTCAGCAGCAAGAACAAAGCTGCAGCCCTGTGCTGGAGCCAGATTTTAGCCCTACCTGCAGTCACTGCCACTTACCTGGGAGGGCTGCAGTGCTCCATAAGACGGGGTTGGAGCCATTTGGCGCACGGGCTGCTGGCCCATTATGCCCTGGCCCTGCTGGAAGGCAAGAGAGAAATGCTTTTTCCAACATCTCCAAAGGGCAGGAACACTGCTGCTCTCTTCTCAGCAGCTCCCACTAAATCAGACAAGTGGCTTCACTGCTTAACCTACGATGCTGCTGCACAGCAGGCACACGCTCATGACTTCTGCCTCACCCTGACCTGGGACAAACAGGCCACTAAAAAACCTGCCACCGCCAGCCAGAACATGCCCCTCTCATTCCCCAGTGGCCACCCCATGACAGCCTCCTCCTGTTAGTGACATGGGCCCACAAAGCAGGTGGCACCACAGGAACAGACACAAGAAACAGCATCTTTCTGGAGCAGATACAGAGCTGGGCAGCTCTGGCTAAAAGGGACAGCACTGAACAGCCTGGCCATGCTATACTGTGGAGTCAGCAACAGCAAGAGCACAGCTCTGACTTACCAACTTTGCTTGCAGCTGCTGCCGCAGTATCTGTCCCTGGGACACTGGAGGCTGCTGCCTGTACACTGCTGGCTTGTAGGAGGGGTCAATGCCCATCATGCTCCCCATCCCTGGAGGCAGCACACCACTGTAGGGAGGGCGACTCTGAACCAGTTTTCCCAGTGGCATGCGTACCGGTCTGTAGGATGTATCCAGGCGAGGGCCACCTGCAAGAGGAAGAGGAACAGGCAGACCAGTCACAGGCTACTGCTGCACCTCATAGCTCCACAATGACTGCTCATCACTGTACCTAGACATGACAAGCAAAAGGAGAAAGTGTAGGGACCCGCACAGGGCCATCTCACAGAAAAGGTTCCCAAAGAGCTGTAACATGTTGGCTCTCCTGTGCACCTACCTGCTGGAAGAGGCTGATTCTGGGCATAGAGACCCACTGGTGACTGTCCATATGCCAGCCTCGACATGGTGCTTCCTGACTGGTGGTGCAAGAGATCTGTAGGCATACCAACTCCATATGAAACCCCTCGGCTAGGGCCCAACACAAAGTCCTGTGAAGACAAAGCGATAAGAAAGATCAACGTGCTCTGGGAATTCATGAATGGAGGAAGAGTATTAAAGGGTTGAAAAGCCCACAGGAGGAAGCCAACGATGTTATCTGAGCTGGGCAGACTCCTTTCCTCCCATCAGGGATTAAGAAAATGTTTGCCTTGCCCCAAGCTGAAAGAAAGAGCAGGATAAAGCTCCAGTACTCCCAGCTGAGAGGAAACACATCACATCTTCACCAGAACACCACTCTCAGGCTCCTCAGGAAGACTCTAGGGAGTGTTCTGTGACTAAGAGTGGAGGACATGGGACACCCACAGCTGCTGGACACTCCATTACCTCAGTTTTGCTGGCAGATTGGTTGCGTTTCTTAGTTTTGCTCTGTTTCTTCTTGCGTTCTTCAGTGGAGGCAGCAGGATTGGAGCTTGTTTTATCAGCCTTGGCTGGTTCTGCAGTTTTCTTCTCTGGCTCTAAAGCCACAGGTGTAGGAGGCTCTTCCTCTTCAGGGGGCAGTGGCAAGGGCTCCAGGTAGTAACTGCGGGGCTTGGGTTTCAGGTGTGTGTGATACAGAAGAAGCCTCTGCTGCTCCTCAAACCTGGACACCTTGCGATCCACCCGGACTGTCCCAAACCATCCCCAGGAGAGAGGGGCTGAGTGCTTTAAGCCCTCAAAAAGATCCCAAGGGGAAATCTTCTGCTTTGTAGAGACTTGCAAACCCTTTAAAGCAAAAGAGATAAGAACCTTCAAGTCCCTGTTGTTGCTCCTATGAGGGCACAGGAAACTCTGTGCTTTCTTCAGGCTCTACTCCAGATGTCTCAGTAAACAGACTGAGCCCTTGCTAATGGTCCTTACTCTTCCAGGTGGCAAAGCAGTGATTTCTAAAGGCCTTCATCAACAACTGTCTAGTCTCTTTCATCCCAGTCTCCTCACACTGGCTCTGCCCAGTAACTTATGTGACAGGGATTATGTGTTTCTCTTACACTTCATATAACCATAAATACAACCCCCAAATATAGTTAACATCTCAGGTCACAGCAGCATGCTATCACCAAGCATTAACACCCCAGCGTTGCCCTTTCTGGACATGGTTATGTGCCAGCTTGTCTGCGTGCAGCAGCCACTTAAAGCTCATCAGGGAATGAGGCACTGCATACAGATGCCTCCCAAGCTGTGCAGACTTAAGGCATCAGAGGACAAGGTGACACCTGCACTCAGGAGCTGTGATACAGACAAAAATGCTTCACTTACCTCCTTCTTGAAGATGGAATCAAAACCAGCTATTTTATTGCCTTTAGTGTCAATGAGGGATCCCTGAGGTTCACAGGTGATGACATCTCGGGTCTGCTTGGGAAGTGGCAGTAGCTGTCGCACCTTCTCCAGGCTGTCAGACTGACGGTCCCCCAGCTCTTTCTGTACAAGTGCAACAGAGAGGACTTGAAGACTTTTTCAGGAAAAACCATCCAAAGCCCACCTATGCCTCTTCTGGTATTGGCCTCCATCCCTGCATTACCTCTCACCTTTGCACCCTTCAGTCCTACAGAGTCATAGGGGCCACCCTCACTACTTCAACTAAACAGCAGCAACAGGACAGGTACTGTTCACGAGACACAGGTAAATCTGCATAGCTGGACAACCACAACACAGCACACTCTGGGTCCCCAGACAGAGCCTGGTGTCCCTCACCCTGAGTTTCTTGACAAGATTCATATACGCCCGCTTGTTCTCCTCCATGCTGCCCTGAGAGATGCTGGACATATCAGCAGCCAGGGTGCCGTTGATGAGAACACTCAGCATGTCCAGCACGGTGGTAAAGAGCTCACTGTTGGTCAGAGCAGAAAGGTCAGTCACCTGAAAAGCTGATAAAAAGCCTCTGCCATCATTGCAACACCAAACACTATTAGATTGTCAAGACTTCCGCCCACACTTAGAAGTGTCAGTCTTCAGAATAACCTCCCACACTAATCCTCCTTTTCCTTATACACCACACTTGAGTTTTACTCCCACTTGAGTTAGGTGCAGTATTACAGATTAAGACTGGACTCCTCTGTATCCATTCAGCACCTCTAAAAAGCAGACTCAGCTCTCCCCTGCATATCTCTCTGCATCTGCAAAGCCAAGTTTGTTCTGAATATGGCAGAGTGCACTTGGCTATCAGGACCTAAGTTGTAGCCTGCTATTACTCCGAAGTCTCTTTCAGCTGTCACTTCTGACAGATCATCTAGAGAAACAGCCAGCTCACATGAGAAACAGGGCCATGCTAACAACTGCCTCCCTTGAGAAGTGTATACACCACAAGTCAGCCAGAAAGTTACTTGTTTGACTGCATGTCCACAGTGCCACTGCTGATAATGTCCAGGAGAAGCACGGCCCATTCAGTTGTCTGTTGTGTGCTGCGTTGGACTGTGTCGAACATTCCCCCCACCTGGCAGAGAAAGGGAGTTTAGTCACAAGGACACCAAGAAACACTGAGATTTTGAAGTGAGAAAGGAGCTTAAACCAGAGCTTGAAGGAGCTTATCTCCTACTGAGAGCTGAAGGAGACTGCTGTCAGCAGCCAAACCTCAGATGCAAATAGTAGTGCTGTGGGCTGCAAAATCATTCAAAGGGGAAGGCATATCTACAGAAAAGAGACCAAGTCTTTGGATTTCATCCTGGTGAAACAGAGCAAGGGAGTTTATTTATGCACCCTGTCCCACTCAGGGCTCAAGACCTAGAAGCAGCACAAGTGTCTCTCCTACTTCCTTGCCTCAGGACATATATAGACCCTCTAGTGTGTTCTTGTTCCAAAGGAAAAAAAAGGCAGACAACTCCTCAGCCCAGATGGTTAAGCTCTTTTTCTGCAACTGCTCACCAAATTCAGCCGCAGTTTCAAGGCCTCATGCATCAGCTGCTTGGCTTTGCAGTCATCTTGGTACTGATCTTCTCGCCAATTTGTAACAATCTAAGAAATACAGAAGAAAGGACAGACCTCACCAGCTGTATGCTGAAGCTTGGAGAGAGCAGCTTGTACCACTCACTGTCTGGTGACTCAGAAATGGTCAGCTCAAGCTCCCTATGCCAAACAGGGTACGACAGGCAACATCCTGAGGCCGTGCTCAAGAGCCTGTCTGCTGGAGGGGCGAGTCCCTGAGGAAAGTGAGGGGAGAAGCAAGACACCTACAGGGGAGAAACAAGACCCCTACCTGCTGGACCTGACTGTACAGAGAGGTGAGGAGGCCTTCCCGCTGCTCATCCTGTCCTTTCAAGCATGTCAGCACCAGTGACAGAAACGGCTGCTGGCTCAGGAGGGACATACTGTGAGAGAACAGAGAAGGAGTTATACTGCCAGGCTGGGGGATCAGCACAGCAAGCACTGCCTGCCCTTCCCCCTGGACTCACCTCTTCTGCTTCTGGCGGTCCCGCTCCTTACGGGATGATGACCCTAAATGTTGTCCTTTCTCCAGTTCTTCTCCAGCAGCTTTCAGCACATGGCCCTGCACTGATGTTGGAAGCTTGGCAATCAGAGGGGCCACCAGCCACACTCCAGATCTCTCCAGGGAGCTGTGGCAACACAGGAGAAGAAAATGTTTACAATGCAATTTAAGATTTAGACTTGTCTACAAGGGAGCTGCACGCTGGCTCTACACCTACCTGAGGATGGGTTTGGATTTGTTGCTGGCAGGTGCAGCACTTGTTGAGCTACTGATATTGTTGACTCCATTACCAGTACAGCTAGCAGAGCTGGTCTCTGCTGACTGCTGAAATACCTCAATGGTGGCCTTGGCTATATTTTCTAACAAGGAGTTCATCTCCTGTAGGTAGGGAAGAAAAAGACAGTTAAATCCTTCTGAGAGCACTTACTGCTTGCAGATTTCAACTCAGTACAAAGCCAGTTTGCCAGCTTCCCCATGGCTGCTGCTCTTGGGGTCTCAGACTCATTGCTTTTTTCTCATGCTTGGCTTTCACAGGCCTGACTCCCTCATTGTTTACTTCCTCCCTATCCCCCCTTCTGCCAGGCCACCTCCCCACAACAGCCACAACTCACAAACAGCCACTTCACTCTCCCTTGTATGATCCCCTCTGAGCAGAAACTCACATTGCTTGCTGTCTGTTTAATCATGAGCTGCAGCTCCAGCGAGGACTGCCTCATGGTCCACTGGTCCAAATTCTGTAATGCACACACACACATACTTCATGTAATTCCTTATCTCAGTTCAGACTACACCAACCCACATCCTCAGGTCCAACCATAACGAGTGACACACTCCTCAGAGGGGTGCATTTACATGAGGCAACTACTAGGACACTCCGATTCTGCCAGGAGCCTGCACCTGCAAGATGCGTTTAATTCTCTGTCGCTGAGGATTTTCTCCCTCTTCATTGTCCAGGAGCCGGTGTGGATAACAAATCAGCTGCATCAGCCTCTGGGCTTGTGTGCTGCTCAGGACAGGATCCTGCAAGTCATTGCTGTCTTCACAGAGGGACTTCAGACATCGTTCTCCTACCCACTCCTGCAAGACGAAGGCAGAGTCAGCACAGTCAAACTGATGTCTGATTCCAAGCCAACGCCCCTGCTTTCAGTTTCAGAGAGATGCATGGAACACATCAAAATCATAAAAGCCTTATTAGTATGCAGTTATGCCTGATAATCATTTCTCTTCATGAACTGTACTATCCTGATTCAGCAGGCATCAGGCACAGCACAGCAATCGGAACAGAGGAAACAAACTTTGACAAGTCAGCAGTAATGAAACACAGTAGTTGCTCTTTCTTTTGAGAAAATATTGGTGTGATTTAACAGTACACAGTCACTACCATGTCCAGGCTCCATCAACACTGCCACTTGGGCTCAGAAGATCAGAAGGGATCACTTAAAATTGCTTGATCTATTTCCAGCACAACAAAGCTCTGGAGCTCTCCTAAATTAGGTAACTCAGGGTTGCAGCTAGCACTAAACCAGAACATGTCTTGGGGAAAAGCACACCCCTTAATTCTCGTATAGTCATGGAAAACACACTGCCATACTTAGTAAAAACCAATTACTTTACATCTCAAACTCTGGAAAGGAAAATAACTGACTGGATACAAGCCACATGTCATGAGAAGGCAGACAGAAAACTATTACTGTCAGCCTCTCAATTTCAGTTGATGCTCCCTAAATGTATGATAATAATAAGGGCAGCAGCTTCCAAACATGAGGTAGGTACTTCACTCCATTTACAGTTAACTGGCAGCATTTGTTAGTGCAGAAATTTTTCATATTTAAAATTAGGCAAATTCATTAAATTAAAATCAACAGAGGACTGCTATATAAGCACTTCTGCATCTGCAGAGCAAGCCTGATCAGAGAATTGTTCCACTGAGAAGTGACAACAAAAGAAGAGATGAGGATCCAGTTCATTATGCACAGGTGCTGATGCTAAGCCTAGAAAGCTGGAAAGGCCCTTCAGCAGTGGGCAGCACTCTAAGCACTGAAGCACAAAGACTGCAAAGGTCAAAACTCTAGTTTGAAATCCTCGTGAAACCACAGCCTAGATCGCTATCTTCATTCCAGATGATGTTTACACTTTGCCAATACATGAGATTTAGTGACCTCTCCAATGCCTATTACATTTCCCCTCTTCAGTGTTGCTACATCATCATCATCTCTTGATTATAATCTCTTTCTTGCCTAGGTAATACACATATCCTTGGAAAGACTTCTTTTATCACTTGCTCAGCTTCTTACAAGAACTCAGACATCGTTTCCAATCCACTTTATTGGTATAAACAAGAAAGAAAGATGTGCTAGAGGGAAGGAATGCCATCCAGAGGGACCTGAACAGGTTTAAGAGGTGGCCATTGGAACAGGTTGCCCAGAGAACCTGTGGATGCCCCATTCCTGGGAGTGTTTAAGACCAAGTTGGATGGGGCCCTGAGCAACCTGGTATAGTGAACATGGTCCTGCCCATGACCTTTAAGGCCTTTAACCCTTTAAGGTCCATTCCAACCCAAACCATTCTGAGTCTATGAAGAAACATTTACATTAATTATAATCTGCTCCTTTTCCCCACCCCTTCACAATGAAATCTATTATAAAATACATACCTGAAGCTGAGATTGAGAAATCACAACCTACAATTTAAGGCATTGATAGTGCAAGTTGACTGCTCACAGTGGAGGTGCTAATATTAAATACAGAATTTTATCAGCCCTTTACAGCTGCAGGAAGCCAGTCTGGTGGTAACTCATGGGTATCTACTGGAATGCTCACTCCTACATAAGCAATGCTGCCAACAACTAGTATGAGCTGTGATACCTGGCACTGCTACTCCCTGCTGTGCACAAACACTTTTACTTACTTCAAGTCCTGCCTATATAGACTTTGATCAGCAAGGGAAAATCTACTTCTGTAAATGCTACAGTTAGGTTTCAGTGACATCAAGAATGTTGAATTTATACTTAAAAACAGGTGGTTCCAATTCTTTTTTGGTAAGCTGGTAACATTGCTATGCAATGAGCCAATTAATAAACAATAGCATGAGGACAACACACAGCACTGATGGTCGGTTTACACATTAGTAATGTAAAATACAGGTTTCAGATTGTAACACCACATCTTTCCTGCTGAGAGAATAAACTTATAACCAAGGCTAAGGATACCCTTCAACATCCATTTTCATACAGCATGGTTACATCCACTCCACTCTGCAACCTTGTTAGCCAGGTCAGTGTCAACTTTCCTCAAAGGAAAAGAAATACCAGCGCTGTCAGATTAGGCTAAGCAAAAGGCTTTTGTTGTCATTGTTTTAATTAACTAAACAGAGCAATGCAAAGCCCAGGGATACATTAACAGCCTTAGCTGCAAGAAACACTTAAGCTGCATTCTGAAAGACACCATTTATCATTTCAATAAACTGTCTTTATCGTGCTGATCTTCTCTGCCTTCAGCACACATCTCAGGATACCACTCCCAGCACTCCCCCTCCTTGGACAGGAGCCCTGCACTACTGCCAAAGCAAAGGGAAGGCAGTCCCTGCATACTGCAACACCTAATTCTTGAGTACTGCTTGTCTCTGTGTTTTGCTAACAGTGAGCAATCCTCAGTATTGTCACATGACAGAAACACTGCAGGTTCTTCACTGATCTTTCAAAGAAATACCTGCCAAACCCAACCTGAAGAAAGGCATATGGGATATATATGTCTGAAGAAGGGATAAGGACAAACTTAAAGATGGGACAGACTCACCTGTTGACATATACTCCTCAGTACATATTTGGCATAAATATCCAAGCTAGCTGTTTCTACAGTTACTACCCGACCACCAGCCTTCCTGGTGCCCAGCTCATCATCCATGAGATCATCAACACCTCCAGGGTGGGAAAAGCCAGAACCTTTCAGTTCTGCATCTCCTAAAAGGAAAGCACAAGTGTCACATAATCAACAACTGTAACCACAAAGCCTTACTCAAAAAACGTCTTGAGATTCTGTAAGCTCTCCCTGGGATCAGTAATCTCTCTCTGCAGAAAAGAGACTCAAAGAATGTTTACAGCTACACACAAGCCACATATTCACCAGAACACATCTCCTCTGGCCTTCTGTACAGCCAACACATACAATATAGTGCCTTTCTCCCACTCCCATGAAAAACATGCTTATGGGCTCAGGCTAACACAGGTACACACCCAGAACAAAGACAGCCTTCAGCACTGCAAAGACTGCTCCATCCACAATGCGATTCTGGGAAGCTGCCAGTAAGTGACGGTCACAGGAAGAGCGAATTCCCACAGTGGGTTTGTCTGCAAAGAGGACAAAGGGGAAAGGCAATACTCAGCAAGAGAGAAAGGCACGGGCTCCAGAGCTGCCTGAATTATGTGCCAGCAAGTACCATAAAATTCAGCTCAGAGAATCCCGAGGCCAGTTCCTTTCCTAACTCTAACATGGCGTCCATTTAATTAAGTTTCAAGAAACATAATGTCAATCACATTGTGACAACTGAACCATGAAATCCAAATGGGGTGCAGAGCTTGTGTCATGAACTCCAAGCTCCAGCAGTACCCTAGACCTAGAATACAGACTGGATTTAGAAATCTGAGCTATCAGGATACTGGTGAGAAGCCAAGAACAGAGCTTCCTGGAATGTTTCCATCATCACACAGAAAAGGAGTGCTGTAAAACAGCAGCTTCTGGCACCAAGTTAAGAGGCTATACAAAGCTCAAGACATAAAAGAAGAAGTGATCATTACTCTAATGGTTTAGTGACAGCAAGGCCACCTCTACTGGCTGGTTTCCTGCCTCCAAGAACCTTCTCCCCAATGCCTAGCTACCATGGAGTGACATAAATGGAAGGATACTGCTCTTTGTCCTACGAAGAAAGCAGTGCATCAGGCTTTGCCTGCTTTATTCAAAGCAAGCAGGTTATGATCTCTATCCAAAAGGTCTTGTATCTCTCTTCTTGAGGTGCAGGAGCCTCAGTACTTTCACAATAAAGAAAAGCTCTAGGTTCATTCACTTACTGCCGTCTTGCTGGCATGGGTTCAGCTGTGGAGTCTTAAACAGATGGAGTAAAATCCGGCAGGTCAGACGTGCTCCTGGTTCTGAGTCCTGTTCACTGCAGGCTATGTAAAGAAAACAGACAACTGAGATTTCTTAAGCACCAGGACAGCTGACTCTCAATCCAAAAGCTATTCACAGTGCACTGCCCTGGAGCAGCCAACCAAGAAGCTGCAGCAGCCTTATTGTATTTACAAATATGGAGCATGTGCAGCAATTAACATGCAAGCGAGCAAATCCATCAGTATTATCCCCAGTGACATTCACTGCATTCTGCTTGCTCCATCTTTCCAACTTCAACCTGTCAAGAGTCTGAATGTTGTAATCCCCAGAGCAGAGATAGGAAGGCTGGTGGCAGAGTAAGGCAGTGGCACAGGTGCTGTAAGCCCAGCTGGCTGCTCTAGCCAAAACGCTAAGCTGAACAGTATTATCAGTGGGAGGCATACTGCTGGAGTTCAGAGCTGAGTACAGTGGTCACACAGTGAGGCTGGTAACATCTCTCCATGCTTATTTCAGCTTGCACATAAACTCGAGAGAGCAGGGCAGTGAAAAACCTTAGCATAACCAGTTTTTGGCAGAAATCAAAAGGCCAGAATTTCTCTAAAGCATCATATTTGGTTATTAAGTATAAAAGACGTATTGGAGGCATGTTTCACAGCTATGGGGTTCACCAAGTATCCATTAAGCACGGGCCTTTGGGTCAGAACTGAGTCAGACAGGTTTGTGCAGGGATGCACTTACCAGCATTGAGGAGTGAGGGGATAGCAGCACAGCGAATCAGGTCCTCCAGCAGCAAGCACTGCCGGGCAATGAGAATGGCAACAAAGGTGGCCAAGGAATCATGGAAAGATAAGTCACTGACCTGAAAGAGAGGAGATCAGCCAGTGATCCAAACAGCCTCTACCTCATTCCCTCTGTCAGCAATTCCTATGAGCTGGGGGGCAGAAGGGCCCATAACCCCTGTTCAACGTCCATGGTCTGCCCAGGCTGCAACAAACACCAGCGGCAGCCCCTGGTGTTCAAAGCCTTTTCCCTGCCCTCAGAAGACAAGGCCTCCATCCCTTGTTCACTTTTGCCTTCCCCCAAGGGATCCCTCCACTCCTGCTTCAATTCCTTTTCCCCTTTTGAATGTTTGCACTTGCATCAACATTGCAGAGGAGATCATTGAAGCCACAGGTCCCATTATTGGAGGAACAGCACAAAGCTTTGAGCACACCCAGCCACTCGGCACTTAGAGACTTGCAGTAGCCAGTTAGCTCAGCACACAGGATAGCAATGTCGTTCACCCTGTTAAATAAATAATGAAAAAAGCAGAGGGTCAGCTTTGCTACTCATGCATGCCATCAGGTCAGCGATTTTCTAAGGGACCCCAGCCTTGGCTCTTCCTTCTTCATACCCCAAGACAGCCAAGATACGGCTACTGGCTTCCTTACCCTCACCTAAAGAATTTACTTTCTCAGTAGAACCATGAAAGCTCTGTCTCTCACCTGTCTGGATCGTGGTGTCCCACACACACGTGCATTAGTGCATTACAGACGAAACTGTAGCGGTTGGCTGGGTTCTCATTGAGGCTCTTGCCCAGGTTGGTGTACGTAAAGTTATGTGCAGATGGATTTTCAATAGTGTCAATCATGAACTCTGGTTCCCACAGCATGTTGGAGTCAGATGGCTCAACATTGCAATAGATTGTGTTCTTCACCTTGGAGCAGAAGTCACTAAACAGGACAGAAAAGAGATTAGGAACACAAAACCCTAAGTGGTCACTGAACTCTGGTGAGCAAAGACAAACCCTCTCTGGGCAAGAACATGTTGAAACTCAAGATCACTGTGTACCAATAAAGACATTTGGTTTTTTCTATTTATTCCTTTCTGTGCTTGCATTCTAAGACATGTTAAACATTCCGTTTATTTCCACATCAACCAGAACTTTACAAAATTTCTATCAGTACTCCTCTTCTATGGGGAGGAGATTCAGCTCCTCATAAGTAATTCCAAACCTCTAGTAATTTATCCACTCACCCTCCTTTGGGCCTAAATCTACTACATGCTTTTTGGAGTTTGCTGCCCCAAACCACAAGGCACAGCTGTACCATGACATGAACAGGGGTCTAATGATGCTGTTTGTTCTGTTCTCCATTAGTTTCCAAACAATACTTAATATTTAATTTGCTTTCTGACTGCTACTGTACCCTATAATGACATTTTCAATTATGTATCTGTTACAGCTCAAAGACCCTTTATTCCACCAGTAGAATATATCCACCACCACATAGAATTTAGAAAGGAACAAAGACAATCCTATGTGCATTTTTCTATGTTTAACAACACTGAATTTCATCTGTCTGTTTATCACCTGGTCACCATCAATGGTGACCAATTACTACAAAAACATGCAGCCAACTTCTATTATATGCTAAGTGACAGCTATATGAAAAGTTTTGATATCACCACTCACACTTCTAAGGCATAAAACAGCACAAGAATTAGCAGAGTGCTTTGGAACTCCTCAGTCACTCCTTGTTTCAATCTCTAACTTACTGTTTGCCTGCTAGGGATTATTCCCTTTTATCTGTGGCCACTTACTTAAAAGTTTTGCTGAGCAGCTTTTGGGAATTCAGTTAGACTAGTATCAGGTTTCTCATTTCTGTATGTATGACAACTCCTTCAAAGAACTCCACTATGACAAACTATGACAACAGCAATCCCTCCTGCTCTCAATTCAGTCCAGAGAGAGACTTCCAATGCTCTCTGTAGCTGGGAGTTTGGCCAGCTGATATCAAGACAAAAGCCATTCTCACAGCCCCTCACTGGGGGGTAACACCAAGGCTCAGATGGTCCCACAACACACCTGCACTGGAAACACTAATAGGGAGCAGGGGCTGAGAGAGAAGACAAAGTGAAGCACTGTACTGCAAAACAGGGCTGTCAGGAGAATTACACCTTCACAGGATCAGGTAAGCACAAAGCCTGGGAAATATGTGGACTCCATCTCTGGGTGGCTATGGAAGCTAGTGGAGGGACAGTTCCCAAGATAAGAACTGCAAAGGACAGAAGGTCGCAGCATAAACTAATCCCATGGGACAGAACCTGGGGGCAACATCAGCACAGCAGAACCCAAACAGCCAACAGGAGCAGAAAAAGGAGTGCAAAGTAGCACAGGAACAAACCCAGAACCAAGCAGAGCAGGTTCAGAAACAGCTCAAGGAGTATTAGGGAGCAGAGAACCACCTTTAAGATGAACTGCTCAGTCATCAGTTTAGCAGGAACAAAATTATCTACATCTATCCTGCAGGAGTGGGGTAGGTACAGACCTGTGGAGGTACAGAGGACTACTGAGGTAATTTACCAAAAGATGATGATTTAAGAGTCAAGATTATCCACTGAATCATTGAGAGGCTCTTGAGCAATCCCATCAGACAAGATCAAAAGCAAAGTTTAAGTCAAGGTGCTACAGTGAGCAGTACCCATTGCATCTCAGCTGCATCAGACTCACCTAAATAGCTCCCCAAATTTACTTTTGAGGTGACTGCAGGAGGTATACAGGTCGTAGAGATAGGCCAGGATACAGCGCTCTGCTGAGGAGCCATCCGAGCGGTTCATGCCATGTTTCACCACCCCACACAGACTGCAGAGAGACAAAAGAAGTGAGCTGAACCCTGAGTAGCTGCCTTTTGGGTAGGATATAGATGTCCCTGCCCCTTATGAACCCCCAGAACACACACTGCTTCCTTACACACTGTGAGAGGGAGATGCCCTTACCCTTCGAAGACCTGAGCCATCTGGTCCTGGTTCAGGATAAGGCAGGAGTGGTAGTGCCGCAGCACAGCCACGATGCACAGGCACAAGCTGGTGGTATAGCTGCCAACAAGGTCGGAGGATTTCAACAGCAGTTCTGCCTCCACCACGCTCAGTTCATTCAGCAACTGCACCCAATGACAGAAAAACCCTTCAACAGCCACAGGGGTAAGGTATGGTCAGAAAGGGAGGAGGCACACCAAACCCACAGCCTATAGGACCTGCCAGGAAAGGCACTGCCAGGCACTTTCTGCTTAGGGATGTACCCCAGAACAGTTGGCACAATGTCTCAGGCAGTACAAGGGGCTGTCAGGGCTTGGTATCAGAGGGTGACTGGGACAGGCAGTATCAAGCAGCTTGTTTGGTAGTTCTATCCTGCATAAATCTCACTCTGATATCCTTTCCAGGCTAGGCTTCAAGAGACACCTGGTACAGGCTGAAGAAACAGCAACAGGATTTTAGCAGGATCCAGAAGGCAGCTTGAGCTGCCATGTGCCAAGGATCTTTCCAGGGGAGCAAGTTAGGCAAGGTGCCAGGGACAGACAACCCCCTTCTCATTTAGAACAAGGCCCTGCTGCAACCAGGGACAGATATGCAATGCAAGTCCTTTGGAGACAAGCCCAAATCCTTTGGAAGAATAATCCTGAGAACAGAACATGCAAGACTATCTGCCACACACAACCTATTCCTAACAGCTGCAGCCCAGAAGCATCACAATGACCATATAATCTGACCACCTTCATGACACAGGTCAGAGGGTCACCAGTGATGACCAGAGCAGGCCAACTATCACAGCACAGATCTGCTGCCTCTCAGGTGGACAAATCCCTCCCCAGGAAGCACCAGAGCACACTGCCCTTACCTGGATGGCGAAGTCGATAAGACCACTGATATTGAGTGAATACTCCATCAAGTCAAATATGAACTGCACGTGCTGTACCAGAGGCAGGTGGTATGACATTCCCAAAGCAAAGCTGGTGATCTGTTCCAAGACATTACGAGATACCTGCAAGTGCAAGATAACACACAGTCTATCTCCCCTTTTAGAAGTCCCTCAGCAGGCTCACCTCCTTTTTTCTGTCCAGGAAGCTGCTCTCAGTAACACAAAGGGATACAGTCAGGGCCCAAGAAGGACAGCAGTTTTGAAATTTTCATACCTGAGATGTGACTTGGTGCTGATCAAAGTGAGAAAGGTGCTGGAACTTTGCAAAGATATCTTCAGCTGTTGGGAAGGCTTCTGGCTTGCTTTTTTTCCTCTTCTGGCCTTCCTCCCCACCTACCAAAGTTGAAAATATCAGAAAACAGTATTAGGCTTGATTAAACATCAGCCATCAGCTTCTGACAGTTCCCCAGCAAGATCAGCCCCTGTCATGAAGCATAGGCAAAAGGCCTGAGTCCTAGACCTTAAGTTGATAAGGACTATCTTGAATTGAAAAAAAACCCCAAACATTAAGGAATTCCTAACCTAAGAATGACAGTACGGCTGACATCTAGTTTATCCCAAATGAAAGTACTACTTGGAATATCCTTCTGTTTTGATTTAGAGATATACCTATTCCCTGATGAGAACAGGCATTCTGGACTGGAGATGCTCAGCCACAGAAGTTTCTTTGTCAGAGTACTCCACCTCTTAAAGCATCATCTTTCTACCACATTTTAAGCTGCCTTTCAGGCATCAGACAAAGAAAGAAAAATTGTAGCCAGATTCTCAGCTGTGGGACATCAGAGGCTTTCCGCTGATTTTGACCCAGCTATCCAAATTTCCTATCCTGTGCATTTAGCACGTGCCTGAAGTGTAACAGCATATGTTCAGCAAAGTCTTTGTCAAACATGCATTGGCAAAGTATCTTCTGCTTCTTGTGCAAGGATCTAAATGCAAGAATAAATAAAATAAAATCTGAAAAGCCAAAGTTTTGGCCAGGGTCTCACTCTCAGCCTTGTATGGCTCAATTCTCTTCTGAAGACAAGTTAATTAAACAGACATTGCCAGCAGGAAACCAACTGTCTTACTTGCTGGTTTGTTTGAAAACAGAGCACCACTCCAGACTCATTCTCTAGTACCTCTTACCAGACAGTGTAGATTGTGTAAAATCCTTTCACTGTGAGACTCCAGACAAGGGAGTCAGCCAACTGGAAAGATGCTCTAACTTCAGAAAGGAGTGTCTCAAGCTCTACTAACCTGTCTCTGCAGTGCTCTTTCTGTTTAAGACTTTTAGAATGTCTTTAGTTATTTTCTTGATTGTATGCCGAGCATCATCCCGTTGTTTTCCAACCCCAAAAAGAACTACCAGCCTTTGGTTACACTCATGACTGCATGACTCCTCCTGGGGAACCAAAAGAGACAACTGCATTAGCAACTACAAGGCTGAATGCTTTAATCTTGCTTCACATCTGGATCTCTGAAAGGAAAATAAAACCTTCATCTCAGAAGCTTTGCTGGGAGTAAGCAAGGAGCCATTCAGAAAAGCAGGACTGCTCCTTACTCAGCCACAGCAGGGAGATACAGCAGCCTCATGACCAGTGCACAAGGCAAGCAACAGGGGAGCAGTTAGGAGCAAGTCTCGTACCTGAGGAATAGGGAAGTGTGTTGCATACTGGATGTGCCGAGGCTGGTCATACAGGGATGCTAGCATTCCTTCCACAGACTTATCCTTCAGCAGAGTCTTTGCTTCCTTTTCAGGATCTGGCTTTTCAGGGGAAGGGCTGGCTTTAGATTCACAATGCATTGGTGGAGAAAACATCTGGGGAGACATAAGAACAAGAAAATGTAGTTAGGGACCATGGTCATGCAACAGTAAAGATTGCTGAAGGAATGTACATCTGCTCAGGCTTAAAAAGGAGCAGGAACAGGAAGGGTTGGAAAAACAGCCAGTTCTTAAGGCAATAATCAAGGTAATGTGCTAGGAGACTACTCCTACTTTTGCTTCTGGTCCATGTTGTATATTAAGTTAAACACAACAGGAAATAACACAATAGGAGTAATAAATGCATGGCTTAGATTTTTGGAAACAACCCCTTCCACAGAAGGAGTGAGGATCCTGGGAAAGCATATAGCTTTGCATCACACTTGCCTGACATGTACCTTGAAAGGTCAGAAATGGCTGGATAGATGTAGGTACTCAGGCATTTTTCAAGCACCACAAATTAATTTTACTACTAAGTGCTTTAAAGTGTTCTGTTACCATGAGCTATGGCCACAGATATGAAGAACTGTAAACCTGAAGAAGTACTGAAGGCCACACAGTAGGATGAAAGCAGACTAGTGTCTTCTCCCAGGATCAAGAAAACCTCTCCAACTGGTCACTCCCAATCTGGTGCCATCATGGTCATTCATTTCCCATCCACTTCCAAGCAGCCCACTTCCTACCCTGCCCAAACACTGGGCTGGCAGTAGCCAGAGCACAAGAGGTCCCAGGAATGACTGGGACTCCCTCTACTCTGAATGAACACCAACCTACATAAATAGGTTATAAGGGCCTTTTACAGTGTCAACTGCCTTACAACCCAGCCACTTCCAGCAGATACACAAAAGCAAGGCACATGCTGCTCCTGGGCTCCCTACAACACCCTGACCCTACTTACTGAGTAACAGGTAGGAGATGCTGGAACGTACCGAAAAGTCTGTCTTTTCCATGTCATCAAAGAGCATGCTGGGGTTGTGGTCAATGTCCATGGGCTCTGAAAGACCTGTGTCCTGGGAACAGACAGAGCAGCTTTACATCTCAGTGATGCATCAGGGAACAAGAAAATGTTTGTTGACTACAGCATTGATGTCCATGTTGGACAGCGACAGCAATATGCCACCACACCCATAGTACCTGGCAAGCTGGAGCCTGATACACCTCAAATATCACGGACAGGCCTCACAGAGCACCTCATTATATGCTGCTCTGTTTCAAGCCATGCAAGATTTTCCTATCTATCCTTCTGCAATCTGCAGGTCCTTTCCAGTCACTTAGAACACAACCTTAAATTGAAATGCTAAGGAAAGGTTGGGGGAAGGAAGAGCAGGAAACCGGGGTACATCTTCCAGCAGGTAATAGCAAGGAGGCTGCAAAGCTAGTAAAAACAGGCAAGCACAACACAGAGATGTACAGGAGGGCCATGGTGCTCATGCTCTCACCTCCAGCTTGATGCCACTGCTTCCCTCTGTCTCCTTCCTGTCATGTTCCTCAGCAGGGTCATCAAAGGGTGAGGGAGGGCGAGGCCCATGAGAATCCATGGCAAGATCACCCCGGGAGATGAGCGTGCACATGTAGATGTTGTGGGAGAAGACATCATGTCGGATTAGCTCACAGAACAGCAGCACCAGATTAAAGAACTCCACCTTCTCATTTTCCTTCCCTGGATCAGCTGAAAGGACAATACAGACAGTCAGGGCTATCAGAGCAGTTCTGCACCACTGTAAGCAACACCAGCCACCTAACCTAGGGCAAGAGAAGGCATTTCCTGACATGTCAACACAGTGACTGACACACAGTTCTGAGATTACAGGAGGGACTAAAAGCAGAAAGTCCCGTTTCAAAAATTAGCAATTAAGTCAAAAGCTCTCCAGTGTCACAGCCCAGAGGCACTGGACTTTAGCCTGGAAGTGCTATTCCTGGGTGTACAAACAGCTGCCTGCATCATTCAGACCTGTTACCCTATCACCCTTAATCTGTTTGCAGAACTTCCACTGAGACCCAGAGCTCTGTAAACAGTTAAAAACCTCCCTCTAGTTCTCAGCCTGAAACAATTCCTGATTAAGCTAAACTCATCTATCCTTGGTCAATGCTCTGTTAACAGAAGTGCCTCTGCATAATCTGTCATCTGGCCCTACAAGCTGCTTTTCCTTCCTCTCCAAGGTAAGCTCTGAATTGCAATGAAGCCAGTTAGAGAATTTAGACCAATATCTACACACAAGAGAACTGCAAGTTCGCAAGAGAGGGAAAGATAAAAACTGGGAGACCACAAGTTCTTATTTACATACTTAGCATAGGAGCTTGAGTGTCAAGGAATTGCATAAGGACATCCTGAAAGACAGGAGCGCTGGCTGCTGAGAGAGAGCCTGAGGAGATGGAGCCCTTCTCATCCACGACTTCAGAATCCCCACACCTCTGCAGAAACAGAAAAAGTACCAACTGCTGACACAGAGGAGAAACTTCCTATCCGTAAATCTCAGAAAAATTCTCTTGAAGACTTCTTTTTTTATCTTGCTCTTATAAACAAGCCACCACACAGGTTTCTGTAAGCTACTTCAGTCTCCAAGTATGTCAGCGCTTCCGCACTGCAATCAGCTGTCCTCAAATGTATCCAAGAAATGGGATAGGCACCATCCCACAGGCTCATTTATGACCTACATTGGGTCAGATGGAGCAAATGCCATAATTAGCAGCACCAGTGACAAGAGGCACTGTGCTGATCAGCCTTTGCCTGTCGGTGTAATCTGAATTAGGTAACCTCTGCTCTCCTTTAGTGCTCCCAGCCTTCCAGGAATAAGGACCTACCTCAGCCTCGATCTCTGCTTGACGCTTTTCCAGGAGTTTGGCCACGACCATGGCCCTGTGGCGCCCAGACCGTTTGTAGCTGACAGCCCATTCACACAGCAAGGCCACCACTGCATCATCATCTGGGGAGATCTGGGGGGATATAAGCACTGCAGTGAGAACCTGAGCCAAGCAGAAAAGGGAAGCAGATATAACAGTGGGTCTGCTCCCCATGGAACAGAGCCTGAAGACTACTACGTTCCCCTCCTCCTAACAGGGAGGACAGATGTCAAGCTAGAGCCCTCCTGCTTTGACTCCATTTTGCAACATGAGTTCCACAGCCCCTGACAAATCTCCAGACTGACTCTGCTCCAGAAAATCATCTCTCTTCCAGCAGCACATCTATAGAGTGCTAATCACAGCACTAAGTACAACACAACTTCTCGACACCCTCATGTGAAGTATACAAACAGCCAGTCCTGCAGCTCACTTCCAGGAACCAATGCAGCAGTGGATGCACTGTGGCCCTACACATCATAAATACATCACCTCCCAGGCTAAGAGGAACCTGAACTGTGAGCTCCCAAGAATAAGCAGCCAGCCCAAAATACAACCAGGCTAGTACTGACACAACAAGTCCTTAGCACCAATCTGATATGCAGACTGATATCTTTCATCAGTGAATTCTCTCAAGCTTACACGTATTTGTTGGACTTTCTAGAGCACAGAATCCCCCTTCTCATTTTAGTATTTCCCTAACAAGGCTGCATGAAATCCTTTTCAATGGAGATCATGTCTCTTGGCCAAAGGCCACTACCTAGTCAGCTCTCTGCAGACACAGAACAGTAACAAGTGGGATATAAACAAGAACACAGCCACATCCAAGACCAGGGCCCAGCAGCAAAGTCCCAGAGCACCTCATGACTGTCTTTGGTCGGACCCAGCCCAAATATCCTGTTATACAAGGAATCCAAAGAGTTGCTGAAGTCAGATCTTTCAAAGCTGTGACTGTCCAGAACTTCTAAGGTATGCAAGACACGGCCAATAGTGAAACCTAGAAGAGAACAGAGAAGAGAAATGTGTATTTGGCACCTGGTACAACAGACTCTAGAGCAACACTAGATGTGTTGTCAAGGTCAGCCAAGGTTAGAAAGGCCTACACCTCATATCAAGACCAGTTCCACAAGGAAAAAAAAGATGGGTTGTAGCTGTAGGTGATTCTCTTCTAAGAGGAACAGAGTGTTTGGGCCCTTTATCCAAACGCCAGATGCACCCTTCTCTAAGGGTAAAGTCTGATGCATTCCTGGGGCCCAAGTTATGGACACTGAAATCATGAAACTTCCTAGCCTGGTACAGCCCTCAGACTGTACCAGTTCCTGGTCTCCCACACAGGAGGAGATGAAGTTGCAAGCGTAGTCCAAAGATAATCAAAAGGGACTTCTGGACCTTGGGACCGACCATTAGCAAGGGATTCTGGAACACGGGTTACTTTCTCTTCTATCCTTCCAGTTACAGACAATGACATTGGAAGAAACAGATGGGCCCAGTCTATTAACACATGGCTCCATGGCTGGTGTCACTGCAAAAAATATTGAGGTTTTCTGGCAATGGGAGGGCCTACACAGCACCAGGCACACTGGACTGTTCAGTGTATGAGAAACTGGTTGGACAGTCACAACCAGAGGGTAGTGGTCAAAGCCTCAGAGTCCCAAAGGACATCAGTGATGAGTGGTGACATAGACAAAGATCAAGTGCACCCTCAGCAAGTCTGTAAATGACACCAAGCTGAGTGGCTTGGTTGATACTCCTGAAGGATGGATGACATCCAGAGGGACCTGGACAAGCTTGAGCAGTGACCCATGGGAATCCCACGAGGTTCAACAAGGCCAAGTACAAAGTGCTGCACCCAGGGCAGGGCAACCCCAGTATCAATCCAGGATGGATTGAACAGCTGGAGAGCAGCCCTGCAGAGAAGGACTTGGGGGTGCTGGTGGAGGAGAGGCTGGACATGAGCTGGCAACATGAGCTCACAGCCCAGAAAGCCAAGTGTGTCCTGGGCTGCAGCAAAAGCCCTGTGGGCAGCAGGGGAGGGAGGGGATTCTACCCCTCTGCTCCACTCTGGTGAGACCCCACCTGCAGTGCTGCCTCCAGCTCTGGGGTCCCCAGCACAGGAAGGACATGGACCTGTTGGAGTGAGTCCAGAGGAGGCCATCAAGTTGATTAGAGGGATGCAATGCCTCTCCTAGGAGGAAAGGCTGGAAGAGTTGGGATTGTTCAGCCTGAAGAAAAGGCTCTAGGGTGACCTAACTGTTGCCTTTCACACTAAAGAGGGTTTACAAGAAAGCTTGAGAGAAACTTTGTACAAGGGCAGGATAAAGGGGAATGGCTTAATATTGAAAGAGGATAGACTGAGACTGGATGTTAGGAAGAAATTCTCCCCTCTGAGCGTGGTAAAGCAGTGGGACAGGTTGCCCAGAGAAATTGTGGATGCTCCATTCCTGGAAGTGTTCAAGGCCAGGCTGGATAGGCCCTCAGCAACCAGATCTAGGGGAAGGTGTCCCTGCCCATAGCAGGGAAATTGAGACTACTTCATTTTTAAGGTCCCTTCCAACCCAAACTATCCATGATTCTATGAGAAGTTTCTGTGAGCTCATTGCTTGGGCTCATTGCCCAAGGAAATCTGTACCAGTCAGGCAAGGGTTCACCCATCTTAATATCCTGACCTTCACTGTGGCAAACAGCAGATTTTAGGGGGAAGCATCAGAGCATGGCACATAGACAAGAGTATAGTTCCCTGGTACATATTTCCAGCTTCCAGTAACAGAAACTCCCTCTATAACTGGAGAAATGGATCCTTATAAGATTTTGCACTGGAAAGAAAAAGAGCCATGTCTTACTGCTGACAGTAAATATAAACAGTAGTAAATAGGAAAAAATCAAAAAGAATAGCCAGACAGGGATTTTATCAGAGTAGCACATGGATCAGGGGGAGAGAAACTTTAGCCTACAGCAAGTTACCTGCTGTGGTTTCTTGGCACTTGTCAAATGACCAGCGAACCTCCACAGCCTGGCCACGTTCTTTAATCTGCTGCTCAATTTCACGCAGCTTTGCCCGAACCTAGAAACAATAGACTTGTGTAAACATACAAAAGGATGCCTTAGAAGTCCTGTGAACAAAATTATTAGAAAACAGAGACATTGACAGCAATTCTACTTAAGGTTAGATTTTGCCCATCTTCCAAGGACATGACTGTCTGGCTTATAGCAGAATGAGAGCACTTAATTCCTTGGGAGTGAGACAGCACCTCCAGATCTGCTTATCACACAACATGAAAAGAAAATTCTGAAAGAGCTAACAGCTGTAATCCCAAACCACAAGAGCTCCCTTTTCTGAAGGCTGCTTACCTGCTGTGTAAAGGCTGAATTCCCCCCTGGCATGGGCAAGTTGGATGGGGCTATAGGCAGGTGGTCCAATGGAGAGCCAGTCTTTATCCTGCTATCAGTCAAGGAATAATGCCACACAAGGGCACTCGGGCAACACAAAATTATACTCTGCAACAGATAGAAAAGTCGGTATCACTGAGCAAATTAAGGTCAAAACATTAAGTTACGTGACTTTCTACAGAACTAACCACTACTTCATCCTATTGCCCAAGCATTCATTATCCTGTATACAACATATTTACTATTTGGATGGGGTTTTCTTTGTTCTAAGCTCTGAAAGACCCTTTGGATCATGGTCCAATGCTTCAATGCACAATCCAGCCCTCATGGTCCAGAATCAGTGTTTACATTATTGACTTACAACTCTCATCAGGAGTAAAGTCTGAGAAGAAATAGCAGGTAACAGACCCAAACTAATTATACCATACTGTTTGACAACCACAAGTGTGATTATTATAGTAACAATACCATGCTATATGCATTCTCATTCTTTTATGATCTTGTACACTCACATAAACACAGACAAAACATCACTGAACAACTCCTGTAATATTCCCCTATACCTTCTGGCTCACAAAGCTGCTTTAGACACTCAAACTAAGGAATCTGCTTATCTTGAGAACATTTCAACAAAGGTTAATTATGTGCACTCTTAGAAATGCAGCTGTTTCCACTGAGACATACTAAAGATCAGACCATCATTAACCAACGTTAACTTTTTAAGCAGGTTGTGCTCGAACTCCAAATCAGCCAAACCTCTGCGGTGTATATGCTCATCTGTTTTCTCTAGAGTAAGCTCCTCAAACACAATTTTTACATTAAAGACATGTTTTATCACATAGAAAATAGAAATAAAAACCCTTCAAACTTCAACAGAAAGCAAACAAAGCCAAAGACTTAGTAAGAATGTAAAGGGGTTATTTATAACCCTACATTGCTCTCTAACCCTTGCAGAATGTCCTTACTTCTAGCCAACTGTACTACAGGAATTTTCTTTATATCTTTCTCTTTTTCCCTGAGAGCTGGCTGGCTGCTTCTTGATCCTGTCAGGGCTCCTTCATCTCAAGTTTCTCTCTTGAGCAGCAGGTACCCAAGCTTTGTGCTCTCTTCCTCTCCAACTCCTGCTCCATCCTGCACTGGATGGAACCTTCCTGTCTGGAACCTTCTCTGCTTTAACAAGTCTTTTCTTCCCTGGAAGGAACTATCTCCACTCCTTCTGCATGGACCCACCTGAACTAGTCACTCTCCTCTTGAAGGAGAAAAACACAATCATGAACGAATGCACACACTGAACAGAACTCGCTTATCTTTTTCTGACACAAGGACAGTAAGGACTGAATCCCAGTGTCATAACAGCACCTGTTCTTCAAACATAACATCTATCAATAAGGCTTTGGCAAACTTGCCCTTTTACTGCAATGTAAGGTTTAATCAATCCCACCTATAAAGAATATGAGTTTAGAGTAGTTTTCAAAGCCTGCTGCCATTCCTAAACCACTAAATTCTTCCATAAAATGGGAGGGGCTGTTTCTTGTGTGTGCTGTTCAGTTGTGGGCTTTTTTCTTTTTCTGTGGGAACTTTTTTCCTGATGCGGGAATGTTTGTTTTTAAGAGTGGCCAAAATTACAAAGCACTTTCATTTCTGGCATAATTTCCTTTCCTGGATGACAACCTGCTATGGACATACACAATGGGAAGTAACCCTTTCTTTCCCATCCCTTCTTTTGTAAAGCTTTCCCAGCCATGCAAGGCACCTGTGAGTAGAGCAAAATGCTCTATTCCAGCCCATTTTTCTTATGCAAGTCAGTCAAGGGCACTGCAACAGCACTGATGTCTGACACAAGCTCTGTAACACATCAGCAAGGATGGTTTGATACTTAGGAAGCTGCTGACTCAGACTGTAACAATTTTTCAGTGATGGCACACAGTGTAAATTGTCCCTGTTGACCCCAGAATCACCATCACTTAAACCTACCTGAAGGATGCAGCTGAGCCCATACACCACTGGCCGGTGCTGGGGGCACAGTAACAAGTCACTGAAAGGGCTGGGAGGAGGATTCCCTGCAGCTGGCTGAGGGGTGGGAGTTGAAGGAAGAGCATTCCCTGCCTGGGCAGATAGGATGTGTGGTGGGTGCCCACCAGCACCATCCAGCTGCATAGCAAGCCTGCGGGTGCAGAAGTAGGCCAGACGTCTGGACAGGTATGCAGACTGCACAAACTCTCCAGAGTACTGCAGGGAAGATGGAAGGAGGGGAAAACATCCTTGTCACAAGAAACACAAGAAAAAAACACCAACCTTCTCAAAGTACTACAGTGCGTGACACTGCCTTGAAGAGGCAGTCCTTTTTACAGAGAGCTCCTTAGCATCATGGATCACCCCCTGGCTACTAAGCATCAGAAGAACCCTTGAAATGCTCTCTGGCAATGACTTCACATATAAAAATGTACCCACACCCAGCCTTCCCAGAGCTTCAAAGGTGTGCCTAGAATCTGTTGTAACAGAAAGAAAGAAAAAAGCAGTTTCCAGGTACTGGTGCACAATCAGTAGAACTATCACAGCTGTGACACAGGCAAGGATTATCAAGTCCAGTGCAGGAAAAAAGGGTAAAGGAAATAAAAACCAGAAGAGAGCAGGACTAGAAGGACATCCTTGCAAGAGCTAAGAAGGATGCTCAGAGGGACACTCCTTAGGGTTACTGGTACAAAATAACTCATTAATCACTTAGGCAGTAGGAAGGGGACAGCCAAAGCACTCTTCTAAAGCAAGCGGAGTGCCTTTCTTCTCACCCGCAGCAGCAAAGGAAGGAGCATTTTCAGAAATTCATCTTCTCCTGACCGTATCTTCTCAAAGCACTCGAGGACCCATGTCAGGAATTCATGCCGGTCCAGCATGCCATCCTGCACACAGATAAAAGCAGACCAAATGGACAGAAGTTGAAGTAACCTCCACTTAGATAAGGCAGAGCAGCAGCAGCTTGCTTTCCAACAGTGGAAATAACTCTGGAAGTTTTCACAGTTCTGTGCTACCCTTGTCCTATTACTGAGTTCAAAACTGCATATAGTTCTAGTGGTCTATTCACAGAAAGATGGTATTTTGCAGAAATAAATCCTTTGGCATCCACTCCTCTCACCCTCCTCTGCTATGCACCCACCCAGCAGCCTCTGCCAGTCCCTCACCTGGAACATGAACATAGCCAGTTTCTCATTGTAGTCCCACTGCTTCAAAGCCTGTTCCACCTCTTGGGGCATTGGTCCTGATGGTGAACCACAGCCTTGCCCTGGCAACTGTCTGTAGAACTCTGCAATTTTCTGCAGCTGCTCTGACAGGTACTTGGTGATGATCTGCGTCCATTCTGGAGAAAACAGGTTAGCAGTAAGCACTGTGGCAACCAGGAGCAGGAAAGAACCAGGATGGTGCATAAGTGGAAACCCAAAGAAATGAGAACACAGCCAGGGAACTCTCCTAGACCACAGCAATCTGGAGCAGACCAGGATGCAAAGGATGTAGGATCTAGTAATGCTTAATGAAACTGGAAACACAGACAGGGAGCAACATACCAAAATTCTCTGGGAAATACACATACTCACTTGGAAAGCAGCTAATCTGTCATCACTAAATTGTAAATTTAAAGTCTTTGTATGGTAAGAAAAAAATAGGTTAGGCAGCAAAGGAGCTCAGTAGAACTTAATAGGGAGAAAGAAAAGTAAGGCTCCCAGAAAGTATTTATGGCCACTAAGATTTAATTTTCAGTATACTCTCACAGGTGGGCCTGTTGTTCAGACAGTTACGCATGTCAGAACCCAAGGATTTATCAGCAGGAAACAAGTTTGTATGGATTTCCAGGCTACCTCCTACTAATCAAGAGCAGGCTAAGAAGGAAACATCTGTGATGGACAAACCCAGTGCTTCACACAAAGTGCTTACCAATGAAGGGATCAATGACATGACGCTTTTTCACCTTCGTTTCCGTGATGGCAGCATAATAGGCACAAGTCATTTTGATAAGCCACGCTGCTCTCATTACTGGAACAGTGTATTTTGCCAAATAACCAAAGACTTCTTCCTTCTTGCTAAAGATGGGCACCTGTAACAGAATTGAGAGGGAGAATTGAACCAAGCACTTAGAATAGGAACTGAAGCAGCTAAAGTAGCTATACCTGCTGTAGGCGTGGAGAATGTCAAAAGTGAACAGAGCAACACAGCACCTCTACCTCAAAAAACCTGCTGCCAAAATTCACCCGTGGTCAGAAAGCAACAGTACCAGAGCTGCATTTCAGTATAAACAGACACAAAACAAAGTGAAAGACGACAGAAAATGTAATTACATCACTCTAAATCCACACCCTGAATCCTGCAAACATCTTGGAGGTTATCCTCCAGAGAGCACATAAAGAACTATGAAAGATACAGACTAAGGACTGAGTCAGTAACGAAGTATCTGACATAAAAAGTGAAGACAAGATGTTTCATTTTGTATACAAAACAAGTGGTTACAGAAGTCTCAGAATATCATGAATACCTAACAGGAGACTGTGAGAAACAGAGAACTGAGTACCATAGTAGGAAGGAATTTACTAGCCCAAGATTCAAAATTCAAGAAACAACATAGGAGGAAATAATCAGACTGCAGGACTATAAACCAGGAAGCAATAACACATTGAAGGAAAAGGTACAGCTGTGGGGCTCATTTCCACACAATACTCTGGAGAGCAAAAGTATGTGTGTTTTCACAGAGGAATGAAAAAAAATTCACAAAAACAGGCCCATTTGGCAGGTATCTTCAAATCCCTGAACTACTGACAGTTCATTGACCTGTTATGTTTCCTACATTCTTCCCAATTGAGGCCAATTTCCAAGTGGCCTCAAAGTCAGACCACTTGGCTACTGACAGTCGCTCTTTCACATCTATGTCCATGAAAATTGATGCAGCTCATTGCAAAAAAACAGGGGAAAACCCTGAAAAGTTGAAGCCTTCACCATGACCTCAGGAAACTGACAGCGCAAAGAAGGACTAAGTTTATAAAGAATAAGATTCTGGGAAAATCTGATTACTTTATTTTCCCCCCCAGGAGTGACTCAGACCATTTCGCAACTGGAAGTTATGTTTTTCCACAATGCACACCAGATTCCTGAGTACCTTGTTTGTAGGCCTCCCTTGAGAGAGAGTTATCTCCCTTGCTATCAGGCCTGATAAAATGCCAGAGTAAGACCCTTCTTTCATACCCTACAGAATTCACAGCTATAAGGAAAATACCTACCCCTAGACTCCAGGGCATTAAAATACTGTAGGCCTGGCCAAGACCAAGTGTTAGCACACATACTCTCCTCTGCCAAAAAGCAGGAACACCTCACTGAAACAGAAGTCTGGGAAGTCATTTAGGTGATTATTTTCAGTAATTCTCACTATGACTTTTGAGGACTTGAAAAACCCTCCACAACAGAAATGTCCTAATCTAAACAACAGACCAAATGCAATAGTGGCAGCTCTTCTGAAAAACAAAGGAACTTTAAAATAAATCAGTCATGTCGTACAAGCCAGAAGGCAAAGCTGAACACACCTCCAAAGAATAGACAAGAGACGAGTTCTCTAAGTGTGGATGACTGCAGTCAGGGCACTACAAATCCTACATCCACTCTTCAAGCTGAAAGCTTCACAAGATGTATAGACAAGAAACTTTCCAAACAGTAAAAACCTTCAGAAAACCTCCAGAAACAAACACCGATTAAACTCTCCGCCCTGCCAGGCTGCCTCTCCTGTAACATACCTTCTTAGCAAGGTGAGTGAGGGGCTTAGTTCCAGCCAGATCTGTGAACCAGTTGTTTATGGCACTCTGAGAACGTGCTGTCACCAGCCAAAAGTTATCCTTCTGATTGACTTGGGGTTTCCGTCTCCCTGTGTCAGGCAGGGTGTTGCACCGCAGCTTTTCTGCAATAATACTGCTAAAATTTGAGCTGATCTGGAGGAGAAGAAAAAAAAAAGATTAATTAAATGTCAAAGGTCAAGACCTGTTCAGTGTACTTAAAGTCTCATTTACCTTTCCTACTAGAAATCTCACCAGTATCAACTTTGAAACACAAAGAACTGCCAATAACTCCTTGTTGTACTTGCAGAGATGAATGCTTTTAGATAACTCATACAAAACCAAGCAGGGACTCAAGCTGAGATGGACGCAACTCTTTACAAATACTTGTCAAACCAGACAGAAGGCTCCTCAGACAGAAGTCAGCCAAAGAAAACAAATATACTGTGCTTACTGATTGCCTTCCAACCCAGGTCATTACTAGTTGTTTTGTCAGGAAGTCAACATCTTGATTTCAGACACTGGAAAAATGGAGTTGAAGCCTATTATATAACACCCATTTTAAAACTTCCAGATGTTTCAAGAAATCGTACTTTTCTTTTACCATGGCCATCATGTAACCAAACCAATAAGAAGCTTCCCTCTCCTAGTATGATAGCCCTCTTCTTTAATTGCAGAATATAAGGAGTCCTAGATGCTGGCTTAACGAAGGCTGCAGACACAGACCTGACCCTAAAACGCACTCAGCAAGAGAAGAACCTCCTCTCTCAGAGGTGGGACACAGCTCTAAACGAATGCAGAACTTGGATTCTACAGAAACAGAGGGTCAAGTCTTAAAAACACCCAGAATAAAGGGAAAGATCTAGTTCTCGACACAGGGAAGGAACGAGACCCAGGACTGTCCAGGATCCAGCAGCCTGCCCTGCCAAACCCGCCCCTCGACTGTCGGGACACCTCTCACCTTCGCCGGGTTGAAATTGACATTTTTGGCACTGCCGTGCTCGTCCCCAGAGACCGCCGGCTGGTTATTGAAGCCTTGCTTGACATTCAGCGCAGTCAGCTCATCCTGCGGGGGAAGGACTGTCAGCAGGGCCCGGCACGGCCCCTCCGCTCCCACCGCCGCAGCCTCTGTCCCCGCCGCGGGGGCTGAAGGAGGCGAGGCCCGGCTGCTCCCCCGACCTCCCCCAGCCGCCGCTGCCAGGCACCGCCCAGGGCAGCGCTGGGACACCGCGACCGCGACTCCCCCGGCCCGGCCAGCGCCCCTCAACCTCGGGGGACCCAGCGGGACGGAGCTCCCTAGCCCAGCTCCCGATCCCCGCGCCGCTAACCCGGCGCTTCCTCAGCTCCGATCCCGGCACGGCGGTCTTGCACCCCGGGTTCCCCCAACACGCCCGGCCCCCGCACCTCCTTCTGCTTGGGGTCCTGCGGGTACACGTCGGGCGGGCCGAGGCGCGGGCGCTTGAGCGGGCGGTGCTCGTAGCTGAGGACGCCGAAGGCCGCCATGGCGGGGCGGCCGGGCCACAACAAGGGCCGCCGGGGCCGCCCGCGCCTGCGCGCTGCGCGCTGCGCCGGGGCAGCTGGGCGCCGCCGAAGCCGGTCCGAAGGAGAACGGAGAGTCCCGAGAGTCGCCGGAGAGGCCCGGGTGTTGCCGAAGAGTGCCGAAAATTAACGGAGATACCCGAGCACTGCTGAGGCTGGACCGACGAAAGACGAAGAGCACCGAGCGCAGCCGGAGATATCCGAGAATGGACGGAGAGACTCGAGCGTCCCCGAAGCAGGGACGAGGGAGGACAAAAAGACCTGAGCACCGCAGGAGAGTCCCGAGCAGTGCCGAGAGGGCCCGAGCCCACGCCGAGCGAAGACGGAAAGTGTCGAGAGGGACGGGGCAGCCCGAAAGGCGCGCGCGCGACCCCCGGCGGAGGCACCGCGCCAGTGGCGTGTCCTGTCAGGGTCACGTGACACACCCGCCACTACAGTCGCCCCCAGCCCCGGCTGGACCCCGGCCCCGACACCGGGGCACCCCCGGGACCCCGGCCACCAACACCCCCGCTGCGGCCATCACCGCACCGACACCAGCCCCCGCGGACACCGGCCGTACTGTCACACACACAGAGCCCCGCTGCGACTCTTTCCCTGTAGCCGCTCCCTCCAACTGCCTCAGTGCCTCCCAGTGATGCTCTCAGGGATCCAGGCGGGCTGGGCGTTGGGATCCCCATCCCAGCCATGCTCCTGGGGCAGCCCAGTGGCGGTGATCCCTACAGCACGGCAGTGTGAGCCATGGGAACACGACAGGATGAACTGGGGGGGTCCAAAAGGTGTGAGGTGTGGGACCTGAGCAGGAAGGGTGATGCAGTCCCGGTGGGATGAGCCTTGGGGTGCCAGTGGGATGAGCTGTGGGGTCCCAGTGGGTTAGCTGTGGGATCCCAGTGGGATGAGCCATGGGGTCCCAGTGGGTTAGCTGTGGGATCCCAGTGGGATGAGCCATGGGGCCCCACTGGGATGAGCCACGGGGCCCCACTGGAGCGAGCTGTGGTCCCCGTAAGGTGGCCCATGGGGCAGCACATAGGGTGGGCCCCTGGTTCAGGCAGTGCTGTGGGGCAGGAAGCAGTGTGGGGCAGGAAGCAGTGTGGTGCGGAAGCCAGCAGCCCTGCGTGAGGCTGTTCGCACGCGTCCCTGCTCAGGCCCCCCCATGGCGGTTCCTGGCACCTTCCTCATGCCTCTCCTCCTTCTCCTCTGTGGGCCAGGTCCCTATCCTGCTGCTGCCCAAAGCCATCCAGGTAAGGCGGCACATGGGAAGGCCACGGGCCCCTTTTGCGGGTGGGGGCTGGGGGATGGAGCTCCCCAGTGATGGCGGGCGAGGAGGACAGGATGTGGGGCTGCGTGGGCTGGTGCACTGTTGTGGCACACACCAGGGACCCTGCAACCCCCCGATGTGCCCCAGGACCTGCGGCACCTATATGGGCCCTCGCAGTGGGGCTGCCAGGAGGGTCAGGCTGTACCAGGGAGCCCTACTGGGGGGTGTCCTTGCTGCCACTGAAGTGCTGGAGCATTTCTGACCCCACCAGCCCCCTGGCTACTAGTCCTGCAGCAGTCCTGCCCCATCACTACTGGCAGATCCTCTCGGTCCATGCTATGTGTGGGTGCTGGCCAGCATGGTCAGTGGATTTGTTCCAGCTGCCTTTTCCTTCCTGGTCACCTCGGTAGTGCTGCACACAGGAAGGGGATGGGAGACAGAGGCTTCTCTTTCCAGCTGGCACTCTCATTCCAGCATCTGTTTTCTGAGAAAAAAACCCACTCCTTGGCTGGCTGTCAGTAAAACAACAGCTTTCTGTGGAAATGCAGCCCCTCTGTATCCCCGGACCTCCTGGGCTGGCTGGAAGATGTCCTCCATCTCCATGTGTGGAAACAGCCCTTTGCTCCGTTGTGTTACATTACAACCCGGGAACGCTTGGCTGGGGCTTTCTCCTGCAGTGCTGGCTGATGACTTTGGTTCCTGTGGAGGGAGGCTCATAGGGATATGCAGGGACCTGGCGTGTGCCATGTGTCTCCGGTGCACCCCTGGGCCCTGGCACAGCCACCCACCACTACAATGCCCAGCAGTGTCTGTTGCTTGCAGGGGTGGAGTGTGTCCTCTTCAACGAGGAGTACATGACCTGCAAGTGGGGGACCAGAGAGACACTCAGGGTCAACTACTCCCTCTACTACCGGTAGGTGCCTCTGCCCCATGGCCAGTCCTACAGGAGGATGTCCAGTGGTGGGTCCTTGCACAGGGGGACTACTGCCAGCATTGCTGGTCCTGGCATCAGGCTGCTCCTCCACCCTGAGCCCAGGGTGGGGCTGGCTCTGTCTCCAGGGCAAGCAGGATGGGATGTGCTGGGGACAGGGGTCCCAGTGAGGGCTGGGGCATGCAAGGCTTTGGGGAGTCCTGGTAACCTACTGTGACACAGGTACAAGAACGCATCTGACAAGGTGGAGTGCAAGCATTACCTGCAGGACCATGGTGTCAGGGTCGGCTGCTACTTCAAGCGGAACGAGCTCATCCAGTTCCAGTCTTTCCATGTTTTCATCAATGCCAGCATTGACGGCAAGACCCTGGAGATCCCCAGCAAGCGCATGTTGCTGCAGGACCTGGGTACAGAGGGAACCCCTCTCCTCTGCAGAGCTGTGGGTCCTCAGAGCTGCCCTATCACCTCCCAGCTGGCGACAGGGCCACTGGTACATGGGGCCAGCCTTCACTGGGTGTCACCTGTCCCTTGCAGTGAAACCAGAGGCGCCCGTCAACCTGACCGTCCGCAACATGAGCAACAATCAGCTGCAGCTGACCTGGGCCACCCCGTACCCCAAAGCCAAGTGCCTGGAGCATGCTGTCAAGTACAAGAGCAACAAGGACACCAGCTGGACGGTGAGAGCCCTGGGCACAGCACTCTTGTGGCTGTGCCTGGGGGTGACCTGTGCACCAGCCTCCAAGGTGGTCCCAGCCAGCAGCATGTGGCTCATGTCTCTGCAGGAGCTCTCGGTGAATGGAGATGTCTTCTCCTTGCCCAGCGTGGACTATGAGAAGTACTACACCTTCTACGTGCGCAGCAAGATCAACAAATACTGTGGCAGCACCCAGTTCTGGAGTGAGTGGAGCGCTCCTGTCTTCTGGGGCAGCAAGTCCACCAGCAAGGGTATGTTCTGAGGGCTGCAGTGGGATAGGATGGACTGGAGCATGGCAGGGCTCAGCAGGCAAGGGATGGCCAAGCAAGTAGAGAATGGCCAGAGGCAGCAGCTCAGGTGCAAGACCCATCCAGGCATGTGGGGTGCAGGCAGCAGCATCCTTTGTACTTCTGGAAGCAAAACACACCCCACCAGTGGGACCTGCTGACTTTTGCCAGGGGCTTCTTAGCATTGGATGGCATGGCTGAGCCAGGACAGGGTTACCAGCTAGTTATGGTGATAGGATGTCAGGGGCTGGGGACAGGCCCCTTGTCCATCCTCTGTTCCCAGCTGAGCCCTGCCGTGAGCAATGCCGTGGCCACCCACGAAGGGCCGCCTGCAGGCCCACCCCACTGCTGTGGGGCTGTGCTGCCTAGGGGTCAGTGTCACCCTGGCTTTTTCCAGGCACAGTGGAGGAACAGCTGCACTGGTTCAAGATCCACACGATCTTGGTCCCCATTGCCTCCTGCCTGCTCCTGCTGGTCCTTGTCATCCTCTTGATGCGCATAGAAAGGTGAGTGTGGGGAGCTGATTGGGGGCGGCAGCACTGGGACTCTTCCCCTCTGACACACCTCTCCTGCACAGGGTATGGGTCATCCTGATGCCCCGAATTCCCAACCCCAGCAAGAATTTTGATGAGCTGTTCATCACCCACAATGGCAACTTCCAGGTAAGGTGGTGCAAACAGCCCTGCCCTGGGTTCACCCCTGCTGCGTGGGGTTGGGGCTGGGCTGTGTGGCAGCTCCTCTCACCCTGCTCTGCTCCCTGGAGGAATGGGCTGGAGTCCCCAAAGATGTCGTGGAGAGCTTCAAGCCCAACTACAGTGAGAACATCTGCTATGTGACGGAGCTGCCACCCAAGGACAGCCATGAGCCCCTCTGGGACAGCAGCAACCACACACCACCTCCAATGCCTGGGCCCCCAGCCGCCCCCAGCGAGCACAGCCCCTACCAGAAGAGCTACGGGAGAGTGTGACACACTCCTGCAGCCCGGCACCCCCCTGCTCCACAGCTTTGCTGCCCAAACCTTACCGCTCCACAAGCCCTGCTCCCCGCTCCTGCCATGCCTCTGCCAAATGCCCTGCATCGCCAGTCTTGCTTCCTGCCAAGCCCCCTTCCCTGCTCCAAGGTGCCCACAAGCACACCCAGGGATGTGTCCTGCTGAATGGGCAGCTGCAGCTGAGCAGACAGGGGCCACTGGCCAACTGATGGGGACAGACGGGATAAGGAGTCCCAGGGAGGCAAAGTGTGGAAAAATAATGGAAGATAGGCAAGGAAGATTGCAAACATGCTCAAGTGCCTTGCAGCTGATGTAGAAAAACACATATAACATACTCATCGTTGTTTAGTTTTGTGTGCTCAGTAAGTAGAACTCCTGTGTTTAGATAACACAGGCCTGTGATAGACTTAGTGGCACCTTATTTAACATGCTTGAAATTCCTGCCCTGCTGTGGGAAAGATCAAATCACAGTGGTAAACCACAACTGCACAATTCCTTGATAAACAAGCAAAAACACCAGGTTGGGTGATCCTCTAGGGTGGAACAAGATCCACAGTGCCTGCATCCCTGCTTGTGTGCCTCTGCCTGTGTGCTGCTTGGGGGATCCTCCAGTTGGTGAGGTAATAAAAATAAATTTCCTCTTTGCCTTTCATCCATGGTTTTGTGGTTGTTCCTGTGTCCTGCCTGTGCTGGCTCAGACAGCAAGCCACTGTGTCATCCTGGCAGTTCCCCCAAGGCCTCGCTGCTCCTTTGCCTGTGTCCCCAGTTCCCAGTGGCAATAAAGCTCTGCCCACCAGGGGTTTGCCCAGGCTAGTCCTGCAGGGTCTGGGGAAAGTACCAGTGAAGCCCCAGCTCCTGAACACCTCTGACCTCTCACACATGGTGAGGCAGGGCCCAGCCCCACTGTCCCAGGCTCACAGAGGCAGCATGTTCATCAATCAACATCAAGCACATGGATGAGTCCCCTCCTGGCTGTCTCACAGGGCTCCCTGTGCACTGGGGCCATGTGCTATGACCTCGCTGGGCAGTGGGCTCTGCTCTGGGCTCTCCAACCACTTCTAGAGCCATCTGCAGCCCCAAGCCACTGCTGCTGTCCCTGCAGATGACCAGACCTTTCTGGGCAACACTGACTGCAGCACTCTGCAGCTGCTCTTGAATCCCAGATTCAATTATGTTGGAGAAGACATTGGAGATCATTGAGTCCAACCTCTGTCTGAACACCATGTCAACCAGACCATGGCACTGAGTGACACCTCCAGTCTTTCCTTAAACACCTCCAGGGACAGTGACTCCACCACCTACCTGGACAGTCTAATCCAATGTCTAATCACCCTTTCCGGGAAGAAATTCCTCCTGATGTCCAACCTCAACCTCCCTTGGCAGAGGGACAAAAGACCACACCCTCCCATCCTATCGCTGCTTGCTTGGGAGAAGAGTTGGACCCTCAGCCGGGCCCTGAGACAGCCTGGCCCTCGGACAGCTGGACCGTGAGACAGCTGGGCCCTCGGACAGCTGGGTGCTGGCACAGCCGGGCACTGGCACAGCCAGACCCTGAGACAGCCGGACCCTCGGACAGCCGGGCGCTGGCACAGCCGGGCCCTTGCACAGCCTGGCCCTCGGACAGCCTGGTCCTCGGACAGCCTGGCCCTCAGACAGCCGGGCGCTGGCACAGCCTGGCCCTCGGACAGCCGGGCCCTCGGACAGCCAGGCCCTGAGACAGCCTGGCCTTGGCACAGCCGGGCCCAGGACGCGGATCCCCGGCCCGGATCCCCTCAGCGTCCCGCGGTACCCGGGAGAGGCGGCAGCGCCCCCCAGCGGCGGGGGCACGCCAGGCCCCGCCCCTGCCCGGGGTGGGCGGGGCCTCCTTGCCTGACACCGGTAACTTTCCAGCCCTGCCCACGTGGGACGGCGGCGGCCGCCCCCTGGCGGCGGCGATTGGCGCAGGCGGGCCCGCCCCCCGTGCCTGCCGCGGTGCCGGCTCTGCGCTGCCGGCGGCCGCACCGGGCGGGGGCACCGGCACCGGGCACCGGGACTGCGCTCGGCTTCGCACGGCACGGCACGGGCTCACCATGATCGTGTGTCCCCAGAGCGTGGAGCACCCCCGAGGAAGCCGATGCCAACGGCTACCGGGGCAGGTAGGACCCGCCCCGCCGCCACCACCGGAGCCCGTATCGGAGCACCGGGCTTCGCCCTGCTCGCCGCCACCGGGCCGGCACGGCTGCGGCAGCAGCAGGCCGGGACATTCCCGCTGCCCGCTGGCGGTGCGCGGGGCCGCCGAGGCTGCGCTCTGACGATGTCGCGCCCGGTGGCTTGGTCTTGGTCCTGGTCCTGCTCCCGGTGCTGGTGCCGGTGCCGGTGCGGCGGCGCCGTCCCCGTCCCCTTTGTGCGGGATGCGGGAGGCGCCGTGGCTCCATCACTGCCAATCAAACTTGTTTTTCTCTCTCCGCCTGCACTGCCCGCGCCGCTCACCGGGGGCGCTGCCGCCGCCGCCGCCCGCACAATGGGGCCCCGGGTACCGGCCCCGGGTACCGGCCGCCGGCACCGCCGTAGGGGCCCCTGCCGCGGGCACTCGTACTTCCCCCCTCCTCTCGAAAACCCGGGCACAGGGGCCGGGCGAGAGGTGCCGCCGCGGCACCGTCTCCAGCGAGCGTTACCGGAGGAGCCACCGGTACCGACGGAGCAGCGGTCTCGCCGGGCGAAGGGATGGAGCCCCGGCCGGGCGGGGAGCGCGGCGGGGTCCGCCGGCCCCTCTCCCGCGCATCCCGGCGCTGTTCGGGCTCCTTCAGCCTCCTGCCTTCTTTATGTGCTCACGGCTGCCGGCCAGGAGCACCGGGGCACCGTTTTCCCGGCGGCTCCGCCGGGCGGGGAGGGGGCGAGGTTGGTGGTGGGTACGCAGTCGAGGTGCCTGTTAAGAGTTCAGGGGGCTCGGACACACTAAAATTCCCCTGGGGAGGGAGGCGATGCTCCCACAGCCCGGGAGTGCGAGTGGATGCAGGGGAGGAGGAGAAGGGCTGTGGCCGAGGAGGGTGAGGAAGGTGGCACTGGGGGCAATGCGAGAGGATGGGGAGGCAGAACTGAGGGAATGTGGCAGGTGGTGCCGGTAGGAGACATCCTGGGCTGAGCGGGTGCTTTTGGGAGTGGGCAGGATAGCCTGGCCAGGGGCTGAGAGCCAAGAAGGTGGCTGTTCTGCACCTTCATCCCCCCCCTTCCTTAATCCTCTCCTTCCAAGACATGCCTGCCTGGTTTCTGCTTGGTTGCTTGCTCCATCATCACCTGGACAAGCAGAGTGAGGAGCGCTGGCAGCACCAAAGGCTGAGCCATGGGCTGGTTGCACAGCTCCTTACTGGGGACCACCTTTCCCTGGAGGGAGCGGAAGGGCCGCTGGCTCCTCCACCTCAGCCCACCAGGAGGAGAATACCAGTGGCTCTAGCCCTTTGGGTGTCCTTAGGGCACCTCATTTCCCCAGGCAGAGGGACTTTGTAGGGGGCTTTTGCAGATCACTTCTGTCTTTCATCTTCTCCGGTGGAACAGAGAAGCTGGTGCTTTTCATCTCTTTCCATTTTAATTTGAGTTTTGGGGTTTTGTGGACCTCTTTTACCAGAGGAAGTGAAGAGGACACTCCAAATGTCATCGAGTAAATCTCTTGACACCCGAGCGATGGTGTTTCCACCAGAAGTGCAGGACTGTGGAAAGTAGCCAGAGCTGCTTCCTGCACTGGCTGTGTGGGTGAATCTGCTCTGTGCTGCCACACAGCTCATCCCTGCTCTGTCTCCCCCTCACCCTGGGGTGTTCTGCCATGCATCCTGTGGCTTTAGTGGTTTGCAGAAGTGCTCCTGGTTTTCTGCTATGCCACCATTGTTGCCATGCTCCAGTCACCAGCCTTTGGGTGACTGCACTGGAGAGACAGGTGGAAGGAACAACACAGTGGTGTCAGCAGGGCCAGAATTTCCCAGGAGAGATTTCAGTTCAAGCCTGGGAGAAGAGATGCATCCTTTGTACCCAAGGATGCTGCCTGTGCTCCCACATGTGAGCAGGAGCTGTGACTTTCTGTGTGACAAGGGTTAGCACCTGCTCTACCCATACCTCGGGGTGGGCAGGCTGCAGGTGCAGACCCTGCTGTCGGGTGGGAATTGTGGCAACACGGTTGTTGGAGCACAGCAGCTGCCTGGGCACCTTTCCAACATCCCTGCCCTCTGTTCCCACCACCCTCTTGGGAGGGGCTGGAGCTGTGCTCGACTGGGGCCCTGGTGCAAGGCTGGGGTGGGCATTGCTGGGGGTGTGTGGGCCCCTCTTGCTGAGTTGCCCATCTGTGTTTTCTCCGGTGGGTACACCGAGTAACAGCTGTGCCCTGTGCTGCAGGACCGACTCCCATGCTGCCTGCAACATGTGGGGAGCTCTTCTGTGTGCTCCTGACCACATGGAAGGTACCCAGGACATGGTTTGCCTCTTGGCTTGCCAGGAAAGGAGCCTGGGAGCCCCTCTGCTGTCTCCACAGCTCTCTCCCATCTTGGTACTGGGCAGGAGGGCTTCATGCTGGCGGTAAGGCAGATGGGCTGCTCCATTCTGGAATGTATTTTGTGTCGTGTTTCTCCTGATCCGGCCTTGCACCACTACAAGAAACATCATTCCTAGTTTGCCCTTTGCTTCCTCTCACCACGCAATGCCTCCTCCCAGACAGAGACCAACCTGTGTGTCTTGCTACCTGTCCTCCCGCTACCTGTGGCACTTAGCAGTGCTCTGCCTAATAGCCAAGACTACCCCTGTAGCAGCACCAAGCTGGAAGAGGGGATCTCTGCCCCTTGCAGAGCCCAGGCTTGGCTGGGGCGTACTGCTGCAGTGGGGGCTGTTCCAGGGAGAGCTAAGCAGAGCGTGTGTCTTGCAGGTAGTGAAGATGTCCAACAGCGACCCTGACTGCCCCCAGTTCCTCTTTGTGAAGGTGCTGGCGAGCCGGGGGCGGCTGGAGGCGGTGACCCAGCAGATGGGCTACCACCCACAGTACCTTGACAGCTTCCTCAAGACGCAGCACTACCTGATGCACATGGATGGCCCACTGCCCTTTGACTGCCGGCACTACATCGCCATCATGGTGAGCCCTGCTGGGAGCTGCCAGAGGGGACAGGGGGCTTTGCTCAGCCCTGTGAGGCTCTCCTCAACCTCCAACAGACAGCCTATGCCCCGGGCTTCTCATCAGGGGTCAAAATCATGATGTCCTGGAGGCTGAGTGAGAGGTGGGCGTGGATGCCTGTCCTTCTGGGGCAGGGCATGGATGCTGATGTGCTGCTCTTGCAGGCAGCCGCCCGGCACCAGTGCCGGTACCTGGTGAACCTGCATGTGCTGCAGTTCCTGCGGGCAGGGGGTGACCCCCAGTGGCTGCGCGGCCTCGAATTCATCCCCCCCAAACTCCGCAACCTCAACGAGATCAACAAGATCCTGGCACACCGGCCATGGCTCATCACCAAGGAGCACATTGAGGTACTGGGAAGGGCTATCAGCCAGGGACCAGGATGGCAGTGGGGACAGCAGCATCCACAGGGGCTGCCAGCACCCTGCCCACCTGCCTGTGTCACATTGCTGGTCTGTCCGTGTTCTGCAGAAGCTGCTGAAGATCAGTGAGTGGAGCTGGTCGCTGGCAGAGCTGGTGCATGCTGTCGTCCTCCTGGCACACTGCCATGCGCTCGCCAGCTTTGTCTTCGGCTGTGGCTGTGAGCAGGATGAGGGGCTGGGCGGCCCAGGCTTGCTGAAGCCATTGTCACTTGGGAACCAGTGCTTCTGCGAGGCCACCGCTGGTAACAGCTGCAGCCAGGAGCTGCTGCGCATCAACCGCAAGCGGGTGAGTCCCCCGAGGGTGGGTCTGCAGGGGATGGGGGGGTGTCGCTGGGACCACTGCCCTCACCCCCAAGCCTGTGTCTGTGCAGTCCCTGGACTCCTGCATGGAGCTGGATTCCCTCCGGGAACGCATGCAGCGGATCCATGTGGAGACTGAGGGCAGGGATGAGATGAGGCTGCTGCAGCAGGACCGAGAGGAAGGTGAGGGGCAGAGAGCAGAGGGTGTGCAGGGTGGGAGTTCATATGGCACACCTGGGTGTTTGTTGCTCCTCCATGCCTTACGTTTTCCATGATGTGTGGTTCAGAGGGCCTCATGGAATGCATGCTGGGGCACAGCAAGGGCTGGCTTTTGATGCTTGATGTGGCTGGGAACAGGGCAGCTGAGCACTGCTCTGACCCGTCTGCAGGGCTCTCCCCTTTTGCAGATACTGATGGGGAAGTCACCGGTGCTACCAACCTTGCATGCTACATGCAGGACCCTGACTTTGGCTACCAGGACTTTGCCCGGCGTGACGAGGATCAGACGCAGGTATTCAGAGTCCAGGTAAGGCTCCGGCTCTCTTGGTGGGCAGCGGCCCAAGCTGCTGCCTCTCCACTCCACTCCTCTCCTCTCTCTTCCTCATGGGCAGTAAACAGTTGCAGAGTTGCCCATACAGACTGTTCCTGCCCCACTAGGGTTGGGAAGAGGGAGATGACTTCTGTCCCCAAGGGTTGATGATTTTTTTCACGTGGCCCTCATGGAGGCAAGGGTCAAAATCATTCAAAAGCTGCCTGATAAGGGATGCTGTGGTTTGGGCAAAGCCACCCCCAGAGCATATTCACTGAATTCTGCTGCTTCTTGAGTCACCAGCCCTTCTTCCTGGGAACATGCTCCAAGCTCCTTTTTGCTATTGCAAAATGCTCTTCCTGTGCTCAACAGGATTACTCCTGGGAAGACCATGGCTTCTCACTGGTCAACCGGCTCTACTCTGACATTGGGCATCTCCTGGATGAGAAGTTTAGGATGGTGGATGGTCTGCAAAGCAGTGCCATGGCCAAGCGGCAGGGCTGTGAACCCTCTGTTTTCAAGCGGGGCATCTGGAACTACATCCACTGCATGTTTGGCATTAGGTAAGGAAGCCAACCTCATGGTCCAGGGGAGAAAACTGAGCTGACCCAGGTGGGAGGGAGGGTAGGGGGGCATTCGGTCTGTCATGCAGATGAGCATGGAGAAGGGACAGAGGTGAATCACCTGCCTGGATGTTGGGACAGGCAGGGAAGAAATACTGAGCTGGTCTGGCCAGGGCAGGGGAGCTTTGGGGACAGGGTTTCAGTGCCTGGTGGCTGTTGCCATGTGTCCCCCTGCCCTGTGGCTATGCCATGTCCCAGGCAGACCACAGGCAAGGTGCTGGCTGTGACTCGCCCCTGTGCTTCCCACAGGTACGATGATTATGACTATGCAGAAGTGAATCAGCTCCTGGAGCGAATGCTCAAAGTTTACATTAAAACTGTAACCTGCTACCCAGAGAAGACAAACTCAGAAATGTTTGACAGGTTCTGGAAGCAGTTCAAGCACAGTGAAAAGGTGGGATAGCTGGCCCCTGGCTCTGACTGGCTGCGGTGGAGCTGGGAGTGGGCAGGGGCTGCAATCTGGGGTGCTTTGGGGGGTGTATGGGAGATCTTTGAGCCACCAAACCAGTCTGAGGCAGGTGAAGTGGAATGGAAACTGGCTCTTTGTAAGGAGTTGGGCTTAGTGTGGCATGGGGCTGCCCACTGTGATGAGCCCAAGGGGCACCAGCAGCACAGGCATCTCCAACGTCATTACCCCAGTGGTGAGTGCTTTCTGGTGAACCCTCTGTCGAGCTGTAACTCACAGGAGCGGCTGCTGTGGGTGTCAGGGACTCTGCTGCTGCCAGCCTGGAATGCTGGTGCCAAGTATGCAGGGGACTCCCTGGCACGCAGCTCTGGGAAGCAGCCACAGCCTACAGGACTGGGAGGAGAAGGAAAGGGGAGCTGCCTGAGCTGGAAAAATTGGTGGCATTTTGATGACAAAAGACTCACTTGCCCAGGTGGACAGTTGCTTGCACCGCTGAGCACAGCACACTTCAGCTGCCTGAGCCTCTCTTGCTGTTCCCCCAGGTGCACGTGAACCTGCTGATCCTGGAAGCCCGGATGCAGGCAGAGCTGCTGTACGCGTTGCAGGCCATCACCCAGTACATGATCTCCTAGATGGTGGGAGCTGCGCTGCGGCAGGGCCGGGCAGCCTCCTCTCTCCCTGAACTCGTGCGGGACCTGTCATGCTGGGACCGACAGCGAGGGATTTCTTGATTTAGTTTACTTGACTGTCTTGTTCCTTTTTGTTGGTTCCCCCCCCCCCCCCGCCTTGTGGGGGTCACTGAGTGGCCCTGTTACGTGCAATTACCAAACTGTGAGGCAAGTCCGTGCTGCTGAGATGCTGGAGACTTGAAGATGTCCAAGGAGGACTGCCAAAAACGTGGGGGGAGAGGGAAGTGGGAGGGGATTGGGGCCAGATTAGAGGGATGCTCCTTGCCTGGGTGCTGTGGGAGTCTCAGTGGTGCAGGGAGGGCAGAGGGGAGAACTGGCTTCCTTCCCTGTGCTGCAGTGGCTGCTCTGCTTGCAAAGCCACCCTTGGGCACCTGTCCTCGTCGGGGTGGTGTCTCATTTGGGAACAGTGCAGGCAGCTTGTGGGTGTGTTGCAATGTTCTGAGTTGCAGGGTTAGGCAGCAAGAAGCACTGGCTCCTAGCAAGGGCCCTTCCCCAGTCCAGGACAGCAAGGGGATGCACTTGCTGCCTACGTGTCATGTCATTTAGGTCTACGTGCCAAACCCTTCTGGGATGGACAAGAGATGACCCAGCGAACTCCAAACTGTGAAGCTCTTGCTGGCAGAGCATCCTCATGCTTTGCTTTCTCCGACAGCGGGGTGAGAAGGTCTTTGACAGTGTGCAGGCACTGGAGGTTTCTGCAGGGGACTTTGGCAGTCCTAAGCCCCTCCTCTGCTTCCCATCAGCAGAGGGGCAGGAGGAACAAGGGAGGCTTGTTAATGTGTTTGAGTTAATACGGTTTCTATCTTCTTACCACCATGAGAGGGCTGAGGTCCTGTGCCCAGTCACTTGCTTAACAGCATGGTGGAGGAGCCTGTGGTCAGCACAGGTAAGCTACAGGAAGCTTCTCCTTGAATGTGGGTTGGGGGCACTGCTGGGACTGCCCCATTTCAACAGAGGCAGCCTGTCCACCAGCCTTGCCCTCTGCCTGGGGGGCAGAAACTGCACCATCATTCCCCCCATCTCCCTGGGCTGCTCCCTGCCTGTGCCACAACCCCTGGCTGGAGAAGTACAAGGGCACCAGCACAGGCTCCAGAGAGCAGCCACAAAAGGGGAATGAAGCCACCCGTTGTAAGTGGGAGCCTGAAGCAAGGGCAGCTGTCGAGTCAGCCAGCACACACTGCTTCAGTCGACCTGTTTACTGCGTAAATGTACGGGGAGAAAACCTTGTGTATGGAAGCTACAGAAAAAGCCTATTTTTGCTATAAATATATTATGTTTGACATGGATGTGTGCTTTATTTCTGCCCGATGGTGGGAGTGGGATCCAAACTTGTGTGGCTGCTCTGAAGACAGGACAGCAATGCCTGGCTGACCACAGCTCTGAGATGGCCCAAGTGCCAGGAAACCCATTCTCAGCCACGTTGGGGTCATGCACTGACAGCTCTGGTCCATGGCCAGCTGGCTACACCTATCCTGTTCAGCTCAGCTATGTCCTCCTCCTCTTGCTCAGATGAGCAACTGCTGCAGCACTGTTTGATAGGAAAAGAGGGAAGTTTTTCAAGGGGCTGTGGTGCTCCAGTAAGGAGGAGTGGAGTGTGCCAAAGGAAGGAGCAGGTTAGTACCTGGTCACAGGTGGCCAAGGTGTGGGCGCTGCTTCTGCAGCTGAGGAAGAAGCATTTTGCTCACACTCCTAAACAGCTGCTCATGGAGCAAATCCAGGAACCAGGACCAACTCTTTCCTGATCCATGCTGCTGCTGCTTTCCCTCTGCTGGGGCTAGGCCAGCTTGTACTGGGCCAAGCTGGTGCCTAGGCAGTAAAATGCCAGGACAACTGGTGCTGGGCAGTACCAGCTGAGTCAGTACTGGTGCTGGAACAGTGGCACCAGTGCAAGGACGATTGGTGCTGGGACAGCTGCCACCAGGCTTGGCTAGACAGTGCTGGGACTGACACTGCTATACTATCATTTAGTCCCAGCGAGGGCTGGACAGGGATCAGGCAGCTGGGTGTACTCCTCGCTGTCAGGGGGTAGCACTGGTTAACCATAGCAGCCTCGCTGCCTGCCAGCCAGCTTGCCAGTCTCCCTGCTGTCCCTGCAACAGCAGCTCTGGCCCCTGCAGGGCTGGGATGAGCCACAGCAGCCAGTTCCCCACAGGGCTCACCGCTCCCAAAACCGGCAGCGTGCCTGCAGCGCCGGGCAGCCCAGGGCTGGCTCCCACAGCCTGCTGCCAGCAGCAGCATCCTCACCTCCCACTGCCACCCAGTGCTGGCCAGGAAAGGGACAAGGCAGTGACAGCACAGCTCGGGCTGGGGGTGAGGGGCTGCCTGTCCCAGGTGCTGCGACACTGGCTCCCTTTTACCTCATCTCTACATCTGCACTAAGGGCTGGCCTTGCAGGGACTGGGGCAGCAGCTACACACTCTAGCTCACAGACAAACACCAGCCACGCCAGTAAGATGAAGGGCTCCATGCTCTGTCAACCCTGACTAGAAACAAGCAGAGCTGCTGCCAAGGCCAGGAGAGACTGCAGGCAGTCACACACCGCATGCAACAAGTCTGGCAACTTCAACGCCTGGGTCCCTGTCCTGGTGCCCCTTGCATCCTTCATGTGCTTAGGCGAGGATATTCTTCCCTATTGCTCTGTGGCTGAAGAACTGACAGAACACAGGGTACCTCACCTTTGCAAGAACCTTCCAGGATATCCTGCATGTGGGAGCTGGAATACTGTGACTGTACCGGGGATTACCGAGGAGAGGATGCAGGCACACGCCCAGAGCAGTAACTGAGTTTCTTGCAATGCCTGTAGCAGAAGTGCTGGCAGGTGCAGCCAGGACTGCTTTTGTAACAACTGAGCCATTCCCAAGCTGCATGGTGGGAGGAATGGTGTGTCCTAGCCCATGGACAACACCAAGTCACACTGCAGCAATTGTACTGCCACAGCTCCTACAACCCACCCATTCAAAGTCAGGCCTCTGGCTGGTGCTCCTACCACAGCTGTGAAGGGGAAATAATAGCACACAGGAGCTGAGGAGAGCTCAGAAGGCAGCGTGCACCCACCATCTCCCTGTGCCCCACCCCTCCTTCCTCGCACACCAGCTCCACCACAAAGGACACAAGCAGTAGGGCAGCAGCCTTCCCCACTGCGCGTCCACACATGGGCCCAGTACTGGTGGCACGCAGGTGTTCATCAACCAGCAGGGGTTGGAGGCAAAGCAGGACTGTGGCCAGAAACCCAGCTGAGCAGAAAAACTGTTTTTGTACTGGCTTCGTGTACAGATGCTCTGCAGGCAACTGCTCCATAAGCCAAAGTACTTATGGTGACAACCTGGGAGAGCTATGAGGTCTCCAAGACTGAAAGAAAAGTGCAAACACAGTGCACTGAACCCACAGAACACAGCAGAACTCTTGGTGACTACTGAAGACAGTGTCACATCCATCAAAAGTAACCCTGAGCCAAGGCATTCAGGTCCCATTTTGTTCTCCCTGGCAATACTTAAATGGCACAGGCCAATGCTCAAATAGGTGTAAAAAGTGTTAATGGCTACTGGGCAAATGCATGGTCCCCGCTGTGTGGCAAGTTTTGAACACATCCCCTTTGATCCAATATACTGCAAAATCTTCAGCATTTTATGTCTCCAACAGCACCCATCATTATGTGCCTGCAAGAAGCCCCAAGTACCCAAGGAACAGATGAGAGGCAGACAGCTCCCCTAAGGATGTCCTCCTAATTCCCCATTTTTGTAAATCGGATTAAATCTTGAAGCAGGACCCTTAAGACCCCCTGAGAGCTATTTAGTTATTCACATTAACTGTAGTGAAGAACAGAATTTAAAAACAATATATTGAGTATCCAAGGCTTTGAATGCATATTTCCTGGCTGTACACATATTGTGTAATTTCACAAATTAGTCTTTAGCCCCAGCAGTTAGAACATCCCCAACTTGCCCTCCGTGTGTCTAACCAGGCCAGTGGAATCCATACTCTACACTCCTTCCCTTGTTTTTCTCTGATCTCCTTACCTGCCACCACTGCTGCTGACACAAAAAGATATTTGAATGTAGCTATACAAAACAGAGTCACCTTCGGCACTCAGGTCTAGAAAGGCAAGGAATGAAGGGGCTAAAACAACTCCAGACTAGTCCTGCAGGATTTAAAACTCCCCAGGGTCAGTTTTAGGGCTTGGCACCCCATAGGTCCCCATGCACTGCCAGCAAGTTGTAGCAAGGGGCTCTACACACTGCAGGGCACACCAGAGACTTTGTGGGTGGTCATGCAGCAACCCTTCTGCCTCTGGCCACCTAAGGGGCATTCCACTGGGGGAGTGCCCCAACAGGTGAGGATGGCAGAGGAAAGAAGACAAGGGCAAGGAAAAATAGCTGGCCCTTGCCATGAGAACAGAACAAACTGGATGAGACACAAAGCAGAGGATTACAGGTTTTTATTTTTCAAACATTTCCCCCTAGTCTAGCACAGTCTACAGTCTTGCTAGCACAGATGGTAACAAAGCCTGTAATGGTTCAGAAGTTACACTGCTACAGAGAGCAAACAAAAGCAGAGGTTTATTTTCTAAAAAAAATTTATTGTGAGAAATGGGTGGAAGAGTGCATAGGGCATGTGGTGGAAACTATGTCAGGTAGTGGTGCCTGCCCTGTGTGCAGCAGACATCTGTGCTAGCAATGCAGAAACCTTTCCTGGGATCACACCAGGTGAAGACTCCACTGTGCTGGAAGCACCATTTCACAGAACCACCCCCACTGCCATAGGAAGGCGGCTCCTTTCAGGAGAAGTAACCTATCTTCTATGTAGCCAAACCTCTCAAGACACCCTGGGGAACCCCACACCACCAGTCCCACACTGCCCTTCTGAAAAGCAACCAGGGCTCTGTTTTTGTGTCCCAGAACATCCCCTTCTACCACACATCGTAACACTGCCTCAGCCAAAGAACCTAAGTGCAACACTGGCAGCTCTTACACCTTCAGCTTCTGCTGCCTCTTCTCCCTGCTTTACACCACAGTATTAGGAGTGATTTTGATTCCATCAGATCCTGCTTTCCATCAGCTACAGACACGTCAGGGTGCAGGGAAAGACATAAAGGCTAGTGAAGAGAGGGGATCCCTTTCCTGCAGGCCAAGCAAGTGTGGTGATGGGTTAGCACATACTCCGAGCTTTCACACAGACAGATCTTTCAGGCTTCAGAAGTCACCTCTTGCTTGCTTTTCCCCACATTAATTAGAAAATGTTTTTCATTAGACATGCAACTGAGGGAAGCCCTAAGCTATTCCCTGTTCATGCTCATGTCCCAAAGTTGATTGATTTTCTTTGGGGTTTTTTGTTTGTTGTTTTTTTTTTTTAATAATGGATCCAAACTTTCACATTTTGGTGACAGTCCAGGACACCACTCCCAAGGCACTCCCACCCATGGCACCAGACACAGGTTACTCAATCCTGGAGCAAGCCTAGCCCCAGAGCATTTGAGTGTGGCTATAAATAAGCAACTAAGTAAGAAAATTAACAAATTATCATCTACATAAAAGCTTTCTAGGCATTTCCTTTGGAAAAGCTGATTAGTGCTACTTGCTTCTATTATGACTCTTGTTTATGAATACACCCAAGCTCTGGAATGCTTCATTCCTCTCATCAGGATGATTTGACTGCTGTTTTTAAAGCAGCACAGAGACTACACGTTTTAGACATACCAGCAAGGAAAATTAAGGGCTCCAAGAAGCTTTCAATTTTCCAAGCTCGCACATGAAGCTGGAAGTATATGCTTGGAAGTAAAATATGCTTAAATTATAAAGAAAGTTCAAGCAATTTGCTAAACCCAAGTGTAAATAAAAGCAACAAGTCTGCCTCCTACCAAGATCCATGGGCCTAGTTACCTGAATCCTTTGTGGCCCTGAACTGCATGGTGGCTTCAATGCTGCGTAAGATGTCATTTGATCCTCTGAAGATGGAGAAACTTGTTGCCTGAGCTCAGTGAGGACAAGGAACACAGCATAAAGTAATGCTTCATGCCAAGAGTCCCCTGCCCACTCCCCTCAGGCACTTATCCAGGAGCATCACTCCCCATGTCACTGGCCCCTTCCCGTCTCACCCCACTCACAGCTGCTCTCAAAATCCCAGCCCAATCCTTCAATAGAGCAAAAACTAGCCCGAAGTATGGGGCCCGTGGTGCTAATGCAGCATGAAGAGCCACCAAGACATTATCTGGGCTCCAGCAGCAGCAAGTAGCAAATGCTTTGGGCAAGAATACAGAAAAATGGACAAGTATTGAGCAACCCCCTGCCAGGTACAGCCTTTCCACAAGCAGCAGTTTAGGAACTTTAGAGTCTCCTGTGTCCTATGAGGAAATATCCCAGGCCAAAAAATGTCAAGGTTTATGATAATGAAGTGTCTGTAGAACTCCCAAATTCTCTGCATCCCTGCCCTCTGTGCCCACAATACAAGCCATCCTGCTAAACATACAAAAAAGAAGGTAAGTTGCTTGCTTGAGCCTGCAACATTACATTCATCATTTATTGAGCACTCCACAAGTCTTCCAAACACCATTCTCAGCACTAGTGCACTCTCAAGCTTCTTCAACCACTGACAGCTCCTGCTGTATTAAGGAGACAAAAAGCACCTGCACAGACTACTGCAAGGCAGAAATGTCACTGGCAGGAACCTGGTACAGCAGGACTCCAGCCAGAGGTGCTCCTATCTCCAGTGCTGTCTTCAGAAGTACAGCCTGGGAATATGGAAAAAAAAAAGAGGTATGCACTGTACTCCTTACTCAAAGGACAGGGGCTTTTCTGAGCTCACACTGTAGGGCACTAACCATGATGAGCCCTGGTACTGCACCTCCTTCAGCAGGAACAGGTCAAGGACATGCACCAGCTGAGCTTGTGTCAGATCTCCCTGGGGTGCTACCTGAGTGTTCAGGGCCAGGCTCCCTGCAGACAGAGATCAGGCCAGCTCCCCGGTGCCGTCACAGTTGAGGGACACTTCGTAACAGCCTGAAGGCAGCACTTCTTTCCCACAGACCAACCCAGCCAGAAACAGCTCACCACGGATTTCTGGTCTGAAGCACTGGTTACTAGAAGTGTCTTTTCTATTGCTTTGGGTTCCATTTTCATGGGAAATGAGCCAGAGACTCACATTTAACATGACCACACATACTGGTGTCTTGTCCTTTGATATATGGCTGTGAATCACGGGCAGCCATTCAACTTGCTCTGTACATCATTGGATCAAGTTTCCTTCAGGACCCAAGCTAACAAGGTAGCATATTATGTGCCAAATAACATAAATCTTTCCAGTCTGTTCACTGCAGCTCAGAATGGCTGATTCTTACATGTGGCACGTGCCATCAGGTGTTTGTGGAAAGGGTATCTATCCACTTGTGTAATGAACTAACTCCAGTGAGAATGTTCATCCATGCCTCAAGTCTGCAAACCCCGGGATCCCATTGTAGGAGCCACCTTTTTGTTTGTTACAATGAGGTGTGGCCAGACATGTAGATTCTGGGTAAATCTGAAACATCACTGGGAGGTCTGCCATGAAGGCAGCCTTCAAAGCAAAGGTTATCAAACTATGCAAAGGCTTTGATGGCACAGCATGCTGTAGATAAGACTTTTGAAGACTCCTTGTTAGAGGTAACCAGGCAATCACTCCTGTTCCAATCTGCACTCAAATGAAAATGAAAACAGAGCAGACAAGCTGGTAGAACAGTATGGCTCATTGCACTGCATGATACAAACTTTCTGAACTGAAGCCACCTTCAAAAAGGACTGGAGAGTCTTTCTGCCAGACCAAGCTTACCAGAATACCATGAAAGCACCATGTCTCCCACAGATCCTGCCACTGCAAACACCAGAACAGTGACAGGAACATGCCACTAATGCTCTGAACTTATCTTCTGACCCCTAATTTCTGTCTTGCAAAAATACAGAGACAGAGCAGGATCCCAGGTGGACTTCTGAGGGTGAGCCTACAGGCTTCAAGTTCCCCAGCAGTAGCAGAAACATCAGCAAGAAAACAAAAACCCTCAGAAACCAAAAAAGTGAGCTACCAAATACAACTGATCATGCCCTCCACAAGGGCTACGCAGAGTGTCAGCAGATCTAGCACGATCCAGTCCACACCATCTCCTTCGAAGACCAGGCAATCTGTCCCGTGGATCAGCTGCAGGCCAGCTACTTACGGGATTAGCTGAGAACAGCGCTGTTAATGATTAGCATTCCCTCCATTGTGCTCTTGGCTTGGCAGGAATGCCCAGCCTGAGCAGCTGCGGCTGAATGCCCTGCCAGGCACCTTCCCTCTGCCTCTTCTGGGGAGAGCAGCCATTCCCCAGTTACACTGCAGTGTCCTTCCCACTTTTCCAACAACACTTTCAGCTTCTTGGCCCAAAATGCCTTAGGCCTGCCCCCTCCCACACTGTAGTGTTATCTGGTATGAAGGGGACAGATGCAGCAAATGTGTTTTGTTTCTTTTTATCCAATAATCTCATTTTTCAATTAAAATATATAATATATATTTAAAAAGGTTTAGAAAAGCTTCTATGTAATTTGCACCTACTTTTACATATAGATTACAATAATGTACAACTCTTCCCCACAGTGGTTTGAAACCACAGGGACCTGCCAATTCCTTCCCCTCAATCATATACATCATCAAACATCAAATGTGTTTGTTCCTAATACAGCTCTGAAAAAGAGACTGTCACTGTTGCCTTCTCAGACAGAGAGAGGCGTAATAGGGACACACATTACATTGGCTTCATATTCACTGTAGAAAGTTCCCAGATTAGTAAAAAAATATTTCATCTATAGAAAATGCCCTTCTGAAAAGCAACCAGGGCTCTGTTAAGGCCACACCCAGGCTTTCCATTTTGCTGCTGTAGCAAGACAGATCAAAAACAAACCCAAAACAATGTTTTTATGTCCCAGAAAGCAGCTACTAGCACCTGTGCTTATTTTACAGCAGCCTGGTGTATCAGGAAAGTGCTGAGAACAGCATAGGGACTTCTCAAAACATGCTTCTGATTCAATGGGGCTCAGTTGGCACAGTGAAAAACTCAGTGTCCTCCTGTTCCACCCAGGGGGACAACAGGAAGCCTTCTATACCACAACAACCACCCTTCCCTGCAGAACGATGATGGATGCTCCAGCGATGGGCACACTGAAACCAACCCCTGAAACAGCACACCCTTCTCCCACAGGGCTTCTACCAACAAGCTCCCTCCAATTCCTCTGCCAGTCTGTGGGATACCAAGTGCACATCTGGTGGCTTCATCAGAAAGTCCAACTACTTTGCCCCATGAGGCAAGCCAAGCGAGAGCAGAGCCAGCCCTCCACCAGTCCGAGGCACTGGGAGACTTTCTGCCATAGCAGAGAGAGGACAGCCAGTGAGAGATTCCTCCAGCAAACCCAACTCATCACACGGGAAAACACTATTGCCTGGCACAGAGTCTTCTGGCCGAGGTTTTTACCAGGGCTCCTCTTTGGACATGGGCTTCTCCAGATGGTCCAAGGCAGGGTCAGGTTTGTAGGAAGAGCCATGGCACATAACAGGATTATTATTTTTAAACTCTTCCTGTTGCAGCCAGATGCAGGTTGCCCCTTCTTCCCAGATGGGCAGCCCCTTCTGCCCAAGGCATTATGTGCAGGGAAACTGAATCCAACATGCTCCATTCTCTTCTCTGCTGGGGTGGGAAGTGAAGTCAGAACCCAATGTTCAAAACCTGAAGGACACTAGGAAGAAGAAAAATAGAGTGACTGGTTAGAGCTCAGCTTCAGTGGGAATCCTGGATGCATAGATAAGGAGTTAATTACTACCAATCTGCCCCTACAGAACAAACAGACTACAAGACACCTCAATCAACAGAGTCAAGTGGAGGACGCAATTAATTGCTCAGCTCCAAGCTTCAGAGTACGACTGAGACAGACAGAAAGGTCAGAAGTAAGTATTCCTCCTGTAAGCTGACAGCACCAACAAGGCTCTGCAAGATAAGAAAGTTTAAAGAAGGACTTGGCTAACACCGGAGGCATTGAAGGTAAGCAGCAAGGAAGAGGAAAATTACTCTTCATCTTAAACAACCACAAGTATCAATTGCTAGGGAAAAGACTGAAAATCAGATTTTCAGAGATCACACACAAACTGTTTATGTTCACCCACTTAAAGAAATCCTGTCTCTACCTTCCAACTAATTAAACATTTTTAGATATCTCAATGCCCCAGAAGTCCAAAGATCTCATCTCAGGTCTTCTGCCTCGCCTCAATAAAGCTGTCACAACTCGTTCAAACAAGCCCTGGAATAAGTCTAAGCAGACTTAGGACACTGACATAAAACCACCACTGTAGGTCTATGATCCACTTTTAAAGGCAAAATAGCGAGATAAATGTAGGGCATCCCATCAGCTGCATTCAGTAACAGTGAGCATGAAACAGACTTGTGGAAAGGAAAAAAAAAAAACCCACAAGAGGGAATCAGCCCCAAACAAGACAGAAAGTTAAAACAGAAGCGAGAGCAATAGGCTGCTTTTGGAAATTACAAGTTTATGAGGGTTGTATTTATTTATGTTCTGTCAAACAAAAATCCAATGTTTGGAGCAAAGGGAATTAAATAGAGCAAGAAAAGCACGAATCCAGACCAAACTGGGCAAGGGATAAATAGTTCTCCAGACTCTTAAGCTATAGGGAGTCTAACTGAACAACTAACAATAATTAACTAATATCCACCAAAACAGTGGATGAATTTTACACTCACTGATGAGACACAAACTACAGCACTTTACAAAAAAGGCAATTCTATTTCTATTTCTATGCTGACTGTCTTCCTCTGTGGCTAACAGCTCAGTCTGTGGGTGCTGCATCGCTGCTGGGCAAAGTTTCATGTTTGTTTCAATGGATGATCTCTAATCTTCATGCAAACAAACACAGGCAGGGTTCAAACAGACTCCTGGTGAAGCTGTGGACAAGCTCTTTGGCATTTAACTTGCAAGAAGAGCACAAAATCACGGGAGCTTTGAGCACCATGAGTAACACCAACTATCTCATATCTTCCTAAGTGCTGCAGATAAGACTAAGGACTCTTTCCTGAAGATCTCCTCTTGCCTACAAAGACAAATATTTCCCCAGTTCAATTTTGTTCTGGCTGCTCAAATCAGACTGTGATCACTGTGATTAACTGATAAACAGTTTTTGCTCAGCATTATACCCATAACTGACCCAGAAGGCTGTGAGTTAAGCCCACAGGAACTACTCAGGACAACTTTACGTTAGTGATCACTCAAGAGTAGCTTTTGCCAATGTGAATTTAAGATGGAGAAAAACATAGTAATAGAAAGGATATGAAAGGACAAAGGCCTGCCACACCAGAGCAATATTTAGCTTTCCCTGAACAGTGATTTCCAAACAGGGATCCTAGGAACTCACTGCAGTAAGGAAGAACCTCCACAGTCTTGACCTCCTCACAGACACTGACGTCTGCAGCTCACTTGGTTTTGGAACTCGTTAATTTGAGAAAACATTCTGCTTTCTTTTACCAGGAACACTCCTATTTCTCTCCACAAGTGCCCTGCTCTCCCTTTGCTAGAAACCTGATCCACCTCTCTGTCTTGGCAGCCTTTTGCACAATAGTTGCTCTCCTTTGGGGGAAAAAGCTCCCCCTCATCCCACTCCATGGACTCACACAGGCAAAACAGAAAAGCTTTGCAAAACTCAGAAAAGGCAAACATAATCTAAGGACAGAATAAAAGGCTTGAAGCAAAGCACACTGACAGGGTGTGGCCTCTCCTCCCGGGGCAGCACTGCTGTGACCAGAGCACAGACAGGCACGTGGGACCTACGCTTTCTGCTCAAACACAATAGTGGTTCAGAACTTGTTCCAGATCTCACTCCTTCATGTCCAGCAGATTTCCCAGAAAGTATCACCTCAACTTCATGTGTGGAACAAAGCAAATCCAAGGGTTTTAACATCAGTAGCTCTGTTTGGATTAAGCAATTCACACAGAATATAATGTGGAACAAGAACATAACTGTGCTTTTAAGAACTCGGGTTCTCCCTCTTAAGCACTTGATTATATCCACATCTTCAACAGTACTAGACCCTACCCTTTGATAAATAACTCCTCAGATTCTCTGCTTTACACTCTTAAAAAAATAACCTCTACTTGGTATGCTGTAAACAGAGGTCTTGTCTACCTGGCCCAGGAGTGCAGGACAGCTTGTGCATGTTTTGAAAACACTTCTGTGAAAAATTTCCTCCCTGAAAAGTCCAAAAATATAATGGCCTGCCCTACCATGGCATAAAAACAAAAAAAACCCAAATCCTAATAAATAAACAAAACCCACAACACAAAAGCTCAGAACAATATCCAGTGGAAACACTGCTCAAGAAGCCCCAGCCTCTGTCACTAACTTGCAAAGTCCTAACACAGAAGGAATACCATTGTTTTGTCAACCAAATTTGTCTTTGAAATCAAAACTGAGTTTCTGTATTTCACCTGAAGATATTCAATTTAAGACACTCAGTAATTCAGCAAATGCACAGTTAGCAAACACACATCCCTATAAAAAGCCCCATAAGGAAACAGGAAAGTTTGAATGATCCTCCTCTCCCTACAATAAAGAGATCTGTTAGGTACAGACAGAAGAACACTACCAAGAATTGAAATCCTAAGCAGTGGGATGTGACTTGGAATAAGAGGGACTTGAATTGTGATTAAAATGTCAATATATAGTGGTGCATCAATATGTTCACACGGTTTAAGTAACACCAGCTCACAAGACAGCATTTTACTCTGTCTACACCCAAGACACTTGTCGAGAATGGCTGCACTGACAGGGGTCACTCAGTCCAAACCACCTCCAAGTGACTCAGGTGCCTAGGAAAGAGTATTGAGGTCAGGTAGGTGATAATTTCTGTCCCCATGATTTTGAAGCTCAAAGGCTTCCCACAACTGAAGCAGTATCTGCAATTTGCCCTTACTTCTGCCTGCACAGCTGGACAGTACTAGCAGTTAAATTTGTAACACTAACAAATACCGTATCTACCTCCTAAAAAGGAAATATTCTTGGCAAGGCTTCCACTTTCCAACCAATATCCAGCCTATGCTCCAGTCTGTCCATTTTCCATCAGCTAACTGAGTTCCAAGTGTGAAGCAGGCCTTCAGCTCCAATTCCCTAACTCTTCTACTGCCTCTGGTTTAAGTATTTCAAATCAGGGTGTCACACCCTCAAAAAATAAGATCTTTTTAAGTCTTGTCTTCCTTCCATCTCCATCCTTCTTCCTTCCATCTCCATCCACACTGAAGATTCCTGTTTCCCATTCCAATAATGGGAAGCAATTCAGTAGTTAATGCTGGTGAACCAGGTTACCTGACTTTTCAGCTCTATTCCAGGTTAAGGGCAGGGCAGAAGGTGTGATAAGAGTGACTGTGACCTGCTACACACAGACCAAAGCAGACAGTCATGACATGGACATGCTTTGCTACTACACATACTAGAGAATTCTGCAAGAACAATAATAACCTGGATAGAAACACAGCATGTGCTTGGCTCAGTTCAACCATTCTGTACATATTGGTGGATGTCTTTATTCATGGAATCAGCACATGCTCTCATGTCAGCTGTAGAGCTGTAGGCACTGCCTGATGTCCTGTGATGGAGTCATCTTGGGTGACAGGAGACAGCAAGATTTTCATTCCAGTTGCTGCTATATTTCATAAAGTAGTTGACTACCTGGTAAATGAAATCCACCGACTTTTACACAGCTTTTTCTCCTCCTAAAAGGGAATATGACTCTTCCAAAAGCTTTTTACTAACCTTTCAAAGAGGTTCCTTTAACTGTTGCAGAGTTGGGCACAGGAACCATCCCAGACAGGGCTGTTTCCTCTGTTGAGCTGTAGCATTTTACATAACTACACCTACCTTTTTGTGCTCCTGAAGTTAACTTGGTACCCAGGTATGGTTGGAGGCCTGTGAGGTGCTGGGATAGCTGGGAGTAGGCAGAATAGGTTCAAAATTGAAGTCCAGTCCTCCATCCATGAGTTCACTGTTGATTATGTAATCCATATCACATTCAAGGTTCTCCATATACATGTCAATGTCCAGGTCAGTGGGCAGCCTGTCCTGGTTCAATCCCAAGGGAGCAGGGCTGGCAGATGAAAGGAGCACTGGACTGCCCAGCTGGACTGACTGGGCAGTTGTTGCAGAAACTGGAGCCTTCAAACTGGTGATGCTGGCGGTGTTTTGAGGAGATGTCACTATGGGAAGCGTTGATGGCAAAACACTGGCACCGACTGGTTCTGCCTGCTGCTCTGCAGGCTTTCCTCGTGGATTGCCTGAGCTCATCTTACTCTGGGCAGCTTGTCCACCCAGAAGCAGAAGAGTTCGGCTGCTCATCCTGTTACCAGTCTGTGGGAGAACTGGATCCACCTGAGTCATCATAACATCCCTTGGAGGCGGAGAGCCTGGTGTCAGAAGAGCTTCCAAGGTCTGAGGGGCAGAGAAATGGCTGACAGAACTTTGCAGTGAAATATCAACAGGGTTAAACAGGGAGTTGCCAAAAGTCTGACCAGCTGCATTTGGGCTCTGCAAAGAAAAGCTGGAATCTCTCTGGATCTGACCACTCGAGGCAGATTGCTGGGTAGATAGCACAGATGAGCTGGGAGACATCAAATTTAACCCATCGATGAGCTCAAGCTCCTCAGTCACAGTTGGTGGAACATTGCTGGATGCACTGGAGTACACAAGAGAAGGAAGCAGCTCTTCGTCATGGAGGTCATCCTGCTCTGTCAGGATCGGAGAAAGCCTGGCACTAATGGTGCTTGCATTGGAACTGGTTCGAGGCCGGAAGGTGTTCCACACATCAGAGTCCTCATTGCTTCTTGAGGACGGGCTCCCAGGCCACTTAGGAAATTGGGAGCCAGGACTGTCAGCAGAGGATTCTGGTGCAGACTGGAGAGGAGGCTTCTTCCTGGATGCTTTACCTCTGACTTTTGCAAGTTTGCTGCTGTTGTCCATGGAGGCAGCTCTTCTCCTTGGTGCTTTTCCACTTTTGCCACCCTCAGGATTGAGCATCCACCAAGAGCTCTTCCCTGTGGCTTCATTATGGACTTTAATAAACTTGCTGTGCAGGGACAGGTTATGTCGAATAGAGTTCTGAAAAAAAAAAGAAATAAAACCCACAAAATGTGAGGACCTGACAGTTGACACACCTCCCACCTAGAAACCTCACAAGCTTAAACGCATTCAGACAGTATCCAGAGAAGAAAGTTATAACAAAAACCTGCTATTTCTGTCTGAACATGCTTTGCAGCACTAGCAAGCAGTGCCATGTTTCACTGCAATATCAAGGGTGAAACTACCATGACACCTAGCAGCTTTCAGCTAGCAAAATACTAACACAAAAGAACTTTAAAGATGCTACAAAATCTGCAAAACATTAGGCGTATCACAGAGCAAGTAAGCAAGTTCTCAAATACAACCTGCAATTTCAACACAAGCCTACCTGAATTTGAGCCATTGCTGTTCCCACCCTTTTGTCACCCTCTTTAACCAGCATAAGCCTGGCTAGATTTTTTCATATTTATATGGCCAGTTTTCAGTTAGAGTCAAGCAGGGCATAACAGTGAAGCCAACAGACTGGGTGAAGAGAAATGGCAGAGCGCTTCTATTCAGTGCACCCACTAACATCTCCACCCCAAAACCGGAGAAATGAGGGCACAACTCTGAGGAACAAGAGTCCTAGAATCCTGGAGACTGCCAGGCTCCCTCTGCAAGGAGGCTGTGTGCTTTCCTTGGTGCATGTTCCTGACAGGGTAAGATGTTCACTGGATACTGCACTCCCACACAGCACATGCCAGTTTTAGCCTCTCCCATCTTTCTGCTGGGTCAGACACACGTTCCTTGCCTCTCCCAGCTCCCTCCTTTTGGTTTAGCTTTGCTGAAAACTGCAGGTTAACATGTCTGTACACCATCATCAAACTCAGTTTTCATCCTGCAACTGATAAACTCGCCAGTACTTTAGAATCAGGAAGCAACCATCTCATTGTTTGAACAGATCCTCCATAAACTCCCCTTGAGGCCTATGCATTTATTTGATATCTGCACTTAATTTGTTCAGATGGCTAAATTACAGATTATTAAAAGGTGCTGTGCTGGAAGCACAACAGTGGTCCATGAGCAACATCTTTTTAATATAACCTAGAAGTTATATAACAACTTTCAGCTTTCATGCATACTCTCTTAATTCTGAACAAATTAACTGTGCTTTTATCATCTTTTTCCACCAACTCTCAACACAGTTCTTTCCTGCCTGCTGCTTTCCCTCTCCCCACCCTTTTCCTCTCGGAAAAGCCCTCACCATGCTAATTTTGGCCACCTCACCAAAAGTACTATCCTAGAAAAAAGCAGAGATAAACAATACAGGCAAAGTGGAAAGTTTTCATGGAGAGAGCAGGAGATCTGAGACTCATCCTGGCTTAGCTCTTGTTTTAACCTTTGGCTGTTGAGGATTTGGAGAAGACTGGCTGCTTGCTGCAACCGGCATCAAAGAATACACATGTTCTTAATTGGAGAATGACTGCAGAGCCATAGCCTGATCGAATATGTGTCAGTCAATGCTCTCACACAGTTTTATTATTTGAGCTGTTCACAGTAATAGCTGTACAATACTCCTGCCTGGCATCTTCCCTAAACAAAGCTTTCCTTTCCTTCACGTGTTGAAACAAGTAATTCAGACTGGTGCACTGTCTCCTGCAAGGCTGCTGCTTTTATTTCCAAATAATTCCACCCCTTTTCCCAAGTAAATGTGCATAACTTTGAATGCACATTGCTTCAGCAATAAAACCATTAGATTGTCACTAATTCTTTATTTATTCTCCTGAAAGTAACCTGTGAACTCATTATGGCATCCTGGGTATCATAAGAGACAATCTGAGTAACTAAGTTTTGGCTGAAAAGCAGCTTGAAATAAGACATCTTGGAATAAGACTGGGATTCACATGAGCACAGTGAAGCCTGGTACCTTTTATGAAACAGTCACAAAGTGATTTTACATGTTACTGCTGAACTGACATAATGGCTAAGCTGTAGAAACAGATAATTGCTGTACCACTCCTTCCTTCCTCATCTTCAAACTCTCATCCTTCCGTAACACAAGCATCTGTGACCCTATAAGCCAGTTCAGAGAGCAAACCAAACTGAAAAGCAGCCTTACCCTTCCTTGAAAACTACTTTTCCTGCCTCTTTTATCTCTGCTTTTTGAACTACCTCACTGTGGGGGTCAAGCACTGAAAACTAAACAAGAGAACAGAACGTGTAGTTGGAGGCAGAGGGAAAAAAAGCTGAATAGTTCTTTCAACAGGGTTAACTGTTATCTAAACTGCAATGCCTAAGCTATCGCTTTTGCACCTCTCCTGCAGACTGTGGGAGGCAGCTCACCACTGCACCGCAGTGCCCTGAGCCCTAACTCACCTGCAGGACCAAGCTTGCCACAAGCTGCAGGCTCGAGCCCAGGGTGTCCCAAACTCCAACTGAACCCACGCACCCACCAGCCTGGGTGCTGTGGGACAGCACCAGAATGCACCTGCTAGAGTGGTTCAATACACCTAACACATGGAGGGCACCCTCAAATCTCACTGAGGAAGCCAGGGACAGATGAATTATGCTAAAATAATCACAGACCTGACAGAAGAGGAAATGACAGAGTTCAGTCACCCGGGCAACCCTGACATATTTCCTTTCTCGATGTTAAGCAACCCACACCAGAAACATACAGATGACATTAACTTTTTAGATGCTCAACTTCAGCAGTGTGGGAGGCTCCCAGTTGGTCTAAGCATCTGCAAAACACACAAGATCTTGATTTAGATCTTGACACAAAAATCTGCAACTCTTTGATCATAAAGAAGCATGACCTGAAGGAAGAGGTGCAGGCAGGAATCCTTCAAATCCTTAGGAACATCTTCAACCATTAGGTAGGGGAGGTTATTGCTATTTATTTAGGTCTCTTATAGTGGTACTTATGGCTGCATGTTAAGCATTGCCATAAAAAAATGCCAGCCTGTGTCTGTAAATCCGTCACAGATCAAAGATGATTCCTGCAAACCACATTCAGACAAAACCAGTCTGAAATTAAGGACAGACAGTATGCAAAAAAAATCAAGTTCGGCTAGAGATATTTATTGTACACTGAAGGGTGGACCCTTCCCTAGGTCACAACCACTGTGTGTTCAAACTAGGATATATGGACTAGCCACAGAAGTGTGGCTAGCAGCTTATGCAAACTATTCTCTAAATCTTAGTTACCAGAACATTAAGTCTTCTTCTTTGATAAAATCTCCTAGCCACAGTTAAAAGACAGCAACACTTCTCACCATCAAACCAGGCCTGCCCCTACACCTACATTAGTGCTGCTATGGATCCTGCCCAGTACCAAACAGTGCTTTGGTCTCAGGTCAGGGAATTAGCCACAGGAGCTGGTAGCACAACCAAGCCTTCTGGGCAACTGCCACAGATACCATGGAAAATGCTCAGGTGAAGTAAATACAGAAGACTGAAGGTCAGTGACAACCTTTCCAGGGGCCTATATACCTTTGTAGGTACAGCTGAGGTTACCTACCATAAAACTGAGGTTTACAGGAGCAGAAGGAGGCTCTTGTGCCCTGCCCAGCAGAGCTCATCCATGCACCAGTGGTGCATGGCCTGCCCTAGCAGAGCACTTGGGGCCAAGCACAAGCTATGCTCAGAAAGACAAGACACAGCAGCTATCCTTCCAGGAGACACAGTGGCTTCTTTCCTTTCCTGGCCATTCTCCCAGGAAACATCAAGCTTAAACTACAAACCACAGAGGCATCAGATTTCTTAACAAAAAGTCTTTCTAAAGGATGAGTGACAGAAAAAGAAAAAAAAGAAGAAGAAAATATATGCAATCACTGCAGCTGCCTGTAATACACTCTCACTGCCTTGGAGGCATACAAAGAACTTGCTCTCATCCCAGTGCAGGCCCATGTTCCAGGCCTGTAATTGTGCCGAATTATCATTTACCATGGCATTCTTGGGAGGTTGCAAAGGGAGAGAACGCTCCGCCTGCTGTATTTGTCAGTGCCTGTCTCAGCCACTTGGCTCCAAAGGCTTCAGGAAAACGTCTTCCTTGTAGAGATTTTGCACCAGCAAGTAAACAACTGCTCCAGAGCCAGGGAGTTGAAACACTTCCCCTGCAATCCCCTTCCAGAAGGCACACACGAGCACAGACGTCAAGCTCAGCAGACGGGGATCTCTATCTTAGGAAGAACATTTTCCTTTCTGTAATCTTTCAGTGGGAGGCCAGAAGAAGATGATCACAGCTCTCTAAAAAGCAGGGACTGAGGTGGTTTACAAGACAGGCAGGCATACACAACAAAAGCTGTTCGGGATTAGATAGAGCAAAGAAACTTGTTGGAACAAGTAATACCAGCAGTCCAGGAAAAGCCTTCTCTGAGGACTGCCTGGAAAATTGAGCTGTGCTGCAAGTAATAATCATTCAGCAAAGCAGCTTTCCAGAAAAAAACTAGCAGGGAGCAGGGAAGACAGCAAAATCTTCAGGTAATTTGACTGGCATTGCATGAAGCAGATGAATGTTCACCAAAAGACGAGCTTTCCCTGACTTTTAAGGGGAACAACAACACTCAACAAGGCTTCAAATGAAAAAAACCAAAACAACTCATACTTCATACTTTTTCAGGACATTACAACAAGAAGGGCCTATTAGTGTCACTTTAAGGAGGGCTGAGTGTATGTTGCTCCAACGTGATGGTGGGCCCTCTTCAGAGCTGAGTACGCATCAGTTTTCTTCCACCTAAAATACAGGACACCTGGTGACCCCACATTTGCACTACCGTCCTACTTCTATGCACTGCCACCAGCCTTATTTTCCACACCCAGCACTCTGCCATTCTCCCATCCACAACACCCTGCCATGCCCAGCTGCCTTCCTCCCTCCTCACCTAGGCCAGACTACATGCTGTGGCCAGACCATTTAAGGACTAATGGGATTAAAAGGTAAAATACTCTGTTAAGAGAAAGATGATGGACAACACTCACTTGTGTTTGCCAGGTTTCCATGCTGGACTCCTCAGTATAGCATCTGAACAACCCTCATTCAGCTTCTGTTCATTATTTTCCCCCTGCTTTAAGGAAACTCAGGCTATCAGCAGCTGGGACAGAGAACATCTCCCTGCAGCCAGGACTAAGCACATCACTAATACCACATGAATGCATTTGGGCCACATGAGGTAATGGCAAGAGTCCAGCAGTTTCTACCCACCCTCAGCTACACTGGAATCAAACAGCCAGAACGATCCTCCCTCCCCTTTGCAAGGCAGCAACTTCCAAGAAACCAAAATAAACCAAAACTAACAGAGAGCAGCACCTACAACACCATTAAAGAGTAAGTGGACTTAAATGAAGTACCAGCGATGACAGCAATGACATCACTATTCCAATTCAGTTTAGAACATGTACTTCTTCATTTTTAATGTCAGAAGATTTAATGGGGAATTGTATCCTTTCAGGCATGTGAACTTAGGAAAAAACACTACAGGCTTTCTCAACACAGTCACAGAAAGTAGCATTTCTTCACAGACTGAGGTCAGTGGCTCTGTGCAGCAGAGAAACCCCCCGACTCCACACTGTGCCTCACCTATGCACAAACCTGCACCAGGCTGAAGGTTGGGCAGAATTACACTTTGCTCAGAGCCAAGATGCGGAGCTGAAGTTTTATGTTCCCTTTTGGTTTATGGCATCCATTCAGTTTTGCCTCAGTGAAGGCAAATATTCTGAATATCTTTTCAAATCACTGCAGCCTTTCAGTACCTAAAGGGGGCCTACAAGGAATCAGGAGAGGAACTGTTAACAAGAGCACACAGAGTGATAGGACAAGGGGGCTTCAAACTGAGAGTAGGTTTAGATTGGATGTTAAGAAATTCTTCCCTGTGAGGGTGGTGAGGCCCTGGCACAGGTTGCCCAGAGAAGCTGTGGCTGCCCCACTCTGGAAGTGCTCAAGGCCAGGCTGGATGTGGCTTGAAGCAAACCTGGTCTATTACAAGGCATCCCTGCCCACAGCAGGGAGGTAGAATGAGATGATCTTTAAGGTCTCTTCCAACCCAAACCATTCTGTAATCCTGTATCTTGAAATTATCATTACCAAAAGTCAAAGTAAACCCAGCACTGCCACCAAATGTTCCCATCCAGGTAAAGGGTTTCTTAGTGAAATTAAAGAAAGTTCTCCTAATAGTGATTTGGCCCCTTACCTGTACAAGTTAAGAAGCTAAGGTTTTGACCAATCTGAGTTAAAAAAAAAAACCCTTAAAGGATACAGGGACACTCCAGCGGCTATAAAGAAACAGCTAATGTGCCTATTTTAGGAACTTATCATTGCTTATTTGCAGATCTGACTACAGAAATAAACAATACATTTTTCAACTTTACCAAAATGAGTGTTCACATAATTTTGTATCCACTGAACTGGAATTTATTTGCAAGGCATAAAGACAGCCTGGTAGAATCTACCAGCCACAGCACAGCAGAAATAGTCCAGAGGATGGACAGGCTTGCTTTTGTCTGCTGGCCTATTCTCTTTCACGGAGGAGCTTCAGAGTGCCACAGGATGAGCAGCTGCTCCAACCTGAGGGAGCTCTGCACGTGCTCTGCCAGATCAGGTATCACAGCTCTGCGAGAGGCTGGGGACCTTCAGAGCCAGCACTAAAGCACTGAAAGCCAGTGAAGTGACTCTATGACCGAGCCCTCAGCCAGGGCTCCTGATCCATCTGGTCAACAGTTATTATCAGCTACATGCAATATGCACATAACACAGCTGGAACGGAAGGTTTTTCAGGAAAATGCTGCCCACTCTAACAAAGATTAAGAGCTAGACAAGTTTCCAGATGGATGACACCTTCTGTTTTAGACAAATGGAACACTTGGTAGTTCTTAATTTGCAATACAGCTCCTTGAGCTGTTGCACATATATACAGACATAGGTACATGTATGAGGGTACATATGTTGTGTATGTGTATATCCATGCAAACATTTGAAGTGAATGGGGAGTACCAGGATGCAGAGGTGTGGCATCAGTTTCCCATAACTAACACAATAGTGCAGAATCTTTTGCTCTTTATGTTGCATACATAGGAGACACGTGATTTTTGTTTCAGTGACATACTTTTGGAGGGTGAAAAGGACAGCTTTAGAGTTTATTCTGTTCCTACAAAGGAAATGACAAGAGCTTTGGGGGAATACACAGTTTGTTTCACTAAGAAAGATGAGTCCTTCATATTGTTCCTCACTGTGCCGAATTTGCTCATAGTCATGGATGTAACAACCAGTGCAAACTGCTTCTGCAGGGTTTATCCACTTCTTTACTCAAAACCCTTAACACAAGTAATCTCAAAACCAAAAGGAATTATATCCTGCAGAGCACAAAGGGAAGGATTATGAAGAAGCCCCACAACACAACCCTGCAAGGACACTTCTGCCTTGCAGGCTGGTTAATTCTTAACTTCAGTTGAATTCCTGAAGGGAAAGGAGAGACTGCACACACAGCAAATTTGTCCTTTACAAGGTGCTTGAAGCACTTCAAGAACAGCAGACACCATCTTCCTCGAAAACACAGCTTCTTCCGGAATTCATGGAGGTTACACCCTGGCAGTCTGTAACAGCTGCACTTCCCCCAATTGTACAGTGGAGAAGGACAGCTCTAAATTAATTATGAAACAACAATGAGTTTATGGGGTTTATATTAACTAAAGTAGATTAAGAGTTTTTAAAGACACGTTGCTTTTAATTACTTACTCAAAATACTCTATTAAACTGCACTACATACAAATAGAATGTATTATCAGTTTGGCTCATCTAAATGAGACACAAATGCCAGAACTCTAGAGTTGTACCACCATCTTAACAGGAATGAAAATGCTACAACTACCTTTAACAGCAGCTTCACATTTATTTCCTTCATCCAGAATCATTCACCTCAAAATTGAGAAATCACTGAAGCTAAGACAACTCAAGAAGTTTTTCTTTTATTTTACAGAATAAAAAGAAAAAAAACAAAACATGCAAGCAGAGCTTCATAGCTCTAAAAATAACAAGGAAGAATAAAACAAAAAAACCAGACAAGTCCACTCCTCAAGTGAAGACATGCCTTTTGTTTATCCAGCTTGTCTTAAATATGCACCTATTAATTTTACTTTAAGTCCACAAAAGTCAACTTGAACTGACTTGACCGACTACATCTGTAAAACTGTAAATGTCTGACCTCCCTTCACCCAAGGCATCTGAATGCAAACAGACTAAGGTCAGTAAAACAAACAAAACCTCTTGCAAACCTATGTAACTATGTGTTAATAGAAAGAAAGACTAGAAGTAAGTTCTATGGTCACACATCCTGCCAAGCTCTGCCAACAGGATTTTGAGTGAGAAGGAAAGAAAACATACTGTATTTCTATCATGGTTTTCTGTTTGTTGGTTAAAGTCAAAAGCTTTAAAGTGCCCTAATCATAAGACAGGCTGATTCCCACCACAGTTGTTCTGCCCGCCCTCATCTTTCTTGGCAAGAAGTTTCTTTTTCTTCTCTGTCTAAAGCCAGAATTAGTCTGTTCCCAGGCTGAAAAAACAGAAACAAACTTCACACTAAAAAGTCAATCACAGAAAAGCTACGACAGCATCTGAGCAGGAATCTCTCACTCGCGTGTGTGCCCAAATTCTCACAGTGAACTTCTGGAATTTAAATCTACCTACACGTGTCCCAAAAGTCACACATGATTAAAACACAGTAAAACCGAAGACTGATGGTCCCTTTACACGTGAATGGATGTAACTAAGGAACAGCTGTACTGAATCAGGCCAGAAGTGTACTTATTCCAGCATCCAGTCCAGCAGGACACTTCACTATATTCCACCTTCACCGTGGTATTGGGGGAACATTTTGGAAGCCACACTGAACTTTAATCTGAAGCACTACTACCAGACAGATACACAGACATATTCCTGACAAGAAAATACACCAGTTCTGTCAAATTAACATGACTGCATGCAGGAGCAGTAGGACAAGGAGGGCAGCCCTAGCCTGAGGAAACAAGAATTACCTTCCAGTAAGAACACCAAAACCCAAGTGCTGTCCCAAATCTGAACTTAATAAGCAGGATTCAACCTACACACAGGAGTAACAGAAAATAACCCATATTAGTTAAACTAAATGCACTCTCTAGGAACTGCCAGTGAGTGATAAATGGGAAAGGTTAAAAGTTTTGTATTGATGTCTGCCAGCCTAAGCTGTGACAGCTGCTTCCCTCTCACCATGTCTCTACCCTCTCGAGCAAACGTTTGCACTCACACCACCACGTGGTGTGCCACTTCAGAGAGCTGAGCCAGCTGAAAGCCAACCTACCAGAAACAGACGTTTATTTATTTATTTGTCTGAAATTAACTCTCTGTCCTCACCTACTTCTCAGTCAGACAAGCAGAGAACATGTGGCTGTAGTCACAGTAGCCCCAAACCGTGCTGGCTGAACCTCCTGCAGAACTGCAGCGTGGATGAACTGCTAATAAATACTGCAAACAAGAGTGTAATTCCAGTCTGTAGTGAGAGCAACAGATCACACTCCTTAGAATCCAGTCTCCATGGCATCCACCCTGATACATTAGGACAGGCTGAGGGGCTATTTTGCAAGCCAGCTCTCACATTTCCCTTTCTCTTTGTTGGAGTTCTTTAGACTAAAGGGAATACGAGGTCTCCACATGCAGAGGACTGAAACATCTTGAGCTCTCTTAACGGAGCTCTGCACACACCTCTTTCCAGAGCGAGAGGAGAAGACACGGCTAAGCCTTTAGAGCAGAATACAGCTTTTCCAAACTCCAGCAGAGTACCCCCAGCACTGTCCCGGGACACAGCACCCTTTTCCAAGGGACCCTTTAGAAAGCCAAGCACGCCTGCTGTGACACAGTTATTTATACCGAGCCTTAGCAGAGTCACGTGACAAAGAACTGCGGCCTTGAGATTAAAAACCCTTCAAGCGAGGCTTTATCGTGCACGGCAACTCGGACATAGCCTGTTAGATGACTCTCCCTTCTCTCCTGGAAAAGTTTCTAAACGCAAAGAGCAGCCTCGCAGGACCATGCCATAACCATCACCAGCAGCTGCTCTAGATGCACGCAGCCGAAGCTGGGGCTGGGTCTGAGAAGACCCAGGAGCTCTCAGCAGAGCTAAAGCCCAGGCTCTGCAGCGTGGGTACCACGCGTTGGCACCGCCGCCGTGCCTGCAGACGAGCAGCAGATGAGGACGGAGCGGGGCCGGCCCGGCCCCGGCACACAAGGCCTGTCCGTCCCGCCCCGGCCAGTCACGCACCTTCCAGCCAGCGGAGCTGTTGCTGTCACCCTTGTCCTTGAAGTAGGGGACGGAGCGCACCATCCACTCGTAGATCTGCGCCAGCGTGAGCCGCTTCTCGGGGGCGCTCTCGATAGCCTGGCTGATGAGCTCGGCGTAGGACTGGTTGCCCCAGGCATTGCGCCGGGAGCCGCCCTTCCGCGCTGCCGCGCCGCCCGCCCGCGCCCCCTCGGCCCGGCCGGGCCCCGCCGCCGCGCCGCCTGCGCCCTCCTCCGCCGCGCCAGCCGCGCCGCCCGTCTCCGCCTCGGGCCGCGGCAGCGGCCAGGTGCAGGAGCGCGGGCGGCTCTGCGGCTCAAAGTCAGGGTCGATGTCCGGCGACGCCGCAGCCCCACCCGGCTCCGCCATGGGCACCGCCTCAGCCCCGCCGAGAGTGCCGGGCCCGCCACCCCTTTGTGCGCCCCGGGCCCGCCGCCGCGCCGCTCTGTTTACCACGGAGCAGCGCCACTCCCCGCGCCTGCGCACGCGGGGCACGCCGGGAGAGGTAGTCCCGCCGGGCCGGTAGCGAGCAGCCTGGCACAGCCGTCGGACTACGGTACCCAGCGCCCCCCGCGGCGGAAGGCGGGGCGTGCCCCGCAACGGGGGAGCGTGGCAGGCGGTGCGTTGGTGTGACTACAGCTTCCAGCGGGCACCGCGGCGGCTACGCTTACATAACCCGCCGGGCCCGGTGCGGGCCTAATGCCCCCGCGATGGCAGAGCGATGATGGCGGCATGCTGGTGGCAGCCCCGAGGCTTCTGCGGCTCATCCACCCGCCTCAGAGCGCGCCGCGGCACTCCGGGTCGGGCCGGGAGCGCCGCTCCCTCCGCCATCCCGTCACGGATGGGAGCCCATTTCCGGGACACGCCCTGGCGTAAGGCATGATGGGTCTGCGTCCCGTTCTGTCCGTCAGAGCCGCGGCAACCAGGTTCCGGGGCCTCAGACTCCCCGCGCTGTACAGCGCCCGAGGCTGGCTATACCCCAGACGCTGATTGGCGCACTCCCTGTGCGCGTATCTTGGCCCCTAGCCTCTGTTTCCAGCCGAGCGCCCAGTGCGGCCGCCTCAGCTTCGGGCTCTGCCCCGTCCCGCGGGGGCCCGGCCGGGGCAGCTCAGGCGACGCGGAGCAACGCCGGGAACAAGCCTGCCATGCAGGCTCCGGGGCGGGCCAAGCGAGCCCCGCGGGCTGAATACCCGCTGCGCTTATGCAGGAGTCGGCCGCGCGGCGGCGCTGTCAGAGAGGCAGCTGACCGGCCCCGAACCCTGGATAACTACCGCTTTATGCAGACGCTGCGCGGGCGCCGTGCTGCGGTGCGCGGGTGGGGTGGCGGCCGATGGGCCCCAAACCCTGGATAACTGTCGGTTTATGTAGGCGGCGGGCGAGCGCCGTGCGGCTATGCGCGGGAGGGGAGGGCTGCGGCAGCGGGCGGGGCGGGCCGGGCGGGGCGGCGGCGGCACCACCATGTCGGAGGCGGCGGTGGCGGACACCCGGCGCCTCAACGCGAAGCCGCAGGACCTCACGGACGCGTACGGGCCGCCCAGCAACTTCCTCGAGATCGACATCTTCAACCCACAGACCGTGGGCATGGGCCGCGCCAGATACACTAGCTACGAGCTCCGCATGCGGGTGCGGCCCCCGTCGGGCCTGCGGGGCTGGGCTGCCCGGTGTGCGGGTGTGCGGCCCGGGGAGGGGCGGCAGCGCTCGGGACGCGGTGGCCGAGGGAAGGCGGACGGGTAGGGCCGCGGTGGTGCCGCTGTTCAGCAGCGGGGAGCGGAGGAGGCGAAGCCCCGGGCAGTGCTGGGCTGGGGCGCTCCGGTGCTCAAGGTCAGAGCTGATGGGTTCGCCGGGGCGCTCGGCATCCAGCGGGGGCTGGTGCGGACAGGGACAGGGACGTGCTGCCTCAGCAGGCTCCTGCGGCCGTCCCCTCCCTAGAGCCCCGCTGGGTGGTTGCTGAGCAGGGCATGGCTGCACGTAGCTGGTTATCTCGAGCAGGGGAGAGCTGGGTAGCAGTATCTTGGGACCTGCTCAAACTGCAGGCTGGCTGCTTTACCAAGAGCCCATGACCCAGGAGTGTGCATAGCAGGCTGAGCAGGGTTCTCTTCCCTGGGCCTTAAACGAGCTGAACTGGGAACCCCTTCACAGCTCTGTGTCTGATAGATGGGGAAAGTAAAATTAAGCTTCCCATAAAACAAGCTCCCTTCAGTATGTGTTGTGATGCTGGTTTGACTTGCTTATAGCGTGATTTAACTGCTCAGTCTCCACTGCCTTTCAGAAGAATTGGTGTTTGTTTTTTTCTGCTCCGGTGCTTGGCTCCCATCAGCCTGCAGATGGCAATGGGAACCTCTTAGTCCCACTGAAACCAGCGGAGATGCTCTGAAAGCAGCTGGGTTTATTTCACAGAAAACACCTAAGAAAACAGTTTATTTCATGTAAGAAAACAGTTAATCATGTTGCAGTAATATATGAGTGCTGCCCATCAGAAGGTTTTGCTACTTCAGTTCCAGGAATGATTCAGGCTGTGTTGATGGGGTAAAGGTGAAGTTAATGCAGCTGTCAGTTGTTGGACTCCAGTGGCAGGGGAAAAAGGGGAGGAATTGCTGCACATTTCTCCAGTGACACAAGATGGGCATGAAAAGCCTGTTGGGGTAGGTGATCTGTTTTGGGAGAAACTGTAGATGAGGTCTGGCCTTGAACAGTTGTTGGGGCAAGATTTCCTTTGGTGGTTCTTCAGTGGAGATGCCAGTGTCAGGTCAGATGTTCTTTTGCTCTGCAGGCTGCTGCGAAGCTCTCTTGTAGATCACTTAAAAATGGAGTAAACTTGGGCGGGGGGGGAATCATTCTCCTAACAATCATATTGTCAGCACTGGTTCCCAGTGTGTGCCCCTGGGAAGGGGGCATGTTCCTGAAATAGTCAGTCAAGGGAGAGGGAATGGCTAGCACTGAGTAGAATGGCTTGCTTGGATCTGAAGGGTTTTGGGGTTTGTGCTGTCCTGGATAAGGAAGCTGAGTGTTCCCATCATGCCTCCTTCTCAGGGGGTTTGATTTTCTCATTGCAGCTTCAGGTTTCAGTTACATGTTGAAATATTGTGTGGCTTCCAGAGCAACCTGCAAATGAACTGCTTTGCTTTTTTACAGACAAACCTCCCCATCTTCAAATTGAAGGAGTCATGTGTGAGGAGACGATACAGTGACTTTGAGTGGCTGAAGAATGAGCTGGAACGAGACAGTAAGGTGAGGCCTGGCTCAGACCTCCCTATTCCTTAAGCCAGGACATGGGAACAGTTGCAGGAATAATCTTGAGATGCCCAGAAGTGAGGTTGTGATGGTGGGTGTTGCACCTCAGACACTTAAATCCAGGGGTTAAATTGAGATTCCTTTACTCTGGTTTGGTGCAAGGAGAAATCCCAACCAGATATTCTCAAGAGGTCACAAATGCACAAAAGTTTACTGGAAAAAATAAAGGAAATTAAGGAATTTTGGCCAAGGAGTAAATACACTTACAAAACACTTACTATAACATTAGTTAGAATTAATTTAGTATTAACTTAGCATAAACTTATCTCATTTAACTTAGAAACCTTTAAAACCTTAAGATGCTATGTTACCCAAAAAGTTCCATGAAAAGAGAATTAGAAGGAGAAGAAAGAGAGAGACAGAAAAGGTACAGAAAAACACACATAGAGCTACCAACTCCTCGGGTTCCAGCGTCGGCAAGATGAAAACTCCTGGAGAAGGCAGGGTCCAGACAAGTAGGTCCCTTATGGGGGCTTTCAAGCCCCAGGGCCTTTGTGGCCCTCTAGACTCCCCCCTCCTCCCCCCCAAGTGACTTCTGGTCACTTGGCTACTCAGGGGCTGGGTTAGCACTGCCCATGGGTGTGTGATTGATGAACAGCTCTGCCAGGGCTGGGATGCTGGCTCTGGGTTGGGGGGTGGAGCATTTCACTGTCTCGCCTTCGCAAGACCTGATCTGCCCCTCCCATGAAATACACACAGGCATTTGCCAAGCATCCCAAAATGTTTCGAGACATGCAACTTATCCAGTCTCTGACAGTGGGCACCTTCTGGGGCTCTGTCCATGTGATGGCACTGGAGATGAGCATCAAACAGCAAAGGATATCTGCTTGCAGGTGGCCATTCTGCTCACGGGCTGATTCTGTGCTTTCAGATTGTAGTGCCACCGCTGCCTGGAAAAGCTTTGAAACGACAGCTTCCCTTCCGGGGAGATGAAGGCATCTTTGAGGAGTCTTTCATCGAGGAGCGGAGACAGGGCCTAGAACAGTTTATTAACAAGTAAGCTTGATGTCCTGGCTTTGCTGTTTACTGTGTGCTGCTTCTTTAGCTGTTCCTGGGCTGTGGGTTGACTGTGAGAAAGTCCTGCATCTTGACCTGCTGCTGGCAGGTGCCAGTGCTGGAGGGTGGTGGCTGCAGCCACGTAATGAAACTGGAACTGGAGCAAGTCCTGCCCTGAGTGAGTGGGGGTTGTGCTTTGTGCTCTCTCCTGAGAGTGTAGTAAGTATTAGCAGAACAGCTGTGCTACAGGGACTCACCAACACAGCACTGTTGGTTCAGAGCGTGACATGGAAGGGAACAGCCTGTGCCCAAGCAGCTCTTACTGGTCCTGTTGCAGACTGATGCATGACCTTGGGCTGAGCGCGGTGTGCTGCGCTGGCTGCCTGACTCCCTCCTACAGACATCAGAGGCGTGGGGGTCTTGGAGGCAGCTGTGCTAACCTCCATGTATGATTTTCTTCCAGAATTGCTGGACACCCACTGGCACAGAATGAGCGCTGCTTACATATGTTCCTGCAAGAGGAGACTATTGATAGGAATTACGTCCCAGGGAAAGTGCGCCAGTAGGAGCACCTGGCACTGTCTTCCTCCATTCCACCCTCCCTCCTGCAAAAATGACATTTATTTTTACACTAAATCTGTCTTCTCTGAACCAGCTTTTCCTCTCTTGAACCTCCCAGTTTGTTCAGTATTTTCCTCTTTTTTAACTGGCAGCAGTTTGTTCTACTGGGCTGTGGTCATGGCCTAAAGGTGTGAAGATTTATGCAAGTGAGTGCGTTGTCCCGCGTCTAGGGGCAGATGTGGATAGGTGTGGAGCAGGAACTTGCTAATGGTGTTCTGGTGTAGGAGCTGCCTCTCTCCCTGTACAGGAAGGTATGAGATGACCTTCACTCCCCTGTCTGTGCAGCCCCAAGCATCTCTGCAGGAGACTTTGAAGAATAGCAGTTGTCATGTTGGTCAGTGATTATATCAGGTATTAGAGTTTTAGTAAGGTTTATCCAAACCAGTGAGTAGGTGCCTGGGTGTGTCAGTCTCTCATCCACCCCATTCACCCTGCATGAAACCCCCATTCTTCACTGTCTGGAAGTGCTGAGACCCAACACCTACTCAAACCCCGCTATCAGCCTCCTGCATTACAGACCTGTTTGGTGTATTTGTGCCCCCTCCTTTCTAAGGTGCTGCTGGCAGCTCGAGGGGTTTCCATCCCATGTGCTCTCATGATGCTCTGTGTGGGCCATTTGGCACGTGGAAGATGGGGTAGTCTGGGCTGTAGCCATGTGTGCTGGGATGCATTGGCCCAGAGTTTAAGAAACACCACAGCCTGCCCTGCCATGGGCCATGTGTGCTGGTGTTGCCTGCAGCACCCTGCTCGGCTGAGCCTGGTGACCTTATCTGGGGCCCTGGCTGCTGGGAGGAGCAGACGGTCTGGCTGAGGAGGAGCAAGAGAAAGATGGTGGGAGCAGTTGTAGGATACATCCATGATGGCTGCCACAGGAGGAGTCCAGCAGTGGGGCCCAGATTGAAGCCACCGCTCCAGAAAAGGACAGCAGAAAATGGTCAGTCAGTCTTAGGTTAGACATTTTCTTAAAGAGCAGGAGAAGTAGCAATGGCTCTTTGTGTGTTCTTCCCTGTTCTGCAGTGAGCTGGGCAGTCACTTGAAGTGAGAACGCACGACTGGTCAGGGAAGTGTTCAGAGCTTGAGGGGACAATGAGGCTGTGACTTGCTGCAGCAGAAATGTCCTTTGGAGGCTCCCGCAGCTGCCACAGCTGTGATGAGTGAGGTTGGGCCTCAGTTCGGGGGCTCCTCGGATCAAGGCTGGCTGGTTTATAAGTGTGGTCACTTTGTTGTGGCACAGCCGAGCCTTTCTTGGAGCACGGGCCTGCAGTGGATGCCCTCCTGTTCCTGCCAGACACGTTCCCCGAGGCCTTCCCAACGTCTCCTCTGTTTTCTGGTGAGGAACTGGCACTGCTGGGCGAGAGGTGGCTCTTGGGGGAAAGTCGCTGAAAGCGCGAGGGAACTGCTCCGGGGGCTGGCTCAGCCCGGAAAGGGCCGTGGGGCAGCGTGGAGCCTGGTGCCGGTGGGGGCGGCCGTGGCCTCGGAGGGGCTCGGTCCCCGCCTCCTGCTGCCGCCGGTCGCGCTCGGGGCGGTTCCTTCTTCTGCCCTGCGCGGGGCTGCCATCCATCCAGCTGTCTGCACCCTGTCCAGTGTAACGTCCCGGTGCCGTTCGCATTAAACCACTGTGAAGCCAATTGTCTGCCTGGTTCTGGGGGCTACCGGCACGGGGGAACAGCCGGGAGAGAGGGGGAGGGAGAGCTGCCGGGAGAGAGCGGACACCGGCGGGGCGGGGCGGGGGCCGGGAAAGGACGGACACGAGCGGGGCGGGAGAACGGCCGGAACAGAGCGGGCACCGGCGGGGCGGAGGCAGGCGGGGCTCCCTGGTTTTCCCTGGTTCTCCCCGGCGGTGCCGAGGCGCGATGTGGCGGCCGGAGCCGCAGGCCGGCTCCGGCTCGCCGGGCTGCCCTGACCTGCTGCAGCACGTCCAGGCGCTGCGCTCGCCGCCCTCCCCGCTTTACCTCAGCTTCTTCGAGGAGGAGTGTCGCGCCATCGCCGCCCGCTTGCGCCTCGGGTCGGCCGCGGAGCCCTCGCCGGGCCCGAGGGAGGTCAGCGCGCTGCAGCCCGAGCCCGCCGGACCCGTCACCTCCACGCCGCTGTCCGGCCCGAGCCACGGGCGGGTTCTGGACTTGAGCGCGGGCGACTGCGAGGCCGCTGCTGCTCCTAGCCCGGGCCCGGCCCGAAAGCAGCTCGGGTGCCTCCCGCAGCCCACGGCCACTGGTGGCCCCGGCGGCTGCCCCGCTCGCCCTCCCGTCCAGTCCCGGCGGGCGCGGCGCGGTGCCGGACAGGCCTTCGGCGGCCTCCCCGGCAGTCCTGGCCGCACCCCGGGCCGCGGCCGCTCCCGGCTCGCTCTCCCCCGCGCACGGGCCTCGCTGGGGCTGCAGCTCCCCGCGGCCGGCACGGGGCGCGGCGCCTGGGAAACGCGGCTCCTCCAGCCCCCAGGTAAGCGGGGCCGCTGCGGGGAGCCCGGCGCGGCCACCGCCCGCCCGGCGCTGCAGAACCCTCTCTCTTCCCCCAGGGACCAGGCCGAAGCTGACGTCTCCTGCCAGGACCAGGCTTCAGCATGCCAGCGGGGCTTCGCAGCAGGCACAGCCTTCCAAGCTTCCCACACCCGCCCCCCGGGACAGAGAGCTGAAAAGTAATTCTGCACCTGCCAGTTGCTTCAGGCGAAGCAGGGAAGCGCGTAGGTTAGGGTGCTGCATCTAGAAGGGAGAAGGGGAAGGGCTTGAGCTGCAGCCTGGCTGGGGAGAGAACACGGGGAGTGGGGAGTCCATGGCAGCGGCACAGGTAGGAGCCTAGGAAATAGTCTTATACCCCAAGGGATGTGTTAACACTGACCTCCCCCCAGTGTAGGCTGGCAGCCTGTTGGCTTTGGAGCCTTCACTTCATGGCATTGTGGGGTCACGGGGTACTGGTGCCTGTAGCCCTGGGGCAGGCAGCCTGGCTGAGCCCCGGGCTGCGTAAGGAGGGTGCGATGGAGCTGCTTGGGAATAGCAGCCTCTGTGCTCACTGTCCACTACAGCTGCTGTCAAGGCTGGGAGTCGTAAACAGCCGTCTTCAAGGCTCTCTGCAGCAATTGCTACCGTGGCTTCCCGTTCCTCGCCGCGGCCTCCGGGAAAAGTGGTTTCGTCCAAGCGTTTTTGCCTCAGTAAAGGTGAGCCTTAGCAGAAGCCTCAGAGGCTGCAGAGTCATGAGAGAGGGGAGCTGCTGCCATGGGAAGAACATTCAGGTCTTGGCTGCAGGGTCAAAACTGATCCTGGCAAAAGGACTGAGGGGGGACTGCATGTGCTTGGGTTCAGAGGAGGGGAGGTGAAGGCCTTCCCTCTTTTGCTGGAGAGGCATCCAGCAAAGAGCCTGAACAAATTCTCAAGCTCATTCATAGGAGAGGGAGTGGCCGTGGTCAGTTAGGGAGCTCTCTTAGCAGGAGTTGATGCTCTTTATTTTCCTTTCCTGGGTCTCGCTTAGGATCAACTATGCAGGAGCTGGTGTGCAATAGGACCCAAGAGCTGAAGGAAAATGGTGAGAGCAAAGAAGGGTTGGTTGCAGCTGGAACTGTCTTGGGAACAGGTGAGCAGTATGGAGGTGTAGATTCTTGCCTTGTGTTGGGAGGAGTGTGGAGAAGCATGGGCAGCTGCTTGTTGGGCAGCGCTACTCCCCAGCTGAGCCCTGGTTGACCAGGAGTGCTGAGGGTGCTCCAGCCGGTGCTGCAGGCAGGGGGTGCTGCCTTCCCAGAAACTGCAGCTGGGTAGCCTGCGGTCCTGAGCTCTACAGAGAGAGGGGAAGTGAGGAGGCTGTCCCCACTCTGCTGGGACAGCCCTGTCCTATCCTGCCCGGGGCAGCTGCCTGCCCTCCCTGTGAGAGCAGACTTCTAGCAGGAGGCCAGAGCTGCTGGGAGTGAGGCCACGCAGGAACACTTTCACAAAGCACCCGTACAGGCCAAGCCAGCACCAACTGTTGGGCTGCAAGTGCTGGGAGGCTTTCTGACTCTCTTGGACAGGTTCTGCCCTTCCCTGGTCTGGAGCAGCTCTGAGGCCAGGTTGAAAAGCAGCCGAGGATGGCAGGTTTCTAGTGCTGACACCTCTCTTCACAGGTAAGACTGACCAGACGTGGGTGTGTGCGGAGTCCTCTTTGTCCCATGAGTTGGCCCCTGGCCTGACTTCAGGGTGTGAAGATGCAGTTCCTGCTGAGCAGGTAAGAGCCAGCTGTTTTCTGCCACCATAGAGCACTGTTCAGCCTCTGGCTTGGGCCAGCTATGCCAGAGGTGGGAGATGATCAGACCTGGAGCTGCCAGTTTCCTGGCTGGCACCTGAGCTGTTTTAGCCTTTCCCTGGGGTTTATACAAGACCATGTGCATTTTTTTCATGGCTTTACCACCTCTCCATGCTCAGGGGACTGCAAGCTTCTGTCCAGTTAGATTTTCTAAGGGCCTTTTGAAACATGCGAACCTTCTGTGGCTTGCATCGTCACTTTTATATGTCCTGACATGTAGGACATAGCCCCAGGATGGAGTGAGCAGAGCCTGCAGCAAGATGAAGCTCCAAGTTAGGAAATCTTCTACCTGAAAAATAAACTTGTGCAGTTTTCGGGCTCTTCACTCTGTGGCTGCAGCCAGCCAAAGGCATTCTTGTTTCCCATGGGTGCTGGCAGATGCTTGCTACAGTGGCTCCTTCACCAAGCACTGCTGCTGTGATGGATGTGCCCTGGCAGTGGCCCCCAGGGTGCTGGGCTTGGAGTGTTGCATGGGCTGCAGTGCTCTTCCAAAGGATGGGCTGTGCTGCAGTGGGGGTGACCAATCCCTGCATCACACTTACACCCTGCTCTTTCCAGTCTGCAGGTGATCCGCTGTCCCGGGAACTGGAGCATGTGAAGAAAGAGCTGGCGCGAGTGAAGGGTGAGCTTGGTACGTGGAGCTGGCTGTTCTGAGGACTGCAGGACACCTGCAATCCAGGTGACATTCCCTGTGCTTGTACCTGGAGCCCAGGGCCTGCAGCTCCATGGGAATGGGGCTGGCTTCTTGTTTAGGGGGTAGAGCAGGATATCAGCTGCTGCCCTGGAGAGTCTGGGGGTGAGGTATTTAGGATGGGCTGAGCACGCACCTTCTTGCCTCCTATCTGCAGCTGACAAGACTGCCCAGTGTGAAGCCTATCAGCAGACAATCTTCTCCTTGCAGGCTCAGCTCAGAGCAGCAGGTATGTTCCCTCACTGTGGTGAGCCCTCACCTCTGAGCAGGCTGCAGGGAGGCTCCAGTGATCCCTTGCTGCTATAACTGAGGGCTGCCAGGTGGAAGGGATACAGCTCATGGCATTTCCCAGGGGTCAGGTGCTGAGTGCCAGAAGCACTACTGCTTTGATGTTGCTGTTGCTTCCTAGGAATCTGTCTGAAAGATGGAGCAGTGTTCGATAGTGGTGACCTGGGGAGAGACTGACAGCTGAGACATGGGGACAGACAACAGCCATTGTCCAGCTGCATGAGCCTCTGGGCCAGTGATATATGTGGAGCTCTTGAATGAATTAATTTTCTAACTCCTTGTATTTAAAATAAAAGTGTCTTTTGCAGTGGTGCTTGCTGTCTGCTTGAGTAGAGGTAGTGCCCAGTGCTGCCCACTGATCTCCAAAGTACTGGGCAATCAGGGCAGGTCTGTTCTTGGCTGTGGCTGGTTTTGCTCAGCCAGAGACTTGAGGTCTCTTACAAGGAGGAGCTGGGTGCTGGTGGATGGATGAACAGTGTGGCTCTGGGGAAGCATTTCTGGTGCTTCCAGGTGGGATGCTTGGATGTGAGGTGGTGATGGGCAGCTGTAGAGACAGGTTTCTTCCTTAGACCACCTTCACACTGGATGTGGGAAAAGGCAATGCTGGCTGATGGCACATTAGGCTTCTGTAGCCTTTGGCTATTAATGACTGTTTTAATATTGGTGACTGGGGGCAGGTGGTGGGGAAGCAGCACTTGGGACTCAGTCCCTCACTGTTCCTGCATGCTGGCGCTGGGAGCCCTGCTGCACTGCCTTCTCTCTGCGGTAGGTTGATGCAGGCACCTTCTTCCACTGCCTTGTGTCTGGGTGAGGCACTGGAGAGTCCTGCTGTTTGGTGCTGGCAGTGCCCTGAGGTTGGGCTGGGAAGGCTGGCCTGTTTTTGCTCCTCTGTTATTTCTGGGTGGTGTTCCTGACTGCCTTGGAATGCACATTCACAGGCAGCCCACACCCGTTCCTGGGGCAGCTGCCCTAGACTGTGTGCTGGGGTGGCTGCACAGGGAAGCTCTGTGCCCTGCTTTGCACTTGGTTGCTGGGGCAGCTCCAGTGCCAGCACAATCCACAGCAGAGAGCCCTAACATGGTCTGTGAGGGCTTCCCTGTACATGCATGGTGAAGGTAACTACTTGGTGCAGGTACTAAGGGAACTGGCTAGAAAAGGTGCCCTGCTAGATTTATTATTTGTAAACAGGCACTCGTGGGTGAAGCTGGACTCGATGGTCTTTATGGGTCCCTTCCAATCTGAAGTAGTGCTTCAGTTGTGGAAGGTGGTGGGGGCATCCAAGGACTGATGTGGATCTGTTTCTTCAGGGCTTCTGGCCCCCTTTATGGGCAGGAGCCATCTCCTACCCTCCTTTGATGCTGGCTACATGTGCCTTGCCACTGTTTGCCTTCCTGCCGCTCTTGTTGGGACGTGCACTTGGCTCATTCTGTGCCTCAGCCTGCTCCCAGCCCTTGGCCTGTGCTGCTGGATCAGGGCCCTGAAAGGGAGTGGAGAGCACTAAGACTGGGAGGTGAGGATGGGACACTGGGAAGACACATATGGAGCTGCATGTGAGGTCAGGGAGCTGGAGACATGTTCTGGTGTCCTGGTGCTGCTCTCTTTGGGACACTGCTTCCCAACGCCTGATGTTGCAAGGAGGTTTCTGGTAATAGGCAAATCATGTCATATGCCCCCTCACTGTTTTGGGTACCCTGTATCTGCTTATCTGGGACAGGGTGACCCTGCTGTGCCTGTGGTGCTGCCTACCCTGTCCGAGAACACCCTTGGCAATGGTGCTGCCCAGCTGGCTCCTTGCCTTACAGCTGACAGCCCTGGAAGGAGAGGGAAGTTGAGTAGTAACAGCCATGCTGCCTGCCGCCTGCATCCTGACCTTACATCTTCGTGGGGTCAGGGTAGGGGCGTTGCATAACCGCAGTTCGCCGATTCTGGGAAGCGGGGGCAGAGCCTTCGTCACTGCCTGTTAGAAGCATGAGTTGGTGTTTCTGTCACCGAATCTCCCCAGCGTGTGCCCCCCCTCCGGGGGGGGTAGCTGCCTAGCGCTCCTACCTGCTGTGCTCCCCTCCGCTCCGCAGGCAACCCGAAAGCCTTTTGCCTCGATGGTGGCGCCAGAGCAGGGTGTTGCCAGTGATGCCGGCGAGGGGCTGGCTCACCTCGCTGTGCGCTGCCACTTTGAATGGGCCCTCACGACACGCGAGCACTGGATTGCATCAGGCGCGGCCTGCTCAGACACGGGTGCCAGCCTGCGTGCTGGAGACGAGGGTGCTGGCCCCCGCCTCTCTCCTGGCTGCCGAACGGCTCTCTCAAGACTGGCGTTTCCCATGACTTAGGGCTGCCTGTTGCTCCCAGAACTGAGGAGGCTGTAGCGGAGCACACGCAGGTGAGGACAGAGTCGCCCTACACGCCCCGGTCTGAGCTCTGCTCGCAGCGCCCGCAGCAGGGCTGGCCTCACCTCCTCGCCTCGCTCGCAAGCCGGGGCGGGGCAAGGCCGGGACAGGCTCTGTCCCCATGGCGCATCTGGACTCGGGGGACCCTCAGCCACCCCCTCCGTGGCCTTTCCCGAGGGAGCAAGGTGTTTTGCCGTGTCTCGGAGTTGCCACTCGCAGCAGCCGCAATCCCGGCTGGCCCCGGTGCCACTGGTTACTCGAATTTACCTTTTCTAAGAACAGCGGCGGAACCCGGCATTGGTGCGGCTGGGAGAGGGCGGGCTCCCTACTCGTCATTTCGCGCTCGTCTGTTCCCGCTCTCCCGCCCCTGGCCGGGGGCGGTTCTAGATGGGGAGAACGTATATTTCCGCCTCCTATACGCAGTACTCCATCGCCGCGCGAGTCCCTCTCCACGCTCTCGGCGGCGGCGGCGGCGAACAGAACTGAGTTCACCTGAAGGGAGTCGCACCGGAGCCAGCCGAGCCCTACCGAGACTGCTGGTGAGTGGTGGTGGGCGCTGCCGCCGGACCGGCAGGGTTTGGCGCAACCGGTGGCGCGGTTGCATCAGCTGCCTCTCGCCAGCACGTGGCCGCGGCTCCCCGCTCGGCTTGTGCCATAACCCAGGGCACCGCCGCACTCCCCGGCGGGACGGCGCCTGGCTGGCGCTCCTCGGGACCGGAGATGCCCCCGCGGGGGCTGGGGTGGAGGTCCCGAGCTAACGGCGTCCGGCGCCTACCCCGGGTCACGGCGGGATCCGATGGCTGCCGGGTTGCCGTGGGCACTGGCGTGGGGCGGGAGAGTCCAGCTGCCGCCAGGCACGCTGCTTCTAGTATTCCGCTGGGGAGCCGGAGTCGGGTACTGGAAATCCTTGGAACAATTGAGCAGCGCAGCTAGGCTCGTCCAGGTAGTCGTTGAGGGGGGGTGCAAGTGCTGGGGGCTTGTTCCCTTGAAACCTGGCCCAGAGGCTGCCTGGACTGGGACCACTCCTTGGGGCCAAGGCCGAATGTGACACGTGCTAGCTCGAGAGGAGGTTTATCAAGAAGCAGGATGGTTTGTTGGTTATGGGAAAGCAGCCGGGTTCGTGGCTGCCACTGTGATCCTGATAATCCTGCTTTATGGAAAAGAGTCACAAAGTTATCCTTGTGTATTTATGCTGATCTATGTAGTGTGGTGTGCTGTCCTGGGCACGTGGAATGGAGTGTGCTGCCTTTCCCAATGAAGGGAGAAGCCAGCAGGGAGAGGACACTGGTGGGTGGGTGCTTCAGGGCAGAGGTGCCAGCCACCGCCATGGGCATTGGGAGCCCCTTTCCTTGCTGCTCCTCTGTGCTAGATGCCTGCTTCACAGGTTGCTCATCTTCAGAGCTTTTTGGGGAATAGGTGGCTGCTGTGAGCAAATGGATTAGGGATGTCACACATTCAGGGTGATTACAGTCTGCAGAGCTTGCAGATTGCTCAGCAAGCACTGTTAGCAGGCAAAGGGTTTGCACCAGGGGTCCGTGCCGTGGTGTTTGTCTGGTTATGCATCCCTATAGAGAAGGTGGTGCAGATACTGAAAGCAAAACAGGACTCTGCATCCAGTGAGTCAGCCTGCTGCAATCCTGTGCCCCAGTGCTGCTGTGCATACCCATGTGTCATGCTGGAGGGATGTGCATAGCAGTCAAGTTTGGGCTGAAGGGGTTCCAAATTGCCAAGCCTGGGAAACAGTGGGCAAGCTCTGGGACATGCCTATGGGCTCCATGGTTGAGACCACAAAGGGCTTGAGCAATGACCATTTCCCACCATGGACCGACTGGGTTCATCCCTGGCTCACTGTCCTGGTGCAGAGGCTGTGCAGGCAGGGTATGTGCAGCCCCACAGTGCCTTGGAGGGTGCCACAACTGCGGTCTCTGGCCAACCGGTGTGGCAGGGGTGTGGTGCCGATGGGTGAGCTGGGAGCAGCCTCCTGTGGGCATCATTGCCTGCATTTCCCCTTGCAGTGTCAGTCCTGCTGCCTGAAGGACACTGAGCTTCACATTTCTCTTCTCTTGCAGGGCTTTTGGCCATCTGAGCTTCACCAAGGAGAGGGCAAGATGTTGGGGGAAAAAATGACCAGTTTTGGGAAGAAGCTGATCCGCCGGCGCATGGTGGACCTGAGCTCCAATGACACACATTTTGCTCGCTGCCTCACCACATTGGACCTTGTATCTCTTGGTGTGGGCAGCACGCTAGGGGCTGGTGTGTATGTGCTGGCCGGGGAGGTAGCCAAGGAGATGGCTGGTCCCTCAATCATCCTCTGCTTCCTGGTGGCTGCTTTCTCATCAGTACTGGCTGGACTCTGCTATGCAGAGTTTGGGGCCCGTGTCCCCAAGGCCGGCTCTGCCTACCTCTACAGCTACGTTACTGTTGGTGAGATCTGGGCTTTTATAGCCGGGTGGAACCTCATTCTCTCCTATGTCATAGGTACGAGGCCAGGCAGCATGGGGGGTTTCTGGGGGCAGCGTGCAGTGCTGTGGGGGCAGGGTGTGGCATGGGATCAGCAGGGAGGTGGGCGCTCAGGTGTGGGTGGCTGGTGCCAGTCTGCCCTGGGCTTGGACTAATGCACAGATCTGCCATCGACCAGGTACGGCCAGTGTGGCTCGAGCCTGGAGTGCAGCATTTGACAACATCATTGGCAACCACATCTCCACCTTCTTCGCCAACAAGACCACAATGCACCTGCCAGGAGTGCTGGCTGAGCGTCCAGACTTCTTTGCTGTAATCCTGATTTTGCTGCTTACTTGTGAGTGTGCAGGAGGGGCTCTATGGTACCATGGGTGATAGCATGGGAGCCTGATGGGTCCCCACTCACCTGTGTTGTCCCCACAGTATTGCTGGCCTTTGGTGTCAGCGAATCTGCCCTCGTGAACAAAATCTTCACGGCGGTGAACCTGTTGGTGCTGAGCTTTGTCATCATTGCTGGCTTCATCAAGGGAGACATCAAGAACTGGCAGCTTTCAGAGAACTGTGTCAACTGCTCGCAGTCAGACTCACCAGATGACATGTAAGTAGAGCAACAGTGCCAGGCCAGGGTCTGGCAGAGGGCAGGCATAGGCCTTGCTGTCCCTGCACCCTATGGCAACTGCTCTCCTCCCTTTTTTCCAGGAAAAAAGCTTTTGGCTCTGGTGGGTTTTTCCCCTTTGGACTGGAAGGGACCCTGACTGGTGCTGCCACCTGTTTCTATGCCTTCGTGGGCTTTGACTGCATTGCCACCACAGGTACTGCCTTGGGTGAGGGTGGTGTGGGCATCTCCCCTGCACAGCCAGCAGCCGGCTGGGAGCTGATGGGGAGGATGCTTCGTGGTGTGGGAAAACAGCTGTTCTCACCTCTCCTGGGAGGTTTCCCTGTGGAGTCTGTGTCTTCCGCTGGGCCAGACAAAAGGGCTCAGAGCCTGCCCTGCTGCAGGAGAAGTGGCTCATTATACCAGCATGGTGGGAGCAGGGCTGCACCCTGCCTGTGCAGGCAGCTCCCGGAGCAGCAGGGAGCCTTTTGACTGCTGAGTCGAGGCTGTGACAGTGGGAATTGCTGGTGCCTCCTAGTTATTTCCCAGCCTCAAGCAGCCTTTTTCTAAATGACTGAGTTCATGCAAAACTGCTGCTTCCTGGAGCACAGGCAGTTCTCTGAATTTCCTCTCATTACCCCAGAAATCTACTTAGTGGGTGGCTGGTACAGGCTGTTCTGCCTGACCTCCCTGCCTTGGCCACCCTGCCCCCAGGGGCTGCCCAGCAGCTTCCTCCTTTCCTGCTGCCAAGCCCCTTGCTGGGAGCGTGGTGCAGCACACCTTTGCAAAACCGAGGTGCACAGAGGACCTCCATTCAACAAGCTCTGTAGGGAGAGGGAGCTGCCAGTCGGGGGGAAGGGCTGGCATGGCAAGAGGGGCTGTAAGCCCAGGCAGCTTCATCCCTTCTGCCGGTGCAGCAGCATGGCCAGGAACCCCTCCACTCCCAACAGCCCCTGTTTGCTGCTCCCCAGTCCTGTGCTGCCATGGAAAGTCCCTACTCTGGCTCATCCCCTGGGGGTACTTGCCCTATGCTGTGTGGTGGAGTGGGGCACATGTGGCTTCTTGTGTCTGCACAGGGGAGGAAGCCAGGAACCCACAGCGCTCGATCCCCATTGGCATCATTGCGTCCCTCTTCATCTGCTTTGTGTTTTATTGCGGGGTCTCTGCATCCCTGACTCTCATGGTGCCCTACTTCCTCCTGGACAAGAACAGCCCTCTGCCTGAGGCCTTCAAGGCGGTAGGCTGGGAGCCCGCCCGCTACGCCGTTGCTGTTGGGTCACTCTGTGCCCTCTCCACCAGGTAGGACTGGCTCTATTGCTGGCACTGCTTGGCACAGCACAGGGACCAGCAGCATTCATCCCGGCTGGGCTGGGGATTTGCTCTCTCCAGCTGCTATCCTGCTCCTGGCACAGAGCCGGTCCCTTCCCCTTCTGGGTGGTAGATGTGGACAGCTTGCCTAATCTCTCTCCATGGCAGCTTGCTGGGCTCCATGTTTCCCATGCCCCGAGTGATCCATGCCATGGCAGAGGACGGGCTGCTCTTCAGGTTCCTCTCCCAGATCCACGGTCGCACAAAGACCCCTCTGATAGCCACCATCATCTCAGGGTTCTTTGCAGGTAAAGTTCCTGGCCACTTCCTCACACCCAGCCCTATGGTGGTGTGGAGCTGTGCTCATGCTGTGTGTCCTCATTGCAGCGGTGTTGGCCTTCCTGCTTGACCTGAAGGACCTGGTGGACCTCATGTCGATCGGCACACTGCTGGCCTACTCCCTGGTGGCGGTGTGCGTGCTCATCCTCCGGTAGGTGACTCCTCGTGTTTGGTGGTGACCAGGGTGGATGTTCCTTGTGTCGTCCTGGGGGCTTGTAGCCACAGCTTTTTTCCGGGGGCATGCAGCCTGGGGAAGTGTCAAGCCCTCAAGATGGAGGCTGCTGACCAGAGCCTGTGTGTGTCTCTGGGCATATCTTTGGAGCGGCTGTCGTGGGGTCGCTGCTGGAGCAGCAGGGATATGAGGGTGCTGCCCACTGTTCCCTTGGGCTAGGAAGTTCCTTGGGCTCTGCTGCAAGCTTGTCTTACCTGCTCAGGTACCAGCCCAGACAGCCGAACTCCCCGCAGGCCATGGAAATGCTGGAGCTGAATGGGAACGAGGAGGAGAGAGTGACCATGAACCCGACCATCACTGCTGCCAGTGCCCAGCACAAAGAGACGTTTTCCCTGGCGATGCTGTTCAACCCACCTGGGGATGCCCCCACTGTGCTCTCAGGGCGCATTGTTTATTTCTGTGTGGCGGTCATTGGTGAGTGAGAGGGAACTGGTGGCTGAGGTCCACTCCTGCCAGGGGCTGGAGTGTTTTGGCACATCTCTGCAGAGCTGGGAAGGGATGGAGAGAATGCCAGGCAGAGGAGAGGAGCCAGGCAGCACAGGTTGCCAGCCGCTGTTGGCAGTGCCAGCAGGCTCTGAATCCTGAACAGGGTGCCAGGTGCGGGGTACAGCTGTGGTTTGGGGTGCACAGACGTTGTTGGAGGACATGGGTGCTGAGCCAGGGATGTGCAGGTGGCCATGGGAGATCCCTGTGATAAGCCTGACCCATGCTGGCCACCAGCAAGGGCAGTACCCAGCCCCTTGAGAGTGCTTGGGCTCGGCCAGCGAGGTTTGATCTGTCTATCAATGGCTCCGTTGTACAGCCAGAATGGGGTGGCTCAGCCATGGTCTGGGTAAGTGTCAGAGCTGGGTCCAAGCCCAGCCATGTGCAGGCTCCCTGTAGCTTGCTGGTCTGGGAAGTGCCTCCAGCAAAGCACTTTCTGGAGGCTTTGGGATGGCTGTTAGAGACAGCTGGACCCAACCAAGAGGAGTGGGTGCCTCAGCCCAGCTGTTGGTGAGGCTCAGGACCCCAGGGAGGCCATGTGCTGTGCAGCCCCCTGACTACCTCCTCTCTTGCAGCCGCACTGATCACAGTCATCTGCGTGGTCCTGACCCTCAGTATGGCCGCGCTGAAGGATGCCAACGTGGGCTGTGTTATGGCTCTGGTGCTGCTCCTCGTGGCTCTGCTCATTCTCACCATCATCATTTGGAGGCAGCCGCAGAGCAACGCCCGGTTAAACTTCAAAGTGAGTGCAGCCCCCTGCATCTTGGTGATGGACTCCGTCAGGACCTGGGCATTGCAGGGTGTGCCAGGGCTTGCTGCCAGGCAGTCACCAGGAAAGCCCAGGGCCCTGAAACCTGTCTCTCTGAGGTGCAATCCCCAGTGTGGAAGTGCCCGGGTGCTCTGGGCTGTGGCAGGGAGGTGGTCCCTCCGCTGGCTGGTAGCATCCTCGAGCCCAGCCTAGTTCCTCAAGGCACAGCTGACACAGCACTTCTTGTCCCTTGCAGGTACCTTTCCTACCACTCCTGCCAATCTTCAGCATCTTTATTAACATCCTGCTGATGGTACAGCTGAGTGCCGGCACCTGGGCGCGGTTTGCCGTCTGTACGGTTGGGGGTAGGTGTCATGCAGTGGGGAGTGCAGTGCCCACAGGTCTCTCCTGGGGGTCTGTTAGTGCTGACAGCCCAGCATTGCACATTTCATTATGGAAACTGTCCTGCAGGTTTTGTTATTTACTTCACCTACGGGATTTGGAACAGTGTGGAAGGGAAAAACGCAGAAGGAGCCTGTGCCGCAGTAGAAAAGCCTCTGCAGCAGCCTGGACTGGACCTCAGCCCTGGGGCTGCTGCAGTCTGAGGGGCTGAGCACCAGCACTCCATGGACCTCTTTGCCACTTCTGTTCAAGATCATGATCCACAGAGTACATGCATCCCCTCTCCTGTAGAGACTGAGTCCCACAGTGAAGTACTAAGGCCTGAACAACAGGCCCTGAGCCAAAGCTGACCTAGGATGAACATTGCGACCAAATGTATGTTTCTACTCATTAACGAGGTATTGTTATATATGTCTATTTATTGGCAAAACGTGTTCACCTTTCCATATCTAGAAACAGGATAAGGCCACATCTGGCCTAATTAGGAGGGTGTAGGATCAAGGACAACTCCCTTGGATCTTCCTTGAGCCCTGGCCAGGCTTTGGGAGAAGTCTAGCAGGAAAATGAAATTAGAAATTATGTCAGCTTGTTTGTTGAGCAGTGTAAAAACTGGGCCCCTGTCAGAGCAAAGTGGGGGAGCCTCGTGGCTGCAAAGGGGGAGGCACTGCAGGAGTTCCCAGTTCCAGGCGTGGTTCTCCAGTCCTTGGCTGGGACAGCTTCCCCCCACAGCTGATGCCTCTCGCACTTGGATGATTTATTTTATTGGGTAAGTGGTGATGTATCTTTCTTAATCACTGTGGGCATTCTCTCCTAGTAATGATTAGCATTGCTCAGCTTATCCCTTTGTAACTCTTTGCTAATGGTTAGGTGCATTGCTTAGCTTATCCTTTCGTGATTTTTTGCAGTTTTACATCATAGTAAATGCCACTGTTCCTTAAGTTGGTGTCTGTGTCTCTGACCCTACCCACCAGCAAAACAAAATTGGCATTATCAGCTGGGTCAGAACAAACTGTTGCTTTTTAAATCTAAATGTAAGAAATCAGTCCTGTCCAAAATTCCCAGATGAGAAGACCTTCCTTATAGTTCACTGGCCCTCAAGTGGGCTAAGGTTGGAGGACCATGTGAGCAATGGGGAAGTCAATTAAAAGAAGCTGAACTGCTGGATGTATTGAAATGCATCCAAAAATCACATACTGAGAAAGGAAAAGAACTTGTGGGTTTGGGAAGGCCAGGATGGATTTTGTTAACAGTATTTCACACAAAACACCAACAAAAGGAGCAGTTGTTGAAATGCACTAACATGGTGACAGATGTGAGAGTTGCAGAATCAAATTGTAATGCTAAAGTGCCAAAATAAGCCGCTTGCTGATAAGTTGGACAGTTACCAGACTGTAGCCGAGAAGGCTGCAGTTAGAGTAGCTGAGTATAAGGAAAGGAGGGGGGCAAGCAAATCACAAGGAAATGCATGGAGTGATTGCAGAGGCAGGTGGATCCCAATAAATGGAATGGAGATAGTTGGGATTCTGTGGATTCTGATGAGATTGGTTCCCCAGATGAATTTGTAGATGTGAGACCAGCATGGAGATGAAAGGTGGAATTAGATGCTAATGGTCAGCAGGTCAGGAGGGATACTCATAAAAGATTATACTCAGCATGAAGTAAATGAAATATTTGAACAGTTTAAGCAAAGATATGGGGAACCCCTCTTCGATGGTGTGCTTGCATGACCAGGGAGCATCAGGGATAACCCTAGACTCAGGGGGCTCTAAGCAGCTTTTAGTTTTGAGCTTGGATTCTTTTGTGCAGGATCCATTTCGGAATAAAATTCACGAGAGTAAATACCCTACAGAAAAGGATTGGCCAGGATCTGAAAGTCAGAGGTAAACTTTGCGATATTGTGTACCATGAGGTGCACGAGAACCTCTTGGGATTTTTTTATTTGTAGATAACGTTACTGAAAATGTAAGTAGTCACTCCAATACTTGTGCCTGTAACTTTATTACAATAATAGGATTTTAGTTATTTATTTTTAGTTTATATTTTTTAAATGAAGTTTTTTACCTCCTGTTACATCCTGTCAATTTTTGGAATCTAACTCTACCCTGATTCAAGACTTGCAGCCTACTCCCATTGCTATGAACTGGTAAAGGAGCTGTTACAGCACACAGACCTGAGGCACTTGCTGAAGCAAGCATAAGAGAATGGACAAAAGACTTTGATTGTCCATCATGGCATGGCAGAAATACATCGTGTGATGGAGCAGGCAAAGAAAGGCAGAGGACACTGATGGTGGGACAGTCTCTCTGGATGGGTGCCTACAGCTACCAGAATTCTCAACCAAGTGCTTCACCCTGTTGTCATTTTATTGATGCTAATCCTTTTGATTTTTGTTCTAATAATTGCATTGTATGTTAAGGTGTGGGTGATTATGAAACAATTAGCTTACCAACTACCTCCACTGATAGTAGACAATCCATGTGGTGCCAAAGCATGAAATATTCTCAAGCTCTATTTGGATATTGTGAAGCTTGAGTGACTATAGTCACAGGGTGTATTATGTGGGAAGATGACTGGGAACTCTGTGGACAGGGAACTGGGGGGTACAGTTAGAGGAAACTGAGGAGTTATAACAGTATGGAAATTATAGGGTATGTATTAATTACACTGTTCCTTAAGTTGGTGTCTGTGTCTCTGACCCTACCCACTGGCAAAACAGGACTACAGAGCTGGCTTCCCTTCCCCTCACATGGAAGTCCCCTGGCTGGATGGGAACACTGGTGGCCCAGGGTTGATCTCTGCCCTCCTCCAGTCCTGCAGAGGTGCAGTGACACCAGCACAGCCCTCCCACCATGAAAGTTGCTTTTCCTGTGCACAGGAGGCCCCAAGTGATGGTGCAGCTGTACTCCTTCCATCTGTCATGTGGCTGTGTTCACCACCTCCTCCCTGCTTTCCAGGTGTCAGACAGGTACATGGCAGCCATGGCTGGAGCTCTGCAGGAGGGCTCAGTATGACTTGTTCTGGTACTCGTGGCACTGCCAGCAGACTGGTGCTGCCCTGACCATGCTGTTTGGTGTAAACATCTTGCTCAAGTGTCTCTGAGATGTCCTCAGTGTTGCTATACTTGTGTCCAACCTCATCTGCCTTTCTATAATTTTAAAGCCAGTTTTTAAATCTATTAAATTAAAGGGTTTTTAAGTGCTTTTTTCTATTGGTCTTGCTGCATCTTGTGTTAATGCCCTGTGGTCATGGGCCCCAGGGCAGGGTCCTACAGGCCACTGGGCTGGGTGCCAGGCTGGTGCCAGTGCAGAGCTGCTTGGTCCCAGCCAGCTGTGCTGGGTGACATCCCTGCCCAAAACGTGCCAGATGGAGCCACCAGTCCTCGTGTGTCCCCTGGGACAGTGAGCCTGTGAGCCAGGAGCTGACACAGTGCTTCAAACCAGCTCCAGCCAGTGCTGCTGGTACCTGGGGGCCAGGATAAGCAGTCTGTCATGGTCCTGCCTTGCAGGCCCTGTGTTGGGAGGGATTGTGTCACTAGATGCCAGAGCAGTGGATACAGTAAAGGAAATGATGATAACTTGGAAATGATACCTCCTGGAGGGGCCAGCAATGGTCTGCAGAGGATGCCTGACCAGAAGCTGAGCTGCATCCCTGTGAGAAGATGATGATTGTCCAGATTTTGGTCTGGTCTAAATCAGACTTGACATTATCATCCAAAATAAACTAATTTAAGGCAGATGGGCCCTGCTTGGTTTTGGCATCTCACTGTTTATTGGCCGTGGTGCAGGGTCACTGCACAGTCAGCAGCGAGGGACCCTCACCATCAGCTCTGCTTGGCCCCTGGGCTGGAGCTTTGAGCCCTTCCCCTGGGTTGTGCCTGCAGTGAAAGGGGCTGTGGCTCCTGCTCTGGCCCCAGTCCAGGCACTGACTGGCCCAGTGTCCTGGGCTAGGGTGCCCTGCCAGAGCCTCAGGCTCCAGCCCCTGGGCACAGGTGACTCCTCAGGTGCTCCCAGCCCTCCTAGTTGTGCTGGTGCCTCTGTGTACCATGCTGGTTACACCACCCCACTGTGTGGGAATGTTCTGGCCAGGGGCAGTGTGTGGGTCCCTGCTGAGCCCTGAGCCTGCAGTTGTCCCCGTACACCCAGTTTTGAGTGCTGTTACCCAAGGCTCGGGGGCAATGGGCTTGTGAAACAGCTGCAGCTGTTTTCCCCTGGCTTGGCATTGCTGCTTTGTTTGTGCCTGTGTCCTCCATACGCGTGTGCACATCCATGCCCATGTCTGTTTGTGGATCTGTTTGTGCCCGTGGGCACATCCGTGCCTGGTTACAGGCCATCCCACTGAGCTCTGCCATCCCATCCCAGGCATCCATTGGGACTGGCAGAGCTCTGGACGTGGAGTAGGGTTCTGGAAGCTCTGGACAGCTCCCACCATGGCAGCTCAGCAGGGAAAGCAGCTGTCTGGCAGCCAGCAGTCCATGGTCATGTGGTGGGTTGGGGAGTCAGTACCACACAGCCGTGGGCGCAGCAGCCCTGTTTGCCCCCAGGGCCTGGGCCAGGCATCCTGCCCTTGGCTGCCAGCCTGTGGAGGCTGCCCCAGCTCTGCACACCCACTCTGGGGGGTCCTTGCCTCCCTCTCCATGCAGGCTAGCAGGGCTGCCAGGGATGGCACCACATCTTCTGCTGGGCAGCACCTCTGCCTTTCCCAGGCCGTGCTGGTGTCACTGCACATCTTAGCACATCAGTTGGTGGGTGAACAACACCCAGCCAGAGCCTCAGTGTGTGTTGTCTACACAAACCATCTGCTCCCAGTGCTGAATCCGATAGCAGCCCAGGGCTCCATCCTGCAGAGAGGGGCTGGGAGAGAAGCGTGTTCCTGGTGAAGCCTGTCAGGTGCTGGGGGCTGTAGGGTGGGCTTCCCCTCCTGTACCAGTTTGGAAGGGGCCATTTGTGGTTTGAGAAAATCAGCAAAAAGCAGAGCTTGGCTTTGCTGTTGGGAGGCCTGTGATAACCCACCCTTGCAGGAAAGGAAGCATCCAGCCCCAACACAGCTGCGTGAGGTTTGCCCTGACAGTTGGGGCATTTCCTCCCAAGGCTTGATTTGTGATTTCCTTGTTGCTATTCCCCCCTGGATTGAAAGAGGAGCTGGAAGGTGAGCAGGCAGGTGGTTGGGATGGCATTACAGTGGAGGCCTGGCTGTGGCCACTGGCTGGTGACAGTGTGCTCTGGGGTCATGCCAGGGAGGCAGTGCTGGTGGTTTGGGGTGTTGAGAGTGCGGAGAGTGGGTGGCTCTCAGCCTCCCTCCCCATCTGGCTCCACCACATCCCGTGGCATTCATAACTTCATATCCAGCTGCTTTTGCGGGACATGGGGCTTCCCTGATGGAGCCTTTGGAGCACCTCTCTGGGCACCAGCTCCTTGCCACCTCTAGGGGGGCTGCCAAGAGGCCATGAGTGTGGCCATGCAGGCTGGGGGCAGGATGGAGATGGGGGGCTGTGCTGCTGAGCCTTTGGAGGGAGAGCTGCAGCTGCAGAGCCTGCCCCTGCACTGTTCCCTGGCCAGAACAGGCCCTGGCAAGGGGAGATGTAGCAGCAGATTAAATTTTGATCTGCTTGGAAATTAAAATCGGCTGGCAAGTCTGCTCTGCTCTGTAACACCAAATACTTCAATGTGAGGAGTTAATGTGCCACCTTCTTCCCTGTAAAACCAGTGAGCACCATCAGATCCCCTTTCTTGCTGGTGGAGCAGAGCTGTGTTGGCTGCTGAGTGGGACATATCCATCTGCAGGGCCTGAGTCTTGGAATCTAGGGAATCGACTCCAGGCAGATGGAGTCACTGGTGTAACAGAGCGAACTGATACCAGCTCCTGATATTTCTGCAGCAGCACTGGGTTGTGCTGTAAGCCCCCACAGTCCAGAAGAGCTCCAGAAGATCAAAGCTGGTGATGAGTGAGATTCTTATCACTCCTTACTCACCTGGCTCCAGGCAGGCCCCAACCCTTCTGTTCTCTGTGGTGAGCTTAAACACATATGACCCAGGAGCTGTGAGGAGCCTGTGTGCATCCAGTAATCCTCTTGGCCCTGAGCTGTGGCAGGCAGCCAAGCTCTCTAATCACACAGGCTTAATGTTCGCCTCACTTTGCCTTTGCAGGTCTGGCATGATGACTTGCTGCCAGGTGGTTGCTCTTCTCTTGCTCTCCTGTCTTCCTAGTGCTGCAGCTACTGCTCTGGTTCCCGCTCTTTTCCCCCAATCCACACTGCAAGTAGCCAAAGTATCTCCTGTACCAGTCTGTCCTGGAGCTGACAACATGGTGTGATGATGCCTGCACCCCGTAGGATGTCACCCTGGTGCCTCAGAGGAGTACCTCTCCGATGAGACAGTTGTATCCCAATGGCACCCACACCCTCACTATGGTGGAAGCAAGCCTGTGAGTGAGTGGAGAGGAGATGGCAGAGGCAGCACAGGCAGTGCAAGTGGCACATTTATGGTGCAGACGGGTAGTTTTCCATCAGTGTGGCTACCTTCTGGCGAACTACCCCTTCTCTGTCACCATCAGGATGTCCACAGGCTGCACAGGTGTGCTGGTTTCCCTAATTCATACACAACAGATTTCTTTGCTAATCATAGTTTATGGCTGTTACACCCCCCTGTCCTCCTTAAGCTTTCCCATTTTCCTGCTGTGTTTACCCAGGCAGTGATTCCATTTCTAATTCATATTCTCCACATAGGATCTCACACTGATGGACCTTTGCAAGGCTGGACGGATGACTGGTTGTATTTTTCATTCTTAAGGTGATGTCCTGTTCCATTTCACTGCCTCTCAGGGGCAGCCTGCATCACAGGCTGGTCAATGCTGTCATTGCATAAACCCACTGAAGAATAAACATGCAGTTCCTTCCAGACCTGTGACAGTTGTCCGGGCACAGCAACCTGACTTGCAAAACAAACAGGTAGGAGACATTTTGACAAACTAAATCTAACACCCCTCCTACCTCAGTTATCAAGACTTCGGGGTACTGTGAATGTTAAACTAATTTATCTGCCTGGTCTGCAGATGGGTGTGCAACCGTTTCTATCATCCTGGATGAGATCATGCATTAAAAATCATGACACATTACTGGGCAGGGAGCAGCTGCTATTGTTTACATAATACAAACCACATTTACAGACAGAATTTAACTTGTTCAATGGAATTACCCGTCCCAGCTGAGAGGTTCTTGGGGACAGATCAAAAAGTGTTTACATCTCTTATGGTCTCTTGTTTGGACTTAAGAACAGGCTAGCATGTGCCAGCCGTGCTCTTCTTAAAATAGGAACAAACAAAAGGAAGGGAATACTTGGCTCCTTCCTCTCTGAAGTGGCCACCGAGCATTTGTTATGTTTTATAGGCTACTCCAGTTGTGGGACAGGTGACAGGACAGGGAAAGTTCTCCTAGAACTGCTGATGTGAAACCAAAGGACTGGTCTGATTCAGAGCAGCTGTATGCTTCATGAGCAACTTGTTTCTGACATCAGCCATGAGGTACTGCATAGCAGGAGAGGAAAAGCCAGCATCAAGACAGAAGTGCAGAGAAACATGGTGAGACTTGTGCACCCTCCTAGTGCCCATCTCTGTGTTTGCAAGTGACAGCAGCTTTAAGACACCAACAGATGTGTCCCCCCCCTCCGGTTCGTGTCATAGAGAAAGTGGCTCTGACACACAAACTCCAATTGGTGTGGCACTCACTGTTGGAGTGAGCTGACCTTGGCTGGATACCAGGTGCCCACCAAGCCACTCATGTCACTCTCCTCTTCAGGGGTATCCCTACTATAGCAGGGTGCTTGGAACTAGCTGGTCTTTAAGGTCTCTTCCAACCCAACCACTCTGTGATTCTGTGATTCGTCCAGGTTACTCAATGGTGAAGGTTCACAAGCTAACAATAACCTGGAAAATGCACTTTCTGCAAAGCCTAGGAAAGCTAGTGTCTCCTTCTAGTTAGCTGATGGAGATATAGTTGGTATCTTAATCACATCCATAGGCACATGTTGACATCCATCTTATTTTGTCCCCAAGAACTGAATAGCTGTTGGGCTTCCCTATCTTCCTGCTGACTTTGGGCCCTGTTATCCCAGCATCGGAGCAGCCAGTCAGGATTCCACATACCTGTAATCTTTCCACGTCTCTAAATTCTGATGAGGTCAGACTGGGTGGTTTCCGCTTCTTGTCTGAATTCCCTCACTCCTTCCTGCATTTTCTTTTCTGAAGGACCAGCTTCTTGATTGAACCCTTCTTCTCCCTCCTCCCTTAATAATTGATGATATAGACCCACTGACTTCCATGTCCACTGGGTTGTTTTCACACCTGGGGCAATTGTAGTTGTTGTTTGGGTTCTATCTCTACTATCCCCCCATATGGAGTTTGTCCCCAGTTTCAGTCAAGTTATTCTCAGAGGTGGCTTGGGTCCCTGACTTAACTACAGCTCTCTGGCAGCCCTGAATTGTGGCTCAGCAGGCACATGCCAAGCCCCAGTACAGTGCCAGAAGCTGCTGGTTTTCACTGGGGTAGGCACCCTCTGTCAGTTGGCACGTCTGTTTGCCAGCGTTACTTGCCTGTTCAGGTGTAGACCCAGGCCATGGGAGGTGATAACCAGCCCAGGCACTTGCCCAAATCCTTCCACATACTCTGCCACCCACGGACCAGCCGCCTCAGGGCACATTTCAGTACTGACTCGCCCAAAAATTGTCTTCTCTTACACCAGGATGACACCAGATTACAAAGACCCCATAATATGCCAACAGTGTTAATTAGCAGTATTAAACAGCTCACGTAAGAGTGAGCAGGAACAATAAAGCCACCCACACCAGGTGGGAGTGGGAAATGAGACCCTCTTCACCAGGCAGCTCCCCCAGCAGAGCAAGGCCAGCAGCGCCTGGGCAAAGCACAGAGCCGTGGTTTGTACCAGCATGTTCCCAAAGCCCAGCAAAGAGCAAAGCAATGCAGCCAACAAACTCTGACCTGACAGGAGCTGCCTGCTTAGTAACTACTATGGCTAAAGCACACTTAGCACAGAACTGCCACTGTCTCACACCCCACGCTGGGCACCGAACAGGACTGTGGTGGGCTGACCCTGCCTGGACACAGGTACCCACCAAGCTGCTCTCTCACTCCCCTCCTCAGTGGGAGGGGCCAGGCAGAAAGGAAGATGGGAACGGAATGTGTGGGCCAAGATAAAGACAGTTTAATAAAGCAAAAGCAAGGCTGCATGCGGAAGCAAAGGAAAACTAAATATTTATTCTCTACTTCCGACCACCAGGAGATGCCCGGCCACCTCCTGGGAAGCAGGACTTCAGTACACGGAGCAGCTGCTCCAGAAGACAGATGTTATAATAAGGAATGCCCCCCATCTCCTTTCTCTTAGCTATTTTTGCTGAGCAGATGCCATATGGTCTGGAATATCCCAAGATCTTGTCCCCGCCCCAGCCTGCTGGTGAGGTGGGATCGTTAGAGACAGCCTTGAAGCTGTGGGAACATTGTTCAGCAATAGCCAAAACACTGGTGTGTTATCAACACCTTCCTAGCTACCAATACAAAACACAGCTCTATGAGGGCTGCTAGGGGTAAAATTAGTTTCATCTCAGCCAGACCCAACACAACTGTTTATTTAAAAAAATTAACAGAAACTTTTAAGAAAATCACACCGAACAGCGAGGATCTGAAAAGCCAGGCAGCACTGGGGGCATCATAAAGAGAAATGCTCTGCAGGCCCTGACTAACCCAAGGGCTAGATGTGCAGACAAGCACCTCCAAGTGGATGGTAAGACCTTATCCACTTCTCTCATTCAAACAGTGATACCGTTTATTAAGCAAGTGAGGTTAGAAATCTCTTGTGTATCCCCACTAGGTGCCCAGGCACCTGGAGGGCTCCAGTGGTGGTAAGCCTTTAAAAAAAGTTCCATTTGAAAGCAACCACGGCTGCAGTTGCAGCTTGGAGGAAGCCACCTGCTTAAGTGCAACAAGAACAGTGTGTCATAGCATAAGGTGTGTGTGACATGCTGCATTTCCTCTTGCCCAGAATCCTACAGAGCTGTCCATTTTTTTTCCCTTGTTGCCCTGTATCAGCACAGAACATCCTCTCTAGCTCAGAAAGAAGGGAGAATGAACACATGTATATCCACAGTCTAAGGAGGGTCACCTTCTGCTGGAACTTGGATCTCACTCCATACTCCGATCCCAAATGCGAGAACAGGGCTAGCTCTGGAAGGACAGAGCCCTCTACGAGCTAGGACCCATGAGGCAATTAATAGATTGCAGGCTGGTGATTTGCCTTCTGCATCTGAATGATCTTGCCAAAGCCACCTCTTCCCACATCGTAGTCTGTCCGGTATTCATCTCGCACCTGGGGCACAACAACAACACACGTATTAGTAGCACGCACTGCCTGTCTCCTCCTAGACTTCAGAGTCATCATCTCCTCCTTGTTCAGTTGGTGGGGAACTCAAATTCAGATTAGATGCACTTCAACTTGTTTGAGATCTCTTCAATTAATCCACCAAAAAGGTGGTAATGGTGGTGAAAATGACAAGTAAGAATATATCTGATGGTTGAAATTTTTTCAGGTAATAAGCAAAGAAGACCCCAAAATATTTTCATTTAGCTTTTCAGTCCATCTTTCTGAATTGCCAAGCTTGGCCTCCAGAACATTTTATCCCATTCAAACATCATCTTTGCCCTTGGGGAAACTGCTGTGTTATGAGTTGGCCTGGCAGCTACACTGTTTCCCTCTACTCAAATTCTGGATCATTTCAAGGGTACTAGCTTGGATTAGAGAACATTCTGCTTGCATTGCAGGAAATTTGGAGTCCTAGACAGAAATGGCTTTAAGTTCTATTTCCATCTTTTAACACCAGGTATCAATTACTGATACAACCTGGGAGTGACTAAACTTCATTATCGGGTCTTTACAGCCTGCACATTGTTCTCCATGAGACAAAACCAGCAAATAAGCAGAGAGTCTTACAGGATCAAATTCAGGGATGAACTGGCATTGCCTTTACCTGTCCTCCAGTCTTTCCTCTCCCATACTGTCGCCCCTCCTTAAACCCTGCATCCCAGTCCGTGCGGATGATGCGGTCGTCCAGGCGCGTGCCGTTGATAAACCGCATGGCGTGCTCAGCATCTGCTCTCGTGTAGTACCTGAGGCACTCTGTAAGGACAACTAAGCGTGCTGTTTAGCTGGGTACAGGGGAAAAAAAAAGGGGAACTATTGTATTTGGGAAGCAGAACTCCCCCCCCCCCCCCGCCTTCCAGCCTTTTCTACTCTTCCCGTTCTTCCCTATGGGATCAAAAACTGCACTCGTGTAAATCCAAGCTAAAACCAGCTAATGATCAGAAAGGATTCTGTACTTTAATGTTAGTACCTGCACAGACAAGATAATGGAACAAAGACATTAAAACCTTGCTAAGGGCAAGAAATCAGTAATATGCCTTTCTGTACTATGTAAAACTTGACTGAAATAGAACAAAAGGAACAGGCTTCACAGGAGAGCTTTGCACAGACAGCTCCTGGCACAACCTGTATGAGCGTGTATCCTCTGCTTAAAAATGCCCCCATAGCTTATCCTGCTACTTCCTCCAGGTGTGCAGTTGATGTGAGAAAGTAAACATGTGCTCTGGACATGGAAGACATCAGGCTGATGACTGTAACAGTTCTCATTTTGGCCCTAAAATCATTAAAGAAATTAATGAATTAAAGCTCTCTGCCATGTCCAGAAAGTACAGCTCTGGTGGCACTTGTCACATGTGGCACCACTGTACAACCAGTCTCAGGATGTGGAGAAGAAGGTGCAAGGGTGGACGGGATGTACCTGGTAGGAAGCACTTGGCTATCACCTTTCCAGCAGCAGTACAGATACATTTGCTGTGCAGAAGAACTAAAGGTGCCAACCACACGCGTGCTGACAGAAGGGAACCAGAAAGGATACTCTACAAAGCAGAAGCCACAGGGGGTTTTCTTGATCTTGTCCAGACCCATGACAATCCTCTTGACATCTCCGCACTTGGAGAAGAGCTCCTGGATCTGCTCCTCGGTGGTGTAGAAGGACAGATTCCCGACATACAGCGTGGAGGAAATCTTCAGGGATTTCTCCTGCAGCTGCCTGCTACCCTGCGAGCACAGAGGCGCACGGCCCGGGGTCAGCGCGTTCTCCGTCCCGCTCCCACCGCTCCGTGCCCTCCCGCTGCCCGGCTCCTCGCACGGCCTTGCCCCGGCCTCAGCCCTCCCCGCCCCGGCCGGGCCTCGCCACCCGCCGCGCGGGGCGCACCCGGAAGTGCTGGTCCCGGTACTGGCTGATCTCGCAGTACGAGTCGCTGTTGAGCCCGCTCAGCGTGGTGTGCAGCAGCCCCGACATCGCGCCCGCCCGGGCCCCGCTCCCGGGCCCCGCTGCCGGGATCCTTCCAGAAGCGCCGCGCACCGGACGCGGCGACCGGCGCCTGAGGACCGCCGCTCCGCCGCGCCGCGCGATTGGCCGAGCCGGCTGTCACTCGGGGCGAGGGGCGGGGCGGGACCGCCGGGCAGCCAATCGGCGGCGCGGGAGCCCGCCGGGAGCGCCGGGTCGGGGCAGGGTGCGCGGCGCGCACGCGCAGTGCGGAGGTGCTGCTCCCGCGGTTCCGCGCCCTTCGCGGAGCTCCCTGTGAGGGGCCATGGCGGGGCCGCGGGTGGCGGCCGTGGAAGGTGCCGCGGGCCGCGGGCTCTCCGTTCCCGATAAGCGCTGCCGGTGGCGGCTGTTGTTGGGCTCTGTGTCACGGCCCGTTGTCCTCCTGTCTTACAGCGCTGGTGCGGGAGCTGTTGAGGGAAGAGGCGGCGTCCCGCATTGCCGCCCTCACCGAGGAGCTGTTCCAGGCGGCGGAGGGCATCTCTGAAGAGGATGGGACGGCGGCGGAGGGAGAGCCCCCCGCTCCCAGCCCGTCTGAAGAAATGGGGGGTGCATGTGCTTCATACACCACAGCCCTGGCCCAGGTTGGTGCTGCAGCTCCGTAAATACCAGCTGCTGCTGCTTCCCATCCTTTGCGGTGAAGCACGTGTAGCACTACTGAAACGTTAAAGAAAACAGTTCCTTTCTTCGTCGTTTACCCCAATAGAGTGAAAGTCCAAAATAAAGTGGGAAATGGTGTTCTTAAAAGTCAGTGCGAAATGATGATCGTGAATGTAAATGTGTGTCACTGACTGCTCTTCATGAGACCCCACCTGGATACTGTGTCCAGATCCGGGGCCATCAACATCAGAAGGATGCAGACTTGCTGGAGGAAGCCGTGAAGGTGATTTAAGGGCAGGAGCACCTTTCCTGGCAAAGACAGACTGAGTTCAGCCAGAAGACAAAGCTCTGGGGAGACCTTCTAGTGCCTAAAGGAGTTCTGAGAGAGCTGGAGAGGGACTTAGGACAAGGGCGTGAAGTGACAGGGCAAGGGAAAATGGCTTCACATTGAAAGGAGGTTGATTTAGATTAGATATTGGTAAGACTGTAAGGGTGGGGACACACTGACACATGTTGCCCAGAGAAGCTGTGGCTGCCCCATCCCTGGAAGTATTCAAGGCCAGGTTGGATGTGGATTGGAGCAGCCTGGGATAGCAGAAAGGTATTCATGCCCGTGGCAGGGGGTTGGAACTGGGTGGTCTTTAAGGTCACTTCCAACCCAAACCATTCTATGATAATAATGAGAAAAGTTACTGGTGATGTTAAGGTATTTATTATTTCAAATTACTAGTAGTATCTAGGTGTAATTTCAAGTAAAAATGGAAATAGAGAGCACTGATGCATTAAGAGTTTGGTACTGGATCAGAGGAGCGGTCCTTCTCATCCTATCTGTGGATTCCATAGTGACAGCAGATACCTGAGGAAGAAAACAAGCAAGCATGTAATTTTAACTGCCTGGTAAACCCAGTATGCAATATTATGTTGGAAGTACTCATTTTCAGTCCTTATAAAAGTTAATCAGGTGGTTGTTTATAATGTTTGTTTTTTCCTTCTGTTTATTTCTCCTAGAGGAGTACTTAGAAAGTAGTAAACATCTACTTTAAAAGTCCTTTTTCAAAAAGAAATCTGGTGAGTAATACATGAATCTGAAATAAGAAAAAAGACCAGCTGAGATATTGTTCAACTTTTTCCTCCAAAATTATATTTTCAAGAGACATTTAATTAGCAGTTATCAGCTAAGGCACACTGATTTTGGAAGTCCTAAATTTGCAACAAGGAGAAAGATAGGTTAGCAAGTGTCATAACAGAAAGTGTGATTAGTACAGTATGTAAAGAAATACAAGAGCATAAAAGTGCTATCCTTCAGTTCTTCCTGAATCAGTTGGGCTAAACTATTTTTGAAGAAAGGAGAAAACATTAATTTGTAATCTGGCCACTTCAGTAAGAGAGGCTATGAACTCTCTCCTAGATAGGCAAGAGTGTATTTGTAGGCAAGATCTATCATGGAAAGTGGAATAAAGTGATGGAAAATGCAGCCCCTCAGGGTGGGTTGCTAAAGCAGCTTATTGCCTTTATGTAGTGCCTTATCTTTTTAACAAGAGTATATAGTCAGTAGCCTTTGTTCTTTGTTTGCTAATATCAGAAGTTTCCCAGTGCAGGTATTTAAAGCAATTAAGCTACTTAGTGTTCTTTTTGATGTGCAAAAGAGGTGAAGCCTTACTACAGGTACATTCTCAAATGTGGTAAGATTCTTTTCCAGCCCCTTCAGATTTTAGCTGAAGAAATGCCACGTGGTCCATTCAGAGTGCCTGTTTTCAGGTCACTCTCCAACATGTCCCTGTGGGATCTTGTGAGAATTTTATGGAAAACTCACACCTTTGACTCTGGTGTAAAAGGGAGTTGCATAAAGATCAGAAGGGGCCCTTCCTGTGAAACACGTGAAAGATGCTTCTTTTTCCAGTAGTAAATTTCAATGGGATCCACATCCAGGACAAAATTAAACAGAATTGAATTCTCCTCTTCAGGTTGAAGAGAGTGCAGTCAGCTTGTGGAACTGGACTGTGACCAAACACACGGGTGCTGTTATTGGTGATGAGCAAAGAGCCAAACGTACGTATGTTCTGTACCTTCCTAAATGTGTTCCTTGTGCTGTAGCATGGGAATCAAACACTCTCTGCTGACAGGTACATAACTAGTGCTGTAGATTTGTTTGGATCTTTGCAGGTAATGGGTAGAAAGAGAAGAATGTACAGCAGGGCTTGTATAAACAGTTCAAGAAGAAGCATCCTGGTGTAACAGTTATCTTGTGACACAGAATCGGTGTAGGCATTCTTATCACTCCTCCTTTTCATGCCAGAACATCAGTAAAGAGGTGATGTCACCAAAGGAGTTGTAATTTGCCTTCTGATACTGTGCTTCTAACCTAAAAATGTGTGGAAATAACATAGATGTAAATTTTAGAGTGTTGGCCACTTAATTTATATCAAGTGAGATAGTTACATTAGAAAAACAATCTCATCCATGTTTACATACAGAAACATTCGAAGTCCTCTTTTTACTGACATGCTTTAACCAGGTGCACAGCTGGTGGGTTCTCTTGGGCCAGGAGGAGGGCTGGGAGAAAGCAGAAGTGGTCTTTTCCCTCAGTGTGTTCTTTCTGTGGTTCTGTGGGATTGCAGTGTCAGGCCTACATTCCTGTCTTGAGGGATTGTAGTCAAAATTATGCATCATCTGCATCATATAAATTATATCAGGTAAAGGGAAAAGGGTAAGTTGACACAAAATAGAGTGTGATGTTCTCAGATCATAGCTGAAGGGCCAGGGAGAGGCTGTTTTAAATACATTAAGTGGTGTCTTTTCCATCCCTGATGTCTAAGGAAGGCCTGAAAATATTTTTGCTTTTTACTTTGAAACTGTAAAGATTATTAAACTTCATTTCCTTATTTTGCTGAAGGCTATTTTGGGGCTCTCAAGACATGTTACTGTTAGCACCTGCAATGTAATTAAGTCTTTGAATAATATGTATTTTACTTAAACTCTCTCTAAATTGTTTAATAGGTATTTTAATGAGAATATATTACTTTTTTTCTTACTGCCTGAAAAGCAATTTAAAGCATCTTGGCTAAAATTCAGATTGCTTTAACTCCTGAAGCTTTCAGATTTTTCTCTTGTGATTTAAAATGCTGAACAGTCTTTCAGATATGGCAGGGCCTGACTTTCTTAAAGAAAAAAAAAGAAGTAGAGAAAAGGAAACTTCTGAATGCCTGCACTGTTCTTTTGCAGTACGGTTTGTTGCCTGCAGACTGATTTGCCTTTGTGAAGGCAGCGATCCTCCGGAGGGAACTATACGAAGACAGATTTTGGTAAGGCTAATTTTGGGTGAGTAATGAAATGCAGTTGATCCCCCAGGGAAGTCTTCAAATCTTATTACATTTTCTTTGGAAAGGGAGTAAAATACGTGTCTAGTTCTGGATAGCTGGTGATTTGGCAGGAGTATTGCTGACTCTCTCTTCTCATCACTTAAGGAAAGATAAGACTGATGATCCCATTTTTTCCCTTTTAAGAAAAAATACATGATGAAGTGGGACCTGTATTTTACAGGGATACCTTGCTGAGCCATTGGAGTTAGGAATGTCTAGACAGTGTGGTCAGCATCACATCTTCTCATAGGGTAAAATAGGAGCAGCACATTCATTTATTTCAGAATCTTATAATACTGTCTAGTAGGCCACCATAAGTCTTATGCTGCATCTGAGTGTTCAGGGCTTCATTCAGAAGTGAGAGTTGCTGGTCAGAAATTGCAGAGCTGAAATACCCTTGTACTGTGTTAGATAAGTGCAACAATGAGATGAGATCTTATGTTGCCTTTCTTGAAAGTGACTGTATTTTCACAAAAGATTTACCCCGTTTCCTCCTTCAGATGTCTATGAAAACTGGGAAAGGATGGATAGATATTGGAAAAGCTGGTCTTGCAGATGGTTTTCTAGAGAATGCCATGAATGTAAGCTGTTTTCCAGTTTTGATTTATTACATACACATCTATTTGTAAGTTCCATGGGTGATGCCTGCACTTTGTTTTCCAGAGTGTAGAAAAGCTGTATGCAAAGTTACGGAAGGGCAGCGAGGGTGAAGCAGATATTCAAGTGCACAGAGCTGATGTGGAGAAGAGCCTTTTCAAAGTACTCTCTTACCAAGCTGAATCTGTATGTGTTCTCAGTTTTCCTTATAAGTCACTAGGGGTATAGAGGGAAACTCTGACCCAGTTGTTAGATACCGGAATGCTTGGCATTGAGGACTTGCTGAGGGATAGGTTTCCTTCACTTAGATGTAAGATAGCAGATCTCGTGTTTGCATTCAGCGTTGCAATCATTTAATGATTTTTAATTTCCCTCATTTATCACCGTCATTTTTGCAGTGGTGTTTATATCTTCTAGTTCAGATTTGTTGCTTTATGATTTGGCTAGCATGGCTGTTTATAAAATAAACAGCTTCCTGTATGAATCATAAATGGGTCAGTTCCAACAGTGTCCTGTGCTTTACTGGAGACCAAGACAAATAACTGTGATTTAAAGTATGTAATTTAGAAATTCTAAGTTTTCAGAGGAATTGTTTTGCCTGACTGAAGTGTCTGAGAACTCTTATCAATCCTACAGAGTATTATGGACATAGGAGTTCAAATACAAAGAATGTAATTTCCTGCATTTGTTGATCACACAGCTGACCTCAGTATCTAGAGGGGAACTGTTATCTCCAAAATTCTCAGGAGCTACTCTAAACAGGACAAAGCAATGGCCAATATTTTTTAATTTGATCGTGGAGACAAAAGGAGAGGTGGTATAAATTTTGCTGAAATGTTGTATCGTCTTAACATGTGAATAATCTTGTCCCACATCTCTGGCCTTTGCACACTACCTGAGGACTGCAGTGATTTTCTGGATGTCTTTATCATCTGGCAATATGTAGAAATATACAGAATTATTTTAGCACTGTAAGGGCAGATCTCTAATCCCAAACCTAGCTTTATTGCATGTGAAAAACCCGAGTCCTGTTCTATTTTAAAGAGTCAGGTTTCTAGTGAATTTTAAAGACTGATTGCACACTAACAGTTTGTTGGCATGCTCTGCTGCTTCCTCAGGCAGTTGCTCAAGGGGATTTTCAGAAAGCAGTGATGTGCATGCAGCGCTGCAAAGATATGCTGATGAATTTGCCAAAAGAAGTAAGTGAAATCATCCCTTCTTTATCATTGCAAACTTTGAGAACCTACTTTCCTCTTTGTATATTAAGAGATTACATATGCCATATGAAATTTTGAAAAGTACTCTGAACTGAAGATCTCTTCTGTGGTTGGTTGCCTCTTTGAGATCTTGTTGCTAAAAATTTTGCATGGAAACAGCAGAGTTTTTTTTCAAAGTGCACTCTTTTCTTGTTTCTCTTAGATTAGCATTTGAAATAGAACGATAAACTCTTCCTAAACAATGAGAAGACAACTCATCAAGCAAGGCAAAAAGATTTCGAAATTGAATATATCACCTACTCTCTAGAGATCCAGCTGCATTTTACATCTTGATCTTGTATATTGCATCTTGTACCCATGTGAACATTTGGGGATGGTTGGGACGAGATAAGAGCTGAGTTACAAAGTTTTTGATATGCAAGTCTAAGACTACCTTCAGTACTAATCTTCATGGAACTGTAGAGCTATGAGTGGAGGCTTACCATTGCACTAAATGGTGGTTTTTGTAGTTCTTATGTTGCAGAGAAAACAAACTATCATATGCAGATTAGCTTTTTGTTTGCAGAGATAAAAGTCTGTTATTTTTATATCAGAATAAACTTCCCAACATTTATTTTCATTTGCTTACGTGTTTTCCCAGTATTTAGGAAACATTTTGGTCCTTTCTCTCTGGTACAGGTAATAAAATTCAAAGGGGCAGATGCAAATTCTGAAAGGAAAATATGGGAAATATGATTGGAGTTTATTTAGGTTTTTAACCAATTAAACTCCCAACTGATTTTACATTGCTTTTTGTGATCTGCAGGCCTTGTTCAAGTGCATTTGAGTGACTAAGTTAGTTGCAGGGGTCTAGCTTTGATTTGAATCATAAGAGCAGAGCTTTTTGAAAATGTTCACTGGGATCTTTGCATTCCTGTTCCTCATTTAATTCTAAATTAATTTCATTCTTTCTGTTTGAACTCCTTCATTAAATAATATTAAACTGCTTGTGATGAAAGCTCTTCACAAACCAGGAGCACTGATGCAGACAAGGTAAAGGCTTCTGGTCATGAGAGAGTGATACAATTTACTTCTGATTTAAAGAGTGGCATTTAAAAAACAAGGAAAAAGGAAAGAGCTACTGATTGCTGAGTGAATTCAAGACTTTTGGACTGCTGGGTATCTCTCAATCCTAAACTCTTCCAGGCTCCCATTGTACCAAAGAGTCCCTGGAGAGTATCACAAGGAGATTGTTGTGTTGTGTGATACCAGAAATCAGCTGGAGAGGATTGTAGGTCATTGATAGTCTATGGACTAGTGCTCACAACAGGAAACTTTCTCTTCTGGAAAGAAAACCTTCACAAATGAACCTGTGAAAAATAAGGCTTCACATCTGAGAGTGATCTTTTTTGTGTTTGTGCATATACCTAGTCTGTGCTTTTGCCTCTGGATTGCAAAAAAACCCCAAAACAACTGAAGCAAGACGTGCTGCCTTTCTCATTTTTGTCTGAGAATTTGGAATCTGCAGTCAATTGCCAAAAGCATCATTTATATTTGGGAAAAAAAGATACTGCAGAGGCAAAATGGATGTAAATATTGGCAGCCTGCTAGCATATAAAATGACTTTTTTGTCTCTTCTTTGGATGGCATATGACAGCTGCAAACCATTTCAAAAGAAAGGCAAGTTGTTATGAGCAGATGTTGTCAGGGCTGGCTGATAAAGCTCTGAATAACCAAGCATTCAAAAGCAGTTTCCTCCTAAAACTTGTAATCCTTTTTTAACCCCAAAGAGACATGCTGTGAAGAAGCCTATCATGGAACAGGTAGAGTCCTCTTCACTTAATTATGTAAAACTTCTTTGTTACTTAAAAAAAAAGAGGTTATAGTATTACAGTTTTTCCTCTCAATTTTTAATTTTTATTGTATAATTTACACAGTTCTAGTGCTTTCAGTGTGATTTATTGAGGAACTCTGTGTTCCTCCTGTGTTTCAAGAATCCTGCTGTTTTTTGTGTCCTGGACTGGTTAATGATACTTCCCTTTTCCACTGAATTAATGATTCAGTTTTAGTCATCTTCAGTATCCCCTTGCAAAAGGCCAGGAGTGATAACAGTGGGTATATCTTGAAAGCAAAATGCATTTTAAGGAATCTGAGACTGGAGTGCTACAGATCTAATGATGTTTTACAAGAACATTATAGAAGCAGGAATCTTTTATTGCAGACCTGTTACCTGTCAATCCTCTGTTACAATTTTGGAGTGGAAACGTATGAATGGAAGAGGTATGAGCAGAGCTCCTTCTGGCTCAGGTAATGTGCAAAAACCAAATAAAACAACCCCCTTCTTTTGAGATACAAAAATGTGTTTGAAGGAGAGGGGGGAGCAAGGGAAAGTAGAGGCCTCATTAAAAATGTGAGAATACAAGATTTTAGCTGAACCAAATTAGCTGAGCAGATACTTTTTGATGGTTGTACACTATTGCCTAAAATCTGTGTCTCTTTCCCACATGTATTTTCGTGCCATTAGAATGAAAGTCACCTTCCAATGGTTCTTGCCAATTCTCTCCCTAGCACTTCCTCCAAAGAGATTAGTTTTCTGAAGAGTTCTTGACTGATGAAAGGCACAAACATCAAGGTGAAAAAGGAATGGTTAGAGACTGTTTGGGTAGGATCCAAATAACTATTGTGGTACTATTAAGGGTGAGAAAATGTAGACTATGAGGAAGAGTATCCTCATGCCATGGTCATGGCCTCAGTGCAGAAAATTTGTGTTTATGTCTTCTTGTTCTTTTAAATAATTAGAAGAAAATGAAGGGCAACAGATCAAATTCAAAATCATTATGATCATATATGTTGTCAAAGAGGATTTGTAGAAATGCTTAGGATTAGTTACAGATGGTGCTTTGTTGATTATTTTATATTTTATTATTGTGGAAAATGAAATACCGAGCCCTGATGACAGAATTTTAGGGGGAAATAAAGCTTTGCAAAGTGCAAATAATAATCTGGAGAAAGAGTGTGGCTCCATCTAGTGGGGTAAGATTTCCCTGGTCTAAGAATATATTAGCTTAGAAAACAAGAGCCCAGTTACTGTTTTTCTTTTTAACAGTTCTTCATTCACAGCATTTGTAATCAAATCTGGTTTTGTGGAATTATCACTGTGTTTTCTCCTGGGTAGTTCTTTGTTCTGCCATTTAACTTTTAGAAGAAGAATGGGGAATCACAAGTTCCAGGTTCTGTCTCTGCTATTGATGTGCTGTGATCTAGAGAACAGTCATGTATAGATTTTGTGTATTACTGTATTATATGTCAGGTGAGATTGGAAACACTTGCTTCTTCAAAATCTCTATAGTTAAAATTGATAAAACCTAATGAAATGTTTGGATAGAAGATGTTACAGGATGTACTGCAACAGGTTGAAGAAAGGGATTGAGTACAATTTTTAATGTAAGGGCAGAAAGAAACCAAAACTTTCTGTTCTCTAGTAAAAGTGACTACTGAGATTAGTTTGTGTGATTTATGCGGTTTCTAACTGCTTAGGAAGTGGGAAAGGATAGGAACTTTGCATGTATCAGAATACTAAATTTATCTCTGTCATCCTGTTTAATTCTAACTTTCATTTATCACTGATAGCCAGAGTTATGACATTGGGAAGATGGACATGAAATATTCTGTTGGCAAAGAAATGCAGGTAAGAAATAGAGAAATTTCTATTTACAAATTGGAGGATTTTGTTGAACTGACTCCAGTGTATTATCAGCCTCTTCTGTGCAACCCTGCCCTGTGATGTCTTGGTCTCCTTTTCAGTAGTCTGCTATGAAGTTTGGCAGAGTTTCAAGTTCAGTTGTTATGAGCATCAGTCACTGATGAGCGCCTATAAATCACATTTGATTCTACTATTTCACAGAAATCAAAGTGTAGAAAGTAAGGCTGAAGTAGATCCTGAAAGGCCATCTCTTCTTTCATTCCCCTTCTCTTTGAATACATGATCAGCTACAGCTGTGTCATTTCTGATAGATGTTTCTCTGTCTCATTCAGAAGTCTGTTTATTCTTTTAATTCCAACTGCGGATATGAAGATTTTAATCTCTTCCTCTTTATGTAAATAATTTATATATTTGAAGTCCATCATCATGTTGGTCTTTGTCCTGTTTTTTTTGTTCGTTTTCCTCTGTGAAGTGTTTACCTCCTGTTATTTCAATTTCTTCTTTCATTTTTTTTCCCAGTTATCTGATTTTCCTTGCTACCCTTCTGCTTTTCTCTGAATTCTAGTAGATTTGTGTCCTGTGTGTACTGCATTGCTTCGAGCCTGGATATGTTTCAGAAATGAGCAATCACTTTATATGTCTGATACCAGGCAGGCATTTTTTTGACTCAAAGAGCTTTTATTTTTCAGGACCTTAGAATTTAAGTCTTTTGTGCTCATCTGTATGTTCATTTGTGGCTATTTTTTTGTTTCCAGGCTAAAGTGCTGCGATTGTTAGCCACGACCTATTTTGAGTGGGATTGCAGTCTGTACCTGGACAAGGCATTGAAAGCCATAAGCTTGGCAAATCAGGTAGTAATTTTTGCTCTATTTATAGATTGCAATAGATGAAACTCAAGCATTTATTGACATAATAATATGGATCACATTAATCACTGGTGTGTTACCCCTGACAACCGATTGAGGTGCGTGTGCTTTATGTTTTCATGCTCCTAAGGATGTTTTGGTGTTCCCAGCTTTTTTTTTTTTTTTGTGTAGAAAAATACTCTTTTGCTTGTAGAAGTAGAGTTGTCCTCCTGCGTGCTATCTGTGAGTAGTAAGGTCCTTTGATGATGGTGTGACTAAAATTTCTCTGACATGTGAGTTGATACAGGCAGGCAGCTGGGACAACCACAAACCCACAGCTAAAACACAAAGAGTAAAATTATTTCCATTACCTCATTATCTGGGGGATCCCCAAAGCAACACCCGGGCAGAGGCACGTGAGCAGACCTAAAGAATGAGGTGTATAAACATACCAACCACCCTGAAGGAAGTTCATATACCTCTAAGCAGTCATTACAGAGAGGTCTCTTGATCCTGCACCATCTGTTTCCCATACAAAGACTTGAATTAATTTTGTTGTTCTGTCTTTTCCGGTTAGTGTGGAGTAAATGAAATCTGAAAAATTCCTATTTCTCTTCGGTTGATCATTTAAAAAAATCCATTTTCTGTTTTGTATAAAACAAGTTTTAAGTATAAAATTTTGTTTTAAATGGAAGCTGAAATTCAGTTTCTGCATGCTGCCTGAATTTACAGACAGATCATGATGCATATGCTCATGAGCTCAGGATAAAAGGCAGTGTATAGTCATGCAAATGATGTGCTACTACAGTATCTAAGCCTTTTGTCCTCTTTGTTGTTTACTTTTGCAAAGCTTTTTGAGGCAGAAAGTGTTTTTATCATAATTTTTGATAATGCACATTTTGATATTGTGTGAGGTTATGGAAACCCAGAAGAAAATGTTTATTCTAGAACCTGAAATATGCACTTAGTGAGAGCTTTAGTATACAGTCTTCATTATTTACAATTGCTCCCACTGTTGTTGCCCCCTAAATTTCTTTTTATAAACTACTTTGAATCTGCTCATATTAATTTTAGATTAATCCAGCCAATTCACACATAGAAAAGCAGGAAATGTTTCTATCATTCAGTAATGTTCAGCTTCTATTTAAAAGTATCAAAAATGGGCCACAGCAAAATGAGAATTTTACATCTTTTGCTTTCATTATCCTTGTGGTCCTTTGGCAGTGTAAGAACAAATAATAAAGATACACATTGCATTTGGGAAGAAATTATTGCATAAGTTGCCTACCACTTGTTTCAGTCATTAAAATGGAACTGAAGATTACGGTGGGGAATATGTGATTTCTTAATATTTGTTTGTATTATGAATGTGCTGCACTCTCACAGGATCTGTGTTCTACAAAGAGCTGTCCAGCTAATGTATTGCTATTCATTGTGCAGGAGAATTTGCATCCAGCAGGGTTTTTCTTGAAAGTTAAAATCCTTCTTAAAAGTGGAGCATCAGATGAAGATATCAACTCAGGTATCACAGCTCTCTCTAGGTTTCATAGTGAGGTCATATTACTCCATATCCAAGGAGACTGCCTGTGTTGTACATAGAAAAACAATCATTTCTTGTGTTTTTGGCAGAATCTGCATTAACTAAATGTCATTTTAGTTTTGAAGTGTGAGACATTGTACTCAGTGTTCATAGAGGAGTTATCCAGATGCTAATTTAAATAGCCTTGCTGCAAATAGGGTAGGGGGAAGACTCTGAAGGCTGTTTAGAATGAAGACAGTGAAAATACAGCAGTGTAAAGCTACAGTTTATTTAGACATATGCATTAGGTTACTCAGTGAAGGTGCATTGACTCTTACACAGCCAGCACAGAACAAAGGCTGGTGAAGCATTGCTGTTCTCTGTGTGGGATTTTGCAGATTTTGACTGACAGATATCACGTGCTGATCAGTGTGTTGTTATAAAGCTGTATTACAAGATAATAAATAAACTCTTTTCTCCTTATTCCTCACATTTATCACTTAAACAGAACTGATTCTGCTATGAAATGAGAGGATAAGAAAGTTTTTGGGGAGACTTTAACAGAGAAAGGATAATGAATGTGTCAGAGAAATTGATTTTCATAAATAATGAAATCTTAAGGAAGAGAGGCTTTGTACTCTTTGTGGGTGGAAAGCATCAGATGTGTAATGAATAATTCGAGAAATGTAGGATGTGATGAGGAATTTCTTGCAGAGGGCTGAGTGATTTGAATGCTGCCAGACTAGCAGAAATGGTAACTCCACATTGCTCCTGGGGAATTTCAGCCAGATTTCAAGCAGCCAGTTATTTGAAACTTACAGTTTCAAATAAACATACAGTAGCTGACTTGTGTTCTGCAGTTTGAATTGTGAAACCATAGAGTTGCCTATCAAAACACACTCAGCTATTATTTAATAACACTAAGCCTCCAGTCAGTTTTTCAAGCAAGTGTACTAATGAATGGATGTATCTTTTCTTGTATGGCTGGCAGAAAAGTGTTGTGTCCATGAACTGCAATTCTCTGTCTTTGGAGTGAAGATTCCTGCTAAGTTTTAAGCGTTTCACTAAAATCTTATGTTGTGCACTTTTATCAGCTGCCTTAGAAATGCTTCTTTTAACAACTGTTACAGTCTTGTCCCTGTGTATTCCTTCTCTGATCTCATGCAAGCTACAAATGTATCTATGTTGTTATTAACAGTTCAGCACAAAGTAACAATTTAAAAACTTTATCTGAGTGGTATAAAACTGATACCTGCTTATCACCCACAGCTGATGCTGAGGGCGTTATGCTGAAGTAGTTCCCATTGCAATATGATACCTCACACAGCCTGAGCACCAACCTCGGTGTTAGGTTGTTCCTGTTGGATAAGGATGAGACATTTTGATAGAAGGCAGCTTGAGGCAAAAGATTGTTCTACTAATGCCTATGCTGTTCCTGTTTAAAGAGGCAGAGGACTAGAATTCCAGGGCTATCAGTATGTCACCTTTCTGTAGTACTGCATTAGCTGTACAGTGAAAGGAAAGTCAAAACACAATAGACATTCTTCCTTTTGTTGTAGATCTATTATATGGCAGCTGGTATTTTTTTTCAGTTTTGTTTCTGTCTTTCAAAGAAGCTGTAAGAGATAAGTGGTAAATTGAGCAATTAAGTGTCTAAGTTGATTATATAATCTCAAGTGCTTTGTGTTCTGTCTAGCTCTTGCAGAATTCATGCACCTTGAGATGTCTTTAGACTTCTGTTTGAATACTGCCAAGCTGCTGCTGGAGCATGGAAGGTATGAAAGCATCACTAAGTGGGGTAAACACAATTTTGTTCTTTGCTTTATAAGCAAAGAACATCTATTATACAATGATACTTTATTTCAAATAAAAGCTCACGGAGGTGAGGTAAATGGTTTTGAGAGGGAGCCTGTCTTCTATAGCAAGGAGATACTGATTATGGCAGCAACAGAACAGGGTGTGAAATAAGTGTAGTGGCAATATGCAGTGCTATAGCCCTACTTTGGAGTGATTATGATTCCTTATGTAGTTTTAATATATGTCTGGAATCATCAGACTGACATCTTTCTTTTAACCAACCATCAGAATGACTTCGGAGTCCTAGAATCATTCTTGGGAAAAACAGTAGAAGAATAACAAGTTACTGCAAAATAAATTGAGGCATGACATTTTGCCCTGTTAAGTGCTCTGTCATGATTATATATGTATATGCTTGTATCTTGAAGCAAATGTGAAGAATAAACTCTTATGAATACAGTGGAACAAGCATGTGGTAAGAGGAAGCTGCCATTGAATAGATGAACTGTAACAAATTCATACCTTGATTCGTTCTGTCGGTGTGATTGAATGACAAACATGCTGTATGGTGTGAATATGTTAATCTCTAGAATGGAAAATTAACAGCTCTTCTGGTGCAGCCTCTTAAAAACGCATCTCTGTGAATAGGGAATCAGTTGGTTTTGATTTTCTGAAATCTGTTCCTGAACGATTTGAATCTTCACCTGACCTTGGAAAAATTACCCTGCTCCACATCGAGTTCCTGTTGAAGAATAAGAGGGAGCTGCTCGCTAAGCAAAAGATTGAAGAAGTTATTATAGGTCTGTATCCATCTTTTACTGCTGTTTACTGAAAGCTGGATGTAGCTGGCTAAGGTCTTGCATTCTAATTTTCACTTTTTTTGCTTATTCTCATATTTCTTTCTCTGTGTCTGTTTTCCATTATGTTTCTTTTACTTGGCAACTCTCAACTTCCATATTGAATGACAGTCATGATCAAGCTCAGGGTTAAATTCATTTGCTAGAGCAATTCCTCCTTCTTAGTGTAGACTGTGTGTGACTGATACATGTGGGATTAGAAACATTAACCAGGAGTTCTGTGTAATGTTAATGCTTTGTCCATCCAGCCCAATTTATTTTTCTTTGTCAGTATAAGACAGGTTGCATATCCTTGTTGGAGCAGCTGGATAACAATTTGTTTTTCAGGTCTGTTGGACCTGTAGCACTTGCAGTACTTTTTGACTATCAGATCTGCTGTAAAACAAATCCTATTTCATGTTGCATCTAGCTAGGAGCAAGAGCTACATTTACATTGTTCAGGCATGAAAATATTTTTCTCTTACCCGCTGGGTTTTTTTGGGTTTTGGTTGGTTGATTGGTTGGCTTGTTTTTTTTTTCCATAAACAGGATATGAAACTCTGGCTCCTAGCTGAAGCTATTGCTGTGTCCCTGTTTTTTGTTGCAGGCTATGGGATAGTTCTTAGATGCTTCTCAGTGTGCTTTGTAAAGTGATGATTTGCAGTATCTTTTCAGGTCATTATACTGGGAAACAGCTGCTGCCTGAAGCCTTGAATCAGCTGCACATCATCTTGTGGGACAGAGCTGCCAAACGTTATGAGGTTTGGGACCAAATAGTAGTGTTCTCATTTATGTCAGTGAAAATGAAAATCTTTTCCTGACCTCTTTGATATGTCTATTTTTGGTTAGAGTGCAAACTGTTACTAAGAGCCTTGTTCCAGCTGGCACTAGTTTTATTTTCATCCATCTGGGTGCTGTTTTCAGTTATAAAATCCAGTTTCAGGTAGCCTCATCTTAAGGCTTGTGCATGGGAACAGTTAATGCCAGAATTCCTGTTCCAGCTGGTGCCTACATGGCTATGGGGCCTGAAGAGATTCATCCAAGAGTACTCAAAGAACTGGCAGGTGTGAGGCCTCTGAATGATTTTTGAATGATCTTGGGAATCTGGAGAGGTCCCAGTTGGCTGCAAGCTGGCAAAAGTTATCCCAATTTTCAAGAAGGGCAAGAAGGATAACCCTGGAAACTACAGGCCTGTCAGTCTCACTTCAGTGCCTGGTAAAATTATGGAGCTTATTCTGGGAGTTATTGAAAAACACCTGAAGGACAATGCAGTCCTTGGTCAGAGCCAGCACTAGTCCATGAGGGGGAAGTCCTGCTTGTCAAACTTGATTTCCTTTTGGGACAAGGTCACCCACCTCATTGATCAGCTGAAGCCAGTTGATGTCACCTCTTTGGATTTCAGTTCAGCTTTGCATACTGTCTCTCAAAGTGTCCTGGGTAAATTAGAGGGCTGGGCACTTACCAACTGTATGAAATCTAACAAAGGCAAGTGCTGGATTCTGCACCTGGCACAACCTGAAGGTTACACTGGAATATACTTGACTATCTAAATCTTTCATTTGCTGTGCTGTGACCTTTTTGAGAAAAAAAAAAAAATTGGGAAGACATAGGCAGTTTAATCATCCAAATATGGTCATGTTTTTGGGGGTTTTGTTTTGTTTTTATATTTTCTAGGAGAAAAGCTATTCTGAAGCCCTTCACTGGTACAATTATTCAGTCAGCTTTTATACACCTGGGCAGATAGATCAGAACTTGGCTAAGCTGCAGAGGAACATGGCTTCTTGCTATCTTCATCTGAAACAACTTGACAAGGTATATTTAATGCATATATAGACATACTTATGTATTTATTTGCATTGCTTTTATTTTTGAGGAATTTGCTCTTTCATTTCTGGTCAGCCTTTGGTGCTGTCTTCTGGTCTCACCACTTTTGTTTCAAGGGCAGACGTTGCCCTGTCAAACATCTTGAGTTATTCTATAAGTAACCATTAACATTTTGTGTATCTTTTTATCTCTCTTCTATTGCAAATTATATACTAATTTCAAGGTGATGTTTTACTGATTTCCTTTAATCTCTTCTGTGAATAGGCTAAAGAGGCAGTTAAACAAGCAGAGAGGTGTGATCCAAACAGCATCTTTACTAAATTCAGTGTCTATAAGATTGCAGTGGTGGAGAACGATACTGATAAAGGTAGAACTTGAAAGTTAAAGGGTCCACTACAAGGAGCAGAAGTGCCAAATATATTAAAAAATACTAAGCAGCTTTGGACTGTTCATCTTGGGAAAGACACAGTAGAGGGTAGCTAGAAAAAGGGTCTCTAAAGTCATTGAAAATGTCAGGCTGTAGATTTAAGTTGTGAAAGTGGGATTTTTTTTTTTGCACACAGTATATAATATGCTGAGTCCATTGCTGTATTTGATTTTGTTTGGGTGGAGCCTGTGGCTGAGGAGGATAATCTTCCCTTGGGCAGAAGCTGTAGTAGCATCCCAGGGTGAGAATCACTCTATGCTTTTTTGTATGCATATACAATATGAACCTTAAGGGAACCATTATTGCTGCTCTTAATTTCTCTGGACAAATGGAGCCTGAAGTTACCAAAAAATGCATGAATTATTGAGATGACTTAGAGAATGTTGTATCTTTGTAGCCTCTTTCTTCTTTATAATGAGTTCTGCTGTTTCATATTTTAATGAGGATCTTAGCTCAAGTAATGAAAATTGAGAAATACAGTCTATAGTTACTTAGAATACAGAGTAATGTGCAGAGCTTATTTTCCAATGAGTTCTTTGCCATTTAATTATTCTCAATACAACTTTTATTGACAGCATAATTTGCTCACATAATATAGAGTGGGAAACACAGCACAGTGTGAACATAAAAGCAGTGCCACCCTTAGCATAAGCCAAGATGTGGGAGCTTGGAATGATGCCCAGACAATGTATTAGAGAAAGTATTCTGTCTTTGGTAACAAACAGTTACTTAGCAGAACAAAATTAAGGATGTGAGATGAGCATCATTTGTATGGCATCTTTGTTTCCTTAGATTAGTAGCCTGGAAAGCATTTTGGCACCTCCCTAGGCAGAAATGCATATCTGGGGAGAAGTGCTGGTATTGTCAGGTTTTCTTGTCTTGGCTTTTCATTAAAAAAACCCTTACAACCTTTCATAAATCATTGAAACAGTAGAATTTTCCACCTTCCAATTGCTTCTATAAAAATGTTGTTTTTTCCCTCTGTCTCTTTCAGCTGTGGAAGCTGTTATTGAAATGGGGAAGCTAGCAGAAAAGCCATCAGAACATGAAGGCAAGCTGGGAGTGGATAAAAATACAGGCAGCAACCTCTTGAGTTTAGCTGCCCAAATTGCTTTAGAGGTAGAGCAGATAATGTTGTCTTTACTTTCCTTTATTGATATAAGTAGGACAGCTGTAACATCTTTAACCTAGCCTAGTTTTAATGTTTCTCTGTATTTCATGGATTTCTTAGTATTTCATGCTTCCACAACAAAGGTCTTGCTCAAATGTGTTGGGTAATGGAAAGTAGAAATTAATTTCATGTAGAAATAAGCAGTATCTTTTAAAATTTTGACAGGAAAATAAAGATTTCTGAGTTATGAATGTTGGCATCTGGATATTACATTGTGTATTTCTGTAAAATTCTCCTTAGCAAAAAGTTACGTCTTCTTCTGCCTCTGGGATTTGATCTTTGGTGTGAGAGGGGGAACCTGTGTATAAAATACACATAAATCAATGATGAAAGTCCTTTGTCCCTCTTGCTTGCCTCTTGGTTGGTGGCCTGAGCGATGTCTGAACTGGCTGATTGCATTTCAGGCTATTAGGGCTTTGTTCCTAGCCCTGTGAGGCATGAAAGCCTTACCAACCTGTACTAGTCCTGCTCTTACCACAGGCTCTTTGTGCAGGGAATCATATGATCTCTCCTTAGAGCTTTCTCTGCACTCTCAGGCAATTCTGTGCGTAGTCCTTTGTTCATTTTCCTGCTACTAGACTGCACAGACTTGGAATATGTGGTTGCTTTGGGGTTTGTTTTTGTTTGGGTTTTTGTTGTTGTTTTGGTTTGGGGTTTTTTGTGGTAACTGAGGTAGTGCAGTATATACAAAACATGTTTTAATTCTTTTCAGAATGACCAACAAATTGTGGCTATCAAGGCTTTGGAGTATTTGTCTGAACATTTACAAGACTGCCGACAACTGTTTGCAGCCCTAAAGTAAGAATTCAATATAATTATAAGAACAAGCATAAAGAAGAAAAGTGGGATTCTTTCAGGAAAATTAGGGCAAAGTACACCATTGAAAAAAAAATCTTGTTTCTTCATTGCTTATTTTTCTCATATTTAGATGTTTGGTCCGTCTGATGTTGTCAAAAGTCATGGCAGAAAATGCAGAGAAAAGGTGGGTCTGCTTGAAAAACCATTTTCTCATGGTGGATATGTTGTTCAAATTGTGTCATGTTTTCTTTCTGGGCTTTTTTTCTTGCAGAGTAATCAAGAGATTATTTTTTATGCTAGTAAAAGTCCACCCAGATGACTTCCTAGCTTGACCTAATGGCATCACATAGGAACATGTTTTCGACTTGTATAAAATTTTCTTTAAATATTTGTTCTTTGCCTTCTTCTTTTATTAATGCATATACCTGTTAGGTATTTTTAATAGAGGTTGTGAGTGAAGCAGTCTCTGTAACTTTGACTCTTGTGGGATATCTCTGAGAAGTTCTGAGTGAGAAGAGTGGATCTATCCGTAACTGGGAAAATATATTCCAACATAAATAATGCGTTCTGTTGAAAAAAAATTAATCAATTTTCTAAAACTAAATTTTTTCTCCATTCTAGAGATGAAGATATCAACTCAATACTGACTTACTTGAACTTGGGTATGTTTTTATTTTATTTGCATTTTCTGGAGTTCTTCTGTACGTGAACATTTTATGATATGATTAGATCCATACCAATGAAATATTTAGACTCCTTATTTCAGTCCAGGCTCTCAAATTCCCAGTGAAATCAATGAAAGCAAAAGCTGGAGAGTCAATAGTATTGTGAAGTTGGATCTCAGTGCTACAGGTCTTTGCTATCAAAAACTTGCAGTACTGCTGAAGTAGAATAGATTTAAGAGTAGAATTAAATCAATAAAAGATTCCTAGAAGGAAGGCCTCAAACTTGTAATTAAATTTAAACCCCCTTCTTGTGAAATTAAGTAAAACTCCTATGCTTTAAACTTCAGTGTCAGTAAACTTAGAAGAGGCAGTACTTGTTGGCATCTTCTCTAAAATGCTGTTTGAGAGCACCTTTTGTTGTTTTTTATAGGGCTTTCTCCTGAAGAATATTAGATTTAAGTTGTGAGAATAAGTCTTCATCAGGAATTACATGGGACTTTTGGAAACATCTGTTTTGTGGTGTAGGGATTAGACTTGGAAATGTTTTTATTCTGCTGTGAAAGTGGTACTTTTGTATTGAATTATGTTTTCTGCAGCTCACAAGAAACTTGCTGAGTCTTTCACAGAAGAAGAATTTACAGGGGACATGAGGATCCTTGAAGCTCACTGGTTTAGGAAAGTTGGTAGGTTACACTCTCAAAATCTAAACTGAATCTCCTCTGTCTTTTTTAGTCCTTTTAAATCAGCAGCCCTGGAGTTTGCCTTGAACTACAGACTGTGAAATCTAAACAGCAAATATTATCACAGATAAAGTGGTTTCTAGTGGGAAATGCAGCTCCCATGGGGCTGCCCTAAGCATTCTGCATAGTGTTGTCTCTGGATCCTCATTTTGTAGTCTTTGTTACACTGTTTTGCTAAAGGATTAGTTCATTTGCTGTCTATAAATAAAAATATATGCGTAGGGTAACAGGTTGAACCAATTTTTCAGATTCATGCTTCTGTCAGAGCATACAGGAGAGAAACAGGTGCAGTCAATATCAGAAGACATCTGCTTTTGCACACATCCTCACAGTGTAACCGTGCTCCAGTAAAGAGTAGCAAGGGAGGGGGAGGAGAAGCAGCAGAGGTCAAATACAGTGACATGAGAATGAATGGATTCATGACCTTTCAAAGGCAGCATTCTCACTCACAGGATAAACAATTCAGAGATTACAAAAACATGTCCTATAGAATAAATTAATGTGAAAGTTGCTGTAGAATCTAAACATTTAATTGGGTCAAGCTCTCATACATAAATAATTTATTTGCCTTTAGATGCTCATCCATTTAGCACTCAGAATTGTGTGCTTAATTGCCACTTACTTGACCTTTCTGGGGTAAAATGAAGAATGGTTCAAGATGTTGTAGGGTTTTTTTTTCCTTTTTCTATTTTGTTTGTCTTGGGAATACTGTTCAACACTTCCACTCATATTCTAGCTTTGTTAACTAATATAAGAAAATGCTTGTCCCAGCTCATGCTTTTGAGGGCAGGGTGTGTGCTAGAAAGGGTTCTTGTTTGTGATGAAATCATCAAGGCAAAATTTGAAAGCATGAATAAGCTATTTTAATAAATCACTAGGAACAGTATTTCTTGCTGTTGTTAAATGAGCTGTTGATGACATTGATTCAGAAATAGAATTGTGGAACGTGAACTGCTTATTGCTAGAGATTAGATGGGCACACATATAGCAGTGCAGATTTTTATTCTATTCTCTGTCTTTATGTCTTCGTTAGCTTGGAACTTAGCTGTACAGTTCAAGGACAGCCCTGAAAAGATGAGGGATTTTTTTGTACTGTCTTTCAAGGTATTTACTCTTGCAAACAGTGTGTCTAATTGAGGAATATTTTCATCTGTCTAGTTCTTTTAGAAGTCACATCCATGGTTTGGGTATCTCCATGGAGACATGCTTGTATGCTCTGAAGATGGAGCATTTTTGTCACAAGGAGATTGACTTGTAAAACAAAATGTGTGCATTATTGTCATACTTTACATTCTGTTTCTTAAGGATGTAATAAACTTAAGACTTCAACGAGAAGTTTCTAAAATAAATGGATTCTGATGTTTGGAAACTGTATCATTAATAAAAACATGTTAAGTACTTGAGTCCTAATCTTTATGCAGAACTTCTACCAACACTGTCAGTTTTGTATATGTTTGTAGAGAGCGGGCTCCAACTCAGCTTTACACTTTATATTTAAACGATCCTTTTGCGTAATTGTACAAGTAAAATTACAATATGAATATATATACTACTCATGACTGGTTCCTGCAAGTGTCATAGAGGAGGGTCAGCAATTATCTGTTCACAAGCAAATTGCATGATATGGGTGAAATTCTCATTACTTTTTCCTATTTTTGGTGTCAGTTGTCCCAGTTTTGTCCCTCTGACAAAGCTGTTCTGATTGCTCAGAAGACATGCCTGTTAATGGCAGCTGCAGTTGATCTGGAAATGGGGAGACAACAAGCAACACCTTCAGAACAGGTAAGGCAAAGCCTGTTAACTATTTCTGAATGTACCAGTGTGGCATTTTCTTCCTTTTGATTTTGAAGTCTTAGCTTTTTTACTCAGAATGGGATATTGGGAGTGTAAGCAAGGGAATATTTCATAGTTACTTAGAATTGATGCACCTTTCCAGAAAATTGTAAATGTTGGATTTCTGTAAATTAAGTTCTGTTGACTTCAGTGTATTTGAATGGGTTTGTATCAGCAAAGGGTCATGGCAATATCTTCTCTTAGAGGAATTTCAATCTACAATAGATATGTTGTAAGGAGTCTGCTGCTAAATGTGGGTTAGTCAGAAAGACAATTACTGCTGTTGCTGAAAGTAGTTACCACTGTGGTTGTGATAAAGCTCACCATTTTTTTTTTGTTTGTTTTTATGCATATATCTATTTATGGTGGGGGGGGAGGAAGAGGGCATTGTGCTTACTGTGGTAAGAAGATTAAGGAAAACACACAGTGGTTGTGAAGGAACTACAGAAGTCTGGTATAGAGCGATTGTAGAAAATTCTGTGGAGGGCAATGCACAGCAATTTGTGTTGTGGCATTAAGTGGTTTGTCAGTCTCAATAGCACTATTTTGTGCTTGGGAGCTAAAACAGTTATGTCCCATAGGAACATGGATGGTTCTTTCTGGGCCAATGAAATGTTCAGTGGGAAGTGGCTTTGTCTGCGATGTGGAGGTCTTTGGAAAAGAGAAAAAAAAACCCCAAAACCCACTAACTGATATAGGTGATTTACTAACTGGGCTGATTCTTAATTTTTTTTATAGTTAGTTCTGACATAATTATTCCTTTTGCTTTTAAAACTATGACCAAAATAACTTACTTAATTCTGTTAAATAGACGGAGCTTTTTAGTCAGGCCCTTCAACGTCTTCAGACATGCAAGGAGATATGGAAGGTTCTGAAATTAACAGGTAAGCTACAAAGTGTGTGTTTTCAGCACATGTAACTCTTAGTCACAATATTAATGAAAAATACAGAGCATGTGGAATTGCTGTCTCAGATGGAGATTATTGGAGCAGATAGATGTTATGATAAAAGCTGAGGTGTTAAGTGACTGTTAGCCTGGCAGATTCACGGTTCACTTTTTTGGTAGGATATAGGTAGAAAAATTCCATTAGGTATTCCTTGAATGGCAAATTCACTTGCTCTACTGTTAAGTCTGAGTGCCTTGATGGTTTTCCTGCCTCTTGGAAGCAAAATTTATACCTTATAGTACACCCTGTGGCTTTGAGAAAATTCATCATTATGTACAGGTGATCCTGTCTCTTTTGTAGGAGATTTTGCTAAAGACCCAACAGACACATTGTTGCTGCTTTATGAATTTGAAGCAAGATCCAAACTGAATGATCCAACACTTCACAATCTTATGGAATTGGTTTGGGAGCAACCACAAATAGAGATCAAGACACTTGAAATCATTGCATGTAAGGACTTTATAGATCTTCCAAGTCACATGCAAAAAAAAAGCTTTCATTTCTCTTTCCTGTTCTTTTGAGGTGACTAGGATTATCATGTATTGTACAACATGCAGAAAATGGATCTAACCATATATATTTTGTCCTGGAGCAAAGATGCTTAGGATCTCAGCAACATTAGAAAAGCTGTGTTTTGAAATACCAGATGACATAGATGATGAACCAGAAAATTGCCATATCCTTCCATTTCTAGATCCTGAGACACTCATGTATCTTGTGAGTCTGGAAAGGATTTTTCAGATAAACTTTTACAAGCTCCAGACTGGCAAAGGCCAGAGAATGACCCTCACTGATTCATGCCCCAGTGCAGAAGTTTTGGGCTGTGGACTTTGGATAGATACTTTCAGTATATTTAAGCCACTAAGATAACGTTAAGTTTCAACTTAAAGTTTGTATAGTCAGTTTGTAAATAGCACTTCTCTACACTGTGCCATATTTTCATCACAAAGTCCTAGCCATGAAAATATGCTTGAGAATCTAGAGCAGGATCCAAGAAAGATGAGGAGCATTTAGAATTACCGAGTCTTTGGAGGGTGTCCTGTAGGATTGCATAAACACCTTCTGTTCTCCTTGCCCTGAGGGAATATGCTCCAGTGCCTGGAGACACCATTCTGAAATCCTGCTCCTGCATAAGGTTTCCATCTGGATTTTCGTGTTCAAGGGGAGAAACAAAACTCTTTAGACAGGGCCCCCCACCACAATATTTTTGTATTACTGCACTGGAGATAAACAGCAGTGAATTATGAAGCTTTCTGTGCTTCTGCCTCATCCTCGTTGATGATGTGCTTGGTAAGAAAAAGGGAGAGAAGCACTAGCTTGTAACCAACCCAGGCATTAAGCAAATCTCTTTTCAGTTGTTTTTCACAAGGGATCTGGCAACATGCTGTAGTTTATTTTAGTGACCTATGAGATTGAAGTCTGACTTCAGTAATTTATCTTTTTATTCTTCTCTATTTTCTTTTACTTTGAAGCATTAGCAATGGAATCTCCAGCGCGGTATCCTGTACTGTGTAAGAAAGCTCTCAAGAGTGCACTAAACCTTCACAGAAAGCAGGCTGTCATTGATGCTGTGAAATTTAGGTTAGTATTATCACGTAGCTTTGCCATGAGCCTGTGACTGGAAAGGCTGACAGGGAATAAAGCCTGCAATTTGAAAAAAAAAAGTGGATTTTAGTTTAAATTCAAGGTTCCACTTCTTGCTGGCCAACCAATGTACTTGTCTAATAATAGATATTTTAACTGCAGTTTGTTTACTTGGCTTATTTTCTGGCACAGCCTTGTTTCCAATAAATTAATCAATTGAGGAAGGAAAATGAAAATTGGATCCAGAAGAGGTCTCTGGTTGTTTCTTGTGAGGAAGGTGTTCATTTCAAATTGTTGCTCTGCAGTAGTGAGCTGGATATTTCCAAGACAATGAGGAGAAATTAAGGGTTGAGAAGAAAGCCATGAGCTGTAAGGTAGTGATCCAATGCCATAGTACATACATGATTTATTTAGCATATTTATGTGTTACTTATCCTTTCCAAGTTCCTTGAAGTAAGCACTTGGCAAAGGCAACTGTTGATATTGCCTTTCTCACTTCACACTGAGAAGGAGCTGTTTTCAGAATCCTGTATTTGCTACTGATTTTCTGAGGATGCTGCCTACGTAGCTCTTGTTGGTGAAGTTAGAAAAGGTACTTTTTTCTTGCTGTCATGTGTAGCACCCTAGGAAATACTGTGGTTTTCCTTCTGTGTTACTGTAGAGACCAGCAATGAAGATAATTAAGTACTAATTGCTCTTGGCTCTGTTTTTGCATAGTTTGTATGAATAAGATCTGATATATGAAAATACATGTTTCTGCTACAGGAATATGAGTGTAGTAAGCACCAAGGAAGACATGTCTGTCTGACAATCATAGAGGCATAACTCAGTGTGCTCCTGATACTAAAAACCAACTGTTTGTGCATGTGGTATTTAATGTTTCCTCTTTTGCTCTCTTTCAATCCTCAGTAAATGCTTACACAGTTTGATTAACATTTCTTTGCCAACTGGATTAACAGACCTGGATACCTGTGTGCTGCAGGAGGTGTGGGATTACTTTGAAGATGCTCTGAGTGTAGTCAGCAGCACAGTAAGTTGAACAGGAAACCAAAAGACTGGGAGATGATCCTGAGCACATTTGAAAAAAATTCTCATTAGACTGAGAATCATTAGTAAAATGAACATTTCATAGTGTTATATGTGGAGCTGCTAAGACTTCTTCAATAAAAGATACACTGAAATGACCTCCAGAGAAATGTCTCTTGGATAATTAGGACTGTATTACAAATTTCCTTGGATTTTGTAAGGGCTTTTTCTCCCTTTGCTTAGGAGGAAAAAACCCAACAGTTTTCCCACACTAAAACTAAACTCTAAAACACTCTTGACTTGTCAGTTTTAAAGTGAAGATTCTATTTTCTGATGAACTGCTGCTGCTGCTTGTTTGCTACCTCAGGATGCTTACCCAGAGATGGAAATCCTTTGGTTGATGACAAGAGCCTGGAATACAGGAATATTTCAGTACACTGTTGGTAAATACAAGGAAGCTGAGCAGTGGTGTGGATTGGGAATGCGTTTCCTCAATCACTTAGGATCTCTGAAGAAAAGCTATGAAGGCCATGTAAGTGTACACAGGGGGATACGAGGATATGGGATTGGATGTCTGCCCTGAATTTGAGGTGTGGATCTGGGTGAAGAAACCACAGCTGATGATTTTTAGAGTTTCAGGAGAATCGTGGTACCTAAATATTTTGGGGGGAGCCTGATACTAAAAGATTTTTTCAAAGTGAGGCCAGAAAAGTTTTGATAGCCAATAAAAAGAATAATGTAGCATTCTTTTACTGGAAGGATGATGCAAATGGGTGACTGGAAATAAACTTCTGACTGTTTGTGGCCACGGGAGAGCCCTGGATCTTTGCCCACTTTAACTAAAGCCAAGGTGCTGTACCAGTTTACTTAAATCAGCTGTTACATGAATACTTCCAGGCTTGGTTTCTAGTATAATCTAATGTCTTACAAACAGGGTTTAAGATGGTGTGAAGAAAATCACTAAAGCTCACCTTATCAGGTGTAGCTTAGCCACTTCCTATGAGGGAGAAATTTCCAGGCTAGTACCTTTGTAGGTGACACTTTGCAATGGCACTTTTTCTTACTCTGTCACAAGCTTCTTTCTGCAGCTTTTGGCTGCTGTTCCTCTCTAGATTGCAACCCAGTGCAGTGTGGCTGGTGTCACCATTCATTCTCTTGTGCACAAGCTGAGCAATCAAGGGCTTGGCTGTAACTCTTACACCATTGAAAATCCATCAGTTAAGACAATAAGTGCTGACAATAAGAAGTCTCTTCCACCCTCAATTCCCAGTGTCTGTGATTTGGTGAATAGGTTTATGTATGGATATAAGACTCAGATATAAACTATGCTTTATAACTGTGTAAATAAAACTGCTTATGTTAGGTTGCACCGATCTGTTTTTTTCTAAACCATGGTATTTAAACCTGGGCCAAAAATCTTTACATCAGTCTGAAATTTTAGGTTTAGAAGCTGGTGGTAGTCTCCCACCTATTCCCTTGGTTCTGTTCTCTTTCACTTAGTTAAATGATACATTTTTATCCATCCTTGTTGACAACTATGGTGCTCGTATTCTCCAGATGGTTGGCCTCTATAGTGAGGTTCTGGACAAGCTGGACAGAGCAAAAGGATTTATTCCAAATGAAGAATAATGACAGCCACAACTACAAAAAAGGAAAGCACCCTCTCTTGGAAATGTTCTGCTGAATGAGAGGCTGTTAGCTCTGGGAAGGCACAGGGTCATGGGAGCAGTGGAAAAGAAACCAGGATCTCCTTCTTGTTCGCAAAGAGGTTATGTACTTTTTAGGAAGTGTTTGTTCAATAAATGTAATTGTTTTCCTCTAGGGAATAATTTTCATTCTCTGGAGCTATTTAACAGTTAGAAATAAATATTTAACTTTTTCATGAGATGCCTCTGCTGTTGTGTAACAGGTTGGTTTAAATATCTGATTTTAGTAGTAAATGGCAGTGAGCACGATAAAAGTCTTTAAAAAGTATTCTATCTCTTCTGGTTGTCATAGCTGCCTTGCTGCATAAATATTTATCAGATTGTTTAGTTTCCAGTCCATTTCAGTGTGGACAAGAATTCAGAGCTGTTCTCTGGTTTCACAGTCAGTTGGAATAGAAAAATCAGCACTGCTGAGCTCAGGGAAGAAGCTGCAGCTGTCACTGGTGGTGCTGTGAGGGCTGCACTCCTCCCTTCCAGCTCACTGAACCCTGGGCCAGGCAGGTGCTCAGCAGGTCAGCCTGACCACGTGTCTGGGACTTGGCTATGGGAAACCTGGGACTGAGCCAGTGAGGAATCCTGTCTGTGTGAGTGTGGGGTGTGCAGAGAGCCAAATGAGGACCCCCCTGGGTCACTGGAGCTGCCACTGCAAAGGGGCTTTGGTCCCAGCAGTGACAGTCTGGGGTGCTGCACGTGTGACCCTGGGAGGGGCATCTGAAGGGTGACACAGGGGTGTTCCTTAACAGGAGGATGGCTCTGTTTAGTGTAAATTCTCTATTTAATGGTGAACTTAAATCAGTTCACCAGATGTAGCTGGAGTCTCTGTGAGACACTTCTTTCAGATCTCTAATGCACAATGTGCTGCATGTTTCACTAAGAAGTACCTTTGAATCCATAAAAATCCAGGTCTCAAATGCCACAGAAAATTCATCTGGAGTCACAGTTTTGGAGATCCATGCTGCATCACAGCAGTGGGGGACTGTGAACGAAGCCACAAACTCAAAGGTATCCATCCTGCCTGCAGCATCTCCTTGGAGCCTGCAGGGCTGGCTTTAATTATTGCTCAGTTCTGACTTGCACACACACATAAACAGGTAAAGGTGTCACACTGCACCTGATGAGAAAGGTCACGTTTGCCCAGCAAATGCAAGGAGATAATTACATACAGCCATAGAAGGCTGCAAGCACTGAATGTGGGTTTGCCTACAGCTAGAATGGTTTGAATTTTTTCCTTGGAGATACTAATTTTGATTTCTTTTATGTTACAGACAGCACTGAAGAGCCCAGATCAGATAAGTTACAGACTCTGCTTATAGTACTCATCTCTTCCTGCACATTTTTACACAGTACATTTTATTCCAGGCTTAGTATTTACCAAAGAGTTTAAGTAGAGCAAGAATTCCTCTCCTAGTTGAATCAGACTATAATTAACTGTGTTTCCAGTGGCCATTCCCAGTAGGTAGTTTGTGGGCAGTCAGACCTTTGCAGGTGTTTGCTGGTGCAGATGCAGGCTGGTTCAGGTTATTTTACTAGGCTAAATGCTGCTTTACAGTTCAGTAGCCCATCGAGGGTGTCTGTGGTTTATAAATCTTTTTAAACCAGCAGCAGCTTCTGTAAAAAAAAAAAAAAATAGTGCTGTGCATTCCTCCCCCAGTCTTACCTTTTCATTGATCCCTGTTTTTTTTCAGCTCAGAGATCTTGTGTGCTCATCCCTGTGAGCACAGATGGCTCCAGAGGGTGGTATTGCAGCAGTAGTTTCCTATTTACACATCATTGTGGATGCTCCAGGGTGTGCTGGACACTGGTTCTGTACTGCAGAGTCCTCCCTGCTTCTGAGAACATGAATGGATCCTCTAGGGCAGCAAGTCACAAATTTGCCTCCTTTCTCCAGCCTGTGCTTTATGCCCTTTTTTTACCCCCTAATCTGATAACTTCTTGACCGTTTGGGGAGGAGCAACAGAGCAGAGGCAGAAGGGAATTGCAGTGTGAACTGGAGGATGGGTCCAGGGAGAGGGTGATTCTAAACCAACCATCTGGGATTGATGGGATTGTGGCTGCAGGGAGCCTGCCCTGGGAAAAACATCCTTGCTGAGAAGAGTCCTGGAATGGGCAGAGGAGATACCAGCTCAGCTGCTGTGCCCCGGAGCCCCTTCTACCCCCTCTCACCCAGAGGCACCTGCAGCAGGAGCAGGGCCTCTCCAGCAGCTTTCCACTGAGGGTGCCTCTCCCACCAGACAGTGTGGGAAGAGCTGTGCTCCCACTGTTGTGGCTGCATTGAGCATTTGGGAGAGGCAGGAAAAAAAGAGGGGCCAGCCTGGCCACTAACACTTAGAAGTGGCCACAGTAATCAGAAATCAAGGTAATTGGAAGAGGGCTGAAGCTCATTAGAGGCTTGGGCAGAAGCTTTTGTCAAGTAGTGCACTGGAACGAGGGAGGAAATACCACAGCCACCCCTGTGCTGAGTCAAGTGTGGCCCCAATCAGGTATTGCAAGTCCCATAAGTGCATCCATGTGCTTGTACCATTCAGAGATGCTGCACTGACTGACCCAAACAATGTGTAATGTTTTTCCTTAGGGTTAAAACCCCTAAAAGTAAACAAATGACCCTCATTTTGGAGGCAAGGGATATAAATAAACACTGAAGGTCAAGGTGTACCCAGGGATTCTTGAAGAGACACTTTTGACCTGGTGATGACTTTACCTGCTTCACAGTAGATGCTTCAGTGCCATGAATCCTGCTGTGACAGCCTGAGAAAGGCAGAGAACAGCAGTTCTGGAAAACTGTGCTGCCAAGCATCATTAGCAACAATGGGCGTATCTAAGACAGCTCCATCAACGGGGAGAAAATTTTGGATGAAATTATAATTGCATTTCTTTAAAGCCCCTCTTCCAGTAGCCTCACAGATTCTGTGCTCCTCTGCTTTGCTAAGACAGTTAATTACCCAGAGCTGCAGACAGAAGCACAGACATGTTTCTCTGTAGCACAAGCAGCTTACAGCCTGATTTTCTAGAAGCGTCTTAGGGCAGATTAGTTTCATTCCTGTTGCAGGTAGCTGTAGCAGGACATCTCGGCAGAGAAAACCAGCACCTGCATTTCACAGTTAGACAGGACCATTATCAGGACAATGCTCCGCTCTTATTTGGGCCAGGACTTTGCTCATGTCCTGCTTGGCAGAGCAACTTGTCCTTAGCCAGGAAAATGGGCTGTTACAGCTTTAGCAGAGCAAGTTCCTTCTTCATGCCACCATCGTTCTCTTCACATGCTGGTTTCTCTTCCAGAGGTTGTTCCGCCTTACAGGCATGACAGGGTTTATTTGAGAACTTAACCCCGTGTTCCTCTCCTCCCTGGAACCTGAATGTTTCCCTGCCCCAGCAGATCCGATGCCACACGAGCTCAGGACACATTTTGGTGACTGTTTCTGTGCTGCTTCATCACTCCAAATCTGTCATTATGCAAGCAGTTTGATTTTTGAGTGGTAATTCTAGCATCAGATCTGCTTAGCAACTGCTTAGTCTTCTGGTGTTTTGTGGACAACCACTACCACCAACAGGCTGTTGATCTGATCAGTTAAAGGAGTTCCTAAATGGTTTTTAATTTGTCCAGTGAGCTTCACAAACTGAGCAGTCAGAAAACTGTATGTCCATGCTCAGTTGGTACAACATCCTTGTTCCCCTGAAGTCTCAATTTGCTTCTTTTCTGTGCAGTTTGAAAGTAAAAAGAAATTTAGTATTTAAAAACCTGTCAGCTCAGCTAAATGACAAAGCAGATTCAGGCACAGAAGTACTGTGACACTCCTTTAACCACATTTTCTTCCAGGGAATACTCCTTTTCAGGAGTAGTAAAAATTATACTAGTTGTCTTTACAACTTCTCTCTGATATTTAAACTGCATGTTAAAACCATAAAAAGAAGCTCTATATTAGCTGGACTATGTATTTTCTTTGCTGTCTTTATGTCCAATACAAGAACAATTATGTAGCAGCACACAAACCCTATTATTTGTAAAGCAACCTCCCCACACTTCAAGTCATGATCCAAAATACATTTATGGTGTCGTGTCATCAGGCCAGACTTAACCTGGGTTAAAACAAACCAACCAAAAGCACTTTTCAGTGGTTGAATTACAGCTCTAAATAAGCCCACTTCCTTTCTTTTATTTTCTCTTTTATTTTCAATTTTTTTTTTAGATTTCCTTTTTCCACTAGGCAAGCTCTCAGGCACCACCTTTTATACCAAAAAAGGCAATTTTTTCCCCCCAAACCACTGTCAACATTTCAATTTGCCATAGAGAGACCACATCAAGAGTTGCCAAGATCAGCACCAAAAAAACCAGATCTGGTACACAATGAAGGACTCTACAAGAAGGTCTCAAAGACAAGAGTTCTTTGCAACTCTCTTGTTTATTAAAAATATATGTCTCCTTGGAAGAAACACTGTTAACCAACTACTGTTGTCATGATCGATTCGATACTGTCAGCTATGCCATGGAGTACATCATCTTTTTCTCCACGTGACTTGATAAAGGGAGACAGGCTATTAGGAAAAAACAGAAAAAAGAAAAAAAAAAAAAGACAAAAAAAGATAGGAATGTGTGACTAGCACCTTAAGGACTTTTGTTTCACTTACTCCACTTCTTCAGGGACCGACATTTATAGCAGCTGGAGCAGGACCAGCGGGGCAGGGGGCTGGATGCCCGACAGGAATCCATTGCCAAAGTTCTGTGTGCTCCTTTAGGGTCGGTCCCACTGAGAGCAGAATCCTTCTGCCCTCCACCGTGCTCAGGGCTGCAGTGCTCTGTCCTGGCCCTAGAAGCTGCTCGGTCCCTGCAGGGCTCCTTGGGACGCAGGACGGGCAAAGGAGGCTTCTCCCCAGGCAGCACACGGACAGTCCTACAGCAGCTCTGGCTCACCCTGACAGCCGTGGCCTGTGTGCTGGGCACTGACTGATGCACTGAGAACCATCACCCTGGGGAGAGGGGACCACAGCTCGTCCCTGCCAAACAGGGGGAGGAGAAGACTTACCTGCTCGTGCTTGGATAGTGCCCTCCTGTGCTGTGGCTGTGTGGCACTGTCTGAGGAACAGCATTCACCAGCTCTTTGTAAGGTGGGAGCACTCGTACCTGAACTCTGGGTACCCAGCACGCACTCCTCAAAGGCCACATGAGTGTCCCCCAGCTCCACACAAGGGTCTGTTCCCACACTGGAGCCCCACTCAAGCACAGAAGCCAGTGTCCTCAAAGACAGACATGTCTCAGCTTAGGGCCAAGTGTCTCGGTGCCAACAGCTGCCTCCCTTGAAAAATGCCAGTGCCCAGTGCATGGGGCAGCTCTGCAGCCCCTGCCCCACAGCCTGCGAGCTGGGGCACCACTTCAGGGCTCTGGGGTGGCCTTGAGAGAGGCAGCAGAGCTTCAGCAACAGGATTCACACAGAGATGTCAGAGACAGAGCCAGGCAAGGTGGCCACGCTGTCCCCTGCTCCTGTGGCTCCTGGAGCGACAGGCGAGGTCCTGCTGTGCTGAGGGATGGCCCTGCCCCTGGGAGAGCCAGCCCTGGCACCCACACACAGCAGAGCCGGGAATTCGGCACGGAGCAGGGAAGAGAGGAAGTTTTTCAATTCTGTTACTGATCTGGAAAATGTGAGTGTCCATCCAAGGCACAGCTGGGGGCTTTTCCTGCCAGTGGCCAATGCAGAAGGGAATGCCAGTGTGCTGCCACAAGCCAGAATGGGTCATTCCACCTGCACCCAGAGGTGCAGGGCCAGTCCAACATCCCAGGTTTTTCACAGCAACGCAGGACAGTGAGTACATTTGTTCCATGTGGCCAGTAAAATATTTCTTAACTAAACACCACAGATCTAGATTCTATTTACAATAGAGCCAGCTTAAAAAATAAGTTAAAAAACTGGTTTTTATACCCATTCAGTTCATCATTAACAAGAGAAAAATGGAATAATAATAATAATAATAATAATAACTATAATTAAAAAAGCCAACACAACAACACAATATGGTTTTGGTTTAAAATCAGCTTAAAAAAATAGAACCAAAAGGAAACCTCTCATGCAAACACATAAGGTGGTGTGTAAAACAATGTGCAATTTAATATGTAGTATCATCCATTCTCTTGCTCGCAGCCTCCTGCTCAGTCTCTGTCTCCCAGCCTCTCTCAGGCCAGCTGCTGCTCCTTGCTCTGGTCCCTCCTGCAGGGGCAGTACCAGTCTCTGCCCTGTCTCAGACCCAGGGTGGCTGCAGGGAACTGGCCTGGACGGGAGAAGTTTCCAAAGCACCTGGTACCGTTTTGAGCTCTTCCTGCCCAAGTGGACTCCCTACGCCGAGTGGTTGGGACAGAGGAACTGAGAGAACCTTGCAATAATACAATACCTTTTCAGAGAGGTCCCTCAGATTTCCTAGTCCACATACATATATATATATATAATATATATATAATATCTCTCTCTATATTATATATAAATTACATATACAGATAAATAAAATGCTTTCTGCTGCCCACCTGTCGCACTGTTCAGAGCTGCTAGACAGTCACACTTGGAAAAATGCCCCTGGAGCTCTGATACCAGCTCAAGTGTTCAGAGTCCATTGTTTCACTTGTTTTTCTTACATTAGTCCTTAGCTGCCTCCTCCCATCTTGATTCTTTGTTTAGTTAATAATAATAATAATATAATAATAATAATAATAATAATAAAAAAACGACCTTGAATGGGTTCTCATCTGTCTCTAATGGAGCAGTGGGAAGGTCCATGCAGGAATGGTGGGAACAGTCACGTGATGAATGATATGAGTTCATCCCAACAAAAGAAACAGGACTAGAAAACTCAATTTTGCGACGATCTAAAAAAGGGAGCAGGAATAGTTTTCATATCCCTCCCCCTTGGGGCAGAGGGCTTGGATGGGTGGGACTTCGGAGATCTTCTGCTCACAGGGAAGCAGGTGGGAGACATCTTCAGAGTTTCTCTGGGGACGGGACCCAGATGTAGTGCCCGGACTGATCCTCAATGATCTGTTTGATTTTGCTGTAAATTTCTTCAAGAGAGTCTCCTTGTACAATGGCTGGAAGAAGAGAGAACAAGCAAGACCCTGAGCACCAGGCAGCACTGCCATGAGCTCCTGCTGCCCCAAAGGGCTGGAGGCCGCAGCCAGCAGGGCCTGACCCAGGCGGTGCCAGGGGCGCTGCAGCGGGCCCAGCGACACAGAGGGTTAAAGCAGCACCTCGGCAGGGATTAGCCAGCGCTGATCCCCGCTGGCAGAGCTGCTGGCTGTGTGCAGGGCCGGCTGGGCTCTCCACACCAGGCTGCTAATCAGCTTTGCAAACTGTGTCAGGCACCGCGCTGGGGCTGTGGCCGGGCCTGGCACCACCACGGCGGCGCTGAACTGGAGCGAGGGAAGGCAGGGCTGGGGCAGCTCAGTGGAGCACACCAAGCACCTGCCCTGGAGTGCCAGCTTTGTCCCTTCCCTCTGGTTTTCCTTCTGGCCATCTGCTGAGGGCTCCTCATGTTTGCTGCTTCCTGTGCTGTGGGGTGGGAACGCAGTGCTGTCAGGCTGGGAAAGGCCAGCGTGCGGCCGCTCTCCCAGCAGCAACTCCTGCCCAGTCCTGCTGCTTAGCACAGACACAGCACGAGGCATTTCACTGTGCTTCTTACATCACAGGAAGGGCCAAAGACTTCTGGTAATCCAGCCTGCCTCTGTAATCCAGCCAAGACCATCCTCCAGCATCTCTGTTCCCTCATCCTAAACTGCTGGCACAGAACCTGTGACAGTGACCATCTCTCTGCCCACTACCCAGTTCTTTCAACACATTTCAGCCAACAGCATTCCTTTCCCAGGTCAACATCAAACTCACTCTCCAAGTGCACAGTGGCATGTTGAGGGCCTGCAAAACTGAGGCAGGTCTTCCTGGAAGAACAGGCAGCAGCTCTGGAACTGCTGCCCAGCTGGAGGTCTGGGGAAAGCTCACCCTGTTTGTACCCAAATATTTGCCCAGCTGAAATAAATTTTTAGAAAACATCCTGCTTGGGGTTTTTCCCAGTAGCTGTTAGGTGGGTAATACAGAGTTTGGCAACATTATCACTCCTCAGCTTAAGAAGAAACACTGGAGAAAAGATGGAAGACCAGTTTCTCTGCCTCTTCACCTGCCTGTGGTTTTCCAGAATTAATCATGTTACAAACATTAGTTCCTTAATGCACAAGGATGCCTGTGTCATGAGCAGCTCATCTCAGCAGGCACAAAGTGTCAGCAACCCCTGACTGGCTCTTCAGCAAAGACTACTTAGGAAGCAAGCCAAACTTCCAGTCTTTTTTGGTAGATGTTTTGTAATTAACTCAGGACTGTCTCCACCATTTAGGTCACTAATTTTTTATCTTTCCTCTTTAGAAATTTCTCTTTTTGAAAATGCTCCCCTTTTCTCCCATGCAGGGAGTTTACTTCCTGTAGACTTGTGGCACCCTGAAACCCTGTGCTTCCCCTGGCCGGGGATTTTTAGACTTTTTATTATTGTTGAAATTGGCAGTAAGCTTGCACAAACTCAGAAAATCCTGCCTGACAACTTGTCTCCTCCTCTACGACTGGTTTACTCCTATCCACTGATCTTGGAGCAGTCCCCTTGCAGAGCCCTCCTGGCAAAGTGCCATTTGTTTTTTGCTTTGATGAAGCTGGATGTTTTCCCATGACCCTGCAGTAGGACAGTGCTGGTAGAGAGGTCACAGCTGCCAGATGGAAAAACGAAGTAAATCAGATACAAGCCTGCTCAGGACACTCACCTGTAAAATATTCTCCAAACTCTTGCTCAAGTTTCATGGCTTTGTCAAAGACCTTGTTGGCCTGTTCATACGTCTGTCTCCGGTTCATCTCCCTGCCACACACACAAAAGGGAGAAACTTTTTAGCTCTTTTTCTTAGCAATGAACAGAAGCAAAAATAGCCCACAGAGCCGGGGTGCCTGGGAATCCTCTGCTCACAGGAATGGAAGCTGTGCAGGACCCAGCTCTCAAAGGCAGGGCCCTTCCCCACAGGCTCTGGGCTGCCTTGGCACTTCCATCTCAACTTCCACCAGTTCCTCCCATTGCCACCTACCCCACCTCCCTTCACCATAGCATGGAAGTGAATTCAAATTCAGGCAATTCCCTAAATTTGTGAGACCACTGCAGAAGTCTCCCTGCTTGCCTAAGTTTTCTCATCTTTATAAAACATAGAAATAAACAGTTTGGCCCCTTCTGACTTGAAAAGGGGTTTTCTGAGGCCCCTTGGTGCCAGCAGAATTTCTTCTGATCTCAGGGTCAGTCTCAAGCTGTTGAATCTCCTCACAGATAATATTCTCTGCTGCTGCTGCTGAGCAGAGTTGCAAGCTCAGCTCTCACATCCTTTCCAGCCTGCACTACCCAGGGCCAGGAGCAGCAGGACAAGCAGCTGGAGAGGCACAGAACACGGTGCTGCACTTACATGAGGGCTTCAATGGATTTTGGTTTGATGAAAATGGCAATGGGATAAAGTTGTGCTTGTCGCAACCTCTTGATAGCATTGCCAGACACATCCAGGATGCAGTGCTTCCCCTGGAAAGGAGACAATCAGGATCAGACCTACCCACACAGTCTACTCTGTGTGGGAAGCAGCTTGCTCATACAGATGTTCCTAAAAAGGGAGGAGCCACAGAAATGAAACCCCAGTCCTGAGACACAAGCCAGCTCCCAGAGGCCTCGCATTCCTGCCTGCTCAGGGCAGGACAGCAGCAATGCAAAGGGACTGAACCTTTGTCTGGACATGTGAAACTATTTACAAGCCCTGGGTAGCTCCAGGAGTCCTCCAGAGGAATGCTGCTGCTTTGAGGGCACCCTGGTATCTTTGTCCTGTGAGCTCCCAAGCACAAAGCTGGGCCACCAGTGCCAGGGTTTCGGGTGGAGTTTGGATGACAGAGGTACCACGCTGAGGTAGAGTAACACAGCTGAGAAAAGCAGGCACATGGCTTGGCAGGACTCTGGAGGGAGGAGAGGCTTGTGCCATACTTGCTTAATGTGGTTACAGCCCTTCATTAACAACACAGGGAAAGGAGGGGAACTGCTGAATGCATGTGGGTTCGGGCTGGATGCATCCCGGTCCCAGGAATGCCACCTGACACTCACCCTCTCTGCCACCGCTCGCACTGACTGAATGCTGGTCCCATAGAGATTGTCATTGAACTGCCCAGCCTCTATGAACTTGTTGTCCTGGATGTCCTTCTCCATCTGCTCCCGGGATACGACAAAGTGGTAGTCCTGTCCGTCCACCTCGTTCTCGCGCCGAGGCCTGGTGGTGTCTGGAGGAGAGCGGGCATCAAGAGTGAACCCAGAGTGATGCACGAGAAACCGGGAGGGAGGAAACCCACCTGTGCTCCCGGCCCCCTCCCCACGCCGCGGGCGGGACCCTGCAAGGAGCAGAACCACCACTCTCCCCTCCCTCCAGCAAGGGCACCGAGTGCCGGCCGGGACTTACGGGGCACGCAGGAACCAAACTTGTGTGGGAACTCAGAGATGAGGTCGTCGTTAATTCGGTCCTTTGTCGGCCCCAGGATGATCACTGGCCTCGCATAGTGAACTGTGAACAAGAGCCACAACCTGAGGCCCCACATGTGCTGTGGGCAGCTGACCCTACTGCCACTTTTGGCATTGACCTGCCCTCTCCCTGCTGGCAGTGGGTGCTCTTGCTCACATGGGCACCCAAAGGTGCCTCCTCCGTGCGAGTTTATCTCCTCCTGGTCACGGTCAACATGTCCTTCCCATCTGACCCAAACCATCTGCGTGGCCCCGGGGGAGGTTCTGCAGGTCTCCAGGGTCGCGGATCAGCAAAGCTGCTCCCTTGCTTGGGGCAGGAGCCAGGCAACCAGGACAGCTGGGCGAGGATGCCACGGAGCTGGGGGAGTGACGGGAGCCTAAGAGTCAGATCCAGCTTCTGGCAAGGACAGACCACCGAGGCTGGGACTATTCAGCCTGCGAAAGGGTCTGCAGGGACTGAGCATCAAGCAGGGTTACAGGCTGAGGGCTGGGGGAGGGTTGCTCTGCAGCAGGGACCTGGTCTGAGGCAGGAAGGGATAATCTTGTCCTCAGCTGAGGACTAAAGCCCAGCTCAGTTTTAGCTCTGCATCTCTCCCTTGGTCTTGCAGACCATGACACAAATCTTTTCTGTTGATTGAAACGGGGCAGTCGAGGCCAGGGAAAGCCGTGCACACCTGGCTCCCCTGCTGCACGCAACACACGAGACTCCACCTGCATCCACCCCGTGCCGTGCTGGTGTGGCAGGAGGGGAGGGTGCACCGGACACCCTGGCTGTGCTGGGGACACAGGTGGCCGCACTGCAGCGGGCACGGGGCAGTTCAGCTCAGGACTTACTTTCTTGCCGCGTCACTGGCTCGTACGACAGGATGGTGTCCTCTTGTCCTTCTGCAACAGAGCCAGGGGGATGTAGGTGAGCACTTGCAGCAGCTCTCCAGCCCCTCTGCAGCTGTGAGGAGCTGGCTCCTGCCCCTTCAGCCTCCCACAGCTCTGGGGACACTCGAGGCTGTCCCCATCACTCCACCCATGGATGTGAAGCATGACGGGCATGCAGTTATGAACCCTTGAGCCACTTTAATTATTCGTGTCCCAGCTCTGGGTCAAACCTCCTCTTTCCCTCCCCCACTGCTGCAGGCTCCCAGCCCATTGGGATGTAGTGTCCTCCCTGCAGGTATTTAGAGAACTTTCTGGGGACAAAGGGAGCATCTATTGCAGCTGGATCCCATGCTCTTGTACAGGCTTGGGCTCCAGGAGCCATCTATGCTACAGGCCTGGCCTCTGGCCATTGCTTCCTGTAGCAGGCACTGAGGATGGGGGATCATCATGGACTGGGAACCCACCACCCTGCCCTGGAGCAGAGCCCTGCAGCCAGGAGAGAGCAGTGAAGCAGGCAGGTTCCTTCCTGCTCCCCAGCCCCTGCTCTCCCTGGCTCCGAGGAGGGAGCTGGCCGCAGCATCTCAGTGTCACCAGCAGGAAGGACCAGCCTCCGAACAGAACCACCACTGGGACAAGACAAGATGGAAGTGCCAGAACATGCACGCTCACACGGGGACACGCACACAGGGTGGGAGAGCAGGAGGACACACACTTACTGGAACTGCTCTCGCTGTCACTGGTGTTTGATGTCACGCCCTCTGCAAAGCAACCAGAGAGATCCCCTTCAGAAGGAGCATGGGCAGGAGGCACGGGGGCACCCCGGCTGCCACCCAGCACTACTGACCAAGGGCAGGACAGCACTGGCCTCCCGAAAAACCTGCAGCCCAGCACCCACTGGGACGAGTCTGTGCCACATGGGCAAGGGCGACATCTTTCACCCTTTGCTGGGAACCCGGGGGCATGCAGGGGGATGCTTCCAGGAGAAGACAAGGATGCCAGGAGGGCCTGCCTGGCAGACGTGAAGGCACTGGGCTTCCCAGGCCGAGGGAAGGTGGAGTGCACAGGGAGGAGAATGCTGGCAGGGGAGCAGGTGCAGCATGCACACAGCGGGCAGGGGAGGGCACGGCTGTGCCGGCACAGGGATGGGGGAGCCTGCCTCTGGGGATGGGGCTGGGATGCACAGAGACAAGACAGTGACAGGATGGGACAGAGTTTGGGGCTTTGCTTGCTCAGGCTGATCCTAGTGCTGCGACCACCCCGCAGAGGCTCGCTGGCCGCTGCCTGCCCCAGTCAGGCTCTGCACTGGTCAGGGGGTGCGGAGCCTGGCAGAGAGCTCATGCCCCAGCTGAGAAGACCACGGGGCTCCTGTCATTATTCTGCAGTTCTGGGTACGTGGTAACCCAGAGAAAGGTGGGAACGCCTCAAAATGTTGTCCCCCACCCCATTCAGAGCAGGGCCACCATGGCCACTTCCCACCCACACTGGCAGCGGCTCCAAGTGCTAAAGCAACAACCAACCCAGATAGGAGCAGGAAGAAGAGGATGAAGAGGTACAGCTCACCCTGGGTGCAGCAGGCACTTCAGGCATGGCCAACATCCCCACACAAGCTCCCCCATCCCGTCCCACATGCAGCAGAGGCACCTCAAGCCCCGCCGCCTCCGCCGGTCCCCGGCAGCAGAGCAGCACCCGGGGCTCCTCCTGCCCCGCACCCAGGGAAGCTCAGCTGCCCCGGCCAGAGCCCAGCTCTTCCCCAGGCACCACCAGCCACAGAAAGGGAACAATGTGCATTGGAATTCAACTTACTCAGGTTCTTTGCTCCATAATAATCGTCACTTAACCCAGGGAAGTCCTGATTTCACAGACAGCAAGAAGGGGGAGAGGGGGAGAGAAGACAGCGAAGGAAAGGGGAGTCAGAGGGATGGGGGAGACAGAGCCAGACCAGCATTAGTGACAGGAGTGCAGAATGGCCCAGAGCTGCAACTGCAAGTGAGGTTAAATGTTTTCAGAGCTGACACCATCAGCCCGCTGCCAGCGTGTTGCCTTTTGCAGCTGGACCTTTCCTCCCCCAAGCTCGCCCTCTCTGCCAGAGCCCCCAAGGGCCACCCTGGGTCTGGGGAGGGCAGGGCAGCCACAGCAGCATCAGCTGGCACCAAGCAGTTGCAGCCCTGAGCTGCTGGCACAGGGGCTGAAGCGTTTCTCCTTGTGGAGTGTACTGGCATGGCACAGTGGCTCTGTGCTTCCCCAGCACAGCCTGGCCTCTCTGGGGCCAAGCACAGCCCGCAGTCCTGTAACACGTGGCAGGAGGACACATTTTTCCCCACCTGTGTGTGTCAGCTGCCCCACACCACAATGCTTGCACAGGCTGTGGAAATGTCAGGCAGAGACCCCCCACTGCAAGCTGGGATGGACAGTGGCAGAGCACAGGGAGGGAGCTGGCTGTGTGTCTGTGGCACAGGCAGGTAAAGAGAGTGGCCTGCCCCATCCCATGCTGTGTCAACCTCACTGCAGGGCCAGCCAAAAGCGGGCCCCCAGCTTCAGCATGGATCAGACTGGAGCCCAGCTGTGCCCAAGCACTACTAGAGACAGGCAGACATACAGACAACCTTCAGCATGGGCCAGAGGCTTGTGCTGTCTGCTAAAATCACTGGAAGCTGGCACCAGCCTGGCATGGGCAGCAGAGAAATGCAGGCAGCCCTTGGAGCAGCCCAGCAGCAACCTCCTGCCTCTGTATGACACCCAAGACAGCCCCAGAGGGAGGAGATGTGTTTGCTGCGCTGGCACTGGGGCACAGACACAGCTCTGCCTTGTCCACTGCCCTTTTCCAGAGGTTTGAGCACTTCCAGCCTGGATGCTTGCCAGAGGAGTGGATGCAGTTCACCACTCGGAGCAGGGGTTGGGTTTGGTGAGCAGCTCCAATGCTACCCACATCAGGATTTGGGGCAGTAAGACAAGTGCCCTGCCTCTGCCACCTCCCAGGGTGGCAAGAGCTGTGGAGCCCAAACATCTGCAGCCAACTACCAAAGATGTGCCTCAGTCATGGGTGGGCAGCAGGGTCATGGCTCCCCCGTGTCCACAGGGCTTAATCTACTGGGAAGGGCTCTCTAGTGGGAACATAGAGCTCTAAGTCACTTCTAGGGAAGATGGAGCTGGGACCTGCCCAGGCCCTGAGCCCTGAGAGGGACAGGAGAAGCTCTGCAGAAGGCAGCCAGCCCCTCGCTTGGAGGGAAGCAGGCAGAGGGAGGGAGCAGAGCCTGCAGCACAGGGGGGAGAGCAGGGGGAGGCAGAGCAGGGAGTTGGGTGGGTGTAAAGTTGGATGAAAAGATGAAGACATTGAACATGAGAGAAAGGAAGAGAGTGCCAGCCTGCAGCTGTTGCTTTCGTTTCAAGCTCCAGTTTCTCCCTAGCTGCTGGCACGACTGTGGAGCACAGACCTGAATACAGGCAGGTGCCAGGACCCCTGGCTATGGAAATATGCTGGATCTCTCCCCTCAGGGCAGGCGACCTGAGGGTTGCAGGCTTGCCTTCTCTGGCCAGCTGCTACTTACGTTCCTGTCCGCTGCTCTCCTGGGCCAGGTTCTCTTTGCTCTTGTAAAATGGAAACTTTCGAGAGAGGCGAAAACTCTTTTTACGTTTCGTTTTGATCGACTGAAGAACATGGAGATGGAAGGGAGGACAGAAAAAACAATGGTGTTTAACGCATGTGGGGAAAATTAAAATGAAGAGACAATGAGGAGCTGTGTCAGGGCAGTCACCCTCAAATGAAATCATGGAGATTACATGAGAACTGTAATGCAGGAAAAAAATTAAGCATGGAGAAAAACATGTGGTAGGGATGCTGGGAAGCTGATGGGGCAGTCAGCAGCTCTGCAGGGGTAGCCAGGCTGTTCTTCCTTGCTCGTTGGCATGTTAGGCACTGCTCCTGAGGTGTGAGGGTGGCTACCTTCAGCAGCTGCCTGAAGGCACCTCCTAGCCATGGGCTCTGCCACCCTATCACTCCAAACATGGGTCCTTCCCCAGTACTTTCACACCATCCTGGGCTCCTCTGCTCAATCACTGCATATTCACGGAGGTTTTGTGCCAAGCAGATGTGGGCCTGGGGCAGGTCCAGTCACATAGCTCTTTGCATTGGGATTGAGAAGCTTTTGGTGCTGGGACTCATCCTGACCTCACTAGTTACCAGCTCCAGGTGCCCCACTGAGCCCCAGATCAGCACTTACCCTGTTGGACTCAATCATGCCAGTCCTGGCGTGGAACTTCACTGTTTTCAACCGTGCTCTCTCCTTCTTTTCCACCCTGACCAGGAGAGAAAGAGTTGCTAGTCCCATGCGTGTGCCCTCCACGCTGCCCATGTGGCTCCTCAGGCAGCTCCAGGCACCCTCAGGTGGTGGCCCCATTGGCAAAAGGCAGCTCCTTCCCAGGGAGGGACAGGTGTGGAGCTGCCTGCACAGGGTCTGGCCCGGGCCAGTGTCTGCAGGAGCAGGAGAGGAGCCAAGCCAGCCTTCCCAACAGGGATAGAGGACAGACTTGAGGCTGGCTTTGCAGACCTGAAGGCAGCAGCAACCAGCTCCTCTGCTCCCTATGATTATTCACCTCACAGTGAGGCTGTGAGCTGCAGAGCTGGGCAAATTGACAGAGGACACGAGGAGCAGCCCACACGCACTGCTGTGACTCTGCTCTCATATGGAGACCCAGACTGGCTAACACCAACTCTCCATCCCCACAGGGACCACAGAGGGGGCTGACCACTCCCCTCCTCACCTGGAGTCTCACCCAGCTTTGGAGAACACCTCCCTAGGGAGACCTGCACACAGCCCCAGCTTAAAACCAAGGTGCCCTGCACACTGCCAGGTGGACTGGGACCACAAGGAGATCTCGGCCTGAGCAGAGCCCTGAGGGCTGCAGGGCTCATGGAGTTTGGGGAAATCCTGGGGTCACTGCATGTGACAGCTCCTGCTGATGGCCACTCACCTCTTCTTGCTGGGGATGACCCCGATCTGCTCGCTCTCGCCGTGGGGTGTGACAAGCCTGGCTTGCCACCACTCGTCATCGGAGGCATTGATGACGTGCAGGATATCCCCGTAGGAGAAGCTGAGTCCCTGGCTGGGCAAGCAACTGTCCCGGGTCCGGTCATAGTCAAAGAGGGCTCTGTGGAGGAGCAGAGAGAGCGATGCCTTCTCTGAGCATGGCCAGGCAGCGAGGGCAGCAGCACTGACAACCTCCTGGGGCACTGTCACCTTCATACCTTACAGGATTTAAACCCAAACCCTGCCAAGGTGAGCAGTACTGCCAGCCCCAGCACATCCCTCGACTGGCAGGCTCAGCACAAGCCCTGAAGAGTGTAAGGCAGGAACAATAGTGCTGGGCTGAGAGAACTCACTGCTGACCCTAGCTGTAGGATGCACACGAGCCATAGATGCACTGAAAGAGTCTGTGGTTAGTGAGCAAGCCAGGCCCAGAGCAGCAGCCTGCAGGAGGGCTGCTTCCCACCATCCCTCTGTGGCTGTGGGGTCAAGGAATGGGATGGGGAACATCAGACCCCACTGCTGGTGGGTGGTTGCACAGGCAGAGACCACCAGGCTTTGAGCACAGAGCCTGTGAATTAGGAATGCATCTCAGAGTATATAGATCTGCTTCCACGACTGATCCTTTTCATACTCCTAAACACCTCCCCTGAGAACAGTTTATTTGGTTTAAAATTATCTTCAAATTTAAACTAACCAGATACAGAAAAGATTTTGGTTTTTTTTACTAGAGGAGTGCTAATACTCTTCCTGCACACATACATCACACACAGCACTGCAGCCTATACCATAAGCTGCTCTCAGTGGCTTCACCTGCAACTCGTTCTACTAATGTCAGATCACAAACCGTGTCTGCTTTGACGCAGCAACTTGCAAAAAGACAAAGAAAGGGAAGAGCCACTAAAAGTACTGGCAGCACAACCTCTGTATTTGCTCCTGGGACACTGGCCCACAGCCCAGCATGAGCCCAGGCACTGCAAACTGGATTGCTGCTGGTTTAATCCTGGCCCTAATAAACCTTCTTCAAGCAGGAGAGACATCCCCTGTTCTGCTCATTACCCCCTTCCACTGTGGGGACTCTGAAGAGGGTCTAAAAGCACACTGTAAGTGGAAGGGCTGAGGGACCATATGGCAGGTCCCTGTGGAGCAGCAGAGCTTGGAGGGCATTTCTGCCAGAGGAGTGCTGGGCTGTGAAACCTTTCAGGGCACTTGGGACTGGGTCTCGAATGGGAAGAAGGGCTGCCCCACAGGGAGGGCTCTTTGGGACAAGACCCAGGCTGCCCTATGCATCCAGATACATTCAGCCACCAGATCCATTCTCTTTCCCCAGTTTGCTCAGGGCTGGGGCAGCTCCTGTGCTCATTCCCTCTGCAGGGCAGAGTGGCTGGAGCCGGCAGCAGAGCACCAATGGGTGATTTGGCTGGAGGTAATCAAGCCTTGCAGGCAGCTCCTGGCCAAAAGATAAGGCTGCATTCGGCTGACAGGCCGCTGTGAGGTCAGTGCCGCTGGCCAAGGCCCTGGGGAACTGGTCAGGCCGGTTCCCAAAGCCAGGCAGGCTGTGAGGAGCCCTGCCCACTCCGTGCACCCTGCCCTGCAGAGCAGCGCTGGGCCCGCGGCTCCTCCCGCAGCAGCCACCGGCATCCCGGGACAGGCACAGCAAGGTCTGTGCACGGGCAGGACACCTGCAAAGCCAGCTCATGAGGCATTTGCTACCCCAAGGCACGATGCTCCAGGACACCAGCCCCTGGCTGTGCCGGCACATGGCACCCACCGTGGCTGGGAGCTCCTCCAGGTGCACAGGGGCCAGACGGCAGCTCCGCTCTGCCCCCAGACTAACAGCCAGGAGAGCAGATGGTTTGGCTGGAGGGCAGGGAAGCACTGCCAAGGCCTCCCATGGCTTCCTCCTGGTGTCCAGGCACAGTGCCTGCCTGACCTCCATCCCCACCCGGCACGGCCCCAGTGCTGGCAGACTTTGCCCTGCGGCAGCGCAGGCAGGCGACAGGCAGGACATGAACCCGCCTTGCCTCTGCCTGTGCTGCACAGCTGCAAACTCCAGCACCCCCAAATCGGCTCCAGCACCCCCAAATTGGCTCCAGGAGGCACATGAGTGCCCGGCCCCAGCCCTTCAACAGCACACGGGACGCAACGCAGCCACACAGGGCTGACTCAAGCAGTTGGGTAGCAAGTCCTGTAATTGATGTCCTGTCCACAGAGCAGCAGCTCAGCTGGTTTCGGGTAAACTGTGCTTGAAACTACCCCGCCCAGAAGGGCTGGGGCAGCCTGGGCACCCGGCAGTTCTTGCAAGCACGTTTTCAGGGTGTGTGTCAAGCAGAGTGTTGTGAAGGGCCATGCTGGGGAAAACCGTCTCAGCAAGGCACAGACCAGCTCCACCTGGGTATGTGTGAGGGGACACAGTGCTGTGGAGGCCTCCAAAGCCCCGTGGGGGGATGCACCAAGAATTAAGAAATGCTAAGAGTAGTATGGAGGCAACAGGGAGCTCTCTGATTCACAGGAATACTTCAATACATGAGCACCTTTCCAGGCAGAGAACAGGCTCAACTCAAGCTGGGCCCAGCCTAAATCTTCCTCCACACATGAGGGTGTCCACAGGACAGCAGGGGAGCGAGGGCAGGACTAACAAGATGATGTTTATTCAACACTGCGCCCAGCTTGTCGCACACCCCCAGGAAGCCCAGAGATGCTAAATCAAGCAAGCTGCCTGCAGAGACTTGTGGGAAGGTGTGAACTGCAGGAACCCAGAGCTGCAGCTCTCCCCTCCTGCCATGCTGGGCTTGCAACATATCCACCACACCTGAAGTCCCTCTGCATGGAGCAGCGATGCAGTGGGACTTGCAGGCTGACTCATGTAGCCTCGGCCCTTGCCATCCTTCTCACAAGGAAGAAGGAGAAGCATCCCTTGCTCCTGCCAGCCTCACCTGCAACAGGCTGTGCAGGGCGAGGATTTACAGGATTATTTTAACTACCAAGTTAAAATTACTCATTAGCTCTCATCCCACTGATGCTGTGGCAGGCAGGAGGTGGCAGGAGGCAGGCAGGGGCTGTCTTGTCCACACAGGACTTGCAGCAGTTTGAGCTTCATGGCTGTTTAACCCCTGCCTGCCTGTCCTGCACCTGGCTCCAGACCAAAAGTGCACTGAGGGCTCAGAGCAATAATCCTCCTAAGAGCTCATCTCCCATCCAGCCAGATCCTGCCACAGGAATGGCAGGAGGAGACAAGGAGAAGCCTGTTAGCTGGTTTGAGGAGAGCGCCCTGAAAGCTCCCACAAGCTGCCTGGGGCAGAAGCAGGGCTGGATGCCCACCACTTCTAGTAGTCCTCAGTGCATTGGCCTGGCCAGCAGCCATCCTGGCTCTGTAGAGACCACTGCTTTCCAAACTGGAGCAGTCCTCAGGAGAGGCATCCAAGTGCAGAGCACCCAGCCTTGGCAAGCCAGTGCAAAAGCACTGCTCTCCCCGCTGCACCCTCCAGGCTTTGTGATGCATCCACGGCACTCACTCCCTCCCTGGCCCCTGACACACTGACCTCAGAGGCACTGCACAGCCCAGGCTGAACCGTAACCATCCCCCCTGCACCCCACGCTGTGGGGATGTGCCCATGCCCCCACCTGCCGGGAGCCCAGGAACAAGTGGGGCTGCGGAGCCTTACCGGACATAGAGTGATCTCTTCTCGCTTGTCCGCAGCGAGCCGGAGCCGGAGCTCATGCTGCTGTTCATCATCTGCTCCCGCAGGTCGTGGATCTTGGACTCGAAGCGGCTGTACTCTGTGGGGACAGGGCTGGTCAGTGCAGGCACAGCTGCCCCCGGGCTGATCCCCAGCCAGGCCTGTCCAGGAGGCATCTTGCCCACAGCCTGTCTGTCCCTGCACACGAGGGAGGGCAAAGCTAAAGAGGTTACAGAACTCTGCAGGAGTGCAGGCAGGGCATCTGGAGAAGGCAGCGTTCCAGCTGCTCCCAACCCCACCACAACTTCCCACACAGCAGCTCAGGCAAGAGCTGCTGTGACCTCCACTGCTGCTGAGCTGCAGCTTCATGAGGGAATGGCTGGGAAGGACTCGGCAAGCTGCTGATCTACAGAGCAGCTCAAAACATGCAGAGAGAGTGAGAGCCCCTCCAGGAGACCACTGCCCACGAGCTGGAGCAGCAAGACACGACCACAGCCATTGGGGGAGTCCCCAGCTACCGCTTTGCTGGCAGCAAAGACCTCCTCCTCAGCAGGAATGGGGAAAGGGAGGCAAAACACAAAGACCTGCCCTTGGCAGAGGAGCAGGGAGGAGGAATTCACCTTTTGCTTCTACATCCCAGCGACAGAGACACGCAAGAAGAGCTGGGGAACCCTCCAGAAGACACCAGCACCTTCCTGCCAGGTAGCTGGGCAGGAGCAGCAGCCACTCCGGCGCCTGCTGCTGCGCCAGCCCGACCTTCAGCCGGGTGTAAAGGTCGGGCTGACATGCAGAGGGTGGAGGCTCCAGGCCTCCCTACCCAGGGCCGAATGAGGAAAGTGCAGCTGCGGCTCCAGGAAAGCTGCTGGCACTGCCACAGCCCACACTGCCAGATCGCACCTCACACCCTCGATTTTGTCCCTTGGGCACATCCTGCAGTCACAGGTGAGAGAGGACCAGCCTCATCTGTGCTGTAAGACTTGCCTAGAAAACCCTATCCACAACCCAGTGGTTTAGACGTGGCTTGGGTTTTAATTCAGGGGAGGGGAGCACAGCAGCTCAGCTGTGGAAGCAAGCGCTCGCTGCAGAGCAGAGCCACAGCTGTGGAGCCACATCACATGGGGGGAGCAGCAACACTGCTCAGAAACGCTCTGTGGGCTTAGTTTGGGAGCCAGCCCCTCTCCCATGGACTCTCAGTGCAGACAAATACAGAGTTGGGGTTATGGGATGAGGCAGCTGCAGCTCAGCATTTCCTGACTCTCCAGCCTTTCACTCTCCAGCCCTACTGCCTGGGTATCCCCCTGCTACACCCAGTTGCCAAAGATACATTTTTACTTAAGGACTGGGAAAAAGAAAGGCAATACACACAAAAACTGCTGAGTGGCACACAGAAACTCCATGTGAAGCCCCTTCTCCTGCCACACAACATCCAGAGTTGCTGCAACACTGGGCAGGGTCAGCTGCTTAGTGTGGAGATCATGAGAACTCCTGGCTGCCCCATGCCAAGGGGCACCCACTGCCTCACCTGCCTTCCTGCTGGCAGAGGAAAACACAGATGCAGCGAGGCACGGATAACGCCTATTTTACAAGAAAACTGAATTCTGACACCAAAGCAGTACCAGGGTTTTACGGAGCTCTCAGCAGAGGGATGCGAGCTTCATCCCAGTCCACATCTCTTGCCCCACACAGCTCATGCTGCCCTGGAAGAGCTCATTCTGCCATAAACTCTTGTATCCCAGAGGAGCATCTGTCAGAAGTGGGTACAGCTTCTTCATAAACGCTCTTTGGTACAGAAGGGCTGTTTCCCCCAGAAAGCACCACTACAACCCTCGTCCCCAGCCAGGTCACTGCAAACCCTGCTGGGGGCACAGATTCCCTGCACACCCCACACTGCCTGGGATTGGACAGGAAACAAAGGGCAAAAGGAGGTTTCTCCACCCCTAGCAGCAGGGTGGGGGTGTTGGGAGGGCAACTTGTGGGTGTCACTGCCCTGCCAGAAATGGCATATGCATCCCGCTGCATGCAGCCCAAAGTCCTCAAATGTCCCCATTTCAGCTGGGGCCCTCCATGCAAAGGGACTTTCATGGTTTTGCTGGAGTGGTCACGCTGCTTGGAGGGGTAGAAAAAGCCCATTGACATGACAAGAAGCACAAACCAGGCTGGCTGCAGCAAACTGAATGACACAAGGGCTGCTCTGGCTTTAACTCCCAAAGAGCAAACGCAATCCCGCCCTAGGAAGGGCTTTCCAAGGAGCCACCAACCCACACTTGCTCCAGCTGTGGGAGGGCACAGAGTGGAGAAGCAGCCAGCCCCAAAGCAAACCCGCTGCCTCCCTCCCAGAGCACAGGAGGCAAGGTTACCCCAGGACTGAGCAAGGGGTACTCCCAGGTGCTCTTAACTGCACACTAGAACAGTCTCAGACAATTACCAGCAGATCACCCCCAGCAAGCAGTGTTCCTGCCTTTGCTCCCTAACTTCGGGCCACCTCGACTCTGCACCTTGACTCTCTGTAAGGAGATCTCCTGTGCAGCTGAAACCCTCCCAGGAAGCTTGCCCAGGGTGCAGCAGGGGGGTGAGCCAGGGCTGACTCTCACAGTGTTCAACACGTTCAGGACATGCTTATCAAGACTGAAAAGTATGTAACAGGTGAGCCGGCACCTCTTGCTGTGAGGGCCATCACGGCGCTGTGCCGTGTGCCAGGATGTTTGCTCTCCTCACTCAGCAGCTTGACAAAAACACCTCTGTACCCTCCCACCGCTTCTCCCTTTCCAGGGTGTGGGTGTTCCTAGAGCTGCGCCTGATTCTGGCCCCTGGGGTGAGCTCCATGCTGGGAGTGGAGTCCTTGAGTGTGCACATGCTGTAGACCACGATCAACAGGCAGGGATCTCTTGCCTGCCCCAAGGATCCCAGAACCAGCATACATGAGTGTGACACACCTGCAAACACGCCCAGCAGAGCCAACAAAGCAGCGGGTCTGCATCTGGGCACCAGGAGACAGCACAAAGGGGAAGGCGTTGGCAGAGAGGGGAGCTACATTGGAAAGCAACTCCTGAGTACACATAAAGCCCTGTATCCAAACGCTTCTGCCCAGGCCCAGGCTGGGCCATCAGCAGAGCACAGAAATGCTCAGGCACAGGTTTCAGCCCAGCCACTTGCAAAAACTATGCACAGCTTCAGCCCGGCATTTTAGCACCCTGACCCCAGACACCTTCCCTCTGCAGGCCCAGGAAAGCAGAAGGAAGCACAGCCATAGGGAAAGCTCAGAAGCTTTTAGAACTCACTGCACACCCCTGGAAGTCCCCTTTGAACAGACTGGCTCAGAGAAATGCCATAATGAGAATTTTTGTATTTTCAGGTGAGGAATATCAAGGCTTTGTTGCATGGGGTGTGAGAAAGGGGAATTGCCAAATCCAAGCGCTGGTGATAGCAGCAAGCAAAGGTCAGGGGGAGAAGTGCTCAGAGGCAATGGACCTCACAAAAACTTAGGAATCATCACTCCCCCTCCTCGACAGAATGTAGCAGTGGTCAAAGGTGCTGGTACTCAGATGAAAGGGAGGATGGCAGCTCCTCTAGTTTCTAGTCTTTCTTGGTTTGGTCTTTGTTTCTTTTCCCTCCTAGTGCCTGGCAGGACACCACAGGGAGGGTCCCTCATCCTGCAAGACCTGCACAAGCAGCCTCTCTGACCCCTTGGAGCCCCAGCAAGGTCAGACACAGAGCACATTGCACTCATCCAGCACCCCAAGGCAAGCCCTGCCCACGCTCAGGTACGAGAGAGAGGTGCCATCCTCTGCCTCTGCTAGCGGGGAAGAACTTCTCAGATCTCCTTTTCACCAGCATCTCCTCCTTTGGCCATCCTACAATCCAGCTCTCCTGCTCTTTCCACAGCCATGACGAACATAGAAAAGGCAAACGTTTGAGAGCACATGGGCCATCGAGGGGGCCCAGACTCATCCACACGCAGGGCTCACACCAGGGAGCTCTTTCTCCATGACTCCCAGCCCTTCAAGCCTCTTGAACCCTGAAGGCAACTTCCAAGATACAACAGTCTGTACTCCACAGCCACAGCGCTGCTTCCCAGGATGGCTGCAGCCCCTGTGCTGGGTGCTGCTGCCCACATGTGCCAGGAGCCATCACAGACATGGAAAGTCACTAGCTACAACACATTGACATTTCCGCCTCGGTCTAAGGGGGTTTCAAAACATCTTGTCCAGTTTGACATTTAAGAACCACTCTTGGTTGGTGTCTTTGCCAAATCTCAAGTGGCAAAGGGAGCCAGAAATACAAGAACATTAAGTGCTTCCTGGAAAGAAAGAGAAAAAAAAAAGCCAAAACAAACAAACCCCACACCCACAGCACAGCCGGAGCAGCACCAGTGACTCCGCGCTCCAACGGCCTCTGCCATGGGATGGAGGAGGAACAGTGGAGACAGGGACCAGCAGGACGCTGCCCAGAGATGCCAGAGAGGAGGCACTAGACGAAGGGCTTGACTAGGGCGGGACACTGGCCTCCTTGGAGAGGACCAGAACTGCTGGTGGAGAAAGCCAGTGGGGCCCAGGAGAGACACCTTTTCCAGCGGCCGGGAACGGCTGCATCCCAGCACGTGCACGATGCCGCTCTGGACACGGCCGCAGCCCCGGGGTCAGCCCCGGCCCCTCGCTGCCTGGCGGGGCACCCTCCCAGCCCACGGGCCACGCTCCAGCGCTGCCGCCCAGGGAAGCTTTGTGCAGGCAGCTGCCGGCTCCCTTCCCGCTACCCCGGGCTGCCCATCCCGGGACCACCAGCCCCCGCCGCTGCCGAGGGAATCGGAACTCAGCGATAACGAAAGGCTACGGGTGGCGCCGCAGGTGGGATGCTCAGAGGTGGGGACGAGCCCCAACTCACCAGCGACGACCCAGTTCCAGCCCCGCCCGCACCATGGTCACCCTCCAGGACGCCTGAGCCCCTCCGACCACGGGGTCCCTCCAGCAAGGCCCGTGGGACCCCACGGAACCGGGCCTCGCGGCGACGCCCTCCGCCAAGCAGAGCTCTTCCCCCTCCCTCGAAGACGACCCCGTGCCGCCGAGCTCCCCCCCGCGACCCCGATGCCGGCCGGGGCCCGGCCGGGCTGCCCGTGCGGCGGCGGGCGCTCACCTGCAGGCGGGGCGGCCCCGGCCCCGCACCCGCCCGGCCCGCACACAAAGCCGCGCAGGCACGGCCGGCGGGACGCCGCGGCCCCGCCCCTCCGCCGCGCCGGCCAATCAGCGACCGCCCCGCCCCCGGGCCACGCCCCCCGCCCGCCGGCGCCGCGCCCGCAGCCCCCCGCCCCGGCCTCTCGAGCCGCGCGCCGGCCGCCGCCCCGCCCGCCTTATCTGCATATCCCCGCCCACCCAATCTACATATCAACCCCCTCATCTGCATGCCCCGCCCGCCGCCGGTGCCGCTGCCGCTGCCGGTGCCGATCCCGATCCCGATCCCGATCCCGATCCCGATCCCGATCGCGGTCGCCCGTGGCGGTACCTTCGGGCCGGTACTGCGCGATGATGGTCACCGTCTGCCCCGCTCGCTTCAGCGCCGCAGCCGCCTGCTCGTGGGTGGCGTTGCGAAGGTTCACGCCGTTCACCTGCCGGGACAGAGCGGCTCCGCTGGACCGGACCCACGCGGGCAGGAATCGAGGGGGTCCGCCCTACGCCTCGGCCCCGCTGCCCCGCCTCTGTACTGGTACCGACGGTACCCACACTCTCAGAGCCTCATCGCTCTGCCACTGTGCCCCCAGCACCATGCCTGGTAGCGGCACTTCCAGTACCGGCATCCCCGGTACCCGCCCCCGGCTGGCCCAGGCATCAGGGCTGCCCCACCGCAGGCACCCCCGGGGCCGTGTCAACACACCGGCACCTGGGATGCATCCCATAGAACTGCGCTTCGGGTGGCAGGGGACAGGTGTCCTGTGGGAGCCCACCCGGGGCTGTGGGAGGCCACGAAGGGGCGGTAGGTGCCCCACCAACTCACCGAAAGGATACGGTCTCCCCTTCGTAGCTCCCCACTGAGGTCAGCAGGGCCTCCAGCCAGGATGAAGGACACAAAGATCCCCTCGCCATCTTCCCCTCCAACAATGTTGAAGCCCAGGCCGGTGGAGCCTTTGTGCAGGATGATTTTCCGGGGCTCCCTGGAGGGACACATAAGGGACAGGGAGACATCATCAGGGTGAGGAGCAGCAAAGCTGGTGACAGGCTTTTCTGTGCCCAGGCTTTGTGGCACATTGGTGGGGCTGGAGTCACCCGAGTGCAGTCTGGTGTGACTCAGCCATCAGCACTGTGGAGACTGATAAACCAGAAGAGGTGCAGGCAGTGTGACATGAGACACAGCATGGACAGAGACAAGAGCATCCACTGTGAAATCACACACAGAAACACTGAACTGCATGATGGCATCAGATGCCATGAGCCAGGAGAGGGGGAGCAAGCCCCTCCACAGTATGGCAAGTATGCCTACAACCCCATGCGCTCCTTCCATGCCACAGACCCTGCACAGCTCAACAGAAGTCCTAAATTTTTTGATGATGACTTAATTCTATCACAGCTCAAACAATAGGCAGGCAAAAGCAGGAAGACTGCCTGGCATTGCAAAACTCCTGCGTCAATTTTCGTCTGGGAGAAAAACCCAATGTGATGGGAACAACGGCAGCTCCCAGCTCAAGCTCTGGATTGAAATAAGGAATAAGTGATGCCAGACAATTAGCACAGGCTGGTGGTGATTGTCAGCCAACATGATACTGGGGAACATCAGGGCATCTGCTGTGGCTGGATCCTGGGCACTTCCTTGGGTACCACAAGGACCAAAGGCCTGAGCTCAGCAACCTGATCAACCACTCACCTGCCAGGTATCAGAGGGAGATCTCTGGGATGTGTTAGCAGAGATGCTCGAGCCCAGGCACGACATTGAGTGAGGGCACCCACTGTAGACCCTAAAATGTTGGCAGACTTGTACTAAGAGGACCCTGGGGCACTGGGGTGGTGGGGCTGGAATATACCAGAACCAGGAGGAGATCAGGACAGCCACAGAATTGCTCACTCAAAAGATGCTCAGCCACAAATCCTCAAGATGTCACCAGTGCTTGGCTTACGGGCAGTTGTGAGGGGGCAGGGAGGGCTGCAGCCCTCAGTCCCTCTGCAGCAGAGCTGTGCCTAGGGCTAGAGTTCTCCCAGGGGAAGAAATAGGTCAGGTTTCTGGGTCTGCAAACCCTGCCTCCAACCAGGAGATGAACTTGCTCTGCCCCTTGGGTTTTGCTGCTGCCCAAGCAGCGTGCAGGAAGCACAACCTCCACTCAGCGTGGGGGGAAGTATGCCCAGCACTCATGAGGACCAGACAGTTTGGTGGAAGGTGAAGAGACCCTGCAAGAATGAGGAAAGGAAATGAAGCCCCAGACAGGTCCATTACAGCTCTCAGTCATGACATGCACTCTTGGCTTCCATCCTCCTCACAGGAGGCATGACATGGATCCTCCAGGCAGATCCCATGCTGAATGTCACAGTGTTAACACTGGGACCTTGGCACAGAGCAGCTGAGGGGATCCTGTGGGGCTGTGCTGGGTCTGGGTTGCAGTGGTAGAGCTCACCAGAAAACAGATTCTTTGTTCCCAGCCCTAGGTGCTGCAGGACATGAGGATCTCTGGAGCCACATCCACATCCAAGCAGCACTTGTGCCCATGGGAGGGGGAGAGGCTGGATACTGGACCTCTGCTTTTCCTAGGGAATGGCTGGCAGATGCCTCATGAGAAACAGCCTCTTTCTCAGGGCAGCTTCTGCCTTTCCCCACACCAGTAACTTGCGTTTGGACCACACCGGTCCCAGTGCACAACCTTGGTGCCAACAGACCCGCAGCGATGCAGCTGTTCTGGGGGGTCAGCGATGCACATGAGGCTTTCAGCACTGTCCTGGGAAGAATGAAGGAAGTGCTGAGCCCACTGCAGGCTGTGAATCTGTTGGGTAGCACGGGGCTGTGTCTGGGCACGCTGGCCCAGTGGAGCCAGCCCATCCGCAGCGGGGCCCTCCACAAGGCAGCACCATCCTCTAGTGGCCACCAGCACGTGCTGCATCAGGGCCACTGCTGAGCCATCGCTGTGCCATTGCCACTGCCAAGCCACTACTGGGCCACTGCCAAGCCATCACTGTGCCACTGTCACTGGCAAGCCACTGCTGAGCCACTGGCAAGCCCTGATCATACCACTGCCACTGCCCAGCCACCACTGAGCCCTCAGGGTGCCATTGCCACTGGCTGTGTCCAGCCTAGGCTGGGTGCCTCTTTCTGCTCTCTAGCCCACAAATGGGAATGCTGGCACATGTGAGAAGGGACACCCTGGTGGGACCAGGGTCCCTGGTGTGTTTTCCAAGCGCTGGGACTCAGTCCCTTCTGTGGTGCACTGTAATGGCAGACAGCACTGCTCCTGCCTGTGGCATCATCCCCCAGTGCCCTGGCAGCACAGAAGTGGCTACACTTGGTGAGGATGCAGTTCCAGAAACAGGCTCTAGAACCAGCATCGATGATGCTGAGACCAGCGGGAGAGGTGGGGTGTGGGTGGAAGGCAGTGCTGCACAGGTCACGGGCTGCAGAGGCACCCAGCTGTGGCTGAGCACCAAGAAGTGAGAAATCCCTGTGACAAAGATGAGTGCAGACACTCTCCAGGAGGCTGGCAGACCTGACAGCAGATGGAAAGTCAGGGTCTCCCACTCCAGCATCCACCACTGACCTGTCAAATGGGAGAATCCTGGACAAAGCTACCACATCTTCCACTGTAAACACACCCCCAAAACCAGCCTGCAACCTTGTTCCAAACAGCAGAGCCAGCCCTAAGCCTAAGTCGGATGTTGGTCCTTAGAAATCAGCCTAATCCCTACAGTCCTGGCCCTGGGGATACCACATTCAGAGCACTGGCCCCAAGGCTTTGACAAGAAGAGGGAAAGCTGTAAGAATCGGCTAGTAGAGCAGGACTTGCCAGGTCTTGCTCTCCCATCCTCAGCTTGAGGCTTTAGAAAAGTTTTACACTGCATTTAGGCTCAGAGCAATGTTTTCTTTGTGCTCCTCTTTATTTCCTGGCTTCAGGCAACAAACCTGTTCATGCAGCATAAAGGATTCTACTGGGGCAAGGGGGGCTGGCAGTCCTTGCAATGGCACCTGAGTGTAGGTGGTTTGGGATGCTGGTCTCGGAGCGTGGGAGGAACCCCACCTGTTTGCAAGGCTGTGATCCCCCCGGCCCTTCACCCCCAGCACAGCTCCACCTGGGGACATCCCGGGAGCCCGTGGCACTGCTGGATGGCACTATAAGGGCAGGGAACACCTTTTATTCCAGGTATTGTAAAATAAGCAAGAGAACAAAGCTGAAATGCAGTTTTGTAAAGCTTGTGAAAGAGTAGGAGAGGGACTGGAGAGGGAGGGAATGCAGCAAGCCAGGGATTGGCACAGCAGGGCTGGTCTCAGGGGGTGAGCACAAAGCTCATTATGGGGACCTCAAGCATTGCACCATGCACCTACAAATGGTCTTTCAAGGCTCTGCACTGGCAGTGGGGATGACTTCAAGCCGCCACAGAGGGAAAGTGAGGAAATGAGGAACATGAGAGGGATGCTCATGCCTGGTACTCACCTGGTGAAGTCGTCATCTCCGATCATGTGCCGAGGGACAGGCGAGTACCGGGATGGAGTCACCTGGGCAGGGATGGGATAGGCAGGCTTGCTTTCAACACTGCCCAGGTAGCCCAGACTGGAGTTATGGCTTATGTGGTTGTCAGCCAAGGCTGAGAAGGCTGCAGGGGAGGAGAAGGTCATCAGGAGCAGAAATCCATACACAAGGAGGACATGGAGACCAGCCCAAGCCCTGCTCCCCACCCCAACAAGCTCAGTGCCCCACAGCCCCGCGTGCCCAGCCAGTGGCCAGCGGCGTACGTACTGCTGGCGTAGTCGGGGGGCGCGTACATGTCGTTGAGGTGGATGTTGCCGGGCTTGGCCACTTTCAGGTACACCATGTCAGAGGTGTTCTTCAGAGCGGCCACTGCCTCCTCATGCCGCACGTCCTGCAGGTTTGTGTTATTCACCTGCCGGAGGGAAAGGGCTGGGTGACATGGCTGAGCAGCAGGGCAAGGACCAGGGCAGGGACCAGGGCAGCCCTGCAGCAGTGATTTTCCATAGGGGAGGTGCCCCAGTAGCTCCAGAGGCATGGTTCCATGGCCTTGGGTTTGACCCTCCTGCCTGCAGCCTTTGCTGTGCCTGCCCTCCCACAGCAACATCCCAGCAGGAGCTGCGGGGAAGAGGTGTGAGGCTGCTGACAGGACAGGGGCTGGGGTTCAGGATCAACATCGCATCACAGTGGAACCTGTTCAGCTCTGCCTCACAGCTGGCTGTGGCCATGGGGCTTACCGCAAGCAGCCGGTCCCCGATCTGCAGGCGCCCGTCCTTTTGGGCAGCACCTCCCTCGATGATCTTGGTGATGTAGATGCTGTTGTCCCCAGGGATGTGCTGGTTCCCGATACCCCCTGCAATGCTGAACCCCAGGCCTGAGGGAGAGTGAGAATGCAGGTGAGGGACAGACAGATAAACAGAGCCCTGGGCTGGCACCACAGCCCATGTGCCTCGCTGGGCTTCGCACCTTGCCCAAATCCAGCAGGCAATGGGGGACCCCACTGCTGCCTGAGGCCAGCCTGGCCACCATGCACTGCACTGTGGGTCTGTCCCATACCCTGTGCCCCACAGCATCCCATGCTGCTGGGTCACCCTGCAACATCCTGCACTGTGGCGGTGCCTCCTTGCATCCCACATCCCCCATGAGGCTGCCCTGCATCTCATGACATCTCACACCGAGGGGTCACCCCACACTGTCCTGTGGGGCAGTGGGGCACCCTTGCCAAGCAAGCAGAGTGAGGGGTTCACCTTTGGGGCCCTTCATCAGGTTAACCTCCATGATGGTCTCTGGTGGGGGCTGCCGGCGGCGCACCACGAGCCGCACCACGGGGCCTGCTTCCTTCAGGGCCTCCACAGCTTTGCTGTGCACAACCTCAGAGACGTCCACGTCATTCACCCGCAGCACGCAGTCGTTCACCCTGTGGGGACAGGACGGCTCTGAGCATCCCTGGGGAACCACCAACCCATGCCACCCTCCTTTGGTCACCTGTGCCACCCTCCTCCAGCCACACAAAGGAGAGCTGTTCAAGCTGGCCAGATCCTGCCCTGCTGGGATAAGAGGGGTCCCTCCCAAAGTGGGGGAGAGCACAGCTGGACCCTTTAGTGTAACCCTGATGGAGATGGGAGATGAGAAGAAACGCTGGATCCCTGCCTTGAGCTGTAGCAGGATGGATGGGAGCAGGAGCCTGATACAGGGAGGGGAGCAGGGGTGACTACAGACAGGAGGCTGGTGGCCAGGGATGGTGGACATCCCTGTCTTGAAGGGATCTGGCTGTGGGGAAGAGATATATGGAGGCCAGGGACCATGTCAGGAAAAGGGGTTAGGCCTAGAGGGTCCATGCAGAGATGCTGGGTGACACCCTGGCTGCTCCCCCAGCTCTGTACTCACCCTAGACGGCCATCCATGGCTGCCGCTCCCCCGGGGATGATCTTGGTGATGAAGATACCCGGGTCATCTGGAACATGGGGGTTGTCGATGCCTCCTGCTATGCTGAAGCCGAGGCCGGAGTTACCCTGTGGGAAATCAAACGCCGCGTCTTTCCCCCATGGGCAACTGCTTGCTGCCAGCCTTCCTTAAATGGTTCCCCCCAGCCGTGGGACCGCCTGGGGCACGGGAGCCCTTACAGCATCTGTCACACCCCAGGGTGCCCAGCTCAGGGGGCAGAGGGATGCTGGCCAGAGGAGAGGCCGGCGTTCCTCAGCTGAGTGCTCAGCACAGCAGCGTGGAGCACGGAACAGATGGAGTGGGAGAGTGGGAGCCGCCGAGGACCTCCCTCACCACTGTGTCTCCACGGAGAGACTCTAAGGCAGGCGGGGAGCTGGGGGAAGAGGAGGTGGTCCTTGGCGGAGAAAACCTCCCCTTGCTGGCTGCTCCCCAGGAGGAGACACTGATGCTGCAGCCTGCACAGACCAGCGGGGATTGTGCCAGTCACCAGCATCCCACTCCTGCCCCTCTGCACTCTGGGATGTAGCCCTGGCATAGAGCCAAGCCGGGGACCAGCAACACTGATGACAAAATATACAGGTTTGGGTAGAGGTGGCTATCAGGAGGGAGTGGGCTCTCCAATTCTGCCTCCTTTTCCTCACAGACATGCCTGGAGCACCACTTGAACTTCTGCTGAATTATGCCTGGGGGGAATGCAGGGACCACAGCTCATCTCCAGGCCATTTCTGCAGCATCTCAGGAATGAGTGGCTGTGGCCCTGTGCCACCTCTCCCACTTGCAGGATCCTCATTAGTGACACACTCACAGGCGCTGCTTCGAGATCTGTGCTTGATGCAAGTGGACAATTCCTGCCTTTTTTGCTCTGCCTTGAAAATCAGATGGCTCATCGCCGTGTTTCCTCATGCGGAAGAGCTGACACTTAGTCACATACTATTGTCCCTGCCTCTCTCGAACACAAGTGGGCTCAGGCCAAGCTCTCCTGGCTGCCCATGGCCCCACTGCTCACTGGGAGATGATGGGGTACTCTGCTCTTCCAGGGGACCTGTGGCTGGGAGGGTCACACTGGAACTCGGGCTCCCTGGGATAATTTGGCACCAACAGCCATCTGGGGCTTGCACTTTTCCCCAGCAATTTTGCCCCAGCATCAGCTCCTGAAGCGATGCAGAGCTGACTTTATGATGCTCATGACACAGCACCAGGAGCCACCAATGCCTGTCACCGTGCAACACTCCCGGATGCTCTCTGGCCAGCTGGGATTTGGCTGGCATGTGGCACGGAGGCATTCAGCGGTAAAGGGTCTGTGGCTGCTCTCTTTCCTCTAAGCTGGATTCTGACTACCCTGGGCCTAGCTCGAAAAAGCTCCTTACTATCACAGAGACCCAGCCTGGCCACAGCAAGGCAGGTGAGACTGCAAAATGATCTCCAGCCATTCGTTGTGCCTGTCTATGGAAGGTCCTTTGCTAGCTACAAAACCTGGAAATTATCTGGGAGGTGCCAATTTTTATTCTGATAAACCTCAAAAAGGAGTTCAAGGGATTTCTTAGCTGGTATCAGTGTTGATGCCAGGGTAGCTCCTGCTGTCGACACATGTATGATGGGTAAAACACAAAGCTGTGTCCCTCTGCAGATTGTGTTTCTGCTATTATTGTCCCCAAAATGCTGCTGCATTTACCTTTGTCTTTACAAGAAAGACAAGGATTACTAACAGTGACTGACCAGCCATTTTGGAGTGCACTGGGGTCAATTCTGGAAGCCTCAGCAAGGGGACAGCCTCACCTACAGGCAGCAGAGTGCTCCTCCTGCATTAAGACAGGATTGCTGGATCCCACTGGGGACCAGGTGAAGGGGAAGGTCCTAGGTATGGTCCATGCTAGCCCAGACTGCTAAGCGCTGAAATTCCCTCATGGTTTCTTGCTGTTGGAGAAGGAATTGCTGCCTGGGGCTTTGAAATGGGGGCATCAATGAGTGTTGTCTCTTTGTGTGGTCCCGCCAGCTCTTCCCCTGTTCCCATTATGGGCTGATGACAGAGGATGCTCTGAAGAATCCCCGAAAACAAGAATTTTGCCTGTGACTTGGGCCCGGAGCAAGAAGCACTTAGCCCAAAAAGGAAGGATCCCCTGGACTGGTGTCGTCAGGCACGCCGGGGAAGCTGTGGGTGAGGCAGCAGCCCCAGATAACCTTCCGTCCACCCACCTCCGTGATGCAGAGCCAAGGGAAGGAGGGAGATGACTAAAGGCAGAGAGGAACAGAATAATGAGCGATGTGTCTTCCCCTGCAATGCCGGCCACGCGGCGAGGCTGAGCCGCCTGGCACGGCAGTGAGGGGGAGGCAAGGTGTGCTGTGAGAGCCGCGGGCAGCCTCCCACCACAGCCATTCCCAGCCAGCAGGGCTGTGCCTGCCTCAGAGTAAACCCCGGGCCAGCTTTTCCCGCTCCCTCTCCATCCCTCCTCCCCTGCTGCTTCCTGGGCAACAAGAAAGCCCTTCTTGCCCTGTGTGGTGCTGGCTTGCCCCCGGATAAATCCCATACATGGGGGGGAGGTAATTTCAGCCACGGCTGGTGTGGTGCACGCCATCACCTGTGTGTTGCCAGCGAAGAAAAGGCTTGAGCAGGAACTTCCTCCGTTGTGATTTGTTTTACTAAAAAACCTGGTTTTAGACCATATACCCGAGAGGGACAGGGAGCCTGGTGGCAGGGTGACTTCGGTCCTTCTGCCCAGTTGTGGGGTGCACCCACCTGTGTCTGCACAAGCAGAGCCCTCCACACCTCTGTTTTCTGACAAAGGCAATGACAAAGAGCCTCCCCCCATACTCTGCACTGACGGGTTTGTGGGGGTGAGGGTGTGAAAGAGGGACGCAAGGGAGAAGCCCTCCTCCCTCCCTTCTGGAGGGGTGCGCAGGGGGAGAGGGGAGCAGCAAGCCCACCCTGGTGGGAGCCAGGCTGGCAAAGCAGGTGTGACACCCACGAAAGCCTCCAGAGAGAGCGGGGAGTAGAGACCAAGCTCTCCCCATCAGCTGTGCAGGGATGCGTGGGGGGCTTGCTGTGCCGAGGGGTGGGCGAGTGGGAAGAGGCTGCTGGTGGGTGAGTAAGGAGTACTTACCCTTTCCAAGACGATCTCCTCATATTTGAACATCCCATCACTGCCATTCATCTGGAGAGAGGGAGACAGTGTGTTACGACTCTCTGCTGGTCCTGGGGGAATTCGTTTTTCCCCTCTGATAGCTGAACACGAAGAATCCAACCTAAAAGCTGCATCATCACCACTGAAAAAACCTTAAATGCAACTGCTTGAGCCTGCCCTGGAATTAAACCATGTGCTGCTTTTTTCCTGGGCATGAGCCAAAGCCCACTGACTTTAATGCACTTCTGTGCAAAGCCTTTATTCTCCCAGCTCATTTCTCCAGCCATGAAAAGGAACACAACCGAAGGCACAAAAAGAAATAACACCTCCGTTACGCGGCATATAATTAACCTCAGGAATTCACTGCTTGAGGAAGGGAAGAGAGGGGGTCGGTCCATTTAAAGGGAAAAAAATGTCTGTACATAACAACATAATAAACACCTTTAGCAGCTTATATTTTTTAAATCTTTTCGTAGCATGACTGTATTAACAGGAAATTCAGAATAATTTATTCTACGAAATTAGTTGGGTGCGAAGGAAACAAGGTGTGAGAGAGTGGGGCACAGTAAGAGGTGAAAATATTGTGATGCCCTCATGTACAAAAATGGTGTAGCCTGTCTCAGGGCTGTACACCACACTGATCCCCACGCTTAAAGGTCTCCCATATCCAGAGTACCAAAGCAGAGCTCTTGGAAACATAATGAATAGAAACAAAAAAGGATGCAATTGTAGGCTGTAAAATGGTAAATGTAGAGTCAAAAAAAAAAAAAAAAAAAAAAAAATCCATTTTCCTCAAATCCATTTTCCTCATAATGAACAGTGCACAGGAAAACAAGGCAGCAGTTTCACTCCAAGTCATCAGGATCAGGCCAGAAACAGCTGCTGAGGTCTAAAATTTAGCAAGATTTGCAATGCAATTGGCTACTGAAACATCCAACGATCAACAGCAACAGTTTCAAAGAAAACTGAGTTGGAAGGGAACCCAAAGGGTTTTGGAGTCCAACTCCTGGCCCTGCACAGCTCCCCAACAATCCCACCATGTGCCTGAGAGTGTTGTCCAAATGCTCCTTGAGCTCTGGCAGCCTTGGGGCCATGACCATGCCCTGGGGAGCCTGTTCAGTGTCCCACCACCCTCTGTGCAAAAATCCTTTTCCTAATGTCCAACCTAAACCTCCCCTGACACAGCTTTACGCCCTTCCCTCAGGTTCTGTCACTGAGCACCTGAGAGAAGAGATCCGTGTCTGCTCCTCTGATTCCCCTCACGAGGAAGCTGCAGACTGTGGCGAGCTCTGTCTTCAGTCTCCTCTCCTCCAGGCTGAACAAGCCAAGTGACCTTACCCTTTCCTCACACAGTCTCCTCTGGATCCTTCACTACCTTTGTAGCCTCCTTTGGACGCTCTCTAATAGCTTCGTATCCTCATATTGTGGCCCCAGGACTCAAGGTGAGGCTGCCCCAGTGAGAGCAGAGCTGGACAATCCCCTCCCTTGCCCAGGAGGTGATTTGGTGCCCCATGCACCCCAGGTCAAAGTTGGCCTTTTTGGCTACTGGGGCACACTGTTGGCTCACTTTTTTTTTTTGGAGGGGACTGAACTCAATGTCATAATTTGAGTCACTCTGGGAAACAAGGGATGGGACATGGGTAGTTCTGTACGAAAAGGCAGAGGCAGCAGAACCCTGGAGCCAGCAGGCAAACATCTCTCCCACGGTGCAGTCCTGCCTCTGCCTGTGGCCTCTGGATAATGTGCAAGGTTCCTTGTCTGGGTTTTACACCCACCATTAACTGATGGCTCATAGATCATATGGAGCCACTTCCTGTATACGCTCTGTATCCCAAACTGGAGCTGACATGCCTTTGGACACAGCCTCATGCGGCACCAGCATGCTGGCTGTGTCCTGCTTTCCTAGCTCCTGAAGAGGCACAGCCCTGCCATCCTCCACACCCCCACAGTGCTGGGTCATTCCATGGAGGGGACAGCAACCATTATTTATGCTAAATCCATCATCTGACACCACAGAAGAATAGTCAGCAAGGCAACAGTGAGGGTCTGTTATAGGTAGGAAGAAGAAACATGAGTTTTTCTAGATGGCAACAATGAGGGGCCCAGGTAGAGGAGAAGTTCTGCAGGACAGGATCTGGGATAGGGCTGTGCCACCTGTGCCACACACAGCCTCATCCCCTGCCCTGGGAGGCCAAAGCAATCCCACACCCTGTACTGTGCTTCAAGGATGAGGTTGGGCAAAGAGACAGGAATGAGGCTCCAGGGAACACAGGCTGTGTTGTCCGTCCTTGGATGTGCTCTGTGCCTGGTGCCTCTCAGTGACAGGAAGATTCCAGGGGACAGTTCAGGGTTGGGACATCCAGATACTCCAATAGTAGGATGTGCAGATCCTCCCAGCACATTGGGAAAGGCCTTGGCCAGCTCTTACAGGAGGCTCTTGCAGCAGAAAAGCAGCGGAAGTGGTGGGATTAACACACGGCAGGATCCCTGACAGCCTCAGAGGGACAGGGACATGTGGTCAGTGCCATCTTCTGCCACAGTGCCAGCCTGGGCTGCGTCCCTGTGGGCAGAGGGGCAATTGCTTCCCTTGCCACAGGTTCCCTCTTTGGCATGGGCTGCCTTTCCCCCCCTCATCCTCCTGTACTGACTAATCCTAAATGCAGCCGGCTCGCTGGCCTGTGCCACCCTCACAGCCTCCCCCAGCACAGCCTCCCCCAGCACAGCCTCCAGCCCATCCCCTCTCTGCAGTTGGTATCCCAGTGCGTGGGGCGCGGCGTCGCCTCTCCCCGGCTTTCCAGCAACTCGGATTCCTGGCACCCTTTGCTACTACACACATTGTCCTCTCTGCTTTGGCATTCAACACAGTTGCCACACAGCCAGCCATATGCACACCCACGGCCGCAGAGGAACAGCATACACATCCCTCCAGGATGGGGATCTGCAGAAAGCTGTGACAATCTGTGAGCCGTGGTGAGAGCCAGCCCCGCCGAGGGAGCGGCCGCTGCCAGCGGCACCCGGGGTGCACCCACACCCCAGCACACAGACCCCGTCAGACACCCCGGTGCTGCCAGGCAGCTGAGGCTGGGATAGCCCCACTCCCCAAATCTCCAGGCTGCCAATGCAGAGCAGTGCTTTGCACTGCTCCCAGAAAACCGGTGGGGTAGGTGCTTGCTTGATGCGGCGTCTGCTGGGAGCAGTCTGTGCTGGCCAGGCATGCTGGGGTCACCCAGGCCTGACCATGAAGTTTTAGCTCCGATTATGTTTCCAAAATTCACGCCAGTGGAATGCCAGTTAATTGTACAAGGAAGCCAAATGAAGAACTTAATATATACCATGTAACCAAGGGAACAAGCCAACAAAGCAAACGTTCCAGCGTTGGAAAATCAAATACCAGTCACTCACTGATGGCAAAAACCTCCCCATGATACCCACCAGAGCTGCCATGACCCGGCTCTGCTGCAGGCTGTTCCCCCTGTCCTTCACCAGTGCCCTGTGCTCCTCTCCAGCTCCTGTTTGGGGCCATCTCCGGTGGGAGGATGCCTGGCTCCATCACCTCCAGGCAGGAAGAGCACACCACACCCTGCTCTCCTCTCCTCGTGTAACACCTGCAGAGCTGACAGGAGTGTCAGGGGCTAATTAGCTTTTCCCAGCATATCCTAATCCTAAGCATCGTCTGGTTTCTCATGGAAAAGAGTAAAGGTATTTTTTTCCAGGCTCTTCCCATGCAACAAGCCCACCTGAGGGCTCAGGAAGAGGCGCCTTTACTGGCCCTCTCCTCTTTGGAGCAGGAGGGAAATAGTTACCGATGATGGCACTTAGATCATCAACAGAAGGCTGCAGAGTTAACACTCATTTGATAAACAGAAGAGCACACACCTTCCAGAGCTACTGCAAGCTGTCTGCAGGCTCTGCTGGCCAACACCGCAACAGCGCACATGGAACACCCCTTGCAATTTGCTAGAGAGTAAGGGCTTGAGGTAGGCTTTTTCAGGGGGTTGTTTGGCCTTTTTTTTTTTTTTTTGTGGTGTGGTTTTGCTTGTTGGCTTGTTTTTTAAATAAAAAAGAAGGCCAGATTTAGAAGACAAAGATCAGGTTCCTCAAATGTAACCCAGATAGCCAACTAGGCTGTAAGAGGAAATAACCTGCAGGAAAGATAACACTGCTCACAGCCCCTTTTGGAGCAAGATCCTGCCCATATCCCGTGCTTAGGATGCGATGAGGACAAGCACTGGGACCTGCTGGTGGAGCAGCCATTTATCAAGATAAGTCTGAAGACTGGAGAGCCAGCCCCTGGTTGTGCCAGCCAGCCCCGAGTGTGGAGGGCACTTGGCGATGCCCCACACCTGCCCTGTGCACAGGGAAAGGGGAGAAGCCCTGTGGGCAGCGGGTGCAAGGGGCAGCTCCCTGCTGGCACGGGCACTGCCAGCGCTGGCAAGGGAGAACTCTCCCTGCCTGCACATGGCAGGGGGCCCAGGGAAAATAGGTCAAGAGCTCCCTCTCTTCACCTCCCCGTGTCCACGCGTCCTGCTGCAGCACTGAGACCTACTGACTCGCTTCCAGCTACCCCCTGGCCTCAACCCCCTTGTGTGCATTGCCCACGGTGCTGGCCTTGTGCACAGAATGAATAAATGCTCTATTTCTGGTCAGCCTTTTGCCAGAGGGCTGCAGGGACCAACCTGCCGAGCTCGGGCAGAGTGAAGGGGTTTGCAGCCTGACAGCCCCAGCAACAGCTGGGAGGACACCACAGTCATGCTGCCTGCAGGAACTGGCAGTGGGATGTGCACTTGGGACCAAAGTGTGAGGGACTCATTGGCTCAGATCAGGCCTGGAAAGCAGTTGTCTTCCTCACACCTGGCTTTTAAGTGACTGAAGAGGTGATTGCACCTCACTGCTGGGCAATGAAGCACCAAATCAGGCTCCAGGTACTCAGACTCTGAAACCTTCAACTCCTCAGGGGCTTTGGAGTGACTTTCCCTGCTCATTTTAGAACTTTCTGGCACCAAGAAGTTGTTTTAGCTTCAGAGAGGCAGCTCTGAAATGCAGAGACCCCATCTGCCACAGGAACTCTGTTTCCAATTCTCTGTCTCCCCATTATGGACATGCTGGGCAAAATATACCAAGATGTGAAACTGTGAGCAACGACCTGGAACTGGCATGGGTGATGCCCTCCAGCACCCTCCTTACCCTTCAAGGGATACTTTTAATACTGCAGGAATTTTATAATGGGTTATTTGGGTTTTTACACCCTGGGGGTGCTGGACTCTGCTCAAGCCACACGCTGAGCCCCAGCCATCCCAGTGCTGCAGCTCCTACCTTACAGTGCTGCAGGAGCTACATGCTTCTGGGGATGGAAGTGGGTGGAAGGGGACATTGAAATGCAGAACAGACTTCTTGATAAACAGTCAGGGCCAAATCCAGCCCAGCAGCCAGTCCAATGCAATCAATGGAGCTAGAACAGGAAGGAACTAGACTACATCCATCTGTTTATCATTAAGGAAAGCACTGAATAGTTAAGTAATTAAAGACTGGAAGATGTGACTTTAACCCTTCCAAATACATACTGTACCAACAGCCTTCAGCTTTTGGGTTTGTAAAAAACCTGTGCTTCCAGATTTGGCATTTTGGTGTTTGCAGCAAGCTCCTGGTGTGGCTCCTTTGCTGACCTGGGAAACTTGCCAAGGTCTTGGGGGTTGTTTTCTCTGAAGCCTGAGGAATCCAGCACCCCAGAGAAGGAAAAGATGGAGCAAGGCCTGTTTTCTGGTATAACATGAAGTAGAAGGCAAGAGGGTTTCCAGGCTGGATGCTGAGAGGAATCAAAGTGAGGTGTCTCCCCTGCCCTGGGCACCTCCAGGCACCCCAGTGGTGACACACAGCAGATCACAGCCAGCAGATCACAGCCACAGCCCGGTGGACCTTTTGACCCCTGCAGGACAGTCGCTCTCAGCATGTGCTGCTGAGGTTGGATGGATGGGATCAGCGACTGCCACGCCCAGCGTGATGCTGGCGCCTGTCTGGGGTGCAGAGCACCCCCTGAAACCCAGACGAGGTGCAGGGAGAAGGTGTGGACAGGGATATGGAGGTGGAGGGAGAGGGAGGGATGTGAAGTTAATGAGCTGGAGTAGAGGGAGACAGCGGGGAGAGCAGGAAAGTGGAGTGCCCTGCAGTGGAAGGAGTGGTTGCTGGCCCCACATGAGGGCTCCCTGCTGCTGGCCTCTGCAGGGCTCAGGAACCTGCCCGAGGTGACAGAACCTGTCCTTGGCTCTTGGGCTAACCTCTCATTGCCCTTGGGAGGACAGGGAGGAAGGACTGGCATGGATGGAGTGTGGCAAAAGAGGCAGTGCTGGTGCCTGCAGTGATGAGCAGGCCATGTTCCTCCAAAGGTGTGACATTTTGTACTGAGGGAGGGTACAACACGGATGTGAAAGCAGACTTTCCATCCAGGAATACCTCCCTGCCCTGCCCTGCTCTGCTCACAGCACACTTCTCACTTGCTCCGTCCAGCCTTATGGTGGTCCCTTCCCTCCAGGAGACACTGCCCTTTTTCCAGTTCCCTGCAGAACAGCCAGGAGAGCGCAGATAGGAAGCTGCACATGGCACTGCCTTGCAGCCAGGGTGCCCAGCACAATGAGAGAACCTCCAACCCACAAAGCCCCTGACACGCTGTGTGTTTGGGAAGGTAATCTTTGGGGACAGCAGCTCTCCTCTGCCACATTCACACAAAGCTGCTGGACCCAGGACCACCACGCTGAGAGATGCACCACTGCCTTCCTCCCCAGTGTCAGGTGGCTTTAATTCAGGCTTAATTAAACCATACAGCCAGGGTTGGAAGGGCCTCAGCCAGGCTCTCCTTCTTTTCCCTAGCCCTTCTCAACCAGCCCAGTACAGCTCTGATGTGCATGGGCCCCACCACAGGCTGCAGGCTGAGATCTGCAGTTTTCTACAGGGGAAATTCAACCCCCGGAGGTCACCTGTGGCCCACTACCCTGACTCCAAAGATGAACCCACCCCAGCTCTGAGTCCTGGTGCTGCTTCACTGCTGTGGAAGGCAGCTGAAGTTTGATGCATCAGAAGTAAATCAGATGCAAAGCACCCAGCCCTGGGAAGCTGTTAACTGGGCTCCTTTGGGCAAAAAAGGGAAGCACCCCACAAGCACAGAGCCAGTGCTGCTGGCCAGAAACCCATGCTGGCCACCCTCCTCCCTTCATCCCCCCAGCAGGAATGAGTTACAAATGTTCTGGGGACGGATGCAGCAGGATGCAAACCCTGTCTGCAACAAACTAAGATTACCTTATGCTACTCCAGGAGTGCCAAATGCACTGTGGCTGCAAACACTCACCAAGTACTGCTCAGCTGCTGGCAGCCTTCAGTGGGAAAGGAGCAACATCTGATGGGCCTTGCTGCCCTGAGGACCAGTGACTGTGATGCCAGCAAGTACCCAGAGAGCCCTGCCTAAGGAGGCTGAGGCAGTGCAGGAAGGTAAAGGATGCCCCAGCAGAGCCTCCCGGCCCCCCTGCATGGGAGGCAGAGGAAATGGCTGTATGATTAACCCTGAACACAACCAGCCCGGATGCCCAGCTCCTCTGCTGAGGCCTTTTGCCTTGTACCTCCCTGTGCTCGAGTCCCCAGCATCACTTACTGCTGGCCTTGGTTCTGCGCAGTGTCACCCAGCCCCAGCAAGGTTTGGGGGTGGGATGAGCTGTGGGGAAGTGGTGTGGGTATCAGGCTCCTTTGCTGCCTTACCAGGGCCTCCTCGAGCTGGGAAAGTCTTTCCTGCATTGCTGAGCAGGGAAAATGCAGCACTTGATCAAAGGAAGCAAAACGAAACCGGGAGACTTACAGAGAGCCCTTGTTCCAGCGAGTCTGTATTCACGATAATGGGAGCGGGGTTGGCCTGTGAGGAGACAAAAGTGGGATGTCACCAAGCTGAGCGATGAACCCAGCCCTTCGTGGTGCACTGCCTCTCCCCTGGTCATGCCAGCGCAGACCCTCCAGGCCAGGCAGCAGAGAGAGATTCAGGAAGGGCTCTGCTTGTCCCTCCTCCAAGTGTCCAACAGCCCTGGGACAGGAGCAGGGCCACAGCATGGCTCTGGGCATCAGTCTGGTCCTCAGACTCGGTGTGTCCCAAACACCCCATGGCCTTGGCTACTGGGAAAGAGACAGGGAAGATTGGAAACTCTCCCAGCCTTGTGTCAGGCTCCCACCAGCACCAAAATTTATGTGAAATTCACACTAGTGAGGGGTTAGGAGATAGGAATAGGAAAAGAAGTCCTTTTGAGAGAGGCCAGCAGACCAAGCCTTCAAGCACCCTCCGACAGCTTTTATTCCTTCTAAGCACAGAGCCACCACGCCCTGGGAGAGGTGACAGCATTTGGTCCCTTATCCTCATTACTCCTGGGGTAAACCCTCTGCTCGGCAGCCTCGGCTCATCCTCCACAGCACCACATGCATCCTCCTGTCCTGAAGGGTTCCCCGTGAACCTCTCTCGGGGTTGCTCCTCCTGGGCTGCCCTCTGCCCCTCGGCTCGCTGCACATCGCAGGGCAGACACATGTGCAGAGGGCAGCTCGGGCAGGCAGGGCAGGGAGGCAGGGACAGAGGAAGGGAGGGAGGGTCTCCCAGGAGAAGAGGATGGGCGAACATGCAGAGCCGGCGGCCGGACGGGGGGTGAGGCCAGAGGAGGGTCGGGACGGGACGGGACGGGACGGCACGGCTGGAAATCAGGGGGGGCCGAAGGAGGGGCAGGACAGGACGGCCGGAACGGCCGAAGGGATGGGACAGCCGGAGGAGAGACGGGACGGGACGGGACGGGACGGGACGGGACGGGACGGTCGGAGCGGCCGGAGCAACCAGGATGGGACGGCCGGCGACCAGGGACGAGGGCGGCCGGAGGGGCGGGATGGAACGGAGGCCGGAGGAGGACCAGGGTGGCCGGAGGGGCGGGATGGAACGGAGGCCGGAGGAGGACCGGGGTGGCCGGAGGGGCGGGATGGAACGGAGGCCGGAGGAGGACCGGGGTGGCCGGAGGGGCGGGATGGAACGGGACGCCGGAGGAGGACCAGGGTGGCCGGAGGGGCGGGATGGAACGGAGGCCGGAGGAGGAGCGCCGGGCCGGGGGGTCAGGGCTGCGGGGTCCCGCTCGCCGGAGCTGTCCAGCGCCGCCGGCTGCTGAAGGCGCGGGGCTCCGCGAAGCCTCCCCGGTCTCTGGGAGGGGGCGTGAGGGAGGGGCGGACAAAAGCGAGAAGCAAAATCCCAACCAAGACTGACATTCCTCGCTGGCACATCACGGAGAGTAGTGCAAAGCTTGGAAGGTCAGCGGTGAGCTGGAACTCGCTTCATCATCCCAAGGCTCGTGAGGAGAAGAACAGCCAGCGTGAGACACGCCAAGAGACATGAGCTACCAGGGGGAGGTGAAGTGAACCGTCTGCCTTAAGGCATCACGAACAACAGTCAGCAACCGGCGAGTCAAGCTGTGGTGGGCTAGTGAAGCAATCACCAGCGACCACGGTCTGTCCATTAACAGAGGTGTGGGAACAACAGCCTCTGTGAGTCTGGAATATTTTCACAGGAGCCAGCTACCTCCTTATTGCCCTTGTCTGGGTTTACCCGTCCCTGACTGCGACCAGCCCCCTCCCATAACCCAGCACGGCAGTCCTCACCATGTCCTGTTTTAGCTGGCCCTATTTCTAGACTATTCACTCTCCTCAATCAGTGGATGAGAGAGCTAAGGTTCAACCAGACTGTGGTTTAAATCCCGCCCTGGAAGGTTCTGCTCTCATATGGATAGAGCAGGAGGTAGTTAATTTGATTTATTCAGATGCTTTCTGATCTTTCCTGCAGCTGTAACTATTGGTTACAAAACCATAGTTTTTATGGCAATTAATTCTCTAATTCAGGCATATATGACCACTTCCAAGCACTCCTGTCAAACCCCTCCCCCACACAAAAGAGAATCACAATTTTCAGGTCCAGTGTCTTGGGATCTCCAAGGCCCAGAAGCAATGTTAAACTGGGAATATCCCCTCTCTGGCACTACACAGTCCTTGTATTTAATCCAGATAATTTGAGAGATAGAATATATTAAACCTGGCAGTGGCTTTTATTAGTCCCCAGTGCAATTCTAGGAAGGGATTCCACATTTCAAGGCAAAAAAGAAGCACTTCTACTGCCAGCAATTAACAACCAGTAGCACATCAAGGTTTGAACATCCAGAGGCCAGCTCTTATTAGATGAGTTTCCAGGAAGGATGCAGAAGAGGCAGCCTAAGTGAATGCAGCCCATCACGCGCCCCATGATTTATAAAAAGAATTCAACTCCACAAATGATGCTTTGGATCCCTCCCAGGGAGAAGTGCTCTATATAATAATGTTATAGAGGCTTTTGCAGGTCCAGCCTGAGTCCTCCACTGAGCCCCACTGCACCCTTTGTTGAATTAATAATAGCCCAAAAATCACACATCACATTGCCTCGCTCACACAGTGGTGAGCCCTAAGGACATATTTTGTTTAGCCTGCTCCCTGTGCACTGAGCATCCTTCACAGCCATTCCACACTAGTGATTTTTTACATCTCAAAATACTGCTAGGAGCACAATTTCCCACTCAGGCTCCAGATGGGACCCAGGAGATACCGAATGTGAGTGGCTGCTCTAAAACAAAGTCACACATGGTCAGGAGGAACTCAGACCAGGAAATCCCCACTTGCCTCTTGTGGCCAGCTATTCCAGCTACCACAAGAAAGGTGTTTGGGCATTAGTTCTTTCACTTGCAAATATTTCAATATTTGCACTTTGCCTGTCCTATTGAAGAGACAGACAAGACCAAAGACTCAGAAATAAGAAGAGGACCTGAAAACAAAAACCTTTTGCCTCCCTCCACCAGTCAGGCAGAAGTACCGAGCAGCTCTGCTAGCCAGGGGAAGAGAGAGAGCATCATAATTTTTTGCTGGGCAGCAGGAACGTGCTGGTGAATTAACCACACCCTCAATTCTATAGGGAACGGTAATTTATGCCCTAAGGAGCAGGGGGTTGGTGTATGCAGGGAGGAGAAGGAACAGGGCTGTGCATTCAGATCACATTCAATGGGGGCTGTCAGATCCCTTCCACCTAAACCCCTTCATCACACTATTATTTACCAAGCCCTGTTTGCACTTGGGGGGGTTTACAGATGGAAAGAGAAGAGGTCCAAGTCCTACAGTGCTCACTCCATGGCAGCAGGATCACCAAAGTCCAGTGGAGCTGGAGGTGCCCTGAACTCTCTCCATCAGGCAGAGGCACAAGGGACTGTACTTGGTCTCAGGGGATGGAGGCTGCAGGGACCCGAGGAGGACCTTGGGGAGTGAGGAGGGCACTGCACAGATGCAGAGAGATTGATCTGGGCACAAAGCCAGTGAGGAAGAGGACAGCTGTTGGGAAAATCTGGGCAGCAACAGGAGTCAAAGGGAACCGTGGTGAAGAGGGATGAGGTTTGAAGGTCAGGATTCAAGAGCTCTCTGGTCTCATGGGGGCTGAGAGAAGCAGAGCCTTGCATTCACTGAGCTCTGCATGACAGTCCTAGTGACAGCCACAGCCCAGGTGCTGATGGAGGGAGCAGCAATCTGCCCCAGGCAGTCCCCAGAAAGGGACTGGCTCCCTGTAGAGGCATTGGGTGAACGTTGTGCCTGTTTGGGGCAGCTGCCTCTGTGGTTCAAACCAGGAGGAGGCTGTGGGGCTGTATGCAGGGCAGCAGGGATGTCTGCTCTGCAAGCTGGAGCAATACCACTGCAGCACGTGCAGGGAGCAGCCAGGCAGGCCAGCAGTGCTTGGAGAAAATCTCAGGCACAGGATGCAGCCTTTCAGAAACACCCTTAGGTATCCCCTCTGGGTAGTGATAGGAGAGGGACTGCTGCTATTTGGGCTCCACTTGGGCCGTGGCAGCCCAGGGACAAAAACAAAATCACCTGGGAGCACCAAAGCCCCAAACATCTACAGGTGTCACCCCCCACCTCAGTTTCTACTGTTGTCCTCTGCTGGCACAAAGGTAGGAATTGCAAAACATGATGAGTTTCCAAAATTCCCAAGCAAAAGAAAAGCTGCAATTACATGCAAATGGAGGAGGTTCACTAGCCTGCTGCTGAGGATTGGGTCCTGCCCTGTGGCATCTCCCCAAGGGCTGGCACACAGGAGCTGGGCAGGGAGATTCTGAACTGAAAGTTCAAGATAATGTCTCCAGAAATGAAAGCCCAAAGCTTTGCCATAGCTTCACATCCTCCACAGAACTGGCACGGGTGCCAACCCACAGAGGTCAGGAGTTACAAACTTTCTCCAGGCAAAATACACGTGCTACAGATGTCCCAGGACAAAGGCAACTGGATTGTGATCACATATAAACACATTTCCATCTTAACCAGCAACAGGACTAAAAGGAACCTCCAGAGATGGCAAATACCAGGCCTAGCACACAGAGCTGGTCTCTGCAGGAGGCTGGTGTGCCCCACATGTCATGCAAGAAGGAATGTGCAGGACAGAGTGACTACTTGAGACACTGGGCTAGTGCATGGGAAGCAAAGTACTAACTTCTTTATTTCTGCAAATTCCCCAGACTGCATCAGAGTGAAAAGTCAATGTGTCTTTTAATATCCTTTGTTTCATATCATCTGAGGTATAATAGTAGCAGTCAGAAGGAAATGGCTCTGGAGATAAGTGAAATTCGGTCTTTACATCCTTTTAAAAGCTCTCAGGGGTAGAGGTCACAAGTGGGGAAATGCCCAACAGAATTATCTAATCAGGGCTGACACTGAGCTGCTTGTAGTCCAGCTCCATCTGCTTTGATTTTTTTTTAAAGGGTGTTAAACCATGGAGAAAGCTGTGGATTTACAGCTATGAAAGCAGCTGCTCTGTCGCAGGACCCCACCGTGTCGAGTTCTGGCTGGGAACACACAGTTACTGGCTCAGGGACACCAAGGCTGCGGCAGTGGGGTCGGCTGCAGGATGCCCAGGCACCAACAGGCTCCTGCTGCTGGGGGGAGCAGCTTTGCACCAAGCTGATGAATTAATTTCACAGGAACAAGCTCAGGTCCTGCGTGCACGGCACACACGGGGAGCCCGTGCTCACTGCCACGCACCCTGATGAGCGCTGACACGCTCATCTGCTTTGTGCCAGGCTTGCCTGCCCTTCGCCCAGATGCTGGCTTTCCCAGTGCTGGGGCTACCTCCTGCACCAAGCCAGAGCCCAATACATAGCTCCCACTGCACCTGAGATGATATGGCTCCTCCAGAGCAGCCTCTGGGTACTTCCAAGGTTGAGGCTGGACAGAAACCCACTCCTAAGGCTCCCTGAGGCAAGGAGGGGATGAGCCTTGGCTCTGCCCCTGCTGGAGAGCAGGTGTGTGCAGCAGAGAGGTGCTGGCATCTTCCCTCCAGGTTGCTCCTGGCCCCCCAAAGACCCCCTTGGCTTTCACCTGGCTGTGCCCAGGGAAGCCACCTCACAGTCCTCCTGTTAAGAAGCAGTGCATGGCGTATCCTTTCCCAGACCAAAGCCTGCTCCCAGCTGGCCCATGAGATGTAGGGCTTTTCTGACATCTCAACACCAAATCCATGCTTTGACCTATCCTTTCCCTTCTCAAGGGGAGAGGTACCACACTGCTGCCAGGGCTGGTCCCATCCTCACAGATCCCTGTGCTCAATTCTCTTTGCTTTCCTGGGCTCTGCATGGTGGCCAGAGCTGAGGGTGCTTGGGAGCATCAGCAGAGCTGCAGAGCCCTGAGAGAGAGCTGATCCCTCAGGGTTCCCACAGCCTGGGACAGGGAAAGGGAGCAAAAGAAAACAGAGGACGGAAACTTTTGGAGGCTGAAGAAGTTCTTGGCCAGAGATGAATCACCCATCCTTTTAACTGGGCTGGATATAAAGTAACTCTCTGTGCACTTTTTCTCACTTTTTCACTGCAAGAGCAGCCTGTTGGCTGACACGGTTTGGGCAGGGGGCGGACATCACCCAACAGTGTGCCTGCATGAAGGGGAGTGACAGGCTGAGCCTTGCCCCTGCCCTCCTGCACAGCTCAAAACATGGCATCAGTGATGTAGGAAATGATGGTGGGGCAGACTGTGGAGCTTGCAGGTGCCCAGACCCCCTGCGTCAGTCTCACCCAGCCAGGCGCCAGCTGCTGCCTGTGTCCCTGTGCTCGGCTCCCAGCCAGCCTGGTGGCCTGCAGGCAAGAGCAGCCCTTCTCTCCAGGCTGCCCATCTGAGCTGGCCCGTTTTGGTGGCATGAGCAGGCTCTGGGGCCGTGGCAGCAGAGCCCCTGTCCCATGGCTGCACCTCGGCACTGGCTCAAAGCACCGCGGCCAGCCGGAAACAGGGAACACGGGACTTGAAAGGTCCCTGGTCACAAGGATCTTTGGCAAAGCCACTGAAGTGTCCAAAGTGTAATGTGAACACAAGCAGCTACTGAAGGTTTAATCTTTGTTTTGGTGCCTTTTTTTTTTTTTAAGAGTAGCTTAAATAGGGACTGGAAAAAGCCTTTACGCAGTAGGGAAGGAAGAAAGCTTCCCAAACAGAAGCTCTGTGGAATCCAAGTTTCCATTTAGAAACCATTAAGGCCAGGGTGTTCAAACTTGAAAGTTAGACATCCTGTTCCAGGCTCAGCCCACTAAAATAAGTGACCCAATTTGCAGAGGTGCTGGGTTTCAGTGGCTTCTCTTTGACCTGGCAGTACCAAATAAAATTGACTTGATTCCTTTTTTCACAGGAAGAGTTGTTATTATCTGAAAGAGTCACATGCTTCTATCTTCCTCTTAGACAAATACACATGTATAGGGGGGAAAAAAGTGAATAAGGAACAGTGGTAAAATAAAGATTTCTTTGGTTCCTGGGTTTCAAATATCCTAATTTCTTCTTTTTGGTAAATTCCCGTGCACACCCAGTTAATACGTGTTAAGAAACCTGTTTCTGTGGGAAGAAAGGCAAACCAAGATCCACCAACAGAGCTTCAAGCTAAATTCTAGCTAATACAAAGGCAACAAGAAGGTATCTAGGGCCTGGTCCAGGGTGTTCTGAAGCACTACATGTTCCCAAAAATAATTACACCCTTGGAGCAGTTCCTCTGCAAGCCCCACCAAGCGAGCTCTGCAAGCTAAACTGTGAAGTTCATTCCAAATTCAGGTATTCTGAACTTGTTAAACGCTGTATTAAAAGTTTTCATCTCTAAGTCCCTGATAGACGCTCACAGCATATTGCTGGATTTGCAACGAGGGCCCTTGAGGACTCCCTACATCATCCCATCTTTGCATGTGTTAAAACCAGCTGCGAGCATTAACACAGCCCACTGCACCCACAGTGCTGGCACAACCTCACCCATCCCTGAATCACAGCTGCCAGGCTGAGCCCCAGGCTCACTGTTCCTCCTGCCAGCACGTGGGGTTTGGGGTGGCAGGCAGAGCACCTTCATCCCCCACACCGAGCTCCTGGTGGCCCAGCGTGGAGCAGTGCTGGACCTGCTCTCCCCTGGCACCCAGAGACCACGGTCCCCTTGGAGAGCATCCTGCACCGAGCTGTGCGCAGCGGGCGCCCGGCACAGAACCACGGCCCTGATTACGTCCTGATTAGTCTTAATGACTTCCTCTCTCTAAATGAGCATTCACAGCTCTGGAAGGAACGGAAGCTTCTCTCCTCCCATAATAGCACACGACGTGCCGAGGGGCTTACCCGAACAAGGCAACTCTCCAGGAACAGTGACAGTTTCTGCTCCGCTTCCTCCTCCCACCCTCCTCTGCGCCCAGGGTACCCGGACTGGGCCTCTGGGACAGCTGTCCCCTGGGTTTCCCTCTCATGCACCCCTCTGTGGGACCATACGCCCTGAGGATGGCCAGCAGATCCCCGCTGAATCCCTGGCACTGGGCAGGACTGGGCTCAGGCAGGTCCCAGTCGTGGTGGAAGAGCTGGTGGAAAGCGCAGTCACGGGGGCATCCCTCCACCAGGGATGACAGCAGATGCTGTCACAGTGGAGGCTGATGGGCTTCCTGCTGCCCCCAGGTTCTTCACGAGGAGCAACTTCCTCCACATAGCACACACCCCTGCTGAAACATGCCTGTGCTTGGCCCTGCATGCCTCACCAACGTGCTCTCCACCTCCTCCTCCAGCAGTGTGACAGGGGCACATCCTCCTGATTTTGGCAGGTACTTTGCTCTTCTTCCACATGTTGCATTGACGGGGTCTCTCCCACCTGTGCGGCTTCAGATGCTGCCTTTAGAGCAGCAGCCACATCTCTACCACAGCCTGTTTGGACACCAGCTCCAGCACCTCTCCCTGGGCTGCTCCAGGACTTCCTCCAGCAGCTCAAGACCCCAAACCTAGGCACAGCTCGAGGGCTGCAGTGTGCACATCTGGGCTGGCTGGCAGGTAATCCAGCTGGAGAGGAGCTAAGCTCAGTCCTTCAACTCACTTCTCTAATTCCAGTGTTATCCCTTACTGTATTAAAGGGATGAGTCAGAAAAGCCAACATGCACAAGTGTACAGCCCCTTTCCAAGGGATTCATATGCCCAGAGAAAGGGGGGAGAGTCTTACAGGTGAATAAATAAACTAGGGAGACAAATGTCCTCAGCTGTCCACTCCTAAACGAATTCAACATGTTTTGTGAAGGAGCACTGAGAACATCTGACCTTCCTCAGTCCAGGCTATGGGTGACAGCAGGACATGGGATGCTCCAGGGTGGGTGAGGAGAACCAGCTCACTCAGCATCTGTGTGGTAAGGTTTTCCCAGGAGAGGCACAGGGAAGGGGGATGACTTTAAAAAGCATTATCTGGGCCTTGATTTCATCTGAGGGGCAGGAAAGGAACATCAAAACCATCAGAAAAATCAGCTTCTTCCCAGGTCCACGGGGCAAGGGGCTGAGGATGGATGTGAGGCTGGGCTCGGGGGAAGGAGAGCAGCTCAGTACCTGGTTATAGCAACTCAACTGGGTGATGACGGCAGGATCACCAGATGGAGATGCCCAAGAAACAAGCCGAGAGGTGAGATCAGATGGAGGGGGATATATTAGGAACAGACACGCAGATTTACACATCATGAGTGAGGAGGTGACAAACAGGTCTGTGGAAGGGGACTCAAACTCTCACGAGGGAGTGAAGTGTGATGAGGAGTGAGGGAGAGGGAAGACTCCCTGGGACTCCGGCTGGCAGGGGGACAGGCTGGAAGAGATGCTGGAGGTGGAGGGAGGACAGGGGGCCCAGCAGTGATCACAGAGCAGGGGCTGAGCAAATGGATGGGGCCAGGAACAGACAAGCACTGTGTTCAGCAATGGAGCCAGACGCAAAGGACAAGTTTCACTACAGTTGCATCTACATTTAGGTTGCCAAAAATACCTTTCACAGATTGGCTGTCTTTAATTAAAAGGATGTCTCCTGTGCTCCTGGCACGATACAGAACTCATCCTGCCATGTGGGGCTCTGTGTGGAAGCTCTGCGGGGGGGGCTTTCCCACGGGACAGCTCCTCTTTGCCTGCATCCTTCCACGTCCTGCCAGCGCTGGGCAGCTCAGGCAGTGGTGCTTCCCTGAAATGCCCCTCCACAGTGCAGGCACAGAGAAAAGAAGGAAAACTTCACCCCCTTCCTGTTTTGGCTTCTCTCCTTCCCTCCAAACACGGAGAACGCCTTCCTCCTCTCTCCTCCTCCACGTTTCAGTGCAAAGATTTAGCTAATTTCTTCTATGAATAGCACGGGAGTAGCCATAGCAACATCACCCTGCCAACCTCACCACCTCCACTGCCTCCATGTCCCCGGCACCCTGTTCCTCTCACCCTCCCTCGCACCTCCCCAGGGAACATCTGGGGCTTCAGCCATTTCCCACAAAGCAACCTGTATTTGGCCTCCTGCCTGCCCCCTTGGTGCTCTCCCTCCTTCCTTCCAGCCATACCTGCTCATCACTCAGAAACCCTGGTCTGAACCCCCACGGTTTCTCCAAGGCTCTTTCCTCCCCTGCCACCCATGTCCCAAGAGACAGAAACCCCAGGTCCAACATCATCTGAAGGCTCAGCAAAGGCTGGTGCTTTGGCCAAGATGTGCTGTCCTGTGCCTACCTACTGCAGTTAACTGCCCAGGGCATGGGAGGAACTCAACAAGCAACGTTTGTGCATTGAAAACCACGCCTGAAAATCAGTGAAGCACTCATGGCTGATGGTGGGCAGGGAAGATCTGTCCCACTCTTCCACCTGCCTGGCCATGAAACACCTCTGCCAGGGGTGCAGGCCACACAAGCCTGGCATGCTCTGGGTATTTGCACGTGGTCAAGGACTCATCGCAATGCTGTTCCAACTCCCCTCTGCATCCTCGTGACCACCCCAAGGGGGAGAAAGGGACCACAGAAAGGGAGGCAGCAGGACTTTACATTCCTGGCCAAGCAGGGCCAGCAAACCTGGGGCAGCCCTGGGGGTTGAGGGCACTTCCTCACCACATGCCAGGGAACTGTGAGGCCCCTTCCCCAGCCCATGCCCCACATGAAAATGCTGGTGAGACCCTTGGGACCCTCATGGGGGGGCCTCTCTCTGGTCACTGTGCCTGGCACCAGAGTCCTTAGAGTGAACTAAGACTCAGGGCTGGACATTTCCTGTGGGAGGGAAAGGTGCTACTTCTGGCCCCTCAGCTCCTGGAGCAGTGCTGGGGAAGGGGCTTGGGCATGGCCAGGCAGCTGAGCACCCCTCTCCTGAGGGGCTGTGGGCGTCACTGTGCAGGGGAGAGGAGGGGTTTGAGCAGCCTGCTCCTCTAGTGCTGCACATCAGGGATGCTTCCCTGGATCACACTGCTGTTCCTCCCTCAAAGCCAGGAGTCCTCCTGTCACCCCAGTCTGGCAGGGGAGGAACTGAGTCCCCCACCAGCAAGCAAAGGGGGACAAGGAGGGCACAGGGCCAACAGGAGGGATGGTGATGGAAACAATGGAGGACAGCAATGACATCAAGTGCAGGGACCGGGAACTAATGAACAGGGAACATGGATAGATAAGGGAAAATAAATGGAAGAGATCTCAGAGGGGAGAAGAAAAGCAAAGCAAAAAAGATATGAGATACCTAGAGCTCACAGATTTCCTCCCTCCCTCCGGTGAGGATTAGGGGTTCTCAGTTACTGGCACTGCCTGAGCAAGCTAAAATGTGTCCTAGAGAAGGGGAGAGGCAGGAGGAGAGAACAGACGGGGGCTGGAAGTGGGAGGAGGTGCAGGTTGACGTTGGGACCGTGCCGTGTGCTGGGCAGGACGTGTGGGCACGTCTCACATGCCGTGGAGCTGCACACAGAGTATGTGAGTATGCCATGATGTCAGAGAACATACACCACCATATGCAACTGTGAGCACGTTTCTGGTGGCAGAGAACTAGCACATGCTTCTCTGCTTGAGTGAAGAAGCAAGGGGAGAAAAAAGGCTTAAATGAGAGGTGGTGAAGCTCCCCAGGAGGTTAACAGATCCCTGCTTACCCGGGAGAGCTTCCTGGCCTGTGCACCCCTTCCCACCTCAGCTGCTGGAAGTGCTTTCAGGGACAGTGAGCTCATTTAAAGGGGCAGCCCTGAAAAATGGCAGCCCTGCCTCCAGCCAAGGCTCTCCTGGACACGGAGGCAGCCTGTGAAGGAAACTGCTTTGCATCTGCAACATCCAGCCAAATCTACCCAGAGCCCAACATCTCCCAGCCTCCCAGAGCCAACTGGACGGACCTGCTTGCCAGAGCACAAGCCATGCCTATATGTTTCCATGTTACCACCTTTTGTCCCTCTGCCCACCACTGGACTGGGAAGAACATGGATTCCTCAGGGCTCAGGCACTTCGCACCCTTGGATCAGGAGGAGAGCGTTGCCGAGGTATTTGCTGCAAAGCTTTACTCACGGCATACATTTGCTCCACACCAGGGAGCAACGCTGCCTGCTCGGATACAGGCACTGCACATAGCACACACGTCATATTCTACATGCAGAGCCCGCTATGCCCACATAGCCTCAAACACAGGCATCCTCTGTTGCTTGCAATGCTGCGAGGAGCTTTTGATTTTCCTTCTTTTTTTTTTTTTTTTTTTCACGTTCAGAAAGGCAAAGGCAGAGCAGAGATTCCCAACGCGGACGACTTTCCGAGCAGCCCAAGCTCCATGGCAGCACCACAAAGAGACAATGATTTCTCTTCCACCATTGCAAAAACATGAAAGGCTCCCCTGCCCAGCCTGCCACGGCAGCAATGCAGCTGGCACTACTTCCTTCTCACACTGCTTGCAATCGTCTTACCAGGAATACTGGGCCGGAGCTTTCATGCAAGCAGGAGGAGAAAGGAGGGAGCAAACATGCTTCGATTTTCTGCTCCCCAAGCTTGCTGCTTTGGATGGAGTGAAGGAAAGAGATAGTGGAGGAAAGATGGAAGAATGCTTGCCAGGAATCAGCAGGCGAGAGAGAGCTGAGGCTGATTTTGATGCAAAGAGTGGCAGAGAAAGCGACAGAAAGCAGGACCAGGCTCATAGGAAGGTGGCTGGGGTTTTTGGTGCCTTCTGTAAATATCATCTGAGCTATCAGCTATGAATCTAATTATTTCAACCAGAGCTACAGACTGAGACAGTAATGAAGAAAAAATAGAGGAAGGGAAGAAGAGGGTTGTGTTTCCTGAGAGCAGAGGAGGAGAGAATTCCCATTGATTCCCGTGTGTCTGCCTGCTATAGCATCTTGAAATAATAATTAGAAGGATCAATAAGAAATCATGTGAGGTTTGAAGATAATGAATGAAAGAAGCAGAAGAAGCAAACTGAAATGCCTTTCTCTCAAGCAGGGTAAATTGTTTTTCAGGCAGGGTCTAGCCTCCATTTTAATGCTTTGCAAACAGATCCAACCATTTTCTAAGCTGGCTTGTGGGTTCAAAACAAGACTGGTCTCTCCATTTAGGGGAGAGAGACACAGCCCGAGAATGGGTCCAGGAGAACACTAATAAAATGAATGTGTGTGGGAAGAAATGGAGGCAGTGAAATGGGGCAGAATGCACACAGCACGCCAGCGACCAGAGCAGGGTTACGTAATAATCTCGGGGAGCAGGGACGTAGCAGCAGAGCAAGGAAACCACAACTCAATGGAGAGTGGGTGACAGTTTGGGAGCGCTGGCAAGCAACACCGCGAACCCACGAGGCTGCCCAGCGGGCAGCACGCACCAAGCCTGCTAAACACAGGATGATGGGATGCCCTTGATGCTGCCACGGCTTCAGGCAACGGCATCGTAAGCAGCGAGCACCTCAGGTATGGTGTCCAAAATACATCACGCCCGACGACCACTTTGTGCCAAGCAAGATCCATTTGGCCCCGTTCGGCCCTGGGAAGGCTGCTCCAGCGCTGAGCTCCGACGCTGGGCAGGACCGCAGCATCCAGCCCGAACAACGGCAACGCCAACCCGACCGACTCCGACGGCCAACCCGAGTGACGACGACGGCCAACGCAACAACGCCGGCATCGAGCCCCAGCAGCGCCAGCATCCACCCCGGCTGCCCGCGACGCCCCCGGAGTGATGCTGCACCGTGCCAGAAACACGCCACGAACCCCGGGCTACCCCGGCAGCCGCCCGCCCCGTCGCGTCCCGCACCGGGGAGCCGCTGCCCGGGGCTGGCCCGTACCTGCTCGTACCAGTCGCGGCTCGAACACGTGCACTCGGGCCACCAGCCCGGGCCGCTCCCGTTCACCTTGGCCGCGCTCTTCCCCGGCGCCGGCGGCGGCGGCTTCAGCGCGGCGGGGTCGCGGGCGGGGGGCCCCAGCTTGGCCTTGCCGCGGGCGGCGGGCGCGGCCCCCCCGGGTGCGGGCAGGGTCTGCGAGCCGTAGCCGCCGTAGCCGTATTGCTCGTGCTGCCACTCGCCGTAGGAGGGGGGGTCCATGCGCCGCAGGGCCGCCATCCGCGTTACCTCGTAGCACTCGGGGCACTTGCAGCAGTGGTGGTGCTTGTGCATCGCTGCCCTCACACCATAGAGCCGGCAGGGAGGGAGGGAGGGAGGCGGCGCGGAGGGGCGGAGGGAGGGAAGGAGGGAGGGATGCTCAGGGGGCGGCAGCGGCCCCCGCCCCACGCAAGGCGCGCCTGCCGCCTCTTCGCCCGCTCGGCGCCCCCGGCCCCGTGGGAGGAGGAGGAGGAGGAGGAGGAAGAGGAAGGGAGGGGGATGGTGTTACAGCGCGGTGGTCTCCGCGGGGGCGCGCCGCGGCATCGTCCGCAACGCCACTCAGTCCCGGGGCCGCTCCCGGCGCGGGGCGCGGGGCAGCAGCTCGGACACGCTCAGCCCGGCCCGGCTCAGCCCAGTCCGGCTCGGCTCGGCTCGGTGCGGACCGCGGCACCTGCGGCGGCGCGGAGCCCCCCCTCCCCCGCAGCGGCCAATCCGCGCCGGCGGAGCCTCCGCGCCCCGCCCCGGCGGCGGGGGCGCCGCTCCCATCCCCGCTCCCATCCCCGCTCCCATCCCCGCTCCCATCCCCGCTCCCATCCCCGCCGCACCGGGCAGTCCCCGGCCGCGCCGCCCCCGCTGCTCCCCGCGCAGGCGGTACCCAGGCGGAGCAGAAATCCTGCGCTGCCTCACGCATCACCTTGCGGCTGCCCTCAGCCCGTCTCCCGGCGCTCCGGGCAGCCCTTGTGAAACGCCGTTCCTCCAGCCCCAGCGCGGCCGTGGCAGCCCTGCCAGCTTTGTGATTGACGCCAAGAGGGGTTCACTTTGCTTCAGCTGTGGTCTGCGCTGGAGTATGAAATAATTTTTCCAGATCTGAACTGGTTGCTAGGCTGGCAGCAGCACCTCTGTTGCATCTCTGTATCAGTTCTCACCGTGCCTTTTTAGAAATGTTACCACACGTGCTCCATCCAAAACAGCAGCCTGGGGATGCTGCCACTGCCCCATGAGCCACAGGTGCATTGGGGGTGTAGAAACCCCAAGGGTCTTTGCTGGGCCTTCTACCTACTGCCATCAGGGGATGGTAAAAGCAGAGCACAAATGCCTGCTGGTGCAGCAGGGCAGGGGTGCTGCTCCCAGTGCAGCTCAGGCAGTCCTTCACCGCTTGCACAGAAGTGCAGGACGGGAAGGAACTCAAGAGTCATCCAGACAAATTGATGGGGAAAGAGAAAACCCATTACAAAATCCCACATCTGACCATTTAGAACCTGAACTCGGCCTCCTAATGCTTAAAGGTTGTAAAGAGCACTAGGGTGGGTGAAAAACTATTTAAAGAAATGGTACATAAATATGTAGAAGAGCAATGAAATGTGCACAGGACATGGCTAAAACACAGAAGCAGGAGGGGGCCACAAGCTGAGCCACAAGATATGGTGGTGCAACACTCTAGTTCAGGTTCCAAGGTCTGCAAGGCTCCTCCCAGCCTCCTGCAGCTGGTGTAATATGGCCCTGGGCACGAGCAGGGCTGTGGGAAGAGGAAGTGCATGATGGCTGGTCAGATAAAATGCCCCTGCCCACTCCTTGCTCCTTTAGCTCTTTAAACTGCAATACAAAATTACTTCTGCACTTCACCTTTGCAGACAGAAGTGCTCCTGCAGAGTTTGCTCCCAAGCAATCAAGTGAAATTGTTGCTTCTGGGTGAAGGGGAGGGGGCAGAGGACACCCCATAATCAGGATCGGCGTTGTCCCCAAGCACCACGTTCCCCACTGCACGGTGCAGAACCTGTCCTATCCAGCACTGCCTGCACTTCACTGTCTCCAGGCTGCTCAGGTTACCTCCATCACACGGTGGCTTAATGCCACGGAGTGGTGGAGTGGCTCAGACACTGACATTTCCCAGCTGCAAGCTTAGGACAGTCATTGTACTCCTGGACAAGCAAGTCTAGAGCAGCTGTCCTCACCATGGTGGCCTCGAGCAGCCGAACACAGCACTGCTGCTGAGCCCTTGGAAACAGCTCCACAGGTGAGGCTCACCCTGCTGCTCCCCTGGGCTCTTGCTGATGGATGGTCACTTATGGAACCCAGGGGCACTGTGGCACTGACCCAAAGACCCAGAGAGACGCAGTGAGATGAAGCCAATGGCTGCACACAAGAAAGTGTTTCTACCCTGCAGAGCTCAGTGCCACAGGACATTGCAGCTGTGCCCAGGAGGTCACTAGGGCAGGGCAGGATGGGATGCCTGCACGCAAAGCAAGCTTGTTCAGAATTAATCAATGAAAAACCATGTTTGTGTGCATGGCAGGAAAGCAGGCAGTGTTGGCTTTAAGAGAGGTATTTACACTTTCAGCTTTTAAGAAATAAGGATCATCTCCACATCTTCTACTGCTCCTTGTGCCATCAGATGGGAATGACAGGAGGGACTGGGGCCAGATTGAATCAGAGATGAGATTGCTGCACCAAAGTAGAGCAGAAAGCCTTGTAAAAAAGGGCAGGTGGCCAGTGTCTCCCACATGAGAGCAAAAGGACAGGAATTCCATCTCGGCTACCCACTCTGCAGCACCTCTGAGATCACTTCATCACTGAGATGTGCTCAGTACCTGTAACACAACCATAACTAATTACTGCTCCATCCCAGCTGCAAACCTCCTTCCCACTGCAGTTCCCACCCTGGGATTGCAGGGTTAGGTTGCAGGGATCATGCAGTGGCCACCCAGTGAGGTCTCTCCACTGCCAGGGGCCTTCTCCAAAGCCATCTTTGGGCCAAGGTCAGTCAGGAACCCCATGTCTGGATGAGACTGACTTGAGTGGGAGGAAAGCACCAGGGAACTGCACAAGCAGAGTCTGTCACCCCAACTGCTCACACCTGCCCTGCTCCAGACACATCTCCTTTGGATCTGTCCTGGGATGGGGGCAGGTAAGGACATGGGCATTCACTCAGGGAGGAAGCGCAGAAGCAAAGGACAAGAGCTGTTAGGGAAAAATGTTTTAATAAGGATCTGAGTGAACAATAAAGAGAAGCCTTTGATTTTTTTTTCTCCTCCCTTTTTTTTTTTTGGTGCATCCTCCACAAGGAAGGTGTCTGGTTCTCTCTATGCTCAGTCTCTGGCAGCCTTCACAGCCATTCATGCAATGGGCATCCCCACATGGGAAACACCCTCGCTGCCAGCCCTGGAGTGCAGTATTACAGCCTCCACCCCACTCCACTTCCCCCAGCTCTCTTATCTGTTAGTGCCTCATCGCCACCTGCAAACAGAGGGGTCTTGAGCCTCAGCTGCTGCAGCTCTTTAGAGCCCTTCCCTACCTGCTTGCATCTCCCATCCCCAAACCCCACATTTCCCATTTTAGCTGCTATGAGAGTTAATTCCTAATCATTTGTCATGAACTGCATGTGCCACCTGCTAGCCCCAATTAAAAGGGCAAAACTAAGCCGTGGTTGCTGCTGCCTGCTTGCAACGTTCCCGAATGCTGCACAGGACTTGGGGTACCTTATCAAGCCTAAGAGGAGGCCAGGGCTGGCTGGCCAGGGGCACCCACATTCTGTACTTCTCCAGCTTGTTTTAGTGAGTGGTGGCATTTTGGCAACTGGGGGTGGCCCTACTGGGAGACCAAAGGAGGTGGGCACCTGCACTGGGGTGCCCAGGCCTTTGCCTGGCAGGGCAGGCACAGTGCCCAGCATTTTCAGGCAGCTGTGGGCATCTTTCTGCAGTGATGTGAGCATTGAGCAGGGCTAAAGGAGATATGAGCTGATTTCCAGGCAGGTGCCTTCGTGGAGGGAAGTGATTCAAGGAAAACAAGAGTACTCTCATTCTCTACCCTCTTCCTACTGGTACTTTCCCAGTCTTATTTAAATTCAGCTTTGGCAGCTGCTCTTTTTACAGGTGCTAATTTCAGCAAAGTGTCAAGAAATCCCCGGAGGTGATGCTATTTACAAGGCATGAAGATGGCACAGAGCTAGGTTTTATCTGGTGTCACCGGCATTTCAGCCCCTGCTGCCGCTTCCTTCCTCTCGCATGAAGTCCTGCGGGAAGAGGAAGGCAAGTGTGAGGGACCAGGCACTGTGGGTTTGTTGTACCTACAGCCCTTCTAGGAGCAGTGGATGAGAAGATGGGGCAGGCTGAAGGCAGCCAGCTCCTTGCAGAAACAGCAGTCATGTGAGTGCTTGACTATCACCCAAGAGGAGCTGGATCCTGCCAGGGGAACCGAAGCCACATGTCAGCTCTGAGCCTGGGTGCGGACAGGCAATCTTTGTAACGCTCAGCAGGACGTGGAGGACAGTTCTGCATGGGGGAGGTACCTTTTTCCATCACAATCACCTGCAAAAAGACACCCAGCACATGCAGCCCGGGGAGGCAGCAGGGAAATATACCTGGGCGGGCAGGCTAGGAGGAGGTGAGCAGCAAAGAAAGGAACCAAGTGAACTTGGCTCAGTCTGTCAGTCAGTTCCTTAGCACTACCACAGACCCCACCCAGCAGGGATTTGCCTTTTGCTGGGTCTGGAGCTTGTCAATTGGAACTTGAAGAGGTGCTCTGTAGAGCACAGCTACTGGGCATATTGGGCTGGAGGTTCCTGTGAGCACGGGAGGGTTTGTGCAGTCACAGGTGAGTGGGAAGGGGCAGGATAAGAAACACCTCACTCCATGGCTGTTCCTGCCACCAGCAGCAATTCACACCAGAAAATGTGCAGCTGGGGCAATAATAACCAGGCATACCAAGGGACCAATAGCTCTCAGCACTCTCAGTGCAGATGCCCAACAAATTATTCTCCTCCAGGGCAAAACCATTTTTATTCTATTAATGATCCCGGATACATCGCCCAGTTGCTGTATCCTCTCTTGTGGCAGCAATGGCACGAGAGCCTTCAATAGACACCATTGGCTGGTTTCTGCAACTCACATCAGGGACAACTAAATGTCTTCCATGGCTGTGCTGGGGGCGGGGAGAGGAGCGATGGAGACCTGAAGCAGGTCCTTACAGCAGGGCTCAGGCTCCCTGCCTGTAAAGGAGAGCCTGGAGGTGTTACTTAATAGCAATCAAATGCAGCAGGCTTTATGGAATTGCTGAGAGCCTCACAATGCCCACAGCTGCTCTCCCCATCACCTGGCAGGGATGCTCCTGCCTTGTGTTGGAGCACTTGAAGCATGGGCTGGCCGTGGGTTGCCTTTGTGCACCTCCCTCTACGGCAGGAGGGAGCTTTGCTGCTGCATGGGCACGGCAATTACAGCACTGATGTGTCCCGTGGTCTGTGGGTGCCCACTCCTTCTGTGTGCCTCATTTCCTTTAGAAAATGATGGAGCAGAGGGAAGGTTTGACAGTGTGACCAGGGCACAACTTCACCACTCCACACCAGGGTCACAGCAAGAAATCTCATTGTCTTTAAGAGAATCAGTTGCTGTGTTTTTGGTCCTGTACCTTGATGTCTGCCTTGTGCCTAGTGTGACACCGCCAGAAATCCTGTTTCCCTGCATCCTTCACTAGTCCCAAGATGGGTGTTCTTACATACTTGAGTCTTAGAGGGAGCCAAACACACCCCGCTTGGGCTGTACAAGCCAGTGGAGATCTACTGGCCGGCTCTGCCTAAGCTGAAACGACCTTGGGGCCACAAAGCCCCATAGGCTGACTCTCAGGGGTTCCTCACCAGGACCCATCCCTGTAGGGACGGGTACCCTCCTCAGAGTGGCTCAACGTGTGGCTCTGAAAGGGAGGCAAGGGCTCAGCACCACTCTGTCCAGATCTAGCACAGACCTGCCCAGAGAGACCTTTCCGCCCATCCAGGGCTCAGAGATGTCCCCTCCTCGATTATTCCCACGCTGCTTGGGGAACTAGAAGGGGAACCCTGTGGGGTCCACGCATTCTCTCTTTCCCCTGGCCAGCCCTGCTCCAATCTGCCCCTTCCAGATGGAGCAAAGCCCATTCTGCAACTCCCACAGCCCACAGCCAGTGACTCACAGGGATGCTGGTGCCTCATCCGGGCAGTGCTGCTCCAGAACACACTTCCCGGCAGGGAAACCTGCCCAGCCGCCGGGAGAAAAACCAATGCTGGTGTCCCTTGGAGCCACGGGCCCCCGCGGTGAACGGGAGGTGGGCGCCTGGCTGGCCCGGCCCTGCCCCTTTAAGGGAGGAGGATCTGCTCGGAAATTTGTGAATGGCTGTTCCCGCCCCCGCCGCGCGCGCCGCCCGCCCGGCCAATCAGCGCGCGTGCCGCAGGGCCGCAGCCCGCGCACGGCGCTCTCTTAAAGGCGCACTGCCGCCACCCGCCCGTCCCCACACGGCCCGTTCGGAAGCCCCGAGGTGACCTTCGACGCGGGTCCCAGCCGCGGGGTGAGGAGCCGTTCCTGAGGCACATGCACACCCGTGCCTTCCTCAAGAAGGACACGCTAGCAACACAAGCCTTGGAGGATGGATGGTACTGAGAGGTGATGTGCCAGTTTCCCTCACCCTGACTTCAGGGCTTGGACATGGGATGGTCAGGTCGCAGGGACTGGACGTCCACATTGGCCAGAGCACACAGCTGGGCTGAGTTTCCCCCAAAGGCCATGAGCTGCCAAGCCATGGTGTGAGGGGGAGCAGGCAGCTGGGAGAGCTGTTTCATCACCCTACTCTTGTTCTAGCCCAGATCAGGAATGCAGGAGCACTCCCACAGCAGCGGAGCCCTAAAGCTTATGAAATCTCCCTGCAGAAACACCCCGAGAGACTTAGCTGTGCAAAATCTACCACTGCACGGTGAGGAAATAGCTGTGCAGTACGTGCCACGGGAGAGGGAATGAACAGTGCAACAATGGCATTGCAATAGACACGTGAAGCAGCGGGCAGAGCTTGCCCCTGGCTTCAGCACTAAACCCAGCTCCAGGTCCAGCCTGGCCTCCCCCTGCACTGCAGTGCAGTGCCCCCTCCTTGCTGTGCCACAGCTCCTCCCTCAGTCTGCTGTAGCCTGGGCTGTGAAATGATCTGGTCTAAAAATACCCCTTAAAAGGGGGGGACAGCCTGGCAGGACATTGCCATGTTTCCTGGACACGTGCAGGTGGGAAGCTGGTTGTGAGGCTGGGGAAGCGATGTTGGCCAGGCAGAATGGTCTCCATGCCAGTGCTCTGGGCACAGACATCGGTGTACCTGAGCAGTGCCAGCCCCTACAGCTATCCAGGCCACAGACTGCAGGAGGCCTTTGCCTGAGCCTCAGTACTTGGAATAATTTTTAGGTGCGATGCCAGCGAGACTCCTACAAGGTGCTTTGTACCTGCAGGCTGCAGGGCTCTGGCAGGTGCTGTCCTGGGGCAAATCCTTGCTTCCTGCAACAGGGCAGACAGAGATTGGCTTGAAATGTTGCCACTGCTGTAGCCATGCACGGTTTAACCCTCCCAGAGCAGGCAGAGCAAGGCAAGAGGAGCCAGCACACAGCAGAGAGCACCTTTCCAAGGGCTCACGCTTAGATTCACAAGAGGGATGATTTCCAAACCCACGCTCATTTACTGTCCTCCCCCTGTACTTCCCCTAGCTCCTACTGATGCCGAGGATAATACATCTCACAGCATAGCTTGATACTGATCCTCCAAATCCTAAAGACCATAAACCTTCATGAGCAGTTATCGTGGCTGCTCTATTTATAACAGTTCCAGTACTGCCTCTGCCACCAGAATCCTGATCTCTGTCCAGCCTGATGCCATTAAGATGCAGTGACGTTCCCCCAGCTCCAGCACTCCAGATAGAAAGCAGCTGGCCTGCCAGGATCTGCCTTCAAGCTTGGTTTGTTTCTCTAAAAATGGTGAGGAGAGCTCATTTGTTTTGAAGAAATGCACCTGGGGGATTTGTCCTCACCCTCCTGAGGTGCTGGGGTGGCTGTGAGGGGGAGTGCAACGTGGATGGGTGGAGGAGAGGGTGGCACATCCCATGCTCTGGGCATGGAGGCTCCACATTTCCAGAGCCCCTGGTGGGTCTGTGCTACAGGAGACAGTCTCCAGTGCTTCACTTCGGTTGCAGCAGGAATATGGTTCATCACCTGACAAGACAAAGCAGGAAAGGAGGAACCTGGGTGCTGCTGTGTGGACCCTGCATCAGCACATCTGGCAAACTTGATGAGCAGAGCAGACAGAGACCCAGCAGGGACACTGCAGCAGCTCACTGAGCTCCTGGCCAAGGCACTGATGGGCCTAGCCCCTGATCAGTCCCCATCCTGCTGGAGATGCCTGTGAATGGTCTTGGTTCTTGCTTTCAGAGCTACACATGAAACCCATCAGCATGAATGTCAGTGTGCAAGTTGTTCCAGCAGCTGTGCTCTCTTGGGGACAGGCAGACACAGACACTACATGGAGGCAAACAAAGCTGAAGCATGGATCTGGAGGGAGGATGGATGGACTCCAAGCCTGCCTGGATGGCTCTGGAGCATGGCTCTCTGTTGGACACTGCTCAGAGCTTCCCCCTCACTGTTCCCTTTCCACCACCACATGGGGAGTGCTGCATGCAATCACACCATCAAAACAACGACAATGACTTGGGTGAATGGAGACACCATATCCATCAAGATTTTCCTATGCTGCACAGACAGAAACACCTTTGTGTTTGCAAGGATCTTCCTTTAGCTGCTGGTTTTAGACAAAAAGTCCCCAAGTAGAGTAGGAATAGGTGACCATGCATGAGATTTTGGTTTGACAGCCTGGTGGCTCTACTGACTTCTTCATCCTTTGCTGAAGCTGGATATTGAGCTGGGAGAACTGAAGTCTAAGCATGTTCATCTCTGCAGCAGGAACAGCAAGAGCCTCTAGTAAAGCTGAGGCCATTCAACCCCAAAATGTCCACTGAAGTGACAGCTCTTACTGACACAGCCCTTGCTGACCCCACCTTTGAGCAGCAGCATGCCTGGGACACAGGCAGCCGGCTGCCCAGCTGGGTGTCCCCGCTGCGCAGGGCTGATGTGTGGTTCAATCTGTGTGTGTTCCTACACACAGACACCCTCGTGAGTTCAGCACTTTGGCTTTTGAGCCTGTGTCTGCAGTGTCAAAACACAAAATTGCTGGAGAGCATCTGAATGCCCTGAAGTGACCTCGAGGCACAAAGTGGCTCAAGTGACCCTGGGCAGCAGCCTCTGGGCTGTGGGTTGCTGCTTTTCTTCTCTGCTTCTCCTAAAATAAGCATGCTCTCAATCTTGCATGGGGGATGCAATGGGGAGGGGTCAGTTCCCCCAGGAGCTGGTTGCTTCTGTGCTCCCATTGCTTGAGCATCAGCCACTTCCTGGGATTTTGGGGTTGCAGGGCCAATGCTGATGGGCTCAGGTTGAGATAAAGCAGTGGCCTGGTAAAGTCTGGCTTGCAGCAATGGCTTCAGTTGCCTGCCCAGTCAGCCCACAGAGAGGGCATGGGGTGGTGGGGACAGCAGGGCGCGTGCAACCAAGCAACCTGACAGGCGGCTTTTCTTGCTGGGGCTGCACTCATTGTCAGACTTTGCCAGCAACAGAGATCTGCTACATTTCCCTGACGCCCCATGCAACAGCAAACAGCTCCTTGGTGCTTCCCCTCTCCTGTATCTCACAGAGAAAATGGAGAGCGGTGAGGCTGCAGCCAAGGCAGGGGAGCAGGGAGTTCACAGCCGGCGTCTCTGCAGCTGCAGCATCTGCCGCACGCCCATCTCATCCTGTCCCGCTGCTCCTGCCAGGCAAAGGGGCACAGCACGGGCACGCCCTTCTCTCTGGCCAAAGGCATACTGGGAAAGAGGAAAAAACACTTGAGAGAAGGACGGGAGAAGCAGACAGCTGGTCGCCACGCTGGCGGCACAGCTTGCCTTTCTCTGCCAAATGCCCCGGGGAGCTCCATGGACCTCTTTGGCACTTGAGCCGTGACTTATAGGGCAGCCGGATGCATCTTCTTCAGCAGCAGGTGCAGCAGACAGGGCTCCTAACACCCTGACAGGGCGTTTCTGCCAGAGCTGTGTCCTCCCTGAACACAGGGAGGGGGAGTGGGACATTTCTGGCCTCAGGGCTGAAGCACAGACTGCACCTCTCACGCTGCGGGCACGCTCAGAGGCATCCCACACACCCGGAGCCTGCCGGAGCAGCAGTGACCCCTGCCAGCGAGGTTTCTTATTCACCGGTGATTCCAGAGCATGCATGGAATGCCTGTCCTCTGAAGCAGCCTTGCTAGTGCTCTCCATCATATCAGGACCTGCTGTTGCTCCGTGTCAGCTGTCAGGCTGAGCAAGGACAGAGCTGTGGCGCTGGCGTCGGGCAGCGCAGCGAGGGACGCCTTGGCCGACGGGAGGGATGCACGGGCAGGCGGAGGGGAGGCGACAGGGATGAAGTCAGAGTGGCTGCAGAGCCGCGCTGGGAAGCAGGAGAGGGGTGGCAGGGGAAGAGCAGCGCTTCCTCGCAGGCGCACAGCTCCGCTCATCAGCGGCATTGTTCCTTTTTCATTTATCTTTACAGCTGGCTGCTCCCTGCATGGAGGATGAAAACGGCGTTTACTGAGAGCAGCAGCCTCCTTGGTAGCCTGGGAGCACAGGCAAGTAACACCGGCCACAGGAGGAGCATCCTCGTGAGTCTTCCTGCTGCACATGCACATAAAGCCCTGAGCAGACCTGCTAAGGCAACGACAGGGCTCGGAAAAAGGTTGGAAGGAAGGATTCAGCAAATAAAACCCCACAAGCCCCAGCACTCAGGCAGGATTGCACCTCTGTTAGCCTCAACAGGGCATTTTATCTGGCAAAGTCCCTTTGCTCTTGCCCCATTGAGGACTGAACATCCACTTTCACATGGAGGGATGGTTTCAGCCCACTAAACCTCAACAGGAAGCATATGTTGTTGCTGTATTTACCGGCACCTCTTCCTTTGTAGCAGCCATTTGCACACTGCAGGGCTATTCAGAGCACACCCATATCCTCACCAGCAGGCAGAAATTTCCTGTTCCTGGAAGCATTTGTGTGGAGAGGCAATATATTTGACATGCATCTTCCTGGCTGAAGCAGGTCACGGTAGCTTTTGCTCTGTTAACAATGCCGTGGAGAGCTGTGGGCAGGGGAGAGGACAAAGCCAGGATAACGGAAAACTTATTTACATTGATGGATGCAGTAAGAGAATTGCACTTACTTCAGGTAGGAAAAGCCAGCTCATCTTCTTGCCTTTTATCAGTGGCAGGGTGTCCACCAGAGCTTTTGTTCCTGGGCTGATGGCACCAGGGTGGCAGCTGCTCTGCCCTGCAGCCTGTGCTCCCCTGCCCTAGCATTAACTATCACTTATTATAAAAGCTTCCCTGGTTCTTCCATGTGCAATTTGCCATCTCAGTTAGTTTTTGAAACCTGCTTTGGAAATGCCTGTGGCAAAAAAAGCACACACTGAAGGCTGGAAAGCAAGAAGTCCCCATGGAGCAGGGCAGGAGCTGGGTGTGTAGGTGCTGTCCTGCGTGCTGGGGCTGTTGAGAACCGACAAGGGATGTGATGCTGGCTGGAGCTGAGGTGTCCTCAGTGCCCTCATGCAGGAGTGAAGGATGAGAAACAGGGCGTGTGTTGTGGTCCATCAGCACAGGCTGCCCCAGGCATCTGATCCTGTCTCATGGTCCAAATCGCTGACATGGGGGTCTGCTAGAAATGCTCCCCTCTGTCAGGGCAAGGCCTGTATTCAGCAGTGAAGGTGACATCCCAGGAAAAGGCTCACCACTGTGACAAAGGACTCTGCATCCCAGCACAGGGGCTGCTGCAGAGGAGCTCTGCTGAAGCCTGCAGCTCTCCAGCACTGCTTGGCTCCAGTTTTCAGGAAAGCTGCTGGGTTTCTGCAGAAAGCCAAGTTTCAGGCAGGACTACGGGCAAGGCAAAGCCTGGCATTGAACATTACCATCCTCACAGCTCTCCACCTCCAGCTCCCTGCTCTGCCTGCAGCCATGCTGTGAAATGACCATCCTTTGGGATGAAGGAGGTTGCAGATAAGAGCCCTGCCAGAGCACAGTCCTCCCAGAGTCCCAATCTGCTCACCCAGGTCCCCATTGTTCCTCCCTCTCAGGGCAGTGACCCCCTGCTCGGGGCTGGCAGCTGCAGTCCCTGCAAATGGGTGACCCCAAAAGCACCAGCACCTGGCACTGAGGACCAGCCCCATGCTGACACAGGCTAGGAAAGAAGGAGGCTGAAAAGAATGACAGGAATTATTTCAGGTCTGGAACAACCTGCCTCAACAGCGAGCGAGTGAAGAAGCCAATCTGTTTAGTTTATCTAAGGGAAAGTTAAGAGGGAACTTAAATGCATCTATAAATACCTACATGTTGGGAACATTTCTGATTGCACGGTCCTCTATCCTAGCAAACAAAGGCAGCAAAATTTCCTGATGCTGGGAGCTAAAACAAGAGAAATCCAGGCTAACAGTAAAATACACATTTTTAATGTGAAGGATAAATAATCATCAGGCCAGCCAGGCCAGGGACAGAGCAGATTCCTCATTGCATGAAGCTTTAAAATCAAAGCTAGATGTCTGCTGCTAAAGGAGACATTGCAACTCAGCCAGACGTTTGGGGCTGGATGCAAGAGCTGCTGCACGTCATGGCCTGGAACAGTTAGGAAGAAAATCCCTTAAAATCACAACAGAATCTGTTCCCAATTGCTCAGGCTCTCACCCCCTCATGGGTTTTGCCCTTTGACTCCCCTGTGGTGGTGGTTCCCACCCACTGGCAAATGGAAATCAGCAGCCAAGCTCATCTTCTTGTCATATTCAGAAAACCACTCTCGCCCTTGAAAAACTGCTAAAGATATGGTGAATGATTGAAAATGTAGAGAGAAACAAGAGGAAAAGGAGAAATTAAACAGTAAGAGAAAAAAATGGGGTGTTACCCATTTTATTGCAGTCCAGAAAAAGAAGGGAAACATTTAAAAAAAGGACAGGAAAGAGGCAGTGCAATTTTTGTATTTAAAATACTTTGGAAGAAGACTTAGACTTAGCAAACAAGCATTATTTCGAACTTTGCCAAGAAAAACAACGTTTTCATATAATTTTAAATCTGTGGTGAGCTCCATTCTTCCTGGCCACTTCATCCTTCCCAAAAGTGCATTTTTCCCTTCACTCATCCCTAAAACTCCCCTCAAATGTGTAGCCCAAACGATTTTCTTGCACCAGGTGGAAGCTGAGCTTTACGATGAACATCCAAATAAATGGTGTTTCCAAGTAAACAAGACAGCAGAGAAAAGCTCCCGGGAAGCTGAGGAGCGGACCTGCCATTTAAGAGCTCGGAGAAAAAAATACGGAAATCTGCAACGCGGGAGCGTGCCAGCGCTGGGGGCGAGAGGGATGGGCCTGGGAGGATTTCCAGCTCCACGCAGCCTCTTTATTTCTGCGCCACATCCACCTGCCCCTCTGAGCCCTGAGGGCTGACACGGGGCCACGGCAAGTGCTAACGCAAGGGGATGATTTCAGTGCCATCCAGCCCCTGGCACAGGTGACCGCCTGGTTTCCTGGTGTGAGCATCAGCAGGGCAGCCAGGAGGACACGCTGCCAGCCCCAGGGGAGGCAAATGCCATCCCCGCAGTGCTGAGGGCACACGGCCCCGGCGCTGTTCCCTCAGTGCCAGCCTCTGGCAGGGCTGGCAGGGCGGGAGGTGGCGTGGGGCGCACGGAGGCTCACCTGGGGCAGGGTGCTGTGAGAGCTGAGCACCAGGCTGCAGACGCTGGCCGGTGCCTCCGTCCGCCGTGCTGTCACCCTCACCAGCCGTGGCGGTGTCCCCGGAGCACTGTCCCCAGCTCCCGTGGGGAGCCTCTGCTCACGGTCCCGGGAGGAGTCCTGAAACGAGACATGGGGGAACACGTGGGTAGAGGCAGGCCAGCTGCCCTCCAGGCTCTCCACTGCTTCTGGAAGGGCCAAAATGAGCTTTCCCCCATGCACGGGGAATAGTGTCTTTAGCGATGGTGGGCATCCCATCTCTCGCATCAGTCTGCCTGGCACTGGCCCCAGGGCCAGCAGGGCCACTGCAGGTGATGGTGGATGTTTGCTGGCCAGGGACTCTGGGGCTGTGCCATTGAGGGGTTGCATTTCACGTTTCAGCACACAAGATGCCTCAAACACATTATTTTGGAGAAAGGAGGAGGGATTTGACGGTGTCAGTGGCTTGGGCTGTGTTCAGTGCAAGCAAGCCCTGAGACTGGATGTTTTTTTCATCCCCCCTGCAGACAGGGCACAGTGGAGGGAGCAGGGGCACCACTCACACCAGCTGTGCAAGGCCCACAGCTGCTTCCCTGCTTGTTTCCACACTGATTTTTAAATGTCCTTATTGAATGTCACATCTCCTTGGGGACTCACAGACTGGCCTGGCCACAGAGACTGGTGGCTGTTGCCAGCAGAGTTCACTGTTGGGTGGATCAAGGCTACAGGACACCCAAAAAAACCAAAGCAGGATCCCAGTGCCTATCGTACAACATCACTAAGAATGTGTTCATAACCACATACGAGATTTGTAGGTTTGACTTTAACTAGAGGGACTGGCAGTGTGAAGAAGGTCAAGAACAGATGGAACTAAAGTGGTTCCTGAGTCACAGGGACACGTATCTCCTGCAGTGATTGTGGGCAGTTTTGTCCCTCTGTTTTTGATCCCCAAACTCCTTTAAATTCCTGTTTTTCCCTAGATGATATCATTCAGCTCTATCTTCCCCGTGTGACACTCAAATCTGGAGTCCCCCCAGGTATATGTTGGGGAGCCAGTTCAATCTGTGAGGCAGAAAATGGTGTTTATCTGATAGGGTTATTTCACTGAAAGGAGGAATCCTTGAATTTTTGCATTTCTGCACAAGTGTATCTAGATTAGGAGGAACCCACAGCATCCCATGGTAGGGCAGTGAGTGGGGGATGGAAAGAAGGCCTGCAAAGACACGAGGCAATTTCCTTTACTTTGGTGCCTTTGAGATAACTGAGGCCCTACTGCTCAATCCCTGCCTCTCCACCTGGTGCTGTATCTTTTAGATGGCTGTTGAAAATTTAAGAGAATGCAAATAAGAGAGACACAAGTTATCTGGGAGCTGGGAAAAAATCCTGAAATTGGAAACTTGAAAGACTCAACCTACTTCACTTATCAAAAGTGGCTGGATCAGAGAGCTGAAACGCCTCCATGGGAGACAGCGTCAGACGGGAGCAACTAATCCAGCTGCAACTGCAGAGCAGGAGCCAGAGCTGGAGCTGTCTGCATTACGAGTAATTCAATTAACACTTGTGAACCAGAGAGCTTGCCTCATTAATGAGACAAGCTATCACAGAGAATGTGTGGGAACAGCCTGGATGCGAGCTGGGCAGGCTGTGGTGGCCAGCAGCCTGCTGTGCCCATTGAATCCCTCTCAGTGCAGGAGTGTGCAGGGTCTGGCCCCGCAGCACCATGAGGGTGGCTCTTACCTCAGGTAGGTTTTGGGGCTCTCTGGGTGTGACTGTGGAGCTGGACTCGCTGTCCCCAAGCTGCTGCCTGGCTGTGCCATGACGTGCATCCAGGCTCGGAGATTGCAGGGGTGCAGAGCGCAGCGTGAAATCATAGAATTCGTGGATATCTGCAAAACAGCAGGAGAAACATCCTCAGGACTGGGAGGCAGCCTGATACCTGACAGCAGCCTCTGTGGGGTGCAGCACTTGTGGCCTCCCACTCTGTCCCCAGGATCTGAGTCCTCTGTGAGAGGCTGGCACCCTGGGAGAGGGCTCTGCTGGCTCCCTGTGCTGGCAGTGTTGCCCACCACATCCCCTTTGCAAGGCAAGAGGTGTAGTGGGGTGCCTGGCTCACCGTGCAGTGGCTCTGGAAGGCATGGGAATGTCCATGGAGCAATCACCACACAGTCCACAAAGACTAAAAGCAAACTGTGCTCAGCAGCATCAGTCCAAAACCCACCCCATCCTGCTCTCCTCCAGGCTGTGCCAGCCCCAGGTATGGTCCCATGTCCCTTCTGCCCTGAAAAGCCTCCTGCACCAGGCAGCCCCTGCCTGCCTGCCCTGATGCTGATGGGCTTTTCCCTCCCCACCACTGTTCCCCAGCACCCCTGGCATGTGGAGGGGCTCCCTTCCCAGGGGAACAGGCAGAGAGGGCACAGGGCACTCAGTGTACAAGCTCTAAAGCTGATGACTACAGCTCTTTTATCCCCAGCTCCCTCCCTGATATCTCCCCTCTTCCCACCCACACAGTGCCACAAGAGACATCAAACACCCTCATTCTGGGCTCCAAGGACCTGAGTCTGCTGCTGTAAACCGTAGTAGCTCCAAAGAGAGGCATGACAATGGGGTGTCCCAGCCCTCACTGCTCCAGAGAGTTATGGGGTGAGAGTGGGACCTGAGAGCAGCTGCCCAGGTATAGCTCCAGAGGGGCTCTGGGAGCCCAGACCCTCTCCTAGCCCAGCCAGTAGGATTCTACCCTCTCCTGGTCACACACAGATGATTCCAGGGAGCAGAAGGGCTGCAGTGGGCTCTGCTCCTCCCTAAGGAAGCCCCCACTGCTGCACACTCAGGCGGCAGCTGCTGGCCCCTGGCAGCCCCCAGTTCATCTCCAGAGCCAGCACCTCCATAGAGGTCAATATATCCATTGCAGAAGCATTTAATTTCAAAAAGGAAACTATATCAAAAGTGAGAACCTGTTTTTATGAAGAAACTGAAAGGGCTAACAAAAACTTGTGGGAGGCTCTGAGCCTATTTAGAGAGACCCACTGGGACAACAGAGCAGACATGCAGTGTCTGCCTGGAGGATACTGTAAAGGCAAAAGGGAGGAAAGCAAGGCTTGACTGCAGAGGAAAAGAGGCTATTGAAAATGAGAAGACATTCATCTAAACTGCTGAAGCTGCATCTAAATGAGAAAACCAGAATGGATGGTAAATGCTGAGAGGTTAAAGGTAAAGCTCCAAGAGGTCGGCCAAAAGAGTTTGGTAAACGCCTTCCAAAAGCCATAAAAAAAGTAATAAATCCCTTCAAGCACCTGGGAAACAGGAAGCCTGGTGAAGTCAGCAGGGCCAAAAATTCAAGGCAGCACAAATGATCACTTGAAGCAGGAAAAGACACAGCAGGAGCCTGAGTTTATTTTGTGTACCTGCATCTGCTACGGAGGAAGCTGGAGAGCTCCTCGTCTGTGAGTGACTCAAGGGGCAAGCTGTGGGTCTCAGCTTGAGGGGGACGGGGCCATTCCCGTGGCGCTCCCTGGGAACTCATGGATGAAGAACCTGAACTTGCCCTCCAGTTTGTGATTTCACACCTCAAACTATGCCACACCAAGGCACCACGAGGTATTAAACGCCCACATCACAAAGATTTCAACAGGAGATCTGGTGAGCATTGGCAGTGTAAGCAGGGACATGCTGACCACTGCCTGAGGGCTATTTCCCAGGTGTAACAGGATGCTCTGCCTAAGCAGGGATAGAGCAGCTGGAAATTTGTCTCACAAGTTCATCAGTGAAGGCCTGAGTGAGGAGGGTCTGTGGAGCAGTGATAACATCAAGTGAGGAGGGTCTGCTGTTCTTAGTGCTGAAAAATACTGAGACCAGCTTGCCCAAACTCTGACCCCACCAGGAGGACATGCAAGACATGCTCCCTGACTGAAGCTGGGAGCAGCACAAATGTGCACACTCTGATATGGAAGTGAGTCAGGAGTGGAGAGAAGAAGAAGCTAAAGAGCTGCTCACGCCTTTTTCAGCACAAAGTGTATTTTGCTGATTAAGTCTGATAACACGTAATCTAAAAAGTGATAACACGTAATCTAAAAAGTCAATCACTTTATACTATAAAAGGCCAGTCACACTTTTGCACAGTGAGGACTTCTATCATACCTCCCTAAGCTGCGTGAAGATCCTTCCCTTGAGTGGGGACACCCCTCAAGGTCACTGAGGGGTGAGTCAGAGATTTGCCCTTGGTCATTGGTATGGGTGAGTAACATCAATCTCTATTTGATAATTGTTTAGCTAGCTTTAATACAATTGCTTTAATATTGCTTCAAAAACAGTGCACTACAGTAGTAGTTATAGTTATCCATACTGTTTAGTAAATAATTCTGGTTAAGCTCTTTCTTTTCTAATCCTTTCCATTATTGTAATCAATTTAAACAAATCATTTAATATATTTATAGGAATACATTAGCTTTATCATCCTCAATCCTGTGGGACAAAGTTGTATAAAGGTTCAATTACACCTGTATAATCCTTTAGACATATACCATTGACAAAGTCCAGCTCCAGCTGCACCCAGGCTCCTCTCTGAGGATGAGTTTAGAAAGGAAGGGTGTCCTTTCTTCATCCTGTGACTCAACAGCTTTTAGAATAAACTTTATCTGAAGCTCCCACTCTGCCTGTGCCACCAGGGATGCTTTCACAGAGCAGGGCTGCACGCCCAGACACAATTCCCTATCCTCTTTCCCAGTGCTTAACCATGTGCCCGTGCACCTCAGCAGCACAGCCCTGTTGCAGATGGGACGAGAGCTGCATCAACCCCCATCTTCCAGCTCTCAGGGGCTGCCCTATCTGCTGACCACCCAGCTGGAGGGGGAAAGCTGCTATAAATTGCAGCTGCTGGCAGGCCAGCTGGGTGCCCAAGGGCAGCCCAGCCAGGCTCTGTGGCTGCCCGAGCGCAGGGAGCACCGTGCCACTGCCTGGCATCAGTGCCACTTTCGGAGCTGCTGTTTTGTGCTGCCAGGCTCTGTCCTGTGCCCTGGGAGACATGTGGCAGCTAGCAACGATGGGAGGAGTGGGAGTCCCCAGATGTACCCATCGCACCTGGGGCACCCCCTCTACAGCCCCCTGGCTGCCAAACAGGCTGCTGGCAGCCCCTGAAACCCTCCCAAATCAGACATGAGGTCACAGCAAGCACTCACTTCACAGCCAGAGAAACTGGACGTTGTTTTCGTGCTAAAACATCTCTCCGCCTGGTTATAAAAATAATAATTGCGTAACAGGATAGCAGCGGCTTCTGGCTGCATGGATTACGTTGGGAACACACAAAACTTTGCAAGAATGAAAACAGGATTTGAACAGCCCCATTGTGGGGGTGTGCTGCTGCTGGCAACCCCGTTTTGTCACCCATCTGCTGCAGGAACAGAGCCTTGGGCAGCCAAGCTGGCAAGGCACCTGAAGGGCAGGAAACTTGTCCCCTGAAGCAGCCACTCTCCACCTCCAAAACCCTCAGCCCAGTTTAGGTGCTTGCCAGAAGAGAGAATTGTTGCTGGCACCAGGGATTAGACGAGTTTCAGGATTGGTGGACAGGGTTCAGGCAGCAAAGGACAGAAGTACATTTTAGGACACGTGCACGTGGCATTAAAGATAATTTAAATATATGCTGGTTTCCCTCATTTCTTAGGAGCATCGCAAATTGCACACAAGTCTGCCTCACCCGTGCACTTTAAGAGCAGCAATACCTGAAAAGCCTCCATAAGAGGATGTTGTGGTAGCAAAAGATGAAGCTGCATGTTCTGTTTTACCACCCAGTTTCTGTGTGATGACATGTAAATCCATTCTGGGTCTAATAAGGAAAAGTAACTTGAGATTTACAGAGATTAGAATTTTTCCAACAATTTTTTCCCGGGGTTAACATGTCAAATAAATGTCATTAAATATTTCTATAGCACCAGCATCTGCACTCTTAATGCAGTGCCCCTGTGCCAGCCAGCACATGCACTTCCAGAAAATGACATTTCTCCCCCAATGCATGCAGTGTCACCAGCTGCAGCACCACGGATTTACCCCAAGCAGAAACCCCAGCCTCACACCAGACCCCCAGGCATGCCCCACTGCCATTCACACCCACGGCTGCCACAGCAGATCTTTTTCAAGCAAGCTGCAAGTTTCCACCCTTGCTATGGGCAAATCTGCAAGAGGAGGAGTCCTCAGGGCTGGGAATCCTCCACATTCCTCCAGTTTTCCACCCTGGCTCCTGCAGCCACCCGGTGAAGCCATTACCCGGTGAGGCAGGGCTGCTGGCAAGCTGGTCTTGCTGGGCTTTTGCACCCAGGGAAGCACTTCCTGCCTCTCCTTCTGCCTTCACCACATCAGGGTGCTCTGGGAAGAATCTTTTGTAGGGTAAAAGGAGCTGCAGGGGAGGACTGGGGCCTCAAGCAGCTGACAGGACTTACAGAGGTCTGCATTGGCCACTGCTCAGGCACAGGAGAGGAGCTGAGATCCAGAGGATTTTCGGGAGGAGCTCGGCCCCTTGGGCTGCTGGCAGCTGGGATAGCTGGACAGACACAAACCCTGCCTGTCCACCAGCTTCTCCCGCTGCAAAGGGCACAACAGTCCCTTTCAGCCCCGGCTCTGGGAAGGAAAGGTCAGGGAGCTGCTTTTGTGTGCAAGCCCCATCCTCCCCAGCAGCACAAGAGACCAAGCATCTCCCTGAGGGGCTCCACGGTGCAAAGGGAAAGCGGGGCTACCATCGCCCCAACCCAGGCTCCTGGAGCACCCCTTTGCTGGGCTGTTTCCTTGCAAGTCACGCACTTGGCTCCACAGCCTCAGACACAGGGAGAGAGGGGCCAGGAGAAGGGAGCCAGCACAGCCTGTTTTCCCTCTGCACAGCCAAGGAATTTCTTTTGTGCGGAGCAGGGTTTGGCACATTCCAGTGCAGAGCAGCTCCCGCACCGCTGTGCCGAGCCAGCCGCGGCACCCGCCGGGACCGGAGCCGTCCTGGCACAGGCAGCGTGCTCCCGACACAGGCAGCTCCGGGGACAGGGAGGTGGCCACAAGGATTTAAAGGGCTGTGCTGTGCTCAGGGGAGTCTGGCAGAATATGGTGCATGTGCAGAGCAACACCAGGCAACGATCGCAGTGACTGATGATACACCCAGCACAACACTGACGCATCCTGGGACACAACACAGGTTGGGGCTTCTGGAGACCCCCAACAGCTTACTTGTAAAAAAAAAAAAGCGTATGCAAAGTCATATCCCTGGCATTTTTCATGTGGACCAACTTGGCAAACTCCATGATGTTTGTCACTGCTGGTAGCTCTGCTATGGCCTGATGCATTTTGATGTTCAAACTCCAATCAGCCAACGCATGCTCCAGGAGAGCATTACCTGCAAGAGCAGGCAGCTTGAGGACAGGGATGGACCATGCTCACACATTCATCTTCCCCAGGGGCTTAAAAAAGCAGGGCTGTGTTGCTGAAAGGCTGCAAGAGGATGGACCTCTGCAGGCTAAGGCTTCTCCAGAGCCAGAAGCATCTGGCATGGTGTGGGGCAGTGAGACAGGAGCTCTGCACTGAGCAGTATGTCTGTGCTCTCCTGCAAATCCTCCTCCCACACTGAGCCAGTGCTGTGACTTGGAGCACACTTCAGAGACACAGCGGCCCCCTGGGAAAAGGAGGGGTGATAATAAATAAAACAGAAATGTTCTATCACCCTTGCAGAGTTGTTACTGTGCTCCAGTGGGTCTGGACCATGGACACGAGGCAACCCAGTGTGTACCAACCCTGTGTGGCCACAGTGAGCACGCAATGTCCATGCTGGGACAGAGGAATTCACAAATCTACACTCCAAGGGGAAGGGGGGGGGGGGAGGGGAGGGCGCGGAAGTAATTAATGCAAATTCCTAGTTTAGGTAAACACATCTAGAGAAAGGCTCGCTCTGGCACGGGGAATTAATATCCTGTTAAACCAGTTGAAAAGGTCACCAGTAAACAAGGGACACTCCCAACACTCCCTCGTGCCAGGGCTGATAGGACACCAAGACAAACAGCTGAGAGCAGGGAGCTGGGGACTCAGCAGCATCCGTGCAGCTGCAGCCGGCTCGGTGCTCGTGCAGACGTGTTCTCCGCAGCCACACTCTCTCCACAGCACTTCTGCACTAATAGCAACAGCCCCGGGCCTTGGGAAAGCTGCTTCGCTGCCTTCACACAGCCCCAGGGAGAACTGGCCAGCACACAAAAGCAGCCAGGGGTATTGGGCTCATGTCAGGTTGGTCAAGGTCACAGCCCTGCTCGGGATCACTGCCTCCAGGCTGGGGATCTTTTAGAGAGCGGGTTGTATAAACTAAGAGATAAGAAAGGAGATCATTTAGAGAGCAGGTTGTATAAATTAAAGGTAAGAAAGGAGATGTACACTGGCTCCTTCAGCGTGGGGGCTCACTTGCCCTGGGGAGTCCACCCTTGTCACATGTCTCTGCTGCTGCTAGCGTAGACATTTCAGCACAAGACCTTTAAAAGGACATGCTGGGACTGAAAGCCTCCAGGTGATGCTCCAACAGCAAGAAAGAAAAAAGGGAAGAATTAAATTGCTCAGGACACAGCACACAACTTCATTTTCAACTGAAAACCTGAAGGACAGAGGAGCTGTGGGCAACTCATCTCTGCGGGCACAGAAGTGGAACTCTGGCTGCAGAGGTGTGAAGAAAAGGTGAGAGCTGCCACGAGAATACCGACAGTGGTGGGGAGCACCAGGGCTGAGACAACCTTGGGTCAAAATGCACTGAGAGTGAGCCACAGACCACATGTGGAGCTCTGCACCCTGGGGCCTGGGTCTTCCTCTAAGAGTGCAGAGCCTCTGGGGTGCTTTCCGTTCCTTCACAGCAGGGAAACTCAGCTTCTCTCCCAGGAGATCCAGGAACAGAAACCACGAGGGCTGCAAGCGTTTCCCAAGGCCCACAGTGAACAGACCTTAAGGAGAATAGTAAGATAGCTGTGTGTCTTGCACAGAGAAGCTGCATGGTCCAGCAAGACTCCAGCTGCATTTGTCTCAATCCACATGGAGAACTTTATACAGTGCTCAAAATGTCATTTTCTGGTGTCCAGCCCCAAGATGAGCCTTACTGTTAAGTCTGTTCCTTGTGTCAAATGGAGCTGCTGGAACAGCGTGTTACTCACAAGTGCTGGTGGGTCTAAGCACTAGGAAGGCCAGAATACCCCAAAGGACCTTCGGTACATGTGGATTCTCTCTTAAAGACAGAAAAATTTAGTGTTCCTTCCTGGACACACCAGGCCTGCACAGCACAGAGAGTGCTCACAGCAGGGCAGGATCCCTTACCAGGCATGGTGTGATCAAGAAGGCCTTACCCCTTGTCCTCAATCAAACTGAGGAATCCTGTTCACATTACAAACACCCAGTGATTGCAGCCCTGGTATCTCCTGCCCAGGCCCTGGAGGCGAAAGACAGCCCAGCTCCCTGGCATCACATGCCAAGTGTTTCCACAGAATACACCGGTCAGTGCCAGGCACCGGGGTGGGATCAGGCTCCCGGGAGACCCCACTAAACACAAGGCTGCAGGGACTGCAAGGGACTGCAAGACAGGGGCTTACCCAGCAGAGCCTGGAAGAGTTCACTTTGGAAGATGTGCGAGACTTTTCCAATGGAAGCTTTTAACTCCTGCTCCTCCGGGGACCGCAGGGTGCTTTGGTATCTGGTCAGAATTTCCACTGCCCGTTCAGTGTCTGCAGAGATGACACAGGAGTAACAAGGCATTAACATTGAAGGATGTTAAGGGAAGGCTCGAGTGCAGCCTTGGATAATGCCTCAAGCTGCCTTCCAGTTTGCATTTTTAAAAGTCAGGCAGCCACAAAAGCAGTCTCCTTACACACACCTGGAAAAGCTAACCCTGCTGAGAGGCACTGAGGGCCCATGGCAGAGACCTGGGCAGGGACTGGAGGAAAGGTGGTTCTGCCACCAACCCTGAAAATCAGGGGCTAAAATCAGATTGACTCACCTCTGAACCCTGTGTCACTGGGTAGCCTGAACACCTCTGCCACCTCCCAGACACAGAAGCCGTTCAGGAGCTGGACACATTCTGGTTGCACAGGGCTATGAATACTACAGGACTGAATACTGCAGGAACTGCAGTCTCCCACACAGGGCCAGATGGCTGCAGCAAAGCTGAGCGTAGGCCCATTCACGTAGTGCAAACAGCTCAGCTACAGGAGTGGCAAAACTTGGGTTTCTACAGGGTGAAGCATAAGAATTGCTCAAACCACCAAGCAGCTATGGGTCAGCAGGAGACAACTGGGAAAGGAACACGATGCCTTGGGGTCAGAGGAGATGCTGGTGAGGAGGGGAGCTGGAGGCTGCCATGAAGCAACGTTTTGGTTAATGACTGGGCTCGCCATAGCTGTGAGAAAACCCTAGACCTAAAATAGTGGGGCTGTCATCTGTTTCCCTGGACACCTCCATACTTCTCTGGGCAGACAGCCAGAGCTGCCAGTGCAGCCCAGACCTCAGATGTGACCCATATCTCAGGCAGGCGGTGAGCTCCTGTGGACCTTGAGACCATCCCTGCCCTATCAGTGGATATTTCCCTTTGTCACCCAGGCAGACTGCAGACAAAGAGCGTCTGTGTGAGAAGGCAGGGAAGCTGTCCCGCCACTGCTGGAGACTCATCTTTTAAGCCAGGAACTCATGCAGAAAGGATGACCCTGCTCATCACAGGGCCCTCGAGAATTCAGGTCATCAAACAAGGGGGCCTGTGTCTGCTTGGGTACGTGCCACCTGGTGTCCCAGCTTACCCAGCTTCTCCTTGGCCAAAAGAGAAAGGGGGTCCCTCCTGCCTGTGTCACCAGCCCACACTGACTCATCGTGGGAGCAGAACAGGGAAAGGGAAGCATGAACAGCTCCGACTTGGAGCTGGGCTCCACACTTGCTCCAGTAAAAGAAGGGACTTCCCCGAGCTTTATAGCAATCCTAGCCCTATGCTATTACTAAGAGCTTCCTTTTCTGCAAGATAAAACAGTGGCTTCAGACACTGCCCAGCATACCATGAGCAGGGCTGAGGTGTCTTTGCCTGGTCATTCCTGCCCTCATCAGAAGAAGCTAAAGAAGCAGATGGAGAGCTGGGGCCACCACGCCAGGACACAAAGACTGTGAACCTGGTGTAAACTTCCCACCGCAGCCCAGGCTGCGCAGCAAGAGCGGCACGCACCCTGTGCTGACAGCTGTGTTGCTGGCCACTCGTACCGGGTGACAGCCAGCTGGAGCAGAGGAGTGCTGGCTGCGGATGAGGGGAAGTGCTGTGCACCCAGCGTGGCAGGGAAACCAGGGGACCCTTCCTACAGCACCCAAGAAACAGCACATGGTGTCCAGGGCCCATCTCCACGTGCCTCAACGTGCAGGCAAGTCCCACTTCGAGGAAACCCCTCCTCGCAGAGCCCAAACCCCCATGCCCGCTCTCCTCCCCGCAGCACGCAAGGGAGCTGCAAACAGAGCATCCCACGGCCACCACTCTGAGCCACGGCGGCACGACGTGTCCACAGCCCGAGGAGGCCGTGAAGCGAGGGCGCCCAGTCCTTGGGTCTTAACCCCTGGGTCGCACGGCCGCCCGCGGTGGGGAGCGAGGGCGGGAGCTGCCCGGCAGGAGCGCGGAGCACCGGGCGCGGCCCCAGCACCGGTCCCGGCAGAGCAGACACTTGTTGAGCGCGGGACCGCGGTGCCCGGCGCAGCGGGCAGGGCCGGGCAGTGCGCTCCTTACCTTCCCGGCGGATCATCGCTCCGCCGTGGCCGACGGCCGCTCCGGTCCGTGCCAGCCCGCGAGCGGCCGAGCCGCCGCCCGCCCCACCCCGCCCCGCCCCGCCCGAGCCGGCCGGGAGCCGCCCCCCGCCCGCCGGCACCGCCTCCGGGAGCGCCCCGCGCCACCGCCGCTCTGCCCCGCGGCGCGGCCTGCGTCCCGGGAGCCCCGCCCGGCTCGGCCTCCCCTCCCTGCCCGCTGCGGAGGGCCCGGCTGCCCGCCCCGGTTCCCCGTGCCGTCAGTGGGTGGCACGGAGGCGACACGGAACGAGCCCGCCCCGGGCCGGTACCGTCCGGGCTGCGCCGGCTCCTTCTCCGGGCCGGCAGCGCCGCCGGCAGGGAAAGGTGCGGAAGGGAGGACGCAGGCGTGCCCGCCGCACCCCTTCGGGCTCTGTCTGCCGCTCCTCTGCTTTATTGACATAAATAGACAGCAACAAGTCAAACTGACACGATACCCCTCTCCCTGTTCAAGGCCGTGCTGCAATGTGACCGATGCCGAGTCCCACCGCTCCCTCTGCTGCCTTGGAGCAGCAGCAGGAGCGTGAGCGCGGTCCTGCCAGCCCCTGCCACCCACCACCCCCAGCCCTACTCCTTTTCTCTCCCGAGCAACAGGCATTAACTGCTGCATGGAGTGCCAGGACCCTGTCCCGTGAACATGAAGCCAGCAGCAGCCGGGACAAGATTTCTGGTCAGGATGGGAGGGTGAAGAGCTCGGCTTCTCCTTTGTCTTGTGACAAGCCACTCTGCACCCCCCTTCCTATTCCTCAAGCCATGGGACAGGGCAGCTCCCAGGGAAGCAGCCCTTAAACCAGATGCCCCATCACTGGCTGCAGAGCTGCTGACAACAGGCAGAAACAGGCCTCCCCCTGCACCAAACAGCGACCCAAATCCCCGTTCCTGTCCAAACCCCAAGGGAGAGGCCTCAGCCCCAGCACTGCTGGGTAAATATTCTGCCCCTAGGCAACCCCTGCAAAGCTTTAGTTCCTTGCTGCCAGTGGGCAATGAGAACCCAGTTCCAAGTCTTTTCAGCTGAGGGCAGCTGTGCACCATGAAAAGGAGCAAGGAAGGCCAAGGTAGAAGGGAGGCTCATGAAGGAGTCTGAAAAGGAAAGGTGCCTCGAAGCTGGCCTGAGGAGTGCTCCCTGCTTGAACTGTGCAGGACTCTGGCAGCCCTTCCCCACGGCTGACGCAGGCAAGAGGGGTCACTCTTGCATCAAGCTGTTGATCTTCGTGAGCAGCACATCCGTCTCAGACTCTGAGGAGACAGAGAAAAAACCAGTCATTGTGGGCAGCCACCATCCCACAGCAGTGACAGGCAGAGTAGCCTGAAAAGCAGGTTTGAGGATACTTGGGGGATGTGGGATTCCCTAGTGGTGTCCCACAGGGCTGTTTGTTAAGGGCAAGACAGGAGGAACTCCCTGGGCTGGGATTCCCTTCCCTCCCCCAGCCATCCCAAACCACTCCGTCACGTTTGGCTGAAGAAAGCTGCCTGCCTGTTAGAAAAGAGTCCCACAGGCAGAGCCTGGCTCCAAGGGAGGGAAGCTCTCGTTCCGTGTGCACTCACCCGCTGGCTGTCTTCTGTGGGAACATTTCCTAGGAGATGGAATAGGATCGATGTTAGCATGCAAGTCTGGTCTCACCGTTCCCTCCCCTGAGCTGCCAGCTGGAGGCTGTGGGGCCCCGCAGTCCCAGAGGGAACTGCTCTCAGTGCCTGCAGCACTGGTAAAAAGGAGCAGGATCAGGATCCCCCAACCTCAGCCCACCAAGCCCTGGGGTGCAGAGTGGGCTAGGAAGTGTGAACTAAGGCATGCAGCAGCTCGAGGCAGGGTCGGGGCAGAGTTTTAGCTGCTGCCTGGTGATAAAAGCTGCCTCCACACACTTCTGTCTTACTTAGCCAGACAGGAGAGGACCTGCCCAGGATCTGAGTCCACAGAGGGTGGCAGCAGGTTTGGATCTGCACCAGCCACCCAGGGCACACTACAATCTCCCCAAACAGACCTGCCTGGGGAGGGGGAAAGGGATCAAACCTACTTCAGCAAGACGAAGGCCCAGATGATGATAAGGAAGGAAACGCAGTCTACAACGATCCAGATCATGAGGTATGTGCTGCTGGGCTGCAAGGCAATGAGACAAGCCATTGAACACCAGCTAGGGATGGTGTGCTGTGGTACAGCCCTGCCTGCTGTGCCACCAGTCCTTTTTACAGGGTCACATGTTCCCATGCCAGTACAGCAGTGAGCAGAAGTCACCCTCCAGGCAGCTGCACAGGGCTGCTGCAGAAAGGCACCCACAAGTGCCTGCCACACAGGGCTGTGGGGCAGGGTGAAGGATGGAGGGGTCACTTACAAGCAGCCAGACAGGGTGTTTCATCTCCTTCAGCACCTGGCAGGCGTTGGTGGTGACAGAGCTCACCCCTGAGCACCACAGCACGGAGAAGAGCCAAGGCTGGTTCACCACATACAAGTTGACAGAGATGTTGTCCTGGCGGTACTGCCTGCATGGGACAGCTGTGGTCAGAGTAGGAGACAGCAGGGTGCCACCACACTCTGCACAGCCAGAGAGGGCTGTACAATTGGGGTATGATCCAGCACTTGCAGCCACACAGAGCAACTGTCTGGAGATCCGGACCCAGGGCAGATTTGCTGGCAAGGCAGAGGACAGAGGACTGCAGCCAACTCCATCCTCTGTACCAGCCCTGCCATTTGTGCACAAGCCACACACCCAGCCCTTCCCAGCAGCACACCAGCACTCAGCCGGCCCTCACCTCTCTTGGTCCTTGGGACAGTGCCCAGACCTCCATAACTCCCAGGCACTTGGGAAAGGGTTCTCACCTGATCTCCTCAGAGCTCATGTCCTGGTAGGGCAGATTGACATGCAGTACTGGCTCCTTCTCATCCTTGAGTCTCTTCCGGCCGTAGACTTGCTGGACACCTGGGGCCTGCTGTTTGACATCTTCCCTGAACCCATCTGGAAGCCAGAGGACCTAGGGAAGAGCCAGAGAGTACGTGCAGAGGAGAGGTGCTCCAGAGAGTTCGCTCTCTTCCAATATTCCCTCGCAGGTCCAGGCACACATGGCCTGCTTAGACAGCTGCTTCCTGCCCTCCATCTCCACACTCAGCTCCTCCACGAGGATCTCAGCCAGGACAGTCTCCTAAGAGCTTGCCCTAGCCAAGAAGTAAGCACAACAGGTTCCACTGAAGGGAGAAAGCAGTTCCAGCCTAGGAAATCTGCAACAGTTAAGTCCTTTCTGGGTCATTTAAAGAGTCAAGAAGTCAATCTATTTAGACCCAACTCTGCAGCGAGAATGCACCTTGGATCAGCACTATAGTAGAAGTCTTTTCTACATCCCCTCCTGCTCTGCATTCCCAAAAGGCCAAGAAAGGTGATTTGAGTGCTGATTCATCCCCTACGGGCAGCACATATCCTGTGCTGCAGAGGTTGGAGGAAGCATAAAGGGAACACAGGAGGGTGCAGCAGGAGTCCAAGAGCTGCAGGGAGAGTTGTGGTGGAGTGTGGGGAGGTGGCATTGTATTCCTGCTCGTGCTTGGCAGTGTTGGTCCCCTCCCTAGACTGAGTCATTGTTTACAGACCAGGGTGCACAGTGCTGGGAAACCAAAGTATTTAGAGGGGTCTGAAGCTGTAGGCATTAAACCCTAATTATTGGCAACTTTTCCCAGCTAGAGAACCCCACAGCTGGGCAGGGCTGCCCAGCAGGGATCACGCACGGGGATGTGGTGTATGGGGTGTCAGGGATGCTCTGTGTGGCTGACAGGGCACCTCCCACCAGGCAAGGGTGTGATAGCAGGGCCTGGCAGGGGTGGCGTGGTGACCAACTCACCTGCTGCAGTGGGATGCCTGACTGTAAAATCACTTCCAGGGTGACATTGACAAAGTTCTGGTAGTCACTGTGGTTCTCAGGCCGGAGGTCGAACATGATGGAGATGTTGCTCTGCTTGGCTGCCTCTAGAGCCTGTTCCAGGGATGGGATCCTCTGTTTGGTTGTCTCATTGCGATCAGCAGGGGAAAGACTCTGCACAGTGGGAAATGGCCTCCGCTGCAAGGGGGAGAGAGGGGCAGTCACCACAGGCAGACCACCTGTAAGCTTCCACGTCCCAAACTGTCTCTGACTCTCAGCTTCCTACACTGGCCTCTCCATGTGCTCTCCAGTGCAGACAGGCACAGGAATCCTCCCTGTGCACATTCATCGGGCACCTCTACCCTTCTCCCCACTAACAGCAGAATTCAAGCAGTCCCAACACCTGTGGGCACTCAAAGCTGCTCAGCAGTAGTTAGTCACCTTTGGGGAAGAGCCTGGCCACGGCTGCCTTCAAGCCCAGGCAGGCTGTGCAGCTCAGAGCAAACACGAGACATCCCCTCTCAAAGCAGCCTCCTCCATGACTCAGCTGAGGAGTCAGAACAAAGCCCAGCTTGGGGCATAACCGCACCCAAGGGATTTGTGCAGACTTCTGCACCCTGTCCAGGTGTCTGCCAGGACCAGTGCTCCAGAGGGAAGGTTTTGGAGCCCCAGGGCAGGGCTAATGCTTCACCCCATTCCTGACCAACCACCCTAAGGGCATTCCTGACCTCCAGAAACCAGCTGCCAGCATCCAGCTGCTGGAGATCTGTCCAGTTGAAGGCAATGCTCTGGGCAGCCCTGTCAGGGAACACAGCCTGCACGTTGGTGGTCCTGGTGAGTTCCTCGTCATGCATGAGGAATGGGACCCCGTCAGCACTGGCAAAGGAGCACAGAGGAAAGCCATATGTTGCAAGCTGTTCGTTTCTTATCCCTGCCCTGGCATTTCTACCCCCTCCCAGCCACCTGCTACAGTACCCGCCCACCCTTATTCTACTTGTGGCCCTTTACACAAAAGTGTGCACCTAGAGACCAAGCCAGGAACCAAGAAGCTCCCTGCTCTCTAAAAGAGCTGTCCCAATAACAGGATTACATGAGATGAACTGGAGCCAGGGTCTGTTTTCCAAGCAGTACCCCTCCCCCGATGGAGCCTCCCTCCCTGGAAGGCAATCTGCATGGGGAGGACAGAAACCCAGTACCTCTCCCAAATCATTGGGACACCAAGCTGGAGCCAGTCCCATACTGGGAAGGTGGGAGTGGCAGAGCCCTTTGAACAGGGCTGCATCCAAATGCAGGCTGTATCAGTCCTCCAGGTGTCTTCCAGAATGCCCCCTGCGGGAGGTGACATCCCAGGATACACAGACCCCTTCCTCCCTCTGAGCACCTTTACCTCACCATGACGTCTGTCTCGAAGACTTGCACATCACACTCCACTGCCTTGTGCAGTGACATGAGGGTGTTCTCGGGGGCCAGCTGGAAAAAGGAATGGTGTTAGTGCAGAGAGCATGGGCAGGATGGGGCAGCAGGCAGGCACTCAACCCACCTGGATGCACCCAGCAGCTTGGCTGAGCTCTAGGGCAACCACAGTGAGACTGGGGTGACCTGGGCATGGTGGGGGATGGAAAAGGACAGGGGATAGAGCCAGAGCCTGCCTCGTCCCTGCTTCCCAGCCTACACTACACAGCCAGGCTTTCTGCTGGGAGTCACGTGCTCCTGGTCCAGTAGTGCTCAGGAAGCAGCTCTGTCCTGCAGCTGCTGCACCCCCCTCCTCACCCTGTGCTCACCCATCCTCCAAGCCTAAGCTGCCCTGGCTGCTGTGGGGACCCCACTGTTCTGGGCTGGCCAGAGCTTGTCCAGGCCTGTGGCCACAAGGATCTGTGCCCTGCAGCCAGGCACAGCCTGGCTTTTCCTGGGGGAGCAGCCTGCCCCACCCACCCAGACCACAGCCAGGGTGCTGGTCACTCACCATGGGTGCTCCTCGATGGCCAACTAGGGCTGGCTTGGGGGGAAGCTGGTTCTCCTCCATGATGCAAGGGGAGGTGATTCCCAAGGGAGCCAGGTATAGTGCAATCATCACTGCACAGTACACAAGCAGCAGAAACACCCTGAGACCTGCACAGGCAGACAGAAGTTAGAGGGGCTGAGGTACAGAGGAAGAATTTTTCAGGTCACTAGGAACAAGCCAAGGCCGCTTCAGCTGGCATTAACCTGTCATTGCCCTAGGTCAAACATTGCATCCCCAGCCTCAGGAACACTGCAGATTTATTCTTGGCCCACTACGTGTCCTTGCATCCTAACTCAGCACTTCTGCAGCACTCTGCCACCTGTAGCCCTCCCTCACCTGCAAGGCAGGGAGGGCTGAAGCTGCAACAAGGGCTGGTCATGAGAAGCAACCAAGAGCAGGCATTCCTACCACACTGGGGACCTGTTCCCACTGCACTGGTGCTCCCTGAGCACCACTCTGCCAATGGTGCTGCTTGGTTGGGTGGCAGGAAGCAGGGCACCAGCCAAGGTGACAAGAGGAGATCTTGGAGGGGGATTACCTGTCTTGCGGGTGCGGTAGATGAAGCTGGCCAGGGGCCAGGCAAGGAGCGTCATTCCCCCCACAGTTCCAATGTGCAGGAAGGGACCTGTTGCCTGGGGAGGCAAAAACAAACGGGGTGTCAGCCAGCACCAGTCCCTGTCCCCAAAATACACGTGCTCCAATGCCAAGGACCTGCCACTGCAGCCAGTACTGCTGGAAGATCCACAGTGCCAGGAAGGGAGGGACAGGCTCCTGGGGGACAGAAGAGACTCCCTGCTCTGCTCCAGCCATCATTCATCAATCTGGTGGCAGCTGCTCCAGGCAGGACTGCAAGAGCAGAAGGAGCACCTTGCCTAGCCAGGCAGCTGAAGTCAAGGGCTGGGAATTAACCCCCAGTGTACACAACCATGCTCGGGGCTTCAGTCAGCACCCTGCAGCTCAACCCCACAGGCCAGGCACTGGGTGCAGCAGGGGAGTCCCTGGTATCAAGGTGACTCACCTGCAGGGAGACACGAGCGCTTTTCCACTCCTCCGCCCACTTTATTCCCAGCCCTGTGAAGGCTGCAGCCACCACCAGGGCAGTTAGGATCAGCAGGACCTGTGGGGCAGGGCACAGGGCAGTTAGGGGAGCACACAGCATCTTGCAGGCTAGGCAGAGTCCTCCTCATCCCTTCCTCATGGGCCCCTGCAAGCCTTGATACCCCACTTTTCCCATCTGGGTCTGCAGCTGAGCTCTGTGCTCTATGCTTTGAGCACTGGGAATATTCCCATCCCAGAGACATGTGGCTGAGGAACTGACAGCTGCAGCCCAGCTCAGCGGGGACACACAGCCACTTAGTGGGGTCACAGCAGCCATACACAGCCTCAGTAGGCTGGTCCCAGCTTCTGAAGGTGCAAGGGCAGCCAGGACAGGCACCACCTCCCTGCACTCCCAGTCTCTCACCTTGTGCACCCAGTGTAGCTTCAAGGGCTGGCCGCAGAGCTGCAGGCACAAAGCAAGGACCTGCAAGAGCAAGGAGCTGTCAGAGCTGGGCTGTACCCCACACCTCAGCCCTCACAGGCCACTGGACTCAGCCACAGAAGCTCGGGCCCCCTGGCACAGGCAGGATCTCTGGCCGTGCTCAGGCTGACCCAGCTGCAGATGCTGCGGCTCCTCCCAGCTCTGCCCAGGGCACGGCAGCCTGTGCTCAGCACAGATCCATCCCCCCAGCCCAGCAGGATCAGGAGGGCTCACCAGCAGCACAGACGAGTAGCTGATCAGCACAGCCGTAGCTATAAGCAGGACCTGGGACCAGTCTAGCCACAGCTTCCTCTCCCTGAAGATGAATCTGCCAGCAAAGGGGAGCGTCAGAGAGGCAGGGGTGACGTGGGGAACAAGGCTGGATGTGGGATCCTACTCACTCATTGAAGTTGTGGAAATCATTGAGGATGATGATAGCGAAGTAGAGCCACACCAGCGTGAAGAGGAAGACGCAGAAGAGGAAAAGGAACCAACTGCAGTCACACTGGAAGCCAGAGATGAGAGTTATACGCACACCTTCAGGGTACCTAGCTCCTGGCCAGGTTTCTGAGACCCCTGGTATGAGCCAGCCAGCAGCGGGGAGCACAGGGGGTCACAGCAGGCACTGGCCCAGGGGTGCAGGCACTGAGCTGCCCCATGGAGAGGGACCAGAGCTACCCTGGCTGGCTCTTTTAGCTGGACCCACGCTACAGAAAGATGGATGAGCATGTCCTACAACAAACTAAAAGTCTGCCTATGCTAGGATGGGGAAGATAGCCCCTGTGAAATGACTGCCTCCTTTCCTATGCAGCACTCCCTAGGAACAGGCTGGGACTTTGGACATAAGAAGGGACAGGGAGCAAGGTCCCATTCCCTTCTAGCTGGATGATCTGTGGGCTGGGCAGAGAGGGGTGCAGTGCTTCAGAACTGCCCTTGCCGTGGTGAATCTGCAGACTGCGTCCAGCAACATTGTCCCCAGCCACTAGTCCCAAGTGTGTAGGGGAGGTGAGGGGTGCCACAGGTGCCAGAGGGACACCTAGCAACCCAGACTTATTTGTACATTCCAGGCAAGACAAGACAAGCAGCAGCAGAGCCACTCCCATGGGAGTCGGAGACCTCAGAGAATCCCAGGGCCTCACCACTCCCAGGTTACAAATTGCTGGGGACACCCTCCTGGTGGGGCCACACCCAGCCCAGGAACTGTGTCTCCCACGTGCCTGGCCAGGTGCCCGGACCTGCTGCCACACTCAGCCCGAGGGCTCTGCTCTGCTCCAGGAACGTGCAAGAGCTGCAGATGCACACTAACGCTGCTCTACCCTTCTTGTCACCCAGCAGGAACACAGCTCTCACCTTCTCACTGCTCCAGGCTAGGGCAGTCCCTGGACAGCGAGGGTGCCAGGTAGCACCCCAGCTCTCCTGGGGCTCGGCCCTGGGAAGCAGGAGCAGCAGCAAGAGGTCAGCAGCTCAGTGTCTGGGCTGACCATCCCAGCCAGAGCCCTTCCCCAGCCCAGCCACCACTCTGAGACTCCCACACAGGGGCTGGCAAGCCCTAGGTCAGCATCACTCAGGTATCACCTTGGTGGTTTTCAGGCCCTTCCTCTTCTCCTTCTTGGCAGTGATCCACTGGCAGCTGTAGGGGCAGAGCAGGCAGGTGGCACAGGTAGAGCAGCAGCCAGGGGGGTCTGCCATAGCAGCAGACTGTCCCAGAGCAAAGGTCAGGTGTCCTGTGGGGGATACAACACAGTGTGTTGGCACAGACCTCCCTACACACTGCCCCCACCCCACTGAAGCATTTTGTGTCCAGGTACCCTGGCAGGTGGCCCAGAGTGCTGGGACATAGTGGGGCTGCTGGTTGTGTCCCCAGGCAAGGCATGGTGCCAGGGAAAGAAGCAGCCCAGGGTGCAGCCCAACCTGTTCAGCAGGCTGTGCTGGGACCCTTCACCCAACAAGCTGGGGCATGCCTGGAGCTGGCAGGGAGCAGGGCCTGCTCCCCAGCCCAGGGTTCAGCACTCTGCCTGGGAGCCAGGACCACTGTGCAGGCTCCATGGGCAGGCAGCCTTGCCAGTCAGCTTGACAGCAACCTCGCACCCAGGCTTCCCACCTGCAAGGATTGTCCAGCCCCATGCCACGGCTCCTGTTTGCAGCTGGGGGTACATGCAACAAAGTTCCCGTTCTAAGTCCAGGTCCTTGCTGATGCAGCACCATCCTGGTAGTTCCTTATCTCAACCTGCACTCCAAGGAATCCCAAGTGTGGCTGCACGAGCTGCAGCTGAGCAAGCACTGGATGGCTTTGGTCCCAGTGCTTATGGGGGGGATGTGGGTGAGAGGCAGTTATGGGGGGAACCCATTTCTACAGTCACGGAGATCCAGGCTGGGTGCAGGACCACCTCTGAGTTCCCCAAGCACTGTCAAGGGGAGAGGGCCTGGATGCTTTGCTATGATCCCCAGATTCCTGGTGTTTGGCTGGGAGATGCAGGGAGCCCAGAACGAGGTATCCCTTGATCCACCCAGAGAAATCCCATGTTTACTATTTCTTGTCCTGCTGTGGAGATGCTCCTCCTCCTTACTGCAACCTCCCCAACAGGCCAGGCACATTATGCAACACTATCACCCTGCAGATTAAGCCTGGCTCTCATTTCACTGTGACCACAGAGCCAGGCATGAGAGCCAGCTGACCACATCCTCCCAGCCACATCCTCTCCAGTGCTGGAGGCAATGGCATGCCTTGTGGAGCTGTGTCCCACTCCAATCTGGGCTGTGGAGAGGGAGAGCAGAGCTAGCCCAGCTCCTCCCAGGCCCAGCCAGCCAGACGAGAGTGGCTCTGCCATGCCCTAGCTGTGGCCAAGGTCAGCGTGGTCTCCCCCTGTAACAGGGCAGCACCCCAGCCTGTCACCTTAATCCTAAATACCAGCACTATGGGGGTCTCCAGGGCTGGGGTGCAGAGCCTTCCCCAGCACCCACACAGAGCACAGGGTCACGCACAGGCAGGTACCACCCCAAGAGCAGGACCCCATCCCTGGCCAGGCAGCTTCTGCAGGCTGGGGGACATCTGGAGGCCGCCATCAGCAGGTCCAGCCAGCCAAGGCACAGAGGATGATGAGCAGCAAAGCAGAGCCCAACATCTGCCATCCCCTCTACCTTCTAGGGACCAGACCAGCAGCTGTGACCTCCTCAGTGATGGCACTGAGGGAGTCAGCCTTAACACAAGTACAGGAGGGTGTAGAACCAGATAATTCCTTTCTGATGCCCAGGGGCTTTGGCTGCAGGCCCCTACCCCCGCTATCACCAGAAGCAGAGCCACCACTTCCACCAGGGATCAGTGGGTTCAGCCATCCTCCACTTGGAGTCACCCTGTCCCCTGCCACTGCTCACATGGGCAGAGCACTGCTGTCAGCAGCTGCTGGCAGGCTCCCACGCAGGGTACACAGTACAGGAGGAGTGGCCGTGGGCACCAGCTGTAATTCAGCACTCAACTGCTCCAAGGGACTGCTGCTTCCAGGACTGGAGCTTGGCAGAGAATGGCACAGGACTGGTCACGAATCTACCCCAACAGTACTGTCCGGAGAGTTTGGAGGGGAAATGCCACCCCGTTCTCCGGCTCGGAGTGCGACTGCAGCAGTAGCATCAGTAGTTATGGCGCAACACCCCTGCGCAGGGCACAGGTCCCAGACAGAGCAGGGCTGGGTACACATCAGACCCAGCTCTGCTTCTGCTCCGGTTCCAGTGGGAGAGCAGCAGAGTGGGAGCTGGGGGTCCATCACGGCTGAAGGACCCCTCCTTTAGCTCCCACCAAACAACCCCCGCAGCACGCCACAGCCCTAGTGTGGGAGGCAGAGGGAATCTGAAGGGGTGACAAACCCATTGCCACAGTCACACGGCAGCATATGCTGGTAGCCTCACAAGGACCTCCGTGCCCCAGGAGTGCTCGCACAGGACAACCTGGTGGCCATGAACAGGTCAAGATCCCCTTGCCCTGGTGTAGCCGAGCCAGCCCAGGCTGTGTGCCACAGGCAGGTCAGCAGGAGCTGGTGCCTAACCCCGCTGTTCCCTTTCCTCGTAGGACAGAACACGGGCTCAGCATGGGGCACAGAGTGACCCAAACCAGTAAGAGCAGCACAGCCTGGCCCAGATCCCCCACTCTCAGTCTCATGCCCGGGCAGCCAGCCCTGGGCTCCCCGTTCCTGCTCTCCAGAGCGTGGGAACAGCGCGGGCAACCCCCTTCCTTCCCCCTCTCAGCTTCCCGCAGAGCCGGGATGATCACCCCCTCCCCGTGCCGCCCTGCCAGCGCAGGACAGCATCCCCACGGCCGGGGCAGCCACGCCGGGACAAAATACCTGCTCCCCGCGGACGTCGGGCTCCCGCAGCTGGGCCAGGTGAGCGCGGGGCTGGGCTCTCCCCGGGCCCATGCGTGCCAGCACTCGGCTCCCGCTGCGCTCACACCCTCCTGGGTGTGCCCCCGGCCCGGCAGGTCCGCACAGGCCGGCAAGAGGCGGGCAGACTGCGAGCGGGGCGGGGGGCCGGGCTGGGGTCAGGGCGGGCCCCGCCGGCTCCGATGCCGCCGCGGGGAGAGGGGGAAGGGGCCCCGGGGCCGTCACGCGTCGCAGCGCAAAGGAGTTTGCAGGCAGCCCACGTCCAGGCAGACGGAGACTCCAGGGAGAGCTCCCGGGAGATGGAGGCAGAGCTTCGTGCATCGCCGCGCCTTTGAGCGAGGGGCTGTGGGAGCCCCTCGGACAAAAGGGACTTTTCCCTTCCCGGCAGAGGAAGCCCGAACAGACACATCCCGGTCACCACGGCTAGCGCGGCTGACACACCGGGGCATGCTTTGAAGGCAGAAGCACAGAAGTAAAAGTGCTTTCTTGCCTTGAGCCAAGAGAAATGCTTCCGAAGCAGTACATCTGAACTTTGCTAAAGCAGCAGATGAAAGGAGGGCTCCAGACAGGCCTGATGGCACCTGAAGATGGATGGGCTGATGCCTTCCATCTTCCCCCTCCCTCCCGGTGGCACAGCACAGCTATGTCCCCCCCCCCCCCCGCTCCAAGTCTCAGCTCCTGTTGAGCCAGGATGCACAATGGGCACTCAGAACTTTCTTCGTCACTGAATGGATGTGTCAGTGCCCGGGATCTCAGGGTGCCCCTCTGATCTTCTGCCACTTGCAAAGGACCTGAGAAAGCTGATTTACAGGGAGGTGATGGCATTCTGCAGTGACATAGCAACTGCCAATTTAGGCAGAAGCCTCAGCGCTCAGCGGGTCCTGTTCCACACTACTGTTGACAGCTTCGGCGCAACTTATTGAACAACTCCATGAAATGTGCAGATTAAAGCCTTATCAGTGGAGGGTCTGGAGCACTGCAGGAGAGTTTGTGCAGGGACACCCACTGCTCTTACTCCCAAAGGAGTAAGCTGAAAGCATTGCAATGGCCAGGAGTATCCCTCCGACAAGCAAGCAACCTTGCACCCCAGATTTTGTCAGCTGTGAGCAGTTTGGCAGTGAGGTTCACCTCCTGCATCCGTGTGTTCTGCCGACTCTGACACAGACCAGCTGCACACAGAAGAGCAAAGCTGTGGGCACGAGCCTTCCCAGTAGGCCTGCGCCCCAGGAAAACCCCTGGGATGCAGAGAGCCCATTTTATGGGGTAGCAGATTCTCTGTCAGGGATTGGGTTGCAGGTTTTAAGGAGATGAAGTGAACACTGAAGTGAGGTGAAGGATCACTTAAGCCAAGAAACATCTTAGTGTGTAGGGCAAAACCGAGCATGAGTAAAGAGACTAAGGTGAGACTGGAGCAGGGGAAATTGCAACAGAGCTGCGGGAGATCCAAAAGCTGTGGATTTTAGTGGTTTGAGGCAAAGCTGATGGAAGAGGTATCCCGAGCAGATAGAGCAACGGGACAGGCAGCTCCCCGGCGGACTGGCCACCGTCTGACCGCGCCGGGAGGGAGCCTATTTTTTGGGGGTGGGCAAGCTGTTCCCGCCCGGCGCTACGGAGGGAGCCCCATCCCCGGGGACCGCCCCGCGCCTGCAGCGGCTCCTCTGCCCACGCGAGGGCGGCAGCGCTCCCGCCCGGCACGGGGTGCTGTGGGCACGGGCAGCGGCGGTGGGGCCGCTGGGCCATTGTCTAATCCCTGCCACGTGAGGCAGCCCTGTTGAGGCAGGGCAGCGGCTCGTAGCCGTGGCTGTGAGGGGCGGGAGCCATGCTGGCTACCGGCACGGCGGGGCGAGAGCCGCGCGGGCACTGCCGCTGCGTGGCCACCAGGCGGCGACCTCGGCCCGCGCTGCCGCCCCGGGAGCGGACGAGGTTCGGGTCTGCCCAAAAGGGCGGGGATGTGACCCTAAGGACACCCTAAAGGCCGGGGATGTGACCCTAAGGACACCCTAAAGGCCGGGGATGTGACCCTAAGGACAGGGCTGAGTTTATGGGTGCTACCCAAAGGACAGGGTTGAGCCCGGGGATGTGACCCTAAGGACAGAGCTGAGTTTATGGGTGCTACCCAAAGGACAGGGCTGAGCCCAGGGGCGCGACCCAAAGGACAGAGCCGAGCTCAGATTTGACATGCAGAGGACAGGGCTGAGCTCGGCGGTGCAGCACCGAGCCCATCAGACTGACATAAACACGGGCCTCCTCAACATCCACTGCCCTGCCAGCTCAGACTGAGCTCCAGGAACCAAGTCACAGGTGAACAGCTAAAGCTAACAAGCAGAGTGTATAATCAAGCTGGCTTAGCTCTACCCATCTCACCACGAAGTCAGAGGCACCAGAATTATTTGGGAAAAAGAGAAAATAACGTTCCTCTCAACACAGTTGCGTGAGCTCACACACAACATCAAGTGTTGCACTGATGTAAATTGAGTTTGTGTCCTGCCTTCACTTGTGAAGGTGCATCTGTGGGTGTTCTTTTAGATTATGGCAAAGTGATAAAAACAAACATGGAGAGGAATGGTCTAAGAAAGGAAAGTTCTGTCAGTGTATTACAGCGCAGCTGAAGTTATCTCCCTAGACTCTGAACTTGGGCGTAGAGAAGGTATTTTCAACATATTTAAGTGACTTAATGGCTTCATGTTAGGTTCCTGTTTGTCCACTGAACTGGTCATAAACTAGTCTTTTCAGGAAAAAAAAAAGCAAGCCATTGTTTCAGTTACTTCTGTTTTTCACCATACTGCACACAATCTACAAGAAATACTGCTTTTAAGTTTGACTGTTTTAGGGAATGCTTTCCCTTCATGTGATCTCCCATAGGACCCAAGACCAGGAATAAAAGGAGAAGGCAATACAGGTTTCTATAACGTTATTTCACACTCTTTCAGCTTGTAATAGACAACAAAAATTCAGAGTATCACCATTTCTCTGCTGTCAACACTTTAAAAGCCAGTGGCACAGACTTATGCTTCCACCTCAGCTAGTAGCAGACCTACATAAGCAGATAGACCAAGGCAAAGATCTCCATCATGAATCTAGAAATCACTGCTTGCTGTTAATCTGCAGTAATATAGTTTTTGCTACAGTTTGAAGCTGTTCTGCCTTGGCACATTAATAATTAAGTTGTTTGAAAGAACTAATCAGACAACAAACAGCCTGCTTAAGGGGACAGTGTATGATCATGGCACTAGTCTCAGTAATTTTTTTTCCTAAAGGCCAGAAGCTTGTAAGGAATTAAAGTATGAACAAGCTTTGAATTAAAGATGAACAAGCTTTCAATCAGATTTTTTTTCCCCCTCCAGAAGTGGACTAGTTAAGGAGATCAGGAATGCAGATTGTGAGAGTATTATTCATCTTGAGAAAAACCTCTGTGGATGACTGTACTTATTTCAGCTCTTATCATGGAGTTTGTGTGATACAAGGCAAATCACTTGACCCAAACTTTTCACGGGTGGTCCTTAAAGGTTCAATTTCCTGAATACTTGAAAACAGCAAGGGGCAGATTTTCAGGAGTGCTAATCATTAACTGTTGTAATTGAGAGCAGTGATAGGAGCCCTGAGGATCAAATGCTAAGGAGTGTTAAGAGTTCAAGCTGCACAGTAACAGCAGATCTCAGGCTGGGCACTGTACCAGTGCAGTGTTTAGCTCCCTGTTTTCATAGGAATCCAACACCCCTCAAGGGTTTCTGGAGATACATTTATTAAGGTACAGAGAACACAGACTTTACAAGACCATCATAGATTATAGAATCATAGAATGGCCTGAGTTGGAAGGGACCTGAAAGACCATCCAGTTCCAACCCTCCTGCCACAGACACCTTCCACCAGACCAGGTTGCTCAGAGCCCCATCCAGCCTGACAGATTCTTCCAGGGATGGGGCAGCCACAGGTTCTCTGGGCCATCTGCCAGAGCCTCACCATCCTCACAGTGAAAAAACTCTTCCTGACATCTAATCTAAACCTGCTGTCTTTCAGTCTGAAGCCATTCACCCTTGCCTTGTCACTCTAGGATCTCCTGAAAAGTCCCTCTCCATCTTTCTTGTGGGCTCCCTTCAGGTACTGGAAAGCCACAGTTAGGTCACCCTAGAGCTGCCTTTTCTCTAAGCTGAACAACCCCAGTTCTCTCAGCCTTTCCCCATAGCAGAGCTGCTCCATCCCTCTGATCATCTTCATGGCCTCCTCTGGACTCACTCCAACAGGTCCATGTCCTTCCTGTGCTGGGGACCCCAGAGCTGGAGGCAGCACTGCAGGTGGGGTCTCACCAGAGTGGAGCAGAGGGGCAGAATCCCCTCCCTCCCCTGCTGCCCACAGGGCTTTTGCTGCAGCCCAGGACGCACTTGGCTTTCTGGGCTGTGAGTGCACATGGCTGGCTCATGTCCAGCCTCTCCTCCACCAGCACCCCCAAATCCTCCTTGCCAGGATAAGCAACAGTTAATATGTTCAGTAAGTTTTATACTACAAAATACAGTTAGGAAATAACTTTTTAGTCATGTCATATCTAAAGCTAAAAACAAACAAAAAAATTCAAACAGGCAAGTCCTTCTTTCATTAAAAAAGTTAATTATCAGATGCTGATATTTCCATCTGAGACCTGTCTTGTAAGGCGTACATGCTAGGCTTCATTCATTATTTCAAGGACCAAAATATTTGGTTTTGTTCACATGTAGCTCTTTCTTTTTGGAACTTGAACTAGTTTAGAATTTGAAGATGTTTATCATTTGTCATTTCCTAATTACCTTATTGCATACTTAACTGAAGTCACACAATAACAAACTGAAGGCAAATCTCAAGTATTCAATTTAGGATGCAGCAGAAGGTATGTTCACAGGGTATACTCACATGCAATTCTGCTCTTAACTGCATATCTTTGTGTTTTGTGTCACCTATACAAAGGAAGTCAACTAATTTAATTATAGCACAACTGTTTTTTGTAGTAAGTCCATTTCCTTTATAGGGGTATTTAACTCTACTGGAAGTTAAACTGTAGGCATAAATTACTGAATGTGGCAACACTGATATTCTGTAGATCTGGTTTCACTTGCTCTGCATTGAAAAGCACTTGACCAGTGGTCTATGTTATTTTCTGATCGATATTTGTGGGTTTTTTTCCAGGAAAAAAGATGAGATTTACTTTGTCAATAAAACAGCTTATGTGCCACTTACTGCCATCGCTCTACTACAAAAACATTTGTATTTAGGGTTTTTAATGTTTATTTACTAATTTTAAGACATTATTTTTGCACTGGGACAAGCCTTTACTGTGGAGTGTTTGCTCCTGCCACACATCTAATTTCTGCTCAGAATTATAGCTACTGTAGAACAGCATTTTCCCCCCTTTCAGCATGTAAAAGCAGCTGCAAGATCACTGTGTTAGGTCATGCTGCGGAACACAAAATTGATTTGGTGCTTGAGCTGCCTTTCTCTCCTCATGGTTTCAGAAGCCTCCCCTGAAGTCATTACCCTTCACTGATATTACTGTGAAGCCACAAACTTCGTTACAGCATTAGTGGGGAGCTGGCAGCTGTCTAGGTAGAATACGACCCTGCATCGGCATTCATGTCAAAAATAAGCTTAAGTGCTTAACAAGGAGAAGCTCAACTCTCAAACTACAACGAGGACCTGTTAGGATACAACCCAAGCTGCAGAGCACCTTACTCACTTGCTTTGTATTAAAGTACTGACAAAGCCCCTGGTTGAGGTCAGTCCTTGCTCAAGGAGCATCCCTTCTGATGCCCTATGAGTCTTACCACTCCTGGGATTCCATCCTCTCTGTAAATCCAGGCAGAGAGAGCAAAGTCCTCTTGCACACCTATTTTACTATCACTTTCTTGTTCTCAGCGAGCTCATTTGAGGATAAGTAACAGTTCTGTGAGTCACAGTGTGCTGCAGTCATTAATACTCCCACCGTACTTGCAGTGCTACTGTGTTTTTTCTCTTAATACCTACAAGCTGTTATTATGAGACAGCTTTGCAGAACTATTAGAGCCTGTCCTGTAGCTTTTAGAAAAACAATTAATTATATTAGACACTTCTATGAAAGCCACTTTCCCATGCCTGTAACTACATTCAGTACTTTATAGTAACTGTAGACTACTAAATTAAACACTAATACTGAAAAAAAAAAACCCAACCCAACAACAAGCACAAAATAGAAGCCCCCCCAGATGAAGAAAACACCCAAACCAGCCCCACTTACCAGGCAGAAGCACCTCCTCGTTTTACACTCTCTAGTGTATGGAAGCAACAGCTGTTTGCCATTGCCAAATTTATAGGAGCAGCCTCCAGAACTGTGCTAAGGGTGGGTTTATATAAAGGGCCCTGGCTAGGGAGTGGTCAGCAATGTGGTGGAGTTGTGGGGTTTGTATATCTTTAGGTGGCTGGTGGTGTAGCTATGTTGCAATGAAGTCAGTATGTAGTGTTGCTGGAAGAGAAGTAGCTTTTATTTACAAAGATAATGTTTTGGGTCTAGAATAATTAGTTAAACTTTATCTATTTTAAATTCCTTGCTTTTTTTCATTTATGGTTTATTGTCTTGTATATATTTAAAGTCTTTCCTAGCAATAAGTATCTTTGAGTACAGGCTGTTCTGAATTATTTAATATAGGTAAAATATTGCAGTTCTTAAAGAAAAAAGACTTTAGTGCTGTCTAGCATCTATTTTTGTACTTCATTGTTACAGATGCCTACTGTGATTTTCTATGGTGGCTCTGTTCTAGTTACCACTGTGTGAATTTTCTTCTGACCTTTTAACTAATGCAAAGGGTTGTAGGGGATTTCTAGCTAATGGTCTGCATTTGTGGTATTTTTTCAGAGCTGCTGTGTAATCAGTATCTCTGGGGCTTAGTTTTTGGCTGCCTGTGGTTTCCAATATTCAGCATTTATAGACAAAATACTTATTTTGGGGGGTAAAGGTATCTGCCTCAGGCAGCTGATTGTGTTTGTGTAGTTTTGAGCATAACACTGTCAAGTTTAACCTTTTATGGTTTGTGTTTTCTGAGACCTCTGAAACCTGGGCTGCAAGAGATTCTTGCTACTCTTTCAGGTGGAGTAGTTGACAGCATGGAGAGGCTTGACATTGTGTCTGAGCTGTTCTGACAAAGAGTTACCACTGGGACATACAGTAGAAAGCAATTTTTGTTTTGATGGTTGGTTTTCTGGCACGGGGAAAACTGAGTGTCCTGTGGTGGTGGAGAGGCTCAGCTGTCAGGCAGAACTTTGTAATGTAAATCCCTTAAACTGCCACAGCACATTCCACAGCAGTGTTTTGCTTCTACCTGAGGGACCTGCTGCAGAGGACCAGTTCTGGCCCTTAAATTAGGGCTTGGTCGTGTATCTTGTGCAAGTAAAAAGTACCCAGAGCCTGTTTCTCTGCTGTCAGGTTGTGGTAGCTATGCTTGTTTGAACTTTTAGGATAACTAAATACCCTTTCCAATGAGCAGAGAGCATGTTCTCTGGGAACATATTGGCAATTTAAATGGTCTGTACAGTAGTATCTTGGATCTGTGTATGTATGGGCTGTCTCTGTTGGAGGTGCATTCTCAGCTGCTTGGGAAGTGGTTTTTAAGTAGGTGTGTATGTGATACTTTCTTTTAAGCTCCTAGCTTGTCTGGAAGCCTACCAGCTTGTTCCTACTGTGTTTTAATTGATGATTTGAAGTAATGCTAGAATAATTAAGTTATGCTTCTAGGTGGTTTTACTTTTGAGTCAGTAAAAAATTCACAGATTCAGATGTTATTAAGACCAGTTAAATCGTAACTTTGGAGGCAGTGTACTTAAAACAGCATGTGCTTATCTTTAGTCCTTTTTTCCCAGCTTGATTATATTTCAAATACAAAGTTCATGCAGATACAGCTTGTGCACTTAAAAGATGTGCCAATTGCTTTCGCCTGCAATGTAGCTTGTGGTAAAATTCCCTTTTATGCTTTTTTCCAAGTTGGTTTTGGGTTTTGCTGTTAAAATAAGTATTTGATCCTGTGTCCAGAACAGAATGCATTTTGCATTAGGGAACAAAACCAAACTGGTAGTTCTTGTCTCCTGTGTTGCAGCACACTTGCGCTAATACTCACTGAGAGCTTGTAGGCATCCCTGTGTAGTGCTTACTAGATAAGATAGTTACACAGAGATCTGATGGCTGTTTCTAGAGCTTACCTTATCTGAAGAAGGTGCTTGAGTGTCCAGAAGTTCTGTTCTTCTTTGCCAGGTCCGTGGCTTACAAGTGCATGGTGGGCTTAGAATTTGTGAAGCTGATGCAGAGGGTGATCTCCCTTCTTGATCACCGCAGGGTGATGCTGAAGTGGGAGGGTTTGTTGCCTGAAATCCTTAACTCCAGCACTGTGAAGAAAAGAAGCACACCTGAAAAAAAAAGTCTTAAAGAGCAAGTTCTGAGAGGACCTTCAATGGCTGAAATGGTTGTTGAGATGAAAAATGCCACTCATAACCTTTGCAGCTGTAACTGGAGCTACCACCACAACTTGTACCTCATTGCCTTAGAGCTATAGGATATGTACAGCTATGGGAGGAAGGTGGTGCCTTAGGTACTTGCACTTGCTTGCCTTGTCAGGTGCAGTTACTGACAGATGGCTGTGAGGAGCTGCGAATATGCCTGGCTCAGCATGGAGGGCACTTGTCTTGGCACTTGGGCTGTTTTGTCACTGTCAGACTTTGTTTCTAGGTTCTGCAGAACTATACAGAAGTAGAGCAAGTACTGCATGTATTTGAGACAGCCCCCACATGTGAAGTCTGGCATGGAAGAAAGCAACATGCTGGTTGGCAAAACAAACAAACAAAATGGTAGGGAGAATATGGGGGAATGATTCAGGATGAATCTGAAAGGAACAAACCCAACAGGGATGCAGCAGTGACTGAAGGTTAGCTGAGAGGTCTAGTTGTGTGATAAGATGTCAGGAATAAAACTACAAAGTGTAGATGGATGCTACTGGGGCCTTGTGTCCAGGTGGAGCTGTGTGGCACTGGCGTGTTGGGGGTGTTTGCCAAGGATGTTTTAACTTTTCAGATCAAGGCTCTGAGCTACTGAACATATAATCAGCAGTTTAGAAGGGTTCACTTAAGTAATAATGTATGCTTAACTACTTTGTGTGCATTATGTATGTGTTTTATATTATGTGAAATTCTGAATGAGCCTCCCTGGATGTTAGTCACTTGGTTAACAGGGCTAGGTAATGTGACCATAATATTTCTGTGGAATATTCTAATTACTTTTTTCTGAACCCTTTTTTTTCTGTTGTGTGAAGCCTAGATAAGTGTTATGTTTTCTGTTTCTGTAAAACACATGTAAACACATGACAAAACAAACACCCCCACCAAAATGGCAAAACACAAACACACAAAACCCAAACTCGCTCTAAATCTGGTGTGACTTAAGCAGAGGTGGCAGGTAACAGGCTGACTGCAAATGCTAAATTAGGTGGTTTTGTCACTTTGAGAACCTAGTTGCATTCAGTCACAGAGGGATGAAGCATTTGGAGTAGCTCCCTAAATGGCAGGGGACTGGTAACCCAGATGGTTCTTTCTGGCTCTTCAATTTCCTACCCCAGTGTCTTGTGTTAATGAAGTTTCAGAGCTGTCCTTTCCTTTTGCCTTTAGGTAAGTGCCTGCTTATCCCTTTTACAGACCGTGGGGAATCCTTGAGGAGTGCAAATGGGATTGTTCAGAACAGAGGTGGGGTTTTTGTTACAAGAGCATAGGCCATTCTTGGTGGTGTTCCAAGTCAAGGGGCTGTTTTTTGCCAACCTGTGGTGGCAGTGAATGCAATAAACTTCCCTTGCTGCCTCTTGAAGTGCGTGGTGTAGATCCTGCTTGTGCAGCAGGCACCTCACATCTGTCAGGTAGTTTTTTACTGTAGGTTGTAGGTTTTCACTTCTGTGAATGAAGTTGTGTGTGTGCTTGAAAGCCAGGGCCCTAAAAAATCCATGATATCTGCATCCTAAATTGTATTCTGAGTGTATAGGAAGAAACTCATCTGGGATGAAATGGAAAGGGAAATGGTGTTTAGCTGGGAAGAATATGGATTTATTGCTGGTGATCAGAAGGAAAACAGTTTCTGATAATAAAAATAAAGCATTTTGTTGAGGAAACTTAAGCAGATACTTGATGGTGCTTCTGTATACAATGTGATACATGCAAATGAGGTTGCCAGATGGCACAAGAGAAACTTGCATAGATTCTAGCAAAATAAATAACACTTCTTGCAGTGAAAGTCAACAAGCAGAAATACTCATAATGCATTATCTTACAGTAATAGGATATTCATAAACAAATAATAGATTCCAAGCTAATCTGTCACTGCCAGAGGGAGGTGCCAACATCTCAAGTACTAACAAAACTTTTGTTCTTGGGTTATTTAATTTTTCAATTCATCATTAAGCAATAAAATCAATAAGTCAAGCCCCTATTTGAAGGAAGTTGTGACCTGAGCCCACTTTACTTGAATAGAAGCCCTCAAAACAAACATGGATAGAAAATTTCAGACATACATAACTAGAAAGAAGTATAAGTAATCTTGGAAAGCTGCTAGGGTCTTAAAAAACCAGACTGAGATACTTATTCCCAAGGTGTCTGCATCAAAAGGCAGATCATACTGATTCTTATGGCTTTGAGAAGGCATTTGCTCTTAATGATGAAATGAAATTTTTTCTTATCCAGAGTTTCTATACTTCAAGGAGCAGCATGCATTATTGCTTGTATTATCACTTGATTGCACTTGCCTGGAAATTACAGGCAAGCAATTTAAATTCCTGTACACTAAGCAGTATATTTGCTCAGCTCAGTTTTTAATCTGTCAAGAAATGCAGTATTTAAAATTAAAACCAATTGTATATATAGTTAATTTTTCCCCCACAGTCTGTAATAGGCTAGTGTAGCTTTTTTTTGAAAGAGATATGTCTGAGTAATTGCAGAGGTATTTGGTAGTTTTCTCACACAAGTTTCAAAGTCTTCATTTACCTTCCTGTGCCATCCCTGTGTGTGGATGTGTTGTGCCACTGGAGGCAGCAGGCTGGGCCTGGGGGAAGCAGTGCTGAACAGTGATATCTGTGTGTCCCAGCTGCTGCTGCTGGAGAAACAGAAGACTGAAACTCTTCTCCAAAACGCTGGAGTGGCCTTCATGCAGGAAAGAGAAGGCTCCTGGGGAAAAGTGTAAGAATGAGATGGTCTGACTGGCATGCCAGGGCTGGGGAGGCAGGAGTAGGAGCTCTGAGCTAAACTGAGATGCAGGCTCAGATGGGTTCTTGTGCAGTCCACCTCTAGCTGACTGTGTACACCTGCATACTCTGAGCATTTATTAACAACTTTGAGAGAGGCAATCTCTTTTGATTCCTTGAGCATCATCACATTGGGGATCTAACTCTCATAATTCTTGGAAATAATTATGATGCCTTAAGCTTGAATAGTTTCAATGAAAGGATCCCTGAACTGGAAATAGGTTTTGTGGTAGGGAGCTGCTGTGTTGAAGGCAATTCTTTTGTTCTGGAGTCTTGTGCCTTAACACCAGTTCAGTGTGTGGCTCTTCCTGAGAGTTGGAGCAAGATGATCTTTAGTGTCTCCTACAACCCAAACCGTTCTATGATAAAGATTTCAGGTGAGATAAGCCTCAGCAACGTGTAATTAAACAAGAGTGTAGGCAATCTCCAGGGTCTGCCTGGGTGTACAAGCTACTGCTGGTGGTGTGTCAGTATGGGAGCTGCAGTGCCAGGGGATGGCTTTTTGGGGAAGGATGACCCTGGCAGGTGCAGCCAAGTGCCCTGCTGCAGTGGGCAGATGGTGGTGATTCACTTCAGCACTTGAAGGAACAGTTCAGGATGCAGGCATTATCTGGGATTTATGTGCCAGCAAATGACCAAGGATCTGGTCTTTAAATCTCTTTAAACACCTAAAGATCAGAGAAAATGCACTTAAAAACAGTTTGAATTTCTTAGTCACTGAAACCAATGAGATCAGTACCTTTTGGTATCTTAGTCTAATCACTGGGCTCTGCTTGTCACACAGTGCTGTATTCCTTTCCCGTGATCACTCTTTTATCATGGCTCTTCTTGATACTGTTCTCCTTCTTAAGGGCTGTCATTCTTTTATTTTTTTTTTCTTCCTCACAGCAATGATGTGAGCATGAAAATCCAGATGAGCCAGAAACGGGTGTCAGCTGAATGTTGCAGAGTGCCAGTCTAGCTAAGCACTGGAGCACTCTGAAAGTACTGTGCACGTAGCAGTGTGAATTCTACTCTTCTGCTTGTGCTGTGGCAGGCACCTGTGGTACTGGCTGGGTGACTGGACACTTGGACACAGCAGGACATGATGGTTCAGCAGGAAGATCCCAGATTATCTGGGCACACAGACAGTGAGGGTATAAAAGCCAAGGGATTCCTTTGTTCAGGCTTCCTCCCTGGAAGCACCGGCTCGAGCTGGATTTGTGTTACTGTGCCATGAGGCAGTGAGGAATCCTGTCTGAGTGTGTGGGGTGTGCAGGGAGCCAAGTGGGGACCCACTGGGTCGCTGGAGCTGCTGCTGCAAATGGGCTTTGGTCCCACCAGTGACAGCCTGGGCTGGTGTGAGTGTGACCTCAGGAGTGGCACCTGAAGGGTCAGGCAGGAAAGTTTCCTTAACACCTGGACATTGTGAGGATACACCCCAGAAATGCAAGCTGACAGGTATGCTGTCTTGAGGGTGGCTGAGTTTTCCTGTTTTGCTCCATTTCTCTCCTTAGCTGTCTCTTCCATTTTCCTGGTTCCCATAGGTGGCATGTTCCTAGGAACAGGGCTTTGTACCTGGGCTGTTTGCCTTTGGGTGAGTGGAGGTCCTTAAAATCATTCTTATTGTTCCCTAGAGTGGAGACAGCTGCCAGCACTGCTTTCATGCCAAAAATGCAGCTTTCTTATACATACATTATGCAGCAAGTAACATTGTTTTCTGTGTAAATATGACAGTGTTGAGGATAAGAATACCTCTCATGTCCTTAAGCTCCCTGTATATCCCTATTTCCTTGAGCCTACATAAGTAGGCAAACCACCCATGCATAAGCTCTCCTGCAACATGAGCCCAGTTCCTGTGGTCTACCTGTTGCTCAAAGAATGATGTAAGTGAATTATTAATGATAAAATTGCTTTGAAACTAGCTGAGCCATGAACCCAAGGCAACAGTTTCTGTGTTACTCCAGAGTCAGGACATAGGGGTGAGATACACTGTGTATTAATGTGGTGATAGTATAAATATCAAAAGTACCTGCAATATACTGGAGTCCATAAAGAGGCAGCAGCAGAAATGCAATAAAAAGTGAAAGGAGCAGGCCCTACTTGTTTCTCTCCTTGGATTTGCTGTCAGGTTTGTGATGAAGCACCAGGGCTGGAACTTACTGTGTTGCCAGAGATATCAGGCCTGTCTGAGATCCCCACTGTTTGTTTTTTTTTTTTTTTTGGTCTTTTACTTGATTTGCCTCTTAACCTTGCACATTACATCTGCCGTTATGCACAGTTGCTAAACTGCTGTTCAATTTACCCCAGATACAAGATGTTCTGTTTTGTGTTGAAATTGTTCAGCTAAACCCCTGTGTTGTTTCCTAGCTTTCATCAGGGCAAGTTGCCCTCTGTCTTGCAGTAGGGAGCCAGATTCAGAGCAGTAGTGATATGTTTTCCCCTGTTTACAAGGCAGGGGAGACACAGCCAGGCATTTTAACCTCTCTTCTGTGAAGGCATTGTAAAATATAAATAGACAATCTTCAAACACCACTGGTGAGAGTATCTTGGGAGTTTCTGAATATATTTTTCTTGCAGGAGTCTCATGAATAAATTGTTGAATAAATTGCATTCTTACGCTGTGGTATTGGACTACTGGATAAAACAACATAACTATGTGCTGCTTTGATATTTTTATTAGTATTAGCGGGAGATTTGGGAGCATTTACTTATTTGTACTTTATTGTATGTTTGTGCTGCACCATGCTGTGCTAATTCAAACATCCCAAAGTGAGTAAAAACATAATGTACTACTTTTTGCTAGAAGTGTCATTGCATTAGGCACTGGACTAATCCCACCTGAGATGCTGAGTGGCTCTGAGTCATGAAATTAAAATGGAAATTTGATGAAAGGTGCTGCATTTACAAAACTTGTTACAGTGTTTGCAACCCATCATTTATAAGCTGGCTTTTTTTTTTCCCCTCTTGAAACATATGGATAACAAATGGAGAGGTTTTCTTCAGCTCTTCCAACAACTGGTGATTAAATTTACAGAACTGCTTTTACATTTCTCAGCTCTAGCTGATATAATAAAACATTTTATCACTGGCTGGGTGGTCCCCATGGTACTGAGCTGTATGACAGCTTTCAGCATCAGGCCAGCTGTTGTTTTTATTTCAGACTAAATCTTCCAAAGACGAATAGCACGTAAAATTAACAGTTTCTTGCTAGGGAAGTTTGGAAAGTTGTGTGGATTTTTGTGTTAGTCCTAGGGCAAATATATAACTTGGACTAGCTAGCCTGAGAGCACAGGGCTGGACTATCATGTTTGATCATAGCTTTGCATTAAGAAGCCTGACATGATAGGGAATGTGCCTACCCTGAAAGAGATGCTACACTGGATGAACAGGGATTTCAAGTGTGCATTTTATTTGTATTTGAAATGCTGCTCTTCAGAGTTTGTTGTTACTAGGAGGCATCTTCCAGTGCTTCAGGATACAACTCAAGATAAACAAATTCTGTCTGATTAATATTTTTCTTTTTTTCCTCTAAATAAATTCTTGCTAATGAAAACCTTCCCCATCTCATTGTCACATTCAAAGATGGAGCTTCTGAAGTGAGTGTCTAGAAGCTGCTGACAGTGGAGTGAGCATGGCATAGCGTGCAGCATAATGTGCTCTCATGCCACAAGCACAGAGCTTCTTGAGGGAATGGCTGAGTCAGGAGCTGCTCACACGACACAGCAGGGAAATGGCACTTCCTGCAGAGTGCAGGGGAGATGGACATTCTTACCCTTGTTTATTCTAGTTTTTCTACTTGTATAAATTCTGCTTAATGAAAAAACTGGAGTGGAGAGTGACTGTGTAAGGAGGTCAAAGTGAGGGCAGCTGTGGCCTGTGCAGTGTCTTCTGTAAGCAGTTAGCCTGTGTTCTGCTGCTTCCAGCTGCCTTGCTCTAATGGGTGAGCAGTCAGGTTCCTGGGCTACAGCACCTGAGATCCGGTGTGCCATGTCATGCTGGATGGTCACACTGGGGGTACAGTCATGCTGGAGGCTAGAGCTGCTTGTCCTTAAAGCCTTGCAGGCACTACTGAACTCTGAAGCTCTGCTTCTTGCAAGGTACAATATCAACAAATGACTATTAAGCAATTCCCTGCCTCGGGCTTAGAGCTCCATCTGGATGTGAACTTGTCAGAAACTTTGTCTTGGAGGATCTGGTCTTGTGAGAAGTAGCAGCTTCTTGCTGTGTCTGCTTTTTTCCCTGCCTAGAGAAGCTGAGAAGGACAAGACTCTTGACTCTGTATTCAAGAAACAGAGCTGGTGTCAATTTTAATGTTTTAATTAAAGTATGCTTGATCAGTTCTTAAGTTAACAGCAGCAACCATGTGACCTTGCAATGAGATGTTTGTGGTCAGATCTTTTGCTTATTGAAACCTGTTGTAAAATTGGGGTCATCGATTATTCCTCAAATCGAGGAATTCCTCAGATTGAGGCTGTGCTCTGCACTGGCCATGTGCCAGTTTAGCATGATGTTTCTGTTTGTGCCTGAGGGAGACATTTCAAAAGCAGAGAGCACAGGCTGCTTAACTGCTCCTTACTCAGGAAATTCCCTGAGTGATGTCCTGAACAGGATAGTGGAGTCCTGTGCATTTATCAATAACAAGGTTTCTTTATTTAATGTGAAGTGGCTGCAGCTGTTGTCCTTCAAGTGAGGTATTTCCTCTACATTGTACACAAGGGTAATGAACTCTCAACTTGAACAGGTACAGAGAAAGATGACCAAGGAAATGAACTGCCAGTTTCATAAGTGACTGGAAAAGCTTGGCCTGTAAAACTTGCCAAAAAAGGTGAGGAGTATAGTTGCTTTCTTTGGTACATCAAGGAGTTAAGTACCACAGGGAGAGGAAAAAAAAAGACAGCATTTCCACAGTACAGGTGGGTACAAATAAATCAGGCATAATTAAATCAGTTAATAATCAGCCTAAATATAGATTGCCCCAAGAAGGTCTGTGAAAGTCTACTAAAGGCAGAGGGGTTACAAGTGTTAACTGCCTTTGAGATGGTGTTTGGACAGTTCATGAAACAGAGGGTATGATGTGGTGGGGGCTCATTCTCAAGGGCTGGGAAATTCTGCAGCTCTTTACTGTGACAGCCAGTATCTGTTGGAGATATTTAAGCTGAAACGTTCTCTCTTGATCTTTGAATCAGAACTCCTCAGTGGGGGTTGGGAGAAAAATGTGAAAATTTAAGTGCCTTGCAAATGCTTCAGTTACTGCTAAAACAGGCAGCAAAAGATTGTCAGCCACATCTGGCAACAGTAACTGTGGGGGATGCTAATATCTGTCCCATTCCCAGTAATTTTTTGAAATACCAACATGGAATAACACTACTTAATAAAACTGCATAATTCCTCTCCCTTTAAGCACAGCTGAAACCAGCTGAAGAGTTGCTTTGGGGACAGTAAGTCTTGCTGTGTGGTGTCCCTTTCCAAAGTTTTGGCATAAGACACACAGGTGCTGGGATGCTCCCCAGGCTCACACCAGCACCACGGGGGGCTGTGAATGAAGGGGAGGGTGGTGACTTGGCCAAGTGTGTTTCATTCATCCTGGGGACCAGCATGCTGCCATTGACTGTTCATGGGCTCTGATGCTGGAGTTGGCCTCTGAGTGAGAGGTTATCCCCCAGATTTAATGGTTGAGTGTTGAGATGATCACATAGAAACATTGGCTCTGGTGCATGCTGGGAAGAAAGACCTGGAGTCCTCATGGACGCTGGTTGGAAATCAGCTCAACGTGCACAGAGGCAAAGGGACATGGCCCAGGTGTCAAGAGCTCTGGATTGAAATGGCTGATTTTGGACTGGCTGTGGCTGATAATGTTTTCTCAGGGCGGTGTGTGGAGGGTAAAAGCTCCAGTGGCTTCTGACCAGTGTGGCTGTGCTCTCCAAGAATGTGGCTCTCTGCACGGAGAGATGAAATGTTGAAAATTTTAGCTTGCATCAGCCAGGGTGAGGAAACTGGACTTCTTTAAGAGTGGTTTTTGGGTGCTCCCTACCCACCCATCTGTGTGTGGCATTTAGGCAAATAAGCATTTGCAGGAAATGTCCTTCATTGGAGATTTCCAGGTTGGTTCTACAGCAGTCACCTTTTAGCCGTGTTTGCTGCTGTCTAACTCATTCTTTGGAAGACAAAGACTCTCAGTCCTAGCCCAGATCTCTGAATTTCCTTATGTGACAAAAATCAAGCAGGGACAGAGGTGCTTGAAGAAGTAAAGCAGGAAGTAATTTAAAAGTAAAAAGGCAGTATTATTCTATGAGCTAGCAAACCTTATACAGGATTCTACTTGCTAATGACAAAAATCATTTGGCCTGATCCCGTGGTCTCAAGTGGAGAAGACTTGCTGTGCTTGAGTTCAGTTTAGTCTGTAGGTGTGCTGGCAGGAATGCAGGAGCATTGGGAGATTGCTGTGGGGTGCAGCACAGGACCTTGATTACCTGGCAGAAGTTGGCTGGGACATGGTGCTTAAGGTGCTTCCTAGTTACTCAAGACAAATACAAAGACCTTGGCTGGCTTAGGTTCTTAATTAAAAAGCGAAAGTTTTGCAGTGGGAAGAGATAGAATCAATGTAAAAAGTTGAAAAGCATTCCTATGGTCCAAGCAGTGACTTCTGCACACCATGGATACCAGCACAGAATGTGCTGCACGGTCTTAGAGGAGAGCACCTTTCATCTTTTGGTTGTGCTGATTTTGGGAGATGAGTTATTTATTTTTTATTGAAAGACTTTGTCATGTTTTAAATCTACTTATGGATGTATTTTTGATTCAATGACTTAATGCTATAAAACTAGTAATCAAGGGCACGTGTGTAAGGAAATTTCTGGGTTTTACAGCTTGACTGCACCTCAGCCAGTAGTTGCTTTTAAAGCTGCAGATACTACTTTATTAATGAACTGGTTTTGATGTCTGCAAACAGTCAGGTTCTCTGACTACAATGATCAGTCTTATCTTCAAGACTGCTGTTTAAAACAAAAATTAAATTCAAATACATATGTATATTCATGTACCTCATCCATTTCACAGGCAAAGCACCACCATGAAACCTGTTCAAGCAAACAGAGTGAATAGGATAAGGTCTTGATCAATAAAATTTTGCTGCCAGAGGACAGTGGGAAGACCCCCCTGGGTCTAAATATCACCTTGGAACAGGCACACAGGCTGTGGGAGTCTGTAACTCTCTAGATGTTGTGCAAAAGAACTTTACATATCTGGGAGAAAAAATTAGTGAAATAACAAGGAACAGAAGTTATACACCACAATTGCAGGATTTGTGAACAGAGCTGTAGGTAGAAATTGATGGATTCTTTTGGTTTGTTGCCACTCATGTAAATGAAAATCTAAAAAACCTCTTAATGAAAGATGTGTGATTATTGGCCTGAAAGTTGTGATAGACTAATATAATAGCTTAAATGTGAGTGAAAAGAGTATTTTCATGGGGTTTGTATGAAACAGGGTGTTTTAGAAGCTTTAAGCTGCTGTACAAAGGGCTGGATTCATTTGGTTAAATAGATCCTGATGCTTTCAGCTGCCAGGCGTGAGCTGTAGGAGATCCTGCTGCTATGTGGTGCTCTGTCATAGCTCCCAGTAATGATACACCCCATGGGCAGTAGATGGGTTTTTTTCCCCAACTATTAGTGGATATCTTCTGATTTAATAAAACAGCTTCAGTAGCAGCATAATGTGGTGGTTTTTGATCAGTGTACTGGAGGGTTTTTATTGCTTAAACAGATTAAGATGCTGTATTACAGGGCTACTAAAACCAGCAGTTCTGCCTTAACTGTAAGCTTGCATAAATTGCAGATTTCTGGTTCTTTGTCTTCATGGGAGCACTATTTCAGCATAGCTGGTAGTGGTTAAAACCGCGGCATGTGTCAAAGGAAATGGGATCAACAAATGAAGTGAAAAACATGTCTTTCCTTCTAGCTCATTTGGATTGTGCCATGTGTGACCATATGTCACTTGACCTTTATTTCCTTTGACTAAATAGGATCAGTTCTAATGAAAACAAGTTCAGAAAATAGATCAGATTGGATCACAGTTTGGATTTAAAAAAAAATCAACAAAATTCTTGTTTCGTCTCTGAAACATTTCTGTAATTGTATCTGTGCATTTTGTAATACCTTCCTTTCTGTGGCTATATTTTTCTACTTCATATACATGGAAATTCGAGGTTGTAGGTGCATAAAGAAACACTCTGTTAAGTAAGTTGAATTTTTTGTGGGCACAGTGATTGAGCAGCACCCCATGGTTAGAATCCATGTATTTAGATTATTAGAGATATTTCTATTATGGGGTTATATAACAAACATAAGTTCTAGAGCTCCCAAAACAGTTCTGTAATTGAGTATACAAGCTGCTGACTGCCCAAAGCTACAAGTGTGAAATGTGATGGAGCTGTAGCTTATCTCCTGAACTGTAAGAACAGTAGGAAAATAGGCAGACTTTCCTGGGTTTAGAGGTTGCATGGTTCTTTGAAACTAAAATGCTTGTTTTCTGTCTGTTTTTTAGCCTACTTCATTCTGCTTTTCTATCAAAGCAATCCTTGTCATAAAAAACACCCTGATGCTGTATTAATGATTTGAGACTCCAAAAGGGACTGCATAACTCTGAACTCTTAAATAGCTGGGTAAGTTCTGCCATCAGTTGTGTCTAGTAGCAGAAAGTCTTTTCCAGAAGAGAAATCTTGTGGTTTTCAGTCAGGGAAAATACTGTGACAAAAGTGACAAAATGGTGTAAATCCCACAGACACATCTACAGAGGCTGCAACGCCTCTGGATATGATCTTTCCTGTCCACAAAAAGCTGCTGTGGAATTTTTCACCTGTTCTTTGGAGTGCTGTTGAGTGCAGAACAATCATGCTGTTTCTGGGGGGCAGAATCTGTCTTTTAAATGCTCTGTATGAGCGTCACTATTTGTCTTTAATATCCCACTGAATTGCTGTGTTGTAGGTAGTTATGTTCATGGGATGGAAGCTGTCACCAGTCATAAATGCCTGCTGTTTTGGTGAAATGGATAATGCAAGTTTTTATGCAAGAATATCTCAAAGCTGTGTGAGATGCTTATGGGTTGCTTCTAAACTGATGGGAAGCAATCGAAATGTCAACAGAACTGTAATTAGTGGCATTGCCTTGACTCAGCAGTTGTCAGGTTAGAGTACAAAAAGGTGAAACTCACTTGTCATCTGCCTTGCTGCAAATGTGGTGCCTTTCAAAAAGCAAAATGATTTACAGCACAGGCTGAACTGGTCTGGGAGAGTCGTGATGAACAGCAGGAAGTCCAGCTGGAGGCCAGTTACCCGTGGTGTACCCAGGGGCCAGTGATGGGGGCAGTAGTGTTGTTCTTCATTGCTAACCTGGGTAACATGACAGAGTGACCCCTCAGCAGTTTTTTCAAAGGATACAAAGTTGAGAGGAGTGACTGGTGCACCAGGTGGTTTCACTGCCATTCAGAGGGACTGGGACATGCTCGAGGAATGGGCTGAGAGGAATCTCATGAAATTCGACAGGGGAAAATGCAAACAGGAGTAACCTGAAAGCAGCTTTGAAGACAAAAGACACAGAGGGTGCCTGGTGGATGCCAAGCTGACAGTGAGCAAGCAGTTGTGGGAAAGAAGGCCAGCAGCCTCCTGGGCTGCTTTGGGAAGAGCATTGCCAGCAGACCAAGGGTGGTGACCCTTCCTGTCTGCTCAGCCCTGGTGAGTTTGCATCCAGAGCAGTGTTCAGGACTGGGCTCCCCAGTACCAGAGACACATACTGGTGTGAGTCCAGTGAAGAGCCATGGAGATGAAGGGATTGAAGTGTTGTACATCCAAGGAGAGCTGGGACTATTCAGCCTGAAACAGAGGAGGCTTGGAAGGCTCTTACTCATGTGCGTAATGAATGCCTGATGGTGGGAGAAGTATAGATTATGGGGGCTGACTCTTCTCATTGGTGTTCAGTGAAGCAATAAACACAAGGCAATAAATAATGAAGCAGGAAGCACTAAACACAAATTGAAATACAGGAAATTAAACATAAGATTTTTTTTTCTGTGACAGTAATTGAATGCTTGAGGTGGTGACTCAGAGGCTGTGGAGTGGCCGTTTTTGGAGCTATTCAAAATTCATCTGAACAAAGTCATGATCCATCTACTCTGTCTGACACTGCTCTGTGCAGAGGATCCAGAGGTACCTCAGCTGTTCTGTGATTCTGCCTGCATACAGCCATGTGCCTAAACCCTCCTGTGAAAGGTAGCAATTGAGTAGGTGCACTAACAGCCTGAATAATCCTCTGTTACTGTGAGTAATCATCTCTACTTAGGTTTACAAACAGCCCTTTATGTTCCTGAGTGACATTAGTCCTTTATCCTATTGCTAATCGCTCCATTTGTTAGGAAGAGACAAAACTTTATCTAAAACTTACTTCATTGGTTACCAGTTAATGAGCATTGCATGTAGAACAGTTAATGAGCATTGCATGTAGAACAGTTAATGAGCATTGCATGTAGAATTCTTCTAACAGAAGGGAACATAGCTTCATTGTACACAATACCCAATTGCAGTGACCACATGAAATAAGAATTTCATGCTATGAGCGTGATGTGGAGGGAACTGTGGCTGAAACCTGACCCCTTTGAGTTACTGTATGAATGACTGCTGGAATTGCATTTATTTTGTGATCTGCAGCATTTTTCCCCTCGGTGCCTGTAGTCTGTTGAAGAGGCTGAAGAGGAGCAAGCACTTGTGCACTAATAGGTTATTTTTTATTAAATTAAGCTCAAGTGTTGCAGGAGCATTAGACTAGACGAGATCTCTTGGATTTACTTAGTTTTAAACCTTCTGCAGTGGTTCACAACTGTTCTGTAAAATTGCTTTGTGGAAAGTGTGTGTTGCTGTGGTGGAGCTCTTTGGCCCTCTGATAGTTCCACTGTACCTGTCTGGGGAACTCTACAACTTTTAGCCTAAATCTGGTTAGCTGATATTCACAAGGTTGTCTTCTATGCTGTACATTATCAAAATACTTCTTAGCCACTACAGTTCCTTTCCTTGTGCTTGTTCCTTCATTAATTTAGAGGGGGAAGTGTACTGGGTTTGCATGGCAAGATTTGCTAAAATGAGCAGATTAATGCTTGCTATTCTAGAAGAGGTCTTGTGGGAGAACTGTACAAAGGTTGCCTTTAATCCCTGTTTCATGGTCTTAATAGCTTCTGAATTTTAGTATTTTGCTGTGGCTGGACTAGTGCCCTTGTCATTTCTCTATTCAGGTTAAGGGCAGGTTGGGTGGGGCTTTGAACAACCTGGTCTAGTGAGAGGTGTCCCTGCCCATGGCAGGGGGTTGGAACTGGATGATTTTTCAGGTCCCTTCCAACCCAGAGCATTCTGTGATTCTATGATTTACTCAGCAGTGGGAAGTAAATTAAAATTCAGGTCTTGCTGTTCATTTGTTGACTTCTGATCTTTATTTTAAAAGAGTCAAGAGCACAAATCCCAAAAATCTTCTTAGTCTTAAATGTCAGGTTTGAATACAGTAATTCAGAGTTAGTATTTAAATGTGTTAGAGGCTTAGTTATTTGTTCTCTTCATTATCTAGGAGTGACATGGAAGTAAAACATCTGACTCTATTCACTGCTCAGGCATTCATAGTCATCTGTGAGTTATTAATTTCATCTAGAAATTGCCTTTTCAACAGAACTTTTTAAATAATGCTAATGAGATTGGTTTTACTGTGTGCTAAATATCATTACAGATTTGAAACTTGGGCCTGGACTATCTTTTTATTTTTCCCCCATTAAAAAGGACCCTTTCATTTCTCTCAGATGAGGTGTGTTACCACTATGGCTTTTAATAATTATTTTTTAATATAATGGCTGGATGAAAAGGGCGTTTTAGTGCATAAAAGAAATTGTCAGGAAATGCATCAGATGTACATTTTTAATGTGTTCGGAACTTTTTAGAGAGTCTGTAAGTTTACCTAGTTTGTGTATTGTAAGCGAGTATATATACTCACCTTTTTTGGCAGAATTGATTTTAACCAAGCTTAGCAAAGCAAAGGCTCAAATAACTGAAAAGTCAGTGAACTTTAGTAGCTTTCCACTTAGCTGAGTTGTGCTGGGAGCTGAGGCTCCCCCTGTGCTTTTCTACAGCTGGGTGGCAGCATTTCTGCAGCAATTCATTTGTACCTAAATTAACTGCTCAAAGATTTTTTTTTTCCGATGGATCAGATGTTACATGCCTTTTTCCTCTCAGCTGTGATTACCCTTTTTAGAGCACTGTAAAACTCACCAAATATTAGTTACCTGTCTGTGATGGTGAGTCCTAATGCTGGTGCTGCAAATATCGGTAGGTTTAAGATTTTAGGAAATGAGCTGGACTTTATAAAACTCCCCTGCAGGGGCTCATCTAGTGACCATTCTGTCTCCTGCTGCTTGGAGTCCTCCCTTACATTCACAGTCTGTGTTCAGGATTCAGAGTCAAACACCAGTTTGCTTCTTTTATTCACACCTCTAAAGATGAATTCACACAGGCTGCCTCAATGGTCTGGAATGATACAGTTTCCCCAATGCATTTGCCATTTATATATGCCACTGCTCACCTACATTAGCAAATTAAATCTTAATGTTCATGCTGAATTTTGCAAGTTTCAACTTTAGGGCATTGGATTTTATTATTTGCATCAGAAGGAAAAACTCCCTACCACCCTATTTACCTGGGAAATTACCATAGGGCGACCATGTATTCTTTCAATATCCCTTCAGCTTTTATGCCCCTCATGGTAAAGTTTGGTTTCCCAGGTTATTTTTACATCTGTCCTTTGAATCCATTCCTGTGTTGTTCTGCCCTTTGTGCAAACTCATTTTCTGAAAGGATGTGGTTTTCCAGGGTTATATACCTAATCACTGCCATTACCCAGATTTTAACAATTATCCTCCATTTCATGAAGGATACTCCAAACATGCCCTAAGGTCAGGCTGAGCAAGTTACTGTGTCTGTGTGCTGTAATCCTGCCACCTCTACCTGGAGCTTGGCTGTGTTAAAACAGGTTTAGATGGATCCTGACTAGTCTGTAGGCAATTCACGTGATCCTGTATCATTTATTACCTGTCTTATTTTTTACAATACTGAACTTTGTGTTTGTGGCAAGCTTTATTAGCAGAGATTTTATACTGCTCATAAAAATATTCAACAGCACTTGATCAAGCGTGTTCCAGTGCCCACCCACCCTCTGGGTGAAGAAGAAGCTGAAGCCCTGGCTCTGGCACCTGTCTGTAACCACTTTTTGACTGGGCAGATTGGCCTGGCCCTTTCAAACCCCTTCCCTTTGACTGGAAGGAGTGATGAAAAGGCTACCTGCACTCCAGAGTCATTTACTGCTGCTCCTAGAGCTCTGTAATCCTTCTTGATACCTCTCAGACTGCATCTGGTACCAACATTATATGGAGTTAAATCTAACAGTTTGAAGAAATTCAAATATATGTCAAGATAGCTTGATCAACCAGATGAGTAATCTTGTCAGCTTTACAGGTTTGTCTGAGAAGGCTTAGAAAGGCATGGAAAGATTATGAAACCATGTTGACTGTCATTAATTACATTTTAGCTTCTGATTCTTTTTTGTTATGAGATTCACTGTAACTGTTCTGTAGACTAATCTGTTATACAGACTGTAACTCCACGGGTATTCTTCTTGCCATTTTTACATCTTAAAACTACCCAGGGAGTCCTTCAAGACTTGTGAAATTCAACAGTTTGTTGGATTTATTAAATATTGGAATTTCACTGAATCACAGAATACGCTGGGTTGGAAGGGACTCAAAAAGATGGTTGAGTCCAACTCTGGGCCCTGCACAGAACATCCCCAAGAGTCACACCATGTGCCCGAGAGACCTGTCCATCTGCTCCGTGAGCTCTGTCAGGCTGGTGCTGTGACCACTGCCCTGGGGAGCCCGTTCCAATGCCCGACCACCCCTCTGGGTGAAGAACCTGTCCCTCACATGCAACCTAAACCTCCCCTGACAACTTCAGCCATTCCCTCGGGTCCTGTCACGGGTCACCACAGAGCAGAGATCTGCCCCTCCTTCTCCACTCACAAGGAACTTGTAACTGTAATGAGCTCTGTCCTCAGTCTCCTCCAGCTGAACAAGCCAAGTGACCTCAGCTGCACCTCACAAGGCTTCCCCTCGAGGCCCTTCACCACCCTTGTGGCATCCTTTGGATGCTCTCTGACAGCTTAATGTCTTTTTTTATATTGTGGCACCCCAAATTGCCCCAGCAGTCAAGGTGAGGCCACCCCAGCGAGAGCAGAGCGGGACAATCCCCTCCTTTGGCGATGCTGTGCCCGGTGCACCCCAGGACACAGATGTCCTTCCTGGCTGCCAGGGTACTGCTGACTCATTTTCAATTTAGAAGGCTTCTCTGTTTATCTGAGTGGTGCTTTACAGATTCATAGATGCAAATCTCTTGGATGTGCCAGTTGGAAAATGCGGAGTCTAAATGGGTTCTTCCTTCTGTCACAGACAGCAATCTTTGTATTGCCTGTGTGATAGGCAGGACACACATGTCTGTTTTAAGAAAGAGTCCACAACTATCTGCTGTACTTTTCCTTAGTTTACATCGTGGTTTAGGATTTTATCAACTGCATTTAACAATAATCTGTCTTACTTTAGATTAATTTTGTTCTCTCTGTATTATAAAATGCTTCATTTCACTTAAATGTACCAGTTTTATTTTCTCTAACCATATTGGCTATTGATATCTTATTGGTTTGCTTTTATTTCCTTCCTTTTAAATCCTTCTATTAATCACATATGTTTGGACTCTTAATTCTTGTTTGGCACTGCTGGTTTTCCTCTTCCACCATACCTAATGGGTTTTATGTTTGCTTGGCCATTTCTGAGATGCCAGTTTCTCTCTTTTCATTAGAGTGTGCATGGCTTTCTAACCCATTTGCTATTTTTGTTGTGTCTTTTTATGGCAAATAAATGACTATTTATACACTGCAGAAAAATACTGAATATCCACAACAGTACTGCTCAGCTGTCCTAAAATAAAAATATTTCTCTTGCACACAGACATATGATTTATTTTTTCTTTTACCAATCCAGCAGGCTGGGATTGTGCTTTAAATTAAAATGGCTTATCTGAAGTAATTAGGATTTGTTGCTGTCAGCATGGATAAACTTGATAAAGAAAGAGACTAAATGATCTAGTAGGGTTTTTTCTTGACTGTTTTTGTTAGCAAGTCTAGATAAATAGCTTGGAGCTATAATTGCTGAAAAGCCAGTTAGTGGCTTCAAGTTGCTGCTGAATGCTGGCACCATTTGTACAATATTTAATATGCTACAAAACACTGTCTTCTCTGTGATACAGTGGTCATCCCATGGCCTGTGGCTCAAGACAGGATACTTTGAATAATTGTTGACTTAAATGTCTTAGAGTGAACATCTTGCTCTGTTCCCACACTGTGGATATAATTCTTTCTGTCTTGACAGGCCCAAATTTCTGTTGCTTTTTCCTCTGTCAGACTGGCTGCTCAGGGATGCCCTCTGCTCCAGCTGCTTGCCAGTCACTCCACTGCAGAGCAGCTTTTCCTCTGTGAAATGGGTAACTCGTTTAACTCTCCAAACTGCAGTGAGGTGCTGGGCAGTCCCCACCTGCAGGGCTTGCTGTGACCATAAATGCACCTGGTTCTGTGAGCGTGGTGGGACCCCACACCACAGCAGCTGGGGGTTCCCCTGGCTGGACTGTGTGTGGTCTCATGGATCAGTGTGTAAATTCATGGTGTTGCAGGCAGTCAGGAAGATGCCTGGCACAGACCTGGAAAGGTGATGGTGGCCCCTGTGGACTCCTGAGTAGCAGCCAGCTGGTGTGTTATGGAATGGGCAGGAGAGGCCCATGGGAGCACTGGGAATTGTGGCCAGACTGCATTTGCAGGCCAGTGGGAACAGATACAGCTTGATGTCCATGCTATGTGCATTTCAGATTATGTGGGTTTTTTAAAAATTTTTTTAATTTTTAAAAAAATTTTTAACACTTCAGATTAGCTCTAGGCTGGGTTTGTGATGCAGCTGGAGTGAATTTCTAGGCCATGTTCAGCTGAAAGGGATTAAATTCCCATGTTCTGAGATGCTACAGTGTGCATTAGAGCACTCTAGAGTGGGGTGTTTGTGAGGTTCTCTTCAGAAGTGCACTCCTGTGTCCAATGAAGCACAAAGGTGTTCCCAGTAAAGCTCCTTGGCACAGCTGCAGGGTGCCTGATTACCAGGACTAATTTCTCAGGCTACAATAGATATCTCTAGTACCTCTGCATGGCAATTACTGTGAAGTACTGAGACTGCTCTGAAGCTTTTTCTGTCAGGTCCAAGTTAAATTGGAGTTTGTATTTGGTTGTTATTCGAGTTCATGAAACCACATTGCTGAAACATAACATACCTGGTTGTTGGATGAAAGTTCCCCCAGTTTATATTCTAAACCTATGGCAATTAATCTGCTTAAAACCATATATGCTTCATTGATATCTTATACATCTTATAGTCCTACTCCTACAGAGCATCATATCCACCATTCTTTTATAGAACACCTTGGCTCCCAGCTGTGCACACCGAGTAATACATTATTCACAGGCAGTGTGACTGTGTGAGTACATAACTGAGGGTGCAATGGATCCTTTGCACAAATGTTGTTTCTTGTTTCCTTTTCTGTAGCAAATGAGTCCTTGCCTTCAGGAATGTGGGAGAACTGCAAGATGGGGGCAGTGGTAATGGTGCAATAAACTGGCTTTAGAGTCCTTAATCCAAGAACTGGCTCGTGTTTATAATTCACCACCAGAGCTGCCATCCTGCTGTAAACATGAGACCTGGGTTCTGACCATGTGCTGGATGAACCTGAACTGGCTGCCACACACTCAGGCAGCCCCTTTCTCACTCACCCCCCTCAACAGCACAGGGGGAGGAAGAAGATGAAGCAGCTCATGAGGCAAGGTAAAGACAGGGAGGTCACTCACTTGTTACTATAATACCAATTGCTGTTTCTACCTCTTAATTGAGGGAAGTGATGGAATAGATACAGAATATTTTACTGAAGAATTGGAGGGTGAAACTACCAATATTCTCAACGGTTTGCAAATGTTTTAAGTTGACTACATCACATAATCCTAACCCAAATATGAAAAATGCAAAATCCTTTATTGAATAAAGGACTTCTTATCCATAAACTAAAGGACTTTAATTAAAGTCCAATAAAGGACTATTTATCCATAAATAACAGGGCAGATCCTGGTGCTTCCTGCACCCTTTATGCAAGGGAGAATCTTCCTGAAGACAGGGCTCTGAATCAGTGATGCTGTTTTGCCTTTCAGAGTTGCTCAGTCATGGATTTTTAGAAAGTTTTAACTGATATATATTTTTTTTTAACTTTTTGTCCTACATTTGGGGATAGAGCTTTCACTGTTGTCACAGGCTCTTTTATGTGCTGACTTCTGTTATGAGCTCTCTCATAGTGAAGTCTTGGAGCTCCCACTGGGCAATCCCAGTTCTCAAACTGACCACTTCAGTTTAATGGGAGATGCACTTTATCTCATTGACTTTCCAAACTTGTCTCAAGCTTCAGGCTGCTACAGGATGTCCTTTCACTTCTATGAGTAATTTCAAATAAGTAAAAAGTAAGTAGGAGTTCCTCTTGCTGGCAATTTAAAAATCAGGGCGGTAAATTTTATTTTAGTGAAGTGGTTACAAAACTAGAATGACTTTGTAGGGGGGGAAAAAAAGCATCAAACAAAAGCAGCTGTTCTGTAGAGAATATGCCTGTCATTAAGCTGTTACCTCACATTGTGTTCCTCTGCAGTGCCTTTTGGCAGCATCTCAGTCCTCTGCTTTTGGGGCTATGTCTTTTAAAATGTATTCTGCTCTGGTACCCCTCTCTAATTGCTCTTGAATGTTATCAGGTTGCTGTTGAGCACTAATGAGTCTTCAAAGAAGTATGTAGGGGCTTTCACTTCCCTTTTGTTCATGCTAATTAAGTTAGTGAAATTTTATATTGTACCTTGATTAATTCTGGGAATTTGTAAGAATGCAAATGAACATTGTTTATCTGGGGCTGAGTTATCTTTTGATATGCAAACACACTTTGATATGCTGATTTTCATTAACACTCTTACCTTCCTCTTTGGAAAGGACTCTGAATTACAATTACAATTCCATCCAGCTCCTCTCTGCACGGAAGCTGTGACTTCTGCTGCTCATGTCTTATAAATGTATACAAATTTCATAGTGTAGAAGTTATGTGAACAAATTTCTTGTTAGTCTAGCAATATCAGGAATTTAATCTTGTTTTCTCTAAGTCCAACTGTGACCTATGCTAATTAAACAGATGACCAACGCAGTTCTGGATTCTTCCACAGCTATCATGGTCCCAGGATATGCAGAGATGACCTGCATTCTGCAGGCCTTGATCTTGGCTGGTTTTACTCAATTATGCCTAAGTCTAAACCTTTTTATAGGGGAGTCTTTGAATAAAAGTCTATACACCTATATTAAAGAATAAACTGTTTTATAAATGCTATATTTAGCATTTTTTTTCCCCATGAATTGTCGGGAGCTCCTAAAGGATCTGTTAACTGTTTTTTCTGAACAGATAAGACAGAATTTATATACGAAAAGTACACAGTCAGTTTCTTTGTAGCTTCTTTGCATTTGCATGGTGCTTCTCACAGAAAACACATATGGAGGGCTGTTCATGATGCTATTTTTATTCTTGGTTTGTCTCTTAGTATATGTTGAGTGTTTTATTATAGAGCACAGAGCTAGATAATGTGTTCAAGTGTTGTGGATATTATAAAGGAGGATTCCTTAAAGCTTTTGCTTTCTAATTATATTCTGTTTTAGCCCACAACGTGTCCAGACATCTCTTCCTTATTCTGAAAGACACCCTAAACACTAGAAAGTGCCAAGCAAATTAAAGCACCCCATCTAAGTAAACAACCACATGGCAGAGTCCATATGTTCTAAAATTAGGCATATCTATGTTTAAAACAATATATTAATTCTGCTGCTAGAAAGGGAAATCAAACCAATTCCCTTGTGTGGAAAGAATCATGTTGCATTTTGAAGGACTGTTAGCATGTTAATCACTTTTTGTGATATTTTTCAATTTAGTCTTCTGAAGTGAACCCTGGAAGAGTATTTGCTCTAAAATAATTGTATCACAGACTTTAAATGCAAGCTGCTTTCAGTGCTGCTGATGTACCTTTTAAGCTGTCTCAAGTTAATGCGCTCCCCCCAAATGAACTCTGCATTTTGTATGAGAAAGGGAAATCCAAGCTTTGTGTGCTTTATGGAGGTGACCTGCTGCAGATTATGCTTCGGGACATGTGTGATTCCCCAGACATTCCTCTCTGCTGCCCTTCAGTCCTGCTGTTCTGTGTCCTTGCTGGCCCCAGGCAGGGTTTCCTGCATTTATAGGGAGCCAAACTGCTGACCCAGGGACCCAAGGCACAGGCTGAGTCTCCTTGTGTTTCTGGGGCTTTGTGACAAGGCACATGAAGTGATGTTACTCACTGTGTGTTCCAAGGAAGGTGCTGCATCTTTTAAGAATTAGTTATATCTGAGATGTGGACATTTCCCAGAGAATGAATCTGTGCCAAACCTCACTGATTGTCACTCAAGGAAGTGAGAATTATGCACTTGGGTAATTATTTTGGCCAATTTTGGGGTTAGGAAGGGTGTTACATTTGGGTTTAGTTTATTGTCATTTCTTTAGGAAGGTGATTTTCTGTCTGTAGTACAGATGAATCCAGTGAAGAGCAAGACAAGTTTGCCCAGAAGAGCTGATGCCAGTGAACAAGATGTGTGGTCTGGGTTTAGTAAAAACCTGCCTAATACACTTAAAAAATCTAAATGTGCACCTGCCTGTAAGCCTTAGCAAAATGTATAGAGAAATGTTTTGTGAGGGTTTTTTTTTTTGACAAGTTCAATTGCTGTGACTTCAATGAACAGAATCTACCTTTCACAAGCAGTCCTTCGAGTGCCCTGCTACCCCTTTTCCTGTCCTGTGTTAATACTCAGCTTTTAGGTAGGAAAAGTCTAGAAAGGCTTCATTTTTTCAAAACACATATACCCTTGAAATGAAGTAGCATATATATCTACTTGGCTGACTCGGTGCAAAGTGTTCTCAACCTGAACTGTGCCTCTGTTGTTGTGTTGCTGGCCAAGGTCAGGGAGCTGTGGTGCCAAGGTCCTTCCTCTGGCAGCTCTTAGTTTCAGTAGGAAATCGGCCATTCTGAGCAGATGCAGCTGCTGGGCAGAAACCTAAGTAGCAGAGCAGTGGTTTGTGCTGGGAAAATAGGATTCAGAGAAATGGTTAACTAAAATCTCATGGAAGTGAGGAGAGAAGGGTATCGTGGTTTGTCCTTTGATGGCACTTAAACCCCCAAACTGAAAGCTCTGCTCCTTGTCCTGAGCTGCTGGTGTGTTTGTGTATTGGGTTTGTGTGGCCAGGTTTTTGGTAGGGGGCGGTTACAGGGATGACTTCTGTGAGAAGCTTCTGGAAGCTTCCCCTATGTCCCATTCTCCCATTTTTTGTGTACTCTGCTCTGTGTATTAATTCAGGGCGAATGAGGAATAACCCACTGGTGGGTTGCTGAGTCTTTCTTTTGTGAGTAACTCCTGCCTTCCCAAGACTTCGGAAAGGAGTTGAGGATTCTGTGCTTGGCAGGGGGCAAAGAGGAACACATCTGCTCTGCTCTCTCAGATAGGTGATGCTGTCATGAAAAATGTCATTACAAAAATATTGGTCACACTCTGACACATCTCCCTTCAGAACTGTCTAAGTCTCTAAGATAATGACTCACAAAGAGTGCTATATTGCTACATGTTTGAACTTCAAGCATACCTTCTAAAATGAAATTGTTTCTGCAAACAAAGTCCTTCTTAAAATGTTTAGGCATCATCTGTAAATTGACAGATTCACTGAGCTGGCAAAGCAGTCACAGAGAGCAGCACAGAAGCACCCCAGTGTTTATCTTGCACCCAGTCACTTCAGTCACACTGGTGTAAACCACAAGAATTGCTTGAAATAATGTGGAGCTGTTATTCAAAAAGCAATTAATCCTACAACCAAATACCTCTCAAAATATTCTTTTGCAAAGCAATAGCATAATATGAAGCAAGAAATACTCACTGGAAAGCAATGAACTTTTGATGTCAGTTTATTTTGAGCAAGCATTTCAGCTTCTGCTTAAGTATGTATAAAATGACAGATTGTTTACTTCTATTTGACATACTGTATTTTTCATTTTAAGTTTGCTTTGTAGCACAATGTTGTAAATGCAATGAATGACTCAGTCAACCTATACTTGCTAAAAGCTTCTTAGCATATTTAATCATTTTCTGTTTGGAGGTAGCACAATTTATGTGCTAAAATACTTGTGATATAAATTATGCTAAGAGGAAAAGTACAGTGGTTGAAGCAATCAGACTAAAAGTTGATCTCTGTAGTGAGGGCTCTGCAGAAAGTAAAAACCCATTTGTTTGCTGTATATTTATGTGATCATATCAAAATGATCCTTTCCCTTCTTGCTGAGAGTAGCCAGCAGTACATTTGACTTCATTGCTCGTGAGGTGATTTTCCAAGTGCCCAAAAGAGATCAAAACTGGAGCCCAGCTCCATTTTCACCACCTCTTTCTTCCTGTGTCTTTTGTTTCTTAGTTAAAAGAAAGACACATTCAGTGCTAGTGATAAGAATTGGGATTAACACTCGAAGCCAGCCAGGCAGAACTGAGTTTCTGAGCTTGAGCAGGAGGTGGGTAAAGTGTGCAGAGGTGCTTCTGGTGAGAGTGACTCTGACCACTCTTTTTATTCCTCATGTTTTAAGCTGCTGCAGCAAGGTGAGCACACAGTTACTGTGTAAGAAAAATCCTTTGAGGACTGGGTTCTTTTGCCTTGTGTCCCTGTTATCTCCTATGAAATGTGCCAGGAATCAGAATTTAATCTAAGGCATCTCTTGTGTCTTCATCTACTTATTCCTTAATTGGTCTAGCCTGCCAACTGGATGCTCAGCCACACTGGCAGCTTTTTCGACAAGCATGATTATCCACCAAGGACTAGCTAGAAATTGCCAAATAATTTAATAGTATTTGCTGATTAGCCACCTGCTTAACATGGCTTTCCTCACGATTGAGGAAATTACTGTGGTGCTGGTGGTAGTACACAAACTTCTGTGGAATAGTGAAGATCGCTGCCAGAACTGGTTAGATTTGATCTGCTGTGCTGTAGACAACAGCACTGAACTAAAAAATATTTGTTTGATGAATAGCACATATATGGTTTTTTGCCACATAACATTTACTACTTGTTTATCTTCAGCTGAATTATGTCAGTGAAATTTGAAGTGACGAGAAAGAAATATTTGAATTCAGCCCCAGTTCTAAAGCCAGTGTAGGTGCTTCTGGGTTTGAATGAGTAATCCCTCTTGGTTGGCAAAAATTTATGTAGTTATGGAGGAAAAAAACCTCTGTGGTCAAACTCAGTGTTATAGTAAGCCATGTTCCAGTGCCATTTTCTTCTAGTTTATCCCAAAACAATCCTTAAGCATAATCATCCAAAAGTGTTTGTACACTTGTTAAAGTGTTTTGTGTACTCTACAGTGAGTAAAGAAACAGAGTTTCTCTTCTATTACATGCAAGAAGGTTAAGTATTTAAGGAAGTACTTGGTTATGATAGCGAGTATACCAAATGGGGTTATTTAAAAAATCTTGTGCTGATTGAGAAGCAGATAAGTGATACCACTTACACATTTATATCAGAGAATTCAGGTGAGATGAAGATTTGCTAGAACTGGCAGGCTGTAATGGATGCAAGGAAAATCACACTTGATTGCACCACATCCCACATTTATTGAGTAAAGTGCAGGAAAGAAATGTTTGTTCAATCCTTCTCTAATGGGAGTCGGCTGAGGGGGTGCATTGATGTTTGGCTTGTTTGAGTTGGGTTTTTTGTTCACTTCTAAAACTCTTCCTGGAGCTTTTCTGTAGGTTTGTCAGAGCAGTCAATGGCTTTAAAAGTCTGTGTGCTGTTTCCCTCTGCCATAGGGAGCTACAATGTGTTGTTTGTTCCTAATATCTCCTGCCTGCATTCAGGACCCAATGCTGTTATCTCCAAAATCAAAGCCAGAAATTGCATTTACTTTCAAGGAAACAGAATATGGTTCTGTTTTGTGTGGTTTTTAGTAATACACAATGTCTGAAGCTAAATGCATGTGAAGTATCTTCACATAGGCAAATGAGATTCAAATATAGATTGCACTGCAAACTGGACAGCTTTGATTAGGAGATGAAATACAGGTAATCTCTTTTGGCTTCCCCTGAAAAGTGAAATTACTGTTCTCTACTTAAAAGGTGCCAGCTGAAGAGCAACCGGAACAAAAGAATTGTTATTCCTGTCTAAAATAGAGAATTATTGTCAGGCTTTTGTGATCATCATGAGAATCTGTTTTATAGAACAGTACAGCTGTCTAGATGGTACATTTAGATCTCCTGCTGAGTTTTGTTAAGGAAAGAATTATTTCCTTTTTCCATTATCAACTTTTTCTCTTTTACAGACAATGTTTTGTTTTTGCCTTTTGTCTCTACTGCAGATGTTAATCGTTTAATTCTGACCTTTAATTCTGACCTCACTTAGTCTGGTTTTACACAATATTGAGTAGATTTGGTCTCAGTTTACAGCTGAGATAGAAACCCATTGTTTCTTTGGGTAAGAATGAGCATGTTGGGATCTGTGATAGAGCCTATTGAAAAACCTGAATGCAGCACCAGCCATTAAAGCAGCTGCAAAATTCATTCACACTAATCTGTGAGAAGACTTGTCAGAGGCTTCAGTTGTCACTGAACTTGTTTGAATCATATCAGAAAGTCAGAAGCCTTTCTGAGTGCTGTGACACTGTGTGATAGAACTGCTGCTGCTATAGCTTGGAAACAAAGCAGAACCATAACTAGTCCACAACTGCAGTTTGTTTACCAATTAAAACTTATTTTTGATGTTTTAAGTGAACATCTTCTTGCTGGGAGTTTGGCTTAATTTACAGTGAGTTGTAATTGGGCTCCTCAGGGGAATCTGATGTTCTACACGTTGAGTGCTAAAAATATTTTCAGAGAGCTTTTATGCCAGCACTGAAACTTTAATAGTTTGTTCAGTCCTGGAAACAGGAGGGAACTACTGACACGTGCAGTCATGTTCTCTGGTGCAATATTTCACAGGAAAGCAAGAGCTTCTACTGACTTTTATATGTGAAGTAGTTTAAACGTTGAGGAGCTACAACAGTGTCTGCAAAACCTGCTTTTAACTCTATCCAGTTTCATGAAAGGAATCATTGCCAACTGTCTCCACTTTATGCCGTTTGGTTGAAAAGAGAATATTCTGTTAGTTTCCATAAGAGCCCAAAACAGTTTCTGAAAACCTGCCTGTCTTTCCTGTTCAGAGAGAGGATCCATTGCTATTGACTCTGCTCCTGATGTGGCTAAAAATCAGTTCTCAAAACCTTTGTGAGTTACCTACAGACTCTGGAACTTCTGTTTGAGTCCCAGGGTTGCAGACAAAACTATATTTTCCTGTACTTTTTCCTCTGTCTCAGTGTTTTTTCCCCAAGTTTAGTTCTTGTGCCTTTTTCCCTATGGATAAAATTTAAAAATTGGTATTAGTGTGAGCCGAGGACCTTGACAGCCCGTGTAGTAGATTAGCCAAATCTTGCCCCCTCTGCTTATAAATTTTGAAAAGATTTTGACTAGTAGACAGTACCTGATCCTCTCAAAAGCCATAAATGCAAGATATTGTGGACTTTTCATTACCTTTTAAGAATTATGAGGAACATATGATGATTTTGTTTCTGAAACCTTGCCTGATGATCAGTTGCAAACTGAGGTTCTTAGATACTTGCACTGCATTTCTGTGCCAGTTTCATCTTTTCTCACATTACTGCCAAATTTTTCTTGATCATAAAAACTACTTCAAAATCTGGCAACAAATCTTCTTTGTTGTTGTTTCTGAGCTTAAACTCAGAAAGTTAGGGTTTTTTTTTTGTTTGTTTGTTTGTTTTTTTTTTTAGATTATAACCCTGGCATTAGTCTTTAAAAATTCATTGTTAAGGACTGGTTTAACTTGAACCTGATGTTTCCCTCCTTGCTTCGTCACATGGAGCTCTGTTAAGACAAACTCTTGTAACAAACATCCCATGGAGGAGGAGAAGAGAGCATACACAGGAATCATTACAGAACATACCCGAACCTGTCAGTTATTTTAGTCATGCTACAGTGCAGTTTTTTTGAAGAAAAAAACTGTCTAGAACCTTAAAGTGAATGACTTGTGATTTTTTCCTTAAGTGCATCTGACTTTGAGAGTTTCTCTAGTGTAATTTCAGGTTGGGTGTCAGCATAACACCATGAAATCTCCATAATGCAACATGGGTTAAAATGATGTCTAGATCAGACCTTAAGTCTCAACATTGGTAGTTGAGCAGGTACAGAGGAATCTGAGCATCTGGGAAGGTTTCTGTGTATATTTTAGTGTAATCATTCTGGTTTTAGTTCTGAGGTGGTAAGTTCAAGTTTTTAAGTCAGTTCTGGAAAATTCAAAGGTGGAAAACAGATCTCCCCCAAGAACTTCATGACAGTTAATGAATTAGGCTGTAAAAACAAGGATGGAGTTCACATCCTATGTTAAAGCAACGTAATAAGGGGAATTTTGTTATAACTGTAAGCTCTTGGTAGGTGGTTTTACCTTAGGGCAAAAAATTAAAACAAAGTGATCTTTGTTTGCTACAGAGGGACTTCAACACAAAAGGCCCAAGCCAAAGATAGCAAAGTTATTTTGTAGAATGAATGGTTTCATCCACCAGCTCTAAAGCCTGTTTTAGGCCACTCTTGTGTGTTTTGCTTTTTTGTGCCATCTGAAAGATGCATTTTCCCCCACTCGCCACTTTTACCCCATACTGTAGCCTTGCTGTTGGGCTCTGAGAGCAGAGCAGTGGCACCGTGGGCCAGCAGCTGTGGCAGAGGCTCCTGCAGAATTTTCTCTCTGGCTCACTTTCCAGTGGATTTACACATTTTTCTCAGTTGTGAATTTAATTTCCTCCCCATCATCATAACTTGTCTGAAGAGGATGACAGTGTTCAGCTGGACTTGAAAAGCAAAAGGAAACACATCCCTTTCCTGTGTTACAAGCTCTTATTACCCTGATGTCACTTGAAATGTTCACACCCCTGAATAAAATTTTGATGGATATCTTTGTATCACCAATTTAACGACTTCACATTTGGTTATTAGTCTTCAGGTTTTGACAGGACTGTGAATATATTTTACAGATCTCATTTGTGCTGACATCTCTGGGGTCCCATGTAATGTCCACAGAAATCAATAAAAAGGCTTTTGTCAATTCTTCCTGGTGCATTTGGATTCCTACACTTGAGGATAGAAAGATTTTTTTTTTTTAGGCCTCAGGATTTCTTGGTTTTAGGATTTTATAATATAGGAGTTGTCACATGAGATAAAAGCAAAGTTCCCTTATCTCTGCACTCTGTCTCTAGTAATAGTCAGGACCAGCTTTTTGAAGGGAGAACATGAGAAAAATTGCTGGAGCAATAAAAGAAAAGCTTCCCCCAGGGGATTTTGCTTCCTCCTTCCATCTATGAGAAGCTGAATAAAGACTTGAAGTGGGAGAATTTACACTCCTCAAAGTTTTAAATCTTATGATTAAAAATAATTTTTTCTTGCCTAACTGGGGTTAATTTGCCCTCCACTCTTTCCCTGCTGTTATTAAATCCTCTTCAGCTGTCAATAACAGAATGTGAGGTTTTTCTTAGTATCCCATATAAATGGTTAAATCTGTTTATTTTATACAATGTCCTAAATTCTGCAGTATTATTTGCATTTATATCTCACTTGTTTTATGTGTATTTTCCTTCCTCTTTTTTTTTTTTTTGGCTACGTATTTTTCATAAGCACTTTTTAAATACCTTTCTTGTTTATATTTACAGAGCTTAGCAAATCACAACATGTTTCATGCAATCTGTCTCTGCTTCTGCTGAAGAGTGTTACTGATTTGATAAGAAGCCAGTGCTTTTAAGGTGGGTGATAAAGTTGGGCTCTTAAATCTATATATAAATGGGGTTTATATATACTCTTTGTAGGTTGTCTAGTTTCTAAGATACTTGCACTGTTCTGTTGGTTTAATGGTAGCTCTTGATATGCAGAAGTTGAAGTTCTTCATGTATCTTGTGGGGCTCAGTCTATAACATCAGAACAAAAATGCCTGCCCTTGGTTTCCACATGGCTGTGCTTGAGAAGACAACATGGGCCATTCTCATAAGCAAGGGACAACTTGCAGCTCAGTCTGTGCCAGTGCAATAGCTCTTCTTCATGCACATCAGTTGATGAATTAGTGTCCTGCAAGGAAAAGAAGGAAATTAATTATATTCTTCTTTGTATTTCCAGTAACTGATCTGTAAGAGTGAACCCAATCCCCTGTGTGCAGGATGGCTCAGTTTCACTGATAAACCTAATGAAAGCTGACAAAGGTATGATTCAGAGTTGTCATTTTTATGCCTCAGAGGATGCTGATGGGAACCCAGTGGTGGAAGTGAGAAGTAGTAAACAGTACATAAGTGACTGTTCTGGCCACTGTGGTGGGCTTCAACAGGAGTTCCCTGCTCTCTGTCTGCCAGGGCGCTGCTCCTCTCTGCACAGACCATCTCCTGTCAGATGCTCGAGCCATGGGAATGTGCTGATCATCTCTTTTCCTCCCTCCCTGCTGTCTGTAGACCCTTCCTGTGTGACACATGCTGCCAGCTATGAGGCAGCTGCCTGGAGTTGGGCCAATTTTTACATTACTGCAGGCTGTTGCATATTCTAGTGTATCCACTCTGCCTGCAGTGTCAGAGAATCATGGAATAGTTTGGGTTGGAAGGCATCTTCAAAGGTCTCTAATGCACCTCAAAGAGATGGCTTCTTGGTTTCATGTAAATTAAATAAAGTGTAAGGATTAAGATTTAAAAAGTGTTTTTTAATAATGTAAGTATTACTACACAAAATTGAACCGAAGGTTGATCTAGCCCAATATCTTGAGTTTTTTCAAAGGCATACCAAAAAAGTTGCTTGGGAAAGAGTCTAAAAAGAGGGAAATGGTGGAGTGGGACTCTCTCAAGAATACCTTCCCTGTCCCTAGAGGTTTATGGTGACTTAATGGGTAGCCTCCTTCTATTTAATTTTTGGGGAATTTGGTGAGGTGCCACACACAGAAGTTAGAGGACTGTGCTTAACAGGGAACCTCATCACTGAGATTGATTGTGTGTACATCAGTCTTCTGGCACTGGTGTTTCTTCCTATCAAAGGAAGACCCTGTCTGATAAAACAAGGTGGGATTGCTTGATTTACAGAAAATTGATTTCTGTCTCAGAGAACCCTTGACTCTTGTTTTTCAGCGTGTTCAGAACACATACATAGTTACTTTTTTATTGTGTTATATCCCATGCAATTAAAGCAGTGTGGACTTTTCTAAAGGAGGAAAAAGCTGATCAGAAGAGCCTGAGAGTGCTGTTACAAGACAGAAAACGATACTCTGATCATGTTCTGACTTTTTTTTTTTTCACATTTGGGCATTGAATTTAACAACCTCTTGACTTTTTCTTCTTAATCAGGACTACAGATTTTTTTTTTTTTTCGATTAAAATAGTGTCTTGGAGCTACACAGCTTCAGAAAGGTCATATTGTAGAGCCCTATGCAGAGCAACTCTCAGTTGATTCTCCATTCATTAGCTCTGCAGAAGGACTTTTTCCTTTTAAGATAAGGAAGAAGTCAGTGGCACAAAGTTGTTTCCCTTGTCTTCTGATTCCAAGTTTGTTTTGCCCATAGCATACAGCTTGTAGCATTTTCTACATGCAATCTCTGTGATATGTTCTTTTTTGTTTTCTGTTTTCTGCCAGAAAAGCTTTACAAGTAGTCGTGATATCTCCATCACGGGGGTTTCTCCTTCAGTCCAAGCTCCTTCAGGAGTTAATTTGCACTTCTGGGTCACCACTGGACAGTGTATTCATGGTTTCAGGGGCAGCAGTCCCACCCCACTTGCCTTCCCATGGCCAGATTTCCTGGAGAGGTTGGGTGGTGCTGGGTAATTTGTGTTCCTGCCTGAGCTACAACCTTGGGGATATGAGGGAGACTCGAGTTTGTTGCCTCACAGCCTCAGGAGCTGTTCTTTAACCAGCTGTCTATGGTATTTTAATTTAGGGCTCAGCCCCATTCAATCCCAGATACAAGATCTCTATAGGAAATACTCATCTTTCATTTGCTTTGAATGTGTCAAAATTATGATGGCTAATGTAAATCCAGGGAGTCTTTTAGACTTGGGAAGATGAAAAAGGCACAAATATTTAGCCTATGGCCTTATCACAAGCAGATTAAAAAAAAAAATGATTTACTAGGTTTTTTACAGGAATGTGAAACATGGCTTTTGCTTTTAACCTCTGTTGGTCAGGATTTTTTCATTATTAGATTAATTCACTTTAGAATTTTATAACATGGCAAAATAATGCATGGCTAGAACATTCAATTTTCAAATTTAACTCTCACAGGGAATTAATGAGTAAAGGCCTCAGCAGAGCTATGAATCTGTTTATTTTTGCAAGGTAATAGGAAGTGCAGTCAATATTTTTGCTTTGCTTGTGCAATTTTGATTAGCAGCTTTCAGATGTGGATTACCTGGACTTGACAATAATAGTTTCTGTCTTTTGCCAAGTTTTTGCCCATGTTCGTTTGGCTCGACTTCTGTCATCCAAAGCAAATGGAAAATTTCAAATACAAAGTATGTCAGAGATCAAATCACTGGGAAACGTGTAATTTTACATGAAGGAAAACCTGCTGTGACAAATATCATCAGTAAAATGACATAATATGGATAAAATGGTGTCAATATGTAAAATAACAGTATTTTCTAAAATGTAATGGGTTGATATTCTTGGCTTGATTGCAAACATTTTTCATAATACTTCCCTTGATTCATTGCAATAAGGATACATTTGACTAGGCTGTACATGTTGTTTATCACATTTATTTACCACTTCTGGCAGCCAGAGATATCAGTGACATTTAACTGACATGGGGAGATCAACGAGAAATATATCCTCTTCCAAGCAAATGTACACTGTATTTAGCATAAGATAAAATCCTCTGAAGTATGAGTCCTTAATTTACTGTGTTTGTCCCAGAGCTTTGATGCAGTTCCTGGTGAACTCACAGGTATGAAATGATGGACCACAGTAGAGGAACAGGTTTACTTTGATTTCCTGATTTGTTATATTTTCTCACTTTTACTTTTCTCATTCTCTGGTGTGGGATTGAGCAAGTGGCTGTGTGGGGCTGAGCTGCAGGACAGGGTTAAACCATGACACCAGTGCACAGAGATCCAGGAATTCTTGTTTTCCATTGCTCCCAGTACAGGGAGAAACTGGAGCCAGAGAAACACCTGTGAGTCCTTCTTTGCCCTAAAACACAGTGAGGAGAGGGGCAGACCTCGACTTTGGGACAGATCTCTCACCCCCTGTTCTAGCCACAGCCCACAATGCTACAGAACAAATGGCCCTTTAAACATTTTGGTTTCATTGGATTGCCATTTTCTTCTGAAAACCAGAACATTTCTGGCTCACTGTAGTCCCTACTACAAGCTCAGTTTGCTAACTTTATGCAAAACCAGTAGGAAACTCGATACCTGCTGCAAATTACTTACCCTCGAATGTAATACAGTGTGTAGTGACATGAATCCATCTCTTGATATGCTCTGCAGTGCTGAAAAATGCTTCAGATGCCTGAATATAGCATTGCAGCAAGTTCTGTTGACAAAAACATATTGCTCTTCTCATATTTAATCTAATACTTGCTCTGTGACAGAAGGTTGCTTTTTCAAGCTGTGAATCTTCCTGGACTGGAAGATACAAAAAGAATACTTTTACTGGTCTCCAAGACCTGCCAATAAATCAATAATAATTGGATTTATTTTCCTGATACATTTGATCAATGAAGTGGAAAAATTCATGAAGTTTGTTTAGAATAAATCATCTTTTCAAGAGCCTGAAAATTCACTAAGTTTCTGTTAAGAATAAACCATCTTTCCAAAAGCCTGACCTTTCTGATGAGAAGATATTTTATCCTATCAGAATTTTCTGTATAAGTGCAGTCCAAGTGTTCTCAATCAATTGCAGTAGTTTTCTAATTTAATGGGCCATTGCTGGGTCAATGTCACATTTGTAACCATTGCCTGAAGATGTTTCTTCCTCTTGTCATCAGAGGAAGAAGTTAACTTCATAATATTTACATGGTTTAATATTTTAATTTTTCTTGCAGTAACCCCAGACATTTTACTCCAGAAAAAAAACCTGGGAATGTTATTTTCTCTTCTGACTGTGGAGGTGAGGACTAGACCTGATGAAGTGTTTGAAAATTCTGTGCCAATTGCTACAATATGCCTTGGGGTTTTTTGTTTGCTCCAGCACTCTCTTAGTTTTAATAAATTGGATAAGACTTCTCAGAGCATGACTGGTAGAGTAGCTCCATCTGCAATATATCTTGAAATGCCATTGCCCTGGGAATCCCCTGTATCCTAAACAACTCCCTAGCAAGCCCCCTGTGATGCAGCATTGGCAGCTGCTCTGGTTTTGCTCTCCTGATTATAGGTTTGGTACAGGACAGAGGCTCAGGGATACTCCAGGAACTTTGGATAGCAGTGGGAAAGTTTCTAGCACTGCCTAGTACAGATCACTCATGGCTTCCTAATACCAATAGATTTGTCCTTGGAAACAGAGGCTTAATATCTATTTTTAATGCATGCTTGCATTACTCTTCCAAATATTGGGGTTTTTCCTATTTATTTATCTCATTTTTATTTAGAAAAAAACCTAAACCCAGAATGTGTTTAACAATCCTTCTTAGTGTTTTGTGCCGTTAATTATTGGAAAAGCAATGGTTTATCATAGGTCTCTGGAATGTTTGACTGTATTTTGTGTTTTTGCTGAGAAGGGCCCAACAAAGCAGGGCCTTAGGTACCCTGTGGGCATTCCTTGTGCCACAAAGCTGTGTGAATATGGTGCTCTGACACAGAGCAAATACTGTGGCTGTCACCAGGCATGTTAGTGGGACAAAAGGTCTTCTGGCTTAGGCAGGCTCTTGTCCTGCTGGCTCAGAGGATGGATGTGGCCTCAAATAACTCTGTTATTTGTTAACTCTGTATATCTGTCTCTGTTTGCTTTCAATAAATTCTTTTGCAGATTTATTGTGGTCAAAAGATATGAGTGAACTTAAAAGCACATAAAGATCTGCAACGTGTTGGCAGATGGAGTGTGAGCTATTTCTACCCCAGGCAGGGAAAAGCCATATTTTGGAGCATTTTAGGGTGTAGAAGGAGATCATGGGTATTCATTGCCATAAAAGCAGCTGCTATTTGGAATTTCAAACCATTTCTGCCCCTCTATTCACCAGCTGTGTAAATGCCATTGTCAGGTGAGGCACCTTAGTGATGTGGATGGACAAATACAACCAAATGAAGAGGAACAAGTATTCATGTAGCTGGAGGAGGTGGAAGGTCCTGACATGTTGGAAGGAGGAGGGACAGTGTGATATAAAGTGGGGTTTGATCAATTCTTGCAGACAGAATCTATTTAAGGCAGAGGAATCATCTGCAGCAAGCTGCCACCCCAGTAATTGGATTCCTAAAAATCTTCCAGTTAATACAAGATGCCAGAGTGCTTTAAACTGTGGAAGTTGAGAGTCCTCGTTAGTTTATATTTTCTGTTTTCTGTTTCTGAAGGCTGTGGGGTCAAAGTACATTATTTTGACAGAAGGAGAGAGGAAAAAGTAATGAAATTAATATTCAACATGCATATTCACAGTATCTGAGAGTAGATGATAGATGCTATGTATATGTGTGAAAGCTGGTGTCAAGAACTCATGAATTTAAACTTATGAAGGACAAGGCTTTACTCAAACACATGAGTTTGTTCAGCTTTTTCCTCTGTGCTGAAGTAGTTGGGAGCAGAAAACAATTAGGATTAGTAAGTCTCTCCTCTTTCAAATTAACAGAAAATGGACAAGAGCAGCTTCCAGTGCACACCTCTCAAGTTTGCACTGAAAATTTAAATAGTCCTGAAACGTTGTTGGGAAAGCACATAACGGAAAAATGCTTTATCCAGTTGTTTTGCTATTTGGCTTTACAGCAGTGTTTGGTTTTGTTAGTAGTATGGATAGATTAGCTATTAATGCTGGATTTTTATATTATTTATTATTAATTTATAATGAATAGTAATATGAAAGTGCCAGCAGCTCTCAAAAAGAAGCAAAGGGCAAGCTAGAATTTGTGAGGAAAGAGAACAAATCAGAAAGCCCCTGGTCTTAGTGTAGCTGCATCTTGAATACTGTGCCTTGTGCTGATCCCATCTCTGCAAAAATGATGTCAAAAAGAATCTTTCAACAGAAGTTTTTCTCTCAGGAGAAAACTAGATAATGCCTGTCAGGAATGTTACAGGCTTGGGAAATGCCAAGGGAAGAGATATCATAGTTTAATTTTCCCAAGGGTTTTTCTTCTACATGGATCCATAATTTTTATTACCTTTGCAGGGACTTCTCTTAGTTCCCTTAGTAACTCTGAGTTTGTTTACCAATTACAGCACACAAGGATAAAGCAGTTTGATTGCATTTTAAGTCTTCCAGGTTGTCTTCCCACAGCAATTTACTCTGCTTCTGTTGTCCAGCCTCAGGATTCCCCTTAAAAATCTATTTCCTCTTTAGACTTTGTAATCCATTAATTCAATTCTGCTCTGCTGCATAAGCAAATCTCACCCAGGACCTTGCCTAGAAAGAACTGACAGGATGTACCAGTGTTAAATTCAATGTCTCATGACCAGCTAATTAAGACTTCTTTTGAAATGGATTTATTACTTTTACCAAATGTTAAACTCTAACTGAAACAAGTGCCTCTATGGATAAAACGTTACTCATCAGACATAGCATTTGTTGCTTGACATCAACTTTGAATTTAATGTGATATGGGACTAATGTTCAGAAAAGTGTTTTTGTTTCATGATTTCCTTTCTTTAGATTGCTGTCCTGCATGGGAAAAGGATCTATCTTTTAACTACCAAACACATATTAAGAGCTCTATTGCCTGTTTTATTGTTAGATCGATATAACCCCAAATACAGGTTTAAGGGCTTCTCCTACTATAAAAGAGGAAAATAAGGATGTGGAAATATATGCAAGATATGCAAATACAGAAGAAGTGAAGAATGTTGGAGAGCTGTGATAGCTCTGTGGTAGGCTACAGCATCTCGTAGAGTTGTCACTGCCAGGGAGCCCATTCTTGTTCCTGAGATCATGTTGGCAGCTGCCTTCTGGTCTGTGGCATTGGTACCTTGCAATAACCTGAGCCTGTTTGAAAGAAGTTCTGTCTGTAAGAGTTCTGAGAAAAATCTGGGAACTCTTTTGGGCAGCTGATTTCTGAGCTGCAGACAGGGCTTCAAAGAACTGGCCAGCACAACAAAGTCAGTGGGAGAGTTGTAGACCCTAAAATCTCTCAGTCTGGAGGTTGCAAATGTATGATAAGCCGTGTTCTGCTTTGTGTATGCTGCAGTAAGGAGTGCTGTTGCTTCTATAAAATGAAACTGTGATATGTGTGCAACGGGAGACTTGTCCCCAGCCACTGCAGAATGCAGCTTCTCACCTCTGCCAGGTGTGCAGAGCTCTCTGCTGTCATGGGCTGGCAGGGATGCTTTCATCCCTTCTCTAGGGGCTGTTTTGTGTCTGTCCCCTTATTTTTGCCTTTGGCCCAGTCCTTTTAAATCTACGTTGTGCCATGTTTCACATCTCTGTGATCCATCTCTGAAGCCTTGCCAGTAACCTGGAGTTGAGGAAAGTCCATTTTCAAAGTTGTAGATATAGAGTTACAGTCATTTATGTTGGAAAAACCCTCCCAGATCATCAAGTCCAACCAGAAACTGCCAAGCCCACCACTAAACCACGTGCCTAAGTGCCACATCTATGTGTCTTTTAAAGCCCTCCATGGATGGTGACTCAACCACTACCCTGGGCAGCCAGTGCCAGTGTTTGACAACTCTTCTGCTGAATATGTGTCTTAGAGCAAACAAATTCCAATTTGTTATTCATTGGCAGCAGTGATAAGAAAGGAAGAAGCAGCAATAAATTGATAAAGCAGTGATAATCCTGGCTACCTCCAAAATAAGAAAAATTAGATTTTCTTTGTTTTGTTGTTGTTTTACTTTGTTCCATTCTTGATGTTTTTGTGTCTGGCAGTAAATTGCCACTGCAGATCATGCCTCTGACTGTATTTCAGTTGTAAGAAACCTGGACCTGAAAGAAGTGTGATTATCTGGAGTACTGGAGTGACCTGGCTGCAGAATGTGATAGCACTCTCTGATCTCACTTCTGCAGTCAGAGTTACTAGATTTGTGTGATGCCTTCAGCTATTACATGGACATTAAAGCCTTTTTCCACCATTTGATAACTTTCCTGATGGGCAACATAAAAGACAAGCAGAACTAGTTTTGCCCACAGGACTGCTATAAAATGCTGGAACTTTGCTGTACTTCCACTCTCTGTGCTTGAAAAAACGTGTTTGGAGACCCCTTTGCAAAATAAAGTTGCAGGTTGGGCTCTGAACTCTGAACTACTGATAAGTATTCCTGCACTCACTTCCTCCTGTTGAGAAACATGATTCCTCTGTGTGGAAAAGATCACAGACATAATGATTTTCTTAACTTCATCAAGCTATTCCTTTTAATAGTTTCCAATCTGGAAAGGGCAGTTACTATTTTGGTGAAAGGAATCTAGAGATGACGCTTGGATTGAGTCAGAGAGGAAGGGGGGAAAGGACTGGAAATGAGCTACAGCAAATCCAAAAATCCATACAAGATGTTTGTACTGGGGGTAGGCCTGTCATACACAGATATTGACATCTTTGTAAATCCAAGCAAATGTCCCTTGCCTGAGAAAGATTGCCTATTAGTTTCTTCAGTTAACAGTGAGGGAAAGCTGAGAAGTGAGATAAGAGCTTTTAAATGTGAGGCAGCTGAGCCTGAGAACAGCACCTCATCTCAAGGACAAATAAGGAATATTTTCTGCTGCTCATAGGGGCCCATCCTGATAATGTGCCAGGGCTGCAAGAGGAACAACCTTACTGATTAAAGTGCAATTTTGTTGTCGTGAGTGCAAGCAAGAGGTGTCACTCCTGCAATAACAAGGTAAAGAGCACAAACACAGCCCTGTTGAGGAGCACTGTGGACACACAGGGTAAAGAGAGAGGTATTCAAGCAAAGGGGAAAAGTGAAGGAGGAAAACACCAGGGATAGAGAAATGGGCTTAGTAACAGTAACAAGAAATATCTGTCTGTGCTTCCCTTCTGGGGAAGAAAGGGAAGAAAGTGGGAAAAAAACCCATTAACATTACAAAACATTTAATGTTAGATTCTGTTTTAAAGGGGATTGATCCACTGATCTTCCCAAATGGACACTGATAGATGAAAGTGTCTCTGGACAAACCTTAGAGGTTTTTGTGCAAAAAGGCAGCTTTGACTTTCCTTGTCAGGACTGTAGCAAATGGATTTCAGTGGTTTGTGTTTGAAAGAATTGGGATACATGCTTGATTGGTGGCTTCCTTTAGAGCAGTTTTGGTTCTGCAGCATTTTAGAAAATCCAGAGAACTTTATATTCATTGGATTTGAAAGCAAGTTTCAAACCTGAATTCTCATGAGTTTCTCAAGAAAATGCTTTAAAGCTTTTCTTTTTTAAAAAATTATTATTTTAATTTAAGGTTTGTCCATCTCTAAAGGTCTTTTGCAGAAAAATTCTTTTGCTTACACAAGCTTCCCATGAAACCCTGGCAGACTTACTTCAGCTTGTCTGGTGGGGCTGTGGGTTACTGTTGACACCACTGTGGTCCAGGTCCAGATCCTGACCCATTCAAATGCAGTCAGAGCTCTGGACACAGCAGAACTGGGAGATGAAGGATGTACTTGTTCCTGGGAGAGCAAAGTGCTTCATTTACTTGAAAAAGCACCTAAGCTTTCCAGAAGATTATTACTCATAATTTTGCTCCTGCAGGAAATAAGGCATCTTTAAGGCTTTATTCTGATTCAGAAATATTTTGAAATATCAGAATTGCTCTCAGAAAAAAAGTTACAGCTTTGTCTGGAAGCCAGTGATATTTGTCTGTATGCTTTATCTCTCTGCATTTGGCATAGCTTTGAGCTGGATATATTACTTGATTTTTAATCTTACTATTATATAAAATATTACCTTAAAAACTGATAACTTTCCAGTAGTTCTTTCCAATCAGTACTTTGCTTAGACTGGCTTTGTGCTTGTCACGGGGCATCAGCCTTGTACAAGCTTATGTTGCCCTAAAAAGCACCTTCATACTGTTTTGGCCTTGCAGAGGAAGGCTGGTTAGGGTATAGTTTGTGGGAGAATCAGTGGAATAAAGGAATGGGAAATTCCTTTAAGGAATAAGGAAAGGAATAAATAATAGTACATCAATCGGATGTACTATTCTTGAGAAAGGTTATAAGGGGTGATGGAAGCACAAGAAGGGCTCTGTCCTGAGAATTTTCTTTGATTTTCTTTTTGAAAAGAAAAGCTCTAAATGCAAAAAAGGCAGTTCCTTGTTCTCATGAACATTTCCTTCCTTGGTAACTGTTTCCAAGCCGAATTGTTGATGAAAACCAAATCAAAAGTCACTCCAGTCTTTGAAATCCCTTGACAGCTTTTCCTCTCCTGTTTTAAAGCCTGTATGGATGGACTGATCAGTCTGGTTAATGCTTTTTTTTGTAGTAACTCCAGTGCCAAGAGGTCTCATGCTGGAGTCAGTGGCCTGAACATGCAGGGGCTTCTAGAGCAGGGGCAAACCTGTGTCAGAGACCAGACTGCCAGGAACATCGGGCCATGCCAATTAGTTCAAGTGTTTGCCTCTTGCTGCTCCCCTGTGCCAGTGTCAGCAGCTCATGTACAGCAGCACCAGAGGAGGTGTTGCACAAATTCTCCAGTGCAGGGAGATTGTAGGGGTTTTATTTTTGCCCTGACTGCTTCAGCTCCATCTGTGTTTCCTAGAGGAAATCTGCAGCTGTATGGATGTTTGCAGGAATTCCTTGGCAGCATGCAGTCAAACACCAGCCAGGGAAGCACACTTTGGATGGAGGAATGATCCCATCTTTCTGAAATTACTTGTTTCCTTAATCTCATGGTACTGGATCCAAAAGGACACTCGGAGAAAAAAATTGGTGGCTAGCAATGTTTCTGCTTTGGTTTAAGTGAAGAGGTTACAAAAAAACCCCATTTGTTTGGTTCTGGTGCTTTTTTGCATTGAAGTATTTAAGTACATCTTTTATTTTTCCCATTTCCAAGTGCATGGCAAGCATTTTGAATTTAGTGCAAAAATGTTTCTTTTTTTCTGACATGCAGATGTGCATGTGAAAGTGAGGGTTTTGATATTCTAGAAGTTAAGGTGAGAGCATGTTAAATAAAGAGAAATTGTATTTGACTGTGGATGAGTGAATTTGCCTCAAAGCTATTGTATTGTTTTTAAAACAAATTTCCCTTTTCTGAAAGCTAGATTTTAAAAAGAACCTTTACCATCTTCTTAGTCTGATGATCCATGTTTGCAGCCAACTCAAAATGATTCCCAAAACAGACACTTGTAAAACAGCCCACAGACCTTACAAAAGGGAGTAAAGAACTTGTTTCTGTCCAAATTTGGGTAATACTTGAATTTACTGTTATTAAGGTGCCAGAGTTATGTGGTAGCAGAAATCTCTGACAGCACCATGGCACAGCAGAAGTCATGGCCACCTGCTTCAAAGGTGACTGCATTTTAACCTCTGACCAAGGATTTCTGGTGGACAGTGTGACCTAAACTCTTGCATGTCAGGCAGTCTCCCATGTGAAATGTTTTTTAGGAGAAATAAAGTTTGCAATGATGTAAAGCTATAAATTAAAAAATCTCAAACAGCAGAATTTGATTAAAAGTGAATGAGGCAAACAAGTCTCAGTCCCTGTGTGCCCAGGGTCTCCTGAAAGCCAGGTTATGGGAATTTTATTGCACACAGAGGGGAAGCTGCTGGTGTTTGAGTTGTGCCATGGCCTCAGTTTTCAAGGAATGTGAGAGCAGGACTCGAGACGAGCACTGCTCCACAAAAAACTACCTGTTGCTACTCCTGAGTGCAAATTCCAGGCACTCACAATTCAAAATGCACATAAAACCTTCTCTGCAGCCCAAAAGTGTTGTCAGACTCACTGGGAAGTGAGTTGTTTGATGTGATGTTCTACTATCCCTGATAAAATCAAACGTGAAATTCTGTATTTACTGACTGCCCAGCTTCCCTGAGCTTAAACACTCAGCAGAGAAATGAGGTTTAAGTATTTGTCTCTAGTTGCATTTGTGTTCTGTATAATTGTGGAGATTAATTGACAGTCTTCTATCCCGTTGGGGACACTTCACCGGCTGCCTTTGGGCAGCAGGGATAGGTGATGGGCATTTTGAGTCCCCCCACAATTGTTTCCTATGGTAAAGAGTGTGTGTGATGTCTGTTTAACATCTGTGAAAAGCCACAAGTCTTTGAAGTTGTAGAGAACAAAGCATTCTGGGATGTCAGCAGAGAATTCAGGACACGGGGACATGGGGGAAATCTTTAACCAGACTGGAGTTTTGCTGAGAACTCCCCAGTGCTCCAAACTGAGGCTTAAACTGACACCAACACTTTATTGTGGTATGCCATTTGTTTTTCTTGGTGGAAAATACATAAAACTGAGGAGGCAAAGCACGGAGAAACAAGTATGATACTAAATATATTAATGCCTACTATAGAAGCAGCTTTCCTTCCTCGGGATTAATTTTACTGAGAAATGAATGTGAAACACTTGTGAAATGAGTCATTCAATTTGTCAGTCCTAAATTAGTTGGCTTAACTTAAGAAAGTACATTTTCTGTTTACTAATGTAACTATAGCTATGAAGAATGTGGCTAAAGAAGCCTCTGTGATGTTACTGGTGGCTAATTTGGAAAACATTTCTACATGTGACTTCCATACACATCTCTGCTGGGAGGGGAAATGAAAACCTGATTGTGCAAACCCTTCCTTGTCTTGGCACACTTGAATGGACTGAGGAATATACTCAACTTTGAGAGGAAAAATTTCCCAGCTGTGCTGAGTAACCTTAATGTGCTTCCAGTAGTCTTCCAAAGTGTTACTCACTGGGCTTATTTAGAGGTACATCACTCATTCTTGCTTCCCAGGCAGAAGTGGCCGCTTGCACAGAAATCAAACATAATTGTTCATATATAGTTTTATCTCTTCTGAGGTAATAATCAGTGTTGAAGAAGCCCTGGCAATAAATGCTGACCATTGCTGCAGAAGGCCAAGGTCTTCTTGCTCCTTGCACTTTGGAACTGGAGAACTTGATAAAGAGGAATGGATGAAAGAGGGCAATAATGCTGCTGTAGTTTTCTCTTTTTCCTGCTCTGGAAGAAAGGGCATCCAAGGTGCTTTCCTTATGGCTTTGGAGTCACAGAAGAAAGGCAGTTTGAGCTGATAATTGATTTTTCTAGCGAACAGAAGGCCAAATAGTGACTCATGGGCTAAATCCTGTTTGCAAAGCAATCTTCTGACCTGAGAAAATGACAAATGACTGGTGGCTGTGTGACTTATAAGCTCCTCAGCACAGAGAAGTAGCATTGCTGCCAGTCCAGAGTGGTTCACAGAGCTTCTACTCCTGAAATAAGAAAGGTCCAGTCTTGTTTAAGCAATGAATCCCACTTTCTAGGATGATTGACAGCTACCATGGCATGGAAATAAACTGCCCTGGCATTACTGCAGGTTTTAGTGCAGGTCACAGGTCCTGTAAGAACCTTGTCAATCATTGCACTCAACTGTGCAGTAACGAACAAAATCAAAACAAAAAATTCTATCAAAGTATTAGTATTTAAAATGATTGCTCCTAAAAATCACTTATGTGTAGAAGCAGAAGCAACAAAGCTGCTTTGAAATGGTTAAAATAAAACCAAAACCAACGTGCAGTAGCTGCAGTGATGGACAGAGCAGGAAGCTGAAGGCTAGAAGAGGCTGCAGGCATTGCAGGTGCACCCAAAGCTAAGGAGCACAACGCCGAGGGGAGGGGAATGTGCAGCAGCAGACCCAGTACCAAAAGCTGCTTCAAGTAAGTTGTCTGCATGTGCCTGATTTTACAAGCTCAAGCTTGTAAAAAGTAAGTAACAAAACCAAAATAGGCTCTGTTTGTTATGAATCGTTATTGACTACATGATTTATAGTGTAAGTAGCTTGTGCAAGTGACTGCAGGTGCAGGTGGTTTTTATATTGCCTTTCTCACTGATTGGAATAAGGTCACATTGTCTATGTGTGACATTGGTTTGGATTAATTACAAATTTTCCATACAGTACATCATCCTTGAAATGCAGCGTGGTAAGACTTTTGGAGGTGGAATGATTAACACCAAAGGATAGCAAAGTTAAAGGCAGCTTTTTCATTTCCATCAACAAAATCACACCCTTCCTTGTTCTTCTGCTTGGCTAGTGCATGTGGGTGGCCTGGAGTTTGAGAAAACAATTTCGGAATTGAAAAAATGTCAAGTATTGATTCTAAACCTGGGTGTTGCTGCTGTGTATTGCTGTGGTTGTTGGGCCGGTGAGAGTGGTATTGTGGAATGTAACATGAAATGAGAGGGGCCAGGGAACTGGTGCACCAGGTTGTCCATTCCTTCACACATCTGAGTAGCTCCTCTTTTCTTCAGGCCATCTCATCTCCCTACTACAGCAGTATTTCAGGAGCTTCAGAAGCTGTGTCCTTTTAATTTTTTTTTTCTAGCAAGAAAAAAGGAACAGGTCCTTATTTTTGTTCCTGACAACAGCAACAAAAAAATTGGAAGTTTTGAGATGACTGGAAAAATAAAACAGTGCACTATCATAAAGCACTTTTTTGCAATGCTTCTCTCAAGTATTGTAGAATCACAATATTTCATTATGTCATTTCCAAAATAAAACTGTTACTTCTTCAGGTTGGGTTCAGTGTTTGTTGTATAACAATTGTTTAGCATCAATGCACCAAAAAATCCATGTAAGCCGTTCAAGGTATCAGAACTTCTAGAAAGGAAAACTATTACTAATTGTGGACTTTTCCCAACCTACATAAATTCTATTTTTGAATATATTCAACATAATTGCTCATTATGTAAGTATGTTAAAATGTACAACACCCTTACCATGTCTTCCTTCATTGAGTGTCATGCTGTGAATTACAAATCTGTTAATGTAGAAGTGTAACTTGCACATTCCAAATGCAAAGATCTATTTTCTGTTCCAAGTCTGTTATGAGACCATCTGTGATTGCCAGTTTGTAAGAAGTGGATAGGAGCAATACGAGCTTGCATGCAGGTTGTACATAAACTCTGCACTCTTTCTAACTACTGTAGCATGCAGTTTGTCAGCTTTAGAGAACATCGACCAACTTTTTGTCTTAAGTTATGAAAATTTATGCAGTATTTATGTTCCAAAGCTTTTTCATAATTGCTTTCTGACTAAGAAACCATTAAGAGCCCAAATTATAAAAATCATAATTAACTGGGTATGTGGTATTGCTGTCTAGCAGTGATCTCTTTATGCAAGAGCTGTGGTCTGCTTTACAAATGAGGATTTAGTCATCATCTATACCAGGTTAATACAGGGGAGAGGCTCCATCACTGCAGGTTAATCAGGTGTGATGGGGGCTTTTTGGCACTGGGACTGTCTCAGCAGGCAGTGCAGTGCTGTGCTACTGTGTGGACTCAGCCAGCACAAACCCAGCTGTGAAGCAGAGGAGTCCTGGGGTGATGGAGAGCTCTGTGTTCAGTCCCCTTTTCTGGGTGTGCAAGAGGTTTGTTGGCTGTACTGGGACTGCTGCTTTGTGTAACCTACTTGTGGTGGAAGTGTTGTCAGCCAGGCACTGACATCAAACTGCTGAGCCATCAGAACTTGCAGAGAAACTCTGGCATTTCTCCTCCTTTGCAGGACAGAATTATTCTTTTCAGTGTGGCGATTGTGCAATGGTTCTCTGAGCCAATCCACGGGTACAAATGTGTTGCTTCTGTCAGCTGGTACTTATTTTATGGGGTTTTTTTCTCCCCTTTCACCAAATGACAAAGCTGCAATGATGCTATGGATTGGCTTGGACTTATGAAAGTCACAGTACGTGGCATGTTTTAAAGCAAAGGGTGTAGGCTGGCTCACTGCTGTTGCCTACAGTCCAGCATGTGTGTTTCAAGGGAAGACCAAGGAATTAACATCTCCAGTGCAGCTACATGGAAATATTTGAGTTAAAGTATGTTTTTGCAGAAGGATAAAGTCAGGTGATTACAGAACACTTGCCTGACCTGCCAGCTGGTAGAAGCACTGTGTTTCTCTCCAGCATCTCCATTCAGCTGCAAGAGGTCTCTTGTTGCCTATCAGAGTTCTAATTTTGCTGGGGGAAAAAATGAAAAATGTGCGTCAATGGTGCCATAGTCTAAACTATTATGAACTGCAGGGTTTTTTTAGCATTTCATAGTCAGTGTGGGTTACCACAGATAATAATAGTATCCTCTGCACTGTGCAAGATTGTTCTCAAATTTTAATGGCTGTTTTGATCTTATTGGGAGTTAGCAAAGAAGCTCAGTGTGGGCTAAGTGAGGTAAAGATGAATTTAGGATGCATTTTTTTGGAACATTTATTCAAACTTCCGCTCAACTTTTTTAAGGATTAAGAAATCTGACCTACCACCCCCTAACTCATCTGTCCGTCCAGCAGTAGCTCTTCTCATCTGTGGGAGCAGTATTTTCTCTGCCCACACCTCAGAAATCCACAAATGTTTGAAACATTGATACATTTCCCTTGATGTATTTCTTTCTTTCTTTCTTTTTTTTTTAAATAATCAAATTAACTCCTGAGCTCTTCATTATATCCTGACAGTGGACCCATCTTCAGAAGCAACTATAAATTATGCATCTATTTTAACCTTGTTTCCCGAGGCAATTAAATTTTTTTGGAGACATTGTCAGTCTGTCCCTCTGTGTTCACCCAACAACTTTTTAACCTGTTGTCAGATTACTGTAAAACCTGACAGAGAGATGGATATTCAACTTACAAAATCTGGAGTAATTCCATGAAAGCAGATGGCTAATTAAAGGAAAGCAACCCAATTAGTGTCCGTAAGGAAAATGTTTCGTCGTGTGCTTAGCACTTGAGTTCATGGAATTTACATGAAATACTCCAAATATAACAAAGCTTTTATTAGTGCCAGCACTGTGTTACACATTATGGAGTCACAAACCTACCAGAACTGTTAGTTCTGCAACTCATATTTTCCTGTTGCCATTAACTATTTTGAGGAAAACAACCAAAACTAGTTTGGAAATTGATTTAAAATTTGTATTTCTAGACCAACTACTTCTTTTACACCATTATTTTTGTATTATTATAGTAAAATACGAGGCACAGTGTGCCCTGGCAGCCAGGAGGGCCAACTGTGTCCAAGCCTATTTGTGATATGGATTACAGCTTGATTATTTGAAAAAAAAAAATCAGAATTAGTCATTATAATTCCTTACCTTTTGTTATATCTCATTATTTTTCTTTTTTTTCCCCTCTCTCCTTATGAAAGAAATAATCTTGTGTTTTTATTCCACACTGCCCCAAAACAGCATCATCCAGCACCTGTGCTTTTCCAGAATGCTTCAGTGAAAGTTGTGCAGCGAGGCCACTGCAGTTTAAAGGCCTTTGAAAATGTCTGTAAAATTACAAGGATCGCTTCTGGTACAGCAGCAAAGATCCATTTTGTCTGGCAAACACTGGGTAGCAGAAAGGGAGGAAGGCTTGTACTTGTAGTGTGTGGTTCCAGTGCTGCTGTTTGAACCGAGTCTCATTATATTGCTGTGACTGCTCCTGTCTCCACTGAGCTGCCTTCAGCTGGATCCCAGCTAAGGAGATGTCAAAGTTAAATTAGTTCCTGTAATTAGGATGCCCAACCTGGCTGGTGGAACAGCAGCTAATGCCTGAGGATTGTAAAAGCATGTACCAGTTCAAGAAACAAGTTTCTTGATAAAACTGCAAATTGTTCCTGTGTCAGGGAGTGGAGCAGAGCCCGGGGGGCATCAGTGCTCTTCTGGGCACAGTGTGCACAGCTCCCTGTTGGGCTGTTCTGACCAACAAACTACTCAGAAAAGGGTGAGCTTTGAAGATGCTCTGTGGAGCTGGGATTGCAGTTTTGCTGATCTGATTGGTGTTTCCTTGACAATAGGTATAAAATTATATCGGAAGCCATGGTTTACTCCAGTTTTGGAATGTATCATGGTATAAGATCAAGATGATGGTCTTTATTGCCACTGAAACAAAAAGAAGTCTTTTGCTTAGTGATTAATCTCTCCAAAGAGGTTCCCAGAAACATTCACGTGCATGCTATTATTTTACTGGCATGGTTCTTGTTGGGTAGAGGCAGTCTTTGCTGTGCTGTAGAGGGCTACATCTTAATATTGCCTTTTCTTTTGGGAAGGCAAATTCTAGGTATTATCAGACTGTATCTCCTGGAATTCACCTGATAGAGTGTTTCTTTCTAGAACAACTGTAGACAAAGAAGCCTTGAAGCCTGGGAGATTATATTTTCCTGAGTTTACCAACATTCACCGTTTTAAATCTTACTGGTCTGGTGATCCTTGCAGTGCCCTGTATCTCTATTTGTTTTTAAGCTTCTCATCTAAGTGATATCTTGTGATAAGGAGTTTCACTATTTAATTGCACTGTGTAAAGCTGGATTTTTGTTCATCAAGTTAATAATTCACTTTGAGTGAATGTCACATTTCTCTTGAGCCCTGGGACCTGAGGAACAGAAGATAGAAGTCCAAAAATACTTTAAATTGGATAAGGTGATCTAGAAGTCAGGAGGGCAAACCTCCACAGGTGCATGAATTTGTCACCTTCTGAAGTACTATTTAGGAAAATTTACTTTATTTGAAATTATGCAGACAATGCTTTAGCCAGCATCAGAATTCTTCTAATTATTTTGACTGATGATAATACAGTGGTGCCTCTGGGATGGAATATGAAAGCATCTTCCAGCATCCAGTACCTGTTCCTCACTTCAGTAGCATCAATTGATCTTGACTCTTCTGGCATCAGTGGAATTGCAGCTCCTGTGTAAAATCAGAGAGTGGGAAGTTGAAACGCTTTGTTTCTGCTTTGGTTTCTTTTTAATTTTCTTTTGCCATCCTGATTACTGAATGAACCAGGGTCAGTTCTCTGCTGTTTTCATGTCCCTGTGCCAAAGGCAAAAGGAAAAAAAAGTATGAAAATGGAAGCTGTGCTCTTTCAATTTATAATCCCTTAATTTACACTCTTTGCACGGTTTTGAAGACAAAAGGCTTCAGTGCATGAAAGTATCTTGTTCTAGGTTACTCTCCTTTTTGGGGGTTTTATTAAACAATTATGTTAATCATAGGTCTCCTGACTTCTGGTTCTTTCTCTTTTGCACCTAGCTGACAATAGTGAAGGAACAAAAAATAAGTACAGAGATAAATTTTTTACTCTCTTCATCTCTGTTTAACCTGCCATAAACGTGTGGAGGTTTTTATGACAAGTAATTATGTTTTTTTTTGTTTGGTGCTTTTTGTTTGGATTTTTCATGTCAAATAGCTATTAGCACCCTTGAGTTTGATTCTTTTCTAGATTTTATACTGCCTGTGAGGAGTTTTCATTCCCTTTTCTTCTGACAGGGTAGCACAGAAGAACGGGTTAAACTTAATCTGAGTTATTTTTGTAGTTTGAAGTGAACACACTCTCATGGAGTAATAGCAAACTGTTATGATGCTGAGATTTCTCCTGTCAGGGTGGTTATTTTAACACAAGCCATGATGGCAACAAGGACATCAAGCAAAGAGAATTTCCCATGAAGTTACCATAGCTGTATATTTTGCTCCTAACCTGCCTGCATAAAGTGCTTGTTTTTTTTGGTGACATCTGCAGCATGAGCCTCATCAGCTCTGAAAGTTCCTCCCTTCAGAAAGCTTGGCAGAACATTTCTTCCCACCTAATTAACAATTCTGTTGCCTCAAACTATGCATTTTGGTTCTAAAATTATGTAAATCAAGAGCACTCATATCCAGAAACCAATTTATCGTCATTGCTGTGCTCTGTGGCTGCCTGAAGGTGCAGAGAGCTGACATCTGCCTGGGCACAAGAGTTCACACAGCTTTAGAAATGCAGTTCTAAGCTGTCACAGTCTGCAGTTGTTGGGGGGACCCTAAAAGTAGCTTTACTGCAGAATCCCCCAAACTCTAATGTGGTTAGGAGCTGTACAGAATAACAGAGAAAAAGAATTTTTTTACGGGGTCTGTGATGGATTCTCTCTTGTATGTAGTTTTCTGAAATAGTCTGATGCTTGAGGGAGTTTGCTCCACCACATTATACTCCTCTTTTGTTGCAGAAGCAGAGGCCAGGAGCTGATGGTGGTGCCACATTTTGGATGTGTACCCTGTGAGGGGATGTGCGGGGCAGCACCGGGGGCGGGATGGGAGGGATTACTTAGCAGGGGTTGGTTGCTCCCATTTGCTGCCATCAGGATGGGCTCAGCTCAGTGCCACCGCAAATTCTGCCGTGCCAACCCACCTGGCTGTGCCGAGCACCGGGGCTTTGGGTGTCAGTGAGGGCTGGAGGGGACTTGGCACAGCTCCCGAGCCATGTGAAACCCCCGATGTGTTGCACCCAAGGCGCCGTGGTGAAGGACGAGTGCTAAAGTTCCTAATTCAAGCGCATAAAATTTGGTCAATACCTCCCCCTTGTGCATGTGTTGTGTGGTCTCCTGCTGTGGCAGTGCCTTCCTCCTTGCTCGAGGATGAGGAGCTTCATCTGGGGCTGGACTGGGGTTTTGCAGCACCCGTGGCTGCTGATCCTGACTTGCTGGGAAGGCATCGGTGATTGTGGAATTACAGGGGAAAAGGGAGGATCTTGAATACTTTTAATCTGAGCTGCAATTCCACCCAATACCCCGTGCCTGTGCTATTTAACTACACGTTTTCAGTGTACGTGCACGTGTCATAATGCAGTGAAACGTCCTAAATAAACCAGAAAAGTATTTTGTGGTGTTTCTGCCACAGTCCTCATAAAAGGTGTTTCTCACGGTCTTATCAGGTCTGTACACAGATTTTTATTCCTTTCCCTTACTTGGCTTGCCACCATCACTGATTCCTGATGACCAGTGATTCAATGAAATGCTGAATCTCTATATCAATTCAAACATCCCGTTGTCAATAATAAACTGGCTGCATTCATGTCCAGAACACATGTAGCCATGTAGAAATGTTCATTGTCATTCTGACTAGCATAAAATAAGCTTATGAAAGTTTAATGCAGACCTATTGCTCAGAGGAAAATCCCCCTGCTTGCATCAGGATGCTGAAATGACACAGCTGTTAGTTTATCCAGTCACCAGCTTTCTCCTTTGCCTGATAGAATTGTTGAAATCATGCCTCTGCTCTTTATTCCCTATTTCTGCTCGTAAATCTTCTGTGACAGGAAAAAACCTAAATGTATTGTGTTGGTGTAGGGAATTAGAGTATTATTTTCTTTTTGTTGTTGTTGTCTAGCTAGAGAAATGTATTTCCTGTCACAGCTGTTTCCAAGGAAAAACACATTTCCATTATTTGCTTATAATTTCTATTACTATGATGTGAAATGTTTGCACTTCCAAATGTGTGAAGAACAGTTGGAGATATTTGGTTCTCAGGGCTGAAATTTTGACATACCTGTTCCATAAAATCTGAAACACAGACATGTTAAAAGAAAAATGTATTCTGAAATGTAGATGTACATTTTGCGGCAAGGCTTTAAGTCAGACAATATGCACTCAAATGTTAAAGAGACTTCATTTAAAAAACATATTTGATATACCTCTGAAACACTTTCCTTTTATCTGAAACTGTCACCACATTCAAAATGAATGCAATTTAAATTCCTGAGTACTTAATGTCATTATATAAGTAGAAAGTTCCAAACATGATTGTGTTTATATTGACTCTGTTTTTCTGAGGATTGGATTCACTGCATTAAAACTTTACAGAAGAAATCAGATTTTTTTTCCCACTTACAGAGTCTTTTTTAATGACTTTTTTTGCAATGTGACATTAAGAAAAGATGTACTTCCCTAGCTGCTTTGTAAAAACTGGTTTGTTTTCTCACTCTGATCTTTCCACAAAGATCATTTGGGAAGGGCAAGAGTTAAACTGAAGTACTGGATTTTCAAAAATATGGGACAGACTGAAATACATCCCTTTGAGCTGTTCCTATGCCTTGTGTGTACCAAACCCCTTATTTCATGGAGTGCATAAATCCAGAAAAACACATTTCTGATCCCATACCAGAACACATGCGTGCTCTGCTGTCATTTCTAGAGATGTATCTCATAATTTAAACATGAATTTTAGCTTTATATCTAGCCCATTAAGGGGAAAAGTAGCATTTCATGTAGCTATTAGCTTCTCTAATGCATGGTGACACTGTGCAATTTGCATGGCAAGATGATCAGGGGTATTTTGCAATAGATTTATCTATTCCTATCCCCTCCACTGAACTTTTTTTTTTTTAATTCTGTGGGGCATTTAGTCTGTTCAGAGCTAAAGAATTGCATAATTTAGGAAAAAGGAGCCTTGATGGGAAACTGCATTTCTGAGGCATATATCAGATAAGATGTTGCTGTCAGATCTTGTCATTAGATAGGAGGAATATCAGCACAAAAATAAGTCTTTGTACCCCTTGACATCTATGTTAAGAAGTATTTATGCAAGAATTAAGTTTCTGCTGCAGTGAATGGAGCTGATGTTTGTTATCCATTTATTCAAAAGTGGACTTCTGGTGATGCTCACATCTTTGAGGAGGACAGGTGAGACTCACCAGCAGCTGTTCTGTCTTTAGCATTGGACTATCGATATCCTGGGGAAAAAATGTAAATGGCATGTAAATCATTCTGGGTGGAGTTCAGTCCAGTTGCAGTAGGAAGCCTGATTACTTTGTTTTGACCTTTGATAGTCTCAAATGTGGATATATTTCCAATAAAATAAAAGGATGCCCATACAGGCTTTGGGCTGCTTAACATGTATTTCCTACTTCAACAGAACTGAAGCATTACAAGGACTCTACCCTATTTTTCAAATAAATAGAATTGTCCTTTTTTTTTTTTTTTTTTTTTTTTTGTCCTCTAGGCTGAAAACTCATTCATAATAACCAGCAGCACCAAGATTTCTTAACTCACCTTGACTGAGAACAAGAGACTCCAGAGTCATAAGAAGGTCTGTAGAAATGGTGCAGATTTACCAGAAAATTCTTTTTCTAAGCATTACAAAATTGGATTACAGTTCCCTTTGGAGGAAATCTTTCAAATATATAAAATAATACCTCAAAGCTTCATGATGTAATTTGGTATCAAAATAGCAGAAATGAGTGAATGTCACTCTTCTTGGGAATTACTCTTCTAGAACTCAGTAACTCACAGCTAGAAATACAGACTTTACAGTTTCTTTTTAATCTCAGCCTACTGGCACCTTTAGCTTAGATGCTGCAAAATGTATCTTTCTGCAACTAGTTCAGTGAATTTCTTAAACTGTTATCCCAAATTCTAGATGTTATCTCTATCTTATTTTATTCTCAGGTCTATAGCTTTATTTAGAATCACATTGTATTCTGTGAATTTTAACATGTTGTGTCTTCTGTCACTCATTTTGCCACTTCCAGTGTTCTGGTTCCAATATATCTGGTTTCCACTGCTAAAATTATGTGTCTTCAGTTGATTTGCATTCAACACTTGCCCACTTCTTAACTTTAATAATATCCCTGGCAGTGTTAGGTTTGCAGTTGGACTCTCTGGCCTTAAGGTTTTTTCCAACCAAAATGATTCTATGATTAATTCTTCATTGTGAGTAAAAGCTTGTTGCTACTATAGAAAAATGTATTCTACAGTGTTGAAATAATTTAATTGCAGGCAAATTCTCTCATTGTTTGACCTTTTGAGTTTGCAGCTACTGTGCTGATTTAATGTTCATTGTGTAGTGCAGGACAATAAATTATCACGTCTTCTTCCCTGGTAAAGATATGTTATTTACCAAAGTCTACTGAAATTTATGAGACCAAAATGGCATAAGGAATTCAGTAGCTACATTTTCAAGGTTTTAAAATGAATTTTCATAATTAACTTCTCACCACATGCTTGAAGGACAGGAATGAAGTAATCTTGTTGTAACTGCTAGCATGTGAATTTTACAAATATTTCTGCCTTTCTGTGGACTCTCTTTGGAATAGATTCTCTTTTTGGTTGCTCTGATAGCTTCCAGTGCTGCAATCATGGATGTAATATTTGAAGTTCACAGGGGTGTCTGTACCACAGCTGAGCTCTGATAGCCAACTCCTATAAGCACGCTTGCAAAAGGCACCAAAATCTTCAGGTCAGACCTATGGAAATTAGTAAATGTTTCAGGTGAGCAACAGCTTGTCCTTGTGGAAAGCAGCTGGTGTGGAGACCAGAAGCAGCTTGTCTGATTTGTTGTACTTAGCCCTGGTGCCATGGAGATTAAGAAAGGAACCATTTCTAAGCCATGAGGCATCAAAGCTTTCTCCTGTGTTTTAGCAGACTGTCCCAGCCTGACATTGCTGGCAGCAGGGACAGGCTGCTTTACATTCACTGGGTAGGTGCTAGCAGAGATTCACTCTTTCCGACTTAACATATGTTTTGGGGGATTCAGAGGCAGCCACCTGCATCTTCAGTATTGAGATGGGAGTAATAGTGTGGTAATACCTGCCTTCTGCCTGAGTGTTATTAATATTTAGCTTCCTTATGTGTGGGGGTTTAATTTCCTGAGAAATATCCTAGTACAGAGTGACTGGCTCTGACTGCAGGAGGATGCTGCCACGCCTCTCCCCAAAGCCCAATCCTTGGCTAAAAACCTTTTCTAACACGGTCCAGTGTCTCTCTGAACAGCAATCCATGTTGGCAGATGCAAGGGATGTTTCAACCAAGGGCACTTGATGGGACTTTTCTCTTTCCTTGTCTGTTTTCACGGACAGATACTCCAATTCTTGTACTCCCAGCCCATCCCCAGGGGCCTGGCCTGTCACAGGGCATGCTGAGGTGGCTCTCTGAGAGCTGACTTCCACCGAGTGTGGGAGCATGCAGCCTCCAGCCCTGTGTCAGTAGAGGGTCTGCTCCTGCCCCAGCCTTCCTGATAATCAGCCCAAGCTGCTGAGCTTGGCCTTACTGAATGCTCCAGCATCTTCATTGCTGAGGAGAAAAAGTTAGCATCAGTGCACACTAATGGTGCTATTAGCCCAGGCAGGTCTAGCCAGCATGGTCATTAAACAGCTCTGAGGCTTTCTAGGGGTCATGAGAATTTGTTCCTGATTAATAGTGGAAGTTAAAACTTAAGGGGAGCTCCCCTAGAGAACAAAGTTGCTTTTCCTGAAGTACATGAAGGTCATTTGGTCCCTGAGATCTGACCCAGGTTTTCACACAATGGTAGGCTTGCAAATCTTGCGGGTGTTTAGGGACAGACAGAGTATTTTTCATCAGAACAGTACATCCGCTTTTAGTGAAATTACTTTCATTTATGTATGTGCATAAGTGTCTGCAGGAACTGAAGGTCTTGGGGACTGCATGTACTGCAGAATGCTTGCATCAGCATCTAGCATGTAGTGTCCATATAAAACTTGTGCTATAAAAACTGCCAAAAAAGATCTATAGTGTTTGCTTTGGGTGGGTTCCAGTTTCTGCTCTACCCAGAGAACAAGAGTGCAAGAGAGGGAGGGGATTGCATAGCAAATTAGTCCTTGAAATGCAGCGATTTGTAGGTCACTTTACCACCAGGCCATTGTAATAAAAAAACTTAGTCCTTTTAAAATATTTGTACCAAAGGATCCTGATGCAATGATGATTTTTTGCCTTTTCTTTTTACCCCTTTTATACCTTTTTTACAACTTCTGTATTCCTAGTGCTTTTTGCCTACATTCTTGGACTTGTTTGTCAAGCTGAGAGACTCAACATTTTAGAAGCTTCGTAGCTGGGGATCAGTGTGCCCCAGAGCCCAAGGTCCTCTCCAGAACACATTCTGTAAACCAAGATAGAACCATCCAGGGGAAGGTTCTTTGGGGAGGGGGGCTCACTCGAGCCTCTCATTGGGGAATCTTTGATAGATCTGCTAATTAGTAAGACCTGTAATGTTGTACTCAATCTGTTGTGAGTGTGCACTGTGGTGTGCATTGAGGTGCATTCGACCTGGACGTGGTGCACCTAAGGATCCTTAAAATAAATACAAAAATAAAATCCTTTTTCCCTTCTAACCATGTTTGGCTCTTGATTTTAAGATCAGGAAAAGGCATCAATCCAAGCTATGAGATGCATGTGATATGCAGTACATGTCACAAAACTGTGTTTAAGGTACTTGGCTTTTTCCATTAAAGCATTCTTCACAGAGTATTTTGTTTTAATAACCATCCAAGTCATGATAAGTAAGTAAACTTCATCTGCTTTCTCTGATATTTCATTGTGGCACTACATAAGTGTTTGATGATTATTTCTGGCTATGGAAAGACAGATATTTAATATGTCTTGGAGAAGTTTAAAAAAAATCAGCTGAGAAGGAAATTAAAAATTTGTTAAGAGACTCTTTTGGGTTTTAGATACATACCTACTGGGTATGATATTTCTTTTAACTTATAAACCAGAGTAAATATTGCAACTGGTTAATATTCTTACACTTCTATTGAAACCAGGGAACTACCAGCTGTGCTTGGGGACAGCAGTGAAAATCATTTTGAGTGGCACAGAAATTTTTTGTTCCATGTGCAAATAACCCTGTACTACTTTTTGAAAAGTCTGTAGGCAGCAAAGGCCCACATCCAGGAAAACCAGAGGCAGAAACTGTCTAAGGGGACCTGGCAGTGCTCAGGGTTATACCACTGCATGGGAATCCACCCTCTAATTTTTCAGCCTACTGCTGTGCTGGTTTGCTTTTATAACGTGCCATAAAAAGCTCTTGGCATGATGACTGCTCTCTTTTGTGCCCATGACCTGTGAGTCCTGGTTTTGTCTTTTCCCAGACTTCCACATATTGGATTTTGTATGCATGGGGTTCTAAGTCATCTATGACTCTGGGATGCTCAGAATTCAGATTGGCCACAGCCCACAAATATGCTCAGATATCTCCTGCCTGTGCTGAAAGCTAATCCATGGCTCTTTGCTTGCATCAGAAAGACTAAGGCAAATACAGATATTTGGGAGTGCTGCAGAACAGACAGAACTTCCCTGCCTGTGTCAGAAGTGAAAGGATGCGATTTCACCACTTGCTGGTCTCAAAGGGAGGAGCATCCTAGTTTTCCTTCAGACAGGGAGTTTTCAAAATTTCAGGGGCTGCAGGTTATTTGAAAATCTGCATGAGTATCCCAGATAGTTGCAGCTTTTTGCCAGCACATGAAACTTCATAGAGCCAGGGTGGCTGCTGCTGCCAGTGGGTTTTTTTTGCCAGCAAGGGCACCCAAGGAAGCTGAATTTGGGAATCAGGTCTGCAGAGATGTCTCCTCTGGTCCATGTCATAGCATGCTATGTCTTTGACATTGTCTTTTGACAATGGAAGTAAATTCTGACCTTATCTGTAAGTATTGCTCCTGCTGAGTGATTGAGATTGATATTAAGAGCCTGACATTTTTTCACGGTTAATTAGTTTAAAATGAGAATAGCTCTTGTATTCACTGCTGACTATCAGAGGCAATAATTACAAGAGTATTTTGTATGAACAATCCATATCCTGTTACCTTGGGCTGCTGCTGCTACCCAGCTAAATGTTTCAGAAAAGATGATTTGCTTTTCATGATGATCAGTAAAAATAGATTAATGGGAGAGTTCTTTTCAAAGGGTAAAAGGAGGATAGGCTCCTCCATGCAGCACTTGTCATATAAGAGCACGTGTTAAGTGAAGAATGGTGCACACAGACTGGGGCTTGCTGCCTTTTTGGCTTTGAGATAGGAAGGCTTCCTTTCCAGGAGTGTCTCAGCAATTCCTGGGTGAGTCCCATGTGTGTAACAGATAAAGCCCTTTTGCTCTTAATAAGGTGAATGTTAGGCAAGGGCTGCCAAATTTCAGGGTAGATATTAACTGGGCAAAACAACAGATGTCAGGCCCTTTACCTGCAAGAGAAAAGGAAATATAGCACAAAATCTAAAATAGAAGGATGCAATTTTCTGCCCAGTCATGCGTGCTTCCTACTACCTAATTACTGGGATATTAAGGCATGCAAATTGAGTGAGCTTCATTATGTGCAGTGATATACTTGTGAAGGAATGCATACCTTGGGAAGTTGCAATTAGGATCTCTATAGCAGTGTATTTTGACCAGTGGCTAATAAGTGTCCTGGTATTGGCATTAAATTAATGTAGATTAGCTAATAATAATAATAATAATAATATATTTTCCATTCCCTGAAGTGCTTCTTGCTTGGTTCCTGTGAGTGGTGGGTCTATATATAACACTGTTAAAGGGCACTCTAAAATGAGGTGTTCTAGAAGAGCATTTTTTGGTGCCAAGGGCTCCTGGTCATGGAAGTAAGTTCTGATAGAAATGTCATTTTACACTGAAATAAGTCTCTTACGTAAACAGCACCAGAGAGGGTCAGAAGTTTTAGTCGTCTATATAACTGTAACAGAACTTTAATCTGTTTTTTAGAATTGCTTTTTTCCTCCTAAATGTGGTCAAAAGGCAAAGGAAATGGATGAGGTTTTTTTTTATTGTTGAGTCAGTTTCATCCCTATTCCAGAATTCATGGAAGAAATGCTCCTTAAACTGCATTGTATCCTTAAAAAACCCCTGCATTTTGATTTAATCTAGCTTTGGGGAGTCTCTGAAAAAAGGGAGGATCTATTATATATTTGCATGAAATAAAATGAGTTAGCTTGGAACCATTGACCTTTGAGAAAGGAAGAGAACTAAATACTTGCTTGTGGTCGTCTTCCATATAATGAGAGATGTGGGAAAAAGCCAGTGAACTGTAGTTATCAGAGGTGCTTTTCTAAGCACATGCTGCCTCTCTGAAAAAGGTGTCAATTTAATTAGAGTAACTTTGAAAGGAGTCCAGGAGACATGAAATTGTTTTGCTCCAATTGTGAATTACATCCACTGCTTTCTCAACTTCCCAGCTGCAGGCCAAGCTGGGATACAAGTTTGATGTAGTTCTGTTCACTTCACAGTGATCCCATGGCTGGATTTGACCCATGTTTCAGTTTAAAAAAAACCAAAAATTGTTTTGACTCCATCATTGTCAACTGGTAGATGATGAATGAGTCTTTGAAATGTTAATAACCTAATAAATAAATACAGAAAAAGTCAAGGTTTTGGTTTTGCTTGTGTTTTTTTTTGTTTGTTTTCTTAAGCATAGTCTTAAGAGAACTCTCAATTTATTAATATCAAGAGTTGGCAAACAGAAAATTTGTCAGAGGTATTTTTTTGGAAGACATCTAAGAACATTTAATTTGAGATACACTAAAATATACCTGTTCACAGCAGAGTATCATTAAGAATGAAGGTTTATTGTACTCTTCATTTTCCAGAATTACATGTGCATTTTATGAAAAAAAAGTGATGTACCTGCTTTGGGAGGTAGGAATGGCTTAGAATTTGAACAGAACCTTGAAAAATGTGTTCTGAAAACCTGTCCTCTGGTGCCCTTCCCACCTGCCAATCTTAGCTGTAGAGAGAAGAGAATCCTTTAAAAATATTTTATTTCTCAGACTGTGAAACTTCCTGTGTGTATAATAAAAAAATTCCTTAGGAGCTGAACTGCACTTTACAGATTGTGTCTCTGCTGATGAAGCTGGGATTTTTTTTTAAAGCATGACAGCAGTTCATTGCATAAAGTAGCAATTTCTCCTTGTAGCCTTTTCACTGAGGTGTTTGGTACCACTTCTGAAAACACTGAATTAAAGAACACTGACTGGTGGAGAGAGTCAAGTCCTTTTTCTGCAGCTTCAGTTCCTTTTACACTGGGAACAGCCCAAGAATCCCACTAAACTTTCAGTCTTGGTCATTTAAATTTAGGTTTTCACTTCTAGCTCTAGAGAAATTCTTAGGTAGGGCTGTATTCACACAGCAAATACATTCAATTGGATGTGACATCGCTGCTGATTCTGCTGTCCTGGAGAGGAGCCTCAGTGTGCCTAACTTACTTGAGTTGGAGTAAAAGGTTAACATAAATTGCTCTTCTCCTTATTGAATCCAAAGTAATTATATGGCAAATCCTCTGGCCAGTGACACATCCTCTTTAAAGGCAGCTGGATGTGTGTCCTGAACACCAGCCTGCTTTCCTGGGACCTGGCTGGTTCCCAAAAATGAGATCCCCCTGAATTTCTTACTCCCTTTCATAAGGAAAACCAGAGATGACTGTAGGGAATGGGGTTTTAAGAAATGGTTTTTTTTCTCTTACAGTATCATCTACAGCTGTATCAATAAAACCTCATAATGTACAAATCACATGAGCTTCAGTGGAATCTGTTTATCACTTTTGGCTGTTCTGCATCCCCTCAGCTAGCACCCTTCATAATGAGCTGCTTAGATTTCCATGGTGATTTGCATTCTGACTATCTATAAGTAGCGAGGTCAAATCTCTCTCTTAGCTTTATCTTTGAGCTGGCTATATTATTGCTGCCTGACTGTAAATGCAAAACCACACAGGTGTGTCTCTGGAGGGCCAATTCAGAATTGAAGGACAGCTGTAGGGCAATGTACATCTTTTGTAATCACTACTGGACATGGAAGGTTTTCAAATGTGTTCTTTTCAATGCAATTTAGAAATCAATAGAATGGAAAAGCTAATTTCTTAGTTGGTGTCTGAAGAGGTAAGAATTTGTGGACCATCTGACATAAGGGACTGAGAGGTGGAGATGGAAAGTTGTACTGCATCTGCCTCATAGTTCATTTTCAGGCATGGAGAGCCAACTCACTGTGTGTAGGAGCCCAGAGTGCCGAGAATATTTCTCTGCCTGTTTTTAAAGGTTCTTACCCCCCCTGAACAACACTGTTTTACCTTCAAACCTTGGAAAAAATTACCAACAGTCAGACAAGAACTAGAAAATACAGTGGTGTGAATTAGGTGACAGACTACTATGTAAGATTGTCACAGGGTGAAAAATTCAGAGGTTTTGGGCTTCTTTTTGTAGTAAATAGATAAGGGTAAAAAATATCAAAATGGAGGATTGTTGTTGTTCTCTAAACCTTCTTCTCCTTCTTCTAATACTCCATGTTCTGCAGTAGAAGTAGTTTGGAATGATTGGATAGAAAATTCTGCAGTTCCTAGTTGTGTTTCTGAATAATTGGTAGGAAAGTGAAAATAATGTACATTTTTAGTAGCTATTGGTTAAAATATCTTTAAAAGGCTGCGTAAATCTTGATAGAGAGCCTTTACTCCTGCTCTTCTGTGCTCTGTGCTGTACCTGGGTCACGCTAGTGGCTCTGTTCCTCTGATAAGACTTAATAAACAACTATCTAGAAGCATTGAAACTCAAGGAAAAGTCTCAGTTTATCCTTGAAAGTCCTTGCAAGGACTTTCAGAAAGTTCTCTCCCATCAGGTGGGACTTGATTTATGGCATGGTTCAGTGTCAACTGTGTGTCCACTTCGAGCAATGCATAGGAAGCCCCTTGGTGAGGGACTGATTGCTCTCTGAGAAACCCCTTAGTGACACACAGGGAGCACAGAACACCTGGAGCATCACCTCAGGGCTAAGATCAACCCTTTATTTTTGCAAGTCGGATGTTGGGAAGTCTCAAGAAGCATCACTATGTTTAGATTGGCAAATTCATCTCATTACTTCCCTTCATGCTGACCTGCTGAGTAAATGTTACTGAGGGGAACAAGATGAGTTCCTTTATTGCAGACAAACATGGAATGAGATCATACAGCAGCTACTTGGGTGTTGATCAGCCCCAGAGAGAGCAAGTGGGTCTGACACCTGCTGAGCTCATGCTTGGCCAGTGGGTCCATACCTAAAGGGGGAGATGCTTACTTGTGTGGAGTTAAAACTTCCAAAATTGGAACTGCAGAGGGTTCATTTGTAGTTACTTTCAAGCTGATGCTTGCAGGGAAGTTTGAAAGCGTGATGTGACTTACTGTGCATGGCAAACAGCATTGCTTTGTGGGTACAATATGCTTTCTGGGAATCCAAGCAACTCGGGGGTCTTTGGGAGATGAGATTTGGAATGGCTTTAGTGCAGAATTATTCTAATCGCTTAATGTTTCTAAAACTAACTAATTATTAATCACTAGTAAGCAGTTTTTCCACCTGCACTGAAAGACCCCTGGTTTATAGAAAGACTTAAAGCACTCTTTCTGTTTTTTGCATGCCTCTAGGTATGGGAGGGTTTGGTGGTTCTGAGGAAGGCTGGCAGTGTTTCTGGTTGAGGATGCTGTAGTTCCCTTGCTCTCTGTTGCTTTGACCTTCTCACTGCCTCTCCCTGAAGCATTGCTCTCAGATCTTCCAGTGCCACTTCTCACTTGGTGGACTCTTCAGCAGCATTTTCCATCCTGTGCTTTCAGCTGGAGACCTGTGGTGTTCCTTGCACCCGTCTCTGGGAGGGTGGCTGTGCTCCCCCCGTAGAGGCAGGGATGCAGTTAGATGGGGAAAAGCCTCTCCTGGTAAAGCACTTCTCTTTATTCAGACACACCTGTTTGGGAGGAGCATGTCTCAAAACCAATAAGCAGTGCACAGGTGTATTTAGGTGCCAGGCTGCCATCCTTATCATCACTGAGAATGGACAAATTTAGTCTTTGCTGTGGGTCTGCTTTGGATTTTTTGCTTCTCGTTTCTAGCTCAGATGCTAGAAAATCACCTTCCCAAGTCCTGTTATTATCTCAGCCCTCTTGAATCAAGTCAGACTCAAAGCTTCCTCCCTTTAGGCAGAGAAGGGCATAAATTCCAGCCTTGCTCCTTTGCTTTCTGTCAATATGTGGGATTAATGTTACTTCTCAGTGACATTAATTACCAGAGAGTAAGGAACACAGACAGCTGTGCTCCAACCATGATAGAAAAGACATTTCAAAAACGGAGTATAGCAGTTCTTGATTCTTCCATATCTAAGAACATATTTCCCATGCTGGAAGTCCTTTGTCATTTTTAGCCAGCAGGTATATTAATGAATGACAGGAATAAGTATACTTATTGAGAATTCTTCTACCTTTTTTTTAATGAACTAGTTCTGCAAAGTCCAACTGCCACTGCATCACAAATATGACTGTGGTGGAGCCCAGTTTTGCACAGATTTGTAGTTTCTAGGTTGCTGTGTCCTAAAGTTGTAAGGAGTGCTGTATACTGTCCTCTCTGCAGTACTCATGTAAGACTTATGCCTGGATCTGCTGCCAATAAAAGTACCTCAGCCACCTCTCTTGGCAGCTGCAGATCTCTGCTTCCTCCATCACTTCTCACAAAGGCAAAGTCAGTACTTATCCCCTTGGCAATAAAGGGAGTTAAGTAATGAGGCGATAGAAAGCGTGGCAAGGACTTGACTCCAGAGGCATGTCCAGACAGGAGGGTTAATTGTGGACACTAATGCTTCAGGACAGGTTTGCATATAACACCTGCTAAGCAGTTTTAAGAATATGTATAGAAAGTTTTGTTGGCAAAAGACTTTTCTCAAAGTTCTGGTAGCTCTGGAGGAAGATGACCCAGATGTTCAGCTCAGGACTCCTGTGGCTTTCACTCCTGGCACATGTCCTGGCCTCCAGCTGCTGCCTGTGGAGGCTGCAGGTCTTTGAGAGGTCTTGTTTCCTGCAAGCCCCATGCAGATGTCTTGAATACTATAGGAAGTGTTCTCTAGCACTGGAAAAATGTTGACATTTGAATTTTGCCCACAGTTTGACCCAAGCATGTGGAAAGTGTTGCTGGAGTTGGTGGGCTCTCTGCCTTAGCTTTGGAAGCTGTTAGTGGCACAGATTAACTGGTATCAACATTGTCACTTGCTAAAAGGGCTTGGATTAAGATTGTTGCTAATACCCTTGGGTTAAATCCTGTGTCTAGATGATACTGCCAGGGTCTGAAATCTGCTCCCAAGCTGCACATATTGTGCCTCTGTCGCAACAAATCTCCCTTCTGCTCATCTCCTGTTCTTGTTTCACTGCACTGTGTCTCTTAAGGCTTATCTGTGGTGCCTTTTTTGGTGATGTGTTGTTCTAAGTGTGTGTACCTTAGAACAGAATAACTAGTCATTAAATAGAAATATCTTTTTTATATTAGCTAGGGCAGAATTAGCACTTGCCTGTCCAGAGTCTTGCAGAGCACCTGGCTGCAAGGGAAGCAGGATCAGGGGGGGTATCAGTGCCACCTGCCCAGCAGCAAGAGGATAGCCTTGAGTGTCACTTCCATCATCTCAGCCCTGTGGCCCCCAAACAAGTTTACTGTTCACAACATTCCTAGCATCATCTCAGGAAGAATGTAGGATTTGAAAATTTGGGCAGAGCAGTGTTGAAGATAATACACATTCCTCTGCAAAGGGAAAAACTTATGTGAAACACAGTTATGAATAAATCTGGAAATTTATTACCACAGAAGCAACTGAAAGGAAAATAGCAAGTTGGTTTGCTTGTTCATCAGGCTTTGTCAGATCATTTTCGGTAAGGAAGTAGAGGAAGATCTCCAAGAAGCTTTAGAAAGATGATTTCAAATTTTATCAACTATCTGGAAAGTTAGAAGAGTAGGGTTATTATTTGAAGTGCATTTACAGTGACTGTATTGGTGATATGGAAAGTCTCTCAGTCTTTTACATGTGTCTGGAATCCTGCTATCAATTTTCAAGATAAAAATTCTTGAAATTCATATGTGTCAGAAAGATTAGATTTTTTAGTTCTGACTGCTTCCTCACATCATTCTTTCTGTCGATATTTGTCTCTAAATTGGGTGCTGCAGCTCCTGTTGCCTTCAAATGCGAAGGATTGTCAGATTGGATGTCCAGCAATTCTGTGCTGCACTGCAGAAGTTCCTGTATGAAATCTTTACACAATGCATTTCTGATTAGGAAAGCTACATATCCTTGTTATCTAATCCTTCAAACTAAAAGGTTTCAGCTAAAACCTGTTCTTTAATACCAGCCAACAGGATGATCTGAGCATAAATGAAATTAGAAAGTCACCTACTGCATCAGTGTAAATTTGCCATCATGGATCAAGGGCTCTGAAATATCAGCCCTGAGAATGAATGAGCTGAAGTCCCTGAGCCAAATTCATTCTGGGTACAGTGTCACATTAGGCTACTCTCATTCCTAATGTAGCTGTGAATTTGGCCCAAACCAAAATCCCTATAAATCAGAAGGAACAGAAAGGACAGATGCTGTATCTTGAAAGACATACTCCTCTGGAAACTGTAGCTCCCTCTCCTGCCTTTTCATCCCAAGGAAGCAGATGGTTTCTCACTCACCCAGCTATGATGAAAGCACAACGGGTAAAAATAAAAGCAGAGGGCTGGATTCCTTCCTTGGCTGATCTGCGTGTGGTGCCATGAACCCTGGTGGGAATGCAGAAAATGGAAATGAGTGTGAAGCACAACTCAGAGATCTACAAGAGAATTTGTATAACTTTTACTTACTCCTGGAAGAGTGAGGCAATATGCATGTGCTCAAAAAGAGAGATGAATGCACCCCACTCTTACCATCTTCTGGGAGACTGCTGGCCATGATATACAATGTTCAGGAAGCTGTGATTCTCCAAGTGCTGTTCTTACTCTTCCTTATGAGTAAGCAGGAAGCTCAGTAGCTCATACCTTAATTAACAAGGGATTTAATTAAACTTTTTTGGCTCTTTAATATTCCTGAATCTGTGTACATCCAGCTTATAGAACAATAGAGGGGGAAAAGTCTGCTTAGTCAAAAACCAAGCAGCAGTGAAGATCTCCTCTTTCTCATGTCCTTCATTTCTGAAAAGAAATATGAAAAGCTTGTGGTAACAGTTCAATGCCAACGCATGCTGAAGTGGCCCATTTGATTTTTGTAGAATTTGGAAAGAAAGAACTGTGGAAACTTTCCTAAATGCTTTTTGTGAGGAAGTAAATTTCTTTTTAACTTAGGCTTTTTTTGTTACCCTTCAGTGAGAGGGGAAGTAAACAACATCATCATCATCATCATCATCATCATCATCATCATCATCATCATCATCCTAACAGTAATATAACAATAATAATTATGCTGCAATGATTCAAGTAAACTGCTGCTTATTACATTGTGCTTTCCTGTTCTTCCCCAAAGCTAAACTAATGAATTTGCTCACATCAAAGGGGGGTACATTATTCATGTCATCCTGTGTCACATCACGTGTAATCAGATGTGACAACTCAAGATAACGCATCCATCAGGACAAGGCAGGAGTAGACATAGGTTGATGAAAGAGGGAATGTACATCCAGCTTTGGGCATGGCTGTTTGGTAACTGGGGATGACAAGAAGGCTATTTTGAAACTTCAGAGCCGAACTTGGAGGTCATGTGCTGTAATTTAGATTGTCTTTCAAAACCTTGTGTTTGTAAGTATACTATTTGACATGCCCTCATGCTCAGGCACTCACTGATGTATGACTCAAAGCCTTTTAATTATGCCATCTGCCATTAGTCCTGTTCTGAGTGCACTTGGTCACCCGCAGGTGATGGGAGTGGGATGGGGCTGAAAGCTGATGAAGAGAGGTGATTTGAGTTTGTGCTAGTCTCCATGATTCTGTTGATCCAAAAAGGACCCAATTTGTTCTGAGCTGCTGGTGACAATTTGTGATATAGTGCCTTGCTTTCATCCTTTTATTAGATGGTAGTAGTGAGCAAAATGTTAAATCAATAGGTTATTGCTTCCAGCAGGCTAAAGGTTTTTGTATGGCTTTTGTAAGTTGTTAATATATGGAGCCTTGCATTAAGAGTGAAGCATGAGCCTTCCTTTGGAAGGTAGGATATAAGTCTGGAGAGATTAGGGATCAAGACAAAACCCATCAATCTGTAGGAATGATGGGTTTCTAGGAAGAGAAGCTAAATTCTGGCTGACACCTGGAGGAACCAGAGCAGGGTAAGGAGTGGGGAGCAAGTCCTCGAACGATGTGGAAGCACAAGGGCTCTGCATCTGCAGAGGTGGTTGGGTGCTCCCTGGGAACAGCACACCTCCTCACTTGCCCACTGTCCACTCTCTTGGAAACTGATGCCCCTTTCAGAGGAAGCTGGGGGTCCTTTAGGGCATGAAAGCCAGGACTCTTGCTCATCCCCAAGCTCTCTTAAGCTCTGTTGGTGCTTGGAGCGTTTGCTGTCCCAGCTGGCTGCAGCACCCTGTCACTCAGACACACCAAGAGGTGTGAGCAAGATGTGTGGGTGGAGCAAGAGTCCTGTGTTCCACATCCCCCCAGGTAAGTCCAAAAGGCTCTCATCACCTGACCTGAGCAGGGTCACAGGTAATTCTATTTTTTCAAACAGAAGTTTTGCTAGCCTAAGGACCTCCGGGGGGAGTTTCCACAGGGTGCCTCATGGCACCTAATTGTTCCTTGTGACAAGGAAGCTCGAGTTTGGATGCTAAGGGAGAAGTAGTAAAGCATCAGAATTTATTGTCCAGGGAAATTTAGAGCCTTCACTGGTGGAGGTCAAGTTAAACACCTCTGGAAAGACAGAGGATTACTGGGGAAGGGAGCAGCCCTTGACCCTCTGAGCTGTGCCTTCCAGCTAGAGCACTGTGTGCTCTCTGTATCAAGTGAGGCCATTTCAGCACCCCCCCTTCCTAGCTGTCTTCTCTCCCAATGCAGCAGCCCATGATTTTCATTCTCTTCCTAGTAAGATAAATATTTTATATTTCTGGCTGTGTCCTCTGATTGCTTTTCCATTGGTTCTGGTTCCTTCCCGAGCAGAGCAGGATGAAAGGATTGCTCTACACACCTGGTTTCTCTGTACATCTTGACATGCTTGTCTGGATTTTTTCGAGCAGTATTGTAACACCACTTTGTGATGATCTTGTGCATGGTGATGTTGTGGTCTACACATGCACAGTATTCAGAAATAGTAGGCAGTGTACAAAAAGAATCTTATTTGGCTTTTGTGCTTGTGGGGTTTTTCCTTTTTTTTTTTTTTTTTAATGCAACAGATGGTTTCTATGCAGGATTAAGTCTAGATAGCAAGGCAATTATACTGTATATGTCAAATTTCCTCCTGGGTGTATTTAAAGAGGTATTTCTGAAGCAGAATGTCTCCAGTCAGGTTATTTAAAACAAACCAAAATCTTCATTGAGAGCTAAGCAGTAGGATTTGTGGGCTCACATGTGTGCAAGGAAATACACACAGGGTATTTTGAGAATGGCTCATATCTCATTTAGGGCTGTATCAGCTTTCATGGAATATCCTCTTGTTTGGCAGTAGTCAGATAAACAAGAAATTAAATAAAACTGCAGTGTATGAAATATTCCAGTACTGGTATTGAGGGTTTTATTAGAGTCATAGTGCATTTGAAGATCAGTGGAAAACCTCAGGCACTTGCCAATCAAATGAACTTGTGAGAGTGCCATTGCTCTGCTTTTCTCCTTGGAAAATGATGGGGAAAAGCAAAGGCAGGTGAGTTACCAAGTCTTTTGGAGACCTAAATTTATACTGTAATTCAGAGTTTGGTGCCTGAGGAAGGGAGGTATAAAATTATTTTCTTCAGGTTGTTGGCTGGAGGAAGACAGATACAGAAGAGCAGTGAAAGCTGTGCTCCCAGACCTTCAGGAGACGTGGTATTTGAGAGTGCTATGAACATACTGATTGGTAGACTTTAATAACAGGTTCAGTAATTTTTACTATATGGTACTGGGTTTTTTTCTCCCTTTTCTTTCTCTGCTGAGTTAAAGAAGCTGTCTGTGTCAGTAGTTAGGCACATGCATATTTTTCCAAGACACTTGTTCATGCAGTTCTACATGTCACTGCTTGGTATTCCTTTTTCTGTAAGTCTTCTTTTGGATGTCTTGCTGTGCAGCATAGTGTCTACCTCCCAAATGCTTTTTGGCTGTTTCCATGTGTTTTTTATTTTTTTCCCTTTTCCATCTTTCTTTCAGAATTGTGAACTTCTGATATGTGTTCAGCATTCCAAAAGTAGTTCCACTAGTGTAATGTAGGAGCTGAATGTGTTCATGGGCTTCCTTTAGAAGTTGTGTTTCTTCCCTGAGAAAGGAACTTGAGGCAGCCTATGCAGTAGAAGCTGAAACTGCTCTGCCAGGCTCTTCCTTGGTGTCCAGATACAGCCTCCAGCTGTCTGTCTTGGAGAGAGGGAATGTGCAGTGACAAGCAGATCTGCCTGGTGGGCGGTGCTAATGATTTCAGTGCAGTCTCATATTTGCTCATGATTTGGAAAGAAAGTAGGATGGCAAAAAGAAAACTTTCAGCATTGGTGGCAGAAGTTATTGCTGGAAATTCTCTGGTAGTTTAGGTGTCCTCAAGATTCTGCCACAGCTTGAGCAAAGGTGTGTGCCTCTTTTAAATATTAAAAAGAGAAAATCCTTTCAAAATACTTCGAACGACTTGGTTGTTATTGCAAAAGAAAAGCATTTTTTCCCCAAATGCCATTGTAATTTTCAATTAAATGCGTATGGTACTGTCTGAGTAATAAAGTTATTAAATATTGACTGATTCCCTACTCTCCCACTGCTCTCAGTATATCTATGCAGGATTTCCCAGAGGAGCTTTTGACAGGCTTTAAACAATCAACCATGACAGCGTGGAGGAAAAAGTATTGTTTAGCTTGCTAATCTCTTAGCTCTTGTTTTTTCAAGGCGATTTTAGTGCTTTTATCAGTGTGTCCTAGTTCCTATTTCCCTTTTATAATCATTGTGCTAGCTTTGGATGTTGACAGGCTTTGGTACCTCATGGCTGGATGGTCTGACTTAAAAGCCCTGAGACATCTTGTTCCCCAGACACTACTCCTGCAGAGAGGTCCCTGCCAGATTCCCAGGGCCATCCTTATGTATGTATGTTTTTGGTTTTTTCCATTATTTTGGTTGGCTTATATTTTTCATGTTCTCATTCTCCTCCTCCTGCCCACATTTCCTTGGAGGTTTGTCTGCCTTCTGTGGGAGGATTTGAATATTAGTTCTTCATCTTTTCTGTGTCCCTCTATTTTTATTGCTCTCTCCTTTCTCTGATTTATGGCATATATGGAAGCCAAGATGCAGTAAAGCACATAAGTCATATAAAAAGAATGCACAAAGTTAATCATATTTTTTTTTTAACCTGTTCCCTGTCTAATATCTTCATATAAATGCAGATATTGCATTGGGTGATTGAAAGTGGAAGTATCTGTCTTATCTTTGCAAAAGGTTGCCACATCTTAGCGTGAATAATTATCTTCTGCACAGTTGTGGTGGTAATTATGCTGTTACAATGAGTGCAGTTTTCTTGAATTTATTGTGCTTAGCAACAGACCTGTTTTCTCTGTTTTCCTAGATTCAGCTGATTCACATTGATCTATTTTTCTTACAGGGATTAACTTTGGGTGGGAAAAAAAAAAATCTAACTTGAGATGTTCTACAAATCATGCAGTCAACTTCCGTGTGTGTGGGAAAGCTGCAAGGTCAGACCAGCTAGAGTGTAAGGGTTTGATCACACCCTGGGAAAAACAACTTTCTGGGCATGATGTGTGCCCTGCCAGACTGCTGCTTGAGTCAAAAAAGCAGCCATGGAAATATGTAATTCCAGCACTGCTTGTATGCAGTATGAATGCTTTATTTTCAGCGGCTTCACTTTTTTCTGCCTGACTTTTAACAGATAAAAGCCAAACAAATGGCACCTTTGTGTTCTTTGTTAGTTATGGCAAAATACAAGAACTTTTTCTGCAGTAAACTTTTGATATAGAATGTATTTCACAGTTATTTGCTAGTAAAATGTGCTGTCGTCTTTACAACAGCAAGTCTTAGAAGAAGGAGCAAGCCTAGGAAAAAAAGGACTTCTGAAATATGAACTCTGAGGGTATTAAATACATCACTGTATGAATGACTGAACAGTCATATGCTGTTCATGGTCAGCTGATCTCGTTCCATCCATGCTTTTATTAAATGCCTTTTCCTTTGTGCTTCGTTTGACAGGAGATGTCTGTAGATGGGATTAGGTAATTGACTGGATGCTGTGTAAACCTGGGCAGTTCAAAGCCAGCGCTCTGGAAGGTCTCAGAAGTCTATTCTACCATTTCCATTAGCCTCTGTAAAGTGTTCTGATAAGATCAAGATGCATAAGATATGATATGTTAAATTATGCAGCCAGCTGGCCGACTGTGCTGCTGGAGCCTGGGGGACCGACAAAAGCTATTGTTAGGGCCAGCCAGAGGTGCTCCTTCCAAAATCTCTTTTCTGTTGTTGCTTTTTGAACTTTGCATATTAAAAGTTTTTCTGTTCAGTCTTTCCCCAAAGGCTGAAATTAATTTTTTTTTTTTTCCACAGGATGATTTCATTGACGGCACGAAACCAATTTAAAATAAAAGAAGCAGAGGACTGCATTTCCAGAGAATATTTTATTTCTTGGGATTTATGCTTTTGTGGCATCAAACAAGCTGAGTTTTGAAACTTAGAAGACAATAATTAACTGGGGCACTATTTGATAGAATCTTGAAGGAAAAGAAAAAAGCGCTTATTTGAAATCTGGACGTTTTAGTAATTTAAGGATAATTGAGAATCTGTAACGAAAACACCCTTTATCACAGCAGCTCCAAGTGGGTATTTAAAAAGAAACTGGCAGTGGAGGAAGAGTATATTAACATGAATGCAGCAAGAAGCAAGAAAATGAGGTGCACAGTGAGGGTACCCTAACACAAATTTGTTTCAAGCTTTATTTTGTCCAGTGCAAACTGAGTCCTGACTGCCCTATCATACAAAGTAGACTGACCAGCTACATCTCTTGCTTGGTGCAGGGGTTCTTTGCAGCCACAGCCCTGGTCTGTAGCTTCTTTTTGGCACTGCCTCTGGAGAGGAAAGCTTTATCGTCTGGGAGCCACAGTTCCCTTTCTACCTCACTGCTTTATTCAGTATCCCACTTGAATTAACCAGTCTAGGAAAAATAAGACTTCTTTCATGTAGGTTAGTTAAGAATGAGTTTCTTAAGCAGAGTGAACAGAGGGTGTATTCAAGAATGTGATGTGGAAGAGCTAAAATTCTTCGAATGAATCTTACTAGTCTGGTCTCTGTGCTAAACCCAGCTCCGTTTGAAACTTTACTGGGTTCATGTTTTCTGCTCTGCTGCTGCTGTACACGAAGCAATGAATCCATTGCTCTGGCTCGCACAGCTTCAGACTGGTGCTTCATTTCCTTGAGGACTGGTGCTGTTGTTTCATGCAAATTCCTTCATGTCCTGCCTGACTCTGTAACCTTGCAGCACACGTTTTCCTTTGTTTACTGCTTACTGGCACCCGCAACACAATTATCTGTTTCTGTACCCGAGTCCCTCCAAGCCCCATGCTTCCCTGCCTCCCAAGGCTGACTGCTTTTAAAAAGAGATTGCTGTACCCATCAACAGGTGTTAGCAGCATCTGCTATCAACATGGCATCACCCCAGCAGCCCAGCAGCCTCCTGCCAAAGAGCTGGCGCTGGTTTCGTTACCGCACTCGCCATCTGCATGCAGAGTCACTCACCATCGCTTGCCCTGATGGAACTGGCACGTGTCTGTGTGTGGGCCACCCAGGCGTATGGGCTCGGGCTGCTCCAAGTGTGTGCAGCAGGGATGGTGCATTTGTAAAACAGGAGCAGGATTCCCACGCAGGAAAGGGAGTGCAGTTTTCAGGCATGCACTCACCTTTCCAATCCCCGTGGGTGGAGTATGCTCTGATCTGTGTTTCTCTGACTCTTTTTGCTGTTATTCAGTGCTGTGACTAAGGTCTGTATCAGCTTTTTTTCTTATCTCTGCAGAAGGCCTAATCTTCAAAATGGTTTTGCTGTTTTGTTAGTTTTCTTTGAAAATGAAAGTATTAGGAGACTGGTTGCTAGTGTATATACAGAGGAGGCTGCTTCCTGCGGGTAACACACTATACTGAGGATGTGTGAGGGCTTTTGTTGTGTTTTTGCCATGTCTTTATTGCTGTGCTCTCTCCCTGTGGCTGTGTAATTGTAAAAGGCAATCTGCTTTAGGTCCTCTTTTTCACAAATCCAAGTAACTTGTGCCCATCATTCTCCCTTTGTCTGCTGGTTTCTTAACAAGTTATGTGTTCCTAGAACCTCAGAATGGCCTCTAACCAGAAGTGTTTGAACTCAGGACTGGTCAGGTTGGCAGTGTGAGTTTGGAGGGACTCAGGGTGTTCTCTGAATGCCCCTGGTCTGTCTCTTGTAAAGGGCCATTCCAATCCCATCTGAAGTGCCACAGCTGTTTGTCATTCAGTGCAGAAAAGGTGTTATGTCCCTTATGATGAGAAAGCCCATGAACTTCAACTACAAATCATTTGAATGGCGAAATCCTAAGCCCATGGAAAGGATGCGCAAATCTTAAACTTCACATGATTCCCTCAAATCTTCACAGCCTTTTCCGACCTCAGGGAGAAGCCAAAACAGAATATGCCCCAGACAGCACAGTCTGGCCCATAGGACCAGCCATTTGAATGGCAGTGAAGTTTCTCATTAAACTTGTGACCCAAACATTGGAAAATATGCCCTGCATGAATTATCTTTTGGTTACTTGCATTGTTCAGAAGGGAAGTTGTCCCATTAGATGGTACAGTAATTCCTCCTGGCTTTCTGTAAGTAAGTTCATATCTTACCTCAATGATTGCCCCTTCTCCAAAACCTTTCTGTTTTGTCTATTGTCAAAGATATTGTTTGTTGATTGCCAATTTCTTTTAGTAAATTTAGTGGAGAGCCAATCACAAAAAATTAGGTGGGCTGTAGTAGTAGCACTATGTTTGATTGTCGTCCTTTGGAATTAATATTCCAGAAATCCTGTTTTAGTGGTTGTAGTGCTTAGTGACTGGGCAGAAGCTTTTAATGAGATAACACTGCTCCAGTTGGGACCGGTAGGGCTTGGAAAGGACGAGTTGTTAGGCAGTATTTGCAAGGGGTGGCCTGAACACTTTTATTGTCCAGGCAATTTTGGATCAGTCAGTCAGATTTCTGCATTGACCTATAAAATTTTACTGGTATTAAATACCCATCTGAGTTCTGGTAGCATGATAAATCTGGAGCACTCTAATGGACTTCTAAAATATATGTGATGCATAACAAAGTGTTGCCTTCCCCCTCAGTTATTTGTAAAATCTTTTGCATTCTTAGTAAATGTACCCTTGAGAGATTAGCTGAAGCCCATATTTTTCCTGTGGGAGATGGTGAAAGGAATTGAATGGAAGCATTAGTCTGAGTTGCAAAAAATAACCAGTTGATCAAACTGAACAAAAGTGGCCATATTTAATCCTGAATAATTCCCCAGTGCTAGTACAACCATTCCGTGTGCTAGGTGGAGCTAGTATGACATTTTTAAGGCAGCAATAGAGAAAAACAGTCCTGCTATAAAAGGACAATGTGTTTATATATTTCAGATCACTCACTACTAAAATTAATGATAGGTTTCACCCTTCTGCCAAAGCTTCTTTGTAATTTTCTTTTCAGCCCCAGTTCAGATAAACCTTTTTAGAGCTCCTGGGTTAATGTGTTCAGGCTGAGCAATCACAGTGCACCAGTGAGTGTCCTGCAAAGGGGCTGGGACACAGAATGCTGCTCTGGCCAGCTGGAAGGTGCTGAACTGACACCTCAGCCCACGGCTGGAGCAGCAGCTGTGGCATCCCAGCAGCCCAGGACAGGGAGTGTGTGTGCTTGGACAGCAGAGAGCTCAGGACACCACGTGCCGTGTCAGTGCACTGACCACTGGGCTCCTCTGCAGTGTTTTCCCAACCCTCACTCTGTTACCCACTGGCTAAGAGAGAGTGTGAAACGGGAGCAGAAGGGAGGACAGGGGCCCCACAGCGTATCATGGGTGCAGAAAGGGACAGTGTCATCTCCCTGTTCTCCAGAAAGGCCCTTGGGGCCACAGGAACTCTTGGAATTCCTGGGGAAACTGCAGAGCTGTCCCCAGCTGTCCGAGTTAGGACAAGGCTGAGGTGAGGCTTGCTGAGCCATTTCAGAACAAGGTTTTTGACAGCTGCTGTATAAGAAACCTCCTCTTCAGCCCAGCATGAGCAGGTCTCCCTTCTCTGCTGTGGTTTGTCAGTTGTGATATCTCACTCCTCTTTCACTTTCTCAGCTGGGGTTTTTGAACCTTGCAGGTTTAAATAACTGACTCTTTTGTGCTTTGACTCCATCAGGTGATGCCTGAAGCATGGAGAAGCTCATGCTGCAGCTGAGAAACAGAGGGACACCCCCAATTCAAATTCCCAATGCAGTTTTGTGTGAAAAGAAGGCTCAGTGCTTCCACAGTCCCCTAACAGCTTTTTGGTGCTAATATTGGTTCTCTTTCCACAAGTGCTAATATGTGAGGCCCTGCACATGGAAATTTTTGAAACTGGTATTTACGACAGTGGAGTCCCAGGGAAGGGATGCTGCATCTGGGAGCAGCAGGGTAGGCAACAGCAAGGCAAAGGAAAGGTGGGGATTGTCCTGTGGGTGCATACCAGAGAGGCGGTCTCCAGAAGTGCAACAGGAAGGTGGAAGCGTGAATCTATTGGTTCTGTTGTTGCTTCCTGTGGACCTTTGAACAGAAACAATATTTATCAAACTCTGGCAAATGTGTGTGGTAGAATCCTTTCAGAATTCTTCCAAAACTGTATGAAAGTAAACCAGATATAAATAGAAAATTGAACTTGGCTGTGAAGTTGCATGAAATCTTTGATGAAAGGAAGAATTTCATTACAAAGAAAATCCCCAGAAAGAAGATGAGGTGGGGAGGGTGCCAGAAAGTGTCCCATGACTTTGGTGTGGCTCCCTGTGCCACTGGGTGCTGGGGTGCTCCCGTGGCTTTCTGGGTCCCGAGCCAGTGCAGCTCTGGTCCGATGCTGATGGCACATGAGCTCCTCATTTGACATTAGCTAGCTACAGTGCTTCTTCAAGACCTCTTCTCACAATATTTCCCTGGTATTTGTGTGTCCCAGTTGAACACAGAGCTTGCTCATCATGGTTGCCCAGAGAGATCTTTCTGTTTTTGGAGTCTTTGTTGTTGCAGACAGATGCTGATGGGAACTAAGCTGCACTGGCATTTTTCAGAGCACCTCCCAAATATGCATGGAATCTTGGGGCCATTTTAAAGAATGGGTTATGAACTTAAATGTTTAGCCCAAAATAACTCATCAGCCAGCACCAGAGGCGAGGGAGAACCCATGTTTCCCAGCTTCCCAGTAGCAATAAGCATTAGTTCCCTGTTTGCTCAGCAGAGAGACAAGGACCCTGGCACAGGAAAGTCAAGAGATCTAAAAGTAGCATGTTCTTCCTACAACTTATCAGCTGTTCACAGCACATATGGCCAGAAAGGAAGCTTAAATAATTCAGTCTCACTCCTTTTTATCCCAGCTCAATTTAACCTAGCTGTCCTACAGTAAAGCTATTACCAGTGCTCACCTTCCTAAAATACTTCTAGCTTCACTTTGCCTGCACGAAGAAACTGGATCTACTTGTAGTTTGGGCTCTGATTCCATGTTTAATCATTCTTGCTGCATCTGAACCTTAGGAGAGTTTGTCTTTCAATACCCAGGTGGTCACTTTGCTACAGGCTTTTTCTCTTTGCTACAGTGTCTCTTTGGCACCTTTTGGAGTTTTTTATTCATAGTTACTACCTTTCTTTCATTACTGAACCAGAAAGAAGCACCAGCAGTCAGAACCACAGTGCCCGACTTCTGAAGGACGATTTGTCTTCCTTGAGAGCTCCATTTTGAGTAGATTGTTTTGTACCTGTAGATACCATAGTTGATTTTGGCTGTAGAGTTTGGCCCAGATGTCTCTGACTACAAAGGACATTAGTAGATATAAGATTATTATTAATTATTATGAATTATTCCTGTGGTCCTATTTTAATGTTTAATTTCTCTAATACATTTTAAAATTTCAGAGAAATCAAGGCTGACTTCACAAAAGTAGTTCAAGTAGGAAGCCTTGATAAAGGTGAAACCAGCTAGCTTGTAAAAGGCAGCAGGGGGACCTTATAATTCCCAGGCTGTCCAAACATGCTCTTTTGACTCTTTGCCAACACATTCATTGAATTCTGCAAACCTTGCTCACAGTGCAAATACTTCCATTTCTAAATCCCAGATACAAGGAGGGCTGTGAGATTCTAATGGCTAAATACAATAGAGTATTTTCAAGCACAACATAAATACTGATTTCAAACAAAACAAAACCTCGCAAAAAACCACAATACAATGCTGATATCTTGAAGATTCATAGTCAGTAATATCTGCCTCTAAATAGGCCAAGTCAAAAGAATGGGTTTTTGTCTTGCAGATAGGGTGTTTGAAAGGGCATTTATGTCTCTGATGTCCATAGCTTTTCCCTGCATCTCCTTAGGTAAACACTGCAGACTGGTTCTACGATGTTTCCCAGTGAGGTGCTGCAGTGTGGCTTCCTTGGATGCTAATGGTTTTTTTGAACTTCTGAAGTTTTTCCAATATAAATAAACCTCAGGACTGACAGCTCACCAGGTTAATGTGTGTGTGAGTGTTCAAAACTGTAAATGCTTTAGTTGCTCCTTTTGTTAAATTTGCTGGGAGGTAGTTTCTGAGCAAGCTGCATATTAAAGCTCGGTGCTGTTGCTTCCCAAACTCCATGCTCAGGTATTTGCTATTGCACCTCTCTTCTGGCTGGAACCCCTTCACTATCAACCCAGTGGTTCTGAATGCAGACATCCCTGGGGCTATGGTAAGCACTCAGTAGCTGGTTATTGGTAGGGGCTGATAAGAAAAACTGGAGTGATTAGTGATACAAAATGTTGGGAGCTGCTCTGGTGGGTAGCCAGGAGAACAAGTTCAGGGAACGCTGGCATGGAAGGTTTGGCATATCCCAGAGACTCTGTAATTTATCTGTAGCCAAGAGCTTGTAGGGAGTACAGAATTGGGCATTACTCTTTACAGATTTTGGGTGTGTGTGTGAAATGTTCTTCTAAGAGAAGCTCTCGCCATCTGCCAAATTTTTTTTCTCGGTCAAAATTTTCAGTTCGTGGTCTGTAGAAGAGCTGTTCACTGGGCTGAGTATGGCTCTTATGCATGCATCAAAAGTGGATGCAAGGCTCAGGAGGGACAATCTCCCTATCTGTTGCTTACCCAGGGAGTCCTGGCTTCTTCCAGTGCTGCTCTTGCCATCGTTGTCTGCAGGAGTTCAGGTTCTTGCCTGTGCCATGTATGGGTTGCCCAATGCAGTTGCTTCAGTGCATGAAGTGCACAAGTAAAACTCCAGGCACCCCCATCACTCTCCAGACAGCTGAAATGATTGTGCTGACATTGCTTTTCACACTGTACAGAAGCCCTTTCCTCCCACTTGTAAGGATTTTCTTATGTGTGACCTGAAGGGTGCACTGACAATAGATGCATGAATGGTTTACTTGATGTATGAATTGTTTACTTACCTGTGACAAACGAATGGTGATTTTTGCAACTTGGTAACAGCAGAGGACAAACCATTTCTTGGAAGATAGATTAGTCTTCATGCACTATATGAGTATAGTAGAAGAATAATTATAAAGAGAAGTTAGATGTTGAATTTCAGGAGTAGAGCATGGGAATTTTGTAACATGAAGAAGGTTGAGGTCAGTATTCCAGGATATCTGAGCAGAGAGAGCCACAATATTTACAGGACCCATGTAAGTGGGTACAGCTTCATCATGCCAGGCCTCCATCTCTCTTGTTCCTGCTTGGTTTTATTGTTTTTTTCCAAAGTAGCCATTTAAACTAGTGCTGTTATTTTTATAAATCCCAGTAGGGTCGGCATGCTGGATGCTCTTGAATGTGCCTGCTGTCTGTTGGGTAGTTGCTTGTTTTGTGTGCACGGACACATCCACCACCTGAGAGCTCTGAGTTTCAAGAGGTTTTAGTGTTGTTATTCCTCAGCTATCACATACCAATACACTTGAAAATATGTTTCTGAAAGTTGGGAATAATTATGGTCAGGTTTCTGACTTCCAAGGTTCTTTTTCTTTCTTTTTTATTTTTTTTTAACCCCCATTGTAATGGTGGCTGTGTTTCTTACAGTTTACATTTATTTATTATGTATTTAAAGCCTTTGATAAAGGTTGTTTTGCAGTGCTTTTCTTTTTGTGAAGGCCTGTGTTATCTAATTAGAATACATATATTTGGTGGAATATGCAGGTTAGTAGAACTGTGATGTGAATTTTGGGTCTTGCAGTTGTTTGCAGACATCTTTAATGATTCAGCTTTCTGTAGTATGACACTTCAAAATATGATGGCTTCCTTACGCTCAAATATTTTTTAGAATGAAGTCTCATATTACACTAAATCAAAAAAAAAAACCTACCCTTGCAAACATGTGCATAATTTTTAGTGACAGATCTGGTATCTGACTGAAAGAGATGACCCTGCTGACCTGAGTTTCTCACTCCAAAACACTCTGTTGTACATGATGGAACAACTCAAATAAGCCTTTGATCTTATGAATTTAATAAGCAGTCATTTCCCCTGAATTTAGAGTTGGTTGGTCCATCAGGTCTTGCAGTTTAAAAAAGTAATAGTGCCTGTACATAGAATATTTCTACTGAGTGAGTTGCAGAGGATTGCCTTTTTTCAGGATAGATGCTTGTAGTGATGTGCTGGTAGTCACTGTGCTGTGTTTGCATACTAATCAATGAGCTCAGGAAGCATTGAACTTGAGAAATCCTCAGCTATCTTCTGTAGAACAAATTTGATCTTTGATACCCAGGGGAAAAACTTCAGGAGTATAAAGCCTTAAGTGTCTCTGCCTAGCATTTTGATTACTACTTATGCTTGTTTTGTAGGTCTGCTGTTAAAAAGGCTTTCTTTAAGATGTGCAGTGCTTAATAAAGACCATTTTGAGCTAATTCACCGTGGTATTTTTTGCACGAAGCTGCATGGCCCGGAAGCAGTGAAACATGCATTGCGCTCGTTTCATGAGGTGATCGTGTTTTAATGGCCCCTCTGTACCAGCACTACAGGGAAAGCAGGTGTTTGTCTTGCTGTGATGCATGCTTGCCTCAGTGGTAACTCTGCTGGTTTTGTGTTAATGGTATACAGTCTGTACCTTCCCTTTCAGACTATTTTTCAGGAAAGCCTGAAGTTACAGGATGCTTAACTTACTTTTCACCGTAGTAATTTGTTTTGGCATTGTACGCTCAGGTTAAAATATCCACACTACTAATAGCTTGCCTCGCAGTGATGGGGGCAGGTATTGATCAGGTTAATTTTGGTGTCTCTCCATGGCCTTGGAGAATCAAAGGTGCTAACGGGTTGCTGTGTGACGCAAAGTGGCTTAACAAGGTTCAGGGCTTCACACCGTTTGGTCCTGCTCAGAAAAGCATGTTATCTATGGCAACAACTGCTACTCAGAAAAAAGTGGAGATTTATAATGGTGTAAATCACCTCTTTTGCTGACTTCTGAGGTTCAGATGCCAGCTGTTAGGGGGGCAAGGGAGGGAAAAGCTTGATGTGGGCTGGCTGGACTTATGGGCACTGTTATTGTTGTATCTGTGCTGTGTCATGATGAAGGACAAACCAGAGTATCCCAAGGCACTCAGAAGAGGATATGAGGAGAAGCAAAGAGAGAACATGTGGCATTGAGCTGGTGCACAGCCTGCTGGCCCAAGCCCTGGGGCAGGAGGGAGGTGGCTATTGCACCAGAAGCTACAGCCAGTCTAAGACCTGCTGGACTCATCACAGCTTTAGCACGTGTGGCATATTGGATTTCAGTGCCTCAGCTTGTGGCTGTGCACGAGGGATATCCTTGCTGTGTAACACCAAGGTGCAAAACTGCACCTGCTGCTGCTGTGGTCCTGGCCAGTATCTCCAGCAGGAACAGTGCCACTAATCTGACTCTCCTGCCAAGACCAGGAGAGGGGCACCATGCTCCTAGGCTATACCAAGCCCTCCTTGCCTGCTGGAGACAATGGCTGGTACCACGTGGGATTGAGTGGGGCAGTGGCCAGTCTGACCCATGTGTGGTTGGGATGCTGGTGGAGGTGCCACTGACAGGGGCTAGCACTTGGGCTGGGTGACAGGGGCTTGGTTTGGCTCCCTGGACAGTGGTGAAGGTGTGTCAGGCCTCACTCCCAGCCCCTGATGTAGGGACTCCTGCTAGCTGCCCCTTCAATTCCTGACTCCTGGGGTGCTCTCCTTCCCCACACCCAGACAGGGCTCCTGCCTGGGCTTCTCGGCTGCCTGCAGACGGGTGAGACGCTGGGTCTGAAGCTGTGGGCGTTCGCATTCTCAACAGGCACATGTGAGCAATGTGCCTTTAAGACTAGCAGGAGAGCAATAGTATCTCCCTCCCTCCTGTTAATTGTAGCATGTTTTCAGCCATGCTTTCCAGTCACATTCGCAGGCTGTGAGAGGGAGCGGTGCTGACGCTAGCCAGCCGAGTGCCACCCGGACGCTCCGTGCCTGCCCGCCGAGTGGGTGCCTGCAGGTGATGGGGCAGCGCCTGCGACCGCAGAGCTCTGTGCCAGGAGCAGGAGCCCTGCATGCCTGAGTTTGGGTGACACTGCTGGGCTTGCCACATCACTTGTGCTCCTCTCGTGTCCCTCACCTCCTCGCCTGCCCGGCCGTGGCCTCCAGCTGCAGGGTCAGACCTCTGGCCACCCTCCCGTGTGAGCTACGAGCGGTGCTTTGCTGGAGCCTGGGGATCTGCAGTGGGTGATGCAGTGGGAACCGTGTGGTGCCTGGCTGGGGATGCTGTGGGCTGCTGTGGGAATGCCTGGCTCCCTGAGCACAAAGTGACTGCAACTAACACGAGGTTGGGACTACTTCTCGGAAGATGCCCTGCGAGTCTCCGGTCATTCCTCTCCGGCCTCACCGCAGAATATTTGGAGTTGCTAGCTTTCTTCTGCCGAGGGGGGAAAAAGGCAGAGGCCTCCAGAGGGTTAAGAGCATCTGCTTTTACGCCAAGTGTTTGAGCAGGAAATAATCTGCAGAGATACATGTGCAGCAATTCAACTGCTGCTGCTCTCTCAGGCTGCCGCTGCTGCAGTTCGGTGTGTGAGAGGAGCCGCGCTGCTCACAGAAGATGCTTTCTTGGTGTGTCCGAAGCTCCAGGCATGGCAGCAGAGCCCCGGCTGTCTGAGCTGGGGTAAACGTCTCCATCCAAGAGGAATTATGTTGACTTGCTGGCTCTGTCGGCTCACAGAGGTAGGTGCTGCTGCCTGTGCAATATGCCATGATCTTTGCCGGGGGGATACAGTCCTCTCCTCAGTCTGGGCTATAAAATTTTTTTTAATTTTCCATGGGAACAGGGCTTAATTTGCAGTCTGTAATGCCAGACAGAAAATATGTGTGTGATTTCTGTGTGTGCAGCGGGGAGGAGAGGGCAAAGGATACCTGAGTGATACCCTTTCTGATTGGCAATAAAGTTGTTGCACTTAATTGAAACAAACTACCCTCTGTCTCAGTGAAATGCACCTGGGAGCTTTTACTTCTTCCTGCTGTATGACCTTTCAATGAGGTTGGCCGCAGTATGCTGGGTTATGCTTCGGTTCAGAAACTGGGACACACTGCACTCTACAGGTCCCTTCATTCTGCTCCTGTGGATGTGGGGAGGACAGGGGGCACCCACACAGACAGGGAAAATGCCGCTGGCAGGGAGCTGGTATGCTTTTGAGGAGTGAAATTACACTAAGAGGAAGAAAAAGGGTGCTCTTCCCTAAGGAAGAAGGAATGTTGAGGTCCTTAAGGGTTGATCTTGGTGTTCGTAAGTAGAGAAGGAAATCTGTTTTAGGAGCAGTCTGTGTATGAGTCTGGGGTTCACGTTTTGCTTTCACAGCTCCGTGGAGAGGAGTTTTGTTCAACTCTAACTACTTTACCACCCAGAATCTTTGCTTGAGGATTTTTTGCACCAATACCTGGGAGAAAAAAAATGTGTCAGCGCCATCAAATTTACTTAGGCTTGTTTAGAAAGTCGCCTTCTTGAGAAATCCCTAACAAAATCAGCAGCAGCTAATACTGTGACCTTCTCACCATCAGGGCATGCTTTTTTGGTTTGTCTTGAGACCTCCAGTGGGAGCTTTATTCTGTAAAGATTAATCTGAAGGGAAAGTTTCCAGTTTCCCTGGAAAAGCAGAGTGTTGGTCATTGGACACCTATTTGATTTTGTTGGCCTGGTTGACCCACATCTGTAGGTTTGCCTGTTGGCTGCTGAGCACAGACCCTGCCAAGGAAACCTGGTTGTGCACAACAGGAAGGTGCTGCCTGGATCACTCACCTGCATCACATGCAGAGTGGTTTGTGTTTGTTTCTGGCATTGCAGAGCTATTGAGACAGCACAGCCAACAGTGCCATTGCTGTGTAACAGTTTCAGAAGTGTTTCTGTGGCATCCTGACAGAACAAATGTGTCATTCATAACTGCATCCTTCAAGAAAAAGAGCAGCACTGTCATCTGCGCTGTAAATCTCTTTAGTCACTTTCGTTTTCTTTGCTCAGGTAGCAACACCTTCTTAATTGGAACGTGTTGCTACCTGAGCATTTTTGTCAGAGCATTTGTAATTGCCTCCTAAGGTTCCCCAGGGCTGTTGTGCTGTGTTTGACTCAGCACTGACATCTCTCATAGGGAAATCTGGAGTAGAATCCACCCCCACCCTTTTTTTTTTTTTTTTTTCCTGTAATTTAGGCCCAAATGCAGGCAAGAACATGTTTCCTTTTTTGCAAGAACAGAACTCTTGTCCATCCTGCTCTGGGATCCTGTAGAGAAGACCTCTTCTGCTGTGCAAGACCTCTGTGTTGGAGGTGGAGAAGCAGAAGTGGGTCTGGTGGGTTTGTTGTTGTGCATGAATCAAGAAGCCACAATCCCTGCTAGGGATGGAGGCTGTGATGACACCTGGGAAGTATCTACTCAGACTCTCTGTCCTGAGAAAGAGGATCCCTTCTTACCCACATACTAGATCCCCAGTGCTCCATAGCAACAGGTATTTCTCCTACAAAGAAGAGAAAAATCTCCTGGCTTCACTTGGAGTGGTGAAAACACAAATGTAGGAACATTCAGTGGAGTCTCACCAGTGTAGAATTGGTGTAAGGTCATCTGAATGACTTCTTTCTAGAACAGCACTTATAGAAGGTGGTGAGCATTAAGTAGCACCATTGCCTGTGCAGGAAGCACAAGAAAAGAATATATATTAGTCATCCCATTTACTGCTGTTTGCACACAGACAGAATGGTGATTTGAACTGGCTGAATCAGAGCAAAATGGTTCTCAAACATGATTTCTAAATTCAGAATTAGTTTGGGCACTTGCTGGCCAGCAACTATTTTGGTCATCTTTGTGCCTCTATTCTAGCAAGTGTCTTTTTCAAAAGGTACTTTTACAAAAAACAGCAAAAAAGTTAGGGTGTATTTCCAGGTGATGTGTTTTGAAGAAGTGGATGGGAATATGTTCCTTACAGCCCTACTTGTATCCGCTCAGGAAATCAAACACGTACACTTGAACCACTGATTATTTCTGAGCAGCCTTTCTGGTCAGCAATGAAGTTCTGCTTTAAACTCTAACTATGTGGAAGTTGAGAGCTATTTGTTAGAGTTAATTTTTAAAGTTGTAATCAATAAAATGGGGAGTGGCCAGCACTTTGTGTCACACACACTGTACTGATCACCTTCCTCTACCTGGCAGTCACATTCTGCCCACCCTGGAGTGGGAGGACAGGGACTTCCTGCTGTGCCCCCTGGCAACAAGGGGCTAAACTTGATGTTCTTATGGGCCCAGTGGGGACCTGGAAGCAGAGATGCTGAGATCTCTGCAGGTCTGCCCTTTTGGAGACAATGCCTGGCCTTATCCATTAGGTCCTCTGCCTGCTGAGCCATGCTGGAATACGGCCAGTCATATGCTGCTTGTCAGTGACAGGTGGTGTAGGAGATGGGTAACAGGACAAAGAAATAGCTCTTTGCTAGGGGATGATTCCCCTGGTTTCTCTAAGGATTTAAACAAAAGCCTGTCTTTAGGTGCCTGCACTCTTTCAGCAACCATCGCATTTTTACGGTTTGTATGCTGCTTGTAAACCAGCTACAGGTGACTAAAGCCTGTGGTCCAGAAACTGTTGAGTTGGAGATAAAACTGTTCCTTTCTGATAGTGCCTGGAGTGTCTTTAAGAGACTGTGCTACTGCATTTGGAATATATCTGGCTTTGTACCACTTATAAAATGCATTCACGGTAGGTGGTGGCATCAGTCTCCTCTTAGTGAATGCAGATATTTATATTATGCAAAAGGTTTTCTCACTTTGCTGCATTCAGATGATGACTGGAGATATCATTCTTGTTAGATAAAAAAACTGGGTCTGACTTTAGAGGTGAATTCAAAGAGCAATTTCTATTTAATATATATAGCAACAAATAGGAACAAAGCTGCTTAAAGAGTGCTTTAATGATGAATCATTATATTGCTCTCACCAGTCTGAAAGGCAATAAAAGTAAAAATGGAGTGCTAGGATTTAGCTGCTTAGAAAATGTACAGAAAGGGACCTGTATTGTTGAGAGGGCTTTACACCACATCAAAGAAATGTTTTGAGGTGCAAAATTATTAAGCAACTTCCCACCCCAAAGATGAGGCAGTTGCTCTCTATTGTTTAGTGTTCCAGAAGGTCCTTTTCTTTGGTTGTTAGTCACTTTCAGTAATTTACTATTTGTTTTTTTTAAACCCTGACTGATTTCCCCCATCTCTGGATCAGGACAGATGCTGTCATAATGCTTCTTTGATACCATAATTTTTATTACCAATCCTAATTAAATGCTGTAACTTCTGAAAATCAGATTAATTTGAACCATCAGCCCAGTGTAAATGCTGCTATCATCAGAGATCATAAAATGTTCAAGGCACCATAATTCTACTACATGGCTGCAGTGGCAAGTGTCCAAGGATCTGGCTACCTTTTTTCAGCTGACAGGGACTGAAATGTGTGCGCTTCTGAGCAGTGCAGCATGAATAGAAATTATATGTTCCTCAGCTGTTGAATTGCACATTCTAGCCATAAGTCAACACACATTAGAGAAATGACATCACCCCCCCATCACTATAATACTCCTTCCATGATATAAATATTGTATGAATTCTGTGGTTTCTGCATAATCGATAAAGGGGAAAGTAGAGGTGGGAGGTTGTTGTACAGCAAAGGTGCAGTTTATTGGTGAGCCAGGATGTGATACGGGTTAGCCCCTCTGCCAGCCAAGATTTTCCCATCCTCGGGCTATGGTCCATGAATTCAAGTTGCGCAGTAACTACTTCAGCTTATTTGCTCTGCAGCTAGGACACACACTGATCATCACTTTGGTCTTCTGGACAGCAGGACATGTTCTGGTAACTTGGTTCCTTTATAACCAATTTCTGTATTTTGGATTTTTTTTCCTTCATAGATATTAGGTAACAAATAATAAATTTTGATTCCAACTCAAGCAGTGGTAAAATTGCTCTCCCTGCTCTGTCCCAGCTTTATTTCTTAGGTGTGACAGCATGGAAGATCTCACTGGTCATTACAGATATAATTACCTGGCACTGACAGACAGAAGGGCATTAATCTGATGGTGCAAGGATTTATGTTGGATCTTCATGTTTAGATTTTCTTTGCAGCAGAGAAAAAAGCAGTCGGAGGGAACCATTACCCTTGTACAGCAAGATGAGATGAATTGCAGGCTGGAAATGCCCACTCCTCTCCAATCCCATGGGTGGAGCCTGCGTGACTGGTCCGGGGCTGGGTGTGGGGGTGGCAGCAGCAGTGGATGAGATGAATCCCACCCCGCAACAGCAGCTGGGCTCAGTCCACATTCAGCAAACCACCAGCGCCACCTGGGATGCTCCAGGCTCCTCTGAAGGGTTCGCTGGAGGATCTGACCCTGCAGATTCAACTCTGCCTTGCTGACTTGAGTCATTTTTGTCAGTCCATGTGATGGAGTGGGACTGTGAAGCGTGTGCTGCTGTTTGCTCCTGAGCATCCCAAGAGCAGATGCCAGTATGTTTCTGCTCACTGGGACCCGATATTGCTACTTGATTCTATAAACCCTCCCTTTGATTGGCACTGCAAGTTGTGCTTGCCCCCCCTCCTATTAAATAGCAGTTACATCTGCCAGACTGGTACGTTCCAGGCTTTATGGTGAAAGCAAAGTGGGAAAATCTGTGTCACTGTAGAGACTGGTGTGGATAATACGTGTTGGTGTCAGTGGATGTTGTGGATCTTCTGCTTCTGCCCACTTCTCAGCACATTGATTGTATGCAGGCAATTACTGCTGCAGAGAGAAGACCAGCAGAGTGAGATTTGTCCCATAAAGAATTTTATATTTGAGATTTACCCAGCAGGCTGGTTTCAGCCAAAATGTGGATTTTTGAGTGTGTTTTCATTCCAGGAGTTGCAGCATTTGACCACAATTTTTCTTTTTCAGCATATGTGACATTCAGGAAGCTCTGGGCAGATATGTATGATTTTAGAACAGCTATTGCTTGCAAAGGAAAAAAAAAATAAAATGCAGAAGCATATTAATTATCCACACTTTAATATATACAGTGGTTTGCACACAGTTATTGTGGACATTGTTATCTGGAAGACTGTAATGTTAACATTTCTACTGGGGGCTACTGTAGGTCTACCGAAACTCTTACAGTTATGGATTAAATTTAATACATACTCCCTTTGAAGAAGCCTGTATTTTTATATTTTATGGTACCCAGTGCTATGTGCTTGGCTTACAACAATAAAATAGCTGAATGCTGGAATAAATGTACCAAATGGCTCTCTTGTCTCGATAACGTACCTGCTTTTGAATGTTAATCATCACATTCTCTATTTTCTACAACTATGTGCAAATACCAAACCTCATGTAAGCAAGTAAGTCTGAGCACTGTAGTGTGAATATGGCAAATATTCTCTAGCAGTCCTCAGTTCTGTAATGCATACATGATCCTTGGGATCATCCTGATGACACAGGCTACAGAAAATTTCACCCAGAAACTTCTCCTTGCCTTTCAGAGGAATATTCAGGCTTATTTAAAGAGTGCAGATAACTGGAGCTCAAAGGTGTCCTCAGGGTAGTTGTTTTGATGAGTAATTATTTCTAGTGATTTATAAAATAATAAATCCAATCTGTTTATTTTCTTGTTCCATAAGTTGAATCATCTTCATCCTTTGTCTGCTTAATTAAGGAGCCTGCTGGTAATGCAAATCATTTCCCACGATGTGGACAAATCATTATTCAGCCTTCTTTTTGCTGGAGAGATCATATAATTTAAACCCTTTCCACACAATCTGTTTTCAGGCAGTTAAATTCTATGCATTTCTCTGTGTTTTTCAGCATCTTTTTGAGCTGTGGACATTAGAGGTGGCTGCTCTGGGACGGCAGAATGCCAGATTTTAATAATATTCTCACTAGCACCTTACATAGAAACAACATCACCTTTCTAACCTTGCTTCTCTTCAAACATCTAAATGTGTCATTAGATCTTGTAGCTCCACATCTAAATGTGTCATTAGATCTTGTAGCTCCACAATGGCCCTGGGACCTTGTGTTCCATTTATCTGCCCTGACTCCAAAATATATTTTTAATTCTCCAACTTTCAACATAACTGTTCCCCCTTCTGTAAGTGGAGTAGATCCTTCCCCACTGAATTCTTTGACCCTAGAGAAGTAGACTTATGCTTTTCTCTGTTGCAGTGTCTGATCTCTGATAGGGCTGGATATATGGAGAAGACTGAGTTGTTTGATTGTGCTTGTCTAGGTTTGGCAATATTTATCACTTAAGCCAGTTCTGAGTTGCATTGGGCTGTGAAAGTTGTCTCTGCAGGCCCAGTTAAAAGCACTTTCATTCACTGATGGTTCCTCATTAAAATTACATCTTGTCAATTATCAATGATTTTTAAAGTGAGCCGTAGTAATTTCAGGTAATGATATTCTTACAGTCAGTGTGTGGTGTGTCACTGAGCTGTTTGCAAAAAACAAGTTTGCAGTGCTGGCACAGCTGCTCTTCCCCCCCTTTATTAAGTAGATTGAAACATTTCAGGATTATTCAAAAGGCTGATTGAGGTTCCCATCACATGCAGGTGCAGGAGGCCCCACAGTCACAGTGATTTCTGTTCCTTTCAGGTTCAGCTTCCTGGTGGCCACTGGGTGATGTTTTCCAGGAGGGTCTGAACAGGTTTCTGTTGCTGTTGAGGAATTAATAAAATCCATGACAAAGCAAATACAAAATTGGTTTTTGAGCGCTCTTGTTTTGCCATACTTTTTGCTGGTTCTGGGGTTTCTGCTGGTTTTTAATTTAAGTGCTTTTTTCTTTATTCCTTAGGAGTTCAGTCCTCTAGCAATTGCTCTGTGATGCTGCTTTGGGTCTCATGTCCAGGTGACCACTTACAATTGCAGGACTAATATTTGTGGCCCCCCAAAAATGCTCCTGTCCAGGTCTTTGCCTTGTCTGTGTCTTTTCCTTAGCTTGATCATCTTTTTCTGTTGTTCTGCCCTTGAGGTACTTCCCTTCTAGCAGGAATATGGAGTAAAATCTTTCCTCTTCCAACCACTGGGGTGTTGTTTTGTATTTCCTATCCCCTCAGTGCTCACCCTGGCATTTATTATTTACTTAGCACCCCTTGACCTCATCTCTGAGACTCTATGATTCCACCTTGATTACTTCTTCCTCTCTCTTTTTGCCACCTTCATTTTTTTACAGTTTTTTCTTGAACAGTCCATTTGTTTCCTTGACACTAACAATTACTGACGGCCTGGTATGCTGTCTCCAACAGTGGCAAATAGCAGATGCTTAGAGAATAATGTAAAAAGCAGGGTGAGAATATAATAATCCTAATATATCCTGGCAGCAGTGATCAACGTCACGTCTGCCTGACTGTTGTGAATGTGTTTAAGCACAGCCCAGTTGGGGCTATACCTAACACCATGTGGGTGAGGAAAGGATAATTTTACAAGATGGCAAATTTTCTTGTGTAACTGCCTCTTTCCAGAAGTGCTGGCCTTTCCTTGTGCCACTGCTTTGCTTAGCTTATCACAAACAGCCACATACTTGTTTCTGAGCCAGTCCTGAGGTTTATTCGCAGGACTCCTCGTACCTGATCAAGTAGGAGCTTGTGTTCTCTCCCTTTGGTCTCCTTGACACGGTTGCAATGTGGCAAGATGAAGGCAGAAGTCCTTGTATTTGGTTATGAGCCTTTATATGATTGTGCTTCTTGACAGATTCCTCTGGTGTTCAAGCTCTGACTAGTTGCAATGCAATCTGATAAGTGTCATGCTGAAAATCTGTGAAAATCATGGCCACACAGGCAAGGAAGGGACCCAAAGCAGTAGGAGAAGTTATGTGGAGGGTTTGGGGGGGCTGCTCTCTCTGCATCTTCATGGTTGCTTTGGGGTTCATTCTTTCTTTACAGATTATTTGTTTTCTCCAGCATTCCTTCAAATCTGAAACAAGGCCTGAACTGTGTGAAGCAGGTAGAAAGATGTATTTCTATTTTTTCAATGCTAGGTTTGAAGTTGCATTTAAAAATACCTCTGTTAGTATGAAGAATATACTACCCAGGGCACTGAGCAGCTGATTGAGTGATATTGCAAGTGTTAGACTTTTAGCTCCTAGTCCTTCAGCTGAAGCTTCCTCTGCTACCATCACTGCTCCAGTATCCAACACAATAGTTTGATTTATCCTCACCTGATGGTCAGCTTGACTGACAGAATTATTTTCAGAGTTGTAGTTTCTTCACATGATATATTTTCTTTTGTGGTTATTACTTTGTACACTACCCACAAAATTTTTGGAGGAGTCCTTGGAACTTCTCTAGGAAAATATATAATGGGCCAGTGGGAAGACAGGAGCATTTTATTGGCATGACTGGTCATCAGCAGCCAGCTCTTTGCTGTTTGACCCCACCAGTAAGGATAAGGGTTCTTCTGTTCACAGAGGTGAGTCCGTACGTCCCTACAGCTCGAACTGCTCCAGTGCATGCCATGTGATTGTTGAATAAGACTGGGCATGATTCTTCCTGTCTATTTTTTCCCCTCTCCTTCCAGAAGCAGAGTGCCTCTGGTGAGCTGTGCCAAGTGATGCCTGCAGTGGCTGTAGAAGATGTTCAGAACAGGGTGAGGCACACAATGTGCCTTTCCCAGACAGAGGTTTCCAACTTTGTGCAAAGTTGTGCGTGTCAGAGCTCAGGAGAGTGCACATATGCAAATTATCTTGTTAGAAATTCAGGGCAGAAAGGCACATAGCTCCTTTGCTGCCACAGGGAACTGTATCTAGAGATTCAGGGTGGAAATATGCCTCCTGATACATGTTTTAGTTCTGTATAAATCATCTGTAAGTATAGCTCACTCTATTCATTTAGCTGGTGACAGTGTTATTTAGGGGTGATACGAAGCAGTCACAAAGTAATAAGGACTGCCTGAGAAGAAAATATGTGCTGAAGCTCTTAGGTGTAATGCTAATTTAAATAAAACATGGGCTCTATTGGGACTGAAGAATATTTCTCCTAGAAATCTTAATAATATTTAAGCCATGGATGCTTAAAAGTTGGTTTTCTTCAAAATGAAGATACCATGATTACTTAGGAATGTTTAGGCTCCTTTTTAGGTTGAGTTGATTCATTCTGTTCTTAAAAGAGTTTTATTGGTGTCTTAGCAGTAGGGACACCTGTGCTCATCTAATGTATGCAAATGCATCCAGCAGCCTATACCCCTAACCACGATGGAAAGCACGGAGAAGGACTGCTCATCATGCTGCCAAGTCAGACCATGCTTCAAGTTAGGCTGATGAGCAAGGGCATGTTAAGCAGCTATTACTTTAATGATTGTTTATGCAGATACGGTGCACAGAAAAAGAATGTGTCTCTTTGTAAAAGCTGAACAAAAAGAAATGTTGCAAAAAGAAATCTCAAAATTTTACATTAAGCCAAATTATAAATATGCTAAAGGTAATAGCCATTCTACCTGGGAGGTGTCTATTGCCTCCACTCTTTATTTCTCTGAAAGTTATTCATTGTGTGGACATTATGCTGTAAAATCCTTTACTGAAGTGATAACCTTGTGCTACTTGCAAACAAAATTTGGTTAAATTGGAGTTATTGCTGCTATCTTGCAGTGCAGATGCTTTCTAGCTGTGGTGTAAAAATGAGAACAAACAAGTCTTACTATCTCTAAGTATTAATTTATAAATATTAAAAGATAGGTGTGCATTTTTTAATGTTAGATGACTGGAATTTGGGTTGAAGCATCATTATGAAAAGAGGTTTTTATGCTGGCTGTTGAGGAACACATCTGGAGCAGGAAGCTCCCCGTGCAGCTGCAGTGAGAGCTGCAGGTTGTGCCCTGGGTGGGGGAAATGGCTGGAGCCCCCGGCAAGGGGCTGGGAAGCAGCACTGACCCTTCATCTGACAAAGGACACTGGGGATGGCCAGGCACCCTGAGACTCTGCAGGAGCTGGTGAACAGCAGCAAGACCCCAGACTCAGTGTCACCTTGGAATGGGTGCACAGACTGTGAGGGCATAAAAGCTTGGGGTCCCACCCTGGAGGCACCAGCTCCAGCAGTTATGATGTCCTGCCCCATGATTAAATGATTTAAAAGAACCAGGTGCCTGGGACTTTCTTATGGGACACCTGGGGTCAAGCCAGTGAGGGAAACCTGTCTGTGTGAGTGTGGGGTGTGCAGGGAGACAAACAGGGACCCAGTGGGTCACTGGAGCTGCCACTGCAAAGGGGCTTTGGTCCCAGCAGTGACAGTCCAGGGTGGTGTGAGTGTGACCCCAGGAGTGGCATCTGAATGGTCAGACAGGCCCTGACTTCATCAGGCCATGGGAGTGCTTGATGAAGTCCTCTTCTCAGCCTGAGGATCAGTATTGTTTTTCCAGAGTGAGATGAAATTCTTTAGTCTGTGGCGAGCCCTGAAAGTAATAGATGCTATTAACAGGAGATTTAAACTTTGTCCCTGTCCTCTGCTGGCTGCAGATTTTATGATAGTTCTCTTTTTATTTCTCCCATTTGTGTTGTATGGTTTTGTGTTGCTTTAGTCTGTCAAAGTAGGCTGGAGAAACTTGGACTTCCAACTAATTTTCTGAAGAGCTGCAATGGATAAGGTATGGCTTCCCTTGGCTATTTCATCTGTGGCAGGGCAAATACTATGTCTGCCTGCTGCACTTCAGTGAAATCTCCTGTGGGTTGGGAAACAGAAGGTGTGAATACTGTGTTAATGACGCTAATTTGGGAGAAGAGATACCCAGGAGGGCACGTCATCTCCCTCCTGCTGAAGCAGTAAGCACTGTGTACTTATAGGGGTCTCTTCTGTTGTGGTTTGGGCTGCCTGGGCTCACGTGGTTTCTTTTCTATCTGTCCTCACAGCTCAGAAAACATGGCTTTAAAGGTCACAGGTTTTTTTAAACATTTATCTTAGTAGGAATAGATGACTTACAGTGATTATTTTATAGTCCTGCCATGTAAACTCTTCAGTAAATGCATATGAACAGAACCACAGAATCATTTAGGTTAGAAAAGACCTCCAAGATCATCAAGTCCAATCTTTGACTGATCACCACCTTGTCAACTAGACCATGGAACTAAGTGCCAAGTCCAGAGTCCAGTCATTTCTTGAACACCTTCAGGGGTGGTGACTCCATCACCTCCCTGGGCAGCCCCTTCCAACAACCCCTTCCATGGAGAAATTCTTCCTGATGTCCAACCTGAACCTCCCCTGACACAGCTTAGGCCATTTCCTCTTGTCCTGTTGCTGGGAGAAGAAGCTGACCCTCACCTGGCTGCAACTTTCAGGGAGTGATAGAGAGTGAGAAGGTCACCCTGAGTCTCCTTTTGTCCAGGCCAACTCTTCCTCCCTCAGCTGCTCCCCATCAGACTTGTGCTCCAGACTCTTCCCCAGCTCCATTCCCTTTTCTGGACATTTTCCAGCCCCTCAATGCCTTTCTTGTCGTGAATGGCCCAGAGCTGGACACAGGATTTGAGGAGTGGCCTCACCAGTGCCCAGTCAGGGGGACGGTCACTGTCCTGGTGCTGCTGGTCACACCATGGCTGGGACAGGCCAGGTGCCACTGGCCTCTTGCCCACCTTGACCAGCACCCCCAGGGCCTTTCCCACCGGACACTTTCCAGCCCCTCTGCCCCAGGCTGGAGCTGCAGGGGGTTGTTGTGACCCAGGGGCAGGACTCGGCACTTGGCCTGGTTGACCCTCGTACAACTGGCCTCAGCCCATGGACCCAGCCTGTCCAGATCCCTCTGCAGAGCCTTCCTGCTGTCCAGCAGATCAACACCCCCACCCAAACTGGTGTCATCTGCGCTCTGACTGAGGGTGCCCTCGATCCCCTCGTTCGGATCATCAATGAAGTTGGCCCCAATGCTGAGCCCTGGGGAACCCCACTAGTGACTGGCTGCCAGCTGAATGATGGCATGTGTGCAGCAGGGTGAGAAGCAATCTTGCTCTTGTCCCAGGCAATGAAAAGGTGCCTGGGCACAGATAAGCAGACTGAGGGTTTTGGATTTATTTTGGAACCAAGTATTTTTAAACCTATCCAAACTTAAAGGTGGTGTTTCTACAGTGGACTGCTTTACATTGCCACTCTTCCTGAGGGTACGAAAAAATTTAACTGCCTGGGTTTTATTAAATTTCCAAATACAAATCTCTAGAGGTATTTTCACTTTTTTAAAAAAATCACTATTTTTACAAAATATTAGGAAAGTTCATACTTCACTGATGAATGCAAAGTTCAGCATTGACATCTAACTTGTGTAGTAACTTGCTGAGCGGTGTAAAATGACTGCATTAATCTCACAGGGTGTTTATTTTTTCCACACTACCGACATTTTGTACAGAAAAAGAAAGACCTGTGTCTCGTGCTATTCAGCCAAACTCATTATTCTGGTGGCAGGTCTTGGGGATTCTTTGTATTTCCTTCAGGTCTGCTGCCTGTTGGATGGCACGTGGGCACATGCTTCAATTAATGAACTTTCCTGACCAGTAAAACCAGTGAGGTTCCATCACAGGTGTCCCTTGGCTGTAGCATTGGCACATGTAAAATGGCATGATGGAAAACGGAGCTGGTATCTCTGCCTGTTTCATGTTTCTGGATTTCGCTTTCCTGAGCTCCCCCTGACAGGGATGAAGGTAGAAGAAATGACATCACCTGCCTGTAAGACAAACAAATACTTACCTTTTTGTGGAATGCTTTCCAATAGATCTCTTATTAAGACTTTACAAGCTTGGCTAGTCATGCAGCTTTAATGCTCTGTTTGTCATCTGACTATTAGCTGTGGTTGAAGGAAGAACTAGCTCCAGACTCTAAATGAAAGACTCTCAGTATATCTGCCATAAACAAGCAAAGAAAATCCCCAATCTCTTCTTAGTCTCTAAGTAGTGTTGCTCTACAGCTGCATCAATGTTTTCTTGTATATTCTATGTCCTGGGCTATTCCAGAAGATAATTTTGATCAGGAAATGACTACCAGCCACATCACTGCCCCAAGCAATGATGAATTCACAACACTTTATAGAGTTTGCAAGTGATTTTGCCACGTCGTCTGACATTGATGCAGAAGACTGCATCTCCCAGAGATGAGGAAAAAGCTCACTGGAAACACTTTGTGAATAATAATTATAGAGCTACGTTCACCTCTGATTTCTTTTTTGAGATTTCTGAGAGAAAAGTGGATACTGAGATAGAATTTTCTCTTTTGCTCTGTGTTGCCCAGGGATTTCTTTTTGCTTCTGGCTGATTGAGGAAAAATGAGAAAATGCTGAAATTGACCACTAGACTTCCTAATAGTATGAAAAGCATCCTCAGGGGCTTGGATGCATGTCGTAATGGCAGTAGTTTCTTTGATGATGGGTAGCTAACAGGTCAAGCCTGAAAATATTTATATAATTTTCTAAGATACTTCAGTGTTGTCAGGATGACAGATTTTTGATTGGAGACGAAATATAAGAAATGAGGGGTTTATTTTGTAAGGATGATAGGAACAGGTAGCTTTTTGTACAATAGACCCTGTTATCCTTTTCTTGTTTTGCACAAATGTGGATGCTGACTCTGGAAAAGATGAAGATCCAAGGACAAAATATTGCCTGGAGCAGTTGATGCCATCTTTTATAATAGCTATTGCTGTACTGCTATATAAAAATCCATTGCAATGGCAGTGTTGGGGCACATGTAATTCTGGAAATACATTCAGTCTTCTACAGCAAAAGTACCTGTTTGTTAACAATTCCTTCACTATCAGGAAAGCTTTTGAGAGTACTCTGTGTTTACAGACTCAGTAATCTCTTTTCTGGAGTTTGGGGCAGTTACTGCTCATAGTAGAGTTCTGCATAGGCAAAGGGTTGGCTTTTGGGGTGATATGGTTCATTTCTGTGCAATCTCTGAGGCTTGACAGAATATAACAATTCTGGATTAAACATTTTCTCAAGGTAGTGACTTTTATGTGGATGGTGATTGCAAGCAAACAGGGAAGGATATTAAAAAGAGAAGTTTTATAAGGATACTGCAAATAAAAACTACATAATATTTACATAGCAGCTACATCCTGTTAAATGCCTCTGAATATCATGTAACAACATCTCTCCAAATACCAATTACTGTTTCACTGTAACTGCAGTGGTTGAGGTGGACTGTGAGTCTCAAACTGCTGGAAGGTTCCTTAAATCAAGACACTGGGTCTTTCAGAATAAATATTTTACTGCTCAGAATTACACTGAGTAATTATTAACAGCACTGAATGAATGTGTGAAATCCTAGAAGCTGTGTGCAGTATCTTACCCAGAAAGGTCCCTGGTAGCTGTAAGAACTGTGCTGGCAATCAGCAAGGGGTTACATCCTCAGGAGCCACAGTCTCATACACATTATGTGAAGAGGAGGACGGAAAGAGAGGTGCTGACCCTCAGTGCAGGAACTTCTCAAGCTTGCAGCTGAATATCTGCCAGAAATGAATGGAGAAAAATCCCTTTTGTCTCAAATTTACTGAAAATGTCCCTCAAAACATCTTTAGCCCTCACTGCCCTCCATTCAAAATAAAGATGATAACTTTGTTTTCTGTCTTCTCATTGCACTCAGTGAAACACACAAATGCTGCCAGAATGCAAGAGGGTATCATGTTCTGAATGTGCAGCAGTGTTTTTTTTTTTTCTGAGAGGGCCTATTTTATGATTTAATTACTGCATGACCAAGGTTTGTTTGAAGCATAAAAAGGCAATTTAATTGGATTTTCTATTTTATGGGCAGAATCTAAAGAATTACTAGAAGATGTTTCTCATAATGTTTACAACTCTCCTTCTATAACACGTATTTACACGCATTTCATGGCTGACACAGATGTACGTAGAGAAATAGTACATATTTATAGACTAAGCCTATAGTTTAAGTCTAATAAGCAGGCCTTGCCTTTAGTAGAATATTCTCCTGCATAAGAACTCTGATTTTAAATAGTGTGGATAATGGTGTCTTTGCTATCTGAGGAGTGTATGGTTATGACTCATGGTGTCATAAATACTACGGCTATTACAGTGAGCATCCAAGTGAAATTACACAAAATTATAGATTTGCCAGGGTTCTTTTCTCTAACGGCCAAACTTCAAAATAGAAAGCTTTATTATTCATTTTGATGCGTCTGAACTACTGAGTGTTCTTGCTGGCCCACTAGACAGTTTAATAGGGCTCCTGAACACCATCAATAATTCATGCATCTCTTAAACAGGGATGTGGTACTTGTTGTTCAACTATAATCTGAGTGTATTAAATTGTGAGCTGCTATGGGATGGTGAGGGACATGCTCAGAGCTGGGCCTAGACCTTATAGATGTGCAAGGTTCTTGGATTTGAAAACCCTGGGTGTGGTGCTCCCAAACAGGGAGTTCTCCTCCTTGCCCACCCCACAACTGTTGCTTTCCCTGAAAGGGACACAACTGTTAGGCAAGGATGTAGTGAACGCCCTTCAGTGTGATTTGGGTAATGTAAATAGTGTAAATTCTCCCCACCATATGACTCACAGTGCTGGCTGGCCCAAAGATGGGGAAACTGGTGGTCCAGGTGGAAGGGTGTGGAGGAAGCCTAGGCTGGGGTGCATAAGGGTTCAGATAGCATCAGCAAAAGTGAAAATAATTGTTGAACTGGAAGGGACTGTTCCAGTTCAAGACAGAACTGAAAATCCAGTGATTATTGTAGGATGTGTTAACTGATACTTATGAAGAAACCTAATGGGATGTGATTTTTTTTTTTTTTTGAAGTATGTCTTTGACTTCATTGTTTTTTTTCTTATTTTATATGTCACACACACTGTGACATCCCTTGTTGTGCTAAATACCACAGGCAGATAGAAGGTTTTACAATCAAAGATGATGAGAAGGGGCAAGGGTGAGTACAAGCAAGGCTATACCCAAGGGCCTGGCATCTTGACAAGCCTCAGGGAGGTCTGCTGGTAACATTGCCTGTCTTTGATCTCCTTTTGCCACTGTAGAATCAAGGCATGCACAGCACTGAGGCATGACATGTCTAGGATGAGCACCCTAGCAGAGTTGAGAAATCACTGAGTTCCCTGTGTAGCAATCCAGGCTTTTTCTGCAACAAGCTTCCTTCTTTAGACTTGTCACACTTGAGCCATGCTCATGTCTCAACGGGAGTTGAGTAAGGAGTTACAAAGAGCTCAGAAATTAAGGGTGTATTGTCTTGTGCAGATATTTCTGAGAAATGGTTGGCAGTGTTTTTTTTTAATAAGAATTTGTTGCACGAAGAGCAGTAACTTGTCAGACAAGTGCAAGAAAACAGTACATGTAACCATTCAAGTGAGAGGTTTACTGTAGGTGGAATGAGTCTAAAGTCAAGACCTTTTTCTTCTTCCCTATTTGAATCTTTTGTCCTTTATCAGGCTTCTAAGAAAAATCTCGTACTGACTTGTTGAGTTCTGTGTTGCTGTCTGGATAAGGGTCATATTGTGCCCCAGCGTTGTTCAGGATGCAGAAGACTTTGTTGGTACAGAAGACAGAAGACTGTGAAGAACTCCATGGCCATGCAGCTTTCAGGAGTGAAGCTACAAAGCCCAGGCAAACATGAGCTGTGCTGGTTTGAAAACAGCTTTTCTGCAGCTAACTTAGGGGCTGGTAATGCAGCACAGGGTTGTACTCTGCCAGTGGGATGTCTGTGGGAGCTGGGGAGCAGAAGGAGGCTGTTCAGCTCTGTCCCAGACTGACATTGCTTAAGGCTGGGGGAGATGCAATTTCACTGCACGCTGGCTCAGTGTTCCTGATGCCTTATGCTGGAGCTCCCATTTTTCTATCCAGACTGCAATGAGGTTAATCCTAAAAACATGCAGTTCTGGAAATAGTTTTTAGGTGGTGGGTGTGTTTGAAAAGAAAGATGATGGTTCTTCACTTTCCTTTGGCTGTAATGGAGGCATTTAGGTCTAAACTTTTCTCTCTTAACTGCCTCCTTTCAGTGAACCTTTTGCTCAGTCTGGGTGAAGTGTTTGGGTCAAATGAAAATTCTAGCTCTGTGGTGAAAGAGCAGATGATGGCAGTGGTGACAGTGACTATCAGTCATCCTGCACTTATACCTTGGAGTGGAAAAGGGCTGGTTGTTCCATGCCAAGGGTTACCCTGCTTGCTCATCTGGGACATGCAGCCTGAGCAAACCCAGTTTCTCATTAGGCTGTCAGCAGGGCATCTGAGATATTAGTTTTTATACCACATTGGATAGATGAAGTTGGAACTACCAGCATCTGAACTTGTTTCCAAGGCGTTTGGTTCTGACCTAAGAGGGCTGTGAGTGCCCACTGATTGTGACTCAGCTTTGAGCACTGCTGCCTCCTTGGCCTGTTGCATGCCTGGAGCTGCTGCTTTTGCCGTGGTACAGGTTGTACTGCTCCTGCCCAAACTGCTCATCACCAATGAAATAGCTCTGAAATGTGACAGGATGGAACCATTTCATAAGGAATTATTCCTATTTTCCTCTCTCATTGCTGTGACAAGTGCTGGAGTCCCTCCAGACTGTCAGTGGGCTACAGACTGGGACCCTCTTTCAAAATCTGTTTTCTGCTTTATTTCTTAGTGTCATGTTTTGTTTCCATGGAAACTCCCCAGCCTAACTCAAGTTATAATACTGTCAGGTGCGTGAACAATGCTGTCATTAAAGAGCATCCTCAGCTCTGGATGTTTGCTCATCATGTGTCCTACTAGACAGGCAATATGGTGTCAGGAGAGGCTACACAGTCACCAAAACTTGATAGGAGCCTGAAGGCTTTGGAAGAGCTGGTGAAGCCAGCTGTTGCACCCCTGGAGAGGAGTTTCCTTTGGCTGGTGTTGCTTGAACTGTTGTGCCCACAACAATTCTATTCACTGGAAAGGATGAATATTTTGCCATTTTCAAAAGAATGAGCTTGGGCTATGTGTAAAAGCCTGTCTGCAAAATTCATATTGAAAAGAACAGATTTACAACAGTAGCAAAAGAAGTTAAACAGAAAATATGTTGTTTCCAGGAAAATCGGATTAACTACAAACTGTACCTTGGAGTGAAGGGCTGACTTCTATCACTGAGCTTGGAAGTATGTGAGGCAATTTTTGTGTGCTGTGGTGAATAAGAGTGGCTGAGTAGCATCAATATTTCCCATTCTGTTTGCACCCTGGAATCTGCTCATGGCAATATCTTCCTTCTTTCAGCCCCATCCCTACTGCTGTCATTGAAGAACATCAGTAAGAGAAAAAAGCTTACTCTAGTGAAGTGGAGGCAAAAGTTCTGTACCTGAAAGAATAGTTTCCCCTCTGCCCTGTGAAGTTTTACAGATGCTGTTATATTGGTAACCACATTTTCTAAGTGCCACATTAGCAGGACAAAAACGCTGCACAAGAAAATTTGCAGCCCTTTAAGGAACATCCATTAGACTGTGAGATAAAATGTGGCTCTGCATCTCTAAAAATATATTTGCATCTCTATAAGAACTTCAATTTTGGTAGCCAGGAATAGTCTAGGCATCTTCATTGTAATTATTAAGAATTACTAGCTTACACAATTACTGCTTCTAGAGAGACGTGAATGTACATGGTATTTTAGAGGACAGGGAGAAGTGAAGAATTTATTGCTATTTTAAAAGCTGAAGTTTACTTGTTTGCTGGCAAACAGTATAGGAATTCAAGAACTGTAAAGGTGGAGAAGGCTGTGAGTTCATCTTTGTTTGGTGTCTCTGATGGATGCTAAGATGTTCAGAGGAAGGGGGAAACCTTACCTTAGCAGAAGTGAGAGAATTTCTCCATCCAGTGAAAACCAGGAGTGGGAAGAGGGAAGAGAGCAGAGATGAAGAGCCCATTTTTGTTTTTTTTTTAATGGCTGTTACTTTACATTTGAAAAACCCTAAAAGAAAATCATCTGTTTGGAAAGTGGTCAGTGTCAGGAAGTTCTGCAGCTACTCTGGTTTAGGAACATGACATTTTGGTGCTCAGAAACTCCTTTCAACAGTGTCAATCACACAGCTATAACCTGAGGACTGCCACAGAGCCCCCTGAACTCAAGGACAGGGTCTCATTATTCACTGGATCTTGGATCATGTTCAGATAGCAGAACTGGGCCTCCAAGGCCTGCAGCCTGGAAGGCAGGAACGGCAGGCGTTCCTGCAGTGTGGAGTGGGGTGATCAGGCCATGGATTTGCTGATGTTCTGCTTACATGATGCAAGAATAGTAATCTTTTCTGAAATTATTGCAAAATGCCCACAGCTCTGCATCTTAGAATGGGTTTCATATACCAAGTAAAACTATTTTACATTTTCTATTCTATAGAAGTGTGTCTGTGCACTGTCGTTCCATAACGGGATGGAATCCTTCCATTCAGCGGTGTAGATCAGCTCTGCTGGCTTTTTGTTTCTTGTTAGCTTATTGCATTGATTAAAATAGATGAGATAGGATGTACTTTTTGCATGAACACTGCCAGATCTGGCAGCCCTCCACATGGCTGCACTAACAGGTGCAGATACTCCTTGTCAACACAAAGGTGTCAGCTCACCATTCCTGACTGCTTCTCTCATGGGTTGGGGTGTGAATACTCCTACTGGCTTCTGGTGCAGACCAGCATTTGGGTATCATTTTGACCTCTATAAGTATCTCCTGCTGCAGAATGCTGCTGGAATAAGCTCTTAACATGCCTGTCTTCTGGTCCCCGAAAAGCCCCATTTTTCACAGCACATTTTCTTTTGAAGTCTGATTCAAAGCCCATTGTAATTGGTGTAGTCTCCTATGCATTCTAATGCAGCCAAATCAATGGTCATGCATTTAGGAATGAAGAAAATTGCTTGCATCTGCAGGGTGGGAGGATTCAATCTTAGAGTGCCATGATGTTTGAAACGGTCGTGGATGTCAGGCTGAAAGCCAGCCACGTGTGAGCTCCAGCTTTGTGTGGCTGAATGTGGCCCTTGGCTGTACCTGTGGGGGATGCATTGTTGCTCCCATACACCCTGCTGATGACATGACTGCTTACATTCAGCCCCTCTCTGATGTCGACACATTTTAGAAAAGGATTATAGGAACTCATAAAGGGCTCAGGAAAATTCTGCAAAAATGACTGGGTGTCTGTAAAACGTTCATTTTTAATGAGAGGCTCAGTCTAGTTAAAATAAGGTTAAGAGGATACTTATTGGAACTGTATAAACACTGTGGCTGGAGATTTATGGTTGCAGGAGGCTTTTTAAACTAATAGGCAAAAGTGGAACTTTATAAATCAGTGGATGGGAACTAAAATTAAGCTAATACATACTGGAAAAAGTGTAACCCAAAAAAAGTCTTACCTAAGAACAGAGTGAGTCTTCATCACTAGAAGTCCTTAAGAATAGATCCATTTGAAGGTCAGCAAATTACTGACTTCCAGGGTAGCTGCAGGAGACCCTCCTTAGAGATTTCTGGGTTATACTATGTGTAAGACTGTATTAAATATTTAGACTACCTACTCTTGGCCTTAAAACCTAAGCACTTGGCAGTCACTGATGTGAGGGAGCTTTGGAGAAAATCTTTCCAGAGTTTTAGATTGAATATTAGGAAAAAATCTCTTCACAGAAGGGTTGTCAAACACTCAAAGAGGCTGTTCCGGGAAGTGGTGGAGTCACCCTCCCTGGAAGTACTTGGATGTGGCACCTGGGGGTGTGGTTCTGTGGTGGGCTTGGCAATGGTGGATTTACGGTTCGACTCAATGATTGCAGAGGGCTCATCACACTGTTAGGTGATCATTTCCATAAGGATCCAGACTCCACTAGCCAGGATTGCTCCAGGATCCAAAGATTTAAAAAAAAAAAAAAAAAAAAATTATTTTTCTTTGCTGGTCTGATTTATTGTTTTTGTTAATAACTTTACACTGATATTTCTTAGCATATATTTTTGCTGGAGAATTTTAGATGTAATGTTTTTAACTATATATAAAATTATCTCACTGATGCTTATGAATGTTTTATCCCAAGAGCAAAATCTGTAGCTAAATATTCTGGGCAAGTAATGAAACTGTCTTTAAAGAAACCCTTTGAAATGTACATATTAAGTAAGTGAAGAAAGGAAGAATCAATGAATTTTTTTTTTTCATTTGCAACTTTCAGCTGTAGGGATCTTAGATGTTGCTCACAGATTTAATAGGTATAAAATAACAAAGAGGGTTTCTTTTCCCCAGATTTTACTTTCCTTTAAACAACTGTCATCAGATTTACAGTTCACTGTGTCTGTTGCAAGTAGGATTTTATACTAAGATCACACTGTATACTAAGATTACAGCTACTTTGGGGTTTTTTTTATACAGCGTTTACTAAGGTAAAACTGAATAAATGTCCTGTGCATGAATGCCCTTTGAGAAGCACTGTCCATTTCTGAGTTGTCAATGCCATGCTCAGCTAAAAGCACCACCCATGTAAGGGTCTCATCCCAGCTCCTCAAAGGCAGATTGCCACCCTTGGCCATGTGGCATCAGTTTATGTCCTGCATCTTCCTTAATTGCTTGTAAATGATATGCTTTGGAAAGCAGAAAGTCATTTTGATTTTTGAAACACAATACTCACAAGGCAGACTAGCCTTGGGAAGGGGTAGGCTGAATTATTGCCTTGGAGATTTTTAAATTCGCTAAAAAAGTTAAGCTTCAGCAGAAGCAAAGGATATGGGTCAAGTTTGGCAGTGTCACAAAATCCAAACGGATGGCATTTAATTCAAACAGAATTGTACTTCTGGAAAATAATAATAACAGTATTATAGCCTGTTTGATCTGCTTTAAAATGTTTCATTTGCCTTAACAAAGCCTTGGGATGCCCTTGTGTGGCTGATGCTATTAATTGAAGACCAGAGCTTTTAACAATAGTAATGTCTGTTGAAGTGCAGCATATGGGTATTATAGGAGTAAGAATAACATAAATTTAACTAAACTGGCTTAATGTGCCCTCTCCTGCTGGGGCAAAAAAACCCAACAAGCCAGAAATGAGAAGGAATGAAGAAACAAAGCAGCTCATCAGATAACAAAAACACAATGTGCAATCAGCTACACTGGTCCTTACAGAGAAACTGCCCCAGAGATGCTTCCAGAGAATGAAGCAGGTGCAAGAAATAAAGGTAAGTGAGAATAAAGGAGTCTGTGCATTTAAAAGAATATGACAAGCAAAATTAAATGCTAACAGGGGATGGTGCAGATGAAGCTGCACCCCACACAATGTAAATCTGAAATAGAGCCTTGGGTTGTCTGGGATGTCCCTGCAGCCTGAGCAGCAGAGTGGTTCCTGGGAGCACCCAGTGAATGAATCAGTGAGCAGAATTTACTGCACTTCTGTTAAGGGTGTTTGGCTATTTCCCTTTCCATTTTCCATCCCTAAACTTTTCGTTGTGTTTGGACAGAACCTGGTCTTCCCTTGAGAAATGTTTGTGCCTTATGTTTGCCTGGACTTGTTTCATAGCAGTTATCACTCATGCTGTTCTTTATCAAGTATTTGTTGCAGGTGTACTTCAGGGGTTGTGTTGTTTGGGAATTCTTTCGATGTTGAAGAGCTCTTTCTAATGGTTGCCTGTACTTAATGTGCCAAAATCTTGGGAGCTGCTTTTTCCTGAGATTTCAGGAGGTAATGGTAGCTTCTGCAAATATCAACTGCCATTTATCAGGTTGTGTTTAAAATCTGACTTTCCCAAGATTTTTATAACTTAATATTTGAAGCATCTAAAATACAGGATTTTGGTAGCTTTTTTCCTTCACAAAATTCTACCTTTTTCTACGTTGCAAAGCTGGCATAGCCTTCTGGGAATGTAATGTTCGTGTGCCTAGAATTGATAATATGTGATTCCTGGCAAATTTCAGCTCCACTTCAAACAGAAATCCCTTTGATTTGGGGTGCCTCTGTAGGGCTGTGTGCTGCTTAATCTCTAGGGTTATCTGTTTTGCAGACACTACACAAACATTTATTTAGTTTAATGCTAATGTGTATATTGTTCTTTTGCTGAAAATCTTGTGCACGTCTTGAAACCAAACTGTGTGAACCCTTTGCTGCAGGACAGAGCAGTGTAGTGGTTTGTGCAATATCCTTCTATCGTGTGCTCTGTTCTTACTGAGTCCAAAGCTTTTATTTGTCCTTCATGTTTTGTTTTTACCAAAGTTTGGGGCATTTCTTAGCCTGCAGACTTTGTGCAGCTGCGGTTCTCCGCCTGCTGTTTTGTCCAAGGGACTGTAACACAAAATGTATTTCTACTGTTAAAAAATAAGAATGTCTTGCTACCCTCAGTCACTGATAGAGCTTGCCTTGTTCCTGGAAGTAAAGAACACAGCATCTGGAGATGTCACTTTGGGGTGAAATTTGCTGTGCTGAGTGTACTTTGACTTCAGGCAGTGTACTTTGCAATTGAGGAAGGAAAAGCTTCTTGATTATGAATGTTAATTATTAAAGATATAGGAGACCACTATTTTGGAAGCCCTTTCCTTAGAAAGAAAAGTTTTTCAGGTGACAAATCTACTGTGTGTGGCATTATTATCATCACACTGGGTGTGATACTGTTGACTTGTGGGTTTCTAATTTTTGGAAGAGTATGAGAGTCAATGTTCAAATGAACATTTCCTATAAATAAAAATAAAATACATCTGAGCAGGGCTGTTCTAGGCAGTACAGTCTGGGCCTTAATCCGAAGTCTTTGCAAAGTGAAGAAAAATGTGGTTTCCCAAACTATTACTGTCTTGCTGGCACTCTGCTTTATTCTTATTGAGATGTTCTTTAACTGATAATCTCTCAAATGATTCATTATATTGATTGGAGCAAATCACCTGCTGTTGTGGGACTTAATTGCTGGGTAATCAATGTGTAATACTGCTACTTGTTTTTTGTTTTGTCTTTAAACAACGTAAACCCCACCTTCTTGTGCACAGCTGAGTTTCTGGCTGTCCCCTGCTGGCACGGCCGGGGCACAGGGGGTGTGGTGGCCACCCTGGGAGCTGGGCAGTGCCTCCCTGGTGCTGCTGCACCCACTGGGACCGAGGTTCTGGCAGCAACTTGCCAAGGACGCAGAATAACGGAAATGATTCCCGAGGTTTTGAGTCTATTTATAACTAGGAAAAAAAAGTGCTTTTTAAAGGCAAAAATTGCACGAAATGTCTCCTGTCAAAATCTCACTCATCAATGTCAAATTATCATGACTTTGACAAAATAGCTATTTCTGCATGGAAAATGTGACAAAACTGAGTTTTGAATTCGCTGCTGACTTTTGTGTTTGTTGCTTTCCTTGGAATTAGCTGGTTTCTTTGGGAAGGTGTTAATTTTAAGCTAGCAACTCTAAAAATGGGTGAATTTTCTGCTCAAAGTAGTCATGATGTTGAGTTTTTATTAAAACTGTAGTTTACTCTTTATGAAATTCATGTCTCTGGAGCTGAGAGGATTGTGCATAGCAAATTGTGCAGACAGATCTCAAAGCACTGCGTTTATGGCCAAGTCTGTGACCCTGAGCTGGAGCCCCTAAAGATGTTCTCACCCCACAATGCAGCAGAAGGACAAAGCTGTTGCCATATGCTCTTCTGAGGGGTAAGGCTGCCAGTTTGTCGTGACGATGTCACCAAATATATGACATACTTGCACTTAATAGAATTCCTACTTATTAGACTTATTGGGCTTATTATGTGCTTAAAAGTCTTATGAAAACTTTCATTTGTCTCGCTCAGTGGTGGGTAAGAGTAAGTGTGAAGGACAGTGGAAACCAAGTATGTATGAATGTTCTGTGGATGTGGCCTCACTCTGAGTTTATATTGACAAAAGAATAAAAATGTAGCTGATAATCCTGACAGACAATTACAGGCAGGCATTTGTTTCTGAGCCCAACTGCTTCTGCATTTCTTTTCCTATCCTAAGGGAACATCTCTACAGCAGATAAAAAACATTTAGGAGTTAATGGTTCCTCATCTGTAAGGTCATTTCCCTTTTAACCACACACCGAAAGCTGTCCCTTTAGGATGTGACTTCCTCAGCTTCTGTTTCAGAAGTCCCTAGGTTGAGGGATCCAGGTCCAGCATCTTGGAAAAAAGAAATATCTCATGACCCACATAATTTTGTCCTCCACTTCCCTCCCAGGTTTGCTGGAATCAGCTGCTCCTGGCTAGTGTTCCTCCCAGGAGAGGCAGGACCTGCCAGGAAGCTCTTTGGAGGCTTTCCCATGCTCTCCCTGAGGCTGACTTTTATCCTTCCTTTGCAGATGCCTGTTCTGCTTGCTCGTCTCTCAGGTCCTATTCAGAAGCCTGATTTATTTGCATATATGTTTGGTTTCTCTTCAATGCAGTCATTGTGACCTGTATTAGCAGTATTCTGGGTTTCTGTTTTATATTCTCCATCTCTTGGCAGCAAGCCCCTCCTTTTGGTGAAAGAGTGCTTTGTTAATATTTCTCATGCAGATTGAGCAGGCTGGGAGGTGACAAAGGTGGCTAAACATACCCTCTTCTCCCCAGGAATTGTGCTGGTGTAGGCTTTGCAGACTCAGTGTTGTGGGCTGAGGTACAGCTCCAACTGGGGCTGTAGATATGGCCCCGGACCACCAAAACCCACCAAGGATCACACTCTCAGTAGAGGAGTCATAATTTTAAAATCTGTGACTGGGAACATATTGTCAGGGTGTGGTAAAAGCCAAGGGAAGTTAAGTTTTGGTGCCAGCGTTGCTAAGGTGGCTTGTCTTGTCCTCCAGTCTGTGAGCAGAGTAGGATGGAGTGGGAAGGTAGTGGAGGATCATTGAAAAGACTGCTGCTAGCATGGCATTAGCTGGTTCCAGAAGGAGATACATGGAAATTAATTCCTGGAGAGTAGGTTTGATGAGCATCTTGAATTCTCCTGGGCTTGACTGGGAGCGGGTGATATTTAAGTATACGACTGAGAGGTTCAAATAAAGGTTTGTCCCTTACACAGCCTTGCTGTTACTCAGATATCTGTGGTTTTTGGCTGTCAGTGGGAAGAAGCAAAGCAAGTAGATGATGCTGAATTATACAGGCAGTAATGCATTATCATATTTTTCATTCATGGCGGAGGTGGATGAAATGTCTGTAGAGATATATTTGAAGTCCTCCTTAAATATTTTTAATAAAATCATGACTTGCTGGTTTCAAAGCAATTGGTTCCTCAAACTGTTTGGTTACTTGTGGAAAGCAGGACATTTTCAACATAAAAGACTGCATACAAGTTTTACGGCTCCAAGGTTTGTTGTAAATGGCATAAAAACCCCCAGGCATCTTAGTATGGGAATTAAGATGCAATCCTTCTGTCTGCATATTATCCATTGCTTTCTAATTTCATTTAGATGAGGAAATCCAATCTGCTGCAGAACACTGAATCCCAGTAGTAATAAGTCTGGTACACATCTGTACATCCAACATGAACTGCAGAGCAACCTATAGATTTTTTTTTGTTCTGTAATAAAAGCAACTTAAAAAAAAAAGAGGAAAAGCCAAATCCTGTAATCCTTTGTTCATCTTGAAGTGAAATTCTTGAGTGCTCTGTGTGTGTGAGAGAAACAGCTGCTCCACAACACACTAAAGCTTCGTGTGCTTCAAAGGAAGAAGCACAGAGTAAATATTTGTAGCTGTCAGTGGAATCCTGTTGTTGGTGTGCAAACATTTGATCCCGGGCCTTCCCTGCTCACTTTTGGGAAACTTTTGGGCTGTGTGGATCCCATGTGCCTGGCTTAAATATCCCCTGAGAACAATATAAGATAACCTGTCATTTTTGAGGTCCATGGTATTTGTTATCAATGTAATACATTGTATATGTAATTATTTTAAATCTGTTGTCATCTCCAAGATAACTGTTCTTTTTGTGCTATCACTTTTGATAGCTTTGTAATGTAAAGTTGTCCCCTAATTAGGGATAAATCAGCTGCCACAACAAAGTTATACTGATTTTTGAAATATGCTTCACCCCTCAGTCCCCAAACTAATTTGGGACAACCAGGGCTCCAAAATAACTTCTCTGAATGCTGTGAACTTGAGCCTGTATAAGCCAATCTTTTATAACTGCTAGAGCAATAAAAAACACAGCTAGAAGTCATCTTCATGACAGAGTGGTAAAACTTGCTAGGACTGCTCCCACTGATGACTATATTTATCTGGTGTGCCATTGCTGGGCACTGAAGTGCTGCCTGGCTGTGTGTGCTGCCAGGGCTGGGTACAGAGGAGTTGAGCTCTAAGTATGACCTTTTATCCACTCTGGTATTTGGTTGTCCATTAAAAATTAGATTGTAATTAATCTACATTGGGGCTGAATTTTAGTTGGAGTTATGCTTTTAAGAAGGGAAATAATCACATCCAGTACGTATCAGTGCCGTTCATCTGTTGCTGTTTCCATTTAAGCCCTAATCTTTTCAGCACAAAAATGTTTATATGCCTAAGAAAATCCTTTATTTTCCCATGCCTACAGAAGATAAACATTTAGAGATCCTCCTGCAAGATATTTCTATGTGGCAGAATGCTGTGAAAATGTCTGTGAAAATGTGTATTTGGATTCTTTGTGATGACCATTTTGAAAATGAAATTACACATCTCTTTAGGGAAGAAGCCTTGATAAATTATTTAAGCCTTTTAAAAATTAGCATGTAATAAATACTGGCATATTTTGTATGAAGTTCATTCTCTTATCTAAGGTTAAACTATAAAAGGAGACAAGCCTTGAACCAGAGTACAACTGATGCATTCATAATATCCACTTTAAATGTTAGCTCAAATTTGTTCAAACTGTTGTGCAAAATATCCTCATTTCCCATGAAAGTTGCTCTGAATTGATGGCAGCAGCATTACAAAAGCTTGCAGATCCATAGGATTAATACTACCAGGGTCAAGTGAACATTTAGCAATCAGTCTATAGCCTAAGAAGAGTCCACTCTCTCTTTTTGCATGGTTTCTTAGAGTATAGGAAGCTATTGTGTTCTATCTTTGAGGCAGGAATCCTTGTATCCGAAAACGTCAGCATTAAGGGAATTTGGTGCTGCTTTGGGAGTTGGTTCCAATGACTGGTTATCAGATTTGTGAGGGAGGAATTGCACCAGGCTGGAGGTGCTTGTTTGAATCCATGTACTTGTGTTTAAAATCAATGCTTGAGTGCTGAGCCGGGCTCGAACTGCCCAACAGCAATGGAACAAAATGGGTTTGTGCCAAAAAATGGAAATGAGGAAAAGAACACAGGCACATGGAAGAACAGGGTAGGGTTCTTCCTTCTAGAGCACGTGTGGAAAACCAGGTCTGTGTCAAATCTACATTTTCAGTTATGGATAGCCAACAAATCTGCACAGCTGCAGGACAAGCTGGGCGTGAGAAAGATGAGCCTGGGAGCACTCAGGAGTCAGGGAATGGAGCACAGCCCTGCCTCAGCCTTGGTCCCACGGTGGCTCCAACCAGCAAATTTCAGACTGAATAACAGACTCCAAACATGGTAAACCCAAGACTGAGGAGTCAGAGACTGCTGATTCCAGTTCATTTATGTAACTCAAAGGCTTCATTCTCAGCATATCATGTTAAATATTTTGCCTCCTTGAATGTCTGTGTAATGACTGACTGTGTGCCATTCTTCGTGTATTCTTCTACCAGGACTTGTTTTGTTCAGATAGTCCTTGAACCTTTGCTCCATAATTAAAAACTGTGTGTGGAAAATTGAAAGAAATAGGTTCCAGTATGCAGGAGATGTAAGAGAAAGTATTTGCAATGGTTATGGGACCTGAATTTTATAGATATCCCCTTTCCATCCTTCCCTTTTCTTTGTTCAGTGGCCTGCCAGTTTTTGGGGAATAGTTGTTCCCCATGAACAGTAAAAGGAACTGCCAGTGTGATTTACAGTATGAGCAGGTAGCTTCAGTTTTCCTGCAGCTACAGGCAGTGTCCTGCCTTCATCACACTGGGGACATGTTTTTGCTTTTGTTTTAGCTGCTGCACTGTGCCACACTGCTGACTCTTTCTCCTTCATGTGGATGTTCTGGCAGTCATGGCTCACCTGTGATCGAACTGACTGAAATAATGAAAATACCTGATAATCTGGGGTTGCAGTGTTTTGAATGGCTTTTGTTCCACGACTGGTGGCACCCCAACCATCAGAAAGTACAGTACAGGGTCTGTATGTATTTTGCTTTCTTATTTTTCAGATCATTACGTTCTTATTAAATTCCTTGGTGAGGAGTTTCCTCTTCTTGATATTAACATAAATTAACACACTAATAAAAGGAAAAAAAAAACCAAAACAGCTTGGAATGTCTGCTATCTATTCTAAACTGTATTTTATTCCTCCTTTCTCTTCTGAGGTTCTCCTTCTCTCCTGTCATTGTAATACACTGAAAAATCCGATGAATATAAGCAACTGCATCCAGCACTGCACTGAATATGAATGCTGTTTTTTAGGTGAAAAATAAAACAGTAAGCCACATACTTCTGTGAGGTATTAAATTCTTGAAATGTTTTATCTTTTCTCTGTTTAAAATGTTTCACTTTCTGTGGTATGCTGAGGAATCTCTTCCCATCTCATTCTGCAAAAAGAACTCGGGAAATAAAGTTAACAGTTTATCAAACACTGATTTTTAGTTGCTTATGTCTTTCTTTCTAGTCCACTACAGAAGTGCGTGGCTTTGCTTGCAAGAAATCTACATTTTGGGGAAATTCTGTCAAGTTAAAGTGATGCTGAGGTGTATGACTATGCACAGCAAAAAATGTTTGCTGAGGAGCTGATGGTATCTTTGAAGTGGTGCAATAACTCTTAAATAACTATTAAGTTTGAGTTTGGTTTGTTTTTTTTTTTTGATTGCTAATGAGGGATATACTGACATGACCTATAACTTACTAGCATTTTGTTTTGTTGTTGTGCATCTTGTTTACTAGGCAAATTATTTTCATTTCACATTGCTCAGAAATAACTGTTTTATATTTAATTAAACAGATTTTTTTCTTGTCTTTGCTTATTGTGTTCAGCTGGGAAATAGAACAGCTGAAATGTACTAATCAGACATTCTTTGAGAGCTGAAAATGTCCTTCTTTTGGCTGAAAACAAGTTTTATAAAATCACTTAGAACTTCTTCAGAGAAATATAGAAAGTGTTCACTTTCAATTTGTCTTCTTTACTCCGTTTTTGAGGGATAATATTAGCCCAGAAAGAGTTTGTATATTTTTTTTCCTTAAACCTTCTGACCTTTCCAATTCCATCTAGACCTCAAAGCTCTGAGGTTAGGGCTCATTAGTTATTCTCAATATCTATTGTTCCTTTATTTGCTGCTAAGTTTCTTTTTGATGTTTCTGATGGGTTTAGGTGGTGGCTGTGCAAAATTAAGCTTCAGACCCTGGGTAAGAGCAGCTCGTCAGGTGCTGCCAGTGGATGTGAAATCTCCACTCTGCAAGGAGCACTGTGGGACGCAGTAATTCTGCATAAAAGGCTTTCCTCACTGCAACTTGAGATTATTTACTGAAATAGGTGCTATGCATAGATGTAGTAGCATCAGTAACTTCATCTGAACAGGTTGTAGCAACCAAGTCTGCCTGGTTAGATGTGGCTTCTCTTACATCCCCATGTAAAATCAACTTGCCCATCTTCACAGTCATAGTAGCTCTAGAGCAGCCTTGCAGCTCTGTTGAGAAAGAAACAAGGTAATGTGCCAGTGTCTGGAGCAGTGTGAGTGTTCCTGCAGTTTGTTTGAAGCTGGATCATTAGGAATCAGTTTATCTAGTGGAATAAATAGCCCCAGTGCTTCCTGGAGTATGCCCCAGGCTCCTCTCCACAGGTTATTAAAAATAAAATGAAAGGTGGGAAAATCTATTAGTGCAGCATCTTGTTTGTGAAGGCAAGGACATTCTTTAGAGGGACCTAAATCCTGTATTGATGTGGCAGACGTGCAGAAGACCTGGTTAAATGCAAATAAAAGGGACAATTGCCAAAAGAGTAAACAAGTATTGAGAGGCTGATGTCATGAGTTCGGGCATGCACTGCTTTGTGTTGATATATATATATATAATGTTGATATATAGCTGATGTATTTCCATAAAACCCATTTTCCTCCTCTTTTACCAGCAAAGATCTGATACCATTATGGTTTTAGTATCGGGACTGGAGTGATTTGGCTCTGTCTGGGGCTGGGTGCCCACCAGAGCTGCTCTGTCACTCCCCTCCTCAGACGCACAGGGGAGAGAAAATATAACAAAAGGCTTGTGGGTCGAGGTATGGACAGGGAGATCTCTCATGTGTCACTGTCATGGGCAAAACTCTCAACCTGGGGACATTAGTCTAATTTATTACCAATCAAATCAGATCAGGGGAAGGAGAAATAAAACCAAATATTACAGCACCTGCCCCCCACAATCCCTCCCTTCCTCAGGGGCTCTGCTTCTCTCCCATTTTCTCTCCCTCCTCCTCTCCAGTGTTGCTGATGGGCTCAGCCTTGGTCTGTTGGAGCTGGCTGGTGTTGGCTCTGCTGGATAGGGGGGAAGCTTCTGGCAGCTTTTCAGAGAAGCCACATCTATGGTCTCCTCCCCTTCCCCCTCCCACCTCCTGCTACCAAAACCTGACCACACAAACCCAATATATTCCGCCCCTCCTAAGTTTAATGTTAATTTATATGAATAATGCACATTTTCTGACACGGGACCCTTGCTTATTCTTTCAATAATATTGCCTACAGACACCTGGACTAAGTTCTACAGCAGTTCTTGAATACACTTATGCCTTGAATGCTGGGAGAAGTATTCCCCTAGCATTGCTTGTATTTGGTAGAATTGTTCACCTCTGAATGCTTTGTCAACAGGCAATTGCCTTTCCTTAATTTAGGGAGGTGACTGAGCTGTGCCTGATCCTGAGGTCTATATAGGAGCAAAGGGGCTGCTGCTGGAGTGGTGCAAATGTGTTTGTTTGCACTCTGTGCATGCACAAATGAGAATGCACAGCCAGCATTCCCAGGGGCAGGCAAATAATCCAGCTCTGATTCATCGTCTGCAACCAGGAGAATTCCCAGTTTGGTTTATTCTAAGGAAGATACATGAAAATAGTCCAGATATCCCCCCAGATGCATTGTTACTGCCTCATCACAAGATCGTTGTCTGTTTATGGAACTTCTGGAGAAAATATTAACACAAAATAGAAATTTCCAATATGAGCTTCTATGTGCCTGCAAAAATATGTAACTTTAATATATTGTACCCCTCATTTTTGTTTTCTAGGGGAAGTAACATGTAAAATAGATCAATTCCTTTGCAGTACAAATTTGCTTTCCTTCTCACTGAGCCTGTTATTTATTTAGCAATTTACCAGTTTTTCATAACCATGAACACATTCTATAGTACGGATAATTTTACTGTCATTTTATTAAGTTTTAACAATACTTTAAAATGAACAATTTTTATGACATACGTAATTTCAGTGTCCCATAAAAACAGCCAGGAGAATAGAGAAAATTAATGGTGCTTACCAATAATGGATCTTGTCAAAATTAATTTTAAAATAACAATGATCATAGTAATTAATTACAATGCGTTTCTTGAGTCAACCACTCTCTGTGCAATTTAAATTTGATAAGAATGATGATTGTTCATCAGAACCTGTCTTGTGATCCTGACTAAATTTCAGCTTCATTTACCCAGATCAACATGAATGCAAGTCCAAAAAACCGGTGGATGAAACTTATAAAGTGCAATAGCTGCAATGGTTGTATAACAAATCCATCTATTAACAAGAATTTAAAAAAAAAAAAAAAAAAAAAAAAAAAAAAAAAAAAAAAAATCAAGTAAGCATCATCCCAGGAGCAAAAGGCTGAGATTTACACTTTATTGATTATTGAGCTCAGCTGAGATTTTTTACATTGATTCTCAGGCTCGCTTGCTTTGCCAAAAGCGTGAGTTATGAGTGCAGTGTTTTGAAGCCCAAAGGATACCTGCTCTTACTGTGATTGCTGCAGACACCGTGGTGGGCTCTGCAAGCTGAGTGCAGGCAATGCAGGATGTGGATGTGCAGGGTGACTGCTGCCTCTGGTTGCTCCTTGAACGCTGACTCTCAGGGCTCAGGACAGCTGCTGCAACGAGCAGCTAACATGGTGTAAATCTGCAACTTGTTTTATGTTGCACCAATTTACCGTGTGCTTGCTGATTTATGCTCTAGGCACAAAAGAAATGCAGTTTGTGTTGACCCAGTCTACAAGCAAGCTCTGAATGTAATATCCTCCCAATTGCTGGTCTCTTGTTCATTGTGTGGTGTTGGGCAGGGTGCTTCCCAGTTTGAAACCAGGGATTTGTAAATCAGCCTTCAGGATATTTTCTCAAAGTTCTGTAGCATCTGTTTTTCCTTTTTAAATTAGTTGCCTCTAATAAGTAAATGCCAGAATCAAACTCGCATTCCCCAAATCATGCAATCCCCACGTGCTTTGTATTAAGGACACTTCACTTTTTAGGGAGGAAGAGTGGCTAATATCCAGCCCACCGTAGGGGCAGCTGTGCCCTGTGGCACTGGAAGTCCGATGCTGTCATTTTGGGATCCTGCCTGACTCAAGGGCTTGCTCACATTTCCTCCTCCTGGGTACACTGGAAACTCAAGGGAAATTCTTCCTTCCCAAAAAATTCCTTTCATGCCAATCAAGCAATGCTTTGTTCTTTGTGCTTCCCTTAGACAAAAAAGGTGTTTAAATCTCATACTTCATACAGCAACTGGTTAGTAGCAAATAAACTCGCAGCATTTTGCATGTGGCATGTATTTTACTGTAAATAGTAAGGAAGCTTCTCTACTGTTGGTTCTGGAAGAGAAAAGCCTCTTGAATTAGGAAGTACAGAGTAGTTCTGAGGGGAAGAAACTTGAGGGCTGCTCCACGGCATCTGGCATCTCACAGGATTGCTGGTCATGTCTCCAGAGCTTGAATAGGAAACTCAGAGAGTATTGAGCATGAGTGTCTTATTGAATGTTGGACATTTTTCATAACAGAGTTACCTGGATGGTAATTTTGATATGTTGAGCAGGTGCTGTTGCCACCCAGTGTGTAGTGACCAGGCCCAGAGCTCTGCTCCTCCTGGGCACTGTGGGGATCTCCCCTCTGGGGAGCTGGTGTGTGGGGAAAAGGATGTGATGGGAAATTGGAGGCAGGCACTGAGTAAGTCTTGCATCTGCTGAGACATTCATTGTTGCTAATTAGTTGTCGCAATTATTGGTTTTTTGCTGCAAATTAAAAATTACAGTTTTGAGTAATAGGAAATTAAATTCTTAGTGTGTTTGAGCTAGTGAGAACAAGCCAGCTGTATCACCTTCCAGAAATGCAGATATTTGTGACATGTCACACTTTAAGACATTTTAAACGGAATGCAGTATCTCTTATAACTTCTGGAGAACTAATCTAACCACATCATCTATTTCATAAGGCTCGTGTTTAAACTTTAAATCGCTGTTTTCAGGAGTTGTTTGTTTGGCCTTATAAATTCAAATACATCTGAAACTTGTCATGCAAAATTCAAGTCCGAAAGCAATTCTCTGTATTGAAGTCTCAAGAAAAAAAAGAGGTAAGTAATTTTATTGTGAGATGTTTACTATGAAGAGAGCAGCTTGTTGCCATAGAATCAAAAATAAGTTTTTCAGATTTGATTTTTGAATGTCTTTAGCTGTTGCACTTAAAACTGGAATTAATTATATTTGAGATTGCAATATGCTGCAGGAGCAATGAGTCTAAACTACCTCTTTAAGAAATGAACAGGTACTGTATTAATGCACATATTAGGTCAATCTCTTGTTGTCTGTCACAGTAATTGATGCACATTACCTCTCCCTGAATGACACAGTTGTTTCAGTGTACTGTGTGACACCCAGCAGGAAAATGAGTCTTCTTGCAGAGAGCTGGCACATCCTGGCTGCAGGCTTGGAGTGAAAGAATGAGGCTTTGAGGAAGACTGGAGGGTGATGGAGCTCGTGGCTCAGCCTGGAGGAGCTGGTGCCTCGACTGAACCCATGGTTTGAGGGAAACACCAAAGGCTCCCCTGGCACAGTGGTGTCACTCTGGAGGTAGGGCTGCTTCTTCTGCAAGACTCAAAACCTGAGACCCCAGCACTGGGTAATTTTCACAGTTTTTGTGATATTCCCTGGTGATATTAACCAAGCTATTATTTAAACCCTGAGAGTAATGTGGTAGTATGAGTATTCTTGTGAAATTCTAGCCTGCTTAATTATAGTCTTCTTAGCTACCTTCCCATTGATGTAGTTTTATTCTGCATTTCTTACCCTATTTTGTTGTATTGCATGAGATCTTGTAGCAGACTCTGAGTATTCAACCTGTCCTGAGAAATATTATCTGACTGGCATGTGAGATGAATAGGGATTCTTCTCTCTAAGGAGGTGCTGTACAGAAACATAAGGTTTTGCTGTAAGAAAATTCATGGAAATTTATGACAAAGCCACATTTTACCTCCTGTGATACTCTGAAAATTCATTGCAGCAGATGGCCTCGTGCTCAGTGATTTCTACTGTTAGCTTTGATGCTGTTTACCTACATAATTACACCATGCTCAATGACTTCTACTCTTAGCTGTGTTGCTGTTTACGTATATAATCTTTAGTACCTAAAGAAAACAAAAGTCCACAGCTTTCTGTGCTAAGATAAGATACAGAAGAATGAGCAAAGTATACTGATAAATGAATTATTGGTGTGCCTGCTGACCCTAAAATCATCATCACTTACATCTTTGAATTAAAAATCACAGAAAGAAAAGAGGTGAATACTTGAGGAAATACTAAAAAGGGTCTTAGTGATCAATGAGTGCTTCCAGAGCTCTTCAGAATTCAATAATTTATCAAAAATGTCTTAGAGGAAATTCTTTTCTAAGACTCTTTTATATCTACTTCGTAATAAATGAACAAGTGGTTCATGAAACAAATCTATCTACAATAGACTAGTTTGTCTAGCCCTATGTTTTTTGGAAAGGTGTGAACTGTGTGACATAGGGCTTAGACAAATGGAACAGCACCCTTTTAGCCCTGTTTTTGGATATGCAGGTGCTTTTCCCACTGCCTTTTCTAGGACAGTGTGGAGTTTATAACATTTGTATGGTTCTGACAGAATAATACTGTGTTTTTTCACCAGTTGTCCACATCAGTACTCAGGCCCTCACAGCAGTGAGCCCCTGCTGCAGTTTTTTTTCTGCAAGAGGTGGGGCAGGTTCCAAGGGCTCTGCAGGGTGCCTTGGCCAGCACTGATGGCCTCAGGTTGCCACTCGGTCTGGTACTGATGGGAGGAATCCTGTGCCCAGAGATGATGGGAACAGTCTGGGTCACCACTGTGCTGGAAAGTCTCAGAGAGGAAGGTCCCATGCTGTCTGCAGTGGAGCTTTCTTGCAGAAGTGTTTAATAGAGGGGAAATGAAATAAAATAGCACTCTCTAGGTGGATTTCGACATTATAGATTCTGTTCCTGTTAGTGTTTCCAGCTGTAAACATTGCTTTCCTATAAGTGTAATTACCTCATACTGGTAAAGCTGCAAACAAGGCAAATAACCCAGTGTAATTAAGGCACTGATGAGACCTGAATTTTTGGCTCTCTTTGCGGGATCATGTTCTTTTTAGACTGAAAATTTTAGACTGATTGTCTAAAATTCAGGATGAGTTCAGCATTCCTGCGCAAGCTGTCAGGGACACAGTGACCCTTCTAAGGGCAAAAGCTGCCAAGGAGCTTCACAGCTGGGCAGCTGCAGCCCTGGCTGGGAGCAGCCTGACACCCATGAGCAGATGTTCTGTTGGAGTGAGTCCAGAGCAGCCCAGGATGGTGTTCAGAGGGCTGGAGCCCCTCTCCTGTGAGGACAGCCTGAAAGAGCTGGAACTGTTCAGCCTGGAGAGGGGAAGGCTCCAGGGAGACCTTAGAGCGCCTTCCAGTGCCTAATAGGGTTCTGAGAGAAATGGAGAGGGACTTTTGACAAGAGCATGCAGTGACAGGACAAGGGGAATGGCTTTAAACTGAAAGAGAGCAGCTTTAGATCAGATGTTAGGAAGAAATTCCTCACTGTGTGGGTGGTGAGCACAGGAACAGGTTGACCAAAGAAAATGTGGATGCCCCACCTCTGGAAGTGTTCAAGGCCAGGCTGGATGGGGCTTGGAGCAACCTGGTCTACTAGAAGGCATCACTGCCCACAGCAGGGAAGTTGGAACAAGATGATTTTTAAGGTTGCTGCCAACCCAAACCACGTTGTGACTCTGTGGTTCTGTGGGTTTCTACTTTTAGATATTTATTTAACAGCAGGCAGGAACTTGAATTATGAAGTAGCAAGCTGGATTTTGATAGGCATGGGAAGGCATTTGGTGGGGCCTTTGGTGCACTTTGGGCCTTTGTGGGTCCTGCACTCACTGAATTTTTCATATAGCACATCCCTCAGCTCATACACTCCACGATGTCCCTGCAGAGAACAGTTTTTTGTTTAAAGGAGTGGGTGTGAAGCACTGTTGAGAAGTTGGGGTGCCCCATGCTGTAGTGTCCCATGCCAGAGATCAGCAGATGGGGCTCATTTAGAAATGAAATCTGTCTGCACAGGCAGAGACCTGAGGCACTGATGCCCTGCTGCTGGCTTAGGAATTCACAGACTCCTAGAATCCTTAGGGCTGGAAAAGATCTCCAAGATCATCAAGTCCCACTGTTGATGTGGCACACCTACGTCCCCCGCTAAATCATGTCTTCAAATGCCACATCCACACATTTGGGAACACTTCCAGAGATGGTGATTGCACCACTTGAGAGTGGTGCTGAGGAGATTGCCTTGAAAATTGAAGTCCTGTAGTCACAGAGGATGTAGCACTGACAGGTATCTTTTTCCTTCCTGTTTGGTTCCTGTCTTTTGGCCCTGATTTGTGTGTAGAGGTGAGCAGGTTTCTGTTTCTTTCTGTTTCTGGCTTTGGCCTCCTTCTCTGACTGGTGTGAAGAAGAGTTGGAATGTGCATTTTACCTTGAGCCTAAAGTGATTTTTTGCTCTCTATGACCTGGAGTGGTCTGGAAACAGTGGAAGGTAATAGGATGAGCCACCACTTCCACCTCTGGTGTGGTGAAACCTGGAGTAAAATGCTTTTCTGATCGTCACTGCCTTGCAGCAACATGATGAGACCATGCGGTGCTGACACTCTGGGATGGGCTTTTTAAATGGAGTGATGACTAGTAAATGTGGGCTATACAGGTTTCTGTGGAATTTATTAAATTTCTTAAGGTATGAATCCACCAGGCAAGATTATACATTACCACAGCAAATTATCCAAATATACAAGAGTTATCGAGGAGTTAAATGCATCTGAGTTATGAAGTGCCAAACATCCTGGGAACAGACAATTCTGATTATGTCCTTTATTGTGTTAGAGCCATTTTATGGGTAATATGTCTGTATAAATCTGAAAATGTCAAACCTATACATTAGCAAGAGATTTGTCTTGATGGTCCACACCATTGAACAGTACACTGCACAAAATCTGGATTTGGCAGTGTGAAGGGCTGGGAATGAAAATGAGAGCTCATTTGAAGGGACAGAAGTTCTCTGCATCTCATACTTCTGCTGAAAACTGCTCCAAACCACATCTGTGTGGCTGGGGGGTGACTGTTGTGGTCCTACTGTTTTCTGGGGGATGTTCTAGAAATGTTCCTGTTAGTCTGGGGGACTGCCAAAGTGAGTAATGTGATCAGTTGAAATTCATTCACCTCTGCATTGCTTTTAAATTCCAGCTACACCTCTTATGGATTCCTGTCTTATTTCTGGTGATTGGAGCATCAGAATGCCACAGAAAACAGAGAAAATGCTTCTGTCTCAATACAGATATGTTGGCAAGTGAATGTAACAGGTGGTTGCGATTTGTCTTTTATTTGAATAGAAGTGCTTACTGCAAATACTGGCACAAACAAAAGCAAACATATATAATTAAAAAAAAAAGTGACCATAATTTATTTTGGTGGGTGTTCAGTATTTTGGCAATTTTTGGTAGTCTTTTTGTTGTTGGATTTTTGGCTTTTTGCTGGTTTTCCTTGCTTTAGTTTAATTTCAGTACAACTGTGCCTGAAGGAAAAATTAACCAGCTGGACTGCCAACATCTACCTGCACTGGCAGTAAGATATCATTGTGAGGGGGAAGCTGCTCATTGCCTGTGGGTGAGATCTGAGGAGCTTCCTGCTCTGTGGGAGTGCTCCACCAAAAAAATTCCCCTTCTGAAAGGACTGTTGTACGTGTGCATGGCTATGAATCGTGGCAGCAGAAATACTGAACAAATGCCTATGCTAACAACACTGAACTATTAAGTGTCCCTGCTGTTAGGAGATAGGTAGCCAAGAGAAAAGCTGAATGGCCTTTCCCGGAGACACAAGGCAGCTGAGGTGACTGGAGAGTGAAGCTGTAGCCTTGCTGTGGTGGGAAGGTGTGTGAGGTGAGGTCTATCCTGTGTGCAGGGCAGTCCTAAACACTCCTGGAGTGTTAAGAAACTTTGCAGCACAGAGCTTCTGTGATCCTGTAAATTAATCTGACCCTAGTAATTATGTGAATAGCTCCTTATGAACAAGAGCCTGCCCCCAAATCACACAATAGCTTCCCTCACAGGTATGGATGTGCAGAAATGCTAATGCCAAGAAGGAGGTACAGGAAATACATCTCAGCAGAGCTGAGACAAGCTGTGTGGTGGATTTGCTGTCTCCTCCGTTGTGGAGGAGAACTTTTCAGAAGGAAGAGTTATGTCTTAGGCCATTGCATAAGTGGCACTGCAAATCTTGCCATACCATGCTATGCTATAGTATCAAAGGATTTGAATGAAGTTATTTGCTGTATGGGTCCCCTATTATTTCATAATTCTAATTAGATAGTGTAAGCTAAGAAAAGAAGTGTAAATACTTTATTGTGTGAAACTAATACAAATAGCAGCAGCTACTTTGGCTGTAAATGAATGGCAGATCAAATCACTAAATTCAGCTGGGCTTGAGTTGTTCTCTCTACCAAACCTGTACTTGCTTTTACTTCTCATCTGTATAATGCAGCCAAACACTAAAATGTGCACCATACACAATCTAAATAAGAAACAGACACTTGAGAAATTATTCAGGGAGTGGTCAGCCATGAATAGCTTTTTAGGGCTTAAGTAATTTAGCATCTTCTGATAAAGTAACTCTAGTTTCTGGATACAGGAAAACCCAAGAAGAGGCCAGCAATTCAATTGTGGGTTTCATCTGAGGTTCTGAGGCTTTACTGGTTCCGGTAGCAGGAAAAAGATACAAATTGCAGAACATATGGATTTCAAGTCCTGCTTTCAGTGCCGCTTAAATATTTAATTTCCTGCATGTAACACTTGCCTCCAGATAATTTTTTTGTTTGTTTAAATACTTGTATTAAAAACGGATGCCTTCTTGAAATGTATCTCCCGTAGACATAAATGCAGAAATTATGACTAGTGGTTCTGTGAAGGAAGACTATGCTAGCAGTGCCCTCAAACACAGTTACAGCTGCAGAGTAATCCTTCTGCAGCAACAATGGAGAGCTACTTGCCCAATGAATTTTCAAGTAACCTCCTACCACAGGTTGCAGGATCCCCTCTTACCCCAAGGTGAGATGAACAGCGAGGATGAGAGTCTGAAAAAGTGATGGCACCTGACTCTGGGGTCAGAGCCAGAAATGTCTAGCTTGAGGAGCTGTGCCAAGGGGATAAAACTTGCAAGAGAAGGAGCTTGTGGTTAGTGAACTGTAAACTGGGGACAAGGACAGTCATTGTGGCTTGTGTTTATAAAGTGCTTAGAACTGGAGCCTAAGTACATGCTGGTGACTCCGAGGTGCTGTGGTAGTACAGATACGTACTGAGAAACATGATGAATGTGGGAGTTCATGATTATGACTAATTATGGCAATATAACAGCATTTCCTATGACACTTTAAATGTTCTTGGATGAGTGTTTGGTTATGTATTTTAGTTTCTCCTTGGTTAAAGGGAGTCCTTGAATAAGTAGCGATATTTAAAGCATAATTCAAAAGAAGGAAAAAAACCACCATCATTCTAGGAAATTTTACCCACTTAGCCCATTTACTGATTCAATTGTGCAGCAAATTAAGTGCCCTCAGCTTAAAGATGCTGAAATGTGTGAGGAAGCTTTGCCACTGTGGAGTCACAGTATGCAGAGCTGTGATCTCTTACCTGGGGCATACACAATTCCACTGAGTGTAAGAGTAACTCTTTGGAGTGAAGCTGTTGTTGGTGTTGCAACCCTTGGTGCTCCTGTTTTGCAGACTAACACGATACAGGTGTTTTTGTCTTTCGGGGGACAGAAAAATTACCTTCAATTAGAAGCCTGTTTCTGACTGAGCATCAGTCAGGACTGTTGGAGAATTGTTTTCCACTAGTCCAGAAAATAGTGGAGTATATTGATGTTTTGTTCCACTTGTTCTTGTTTTCCTTTTCTAAGCCTTTCTGTCCTGCTTGTCTCCTCCCATTTAGACAAGCTGATGCACAGGAAGCAGCATCCAGTCCTCTCTGAGTGACTGAGGGACCCTGCTGAGCTCCTCTCACGAAACCTCCCATGGAACCATGAGCTCCCCAGCGTGCTCCTCCTCCTGTCCTGCTGGAGCAGTGGGAATGTCCCTCCCCAGCTTACAACTCTGCATTGCCCTCCCAAACTGCCCACCCCTGGCTGTGGGGCAGCTGGAGGAGCACCTCTGGGCACTACAGCTTGTTTTATGTGTCTAGGACACCGACCTTGGCAAAGGACAGATTGCATTTCTCTCTGCTGATTGTGCAGTGAGACTCACGCAGAAATCTAGGTTCTGATGCAAATGTTTCTCCTTTGGTCTCATTGTTGCACCACATTCACTAAAGTGGAGAAAAGCAAGTGATAGCATCAGGGTTCAAATCTCAGACAGGTTGGGTTGGGTTGTTTAATTAGATTGGGTTGTGTTTTAACCACCTTTGGTCTTGTATTCTGTATTTCAATCCAGCTGCTACTGTGTCCAAAGTTTCCAGAGAAATACTGCATTTTTCTGAATACTGACAAAATTCTTTAATCTGTGTTTTTATCCTCTAATGGAAAAACATTAAATACCTCAGTGGGACTTCATTGCTTTTCATTCTAAAAACTTTTTTCAGAATGTTTCCTATGTGGGAATAAACAAGAAATAAAGCCATGAAAGTACCTCAGCAATTGCTCATGATGTGCAAATGTATTTGCATGCTCTTTTTTTAACCTTGTTTTTAAGCCTATTCTTAAAACATCTAATTTCCAACAGGAATGAAAGAAAAGTTTAAAAATATTGAAAGAGGAGGTAGAAATGCAGTTGCTTTTCTTTTTTGCCAAGGCAAGATTTCATTTCTCTGAAGACAGAGAGTAGGCGATGGTGAGGACAGCTGTGAATCATTCATCGTGTAGACCTTCAGTTGCTGGAGGAGATGAACATCTCAGCTCATGACTGATCTTATGCCCCGAATCTCCAAGCTCTGGAGCAGTCTGTACCTCGGGAATATGAACAAGGACTAGGTTCTTGAGGGAGAAAAACAGCAAAAAAGGCATCTACTTCAGGTTATCTCTGTCTGACCTATGCCACCAAGCTTTCTGAGAGAAAGATAGCATCTAGCAGACTTCTTGTCTTAAAAAATGGAAAAATTAGGCTGAGACATTTATTTTCTTTTCTTTTTTTTTATTTTTAAAAGAGTAATTATATGAGTTGGCAGAAACCTGGAGTGTCTGCCAGTTTGCACATAGCACAGAGAGCTCGGCATTTGCCAAGGCTTTTTTTTTTGGCAGATTTCTGACACTGGATGGTTTGTATCCCTTAGTGTCTGAAATGGCAAAAATGCATCTGACTAATCAATGACATTGGGATGACCTTCTTGTGGTTATAAGCATACCAAAGGACTTCTTCTCCCCAGACTTGAGATCTGCCTGTTCTCCCTGTGCTGGGAGCCCCATTGTTTCACCATATTGAGGATTTGCTTCAGTTCCCACAGGAAGCATCAGAATTACAAATTCTTCAGCTTGAAAGGTATCTTAAAAAATTCCACCGACCAACCAACAAACCAACCAAAGCACAAGTGTAACAATGTGGTTTCTTTAACCAGGACAGAAGAAATCAAAACTCTTTTCAGACCCTGAATCAGACCCTCTGACCCATTGCTTTTGCTGTATGTGCTCTCCCATACCACTGTAATTATCTGAACAGCTGGTTTATCCCATCCTACACTGCTTATTTCATTTTATTAGGCAGGAGAGGTGCATCTTCCCAGACAGAGGGATGGGAGCTGTGAATCGTATCCTGCTGAGAAAAAGTCTCCTGGGTATGCCCATGTGCATTCTCCAGCTCATCCTGTGGCCAGTGCTGTGTCCACACACTCCTCTGCCCCTCTACTGTGCTCTCCAAAGGGCCCCTCCATGTGCAGCTGCAGAGGTTTTGTGCTGTCTCCTCACTCTCTGGGCCAGTGAAGTTGGGAACATTTTGGATGGCGCTGTGCAGATCAGATCAGGGCATCCATATGGAGCACCCAGGCATCACAAAGTGTTATTTCTGAAAGGGTGATAGCAGCATCTCGGCCTGGATGGCCCCTGCTCCTGCAGCTGCTCATGCTGCTGAGGCAGCGAGCAGTGGGGAACTCAGTGCAAACTCTCAGCATCTCCAGAGTCCATAGTCACACTTTAAGAGCCTGATCACCTTTGTGGGAAACCCTCCCCAAAGCCAGTAATCAGTCTGTATAGTGAGGCTGACAATGGTAGGTGTTAACCCAGCACAGTGCTTCCCACTGCACTTCACAGCCTGGCTGTGTAATGGCAGCAAGCTGTCAGCTCTGCTCCTGAGAAACTCCCAGGAAATATTTCCTCATTGAGGCAAGGGGAGCCATGCAGGCTCACACGACCTGCAGCATATTTTGGGTAAGCAGATAAAAATTCTCAAGGGGTGCATTCATCCAATGTTAACATTTTTCCTGAGGTTGGACTAACTTAAGTCATTGTGACCGTAAAGAAGCAAAACATTGCAATGCCCTGGAAATGTGACCCTGAACATGTATAAGATTGCTGTGTGTTTGGGGTTTTTACATTTGAAAAGTCCTTCCTGTGCCAAATATGAGCGCTGCAGAGTTGAAATGAAGCTGAAATCTGGCCTGTTGATAGCTTTAAAGTATAGCTAGTTAGCTTTAAAGTATAGTTAGTTAGCTTTAAAGTATAAACCATCTGTATTTTATGTATTTAAAAGAAAACTATTGCAGTTGTGTTTCTGTGTGTGTGGTCAAAGGCAGATTCTCCTCATGTGGTGGTGTGATTCCACTGACAGGTACGGAGTTGCTATAACTTCAAATGTAATGAGAGCAGGGCTGGGCTCTAAGTGTTCAAGTGAGTGCACAAAAGCAGACAAGTTGTGTGTGCCTGAAGTGGCAGGGAGTGATCTTTAATTAATTGAATGACTGTCTCTTGTAGGCTGTGTCACCTACTATTGCAGTATGGGATAAAGCACAACTGCAAAGGCGTGAAAAAACATAAATCCAGATTTGTACCTGTGTGGTTACAGGCCATAGCAGATAAGTTAAAATATTAGCTATTACTGGGTAGAATATCTGCATCTCTATGAACGGATTGCAGTCTCCACCAGGCACCAGTGATACTGCATGGAGGAGGATGTGCAGACAGGGAGATGACTAAATATGATGTTAAAAGACACATAGCATGAACCAAACTCATAGCACTACTTACAATTTGAATTTTTGTGCACAGTTACCATATGGATTAAACACTCATTCAAATAAGTGTATGATAGATACTTGATAAAAGAAGTCATGCAAAGGAGTGCATGGTATCATGTACAAACAGAACATTTAAATGTTATGGAGAGAAAGGCTTCTTTGGGTAACAATCTCAGTGGTTTTGCCTTTTTGTTAATAGCAGCCCAGTCTGATATTGCCCTAACAGGGAAAGCTGAAATCTGCAATGAAGGTTGCCATATATGGTGATTCTGGAATCAGGATTTTATAGAATTTAGATGAGCCACTTAAAATGAAATACCAGCAGCCACTTTGCTTCCCATCATGTGAAGGCTTTGCACTCTGCTACACGTCACCTTTCCAGAGACCTCAGTGGGAGAGGGAAGTGCCAGCAGTCTGCTGGGGCAGAAAATCCTGGGAGTGCTAGCTGGCAGAGGTCAGGGCTGCACTGATGATACCCCACATTTTTGTTGGTGTATGTTATCACAAATTAATTAATTATCATTTGTTGTGTCCACCCCCCCCTTTTAAGGTCTGACCTAATACACAGTTTAAGCACTTATGGATGTCTGGAGTGTGCTCTGTAAAGTGTTTGTGTATCTGAAGTACTTCAGCGTTCAGGTCTAGTTTCTTTTTATCCTGCATAGAGCTCCAGTGCTTCCTCACTGGATGTTGTTACATTTTTCTCTTGAGCTGACACTAGGGAGAAAAAGCAGTTCTGGATCTTACTTGTAGCCCAACAGTTTCTTGTGTGCTGTAACCACAAATGCAAATCAGATGGTTTGTCAGTAGCTCACTTGCCATTCTTAATGTCACTGTGCAGATGGCTTCAGGAAAAGGGGGTTTGTATACAAGTAATGCCTACATCTTGATTAATTCTAGATGAGCTCAAACAAAAGCTGCTCACCCTTTAATAATGCCACGTCTTTGAGCTCACTCAGCAGCACGTGCATGGCTGGGGACTGTGTGTGTGCCAGATCTGTGTGCAGCTAGGGAATGAAATGTTTCCCCTCATGGTGGGAACATGTCTGCACCCTGCAGGACCGTGTTCAAGTACTGGGAGACAGTGCTGAACGATGAGATAGATGGAAAGGGTGGGGCCACTTCTGTGGTGGGGCAGAAGTCCTTGGGATACATCCTGAGTAAAATGCATGGGACAGGGTCCAGCAAAGAGTGGAAAGGGGCAAGAGAAATCCTGGTCCTGACTTTCACCTTGTATTTCCCAACCACCTATGGGCTGATGTCCCACCCTGGCCGGAGCTCATCCCTGTTACCTCAGAGGTGATAGATTTGAAGACGGAATAGATAAAAGCATCCACAGTTATTTGAAGAAAAAATGCCATTAAGAAGTTCGATTATGGCCAAGGCAAATAAAATTATGCACTGAATCTGTTGTAAACCAGAGGAGGGGTTTGAATGCCAGAAGCAACCTGCAGTTATGTCTGAGAAATTTCTGCAAAACCATAAGGAAAATATAAAAAGGTGAGCTCAAAACAATGTCAACTGTGTCTGTGACAACTGGCTTAAAAGAGTGAAAACATTCAAAGGAAAACAAAAACAAGTCAAAGAGCTAACCAGTCTGGTATGTAGTGATTGACAAGAGCAGGACAGAAAACCCTATAAATAGTTTTTATCTGGGATTATGCTTCGTGTGTCCTAGCCGTTGCAAACAAGAATTATTACTGTTGTTTGACAGACTTGCCATCTAGCAAAATATTTCCCAGCATATGAATAATAGCTTAGCAATATGCTTGTGAATGATCAAACCAGGGTTGATGTAGTGGTAGTTTCCCAGTGAAAGTAAAAGGAATGTTTCTGGAAAACCTATTGTGTTCAAAAAGGCATCTTTCTATGTTTTAGTTTCTAAAGAAACCTACTTTAGCAACATGGTTCCCTCTTGCTAAACAAATAAAAACTCGATGGCTTAACAGGAGGAGGTAGGTTTGCAGAGGATATACAAGGGAGGGCCATGGCTTTGTGTGCAGGGACACCCAGCCAGTTCCAGTCGATTCTCTCAGAGGATTTCAATTTATCTGCTGGGATTGTGCTCATGCTTCTTATAGCACAAATGGTCAGGTGCAAAATAATTTATATAATTTGTATTTGTCATTAAAACTGGAGATGAGAAAAGCCCTTTTGGTCTTTCTACTGCTGCATAAAAGGCATATCTGTATGTCAGTGGGTTTTTTCCTGTTCTGATTAGGGAGATGATTTCATCATTTCCATTGAGTGGCTTTTCCAGGAATGGGAAGAGATAAACCCCTGTAGCTTGCCTGATATTAATCCCTCTATTCTTTGATTAATTTTCTCCTTTTTTTTTCATCTCTTATATATTCTAATTCCTTTCTGCAATGCCCTTAAAACATTTAGCATCCACTGCATGACTGCTGTGTCCACATGTATGTGTTCTGCTCTCTTTGCACAGTAATCTCTAACGCCCCGTAATCTCTACGAATGCCTCAACTAAACAACTAATTGTGTTTATCTGCAAACTGCTCTGATGACTTTGTCCACTGAAAAAGAGCATTAAGAGCAGGTGGTGAGCTGTGATTGCTGTTTCTGATTGGAGAAGAATTATGCATGCCTTTCGTTTTATTATCCCTTTCCTCTGTCTTCCCACCTGCTGTTGGCTCTGGTTTTAACCCTGCAGCAGGGCCTGCCGTTTTTCCTCTCCCTGCACTCAGACATGGAGTTAATGCTACAGAGGGGCCCTGGTTCCCAGCTGCTGTACTAATAGCACAATTGACATTGAGGCACCAGGGCAAAAGGTTGATTGGGAACCAGGGGAAGACATAATTCAATGAATTAATGATGGAGACAAGGATTAAGATTATGCTGCTAGCTTCCAGACATGCCAAATATTTTTAAAGCAGTATTTTAACAAGGAAAATGACAAAAATGCTAAACAACTGAGATGCCTGAAGGGCTTAGTGGTTGTCTCAAGACTGGCTACACTCCTTCCCTTCCAGGGAAACATTTTTTGGCTGGATTCCCAATATCATGTGTTCCAGGACTTGAGCAGACAGGGCTCACTAGTTCAGAGATTACTTGCTGGGATACTCTAAACCCACAGCAGAGTGAAAGGCCAGTGTTCTCCATGCTGCTGACGTGTGGTTCAGAAGAGTCTGCGACACAGAGCTTTGACCTGGCTGTGCCTGCAGCTCGAGGAAATCACAGCTATCTGTGCACCACCTGCAAAGAACAAGTGGGAATCCTCCAGAAACAGAGGTGTTAAGAGCCAGAAGTTCCTGATGTGAACATGATAGCTAATGTTATTGCATTTCCTCTATTATGGAAGTACTGCCTTGTGATCTGGCTCAGCTGGTGGCAGGAAGAGGTCAGGGCTGAATTCCTGTTGTGTTCCTTACATGGAGAAGGCCCAAAACGTAAAACCTGTGAAGGGCTTTGTGACATCTCATTGCCTTTAGACCTTGGTAATGTTCATGTCACTTTTCTAAATGGTCCTGCCTTGCTAGAGCAACTCCTCTGAGTATGTTACACTGTGTAACTCTTTACTGTCGCTTGCTACGTCCCTGGTAAGCTATGAGCCACAAACCAAAATGACACTTAAGGGTTGAAATCTATCTGGCTTTCCTTAGGGCTGAATGTACTACCTCATGCTATAGTTTTAGCTAGACTTAGGTCACCAAAATTCAGGAACATTTGCATGCCCAAGCAGGCTGCCCTGATCTGCACTCTGTATCCAAGTAAGCTCATGACGGCTGTCTGGCGTTGTTATCCTCAAGGTTTTTCTGTGCAAACAATCCAGCTCTGCCTCTGTTCACAGTCTGAATGCCAAGCACCTAATTGTGGGTTAGTTTCAAATTTTCTCTCTTGTCTGATTTGGATGTAAGTGGAGCAGTTTGATCTTGGGCAATGAAGCCAGAAAGACAGGTGACTTGACTTGATTTTCTCTGCATTCTTTTTCTGAAGTACATTTTTATCTGCAGAAAGAGGGACGCGTTGCTTTAACAGCAATGTAGAACATGGAATCATAGAATAGTTTAGGCTGAAAGGGACCTTTAAAGATCATCCTGCCCAACTGCCCTGCAATGAGGAGGGCCATCAGTCCTGTCTAGTTACAGAACAGATAACAAGCACTTCAGAGCTGCTTCTTGACATCTTTTTTCCACAAATATGAAAAAAGGGGTGGTGAAGAGGATAACATTTTTTTTTGAAGTATAGAAAAGCATTCCTCTACTGTTTTAAGCTGAGTATTTAAACGATTCAGTGAGCCCTGGGGAGAGGAAGAGCTTTCCATTCATAACCTCCTGCAGCCACCTTTGAGCTTTTTTCATGAACTCAGGCAGCTGACAAAAATGCTTCAGTCCTTTCAAAGAGTGAGCCAGAATCCACTACATTTTTTTGCAGTCTCAGCTTATTTTAGGCTTTCTTTTTTTTTTTTTTTCATAAAGACTAAACTAACAGGCACTGTAGTAATTATGTTCTTTTGATGAGGGAACAATCAGAAAATTGCAGATTAAGATAATAAAAGAAAATACAGGGTCTCTTACATACCTTACAAATCTAATGAAATTAATTTTACTGGTTTCAGTTTTAAAAGGCAGTGAAAGAATAGCTGGAGCAAGGCTATGCCATGCATCAGGAGGAGAGATGGTGATAAATCTGATCTTCAGAAGGGAGCTGCATGTGGCTTGAATGAACCACATATTTTTAAGTAGCTGTTTGTGCCTTGTAGAGCCATGACAGGTAGTGATGCCTGGGGGTTGTGCCACTACAGTGGACCATGCAATGTCAGCTGGGATGTCAGAAATGTCATGATGAAATGTCTTTTGGGAACAATTCAGGTAAAGGTGAGCAGTGGGAGAAGGAGGGACTGACACGCTGCGGCCAAGGGACTGGCAGGTAGACTGGGCACGGATCGGGAGATGAGATGCAGGATAACTTCTCCAGGAACTGAGAGAAGTCAAAATTCCCTGGGGTCCCACTGGAGAAAATGACCAAGTAAAAAGTTCCTGAACACGTGCAGCATTTGCTGCTGCTGCTATGGTTTGGTTTGGTTTGGGAAGCCAGGTCTTGTCACTGCATGCACAATTACTTCATAGAGAAGGGATTCAGAGAAAGGAGTTGCTCCTGTTTGAGGTGATTGTTTCAGTCTTTTTTTCCCACTTGCTGCCTGTGTTTGCCTCCTGTTTCCAGCTGGAGTGTGCAGACCACGATGGGTGGGTGCAGAGCAGTGAATGTGTGACCAGGGGCACTGCAGGTACCACAGCCCCTGCAGCCTGGGAACATCCCACAACCCCCCGAGGGGAAGCCAAGGGAATTCTGCAAGTATTCAGCATGATGCACTTGCAGCATCCAGTAATAGCAGCAGTGAAGGGGTTTTCTGAGTCAGAGGATTATGTGTAATCCCAGTTTGGGACAAAGGGTTGACATGAGTGCTCTGGGACAGAGGGGTGCCGCTTTAGGGGCATGAGAGCTGCAGAGCTGGTTCAGACTTTTGCTCGGGCTGAGCCTGGTCCTGCTTGGTCTCAGGGACCTTTGCTTCAAGGGGAGCAGCAAGAAGCTACCTGCAGGGAAGGATGAAACAAGCCTGAGGCTGAACTAATGGCCCCTGCAAGGAAACCAGGGGCTTGCAGTCACTGGAGAGTCTTGTTCCTTGTGCTGAAACGGAAATATTCTTGTCAAGTGGTATCAGTGCTCCACCCTTTTTTAGCCCCTGCTTCCATCTTAACCTCTTTTGTTTAGCACAAAGTTCCAGTGGATTAGCTGACATGTTATGACCAGTTTTAAATTGCTGGCCCTTCATCCCCGTGTCTGTTCTCTCATCCCACAGCACAAGAAGGATAAGCCTAGACATTTATGGCTTAGTGTCTGCAGGTTCCTTGCTGCTTTTGTTTTTTTACTGCTGTAATTTCTGACATAAAAGTGTCAAAAATGAGATGGACAGCCTGTGCAGATGGGAACAAGCTGAGAATGAAACTGGACTGAGCAGCAGAATGGAAACCTGGCACCAGAGCTGCCCAAGGAAACATTCCCACACCACTGCCTTGGTGTGAGCCTTGTCCAGCCTCAGATGTCTGGAATTTTTTCTTTCTAGAACTGACGTGGGCAGGGAAGATGAGAATTCAAATGCTTGTGGTACCATCTCTGTTTCCAGAAGGATTTTTAAGAAAAGGCCAGTGATGCTGGTTGTCCCATTAGCTTTTCATTAGTGACTCACTTAGCACTGGGAATAAACAGGGAACTGGATCAAGCTGGGCCTGTCTTGCACTTTTCCCTTGAATCCTATTTTTATCTACAGAAATGCAAATCAGAAGCACTTTGCTGAAACTAGGGAGGTACTTTATAATTTATTTGTCAAATTGGTGGGAAATTTCTGAAACACATGGTTCCAAAAGTATCTGTTGCTCTTAAATATCCCCTCCCTCTGGACACAGAAGGCTATTCAGATGTGCCTGAGGATGTGATGAGCTGCTGGGAAGGGAATGTCAATCACCGAGGCAGGCATGAATGGTTGGGGCTTTCCACAAAATGTGAAGGCAGAAAATATTTAGTATCATTAAAAGAACAAAGTTGACATATTAAATAATCAGCTTAGTAAAATCCATTTTGCAAAGGATCTGTTTCTGGAAATTAGGTGTTAGCATTTGGTAAAGAAAGGCTAAATCATAAAACACTGCTGTGAATATTATGAAAGAAAAATCAAGGAGTGTCTGTAAAGTCAGCTGAAGGCTTTAAGTCTGCTCTGATGTTGAAATAAAATCTTGATAAGAATAAGTTTTCACTTGTGTCCGTGGTCTACTCCACCCTGTGTGCTCACACAAGCAGCAAACTGAATTGACAAACTGTTCAAAATCAAAAGTAACTTTTTTTCCCACGGGGGCCTTGGTTGGTTTTCGCTTACTCCCAAGGCTCAGAATGAACCTCCCACACTTGGTGCATAACACTGTGTGCTTTGAGAATGCTGTTGGCTTTACACTTTCCTGTACAGGTGTACATAATTTTTCTTAGGTGTTTGGCAGATGCCAGCAGTGTTTGTGCCCTGTGCTGTGCCTGCCTCCCCAGCTGTGATTCAGAAGCTTTCTCTGAACCTCCGATAGCTTCTCCTCTGGTAGTGAAATGCAGCTTGCATGGGAAAGCAAATTATGCCATGAAATAATACTTCATAGCAGTCCTCGGTACTAAGCCTTTTATGAGCTGTCAATATTTAGGATTTGTCTCTATGTAGCGGCTTAGTTTTATCTGCGAGTGAGGCCAGAAAAGAAGAGAATTTGTGAGCACAAGAGAATGAGTGGGCTGGCTCTTGTGCTCAGAAAGCTCCGCCGTGTCTGTCCCTGCTCCCTCTTGCAGCACATCACCAGGTAAGGGATGAGGTTTTGCCTCTGTCCAAGGTGGCTGGAAAGATGTTTTGAGGTGGGAGTTGACTGAAAGAGGAGGCAAAGCACAGGTTAGTGCAGTGCAGAGCGTAGCAATTGTCTGTTCAGGATCTAAATCAGTCGGGGTGTTAGCTCTCTGCCTATGCCTGCATAGTTTTAATATGGGGAATAATTGCATTTTGGCCTACTGACTCATCTGGGATTTTTGTGGTACAAGGTTTGGATTAGGAACGAAGAAAAGGAGACTAAACTGACACACCTCTGTCAGTAATTTCTTCTCTGCAACTGCTTTTATATCTGTTGCTCTGGTGTTTGAGGTCTTCCATTTTGATGTGTAACCCAGCACAAGGATTACCCAGGCTGAAGAGAAGCGTGTAGGAATTACACCATCCCAAATTCTGCTCTGTGCAGAAACTCAGTTTCTCTGTCTTCATCCCCTGCTCCTGCAGGCTGTGGTTTTACAGCCTGTTGTAGCACTGTGAGGACCCTGAGAATCACTGGGCTCATGGGGTGGGACACTGCAGCCAGAGTGTGTAGCAGCAGCATCAGTTCTGCTTCCTTCTAAAATAGAATAAGCCAGTGAAACAAATTCTCTGTGAAAGACTGTGCTCTTAATGAACCTGTTTGAGGCTAACACCTCTCCTTCAAAAGATCCATTTCCTTGCCATGGGCTGAGCTTTTTGATCTCTTTAAGGTCAGTCATTGTTTACTGAAGTGTATATTCACTTCATTATCTTTTATCAGTTGTGCTGTATCACTTCATTCAGGTGCATTTCTGATGGTTATTGTGCTCAGCTGATTCCCTTGAAGTTATTAATTTCTTTTAAATCTTTCAGCATTTCACCGTTTGCTGAAATGCTGATAACTTCTCACAGCCTGTCCTGTCCTCTCCTTGCTGCATCTTCAATGTTATTTTTTCTACCTTTTATAATATGTATGCCAGTGGCCTTTTGCCTGACACTGGTCCTGTTGCCTGGTGAAACAGGAGAATATAATTACATCTCTTTGAAATAATAACGCCTCTTTTATAATTCTGAATGTAAAATACACTTATAGGCAAACTTATTAGCCCTTTTCCCACTTATTATTGACAGCTATACCAATTTTGTCTGGTTTTCATGTGATAGGGAGAGAATAATTTCCTGTTTGTACGACATAGTTCCGGGGACAGTGGGAGTTATTGGGCTTTAGGGCAAAACCCAAACAGGATTAAGTTGTGCAAGGTGAAAAGTTTCCTGCGGATCTATCAAGGGGAGTAAATGTGGAGGTGGGAAGGGTGGGTAGGAGTGAAAAGATGCATAAAAACTTCCCATGGATCAGTCCCTTGCATGGGTGGTACCTGCACATATCCTCCCTTTTCGGTTTGTCATTGAGGTGTGGGCTTAAGAAAGGAGATGCTGTAGCAAAGAGCTGTGGGGCTGCATCTGTAAAACTCAGGGTGGAGAGAAATCTGCTTAGAAGTGTACAGGCATGGCTGTGTGTACTGCACCTTGGGGAAAGGCTGTCAGTTTTGAGGTAAAGTATCTGTCAGAAGAAAAGCTGAAGCAAAACTAGAAAAGTGTCCAACCTGTCTGGATGCAGCCCTACAGAAAAAACAAAATAAGTGTGTACTGTTGTTAACAAGCACTTTTGTGACAGGAAGGGAGGACTGATTAACAGCAGAACATCTGAACAAAGACCACAGAGAGCAGTCCTTCTTCCCATGGTCTGCAGAGGACAATTGAGGCCTGTGAATGCTTAAGAGGCCTGGAGATATGCAACAGGCTTGGCATAGTGGAGATATAAAATTAGATTAATTAATTTTCATAGTAATAAGTCTTGCTTTATTAAAAATGTCTGAAATTTTGTTAATTGTACAGTTATGTGTTATGAGACGTGCCAATGCTACATCAGGGGTGCAGCCTCTGCACTGACAGCTTTGGCAGGTGACAAGGGTTGTCTGCACTGATCTCCTGTCTGAACAGTTTGTGTTGGAATGGGTAAAGAAGCACCGAGTGAGCTCGCTTAATAAAAAGGAAACAATCAGGGCTGAGCAGGCTCATTTTTGCTGGGACAGTTTAAGGCCTATTCATATAGACACCTCAAATGCATGGAGAGGAATATAATCTCTGGTGGGACACATGGTGACAAGCTGTTGAGGCAGTGCTGGGCCACAGCTTCAGCTGGGAGAGGACAGCCCTGTACCATCAGAGAAACTGGATTATTGGTTGCGCTTTCTCTGTCCCCCTGCTAACAGCGATCCTGCTGCTGTTGAGATTACTGCTTATCACAATGGTGGTCATCAGTCCTGGATGCAATTCTGGAGCTCCAACAGGGGTTGGAATCTTTTTGTTGTATTGCACTTTTAAGCAGAAATCCCTTGTAAGCCATATAAACTCATGACATTAATTTTTTTGCTTTTGTTAATGCTCCTTGAGAGTAGCCACTTTAATTTTGCATGATATGTTGTAGTTGGAGTATAAATATCTATAGCAGTCTATGTGGTTGCAGGAAACATTGAGCTGTAGTACCTCTGGGGGAATACAACTCCATGGAGATTCAGAGTAAATATTTCTTGAAGCCCATTGAAGTTATTTCACTGTTTTTATGCTGGCTTGTGGAAGGGAGTAAGAGTCTGCTGATGCTGATACTGCTGGGGGGATGTGTCCTTCTGTACAAGGAAAACCTGCTTTTATTTCTGTGTTGGGTGAGAAGACACTGCTGAATGTGCACAGCTGAGGGTGGATAGAGTAAAACAATTTTAGCTAAACCTGCAGGTGTAAACCCTGAGGCAGGCAATGGGTATGACCACTGTTTTCAGAGCTGCCACTGAAATAGGTTTCCTTCTTGGATTTCAGCTGGATTTGCATGGCTGTCTGCAAGTGTGTCATTTTCAAACTGGATGGGCTATGACCACAAAACTTCAGAATGCTGCTCTGTATGGTTGACTGAACTTTACATGGTGAGGATTGGCTTGACTTTATGCAGGAAGTGTTTCAGCAGGATCCTAGAGGTTACTACAGGGCACAGTCTGTTGCGGAAGCCATCTCCAGGGTGAAGTGCAGTGTTTGTCTGAGGTTTCTGTGATGTTGTTTTGGAATAGAAAGACTCGTGCTTTGGCTTATAGTACTGCATAAGCCACAAGGGGTAGGAAATAGAACAGCATGTAGGGAGCTGCAGTAGAAAGTGAGAGAATCACATACTTGAGTAATTCATTAGGTGATTCATCCTGTGATAGTTCTTTGGATCTGTTATAAGAATTAGTACTTCTCCGTATGCAGTGGAGGAAAAAATTAATTCAGACTTTCTAGAACAGTATAAGAAGTGACTTTGAAGCCCAGTCAAATGTTCCTATGATTTAGGAATCCAGTACATGGGGGCAGTTTATCAGTCTGGGCCAGCTGAGGGACTGCTTTGAATGAAATCATCTTGATCAGCACTGAGAGCTGCTGATGAAAAGTTGTGAGCAAAGCCAAATATGTGCTTGCCTGTAGTTTCCTCTTTGATACTGGCTTCAGTAAGATGCTCAAAAAATATAAAGTACAGTTGTCTTGTTTGAATGGAAGCAGTCCATGGATGCAGGTCAACTTCAGATGGTGACCTCTTTATCTGCTGGCAAGAGATGTTGCATTTCTTTAGTAGAACAGGCAGCAAGGTAGATCAATTGGAACAGGGCTCTCTGCTTCTCCTAAAAAAGCCAAAACTGTTTTGTGCATGAGAAAAAATCTTTCCAGTTCATGAGCAAAGAAAGGATGGACCTCTTGGTCGGGCTGTTGGATCACTCCAGCTGATATTGACTCTCTCAGTGGTACAGATTTGGGTACGGTGTGTTTTCCTTTTAATATCAGAGCTGTACCTTCCTCCTGCATCTGAAGCCATGGTTCTAAGCTCTCTCACTTTCAGGAGGTCCCAGAAGGATCTTCACCATCATTGCAGATACGTTTCTGACTGTATTCCTTAAACTGTCCCTCTCCTCTGTATCTATGGGGCCTTACTTCTGAGGGTATCAGTGTTCATTGGCTTAATTTCACAGTTAGGGACTAAAAAGTTTGTAGTTTTTGGAAAACTGCAAAGTGAAATCACTGAAGTAATTATGTGCTCAAACAATCATTTAAAAAATAAGTTGTCTTCAGTCAGTAGCTGTGTGCAACTTTTTGTAATGTATTTGCAAACCAACTTTAAATAATGTAGCTTCAACTGTCCCAGAAGTTTGAGTACAATGATCCCCAGTGAGTTTTGGCAGCAGCTCTATAATTTTATAGACTTACTTTCAGCCTTTTCATTTGGTTGCATTTTATTTGTTGGGTTTTTTTTGTTTCATTTTGTTAATTTGTCTTATTTTTTTCCTTATTTGTTTGTTTGTTTGTTTTTTGAGAGGCTGTCCATTTTGGTGGTTCACCGTCCGCTTTTATTCCTAGAGAGCTTTATTCACACCTGCAATTTCTGTAGGTGTTCCTGTTCCTCTCCAAGTACCCTCTGACCCCACCAGCCATCCCCTGTCCTCGTGGCCAAGGCAGCCCTCCTCTCCCTGCCCACACCTCTGCCTGGCTGCTGCCTCCAGCAGGTCCTGAGCCAGTCCTCAGAAAAGAGGCATTCATTGAATCCTCCTGCTTCACCAGACAAACCAAGACTTCTGCTTGTCCTGTGGCAGAATTTGTGCTCCCTGTAATCTGACTTACTGACAATTGCCCTGCTCTTCATCTCTTCTGTCCCTGTCATTGTTCCTTGAAGCCCTTTCCGCCTCTGTGCTCACCTCTCAGGCTGAATTCCTTCATCTCTTATGAATATTCCTCAAGGACAGCAGTGTGTTGGGCTCCTCAAATATGAATGCTCTGATTTTTATTTATTTTTGGCCAAATGTTCACTCCTAATCCTGTTTTACTTGTCACCTTCAGCATTTCTGCTCATATGTCCACACCAGGCCCAGGCTCAGAGCATGTGTCAGAGGCATCCCAATCCTATCTCAGCCTCCTTGCCTGGATCCCAGCATATCTATTGCACTTATTCCCTCCTCTCAAAGCTGGCATTGCCCGGACAGAGAGCTGTGGTGCTGTCCTGTGATGTATCTCCTTGTGTCTTTGCACTCACATCTTCTCTGGGGAAATGCTGTCTCTCTGTTGGATGATGGTTTACAGTGAATTATGTGCACCATTATGGTTTTATAATGAAGATTTTGTGGTATTAAACACATTAACACTTGAAACGTGTTGTACCTGTTTAGTTTTCGACCTCAGGGAAATTTTCTGAAGATGTTAGCTGTTTGCATAATAAACTTCTGATGATAAAATATTTTACCAAGGAGGCAACAGCTCTAATATTTGCTATCTGGGGTTGTAACCCTGAGTGTGACTTGCATTAGAGTTTGGTGCAATTTGACAAGTTTTATGGTGATTCACTTTGCATACAGGAGAGCTGCAAGCAATTCATGTCAACCTGAGTGTGCAGGATGTGAGTCACTGCCTGATGGTCAATGCCTGCTCTGGCTAGGAAGGATATTTTCTATGAAGTGAGTCTGTGAATCTTTGAAAATTACTTTTTTACATATTCATGACAATTTATCTAAATTCATAGCAGCTTTGCACGGAAAGTGAATTGTGTTCTAGGAAGTGCCACATGGCCTGTGCTTTTATATTTGAACAATTACTGCATCAGAAATGTAAAGCCCAAAAACATGTTCTCAAACCATTGGAAGAAAAGTCATTTAACCACCATGGTGGCCATGTAGGAGCTGTGTGTGATCCCCTGCAGACTCCTTGACATCTCTGTTTGGGAGCACATCCACAGGTGGGTCTGGGCTGCTGTCTTTTTATGGGTTTTTAACCCATCTCTGATGACCCTCCTTGAACACTGGTCTGGGTGTAAGGAACAGAGTGGGTCAGCTTGGTTTTTGTGGAGAGGCAAAAGTGGGGTATGTGTGTGATATTTAATGATGGGCCAATTCTTGCGATGACCCACTCTGATACTGGAGCTGGTTATTGCCCTGGAAACAGCATATAAATCTGTTCCTTCTGCTTGCTTCACACAGTTCTGCTCTACTGTCAAGCAAAGATCAATTTTAGCATGCCCAGGCCGTGGGCAAGAGCCTTTCAAACCTCCTGGCTGTCTGGAGGAGTCTGTGTGCAGAGCTTTTTGGAGACACGGCTGTATTAGCCCTCAGAGAATATTCTGCCTCAGGGATGGAGTTGGTCTCCTCCTGATAGGCAAGCAGCAATATTTTATGGCAGTGTGACTATAAACCATATCAATGTTTGGCTGAAAAGTCACCATGATAGATGCTGCTGTATATTCCAATGGGCTTGAATTTAATCTACACCTTGCGGGGAAATAAGCATCACCATCCCTAGTGAGACACTAGGCTAGGAAAACAGTTTCTCTGAGTGGTTTTAAGGGGCTTAATTTCTTGTTGAATGTCTGCTCCTGCAGGTGGCTGGCAGTGGTTAGCTGTAGTGCCCTGGTTTTCAGGGAATACTGTCCTCATAGGAAGTGTGGAGCTGGAGCAGACCTGCAGCATCAGGTTCTAAAGCAGCATTCCTGTTCTCTGGTAAGGAAGTGAACATTTTGTAATTGCAGATTAGCATGAGATGGTGCACTTTTTGGGGTTTTTTAACATTAAGGGAAAAAAAAAATCACATGCCTCTGTGTAAAGAGGACTAATTAGTCACTGGATGAAAGCCATTTGTGTAAAATGCTAAATATTGTTCTTCTGGAGAGTGTATCAGCTAGAATTGGCCAAGTATTGAAGCGTATGTTTGCCTTTTCTCCCATGGACTAATTCATTAGTGTAATTACGATTAGAAATCTCCTACAGAGATGTACATGGAGGAGGAAAAGAGGGCTTTGGCTAAAAATTAGCTTTATGGAAATCTTTTTTCCAGCTGGCTCTATTTTCAGTTCTTCCTTCCACTCAAACTTGCTTCTTCCTTTTCACTACTGCTACTGGTAAATTGTTCAGTAAAAGCACTAATGTTCTGTCAGAGCAGAGAGAAGATGAGAAAAAAGGGTGTTTCTACCTCTCCCTGCTTGTTTCTGCAGTTGTGAGCTAAATAGTCACTTCTTTGCAGTCAGGCAGGGAGCTGAGGAGAAGCAGGAAGGGGAACCTCCACCCAGCATTCCCACTGTGCCCACTCAGCACAGGGTAGGTGGTTTACAGCTCTGAGCAGGGTGTCTTGATAGCTCCTGTTTTCTCCTGTTCTGGCTGGGATGACTCCTGGTCACCTCTTGTGTGGCTCTCCCAGCCTTCTGGGAAGCTCTTTCCTCAGCCAGGTACCTGCTTCTCCCCTTGAATTTTGGTAGCTAGCTCCCTTTCTCTCCCACCCCTGCTCAGCTGTTGGAGATGTCTCCCCAGCAGCCCACTAGGTTGGGATGGAGTCCTTCCATCCACTTTGAACTGCAGCTTTAAAGATGGAATGACCTTACCCCGTCCTTTAAAAAGGACAGAAGAAAACCTTGAGTCATTTTTAGATTCTAAAACTTGCCACAAAATGAGCCTGGATGTGACAGTTGCAGCACTCCAGAGGACGGATGGGATGAAGTGTTGTTGTGGCATGAGTGTTGTGACACTGTGATCCCTGCCAGGGAGAGCTGCTGCTGTTTTCTCCCAGGAGTGGCTCTCCCCATGTGCCACTCAAAGATGTGCAGGGGCCAAACCGGTGGCACTGGCTGTGCTCATATATATTTAATAGGATCTCAGGCACCAGTTTTTGATCTGTGCTTCCTCTTAGGCTCAGCTTTTTCACCATTCCTTTTCACACTACTCCTCCCACTACCCTCCCCTTGCCTGCAGGCCAAGGGAGAGCAGGATCTCTGGTCCCCTCTTCCACGTCCTGATTTCAAATCATGGTAAGGGCTGGCTTCTGTACTGCAGGTTTTGCTGTGTATATGTGTCTGAACAGCTTTCTGCCTCTCACTTGTCTCCCTCCCTCATCATGCAGGCACATTGGAGGCTCTCTGTAGGAAGAACACTAAAAGATTATTGTTTCAGCTTAAAAAGCTCCCCCCCCACCTCCAGTTATTTCCTTCCTGCTTTCATCAGACTGCATCTTTTGTGGGATACTTAGGCTGCTGTCTAGAATGCAGCTTGTGTCAGGATGTTCTCCCATACCAGCAACAGCCTGTCCTGTTAGCAGGTCAATTTGCAGCTTGTCACTAAGGGTGTTCAGGTGGAAATGCCTTGGGAGGTGATTGGGCAGGTAACTTGTATTGGCTGCGAGGTTTGATCTTCTCAAACCAGCTGCAGCCATGCTGAAAATGTCACCAGTGAGAGAGGGGTAGGAGCCTCACACTGAAAAACTAACAGGGACACCTTCTGGTTCAGAGTGCTTTGGGTGTAAGGAATTGTTAACAACAGGCAATTTAGGAAGAAGAGACTTGCAGTAACATACCCAGCAGCTCACATAATGGAGCACTAAAAAGGTATTTTGAGTTGTGCATTTTATTTTATTGTGCATGTGTATTCTTGAATATCTCTTAGAATTTAATGCTGAGGGCTGCTGGGGGAGGGAGATGTTTTGGGTGTCTAGCGTGGGTTAGTAATGATAACTGCAGTTTCTGTTGCTGCTCCAGCAGTGGGCAGACACCCTATGAGCAGCTCTGAAATAGCTCTCTTCTGGGTGAGTCCAGCTCTGCACTTGGCTCTTCTGTAAGTGGTTTTTTGCTGCAAAACCATCTCTTTTTTTTTGTCTTCCTCTTCCTTGTCTGTGTGACTATTACTTTTTGAGACCATGCATCCTAAACAAGCTAAATCTGTGTCCCACAGTGAATTCAGAAAGTTTAGTGCTTAATGAGTTGGAATAGTGCTAAGATTAGAAAAGCATTTTATTGGGGAGGCTTGACAGAAACAGTAGTTAAAAGTCGCAGTCCCTTCTCAGGTGAGGAATTTACACGAGTATTAATGTGGCAGCACAGCAGGGGAACAGCAGATTACACAAAAGTAAATTGGCACCTTTGCAGCAAGCCCTAGGCAAGAAGTTTTGGTGGTCCTGTAGGCACAACAGGCAGCAGCTCCATCAGAATCTGCTGCAGAAATGGGGCATCCCCTGACCTGCCATGAGGGTTTAGTGATGGACCTTCCTTGCCCCAGACTTCTGTGCTTGCAGATCCCACAGTGTTAAAAAACTTCAGTCGTGCAGCTATTTTGTACCCGAGTCAACTTTTCCTTGCTGCCTGAGAACAGCAGCTGTGGGGGTTACTCACGGGATGAATCATAGGAAAAATTATTAGTTGTCTTTATGAATTATCCCTTCACCCGCTTACCAAATTTCTGGTTGGAGTTTTTGTATTTGGTGGGTTTTTTTTTTCTTTCTTTCTTTTAAAATTGTGTTTAACATTAGATTTTAGCTTAATGTGAATGTCTGGGGAAGTCCTGGTGATTTAGATACTTGTATAAATTGGCCCTCCTCTATGGAATTTCAGCGTTTTGTTGAGCTATTGCACAGTGTTTAAATGAAATGTGTTTGGGGGTTTTATATGTATAATAGTTCTGTTGAAAGAAACAAGAGCACTGCAAACCATTTTTCTTTGTAACACCTCTAATTTTTGCCAAACTGTGTCCATGTGTCTCCTTCACCCTCACTTTTTCCTACCTGGCAGAGTTGCATTTAGACCTGGAGCAAGGGGCAGACACCTTGCTCACCCTCAGAGAAGCATCTCCAGGTGCTTCTCGTTCTGGTTGCAGACAATGAAGGTGTGACTTCCCTTTCCTGTGCAGCCCCAGAGATGTGCCTGGCACTTGGTGTGACCCTTCAAAGGGAGCACTACTGTCAGCAGAAGGTTCATGTGCTGAGAGGACTTCTCAAGTCAATCTGTAACAATGTGCCAGCTGAAAAATTTCAATGGCTTCCTATTGGCCAGCTGGATTTTCAAAGAGCCACCAGCCTGTGGCTGATGGTTTCCAGGCCTGAGGCCCAGTGCTTGAAATAAGTAGATATAAAAGGAGAATCAAACACCAATCATGAGCTTACATAGGCTGCATAAATGTTAAAAGCAAAAAAGAAAAAAACAACCCAACCCCCTTTTATTTAATTACAAGAACTTTGAATTGCTACCGCGTTTTGTTCTTTTTCTTGCTTTACATTTTTAATAAAATGATTATTTTTCATTTATTTAATTTTTAAAGTACATTTCAAAGTCTTGCCTTTGCATTTTTGCTTCCTGAGTGTTGCTGCCCTCCCTCCCCAGATCCATTAGAGCAGTGGCATTTCTGGGTTGAGTTGAGCTGCTGCCATCCCTGTCCTCACTCCCGGCCTTCCCCTCACTGCCTCTCCATCCCCTGGGATGGCCCAGGCAGAGCTGGGAGCCTGGGCTGCTCTGTGCTCACTGCAAGAAGCTGACCTGAGGAGACAGCACACACCAGTGGGATTTTCTGTCCACTACTTGCACAGTCTCTTTCACTGGGTCTTGCTGGTAGTGGTTTTATCTGCTGCTGAAATGTTTTAATTTTCCAATTGATCTGAGATTCAGTAGGAGGAAAGATGCCTCCTGGAAGAAGCTGGAGTGTGCCATGCCAAGTACTGCCCTGGCTGTTTTCAAGGATCAGTTTTGGTTGACCAAAATCTCTCTTACAGCAAAAGGGATTAACAAAAAAACTAATTCTTTTTCCCAGGATTTGAGCTGCATAAATAAACAGTTAATGTAGCCTTCCTGGGAAGTGTGAAGGGATGTATTTACCTTCCCTTGCAATTTTTAGATGTGTGGGATGGGGGGCATCTTCTTTCACTGAACCCTGCAGCAACACAAGTTCTCCAGGAAGTGTTAAAACACAGCAGTTGTGGCGAGCTGTGTTGCCATTATCCACTCTGGGGGTTTAAAAAAGTGACTGTCAGAAGTGCTTGTCTTCATTGCCAGCTGGAAAGATGAATGTAACCTCTTAAATGTTTCTTGGTTTCTTTTGGGTTGATGGATTTTGTTGGTTTTTTTTTTTTCATTTTCTTGTTCCATCATTATTTATTTATTTTTAGCATGAGAAAATTGATGATGCTAAACTAACTGGTGGTAAATGAATTAGCTTTTCAGAAAGAAACTCCACTGCTTTGAATCTCATAATCTTGCAGCAGGACATGGGAGTCTTGCAGATTCTGTTGTAAATTGTGAAGTATGAGAAGAAAAAAATATCCAACTGAGACCTAACACAACCCAATAACAAAAAGGGCTCCTGCAAACCCCAGTGACAGCAATTCAGATTCCCTTTCCATTCTTATACATGGGCCTGCAAACTAGAGGAGCAGAACTGTAGCCTGGGAAACTTTCCAGAATAATTTGCAAGCAAATGAGGGATGCAGCCCTGTCTGCTCTGGAGAGGCTCTTTGCCTGCCTTTTTCCTGCTCCCACTTCCTCATGTGTCTCCCAGAAGATGGGCCAGGGGAGTGTCTCAGTGGGGTTTCTCAGCTGTCAATAAAGCACCAGGTCCCTTGACAGACCTGCTGTCCTTTGTTAGGAAGATATTTTCCCCGTTTGTCCAGATATTGAATGCATTCTTATAGAGACAATGCTTCTATATTAGGGCTTTTAAAATTTTTTTAAATTCAGACAAAACAGTGACCGGTGATTTGTTTCTTCCCAGTGTCCCAGCAGATGAGTGGAGGACAGCACTGCCACAATATATTTTCCTGGCCTCAGAAATTGTCCTACTGCTGTGGATACTGCTGTAGATGCTGATGTGATGCACAAACCACAGATGCTTCTGATAATATTTATCTTCTGACCTCTTGTTCTGGGCTTTTGTTGAACTAAGTGTATGTGGAAAAGCACTGGAAAGGGATAGCCATTGAATCTTCATTTTCCAGGTTAAATTTCCAGGCTATGAAGGATTTTCTGGTTACACCATTTTCTTTTTTTTTTTTTTTTTTTTTTTTTTTGAGTGCCTGCAGGCAGAAAGGAAGTGTTTGCTGCCCTACAAAATCCTTCTTAAGTGTGAATCACAGTTATGATTTATTTTTAAGTACGCTGATATACAGGTTAAGTCGGAACAGGTCTGCTGCTCTTGCCTTTAATACAATTACTTCTATGCTTTCTACAATGCACAGTGAGTTCTGGAGTAACTTCAGATCTTTGAATACAGAATGGAATCCCAATGAAGCTTTAACAGAAAAAATCATTAGATCGCTTAAGTTTTAATAAAATTCAGATATTTTAAAAGTTTACACATTAAAAAAAAAGAGCAGGATTGCAGAGTTTTTAACACTGGCTTTTCTACCTTTGGTCCCACTTGCTGAATTCACAAAAGCACAGGACACATCTGGAAAGCCTCCAGTCCCAGTGTGTCAGAGGTTGTCCAGTTAGCTGGGAATTAGCCCTTCCCTTGGAGGGACCAGATGCAGAGAGATTTGGATGCCTGGGCAGCCTTCCTTTTTTTTTTTTTTTTTTGTGAAAACCTATGTACATGACCTTGAACAAGAAGATGAGTCACCTGGTAGCTCATTTCCCATCTGGAAAACGGGGATGATAAAAGCTCTGGCCACTAAACCGGGACAGATTGTAGAAGGATGAAAGCTGTTGCAGAAGGCAGGAGATCAGTGTGTTCCATCAGTTTGTGTCTTTGGGAAAATGTTACTAAACATTTTTTAAAACCCAGGTGAACAGAGCTGCTGCTTGGGGAGAAACAAACAGAAAGGCAGAGAACAGCAAGGGGGGCGTGGGGGGTGTGATCTTCCAAGGGCTTGTTGTGCCTGGGTGGTTCAGCTGAAGGAGCAAGCAGGAGATACCTTGGCTTCCTTCCCAAGGCTGTGGTGAGCCCAAATCCAGGTTTGGGATTGCAGACTCGTGGGTAGGTCAGGACTGTGCCCTAAGTGCCCTTGTCCACGCCGTGTTAGAGACACGGGGCTGTTGCTGCACATCCTGAGTCAGTTTTGTTTTTCTTTGACTTCTGTTTTACATTTTACCCACCCTCTGTTTTTGTAATGTGGTACAAGTGTAACCACTCAAAATCCATACAGACAGATTTTGCAGCAATATTGGTCTTTTCTAGTGAAAAGACTGGAAATCATTATTCTTTTTGACAGCCAAACTTCTCCAGAGAGTGAATAGGAAGCATTATTCTTAAGTAATGAGGGGATTAAGTGAAATTTCTCAAAGCAGTAATATATTCAGCTTTGGATTTGAAATGCTCAAAATATTACCCTGTGACTGCAAAAAATTACTTTGGCCAATGTAAAATGCCAGGGAATTTCTACCCTGGATAGTTTGAGATTTGGGGAAAGAACATCTTGTCTTATTGATGTTGCTCTCTCATATATCTATATCTATCTTTTTTTAGTTTTTGTTTTTTTTTTTAACAGAAGTCAAATGCAACTACTTTCAAATGCAACTGGGAGAGAACTGCCTTTTGATCACTCTTTTTTTCTGCAAGTAGCAGAAAAAGCATTAGAGGTTGGTGTTAAAATAGTACCTTGCACCTCTCTTTAAGGATATCAGTCTTTTCTCCTATTCAAAAGGGAAGCAGAACAAAAACATTGTGGGCAATATTTTATAATAGAACAATGAGCCTGAACAGCTAGATTTAAAACCCCCTGTTTCATAAATATTTCAAAGAATCTTCACAGATTTAAACTTCGTTTTTCTATCATTGCTTTCCTTATTATGCATCAGCTTTTAAGTTCCACTGTGAAAGAAAACTTCAGAGTGAAGGATGTTATTATCAGTATGCAGTGGCACTTTTATATACTGATTATAATGAAGCCTCTCCACATCACTTTCCTTCATGATTTTCATTTCTACACCTAAAATGAAAAGGAATAAACACACCTTCTGCTCAGCAAATATTTTTATAAGGTCAGCAATTGAGTGCTGAGTGTCAGAGTGCTTCAGGGTTTTTCTGGACATGCCCAGTGATGCGTGGTGACCAGTGGAGAGCCACGTCCCTCTGGTTTTAAGCATATCTGTTCTCATAAGAGCACGTGTAAGGGGCTTTTTGTGATCAGAGGCACTTGCTGCAATGCACAGTTTTCTTTGTCACAATATTCCTCACCTTTCCCATTTGTCTCGTTGCAGCAGCATTTGTTTCAGTGCAGCTACAAGCTCTGCTGATGGTCTGAGACCGCAGTGATCCTGGCAGTTCTTGAGTGGCAAGCTCTAGCATTTGTTTTGATAATGTTGAGCAATGTTAAAAAACAAATGGTAAGAGAAGCATATACTGCTGTATATTATATATATAAAATTAGAAATACTGTAGAATATCTTCAAAACAGCCCACAGTGATCTGCCACGGAATCCTTTACACAAGTCTTTGCAGAGGCAATACAGAAATCTGAGTGGTAGGGGAAGAGTGTGCTGTGGAATGGTTTCCCAGGTACCCCAGGGTGTGAATAATCCCTTTTGGCGACGTGCTGTTAATGAATGGTTTAACTTGGTCTGCCTGCACTTGCAATATGGTTATTTCCTGTTATTTACGATGTTTTGTTAATTGAATTTTCTTATTAGTAATAAATAATAGCTGTATGCTGGCTTTCACAGCTTTATTTTACAGTAAGTATTAATGCAGTGTAGCTGGTCAGTGCTTTCACACCCCATGACACGGACTGTGCAGCTGGAAGAGTTAAAACAGTGGTAGTTCAGCTCCTTGTGTAGTCTTCTGTGTTATGGAAAGATCTCTTTAAAACTGAGCTGGGGTATTTCTGCAGTCCTAAAACACACCAGGTACTTTCAGGCATCCGTTTTTGGTCCATTGCTACGAAACAAACTTAATAAATATAAATGAAGTTGAGCTTCATGCTTTTAGCAGTTCTAAAGTGCTCCCTCTATGACTGTAAAGCTGGTGTTGCCATCCCATATACCCTCATTAGATGGACCAGAAAGGCTGCAGAGTCATCTAGCTTTCAGATTATGACATATCATGCTTCCCTTTGGCAGGCTGGAAGTGATAATAAAATTTTTTATTTACAGTTTTTTTTCTTGGGGCAGAGTTGTCCACTTGCCATCAGAACAGCCATGAGCAGTAGGTGTACCCTGATTTATCTTATGTTTTTTTCTCCTGTATAATATTTTAATACTAGGATTGTTGGGCTGGTGTGTGATATTTATTTATCTATCAATTTTTGATTCTCCTGGCCTGTTTTCTGAGTGGAAGGGGCAGTCTGTCAGGCTGGCATGGAGCATGCTCACAGCACCAGATCTTGTACTGAAACATCCCATCCTGGGAAGGAGCGGGAGTAGGATTATCACCTCAATCCACCTTAGGTGTGCTGCTTTCTTACAGCCACTATAAATACTGCTTTGATTGGCATGGTAAAGGATTGTATTTTTGGTACTGCAGGTACACACAGGGCTGCAGTTTAACATAATCATGTGCTGCTGATTTCCAAGTGAACGATCCTCACCTTGACATTTCAGTGCCTGCAGAGCGGCTGCCTGGGGCTGCAGGGGCTGGTGGATGCTGGGCAGGTGACACTGGCACGCTGTCCCTGCCTGCCTCGCCACGGGGATGGGCAGCACTGAAGGTGGGTAGGCTCCAGAGGAGGTATGGACATGAGAGAGGATGAAAACCTGGCTGTGTGTTGAGAGGGTGCTGCTCCTGTGGACGGCCTCTTTCCCCGCACCTCCCGGCAGATGAGCTCTGGGAATAGATTCAGGAATGCTGTTTGCTCAGCTTCATCTCTGTCTCACTCTATGCCTCCATCTCCTCTTCTGTTTGGCTTGCTAATCTGATTTATCAGCCATCTCCCTGTAAAGTACAGGATTAACTTTTGTGTGGTATTTTGAGCACTATACTCATACTCAGGATACTTTGTAAGGTAAATAAGGCATACTCCAATATCAGGGATGCATTATTAGCCCCTGGGGCTTTCACTTGACATCTTTTTTTGTAAAAGATATTTACCACTGCAGTTTTAAAACAACCCTTTATTTTGTGCAGCTTTTTAGTGTGGTAACTTTCAAGATAATTTCCATGTAGTTCTGGGTTTTATTTGTCAGCAAGCAAGCCTTTGATAAGTTTCTTTTGCTTACAATGGGAATGTATTTCTCCACAGACTGAGTTGACTGAAACTGTTTCATGTTTCCAGTAGTGTAGACATGTAATAGTCTGCAGATTGCTTGATAATTCCCTGATGGATAAAACTAGGATAGAAAAAAAATCTGAAATTAAAAGATCATTTAAATGATAGCCCTTTGTTCTACCTTGTTAGTTAACATTCCAAACAACGATGTACAAACTGCATAATTTGTTGTGTGAAAACGTACCCAGTGTGGAGCCATCTGTGTACCAGTTGACACTATTTATATCAAAAGGGACATTGCAGTAGCTGGAAGAGCCCCTATTCCCAGCTAACCATTTCCAGTGTGACTCTAAATTATTGATTTACATTCATTCTCTATTAACCTATTATGAGTTCATCTGCTGCTTTCAGCTCTCATATCATGTTGATGTACTTCTAATTTTCTAAACTGAATGGTGATTTACTTCAAAGATGTTGGGCTGAATTGTTCTCCAGGGAATATCTGAAAGCCTCTTATGCCCCAGATAACCTCTTTGATTTGAAATCTGCATTGAGAGAACAAGCTCAGCAGCAATTCCTTGGTAATCCTGGAAATGTCCCTTTCTTTTCTGTCCTTCCCGATCTGCTGAGTAAATGCTTGTATTTGCAAAAAGAGCATTTATGAGATAATGTGCTCGGTGTCTTTGGATGGAATGACCATTCTGGTCTTTCTGGGCTCTGCCAAAGGTGCTTGTGGGCAGTGGGAGTTGGTTTTCATGTCTATTTAGTAATGGTATCCCATTTGCAAAGTACTTTGAATTTACTGGGTACTGTATGTGATGTAATTGCTCTTGGTGGCTCTTTTAGACTTACTCTGCTTGAGTGGCTTTTGTTTTGTCCTAAAATACACATTTGCATATTATGCAGCCACTGAGAAAACCGCAGAACCATACAGGAATGAAGTTATTGCTAAAAGTGCATTTTTCCAGTTAACTTACATGTTAAAATAAGTCCAGAGAATGTTTGAATTGGAAGCTGTGACGTAGAAATAATTTTTGAGAAAATCATAATGCAGTAGTAGAGTGAAAGGCAAAAAGTTATATGAATACTATAACGGAAAGAAATTCTATGTTCTTAGATTAGACTGGTTTTGAAGACATCTAGTTTGATCAGTACTTTGTGTGACGCAGTATTTCACCTTTTCTCTGGAATTATAAAAGTATCACTCTGATACTTTGTGTTGTTGACTCAGTAAAGATGGTTTTACCAGCACCCATGAAGAATGCAATTAGTAGCTCACAGTCTTCTGTTGTTTTGGACAGCTCCATGTTTCTTTTTCCTTCGGCTGTATAAGCCAGTGTGCCAAGTAATTCCTTCCTAATGTGGATAATACCCACAGGGCTCCTGGGGAGATCCAGCAGGTGATGTGGGAGGGTTCTGGTGACATTAATGGTGACAGCTGCCTCTCAGTGCACCCACAGAGGTGTCAGCTGTAGATGGTGACAGGGGACAGCACAGTTGTGCAGCGTGCTGCGCTGTCACTTCAGAGTGGGGAGAGCCTGCACTGGGAACTCTGGTGAGCCTGGGATTGACTGATCCTGGTGAGTTCCTCTGAGTGTGACAAAAGGTTGCCAAAGCTGCTGGCTCTGTGGGAGAGACAAGGCTTTTGGGCTCGAGCTCAGCAGTCACCAAGACTCAATCTCTCCTGCTGGCACATGGAGTCTCTCTGTGTTCAGCCAGCAGCTGCTGGGCTCACTGGGGCGTCTGCTCATGGGGCAGGGGTCCTGATGAACCTCGCCTTGTGATCCCGTGTACCTCTTCATTTCTAGCCTTGGGGGGCACATCTTCCCTCTTGCATGCAGGCACCAAAAGACCCTCAGTGCTGCTACTGCTGCAGTGGCAGAGCCAGTCTGCAGGAAATCCCTCCTGGACCCTGCCACTGCTGAGCTGGACTCGGGGCTGGTTTAACTTGCCAGTGTGAGGAGACTGATTCAGATTCTGCTGTGCAACTGCAGCAGAACAGAAAGTGTTCAAAATAAAATATGTTCATCCTTTCCTTGCCTACTCCCCAGTCTTCACCCTGATCTCCAGGAGCACCACGTGATGTCCAGATGGTTTTGTGAGTAGTTAAATTGTTGAGGAAAAGATCTCTTCCAAGTACTGTAACACCATGTAACCTAACTCAAATATGTACTGTAGCTCAGAGGCAACATCTCAGTTTATTCTATTGAAGTATAATTAATTACCATTTCAATAGGGCTTCTAGGTGCATGTATTCATCCAGTGCATTGAAAAATAATAACAAAGCTTTTTATTATCTAATGGATGATGTTATACATTTTGGATGTAACCTATTAATATGGAAATACTGGCACATTCATCCAAGATAATTTGTATGGTGTGTTTCCTGACCTAATAATGAAAAAAGTAGGTTAGCTTCCAAGTTTTCTGAGATGGGAATTAAAGCTTTATAGCAAGAAAGTCTTTGATAGTTTTACACAAATGGCTGAAACTTGCGAACTTTGCATATTTAAAATGGATTATTCCACAATGACGACTTGGAGCTATTTCTAATTAATTGGAGTAGTACATCACCGTGAGTTTCCTTGGCTTTCCCATTATCTCACTGTTGTTTGCAATTTAATGGAATTAAAAAGCATTGAAAAATACAGCTTACAAACATGGTGTAATCTGAGAAAATATGGGCTTATAAGGAGATTTTATAAAATGTAGTTTACAGAAGCTTATGCAAAGCAGTTTTCTTCTTCAGGAAGCATTAAATCAAGCATTGAGCATTTCAGGTGCTTTATTGTTGCTAGAGAGTGTACAGTGTGGGGTGCCTATAAATACTGAACTGTTAGGTCTGAGCCTGGCTAGCATTTTGCTGAAGGTGTATTTGTGAAGTAGCTGTTGTATTTATGACCATCTCTAAGATGGTTTCAGTGTTTAATCAATATCTGCTCTAGCCATCAAAATGACTACCTTCTTTTCAGAGCTTTGCTTCCTTGCCAGCATAAATGTGAGATGCTGAGGTGTGCTTCAAGAATACAAAGGTTGCCATGTTGCATTAGAGCTGATGTCCACCAAATGTCAGGCTCTTAAGGTGCCCCTGTGCTGCAGGCAAAGGTGCAGCTGCATCATGTGCAGCTCAATTCACTTCAGCCAAAGGCCCTGACAGCCCCCTGCCTTCTCTTCTTCCTTGACATGTCCCATCTCTTCTTCCTTGACATGTCCCATCTCTTCTTCCTTGACATGTCCCATCTCTTCTTCCTTGACATGTCCCATCTCTTCCTTCTCCAGCCAATGTGTCCCACGTTGCTCCAGCTGTAGTGTGGAGGCAGAAACACACTGGCAATGAGGAGACAGAATGAGAAGACCAAACTTGGCCAGTGTTGCAGGGGGTTTTTTGGCTCTTGCCCCAGCCCTTGTGGTGTTTGGGGAAAGGCACTGAGCGTTTGAGCCCTTCATCTCTGGGTGGTGCTTTATGCTCTGAAGAAGTTCATTTTTGATGGACTTCTCTGTGCATTGCTTACTGTCTTTTTGTATTGTTCAGTGAAAACACATCCTTGAGCTCTCCTGCTGTGCAGGAATAAATTCTTTCAAAGATCGTGCATTTCTCCAATGCTTTCAGGATCTCTTCAGCTAAATCTCGCAGCTGTGGTCTCTCACCCAGCAGATATCCTGCTGTCAGATGCTCAGATAGTAACTTCTTAAATACAGCACACCTTGGTAGTAGCTGGTTGTCAGAACATTCATGTTCTGCAGAGTGTTTTCTGAAATAATGGTTACTGTGCATATGAAGCTTTCTTTTATGTTTTCTGCTGTTTTGCTTTGCCCATTTTATTATTTGACTGTCCTCCACCTGATGGTACAGAGGTGTTCTGCTTGAAGAGCACAGACTTTGCTTTTCCTGCTTCTGCTCTGTTAAAACTTTGTCTCCTGTGCTGAAAATGGAGAATATTGTATATGCTGAACCTTGTTTGCCTCATGAACACCTGTGGTCCACAAATGGTGCTGAAACTGTCAGATTTGTGTTTTTTGAGAGCAGTAACTTCTGACAGAGTCACAAGACGAATTCAGAGAGGGGCTGAGCATGTTCTGGTTCTGCCCTTGTGCATGGTTGTGAAGATGGGAGAAACTTTATTGTGGGCCTGTTTGTAGTCACTTTTTGCAAGAAATTCTTGGTTTTAATTTAGAATCAGAAATGTGGTTGAAGAAAATGAAATCGGGGTGTGAAGAACATGCTGTTATTGGAAGGAGTAGCAGCTTCTATTTGCGTGGTGATTTTGCGAGGCTTTATAATGGTAATAGAAATGTGGGGGGCAGGATAGGCCTGGTATTTGAGTGTTTTAAATATTTATTTTTAAAAGTGGACTCAAACAGATGCTTTGTAATATGATAAAGTTATTTATCCAAAAGTTACTTTGCTTTTGGTCTGATGAAATCCCAGTAAGAAGACAAAAACTATTAAGGATTGGCTTCTGTGGAATTTCTAACAAGGCTTGATAGCACAGCAGTTTAGGGGGGAAAAAAAAAGTTATCTGAAATCCTGTTTACTCACAGTAGTCTGTTCAAATTCCATTGCAGGAATGAGATTTGTTTTAGTATTCCCAGTCTTTGTTTTTTTAAATGTTTGTTTGCAGAAACAAAATTAGATTGATCTCACAATACTCCGCTTTCTTTCTTTTAAATGTGACATTATTTTCTATGTAAAATGACGTGCTTTCATAAAAGTAAATGTTGGACTACTCTGAGCCATCCCATCTCCTGAAGAACAGGGAAACCTGGTAGGTTTATGGGCAGGTAAGAGAGCTGCAGAAAATTGAAAGAGAAGAGCGTGCAGGTGTCCCCTCCTCCCCACTCCCAGGTGAGGGATGGAGCACTGTGGGATGGAAGGCAATGGTGCAGCTTCAGCTCATGCTAAACTCCTCTTTTAGGAGGACAGCTGGCTTGCACTTTGTCCCAAAGCAGATGCCATGGCACAGCCCTCCAAGTAAGCCTTGCACTGTTTCAAAGAGGAAAAAAAATGCTCCCCTAATGTTTGGAGACAAAGTGTGTCCACTGGAGTGAGTGACAGGCTGGGCATGACCTCCTCCTCAAAGCTTTGGATTTGGGGAATTCTGTTGCCAGAATGCTTTAAAGGGTAAGGAGCGTTGCTTCTCATTAATTAGTAAAATTTGAGCTGACTTCAAGTGGTGCTTGGAAACATTAGCTATCAGAGTTTGGATTCGTGCCCTTGAAGAAAAACAAGTTTTATGTTTTCCAGTTTTCATTAATAATTCTCCTTCTCCTAAAATAATGCTTCAGCTCAGGAAGTATGAACAGCTTTGGGCAGATGGACCACTCTGAAGGTCAGTGTTATAAACCAGGAGGCTTTTGGGGACACGTGACCAGTTCTGGTGGAGGTGCTGGGTCTGGCATGGCAGGCAGTAAGGCAGGGTTTGGAAAACCCTGGGGAGCCCATGTCACTGTTATTGCTGCACTAGACAGAAGATCAAAGTGACCAACTCTTGATGGTTTTCTAAACGCTGTACTCCAGCATCTGCCTCACCATGGCCATCACCAGCTGTGGTGGCAGCACTGTTTATCATCTTTCACCACAGCAGAGAGAGCTCAGCCTTTTCCTGGCTTTCTGACCTCTCACACTACCAACTTTTTAGGGCTGCTGGAGCTTTGACTTTCAGCTCAGTATTGAGGTGTGGATCTGACATAGCACTTTGGACCTGTCTGTAGCCCGAGGATCCCACCCCAGTTGCCCTGGGTACAGTCACCCCCTGCCATTTGGAGTTTGAACACAGTGCCCTGACAATGTGCCCTACCTCCAGTTTTGGGCTGGGAAGTCTCTGGACAAATATCAGGTATGTATGGGCATATGCTGATGTGCAGAGGGCTGGAAGCCTTCCAGGTTTTTCCTTATTCTATTGAAAAAATGGTCAGTGTCCCTGTAATGTTGCTAAAGCTGTCCAGACAAAGAAATTGTGTCAGTGCCAAATGCTGTTGTCAGTCTGATCATGTGTGATTGATGAACAGGTCTGAGAGTAACCAAATGGTTAATCTGCCCTGTAGATAGATATGCTTTTTAGATATAATAAGACCTGCCTCCTTTATAAAATTAGAACATGAATGTGCACAGGCATTATATAACTGAGAAGTGAATACTGTGTATGGCAATATGATGTATTCACATATATTGAAGGCTTTGATTGTTCTCCTTTCTGTCCTTCTGGTAGTTTAAGGAAACATATGAAAAGTTTTCAAATGACCTTTGAAATTAGTTTGTTACCAACGTAGCTGATCATCATTTTCTGTTCCCTGAGCCTGCGGTGTTGAAGCATTCATAATTCAGTATTTCAAAAATTGTCAGTGGCTTCACTATATGAAATTTTAAGCATTCTGAATGTACTTCTGGCATTCAGTGGTTGTATTTGTTCATTCAAATGTAATGGATATTCAATAGCACCTATTATCAGCTTGATACAGAAAATATACTTGGGTAATTACATATGCCTACACTTGATATAAATTTAAATCATTTTCTGCCAAGAGGTCTGGTAAAAAATAACACAATTTTTTCACATTTTATGAAGATTCAGTTCAGAATTTTTGAATTAATGAAAGAGAGCTTTGTGGGCGAAAGAAGGATCCACCTCCCTGGTGCTGGTGCACAAAGCAGTATGTCAGTTCTCTACTTCTAGCAAACCTTTCTGTGCTCTTTGAATCATCTTCTGTATTTTCCTGACTTGCAGAGATTGCAACCTCTGTTCATCATAAGCATATGAGCGTTTTTCTGAAGTGGACACAGAAATGGGTGATGTTAGTAATGTGTTCTTTACAGCTCTTTAAATATTAAGAGTATATATTTCATCTGCTTAACTGATCCAATATAAAAAATTGGGTACTTTGTCCTAAAGGATGGCAAGTCTGTGTGGGGCTTTGGTGTTCTGAAGGACAGAGGCTCCCTGGTGTAAAAGCCATGCAGTGCTGAGTGTTGTCTCTGCAGTGAGCTGGGTCTCTCACTGTGCTGACCAGGCAGGCGACTGTGAGGACCAGGAGCTGCTGAAAGGAGGCTCTGTTTGGGTTTTCTACTTTCTGCAGCCCCAGCCTTTGAGCCAGGAGCAAGCACGGTTCACTGACCTGGAGAAGGATATCAGTGAAGGGAGCAGTTTTGCTGAACTCACAGAACATTTGAGGTGGGTTGAAACTCCAGTGAACTTTATTTTTACAATGGCCAAGCAGTTCCTTTAGGTCAAGAACAGGAAACTGTGTTTGGTGTGAACGGAAGAATTTTCGTCTGGCTTTATTTATCATTCTATGAATTAATACCTGGAAAGAAGAATTGCATTTTGGAAACTGACTGCATTCACAGGAACTGCTATCATGTATCTTATGCTGCCATAGCAACATAGGAGTGTAATGAGTTAGAAATCTCCCAGTTATTAGAAAACGTGAATTAAGCCAAATATTGAACAAACTGTGTTTGCATAACATCCAAGGTTCTGCCTTCTCCCATGAGGTTTTGACCTCGTTTCGGGTAAAGGGGTGTCCTTGATTCCCAAGAATCAGGCTTGGCTGAGAGAAACAGTTTATTTTATGATGAAGAGTATGAGAATAGCTGTGCTGTGGTACTGTATGGCAAGTCAGATTTGTGAACATATATTTAGGCTGCTGACTGTGCTCAAAGCTGTCTTGAAGATTATTTTAAAAGGTTGTGAAGAATGGTAAGAAAAAACTAAATTCTCTACCTTACGGTCCCTTTTTGTGAAACAAAGGTGCTTGTATTTATTTCTACATAATGACAGATGAAACAAAAAAATTCTATGAAAAAGGAGTTTTCTGAAAGGTGAGAAAATACCAAGAACATAATATTAGCAAAAACTATAATGAATTATTTGGTTTCCACCAATATTTGAGAAGAGTGCTGAGACTGGTTTTGAAAATATTGTGAGGCCAAGAATTCCATGTTGCCTTCTGTATGAAATACCTCTCCATTAGGAAAAAAAAAAAAAGGAGGACACTTCCTATGGAATATTAATAGGAAGAAATTTCTGGAAAATATTTATTGGGATAATTTCTTTTGGAAAACACCCTGCTATTACCCTAATGCCAGGAAGAATCATTCTTTGGGCTCTCAGGGCATGTGGAAAAACCTCATCTTTCTTGTGTTGTCAGTGACAAAGTGAGAGATAGAAGGAGGAAATGTGTTGTGGTATTGCTTTATTTTTAATCTTATTTCTCCTGATCTTTCCTATTTTAAACTTTATTAATGTATATATTGTAGTTTGATCTTTTGTCAGAGATGGCTAATATATCTCCAGCCCATTTTTTCTGATGTGATTTTATAAATACTTAGTTGCAATATCCATAAAAAACATCTGTGGTCTTTAATAAAGTTTTATTTGTTGTGAATTTATTTGCCTAAAGCACAAAGTTCTGAAAGTACTTTTAGTGCTGCTTTTCAAAAGCTTTCAAAATAATTATGGTTGAGGGGATCAGGAAATTTTTTTCCCTAATTTGCAGTGCTCCTAGCAGTTGTCAATTATGTGTTTTTTAAAGATCCAGGTAATAGTACAAGTGCTTAAAAAAAAAAGTGCAAGTGCAGCCATTGCTAAAACTTCTGCTAAAGCACTGATAAATCTGTTGGCTTCCAGTAACACTGCAGTGCCATTAGACTGAAATATAGATAATTGCAATTAAACTTAGATTATTTCCCGTATGCTTTCTTCTTTCAGGGCCTTTTGATGTACTCCCTTTCCTTTAACTCACTAGCTCTGTAGCAGTTTCTTTCTTTCTGCAATTGTCTCTTGGGCATTCCAGTCGTCTCCATCACCTCTTTTTCCAGTAGAGAACCTTTCCCAGCGCTGCTGCAGGGCTTGGGCCACCACCAGACGCTGATTTTTTTCCTTTCTGAAGCAACTTGTGACCTCTCCACTCTGGCTTTATCGTGTCCTCATTGTACATGCTGTGTGTATTTGTCACATACACAGCGCATGCAATGTGGACATAATGGAGCTCAATGGCCGCCTGATAATAGAACAAATACCTGCAAGAAATGTTGTGGTGGGTCTGGTTGTGTTTTGGATTTCATTTTTGTCGTTGTAGGATTATAAAACTTCCTTGGTGTGCGTGTATGCTGTTCTTGTGTACAAGTGGGGTCTAAAAATTGTGTTGTAGATACAGGAAAATAAGGCAGAGGCGAGAACTCACAGGGTCATTGCAGTTTTCCAGATCTCCACAAAAGAAATCTATTAGTAGGACTTAAATAATAGCAGGAATCTAATTTTGGCTCCTGATAGCAAGGTGATTCACTTTAGGTACATGTATTCTATTAGTGTTGTTCTGTGGTGTTTAATTTTTTTGCACGTTCTGTGCTTTGTACTATCACTGAGAGTTTGGGGAAAAACCTGCCTTTCTCATGTAACAAGAAAATGTTGTGCAAATCTTGTATCAATGTTTAAGTTTGGGGTTTTTTGTTTTTGTTTTTTTTATGGTTTGGTTTTTATTTTTGTTTGGTTAGTTTATCTTAAAAACCAAAAGAGCAAAGCAAAACCAAATTTTCTGGTTTGTTTTAAATAAAAGAACTCCAAATCCTATCATTTTTATCCTAGTACTTTAAAAAAGGTTATTCCATGAGAAGTTTTAATTGTTGTTCTTTTTTTCAGGCAGTTCTACTCACTCCTCTGTGTTTGCTAATGTAGAGCCACATTCCAGGTTTTCTCTGCCATGGATTAACACTTTTTCATGATGGGGTTTTTCACTAGGTGATTTGGACAACCTGTGAACATTCGTGTGAATAGCAGTTACCCTGGTAAGTGCTAAATACAAGGCATTAGATATTTAAAAGTGAAAATTATTGCAGGGGCAAAATATTGCACCTAAAGTGACTTGTGGAGGCTGCAAAAATGAAAGTCCATTCTCAATTGGATATAGCCTGAATCTGTAATGGGCCAAAATCTCCTTTCAGGAGCTGAAGCCCTGCTCAAGAACAGGAACTGCTGTGCTCCTTTCACCATGCTGAGATTAAATTTTAAGAGGAGACGTGTGTGGTGGCAAAGGGACAGGTTTTCAGGGACAGTGAGGACATGACAACAAACTCTCTTGGGGGAACTGCACTGTGGGTGTATCTTCTGAGGATCCTCACTCATTGCCTGTCCTGAGCCTACATGAATACAAATAAAGACCTGACATGAGATGGTGAAAATTAGTTTCTGATGTTAAAAAACAACAAAAAAAAAGTGGACCCAGTGCAGAGAGTACCATGAAAGCAGTGCTTTCCTTCCAGGTATTTTTCCAAGAGGACCTGGGATGTAACCCCTCAAAGCTCAGTCCTGCAGGTGTTGGTAGTGGCTGCTGGGAGCTGATGGAGCTCCTCTGACCTGGCTCTCTGTTTCCCACTGGAGCAAAGGACTCCTTGAGGGCTGGGACTCTCCTCTGCCAGGGTGGTTTTGCTCTCACTGGATTATTTTTTATTCCTCCCTATAAATCACTATTTTCATTAATCCAATTGCTGGAAAAGGATTATAGCCTCAAAATAAAATCCAGTCGTAATTAAAAATGTAAAAGCCGCTTATGTTTTTAGGCCAAAGTTATTAGAGGAAGGTATCAACCTACCAATATTAATACCCCAATCTCAGCTGGGAGGCTGTTATCATGATGAAAGTGCCTGATAATGGCCTGGTTACTGAATATTTTATTGTAGATAACTTCTGCTTGTGTTTGCCTCTCATCTCCATGCACCATAAGCTGCCATGTTCTGCCTCTCACATGCTTTGTGGGCATCCTGCTTTATTTCACATTTCAGGACAACTCTTTTTTTTTTTTTTTTTTTTTTTTTTTTTTTTTAGGAGCTAATCTAGCAATATTGTAAAAGCAAGAAGAGTTTGTGACAGACTGTTCAGGGCCCAAGGGCTGTGGGAATCACCTCTGTTAAGAGGATTGAGGCATATTCCAGTCTTCATCATCTGCGTCTTAAGCCATCTTTTCATAATGAATACTCACTTATCAAATATCCTCTCTGCGTTTGTAGGTTCCATCAAACCCCTATCTGGATAAAGAAAAATGGCAAACTGGAACAGCTCTCAGCCATCCCATTATTCATGCCATATGCCCACCTTTCAGGCATGCAATTGTCTGGGTATTCAGTTTGCAAGCCTGGTTTGTCACTCTTTCTGAGTAGAGCACTTTTTAATTACCTCTTTATAATTAAATCAATTGAAGGGCTAGAGTTACCTATTATTATTATTTTTAATCCAAATATTGAAACTTTCTTTGACCTTTTGTGTCTTCAAATGGGAAGTGTTTCATTTTGTCTCTGGTGTTTTGAATTAAATTAGTTTTCTGTGAAGGAAAGGACGCTGAAAGGCTTATTCCCTGACGGAGGATTTAGATGAAAAATTATGGACCCGAGTGACTCTCAAACTGCATTATTCAGAATCTCCTCCACCTAGACTGTGCTTAGCTTCTCAGACTCAAACATCCTTCACCTGACAGTCCGTGGTGTTTGGTCCTCTGATGGTAAATGAGGTTTGCATCTGAAGCAGTGAATGGAATCGTTTAGAGCATCAGTGCTAAACTGCAAAAGGGATGGAAACAAATTACCTCCCAAATGTCCATTTATCAGCCTCTCAGCTACAGCAAGTTTTCAATGAAGAAAGCTCTTTCTGATGTTCCTTTCTGGTTTAGGTATGCTTTTTGATGATTTTTATTTTTTCTCTTTCCTTGATTTGCTTTCTCGGTTTCTTTTCATGAAGTTATTTTGATCTTTCCTTTCAGTAACAGCATATTTGTGATCTTTGTTCTTCTCCAAGTGGCCCCATGTGGCTTGTGTTTCACTTTTTTGGGGTTTCAGAAGCAAGGATGACTTTCTTTTTCTGATTTAGGGAAGCTTTCTGTTCTCTGTCCCAGGCAGGTGCTGAGGTACCCATTCGTTTCCCTTGGCTCCTCTTTCTCTCACTCCGTGCTGGGGTTCAGCTGCTCATGTTCAGCCTGGCAGTGGTGGTTATATTCTGGGGTGCCTGATGGCAGCACCAGCTGCTAGTTCAAGTTATTTCAAAATGTTTATTTACGTAAAATAAATTTAGTTTCTAGGTTGCGCCGAGGAATTCTCTGTATCTCTAGTCTGTTCTAGCAAGAAAGATGCTGTGCCAGAAAAAGAGATTTCATAAGAGGCAGCATTAAAGGACTACATGTTTTTACTGCTGTGCACAGCTGAGGAATTCCAAATTTAGTATTGTCTGCATGTGGTGGAAAAACACAAACTCAGGGAAAAAAAAGGCTAAAAAAAGAGAAATGCAAAGATTCAGCAGAGTGTTCCTTCATGTGTTTCCACTGTAGAAGTCTTGAACCTCAGTGAAGTGCTGATTTTTCCGCTGCTAACACACTTGCAGCTCTACTGGGTACAGCATGAAATTTGTTTCTTGCTGTCAACAGCCTTGCTCGACTCTTTTTTTTCAAAACAGGAGCCTTTCAAGTGTGCGGGGCTGGTGGAGGGGAATGAGCGATGGGGACTGAAGCCTGTAATACAGAGAGGACTTGAAACTTTGCCTGTTGCATTAAATAAACAGTGAAGAACAGCACTCCAGATCTCTACCTTCCACATGTTCTGGTCTCCTTCCCTAAAACTGGATGTGGAGCAGGAACCTGAACTACCAAGCACCTTGTGTTTCCATTATCTGCAATCAATCCCTTATGCCAGGGAGTGAGATGTGCTCTCCCATGCCCTGGCTCACAGGCAGCTGCTGGGGCAGGCACAGCTCAGCTGCAGCAGCAGGGTCTCACTTTCTGCCTGTGCCCTGGCTGCTCTGCTGCTGCCAGCAAACCCTCTGCAGAGAGGGGGCTGCTTAAACCTGTCCAGGTTTGCTGTGCCGAGTGGTTTTTGAGTGTGCACTGGTGTTAGGAGTCCTTCATTCTGCACCCTTCTAATTGTTTTCTCTTGCTGAAGGTCAGCTGGATCGGGTGTGCTGGAGCAGAGGAAGGTGGGTGTGTGTAAAAAGAGTTTGGTGCTTGTGTGGTGCTGGTTCCTGCCCTGTTGGTGTTGGAGAAAACAACAGTGGAGTGGTGTGGTGGTGTGCTGGGAGGAAGGGATGTGTTTTGCCTTTATAATGCTGTACCTCCTTTTTGACAAATCCAAGATCATAGAAGCATTTAGGGTGGAAAACCCTTAAGATCATCAAGTCCACCCATGTACTGTAAACCTTCATTCTGCACCACTTCCTGAGCAGTAACTCCTACCTCAGGTACTGCAAAGCCACGGCTGTGCTGCTGAGTCCTGTCTGCAGCAAATTAAACATCTGCAGGTCCAGGCTGTGGCACAGGATGTGCCCAGGGGAATGGCCATGGCTCCAGTTCTGCCTCCTTGGGCTGCAGGCTGGAAGGGTTGAAGCTGCCTTTCAGTATGATGGGTGGAGAGAAATGAGCTGTCTCTGGGCAGCTGCTGAGGCTGACCTTGTCTAGTAATTCTCATCTGCCCAGGAGTGTCTCTGGGCAACGTGGTCTCTCCTCAAAGCAATCGTCACTGGCCCCTTTCCTGCCCTTGTGGATTAGGAAAGACTGGAGCTGCTTGTGAAGGCTGAAGGGACAGGGTCCAGGGAGAAGGTGGCTTCCAGGGCACATTCCTGCAGCTCTGTGGAGGGCAGAGCTCTGCATTTGTTTCCTTGTTGATTAATTGTTGTCAGATAGTTTCTCATTATTTTCTATGTTTTTCATACAGTTCATTTTTTTCCCCCTGTTTTCCCCTTTCTCCATCATTTGCTTCTCACTCTACAGGGTTATCCTTTGCATGAGAGATGTTGTGGTAGAACTACACGATATTTTTGTTTTGAGCTTTTTCCTGCCCAACAATTAGAAAAGCTGTAGGGCTTTTTAATTACTCTGACAATGAGGAACAACATTTCTTTTGGTACTTTTTTGTCATGCTTCCTTGAACAACTTTAAAATTGTAATATTCTAACTTTCACAGTGGGCTTTTTTGTGTTATGCTGGTAATGTGGATTTGAAGTTGCATAGGTATATCCCCAAAGGCTATGCACAAATGAATTCACTGCTACTGATGTGCATTCAAACTGACAAAAACACTGACACTGAGCTCTACATGTTGAAAAAGGACAGAACACAATTTAAATATTTTTCTCATGTTTAAGTATATTTGTGGTGTCTGATTGAGCTGGTTAGCAAAATAAAGACAGATGGCAATGAATTCCTTCCAACATGTTTTCATTACGGTACAGCTATTCCGACTTCTCATAGCCCCTGTGAAAATGATTTTCTTCTTTAAATTTCCCTTGCTGCTGCTGTCCACACCCTGGCCAGGAAATTCAGAGGTAGCATGATTAGAATATGCATGGAGAATTGATTTTTCTTTGTAAAATAAAAATGAAAATAACTGAGTGAGGAGCTGCCTTTAACCCATCTATTCAGAGGTGCAGTGAGTAAGAATTTAACTCTTTCTTCTTTAAAGTTCATATCAAAACTTTACCAGTATTAGAACAGAGTTTATCATAAATGAATTTCAGTCAGGCACCCTTCAAATTTTGAAGATGGCCCAGTAATTTGCAGTCCTGTCTTCATTAGGAAGAGTGAGAACACTGCTGTTAACACAAGAAACGAGCAGCAAGAGCAGGCGCCTGTCCTGGCCTGCCTGTGCATCCCCCAGCAGCTCACTCGTTTGTCTGGACACTGCCTGGGTGATGGGACCATCGTTTCTCTGTGGGAATGGTCAGCAAATATGTTCTGATGGAAAGTTTTAACAGTTTATAGGTCCCAGCAGAAAAAGGGGAGGAGAAGAAATGCCCTGCAAGGACTGTAACCACTTGTTGCTTTGTCCAACTCTGGTGTTCTTACAGCCTCTGCCCTAAAAAAATATAATCTTTAATGTTTTTATCTTAAAGCAATAATTGTATTATCTAGTAATTTTATCTATGACTTTAAAGGAATACTTGAATTTTCATGGATTGCACTAACCATTAGCATCTTGCCTCATTCCTTTGACATATTTCAGAAGTGCCCATATCTTGGTACTTTCCATAGGCAGAAGATACTAAAATCCATGTACATTGCTGGAAACATGGCACTCAAGTTCTGTGTGGAAAAGTGTGTGGAAAACACAGCAGTAAAGTAGTATTCACTGTAGTATAAATTGTTGGGTGGGTTTTTGAGACATCTGCACAGCATTTGCAGAACTGCTTAATTGTTGTGCTTCTTCTATGTAAGATTTGCTACAGAATTTATAGATGTGATGAAACATATGTCTTGAATATAGATTATTCTTGTTTTCCTTTGCTGTTGAGCATCCCAACAGTGACTGTAGTGTAATTGTGCTCTGCCATTATCCCTCCCAGGACGCTTTTCTTTTTACCCCCTGTGCCTGGCATGGGTGTGTGAATGGGCAGAGTGAGGAGGGACCAGGTCGAGCTCAGCACTCCTCTTTTCTCCTTTCCCTCCCTCCTGTGCTCCTGGGGAATGCTGTTCTGTCTCCTGCTGACAAACTGCCAGCCCTCTGCAAGGGGAGAATGCCCACAGGGTATAAGCTGTAGGGCTGCTCACAACCAGGGGCAGTGCTCTGTGCTCATCATAAAGCCTTGGAGCTATGAGTGAGGAGGTGTTAAAGGAGAAGGATGTTTATCTGTCTGTACTAACAGCCTCCTGCAGCTTGGGGAGGCTGAAATCCTGGCAGCCACGGTCGGTTTTGCCTCTATTCTCTTATCCCTTGTTCCTCCCCTGGCAGAGCTCTGGGAGTGTCTGGGATTTCTGCAGCTGCTGCCCTGTAGCCAGGTCTGGCCTGGCCTGCCACAGTCACAGCCTGTCCTGAGCCAAAGCAGTGCTCAGACTACTCTTGAATGAAGCTGTCTGTGGTATTGTGGTCAGAAGGCTCCAACCGAGGCAGCTGCAAAATCTAACATTTTATAACTCTGAATTGACATCATGTCCATTAATGGAAATGTTTTCTCCCTAGATGTAATAGACCAAACAAAAAGAAAAACACAAACAGTGAGGTTAAATGCTGCATGCTAAAAATGTAATGCTGTTCTGTGCTGGGGGTGGTGAAAGGACCAGAAGTACTTTGGTGGAAAGAAAGAGGTGGAAATTTGAGGGAGGAAAAAAATGTAAGGGCTTTGCATATGCATCATTCTGTGGAGAAGAGGGTAGGAGGGAATATATTGACACCTGTAGATGCAAGCTAGGATTACAAAGAGCTAAGAGAAACATGCTTAAGCTCCAGCAGGTATTTTGGGAGAGAGGAACAAGGTAGTAGCAGTTCAGGGTGAGGCCAAGTCCATCCAGCAGACCTATCCATGTGGATTTCTCCTCATGGGACAGTGTAGGAAAAGCCCCTTGAGACCTCCATGGGGACAGGGACTGCTTGAAATACCAGCTCCACTTCTGTCTCCTTTTGCTAATCTGGAAAACAACCTGGTTCTCCAAATGAAACCATCAGGGTGGCCAGGAGTTAGAAACCACCAATAAACCCAGGAATCCAAGGGAATGTCAGCCCTTGGACAGGTGGTGAGTTTGTCATCTCTAACTGTATTCTAGAGGGAAGAGCTCTTTTTGTGGGAATATGAGGATATTCTCAGGGGCTGTTGCTGCCCTGAGGACTCTGTTGCAAGGCTGGTTTGTGTGCATACAGTCTGTTCTGAGGGTAGTTTGTCCAGCTGTGTGGCTGCAAGCAGATCCTGACCAGGTCATGCCTCCTCACCATTCATAACAAGTGCTGCCAGTTCAGCCTGTGCCTCTCCCCAGTGCTGTGTGCTGGGAAAAGGCAGTCATGGAAGGACCAGCATGACAGTGGCAGGCTGGTAATATGCTCCCTGTTTCTCTGGAGAGCACTGCAGTGGCTAGGGAGTGCCAACACCTTTAACTCTGACAAACCTAAGGAACCTGGCTTTTATTACAAGTCTAGCTTATGGAAGAAGTGAGTTTTTAACTTTTCTTTTTTTGATTGCTTCTAAAATACCATGCAACTGAGGGGAACATGCTGTACCCTTTGTGTCTGTCACATATTTTAGTACTTGCTGTAGAGCTGTAGCACGTTCAGCATGTGGTGTGGGCTCATTCAGTTCCATCTCTTTTGCATTTCCTACGGTGAAATGTTATCCTTCTCTCTTTCTTTCCTCTCCCTTCCTGTGTTTGTCTTGCTTTCCATTCCAGATACCCATTCTTAAGAACTTTTGAGAAAAGGCTTTCACAGAGGCATGTGTCCTGCATTTTGGTTTGAATTTATTTAGCTTGTCACAGCCTGACTTGTTCATGGGAAGAAATTGTGTTGCCAGGTCCTAGCACTGACAGCATGAGAGAACATTTTCACAGGATAGAGATGGGAGTGTGTCTATGGCAAATAGAACCTACATTAGACTTGTTCACATCTTGAACAGAGTAGCAGAGTCACATTTCAGCATGTGAAGATAACCAAACCACCGTGCTCAGGCAATACCACCAACCCAGGGGATCAAGCAGCTCCCGTTGCACTGTCACTACGATGCTGCTGTTGCCTGACATTTGCCCTGCTGAAGCTCACCTGGGGCTGCCAAATTGTGCCACACTCATGATTCTCTTACTGCAGGTGGCTCTGATTCCTGCGTCTCTTTGCTGATTGTCATTTTGTAAATGGAGTGAATACTCTTGAGTCGTTTAAGCATGACCTCTGAAATGTCATTGCTAATTTATTCTTCCTCCATCACTGATTGTGGAAAGACTTGGCCATGTGTTTTTTTTAACTCACTTATTTGTAAGTTCACAGATCATGACATTTCTAGCTGCTTCTGAATACCATCTGCTTTTAGGGCAGTTTAGTGTTAATGTAAAACTCCTGAGCTGGTATTGCCCTGGCTCCTGTGACTCTGTAGTGATATTGAGTTAGTCCGAGGAATGTTCTTACCATTTCATCTGGGGAGAAACATCAGGTGTTTCAAAATATATTAGCTGTGCTGCATTTTTTCCCTTACAAAGATTGTGTTTTAGCTAAGTAGAGTGTCTGAATGTTTACTTGGAACGTGTGAAAGATTTAGAGAAGCATGACCTTGCTGTGCAGCAGTTTTCTTGGTGGAAGTGCTTTCACACTGAGCACCAAAGAAAAACAAGAACTTTGTCTGAGGGCCAAATGTGTGATTCATACCATTAAGGTGAAGCTGGGCATTTCATATCATCATCTCATGTCTGAGAATGAGCTTATGCTTCTGATTTAGACACATAATTTCCTTTTTTTTTTTTTTGGGCTTCTTCTTTGACCTTCTGGCCAAAGATTCCTGATGCTGCTGATGGTTGATGAGTGTGCACAGAGAAGGCCTGGAGCTGCCACATCACCCCTGGCTGGCTGTGGCCTTTGAGGATGGTGAGAACTAAAGCCAGAATTTGTGCCTGAGAAGGTTTGCTTTTGGCTTCATTTCTTCCTCTCCCAATCTTTCTATTTTTGATGGTTTGAGGGGGTGGGCTGGAGCACGAGGGGAATCGGATGTCTGATTAGAAGTGTGATTTCAGAATATTAGATATGGTAAAAGTAAAGGCTGGGGGATACAAATGCAAAGGGTGCAAAAGTATGTCCTACTGAGCTGCTTGTATAGGAGAGAGCCTGTAAAGGGTTGTGCTCAAGATCTTGGGTCTTCAATCGCTTTTGAAGAGATGAAATCTTCTTAAGGAAGTAAAGTGAATATTCTTTTTAGTACCCAATCACTGGAGCTGAGTGAAGCTGTAGAAAATTTGCCATAACAGGCATGTTTTCAATGAAATTTCACATTTTCATAGGTGGATGTTTCTGAGAAATCTTATTTTTCTTCATATTAATGCAATTCTGAACTGGAACAGACAAAAGAGTATTTTTGTAGGAATGCTTACAAAAATACTGCTCTGTGTCTGGACCAGATCTCTGTAACAGTTGCTAGGAGCCAAAAATGAGTGTGGCACTTCAGAATCTGACTTGATGTGTGGGAACTAATTTTTATTTAGCAAAAATAAGATCACATGGATGCATAGATATTTTCTTTGCTTTTTTCCCTCAGTTCACCTTGCCAACTTGGGCTGAAATTAGAACCATGTAAGTCACTAAATAGCTTCAAGAAACCCTGTTTTTTAATAGCTCTGACTTAGCAACCTAGAATTAAAGTTCATGTGTATCAGATGGCATCTAAATGATTGAGGATACTTTTTTTTTTTTTCCTTCAGCAAAACTAAACTTCTAATTTTCAGGGCAGCCTGTTGCTCCCACTTGTGTATGTTATTTTTGTTGATTAGTGCTTACCTGGGGTAGCAGATTTTCAGCAGTTTGCTTTCCTGCTTTCCCTGTGAAGGTAACCAGTTACCAAGCCCTTTGCCCCAAAGTGTATTCATCGACTGCTCTGAATTCCAAGCTTAAAATTACAGGACGTGCAAACTGTTTATTCTTTATCACCAGATGTGGTATTGAGCACTCACACTTTCCTTGTGCATGTCAGAACGTGTAATTTATTTATTATGGATTGTTTAATTAACCATGGAAATTGTGCCTCTGAGTTGTAAGAGACATTATGTTTCAAATTCTTCTGGAGAAGAGATGTTGCTTGCTTGGAGAATCCTATTTTTGATGGGGGTTTGTAATGAGTGTTGCTGCATGGGCGAGGCCCTGCTTTCCCCTTGATTCAGTGGGGTTTTTTCCTTCCTGCTCTAATGTTCGGGGCTTGCCAGAGGGTGGGTGGGGGTGGGCACAGCAACGCTGAGGGATAACGTGCTAGCAACTTCATTGGGTCTGCTCTCTCTGGAGTTAGGGGGTGAAGATCCACGTGGTAGCAAAGGGGCAAAGGTTATTGATGTGTTAAAACCCACAGATCCACCTGAGAATGGTCACAAAGGAATTATGTCCTCTTCTCCCAAAAGGCTGGCAGGATCCAGGAGCCCAGCTGAAGTGCACCAATGCACACAGCATGGGCAACAAACAGGAGGGTGTGAAACCACTGTGGATCAGGAAAACTATGGAACTGGGAATAAAAAGAGAGTTTATGACTTTTGGAGGAAGAGGTGGGCAGATCAGGGGACTACAAGGCTGTCATGTGCCCCTTGACTGGAAGTAAGCAATTGTGATGCCCATCTACAGGAAAGGCTGGAAGGAGCATCTGGAGAGCTACAAGCCCTTTGTAAGAGGGATTTCCATGAGATGGTAAAGATCTGTGTGATCCCAGTTTTCCTTCAGTGGTAATTTCCTGCTGCTGATCTTTGTTGTTTAGCTCCAGTAGTCTCTGCCTCAAGGGCTTGTATTAGTGGGCTTCTCACATCTGTGCACTAAACTTCAGAGCACCAGAGGCCATTTCCAGAACTACAGCAGTGCAGTGGGAGCCCAGAGAGGAAATGTTGGCCCATTAGGATTACACTGGGACTGCTTATCCCAGTCCACTACAGGAGTGAGTGCTGAGGGCTGCATGTGTTGAACTACACCCAAATTACAACTTTTTGGCAGTGGATCCCTTCTAGCTGGCAGTGTTGCAAGCACAGTAAGTTCACATCCCATCAGTATTCACTCTTTCTTCTGGACCAAACAAACCAAGGGTCCACAGCCTCTTGTTACACTAAGAGTAGCACCCTAAGCTGGTTCAGACTTTCCAGGAGCTCCAGAATATCTACCATTAAAAAGATGTTTTGCAAGCTAAAGAATTTTAGGAATAGAAACCTTCCTTCTAACATATATACAGGGTTGAGGGATTAGATTTTACTTTTTAAAATCAAAGATGAAAATTCAATTTTCAGAATTTTGAGGTGGATCCAGTGGGCCCTTGTGCAGAAGTAAAGTGGATTCTCATGAGTAAGATGAGAAGCCTGGCTAGGGCACCAGTGGTAATTGATAAAGTGATTCAGCACTGCTTTAGCATTTATTTCCATAATACTTTTTGAGTACAAGAGCTGAGTAGGTTCTGTTTGGCCCAAGTGGGATATGGAAAAATCCTGGTTTTGTGCATTTTATTTCACTGTGTCACTGAGCCCATTAAGAGCAAGAGTAAGTGCACAAAATGAGGTTACAGGAGCGTGCTGCAGATGCAATGACAGTCTTTGAAGTGCTTGTTCCTACAAGTCTTTGGTAATGTTTGGTGGTGTCTCCTGGAATGACACCTCAATAAAATAAAATCACTTGCTTCTGTGTATTTTAGGCATGCTCAAAGATTGTGGGTTTGTATTGAAATCCTTTATAAAGTTTTTGGTTCCACAGGGACTTACACTGGTGAGACCTGTATAAGCTCACAGCTTTTGTGGCTCTAATCTTGTTAGTTAAAAGGTGCCATGCTGATAGTTTCATTTCACAGTTGAATTTTTTTAATTATCTCTGAAGATGGTTTTGGCTTCTCAATTTTGGCAATGAGGTAGTATAACCTACAACACAGTATGGAGAAAGAAACCTCAAACTGAATGTGCTTCAGGTTGTTTTTTAGCTCTGAATCTATATTTATCTGCACAAGAAAGTTTTAACTTGACCTAAGGAAAAAAGAACAAATCAATAAATCCATTGAGGGTTTGCAATGTAACACTGATATAAAATATGATTTATTAAGTCTGTAATTGCAAAAATCTGCTGCCACTGGGGGAATATAAGAGCTGAATAGTTAAACACCACTTGGTTTAAGTGTTTTGTGTTTTGGCTCCACTGTAGGTAAAGGATGATATTGAGATTGGTATGGAATGGAAATATCCAAGCAAAAACTCTTGTGGATTTTTAAAATATCCATCCATCCATCCATCCATCCATCCATCCATCCATCCATATATGTGTAAATGTTTTTATTTAAATATGTGAGATATATTTTATCACCCATATATAAGTATGTATATATACATATGCAAGTATGTATGCAGTGTTCCCTTCATACTTATCCCTGGAGAATTCCTCAAGGACAGACCTGATCTCCTGGATATTCAAGACTCCACTCACTTTATTTGAGGTACTCTTACCTTCCGCCAAATGCTTCCATTCACAGGTTAGCCCTTAGCAGGACTAAAAGGCTTTTAATTTGACTAATTAGTTTTGACCTCTAAGAACTAGATCATCCAGCAACATTAGAAAATTTCTGTTCTCATTTGTGTCTCCTTAGATAGAGATAAAATTATGTTCTTTTTCAATCCTGCTTCCTTAGCCAGCTTGGTCATTCTCCAGAAATTCCTTCTTGACCCTGAAAGGGCCCTGGAAGGACCCTGGAATTAAATGCTCCCCATGACTGAGAATTATTTCTTGTGTTTCTGGGCACAATAAATATGGTGTGTCAGTGTTCTGCCCAGGAACGATCTGTTGCCAGGCACATTAGGTTATCAGAAATCATAGAAGGGAGAACGCTTTTGGATGGCAAGCTGTGTAGGAATTTTCCACCACGTCTGTATGCTTTGAAGCAAGTTTTCAAATGGTTCAATAGATGGCTTTCCATGTCCTATGTTAATTTAGAAGACCACAGATTTTCCAGAGTGTGCTGTGTGCTCTCTCTAGTGTTTAAAGCCTGTGTGCTGTATACAATGTTTAGGGTTGAGTGCAGAGTTCATGGTTTTGAGTAAATGAGGCATTGAGAGCTCATAAGAAGATTCTGTATGCTTTTCTGGCTGACCTGAAATGCAGAGTTTGCAATCCTGTGGCTTTTATACACACTTTGATTTTCAACTTCAGGACTGAAAGCCTTGCAGCTCTCCAAGCTGCTTCCACCAATTTACCAGCATTGGGCAGGTATTTGATATCTTATCAGCCAAAGGCTGTGCCTGGGTGTTCCTGTGCAGCTTTACCTCTGCCTCTCTGCACTTCAGTTTCAGAAAGGGTACATTTACTTAAAGTTCCACCCAAAGGTTTCAAACTCTTGGCTCAAATGGAATGAAGAAACTGTGTCATTGTTTTTCCTTCAGGACGTAGGAAAGTCGTCTTCTAGGTTTTATATATGAAAGGGGTGTTCAAGGAGGTGGTATATGCCCTTCCAGAAAAGATGGATCAGGCTGTGATCTCTGGAAATGGCTGGCCCATGATTTATTGTAGAATCATCAAATTCTGAATTTTATGAAAGTTTTGAAGACAGAGATTATATGGGTTAGGCTGAATGTGTGGGTAAGAGAACATTGTTGAACACACAATGGGAGCAGGGCCATATTTCCAAACTGTTGGTTCAGATTTTTTTGTCTTTTTTTATTTTTGCATTGTTTTTGCCAAATTCTGGGACACTGCTGGGTTTTAGGAATATCTTCCCAGAACAGCAATGTGACTTTACAGAGATAAATGTTACTTTTAGACTTCCTTGGAAGAAAAGCTGAATAAAAAAAATCTGTAGTGAAATAACAACTTGTTCTCTTTGCTGTTCTTCTGCCTGCTCTTTGTCATGTCTCTTCTTTTTTTCCCCTGACTTAATGTCCCACTTATGCAGTGTGCTGCAGGGGAAGTACTTGAGCAGCAAATGAACTGGGTAGGCAGAAGCTGGATTTTTCTAGATGTTTGTTGCCTTACACCCTACTGGCACTTGACAGCTTGGACTCTCCAAACTCATGAGAGCCATGGCAGTTGCATTTTCATATCTATTTTTACTGAAATGCTATTTTGCTCCTTATTGTTGGTGTCACGCACGCTTAGGCAAAGTGGGCTGAGAACTGTGTCTGCTCTGGTTTACAGACTGCCAAGCTTGGTACAAGGAGTCAGTAAATATTTAGTTTATAGTTTATTAGTTAAACAAGCTTTAGAGGAATTGTGACTCTGCTCTGATTGGTGGGAAAATAATGGGCTGTGTAAATAATACTGAGGAAGGGGTAATGATTCTAAGGTGGCCAGTAATGAGGAGAAATGAAGTAAACATCAGCACTGTGTAGTGCCTGTCATTTGGGATTATGATCAAAAGAATAGTTTGCTATTCAGTAGAACAGAAGTCCAAAATATTTTGTAGAAAATCTGGGGAAATGGCTTTTTGGCAGTTGCTCTTGTAAAAGATGGAAGGTGAATGATGCACTCTGCTATTCCTGATACATTTGTCTGCTGACAGAGGTGTTTAGCTCTTGCCTGGCTTGTCACCTGTTGTGAGATTTCGTTTTTAGTCTCTTCTCCAGTTTTGAGGAGAGAACATAAGAATTCTTTCACATTTAGTTTGTACAAATCTAGTGGTTTCTGGAGTAGTTTGGGGGATCTGAACTTGCAGCTTGGCAACATTTGGATGCAGTTTCATAATCTGTTAATCACCATCCAGGTGAACAATGAACATTTTTAAAGTATTTTTGAGCCACTGTCTATTATCCTAGATTATTTTAAGATTTTTGCGTGTGTTTGCTCCTGCCTGGGTCTGTCACTGAAAATAATTTATTATCTTGTCATTCCAATATTCAGAAAGATGTGTTCTGTTCTGTCAGTTATCTTGGACGGTTTCTTGGCTTTGGTTTTAATTTATATATTGTTTACAGTTGCAAGATATTTGTGTCTTGGAAATTTTTCAGTCATCACAGAAAAGATGTGTTTTTTCCCATGTCCTGGAGTGTAATTTCAAAATGCACAGCACGTGAGAACTACTACATGTTGAACACCATCTTGTAGGATATGTTTCCCACTGCAGTAACTCGTAACTGGTTAAATGGCAAGCCCTGGAGAATTCCTCAATTATTCCTAAGGAATTCTAAACATCATTGATATGTACAGAGTTAATGACTTATTTCTGCTCCTGAATATTTAGGAAGATACTCTCTTGTGACTTACAGGACCTTGCTTTGATAACTGAAATTGAAATGTATTCAATATAGAGTTGTCGTTTTTAATCCTGAGCTTTCACTTTTTTTACTCTGTTTTTTTGTTATTTATCTTTTGGGTCAGGGCAATTAAATGCAAAATCATATATCTGGATTCTCTGTGAGGGTTTCTGGACAACTGCCATGGAGTCTGTGAGCATACCTGTAGCTAGCACTACCTGTGGCCTCCTCTGGATTAATATCCATAAAATGCTTCAGCAACTTCAGCTGTGTGGAAAAGAGGATGTTCTGTTCACTTGTAAGGTGATTTGAAGTGAGTTCCAATAACATCATCTTTCTTTTTTTTTTTTTCCTGATGCTGATATGTCCCTTGATGAGCTAAAAGAGTGAACAAACAGTGCTGTATCAAAAGTGACAGATTATAGTAAATTAGATGACTCTCTAAATGCCAAGGAAAAAAAAATTGAAGGTACCTAGAGACATTCCAAGAGCAGCCAAAAAAACTCCTTTGAGATTTGATCCATGAAAGGACAAGCTAATGAATTTAGGGCTTGTAATCCAAGATAAATCAGAACTGAGAGGGGGAAGGCCAGTAAAGCTCTGGGAGATGTAAGGGTAATAAAGGACTGACAAATAGGCATGACTGTGTGACATGATGAAGCAGCAGAAATGACAACTATAATAATGTGTCAGTGCTGAGTCCTGGAAGAAAGAAGCAGAAACCACTGCTGTCTGTGATAGCAAGGATCTGGAATAGCAATTTCATTCAACAGTAGAAAAATACTAGGGGAGATGTGGGGGTTAAGAGGAGTTGTGATTACTCTGGGACAGAGGCGTTTCTGGTGCTGGTAGGTGTGGGTGTATGCACAGATAAAGGCAGAGCCAAGGGAAGTACCTTCAACAGAGAGGAAAAGTCAGGTTAGAGGAGGTAAAAACTATTTGTCAGAAAAAAGTCAATAAAAAATGACTTACTTGCCAGAAGGCATTCTAACATTTGGAAATCCTTTCAGAAGGTATAAGGGCAGGTGTTTCCTGCCTCAGTACTGAGCTCTGGAAAACATGCTGCATGATAGGATACTCTGTTTTGATTATCATTTGGGAGAGGTATTGACTGGATGCTCTTGTGGGACTCTTCAGTCCCAGCCAGTGTATCATGTAAAAGGCAAGGAAGGAACAAGTGTGAGTACAGTGGCAATGTGATAGAATTTGCTGTTACCATAGATACCTGTGACTGTACATAAGCACTAAACTGCTGTGTCTTCGCTCTGTGTGGAAAGCTGCTGTGGCTTGATTTAGTCCCCATGCAAACAGCTTGGAATATTTGTAAATTATTATGACAATTTCTTATCCATGTATACCTCTACAATCATCTCATGAAATTAAAGATTGCAGTTGAAAGCAAAATCCCAGAAGAGACAGAGGGCATTTGTGCACTAAAACTAAAAATCAGATTTGCCAGGAACACTCAAGCAAAAAATTTATTAAAGTAGGCAGCCCTGTACTCTTGAAATTCCCCGTATTTTACTCCTTGTGACAGACAAGTCCGTTCTTTCTCTGAGCCATCATTATTTTTTTGATGTGGATGGTTTTTTGTAAATTGCTTTGAAATTAGCTAATGAAGAATGGTAGACAAGAGATGGGTCAAAAAGTGTGTGTTTCTAGCTCTCCTGTTACTTCTCTTCAGAGCAGCCCAAAATTGCTGATTTTACTGGAGCAGGGTGAGCTGGAGAAAGGTGTCTGATTTAGACACTGAAAGCCATTGTAACATCTAAACCTTCATGTTTGTATTGCTTGTAATCATGGTAGCTTGTTCTCTTGTTCGAGTACGCTTTTGAGGAAAGCGAGCTCTTTCCTTTTCATAGCCATAGCAACCAGTCATTTTTATGGGTGTTCAGCCTCAGCTGTAATCTCTTTTGGTCCAGAAGATGGACCTGAGCTTGCACTGGAAGCCACCTTTTTGTCGGCCAGACTGTTTGGTGGCACCTCTGATATCTCTCTCTCCCCTCTCCTTAGGTCGTTGCTTTTTATTTCTTCTATGTCCTCAGAGGTGGCTGCTAATGAGTGGTAACCACATATCATTATCCTCCTTTTCCAGGTACATACTTGGAAAACTCGGCTGTTAGAATAGAATAGAGTAGAATAGAATTTCATATCCTGAGCTAGAAGGAATCCATAGGGATCATCAAAGTCCAACTGCTGGCCCTGCACAGGACAGCCCCAGGAGTCCCACCATGGGCCTCAGGGTATTGTCCAGATGCTTGAGCTCTGGCAGGCTGGTGCTGTGAGCACTGCCCTGGAGAGCCTGTTCCAGTGCCCACCCACCCTCTGGGGGAGGAACCTCTTCCTTATATCCAGCCTAAGCCTCCCCTCACACAACTTCAGGCTGTTCCCTCAGGTCCTCTTTTAGCAGCAGGATGTGGGTGCTTACGAGCATAACCTGGAGCTTCAGTCTGAACTGGCTAAGCACTGGGCAGGTACGAAATTTCTCCTGCCCTTCATTTCACTTACCTGATTCCCAGAGAAGTTATAATCTGATCTAGTGCACTAACTCTGTTCCAGTGATGAGAATTTTTAAAAAAAAATATTGGATTTACTACAGGGCAAGGTTTTGTTTCTCAGAGCATGATGTTTTATACTCCTACTCTTCACAGGTTACACAAGCAGTGTGTATTCCTTGACTTTTTCATTATTTTCTATTTACTTCTTGGTCCCCTGGGGCCCCCTTCAGAAGTCCAGACAGATGCTGGGCTTCTGTCTTTGGTGATCTGGTGTGAGATGGAGCTCAGACCCCCAATTTTTCCTTTGGAAAGACAAGCCAGGTTTGCTTTTTTTAAAACATCTCCTTGAAGTTTTACTCAGTGGTTAATGAACACTCATGCCTTTAGCTCAGAGCATGTGGAGGAGAAAGGAGTCTGTGACCTTGTGGTTCCAAGCCCAAGCATCTATTGGAATGATGAATCCAATTTATGTTTGTGTATCATAAATTTTGAAATAGCCACCCATACTCTTTACTTAGAAGTTTTGCTATGCCCACTAATTTTAGACTTTTCAAAAGTTTTCGTTAATATTTCTAATGTCTTGTAAAAAGTCTTAGGAGCAGAAGGATGGTTATGATGCCTAATCTAATGCCTATACTTACTTAAATAAAGAGCAGCAAAGAACAAAACAAGATCCAGTAGTAACCAAACTGCAAAGTACAATCTACTTAAAATTATCACCATTTTGACAAGGTGAAGGGAAACTCATTTAAAAGAAGTACCATCTTCATGGCTGTATTTTGATTAGCTTCCACCTCGTGAAATGTTGAAAGTTGCTTTCTCCTCCTTTTGATTCAGTATTAGCCATTCTTTAGCAAAAGAATGTGTGACTCTATTCTCCATGACATTTTTGAGGACACTTTTATAATTATTTTCCCCAGGTTTCTGTCAGTTCTTCAACCATTTCATTTCTGCATCTCAACACCATTCACTTTCCTCTATCCCCCTTCTCAGTCCCATTGGGAAATAGCTGACACATCAAGGAATTTGCAGAAATTAAGGTGGAAAATGTAAATCCAAACACAAATCAGTGAAACAAGAAATCAGTATTTTCATTGCCAGGAGATACATGAGGACCAGGGTTCCTCAGCCACCATAAATCCATGAGCCCCCTGGGCTGTTTTTTTTCTTGCATGCTGCTGAGGCCCAGGTACAATAATTATCCTTTGCTTATTTGCTCAATTTGGAAGGTAAAGCTCCTTTTTAAAGACTGCTGTCTTTACAGCTCTGAATGAAAGGTGGCTTATCCCTGGCCACTGCCTGTGGATAAGGCTGAGGTGCCCTTGTTCAGTGGGTAACTGGGTTTATTGTGGTGTCTGGGTGCTGACTCAGTGCTGCAGTGAAGGAAGAGCATTTCCATCCAGTCATCTCCCAAAATTATAATTCACATGCTTCAGTCGAAGGAAAAATAGGTCCAAAAGAGATGCAGGACTTGTGTCAGAACACCCTTCTTGTTGGGCTTGGTGTACTTTGTGTTATGATTTTCAAAAGGACTCTCTAGTCCCTTTTGTAACTTTAAGAAGTGTAGAAAAGAATGAGGTGAGATTTAAGAACTGTCTAGCCAGCAGAGCAGCTACCTTTCATTTACTTCCTGCTCTACAGGCCTCAGAACTGTCAGCTAGGCTTAAGAGCTTATAATTTATTTCACCTGGAAGGTAGGTAATTATATTTTTCAACCTGCTGCCTTTTACTTTGCCTTGTTCCAAGAGACAGGGTTGGCAGTTTAAGGGCCTTTTCTTTAATTTATGTTCATCAACAAGTCTCTCATCAGTTTCTCTATAATTTTCTTTCTTGCACTGAGAACTCTGAGCATGCACTGCACCCTTTGGTGAGCAATGAGGGGACCTAAATCTCTGCTACATGAGTAGTGCTGGGTCCCTGAGAAGCTCCAGAGCTGTTCTGCAGAAATGTGGCCTTTTCTAAACGCAGAGGGTGTGCTTGGAGGAGAGGTGCCTGAAAACTGAGCTGACTTGGAGGACAGTCCCATTTGCACTGGAATTTCAGTGTTTTTTCTGAAGGTGTCAAAACACACACCTTAAGTACAGGTTTAAGAGGGAGAAGATGATTAGAGAGAGAAGTTAATGTTTACTAAGGACAGGCAACCCTGAACACCAGTATGCTTATTTTTCTAGTCCTTGTTGGCTGCCTTCTTCCTCTGCCTTGCCCTCTGCTGCTTCTTTGCCCCTGGCATGTTTTCAGGTGTGATTTTGCTGTACATGTATGGGTGGTGCGATCTGTGTATATTTTTTAACTGCCAAATATAATCTTCGGAATGCTCAAGTGTGTTATTCAATTCCAGATTGTGGAATTCCTGGTGTGAAAGCCAGGTCACCTTGCCTAATTTTCTTGTTTAAAAAATATTATTTTTCCAGAAATAAGAGCTTCACAAAACTCACTTGTTGAAACCTCAGAAAGAGGTCTTCCCAAGTGTGCAAACTGCTACCATTAAATTTTAGCATGTCAATTTTAATTTTTTCCCCCCTGAAGTTGCCTGGTTTTGTAGCAGAATAATCACTTCAACTGGTTTTAAAGTGATGCATGATCATCTTTCTCCATCCTAGGAATGTCTGCTTTTTACTACTGCTTCCCATTCCTTTGGATACTATGGCAACTGTGTGTGTAAATTTTGTGTGTAAACCAGCAAATGAAGCTTTATATTATCACAGGACAAGGGAACAGTTGTTTGACCTTGATCTTTGTGTATTTGGTGCTAGGATTTTATACCATGAAAACACTTTTTCCTGGGAATATATAAAGCTGTTTGTCTTGTTCATCTACTGAAGCTATGTTTAAGAAATGTACAATTTGCAACACCTTTTTATTTTTGCCTAAAATTCCTTTACTTCATTCAGTTGAAGAATGTATGTCTGTCTTTGGGAGCAGCTATGGCAAATAGGCACTGGGGGCTAGTGTGTGCAGGTTGAAGACGAAGAGAACTTTTAACAGAGCTTGGGAATAAAAATATTTATATATTTCTTTCGTGGTACTGTAGATGGTCTTACAAATCTGTGTCTTAAAATTTATTGAGGAAGAAGGTGCAGTGATGTAATTGGATTCACTGCACCTTAGGGGAACATCTATAAAGATCTCTATTGTAGCACGCAAGGCTTGGAGTGTCATGAAAATTTTGTGTGCATTAAAAGGAGCTATAATGCAGCAGGAACTCACAGTGGGGAATCTGCCAATGGCAACCACATCTACTGCCCAGCATGGGGCTCCCCTAAGCAGAGACTTTACTGATTACAGTGAAAAACCCTTCATTTTTAGGTCCGTTGACATTGTAAATGGTATCCAGATATAAATAAACTGCCTCATGTTGCCACTAAAAAGCTTAGAGTGGTGATGGCAGAGGTCTGGTTATTATCCTAAAGGGGTACATTGCATGCTTCATCTTTTGGGAATCTGCAGACAAGTGGAAGTGTTCAAAGGGTGGAAAGAATGAGAGACAGAATGTGTGACTGGTGAGGAAAGGCTGAGCAAACTGTGGGATTTTTAGACTATAAAGGGCTCCTGTGACCGCAATATATTAAAGTTTGTTGTGAAGAAAATATTTGTGAATTATTATCTGGCTGTTGCAGAAAATAAAGGAAGTGAATAATGAATTTTGACTTAGGAAATACTCTCAAACTACAGAGACTGTTAAGCATTAGAACTGTGGAAGTCATGAAATGTGCTTCACTAATTAATTCACTGTGGGTTAAAGCCCAGTTGGATGATTTATAGTAAAGGCAGATAATATATGCTTTGTATGCTGCCTCAGAACAGGGGAAACAGCCACTTGAAGTCACTGTCAGCTCTTTCAACTCATCTCCATCTGCATGTTAAGATGAGGAATAGATATTTACAGAGCTGCTGTAGGTTTAATTAACACTACAGAGGGTATCATTTTCTTGCCCATCTGTGTGAGAGCACCCAAAGATGACACCACTGCTACTTCAGAAAAACAAGTCAGTGTTAAACTTGGTAGTGAATGCAGGACAAAATACCATTCTGCAAACAAGACAGCTGTAGTCTTATCAGTGATGTCTTACAAAAATAAATCTACTTTTCATCAATGAATGTTCAAAATAGGACAAAATCGGGGGTTTCAAGTATGAAGACCTTGACAAGTGTGTATCAAGCCTCTTATCTGAACCTATAAAGAGGTAAATTGGGCAGAAACATGCTGGCTGGTGTTATCCCATGTTTGGAGACCAATGCACAGGGTCTCACTGGTGATTTAAATGGGCTGATCAAGTTGGGAGTAGAAGAAAGATTCCAGTTGTAGCCTAGAAGTAGACCCCAGATATCTTAAGACTTGATGTGTTTCCATACTTCCTGAAGGAGCTAGATCCTAAAAACAGACAAACATTTCACTGTGTTGAATGGCATGGAAATTTTGGAATTCCGGAAGAGATTGCTCATTTTAACCAGTCCAGACACTGTCTGTGCTAAAGAAAGGAATTGTGGTGTTGGTCCACCTCTGTCAGAAACTGAGCTGTGCCCCAATGGTGAAATGCTTTCTGAACTGATTAAAAGTCAAAAAAAAAAAAAAAAAAAAAAAAAAAAAAAAAAAAAAAAGTTATGTATTGAACTTGTTTACTGTTTTAAAACTTTCAAATAGAAAAAACAATTTAAATCACTGAGCACTTTAAAGATAATTGTATCAACATGAAGAGAGGCTTTACTTTAGGAATTCCTGTTAGAAAAACAAACCAAAAACCAACTCCCAAAAAGGTTTTTGTTCTGCAAATGCAAAATTAGTTTTGCACTGCAGCACTAGATAAAATTTAACAGCTGCATTTTAAGATAACCAATTATTTGTGCATTATGTAAGATTAATACAACACAGGCCTCCAACTCTACCACCAGTAAAACACTACTGGAAGAGTAAAGTAATTCTGGCAAACTGCATAGGGAAAGGAATTTATGGAAATATGACTCTCCAGCTTAATCTTGATCACTTAAACATCTGATGCTGACACTTCCATTTTCATAAAATAGTTATTCATTGCCTTAACATTTCCTTTGTACTTTTACTTTTCTTAATGGCCTGTTTGGAGTGAAAAGCTAGTATCAGAGATGGTGGCAATGTGTTTCTTCACCATCTTTTTTATAACATAGGTTAATTCTTTTTCAATGTTCAGTCATAATGCCTATATTGTCCCGAATTGGGGGTAATTTCAACAGAGCTGTGACAGGCATAAACCTCGTCTTCCAAATGTTGTTCCTGGGACACCTTTTCAAAACCTAAAAAAAATGAATTAAGTAATAAGCAAGGTCTCCTTTTAAAAAAGGACATGTAAGGTTTTATTTCATCTGGAATAACCCCTTTCAATCTCACTTTCTCCTGCTAGATTTGTTTTATATTTGATTAGTTCTAGGAGATGGATTTTGACATTTAAAGTATGTGTAATAGAAAGAGAATAATGACATAGCTGGGATTACAGAAAAATATTTGCCCTTGAAAATGGTAATGCATTGTTAAATACCAGTTGCATCATATCTGAGTATAATAAAATCAAAGTGGAAATTGAATGGTTGTGTGGGGAATGAATAGTCTCAGTATGTGACAGAAGAAAGGACCTTGGAAATTCTAGCAGTGCAGCACAGCTGAAAATGGATTTTGTAGCATGGGCTCATTGGGTTTCCAAACCTATATTTTAAGTCCAACATTAAAAAACCAAATAAAATAATACCTGTATTAAAATGGAAAAAAAAAAAATTAAAAGTACTTGAATTAAAAATAACCAGTGATCTTCCAGCCAGCTCAGACCTGACATAAATCCTTGGATAAGCTCCCCTCCAGGAGCCATGGTGTGTTGGTTTCTCAGGTGAGGGATGCATCTGTCCTGTTGGTGCTGCTGAGGGCTTAAAGGTCAAATTTTGCTGGGGTTAGGAAATCAGAGGTTATTTGCAGGGTGGATCATACCTGATTTGCAGTGTGGCTCTTGTGAGAGCTGGGTTGAGCCAAGGGCTGGAGCAGGAGGCCAGTGCATGGGAGAAAGAGGGGAGAGTATTTAACCTCTGTTTTCCATGACAGCCATCTGCAGTGCCTGCAGTTTGGGGTGCATTGGAGCATACAGATTTTTCCTTAGCTCCTCTCTCTCCTGCATGGTGGTGTGCAGATATGCTTATTCCCAGTTTTCTGGTCAGGGATAATCTGTGCTGAGACTAGAGAAACAGGTGAGGAGTCCTCTGGGGCCAGTAGGATTGGTGACAGTTGTTTGGGTGGTTGTTTTTGCAGGTGGTTGGGCTATTTTGTTGTTTTAATTCAAGCCATTGAAATCAGCTCTCTGGAGAATTTCTGGCAGGGTGTTAGTTTGCAAATCAAACTGAAGTGATGGCAACCAGCTGCTGTAGCTGGTGACTGTGCTGGGGCAGCAGTTTGGTGGCTGATAATATGACTGGAAAGGTTGGTTTTGCCTGTGTTTTCACTCCCGTTAATGGTTCTCACCCTTCCACATAAGCCATGCACTGGTGCCCCAGCTGGTGTTCTGAGTGTCTGTGAATGGGCTAGGTCCCCTTTTGGGCTAAGTTGTCTTACAAATTATCACATACCTACCTGGGGAAAAAGAATTTACAATGTGAGTGCACGAAGGAAGATACAGAGATAGGGAGCAGCATGTTTGCTGATGTGTATTTTTGCTCAGTTTATTGTAGTAGATATCAGAATTGTATTTTTCTTGCAAATGTACCGTTTTTTTTTCTATCCTTGTCCTTTATGTTTTTCATCTGCCCTTAATACCTATTGACAGTAACAGAACTGAGTTTTGCCCCAGTTGTGTTTAATGAGGAGAAAACCAAGCCCTGGGAGCAGGGAACAAGTGATGAAACCTCCTCCAGGTCTCCGTCCCCACAGCTCAGTTCTCTGTGTTAAGGGTGGCTCTCAGAATACTGTTATTAATAAAATCTGTTGGCTGGAGGGGAAATTCTGAAGTCCTTTTTAAATAATCTTTCACCAAACTGGATGAAATTTGGGCTTGATTCTTGGATCTAAGTGCTTGATTAACTTATCTACCTTATTTATCTATTCTTGCCTTTTCTCTGTCCTCTGCCACTCTGGTACCTGTGTGCTGTTGGTATTTGCCCAGCACCTCTGCTCTGCTGGATTTCTGCTCCTGGCAGAGACATCCCTGGGGCTCATCTGACTCCAGCTGGGGAGAACCTTGGTATGCCTCTGGCACGTTTAGGCTGTAACAAATTCAATGCATTTAAAGAAATGATTCCCTGTTTACTGGGCTGGAGGCTTCCACTCCTATTTTTAGTGATGTTCTTGTTGCTGTGGGCTTCATCCTTGCAAGTCAGAGCAAGAGCTGGTTATCAGAGTATGGAACACAGCTACCACCAGGCTGTGTGTGATGTGCTCCCCATCTCTAACTGGAAAAATATCTTAAGAATCTCCATCTTCCTTTTCCTTTCTGGGTGGATCAAGGGATTACTCATGACAGAAGGTGTAGCCCAGTTGGGCCCCTTCCCTATGTGGACGCAGCAAGCAGCTATGTCTGGATCTGTGCTCCCATCCTGAACATGGGAACTCTTTTTCCTCAAATCCAAACAAAGGTGAGACTTGATGCAGAGCTTTTGTAACCCCTTCAGAAAGGGACTTTGGGAGCTCAGCTGCTGGAGGTTGCAAGGCTCAGAGGACTCCTTGTTCTATGGTATCTGCATTTCCCTTGGGCTCTGACTGTGCTGTGACATCTTGTCTCAGGGAGATGTGTATTTTCCTGGCTCCCTAGAACAGGTATCCCTCACTATGGAGATACCCAAATGCACACAGGCAGCTGTTTACCTTTTCTCTGACTCACAGGCATGTCTGCTCTGCAGTGCTCTTTGTGATTTCCAGGGGTGGACTTTCAGATTTCCAAACCTACTGATCTTGTGGTGTGCTGTGTGCCGTCTGACTTCACTTTAAAATACAAAAATGCCCTTTCTTATTCATCTTTCTCTCCTGTAGCACTTGTGGCTGGTGTCATTCGACTGTTGAGAATTCTTCTATAGCTTTCAGTGTTCTTTAAGTTTCTGTTTGCATATGTCTGATATTGAAAAATTTGTGTTATTTAAACATGTGGGGAAACTGGTGTTCCAGATTGATGTGCCTACTCATTGTTCTGCTCAAACAGTGGCTTTTTATCTTGATGAAGAGGCAAAGTCCATAATTTCAGACAAAATGAATCATTTGCTTCCTAAGTGATCCATCAAGCAGTGTGCTGTCACGTGTTTCTGAGACTGGTGCCTCAGAGACCTGTTCCAAGGTTGGTGCCTCAGAATTTCTGGGGGTAATTGTTGGAGAAGTGTATGCACATTTGTGGAAATAGGCAGGTTAATATATACATGTATGTGTTATAAGTGTATATTAATATATATGTACATATGTTTCTATATATAAATATGTGTATTATATACATATGTATGTCGTGAATACTCAAGGTTAGCATATGGAATTTGTGGTGGGATGTGCTCCTAGAATAGTCAAAAGAATAATCTTTAGAGAATAGGGAACTTGTTGGAAAGTGCTTGAGATTATTAGGAAATAAAGACAGTAGGACGGATTGGGTGGGACAGGAAATTAAGTCACACAGCAACTGAGTGGATGGTGATGCCAGAGGAAAGCTTGAAGACTGGAATTAAGTTACTCTGGTCTGAGATGGTTCTCTCAACAGGCACATTGGAAAATGAGTTAAAGGGCATGTTTAGCATCAGGGATGACAAGAATGCAAAGCGATAATAACAGCTATATTGGCTGAATATGGGTAAAAAATATTGTGCAGCAGTAAAAGATGGATTGTTAGATTAATAAATGAATATGTGGTGTAAGGGGCCACCTAGAATGGGTTGAATATGTTAAATATGAATAAGCAACACAGTGTTGGCTCTGTTATAAATGTTCCAGCTCCTCTGGACTGCTTATTTTTGCGTAAAAGCTCACACTGGGATGTTAATCAGCATATCCAGCCATTAATCTGTTTTATAGGTACAACATCACCATTGTTGATGTCAAAAAGTACGTCTCCAGAAGTGGTAATGAGTCACAGCTGGGACTATACAGTTACCAGTGGATACTTTTCTGTGAGCTCAAAAGACATCCTGCAAAAAATCAGAGGTACTGCAAAGTTGCTGATGATGCTGATACTGTTTAGGATATGATGTGGTCAAAGTGATAAAATTGACAAACTGCAGGAGAAATGCAGACAGCTTATTCCCTTGTTTCCCTCCAGCACACATTTTGTGCTGTTCCAAAAAATTATGCAAATGTCAGTAATATAGAAAATAATCTGTCCAAAGTAGTCCTAGATTTTTTTAGTGAGGTCGGTTACTTTTTGCCCCTTATGGATTCATTTATGCTTGAAAATTCAGGGAAATGAACCACATGCATGATGACTATCATGTATTTTCTAGATTTGTGCTTTCTCAATGGGTCACGAAGGAGCTGTTCTGCAGAAATCTTGATCCTAAGGAGTGACTGTTTTTATAAGGCTCTTCAAAAAGAAGTTGTGCCTCACAGAAAATATTTCCATTTTCATAATTCTCCCACTCCTGTCCCTCTTCCTCAGTTAATTAAACTTTTATTAAATGTTTGTAAAGCCAAAACCATTTGACTATTTGGAAACTATTTGTTCAAACTATAAAGAGGAACTTGGGGAGGAGAGCTTGGCACAAGCATTAAAGCTGTAGTTCCTGAAACTTGTCCCACTTGTCTTTAGCCAGCTTATGTGTTAAAGTGGGATTGTGTAAGGTGGAGAGAGAGAAAGCAGAATGCAAAATGACAGAAAGGAATAAACTGGCAGTGAACCAGGCTGGATGCTCCAAGAGGGAATAGCTAATTTGGTGTCATTAGTACTGTTCATATACTGGTATTCACACACCTGAAAAACATTGGCTGCCCTTTACAGCAGTCCTGGCTGGTTCTGCCTCATGTCCTGGGGAAGTGGTTCCTTCTGTCTGAAGCCCAGGTTTGCTTTCAGACCTGTTTCCCACCCAACAGGGTGCTCTTGCTCAGTACTTTGCCATCAGGCACAGAGAGAGCTCTTGCCCTGGACGGTTTAGGTTTGTAAGCAGGCTCTCTGGTTCACTTGGGTGATGATTTAGTCCAGTTTCTTGTGGTAAAAAACCATCTCTAATATAGAAAATTAATAAAATAATCTTCCACCATACCAGAGGAGCTGTGGGGGAGAGGCTGGAACTAAGAGGAAGGCCTTTGAGGCCAACACTTAATTACAATCGTGGCTTTTGAATGCAGTGTTGTAAAGTGGGAAAGAGAAAACTGTTTCCCTCTTAGTTTTTCAATAATAAGGGAATAAAATGTCTCCTGTGTGCAGTGAATGTTCATATGGGACTCCTTGAGGCATTGCTGGAGTCTTGCCTGAGACAGCCTGAACAGCAGGATGAGAGCCCCATGGAGCAGCACTGATGTGCACTGAAAGAGATCATGGAAGAGTGGAAAGTAGCATCATTAAGAGGACGAGTCATGGAGCAGTGTCAGGAGGTGTTTCTACAGATGAAGATAAATCACCATATGCAGTCATCCCATCAGCCAAGAGGAAAAATAAATTTTACTTATGAAGAAAAATAATAGACCTGCCTTTGTAGGAATGGTGTAATGCAGAGTGCAAAGTGGTCCTGATGGACTTCCCCCAAACCAGAATGTCACCATTTTGAGTTTATAAAGGCAGCCAGGAAGATGGTTTGTAATCCCAGTTTTGTTTTGCAGTTGTTTCTCTGTACTGTACGATGTAGTCTTCACTGCCCTTGTTTTTCAACAACTAATTAATGGGTATTTTAGACTTGCACCACTAAAGTTACTTTAACTGTTGAATATGGCATGATTTCAGCCCTGCTCTCAGCTGAACATCTTTGGGCTCCTGTGCCAGTGAAGCCCTCAGTGGGGCTGGAAGATGAGGTAGATTTTGGTAGTACTGTGCTGCAGGTCTCACCACCTTGTTTTCCTTGCTTTTGTTCTGTCATTTCTCCACCTTGGCAGGCACTGCACTTTCTGCTACACCCCCCTTCTTTTACTGGCACTGCAGCCTTGTTCTTTAGTTGGTCATATGGAGGGGGATTTTCAGAAATGTGAAGAAAGCTTAACTTGAGCTTTTAGTGGGTCTTAACTCAAATGTTTTTATTATATCAATGAATGGAAATCTGGGAGCCATTAGAAAAGCAGTGGCACTGAAATGGCCTCAAATTCACCCTTGATCCTGTAATTATGCTTTCCAAGATACTATCTCATTATCTAAAACTCAACTGTGTCATTAGTTTATATCTCATTTTAGTAATTACAAGCTATATATTTGTCATATCTGTGGAAGCAGAAAACATTGCCATTATAAATCTATGGTTTATGCAGCTTCAGCAGGAACTGCTAATGAGCAAATCTTCCTGTCTCTTTCTAATTCTTTTTTCCAAAAAGCTTTTCCAAAGCAAACTCCTGCAAATGGAGACTGAGCCTGAAAATTCAAATGGTGAAGTGCCTCCCTTAGGCCTTCTTCTTGCTTTGCTCTTGAGATATCTGTCTATGTTAATAGACCATGATAATAAATTCCCTGAATTTGTTTTGTTTTTCTGTTCTTAAAGATGTCATTCTTCTTTCTTCCACAAATAATAATGTGAATGCAAATCTCAGAGAAGATTAGCGCAACTACAAAAACAATAATCTTAGCAAGCATCTGTTGTCATAGGAAAACTTTGCATTCTGGAGGAAAGCAAAGCTCAAACTCAGAGTCTTTCTTCTTGTTTTGCAACTTCTGTGCATTTGTAGCCACCAAACTGATGAATTTGGTGGCTGAGTGATGAGAGCAGAGCATTTAGGATATGCTTTTTCCAGATCAACCCCTTGAGTTTGGTAATTTGGGTATTTTTTTCAACTGTGTTCTTCTTTCCCATCTGAATTATACATTATAGAATCACTGAAGGTGTCTCCATGAAACCATAACCAAATATCAGTGACAGGGGAGTCTTATGCATGGCCTTCCTTACCCTAAGAAGGGTTTCTCTGTGCTTCTGGTGTCCTCCTAAGTTATGTTCTCCCAGTCCTTCCTCTTATCCTGTGTGCTCTCTGTGGATTGTTTTCTTGTTTGGTATTTTTTCCCCCATCTACCCATTGATTTTGATTTCTCTGCTGCTATTTTCAGTTCAATTTAGTTCTCACTGCTTTCCTGGGTCTCCATGCCCACGGTATGGTCCCAGCGCCCTGCTGGACATCCATGTATGAGTAATCTTTGCTTTCCAATAGGTCACAATTCTTGTTTAAGGTCACTTTTCCCTTCTTCCCTCTGAAATGCACAGTCGGACCTTTCTTGTTTATTTGCGCTTTTTTCCTTGCTCCTGTTGCTAAAAAGTCAGCCAAAGAAATAAATATTTGTAGTGGGGAGACTGTGTGAAAGGTGCAGTTTGAGCTCAGGATGCAGTAATGAACCGTAAAACAACACTTCTTTTGCAATGGTGTAAAAACATTCAGCAAGCATACAGAATACTTTTAAACTACTGCTAAGTATCAGTAGCATAAGAATTGAAATTCATAATCCTTTTTCTCAAGTTCATGCCGTCTGTGAGGATTAATACTTAGATCACTTTTTATATAAATACAGCACTGACTTTCAAGACTTAGTAGATTTGTTTTTTAGTGGAAGTGATGATGTGTTTCATTTTTGCTTGGCAAAATGGTGACAGCAATTTACTGAATTTGCTTTTATGACCTGTAGATGCAGAGTGTGTGTGTGCCAGCATGCATAATCCCAATTTTATTCCTTTATGCAGTTAGAGTAAGAAAAAAGATTTAATACTCTGATGTCATTCACACTATGGAGCCTTGCAAAGAATGGTAGGAAAACAGCTGTAGTCACCTTATGGAAACAAAAAACTTAAATGCAACAGCAATTGCACATGACTGTAGCTTTGTGCTGCTGCAGAGGAGCTGTTTGGGAATGTGCCAATGGATATCACAGGTCCTGAAGCACAACTTGAGCTGGTATCTGTTGATTTCCTAAGGTGCCATGAAAATACGTTGCATTTTTTGGTGTGTTTCCATTTTGAGTATTGCCACAGTGAGTTGGTTATTTCCCTTCCAATCAGCCTTTCCTTGTGGCTGACTGAATGATGTCTTTCCATGTCATCATAATCATTGGTGCTGAAGTCATTGATTTCATTTTGAGGTAATATTTTGTCATTTTCACAGCTTGCCTTCCAATCTTATTCTTCAGTGTACTTTGTGTATGGAGGGAAAACCAATAGTATTGCAAGGGAGTTCTAATGAAATGACAAAACATTTCAGCATTTCTGTTTGCCTGAGGTAGACAGATTTTATACATCCATGGCACTGCACTTAAGTTTGTATCTGTAGAATTGAACTTAAGTTTGTATTTAAAACTAAAATCCTATTCAAATAATATATTAAACTGTTCCAGATGCAGAGTGTTGCTTTGTTGACAACAGATGTCCGTTCTGGAAACAACAATATTGGTGTCTAATTAGAGCTTACGCTGTGAAAATTGTGTCTAGACTTTATAGAAGATATTGGGATTTCTGCAGAAATAGAAGACCTAGAGGATATTGGCACGGCTCCACAGGGCTGAGAAAACCAGATGTTGTTTCAATTTATAGTTATTGTGATTAAGTAAAAAACTACAAAAATAATATATTTGGTAGCCTACAGGCCCCCACTGGGCTGAGAGTTGTTTCTAGAGCCCTGCCATGCCATGCCAGCTCTCCTGGGGGTCCTTTGATGACGCTCTCACCAGTGGCCAGGGCCCTGTTCTGCTGGTGGTCATCTCTTCCCTGTCTTTGTGCTCCTTCAGACTTTGCTCTCCACGAGGCAAAGAAAGAGCAGAGCCCACTTCCAGCATGTTTGACCATGGATGTGCCCTCCCAGATGCTCTGTGCCAATGCTGGCACCATCCAGAGCACTGCAAGCCCACTCTGCTCATGCCAGAGCACACCCAGAGTGGTTTTCAGTCAGAGCTGTGCTCTGCTGCATGAGGCCTCCGTGGAGGGATGAGGATGGGAATGCTGTGCACATCTTCACACATGGGGCCTCACCACAGCAATACCCAGCAGAGTCTGTCCATGGCCCTGGGAAAAAGTGGAGCATGAAGTGAAACATTCACTTTGCTGGGCCCCTTCACTTTCCTATCGCCCATCTCATGTCTTTTTAGAAAGAAATCTGCTAAAATGACTGTGTGGATCTATAGGGAAAAAGGTCGTTCTATGAAAATCCTTTTGTATATTTTAATTCAAATTAAATTCATATTTAAACTGCTCTGTTTAGCTAAAATGTAAATTCAGATGCTGAACTGAACCAATCTGTCTGCTGCATATGCTTTATCTTCGAACTGTCTTGACAACCCTTGTTAACATTTGCATAAACTGTACAGGCTAATAATAATGATGATGATGGAATTAGCCTGTTACTATCTTATTTTTGTTGTATAATTTTAATCTCTGTAGGAAGGAAAACCACTATATCTTTTGAATTAGTCAATGACTCTGCTTTACTATTATTAGCTATTTGTATGTATTGGTCTCCCTAGATAGCACAGCAAAGCCTGCTGGTTTCCTTGTGGGGAATCTTGAAAGCTGTCTGTTGTGCTTGTCATCTCAATTATTATATCATTTAATAGTAATATTTTAGCATGTTTAACTGACCTTTCTCTGAAATATATTCAGTGCTGAATCTGGTTGGCAGTGATTTGCAAAGTAATTGTGGACAACATGATCATGCATCTCATCTGCTCCATATGAAGCCTTTACAAGTCAAGTCATGGACTTGTAGGGAGAAGTTGGTGTTGAGCTACTGAGCAGCCAGCAGGGCAAGGGAACAGGGAAAACAGTCATCCTACAGCCACTGAGGTCCTGAGTTTTTTCAGTTCCACTGGTCTCTGTTCTTTTATAAGATATCTAAGTTTGGTGGTTAACATATTTCTGTGTTTTTCTGTACTGGTATACAGTTTTTTACCCCCTCTGTTTCTTATATCAGTAATGCATGAGGGCAAATACAGGTAATTTTAACATTTTGTAGTTTGAGTATGAAGTGTTTAAGATCTCTAGAATGCAATTGATGAAAAATTTTAAAAAGACATGTAATTGTGTTTGTTAACCAATGTCCAAGAAAGAAAAAATTAATTTTAAGTGGTTATATCAAATATATACATATACTCAAAAATGTAGTTTCATCATGTAAAATGTTTTTTTAAGCTAGTTTTAACTTCCTATTAGGATTTTCCCATGAGCAATAGCAGCATATAGTTTTGCCAAAACCCCCTCATCTGACTAGCTTGACTTCAGTTTTCATTTCTCTTTTAAACTGATCCTTTTTTAGATAATGTGAGGGAGCAAGACATGTGACTGAAGTTTGAAATATCACCTTTATAATTATAGCTTGTAAATGATAGGAAAAAGGAGAGATTCCCTTCAATTTTAAACTTTATTTTTATGTGTAGGGAGCAAAAGTCAGCGGTTCCAAAGCACAGAATTATAGGAATGTATTGCCAATACCATGATATGGTGTTGTCAGAGAGGGATTTAAAAAAAGGAGAAAAAAAATAAAAAGATTGAAAACCTCCACTGGCCATTTTGAATGATGTGAAAGAGATTTTCATGCTGTAAATCCTTGCCTGCCATACTGACTGGTTTTCATCTGTGCTCTCAAGGTTGTGTTGGCCGTGCTTATTTTGTTCATCTTTGCTTTTATTGAGGACCTTCAAAGCCATGGGCAGCCCTCCAGCTGGGAGCCACCCAACCCACTCCTCCTGCCCTGTGTCCCAGCCTCCAGCTGGTCCCTTTCTGCAAGCCTGCTCCCCTTTTCACATGCTCTGGCACCAGCCTGTGCGCCCAAACCAAACCCATTACATAAGGAGTGTGACTGGTACAGTGCACAAGTGGTGTGTGGGTGAAGGCACATCTTGGGGAGAGTGGAGCGATGGGCTGAGTAAAAATAGGCACTGCAGTACGTGCCAAAATGAGTAAGTTACATTGTCGACTGAACAACGAAACCTAATCCCCCTTCTCCTGCCCACTTTCCTCCTCCAGCTCCTAATAACTGTAATCCAATAAAATACATGACACAAGCTGAAAGGAAGTAGAAGCTGGCTTATTTTCTTTCACTTGTCATATAGTCAATCACTTTGCCTGATGTGAAGTTTTCAAGTTTGTAAAACATTTTAATGGGCAGAGAGAATGGTCAGTTCTGTGTGTGTGTGTATATATATATATATATATATATATATATATATATACACACATATATACACACAAACAAAAACCTGCATGAAGTACCATGATTCACTGGCTTATTTAAGGCTCATGGAACTGCTTTAAAAAGTATGTTAAATAGCCAACAGGGGGGAAGTTGTGTAGAGATTGGTTATCTGTGATGAACTGGTGTCAGGATGTGAACTTGATGAGTCATTTCGTATTAGTTGTAATTATGGAACATTAGTGCAAATAAATCATGTACACTGGGATATACCAAAAGGTAATGTTATTGATTGCACCTGACATTTTAATAATAAGCTCCTGTTGAAATCATACAAAAGGTAATTTTAAATCTTATATCTTTGTCAGAGTTATGGCTTTATGGTCAAAACATTAATTAGTTTTATCCTACAGCCGTGATGCAGTTTAATTTTGCAGTGTTGGAAAGACAGCTCTATGTATGAGAGGCTAAGTTGAAAATATTTCTCGTGGGGCACTGATGTGGACACTTTCCAAGCCAGACCTTCAGATCCTTCCAGGGCTTTCAGGTGTGGTGCAAATATCTACCTCTTAATATTGCATTGACTGGCAAAATGCCTTTGAAAGTCCAGTCTGTAGGGACTTCCATCTTGTACCGATCTATAAACCACTGGTCTGTGCTTCAGCTTTGGGATTTGTGACACATGTTCTGTGTGCATTTGACTTGGAGCCAAAGGAGAGCTGGAGTTTTGCAAACCACCTCTCATGTTACCAGGCAGCTTTGTCTCAGCCTTGGAGTTTGTACACAGAAAGAGGTTGCCATGTGTCAGAAGTTACCAGAATGAGTGTGGGTTGACTGGAAGAAGTTCACAGTGTTAAGAAGGGGGCAAGGAACTTGGTTTTCCCCTTTAAAAGGGTTATTTGCTATGATGGGTAACACCATCCCATTAAGGTGTTTGATGGTCCTTGAGTCCTGGGCAGCCCAGAGGAAACCTCTCACTGGATCTGCAGGGGGAACAGGTTTATTCTGTCTGAGCAGCCACCGATGGGCTCTGGAGGCAGTTGGGCTCTGGGCAGTTGTATAGCTCTGCTTTGCTTTGCTTGTGCATTGCAGGGAAAGGGCAGGAAGCTTGGAGAAAATGGGGGAGCTGACAGGTCTGAGTTTTCAGCAGCTTGTGAGATGTCCCCAGCTAAGAAACAACTTTGAGGCAGGTGATAAAGGGATGTGTGATGTGTCCACTTTGTGAAAACAGCTCTTTCAGGTCTGTGCAGTGCTGTTGTGCTGCCTGTTTTCCCTTGTGCTGCCGACCTGCAGGGCTGTTGCTGTGACGGGTGAGCTTTGTTTCTCTAGCAATTAGAGAAATCTGCTATTTACTAATTAGAAGTGCGATGGTGAAAGGTTTGTTGGTTTTTTTTTTTCTGAGAGATTTAGCAGTGGAGGTTAATTGTGCTCAATAGACCTGTGCATGATTATATAAATTATAAATTATTTAAAATGATGCTTGTGATTTCATGAGCTTGACTACTGAGCATCTTGTGGGAGGGAGGAAAACTTTTAATGGTTTGTTTGGCACAAAAAAGCTTAACTTGAATGTTTTGCTGTTCATGTTTGTAATGCATTCACCTTGGTCTCTGTTTGCAAAATCAGTCAGTGGGCCAACACTTCAAATCTTTGAGATCCAGGCAAGCTGTTCTTGACTTTATGAAGTCTTAGCCTGGGAGGGATAAAAGGCTGCATGTAAACAAATTGAGGAATTATTTACTGGAGTTTACAGATGGATGGACAGCTTGGCTAGAGCCCAGCATGTACCTTAAAGGCATTGGAGAAAACATCTTAGCCACCTGAACTTACCAGCAGGGAAAAATCACCTGTGGTATTAACTCACATGTGACTTCTTATTGTAAATATTGTGGTCATACTGGGATATTTTTTCTTGACTCCTCTCAGTGCTGTCTCGGTTAGAAGCACACGAATGACTCATTCCTGCATCTGGGTATTGACGTCATTGTGATGCACTTTTCATTTCTAGCATGAGTGTTCCAGTCTCTCCAGTATGGAATTTAAATGAATACGTGATGCCCTTTATTATTACTGAGAAGTAAATGAACTAGAAAAATTACATTCATGGGCTTTCCAACTCATTCTCTATTGCACTGAACATATTGGACATCAGAGCCTGTCAACACAGTCATCTGAAACTGTCTCCTTCAGTGTTTCACTCCTAAGAGCCTGAATTATTCATCAGAGATTTTACTATGTTAACATATTCTTATGATCACGTTGACTTTAATTCCAGTGCATGAAAAAGCAAGTTTGCTGTTTCTCTTTGCATAAAAACAGATAAATGTATTAATGCTTTATCAGACACCCTTCTAAGTCCTTTGTGGCAAGTTAGAGCAGAACAAAGCACCAAGTTATGTCAGATCACATCATATTAAAATGTTTATAACAGCCCAGGTGTGATGGTGAAGCTAGCTAGAACTAGTGAAGAAGTTTCTAGAGGTCTGGATGGAGAAAGTTGAAGTGTTTTATTCTTTAGGATGGGCAGTCTGCAGCAGGATGCCTTCCCTGATCAGGTCCACAGGTGCCATCCATGTCACAGCACTGGGACATGGGGAGTCACAAATGCCCTGGGCAAATTAGAAATTAGAATACTTTGAAGATCTGAAGTTCTGATTCAGTTACTGCTTGGGAAAAGTGAGAGGCTTATTTTCTTTTTTTTCTTTTTTTTTTTTTTTTTTACTTCCTTTGGTGACAAAGTAAACGCATTTTAGAGAGTTTCTCTGAGCTGATGCTCAGGGGTTTCATTAGTGACCAGCACCATGACAAGGGACAAAGCAAACTGATATTTTGGGAGGAGAAATTGCATTCTGTTGCGTCAGAAGACAAAAAGGCTCTCATGACTTTTTCTGAAACCTTATCAGAAGTATGATAGTTATAGGGCTATTTAGAAGGTTGAAAATGAGTTTTCAGAGAGAACATTTACACATGTACATAACATACATAATGATGTCATGGTTTTAGTTTTGCCAATGGAAGTGAAGGTCAGCATCCTGGAGCAGAGCTCTGAGCCAGAATCCGTGCAATTCTTGTGCTTTGAGTGCTCACTTAGAGAGAAAGACAAATGTGGGTTTATGTGTTCAGAATGTTTGTTTTCATGTAGCCATAAAGCATCACGAGGGTCATTTCCAGGTCAGCTCAGAATGACAACTCATGCTGAGGGGATGTGTGCTCCTGCTGTGGGAGCTCACAGAGGGGTGACAGAGAACAGGAATAGAGCTCCTGACGGTTCACATGCTCCAACACCTGGGGAGAGGAGTGGTGCTGTGGACAAAGCTAAATAAACTTAGTATGAACAGAGCCCAGTAAAATGCATTTTGGGCTCTGAGTGCATCTCAAACAACTGAGCATTACCGCTCGTGCAAAAAAGATCTCTTCAAAATACTGGCATCGTTTAAATGTGGGTCGAGTATGAATTTCTTAGATACTAAATTTAAGCATAAGCATGAAGTAGGCCAAATAGCAGGATTGTGGGTTGTGTTTTTTTGGTTTGGGTTTTGATTTTGGGGGGTTTTACTTGTTCCCCTCTCTGATTTCTTTTTTTCTTTCTCTTGGGTTTTGGTCTAACTTGGATTTTTAAAAACTTCCATGATTTGGAATTGCTTAGAAAAGCTTGTTTAAGGAACTCCTGTCCACAGACCTTCTTAAATAAGTTGTATGCTGTGATTTTGTCACTGACAGTTTAGAGGATGTCAGCAGAGGGAAGATGGGATATGCTGAGCACAAGTTGATGCCATGGGGAGCTCTTGTCTGCCTCTCTTTGCTGGTCAATTTTGAAGGCAGTGATTGTGTGAATCCCACCCACAGATGCCATGACCTAGGTAAGGTCTGGGCTTGCCAGTTCACACACAGCAGGGTTTCCTTGGCTGCTGGCTGTCCAGGAGCCATGGGAAAGGGGTGCCAGTGTATCCCCATCTGAAGGCAGTGGGGGAACCCTGCCAGAGCCTCCAGAAGCTGAGCAAAACTGAACTGTCCATGTTCTCCAAGGGGAAACCCTGGAAGAAGAACAGTGTCTTTTCCCACTGACTTTTGCTAGATGAAGCAAATCAGCAGTCTGGTAATTATAATCTGTCTGTTTTGAAAACTATTACTCTCAAGCACTCAGCAAGCACAGGCTTTTGATATGTATATTGACAATACATTTCTAAAGTACTGCCATTTCATTTGGAATATTAAAGGAAAAACTATTTTAAAATTCGCTGCCTAGGGATATGTATCTTTTGTAGCAGACACATTTATGTAAAACCAACTTAATTTCCAATATTCATATTTTGTGAATGTGAATTCAACATATATATTTAATTATAGTTGGGAAGGAGTCCTGTATTGTGCTGATTGGTATTGCATTTCATTGGTAGCAAAATCACAACACGAATGCATGCCTAAAAGTTTGTATGCTGCGTATTTTCACCTGAGGTTTGAAAATACCATCCTATCAAATATTTTGCATAGAAATTAGTAAGTAATGCTGAATATGGGACCTTTTTACTCCGCTCCTACATATTTTGCAAGCAGGAAAAAAAAAAAGCTAAATTCAGTAACAAAATATTCATTGCTAATTGCTACTTAAACCTCTGTGACCTCAAATTTTCTCTGGTGTTTAGCTTTGATAAATTATTTTTAAAAGCCCTTGGTGTATGCCTTAAGTTACTGTTTTTAGCATGGTTCCATGAAGTCTTGAGAGCTGTGTACAGACCATGAATGTATGTGGTGTAAAAGAGGTGGAGGAAAGGTGATAGCACATTTCATAGGGCTGTTCTGTGAGGAAGGCAGGTAGTAGGCAGCACTGAAGCCTTCATGTCAAACACAAGCATCAAAGCTTCGAGCCCTGTGTGCTGTGACCACTGCCAGAAGAAATATGACAATTCTCAAAACAAAGCAAAGCCCCCGCCACCCCCATATGCTCTGGATGCAAATATCACCTCCCTGGTGCAGGCTGATTTGTGAAGCTCGCTGAGAAACACTCTCTCTTTCATTTCATTGAATGTTTTTTGGCTTTGTATTTTCTGGTTTTGCATTTGGAAATCGTTAGTGTTCAGCTCTGCCCTGTCCACACCTGACTTGCGGTTTGCTCTGAGCTTCCCTGCCACTCCAACATCTCAGTTTTCAGAGTGTGGTTTAAAGGCTGTGGTTCAGATTTGATCTTGTGCATGAGGATTTGCTCTTTGTCTGTAGAGTTTCATGTTGTATGTTCTTGGAAAAGGAGAACCAGCAGTAACTCCCCTTGAAATCTGCTCATGTTTGTGAGGTGAAGAACTTGGGGGCACCAGCACCCATCCCCTTCTCAAGTTCTGCCTCAGGATGGGAAAAAAAAATCTACAACCGTCTACATATGAGGGCACTCGAGGGATGTAAAAGCTCAAGAGATCAAACCCAAATTCAAAATGAATTAGCAAAATGTCCCCTGTTCTTAGCTTTCTTATCAACATTTTTCTTTCTAGGAACTTCATCTTCTGCGCTTTGCTTTGTACAAGAATAACAAACTCCTGCAATAGTTTTCCTTCATGTATTGATTTAAACTGTAAGTTTAATATATAACTAGGAGATGAAATATTCTAGGAATATGGAGTTCTGCTAAAATAAGATTGAGAACTTTAGTTTGATGCATAACATCTATTTAAAGTAGTCACGTAATTTATTGGAGCTGAGCTTGTACTGAAATAATTCTGCAGTTTCATTATCACTTTTGTAGGCAGACCTCTGATCTAGATAACCAGGGGAATGCTATTTTGGAAGAAAATATTCTGAATGCCTTCCTCTTTGTGAATTACAAGGGAATAAAAGGAGAATACTTCTCTTGTGAATCAAAGGATGATATTTATTAAGAATTCCAGAGCTTGTTTTTCTTAAAACTTAAAATAGAACGTTGAGAGTTCTTCACCTTAACAAAATGCTAGGTTTCTAAAAACTGAAGGATTTCTAATCCATATGTTCTGGCAGTCTTTAAAATGGGGTTATTTTTGTCCAAACTGTGAGCCAGGTTTAGCAGTTCTGAACAAAGTATGTGTCTGTAGGCTCGGCATTGTGGTAGTCCTTCAAATCATCCTGATATCATAAAAGCTGAGATCCATCTCTGAAATACGCAGTTGTTGGGGTTTTATTATAGAGAGACTTTTGGAACTGATTCATGTAGCTATAAATCAAAGCTGCAGCCTCTGTGTTTCCCTCTCAAAGGTGGCTTTGCAAAGCACCTGCCTGTGACCCTGACCTTTCAGGCTCCTGAAACTGCAGCAAACTATGGAGAGTGGAAAATGGTCATGAACACCTTGTCTCTGCATTGTAGCAGCAAGCCAGTGATGCATGCAATGCAGGTGGGTTCTACATCAGTCCCTGGGCAGTTCTTGGCTCTCTCTGTTCTGTGACTGTGTCTGCAGGGCTCTGAATGTGCAGGGAAAGGGGAGCAGAGATGTGGCAGGGAGAGCTGCTGCAGATCTGCTCTATAAAACACACCCCTGTGGCGAGCAATAGAGGTCAGATCAGATCTTGAAGCACACACAGCCAAGTTCCTGTGTTTCAGAGAACTGCTAAAACCTCTGCAAATAGTTTGGTTTGCATGTTTGGGTTGTTTGTTTTATTTTATTTTGTTTTGTTTGTTTTGCTTTTTCTCAGCGTTTCATATGCTGCCAATAACAGGAGCCAGGAAGCTGCTGTGATGTGCAGCATGATTTTGGTAGTTTTTCTTGATAGAGGTTGAAAAAGCTTGAACCCTACTAGAACTCTCCTTCCCTCAGTAGCAAAAGGGGAGTTAACCTCTTTTATCTGTAAATGCTTTAGAAAGAAATAGTTGGGGAATTTACCTAAAGCTCCAAGCCATGAGAAAGCTTTGTTGGTCCAAGTCATCCCGTGTGTGTGGGGATGGAAAAAGCTCAGACTGTGACCAAGGACAGCTGCAAGTCCAGTCCTGCTTCTGACTGAAGACAGAGCTTTCATTGCATGATTGGTTTTTTTCTCCAGAGACAAAAACCTGGTTGCTGATCTCTGTGGCATGTTTCATAAATAACCATTGCATTTATCTGATCTTCTGGTTTTGGGGAGATATATTCTTAAAAACTTTTTTTTTTGCTAACAAACTTGCTGATGAAAACTCTTCTACAGAAGAGATGCTTCCTGGTAGTTTTTGTATTGGGGAAGAAGCAGGGAATAACCATTGTATATGGTATTTAAATAAACTGAGAGGGAAGACAAGAACTGAGTCTTCACTCAGAGTTTGACTCTCACCATGTTATTGTGAGGACCACGGGGCACTGACCATGAAAGTTTCATGAATCATCAAACCAAACCCTTATATCTGTGAATTAAACTAAATATATGTAGGTAGTGCTAGAATTTCCTACCTTTTTTTTTTTTTTAAGGCTATTTCTTCTTGGTACTATGGGAATATTTAGTCCCCCATTTTCTTTTGGGCCTCTCCAAGCAATAGATTACAATTTATCCACAGTACTCTGTTTAGCAAACTAAATGTTCATTTTGGCTAACTGCTCCAGTGCTGCTAGCTTTGTAGCCTGAGAGAAATTGAAAAGCTAGAGAAGGCTATTCATAACAACCCAATAGAGCTCTAAATATTTTTATTTCAACAGTAAGATGGGATCTTTTGGACAGTTCTTAGGAAATAAATCCTGTAGTTGATAGCTGGTTAGAAAGGATCTGGAAAGAAGAGGGCAGGGAGCTGCAAGGCCGTTTGATTTTGTGATAGGCTTTAATATCTCCCTGGTCTTATTTCAGATGCTCAGCATCTCTCTTTGCTTGCTCAGCTAATAGTACACAAAGTGATCATTAATCAAAGTAAATAATGTGGCTGTAGCAGGAAACATAAGGCACTGAATGCAGAGAGAGTTTGCATTGATTCCAGGGGATTTTGGACAGATGGGTATCATCACTCCAATGTAAATAGATAAGGTTTCAGGTTCATGATTAGTTTTACAGATCACCTGAGCTGTGGTAATGGTATGTTGAGTCCTAAGCCTCTGGTGATGTTGCTGTTTTTCAAATGTAACTTCAACTATCTTTTCACTTCACTGCAGGCCAAACTCAGGCATTCACACAGCTGCCAATGCTCAGCCCTGGTGGGCTGCAGGATGCTGGGCTGCTGTGGCTTCAGTGCAGATGGGAAGGGTTCCCAGGAGGAGTCTGCAGAGCCAAGGCTGGGAAGGGGAGCTGCTGCCACACAGAGTCTTCACTTGTCAGCTTTGCCACATCATCATCTAGTTGTGTGTCACACTTCTGGAAGAATATTAATGAAGAACCTAATGATCATACATTTAATATGTTGTACATGATACGTAAATTTTACCCGTTGCCTTTGGGAGGCTGCAGCAGAAGCAGGTGATTTGAAGGAGAGACTGTGATAATCAGCCAGCAATATGTAAATTATATGTGCAGGAGGGCAAGCAGGCTTGTTGTGTGCTGGACCAGGACAGGTACTGCAGTGCCAGCCACGGGGGAGGAGGAAGCCCTGCTAAGCCAGCCTGTTCCATGCTTGAGCTGAGAGCATTGGCACCTTCACAAAGAAATCCTGTTTCACCTCAATAGCAGCTTTCACTTACCCACAGAGAAAGAGGGCTATGAGCTAGTTGCTACCACTGGAGGAGGAATATTTTGTTGTTATTCCGTGTCAATAATGTTTTGTCATTTCCTCTCTTTACAACTTCGGGAAAAAAAAGTTTGAAGTGATGTAATTTTTTTTTTAATTTTTTTTTTTGGTCTGGTGATGGGGTTGGTGGGAAATTGCAGCTGCCAGGCACTTCTTGCTCAAAGCTCTGATGATTCATGAACTTGGGATAGGTTTGTCCTATCTATGGGTCATCTTAACTCTCCAGCTTCTGAGCTCTAGGGTAGGAAGCAGGTGGTGCTGTCAGACTAGATGGGCTGGTACAGGAGCTGGCTTTGCAGTGAGGAGAGGAAGGCAGTGAACGCTGGTGATGGATTACAGGTAGGAAAACTCTGCTTTGCTACCTGAAGTGGGAAACTCTATCCCAAGCAAATTTATTGCATACTTGGATTTAAACCCAGAATCAATAAAGTCCAAGCTCTTGGAGCCATAAACACTCGTGAAGTAGCTTACACCAGACAGAACCTCTGGAGATCTCTGGTACAGCCCCCTGCTGCAAGCAGGGCATGACTAGCTGAGCTCTCTCAAGGCCTAATCAGTTGAATTTTGGATTATGGCCAAGGTTAGAGGATTCCATCCTTCATGTTTTCATTTTTATATTGTCTAATTAAAGGATCTTCCCTTCCTCAATTGTGAAAGTCACAGAATGTGATTTTACACAAACATCAAAATAACGTGGGCAGGATTTGTTTATTAAGTAGCACATTAATGTGGGAAGCTGCCCAGGTAAGTGTCATTTTACTGCCTGGTGAACTGAGCTGCTGACCTGATCAAGGCCTGTGTGGGGCACAAAGTGTTCATTGAATTGCATGACTGCAAGAGCATATACTGAGGGCTCCCACTGCTGTGGAGACAAAACTGAGTAGTAAGGTTAGAGCCCAGAGAGGAAGACTTGTATTTTCCCCTTTCTAGTCCTAGCATCAGCCTTTTTTTTTTTTTTTTTTTTTCTCTTTTCCCTTCTGGGTAGAAGATAATTCTTTAATCAAAATTTTTCACCTGAAGAGTGAAATTGGCACCCAAGGACTGGGTAGATTTGCAAGAGAACAATAGGTATTAGATAACACACTTGGACACCAAAAAGGCCATTCACAAGCTCAAGTAAGAGGACAACTTGGGGCTTCTTTTTTTCTCTTTTTCTAATCATCAAAACAGAAATTATTTTTAATATTTTCAGTAGAGTAGCCATGTGTTTTTATAAACATACATTTTTTAACAAGAATTTGGGGCTTTTTCCCAACAGAAAAGCATCTCAACTATTACCCTTATAAAGGTGCATCACTGTGTAGTTTGTAAAGGTTTTGAGGGGCTTGGAGAATTTTCCCTTTGTAGCCTGCATTGCATTTTGTCCAAAGAGTTGTAGCTTTCTGGATCTGTGCATCCTAGCAAGTATTATTATAGAACATTTCTGGGAGCTTTTTGCTTTATGGAAGCATTGCAGATCTGACCTTATAATCTTTCTTGTAATACCCTACGACATAAATTCTTGTAGACCCGATAATCAAAAGTTACCTGGTAATGTGGCACCTGACTTGAGGGGGGTGGGTGAGCCTCTAACAGCTGGACTCATGGAAGACTTTTTAATCAGGTGGATCACTGTGGTAATTTCATTATCTACAGACCCTTTGTTATGTTGTATGGCATCTTGGTTTAGCTGAAGCTGCATCTGCTTTGCAGTTTGTCCCTGTGGGCTGGTTTGTCTGCCTGTCTCTGGGGCTGGCACAGTGCAATGCTGAGCTGGATGTTTAATCTTTTTCTGTGCTGTTGTTACCTTCTCTGTGACTCTGAAGTAAATTTCTATCGTTTGCAGAGGATTTTGAGAGTGTAGATGTGTTAATGTTGGCTGGTTCAGATCCCTTTGCAGGAGAACCCATGGAAGGATTATACAGAGGTTTTAGAAGACGGAACCTGGTAGGACTCTGCATTGGATCCAAAAGGTCTTTTGGCACAGGCCATGGTCTGAATGAGGAGGAAGGGCCTGTACAGCAGGAAATGGGTTACAAGCCATGGAAGCTGATCTCCCTGGGCAGTGCTGATGGGTGGATGAAACACTCTTGCCCTTTCCTCATACAAATCCACAGCTGATGCCCTCCTTCCTCAGCCTTAGACGCGTTGAAAACTGATTTGATAATATGGGTGGTCAGATGAAAAATCATTGGGTTTGGGTCTAGGATTTGCTATTATGTGGTTTTTTGATGCTATATAACGCAGCAGTATTGACTATTAACTATTTTATTGTTTAAATAAAATAGTTAATAATAATTGTTATTATTATTCTGCAGCTGCAGAAGGCCTGTCCTCTCCAGGGCAGTGCAGAAGTGCCAGCAGGATGCTCTGGGAGCACGGCACTATTCACATGCAAATGCTCTTGGTCTCACCACACTGGTACAACAGAAGCCAGCCCTGAAGTAGGTGTAGCAAAAAATTTTGGCATGCCTTATGTTTCACCAGTAGAAATTTAAAAACTGCCTGTTTATGTAGAAGTTAAGGTACTCTCGAGCAGTGTGAATTCAGGGAATAATAAATGCACTGAGGAGGGATATCTGATGACTGATTTCTACATGCCAGGCCTGAGGGAATGTAAATATTAACTCATTCATAACACAGACTTCTTCTTAGTGGCAATGTACCCATATTAAAACACAGCCTTTACTTTTGAAGGGCATGAGTAAATAGATAACAGAAATAGACTGGTGTCATCTCTCCAAGAACAGGAAGATCATCTCCGGATCTGATGTGGCTGTTTGCTTTGGTGCCATAGAAATCAACAGAATAACTTGCAGAGACTTCAGAGTGAGAGACTCTGATTGCAAAAGGACATTTTCCCTCTTCACCTGTAACTCAAAAGTCCTTTGTTTTGGGAGTTGTTGAGTGTAGGCGTGTAGCTGGCAGCGTGCTGGTGAAAGAAGCTGTAGTAGTAGGACACATAGCAGTAAGGAGGTAGGAATACAACAAAATCTGAGATCAAGGGGGACGTTCTTGTGCCAGCCTGTCAAATTCATAGCAGAGAAAAAAGGTAATGCAGAGCACTAAAGAGCAGATTTTGTTAAGGCATCTGAACTGCCTTGGTTTACATACAGTGCCATGCAAAGTAACTTTGGAAATTATTTAATATTTCACTGTGCACACATTCGGTCCTGAAAATAGCACAAATACTGGAGTAGATTTGCTTAAAACCATGAATATCTTCCCTTCTGTGAGAGCCCCTTTGGTTGTTGTGCTTTAAAATAAATCACGTTTCCATGCATTTTGGCTTCCTTGAGCATTCTGGGAGATAATAAACTACTTCATTTGCAGGGCGATATTTCATATGTGGGTGTTTGGGACCCTCACATCCATTTTGCAGCTATTTGCTTTATCACTTACTTCATCTGTGCCTGACCCATCTCCATCAGTGGAGCTTGACATGTTCTGCAGAATTCCTGCTGGCTCCAGTTTGCAGGAAGATCTATTTCTTCCTTAAACTATAAATATGTGGGTGCTATCACTCATCTTCTCTGCAGTGGCTGTTTATGCTAGAAACAGTCTTTGGGGCTCTTTGATCCCAAACCACTTGGTGATTCTTGCATGTCTGATTGTGGCTGCAGTTTGAACCAACCCTCAAACCAAAGAGGCCAGATGGGATTCCCTCAGAGGTCAGAGAGCATTAAGCATGAGCCCTGTAGTAGCATCCAAGAGGTTTTCAGGGTCAGAACTCTTTTGTGGCTCTGGGATAGCTGAAGGTTTCTTCACATAGGCAAACAGTGAACTCAACCATTTTGGGGTGCCTTTGTGGCATTGTAAGATGCATCTAGTAGGGTGTCTGATTCATCTTGCTGGGGGAGGCTGGGAAAAGAGAAAAATGACCAAAGGAGTAAAGCAGAAAGGCTGAAAGGGAAAAATGGGAGAATTTTCATTGTGTTGGATACCTGAGACCAGGTACCAGCACTATGCAGCTGGAGATGGCCCTTACTTGTGAAGTAACACCAAATACCTCCCATCTGTGGCTCTGGCAGTGCCTGGAAACAGGGAGACATGTCATTATTAGAAGCTGTGTGTGGAAAGAAATGCTGAGCCCCTGCAGATGATGCTGGCTCTAGAATGCCCCCATGTGCAGCTGGATTTTTGCAAATAAACCCATGGATCCTCTGGGCAACAATCAGTCATGGAGCAATACCTGGAAACAGGTTCAATGTCATGGACACTGTGACCCACAGCCAGGATACCTTGATGGCTCTCAAATCTGTGCTGTGTTGGGGTTGTCCTTTCCTGAGGTTGAGATAATCAGACCAAGAACACACTTTACTCCTGTGGGAAGTGATCACAGCTATCACCCAGTCATGGAGACTTGTTCCCAAAGGCAATATTCAATATGTGTATTGATAGAATTCCAACTTTAAAAAGACAAGGTGACATTCCTGTGTCTTTTTCAAGAAGTTTTACTCAGCTCCTGCTCTTCGCCAATGGCAATATTGTGTAATTTTAAACAAGTAATTTACTTACTGCTATCTGGTGTTTCTAACTAAGAAGTTTTTTTCCTCAGGGTACAGTGAGAGATATTTCTTTGATATTGTTAACCTCAATGAAGCTGAGCAAACTAGTAACTTAAAAGCTTTCTGGGATATCCAGTGAAATATTAAGAAAATTGAAATATTGACAAAAATACAGTAAAATACAGTTGAAAGCAATGAGTGGTAGCTTCATGCATGCAGTATGGATCCTGTTTTCTTGTTTGAAGAAGTTATTTATTTAGTCATGCACTCAAAACCAGCTCAATTATAAAAACAAGCCCTAGTGAACTTTTTTTTCTCCGAGTGCTTTAAACTGGGAAACTGCCTGAGTAATTTTCTTCTGAGTACAAGTAATTACTCAGGTTTGCACTCAGTGACTTTGCTTTTATTAAGGCTTAGAAACAATACTGTATTTTGAATCCCATTATTCTTTCCATCCCCAGCATTAAGCAGAACGTTAGTGAGTGAGCTAAGGAGCATAGGGTGAACACAGAGGTATTTTCTTTGTTTGGGGAGGAAAATCTTGATTGACATTTATCAGTGGTTAATAATTTCTGTGGCTATGGTCAGTTTGTAGCAGCAACAAAGATTGTTTTATAAAGCTATTTCCTTGTAAATGACATTTTAAAATTTGCTTGATTATTCATCTTTCTGGCTTTGAAAATTTCTAATTTATTTTGGAAGCTGGGTCATAATGAACTTGCAGGCAGCTTATCACATCATTTCCAAGAGACACCAACACTGGTCTGTGGTTGTATTTTTGCTTCTGATAGTATGTGTTTGCTTTATGCTTTGCTAAGCATTAAGATAAAAAATACACTTTGTGGTAGTTGGGAGCCCTGCCTGTGCTCCTCTGGAGGGAAGATGATGTCAGGGGTACCTTATCTATCAATATTCCCCTGAAAACAGGTGTGGGTGTCTTTGTGAAAACCTTTTAGTGGGAGATGGCAGTGGGGAAGTGACTGTGCAGCTGCTGTGCATGACTGTGATGATGAATTCCCATTGGTGGCAAAGGAATTGTCTTCATCCTGCACAATATCTATTTTCTCATATCAAATGAGCTTAGAAAGCACACATCACATTCCCTGAGACTCCAGAACCTGAAGAACTGGATTTGGGCCATGAAAGTTTGTCTTCTGGGGTGCAGGGACTTTCCTTCCTGGGGCACAGGCTGATAACCCCAACCCAGCAAGGAAATTGTAGTGGTGACCCTGAGCCTGCACAGCAGGAAAATGGCCAAGGCTCCCCCAGCTCCAGGAGGTTTCCTAATCTGGCTCTGGGATTTAGAGCCCCCTTTCCTGAAAGGAGCCCGTGGTCTGACCATGGTCATTCCCCTACTGCAGTCAGACAACGTGTGTCTCACCAATGAGCACTTTCAGAGGCATCTCCAGCCACGTTCCCAAATGGTATGTGCCAAATGAAAGGCATTGTTAGCTTTTGTCTTACAAGTAGGGTTTCCAAATAATCATCTATCAAAACCTGTCATATTTTGGGGAGCTTTACACTCAATAGAATAGGCAACTGAAACATCATCTTCCAGTATTCTCACAGCAAGTACACTTAAAATTCAGATTGTGTTGGGGGACAACACAGCAATGAATACATGGGAGACAGGATTGAGACTAGATTTTTCCAAGTCAGAAGGCTTAATCCCAGCTCCCACAGAAGATTTAGCTCTTTCCATGTGGGATACAAGCCTTGTGGCTCTGAAATAATTAGCATGCAGAGTTAGTGTGTGTTACAAAAGATAAAAATGGACTTTCTTTAAAAATCATAATGAATACAAAAAATATTATTTTGAGAACTTAAGAGAAGTAGTATAACACCTTATACCCGTTTGTTTATGAGCTAATAGAGGAGGTATAAAGATGACTACACAGCTCTGAAGTTTTAGAGTTGGGGTCAGTTGTTAACTTGGCTTCCTTCTAACAAAAAATTCTTTACTATCAACAGCAGATAGCCAATAAATGGACTTTTTCATATGCCTGCCTTTGCTGGGGATGAGAGGTGCACATACAGAGTTGTATCATGCTGAAAGCCAGAGCAGGTGCTTTTTTCCCAAAATTAAAGCCTCCAGCCTGAAGATATTGCACCATGAGGGTGTTGTGGGTTTCCTTGAGCCTTAGGTTACAGGTGAAGAAAAGTTTGATTTATTTGTTCTGGATCTTTGCAGAGATTTTTTAAAACATAAATTACATTTAATTACCCACAATAAGTGGACTATTTTCTCCCCATCTCAGCATTTAGGGGTTCTGATTTTGGTGTTGAGGACAGGAGAGCTCATGCTGTGCTGCAGTCAGCAGAGGAGCAGGATCTCCTGGGATGCAGCTGGGTGCCTCTGGAGCCTGATGGCCTCAGTGTGCTCCAGCACCAGCAGCATCCCTGAAGCCCTGTCTGAATGCTCTCCAAACCTGGCTGTGGCCATTGGGGTGTTCATGCACAGCTCCAGGTAGGACATTACAGCTTCCAGCTGCTGTTTGCTTTGGAGAGTTCAGCACTGAGGGCTGGGTTCACCTCCCTGTGTGGGTGTTTCTGAAATGTGGAGCTGCAGGGAGCAGCTGGATTGAGTCAGGACTGTGGCACCATCCAGTAAGTGCACGGGAAAGGATGCAGGATTTTTCTCCTCTATTTCCCAATGTGACAAATAACTTGGAAATAACAGCAAAGAGATCTTCCAGTTATAAAGTGATTAAGAAAGGGGGGAACGGGTCTTTATAGGAATATGCATCTCTGTGTAATAAAATATTGTATGTGATGAAGTGAATTCAGCCTCATTTTTAGTGTTCTAAAATGATAATGTAGAGGAAAACCTATTCCAGACATTTCTTCAGGCATTGCAGTTACTTCATTAGCCTTTATTTCTTCTCACTTCTGCTCTCTTGACAGCTTTTCTAGTCTCAGGTTCTTCCTTTTTGAAATGCTTTGATGTGCTCATCTGTTTGACAAACTGTTTAAGGTCTTGATCTTAATTTAACATTTGTAGATACCCACAGAGGGTTTTGTTAATGAAGTCTTTAAAATACTAAGTGAAGTTCTAGTTTTTTTCAGGAACAAAGTTTTATCCTTGACATTATTTTTCCTTTGGAATGATATTCCTATTTAACATCTAGGAAATTTTTAGTCTTACAAAGCAGCAATGGGCTTGTAGGGCTGGGGATGTAATTAAATGAGGATTTTATATTTCTTTGGGATGCCTTTTGTTAAAAGACAGGAATACATCATAATTGAAAATGTCTTTTCAATGATAGAAGCCTTTGATACCACAGAAGCATGAGAGTAAGTGGTTGCCCAACCTCAGATTAGGAGTGCTCTCATACATTGATGGATAATACTCTGTTTTCTGGAGTGAAGCCATGGTTTTTGCTAGTTCGTTTGGTGTAAGGTCATTAAATTGAGCTAAGGTTTACTCATAAACTATATTCATTAATTTTAGCACTACTGACAGTGACAGCAGTCTGAGTTCCTAAGTCTGCAATATGGACTGATGGGAATAATTCATTGTCCTGTTGTAGCCAGATCTGGCATTTCAGATCTCCAATACCAGATGCAGTGGCTATAAAAGCCTCCTTGAAGCACAAGGAAGAGCTGTGTATTAAAGGAAAAGGTTGACATGAAGAGGAAGAAAATGTTTCCAAGAAGCCTGTGAAACTAGGAGGTCACGTGTGTTTTATTGTTAAAATATATTTGGGTGAATTTTGGGAGCCCCTCTGTGGTGCTTAGGGGACCTGCTGCAGCCCAGAGAGACTGGATCAAGGGGAGCACATCCCCACGGTCCTCTGAGGCTTCACTTTCTGTGGAACTGTTTTCTACTTGAATCACGCAAAATGTTTCTTTGCTATAGTAATGTTTGCGTTAAAAAAAATTTACAAAATTGGTTAACAGTTTCCTGTTTATGCTGTGTGAGCAGCATAAATGTATTGTTGGTTCTAAGGCATTTGCCATGAACATGGTCACAGTAGACTGGTCCAAATGTGATCTCTTTTTGAAAAGACAAAACAGTCTTGTTTTCAAGGCAAAACTTTAGGGAAAACTTACTACTGAAATGTGGAATTTGCTGTTGCTTTTAATCTGCCAACAACTAGCGTAGTTTTGACTGGTTGGGTTTTCTTTTTTTTCTTCTTTTTCCTTAGTGCTTTCCCTCATAAACAAAAAAATGTAAAATAATTACACGCATTATCTAAAATAATGTAAAATAATTCCATTAGCTAATTTCATTTGGCTAATTTTTAAAAGAAAAATATTTTGCCTCTGGTTAAAGCTAAGGCTCAACATGCACAGCCTTGCTGCCTTTAAATGCTAATGCAGGCTCATTCTTTAGATAAGGACCAAGAGATCCCTAGAAGTGAGAAAGCTGCATCAAGAGGTTTGACAAGGCTCATTAAAGTTCAATTAGAAAATTCGTTTTAACATCAGGCATCCTGCCCTTTTTATTTCCCAAGCACAAACAATAAAATTTTCATCACATACAAGTACATACTTAAAATGTGCTATGGAAATAAATAAGCTGCATGTTTAATTCATCTTATATAATAATTGATGCCCATTAGGGATTTGGATCAGGCATTAGGTATACAGCTACAAAGTGTGGCATTGGATGTGTGATTCCCAACTGTCCCTACTGGGAAGTTTGTCAAGTGAATTGAAATAAAAGTTATTTTCAGAAGAGTTATGATAGATCTTTTCTAAAGAGTTCATCTGTTTTCTGAGAAGTGCAGTCCTGGCACACACTCAAAAAAACTTGACTCAGCACCTTTATATTGAGGGATTTCATGTTTCTTTTAACTACTTCTGTAAGTTTTATTCATTTAGCATCATACTATTTTCAGTTGTTGGTTCTCAGCGATGGGGAATAATCCCCTCCTCCTGCCCCCAGTATTACAAAAATTTGAATTTTTACTTGGCTATTTGATTACAGGGTATGAGTTTTGTGAGGCTCATGATGTGGACATTTACAACATCAGTAAATCCAGATGTAAAATCAAGCATTAGGCAGCTCCCATGTGCTGTGTCTCTTAAGGCTACTCTTAATTCCTTTTTTGCAGCGATAAACCTGCCAAGAATGCAGTGCTTGTTATGCCATGATGGATGTCTTGTGGAGTCAGTCCTTGTCCCCAGTGTCTGCCCTTTCACTGCCTTTGTTTCCTCTGCAGTACTGCTTATCTGTGAGACACTGTGTGGCCTTCTGAAATGGTGCAAACCTTTAAATAAATGTGGTATTTTTGGCTGAATGCAGACATGGAGACTGGTGTGGTGGCTTTCTAATGAGCTGGGTTTTGGCTGTTCAAACCCTGCCTTTGAGGGGCTCGTTCTACAGAGTGGACACTGTCTGCATGTAAAATTATTCACCAGAAAATGATTGGGAAAAGTAAATGAGTCCTGTGATGTTTTCTTATTACATTTATCACTTACTTGCATTAATGCAATTAATGTAGAAGTGTTTGGGGAATCTTAAAACATAGAAAGCAAATCATGTAGAAGGTAATGACTCATGTCAGGGAAAGAGATGCCCTTTGTGCTGTCCCTGCAAGTCTTGGCTATAACCAGTTTAGGAGGGTTTTTAGTTCCCAAATTGGTGATCAAAACTTTGCTGGCAGTTGTGATTGCTTGGTTCTTAGTCCTGTGGCACAGGTAATGAGGGACTGCAGTGTTTTGGCTGCCCCACAGGACATGTATTTCCATGAGTTTTAAATACTATTCAGTAGTACTGACCTTGCAGGAATGGTATTTTCTAGAGGAAACTCAAATATTAAGTCTTCATAATTTTCACTGTAAATCACTTTGGAACCTTGCATTAAAAGGGAAAGACCCTCTTAAGATATTTATTTACCAACTGTAGTTATAAAAATAATGTCCTAATCTAAAAAAATTTAAAATACTGATAAATGGGAAATTCACAGAGAACCCCTTAACATCTAAAACCAAGCCAGCCCAGTGACTCAGATATTATTGATTGTTATTGCTTGGTGTTCTTAAAGAACCCTCCCTGAGTCTTTTTCCAAAGACTAATAACTAATTTCAATAAGCTGCACTTTTCCCATCCTAGGTAGGCTAGGTATTAAAGCTGACAGTGCAAAGTGTAACCTCACAGGCATTAAACATTAAATGGGCATTTTGTGAAGGCAGTGGCTGTAACAGAGGCCCTGGTGTATCTTCCCCTCCTTGTGAGCACTTGGTGAGTCCCCTGTGAAGGGACAGAAAAAAGTACACCCCTCGTAGTAGGAATGGCTCAGAAAAAAATTCACTTGTGACATCATTCCTAAACTGTTGTCTTAACTTCAACCCAAATGTTTCCTGCTGATAGCAATGCCACTTCCTTCATTTTGCATATATTCAGAATCAGCACCTCATATGATGTCTGCAGCTTGGCCAGTGCTTGTCATTCTGTGAAGACAGTGAGCTGACATGGAACTCATTCTTCACAGTGATACTTTCTGCAGGATCAGCTCTCTTTTTGCTGCCTGTCCTGCTGTCACCCAGGATTAAAAGCTGTAGGTACCCCAGGGCTGCAGCGTGGGCTTTCAGTGACTTGGATGAGAACTACACAGATGCATCAGAACAGCATGGGCAGTGACTTCTGGGAAGATCATGAAAAACTAAAGTCTGGCTAATGGACCCCAGTTCCTCTCCCTTTCCTTTTGGCAGTCGTTCATGGTAACACAAAGTGAGTACAAAGCCTGGCGCCAAGACAAAACGCTAGTGATTTGTGCTGTAAGTGTTCCTAAAGGCAAGAGGGATCTTTAAGGGCTTCCCTGGACTGATTCCTGTTTGAACTAAAGCCAGAGCTTAAGCCAGACTTTGCAGAACTGCAGCTTCTTGCCCCATGGCCATGGCACTGGGGAACTGTGGTCTCAGACCAGCTTTGTCACAGGCTCTGGGCTGAGCTGGGCACATGAGGACGCTGCCAGAGGGTGTGTGGGGTGTTTGGCCAGCTCAGCCCTGAGCAGGGGCAGTGCTTTTCTAGGTGGAAAGACAACCTGGTGTGGACTTGAATCTTGCTGAGCATCTGGACCCTCTTGGGACCAGCATGGCTTATGTTTGTGATGCTGAGTAAAACTGACGTGACAAATTCACCATCACAAACAGCACACAGAGAGTCTTCCCACTTTGGCAAGGGGCTCAGTGGGATCCAGTGAAAAACAGAGACTGAAGGAGTGGGTGTTTGAGCCTTGTGATGAGCTGAGATGATGTACCTGACATCCTGCTCAGCCCAGGCGCTTCTCCTATTTTGGATAAGACCCCTTTGCTCCTGTGAACTGGTTATGTGGGGGTGCTGGACTACATTTCCTGTCCCATCTGCTTTGGTTCTGATGAGCATTAAGTTTTGAAGCTGCCCTGTGCTCTTTCTTGTTGATGGAATCCTTCAAATCTGTTCCATCTCCAGGGAATGTGAAGTTTTGGGGGAGGGGGCAAGGCTTGTTGGTGGTTGTGTTTGTGTTGGTTTTGTCTTTTTAACTTAAATCTTGTATGTCTGTCTGAAATAAAAATGTTTGAAATATACCCCTTCAGAATTAAAATGACATTGCATAATTCCTATATTAAGATTTAAACCCTTCATAATATCTCAAGTTAACATAAACCAAATATTTAAACCTAAGACCACTTCCTATTAACATGTAAAGAAAGCTACAACCCAGGGAATTCTCTGGCTAAACACATGAATTATCCTTACTTGCGAACCACTTTAGTTCATAAAAGCAGCAGCTATCATCAATACCTTCTTAGGTAAAGGTGAGGTGAGGTCTTTCCTAATCTTTTGTTCATATTATGATTAGCCACAATTGACTCAAGTCACTAATTATGTAGATAATTTTCTTCATGTGATGACTTTTTTAAATGCAAGCTCAATGGTTGCTTTTGTAGCCAGTGCACCTATTAAAATACTCTTTTTCTGCATTGTAAATTGAATTCCAGCTTTGATTCAAAAGCAGTTTAACATAAGTTGGAGGTAAAATTAATTATCTAAACAGTAAGAAATGTAAGAAATATGGGAAAATGTAGTTGCTAACATGGTGTGCTATTAGCATAGAAATATTTGAAGTTTCTGTAGCGCCACAAGCTGTGGTAACTGTTACCAGGCAATCAGAATTAGTTTTTTTTTTTTTTGGGGGGGGAAAGATTAACAGGTAACTAGGATTAGACAATAGGGTGAAAAAAAGTTACTTAAATGGAAATATTTTGGTTGCAGTCACTGGCTCCTAGGTCAAACTCCTATTTAGATCATCCTTCCTGTTTGCGTTGTGTTTCCTCTAATATTTTCTGCTCTTTGAATACCTAAGCTGGGTTTCACATGTGTTGTTTTGGAGATGAAGCAGGGACCTGACATTGCTGTCGCCCTTCCTGGCTCCAGAGCAGCAGGATCCCTTCCCTCTGCCCAGCCCAGTCCCAGGGCTGGGCTGCTGTGTGGTTCATGAGCTGAGTATCTGCTCTGGGAGAAGGGAGAAGACATCCCCTGCCCTGAACCAATGCAAACACCTTTGCATTCGGCTCTATTTTCAAGGGACAATTTTTTCTCTGTTACAGACAAGGATCAAGGCTAAGGACGCTTAGGCCACTTCTCTGTTGGCCTCAGGGTACAAAAGTGTCAGGGCAGAAAGCAGCTCCTGGCTTTGTAAAACGCGGGCAGTCCAGCCGAACGTCAGTGATGAGGAAGGGACGGCGTCCTCTGCACTGAGGCATCACAGGAGGGGAAGGTTGTCTCCTATTATTTAAGAAATCCACTCCCTTTCTTATGCAAAGCATATAGGAACAGTAACAGGAAGCATCATTAACCTTCCTCTCATTTGGGGAGGAACTGCTTGACTGCACTAAAATTATTATGAGTGATATACTGGATGTAGAACAGGAATGCTAATTGGAAATTGAGTCAGAAGAGAGGTGTCTGAGGGACAGAGCAAAAGGTGACGCTGGCATATGTCTCATTCTCTGTGCAAAGGACTGCAGGAAAAAGGAGAATGACAGAGGGCAAAGCTGAAGCCATGAAGAATTGCTGTGTGTTTAATGTGTTTGCTGCACCCTACCTTGCTGGCAGAGACCCTGCTCCTACAGAGCCAGTGCCAAACTTCCACGAAATGAAAATTCTAGTGCGGTGGAGAATATCATTGCTGGCTTTTTCTGGCTGCAAAAATCGTGCACTCTTTGCTTTGCTCTATTTCTTTTTCTTTCCTAAGTGTGTTCTAGAACACCTAAATATCCAATATTGTCTATGCTGACTCTTTAGCAGGGAAAGAGCAATGTGCTCATGCCTTGGGGCTTTGGGTGTCACCAGCTGAATGGTAGAACAGATTGAAGTTAGCTGGATGGCAGTTTTGAAAATCCTCTCTTGATCTGTACTACTCTGAGTTGTTTGGTGTCCACTGGAGAAGATGCAGTTTCATGTCAAAACTGTGTTCTTTCTCATCAAAAGATCAAAATGAGAATTAATCTTCTGCCCTCTTGTGATTGTGTCTCTGTGTGTTGCTCTTTTGTGGGGTGTTGACTTGGGGTTTTGTGGTGGGCTGTTTATTTCTACATCAGCAAGTAGCTGTTGGTTATGAGTTAGATTTTAAATCAGGCCTCCAGAGATATACAGTTATCTTCTTACTATCTTCTTACATGCCATGAAGCCATTCTCTGCAAAATACCAAGTTTCTTTGGCTTTAGTCAGTAACATTCAGAATTAATGAAACTGGGTTTAAATATTAGGGTTTTTTTTCCCATTTAAGCAGTTCCGAGGTAAGGGGCAAACACAGCCTGTGTCCCCACCTCTACTATGTCCCTTAAACCAAAGAAAAATGTGTTCAATACAGTTTCTGTGTTGTGATAAAAATGCAACTACAATCTATGCTGGCCTAATTTCAGAGATTAGAACAAATAGAAGAGATGTTTTTACCCTTTTGTGGACTATGAGAGAAAAAATCTTGCAGCTGACTGTGACGTTTATAACCTGTGCAGGTCCCCTATGCTCTGGGATGTGTGGGATACCCTTTGGTGTTCTTGGATTTATTTAGTCCAAGGGGAACCCATGGATGGGATTCAGGCTTTGTGTCCCTCATACGAGGAATAAGTCTTTGTCTTAAATAGGATTGTAACTCTCTTGTGTGAAAAGAATAGTGTGAAGTCAGCACAGGTGACTTTTCTTCCTAAAGCCATATAAATCTCCATGAGGCTTCTTTGTCACACCCGGTGGCCTCAGGGAGGGAGTCCTGAAGAAACTGACCTTCAAACAGAAATAAAAATGAGATGAAAAAGTTGAGTAAAACACTCTTCTGTGCTTCAGTCACAGCAGTTCAAAACTGAGTTAAGTTTTCAAAATTTGGTATTTTTTTTATTTTTTGAAAGATAATTCTGAGTAGTTGTGTGGCAGCATTGACTACAGTGCTAAACTCAGCCTGCAATACACTGAAAAATATATTAATAATGGTACAGAATTGTAAATGCCCTAACATTATTCTTCTATTGCACTGGCTTTAAACACTTACACTTATCAGGGCAGCAGCAACTTAATTCTTAATTAAAATCACTAAGCAAGTGCAGATGATATTTAATTTAAATATGTGTTGACTTTGTTTAAGCTTTCAAAATAGATTAGACTTTGAACAGCAAAACTGCTAATATCTGAATGATAATTTTACTTCCGAGCCCAATCAAGAAGCTTATCAGGAATAGAGCTAAGAAGTTGCTGTGTTTGAGGCAATACTTTATTAAAGTATGTACAGAGGGCCTTTAAAAATGAGTGCTCTCCAGTAAAGAAAAGTTTTGTTGCATCTGATAGTATTTTAAAATCTTGCATTGTCTCTGTTATTTGGGAGTTACAGTTCTTCCCATGGCCCTAAGTACAACTGCAAAAAATATACAATGAACCAAAGACAGACAAAAACATACCAACCTGCTAATCCACTTGCTTTTCAAGGCTAAGCATGTTAAATTAAAGCCCATGATAATCCCAGTTGATTTAACTAGTCAACACATATAAAGTTGAGCATGTATGTAGATGTTTTCTGAGTAGAAATATAAACCTCACACAAAGAAAATTTTCACAGTTTTAAGGGCATTCCTCTCTGTAAAGAAGTTATTTGCATTAAAATATTCCCCACAGGAGTATTAGGTAACCCAGAACATCCTTTGGCACAGCATTTTCTCCAATATGGCTCAGTCACAGTACCACACCACCAAGGCTTTTTCAAGGACCAGTTCAAACTCTTGGCTTCTCATTCCTGTTCTCCTCTAAGTCACTTTTATTCCCTGCTATACCCTTTCATTTTGAGAAGCAGTTTCTCTACTGCATTTATCTGTCACATGCCTAAAGGCTGTCAGATCCTGAAAGGTTTAGGATGATTTAATGTAATTTGTAGGTTTAATTTTGCAAAAATGCTCATGTTGCCCAAATAACACAATATCTACGAAATCTTTCAGGACTGAATTTGAACGTTCTGGAAGTCTGTTGGCAGTGCCTCACATTTTTCATTGTGGCAAAAAAGTGCTCCTGAGATTGACAGGCTCTTTATGCATTTCATGTTTCAACTATCCTTACAGTCTTCCCTTGGTTTTTACTCTGTATTGTGAAGTCTGTAAGAGCTGAAAGATCGTTTCTGCTTTTTTCTTTATAATGCTATGAAACATTATGTGAATTATTTTAGATTGTGTTTCCTGTCTAATTGTACATTGCTGTTTAGGTTGGAATAGAGCATGTGTTTAATTTTTCCTTGCCCTCATTACATTTCATTCCCTGCTTCACGCATCGCCTGTCCTGTTAGTCCATAAATCTGATCTATTCTAATCACTGTAAATTCTCTCTTTCCCCTAGCTGTGTGTCACCAGCAACACTAGTCACTTCGGAAATTGCTTTCCTGAGAGGTCATTTTATAAAAGATAAAGGAGGAGGCATTGTGCAGTGCTGGTGGGGCTTCTCACTTGTCTAAGCCCCAGAGCAGCTGCTGCAGTCCATCCTCTGTTCATAGGCTCATCTCAGCCGCTGTCACAAGCTGAGAGAGTCACCAAGGGGAGTGCCTTGGGCCTTAGACTGTAGCATGGCAAAGTCTTCACTGGGGTTTGTTATCTGTATGCAGTATAAATTACATCATATTGAGTGGCCTGGTAAAGGAGAGTTACCAGTTCAGAGTCACTTCTTTTGTAAAAACGACTTTTTAAAGACAGAGGTTTTGTGGTACTTAAAACCAGACTGTTGCAGAGCCAAGAACCTGCACTGGATGGTCCATCACAGGATCCCCTTATTCAAGAATACATTGTGCAACTCTTCTGTGCCTCCTGCTTGGCTTCCTCTTCCCTTTGAAGAGCACTGATGGGTTGATATTTGGTATATTGATGTGATAGTAGGTCTGTGGGTTAGCTGAGAGTGGTTACATCAGTAATTTTCCCATTTTCCATGCTTGTAGATGTCAGTGCCTCCCCTATGCTCTCATTTCTGTGCTGGTCCTGCTTTGGGGCTTGTTTTGTGGGGCAGACACTGTGCTGCAGCCAGCACACATCTGCTCATGGCCTTCCTTGTGCCGCTGCTGCTTTTCCTGCTCCTTCCCCCTCTCATTTAGCACTTCTGTGCTGTGCTAGGTATCACAGGAGACTCCTGGGAAGAGATTTCGACCTTTCTTGGACTCCTGCACAGCCTCTGCATGGAGGCTTCCCTGGTGCTGCTCTGGGCTCTGTGTGAGTGCATAGGGGTAACTGGGGAGTTTTGCCATTTTATTTTCTCGGGCTGTGCAGTAGAGAAGTTTTGGAGCACGAGCTGTTCAGTTCCTCAAAGTGTCAGGCTTTTCCCTGCCTGACACTGCTCCCATGCTGGATTACTCCCCTTGCCAGTGATGCTGTGTTCCATGATATGGGTAGTGGCTCGTGGCTACAATCCACTCTTGCAGAAGGATGCCATCCATTGCCTTGGATAAATGAGTTTAAGATTCATGAATGAAAAGAACATGAGGAAATTTAAATACTAGTATTTATTTTTCCTGAATCTCTCCACCTCGTTTTTTATTTCCTTCTGATATTTCACATAATCGGGGAGAATTAAGTGGGAATGGGAGCATGCCAATTTTTGGTGTGATTACTGAAGGGCAGTTTCCACAGCCATGTGATACTACTACAGCAAAATTCAATTAGGATGTTTCATAGAGGTTTTAAGTGATGAATGTATTTATTTGATTTTTGTATGCTTTAGTAGCTTTTTAATGACCTTTTGAATGCTTCTGGTTTTTGATTGACTCATATTACTTGCTTTTGTAGCCCAGGGGTGCTGCTACATCATGTGTCATGCTATACTGGCTTTTTTCAGTCCACTGGTGGCTGCTGAAGGTATAAATTCTCCCTGTTGCACAGAAATATGCCAATGTATTCCCTTCTGCTAATTTTTCAGATGTGCTACTTTAATTAACAAAGCTAACAAACAATGCTTAGGGATCTGATTGCTGAAAAGCTCTGGTAGCAGATTAAACCTTCCTGTGCAGAGCTGGTTTATTGTGTTTGCAGAGGAGCCATTCAAACCAGTGCAAGTTTCCATCAGTGGAACCCAGAGAAGAAATTCCGTGATAAACCAGACTAAATAAACAAGTGAAGTAGAGTGGAGGAGAGTGGTATGAGCTCTTGCTGGTGTTTGTGTGATGAAAGCTGCTTGCATTTGAAGATGTTAATTATGGGCAATTTTTCCTTGGTGTTGTGAGGTTTGAATTACTCAGAACTATGTTTAATGATAAAATACTAAAACGAGAACAAATTCTGAGTTAGCCACAGCTGACCAAGCTGTCCAATTAATAGGATTTTGTCTAATGGACTAATTGAATTCGGATGTTTCAAACGCACTCTAGAAAAGCCACAGACATTTAAATTTCAAGGATAAATGTTTTTCATTCATCTCTCTCTCTCCATCTCTCTTTCTCAAAGGTCTCCCTGGCATGTTTGAGTCTCCTCCCCAGTGAGCAGTTCAGCCCAGTGCCATCCACAGGTTCAGAGTGCTTTGAGAAGAGCCCCCTGAATTCCTGCTAGGAGGGCCCTGAGTCACAGGCACAGCAAACCTGCCCAGCTCATCACCGTACACAGGCCTCAAATCTCCTTTGGAGCAGCTACCAGAGGGGCTGAACTTCCCTGTTTCCTGCTGTGCTGTCCAGATCCTGTTCCATGTCAGCAAAGGCTGGTGGAAACCTGCATCTCAGTGGTTCCACGTGAGCGTGAGATCCTCGCCCTGCTCACCCACGACCTCTCCCTGCTCCAGCCCCTGCCAGCAGAGCTGCATCACCACCCACCAGATGTGCAAGTGGCTGCAAAGAGCTTCCCTCCCTGAGCACAGGTGCTCTCTTTCAAGAAAAAAGTAAGTGTTGCTCAGTAAGTGCTGGGCAGATGTATTGCTGCATGTTCAGATAAAGAAACTGCTGCTCCCTGGGGGTGGGCAAGGGGGCCAGGGCACTCCAGGAGCCTGGCAGTGACTGGGCTGGGAAAGTGCCAGTTCCAGCCCACTGCTCTTAATCTGCCTGGCAAGGCAGCTCTCCCAGATGAGGTCAGATGTGGTGAAGCCAAAATTCTCTTTAGGAAGCTTTACTTGGTTTAAAATGCTTTGTTATCAAATACTGCTTCTGACTTCTAACTTTTAACTAGCCTCACTTCACCTCTGTCTTTATTTTAAATTCAGTGGTGCTTTATACAAAGTGTTCTCATCAGCCAAGCCGCTGCTGGGTTCGTACACAAAGTAGTTTAGTGTTCATCTGTCTCATTTCTTTACTGTCCAAGATGAATCTCAGGGGACTGAAGCTCTGAACCAAGTGGCTTCAGGCTATTCATCTGGAAAACAGAGCCACTTAGACCTTTGTAAAGAAAATAATTTAGTAATCAGTGCAAGAGACCAATCTCTAAGCCAACCCATTTGGAAAAATTGCCAGTGTAGTAAGTATAGACATTTTATGACAATACTGATTAGATCCTTCCATTATTGCCAGAAGTTTTTCTTCCCTGCAGCTTCAAGACTGAGTTGGTTTTGCACCAGCTTCTATGGTCCTGTGCATTAGAAATGCTTTGTAATTTGAGATTGATGCTGCAGAGCTGGGTGTTGAGCTGCTGGCCAATGCAGATGAAACCATTGGGAAGTGAGGAAGTCACTGCTGCCTTTCCAGCTCTGGAGCAGGGAAGGACCCTGGTCTCTGCTCTCTTGTACAAAGGGGAAGAAGGGGCCAGTTAAGGGGTGTTTGCCTGCACCCCCTGCCTGCCAGCCCACAAAATCCACAGCACACCCCAGGCTCAGGTGTCTCTGGGAACACACCAGTGCCAGTGGGATGGCACTGGTCTCCTAGCCTGCCCTCTGGGGGTGCCAGTTCAGGGCATTCTCCCCCAAGCACAGAAGGTTCTCACTCTCTTGTGCACTATCAGTGGATCAGTGCCCCTGTGCATTCTGCTAATCAGATATGCATTGCAACTCTTACAACTTTTATCTAATCTCATACTTCAGGCCCTTACCTTAGAGTTTTACCCCATTCTCTTTGCAAATGAGAAGGTACTTGTGGTGCTGAACATGTCTAACAGTGTTGTTTCTGTACCTTCCACCCAGCAAGGTCCCACAGTGCTGGATATTGGCCAAACACAAAAGATACTGCTGTCCATTTTGAAAATCTTTCTGGCAAGCACAAAGTTTGGGTGAAATACAGCATAAAATAAAGTGAAGGGGAGACTGGTCTGTAGCTATAATGTTAATGCAAGGTTTTGGCTGTGTGCTTTTTAGCTTTGCTTTTGTTTTGATTGCCCGTGGTTTATAATATTTTGAAAGCCTAAGGATTAGGGTAAAGGATGGAGTTCCTGTACCTGTGCTAGTGAGATACTCACTGCTCCCTCTCAACAGTTACATGCCATTTAGGGAAAATTTCTGCAGAGGTTTGCTATCCTGATGCTTTCTCTGCGGGCTGCTACATGGAAAAAACGTGGGGCAAAACTTCCCACAAAGTGGGAGCAGGGGGACAGGTAGCATGGCTCTCCCATTTCAAACTCGGGATCTCCAGGCACCACTTCCCCCAGCAGTTCACAGCAAGGCAGTCCAGACTCAGCACTCAGATCAAATCTACTGTTGTGCCATCTTAGCTCCACACGGTAAAGGTTACTGCCCAGTTCAATTAAATACACGGAAAAATAAAAGAAGGAGCAGAAGTGATGTGCCTTGAGGCACAGAAGGCACAGAGGCCTTTATGGTGCCTTTCACAGGCTCAATTACATTGCTGGCAACTATTTTCAGCATTGTTTTTGAGCAATGTTAGTGAGGAGGGAACAGAAAGAAAATAATTCTGAATTGATGTGCCCTAAAGGCTCATCTAGAAGATTTTCACTAGCTTCATAAAAGCTCTGTACACTTAATCTAAAAAGATATAGGAAAGTGTTTTATCTCCTTTGCATGGCCTTGTCTTCCAGCCTCTTGATTTTTATTGTGCTATCATTGTCCCTTAAAATTCAGAGAAGTGTTTTGAAGCTTACACACTATAAAATTGGTAGTTATGGATCTTGAAGGATGTTTTGGGCAGCACTTCAGCAGAAAGACAAGGTCTGTACACAAGGTCAGGACCCCAGGGATGTCTCACTGGTGACTGGAGACTCGTGAAGTCTCAGTCTGCTGCAGCACATCCTCCTCTAATGGGTGGGAATGATTTGTTGGGATTTGACCAAAAATTAATGATAAAATAACTTTCTGGTGGGAAAACAGAAAAGCTTTAGCATCACCAACCCATTACTGCTTGTGGATTTTAACAGTGAAGAATTGTACTTTTGGAGAGAATAACTATTTCCATGAAAAATCCGTGGTTGCTGTCCAGCAGTAAAAACACTGTGAAGAACCACACAAGTTGTTTCTGGGGGAAGCATTTCTCAGTGGCAGCTGCAGGAGGATTGCTTTGTGCTTTTCTCAGGAGAGAAAACACCCGTGTGCTCCACGTGGTCATCGACAGGATTCACCACCTGCCCTGCTCATCAGCTGGTGGGTGGAGGTGGGGATGTCCTGCTGTCAGTGTTCAGAGACCAAGAGGAGGGGAAGCCAGCTCCAGTTGGATTTTAATCAGAGCTATTTGTTTCCAAAAGTACCAGCAGATTTAAATTACTGCTGCGGTTGTCAACAAGTTCCCCCTGCATATTCTGTAATGATTAAGGTCCTTGGAGGTTTTGGATTGCTTATGTTTCTCAGTGTAGCTGCAGATTGTGAACATAAGGGTTGCATCAAGTAATTTAAATAATTAATTGAACGGCAGCGGTTCCTTTTCTTCTGTGCACTTTGGGTAGGAACATTCCTGCTGACTCCACATTTGAATCACAGAATATTCTGAGTTGGAAGGGACCCACAAGGATCATCGAGTCCAGCCCTTAAGTGAATGGCCATACAGGGATTGAACCTTGATGTTGGTGTTTATTAGCACCAGGCTCTGGCCAAGTGAGCTGTGCCTCTGTCTTCTTGCTACTGAAAAGGATAACCTGGTCAGGTAGCTAAATGTTAGCTCAAAACTTGCCAGCCTTTGCACTTGACACACAGTTGCTCTCAGAAGCAGCTGGTGCCTTGCTGCTACCAGTGCCAGAGTGTTTTGTTTGATGACTTAATCAACATGTTATCCTATTAGGAACCATTTGTGGGTACGAATACAGATGCAGGATGATAATTCTTGTAATTTAAAATAAAAAGTTAATTTCCTCAAATTCAAAACATGCCCATGATGCAACAGCCCATGTCCTATTCCCCATTTGCTCTGAAGTCAAGCCTAGGCAATGTCTGAGCAATGCAGGGCAGTGATTTTGCTCTTATTTGATCGAGTAATTCAGAGCATCGAGAAGGTTCAGATTGATAATATGCCCAGAGTTTACAGAGCTTTATTTCTAAAAGAGAGAGGAAAGGGTGAGTCCTTCTGCTCCATTACAAAGACTGTTGCTTTTTATGCTCAGCAGAGATGTGCTTGTTTATTTTTCCCCCCTGGAATTAACTGAAACTCTTTACTGCTGCATTGAATTAAAAGCTTCTTCTCCCTATATTTTTATAATATTGCAGAAAGCCATTATCTGGTACATTCCAGAAGAGACTTTTCATCCAGATTTACAATTTATCTCCTGCTGTTCTTGCTTCTAGCTGGTGTTAGACACTTCAACAGATCCAGTATATTCTGGTTTTTTGGGCAATACAAAATGGTACATTTAACATTATTGACCTTTGATTTGGGAGTGGATGTGGGTTAGGTTACATCTTATATTTTCTTTCTAAAGGGATTGCAATTTTTCCTTTTTGCAAAAATTCAGTTGCAGCAAAGTGAAGGTCAGCTTTTCATGTGTCTTGACCTTTTATTGCTTGGGCTTCCTTCTAACCTTGTTCTCTGTGGTCTTATGTGGCTGCAATTTCATTGTGCTCAGTGTGTGTGGGACCAAACCCAGGACTATTATGCTTATTCTGAAGACCTTGAGAGCAGGCTTGCTTTGCATGTCTCAAGAGAGTTAACGGTTGATTTTGAATCCTGCAGGTACAGTTTAAGCATTAATTTAGCTGCTAGACTGCTGTAAAGCTTCAGCATTAATCAGGAGATAAGCAGTAATCCTGTCTTTCACAAACTTTTGTGAGTTTACAAAATTATAGAGCTTTCTCTTGCAAGGAAGTTTCTTGATCTTGTTAACAAGGAAAACAAGAAGCTTAAAGCTGACAAAAACACGGTGTTGTTGTTTGGATTTGGTGTGGGGTTTTTTTTTTTTTTTTTTTTTTTTTTTTTATTTCTAGGCTCTGATCATAGCATGCTTCCTCAGTTTGCAGGCAAGGACGTGAAATATATCTCATCCACAATAGAAGATTTGCCCCAGCCACTGCTGGGGAGACTCGGTGTTCTGAGACAGTGACATTCCTTATCTCCTTTCTTTTCTACCTAGTATCTTTCTGACTGGGAGTGCCCAATTACGTCTTAATTGGCTTCTTTCTTTTAACTGACCGTCTCTCCTTCTGAATGGCAGTCAGTGCTGACCTGCTTTCTCTGCTGGAGGTGCATATTATTGTAGCTCGTTTGAGACAAGCTGTTAAAAAAAAAAAAAAAAGGAAAGAAATCCTAATTTACCTGGCTTGTGGGTAAGCTGAATCTTAAATCTTCAATTTGCTTCACAACTCCCTTTAATGAGCAGGAGGGGGCACCTACCTATTTTCTTAAGCTAAGCAACTCTAATGTATCCCATATGAACAGGGATGTAAGTGTTTTTTCTAACATCCACTTTTCCGTGCTGCTTCTAACACTTCATGGACAGGTAAATGAGTAATTTTAAGTGCAATTGTGTGATTGTCACCTGTGATCATGTAGCAGAGGTCACCTAAGGCTGTGTTTTAAGCTGAAGCCAGGGTATGCTCTCTGTACCTTGAGAGATGTTTCGTTCAGCTCATTGCTTAGCAGACCTTTCCAGAGGCTTTTCCTGGTTTATTCTTAGCTTCTCCTGACACCCACAAATGACTGCAGGAAGATGGGTTATCTGCATTGCATAACAGCTGTCAGCAAGGAGGGCTCTTTCCCTTCCTTGGGCTGATACCAGCAGCAGAACAGCTGACCCTCGCCCGCATTTATTCCGAGGGATGACGCTGACTCACGGTGCTCTGGAAACTTGTGGGGGATTCTTCCGTAAAAGCAGCAATATATTAATGTCATCCAGGAAAAAAACCCCCAGCTTCTGCTCCTGTGAGTTATTTCTGTCCATTTGGCAATCTGCTCTCTTCCTCAGTTAAACACCACGTCTCCCTGGTGTTCCAGCAGATTCGTTGCTGCTCAGAACAGGTATGGAATAAAAACTTCTGTGTTAAAGATGCGTGACCCCACAAAAGGACTTAAGTGCTTATGGAGATGGCTGCTGCAATCTATGCTTAAAACCACTGATTTTATAACTGGTACTTTGAGCAGCCTAGAGAGGCTGGGAGCATATTCTGGCCTCTTCCTGGGTTTAGGAGACTCTTTGAGTGTCTTCAGGGCTCATGCCTTGCCATTCTACATGGTAGGAAGAGACATTAGGACATCCTACTTGATGCCAAAGCACCTGATAGCTTCAAGAGGAATGACATTAGAAAGCAGCCTGCTATAATAGGAAAGTAGTAAAGGCATTATTTTCAGACCTTGTAAAATGTCCTTAGGTTGGCATTGTGAAAATATGAGGTGATTATCTGCAGTGATTTTCACACAGTGATTTTGGCTTTGTACTGCCACTCAGCAGAGAAGTGCTAAGGGCCCAAGCCAGGTCAAGCATATTGTCACTGTGGCCTGGTCAGACACCATCACAGACCAGAGATTTGGCTGAAATTGTGCAGATAAAATAGCAGTATTTATGTAACTATCCATCACCCACCACCGTTCTTTGGCTCACTCTCAGGCCAGTGAGGTTTTCTTATCAAAATCCTTGTTACTGCTGTTGTGTTTTAGTAGGAAGATAGGACTCCTGAGCTAGGGACAGACAACTTCCTACAACATCTGCCATGAGAAGAACACCGGTACTGAAAGTAAGGAGTGCTCAGTACTTAAGATTGTGTTTAATATCCTGCTCAGTGACCTTTTTAAGAGAGCTGAAAGTGCTAATGGACAGGGTAGTCTGTGAAAGGATATGTGCTTTTAATCAGCTTCCCAATAGTAAGATAATAAAAGCAATAATCCTTTCAGGATTCTGCTTCTGTGATCTCTATCTGTATTTTCCAAGGTCACTAAAGGAGTAAGTAGAAGGGAAGATAAAGTATGATAAGCTTCCAAGGAGTGGAATTGTAGAGAAGTGAAAACATCCTGCCCACCAGATTGTTCTGCTTCCAACTCACAGTGAGGGAGTCAAACCACAAAGAGAACAGACTGAGTGGTTTCGCAGGGCACTGGTCACAACAAATTTCCAGTGTAGCATGAGCTTCATCTTGTGCTCCCAAGCACTATTTGATGCATTTAGACTGAGAATTGGGACTTTTTCTTCTTAACAAACTATTTATCTGGGAGGAGGGGAGGAAATTATTTTTATAGTTGATGGCTCTGATTTGGTTTGGCTTCAATGAGTTTTCTTAGTTTCTTTGAAACCACAACAGAAAACACCCCACTTACCCCCAAAAAACTATCACTCCCAAAAACTGTCATCTGCTGCAGGTAAAAAAAAAAACCCTACCAACCACTTTTTTAAACCAAATTTTTAAAATAATAGGATGGATTCAGTAGCAAAAAGTTGTCATTTAAATACCCAAAGTTGTTTCTGTTCTCATCTGTGGTGAACTCTACCCCTCAGTAGCAGACATCTATTTTCCCTTGACTTCATTAGGCTCTGTAAACAAGAACCAAATCAGACTCCTTTCAGCAGTGCCCAGTGACAGGACAAAGGGCCATGGGCATGAACTGAAACACAGGAAATTCCATCAGAATAGAAGGGAAAAGTTGAGAGTGAGAGTGACAGAGCACTGGAACAGGCTGCCTGAGAGATTGTGGAGTCTCCTTCTGAGAGATTCAAAACCTGCCTGGATGCACTCCTGTGCAACTTGCTCTGGGTGAGCCCACCTGAGCAGGGTGGTTGGACTAGATGATCTCCAGAGGCCCCTCCCAACACTAGCCAGTCTGTGATTTTGTGACCAAGCAGCAAATTTCATTCTCCTGCACAGAAAATGCACTGTATTTTTGTCTAGGCTTTGACTGTCCTTTCTTTAATATTGGTATAAGTAGAACAGGCAAGTTTTGTCCTGGAATACTAATTAATTATTTACTGTAGATGTTTTGGTTAATGAAAAGATGTAGCAAAGTCCCAGCTGGTAGTATACTGATTTTGACTGCCAAAGCACAGGACTGCCATTACAGCAGAACTCTTGTCCACACCTGAGTTCTGTTCCTAGTCCAGTTCACGTGGAGCTCTGCAGGCAGTTCTGGCTCCGTTGGTGGAAGGACTCCCCGTGGTGGACAGGGTGTGCAGGAGGACAGCGTTGATCCACAGAGCTGTGTGTGTGCAGAGCTGATGGAGAAATGAAGAGCAGTGGTAATAGATTATGGGATTAAACAGTACTTTCCCATGCCAGAAGAAATTTTGGGATCTAATTGGAACTTTTCACGTCAAATAGACTACAAAATTTAATCCTTTATGGTTCCAATCTGGGAACTTTTTATTTTGAGGTCCTGGCCATGCACATTTTCTCTCTAGACCATTACTGTCTGTGTTAAAGCCCAGTTTTATTGCATGCTATGGCACAGTAATGATTTTTTTTTTTTTTGGTGTACCATGCTGAGAACATCCAAGCCAAATTGTTGACAGTCTTAATGTGTTTTGGAGCAAATGCATTTCCTGAGGTACAATGTGTTCCACCTTATCCTTCAATTAATATATCAGTTCTTCTGCCTCTGGCAGAGATGCTTAGGCTTATGTCTCTTGGTTGCTGCTTTTAATTTGAATTCAGTTATGGGCATTGAATAAACTGTCTCAGACATCCCAATTGCTTTAAATTCCCAATTGCTTTAAAATCCCAATTGCTCTGATGGTCCATGAACCATCAGACTGTTTTCAGATATTCACACTGAATGCTGAAATTCGGGCATTTAGCTTAGACTGTGCCAGGCAGCTGTAGGGTATTCTACAGGGCAGCAAGGGTATTCAAATTACATTGTAGTTGAATAAGATGCGTTGAGTTCCTCTGCTCAATTAACTGCTGAGCATTTAGCTGCTCTTAAAAGGAAGGGTCCTGTTCAGGTTTCCCCACCCTGCCTTCACTCATGGCTCCATGGTTCCAGCACCAGTTTTTGCCTTCACTGAATCCATTAGTGACTATTTCAACTCATTAATTAGCTGAGATATTTCCCAGCTGAGAAAAAAGAATAAAATAAAGGCAGAAAAAAACCTGGGCTAGTGAGCTGATACAGCTCATTCCAAAGTGCTGAATTTCAGGCATGAAGAATAGCCAGTCCAAAACATGCCCAAAGTCATGTTTTCTCTCAGGTATCTGATGGAACAGCATCGAAGCATGAAAGTTCTGTGAAATACAGTCATGATTATCTTAATTTTATCATCTCCCTTTATTTTCTGTCTTTCTGTTACTGCTTCTAGTCTGACAAGCAGAGTGCTTATCAAAGAGTTCTAGTTTGATAGAAGGGTGTGCTTTGCTCTCGTGGCTGAGCTAAAAGCTTGAAAACCTCAAGTGCTCACAGTCCAGACTTTCTGGATAAGAATCCAGGGTTGAACCCAGCTGGGCTATACTGTCTGCTCTACTGCTTCTCCCAGGTTTTATTTCCAAGATAGCAGGTCTTGATTTATCTGCTTGTAAATGGAACATAAGTGCGTTTATGTGTTGTACAGACACTGTGTGACTGAAAGGTTGTCTGAGAGCCTGAGGTAATAGAGAGGCTGTGTAAGAACTTGTAATGAAGGAGTCCTGCTAAATTAGCTGTTAGGTTTCTGTAAAAGTTTTCCTGTGAAGGTATACCAATACACTGGTGTTATCAATATACTTCAAAATATAGTCAGGTGAACTGGCTCACCTAAAGAAAGAACATGTCTAAAATGTCATTCTGTATTCTCTGTATCTAACACAAGCTGATTTCTAAGAAGCAAAGCCAAAGGAAACCCAGGTGTGGTGTTCTCCATTTTGCTCTTTCTTTCCCATCTGTCTTGACAGCTTGCATGGCTCCTGCCACTGGCCAGGTATGGAAGTAGAAAGTTGGCTGTGTTAGTCACAGGACACCTTTAAGCCTGGCTTAAAGCAAGACTTGCTGAGGATTTTGGGGGGAGGCTTCTTCACCATGTCCCTGCACCTGCTGTGCATTTCACCAGAGTTGCCCTGGCCCTGTTGGATAGGTCCTGAGGCTGGTGAGTATACATCAGTGTCATTAAGATGTGGAGCTGAGGTGATTAGTCATGCTGATTTACAGCAATGACTAATGGTTGGTGAACTTCTGGGTGCAATCTGAATTTTGGGGAAAGCTATTTTCTCTGTGACACTTCCCTGGTTTTTCATATGATTGAAAGAGAGTGGCCTTTTATCTGTAGGTGAAGCAATTTTGGCTGCCCTCTGACAGCTTCTCACAAGGATGCTGGAACTTGAGACAAACATGAATCAATTGGCTTCTGAGAAAAATTCTGAGAACTGGCTCTCTGCCACTCTGCTTGGAAATGGGACAAAAGTAATGTCATTGCTCCATTCTCTTTCACTTTGCTGAATTTTTTTCTAGCCAAAATCCTCAGGCTAGGAAAACAGTCCATGAAACCAAAAAGAACCTCAGCAATGTGTTTTTGTTGTCAATAATGACGGGATTTGGGGTGACTGAAAAACCCAAAGCACTTGGCTTTCCCTGGTGAACTGAAGCGGAAAAATATGGATTGAACAGTCAAGTGCTAATCTGTGAAGAGCAAGTGGTGTGATTTTGCCTCGGGAGGAAATGATGGTGGGGTGTGAGTGAGGCACAGCAGGGAACAGGGATGGAGACTCCGGAACCAACAGCGCGAGCAGCTCCTGCTCACACCGAGGAGCTTCACTCCCCATTATGGCACTCCCCCAGAACCTCCTCACCTGGGAAACCTGGGCAGGTGGGAAGGTGTTGCTTCAAAGGTGTGGTTTCAGGTTATTTAGTCTGCCTTTAGTCTGCATGTGTGAAAGAGAGGAAAAGGTAAGGGCGGGTGACAAATGCGGCAGGAGCCATTTGGGAAAACACTCCCCAGTGGTTTTAAGGCTGGGACCACACCTGTGGACAGACAAGGTTATGATTTGTCAGAGAGGAAGATAATTTACTTTCAGTGATACAAACACACTTTTAAAAAGTTCTCAGAATCTAATTAAGAAAGCTTGTACAATCAGCAGTGGAGCTGGTGGGACACCTGGTGCAGGGTCCCACCTTCTGGGCTCTAATGCCCAAGCTGCGACATTCCCATCTCTGGAGTTAACCTCTGGCAGTTGAAGGTCTGTGCATCTTTCAGCACCTTAAATTTTTTCTAATTTATTTACAGGACTAATATGCTCATATTTCATAGCATTTTTGAAGATACAAAACCAGGCTGGTTTCAGTGTTATCTCTGGAATTTAAAAATGCATTTCTGAGATTTTCCAGGGTCTTTTATATTCAATAAAGCATTTTTTTTTCCCATTCTTGTTTAATTAATTTTGGATTAAAAGGATATCTCTACAATGAAGTATGTTCTTGACAGTTTAAAATCACTTATTAATAATATATTTGGGCCTTGAACAGAGATTAAATTTTATTATATTATTTACTTTTAGGCAGCTTAAAATTTTTAATTGTGAGAAAATTCTGCCTTGAGTAACTAAGTCTATGATTCTAAATGTAACTGATTTAGCTGATCTCATAAATAATTAGTGGAATTGGAAATCAGATAAATGCTGATCATTAGCATGTGGTTTCAGATTGTGAATGTAAGAAAATATGAATGGGAAGAGGATTCTGGAAGTGTATCTGTCAGTAATTAATAATTAGAGAGGGTAAAAGTAATTTATTCAAGATTTTAGATGGCCTTAGCTGACACTATTCAATTTTTTCCCCCAGTGAAACAGTGCTAAGGAAAGATTTCCATTGTTATGAAATGAAAGTGGGTGTCATCAAAAGTGCTCTGAGGACCATGAAAATATCAAATAAACTTAGATGAATCAGTAACTTGTATTGAATAAGAAAGAATAAGTTTATCTTATTGATTATTCTCTGGATTTTTTTTCTGGGATTTTGGGGATTGCATTGTAGAGCTGGTGAGAACAAGATGAGGCAAATGAATTGAAACACAGCAAAAACTGAAGAAAAAGTTTGTCCCACCCACATCAGAGAAGAAACCTCAAACCAGCATTAATTTCTCTTAGTTTGGTATCTCAAGCACAGCACACACTGTGGTTGTGTAGCTGCTGGATATGAGCTGTTAGATGCTGCTACACTTCCACCTGCAGGGTTTTCTTCAGCTTGTTTGTGGGCAGCTGGTTGTCTGTGAAGGGTTGGCTGTTGATGTGGCTTCTGATCCTCATTTCTAATCCTGAAAATGTATGAAGTACTTCCTTCATCTCACTCTGCTGTGCAGCAGAATTACCTCAAGGCTAAGCTCTCTCTCTGTCCTTAACTCATGAACCCTTTGTTATATTTTCTCTCTCCTGTCCAGCTGTGGAGGGGAGAGATAGAGAGGCTGTGGAGGGTGTCTGGCATCCAGCCAGGGCCAACCCACTACAGCTTGATCTGTGAAGTGCAGGAATGACAGGATCCATCACATTGTTGCCTGGCAGGGCAGAAAGGCCTGTGCTGCAGAAATACCTGTGAATGTTACGTGGAACACCAGAAGAAATCCCATTGCTATAATGATTTTTAAAGTGTTGGATCTGTGAGAAACTCCCTGCAAACCAGCACCTCTGCTGTTTTTACAGTGCCTCTTTCCCACACGTTGCTGTGCCTTAGACAGCAGAGAAGGATGTTGCTCTCATCTGTTTGGAAACTTCTCACCTGTTCCTGGCAGTGGGGCCCAGGTGTTTCACATGTGTCCTCCCCACCCTCTCTGGACTCCTAAAAGGTTTTACCTGCACAGTGATTATTCTGTTCTCTGACCTGTGTTTTGGTGAGCAAGCAGAGCTTTTGTGCATGTGGAAGAACTGAGCTTTAGGTGCCAAAACAAGCTGAATGAATGCACTGCAGTGTCTGAGCCCAAGCTGGGGGTGAGGGATTTCAGGGTGTTGAGGTGACAACTCAGTAAGGCATCCTGAAAGTCCTTGAAAAAAGGTGTCAGAGCTACCATTGACTTAAGATCTGTGGGAAGCTGTTTTTAGCTCTTGCTCATAATGTGTATAAGCTACAGATGGCTGAATTTTTTGTCCTCTGCTTTGTATCTAGTATGCAATGAGTTATTTCCTCAGCCTGTAGTGAGCAGTGTGCTGTCACTGCAATGATTCATTTGTTCACTATTGTTCTCTACACAATTTGTCAATCCAAAACCAAATTTAAGAAAATGCCCAGTATGTTTACAGGGTGGGAAAAATACTCAATAGTGAAATGAGCTCTGTAGATAATTAGAGATTGTGGTCAGGGCCATGGGTAATACATTATGGAAATGGCCAGTTCTGTAAATGTGTGGGTAAAATTCAGAAGTACTGAAAAGTAAATTAACAAATAATAATGGTCTAACTGTTCAATTAGCCCCAAGGTAGCCCCTAAATCTCTGTAAGCAAATGTTTATGAGCAGAATTAGCCCATTTGGCTCTACAGTCTATGTGTACTTGCTTCCATTTGCAGTAAATATGCACAAACCCCTCTACATTACAGCATTATACGTGCAAATCCCCACCCTGGGTCTGTAGGCTGTTTGGTGATGCACAGTGTACCTTGGTGTAGAGGCCAAACTTCAAACTATTTCTTGAAAAGGGGACCCAACAAGTGAACTACAAAGCTGTGCTCAAGTTCCACAGTTCTGGTTTTGAAAAGCAAAGTCCCATCTCTCTCCTTCCGATACCTACTTGCTTTTTCAGTACCCTTGTAGCAAAACTGGAAGTGTTTGGAGAAACCCAGAGCGTGTTTCCTTCTTTAAGGCTTTTCTTTTTTTTAATTGGTCCTTTTAAGAGTAACTAAATACATAATAATATGCTTTCAATAGTCCTCTGATAAAAATTTTTCTTTTGCCTTTCTTGCAAGGTAGGTGGCTTTTGTCACGTTTTTCAACATACTCAAGAAAAAAAATATTCACGAGGTTTCAGAAATCTGAAGCAATGTGGGTTTTCATTTTGTTACTTCCTTCCTGCTCCCATCCTATCTGAAAATCAAGAGAGAGATGAAAAAACCCCACACTTTCCAATTTCAGAAATTTATTGTGTAGATACCAGAAAAGGGACCCTAGCAGGTCATGATTTTCTTCACGTGATTCACACAAGTCAGTTTCCCTGGCTGAGTGTTTCTTGAGGATGATCTCCCTGTAGCAGAAAAATCTCAATTATTGCTTTCAGCAGAGGTTAAACAAGTTGCCATCTTGAGCAGCTTGGAAGTAGTAAACTGTTCTGAGCTGAGCTCAGCTCCAGGCACGCATCCCACGCGAGGCTCTGGCCCTGGATGCACGCAAACTGTGAGCTGTATTCTTTATGCTCCAGGGATTATTACATTAAGAAACATTTCTCTTTGTACAAAAACTTTGTGATTGATATGTGCCAAAATGACACATGGATTGTCACATTTTTGGGGCTCTGGCATGTTCTGTTTGCCAGGGAAAGCATCACTTACAGGCAGAGTGACAGCCTGTGCACCTTGGGAACCAATGTGTGTAATCCCAGTGCTACCACAGAAAGACAGCTCCAAATCAGTGCAGGTTAAATAAACTTTTGGAAAGTTTGGAGGACTCTTAGTTGAACCATAACTAACAGCAACATATTGAAAAAAAAAACTTACCAGGTAATTATTAGAGAACAATAACACTGTTAGGCTGATTGGGCTATGCACCAAAGGGCTGTCAATCATGGTTGTTATGAAAAGCAGAGCATTTAGAGGCTGTCAGTCATACCTGTTTGTAAAATCCGAAGGACTTCAGAAATTGTTATGCCTGAATTTACCAACTGCAGAAATAACAAAAGCACCAGAGTCTCAGGCAGACTGATACTGCAGTTTATGTAGAAGCTCTTGTGTAAGTTTATGCCTTTATTCAACTGAAAATATCTTATGGCACTGGGAATTTGGGAAGGTTTATTTTTTCAGCTAGCTCCTTTATGGCACTGATTGTTTGCTGGGGTTTTTTTAAGGCTGCTTAAGTGTGTCAAATCTCATAACAAAAAGTAACTTCTGTTACATTCCTTTGCTGTGAAGCAAAAAATGTCTGAATTGGTATCCAAATAGCAGAGAGCTGGTGCTGGAACCCTTCAGTTTCCAGAGCAGGTTCACACATTACTGCATATCCAAAACACTGTAGCAAATACTAGCTGGGGAATTTAAAAGGATTCTGGAAATCCTTAACATGGAGGAACTCACCCATAAATGTTGTGGGAAGTAACCTGACAAAGACCTGTGTATAGGAGAAAGGTTCCTGAAGGATGTCTGGACTTCAGGCAGCTCTCTTGAAAGCTGTTTATTGCACAGGTGAAGTTACAGCAGCTCAGGGAGTGGGTATCCAGAGTCAGCCCCACAGCTGCCAGCTCCAGCTGTAGGCATACCTGAAGCCCCTTTCTGTTCAAGTTACAAAGCATCAGATACTTTTCTTTGCTGAGTATCTTAATACATAACAACCAATAAGCACCATACACAATACCTTTACATTTGCCTATAGCCTATCATAGCTACTACCATCACCATATTATAGTCATTATTATCCAATCACAAGAGTAAGTTACAATTTAAGCTTACAGTGGAAAATTCTCAGACCTCTCTTCTTCTTGCTACAATGACATTTCTTGTTTGCCTGCCATATCTCTCTTTTTGGTAAAGACATGTTTTCTATTTACTTATGCTCTTCTTGAGACTTATTTACTTGGTGAAAAACATGTCTTTGTTTGTAGTCACATACCTTTGTCCTGTTCATAAAAATCTCCTTCCAACTCATCTCCAACCTTTGCCTTCTCAGTTATTCAGTGCTCAGTGTTTCAGCAAAACATCTTTTACTCTCTATCAAAACTTGCTTTCATTTCTATCCCATCCTCACTTTCTACATTCAGAGATCTTTCTGCCAAGCCTACATACCTGTGAAACTTTCTTACCAAACTTTCATCCTCTCCAGCACCTGTGGAACCTTTACTTTAGAGAAAAGTGTTGAATGTACATACCCATGTGATTTAAACCAAAAGTAGAAGTTAGTTGTTTGTCTGTGTGTGTGTGCTTATTGTCCTTTCCCTTCCCTCCCCTCCCCAATTCAAATTGTGGAGCTTTTGTGAGGAAAGAGCTTTCTGAAGATACATTTCTGCACTTGAACATCTGTACTGTGCATCACCCCACTGTGCCCTGGATTTGTAAGTCATCTCATTTTATAGCTGAGGCCAGGTGCAAGCATGTGTCTGTGTGTTCAGTGTTTACAGCACTGCTTGAAAACCTGTTTCTTACTGAATAAATCATGGGTTCCTACTACTATGAAAGGTTTCCATCAAGGAATCAGCGTAGCTTCAGTTTATCTCAGAACCCCTAGGGCTTTCAGCAGGTTTCTTGCTGTTTTGGGCCCTGCAGGAGCCCCAGCATGAATAACTGTGGCATTAAACAGTACCTAGGCGTGAAGTTTTTTATTTCTTTTTTCTCGTTTTGGGAGATTTGTGTTGCCAGACCCAGCATCAGGAGCTGAGTACTGATACCTTCCACCCTTGCCAGCAGTTATTTTATTGCAGTGATGACCTACTGGTGTCCTTCTATTGGGCACTTTATTAATCCTGGAGGCAGTGAAGGAGGAGAATGGGGAGAAGTCACAGCTCATGGCTTGACTGTCTTAAACAGATGTAGAAAGGAAAGGGAAAGGAAAAGAGATAACCTGCCCAAAGCCATTGAGTGAGCTGATGGCAGACCCAGAGGTAGGAACTGCACCTCTCTAACACTCAGAGGTGGACGTGGCCCACAGCACCTCCCCGGTGCAATGTCCACAGAGCACCATCCTGCCAAAGCAGGAGCTGCACTCACACAATGGGTAGTTAATTCAGTGAGTTATTAATGCAAATGTTAATAATTAAACTGAAGTGGTTAATGAGTTTCTAGAGAAAAGATCAAATTATACTCTTCAGATGCGGAGTTAGAATTTTGCCTAATTAGAAGAAATATGTTTTTCCCGTGAGGGGCAGTTGCTGAAGTGACAGTTTGGAGTCTGTTGTGACAGCATTTGCAGAGATGGGTGCCAGCCAAAGAACAGAGCTTTTTTAGTATCTCTGATAGCATAGTAGTTTCTTTGGGAGGCATAATTATGTTGCATTTTTTGCACAGTTCATTAGGGAAAGAAAAACAAAGAACTTGTGTTCCATGTGGTTGACGTTCACACATTTATATCTTCGTGTGATAGAAGAAGCTGTTGGATCCAGAGAGTAACATGGTGTCTCTCTCATTCACTGCTAGCCCAATAACACAACCAGTGCTAGATGGAAAGAGCTCTTCTAGCCCACAGCTGTTTTTCAGGAGTCCATCTATTTTTTTCCTCAGCTAAATCTCAGAACGTGTAAAAATGTTTAAAGGCTTATGTAAACTGGAAACCTCAACTAGAAATAAGTTTGTGCAACTATTCCCAACCAGCTACAGTAATAATTATTTCCTTCCTTACATCTTATCATTTGCAAGCAAATGTGGTGAGCAGAGCTGCGGGTGAGAGGCTGGAGTGGTGCTGACACCCCTGAAAAGCAGCCTGTGCCAGGGCCCAGGGGAAAGTTATGTGCAAGAGCTGCTCCTTTTCTGACTCTTGTTTTATGAAATCTTTTGAACCTGGGACATGTACTGCAGGGATTTTACGAGGTAATTTCTTAGAAAAGCCCAACCAAACCTTCCAGCAGCTCTCTGTTGGTTTATTCACACTTGCAAAAGCCTTTTCCTCTGCCTAGGGCAAAAAGAAACTCTTCCTGCTGCAGAAGCTGGAGAACTCACCAAAATTAGATAGAGTCCTCCAAATTTTGTAGAGAAACATAATGTGGGTTTAGTCACTTGGTAGTGCTGCTCCAAACTTTTCAGGCAGTTTGCAGCATCCTCCCTCCAACTGAGGAAACTCTTCCAGCATGCAGGAACACACAGTGGAAATGTTCGCTTGTTAAGTGTATTTTCTGTCTGTAACTCTAAGCTATGAGCTGTGAAGATAAATCATAGCAGCTGTGCCACATTTGTTTTGGAAAGAACCTAGTGTTGCCTCAAGATACAGCTGTCACTGGGAAAAGGAAGGGTGGAAGTTACTTTTTATGAAGTCACATAGAAAAATGGTGCTCAGCATTGAATTCTTCCCAAGCCCTTTTCCAGGTGGAAAGGTCCTTGTAGAAACAACAGGGATTTGAGGCAGAGATTATGATAAGAAAAATGCCCCAAACCCAGAAGTCTATTGTCTAATGAGTCTAATCTCATTCCTTTTTTTTTTTATTTTGCCCCCTAGATTTTTTTTTAGAAAAAGAAATTATTACTGAGTTATTTATTAATGACAAGAGGATTTAGATCAAAATCTTGCATGGATTGTATATATATTTGTGCATATGTACTTACATACATGTACAGAAAAGCTTATTACCTTCCAGCCTGAGCTGGATGTTGATAAATTGTGAAGAAATCTCAGTTTTGCATGACAAGGCTTTCTGGTAGTGCAGGCTGGGTCTGTTCTTGGATCACAAAAAACAGCGCAGAGCTTGGTATTCTGTGGAAAACCTCAAGAGCACCAAAGGAAAAACAACAACAAAAAAGAACAAAAACCAACTTATAAAATAATGGATGTCCTGGCAGGAGTAATGGAAGAATTCAGGAATTCCCTGATGGTTTGTTGTTATCACTGTATCAGCTCTGCAAGTGAGGCATGTTGAAGCATGGCAAGAAGAGAAGATGGTTAAGTGCACAGCTGTTGTTACTCAAAAATCAGGTTAAAGCTCATGAAAATCATCACAGCGGGCACACAGGTGTATGTATGGCTTTGTGTTTGATGGCTCTGTGTGAGGTGTACCACAGCAAATGTGCTTCTTTTTACCTGTATTGACAAAGAGATTTTCTAAATAACATTTATCTAAATAAGAAAACGTTTATTAAATTCTTTCAAGTCCTTGTCTTGCCCAGAATGGCTTAGGATTATAGCTTTGTTCATGTATTCTTTGTGTACAGTTTGTATCACTGAGGGCCTTTATTTTCTGACTTCACAAAAAAGGTCAGACAAATAACAGTGTAATCAGGTGTTCACCTCTGGGTGAAGAGTGACCAGGGAGGTGCCTGTTGGGGTAAAATAGTGCAGTGCTGTTATTTGTCAGTGCAGTATTGGTGATCCTGAAGTACAGGTTAGGATCTGGAGGGTTTCTTTTTTTCTGTGTGTCCATAATTTTTATTTTGGCTTCTTTAATTTCTGTTGTGATGCTGACAGCAAAGATTTATTTCTTCTCCAAAATGAGGTGATCTCACTAGTAAGGAAACATGTTCAGCTGACTCCTGACACAACATCTGTAGGCAAAAGGCTGGTGAAAGTCAAACACATTCCTCTTTTAGGAGGGATAACCTGTGGGTTTACTCAGGCTCTATGGACTTTGGCTCATTTAATATTTCTGTTATGCCCTGTAAATACATTAAAAAAAAAAAAAGTGTTCTGGATGTGGAGCTTTTTAAAAGTCTCTGACAGAAGTTGTTGAGTACAAAGTCACTGGCCTTAAGATAACTTTTAGAAACATGAGTCAAGTGCCCAGATCAGAAAATTCAGAAGATAACACACCTTGCTTATTTATATATATATGTATTTTTTTCCCCTTTCTGTTTCTGAAGCCTTTAGGAGGTGTATTTTTCTTGTTTTGTCTGCAGCCCTGAGACCTCCTGACTCAAAGGACTGGGATTTAAAAACCCAAGACACTAAAAGACTTGCGAGGAAAACCTATGGCAGTTTGCAGTACCAGACTAGTTTCATTTTTCCCAGAGTAATATGAAAGCAGGGATGGAATAACTCACACTGCCATTAGCTCTCATAGCTGGTCTGTGCTTTTGCAGCTTCAAAGAAAGGAAGTAAAAAGAATTCATTCGATATTAAATAGTAGCAAATGAGAGCAAGAAATATTTTAAGTTGTTTACAAGAATTCTTTATAATCTTTAAAAAATAAATTTATGATTGAAATTCAGCCTTGTCCTGTATTTCAGTCACTCCTGTAAAAAAATGCTTATTCTGTATCTTTCCTGTTATGTGCTGAGACTCAGATCTGTGAGGGGCTATTTCTATTTCTCTCCTGGGAGCAAGCAGAATGGAGCATTTGGCTTTGATGTAAACTCTTGCTTTTCCTTGGTCTTTTTTCATATGTCTTTAAGTGCATTATTTTAACAAGCAAGCCACCAAAACAGCTCTAGCTCTTAAGAACTAAGCCTTGTTTTTCCATCCTTTCCTATGCTGCCCTACCAGTTTCACTCCTAGATGTTGCTGTGATGCCTCTTAGCTCTTCTGGAGCTGGGTGAGACGTGACCCTTCCCATGAGCTGTCGGGCAGGGTGGGTTTGTCTCAATCACCACAGAAGCAGCAGATCTCTCCCTGCTGGCACTGGAGCTCAGGGCAGGCTCTGGGTGGGGAGTGCAGCACCCTGCTTTCTCAATGAACCGCCTGCTCCCATTCAGAGCTGGGTCTCGTGTTTCAGGGCTTCTGCTCTGCAACACGAGAATGATATTTTTGGCAGAATGAAGCCCTTCTGCATCCAAATGACTACAATAGTGCTTTTATCTGGAAAGCACAAAGTATAATCTGCTTCAGTTTTCTAAATGAATTTAATGCTATAGAAGCATCAAAGAGAAAAACTTTTGTTTGGTATTGTTATGCCTTATGAATCCTCAATGAAGTTACAATCTCTAGGTTTTGGTAGTTGTTTTTTTGGGCTTTCGTCCTTGGTTCTGTGCTTGAACAATGTCTGTCCTCCCACACAGTTTGCTGGGAAGTGAAAGTGGGCTTAAATCAATGTTTCTTTATTTTCAGAGCTCTTCTCTGCAGAGTTGTCTGCTGGTTTTGTTGGGCTCAGGTCCCTGCATTTGGTGAAGTTTCTGTGCCTTAGGTCAGTGTATGCAATGGTTAAAATGTTTGCACCATCCCTTGATCTTCAGCAAATGTAAAGTCTCAAAACTTGGCAGTAATGAAAGAGATTTAAGATAATGTGCCTTAGTTTGTGCTTGCCATCAGCTCAAACAGGATCCTCTTGTGTCCCATGCTTATTTTTGATTGATACAAACTGCTGCAAGAGGATTTCTTGGTTTGCTTCAGCTGTGCACAGGTGACTTTCTCCAGTGTTTCAGAGGTGTTTGGTTTCTAGTATCTTCTATCTCAACAGCTCTCACACCCACAGACAAACACTGAGACTGTAGCTAGGTTCAAAACACTCAGTTTTGCTCAGAAGCTGTAAAATGATATTTCTACCCACTGTGTTTAATGACTGCTAGTTGCCTGATCCATCCCTGAGGTTTTTAACAGCTTATATGGTGCTCCCCGCTTTGGTGAAGGTGTGTGTCTTCATCCAGTCCCCCTTTCTGGTGCAATGATGGGTGTTCCCAGGTTTTGGTAGTGGTCTGGAATAATGTTCAGCTGTCTGTTTTGCCAGATCTTGCTTTCTTTGAAGCTCTTGTGAAGTGTTGTGCAGTAGCACAGCACCACCAGCGGTTTTTGCTATCCACCACTTATTGATGATCTTGCCCAAAGGTGTTTTCCATCACAGAACATCATCCTGTTTGGTGTCAGTGTGTGTACTGAACTCCTTGGTTTTCTGACAGCTCAGACTTGCAGAACAAAGTGCTTGAGTAAGATACTGTTTTTAAGGACATTGAGAGGTCTGTAATATTTTGGAGCAGAACACAAGGCCTAGTTCTGCCTAAGACAATCTCATGGAAACTTTAGCTCTGTAGCTGGAAACCTGGCTTGTGTCACACTCCACACAGGAATTCTCCTCCAGTAAGGTTCAGATGTTCGTGTAGCCCTGTATTGTGGGCTTCTGCAGCCCTCCTTCTTCAGCCTTAAGTAAGGGGCACATATCAAAGGAGTGGATTTGGTTTTACTTCTGGGAGTTCCTGAGACGGTTCACTACAGGCCCTGTAAGCTGCAGTCATGAGTTCAAAACTGTACACCTCACACATCAGCCACATGATGGTCCAGTGACTCTTCCTCCAAGCTGTCAAGGAGACAGCAAGGAGTGGTGGCAGCAGGATGCTGTGCCATGTCCCCTTGACTGAAGGGCACAATTTCAACCCCACAGACTGATTCCCAGCATCAACAGCTGGGACATGCTTCTGTTGACCCATGAGGATGAAGCTGATTTCAACCTCACTGAGTAGTTACTTTTTTGTCCTTTAAATCCAAATCATACCTGAGGGTCAGATGTGTGTGAGAGAAAAAAAATGCCAGTGTAATTTTTAAATTACACTATGGTATTTGTTAGGTCATCTGCGCAGGGAAGCTTTTTATTGCCTGTTAATTAATGGAAATAACATAACTGCTTCAATTTTAGACTACTACTATTTATCAAAGTGTGTTTGTAGTGGTTGCACTGCTTGGTGTAAAGTTGCTTAAAATATTGTTACTTGTCTTTAGATATTTCCACAACCATTTGTTTGTATTGGTAGTGGTTTTGGAAAATGAAAACATAAGAAATAATTTACTGTCACAGAACTAGAGAGATGTTTGTGTTATTGCACAAATATACCCAGACCCTGTTCCTGCAACTGTTCTGAGTTGGCTGATACAGGGGATAAGACCTCCATTCGTCTGGGATGTGCAGGAAATGGGCAAAAAAATGGGCACAATACAGGAATCAGGGCTTTGGGCTTTTGCTTCTTGGCTTTCCTGTTTGCTACTAGGTCAACAGGCCAGCATAATTAATTAACCCAACCTGCAGAGAAGTTGTATCTGTTTGTCACAAGGAGTGTGTGTATTGGGAATCCCAAACTCCCCTCGATGCAGCTCAGCACTGACAGAGCTGACTCCCAGACACAGCCTGGCTGTGGTGGGATTATCCTCATCCCCACACTGATCAGCGAGGTAATTAATGGGCTCAGTGTCCAAAGAGATTTCTGTGCTGCTGATTCCCTGGCTCCCCAACCTCATTTGATGTCTCTCTGTGCAGTGCTTGCTGTGTGCTGTAGTTGCACTTATGAACTAAAACAGTTTCTGCCTCAAACTGTTCGAATGTTTGAACTTTGGCAAGAAAGGCACACAATCCTTGCTCAAAAGCTTTAAATGTTGCCTCCAAAAATGCTTTTCCTTGACTCACTGGACACAGCAAAACTCTCATTCACTTATAATGAACAGTGTCAGCACCCAAACTATTTTGGTTTGTGGTGATACTGAAGAGGTTGGAGATCAGAAGCCAGGAATGATGGACTTGCCCTGTTGTTTCTGATGGAGTATTTCCCTCGTGTGAAGGGCTTGTTGTTACCAGAGGAGCAGAAGTGTTTCTCTTTCAAGCGTACTTTCAGTGTCTGTGGATGTGTGTTGTTTTTCTCCACTTGACAATTGGTGGTTTGTTACTTCCTTAACTGAGCTGTTCACAGAGATATTACGTTGCTGACAAAGTGGAAGCAATTTAGTAATCACTTGCAAGAGAAAATCAACACCATTAGACTTCAGCTGTCTTTGTTTCAGCCATTAAAATGCAGACACTACCTGATTCATATATAAATTGCTATGACAGTTTCATTATTTTTCCTCAGTAGGGCTGAATGCAAGTGGATTGGATGCCCTGCCTTTGATACACTCATGCTGGTGTGACCCCTGGAAGGAGAGCCTGGTCCCCTGACACCCATTGCTTGCATGGGGACAGCTCCTTTTGGGTCTCTGACCACCCAACAGCAGCATCCACAGCCTGTCTGGCAAACACTGCTGATGCACCTGACAGATTTTACCCACATTTTAGGTAAACGTAGGAGGAAAACTCCTTTTAAAAAGGAAGTGGCTGCTTTGGATCTTGTTTGAATGCCACAATTTCTAAATATCAGACTTTTTTCATTTCTAAGTGCAAGTTTTCCTTCTTAGACTGTCACTGAGACCAGAGGTTGTCTTTTACATTTCTTTGTTAGCCTTTAACGTTCATATTTTCTCCACTGTTGCTGATTTTATCTACAGCTTCTCTCCTATTCCCATATTATTCTGAGTGGTCCCAATCATTTTGTTAAATGCAGCCAAGCACCTGCCTGCTCTTTTCAGCACCTCAGGACTGCTCCCTCTGCTGCAGGCTCAGCATGCCTCAGTTGGGATAGTATTGCACAAAATCCTTATTCCACCTGTGTGCTCATAAAGAGAAGCAGATTAATCCAAATTACATCAGCTTTTACAGAAATCCTTTGTCTTTCCTGTCGTGCTGGAACCTGGAGTATTTTCCACTATGTTTTGTCTCCTTCATTTCATTTTCCCTGACTCACACATTGATGTCACAGATGACAGTTTGTGTCAGTGCAATTTGCTCCCATGGAAATGACTCCTGCACACATGTGCGTGGCGTCCGACTCCTCGCTCCTCTGCTTACATAATTTGGGAGCTGTGAGAGCTCTACCTCAACATTGCCCATCTGTCTATTTTCTCAAAGTTAATGAGCCTTTTTCTTCTTGCTCCAGGCATATTACGCACCCTGACTTATTCATAGATGATGTCTATTAAAACTGTCAAATGCTTTGAAAATTAAGTTATTTCCCTAAATAAAGAGCCTGCTTCTAATCACATTGAAGATGTTTCAACACAATTGGCCTGCTTTCTAGTGCAAATCAAGAGTGACTCTACTGAGCTCTGTCTGGCCCCTGGGCGTTGTCATTTAATTGAAAATACTCGTGATTTACTATAGTGTAAGAGCTCAGATATGTCCCCTAGCTTAGTCTGGGAGCAGCATCACAACGCAGAATTTATGTGAAATAAGGCATCCAGGTTAAAGTGGCTTCTTATGGCATGAAACAGTCAATGTGTGATGGGGGTGGAGGCAGGTATTTGTTTGATTTTAGAGTGATGGAGCATGCAGAAATCCCTTGCTTGCTCTATGTGTAGCTTGGATTATATTTGTCTCTTTCACGTCCCACTTGTGCTTACATATGGCTCAGATGCTGAAGTAATTATCTTTGTTTCTGACTGATAAGCTCATCACTTACAGCCAAATTCTTCTCCTTTCCTGTGTTATGTTCCAACCTTTCCTGATGTGGGTGTTGCATCTTGGTTTTGAATTATCAATATATTTAATTCCCAAAGTAAATGTTTTGGTTAGGTAGCATTTAAAAAACAAACCAACAAACAAAAAAATCCAATTTACTATCAAGATCAAACCTCGACAACCGCAACAGGCACCTTACTTCCAGACCAGGATTTGGTTTTTCAGTCTAATCAATTTTCATCTCTTTTGCAGCCAACACTGTGGCAGTTTCACAATTTCTCTGCTCATCTTGTTCTCTGGAGTTTACATGATAACTTCCCTGGTGACACCATATCAAATGGTTTAATGAACTGTGAGTTAGATACACTGCCTTTTCTTTTTTTTTTCTTTTCCCCCTGAAGAATGGGGTGTTGCAGAACAGATGAACAAAATCCCAAGATGCCAAGTCAAGACTTACAGTGTACACCTGGGAAACTCATGTTGCCTTTCATAGCACTTTCCATGCATTTTCCTGTCTCAAATTTTCCTTTAAAATCTGTTCTGAATGTTTGCCTGGTTAAGGTCAAGCTAAGAGGTTTGTGTGGATCATTTTCTATCTTTAAATGCAGGCATCACACAGACCAGTTGTTTTAACTGTTTCAGTCTTATCTTCTTTGTCTTTTTTTGCTTTTTTTTAATACCAGTTCTTAAGAATTTTATTTTCTACCTACTTTTATCATCAGAGCTTCCCCTAGTACAGATTCACCAAAATATCCAGTTGTGACATACTTAGATCAGAAAAGTGTTGGCTTTTTGAATTTATACTGTCAGTCATCCTCTTTTGGGTCCATAGGGGTCAATTTTTCCAGAAAAAAAAAAGAAAAAAAAAATTGAAAGGAAAAAACTCCTATGAGTAGCTACATTTTCTATGTAATTATTGTATCAACTATTGCTATGTGTGAAATAAAGATAAGTCAATTAACTTATGAATGTTTCAATAATCCCTTCTCTGACACTACGCACATATGTGAAAACACATATTTAATTAAGCTATTACAGTAAAAGCCCTGAGCCATTTGTCAGTTCATTAGGCACACTGTTTATTAGGCTTTGACCTTTGTTTTCCTTTTCCTTGGCTTATTTGATGCTGTAATTTATTCTTTTTAAAGACAGTCAGACAGCAATGACAGGAGAGGCACTCTGTAACCTATATTAAGAGTACGCCAGGAGGGAGGAGACCTCTATTAAACACCTTATAATTAAAAAAAAAGAATTCCCTGAGCCTTGAATTAGTTCTGCAGGTTGAGGTTCTTACAGGGAAAACAGATTTAGGGGAGAAGCTGTTTCAGCCATGTGAACCCCATGGTGAGCAGCCATGTGCTGCTGATGTACCAGGCTGTGCAAGGGCACAGGGGCTCAAACTGCCTGAGCTAAGGGCCCACATGCAAAGGAAAGGGAAGATTTTTCCCTGGATCTCATGTGGGATGAGGTGCAGGGTGAGCACCATGTCACTGCCCTGTAAATCTCAGTTTCTTCTCTAGAACATGAGGGATCCCATGGTGTGATTTCAGAAGGCACAAAGAGCTGGAACGAAGAGAAAGCTCGGAGAGAAACATCAAGTGATTTCTTGCTTGATTAAGGAATTTTACTTAATAATAATGAGTGAGTCACCAGTGTTCCCCCAAACACGGGCGCGTGTGTTCTGTGTGTACGCTCAGGCTGTGACTCACAGCTGCTCAGTGCTCCTGCTCTTCCTTCCACACTGACTGCTGCTCTCTGTTACTACTGCAAAGTGTGCACAACCCTTAAAGAATGCCAGGCTCATTGATATTGGATGCGATATTTCCCCTAAAACATGAATTGAAAATAAATCACTGATTATTTTTTATTTAGCGGCAGGTGCGTATTTAGGTGTGGTTTTCCTGTGGTTGCACTTACAGCTATGAAGTTATCCAACCACACGTGGGGTACAGCACTGTATATCAAAAACTGCTGAAAGTTGTGGAGTCTTCTGGTTTTTAAATAGGCCTGGCTTTAAAACTTGCAAAAAAGTTAGCTACCAAAAGCTAAGTAAGTGTTTTTGTGCTTTGGTTTATTATGTTTAATTTTGGGTAAGTGCTTACTTTCAGACTTTAATGATGTAAACAAAGAGCTGCCATGCAAAACATTTCAGAGAAGATGAAAAACTGGTTTTCTAGGGAGAAAGAGTGTTTAGAAAGAGCAAGAAAAAGTTTAACAGTAGTTTACTACAAGAACCCTGTAAAGCTGAGCATAAAGAAGCTACCACACAAGACTTTTCCACCAGTGTTACACTTGATGTTTACCACATTGTGCAGCTGAATTAAAAAGGGACAGAGGGAATGTCACTGCAGTGGAGGCAGAGGCCAGGTTCTTACAACCACAAGAGCTGCCTTGGGACATCCCGTGGACTCTGAAACCTCCATGTGCCAGGGAGCAAATACCACGATACTGTTGCATTAAGGGCATAAATGTCTGGCAGAAGATGAATGTCCCTTGTGTTCCAGCTGGTCCTTAGAAGTCAGAGGCAGGGCTTGAATTCAGGTTACAGCCAATTCACACTATGGGGCTGGTCAAGCTCAGTAAGAATTTTCAGGAGCACAGCTGCACAAATAGGGCAGTTACCAGCTCAGGAATGTGGGTCTGATTGCATTCAGTAGGACTTTGCATGATCCAGATTCATGAATAATGTGATTTATTAAAGCAACAGGAAAGCAGGGTCAGGATTGCCATGATAAATGCACTAACTGCAGAGAGTTAATATGTGCTTTGAATTTCAGCCACTGGGGACACAAGTATTATAGAAAAAAAAAAAAAAAGGAAACAAAAAACCAGAGAGGAAGTTTGGAGTTTTACCTACCCATAGAAAATATGAACAACTAGGGTGTAATCATTCCAAGAAGTTAGGATAGTGTGTGACGAGATTCAGATTTATTCTGTTGTAGTATTTCTGCATGTCTGAGCCAAGAGAGCAAGTTTATCATTGCAGGGAGTGGCAGAGTATCTACATCTTCTTGTGAGGTTCCCAGGTGCTCTTCCACAAAGGGAAAATAAAAAAGATGCTGGTCTTACCGCCAGAAGGTAGATTAAGATCTCTTTGTGTGTTTGTATTGCCTTAAGAAATTAATGCCTTTCTGACTCAGTATGGGGGAAGATACAGAGAGGGAAATTGATGCTATTTGCTTTTGGACAGAATGGTAGTGATTCATTATTATGACCCTACAAAATATCATTACTTGAGCTTGTATCTGAGAAAATCCATTTTCTTCTTGCTGTGAAAAAATGAAATACTCTTTTTAGTTTGCAAGTAATTAAATAGTTATTTTCTGTGTCAGAATTTAAAAAGAGTGGTGAAAAGCTGGGTTTGGGGAGGTTCCCCATAGGTTTTATTAAGTGTTTTTTACACTGATTTATCTCCAATACCTGTTGGGAAAACTTCCAGAATTTCTTGCAAAACTGAAGAGGGAGTATCAAACTCTTCCTTGGAAAGAAAATCTCTAAACAAAGTGCTAATAATATATTCCCAAGTTCAAGAATAGCTCAGGAAAAATAGTCAAATTAGGCATAGCCACTTCTCTGGATTGCAACTTTGGTTAACTTTGCAGTGGGTATCTACAGAATAATCATTAGGTTTTGATTTTTCTTTCCCCACTGCAGTGACTGTGACAACGCTGCCTCTGTGTTGACAGTGCAGGCATTGCTTTCAAAAGACCAGGAGATTTCCTGATGCTGCTGAGTGACTAAAATGAGTTGGGGCTTTCCAAAACTGCCACTTTTCAGAATATGTTTGAACTGTAAGTTCCTCAGACACACGTGACCTCAATGGGTGTCTGAAGGTGAGGACCTGGTGTCGGTGTGTGCATCTCTCTGGTGTGATGGGCACGTGCTGGTGCGGCTGTAGGGCCCTGGATCCTACACCAGGCACACTGGAGTCCTCACAGCTGTGTTTTCCCACCTGGCTGTGCACTTTTATTTCTGGCCTTGGGGGAACCAAAGGGGAGAGGATGTGCTGGTCTAATCCTGAGCTTGAGCAGTAGGGATAAGCATAGGGTGTGTATCCAAGGGTAGGAGCTCAAAAGCATCCCCACGCTGGACAGGTTTGCTCAGAAGCACAATTTTGATACAATTGTAGAATAATTTAATCTGAGAGGGACTTTTTGAAGGTCTCTAGTCCAACCTCGAGGTACTTAAGGCAGAACTAGCTTCCAGGTTGGATGGGGTGTTTGAGGGTAGATGCCAGCTGTGTTCTGAGCATCTGTGAGGATGGGGATCCCACAGTCTCTCTGTGTCCCACTTCCCTGGTCTGACCGTCTGCACTGAGATTTGTTTTATCTATTTTTTTTTCCTGCTTCATACATCCTTTCCTTAGATCTGTCACTGTCACAATTGCTTCTTGTTTTGCTGCCCAGCTTTTGGAAGAGTCTCCCTGTTTCCTCTGTAAGTACCAGCAGGTAGATGTAGGCAGCAAATACCTCCCTGTTCAAAGCTTTTTCTCTGGGCTGAACCAACCCCAGTACTTAACATGCTTCCTCCCACATCACCCTGGTCATCTCCACTGGACTTTCTGCATTCTCACACACTGTTTAAAAATAGAACTGCACAGAATTAGAGATGTTTCCTAGTGCTGCTACAAAAGGAAAGATGAGTTCCAACTGCCCAAAATATAGAATTCTCTTAATATAAAAATATGACTTTCTTGAATCGCTAAAATGAAAGTGGCCTTTGCAGGTTTGCCATGAAAATCTGTATTTTAAAGCAACCTTCTGTTCCAAAAAAAAAAAGTGAAAATTAATTTGGCAACGGATTATAAAAAATAGTAAAGATGCAAATAGCAAGAAATGCAAGGTTTAGAGTGAAGAATGAAGCCTTAAATCTGCCCTCTTGAGCATAAATTGCATATTCTATTATATAATTTAAAATTATTTGCCATTTTGAAAAGGGCTTCATGGAGCTATAAAAATTTAGGTCAGCTGACTGTCTGGCTCAGATAGTTGTGAACTATCTGCAACTGTTTTCCTGTCAAAAATTGCAGTACTTGCAGTTCAGTTCAGTTGACTTCAGATTTATTTTTTCCCTGATGTATGTCTGCCATCAAAGTCAAGGCTGAATGATCAACTTTTTCTTTAAAAATGTTTGTTCTTTAGCAGCTTGTTGGCATTCATCTGGGCATGGAGGAGATGGGATTGTGACGTGGAGAACTGGACACTGCCAATAGTTTGGGAGGAGAAAATCTCTCTTGTGTATGGCCTTTGTGCTTGTGGTACCTTTGGTGGTTTCTTCTTTTTCTTGTGGGGAGGGAATTGCTGAAAGGCATTGCTTTTGACTATTAAGTACTTCTGGGGTTTTTTTGCAGCAAGACTCACCAAGAATTAATGTGTTATCCTCAGTCTGCCTGAAACTCAAGTTCCTTTTTTGGGCTAAACTGAAAATCCTTGATTTCTTACCCAATTTCAAATGCATGATGTTAACATTCAGAGTGCGAGTCCCAGAGTTTTGCTCAATGATTCACGAGAGCACAGGAGCTTTGCAGTCTGTCCAGGAGAGGCAGGATCCTGGCTGGGGGCCGGGGAACGTCTCAAGTTCTCAGCAGGCAGCTGCTTTTCTCCAGGAAAAAGTGCTCTGAGCTTTGAAGGGTAAAACAGCTAAAGATGAATGCATTTAATTCAAAGGAAAAAATAATTGTGTTTACTCCAAGAAAGGTTTGGGTTTTTTCCTTTTAACAAGTATAATGGTGGTAAATACTCCCAAAGGCATGTGAGCCCCCCCAGTGCCCCACCAGTACAGACCCGTTAACTGCTGTAGCTTTTGTTTCCCTTCAACTTAACCTTCTGGAATATCCAAAAACTCCAGCATACCAACCTCTGCTTTAAATAATTCATGTGTTTCTCGATAGACAAAAATGTTTTTCTACCTTCAGTTTATTCTAAACCGGACTCAAAGACTGTAGGGAAAGAATGTGCCAAAAGAAAGAATTATTTTACTTTATCAGAAAGCAGGAGTGGCATTGAAAAGAACTTGGTTTTGCTGAATGTTTAAATTATAATTTTAAGGACTGTCAGTAGTAGACTGAACTGGAATTGATGATTGACCACAAAATTCAGTATATGTACTTTGATGTTAGCTACTGGAAAAAAATCTGTGATAGGCACATGTTTCAATTTAAAATTATGGAGATGGTTATTAAATAAATGCAGAATCCATGAATAAAATGTGAGTTATTTTTCTGGTACAGCAGTGTGCTTAGAAGACTGTAGATGAAGGAATTAGTCATAAAGTTTTACCTTGAGGAGACTGAAGGATGCCGTGAAATGGAAAACTGATGACTTCAAGCCAGGATCTGTGTAAAAGAATAAGAACAAGAATATTAGCAAAGCAATAAAACAGTTAATTCTGACAGTGGAGCCCAGTCTTGAGAATTCCTGTAGTCAAATTCCCACATGATTTTTCAAACTGAATATGCAAAATGCAAGAGAGAGTGAATGACTCTACTCGCTATTTCAGTATTCAGACCTGAGCAGTTATAAAAATAGACACTTTTAATACAGAAGCCTTATCTTGGAGTTGTTTTTTGTGGTGTGGTTTTGTTTGGGGGTTGTTTGCTTGTTTGTTTTCACAGTCTAGAGTTAAGGTATGTCCTGCCTATGATCCTTTGGCTGCCTAGTGTCTCCTTCATTGTGGAAAGGTGATTTGGAAAAACTGTCATCAGAGGTTTGAATTAAAAGCTGTGTTTGGGAAAAAATATTCTGAAGTATTTAGAAACTTTCTAGAGACTTTTTTTTTTTGAGGCCAGCTAAGTTGGAAAGAATAAACAGTCCAGTAACCACTTGCTCATTCATCTGCATGTGCAGCTGCAAAATTATTTTCTGTGCCTATCGTGCAAAACTTCTTCCTAAATATGAGGTTTAGAGACCCTCTGGGAGTAATTAACTACAATGCAGAAGCAAATCTGGGTTCATTGTATGTTCTGCTCATTTAAGAAATATTTTTGTGCACAAAGCCCATTAGCAAGGTTCCAAAACCTTCATGAATGTTAAGCATTTTATGATAGGATTCTGAGCACTTTCTATTTAAATGAATTCTAATGTAATCTCATTAATTACATCTAGCTTTTGATCCCTGGATAACAAATTGCTATGTCAGATATGTGCCACACTGCATTCAAGGGCTGAAATCTGGCTTTTATTTAATTATTTATTTAACAGTGACAGAACAGCTCTTTTCCTGTGGGCTACACAAAAAGTTGAGGATATGCTCAAAAGAAGTTGCCTACTATTGATTTTATTCTACTTACTGGTCCACTTCCATACCACTGCTCAGCTAAGAGCTTTCCTACTGTGCTTTTAGCCCTGTGCTGTGTGTGGTTGTTGGGAGCTTGACTCCAATTCAGTGGAAGTGCAAAGCAAAGCTGCTGTTTTTCATCAGTTTTACAGGATTGGCAGTCAAAATTATTGAGTTCCTGAGGACGTGATTTAACCAGGACTGGGAGTACATGCCCTTAGCTTCAGTGGGTGCAGACATGTGCCTGAAGTCAAGAGTACATTTAATCCACCAAATTAGCTCCATGCATGAGGCTGAGGGACTTGAGAAGCAGCAGCATGATGTTCTCTGGCCTGTGTTACATGGGCAGTCAGGGGTTGTAATCAGACTTGTCCTCACTTTGTCAGCTACTTTGTGAAGTAGCACAAATCATGTGAGATACTGTGAGGAAATCTGTCCCCCACCCCGTGTGTGGGATGAGGCTGTTGGGGCAGTAGTCCTGAGGAGCAGACTGCTGGGATTAGGTTTACTGGCCTGGCTGTGTGCTTGTGATCAGCAAGAAGCAGTGGCACAAAAACAGATGAAAAGCAGAAATAAGTGCTCAGCTTTTATGAAAGTTTGTCCTTTCTTTTCTCTTAACTCTCTGTTGTCTGTTTCAGAAGGATCATATAGGGCTGCGTCATATCCATCATTCATTTCCCAATAGAAACCAAACTACAATATTTGTTCTTGTAAGAGAGTTAGTCATTAAGATCTGAGGGTTTTTACAACACCTTCATTTTACCTCAGAATAGGTAAAATATATCCAAACCCTTCCATTTAAGGTGATGGATTACCCTGTGCTTGCCTGCGCTATCTGGATTGGTTGGAATTTTGTGCAATTACTATTTTACACAGCAGCGGAGTATCTGTGAAGTGGATATCAATTGAAACATATTTTGCTTTTCAGACTTGCTTTTTCAGGTTTCACAAAACATTTAATTAGTGATAATCAGCTTTTAACCAGCCAGAGCACACTGATGTGATTCTCTGCCTCTCTCCCCCATGGTTGTAGGCATAGTCTGTACCCTTCAGATAAATTGCTTGCAGTCTGGAGAACATCCTAGCCAGCAGGAAGGGGAAGAATACGGATGGCAGTTGCATGGGGAAATAAAGAAGGTGTTGTGTATAATGTGGTTTCAGTGAAGAATATCCTTTTCCTTTACTTTTCAGAATGGTGAACTTGGAAACCAGCCGGAGATTGCAAAGTCTCCTTTCCCTGGAGGTTGCTGGTCAATGGTCGTCATCTACCACACCCAAGGAAACTAGAAGAGCTCCACGCTAACTTCTGTAAGTTTTACTTCACTATGGAAGATCAAATGATTTTCTGGCTCAGGTTTTGTGATGTTCGGCATCTGCCTTGGACCTGGAACTTGGAAAAGGGATCGTTCCTGAGGCACGGTTAAGAGACAGAGAAACCAGCCCCAGACAATGAGCACTTTAAGTAGCACTGGAATATTACTCAGCTTAACGACAGTGTCTGTTACACTGGATTTTAGTTTGCATGGTGGTCTGATGGCTTGGTCCTTAAGCAGCAATTTGACTCTGAACCAGAGTTTGCCTACATCTGATCCTCTCAACGCCTCTGAGAAGGGCGAAGTCTCTCGGATGTCCGTGAGGGAGAAGAATTGGCCAGCCCTCTTGATCTTGGTTGTCATCCTGCTGACCATTGGGGGGAACATATTGGTAATTATGGCTGTGTCCTTGGAGAAGAAGTTGCAGAATGCCACAAACTTCTTCCTGATGTCGCTGGCAGTAGCAGACATGCTGGTGGGTATCCTGGTCATGCCCGTGTCGCTCATTGCAGTCCTGTACGGTAAGTGCCTTCCCTCCTAGTTTGAATATTTGCTTTTGCAGGGAGTCCCCTGAGGCTGCAACAATCTGTTGTGCCCGATTTTCCCTGTGCTGGTAACTTGGGGAGTATCAGTGTGCACTTGGTCATGGCTCTGGGCTGAGGTTCAGTCTCTGCTGGGAGCAGAGGTTGTGTCCACGCTGCCAGGAATGACCCGTGAATAATGTCCAGCTGTGGGGTTCCTATTGCTGAGGCCACCAAGAGAATCTGTGAGAGCAAGTCAGCTTTTTACCTTTTGGTTGGACTGCCCCAAGACAGAGCTTGGACACAAGAGCTCATAGAAAATCTGAGAAGTGTGTGTTCATGACCGACCCAGCTCGAAGCCAGGTCGGGATCTGTCCTTGAGCTCCCACTGCTGTGATCAGTGGGATTTGAGAAAAAACGTGGATAAGAAAGGAGGTTTGCCCTAGTAGATTTGGCATTCAAATAAAAGCCTTCACTCCTGGCATTTGTACCTTTCAGGGGGTCATTTTGCCTTTCTGTGCCTCAGTTCCCTATCTCTAACCTGAGAATATGCCCTGTTTTAAAGCACCCAGAGGCCTGCCTGTATAGGTGTAAACATTTATTTCTCCCCATATTAGGGTCCGTGTGTTTGCAATGAAGTGGGGCAGTGCTGCTGCACTGAGGTGTGGAGTCACTGTTAGCACTTCAAAGAAGTAAAATATCAAATATATCTAACTTTCATCTGGCTGGGACTCCAAATCCCTTTGTTCAGTGGGCTGCTAGGAATCTCCATCCCTGGATATTTCAAAGGGGTATTTCATTCTCCTCTGTATCTTTGATCATCATGTTTGTATACTCACGTATCAATTTTATAATGTGTGTATTTCATAGATAAAACTTACTAATTTTTGAAGTCTGCTTTAAGATTTTCTTAGAAAGGTATTTTAATATTAATATTTCTTGGAAACAAATAATGCTGTTTACTTACAAATTTGATTAGAAATTGGTTTACTGTCCTATAAAGTAAAATGTAGGGATATTTATCTGACTTCTTCACTTGCCTAAATGAGTAAGTCTGGCAGAGATTAATTCCTAAAACACATTGATCAAGCATACATCATTCCAAAGCTTATATAACTTGTCTACAGTGAGTTAAATCAATATGTGATTTAGGTGCAGGCCTAGCTGTGGAGATCTTATGCACAAAGATCTTTTATTTTGAACTGTCAGAATAGTTCCATCTCTAAATCTTGTGTGTATTACAACATGTGTATTTTATTTTTAGCATTTTACTCCAGCTCCCGGGAGCTTGAAAGGGAGCATATAAATACTGAATTATGTGACTGACCTGCACTTGCATAAATTCTGTGTTAGCCAGTGACTCTAAAAAGGTGAATTTATGGAAGTGGTCTTCCTACATACATACTTGCAAGGTCTTTGGAAAGTAATAGAAATGGATTTTCTGTTCTGCCTAGAAAATGATTACTTAAGGTAGTTTAAAGGTGTAAAGCATGCCACCCCTTTAGCAGCAAGGAAATACCTCTGATTTGAAGAGGCATTGTAATTATTGCCCTTTTTTTGCCAGAGAGCCAGTATTAGCTGCTGATAACCCAAACATTTCTCCACAAACAGCACGATGTAGATTTTTTTGGCAAAAATTGTAATTTCAGGACAGACATGGAAGATTTGTGGAAATACTTTGAGAAATGAAGAGGTTGTTGGGGCAGTGCCGGGTGCTGGCACCAAAGCAGGCACGTTGCCTTCAGGCTTTGTGAGAGGAGGAGGAGGAAGAAAAGTTCCATTTGGGGAAAAATGGAACTCAGAGGAACTTGTGGATTGATTTGAGTAGGACCCCAGTGAAATAAATTTTTTTATATTATTTAAGCTATTGTGTTTAAGCTATTAAATTGTGGAAGCAAAAAAGGGGGAAATATTCTTACACCGGCAGAATTCTCATGAGGGTAACTGGGGTGCCTGGCCATGGACTGAGCAGGGAGAGTGTTACTGCTTGGAAACATAACTGTGAATGTTCAGTCATTTTTACTCTGTATATTTTACCTTGTGCATTCTATATATTCTACATAGTCTTGTTCTGGGCTGTTTCAAAGGCTGCCATATGCTGTACTGAGAAGTATATGCAGCACACCTCTTCCAGATTTGTAGAAGTCACTTTTAATTTATGTAATCAGAGAGAAACCTTTAAAAATACATATAACAAATAGGAGAGTGAAGAAATTACTTTCAAGTTTCCACATCAGCTCCCTCAGCCCCAAAGATAAATTCTAGTTGACAGAGTAGGCTCATTTCCTTACTTTTGGGCTAATAAGGTAAATGAAGTAGATTTCACTTCAAGCATAACCAGAAAATTGAATGACACCCTCCACAAATACTTGTGGTTTTTGGTGGTTTTCTTAATTAAAAGTAGGAAAAATCAAGTTGTAAGTTAATTCAAGAGTCTTATAAAGGAAGGGACAGCAGGATGTAGCATGATGGATTTTTCACCCATTAATCAGGGCTCAGATATATTTATCAATTAGTCTTTCTTAAGAGTCTTACAGTAATCGATGAGTTGCATTTGACAACCAAGAACATTTTCCCTGGCATGTAATTCCTAAAGAACTAAGCAAATTAGTGTGCTAATTAGTAAGGGTGCTTTGGGCAGAGTAAATGAGAAATGTACACAGCTTCATCTCAATGGAGAAATGCCTGATTAATTAAAAATACTGATATGATAGGGCATCAGGTATCTTGCACATGGAGGAGCTTCTGACAACAGACTGAGGTTGTTTCCTCACCTCTGAGGGCTTTAGGGACAAGCAGCAGTGGGTTTACATCGTGTCATGTGTTTATGAGCGAGAAACAGAGGGCTTCTCTTCCTCTGCTTGTGCTGGTGAAGGAATGCAAGAGAATCTTGTCAGCTGAGCTGAGTGGACACTGCAGAGGATATTGAGCTTTCTTGGTTCTATTGCAGAAGGTTCACAGCTGCCAGCAAGTTGCCAGGGTGTGGCCAACTAGCGGCCAGCAGTCCCCTCTGTGACTCCCAGTGCAGGCTCTCTCTTCCCTTTGTGATGCTGGTGGCTGATGCAGCTTCCAGGGGGGCTGGTACTGGATGCAGCATTCATCAGCCCCAGCTGCCAGAGCAGCGTTACAACCACATTATTGTTATTATTGATAATTACCATCATTATCGTGTGGTGATGTGCTGAGCACTTGGGCAGACTTTGATGTAGATTTCCCTGCAGATGGGGGGAGGCAGTGCAGTTCAGCACTCTGATGTGACACTCAGGTATCTAGAACTGATCATTTTAAAGATCATACCAAGTCATGGGTTTAAATGCATCTTGACTGCACTAAGTTCCAGCTGACAGCTGCATTACTTTCAGAAATTATTATTTCTTCCTTTTAGATTTAAATGCGTGGTGTTTCTGTTTGTGCTGAGTAACCACTACATTTTATTCTTCTGCTAGGGTGTGAGTGAATGGAAACTCCTACACTGCTTGCATTATCTGTGTCATAAATTCAGAAATGGGACTATTTTTTTCTCTCCAATGGCACCTTGTACCTGGGATGTGTCCAGTGAAATTTATATCCAACTGGATGTATTAGGGGTTTTTTTTTGCCATCAGTAGGATCCACAGGTTGCCTACACTGTGTGCTCACCCAGCAGCATTTATTCTCTTTCCAAGTCCTTAAGCTTTCTTGTAACCTCAGCTAACCTAAATAATTCTGTGAAATCTGAAAACCTACTACATCATTATTCACCCTCTTTCCAGATTATTAGATACATAGGAAACTTTAGTTGAGATATTGAGTGTCCTGCTACTGAATTTTCTCCACATGAACAACTGCCTGTTTACCTGATGTGACAAATGGGATTAAGTTGTGGTGTATCTGTGATGCTGTTGGGAAAGAAAGCTCTGTATGGTGTGCCCTGAATCCATAGAACAGCTTCTTTTCAGCTACCCAAGGTTTAAATTGTGCTTAGAGTGAGAGGAGGGAGGGAATACTAAATAGATACTCTCTGTATCTCATTGAAGATGGGTCCCTGGTTGTAAAACATCTCGAGGCAGCTAGATGTTAACTTGCAGGATTTTTCAGAGCCACTGAAAATTTGGCACCATACGATGGCTCTCTGCTTGATCACATTTGGAAATAGCATTAGGAACTCACACAGCTTTGGCTTGCATTGGTGGAAATCTGATGGCTTCTGGTCAGGTGAGAGTCAAAGGCTGAAGAGCCGAAATCAGCACAGGGACTGGAGAGGGTGGTGATGCCTGTCAAGAGGAGGGAGGGATGCTCCACACCTTTTCTCAGCAGTGATTAAATCTATTAAACCTATATTTGCATCATCCTCTTCCGAAAACATTTGAGTCAGAGATTTAATTGTCATATTGAAAGCTGGATTTGCTCCACACACATAAATTTCCTTTCAGTTTCATTTCTGATTTTGTCTGAGGTTATCCATACTTTATAACTGGCTTTTTATCTAGTTTATTTTACTTTTTTTCGTTACACTTTTAATGTTGGACAATAAAGACTGGAAGCCAGATGAGTGAAGAAAGTCTCATCATCTGAGCAGTGCAAAGCACTTTGAAGGAAAGACCACAGTGCTCTGTAGTACTTTAAAGTCATCTTTAGTCTTACTAAGGCAGAGTTTCTTTCAAAAATTGTCACAGCAATTTGACTTATTTTAGCCTTTTGTTACTCCTTCTCATTATTTTGATGCATGTTTTTAGTGATGCCTTGTCTGAAAATCTCCTCAAGATTTTTTATTCTTTTGTTATGAGAGATGAGAAAATGGCACCAATATGAGATGGATACAGTCATTTGAACTTGATTTTTTTTTCCTAGCTGATGAAATTTCACTTGTTCATCCATGCAGCCTCCCCATCCCCAGGACTTTCTTGACAGGCAGGTTGTGTATGGCTCTAGTGCAATATTCTCCATTGAGATAAAGATTTCATATGAAATTAGCAAATTAACATGAATTTTTTCAATTCCTTTCCATGTCTTTCCTTTGGTCTCAATTAATTTAATAGAAAAATCTGCTGGACACTCTTCTAGAGGCATGTTGCAGTCTTAGAGTAACTATGCTAAAAACCCAAAACCCAGCTTGTTAGCCCTGATGAAGGAGTGCTGAGGGTTGACCAGGAGTGAAGAGGAAACAGAAATGGTGTAAAACCATGGATGCAGTTAAGCTGTTTATGTGGGCACCCCCACCCTGATACAGACACAGTGCTTAAAGCAGTTTTTATTTTCAACCAAGTAAAATGTCACCAGTAACACTTGTACTGATTGTTCCTCTTGCCTGGCAACATTCATTTAACTGTAGGGGCTTCCTCATACATACCTTTCCAACCCCTATTGAAGTTTTAGTCCTCATCAGATTAGGAGAAAGATCCAAAACTGGGCAGCCCATAAAACTGGAGGTGGGTCGTCTCCACCTCCTCCATGATGAGCTGCAGCTGTGCTACATAAGACACACAGCACTGATGATGAGGTTCTGCTCTGGGAAGGGGACAGTGAAATTTTTCCTGGTCAAGCTTGTATCTTGGCTTGCTTTCTACTGAATTTCTCCTTTTGGGAATGGATTTTGGTTACAAGACTTGCAAGCAATGGAGCAGTCCATAAATAAGTTGTATATGTTCAGGGAAGCAAGTCAGGGAAGTCTCTGGTGCCTGCAAACAGTCTCTTGGTCAATTTGGAGGTTTATTTTAATTATGTTAAAGTACTAATTGGAGTTGTAGCTGTCTTTTGAACAGTGTCTCAACCTAAATTTGGGTAGAGCAGGAAGAGCTACAGAGTGTGCTTGGATCTTCTGGAAAGCAGTTTTTCCTCATTTCTAACACCTGCAAGTGTTAGATCTGTCTGTCTTCTGGTAGATTAAATTATAACAGTGTTCAGCACTTGACCTGCTATCACTTCTTTGGGCAGATGGTCATGTATTTATTGGTAACTGAGCTGGTTCTTCTCCCTGTGCTGCACCTGTACAGACACATCTAGGAAGCTTGTCACTTTTAATGTAGTAAGAACAGGCCCCATAAAAATTCAGATTTTAGTAAAACCTTGGCTTGCATTGTGAATTCCTCCTAAAAAATTCCAAGGGACCTGCCATAAGTCTTCTGTATGGATGCTCTTTTCTCTCCCTCAGGACAAGTCTGTCCCTTCCTTAGCAGGCATCTGTGCTGCAACAGCAGCTGGAAATCTGCAGTATTATCATGTTAAGCAGGATGTGACAACCAGGAATATACATCTGAGAGGAGCAGGCAGTGCCTGCTGGTAGTGCACCCCAAGCATCACCTGAATTGCATCCTCAGAGCCCTGTGCCCCACTAGAAAGGACAGCAAGGCAGCACCTGGTGCCAGCAATCCCCCAGGTTTATCTGGCAGCATGTTTTGAGTCTTTCCTCCACCCCATGTGAGTGTGCAGCTGCCCCAAACCCTGACCCAGGCCAGGCTCTTTGCTGTGTCCAGGGTGTAGGGGCCAAAGTCAGAGCAAGTGTTTGAGGCTACAATTCCTGGGGGCAACCAGCTGCAGTTATCCCCTGGCCTCTGGGGTATTTTGGTATCCTTACCTGCTCTGCTGTGTGTTACCTGAGGCAGCACGAGTGACCTGGGGTTAAGAACTGGCTATAAAAAGGGCACATGTCCCTCCTGGCCTCTCAGCAAAGCTTTGTTATGTCCTGTCCTGCCCAGCTATGGACAGGAAGGTCACGTTCCACAAGGTGTTCTGCTCTGCACTTTCCTCCTGGAAATGGATGGTGTTATTCTTCATTAGAAGCTTCATTAGGAAGGGACTGCTTTCCTCAGTGCAGCCCCCTCTCCCCTGCAGCTGCTCTGCTGCAGCTCGTGGGAGCCTGGACTCTGTTTTGCCATGCACCATTTGACGTCTTGTGGGAAAGTGGGAGATAAGGAGCTCTTTCTGGCTACTGCTCTGGAAGCATCCCGAGGAACATGTCATGGCAAATAAAGCTGTTTGGAGTGGTTTTGTCTAATTGCATTTTTGATTGAAACTGTGGAAATGGATCCATGTCTGCAGCACTTCTCCTGGGAAGCTGGAAGAGGGATGGAGTTGTTCTTGTTGCTGGTGAAGTTCTTTGCAGCATGTGGAGCCCAAGTCCCCATTCTGCCAGCTTTATGGTGATCTGTTGCAAAAAATTAAAAATTTAGCCAATAGCACAGTAATCACTAGGGTGTATCAGACTACAATTTAAGCCATAAACTAGAATTTCTATCTTGAAAATATGTATTTTTTAATGTAACTCTTCTTGCAAAAATCAGATAACTTTCACATTTATTCTAATGCTGAATGAAAATGAATTTCCAACCCTGTAACACTGCCGGGAAGCTCAAATTCTGTCCAGCATGTTCAAACAGCAAAAGCCACTCCAGGGCCGTGGAGCTGTGGGATCCAGTCTGCAGTTTGCTGGTGTGTGCCATGAACTGGGCAGCTCTCTGGAGCCTGTGGGAAACAGGAGCTGCTTTCTGTGGTCAGCAAGCAGCTTCCTCTGAGGAAAGGGCTCAGTGTGTCCATCTGACAGTGATGCCAGCTGCTCTTCCTGAGCTCCCCACCATCTCACACAGGAGCTGTTCCCTACAACTTCTTGCCCATTGCTCAGGGCCATCTGCACATGGCAAGTCTTTTCTTATTTCCAGGAGGAATGCAGAGGACCCCTTGCCTTAGGTCTCTGATCTCGCTTCCTCTACTGCTGAGCTCTGAATGACGCAGCAAAGGCTTTGTGGTGCAAAGATAATTTTCACCAGAATAAATCAATGCCAGCCTTCAGAGAGAGTTTCAATGGCACCTTGCTTACTGCTGTGGGTAGGGCCTGGCAGTTTTGTGCCAGCTCCTTGTGACTCATTTGAGCTCAGCTATAATCCACATTTTGGAGCATTCGTTTATAGGACTCTGAAGACCAAATTCTGCTGTCAGATAAAAAGGAAGAACAGTTGCTATTTCATTTTTTTACCACCTGCCTCTTTCTTGTTATTTCTTCCCTCTGTGCCACCTGTATATCATCCAGCTCTGACTTTGGCTGGCTTCTTGGAATAGGCAGAGATATTCTTTACTGCCCTTGCTCCGTTTGTTCCTGTTGACAAGAGGAGATTGTCAATCCACCAGCATTAGGAGAAAACATGAGAGAACAATAAATATACCACATTTGTAAACATGCTTTTTTTGCTCCTCTAAACCCCTTGCTGTTAAGCAACCAGCTCCTCTGCCTGCTGTGGGTTAATGGGGCTGTTAGCCTGTGATCTGCCAGGGATGATGCTGCTGCCCATGGAGCTCAGGCTGCTCAGTCCAGCACAGATGAACAGAGCACAAACACTTCCAGCAGCTTCTGTTTCTGGTAGCTTCCATCGTGAGGGCTGGTCACAGAGAAGGCTGCATGGCTGCTTTCTGTTGGCTGAGATAAAACGTACTGATTTCACTCCCTTTGAGTGAGATTATGTTAGATTTAGATAAATAACATCCCTCTAGAGAGGGGCAGAGCGTCCCAAAACTCCCAGGTGTGCACTCCAGAGCAGGATGCACCTCAGGGAATGAGGGGTCTGTGCCAGCAGCCCAGCCTGGCACCGGGCAGGTCAGATATGTGCGAGCCACAGTCTTGGCACGTGGCAGCACTGCCAGACTGGGAGTTAATCCTGGCCCTTTTCACGGAACAAACACGGAACAAACATGGAAAATGTGCTTGTAGCCCAGATTTTCACAGCTTGCCAAGGGATACTGCAGAGACTCTTGTTTGCCCCAGGAGTCTGACAGGGGTTTTTTTCGCAGACAGAGCCTCTTGCAGAAAGGCCTGAACAAAACCAGTTATTATAACCTGCGTGGAATCATGAGGCCATATTTCTGAGATTTAAAGTGACACCTCAAGTTTCTCCTAAATATGGAAAAACGAGAAACAAGAATGCTACGGAACACCTTAGATTTTGTTTTCTAGATGGATTGCTCCTCCTTTTTTTTGCTCAGTGGCAGCAGGCTTCAGGTAAGCATGGGGGTCCTGGGGAATGGCTTCCTACAAAATGCATGAGGGGAGATTCTGACTATTCTAAATTGACAGGAGCATTGACAGGACATTCAGAGAGGCTAACACTTTTGCCAGAGCAATTTTCTGTCTCCTCCAACCTCTTTACTCCCTGCCTGGCCGTGATTAAGGTTCTTGGCATGACAGCAGCAGCATCCTTCAGCTGAGAAGGGTCTGAGGTGTTTTGCTGCTCTTCTCTGAGTCTGAGGAAATCTCTTCTGCCACTGCAATGCAGCTCCTTTCATGCCATTGCTGTTTAGGTTTCAGCACCTTCGTCCAAAGCATGAGCCAGTCTCCTGTTAGAGCTTTATGGAACATACAGGTAAGAGAAATGAGCTGGCTTTTGTCCAGGTGAGGTGACCCCGAGTTGCACAGTGTGAAGCATTCTGCTCAGTGCTGAAATGTGCTCCTGGTCTGTGCAGGGCCTGGTTCTAAAGTGTGTTTCTGTGGGCCTCTATTTGCTTAATGTGGTTTGGCATGAAAAGTTTCTCGTGATTGGTTTGGTGAGGCTGGTTCTCCCTAAGGCACTTGTGTTTTGCTTTTCCTGCTGCAAAAGGAGCAAATTCCTCTCTTTTGGGTTGGCTGAGACTGTTGAGGGTTTTTTGTTTGTTTCATTGGTTATGTTATAAACCAAAAATAGTTAAAAGATAGTGGAAGAAAACTCACCTTAGAAAAATATTGTGCTGAGTGACATAACTTAAATAAGAAAGTGAAATCACAAAGATCACAAGAGGAGTTTACTGATCCCACAGAAATGCAGGGTTGAAAAGAACTTTCTGACTTCTTGTGGGCTGTTGTTTGCTACCAAGTATTATTAAGACACTGAGCTGCTGCAGTCATATCTTCCATTTTCCAGAGCTTCTTTCCTTTCAGCTGCCTTCTTTGGGGATGTTGAGGACAAAATATGTGTTTTTCAGTGTGCAGCAAGAAAAAGCCAGGACAAATCTCTGAACAACTTATTACAAAATCAAAACCCTTAAATTTCTTGCAAGAGGCAGTTTTTAAACAGAAAATCCTGACAGTGCAGTGTGAAAAAAGCAGAGCCTCCATTCACCTTTGCACTTTGCAAGAGGCAAATGTGCTTTGAAACTTTCCCTCAAAAGCTGATAAACTGGGCTGCTTTCCCTTTTCAGATTTATCCAGTGAAACCTGTTACCAGAATTTCCCCTCTTATGTCTCTACCAGGGCTCAAGAAGTCATCACTGGGTCAGTTGGGCCCATCATCTCTACCCTGTTTGAGGATGGGGTCTGAAACCAAGCCAGAAGCTAAGTGGCAATGAGAGCAGGCTGCAGAGCAGGTTAGGTACCAAAGCCTCAATGTGCTCTTGGTAAGTGGGGGCAAGATTTTTGCAGCACTGCCAGCTCCACAGCTCAACTGGAGATGTGGTGTCACCCCAGAACACACCATGGAAGCAGTTCTAGGTAAGCACAAGCCACAAGCCATCCCCCAGGCATCTCAGACAGGATGCTTCCTTGGATTCTACCTCTACAAATGTGGAGAAGAAGCTGGCAGAGTCCACCTTTGCCCTGCCTGCTCCTGAGAGGTGAAGGGAAATGTTGAAATACTTGAGATGATTTCGGTGGAGTAAATCCTATTATAGTAGTTGAACATATGGCCTTATATTTCACTAGTTTACCCACAGCTTGTGTGCTGCATCCAATCAGGCAGCTATTTTTCATATTTTAGACATTAAATTGGATGGGTCTGTCTTGCCTGCTTGGTGAAATTGAGAGTTGCCCATGCAAAATAAATCTTTTATGTGCAAGAATGACTCATTAGAATAATTTTGAATGGCACTCATTTAAATGTTTTTATTTAATGCAAATAAAGTTTTAGATCCAAATACAGTTTTTATTTCATCCTTTTGCTCAAAATTTTTGGAAGCTGCAACAGGTTTTAAAACTCACAGGAATGTAAAGCCCCCAAAATCTGGAGTGTGTATAGTTACATTCTTGTTTTATAGATCCCTGTTTTACTGATGTCAATTTAAATACAGCAGCAGTTTTAATGCCATCAGTGCAATCTTCTCATGCCCAATTTGCTTCTAGATCAGTGAAGCTAAATGTGCTTTAAAATGCATGAATCTTTATTTACTTTTTATGACGATAGCCTGTTAGATCCAGTAGTAGTTTTGTAAGTGCATTGCCTCATTGTAATTAACTTTTATGAGTTTGGTGGAAAAGAAATATAAACTCACATGCTCTGTAGCAAACCAGAAATTGATACAAGATAATGAGAAAGCTGGAATTGTTATGTATAAAAAGAAAGACCCTATGATGATAAACTTTCCATCTGTAAATTTGGTGCTTCATAAAGGCACCAGGCAGATCATGGAGATTCCAAATAAAAGGAAGACAGGTTATGTGTTAGCCACAGAGAGATTTAGCCTCATTTGAAAGTAAGAACAGCACCAGCTCCAGGCACTGGAGCCATGTGAGAGACAGCCAGCCAGAGTCCTCCTTGGGTGTGTTTCATCCCCATTCCTAAAATTTTAAGATCAAGAGAAAGGATTTAACTAGGATTGCAAACATTTTACCAAGATTGAGTTAATTGTAGTCTGTGTCAGTGTACATACAGATTTACCTGTCTGTTCCTCACCTGCAGATGAGGAACAGATGAGTAAAATGTTCACTGCCTCCCCAACCACACCACAGAGCCTGGTGTCCCAGCACCTCAGTGTGCAAGGGAGCTGCCTGTACCTGACTGAAAGACTAGCAACTCCTCTTAATCCTTACCCAAACATTAGTGGAGTGAGAAATAAAATATTCTCTACTTGCAAGCAATTTGTGACCCAAAGTTTAAGACACAGTTGTGATCACAGGTGAGCTGTGACAGAGGAGTTCATCTCAATAGCTTCAGCCACTCTGCCCATCCTGAACACCCCACACCAGTTATTGCTTCTACTTCTGTTTTCTCTTACCCACAAACCCCTTGTTTTCCTTCCTAGAAGGTGACTGCAGCTAAATCTAGCAAGACTTCCAAGTATCTAGGACATATTATCTCATGCTGAGAACTTGCTCTCTTCTTGCTAACCTCAGCAGAGAGAAATTGGGCTGAGGAAATAGTCAGTAGAATGTGTTTCTCCACACTTGTCAAGGAGCAGCTATGATTTCCAGGAATGGTCCTATTGCATTCTTCTGTAAACATTAACATATGGCTCATTTTCCTGTGCTGGCTGCAGCTGCAGAGAGCAGAGAACCTGAGGCAAAACCCAAAACTCCGAGGCTGGTCAGCTGTGTTTCTGTTCTCTCTCTGGACTTAACATTAAAAATCTGTTTCATCCTCCTTCAGTCTGCGTTCATAGAATCATTCAGGTTAGGAAGGACCTCGGAGATGATCAAATCAATCCATTAACCTGACTTTGGCAGGGGCACCACTAAACCACATCCCTAAGCACCACATCCTCATATCTTCTGAGCTCTGCCAGTGACAGTGACTCCATCACTTCCCTGGGCAGCCTTTTCCAATGCTTGACCACCCTTTCCATGAAGAAATTTTTCATAACGTCCAACGTAAACCTTCCCTGGCACAGCTTGAGGCTGTTTCCTCTCGTCACTCAGGAAGTTTGCTGTTGGATGCAGATGGGTGCCTCATCTGCATTTTGCTGTTTGGTGTATTTGTGTACCTCTTATCATATTTAGTGCTTTTACTGTCTTATGGGAAGCGTTTTGTGAAAAGGAGTGTGATTTCTTTTTAGCATATGGCAACTTTATGTGATCAATGCAGTAATATCATAATTTCTTGCCTTAAGGGCTCAGCCTGAGTGCTGGTGACATGCCAAGACCTCATCAATAGACTGCTGCATTTTTAGAAGAGGTGCATGTGGTGGGCCAGCTCAGTCTTTTGCTCAAAAATATGGGAAAAATCACTGCCATTATGCAGGCCAAAATATACATAGACAGCTGCTTTACACAAAACGGAAAGAAATACAGAGAAGTGAGGTGAAATCTCTAGAAAGCTCTTGAATAGGTTGTAAGACAAATATCCCAGTGTAACACATTTGTTTAAATTATGGATGTTTCCAGGATTGGGTCAATTAACTCCGAATTTACTTTTTTGTTCTACTTCCTTTCCCATTCATCACTTGAATTGATATCATTAAATTCTACTCAGCAAATTATGATCTTACTCTCTCTATCCAATTCACATGACATATTCCTTGAAATTCTGGTTCTAGAGTTGTCCATTATTCATTAAAATACCCTCATAAGTTAGTTCACTTCCCTGAGACCTAGCAGTGAGGGTAGCAATAAGTTCCTACTTTGTGTTTTATCAGCACATGCTGGGAAACAGGCTCTGATGTGATTCATCTGCTTGCATGGAAATTAAATGAAAATTACATAGATGGAAGAGGGGCCACATGCCAATTGTTCTGCCTTGTACTATTTTGCACACTGCCTCATTGACAAAATACAATCTTTTCCTGAATGGACAATTTACAAGAGAAACAGAATGGATCCTTACTGGCTATTCTGCCAAAATTGTCATTAAAGATGCTAATAGCATGAGGGGAATTTGTGCATGAGCCTGTCATGGAGCCTAGGCTGTGATTAAAAATATGTGCTATGCCAAAATTTTGTTTTCATGCATTAATTTCAAATATATATGCCATTTTTCCAGTCTCCCTGTTTTCTGGTTGTAATAAGTTTTATTGTTGGAAAAGTTTACTATTCCTGCAGGCAGTCTGATAAGCACAGTGACAGCAGCGGGTTCAGTGAGTGAATCTCTCCTCCAAGATGCTGTCTTGCTTCCTAGATGAAAAAGCTTCAGGACTAGAAAGTTCAATGAGTAATACACAAACATGAAGTGTTCCTCTATCAGCTCTTAGGTGTGAGATTTGATGGGCAAAGCAGGATGGTTGATAAGGCTCTGTTGATTCATGGTTGTTTTTTTGGGTGGTTTGATTTCCATTCCTGTTGACATATTGGTGAGAGCCTCACTTCTCCAGCTGTGCAGCAGTTATCAGGACAGACCAGTTGTTATTCTGACCAACACCTCTCCATCTTCTGATGTGTAATTTGTTTTGCAATGTGTTTATTTTTGGTAAGTTTTGGGCGTTTCGCTTGTTTTTATAAACGTCTATTTCCATCCTCAATCAGAGGCAGCAGCTGTATGGAAAGGTCTCAGTGTTGTTGAGATATGGAAATTGTATGACAGGCTTTTACCATACCTATTTGGCACCCACTGGGATGCAGGAGACTGGAAATGTGTGTCTGACATCCATGAATATTGATGGCTGGTTCTGGGAGGCAGCAGAGCTCTGCCCTTCTGTCTGCACGTTTGCTCTGAATGGTAATTACTTCTCGCTCCACTATTTAAATTTTGGGTTTGTTGGGTAAAATTTTGAATTTGCCAGTTGGACTTCTGTTGATTTCTTCTGGTCAGTCAGTTTGAAAATAACAGAGAGAGAGATTGCATTTTAGCACAGGAGAAGCCAAGAGCAGTGACTCTCTTGTTCAAATCTAGCTGGCTGTGTCCATCGAAGAAGCGCAGCAGCAGAACAAGGTTAATTGATTGATATACCACAGCAAGCTGATGTTGACAAGCATGAATACAGGAAAAACAACTTTCAAGATGAAGTCCTTTAAATATACTTTTTGCACCTTACTTTATATTCTTTCCATAATGATTTTTCCAAGCTTTTTCTAGTCCATATTCAGATAGGTGTTTCTTGTATCTTGGGAGTAGCTAATTATGCTACAGCACTCATATTATTCTTTTGTATTTGTGAAATTTAAGACAACATTTAGAATTTTAGAATATCCTATGGGTTGGAAAGGACCCATGAGGATCATTGAGTCCAACTCCTGGCTTGCACAGGACATCCCAACAATCCCACCATGTGCCTAAGGACATTGTCCAAATGCTCCTTGAGCTCTCTCAGGCTTGGGGCTGTGCTTATTTCCTTGGGCAGCATGTTCCAGTGCCCAACCACCCTCTGGGTTAAGAATTTTTTCCTAATATCCAACCTAACTCTGCCCTGACTCAGCTTCAGGCCGTTCCCTCAGGTCTGGTCTCTGGTCACCAGAGAAGAGATCAGTGTCTGCCCCTCCTCTTGCCCTCATGAGGAAGCTGCAGACCCCAGCAAGGTCTGTCCTCAGTCTCCCCTTCTTGTGGCACCCAAAACTGTCCCCAGCACTTGGGGTCAGGCCTCCCTGGTGAGAGCAGAGTGGGACAATGCCCTCCCTTGACTGGCTGGTGATGCTGTGCCTGATGAACAGCACCTATTCTATTCTGTTTTGCTGGATTATTATGTTAACACATTATTTTATTATTGTAGTTATCACTGGGTTTGATTTGTAATCAAGTGCAAGATTACACCGTAATAATAGTGTAACCATGATAATAAAATAATGTTGCACTTGATTACAAAGCAAAAACAAGCCTATCAAAACCCCCAATGGTATAACTTAACTAAATATAATTTCTTTAGTTTCCTTTACCACCTCATGAGACCACTATAATTTTCTGGGTAATAGTATTCTTTCTAATATATCAGCACGCCCACGCTTCATTTATCCATGTTAAATTAAACTTCTACTTCATGTTAATGGAACTTACAATAGGCCTACAATTTCTGCAAAACTCAAAGGAGTACAACTGTACCCAGAGGGAGGTCACATGTTAAGTTTCACTTTCTCTGATGTTACCCACCAGAAATAGGGCCCACATGCTAAAACACTGTTATGGGAAAGGGGATCACTTGCCCTGCCCTGCTGTTTTCAACACAGACCTTCTCAGGATTCAAAATTGTGTATTTGCATTTGTCAGAGACAGCCAGGATTGTTGTTTCTGCCTGTTTGTTTTCTTTTTGGATGAGGAGTATCACCTGAATTTCTGGATATGAGGATGGAGGTACATGTGTTAGCTTAGTCTGACATGTTTCTAAATCTTTGGAAGTGTAAGAAAAGCTGTGCTGAGTTGACTCTTATGTGTCCTCATGTAATGGTTTGACAAAAATTGGGCATGTAAAAAAAAAATAGGCTGTAAACGCTGTGGTAGAGAATCACCATAATCTCAGCTTAAATCACATTCCAACTTCAAGTCTTTTGTGGTAGACTCAGGGAAGTGAGCAGTTTTAATTAGTAACAAGTTGTGCACAAAATGCTTGCAGTAATGCAAATCCTTAACATCGTATTATGTGGTTTTACAAGTTGGATTGTCACACTAACTGACAAATCTGTTGCTCAGAGGAAAGGGGCGATTCAAAATCATGTTTCATTAGGCTGGTTGGGGTGTAGCAGCTGTGCTGTGAGGGCTGGGGGTGAGCAGGGTTGCAGGAGCCCTGTGCTTCTCAAGACTGACAATGCAGCTTCATTCACGGGCAGCCTTCCCAGACCCCTGCTTTCCCAGGGTTGCTTTGAATGCTTGTGACAGGGTGACGTGCCCTGTTCAGAGCAAGGGGGCTTGGGACAAGCCAGCCTTCTCTGAGCATCATATCCAGATGGGAGGTTGATTCTCAGCCGGTCTGAATGCAAAATCCTACAGGAGAGCCAGGAATTGAGTCTCTGATCTGTAGCACTGGCTGCTCCTGGGTTGAAGACAGAGTCATCCTGCAGGCCTTGACAGGTGCAAGGGGAAGCACTGCAACGTGCCAGGGTGAAGGCTGCAGGCCTTCTTCCCTCCAAGGCATAATGCAGAGACATCCCCAGACTGTGATTCTGTCCATAGTCCCCACTGAGGTGTTGGATTAAACACGAACCTTTAATGTTTGTACTTCTTTGCCACCACAGAAATGGAGCAGGTTGCAGCAGGGGCTCTCTGCTCACACACCCATGTCCTGTGGGTGCCTGGGCTGTCTAGGAAAGCCTCTTGTGCTGCTGAGAGAAATGAGCTTCCTGGCAGGCTTATCAGCCAATAAAGCTTTCAGACCTCATCTTCTTGTGGAAAATTATTTCCCAGGCCTGTGAAAGAAGCCTCCAGGGTTTCCATGGTATGGCAAAATGAGGAAACATCTAAGTATTATGGGAAAACGGGGAAGAAGTGGGGAAGGACAGCTAGGTAACTGAGGTTGACTTCAAACTTTGGAACACTGTGCTGGCAGATAAAGGCTACTGAAATTATATTTTTCAAGTACTGTGCAAGATTTGAGAAGAGGTCAAGTAGTTAAATAGCTTGGTCTAGTTTAGCTGCATTTGTTTAGCTCCTCTCTTACTGAGGAATACATCTTATTCCTCAGTTAAAAGACAATTGTCAGCAAAATTCCTCCAAAGTTTTAGTCTGGGTCACACCACATGTCAAGAATCCTAATGGATAACTGGGTGCATTTCTGGGTGCAAACTGAGCATATTTTGCATACTTGCATGGTGCAGCAGGTTATTCCTACAGAGTATAGAACTGATTAGCAATACATGCATTTTCTAGATTGCTGTTAGAGTTCTTTAATTAAATCTCTGTCTCTTGTTTGCATACAAGATGAATTGCCCTCCACTCCTGTTTCAGGGAATGACCATGATCCTTCATTCTGCTGCCTTTTAATTTGGGCAGGTTGCGCATGCACAGATTTTTGTGTTGAGTTGGCACATGGTGATCAACAAACTCCTAGAGAAGTGACACTTGCTCACATGCTCACACACTTCCTTGGGATTACTGCACATGGAACAGTGTTCATTAGCAAATTATTCCCTTGAGACAGCCCCTGAAGGTGCTGTTTCCAGTGTGCTGACCTCAAGTCTGATGTTTCTGCTGTAGTGAGAAGTGTGTCTGTTCCCAGAGCGGAGCAGTCTGGGCACAGGGGCAGAAATGCTTTGCAAGTGGGAAATGTGCACCTCAGGTATGCAGTGACAGCAGGGCAGTAGATGGCCCTCAAGGATGAGGGCCAGAATTTCTAGGCTTCTTAGCAACCCCCAGATAACTGCTTTTGGCAGTGGCTTCTGTGGAGCACTCTCACACTGGCATTCCCACCTGTATAATCACATAGAATCAGAGATGCCCATTGCCTTGGAAGGAGCTAAACACGGACTGTGTTTTGCAAATCCTGCTCTGAGAAATATCAGGAATGAAAATAATTCTCTCTAAGCATGACCAAAATATAGCTTGTTTCCTTTGGTTGAAGTGGTTTCTTGCCAGTATCAGTCTCACCAAGTGCTTGTAATGGCTTCTGACCTCATCAGACAGCAAACCGTGCCTCACGCTGGCGTGAAGTGCATCCAGACCACTAACCCACTGTCCCTAATTGAAAAGCTGATTCACTGAACTCCTCCAATGTCCCTAAATTCCCCAAAGCTCTTGAGTGTGGGTTGCACTTGGCTTTGGCATGGGACTGGTGCAGGTGCACGGCTGAGCTGAATGGTGGCCAAAACGAGGATCACATCCTGGGCACATCAAGCAGCCTGCAGCAAGAGGGAGGCAAAACCTCACATCATGCTTTATATCCCAAGACATAGGGGAAAAAATACAGAGTGTGCATGTCAGGTATAGCAGACCAAACATCTGCACCTGTATGCTCAAAGCCAACACTGCTGGTTTGCAGAACATGGTTTACAGTGAGTGTAAATTCTTATCAAATTTGTCATCTTCCTGTAATGTTTAATAAAAATCCTTGGCTAGTTAAAATGACTGACCTGTATTCTCTGAATAAGGAACCCTTTATATTAAAAGAAGAAAATCCTTATTTTATCTCTTTGTGAAATCAGATATTTTATCCTGATTTGGAGGCCAGTTTGTCCAGTTGCACTGTCAGGAGGGAGCCCGAGCTGAGAAAGAGGATTAATCCCATGCAGGCTCCAAGGCAGCTGTCAGGATAGCACAGACATCTGAATTGCCACTGAGTTATGCTGAAATAAAACCAAATACCTAAAAAAAATCCTCTCTATGGTTTTGTGTCCTCTCACTAGCCCCAGAGCCCATCCTAGGATTGAGGCATAGTCTAAACTCGATTTGATGTTAGAAACTCTGGGTTCAAGCAGATGGCTTCTTTGTTCCAGCCAAGGTAACTGCTCAGCAGTCAGCTGTAATTGAATAATGCCACATCATTTTAAGTTCTGAATTTTAGTTTTCTCAAATGATCTGTAGGCTTTGGCAGCTCTTTCTTGTGATAATGGATCTTTCTCAATTATATCAAAACTGGGGGGAAACCACCTGTTAGGAACACGTTTGTGCACTTTGCTAGGAGACAGACTTTTTGAAAATATTTATATTCTTATGTTTAGAAAGTGTTCCTGTGAGATCTGTATTCACTTGTGGGCTCTTACTTTCCAGTGTGGTGTGCATTCAACTGTTGCTTTATTAGTTGTTCAAATAACAGGTGAAGGCTGATCTATGACCTGCATGATGGAAATTGAAGGAGAGGACACTGTCCTGATGGTGTGCTGACATACAGAACATCAGTAAATAGAAAATGTTTACTGCAATGAATATTTTATTAGACAGTGGTTCCATTTAGATAAATTATTATGAAGGACATGTAGCTCAGAAGTGTGTGAAGAGATCATAGCTCTCGTGGAGTTAAAATGCTGGAAGGAACCGTTTATATGAAAACTTGCTGAAACAATTCAATTAATTGTACCATTGCTCCGTTAACTGTCCATATCACTCAATGCAAAAATTCCAGATGCAACTACAGATGCTTAAACTGCGAGCAGAGAACATTATTGAGCCTGGAAATTTTTCCTCTGGCTTCAAACTTAATTTTAGTCTCTGCCAATAAATGAAAATATCAATCTAACACATGGATTTTTGGAATGACAAATCGCACCAGAATAATTTTATATTTCCATAAGAGAAGAGATGCTGACATTGGGATGAAAACAACATTCACTAGGTTTGCTTCTTAGCAAACATCCCATTTTATTATCAGGGTTGTTTTAAGCATAGTATTTGGAAAGCTGGCTCCTTGCATTTAAAATATTACTTACATGGTATTCAAGCAGCCTTTCCCTAGCTCAGATAATTATATCTGTTCTAGCTTTAATTTTCCTTCTTTTTTACACATCCTGTCAAGACTGCAAGTCATTGCAATACTGGATAGAAAGGAAAATCTAGCAGTTATTTAAAATTCTTATAACAGCATAGTGAGTGCAATTGTTTAATTTGCAATAAAATACAGTCACATCAATTAATCACTGTAACTTGTGAGATAAGAACCAAAATATCTTTGGAGGCACATTCAGCTCCTCTGGAGTTTCCCTCAGTGAGGGGGGGTTTCCAAAGGAGACCACACTGCTCCGTGCCCATTTCCTGCTGCTCCCTGCCTGAGGGCCACTTGTGCTACATTGACAGCTCCAAGAGTTGAAAAACAAATAGCTCAGAGGAAAACTGAAGCTCAGGAATGGTGTCACAGCCCAGTTGGATATGATCAGTGGCACAGATCCAAATAAATCCTTTGTGTGGTGTTGCACTATGGCAGAGCAGCATCTTCCACTCGCAGATGTTCTGGTTGAGTGTAGGATGCCAGCAGTGATCTCCCCAATGCTGTGCCTCGACAGAGGGTCACTTCCTTTTCTTACTTGGTGGTCTCCTCCATTCTCTTGGCCATCACATCACCTGAGAGCCCATCCTCTGCTCAACACCTCCTGGGACACTCAAGCATTTTTGAACTTGCAGCACTGATGAACACAGTCCTCCTCCTAAAAGCCACCATCATTCTTTGTGTGTAACTATGTCCCTATGCTTGGCTGGGCTAGAACATGTGCTGCTTAAGGGATCCAGATAGCCTTAGGACAGCCTTTTCTTCCTCTAGAAAAATGCAAACTAGAAACTTAAAGGTAAGCTTAATTTCTCATGTAACTTGGTGCCCAGGAGTTCAATATATTGGAAAAACATTAAATTCCACTCCATTGATGATAAAATCAAAAGGATTGGCAGTGCTGCCCTTGAGACCAGTTTTATTTAGCCAGAGGTCTTGGCTGTGTATGCCTGAGCCCCTCTGTGGATGTACTGGTAAACACTGATGACTGTGGGGAGTCAAGCAAGACGTTCTGTACTTCTTGGGCACGATGGAGATTTTCAGCACCCTTGGGTGTGTGGCTCTCTGAGTGATAGAGGTGCCTCTGAGTCATTTGTCTATGTAAATCTGAGGAAAACAAACTAGCAGAAAAGAGATAACATAGCTTTACACTTCCTGATGTGGTATTTCAGACTAAGAAACTCTTTACTTCCTAGGTAAGAGAGAGAGAGAGAGAAAAGAATCATTTAAATTCTTTCATTCCCTTGGGAATAGTGCAATGCACTAATGTTAAAACTGTATGTAATTGCTTTCTATTTTTGTAAAGCCTGTGGCAGCTATGAAACTTTAAAGTGAGCACTGGAAAGTCTGGTTCATACAAAATTCTTCAGTTTTCAATGGTGCGGTGGGGGTAAAAAGCAGTGGGAAAGAGTAGGCTTTATTCTGCAAATCACAACAGTGGGTTTCCTTGGAATGTATGAAGGAGTCTTCAAAAGCTGCAAAACCTATCAGAAAGTGACAGGTTTGGGGTGTTTTCTGGGTTGCTGTTTGCGTTTGCTGCTGCTGCTGCTCTCAGTTCCAGCAAGGAAACCCAAGCGAGCGCTGTCATTGCACAGGGCATTCAGCTCAGTTTGGAATTCTCAGGGAATTATCTGAACCATTTCCTGGTGCCTTTGTGACTGACTTTTCCAAGAGTCAGAGCACTACACAGAACAGTGGGTCAGTGTATGGGCTGCAACAGCTCTGTGGCAGCTGCAGGATGATCCAAAAGGTGCTTCAAGCGCGCGTGGTGTTGCCATTTTAACTGCTGGGAAATTGTGCTTTGTACTGGGATTTATTCAAACCCCTATGTTTTTTCATTCAATTCGTTAAAGTAGTTAGAGGTGAATTGTAAAAACAGTAGATATTAGAAGCCTAAAATGAGAAATATTACATGTATTTTAGTTTCTAGCCAAGCCAATGAACAATGTTAAAAGGGGCTTTTGAACACATAAGCATCTTTAGTACTTATTCTGCACCTGTTAGCTCTGTTTCTTTTATAGAAATAATATATATAGTGTGCATATATGTATATGTATGTAAAATGTCATAATGAGGCAAAATATACCCTTTTTCTTCCTGTGTCACTTTGAAGGATGGTTTTTATCCTTCTATCCATCCCAATAGATACTGGCTAAACACAACAAATATGTTCTGAAACCTTTTCCAAATTCCTGTTCATGGTTGGAAAAGAAATGATTGATGCAGATTGTTGTGAGTTTTTCATGGAAAAACTCTTGAAGATACTGAGATGAATTTTACATAATTCTTCATTTTATTGTGGTGTAAGCAGGTACTTTGTTGCTGTTATTCCAGATTTTTCCTAGGTGTTACACCACATTTTCCCAGGAGATATCCTGGAGCAGATTGCATTCTAGAAGTACTGAATATGTACAAGTAACAGCCAGTTTAAATTTTTTTTTTTCAGTACAGCCATTCTCCTACAATCTGGAGTAATTCTGTTTTACCATTTGACATATTTAATTTTATTTCCATTTGCTGTGTTTTGGATTATTCAGTCACCTCCTGCTATCTAGCTGGTAATTCTGACTCTCATGCACTGAACAGTACAATGCCCCTAACAGTGCTAAGAAACACTTTTTATCCATATGCATAAAACCTCTGACAAAGGTGACTCAGTTTCATAGCTGTCATCTTTCTTGATGGAAAACACAAGAGATGTAAGGAACTCTTATCTGACAGCAAATTAACTACACACAGAGATGGTCTGTCGCTTTGCCAAAATGCTTTCGAGTTTCTTTATTTTTCTGCCAACAGTTTTTGCTCATCTCAGCTGTTCAGGGACACAGAGCAACTGTGGTTTGCCTTTTCACCCCAGGGAAGGAGATGAAATCCCACCTGGGGATCATGACCCCTGGTTAAATATGAATGTTTGTCCCACGTGTCCTCTGAGGAACCACATCAACCACAGATTCCATGAGATGCTATTCAGCACTGGAGGCTGAAGCAATATTCTGGAGAAGTTTCCTTCCTGGGTTTTTTACACAATAGTTTTATTCTGACCAGAGCCAGAAGCTAACACTGATCTCAAAGTAATATCACTGCAATAGTCTTCTATACTCTTTTCTTCGTGAATTTGGCCATTGTAAACATCTACCACCCACAAAATATCTGGAGGCATAAAAATCTGTGGTTTGATTACATGCTGGGTAAACAAATACCAACTTTTGTTCTGATCTGCTGCATTCATCTAATTCCTTTCAGCACTCTCCTATCTGGTCTACCAGCCAATGCATTAAATATATGATTTTAAGGGCTCAGATTAATTCAAGGTACAAAAATCAGAGTTTCTTACAAAGGATTTGGTTTTTTGCTTCCGCAGGTGTTTAGCACTGTTTCATTCTTGAAGCCAGATTTGGACTGAGATGAATGTTTTCCACTGGAAATGCAATTACTACATCTTAGAGGTGCTGGGGTCCAAGAATTCATTTCACTCAGTCATCTGCTCTTCTAAATATAGGGTAATTGCTATTCTTTGTAAATGAAATAAGAGAAAAAAGAACAAATTAGAGAAATGTTGTCCTCTGTAATTAGAGTGTTTCTGAGGATAAAATTGTTTTAAAGGTATAACATCATTAACAAATTTTTTTTTTTAAATCCTTGATTGCATCTTGGCACAGTCACAGGGCACATTTCCTATGTTTTGTACATTTATTCAAAACAGAATTAGAATAAAGCTGTTTTTCTTTTTTTACAAATTACTGGCTTTGTAGGCTGTGTAGGTGTTTTTCAAAGGCACGCACCATGCTTACTTAAAAATAATTACATTTTGAGATAGAATATATATTATGCCCTTCCTATCGAGCTACAGTGATGTGTTACAAGCTGCCACTCTGCAGATTTCCAGAGTGACATTTTGTTATTGCAGATCATTTTAGGAAACTTCCTGAGAAAGTAAAATATCTACTCGTACAACTTTGGCTGTTCAGCTAGAAGTGTAGTGGAGTGCCCTGGGACAGTAAAGACTAACAGGATTTGGCTTTAGGAGAACTCTCATCTCACCTTTATCTTCAAAAACATCCTGGCGGTTGCCTGGGCAGTAGTTCTGAGCAGCATGGCTTGGATCTGTTGGTGTCTGTGGCTCCTGCAGGGCCAGGGCTGACAGCAGGTGATGTCTCCTCTCCTCACACCGCTTTTGCTGCTGATAGCTTTTTGGTTGCGAAGCTGTGCTAGTTCACATCAATAGCAGAAGTTGTTCCAGGGGGGAATCAGTCACTGGAAGTGTTTGGATAGCTTGAAGGAAGAAGTAAGAGAGGCTATTCATCATTCAATAATGCTGAAAAGGTGGTTGCTGTAGAAACCTCTTCCAGGTCTAGCAAATGTCAGGCATCAGACTGTACCCACTGCAGCACCATGGATCAGACTGGAGACGCTCCCACGCATAGGAAGCCTGGAGGCCGAGTGTCTTTTTCTGGAGACACTGGAGGTTTTCTGGCCATCTGCCTGATGTGGGGAGTAGCCATCAATGTCACTGTTCCCCTCTGCAGAGGCTGTCTGCAGAGTCATGATCGCGCTGCACAAGCTCCCAGGGACTGCTTGCTCCATCAGGGCACACTCAGGGCCTTTGTGCTCATGGTTCACCTCAGCCTGCAGCACAAAGCTGGCTCTGGCAACTCAGAGGAGAAGTAGGGAGGGATAAAGTGTGCTGAATGTGTTTTAGTGTGGGTTGGCAGAGAAAGCCTGGGGCTGTACAGGAAGCACGGCAACCACTTGTAGGATTTCTGACTTCTTCCCCAGAGCATTCACTGAGGCATCATTAAACACCTGGCAAATCCAAGGTGTGCTTAGCTGCAGCTCTGAGCTCAATTGCAGATTGATGCCAATGATGTCCTCAGCTATTGCAAAGTGTGAAGGTGAGCAGGAGACAGAGAATTTGATTGTAGTGTTATAAAGGGGCTGAGTCATACTTAATCAAGCTCTATTCATTTGTACAACAGAGGTGCCTTTTAAAGTAAAGATGCACCAGCCACAAAGTGCTTTACTTAGTTCCCTTTGACAGGGACCTCTTAAATGCTTGCTGCTGTGGATTTCCGTCCACTTACAGTCCATTTAATAGACGTGGTGCAAACTCACTGAAATGAGCGGCTTATCTCCCCAGAGCTGAGGTCTGGCTGTGTGGGTTTGGTGAGTACTTAGCGCTTCATCTGCGTGTTTCCCACTGGTAAAATGAACTAATGTGTCCATCTTGTTCTGCTGTGCTCGTTGTGAAAGGTTCCTGGGCTTCTCTGGGACATTTCATAATAATTTACCCTGGTTCAGTTAATCTCAGATTTCTGCATGAAGGTATCCTGGGTCTCTCTTGGCTGGGTAATTTGTTTCAAACTATGATTTCTGAGACTAATGTTTCATCCTTTCCATTTGAGATCAGTAGGATGGAGCTGCACTATTCTTAATATAACACTGATTCTGCAGAGTGGTGATTCTGATCCTTGGGTTAAACATCAAGATTGCTTTAGATATCCACGTTCTGAATGAAGACACAAGAATATCTCATTATTCAACTATTATGAAATCTCTCATGTTTTCAGCCGCTATAGATACTCTTGATTTGTTTCAATAAGAAGCCCAGAGCTTGACAGGATGTGTTATTGATCACGCACAATCCATGCTGGACACTGACATGGGGGTGTCATTCACAGATCAATTTTCTCTGAGCTTTGATTTAAATATCAGTGGCACTTGAGGATCTTTCTGGGTCACTTTTATTCTCAAGCTGTACTTCAGCACTGAGTAAACAGTTTAATAAGTGCAGGCACCCAAATGAGCTGCGTGCCAGCTGCTGTCAGATGTGGCTATCGAGTCTGTTCTGTTTGCGAACATAGATTCTGTAAAGAGTAACACTACTCTGTCTACCTTCAAAACAGTTTTTGAATTTCAGCCACTCAATCCCAGCTTCTCTGTAAGGAGGCAAGTATCCCTTTGATATCACACACACTGCCTAGGGAGAAAAGGTGAAGTAGTGCCATTTACCTATGTGTTAGACTGTGCAGAAAAACTGTCTGCTACCTTTCTCCTCAGCAGACAGACCTATCAAGGGGGTTTTAGAAAGGATCTGACTGAAGTTAATGCTACAAAGTGCTTTGCAATCTGTGAAAACAATGTGATGAGCAAGTTATAAAGGAATGTAATATTTGATTTTGTAAAGATATGGAAGAAAGTTTAAGAGTGGGGAACAGAGCTGAAGTGGTCACTGCCCTTTAGCCACTGGTCACAGAAACCAGATGTGTGGGAACTGGCTATGGGTTTACGGAGTGTCCAGAGCCAGGAACTGCCTGCAGAGAAGTCCCATGAGAGGTTCTTGTCCACTCCTCACGCACATGCCCCTTACTGGTGTCACAGAGCTAAAATATCCCAATGGTTTCTCAGAAATGATGGCCTAGCTTCCCAAATTATTTCCTTTCCTTTTTTTCCTTTCATTTCTTTTCTCTCTATGTTTCAGATTATGCTTGGCCTTTGCCTAAACAGTTGTGCCCTATATGGATTTCCCTAGATGTGCTCTTTTCAACTGCATCTATTATGCACCTCTGTGCCATCTCTCTTGATCGGTACGTAGCAATTCGCAATCCCATTGAGCACAGCCGCTTCAATTCCCGCACCAAGGCCATTATGAAAATTGCTGCAGTTTGGACCATATCCATAGGTAAGCAACGTGGCTCACGCTCTTGACTGTGTCTGAATGAATAATAGTGTTACTCCAATTTTCATGCAGGGTTTTTTTTTCTTTTTTGAGAGGATACTCAAATTAATTTAGCTGGCCTGCATGTCGGAATGGAATAACTGATTACTGGGAAATGGAAGCCTTTCCTTGCAGCTGGTCGGAGACCAGAGTGAGCAGTCATTTTTCAGAGCATCACCACTCTCCACGCTGAAGCACTGCTGCTGTGTCCGTATCAATACACCAATAACAACAGTAACACAGACAAATAGTGCCCTAAAACTGCTGTGTAAACAAAGCAGGAAGCAGCATTAGCAAAGGCTCGGGCAGGAGAACCTGGCCAGCACAAAGCACACGGCTGCACTGCGGTGGCTGCAGTTAAACCCTCTCAAGTCCTGCTAATGGTTTAAGTGGACCAGCACAGAGTTGAAGGCAGGCTATAAGTGAGGTATTTACTGCTCCTGCACAGGCTTTATGGCCTGCACTGCTCTCTGCCACAGCTGGATTGCTGCTAGTACTGAGCTAGCAAGTTTAGAAGCATTAGTGAACGAGGAGTAGGCATAACAGAAGACACGTCTGTATTGCTTTGATAAAACACAATAAATAAAGCAGCAGTAAAATAAGGAAGAGAGCACAAAATGATAGCAAGATGACTCTGTAATACTGAGAATTATGTGAAGAAAAACAGGTTTTTTTCTGGAATTCTTTCAATGTGCTTTAGAAAAGAGACATTCGAGGCAAGGGCAGAATCGTATGGCCACTTCCATCTGCTGTATTGCCTTTCATGCTCGATTAAAATGCAGTCTTACAGAGACTTAACATTTAATTTCTATTTTATAAAGCAGTTTTGCTTTCAGTGATGTACTGCAAGGAAAAGCATTTTCCAGGTATGTGAATTTCACTTGAGTTTTTGCCTGCTTTAGAAGTGGAATATGATTCTGGATGTCTGGGTGCTACAGGGACTGATTTTGAAGAAGTTTGCCTTGGAAAAAGCTATGAAAAAAATTAGGGGAACTATACCTTCTTTCCTCACAAATATAACAAAAATATCTACTAGAAACATTTTTTTTTCATGTGTCACAGGCCTGCTACATTTCCCCCAGGTAATACAATCCACAGTGAAATTGTGTTGGGTTTAATCAATTCATTTAAGATTTTTAAAATTTATTACTATTATTTTAAATTCTCTGTGCTCTCTATTTGGCACGGGAAAGAGAGCTGCTGAATTCAGTATGTAAGCAGTCACATGAGAACAAGTCCACGTGGGCTCCATTTGCACAGGCACCTCAGAATCAGCACAGAATTTGTGCTCCACGTTGCACTGTAAAGCAGAGGGAGAAACTGATAGACACCTCCCCAGCAGAGATGTAAAAATCACATTTCAAAACTTGGGCAATAAGTCTGTTCTGCTTCCATTTTTGGAGGTAACTTGCAGATTTCTGCCTGTGCTGCCTTAGATATTGCAGACATACCCTTAGAAATTTTGGCTAGTGCTGAAGGTGGCTGCCTGCACTAGTGCCTTGAGGATCAAGCTGTGGTTTGGACTCTGGGTCCAAGGGATAAAGTAAGTACTTCATGCACGGTTCACTGATTCATCAGACTGGGGAGAAAATCTGGTCCCTGACCAAACAGATGTTAGGACACAGGCCTGTCTCTTCGTGGAGCTACTTGGTGGGGATTGGGCTCATGACAATGGAAAATAGGCACATTGTGACCTCTGCTGTGCCCCAAGGACAAAGGTACCTGAACCAGAACAGGTGAGGTGACTTTGTGCTGCTGGACAGTGCAAACCAACACCTCACCCCTACCCAGCTTACTCAGGAGATGTTTGACCACTCTGTGTTTATGATAGGATATGAAACAGGTGAAATAATGAAGCTTAAAAGACATCGCTTGGAAAGGAGATGGAAAGGCACTTTTATTTTGCACAAGGCAATGGTTTGTCAGCCCTCCATAAGGCAATGGATGTTGCAGCTGTTCCCCAGCATCCTAAAGTCTTTAGGAAGGAGCTGTGAGCTGTTGCTCTGTGGAATGTCTGCAGAGCACGGAGCTTTGGGGGACTGTTCTGGGCAGCATTTCCCCTCCCAGGCTGGAAGGGACACGAGGTGCAGCTGTACCTGTGTGCCCTCCTGTGTCAGGATCATAGCTGGGAGGGTGTACAGCACAGCTGGGCTTTGTTTGTGTTCTGTTCATTCCCTCTGATGCTGATACAGCTGGCCCAGGAGAGCCTTTACTTGCACCCCTTTTTTTTGAAGATACAGGCAGAATCAGTTCTCCCCATAGAGCTTTTTCAGGGCACTGAAATGCTCTTGGATTTCCACGCTCCCCAGTGCATATAATAGGGTGTACCCATTTACTCAGGCTTTCTCCAGAATGTTGCACTAAATGGAGAAAGAAAAGCGCTCTTGGTATGTATCTAGCTTATTTTAGCACAATTATTGGTAGTTCATAAATGAATTTAGAAATGTGGCAGACACGGGAATAAACTGAGCATGGAATGAAAGAGAACTCACTCAAAGTGTATTGTTGCTGTTTTCTGGCTCTTAACTACCTGTCACTTGGAAAGGCCTGGTGAAATCCTGTGCTAATTTCAAAGGATGAAATAGGTTAAGTGAATCCATCCTCACTTCGGTGTTCAGTATCATGAAGGAGTTTGTGCATTTCTGTTTGTGATTAGGTATCAAATTCAAAGCAGCACTTAAGTGCAGGCTGGTCAGTTTGCACTTCCTAAGTCCTGCTTCAGATGAAGAGACTTTTAAATGCATTCCATGCAAAGAATCCTGAGTTCAGTTTCTGAATCAGAGTTCAAAATAAGAAGTAAAAAGCATGTAATTTATCTTAATTCAGTGGCTTTTGCATACAATTTTTTTCTGAAAGCTTAATGCCGACAGCAAAATATAAAAGAGGTTCTTTGCTCATTGAGCTACAAATTTGTCAAGTTGCACAAGCCTAAACATATGATTAGGTTTTAAAGTAGGGGAGCATAACAGAGTCCTCCTGTCTCTTGACAATTTCATTTTGAGTGGATCTTTTCCAACATCCTCTTTGTTCCAGGTTGAAGTACATCACAGCCACTTGTCCTGTGCTTTAGCAAACGTAACTTGAGCAAGACTTTTGTCTTCAGTTAGAGAAGAAGTGGCTGCTGTCAAGGGCTGGGCTTGTAAAAATGAGTTTTGTGCTAGATAGAACTGTGCTGAAGCTGGAAATAGAAATGCAGGCAACAGAAATATCCTCAGAATTGAAAATGAAAATCAAATTTAGGTGTGAGCCTGCTGGAAGAATCTTGGTATTGTTTCAAGATTTCAGATTTCGTGTAGTATCAAAGTTTTCACAACCAACATGTGGACTTGACCATCTCAGCAGACTCCCTCTACCCTGCTCTGAGGAAGGTGGCCTTGGGCCACTCTGGCAACAAGTGGAGGTCTCCATGCAGTGCTCAGCAGCAGTGATGAGGAACCAGTCAAACCCTAGGTGCACACTTTGTCATACAGGAGAAAGGGTAATATTAAAATAAACAAAATATCCCTTTGAAAATCTGAATGAAAGCACTTCATTGATGTGGAAGTACACACACATCGCTTCTGATATGAAAATAGCTGAAAGGTTTTAATTCTGAAGTTCCTTGTGACACAAATATGTGCCTAGAAGGGCTTTTCCTCTGCTTCCCAGAATGTTCAAGGTTTGGTCATTTGCTATAGAGTGCTGAAATTACACATGCTACCAATTTTCCAGCTCACAGTTTTACATCCTCAGAAGCAGTGTAAATTCAATTTAGTTTGTAAGTGACTGAGATAAGGCCATCCTTTAAATTTTGCTGTGTGTCAGTGCCATAGGCAGATTCCACAAATTGTGTGTGTGTGTTTGAAAACATTTTCATTCTTTCTCTGACTCACTAATGATATTATGATTTTGATTTCAGGTACGTACCTGAGGTTCGTGTATACGATAAACCATTCAGGTTTGAAAATGAAATTTAAATCCCCATTTAACTTTCATAGTACTTCATTGTTTTACTGAGGAGATCTATTCATAGAAGTATGAAAGAGTATGAAAGGTATAAATGTGTGCTTCAAGGATCAGTAAACACTCATCTCAGATTAACTGAATTTACATCTAACAGCTTTTTGTTTCTGCCCTGAGTATTTGTCTCTCACAGGGGCTGAGCAGCCTCCTGCTTGCAAGCTGTTCTAATGATGTCCTTCAAGAGCCTCCAGGTACCAGCTAAGCCTTCCCCTCTCCCACTGGAGATAATCCTCAGTCTGAGGAATGTGCCTGGAGTGGCACCACTGATATAAAAGGAATTGTGGTCTCCTAGGACAGGGGGATATGCTGAGGGCAGGTTGGGCATGGAGACAAAGGAGGCCTAGAATAGCTCTCATAGCCCCTCCCTCAGGTCACAGTTTCAGAGCACATTTAGGGTTCTGGTTTGCATTTCTTCCCATCAGTGTGTCTATGGGATCAGGGACTTCCTCAGCAAGGCATTTCCATGACTCATGTGCTGGTGGGATGTGTTTGCTCCTTGCACCCTTAGCTCTGTGCTGGGCTGTAGTTGCTCCTGAGAGATCATGCTTTGGGATAAGATCAAAACCCCAGGAATTTCTTTGCATGCTTCAGGTTAGCACACAAGCCTTTGAACATATTTCATGGAAAAAAAGGGCAAAAACACTGCTAATGAAGAAGACCACTTGCAAGGTCAAAATGTGCTGCTGGGATTTTTCTCAAACTTTTCCCACCAAGCAGGCTGGCTCTGTGGCTCGTCACTTGGAGATGAAGAAGCAGTACTAAGACAACTGTTACTGGTGAAGCAATGGTTAGACAGGCACCCTCCTGTCCTGGAAAAATATACAGATTCCTGACTAGGAGCACTGCTTTGGTAGAAGGACAGTAACAACATATATTGCTGAGAAAAGTGGTTGCATACCAGTAAAGCCTAAGGGAGCTTAATATCCCTCCAGATTTGGGAGAAAATTGTATTAATGTATTTTAAACATTATTTTGCCTTTTTATATTTGACACTGAATATCTGACAGTGTATATTTGACTAAAATTCTCCTCTTGTGAGCATGGGGGTCATACTTGACTGGCCTGTAGGTAGAGGTGCTGTGGTGGTGGTCCTGATAACTTTTGCCTCACCAGAATGCAGAGGTGGCATTAGCATTGCAAGCTGGGCTGAGTTGGCATTAACTTTGCTCTGGTGAAGCAGTAGAGCTGGCTTCTGCTCATAAAACTTTCTCAGACCTGCCTTCTGCTCATGGATAAGACAGAAACACTTGCTTTGTGACCTACAGCAAAACACTAAGGTGTCATCTGCCTGTTTCCCACTTGTTTGAGCCATCTACGAAGTTATTTTGTCTAAAGACATTTTTATTGTTTGTACCATGATTCCCAAGAGTGTCATTGATCTCCCTAGCGCAGTAGCAAGAATTATCAAGGTGAGGAAGACCATATTAACTGATAACAAGCTGAATTTGGAGCAAGGAAACCACCTTGGGATTTCAGGTGATTTCAGGGTGCTTGGATTGGTTGGATGTTTTCATTAGATGTCAGTGAAAGGTTTTGCCTGGGACAGCAGCAGATGGTGACAGTCTGTGAAGAATTTTGCACAGAAATAGCCTGACCATCACACCAGATCTGTTCCCACAAGCAAGGGAAGTGCTGATGTCTTGTGTCTGAGGTTCTGCTGCTGAGCATCAGTCCAACCATCACTGTTTGATTGCTTGGGGAAGCCCAGCCCTGGTAGCAGCAGCTGTGTGAGCAGGAGCCCCATCACCCTCCTTCAAATGCACACCAAAAGAAGTAATTTAGCAAAATAGAAAGGCAGGTGGGAAAATAATTTATTTCTTCTGCCTTATACTGTTGTTTGGTGGTTTTCCATCTGGGCTCAGGTTTCTCAGTGTTCTCCCAGGGTTTGAGTAAAGGTCAGCAGCTCATTCAGGCAGTCAGTAATGACTTTCATCTGTTTGCAGTTGTGCTTGTTGTGGGCAGGGAGACCCTTCAAAGTTCATCCCCCTTTTAGCTTCGACTTTAAACCAATACAAGGCTGGCACAGTTATTTTATTGGAATGGTTAGATAAAACTAGACCTAATCCAGCCCTGAAGGGGCATTATTACAATATCAGTACAGGAAAGGCACTGCAGGTAGTCTGCTGAAATATGGGGACAATATGGAATTTTAGTGATTTTGAACACTTCAGAAGCCAACATTCTTCAATTTTCCTCTGAAGAGCTTTGGTTTCTGAACCCAGTGCCTTTTCTTGCACACTGCAAATCAGGGGGCTGCTGGCTGTTGGGGTTTGCTTCTTGCTGTCTGAGTTAGAGAAATGTGCAGGCACTTTGTGAGACATTTCAGTTAAGAAACCAAACAGATCTGTTTTAGTTTAAATGTGAGGTTTATTTTTGCTTATATTTGTTTAAATATGAAGTTAAAGATATGGATTTGAACACATAGTGTTCAGCAGTGTTCTCATTTTTACCGTGTTGCATTTGTGGCAGCCACAGTCTTGTTTGGCACACAGCTTTCTCTTTGCTTTTTCCTTTTCAATTGTCTGTAAATGTCAGGAGGGTGACAGTGGAGTCCAAAGCCACCTGCATCAGCAGAGCTCCTGCCATGGACACAGCAGACTTTGAATTCAGTGCTGACACCAGGAAAGGTGGACCCTGGCCTTCCCAAGCTCGTGTACCTGCAGCAAAATGTGACCCTTTTTGTATTCAGCCCTGAGAATTCCACACATGGAAAAACAGAGTAAACCCATATGCAGGCCTCTGTTTTCTTGAGTTAGGTGGTTGTCCTTGGAGAAAATATTTTCTCGTAGAAGAGTGGAAATTACTCCCTTTTTTAGTGGAATTAACCATCAAAGACACAGATATTCAGTAATCTCTGTAATCTCTATCAGTCTCATGGGCTTTCACTGAAGAAAACAAGGTATTAAACACAAAAACTATATTGTTTCACTTTAAGTCTAAATATTTGTGAATGTCAATTTGGACTTTTTAGCCAGCTTTTTCTCTAGTAAATATTTTGTAAATCTGTATATGCAGTCATTTGGGTTTTGTTTTATTAATTTAGAATCTGTGAAGAACATCTGTTACTCTGTATCCTCAGCCCCATTTGGTGAACATTTCCACTGGCTTAAGGACATCTTTAAAGCTGACAAGCAGCAGTTAGGACAACACTTGTAATTGGATTTGTGATCCAGAGGATCACTCTCTGTGTGACTTCCTGCTGCTCTGTCAAACAGAAGCCAAAGGAGGGTAAAGGAGAAAAAAAAATTACATTCACCTTCTCTGCTGTGGTGTGAAGGGATGTCCTGCTCAAGCTGCTGCCTGGCAGAAGAGTGCCCAAAGCTCCCAGTGTTGAGTGTACTCACTCAACCTGGTTCATGACTTACTAACTGGTTGTCTCTTCTCGCTGGGGCAAAACCAGCTGCCCCAGACACTGCTCAGCCTTCAAACAAGAGGACCAAATTTGCTCTGAAGAGCACTGTGATATGCAGTAAGCTTGCAACACTTCAGCCTTGCAAGTTTTTGGAGCGGTGCTGCCTCTTTTGGGGAATTTGCTGCCACCTTAGTTAGAAAGGGTTGTTTGACACAACTGGAAAATGCCTCTGAGGCTGGAGACTTCAGCTCACTAAGTCAGCCTGATGTTTGTTGATGAGGAGTGTCAGGGAGAAACTCATGAAATGCTCTGCACAGGGGCTCAGAGAGCTGCACTGAAGAAAGGCTGTGGACAGCAGTTGGCTTCAGAGCCTCTTGCCTAATTTGAAACTCACTCTCCTTGCACTGGTGTAGGAAGTCTGGTATTCTCTCACCAAGTGACCTCAGTTCTTAAATTATGGACAGTTGAAACTGCATGGTTAGTGCTGTGGATTGGTGGAGTCAAGTGGAGCTGAATGCCTTCTCTGTGCTTGTTCAAACAGCAGAACTCGAGTCAGGCAGGCATCCATGTTCATCCATGTCCAGGAGCCTTGGGAATGCTTAGGGGTGATCAAGATACCCCTGCTAAAACAAGGGCCAGCTGTGAGCTGTGTCTGCAAGCAGGTATTAGTGCATTTGGGATTGTGACAGCAGCGATTTTGCAGTAATCCCCCATGAACAAAGCCTCTCTGAGGTGTCCGAGACCTTCCTCACTTCTCACTGTGAGTTAGTCCCTGTTGGTTAAGGTATGTACAGAATTAGTTCCCTTTTAGACTCAATTTTGCAGTGGATTGGTGATAAATCATATATTAAAGAATGAGTTTCAAAGGAGAGGTGTGAGGTGAGAGAAGGCATTTGAGATGAGGGTAGTGCCGCCCCTTCAGCAGTGCTGAATCCAGCTGACAGCTGAATCAAAGTGTGTTGGCAGCTTCTCTGAGGGCATCTTTCTTCCTACTGCTGTTAATGATGGGATTTTCCCAGACTGGAAGAAAGTGCAAATAAAGACTTAGTGCTCTCTTTTTTCTGTGCATTCTCAGTCTGAAATCTCACTTTGTTATGTGAGAGGTGAGGGACACTTTGCCATTACAGCAGCTACCCCCTCATTCTCTGACATTAATGCTGAGCTATCTCATGCTCATGCAGAGTTGTAGGCTGCCATCAATGCTCTTGATTTGTATACCCATCATATCCCAGAACCAGGTTATTCTTCCCAAATGTACTTTATGTGTGTCACACAAATGTCAGTTTATGTGTGAAGATATCCCGAAACCTCATCTCATTTCCCTTGGCTAAAGCAGTAACACCAACTTAAATGATGTTCGTAACTTCATAAGTTTCATTCATTTTGGAGTTTTTTTCAAAGGGTAGGTGTTAGAGAGGGCACTAAAGCATAAAATTATACATGAAAATGTAGTCCCATTGTAATGCCATTGACTTAATTCAGATTTCTTCTTCATGTAAAGAGTGCTCAGTCTAACTTCCACCATTTCCCAAATGTCTGTGGTTTGATGGAGCCAAGGCATTAGGATGATGTCTTTAATGATGGATTTATGGGATGAAGGTTATTGCAGTTGCAGGGAATTGACACAAGCAAGATAACAAGTAACATATCAAAAAGGAGGCAGCTGCCTTGCCAAGGGCAAACTGATGAGCACTGGCATGTAGAGGGAAAGAAAAACAAACCCTGGAACTAGTACTTGAGCTAGGAAAACACATGCTACAATCACAGAAGACATTTACAGTCATTAATTTTCAGAAGAAACTCCGTCACTTGATTACTGCCAAATGGTAATTTTCTGGTAATGACAAATTGCAGATGAATTTTCCAGAATCCTGGAAAACACTTAGCTGGAGTGGGAAAAATGCCCTGGTTAATCTTTTTAGCATGTTATTTTTCCTGTGTAGAAGTTCAGAGTCCCACAGGATTAGATCTGTGGTGTTCACAGCAACTCCAAAAAAAGCAATCCAGGCACAACAGCGGCCTCAGTATTGGTTATTTCTCGGGTGGAAGAGCTCAAGGAGGGCATGGGCAGCCACAGATGTGTCTGAGGAGTGGTGCTCCGTGACAGCCAGCTGCCCAGAGGGGAGCACAGAATTCATTCTGTTGCTCTCTAACTGCTTGGATGTGCCGGGTTTTTTTTGTTTCTTTAAAAGGGCAGAAAGGAACTTGAAAAGAAATGAAGGAAGATAATCAAAGGCATAGAATGAGTCTGGCATGATGAGAGTGAATAGAGTAGCATTCTTCAGCTCCAAAAGAGATGTCAGACAGGAAAGATGATAACAGGTCTATAGAATCTCTAGGAAGGTGGAAAAGGTGACCAGATAGTGGTTATTCACTGTTTCTCACAGTACAGGAACTGAGGGCAGTCAAAGGAAATTATCAGGCAGCAAATTTAAATGAGCAATAAACACTTTGTTCAGATGACAGATAGGCTGAGGAACTGAATGCCACTGAGTATTGTGGAGTTAGAAATGAGATCAAGGATTTGTAAGATTGATCATGAAGATAAATCTCTCAAAGGTTATTTTAAATACCAGGTCTGGATGCAAATTCTTGCTTCGGAATTTTCTAAGATATAGTGCTTACAGCTACCCCATTTTGTGTCCATTTTGAAGTTTGTGGCTCTAAACTTCTGATACTTGCCAAAGACTAGATGAACCCATGGTGCTGTAACTAGATCTGGCCCACCACGTGTTTTCCGTGTTCTCCTGTACACACAGGTTGTGGTATTCCAAAATATGTTGTTGCTTTTGGAAGATTTTGTGTCTGTCCTGATGTGGGACTGAGCTTCACAGATCAAGGGATGAAGTTTGGATCTCAGTACATGTGAAAAATATTTGAGTGACGTCTTGCAGAGAACAGTCTGTTCGCACTGAGATTGCCCACAAGGGCCCTGAGATCCAGAACTTTGCTTCCATGTGTCTGTGATACCATGACAAAAGGGGCCATTTTTCTATCAGGGTTGTTTTAATTACTGTAAGAATCGTGCTTTTAAATCTTCATAGCTGTAATTCTTTCATATTTTGAAATTTTATCTCTTTAAAATTTGCTCCTTTCTACCCTATGTCAGTGATTTCAAAACCCTCCCAAACTGGCAGGTATGGAGTGGTCAGCTGGAACACAGCAGAGTGGTGACTGCCTTTTCTGCACCCACAAATTCCAGTTAATGCTAGAAAAACAGGAGTTAGGCTGCATTCACTGAGCCAGCTGTTGAGCACAGTAAAGCTGCTGCTGTTCCTGGTGGAGGGTGTTGTACCCTGGAGCTGTGCTCCCAGGAGTGCTGAATGTTTTCCCTTTCAGCTGGAAGCTGTAACTTCTCTTCCAAACAGCTTTAGGCAGTGGGCTGAATGCATGCAGGACCTGCATCATCTCTGCTGCCTCTTTGGAGCCCCGTCTGTCCAGGTAACAGTCTCCTTTTTGGTTTCATTTTCCTAGGGATATCTATGCCTATTCCAGTCATTGGTTTGCAGGATGACTCCAGGGTGTTTGTAAATGGGACCTGCGTCCTTAACGATGAGAACTTCGTCCTCATTGGATCCTTCATGGCTTTCTTCATCCCTCTCATCATCATGGTGATCACATATTGCCTGACTGTCCAGGTGCTGCAGAGACAGGCCACAGTGTTCATGTGTGGAGAGGTGCCCAAGCAGAGGAGGAGCAGCGTGAACTGCCTCAAGAAGGAAAACAACACAGAGAACATTTCAATGCTTCACAATCATGAGGGGGCATCCCACTTGAACTCCCCTGTGAATAAGGAGGCAGTGCTTTTCCGGAAGGGAACGATGCAGTCCATCAACAACGAGCGAAGAGCCTCCAAGGTCCTGGGCATCGTCTTCTTTTTGTTCCTCATCATGTGGTGCCCGTTCTTCATCACTAATGTCATGTCTGTCCTTTGCAAGGAAGCCTGCGACAAGGACCTCTTGAGTGAACTCCTTGACGTGTTTGTTTGGGTGGGGTACGTGTGCTCCGGGGTGAATCCCCTGGTGTACACCCTCTTCAACAAAACCTACCGCAGGGCTTTTTCCAACTACATCCGCTGCCAGTACAAGCCCAGTAAAAAATCAGCACTGCGGCAGAATCAGTGTCTGAATGTTGCTTCAACAGCTTTATATGGGAAAGACCTGACTTTAACTAGTTATCGAAATGGCAATGAATTCAATAGCATGGAACTAGATGAGGCTGAGGAGGGCCTTGAGATGCAACCAGGAACTTCAGAGCTCTCCATAAACAGCTGTAATGTTGTAAGTGAAAGAGTGAGCTGTGTGTAAAAGTGACTCTCACAGACCTTTGCTACGGTGTATCTGTAGCCAAAATATATTGTGTAAAAATGTAAGTGTCTGTCAAAGGACAATGTAAATACTGCATTCTGAACAAAGCTTTCTTTTTTTTTAAAGAGAAAAAAGAGTTGTCTTTCCAGTCCAGTACTTAAAATAATATATATTAATATACTGCAGTGAAGTTTAAGGTTCTATATTTACTGTTAATACTAGATCAGAACTATTAGTTACTTTGCATATGTCATGGACAAAATGTTTGAATTCTTCTTCCAGTGCATGAACAAAAATGCTGAATATTTATCTCAGGTGGAATTTGCTGGAGTCCAGAATGGCACGTTAATAGTTATATATCAAATACATGCTATTAGACTTGGTCAGTATAACTTTCTTTTTCAAGTTGACAGTAAATATATACTTTAAATCCTCACCCCTATTTGTGCCGTGTAAAGACTTTACAGAAACCTGGCAGAGAGACGTCACAACAGCATAGTGGCCGTGCAGGCACCTGGCCAGACATGTCCTGTTATGTGTAGTGGCTTCTGCCATACTGGGTCAATCTTGCACTTCAAGGGACCTTTGTTAGACTCTGGCTCCCTCTCCAATCCTGCTGTTTTCTTTCTGTTCCTCAGGAGGCTCTGGCTCCCCTAAGGAAGGTAGGGAATGCAGTTCTGGTGTGGTTTTGCAGTCCTAGCTGGGATCACTTTCAGACTTGGAGAAGAGCTGTGAGAAACAGTGATCCCCAGTTACCTATTTCAAACATTCAATAAATGGAAAGCCTGAGATTCATTAAAAGCCCTCTTTTAGTCTTGCAGATAACCATCAGCTCTGGGATGGAGCAGGCTGTGTGCTCAGTGTGGCCAGCACTGGCCTCATAGATTGCTGGAGGATCAGGGGCTTTGGCCTACCTGAAGAAGAGCACTCTAGCTTTGGAAGAGCCCAAATCTTCTCTTCTCTCCTCTTCTCTTTTCTCTTCTCTCCTCTTCTCTTTTCTCTTCTCTCCTCTTCTCTTTTCTCTTCTCTTCTCTCCTCTTCTCTTTTCTCTTCTCTCCTCTTCTCTTTTCTCTTCTCTTCTCTTCTCTTTTCTCTTCTCTTCTCTTCTCTTCTCTTCTCTTCTCTTCTCTTCTCTTCTCTTCTCTTCTCTTCTCTTCTCTTCTCTTCTCTTCTCTTCTCTTCTCTTCTCTTCTCTTCTCTTCTCTTCTCTTCTCTTCTCTTCTCTTCTCTTCTCTTCTCTTCTCTTCTCTTCTCTTCTCTTCTCTTCTCTTCTCTTCTCTTCTCTTCTCTTCTCTTCTCTTCTCTTCTCTCCTCTCCTCTCCTCTCCTCTCCTCTCCTCTCCTCTCCTCTCCTCTCCTCTCCTCTCCTCTCCTCTCCTCTCCTCTCCTCTCCCTCTCCCTCTCCCTCTCCCTCTCCCTCTCCCTCTCCCTCTCCCTCTCCCTCTCCCTCTCCCTCTCCCTCTCCCTCTCCCTCTCCCTCTCCCTCTCCCTCTCCCTCTCCCTCTCCCTCTCCCTCTCCCTCTCCCTCTCCCTCTCCCTCTCCTCATTCATTAGTTGGTTTGGCACTTGCTTTTATTTTTCAGCACATTGCTGGTGATAGGACACTGCTTTGGGCCTAAAGCAGAAGGTTCTCTGTGTGTGGAGCTGGCCAGGGTCAAGCTGTGAGGGGCAGGATGTGCCTCCCTGGGGAATGTTGGAGAGAGGTGTAAGCCAGGGTCCCTCTTCCTGTCTCAGGAGGGCTGAACAGGGCACGTGATTGGAATCATTTGCTGGTGTCATGGCCCTAAAGCAAACGGTGACCAGGGGCAGGAAGGAAGCAGACCTGGAGCTAGTCTACACGGAATGTTAATCTGGAGTAACTTTTGAATTTGATTTATTCCATTTTACTCCCAAAGTAAATTATAGTATATCATATTAACACTACTTACATATTTAATGAAAGCATCCACATTGGGATTGAATGCAGTTTAAGTAATCTGCTTTTAATAGACACCATGTATAATTTGAATTATTTTTCCTCTGCATTCCTGTGTATGCAAACCCTCCAGGGCACTGTGTCTTTCTGGCACTGTGCCTCTGGGGTGATGCCTCTCACACAGATTTCCTTATGTGGAGCATTGTCTAACACCAGATATCACCCATAAGGTTTTTATATCTTCATTAACTACTACACAGATGCTGCAGTGCCCATCTAACATGGATGCATTTAGCATCACTGACAGCCTCTGGCTAAGATAATTGTCAGAACAGAGAAGCTTACGCTAGGCATGGATAAATTGCATTTTATTTGCATGAATTGCTTGTACTCTAAGCTTGCTCTGTTCATTCCACTAAAATTAACTTGTAGAAGAACTGGAAAATTCTGCCAGTTGTGACATTGTGCTGTTGCACTGCTGTGTGCAGCAACAACCTTGCTGAGGCCACTACTAAAACACAACATATGGGTTGTATCTGCTGCGGGGTTGATCCCAGACTGATGTATTGAAGTTGATTATCTTCTTTTCCCCCTCATCCCCTCCTGGGATAAATCCATAGTTTTAACCTGCAGGCAGATGAGATATCCCAGTGCAGAGTGCAGCTTACTGCTTGCAGAAGGCAGCAGAGCTGCTCCGTGTGCCAGCCTGCAGATACCACCGTGGGCTTGAATGCTTGGGAACCCACTTGCCTCTCCAAAAAGGTCAGGTAATCCATAGGGAAACAACTGGCCAGAAACAAAAACTTGCACCTTCAGTGACTGCCCTTTACCCTGAGTCAGATTTTATTATCTCAAACAGTACAGAAAAATCAGAAAAATAACAGTGCATTTAAAACTTTATTTCCCCTTTGGGTGAATTTATAGCACATCTCTTCCAAGCACGTATATGTGTGTATATACACATGTGAGTTTGTACTTATATATACACACATATATATACAAGAACCGACCAGATTTTGAAAGCATTTAGCAATAAGTTGAATTACAGTAGCTTCTAGCACATCTGTGTGTGTGTGAATAGCTCATTTTCCACAGCACCCTCGAGCTCAGTGTAAGTTTGCACACAGGCATTGTCTTTGCATAGGAGCCTTCATGTCTCACCCTTGCCAGTTCTGTTGTATGGGCAAAAAGGGAACCTGCTATATTTGGATGTAAATAACGAGAATTGAACAGAGAATTTTCAGAATTTTTATAAGTGTTTTTAAAAAAATTCAGCGCCAGAACTGTAAATATGCCAACCTCAGCTGGACCTGTTCTGATGTCCATCTCTTGTTTGGATGAAGAGCCAAGGGGACTGCCTTACAGCGCCTGCGTTCCTCCCAGCCAGTGGGGGAGAACACTTCTGTGAATGGTTAAATACTGTCACGTACCCAACTTTCTTTGGGTCATTCACATCAGGGTTTTGTGATGCTGCTATTAATTTATTAAAGAAAGTTTGTTGGTTTAATCATTCTTCTTTTTTTTTTTTTATGGTTATCAGAAAATAAATAAGTGAACGTGCCCTCTCTTTCTTTCATCTGTCCCCAGTTAAAATATGTCCTGACCAAAAAACCAAATCAATAACAAAGGAGGATAAGGATGTATACTTAAAGTATGACCCACAGCTGCTGAGTCACAGGAATTAGTGTCAGCAGATGTCCCAACACTCCCAACCCCAAAACTTGTTAAATGTGAAAGCAGTGATAGACTATTCTCCCTCTTCAAATTGCTCCCTCCAGGAATAACTGTTAAAATTTACAATTTTTAAACTACGTAAATTTGAAGAATCAATTTAGTTCTCTGAAACTTAACCAAAGTCAAGTTGTCCCCACAGCTCCCTTGCTTCTCCTGAGATGTAGCCATTCTGGTGCCTCCAGAAGCCCTGCCTGGGGCTGTCCTGCGGGAACACCTGCTGGAAGCTCTGTGTGAGTCCTCAAATCTCAGCTCAGGTACGGTTTTGTCTTACAAGTAATGTCTGTTGGTAATATTTTGTTTTGATTTGGACTGAAGAAATGAAGATAATTCCTTGGAAATGGTTGGAGGCTGAGATATGTTGTCTGCTTTGTTTCCCAAACCAGATGGAGCTGTGTGAGTGGGCTCACGGGACAGCACACACGCAACAAACAGACCACCCCCTTTGACTTGCACTGGAGAATCTGCTCTGGGGGCAGCCCAGGTCGGAACTGGTGTTTTCCTGAGCTGTAGGGCCTTGCAGTCTTCCCTGCCTGAGGTCAGAAGCAAGGCTGGCCATGGTGTAAAAAACCTCATGGCTGGGCAGTCTGGTTTCCAGACCTGAGCTGGCTCATCTGCATCTGTTCCATGTTGCCCCACACAGCCAGGTCTGGGGTGTAGCATCTGTGAGATCAGCCATGGTGGCTTTGGGGACCTGTGTGAGCCTCACAGACTGTGCTTTGAGGAGAAGGCCTGCTCCTCCCTGTGCTTGCTGAAGATAAGAGCAGATACCCAGAGGCTGTAGCATTTGGAAGGCGAGAGGGTTCAAAGCCAATGCTGAGGAGTCTCAAGGCATCCCACCTCAGCACAGCTCTCTATTGTCTGAACAACTGTGAGTCCGCAATAGTTTTTATCTGAGTGATCATTTCAAGATGTAAATGTTAGGTGATGTGTGAATAATCACCATGAGCAGTGTGGGTCTTGCTGTTTTCCCTACAGAGACACTCGTGTCAATCCTTAGAGCCTTTCTTCTGGAGAGCCCTGCGAAGAGTTTCATCATTGGTGTGGAGTGTGTCCAGTTCTCTTTCCAGTCAGCATCCAAGGTGTTGGAGCCATGAGGGCCCTGGATACGGAGATCCAAATTCCAAAGAAGAAACATCTTTTAAGGAAGAAAAGCAAACCACAAGCAGCCCTTCAGAAATATCGTTTAACTTCGAGCTCATGAAGGGTGTCTGATACTGCGGCAGACAAATTGTGCATTCCAAAAGCAGAGTCCGTCATGTGACAAAGGAGCAGATGTCTCTTGGATGGCTTTCCTCTCTGTGTCACAGTATCATCAGGATAGCTACATGCCAAGAACTGCACTTGGCTTTGTCTCCATTTCGGGGGCGGAAAAGGCATCAGAAGCTTTTTCCTGGGAAGAGGCACACGAAGACCACCAAGCCTTGAGCAGGTGAAGCAGGAGGACAGAGATAGACAGATGTGTGCTCACATCTGTGCACATGAACACACACAGCCCAGAGACCCCAGAGAGCCACAGGAGATGTCATCACACTTTAGTCTTCTCTTGATAACATGGGAGTATCTGAAAAGCCGGGGAGGAAACCTGTGACAGGGAGATCAAATGTAAGTGCCGATGTCACTGTGAGATGGGGGCTGTTCCAGTCATAATGTAGTTTGTGGTGGTGCCTGTATCAAAAAAAAAGCTTTTGTTTCTTTCAGTTTTAGCTATGAAGTTGTTACTGTCTGTTCTGTCTCTCCCTCATTTTTCTCTAAGTCTCAGGTCTTCTGCTTGTTTGCTTTTGCACACACTGAAACCTGTGCTCTGAAGCTGTCCGAAAACATCTCTGTGATGTGCCCTCCCCTCTCAGCTGTGCAGGGATGCTGCAATCCCATAACAACATGGAGATGGGGAGGCTTCAGGTGAGGGATTTTGGATCTACACAAGACAGACAATCAATGCAACGAGGCACACTTGCTGATTAAAGAACCACACCAGAACATCTTTAATGAACAATCAAGTGCATGAGCTACACACTGAAAAATTTTGCTTAAGACTGTCCTAAATCCCAGCTTTTGCTAACAGCAGGAGGGTGTGTGGGTACACGTGGAGGCAGTGCAGCAGCAGCAGGGTTTCTGCTCAGGGCAGATCTCCCACATGGTTCCTCCAAGAGGGTGCTTGTTTTAGGGCCCAGCACAGCGTGTCCCGGTGCACTGCCCAGTGGGATTTGCTCCACCCTTTGCTGAGCACTGCAACCACTGAAAAGCTTGCACAAGCCCGTCCTCCTGGGCCACAGCTCCAAGGATCTGTGGAGGGGCCTGGCAAGTGGCTAAGTGTCTAGTGGTGGCAGAGGCCAAAAAACTCTGGTTGCTCTGGGGTGGTGACAACAATAGAATTATACAGACTGCTCACAGCAGGCAACGGGTGACAAATTATTGTGGAAGACTGAGACTCTGGAACAATCTTTCTTCTGTATTACATCTCTCATGAATGTTGTCTTATGTTCTGCTTCCCCCAAAACCAAAGGATCTCTCAGCAGATAAATACAATTTCCCCAGCAATTTCCCGGGACAATGGTGGCTGCTTTGTTACTCTAGTGGGCACCAACACTTAAGTGACTTGAAAAATGAATCATGCAGCACCACACAGGGGCATGTTAAATCCACTGTTCTGAATTTTCCTGTGCTTGAATTGCATAAATTGGATAAATTAATGTTTAGTTAAAATACAGCCAAATTATCCCACGTATCATTTTAATAGGATCTAATTGTGGCACTTTGATTTAAATTTCTGATACACTAAAAAAAATATCTGTAAACTAGTGCCTGTTAGTCCACTGCCTGGTTGCATTTGTTAAAACTGAGAGCGGTTTCACATCTGTGTGTGCTGCTGATGTTGGTGTCTCCTCCTGCAGAAGGACAGGTGGGTGCCAGTGACAGATGCTCATCAAAGACACTGGAGATTTTAATCTGGGTCCTTTTCTCTGACTGACAGCTAGAACATTTTCTGTGACATTCTGGGGAGGAAGACTTCAGTGCCTCTCCTGTGGAGCCCGCACTTCCCAAAGATCATGACACTGCTCAAAGCAACAGAGAAGTGCAAATTCCCAGCAGAGATCTCAGCTGTGTTGGGGGTTCCTTCCCTACAGGCACCAGTAATTCATGTCCCAGAAGGTGTCCAGAGAAGATCCACAGGCTGCAGTGACTCACCAGTGAAGCCGTGGCAAGGTCTGGCCCCCTCAGCTAAGTACTCACCCCCTCTTCTTTTTACAGTGCGGCCAGAAGGCTGGAGCACGGGTGGGATAACCCTAAAGTGAGCATTTGTTCTCTCTTGTACCTTCTCTAGGTGTACTGAAGACAAAGCTGCCTGCATCCTGCACCAGGCTGTCCTGTGATAGCATTTAGCAAAGTGCAGGGATGAGTTACTGACTGCAACACAGCCGGTGGTGCAGCCAACCATGGTCAGCAGTGGTGGTTTTCCTTTGCCAGACCTTCACCCCTTACCTTAAGGGTAAATAAATGTGATTCCCTGTTGGTTTGTAGGTAGCTGATACTTTTGCTTTAAAGAACAGGTGGGACTCTGTGTTGGGCCTGAGCAGCAGCCCTGGTGATAGGCACAGTGTGAGGACACAAGGGCCTTATGAGAAAAGAGCAGAAACCTTGGCTTTTTCCTCCTAGCAGCCAAAGATGGGCAAAAAAGGCTCTCCATCATGATATCGGGGAGTTCTTGTTCTGACTAAGGAGAGAGAGGAGCTATTTAAGCTAGAGGAAGGCACTGATATACAGAAAGGGCAGAAATAAAGTAAGAATTAGAAGCAGGTTTCTAACAAGTGGGGCATTCCAAGTCTGGGACTGCACTTCCAGGTGAGGCAGCAGTAACAGCAACTGAAATGCTTAGTGAGGGCTCAGCTCTTGCATTCACACAGGAATTTATCCCCTAGGTACAGCAGGAGGGCCCAAGTCAGCCCACTTATCCTCATCCTCTGGTTTGGCAGAGCTCAGGCACCAAGCCAGCCATCTGCGCAGCAGCACCTCCCCAGGGACACGTCCCAAAATGTGGGAGGAACAAACATCCTGAAAAGGAAACGCTATTTTTGGGCTATGGTCCTTCCAAGTCGTAGCAAAGCCACGAAAAATGCCACAATTTTGGAGGAAGGCAGGTGAGGCCGTGCCAAGTCAGTGCATCTCCCACACGCAGGACAAGATGAAGTCAAGGCATTGCGAAGGCTGCGTGTTCTCAGCCCTGAGCCAGCCCCAAACTGTGTGAAGCAATATTTCACTTGCATTCTCAGAAGCATCCAGAATCAGCCAGCTTGGCTAGCCCAGGCCTGGCTGCATGCAGTCACGTCAGTGTGTTTTGTTTATACAACAGCATTTTCGTGGACATTTGGTGTTACTGGAGATAGTCTCAGTCTGCTCAGGAGAGCCACAACACTGAGGTAATACCCTTTTGGGCTGCCTTCAGCTGGTGTGGTTGAACAAACACTGGTGAGAAGCTTTCAGGGCTGACCCTGCTTTGTGCTTGCACTGCCTGACTTTTAAAACACTTTTCTTTGTTGCTGTAGCCAGGAACTTCAGGCTTTTGCTTCAGTAAAGTAAATTGTGCTGTTGGTCTTTTAAGCTCTCTGTTGTTAAGAGTGAACTTTGCTGAACCTGGCAGGCAACAAGGTTATTGTTTTCTCAGTGTGAGTGTTTCTAAATGAATTGGCATCACAGGCACAAACTTCTGGGGAGCTACCAGCCAAGATCAATTTGAGAGTCCCAAAGGTTGGGACATATTTCCATTTCAACAGTTAAGAGCTGGAACATCATCAGATAAAAGGCAAGGACTATTCTCTTCTGGGCTTCATGCCTCAGGTGGGGACCTCTTGGTGGCACAATGACTCAGGCTCCCTGGGCAGCCCTGGCTTTGCAGTCAGACCCTGTTGGGATGTTTGGATACCAAGAGACAGAATGGGATCCTGTGTCTGCTGTCTCTGTTTCCTTCTCCTGTGTAAATTTTCTGTAGCCATTTTATGTTACACTCACCTCACGTCAGGCCACTGCCTGGTTGCATTTGTTAAAATTTAGAGCAGCTTCACATCTGCGTGTGCTGCTGGTGTTGGTGTCTTCTGCAGGAGAGCTGTTGCTCTGGGTGGTTTAACACACTGTGGGCATCTGTTTGCTGTTACTTGTGTGCCATGGCCATGCAGGGAGAGTGCCTGGGGAGGGTGGCATGGCCAAGAGCAGCCTTGGAGAGAGGTTTTAATCCTTAGGAAGATCAGGCTCTGCATGTTTGTCTGCTATGCATGTTTTCTCCACTACCGCATGAATTCCAGTGAAGAGTATTCTGCCACCCTTTGTTTGTTTTTAAATCACAAGGATATTTAGACAACATTAAAGGAAGGTGTTCCTTGGTTTGTAAAAACCCCTGATTTTAAGTACTTTTTTTTTTCCCCAAATGAAAATAACTCCTGCAAGTCACTGGTGCTTTGGTGAGGTGGGACATCCAAGCACACCAAAGGTGTGGCATGCCTTTGCCACCTCCATTCACAGCTTCCCGGGCAAGGAAACAAAAAACATCGTTTGTGGATGATCACTGATGGCCGTGGCTCAAATCCCCTCACTGCAACTGCAGGAACGTTTCCCACCTTCCATCAAAGGCAAGGCAGGGCAACCTCATTTGGCATCTCAGAGAAGCCAGAGGTGCTGTGCAGGCTGTCCTTACTGTCAGAGATGAGTGCAGGCACCACTGGGGACCACAGCAGCGCTGCCACCGTGCTCATCCAGCCTCCCAGCTTAAGGAAGCACACACATTGAGCTCTCCCTGCAGTGAGACCCACTTAAAACACTGAGATTGTTTCCTGGGCAGACCCATCAAGAAAGCAAATATCAAAACCATGTTTAATATTTTTAAATTAGTTATTAGTTTCCTTTTTTTTTTTTTTAAAAAAAAATGTTTTTAATGGTGTAAAACTTGCTGAAATGGCATTTTATTTCCTGAATGTAGCAGTCCTGTGTTGTGTCTGGATGCAGATCCACACAGGAGGCAAGCAGCCCAGGATGGCAAGGACATGAATCCTCAATTTTGGGCTAAGCCTTGTGGTGTCTGTCATTTTTCAGCTGGTTGTTTTATCTCTCCATACTCTAGGAAGAGTATCTTGACACAGACAGTTTGCAGAGCAATTTCAGCTGTTCTGACGGCTCAGCCACAATATGTTGCCTCAAATTGTTCTGTTAAGCACATGCATCAGCTGTATTTGTTTGCCTTGAAGCTGTGAAAACCAGAGACCCTCCTGAGAAAATTTAGCTCCTACATAGAAATAAAGAGATTGAAAATGCTCTCAAATGTACAAATGCCACACAAGGCAGCGAGCTGCAAACCTGCCATGGCCTGTGAAGCTCTTTAGATTATATCATTAGCTACTGCATCCCAAAGCCTTGACATCTAGAAGCTGCAGGCAGAAGGGCTGTGCTGTCCTTCCAAGATCTAGGCACTCCCTGGAGCTGCAGTGGCTCAGGGATGGGTGCTGAGATCCATGGTGGCTCAGGGGTGCAGGAGCTGCTGCCAGAGTGAGTCAGGGATGCACAGCAGGGCAGGGCCAAACCTCCAGTTTGGGCTGGTGGGACATTTCTGAGGGTGCTCAGTGCCTCGAGCATGGGGGAGGGCAGCAGCAAGGGCTGGTTTTGGCTGGCATGTACCCTGGGAGATGCAGATCTGGGCAGTGTAGCAGCACTGGGCCATGGTGACGATGCCACGAGGCACAAGGCGATGTTACCCCTCAGTCACACCCGAGCCAAATGATGGAGCAAAGGGGTGACACCTCTCTGCTTAGCAGGACAGAAAGAACAGGACTCCTCTTTCTAATGGTGACAGAGCCATTATCCCCCCCTATTTAATTTTCATGCACTAAATACCAAATTCTGGCCGCACCGATGCTGCACCTGCTTTCCACGTCCTTTGCATCCAAGCACAGATGCTGACACCCAGTGGCCATGGAATTTCCAGCTCCTGTACAAGAGGGAAAATTTCAGCACGGATGCCTCAGCCGGTGAGATACAACATCCACCTTTCCATTTCCTCAAGTGCAAGAGAAGTAAAGAGTTCCTGAGAGATCACAGAATGGGTAAGTCTGGAAGGGAACACTGGAGCTCATCTTGTTCAACCCCATCTCCAGCAGGATCCCCAAGCGTGCTTTAGTTAGGATTGTGTCCAGACAGCTTTTAAATATCTCCAGAGGAGACTCCACAACCTCTCCAGGCAGCCTGTTCCAGTGCTTTGTCTCCCTCACAGAGGGAACAGAGAAGTTCCTCCTCATGTTCAGGTGGAAATTCCTATGTTCCTGTGCAAGATGCCAGCCTTGCTTTATGTCTTGCAGCCATTGGCAAGATATGGGGGTTGAAACACTTGTACTGAGAGGCCAGACAGAAAAATTTAAAAATGTGAGGATGGATGTGAGGAAACGGAATGTAAACTGATTTTCAGATTATTCTCTTGCTGGCAGCTTGAAAATATACCTCAGTGAGAGAAGAAGGGCTGATTTTTGAGTTCAGAGACCTTGGCATTCATCTTCCCTGTTTTGCTACTTCCCAAAAGCAGTTAGCATATGACAGACAAAATGGATTTTGCGTTTCCCTGCAGCATGCACAGGATCATGCTTTGGTATGTGTGACAAGTATTGACGTTCTCTAGAGACAGAAAAGCTGTGTAGGAAAAGTTGGGCTTATTCTTCAGCAAATGGCTCTAAGACTTTATCAGTCAAAGACAGAAAGAAGACTCTAAACTCATGGGTATGCTAAGACAAAGACATGTCTCACTAAACATGTGGAGCTTAGATGGTAAAAACACGTGGAACCCGGACATCAGCTGGGAACAATAAGAGCAGAGCATGCCAAAGGAGGGATTTTAAAAGTCCTTTACTAAAAGTATTAATTATGGACTACAGCAAATGAACTAAAACACTGTAATGAGACTACTGTGTGAAATGCACTGGTGTAATTATATAAGCATGGGATAAAAGCCTACTACTGAAATTCTAGTGAGGTTCAGGATGTTGGGAAGGCGAGTGGACATCTATTAGGGCTAAATTTTGCAAATGCTGCAGATGTGATGCTGTGAGAAAGCAGGTGGGAGGTGTTTTGCTGCTGCTGCAGTGAGGACCCTCTTCAGGGTCGAGTTTGGGGAGCAGGGAGCACTGCCCTGGGGCCAAGCCCAGCTTTCCTTACCTAAATGCTCCTGTAGAGCTGCAGCGTAGAGATACCATAAGTAGATGTACTTAATTTATCACTCTGTTACTAGGCAGGTTTCTAGGCAGGCTTCAGCCTAACTTTTATATTTTGTGGTTACTGAAATAGCTCTGATCTTTTTTGGGATGAGTTCTAGCTGTGGAGGTACAACAGCCTTTCCTTTGCTATCTCTTACTTGCACCCATGCACTTTAATTCTTCCTCCCTTCTTACCTTTTTTGGGTAAAAATAGACTAGAGGCTTTAGCCCAGTTTAAACCCATCCAGCATGTTGGGGCTGCTGCTGTATTTGTCCCAATCCAAATGCCTGTGCCCAGCATTCCCACCTGGTAAAGTAGGTGAGATCACACCAGATGTACCCAGGACAACAGGCTGGGCCTGGCTGCCTGCCCTACTTTTCCCGTTGGGGACATTCACAATGCACTCACATGTTTTTAGTAGACATTTTAACAGTTTAAGAGGCTGGCAGAACATCAGAGGCCTGATGGCAGTTCTGAAAATCCAAATTGTTCCAAGTAAAGCCATCCCATGGTGGCTGGCCAGGAGCCCCAGGAGACAGTAGAGGCAGAGGTCTTGTCTCAGCAGAATTACAACAATCATGAAACTTCCTTTCTGCTTCAGTTTGTGCACTGACCATTTTTTCCCTGGTTTTTTCCTCCTTTGGTTGCTCCCCAAATTACATTGGGCTGTTGCCTATTTAGCAGTGGAAGCAGCTGATAGTGATTGAATAATTTTGCAGTTGGATGTGTAAGACAGCACTTGCTGTGATGTTTTGTTCCTGATTGGATTAGTATGGCTCTTTACATGGCTGATTGACACAAACTTGATTTTCTCTCTGAGCTTCCACTGTTCATTAGAAATTCCCCCTTTGAATAACTGCTCCTGCAATGAAATATGTTTTCAGGGTAGTTCAGATGAAATGAAACCACACTAAACCTCAGTGTTTGTCTTGGTTAGTTCTTCAAAAAAACCCAGAATGGGCTTAGGAAAGGGTATCTCATCCAGTGATGATTTAAAAAATTTTTTTTCTATCATCATCATAGGGAATGTTTCCTAAAAATTGGTCAGCGATTTCATCTTCTGAATACCTGTTGTTGAGAAACATCAGGTGTGCTTCATTGAATTCTGGTGTCAATGTCCACTTCCTAGAGAAATTCCCATGTCACATTTGCTGGAGTAACCCTTGCTTCTCCTCTGAATCTTCTGTCCTTTGCAGTAGCTGTGGTCATGCTTCTTTATAGCAAAAGTTTCTCTCAAGGTCTCCCCACTTGAGCTTTTCAACAGATAAGGCATATCAGCTAATGGAATAAATAGCTCAGGTAGCTCCTTTCAGCATTTAGATGCTTTCAGCAGGCTGAGTGTTTGGGGACAGGGAAGACCTGGTGAGAGCAAGGTGGGGTCCAGGGGCTGGATGCAGGTGTTTGCATGCATGTAGCATTGGGTGTGAGCTGCTGCCCTTCAATGTGTGTCCTGCTGACAGATTTCTAGTCCTCACAAAAGAAAAAAACCAAACAAACCCACAGAACAACGTGTTATCTTTATTCATGGCAGTTTCCACTGCCCCTTTTTTCTCCCTTGTCCTGTTATCAGAAACACCTTTCTTCTGAGTCAGTTTAGATTTCTTCCAGTTTTCCTGCAGTCACTTTAAACCCCTCCAGTTTTCCTGGGGCTGTTAAGGAGTGGAGTTGCAACAGCTGGCTTCACCAATGGCAGCAGGCAGGGAAGACCCATCCAGGCTGCAGAGAGCTCAGGGCTCCTCTGCTGTCCTTGGGATGGTGTTCCATGAGCAACCCACCAAACACAAGCAGTGCAGCAGGCACTGGCAGAGTTAGCATCCCACAGACGCGTGCAATGGCTTTCCTGCCGGGGGTCTGAAATGGACACAGCCTGTTATTCCCAACACTGAGAGAGCTGAGGACGTGCTCCAGCATCCCTGTCACACACTGCCACATCCCAATGGCAATGCAGGAAGCATTTGCTTTCCACAGATTTATCACTAGCATCTACGCTTTGTTCGAATTTCACAAACCAAAACATTTGGAAGATGGATGTGAAGCAAAGATGAAGGAGTGTGTGTCTGGGACTCCGTGCATTCGACTGCCAAACAGGTGTCAGTTTGTTTCTGGGGACCACAAAAAGGTATTTCTAGAGCCAGGTCTCCCTCATGAGTGATGCCTTAAAAGGCTTATTAGAAAAGCTTCCTGCTTGCTCATGCTTTTTGGCCATCAGGAAAAGATAAGTTACCAGTGCTGGGGGATCAGTTCTCTCCAAGTGACCCGAAGAAATTATCATCAGTAAAAACAGACAAATTCATCCACTGCATCTGCTTTCCCCTCGTGCCATCACTGACATGAATGTAAACAGCTGGGACGAGAGTGCCAAGAGAATGAGGATTTAGCCCATTAAAATGGCACTGCTTTAACACAGCTAGGACAAATCTCTGCTCTTGAGTGGTTTGGGACATGATAATAGCTTTATTTATGCTGCTGTGCATGCAAGTAACTGCTGCATTTAACAGAAACAGTCTGAGCTCTTAAGAGCTGTATTTGAGTCTCTGCAGCGAGTTTATGGGTTGCTATAGGGGCATTTCATATCAGAAACAGACACACTCAGGAAGGCTGCTTACTGAAAATAAACTATTGTTTGGCGTCCAGTCTTAGAGCATCTATTAATGTTTGGCCCTTAGACACTTAGTGTGATGTTTCAGTTATAACTGCAGTTATAAATAGTTACAGACACCAACATAAAAGCACATGGCTTGGACAGGCTGCCTTGGTGCTTACCTTTTCTTGCACTGGCCAATCAACATAAATATTATGAGGCTAATTGACAAACTCAGGATGACTGGAATGAGGATAAATAGCTTCTTGTCCTCTTTTCTGGACACTGCAAAGATAAATGACAGGAAGTAAGAAGATGTTAGAACGGATTGTATTACCTCCTACAAAGCTTGGGCTCAGATCTCATCGTGTCCACATTACCCTACATGTTTTTATTTACTTATTCATTTGTTTGCTACAGGTATATGCTACTGGGTGGGCTAACATCCTCCTTCAGGGTCATATATCTCCTGCAAATAGATGCAGTCACTGCTATGTGCCTCTCCCCTGCCTTCTGCATCTTGCACCAGAACCAGTGCACACAAGGACCGCCCAAGACAGCCTACAGGGTTTGAAGGAGCTGATCTGTGGTGCAGGACAGGCAGCAGGATGCCCTGTGGAGATACTGCAAGTACCCCGTGCCCTCTCTTGCTCAGCAGTCGCTCCTCCACCTCAGCTGTCCCCATGCAGCAGGGAAAGGTGCTGCTGCAGAAGCATTAATTTTTTGGGTCTTGCTTGCTAACTGCACTGGAGATGCAAAGCTGTAGGAATGGCTGTACTGGAGGAGGCTGAAGGTGTAACTAAGGCAGCATCCCACCTCCAGTGCTGGACACCAGCAGATGCCATGGCAGCCATCAGCACTTGCACCCAAACAGGTTTTATAAAGGATGTAGAAGAAACACGGTTTACTTTGAGCTCCATACCAGAGAAACAATCCTGTGTCCATTCACTCCAAAAGCCCTGGTCAGCACAAAAAATGTTTGTTCTCCCCCTGACACGAACACATGAAACGTGGCTTTGGTTTGCTCTGGAAATCGTTAAAGCAGTTTCCATTTGGGTCGACACAAACTGAGGAACAAAACAGAAAGAAGAAATATCACAGAAGTACGTGCCACCATCAGGATCTGTCTGGTGTGGCCTGATGTTCCTGAACACTGTCCAGGCTCTGCAAACCTTTGGATTATCTTTTGGCACTTTTAAGTGATTTCATAATAGTTTTGTGCAAGCTAATGTAAATAACATGACTATGAAGACAAATCTACTGAAAATAATTTCTGGAGGTGTCATCATGTATGTTGCCATTTATGCCTGTTAATTTACGGAATAATTCTTTTAATCACCTAAGGTGATTCATGAGTGAAATACGACAATTAAAAGAAAGATGTCCCCTATGATTAATTAGTCCTTTTCATTTTTGCCGTCCAAACTGCACCTGGATCATTCACAAGAAGAAAGCATCATGCATAAAAGATGTGTTCTGCCCCAGGCCACTCCTTTTGGGAGATTAGAATTATAGTTTCCTTGGTTCAAGTTGTGCCACCCTATTCAGGGAAACAAGCCACAGCAACCTTTAAATTTCTTCAATGACAGTTTTCTGAGAAAACAGGCAGGAGGTATGAGGAAATGCTCACTTGGAGCCTCCTGCTGGGATCTGTTACTGCTAAAGCAAAGCTGAAGCTGGAGGTTAAGGAGGTTAAAGAGGAACATGTGCAGTGCAGCAGCCGGTCAGTGATTTCCACCAGCAGCGCCGGCCGGGGCTGTGCACAGTCTGTGCCCAGGGTAACCCACACCCTGCTGCAGCCTGTGCCTCCCCACCTCCCCTTCCCCTCCCTGGGGCACCCCGGGTGCTGTCCCTACCGCCCAGGCAGCCGTGGCTTCCCCCACATCTTCTGCCACCTGCACCTCGTACTCCAGGCAGTGTGGCGGCATTCTCCCTCCCGGTGGGCTCCAGGCCACGAGGAGCTCCTCAGCTGCAGACATGGAAACCACCAGCTGCTTTGGGGCTGAGGGCTTTGCTAGGAGGGGAGAAAAAAGAGGGGAGGTCAGGAGGTGCTCTCAGACAGCTCCTGGTGGAAAGGCTTCCATTCATCACCGCCAGCCTCTGTCCCTTTTCCCCGTTGACGGGGTTTCTGAGCTCTCCTGGCTCTGAGCCACGATGCTGGAATAGCAAGATACCACAGAGTCTGGAGGGTGGATTATTTATTTTAACTTGACACACAGGCTGGATGAGGTCCTTGCTCTGGGCTGCAGTGCAGGGGATTTGAAGCACAGGGCTGTGAGCACTGTGCTCGGCACGTTCCCCTCGCAGCCGCCAGCCCTCCCTGTGCTGCTGGGGCAGCCTTGGCCCCTGCAGTGTCACTCCACTGCACTGCTGATCCCACACTCTCTGCATCTCAGAAAACACTCTGGTTTGTGTCAGATGCCCAAAGCCACACACGAAGCACGTGGCAGCATTAATGGAATTCAGAAATCCTGCTCATTAGCCCCGTGGTTTAGCTGGAGGACTGGTTATTTTTCCTTCTGGCTTGTAGGCAAATGCACCAGCATGGTGTCTATAATAAAGCCCATGTACATGTAATGTTTGCACATCATGCCGTGCCTTGCTCCTGATGCCTTAGGGTTTAACTTTTATATTCTTCAAATCCTGTACTGTTTAGTGTGTAACTCTGAAGTTTCTTGTGGTCTGTTAGCTGCTGTTCTCTCATGCTGGTTAGACATAAAAAGCCACTCTAGGTTTGCTCTCCAGGGACACTTAGATTGTCCCAGGCCCCAAAATATGTAAACTAAGGCCTCTGAAGAGGAGGGCAAACTTGGGGTAGTTGTGTCATTAACTGGGGTTGTAATTGGAGAATTGATCCTGACATGCAAATGGACCAAACTTATAAAAATGGGAAGAACTCGTGACCTGGGGTCCATCTTGGGCGTAGCCTTTTGACTGCCCAGGGTGCACCTTTGAAGGCCCTTCAAATCAATACCTACCTTTGTTCCCTTATTCTTGTCTAATTTCTATTTTTAGGTGGCCATCTCAGGCATCACTCTCTTTCCCTGTCTCTCATGGGTTTGAAATCCATCTCTGTTCTGACAGACCCCATCACACCTTGCACTCAGCTCACCCCAGACCTTACGTTGGTTTGAACAGCAAAGCCTAAAGATCTCTCCTGTGCTTGTAAGGAGTGGACCAGTGGTTTCAATTCCATCAGCAGTAAATGAAGATATCTCTGTGACCTTGCTACTAGAGCCAAAACCCCATAGCTGCTCTGCTGTATGCCCAGCAGGCCATTTATATCTCCAGCTGTCCAGCTGCCAAATGCAGCACTTGGAGGCACCCACTGACCCTCCAGGGTTGTGCTGGGTGGTGTTGCTTGCCCACAAACACTCCTGGAAGCTAAAGTCCTGTTTTGCACATGCCACAGCCCCTTCCCTGGGGGAAATGCACACATTCCAACCACCCACCTACAAAAGCAGACATTCATTTGAGACCCCTAATGCAGGAGGTGGGCCTGGGGTTTGTGGTGGCCACAAGGGTCCCCTGTTGCTTCCCTGCTGTCATTACCGAGGTTGTGAAGGCGAAGGGTGGTATACAGGGGCCGTAGCAGGGTGGCTGCTGCTGAACCATTGACACAAATGTTCAGATCCTGGTATTCTGCCTGGCTGAGGTTTCTCAGCACGCAGCCGATGTTCACGCCGCGATCCTGGATGTAGTGATCGCATGGCACTGCGTGGTCCAGCCCCTCGTACCTAGCAGTGGAGAGGGAAACAGAAAAAAATAACCAAGGCAATTTACTACTTGGGTAAAGAGTTTTTTTGTAAGATTGGACCTAAGCCTTGAGTATTGCCCATATCCCACCCTTTGTCCAAAGCACAGAGCTGTGGATCAGCACCTGGACTCCTGCTATGGCTAAAGTGTGGAGAAAACACAAAATTAACATGCACAGGCAGCTTCCCAGGCTGGTTTGTAGGCTGTGTCAGGCTCTCCCCAAACGCATTCCTGGAGCACAAGAGGTGCCACTGTGTGACTGGAGCCAGGGAAGAATCTGGCCTTGCTCATGGAGACAGTCATCCTCCCCTAGGGCCCTTCCTGCTCCATCAGTCACAGACTCTGGAGTTGCAGAAAGGTGCCCTCCCAAGCCAAAATGAAATGTTTTCAGGCAGGTGATGTGTGCCATGAATGTACTGAGTGCTGCTGAGCTGCTCTGGCTCTCCATGGGCACATGGAAACTCAGGGTGGGACCTGGGAGGGATTTGCTGAATATTACCTAATGTACAACCACAACCCTACCCCTTCTGCCTTTGGGGGCCACTCCCCAAAGCTGAGCTGCTGGCTCCATCCTGGAAATACTGACTGGTGTTTCATATTAAATTTTAAGATTCCTGCTAGTTTATGCCCTCAAGGCGGGGCTGAATCTGGCCCCTGTACTCCAGACCTAACGAAAGTCTCCCTGCAAAGCACATTATGTTTGGGGGAAAACTTCATGTTTTAGTACAATAAAAAGTTGCTCACAGGGATCAAAGGATGCCGTGGTGTCCACGCAATCTTGGGATAAAATGGGACCCAGATCCAGATGCCTGGTTTTGTTGAAGGCAATTAAATACAGGTTGGAGTTTTTTAGTGTTTGTTTTTCTTTTAGGCATGAATCATGCATTTCCATGGTTTCTTTCAAGCAGATCTTTGCAGTTAGCAAAATGGTTTTGAATCAGTGCTTCTGCTTTGAAGACTACTTCCAAGAGTTACATGGAACCTCTTTAAAATGCAGCTATGCTTTTCTTCACGTAGCCCAGTGGCATGAAACCCAGTCTAAGTCATCCTTTCCAAAATATCATAGGAGCTGAAGCACAAATACAGTATTTACTTTGGCCCAAACCACTAATTCTAGCTATGGTTTTCCTACAGAACAGAATCTAGGCACCAGTTTAAAAGAAACAGCTGAGAAATATGTATTATTATTATTATTATTACCTTGTGGCAGCATGTTTGCTTGTATGAGATGTGCTGAGGCTATGAAAACATATTTGAACACTAAAACTCCAAGTTGCTGAGAAGCTCCACTCTGTATCTAGGGCTCACTGAGCTTGGTAGCCTCATGCTAAATCCTGTCCTATTGAGATATAAGCAGTGTGATCATGGGAAATGTGCAGCCAGAACTATCCAGGTGTATTCAGCAAAGAGAAAGCACAAATCTTTATGCCAGACAACACGCAGTAAACACCTCACGGGGATGAATAGAAGGAAAGGAGGAAGTGAGAAGGCATTTCCTGGCAAAAGTCAGCAGAAGCCTGATTTTAAGAAAGTGAGAAAGGATTTGGTGTTTTCTTGCCAGAAGGCATGTGTTGCTTGGGACGTTATTTCAGCTCATTCTGGGTGAATTGGGCAATAGCATTGCCAGTCATAAAAGCATATTTACTGGGTCATTTTTGTACTCTGAGTGGTTCACTTGGTTGCTGCCTGGATGTTTTCCTATTTTGCTGTTACCTACCAATAATACAGCCCATAATGTACGCCATGAGGTGTGAGGAGACCTGGCTGCCAGCTGCACTTCAGGTATTCCCAGTCATGATAGATGCAGTGGAAATTCTGGACCTCTGATTCCAGTTTTCCTGTCAGATGAGAAGGAAATAATCACTGTGTAACAATGTACCAGTCAGACCAAGCAAAATATAATTTTTTGCCTTTGAACAACCGTGTGCTGCAGTGAAAGACAGAAAATGAAAAGAGAGGAGAAGAAAAGGCTGCCAGTCAGAATTATTAGTTTTACTGCCAAGTGCTCTGTTCCTCATAAAAGCCAGTCCATCTTAGAGCAGAAAGATACTTAACTGACCCTTTCATTCAGTGGTGGAGCTCTTGCAGGGTAGCTGAGCAGAGTCTGGACACAGGCAGAGGGAAAGGAGCCCCAAGTATCCAGTAACCACAACCACAGCCTTTGGTAGCAAACCTGCTCTGGTGCCTTAAACATCAGCAAGCCCTGCAACGACTTATCCATCCAGGAACCCTCAAGCCAGCATTGTTTCATGCAACAGGCTCATGCAAAGCACAGAACTACACCAGGTACCCCAGACTGCTCCTAACCTTGTGGTGGGACCTGAAAGGTGGCATAAATCCAGTCACTTTGCACTTCCACGTCATCTGTACACCACCCTTTGAGCAGTGTCTGCAGCCTCACTTCAGCGGTCCTGCTGAGGTCAAATCCAACTCTGAATTTTAGCTTCCTAGTAAAAATAACCTGGTTGAAAGACAGACTGTTTAAGCACCTCTTCTGTCGCTAAGTGGGCTGCAGAATTAGGTACCCTTGCTCTTGCTCCAGCTGCAGATAGTCTCATTGGTGTGCTTTATTGTCTCTTGACATTTCTGTCCTGCCTCACTTGCCCAGTGCTCCTCCAGCACTAATTTACACCTGCTGTGCCCAGCCTTGCTGGCTGTGAGTCCCTTCACCCCACAGGACACAGCAATGACAAGGCAGAGCAGGCTGATTAACGGGACCCCCAGCAGCAAGGAGCACTGTGGACCACCTCAGGAGGATACCACCACAAATCCAGATAAAAGGCATTTGTTTATGGTGTGAGATAATCAGAAACAGAAGGAACAATGAGTCTTGTAAGGCTGGTTCTTGTGGGAAGCACAGCCACACCCTGCAAGGGTGGACCAGCAGCCAGGCAGGGCAGCACAGGCTCGCCCACCACTGTGTACCACCGGGCTCAGCCTTTTGTGGGACTTTCTGAGCACCCCCTATGAGGGTTTTGCTATTTTTTTTTTCCTCAGACTTACTCCCCATCACTTAATGCAAGGAAAACAAAGTTGACAGAGATTTACAACAAGTGATGAGACAAAGTGTTGTCCACATAGGACTGAGGTAACGTGCTGTAAAATGCATCTGTGCCATAAAATGCATCCATGTACTGCAGTGGGAACAGCACTGGCACAGCCCACAGTCAGGCTGCCCTCAGCACTCCCCAAGTGTGAGAGCTGTGTTGAGCCAGGTATTTCTGACAGATATCAATGTTTGCTTCTGCTGATGTCCAGTGGATTTTCTTCAGCCTGACCGTTCTTCATGACCTTATCTGAGGTCAAGATTTTGGCAAGGTGTCAGAGGTGATTTTGTTCTAGTCTGTACTTCTGCCTCATACAAGAAACTTTTGTTACTCATAATTTCAGGAATTCTGATGTGTTTTTTGAAAGAGTGTATGTTTTTCTTTTAAATTGCAGTTAAAACCATCCTGGAGGAATCTGCACAGACGCACCCTGCTGCACATCTGGGAGTGTGAGGTGCATCGTGACCAACATCAGGCCCAAGGGCCCCTTTCCATGCCCTTGCATTCGCAATGCACGGCTGAAACTGGACTTTCCACCTCTGCAGGCTCCCATGGGATGGCCAGGGCTAACCCCATTTCTGTGGTGGCAGAGCACGGCCTGACAGCCTTGGCTTTGCTGACTCAGGCAGGTGAAGCAGATGAGCTGTTCCAGCAAGCAGCTGGGCTCCACAGCACTGCCAGCCTGATGGATTGCTCCTTCTCTCTTCCTGGTCTCTTGAGCTGGAAAGCCCTCTAGCACTCCTGCCTTAGGATTGTACAAAAAAAATCCCTTTTTTCTTTCAGGATACCAGTCTGTATTTTAGGTTGTTGGGAAAGATCCTCAGCATATTTTTCCTCAGTACCTTGTGCCAACCACTGCTGGGTTTCTCCTCTCCCCATTCCATTTACCTTCCTAAGTGTGCAGCAGCTTTCATCTTCTAAGCACTCACAAAATATGTTCCAACAACCCTTTCTGTGCCGTGCCTGCTACTGCCCTGCTGCACACCAGTGAGAGAAAACTGACAATTTTATTAAAGAGCTGAGTTAGAGTCAACCATATCTAAAAGAGAGAAGCAAATGGTACTTAAAACACACTTCTGGATAGAGGGAATGTTGGAACATTAGGATAATTAGTGAAATTTCACTTTTATTTGTTCACCACTCTGCATCCCTAAGGATCTGTTGTCTCAGTTCAAGCCCCATAAAGCTGCTTTTGAAAAGTGTAAATTTTTTTTCCTTTTACAGTGAGGAATGTTATTGAAATATTTTGGGCAGCAAACACCCCAGCCCTCTGACAGAAATAACCTCTCCATGGCTGCTGCCCCTGCTGTTACATTTCAAAACACATTCCCATTCAAACCACTGAAACATTCTGGTTTTTCATGGAAAACTGGAACTGCTTTGGCTCCACTCCTCCTTGAAATGCAAACATAAACCTGCGCAGGAAGTAAAGGCAGAACAATAGCCCTGGTTTGGGAGGACTAATTCATGCTTTGCCCTACCTTCCAGTCTCTGTCCCCGCTGTTGCGATATTCAAACTTGTATTTCACCGTGCATTCGTTGAAGGTTTGTACGTGGGGTGGAGGCTTCCACTCTACATCCAGAGAACCCAGGAGCCCAGGGTCAGTGATCTGAAGGTCTCGTGGGGGAGCAACTACATTAAAAACAAAGCAGAGGGTAAAACCGGGTGTCAAAGTGAAGAAAACAAACACAAAGCAGTCATGAAATTTGTTGGTATGATAAGTTGATATGATTTGTTGAAATGCAGCTGCTGGATGTGAAGTGCTGCTGGCTGCAGCCCTGGATGTTTAATACCCTGTTCTCAACAAACCACACAAGCTCTGCTCCTGCCCACCCCCCCAAAAACCAGTTTTACTGGTGCTCAGAGAAAACACTTGAGGACCATTGAAAATGCACACAGAATGCCACTTTTTGACACTCTCTTTCAAGATGTTTTAAGCAAAACTGCTGTCCTGGGGTGACCTTTCATGTCCTCTATTTGCTGACCTTCAACTCATTATATTTACCAACCTTCAGGACAATTATCCCTGCAAACATTGTGTTCAGCACACACACCAATGCAGGATGACAGGTCAAAACGTGCTGCCAGGGGGATTTCTATTCCTTTACCATTATAGACACAAATCACCCATATTGCTTTAAATATTCCTTTCAAGTATATTAAAGATCAATGGGGGAAAAAAAAAAACAAAACAGGAAAAAAAAAGGGCAAAATGCAGAGAATTAGAATAATTCTTATTTTGGACATCTACCAATACTAGACAAAAAGTGCCTTTACAGTTGATCTAGCTTTTATAAGAGTATAAAATGCTGATATATGTCAATAAATAAGTAAGTATTGTGGATTAATTCCATACTAAGGTGTGTCCTAATGGTCTAGCTCTGTATGGAGTTGTCATTCACATAACAACAGCTGTTTGGCTGCTCAGTTTTATTAGCTGAAACAAAACCAACTTTTGTTGATATCTAAGGTCATTTTTCTCCACTGTCTAGAGGTGAGATTATCCATTTGGTTTCTGCATGATACACTTTATTTCCCAGGAATTTGGAGCCCATCTCCTGTCAGTGTCAGTCCAGCACTACCACCATTCTCCCTTTGAATCTGGCCTCCAGATCACTGGCTTCTCTAACACCTTTTTCATGTCTTCATCAGGATTTATACCATTTTTCCCTTTTATTATTTTTATAAACCCGTGGTGAAAGCAGACCATAAGAATATTTTTCAGTGGAATATGGTGACATAAGTCCAGCTTTAATGTGCTCCCTGAAAAGTTTGCAGGGTACATTGCTGGAGGATGTTTCTTCTACAGAAATTTTCACAAATGAAACAAAACACACTTGGGGCAGCCACTTGAAAATCCCACTTTCCCCCATATGTGAAACTCCATGGGAGATTTGTTGCTACAGTAGATGGTGAAGTAGGAGATGTATTTAGGATGATACTGGAGCAAGTGCTTGGGAAGCCCCTCCTGAGTGTATAAATGCTGAGCCTCACAGCACTGCAAACAAGGAAGCAAAAAGCTGCTAGCCTTTGTCATGAGCCAGGTGATAAGCTGTCAAGAGATGATTAGATTGGTCAGAACTGGAATTTCTGACTGGCTGTGAGTATGCTCTGAAATTTATTTACATCCTGAGCTTGAGGAAAACAGCAGTGTTTTTTCAAAACAATTGTAATTGTAAACAGCAATTCTTGCAAAATAAATTTTGACTGGATTTCAGAGGGAACAGAAAAGCTTCTTTTTGGGATGTTGCTGGCATTCTGGGATTTGATTGTTTTTTAAATGTCAGCACCGCCTCTTGCAGTTTCTCATTCTCACAAAAATGCATTACCTTCTCACATCACCCACACAGAACACAGGGCTAGAAATGCTCTATTCCATCATCCACTCCTGAAGGAAAGTTGCTCCTGGATGTTTCTTGTAAAAAACCCAAACTAACAGCATTTCCCCCTGATGTTTGTGGTGGTGAGTCAGGTGATGCTGAGCTGGCTGTGGGATACCCACTGCCCTCACAGCCACCCCTCCTGGCTGCTGGGCACGCTGATGTCACCAACATCACTGCTTTGGTGACAAACCCCTGCCTGTCCCCAGCTGCCCCCCACCACCTCTGTCCACACCATGCCCTCTGAGGCAGTGCAAGCAGCACGTGGGGTTTGCAAATTTCCACCTATTTTGCCAGTGGAAAAATGGCAGCCTGCCAGGTGTCCCCCTCTTATCTTCCACCTCTGTGTCTGCACTTCCCTGTGCTGCTCAGAGAGGTGGAGGTGACACTTATGTTTTCTGAAACCCATTTCAAAGGCAGCCTGCTCTGCTCAGCGTGGCAGCAGGGGGGTTGCTGGCAGCTTTCTGTGTGTGCTGGCTGCCAAGACAGGCAGTCTCTCAGTGGCCTCCTGGGCAAGTTCTCACCTCTGCACCACGCACTGGTTACAGCAGGGAGGGAGGGCCAGACCTGCTCACCACCTCTCTGGGTGTGAAGTGCCAGCTGCCAGAGGCCAAAAGAGCCAGCAGGTGCAGTGCAGCAAAGAGATGCTCAAGGGCTTGAAGCAAAGGGTGCTTCAAGTGCCATTGCCAGGAGTGATAGCTTGAAGAGCAGTATTGTCTTAGAAGCATCATTCTCCAAGTACAAATAAGCTTTGTGTTTCTTACACCCAGCACAGTCTGTCTGGCAGGGACCACGCCCAGGAGCATTTATGTATCTGAGCAGAGTTTATATTTGATAACTCTCTATCAAACAGTGTATTTGCTGTGCACCAAAGGCAGTCTCTTCTTTCAAATTCGCTCAGAAAAACATCCACTAAACACATAATATATTTAGACAATGGATTACAGGTTTATAAACCAGCCACTCACACAGCAGTGCACACACACAGAAGTTTTGGTTGAAGGACAAGCTCCACAAAGGGCCCAAGTTAACACGAAGCCGGAGTTAGGCAGTGACACAACAGCACACCGGGTTTTACCTGTGGTGGGGGAGGAGGAGGCCAACACCCAGCCCCACACCAGAGCCACGGGGAGCACGGGAAGCCTCCAGGGAGCCATCAGAGGTCAGGGGTTCCACTGGCCAGGTGCAGGTCAGAAGAGCAGTCCAGCAGCGTGGGTGCCAGGGGGCTGCGGAGACACAGCGGAGTTCACAGCTTCAGCCTCACCGAGGGGCCCTGGTGTTATCTCTGCAGGCTCAGCACTGACAATAAGCTGGCTTTACTTGTTTACCAAGGCTGATTAATCATTTCCCAGAGGACTTCTCTTTGCAACTTTTGGTGATGGTGGCGCATGGCTTTGAAATAATTTCTGGCCAGCTAAGTACACTCTCCACAAGTGTGTCAGTCTGTACTCCAGTCACCCGCCCTCTGTCTCACGTCTTCTGTGGAAAGTGATTCAACCAAGAGACTGACACTCTGCCACGGGAAATGCCTTGGACCAATGATATTTTCATAAAAAAAAAAAAAAAAAGAAACCAAAATGCCTGAGCCTTGCCTTATCCAATAAACAGACACATCTTATGCAGCTATCGCCACCTTTTGCCTTTCCTGTTCCAGGACTTGGTAGGAATGGTAGGAATGCTCCTGAGAGTTCTTCTTAGTTGTCATGGCAATATTTGAAGGGGACAAATTTATATTTGTGCAGGTCTGCTGGAAGGAAGATGGGGACTGAGAGGGAGAGGAGCAGAGTTTCCAGGGAGGGGGCTACTCCTTCTTTCAGATTTCATGCTGAAGCTGGGTAGAAATTACTGCCTACAGACACCCCAGCTCGGCAAGCTTCCCCATGCCAGGAAGCACATGCTGACAGGGTTTTAATTTTTTTCATACAGATACAGGTGTAGTTATAGATTACATAGAGATGGAGGATGAGAGAGATCTAGAGATTGTATATATATATATATACAGATCTAGGTACATAAATAGGAAGCTTCCTATTCCTGGAAGCTTGAGGCCACTGCTCGAGCTCCAGTTGAGTAAGAACTTGGCAGGATCAATGTGAGCATGCAATTTATCACTGAGATCTATTCAGAAAACAAATTCATTTTATATTGCCCATGCAAGCCTGGCTTAAGTAGGTGAAATCCCAGGTCAGACTCTGGCACAGCTGCTTCCTCCTCAGCACCCACAGCTACCATGCAACAATGTGTAATTGGGGCTCTGCTGAACAACAGAACTCCAAGTTGCAGGGATCTTTAGAAATCTGATTGGAGGATTGGAGCCAAAAAAAACCCCCATCACTGGAAAAAGTGGTTCAGGGTAGCCAGAGGAGGAGACAGGCTGTGCTGGCCAGGGTATCTGTATGTGTTTAAAATAAACCAGAAATTCTAGCTGGCAACACATAGCAGCAACTAAAAATACACAACAATTTTAAAAGCAAATTTTCAATTTAAATTAATATCAAATCCCCCCAGTCCATCACATAATTCTAACTATTACATCACATAAACCCATCACGTATGTATCCTTGTTACATAAGTATTATTATTTCAGCAATACCAGTAATTTTTCTGCTTTGCTGTGAAATGAGAACGTGTAGTCAGAAAAAATTACTGGAATTACTTCTTTAACCTATCAAACACAGCATAAAACTTGTGTCAGTACAAACCTGGCTGTAGGCAGTGAGTCTGTGTTTCAGAAAGGTCCAAGGATGCAGTGACAAGGAGAGGCAGCTTACAGAACTGGGAGAAGCAGCAGCTCTAACTCGGAGCTGATGAGCAGCAGCATCCAAGCACTGTGTGTGAGTGTTAGCACAAAAATCTTCTTTTCATTTCCAGGACAGTTATTTGAATATACTAATAGGATTTCACAAGGCGAGTACAAATAAAAAAAGGCTTTCACAGAGAGGTTTAAAACCTTCAAAGTGCTCTTACCTGGACCTCTAAGTGCATGGGAGCCCATCTACCTCAGGAGTGTAGGGCTCCTCAGCAGCTTCATGTCTGCTCTGCTCAAAGCTTTGTATTTCACAGAAATCTTGTGGTTTTTAAAGACTCCTCTCTGTTCTCCCCAGGGATCAGAAATCACATTGCAATGTAACGGCATGGGCCACACAGTCAGAGGCTTTATTAAGCACCAGAGGGAACATTGCTGTGATTTATGAGGTGCTGGTGTTAATTGTTGCTGTTATGTACTCAAGTGGGTCAAAGGTATGTTTGAAATACTGAAGTGATTAATTAAGATGAAAACCAAATGGCAGAACCAGCGCAGGCTCTCTGCTGGAGGCACACAGCTGTCCCCAGCAGCTGGCACCCACAGCCCCACCACTCACTGCAGCCCCACGCATCACCTCAGCCCACGTGGCTCTACCTGGGGGTCCCCAGGGCCATCCCCACCACAGAGCCTTCCCATAAGCTTGCTGGCTCTGGAGCAAATCCAGCCTCTCCTGGCTCCTGGGGCTCTGCAGGAAATACAGTGAATTATCCCTCCCCTCGCCCCTCTGCTGTGGCCAGGCATATCAGCCCTGAGCCTTCTACAGCCTTGCCTGCAGCCATTTACTTCACCCCTGCTTTCCTGCATCACCCTGCAAGCTCTCCCTTGCCCCAGCCTGGAGAACTCTTGCAAGGAGCAGGTGCTTCAACCAGACCTGGTTTATCCCAGGTGAGAAATCTGTTACTGAATACACCTTGCTGAAAAAAGGAATCTGATGGTTCCTGCTGCTCTAAGGACCATTCAAGGTCATGGCCAGGAACACACGAGTCAGTTATGGCTGTGTTGCCTCCTGTGAGCTGAAGGAATTTGACTGCAGCAACTCCCCTCCAGGAGGGACAAGGGGGATGTTTCGGGAAGAGCAGAGCTGTGGTGCACATGCCCTGACAAGCAGCAGGCTGTGGCTCAGGCTGACTCTTCCCATGGCCAAACATAGGCATCTTGAGAAAGAATTCAGCCCTACAAAGGAGATGAGAAATGGCACCAGGAACTGAAGGAGTGCTTCTTGCTAGGAAGAAAAATGTGCTCCAAGCACCTGCACAAGTCTTACGGTATCGCTGTTTGATTTGAGGCCTGAATGAATGTGTTACCCCTTCCCAGCCGTAGTCAATGAGAATGTTTTGGAGCAGCAAAGGCAGGACGAGGCCCCTTTCCAGGTGCCAGCTGTCCTCTGCATTTCTCTGTGTGTGTGTGAACACATGCAGAAATGTGTAGTGCTAAAACTCTCTCCTTGAGAGCCCCTGTGAATTTTGGGGGTAAGGGAGTTATGTGTGAGTTGTCCCTTCACTGGAATTGCACAGTGCTGGCTTTTCCTTCTTACTTTGTGCAAAGAATGGCAAAAAAAGTCCCTTGCTGCTGGTAAATGTATGGCCTTGCTTTCAGAGTTATGCAAGATTAGAACTGAGCATTAATGTATTCTCGTTGTGTAAGCTATTTAAGCAGAAAAGGTCACACTGGACACATTGTTTGGAACAAATAAGAAGCATTTGCCAGCAGAGTGAATGCCAGTTCCCGAATGCTAGAACAGGCTCAATTCCTGAGAAAATTAGATTGGACAAAAATGCATAGCTGGGATTTGCAGAGATAGGACTCCACACCACAACCAGCAGCGCTGGAGCACCCAGGAAGGAGCAGAGAGTGCAGGTCTGCACTGAGCAGTGCCTGCTGGTCCAGCTGCTCTGGCCACCCTCCTGCTCAGAACAACTCCCTTTGTGAACAACAGATGCTTTTCTCATCCTCTCCTTGTGCCATTGTGCTGGTACCTGCTGTTCCTGCTCTGTTCCTGCCCCTGCCAGTGTTGGTGCAACCTCCAAGCTGGTCCTGGAGGAGCTCAGCTGAGGGCACACCAGAGGGGATCCATGCCCCATTCCAGCAAAGCTGGGGGGAGGCACTGCCCGTGGGTGGGAGAGACATCAGTGGCCCAGGGCACACCTCTGCACAGGACTCAGACCTTAGCTGGTACCACCCTTACTGATTGTAGCTTGAGCAGTGTCCCAACAAGCTGTGAGACAGGCAGGGACAATCCCTGGCTGCGCTGGACCAGAGCCTCAGGGCCCCGAAGTCAGGGCAGGGACAGGCAGGTGATTTGCATCTTAGTAACTATTCTGTAAATGGGATTCAGTTACAAAAAAAATTTCTGTCATAAGGTGATGATAAAGTCATGGAAGAAGACGAAAATAAAACCAAGCCAGCTCTGGCTCACCAGCAAGCCCTGCACACAACGGGGAGGGTGTCCTGCCAGAGCTCTGTGCACTGAGCAGAACCTGGTGGCATCACTGCTGGCAGGGCTCAGCCTGCCCTGTGTTCCCCGTGCCCACCTGTCCTTGGAGGCCCCTGGTAGCAGCAGCAAAACTCCCCTGAGCACAGCAAGGAGCAAAGCCACAGGGACTGTTTCCCCTTTGATTGTCTGCCTTCCCTGTTGCAACAGTATTTGGAGGGTGACTCATCTGGTTTGCTCATGAATGAGATTTTTTAGGATTTGTCAGCTGAGTGAGTGACTCCTGGAGTCTCTGTGTGCTCAGAACCATCTCACAGGAGCTTCCTCCTCCTCCCAGAGCATGGTCAGCTCCCAGAGCCTCACAGCTGCTCTCTGGGGAAAGATTAATAAAAGCACTAAAGCCAGGGGAATGCAAACTTGTGAAGGTGCCACCAGGCTGAATGAGAGATTTCAAAGAGCTGAGAATCCCCTGAGCTGGGTTCTTGGACTATGACAGATATGCAGCTGCATGCAGAAATTAAAAAGCTCTTCTGTAAAAATCTGCTTCTGCCGGAGGAAATAAAGGAACAGCAGCATCATTGCTGAAATATTTCATTGCAAATGGAAAAGCAGTTGGCAAAGACCATTAGTGGAGCTAAATATAAAAAATGGGCCAAATCCTTTTTGGTTAAAATATATTTGATATATTCATCCCATTTGTGCTAAATTGGTTCTGTCAAGCAATCCGTTGTAAAGCTAGATTAAAATATTGGGATGTGATAGTTCAAAATAAAAGCTTTCAACTTTGCAACCTCCATGTTTAGAAGCAGCTTTCTAATCACTGAAGTAACAACTGAAAGGCTCCAGCTATGAAGAGACCATTTGGTGTGAAATAGCATGTTTCATTTGATCCAAAAGGATAGTTTTGAAATTGCCAGTGCGTTGGAAAATGGATGATTTGTAAAAGCCTTTTAACTGCCTCATGTTTCAGGGAAATCAGTCTCTTTTACAAAACTTGCATTAAACAAGCTCTTTCCAAGGCGCTGGGATAAAGGACTCAGTAATTCCAAGCAGACCAGTGGCCTCCAGTGCAGTGTTACGGATTGCACTGGAAAGGGGATGTCACCACAAGGTCAAATGCTAGGAAAAGGAACACGGGGCACTGGCAACAGACTGAGTGTTGCAAGGAAAGAAATCCCTTCTTTGCGTTCATAAATTAAACACTTGTGGCTGTTATGGGATTTCAGGAAACGATGGAACGAATCCAGACTCTCTAGCAATACCCAGTATCAATATTTATTTTTCCGGTGCATGGAGACCTCAGTTTTCCATATTTCTTTGCTGATGGCTGCTCTCCCGGCTTAGACAGCATCCTAAGAAGAGACAGCAGCTGTTTGAATGTGCCTGTGTCATGTGAGCCAGCAAGGCAGCTGCCGTGGAGCTGGCTCCACTGACATCTTTGCTTTCTGTAATCAGTGTTGTTCCCAGAAAAACCCATCCAGCCCAAAGTCAGGCATCACACACTCCCTCTGCCTTTCAGCTGACTCCGTGGCAGCCTCCCCACTGCCTACGAGGCACTCCTTACACAGATCCATCAACATTTTCCTGCAACCCCTGATGGAATGGTTTCTGTGTGGTGTGTCTGCTACCTTGGGAGCACTGAAGGATCCACAACCTGCTGGCTTCTGTCTTCACACTGAGTCATCTTTCACTCCTGGAGCAATTTCTTCCACAGCCTGCATGTACTCTTCGCTCACACAAGGACTTGCTCTGACTCTCCCTCTGATGCAACTGGGCTTAGGCTGGGGTTTTAGCAGAGACTGTGAGAATAATTTAGTTCTTGTCATGGCACAGTGTCAGGTTTAATAAAGGACTCAGTGACTGTACTCTGGCATGTAAAACTTTTGTAGAAAAGAATTACAAAGCAGGGCTGAGGAATTAGACAGCGCTGAGCAATGTGTGTAGCAATGTCTGATAATCAGCCTGCAGGAAAAAAGGGTTCCAGGGGCTGAGGGTGTGCAGGGCATGATGGGGAGAGGCTGGAAGGGGATCAGGAGCACAGCCTGGAATGCCAGGGCCCAAATTCTGCTGCTAAATGCACCAGGGCATTACAGAAAAAACTGAAATGAAGACACAAAGCTGGCAGAGTAACAACTGCAATGGGTTAAGAATACATCCAGAGGGAGATGTAAAAGAAGCTAAAAGTTATCTCCAGAACAGAGAGGCTCTGCCACAGCTCCCAGAAAGAGTTTAGTGGTGACAAAGAGCCCTTGTACCAGAGACAGAGCTCTGCCACATGGCTGCTCTTGGCAGACCTGGCCGGTCCCAGCACCATCAGCACTGGGTGCAGTGGGGTCCTGTGGCTATGGCAGGCTCTGCCAGGGGACACAGGGCTTACATGGAAGATCTGTGCATTCCTGTTCCTCAGGAAGGTGCCTTTCCCCTGTTGCTCCTGTTCCTCCCTGCCTGCAGACTCGGATCTGTGCTGCCCAGAGTCAGGGGGAGCTGCTGACCCCATGCAGGAAAGCCCAGGGCTGCTCCAGGACCACTTTCTGCTCTTCAGGCAAGAGCAGACAGAAATAACACGTCGTACAAAACAGGCTGAGCTGTGAGCCCCAGTGGAGCAGAGAACATGAAGACATCCAAAGACAAATTGTTCTCACCCACACCATCTCCCCCTGCCTGTCCTGCAGGTTGGGCAGGAGCCCACCACAGCCTCCTGGGCAGCAGGCTCTGACCATGTAGGCGCTCATTAAGAGAAAACCTCCATTTGCTGCCTCCCACCAAATCCACCAGCCTGCTGAGGGGGAAGGTGGATACAACTGGTCCCACCCCTGGCCCAGAGGCTGCCTTAGGAAAGACCAAAATCTCTCCACTTCAAAACTGAGCTTACCTGGAAAGGCGGAAGTCTTAAATCTTGGTGCAATCCTGATCACAGTCTGAGCTGCAGTTACTGGAGTGAGCAGAGCAAGCTCCCAGGCTGGCTGCCATCCTGCTGCTGAAAACCTGAGTGCAGCACTGTGCCAGGAGCCTGGTGCCTTTCCATGAGAGCAGTTTTGTCACCAGAGCGACGTGATATTCAATCTCTTCTCCAGTGCTAAATCCTGGAAGGGGCTGACACCTCATTGGGACTCTCCTGCCAGAGCCACACTCAACCTTTTGCCTGTGGTGAATGCCCACGTCTCAGCCCAGCCTCCTTCCAGCACATCCTGCTGGTGGGCATTCACCATCTCCACTGGCCACCTGCCCTGCCTTGTACCAATCTTATCCCAGCAGCATTTGCCCCCAAAAGTAATTACTTTTGTGATAAAAGTATTTACTCCCAGTGGTAAGTACTTCCAGCCTCGTTTTCAGGTTGGTCCAGAATTAGACAGACACATAAAATAAGAGGTTGAGAGTTGTTATTAAAGCAGAAACATTTCACCTGAAGTGCTGTCACAGTTACTGTGAAAACAAGGCTGGCAGCAGGGCAGCACTCTGCAGGTTGGCCCTGGGAGTGTGGAGGGGGAAGGCAACAAAGCAGCATTCCTGACATGCAGGGATCAGCTGCCTCTGATGGCTCTGGCACAGGCAGCAAAGGGAGCCAATGCTCCCACTCAGCATTCAGGCCATCCTAAAGAGAGAGTAACTTCCTGGCTTCTGCTTCCCTGCCTTGTCTTTAAAAACTGATTTATTCTCCACAAGCCTCCAAGTCCTTGGGATATGCAAAATAAATCTCCCTTCCCTTCTCCTTTAAACTCCATCCAATGCCTTGCATCAGCGAGTTTGCAGACATGTTGACAGAGGTGTTCTGGTGCAATCACTGTGCAGTGGGAGTAATAAGTGAAAAAACAGATATTCTGTAGAGTTAAACGCCCTGACCTGGGCTGCCAGGGAATCTGGCAATTCCCAGTCTCTTCCTTTTTGCTTCCTGCCTTGGTCTCCAACGGGGATGGAGCACTGCTGCTGCCTTGAGCACAGCAGGATCTGCCAGGGGCTGAGCAGCTGTCACCCCCACCGTCGGTGCTGGGGCCACATGTAGGAAAAGGGCATCCCCAGGGACACCAGGACAGCCAGGCACCCCCGGCAGGCCAGCTGGGAGAAGTGGTCCATCCCAATAACAATGCAGCCAGGGAGCCCTGGGGGCACCTTGCAGCCAGAATCTAATCCTCCCTTTGCTGCTGTGAGCAGGATGTGGCAGCCAGGTCCAGAGGGATGGGCACAGGGTCAGTGCCTGAACTGGCCAGCTGGCACATGCAGGAGAAAGGGCAAGGTCCAGGTCATCCTCACAGACTGGTCCTTGAACCCTGAGCTGCAACCCTGGGTATATAAAATAGCATTTTCCCTGGGGGCAGGAGGTTTTCCTGGAGTCTGAGGGGGTAGCTGCTTTGTGAAATGTTTTATTAAAAGTACAATTTGGCCTGACAGTGAACAAACTGAGAAGAAATTATTCAAAAAAAAAAAAAAAAAAAAAAAAAAAAAAAAAAAAAAAAAAACCACCAGTCCAAAAATCCTGAAAGGATTTGTTCTTTCCAGATGCAGATCTTTGACACCTCCCCTAAGAGAGAAGTGTTGGCCCAGAATAACTGCTTGACCAGGACAGCATGATATCTGCTGACAGCTCTTAGCAGCAAGCCAGTGCTCGATTAAGACAAGCCTAAAGAATGTAAGTTATATGAAAAGCTGTTTATATCTTCCCATAAAAGGAAAAGTATAGGAAGATACTTAAGTTAGGAATGACCACAGGACGGATTTCAAAACAGCCAGAATGTGGCTTGAAATGGATGAGACACATATTGGTGCAACAATAGTGTAAACACAGATACACATACACAGCTGTCTGAAAATCTGCAACTTAAACACCCTGCACTCTGAGCAGATGCACCAAAGTTATTTCAAGAACACAAACGTCAGTGTGTGTTCTTGAAATCAACTTAAAAATAAAGAGGTCCTAGAAAACTCTCAAAGTTATATAGAAATTATGGTATGCATAAATCCAAATTCTGCACTGCAACTGAACAGCTATGCTGAGTTTCAAACACACACACACATTCAAAATAAAATCATAATATAAAGTAGTTATAACTTACCATCACACTTTGGGATTTTCCTTTAAGCTAGGTAACGTATAAGACAAAATACTTATTAGCTCTTAAAAAAAGAAAGCTGTAACAGTAAAATGGAAAAAAACCAGTCCTGCATATGTTCCTGTTCCTAGAGAGTAAGCTTCAATCATCTGCATCTGACCAGGCAGCCTGAAAGTGTTCTGTGTGTAGGATGCTCACGAAGAAATAGAGCAGACACTCAGTGCTCACAGACGTCAGGCTCAACATCCCCTCCCAGGCAGCAAAGCACACTGCACATGTGGGTGGTAGCAAACAGCCCCACACGATGTGTGAGGGACTTTCCCATCACAGGATGTAATTTGATTGGGAAAAACTTGATTACTGTGACCTGAAGAGCTTTGTGGTTCCAGCTGAGCCCTGCCTGGCTGTGGGACACTGTAGGACACTGTGGGACAGTGCCACAGGCAGACCCCAGCACGGAGGGGCTCACTGCAGCCAGGGTCTGGGCTTGGGGCTGGGGGCTCTGTGTCCAGCAGATGGGAAAACCTTGGCAATCCTGGCTGGTCTCGCAGTCACAGGTCTCCCAGTCACAGGTCTCCCAGCTCCCATCACCTGCAACATGGTGACTGCTGCAGCTCTGCACATCCTGGACTAACACCAGCATCTTAGCTGGGCACAACTGTCTGTAGGCAGATGACCACTGGACTTCTTCATTTCTGGGGAAAAACCCCAAAAAACAAACACAAGTGTTGGAAAGTAGAACACTTTTTATCCAATGAGAAATTTTGTTCTTAGCTTCCACTGGGTGCTTTCAAATTGGATGGGGCTCCTTCATCAAAGAAAAACCTCACTCCATTGTTATTTCCTGTGAAATATGCTTTGACCAAGGTCCTGACTAGATGACTGCAGCTTTCAGACAGCAACTCAGCTGCTGGAAAAAACTGCATCAAGCAGTTACAGGCAGAAGTGACACTGGTGGGATCCAGCTGATTCACTGAGAGCTCAGACCTCACATCCAGAGGAAGATGCTGGCTCTCCAGCTATAAATCATTGTGCTGAAGGAAGTGCTGGCAGGGCTGCCCTCCAAGGCATGGCTGGTTGCTCTTCCCAGCACCACCTGACCAGTGAAATCAGGAAAAGGTTTGATCTCAGCAGGTTTGTGGATGCTCTTACATAGGTTTGTTCCACAGCAGGAAATATGGTTAGGGAAAAAGGGTAGACCAGACTGTTCTGGTAGCACTGAAATCCCTGTACAGCCCAGGAGCATGCACACATCAGGGAACAGTGAAAGGGAAGCAGAGGAGCAGCAATCCAGGGGAGATGGATGAGCTGCTGTGCATTACTGGCAGGCGTTACTGGCAGGATTCCTTCGTCCAGCAGCTGCTGCAGGGCTGTGGTCTGCAGGGGGGCCGAGGGTGGGACACACAGACCCTCTTGAGGGAGTGGTCTGGCTAATCCCACTCAGCCGTGCTTGGAAAGGCGAGCTCTGACAGTGGGAGGCACCAGTTCTGGCCAGAGCTGTCCCTGGGGTGTTGTGGCCAGATGTTTCTGCCAGACAATTTACCAACAATTCATAGTACTGATAAAGACTTAGGTCAGTGTGACCAGACCTGAAGTTAACACTGCTCAAACCTCTGCAAAACCACAGCAAATTGCCAAAGCTGGAGCCCTGGGAGGGCCATTCCCATGCAAGTCTCCTGAGGATCCTTTTCAATAGAGGCTGTGTTGGGTTTTCCTTTTGAAGATCACCAAGCAGCATTTGCACCAACCATTGCACTTTACCTTAGGTTAAAGGAATCTAAGGAGTTACATTTCTGCTGTGAATCAACACTTAACAAAACAAACCCAGGCTGGGAAGGTTTAATTGCAGATCAGTTGCTGTTAAGAAAGAATGAGCACTCCAGTTTCACCTTGAAGGCAGGGCTCAAACAGTTTCAAGACTGCTCTTGCAAACAAAAATATTAGCTAACACCTTATAACTGACATATAATGCTTGAGAAATACAGGTACTGGCTCTTGTAGGTGTGCAGGATTAAGCCCAAAGATCATCATGTTATTTCCTTTCCTAAAAGCTCTTCCCTTTTCTGAATTTCACTGATGTTCTGCTCTGTTCTTGGGGTTTTCCGTTCATTAGAGTTGACAAGCTCTTCCCTTTTCTGAATTTCACTGATGTCCTGCTCTGTTCTTGGGGTTTTCCGTTTGTTAGAGGTGACTTTCGGATTCCTGTTGTAAATCTACAACAGGAAAAACAAATATTTCAACAGGCTTTAAGAGATATACCAAAAAATCCTTCACCAATATATTAATCAATTGCCACTTACAAGATGGATTTTAGCTGATGGGGGAGGATTTGCCTTAATAGAGAAAAGAAAAATATTTATTTTAATGAAAGGATCTCAGTAGTTTGCCTGCTTTTGTGAAAGACATTCCTTAACCCTGTGGGTGCAGAGATCTGCCTTCTTCTAAAATTGAGTTGCGCTCTCCTTAGTTCCCCACAAGGGGACTGAGCAGTGACTTTACAATATATTTTTAATCCAGCTACTAGACTTGAATCTTGAAGAGTTTCCTTCTTCACAAGCATCTCCCAGTCCTACACCACCTGTCTCTGCAGAAAGCCCCTGGAAACTTGCCACGGGAACAGAAGCACCTTGTGATGCCTTCTTTGTGAAGTCCTACTGCACACGAAGCCCCTCAAGGCCTGAACTCCCTTGATCCATGCACTGGCTCAGCCCAAAACATATTTAAATAAACCACTATATTGCCAGGGAAAGGATAAGCAGGGAAAGTCTCCCCAAACATGCAGCCACTGAAGTGGTCACGGCTTTGCTGCTCCAGGGCATCACCTTTAATTCCACAGGCTGGGATTGCAGGTAGCAAAGGAGAGCTGGTCCTGCTGTCTCTGCTCAGGCAAGAGCTGCCAGTCCAGCCTGGTGCCCAGCCTGCCCTGCCTTGGGCAAGGGGGTGAGCACTGGGGATACTGTGCTGGTTGTGAGTGTGCTGAGGAGAGGAGAGGAAAAAGGATAAGAGAGGGCACTGCCCAGAACAAAAGGGACATCGCTCCAGTTGAAGCTAATGAGCCACAGCCTTGGCTCATCTTCAGTCCACACCATCTGTCCCTCACTGGTTTCCTATTTCACACTCTGGGAGCATCAAGCATGAAGCAAATTTTCTTATACTTTTAGGTTTTGTTTCTGTAATGTCTGGCACAGAAAACATCCATCAGAGGTCAGAAATTCATCCCCTGTGAGAAGGACTGGTCAAGAGAACACAACCACTGTCTTCTTCCTGCTGGGTGGGAGGTAAGTAAATAAACTCCCCAGCCTTAACTACTTTTGACAGCCCTGTTTCAAATGCCTTATTGTGACTTGCAATTTGTCTCCTACACTGTCTGAAAAAATTGTGGCCCACACAAGCACTTCTTGTGGGTGCTTTTCATGGCACCACAGTGCATGAACTGTCCACTCAAAACTGTGAGCCCAACTAAAGAGTGTGGTGTGGGGCAGGGTAAAAATGCCTTTGTAATCCTCCTTCGGTCCATCAAAATCACAGTATGCCTGACAAATTAACCAGCAGTTGAGATATATTTCATTTAAATGCAGCTGTTCATTTTGAAAATATCAGAGCATATGATGCTCTTGCTTGTGAAGAAACATCCCACCCTGTTCTGCCAGCTGACAGGAGTACCTGTGTGCTCCCCAGACATTTTCCTAAAAAAATCATGGGATTTGGCACAAACCAGCATCCACAGCTGTCTAAAGCCTGCTGGCCAACATGGACTTCCTGAGGCACCATCCTGGGGAACCCAGAGCCAGCAAGCAGGGCAGGACACTGCAGATCAGTGCTGAGGCTGGAAGGGACTGCAGAAGACTGTCTATCCCACCCCCCTGGCAGGGATGGGTCAAACACACCAACAGTTGGGCACCTGGTTTAAAATCTAAGCAGAATGTGTTTTAGCCCTGTAGGGGAGGCAGGCGTGGAGCTCACCTAGTGTGGTGAGGGGGTGAAGGGATGCAGCCACACTCAGTGACTCTGCTGGAAGCTGGTGGAGAGCTGAACCTCCTTCAGGCAGCCCTGAGCACTGCCCAGACCCTGACTCCCACATCCTTTGCTTGGCTTTTTCACGTTTACGAGCATGGAAGGGTAACAGCTTCAGTGGCATCATCGAGTGTTTATTTGTATAAACAAGCTGCAAAAGTGGCAAACAGCAGAATGCTCTGTAGTTCTGGAAACCAGAGTGCAGGAGCAGTTCTCTGGCCAAAACAAAGGGGCTTCACTGTCTGCAGGCAGAGCACAACCTGCACTCAGAAGCGAACACAGGATTAATTTAAGTTGCAATATTGTCAAGCAGACGCAGTCCATCAGAAAGTGAAAAATACCTCATGTTTCTACCATTGTTGAGTAAACTGTCAATTTAGACATGAATTTGTTGTGGCTTTTAAAAAGACAATAATAAATTTAGTTTTACAAAAATTGTATTTTAGAGAAACTAAATTTACCCTTTTTTGCATAAGGCTTTCTTGGTTTATGTGAAAGTCCAAGTGAGAAACGCCAGATGGTGGCGAGGTTTCTTTCCCCATCTGTACCTGTGGGAACAGAAGTGGTGAGATCTGCTGTTTTATAGATGTCTTCTAAGCACATTATAGCAATTCTGAGTTTGCTTTTAGTCAAAACAGAACTCCTTGTAATTTGTTAATATCTGAAAGGCCAGACAATGTAACAAAAAAAAGAAAACCAAACCAAAACAAAGGAATGTACCCCAGTATGGCAGCACATAAATCCTGAAAGAATCAAGTATTTTTCCTAAATAAAATGTTTGTCATTTCAATTTATGCATCAAACACAACTCCTCAATTTGCAATGAAAGTACTTTGAATAAAATGTTAATTCAAGTTATCAAAAAGAGCACACAACAGAAGCAGTCTGTGTGATAAGGCTGTTTCTAAGCCAGCAGCAAAAGTAAAAACTGGGAATGAGAGTTTCGAAGTTCCCAAATACTCAAATAAGGCTCAATAATGCCATAAACAGGCAATGCTACAAAAACAGATAAGCCAGCATGGCACTGCTCACAGAAGGGCAGTTAACACCAAGTAATAAATTATGGTTCACTCACTGGAGTGGTCTATCTGCTACCTCACTTTTGTAATCCTGTTTGCATATACAGGGGGAAGAAAACTTTGGGAACTCCCCTTTCATTTCACCAGAAAAAAAAATAAAACCATCATTTAAACTGATATTCCTGGGAAAGAGAAGTTTACGTTGCTTGAGCCAAAAATTACAAAATGATCACTGTTGGCAGGAGCATCTCAATTTCATCACTGTATAAATGTCCTTACTGGAGAAAGAACAGAATGAGCTATTTCAGTACGCCGTGAAAAGTGCAAGCTCGATACATGGCCCAGGGGTTAGTGGAGTTAGAAGAGCAGCTTTCACATAAACATTATTTGCAACTGAATTCAATACTACTTATCTGTTTCTAAATTATACCCCTGAAAGTTTTCCAAGCTAATCCTGCTTTCTTTTGCTTCCTTTTCTTAGGGGCTGAAGAATACACGGAATGTGGGAGGGTTTGTCTTATTAAGTATTCTTCAGAAGTTCATGCACTTGGAATCTTCTGCTAGGAAATACAGTGTTGTCTGTTGCTTTGCCTTTTTCTTCTCTTTCAGAGAGCTGGAGGTTTTGGAGATCAAAAGGGAGTGGATGAAACAAACAACATGGCATCAGCTCATGAATTTATACCTGTCTATCTGGAATGTCATATTCTTATTAATGCAAATTAACATTTACACTGAAGATATCAGGATTTCTCACTCAAGATGCAAAAGGATTTCAGCTTCCACTAACTGTGGAGAAGAAAAATATCTGGAAATGCATTAAGAGAAAAAGCAACAAACATCTTTGCGCTGCCGAACAGTAGGAAATGTACCTCTAACAGTTTTGTGGAAGATAAAAATGGTAGTATGTCACTGTCTTGGTTTCAACAGGGACAGAGTTAATGATTATTTGATTCTGAGACGAAAATTAAGGTTGGAAAAGAATCCTGAGACCACTGAGTTCAACCATTAGCCCAGCACCACTGAGTTCATCACTAAACCCTTTTCCCAGGTTCCACATCCACACAGCTTTTGACCACTTCAAGGCATGGTGATTCCACCACTGCCCTGGGCAGCCTGGTCCAATGCTTGACCACCCTTTCAGAAAAGAAATTTTTCCTAATATTCAATCAACCCCCCCCCTGCACAACTTAAGGCTGTGTCCTCTCGTCCTGTCACTTGTTACCTGGGAGAAGAGACTAATCCTCACCTGGCTACAACCTCACTTCTGGGAGCTGTAGAGAGTGATAAGGACACCCCTGAGCCTCTTTTTCTCCAAGCTAAACACCCCCAGCTCCCTCAGCTGCTCCTCATCAGACTTGAACTTTATGGAGCTCAGCTTGGAACAGAGGTTTCTGAACAGGGTATCATTGCCCTTGAAAATCCAAAAAGCCTTTTCATAAGAGGAAAGTTTTCTTCAGAGCTGGAAACTGAACAAGAGACTCTCAGAGAACCAGAAACCCCTCACTGGTAACTGCAAAAAAAAAAGGTCCAGCTGTTGAGATGCTTTTGTCAAGGAATGGTGTTCACTTTCTTTGTAAAGTTGTTCCTCAATTTCTGCTTTACAGTCCCCAAATGTGCCTCATCAGAAAACAAAAGAGCAGCTGGATATGTGCAGGTGCAGAACAAGGTCTCAGAGGGGAAAACATCTCTCAAAATAAAGTATTTACTTTCAATATTCAGGTCTAAAAATAAAATTGTCTACATCTTTGAATAATCAAAAAGAAATTAAGGTAAAATAAATTTGGTCATATAAAATTCTGTTAACCTACATTTGAATAACACAACTTAACTACAGCTCCAAACCTGGCAGCTCTGTTTCCTCAATGCTGGATCAAGCAATTGATGCCTGCAAACCATGCAGATGATTATCTGTGCTATTGCCAGACCCAGCCCAGGGAACAGAAGGGAAGCAGATCACCTCTGTGGGGACGAATTTCTGTACTGGTTTAAGCTTATCATTAACAAGGTTCAAAAATCTTTGTTGTTCCAAATATATATGCTAGAAGAGTTGGGTGGTTTTCACAGCAAAGTGTGTACATGTATAAAGATTGTTACAAGTGAAGGCATCTCGATCCTCACATATTCCCACCACTGTTGGTCAAAACCAAAATCCCAACATACCTACCTCATAATGTGTCCTACTTCCCTGAACCAGGAGTTAGCTTTTCTTTTGTTTGTCAGAGGATGTATTTCCTGACATAATGAGGCAGGCCACTTATCAAAATGACAACACAGACATTAGAGAGAACATACAACAAATTCTCATTATTTACTACAAATATATAAACTGAAATGAAAGCAAATTGAATAACTTGACTACATGAAAATTATGAAACAGTTTGTATTTTATACACAGCGTATGTACACTGGTTTTGGAAATGTGGGTTTTATCCATGCAAATTTAATACAAAACACTATTTACAAAAAGAAATAAACAGTAAGAGCATTTTTTGAAAGAAACATGTATGTTGGAAGCTCCAGCAATAATGGAAATCCTAAAAAAAGGCTTAATACAGTATAGTACAAGTAGACAATCTTCAAAAGTGTGAAAGATGCACTTTACAAGAACATGAAATGCGAAATCAATTGAAATGCACTATCAAAAAGTTTTGCAAGTATATACACAATTTGAGCATCTATTTTTAATGATCACTCTCCATCTGTGCCCTCAGAACTACTTCTGCCACATCCTGCACACATTTACATATTGACCATTTGGTTACATTGCATCTTCTGAGTTTTATAACGACAAGTTACAAAATAAAGTAACTGAATACCAACTGAATGATAATTGTAAAGCAATCACATTTTCATTGTTCTAGACATTACATCATAGTAAAAAGTATTCACATTATTCCCAATGTATTCCACCAATGCACCCTTTTTCACTACACCTGTGTATGCTCCTCCTGGGAATCTCAGCCTTGCTTTGCTGCTGGTGCCAACAGCCAAGAACAGCTGCAGCCAGGAACTCCCATGGCTGCAGGAATGCTCCATGTAACACATCCCTTCAGCAAACACAACTGCATCAACATCTGCATGTGAAGACAGTCTTGCACAGCTTCAGAATACATATTAATACTGGACAGTTACTGCAAGTTCCTGTGCCAGCTATGGCACAACCAAACCCTACGCAAATAAAGTAATTTTGGAAATAGTTCACTGGTTCACTCATTTTAAAATGAAACAAAGCAAAAAAATACCCTTGTGGCATTTCCAAATATGCTCTATTTTACAATCTGCCTTCATAAAACTATGATGGAAAAAGTTATGTTTGCCTTACTTCACACAACTTTGAATAAAGTGAGGAAACCCTCCTTAGTGCCAAGAATTTACTTTAAATGACTGACTTTATGTTGTAACTGAGTTGCAAAACTCTGGAGGGAAATTCTGGTCTCACTGAAGTCTTACAATGATAGACTCATTTAGGTTGGAAAAGACTGATCAAGTTCAACCACAAAATTTAACACTGCCAAAATCAAAATTTTTCCACAACAATTAAATTTGCTGTCAGTCTGAGCTATTCTCCTTTAGAATTTGCTGAGATACTAGAGTAACCATGGAAAAAAGTTTTGGTTTTTGCTTGTTTTAAGATTAGGACTCTCAAATGTAAAAAACACTCTGAAAATAGTTTTTTGAAAATGTAACTGGCTATATATAATTTGAACTAAAAATGATTGATTACATGTCATTTTATAACTGGTGGTCCTTCCCTAGAAGCTGATCAGGTAGCTTGCAGCAATTTCACTGCCCATTGCCTCTCATGCTGAAAAAAAAATGGTCAAACCCAATGAGGGAACAAACACTTCATATAACCACAATTTTATGATAATATGTTGCCAAAATTGTACAATGTGAAATACTTAAATAAAGCAAAGGGCTTTTTATTATGTAACAAACACAGGAGCCAGAACTGCTCCTGTGCAGTGGCAAGTTTAAACTAAAATTCAATTAATCACATATATTCTCTATTTAATCAGTGAAGATCAGCAGGATTTTTCTTCACAGGAAGAAAATTTATCTTCGTGTTTTACAAAACAAACCTGTACCATAACATTCCTCATTAAGAATACAGTTCACCTTTTCCTCTCTCTGTAAATGAATTAATTACACACAACCCAGTGTGTTGCAGATGGAACAAACCCAGTAATGCTGTTTTCATTCCCTCATGGAAGTGCACGAGGGCCACATGAACCTGTTCAGAGCCATGGTGCAATTTTCAATCAGGAAAGGTCTGTAGTTCCCAGAGCAAAAGCTTCCTCTGCTTTACTACATCATTCACTGCTGGTGAAAGTTATATATTGGTAAACATCTATTATTGATTACTCTCAAAGTTATCACTCAGTGTTTTTGTTAAGGTTGCAGCATCTCTTTAAGAGCAAGGAGGTGTTTCTGTCAGCAGTTGTCATGCACAGACAATGGCACAAAAACAGGGGATCACAAGTGGCACACGCCAGGTTCCCTGCCCAGGGCTGGGCACGGGCAGTGCTCTCTGCACCACCAGCCACTCTTCCTGCAGCACTGCAACACAGCTACCCAAACCAAAGATGACAAATTCCTTGTTGTTCTAAGCTCTACTGAAAGATCCACATGCTCAAGGATCCACATCCCTCAGCTACAAAACACGTCCTTCTTTCTCTGCTAAGACTAAAGGCTTTTCCTGGTGAAGCAATTCAACATGAAATCAACTCAGAGCACTCTCTGCTTGGACAACTATACTTTGCCTTTCCCATTCCTGGTCTTAATGATATTTTTTAATTCCAAATTTGTTTATGTTGGGGTGTGTTTTTGCTTTTGGTTTTCAAGTAGAAATCCTCCAAAAGAACACAGACATAAGCCTGACTTGGTGAGGAAAAAGTGACATTTGATTTACCAATACCAAATCACATCTCCTATCTGCAGAAGTGCTAAAAACTCCCACAGGTTGCTGTCAGTTGGAACCAGTGGAATCAGCCTTTCAAACAAACATTTAAGGAACCAGCAGAAGGAAGAACTGCCAGACCTTCGTCCTTCTCTTCAGTACCAACATAACACATGCAAGTTCCATTTTTGTGAAAACACGTCTGCATTTTTGTTTGGATTTGGCTACAGATTTATGTCAAAATCTGAGGAAACTGTCACTAAATGATATGATATTTGAAATAAAGTTTTTAGTGCAGTAAAAAACTAGTGGTCCTTGCCTACAATTTTATTAAGGTCATACAGCTTCCCACCTCATGACAACGTAATTTTTCCTACCATCTCAATACTGTATTTGGCTTACCAGAAAATTTTTATTAAATGAATCCACGTAACATTTTGCAACTTCATTTGACTTACCAGAGATCACTGTTTTAGTCAAGAATCTGACACTAAAGTTTGCCAGTGTCAAACAAGTTTAAGCCATGTTTGCTATGGTCTCCAGCTCAGGTGTTCCACAAATCAAAAAGGTGAGAACTTACTGAAGTCGTGGCTAAAACTTGCCTTGACTTCAGTAAGGCCAGGATTTTTTAAAAAAGAAATTCTTATGATTCATGTCAGTTATTTAATGTTTCAAATCAATTGCTCCCTATTTTATGCTCATAGTTCTTGGTTAGATTTTGGAAGGCCTCCAGATACAGGGGTCTAGATGGTTTCTGCATCCCCAGCACTGCCCCAGTGGGCACACTGGATTAGGAGTGTTGGAGAACAGATGTGAAGCATTTCCAAGATACTCTGTGGGAAGGCACCACACTTCACAACAATTATTTTACTGTCACTGCTTTAAGACCTCACCATATCTGGGACATTATTGCTCAAGTGAAAGATCAGTCATGTGTGACATACTGCATCCAGTGACATAAACCAGAAAAAATACACGAGGACAGAAGCTCAGCCACTATGCTGATTCACTCTGTAATTTACAGTTCATGCCACATTATTGCAGTTAACTCTTAAGTTCATTAGGAAAACTTAATGCAGCTTCCTAAAGCTTTTAATGTTAACTTTTCTTCATGTCGTAAGTGAAAACGGACCAACTGCAACAAGAACTGGGCAGGACTGTTTTTAAGAATCCTATCAGCTATACCAGTACTAAGTAATGGCATCACATCCTAAACAAAATGAGAAAAGGGTATCTCAAACATTGCAAATGTTTGAAGCAGGGATTCTGGAATCACAATAGTTCACCAATGCCACTGGAACCATTTCTTAAAAAATTAAAGAAGAAGGAGGAAAGTGGCCCAGAGTTACCCAACAACAAAAATGCACTAGATATGAGAATGCACAAAAAGTAAGATGCTTGGAATCAAAAGGAAAGGGAAAAGGCAGTAGAGTATGCAGATTCTTGTACAGAGGAGACACAATATTTCCACAGGCTGCTTGGAAATGAAAACTTAAAATTCAAATCTTTTTAGCATCATATTTGAAATTGCTCTTAAAGAAATCACAGTGGGTACAAGTCAATGTTAGGAAGGCTTTAGATAATTATTATTATTATTATTATTTGTAAAAGCAGTCAGAGATGTGAGAGAGATTCATCCAAGCACTGTGGATCATTTCTCAGACTGCTCCTAAGAGTAGTTGAAGGCTCTAATCTTTGCCATACTAAAAGGGAAGCCTCAGAAGAATCGTGATTATCCGTCCCCATAAGCAAGAAGATAGCCACAATAATTTCCAAGGCATGTCAAAGCAAGACTGTTGCTAGCATGTCTGTGGGGAAGAACTTCAGAGTACTAAAACCAACCAACCAACCAACCAACCAATATTTTAGTAGTTTTCAGTTTAAAATGAGTACATAAGTTTCATACCCAGTTTTCAACTTACTAAGAAGACCTTAAAAATCCCTAACTGGTAAGCAGCTGCCATGCTACATTATGGGAATTCTTAATGTTTACACTGTGATATAACTCAATAAAATTAGTTCAAAAAGGAAAGAAGTTATTTTAAGATCAGAAAATATATTTAAATATGACAATGAAATAGCAGTGGAGACCAGTTTTCAGCTAACTGACAATTTATAGTTAGCACTTGCATGGCTAACACTGAACTAAAACTTTGCTCTGGTAGTAGCAACAACAGTGACATGAAAGACAAGGATTTATTCTTTTTGAATGGCTGGGTTCTTCAAATATAGCAGGCAAGCATTTTGCTTAGTGAATTATAACTTTTTCATTAGTTTTTGCATGACTTTTCAGATAATGCCTTTAATGAAAACAGAGATTGAAGTTGTTAAAATAACCATTAAGAAGAGATATAAAAACCAATTAGAGATAGATTTGAAATTCGATATTTCAAATGTCAAAGCAATCCAGTTTCCTTAAACACATATTTACCTAACCTAAGATTTATATCTAGGACTTTGCAAATTAATTTATACACCAGCCTCTCCATAAGCTGTATTTTAAGACAACACTATATGAACAATAGAGGATTTAAACTATTACATATACACCAACTTGCTTCAATGGATTTAAAAATAAGTTTTTAAAACTTATCATCAGAAAAAAGTTATTTTTCCTGTCAGCTATTGCCTCTAAGTACTACAGTAGAAGGAATACACAATACTCCTCCCCTCATTCTTTTATGAATTATATTACATGGGATCTTGATCAATTGGAAAGAGCAGAACCAAATTTTGTGACATGCTTGGCAAACACATCCCTCAACTGAAAATAACTTAGCCTGAAATAGAAAATCTGTGGCAGTCAAAATGTTTTTTTAATGGAGCTACCTAGTCATGAAAAACAAATTAATACAAACAGATCTACTACCAAAATGATGAAATTATTTGCAATTTGTTTAGAGAACTCAACTGTGTATGGTTTCAAAATGTTCTCAAAACACCAAGATTTTGTGCGGAAACAAACAAATACATAAACTCAGAAGTTTCAAAAAACCACCACAGTGGAAATTTCTTTTCTTCACATTTATCAATCAATCTAATGTCTCAGCACAGTGACATTTGTACAAACTGACCTGTGTGCTAATGCCACAGTCAAGTAAATTACACAACAAATCCTGCAAACACCAAAAAGAGAAAACACTGATACTTCCCAACTAAATTATGGATATACCTGTTGTAAAAATGTAATGTGAGATCAGGAGCAATATTACACAAAATCCTGAACATCACAGCATAAACCTGAGATTTTGGCAGTTTTATCAAAATGTCCTAAATTACTCTGTATGAATCACTAGTTCTCATGTCTTATTCATCATGTGTATTTGTTTGTCCCAAACAAAGAAAAGTAGACAACTTTTTTTTTGTCCAACAATACATTAAACCAAAAGTAATTAGGTATTATCAAATTAAATATCATAAATAAAAAGTATTTACAGTATTTTCTAATTATTAGACAACAAATAACCAATTAAATTGTGCAACAAACTTAAAACACCCAACGTCAAAAAAGTGAAGTATTACTTAAATCTTCACATACTGATTTTACAAAAAAACTATTAAAATATTAAAAAATTTCCATTTTATCTATTTTAAACAAAGAAATTTCAAAAATGTTTAAGACTATTAAGAGTTATCAATTACACAGGCACTTCACATGTAAACAATCTACAGTACAACTGAAAAAAAATATTTGGCACCAACCTAGAAGACTGGAAAAACTCAATAAACTGTGTCCTTTTCCCATTGTATCCTGTTCTGTGTAATCACCATACACTCAGACTCAATACTGGCAATGTTAGAAGTGCGTAAGTTACAATCAGGAGTGCAAAAAACAAAGAATGCAAATATTAAGCTTTCAGAGAGTGAAAAGGGATTACAAGTGATCAGTTGCTCATGTTTTTACCATCATACCATCGCTACATTTTTGTATTATCTTTAAATCAAATGATTGACTTGAAAAATTAAAGTGACGGGGGGAGTGTGCTTTGTACTTTCCAAAGTAATTCAAACGACATTTTCAACGTAAAAAAAGAAATCCAGCATTTAACTCTAACACTGAGATGTTAAATGGCAGCTTTTAACCTAACTAGAAAGAGAACCTGATGCTACCACATTCTCTTTGTACATCCAATTACAAGAGAAAAAAAAAAAGAATAGTTATGTTCTTTTAACTGTGAACTGACTCCAAGGTTTTCACACACAGCTCCAAAGTAAGGCTCTCTACAGCATCTGGACAGATTTCAGTTTTTGATGGCTTGGGTGTTCCCATGTGGGAGGCTGAACTGCCTCAGAGCAATCCATATCAACAGAGCAAATGGGAAGTTGTCTAGCTGCCAAGAAGTCACGTCACATGGAAGAAAGCTGAGATACTTTCAATGCAGGCAACTCAAGCAGAGCTTGAACTGTGAGGCCAACCTTCACCAGACCCCTTTCCTCCAGAATGTGATGGGGCAAGCAAAGTCTCTCCTGCAAAAAAAACATAGGACATTTAACTAGTTCCATGCCTTTGTCCCCAGGGTGGGTAACAAACACATTCTCTGAAGCCACACATGTCATGAAGACACTTGCAGAGAAAACACCTTTGGCCCTGAATGTCACAGGTGGTTCTCTACAGTAACAGAATGGGCAGAAACCTGTTACAGTAACTATCTGTTTAAAGTGTTAAACTATGACAACATCAGAAGATACATAAGAGACTGCTAAATTCATAAAGTAAAGGACTTTCTTTTCATAAGCAGATAAGAAAAACAAGCTGATGGGTGCTGTTGGCTCAGTGGCCTTCTTCCCCCTTCCCCTATTTTGTAGGCTTAGTACCAATTTTTCCCTTGGGATAATTTAGAAGTGCTGATAGACTCAATAATGAACCATTCTCCAAGAAAGTAATCATTCAGTCTCAAAATTGAGCACAAGCTGGACAATTTTCCCAACTTCCAGCTGGTGTTACAAGTAATTCATGAGGTAAATCTCAGCATCTCTAGCTTCTGAATGGCCTGTGGCTCCACACTAGACAGAAGCTATGGCAGAGCAGTAAACCAGGCTCTAAATCAATGAACTAATTTTCTTCTTGCACTGAAATAGATCAAGGGAATTTTGTGCCTCATAATATGCAGGAAATGATTGAATTTTCAGGTTTTTTCCCCTCATAAAAGGAGGTAAGAGGATAAACTTAAGCAACAGAAGCATAAGTAATGAACTACAACTACAGCCATGCTAAAAAAGATAGCAAATCATTCAGGCTACAGACTTCTGTAATTGCAGGATATTTCCTAGACAGACTGAATTCATGCCAAAGCAAGTTGCTAAACTCAAGATTTTCAAATAAAAGAACATCACCCTCTCAAGTCCCTTCCCTTGTTTAGATGACAATTCATTTTACAAGGAGGTCAGTTATTTTTACTATAAAGAACTGACTAGAAACCCATAAAGTAGCTTCCTCAAATTCACCCTATAAGCCTGAAATGGAGTTTCTCTTCATATCTTCAAGACCTCTGGTCAGTGTCATAATCACTACTGCTCCCTGAATAAAGCTCCTCTAAACCCCCAACATCAGTACTTGCTGACGTTTTCAGTGGTTATTAATAAATCAATAAAGCAATTAGTGTACCTGTGGAACGCCCAATTTTTTACAAGCATCAAGAAAGTTTTCAACATTTCTTCGGCACTTTGCCATGCTGAGTTTAGGCTGTGAAGACAGGATATCAGATTTTCATCAGACATTCATGAAGGACTGTATATTTCTGATGTAAATTCACTTACAGTTACTAAAACACAAGACACGTTCTATGAGGACTCAGTATGAGGAAAACAGCTCTTAAACTAAACTTCTGAGCCTTTTATAATGCATCTTCCAGAAAAACTGAAGTGAATAATGTAGCAAATTAATATGGTAAACCTGAGTCACAATGTTTTAGTATTGAAATTCAAAAGCTTGTTTTCATGCAAGATGTACCAAAAAATGAGATAAATGACTTATGCCTTACCACTGCTGGCGATGGGACATGAATGCTGGCAACAGAACGTGGCCTTATGTGATTGGCTAAATGGCAAAGAACCACCCCATCCATCAATGCAGCTCCAATGTCATCTGGCAAAATTACCTTCAACCTGGATTCAAGATTCTAGGAAAAGGGCCATAAGTAAGTTACTCTCAACATCAGATAATTTTTCATTTTAAATCCAGGGTATTTGAAAGCACGCAGAAGTTTAAAAGGAACAATTTAAATACTAAATAAACTTACACTTTACTCAGTATAAACATCCTTTTCTCCCTATTGGCCCCATGTTCCCATTGTTTGTATTGTTAGGTTTTTCTTGGGGGTATGTTATTTTATTGTTTGGAGTTTTTTAAATGACACAACAACATACACTGAGAAAGACATTCTGCCAACAATGACCACAATACACAGCTCTCAAGACCCTATGAGAGTGACCCTCCTGTTATGAGCAGTGACCCTACACTGCTCATAACAGGAAAGCACAGAATTTAAGGACAGAAGTGTTGTGCTGAATATGTCATCAGTGCTTAGTGGGCAGAATCCGTGAGTTGAAACCATACAGGATTTAATGAGAAGGAAGAAAAGAAAAAGAAGGAAACACAACTGTGGGAAAGGCTATTTCACTTGTACAGATGACAATTAAGCTGAGGTGGCCAAGGGCCACACTTGTGTTGTTACAGAGAAGGCAAACAATGATTTTTCCCACCCCAACAACAAGACTTTACTGCTCAGGAAGTGAACCAGACAAAACAAACATTCTTCATAAAAGTCACACCATAAATTAGCACTGCCCTGAACAGCAGAGCAGCTATGATTCAACAACTCTAACTCTTAAATGCCTTGAAAACACAACTACACAAAAGCCAATTTACTGGAAATCTGAAATGTAGATCCCATTCAGGATTATGTAACTTATAGCAACTTTCTACACTCAAAAAGCATTTGGCTATTTATAAAACAATAATCATTCTTCTTCAGATCTCAGGTCAAACCATAGCAAACACAAGCAGACATTGTCTCCCTTAGAAAATTTAACACCTCAGAAAAAAAAAAAAATTTCACTTTGTTTTCTAGAAAGAAAAAAACCTTGACTACTTCTCAGTTGGTATTTTTGTTGGACCCAAACTAGTACCAGTGTAGCCTGTTATATGAAATTCCTTAGGAAGAAATACCACTACAGAGATGCCCTTGTACAACTGCAACCATTTGGAGGCCTTTAAAACAAAGGTTTACATTGTGGTACAGAGCAAACTAAATGCACTGCAGCCATACAGTGAATAAAGGTACCTACATTGCGAAGCTGTCTGATTTGTTCCCTTTCTTCCCTTAAATGTTCCATTTTCCTCCTCATAGTAAATCCAGGATCCACTGCACCGTAGTCCTGGCGTGAGGCACGGCTGAAAGCTATCAAACATGAGGGAAGTCAGATCAAAAACATTCAAAAACTGAAGATCTATAACTGAGGTTAAAAACAGGAAAAAAATGCAGAACTTTTAAGAACAAATACATTTAAGCTTCCTGCTATAAAAGATGCTGCCTATGAAACATCTTTCAAATAAAATGCAGAGATCATCTTACTTAAGTGTAAATGGATAATTGGAAAATATGGGAGACAGAACTGACTTCAATACTGAAGTATCAGTTTGGGACATACAACTCCATTTGCACTTCTTCAAGAATCTCAATCTAGCTTTGAAAGTATTTTCATGTGTTTTACTTTTAGTCAAGTATAAAGTCTTTAAGCCATCAAACCTCAAGAACAATTGTATACTGTTTCCCTGTTCTTTGAAAGTGACTAAATATGCAGAAAATAAAGGAGTGGGAAAAAAAAACCTTAACAAACAAACAAACCAACCAACCAAATCACTGTACAACTTGAGGAGCTTCCAATTATTTGTTTGCCAAAGCTGCTGTGTATGTCTTTCCTAGTACTATCCAGTGATAAGTAAATTGAGTGAACTGCAGTACTGTGACATCTGCTATGCTTACTGCCTCTTGCAGCCTGGGAAATAAACACACTACGTTAGAGAACAGCAGCTTACCTGACCTTGGTTTGAGACCAAATGGACCGTGAGTGTTACTATCTGTTCTTTCATAGTCCTGTTAAAAGAGATGAAGTCAATTTTCTTCCACTCATTAAAAGAAATAACTTTTGTTCCCATCAAGATACTGTTAAAATTATTCTTGCCTAGAGTCCTTCTGCTTAACTGTAAAACGGTCTTTTGAAGAGGACAATATAAAATAAATTGAATGAACGTAACCCTACTACATACAGATAAAATTGTCATAATGAGAAAGAAAAGCAGCACCAGATTATTTAAAATCTATTGCAAAATATTTCAAACTACTGCAACCATTCTGTGAACAGAGTTTAAGCCAGCTGTAAGCAGATTCAAATATTCTCCCAATGCTTAGATTCAAAAGCTACTTCCAACTATGAAGACTAGGTTTTTCTCATTTCACCATCTAAAAAGAGAAATGCACTCAATATTTTGGTATGTCCATGAGATATCTTTGTTTCAACTCGTTTCACTGTATTCTGGGACATGTTTTAATTCTGCTCTCTCAGGCTCCTTATTGACATGAGGTGGGAATGTTAATAATATTTGCTTTATTTCAAGCTAAGCAGGGCAGTGCTCTCACAGCAAGACTCCATGGATGACACCCCTGAATGAAGCTGGAAGGCTGCACCACAAAGGTGACACCCAGGATTGTGAAGGATGAAACTCCTTGAGAAGTGTCAGCACCTTGGGTTCCCGTATGGAACCGTATACATGGGTGATGTATAAAGTACTAAACCACAAGCTTCAAATCTCTCAGTGACTATGTGCCTCGAAGAACAGTCTTCCTTAGGAAGGCCTATCAAATATGGCAAATCTGATTTTTGTTTCATTAGTATTTTCATCAGGAAAGATAATGGAGACAGAGAAATGCACCTTTCCTCACACCAGTCAAAAAGAAGAACTCTAGGGGAGATCAGAGTTGCAAAGGTAAAACAAGCTGTAACATCTGTCTCTCATTCTGGTTTTGTATTTTTATTATGATGAAGTAGTTCTAATTTTAATTTCCAAGGAAACTAACAACTTTGTATCTGCATGAAAAACCTGGTGACAGCAATGAACACAAAGAAATGTTTGTTGAATGAAAAACAAACCCACAAACTTGTACCTCAGACGACACAGGAGACTGTGGGGACACATTAGTATTATCACTGTCTTGCTAAAAAGAAATCAAAGAGATGAAATTATAAAAATGAAAACGATGATTTAACAAGAAACAGGAAATTATGAAATACACAGGACATTTGTCAAGTATGCTACAAACTGGCAGCAACTAAATTTTGAAATATGTAAGGCAAGGAGCCACTGTCCGCTGTTTATGTCAAATATTAGTTTTACATCACCTCTGCTTGATAGGTGAATTAACTTTGCTCTTACCAAAGCAAGCAAATGTCCTACTGTTCCCCAGCAGGTAATCATGAGCTTTTTTTTTTTTTTTTTTTTTCAAATAAAGGAGTGTAATAGTTGTTTCTGCTATGGCTTTGGAATGCAAAGTTAATTTGTTCAAAAAAGACAAGTGAATAAAATTATTTCTTAATATTTCACACGATTACTACATCTCACCTCATCATTTTCATTTCCACTTGAACTCTTTCTGGAAGACTTATACTGCAAAACACACACAATTATTACTTTAAAATGAAAGCATGGTTTTCATTTGAACTAAATGGCTTGCTTTCACTCAGATGTTACTTATTACTGATGGAGCCGCTGAGAAAAAAAGCCATGTTACAGAAACAAAGGAGCAAGAAAGAAGCAACATTAAAGAACACGACATTTCTAGGCTAGTCAAGATCTTCATCAGTTGAAGGGATAAGAGCATTTTAAAACTGAATACTTTTATAATGTCAACTCTGCATGTGACAGCTGATCCAAGTGAAAACATCTTAACAATTGCTAACATGACGCACTGTTTCTTAGGAAAAATTATGCAACCTGTGAAAGCTAGTTTTATAATATGTTTTTTATGTGACTAAGATTGCTTACATTTTAAGAGACTGACTTGACATTGTAAAAATTTAAATTAAAAAAGATTAAGGTTGCCTTTAAAACTTCAAAGTCTAATCACATCCTTTTACATATTTAAGACAATGCTTTTCCCACAGGTCTGTGTGATTTATTGTGTGTTGCCTTCATCACTGTCCCACTTCCCTGATTATGCTAAAAGTGTAGGAAATTAAGGAGGAATTGAAGGAAAAAATTTACAGAAGTGGTATTTAAAAAAATAAATGTATTTCATTGTCCACAGAGCAAGTATACAAAAAGGAGGAAAAGCCCCATGCAGATAGAATTAAAGACCATGACTACAAAAGTCTAAGTTTGTTGAGTGCATGTGACCAGGCCACTCATCTTCAGGATGTGACACTCAATGTGGGCTAAGCAAGACTCTAACTGCATTGTCACTGCTTTCTCTCAACAGCAGTGGTACCTATTTTTTTTCCCAGCTTGCCATGGAAGACAGCCTCTGTTTCAGTGGTTTACTGCCTTGTTTTTGAAAATGAAGCTGTGTATATTTTGTTACTGGTATAGACTGTTTAATTCACTTTGGAGACCCATCTATAGCTGTATGTAATGTGATTTCAGGCATCTGCTTCCATCACAGAGCTCACTACTGACTGGCATTTAAAGCTGTGCTGGTAAACTATGAGGAGCCACTTCTGTATTGGTAGCACAGCTCTTTAGCCAGTCAAACACCCGAATTCTGTTTTACTTAAAAGTTTCTCTCTCTCCTCAAATTCCGCAGAAAAAAAAAAATAATTTCAGGATGAAAACCCTGGAAAGAGAATACAACTCCATTATCTCTTCAGGAAAAAAAAAAAGCTTTCTGTAATCACAACAATGTATCTGAGCTGTATGGCATGCTCTGTTCTCCCAAGAATTTAATTTCTTTGAAGTTTCCTGGCATTTCACAGATATGTTCGATGGCAAAGACCCAAGAAACTAATTTCATAAGTGACCAATTTAATTTTAACTCAACCCAGCACTGCTCAGAACTCTCCTATTACTCTACATAGCCCAAAATAAATGTTACCCAGAACTTCCCCTGTGTTCTGCAGAAAGCAGACACTGGCACCTGCTGACTGAGGGTGCACACTACAGCAGCAACGGAACACAGACAGAACTTCCCTTCTGAAATGCAAACTAATGCCATAAGACCCAAAATGCATAAATCATTCCTAGAACCCTGCTGCAAAGAAAAGGCAACGTGTATTTTCTTTGCACTAAAATTAAGTAAATAAATAACTAAACAAAATCCCACCAATAGATGGTGGAGGACCAATGACAAGATTAGGTTTTGGTTTTGCCAGAAAACAACAATGAATTACTTTCTTTTATTGAAAGGATAAACAAAATCTTTGATGAATTTTTTCTTCTTGATTGTCCAGCACTCTCAAATCATCCTAAATACATACATATATCTATTTTTTAATCAAAAGAGTCAAATCAACAATTATGTTACATGCAAATTTAAAAGCATCATGACCTTTGAGGATTTACCTTTACTTAGGTTTTATAGTCTCTTCTCTCTTATTTTAAAAAAAAGTGTCACCCACCCTCACTCCCTCCATTACCTTGAAATACTCTTTTCTAATTTGTTTACTTCTCCTTCTTTCTTCATTCTGCCAGATTACTGGCTGTGTTTCTGGCCAATGCTGCTCATCCATTGAATCCTTCTGGTTTTCCAGCGGCTATAATGGTCAGAAATACTTCTATGTAAAATGTAAATATAACTCTTGTGCATTAGCACAAATTATGAAGAACTACAGTTGTTAATTATTTGCCTGTCTCAATCTAGCTTTATGACCTGAAAGTTTAACAGTCTTAATGGTGATTCTGGTAGAAACCACTTATTTCTGTTCAAATCCTAAAATGTATTTCATAGAAGAAAAAGAATCTATGAAATAATTCTTCAGAAAATAACAGTTTTCTGCATTGAGACCAGTTGTGCAGGTAGGTGAGGAATCCACCAAAGGCTGCCAGAAATACACGAGTTTCAAATGTGGTTAGCCACTAGCACATCTAATTTCTCACTATGAATAATCACACAGAGAAAGGATGGCTGTAACAAAATCAGTTTGAGCATTTGTTGGCTGTTCCTATCTAAAAGATTATACACCCCAAGAAGCTGTAAGTGAAACCTCTCTTTTAAAGTACTGTATTATGCAATATATACTGAGGAGACAGCTAAAGTAGACTGATTCTTAAATAATAATAAATATATATGACTGTCTGCTTGATGAAAACTGAAAGCAGACAATCTGGATGGACTGTTTCCTAAATGTACCACAACTAGAACATGAGGGCATTTAAAGCAGTTGCAGATAACTAATAGATAAAAATAATAAAAAAGTACTCTCTACAGTTTAACTTGAAATTTTATCATATCATGCAAGCTTCTCATTGAGGGATGGAAAATGAAAGCCTACATACTCCAATCCATCTAGAAGTTGCATCTAAAAACCAAACTGAACATTATAGTGAGGCAGTAGCTTTATTTATATGGAAAGATACACTAAAACCAAGAAAGTAAAACTTATGCCTCATTAGTTTCAAGACCTTAAAGATGGTACCATATGCTATTAAAACAAAAGGGCTCCATTACAAACAAGTCAAATTATCTTGAAGCATAAGATCTTCAAAGATCTTACATTTTCCACCACAATTAAGACACCTTCAAGAACTACATGTATAAGCAACCATATGAATGTATTACAAGTTTTCTGCCATAGAGACAAAACCAAGGAGACACCACCACCACCACTCAAATATAAAGCCACTACATTTACATTTGAATATTTACCTGCCAGCTGTATGGGGACACTGGGGAATTCACTTCATTTGTTGAGACACTAAAAAGTGAGATGAAAGGCATTATGAAGCATACTATTTTTTTGTGTACTTTAAAACAAAGTACTTGAAAATATAAAAAAAGTGAACACTTAAAAAGTGGCTTCTCCACAGCACTACAGTATTTTTCAGCCATCGGTATATGGATGTCACAATGTGGTTTAAAAGTATGACTACTTAACAGAAATCATATTTGACTCTCCTTTACCATAACTTGACAATGGGTCTTCCACCCACCAGTACTTTATTTAGAAAAAGCTTCTCTTGAAGGTTTAAAGTTTGTTTTGGTTTTAAGTCTCAGAACTGCCTGTTTCATTAACAAACAAGGAAAAGGCAAATTAATTTTTCCTGCATTACCCTATAATAAAAAAGCCTAACAGAGCTGTACACTTGAATAGGTGGCAGCAACTCAAAGAGAAGAACCTGTGGTAAGTGAGCAAAGCCTGGAAGGTTCCAAGGAACAGCTACAGCATGATTCACACAACCACAGGACGTGTGCAGCCAGCTCTGCAAAACCACAGGTACCAATGAGAGAGGAGACACAAAATAAGATGTATCACACTGAAGCAGCTGTACTGGGTCAAGATGCTCCCCTGAGGTGTAGCTGAACTGCAGAGAGCCATTCCCACCCCACTGCAGTTTGGACATTTCCCAATTCCCTAAAGACAAGGCTTTGGGTATTTTTGATTATTGATGGTTTCTGTTTTTTTTTTTTTTTGTTTTTTTTTTGGCTTTGTTTTGTATGTGGGGGTTGTACTTTTTTTTTTTAAATTCAAAGAAAAAGCCTAAGTACAGCTCCTGCAGACAGTGGATTCCTCAGTTACACATGCTCCACAAACAATAAAGGTTTTGTAGGCTGAACTCCCAGTAACACTTTTCCAACAGCTCCTGAGAGCACAAAAGGACTGCCAGGGAGGAAAATCTAGATGCCTAAGCACAGCTCCAGTGCCACCTTGTGTAACACAGAATCTAAAATACCTGCACAACACAATCTCCTATGGGAAGAGGTACAACCTTCCACACTGGAATTGGAGGTCTAAAACATAAATGAATTGCTGCCATAATCAGCACCATAATCAGACCTACAAATTTGTTTCTGGATTACATCAATTTTCCTAAATACTCAGAAGAACGGCTATTTTTTTTTCAATCTGAAAGAAAGAAGCTCAAGAATAGATTACTCTTGTAGCTGCTATTTCACCATGAGCTAAAAGCATTATGACAGAAGATGGCAGTAGTGACACAATAAACAAAAATGAAGCTAATAAAATATTGAAAGCTGTGATACATTTAAGTGTAACAATACCATTTTTCAGATTCCATTGGCTGCTTTGGCCTGTTCCTTGTGTTTACTGAAACTGAATGATTAAGAAGCCTAGAACAAAAAAAAAAAAGGTATTTAAAACAATTTTCTTACAGTATGTCACTTTCACTGCATCACATTTCCTGTAAATAAACAAGTTTTGAACATTAAGTGGCATCTTCCATAAAACTAAAATGTGTGTGTACACATATGAAATCCAAGCCCATTCCTGCTTCCATTTGAATTAGCAGTATCATTCCCAGCTCTTGAAGTATTTCAAGTTAGCAAAACTTGGTGATAATTCAAACCAAAATGAAGTCTCCTCTTATTTTTCTCCCTAAATAGATACTATATCAGCTGATCTCACACCTGTGTAAAGTCATGCTGCTCTCAACACAAAAGACCCACTGTTCACTAAAATTAGAAGATGAAAGATAGTCAACTTAAAGCAGACCAGAAAGGATAGAGACAGACCAAGCACAGGAAAGTCAGTCAGTAACAGATGCGAAGATGTAAGAAACACTGCAAGTGCAAAGGAATTGAAGAGAAAAAGGAGGGGTGGAAAATGGAGAAACACAGGCTAAGAAGTAAAAGAAAAGTTTAATGCAGAAGTGAACCAATGGAAATTCCATTTTTCTAAATGGTAAACAGTCAGAAAAGCCTAAACTCAACGAGATTCAGAAATGTGTTTTCATCTGGAGCAAACACATATCATGTGTGAGTGCACAGGAAGAGGATATAAGCTATTATGGATGTTTTAAGTGTTAAAAATAACAAATCAATCAGTAACACTTAAAACTGTTTTTAAGTAAGCATCACATTGAACTTAAGTGACAAATTCTGAACTCTTGAGGGTAGCAATATTACATTTTGACAGTGACTTCATGTGCAGAAGTGTGATGGAAGTGTATTTACACAGAATTAAATATAGAATTAGAATGTATTAAGAATCAGAACACAACCAACTCTTCAATGGAAGAAAGTAAAACAGTAGTCACCTTTTAATACTTCATTACTATTCCACAGCGCAGCACAGTCATTAACTTTAAATGATTGATGATTTTTCAATCAAACTTCTCTGATTAGGGTGATAACTTTGAACTCAGTAATCTCATTTGCAGTATAAACCCCTCATTGTGTGACCCTCAGTTTAATGGGATTATGAGAAGTTAAGCCTGTAAACCTGTAAATGTCTGTAAAAGTTTAAGCCTGTAAAAGTTAAGCCTGTAAATGTCTGCTGCACTCAGTCTGTAGCATCTGCTTCCTATATTTTGTGTTCAGAAACTTAGCTTTGAGGGTGCATTACAGACTTAATTTATACTACAGCCTGAAAAAAGTGTAACCAAAAAAAAAATATTCAGAGCATGGGTCATCAAACCAGAATCTCATGCTATTCTAAAGTCATTACCTTTTACAGAGACTCCCCATTTAAACTAGCTTAGTCTTAACTGAAAGCAATGAGAAATTCAGAGACACTTTGTAGCAAGTGATGACTACAATTAAAAAAAAATTATATTCAGTTTGATGCAACACTTGCACCAAAACTGACACTATAGTACAAATGCAATGATTGTATATAATAAAGGCTATTCCTTTTTGAAACTTATTATATGAAATGCAAGGAAAAACTATTCAAGCTAATTCTAACATATATATACATACACTTTTCAGGTATACCGTTTCTGTGCAACACGTATATAATTAATGACTGAGTTTATCATGAACTAAAAATATTTAAACAAAGTGTATTTTTATACTTTCTAAAACAGAGCCAGTAATTTTTGAAACTTCCTGTTTAAAAACTGAAGAATACTGATGGGGAAGTAACAGCCAGTTCAGTATTTGACACGTTGCTAAGCTCAGTTACAGAAATCTCAATTTCCTGCGGAATAACGAACTTGAAAGCTTTTAACTAAAGAAAACTGAAGAAAATTAATCTGAATTTACTAAATTGCAGAAAATTGGCAAAATAATTTGTTCAGTTTGAAGGGGGTCTGGGGCAATCACTGCAGGCATGTTAATTACTGTCTTTCAAGAAATACAATGCAGAGTATATAAAATGAAAGTAGAAGTAGCTAAGGTTCAGAAGTTACATGACGTTGATGGTCCAACAGTTTCAGCAACTGTTGCCATTCCTACTATCATTCATTAAATCCAAAACCTTTATTGTACAGGTCAATTACTGTGCCAAATACTGATGATCTTTCTGATTTAGTGAACTAAGAACTTGCACAGGACATCTGTTCCAGAACTGCAACCAATTTCCTGCTCATGAGTCTTACAGATCACACCAATTCAGTTGTTACAGATGCAGCATAACAATTAATCCTCTGAAAGGGTTCTAATACTCACACAAATTTCAAAATCTAAATTAATCAACACCACATATTTATATATATTTGACATATATTTACATACTAAACACAAAATGAACATAGTGATTCATTTTTCTACTTCTATATTATGCAAGCACAACATCTGCACTGAAGTGCTTGACCAGATGAGAGAAAAAGGCAATGGCAAAACCAAATATGATACTGGAAAATATTTTCTCAAGTTTCAGGATTTGAAGAGTGGAATCTCTTCTCAGCCACTTACACTTTCACATTTTGTGCAAACATAACAACGATTAATGGACACAGATGAAGTGAACAATGGTAGTGTTACTTAAGGTTAGCTATCCTCAAGTTTGGGCAAGCAAGTACTACCTTGAGTCTCTAAAGTGTAAAAAGACACTAGAAATCTTGTACAGTGAGACAAAGATGATTTATTTTCAATTCATTCCAGAGCAGTCCACTGACTCACATCTGTCTCTGCTTTGTGATTGAAGTTGTGCTCTTCTGGATTTAGACAGTTTTAGGAAATCACTGCTGCCAAGTAAGAACCCAGACTGAATTTTGATGTAAATTCAAACAGGCTCATTTGGAACCAAAGAAAATTATTTAATCTAAACGACTCTACTGCCTTTTGAAAAAGACAAGGAGTATCCAGACTAAGTTACAGAGCTTCAATTTATAAGGTAACAAAGTTTGAAATCATTCAACACCTACATGTTTGAGTATTGTCTACACTATACTCAAGTTTCATGTTACTGGTGAGGTTTGCATGTTACAAATTCTTCCACCATGGGTCAAATGCAAAACAAATTATCTCTGGTCATGCTAACTTGAAAATGATCACTTTAAAACCAAAGTATCAAACAAACAACACAAAACCACCAAACAAACAAAACCCCAAAAAACCAGAAGCACCACTTTGCCTGAGGCACTGTATCTGAGGTTGTACACTTAAAGAAAAATAAAAGGTTTTAGGTTTGGACTCAAAGTGCTCTTCGGAGAATTGCCTAAGTATTTTTCTTAATTAGTATTTCATCCTAAAGAACAAGCAATGTATTGGAAGCTATTTTTGATAACAAACATCTTAGGGTAGCTCAGCCAATCCCTTGAACTCTGTTTTTGTTTTAGAAATGGCCAAGAGCATTTCTTTTGTCCACATTTTAACTCTGGAAATCTGAAGCTCTACAAACACTTTATACCTTGATGCACGTCCTGCCGCCCTGGTCCTCTGGAAGAGTTTCTCACTGAATGAAGTTCTATAGCTTAGTGGCCTTCGTCTGTATTCACATTTCATGCACACCAAAGCCAAAGACGGAGGAAGGAAGCAGGATAGGTTGATGGGAGAGGACAGGGAAGTCATTAGCATAGCAAGCAAAAGGAAAGGAGACTGCATAATATTACAAAAACATACACTGAACAAACAGAAATGTGATTAGTAAGGAATTATTTTGTGATGCTTAACTTCCCTGAGGATTCTCTTTACTGATTGAACATATATTCCACAAATAGGCATAGAAATATCTTCACTAAATACTAAATATTATTCTTATTGCTGATTAAAAAACCCCATGGATTCAAAATCAGGGCTACATTTTCTATCAGAGGAGATTTTGAGCTCATGTACCTAAAGATACATAAACAAACTTTAAAATCTAAATGCTAAACTAAGAAGTAAAACTTAAGAACTATTAAGATTGCATTACCTGCATAATTCAAGACAAAGCAGAACAATTAGCAAGACCACTGCAGTAAGACACAACAACGTACGACAAGTAAAATTCAAGTTGCAGTACTTCAGAAGAGGAGTGGCTTGGTATTTCAAATGATTAGATAACCAGGAAATACGTAATCAAACAAGACCCCCATGCAGCATAAATAACCATCATATAAAAACCTAATATAAGAAAAAACACCCTCATTCTCTCTTCAGTAATACGAGAAAATTACGCATTCTTGGTCTTATTTGCAGTACTTTTGATACTAAGAATACACTAGCATTAAGATTTCATTCTTATTTTTCCCTTTCCTGTGAACAACAACTAATTCTTGAAAGCAGAGCATGGAGTTCTAAGAAAAACCTATTTTATCTTCCACACATGCACACTACTCTTACTCTGTTCAACTAATATAAAATGCTGGTGAATTTTTAAGACCCTGCAAATCATGGTATTGTGATCTCAGTTTCTCTGAGGGCTTCACATGTATTTCAACCATCTTGAAAATAAAGCAGGAGAGTCTCATAATTATACAGAAATTTGAAAGAAAAAAGCACTATATTAAGTTGGTATGAACTTACATCTATTACTGTGGGATACTGAATGAGTGTTAGGAAGTATTTTAGTTAATGAACTACTATTAACTAAAACTTTCACCTCTCAGAAGAGCTTACTCTTGAAGTACCTTACAGCATTTGCCTGCTTGGTAAAGGAACAGTACAGAAACTGCTCCTACCCCAGCCTGGCCATATCCTATGTGACTCCAGGTATTCCTTCCTGTTCTTCATTTTACACAGTTGTTAACTTGTTCTGTTACATTCCTTTAATCTGCTGCTTGTTCCTTGGCTCCTTTTCAAGAATTGTTCTGTTGAGATGCCCATAATGAAGCAGAGAAAGGCAGGCAGTTGAAATGATTTATTTTTATACACAGATAATATCATTTGACAGAATAATGTTCAAACAAATTTCCCCTTAGTCCGCAGGATATTGACTGAAGGAAGTGCCACCTAAATTAGTTTGTGTCTGAATAAAAATAACCAGTCACAAACAAACTGTATGCAGGTTGTGTAATTCAGACAAGAAACACAAGGCAGGTATCCTGACAGAGTCTGTCACTTCACTCTTCAGCAGCTGGACAAAACTGTTCTCAAAATAAGGTGTCAAAAGCTTTTGGGTATAAGAGAGGTTAAAGAATAAATTAATTGTAACAAAAGTTATTGTTATACCTGTGTTTTTGTTCTTGCTGCAACAACTGAGCTGCTATTTTTCTCAAGTCAGTCACTTCTTTGAGTTCCTCATCATCTTCAGCCAGCAGCTGCTCTTTCTGGAGTCTGAAAAATTAAACATTAGTGACCTACCTGACTTCAGTGAAGCAAGACTCAGAAACAGCTCATTATGGCAATACCTAAGCAGTGCTTCCTATAAATGTATTCTCTGTCCAAGAGAAGCACTCAGTGTTCAATAGGAGAACTGCTTCCTCCATATGCAAGGAGCTAAAAAACCCTTGCTTTCACCCCTGCCACTACTAGTAAAACCTACTCAAAAAAGATGAAGATGATTTACCTTTTTTCATCTCGCCAGTCCTCATTTTGTTCTATTTTCTGGGATTTCTCAGGATGTTTTCCCCGTTCCTTAAACAAAACAAAACAAATGTTAGAATTTAATTAGGGGGGGGAAAAAGAAAAAAAATCAAGGCTACTCAACAGTTTTTCTTTTGTCAATCTCTGGTACCTTGACATAGGACAGCAGTGGGCCAATCTGTGCCTCTCCCTGCTCAGGAAGAGCTCCCTCCTCGGCATTGGGATCAATGTAGTCATACGCCTCCTGGTCTAGTGAGGATTTATGAAGAGGAGAGATATTGAACAGTTCTCTCGACCGATGTCAGATAAAGATAAAATGTAGAAATTGTACCTTCTTAAGCTGGAAATAATCTTTTTCCCCCCTTTCTTTCTAGCCTTGTCTGTTTATGACTATTACGTTATTTTATGAAATGATGAAAATACAATACCAACACATGATCCTGTGATTTTGTGCCATTTTTTACATTAGATTACCCAGGCAAAGTATCTGTTACCTAAAATGACAAATGCACAACTGGTATTACCTTTTTGTGGATCAAGTTTACTTCCCATTATGTGATTGTCATTCCTTAATGTCTGTTCCCTTGTTGACTCTGATACCTGGGAGTGAAGGCTGATTGTATCATCATCAGATGGCTGCAAAGACACTCACATTTAGTACAGAACTGACATGGAAATGATATTATTATATGATTTCCTAATAAATCTTACTGACTGGGATATCAATATATTCCAGTCATATCATATTGATTAGACTTGACCTTAACCAGAAAAGTTAAAGAAATACATAAAAAATTTGTGTCTGATATGGCAGTCTAATGGTTTAAACTCAACTGTGCAGATACTGAAAGGATATTAAATGCAACTTACTGAGGTATTTCTCAAATGATACAAAATACAAAGGAAAAAAATTCTAAAGATCCACAAATTAAAAATTCAACAGTGAAAAAATACTCACTTCTGTAGTGGACAACCTTTTATCCCCATTATCACTTCCAATGCCAGAGTCTGGTCCATGATTTTTATTGGGATAAAAGTCCTCCATGCTACATTAAGAAAAACAACACATTAAAAACCCACACAAGAATTACAGAAACAGTAGTTTCACTTTCCTAAAATAAAACAAACATCCTTTTCAAAGTACGTTCTCTATACTCAAAAATCCCACTACTCACCTGTCTGTGAGTGGCTGGGAGGGGATTCGTTTACCTAATGATGGAAGATCCAAAGAATCTGGTTTTTTATCTATTCTGAGGCACGCCTGAATACTGAGGAATTTAAATATATGTACTTTGCCCTTTAAACATATCTGTTGGGAAACAAATGAACAAAAAGTCTTAATTACACAGCATGGTCCCTGAGAATATACCCCAAGAAATACCTTCTGTACTGCATCTGCAGCCAAAACACCCCAAAAGGAGAAATACAAGAAATACACGTTAAAAAAATGAAAACTTGATTGGTATAAATTAGAACAGCTTCCTCTAAGATCCTAATACAAATTTCTGTATTAGTGTGCTTTAATACTAACCTGTGCTGGTGGTATCTGCATTGGATTGTTATCCAAAACTATAACTTGTAAGTGACGTAACTTTCTGTAACAAATTGGAATTTCTGTAATTTTATTACAAGAAAAATCCAGCTTTACCAAGGGAAGGTCTCCTAATTCTGCATTTGGGGAAAAGAAGAAAACAAAAAAAGAATCAGTTATCTTCTTAACACTTCACCTAATTTGCCTACATCAATGGGAAGAAGATGAGTAGCTCACCATCTGGCAACATATGGAGATTATTTCTTCTAATGTTCAATTCTCTAAGTGACTGCAATTTTCCTATTTGCTGGGGAAGAACTTGAAGTTCATTACAGCTAATATCCTAAGAAAGATATAATTAATAAATCAACTGAACATCTTAAGTGAAATTACACAAAGGAATACTGCGGTCAAAACTATTTTAAAGCATACTATTAGAAGAAATCCCAACTACCTTGGATTTTCCACAGAGAGCACGAACCATAACAGATCTTGCGGATTTTTAAACTATTTAGTGATTCATGTTCCAGAAGTACAATTCAAGAAGTTAAATCAATGAATGATAAAATACTGGGTTTGAAACTAACTCTGCAGCCTAGGAATCAGGCATTTCTGGTATAGTTCCTGTATCTGTCAAAAACTTCTTGTGCTATTGCTGGAAATTGACTGGCATTCTGCCCTCTTCTAAAAATTCTTTTTCCTTAATAAACCTTGAACCAACCCATAAAACTAAAAAAAGTACAGACAGCAATAGCAGGCTCACCAGCTTTTTGGATACAAGCACTAGAGGGTGACAAAACTGCATCAAGTGAACACAGACTACAGCTATTTCTGACACTAATTTAGTATTAATTTATGTAGACCAGAGTGATTAGACAATCACACAGAGTCTTTCTAGCCTTCTTATGTTCTAAACAGGTATATCACAGGTACTGGAATGAAACTCTCTCTTCTATGTCCTTAATCATCATCGAGCATGCATTCTGGGTTTGATAACCTTGAAAAATAAACCAAAAATACTAATAAAACACAGTAGCTGAATTGAAATTTTGTAGTTCTATATTTAAAGAAATATTAATAATTTATTATACTGAAAATACACTGCTTATAAGTTTACTTAGTACAAAGATTCACAGTTGTATTTACCAACTCCATTAGATCTCTCAACTTTCCAATTTCTTCTGGAATGGAGACCAGCTTGTTATTACTGACAACCAGAACTTTCAGAGGAAGATCAAACAGGTATTTTGGCAATGTTGACAAAAGATTTCGACTTGAAAGAAAGAAAAAGGGACAAGCAAGACTAGATTATAATCTCTTTTTTAGCTCTCAGGGAGTCTGAGATGAATATTGTACAACTTTTTTCCCATCACAGATTACTTTCTCCACCTATTACAACTTCATCTACAATCTCCACCACAATTTCCTTATCAGATACAGCCTATCTCAGGTATGTGAATTTTAGATCCCCATTTTACTTGATGAAATGAGTATGTACTAGGACAGAATCTAACACCAAAATGTACAGAGAAATGTGTTAAAAGAAATAATGTTTGACACTTGCTTTTATCCTGCTGATACCTTCAGAAGAACCACCTGATGTGATAGTTTGCCAAACCAGAACATTATATAAGGCCATTGCTTCTCATGTCATGTTGTTGTGTCTCTCCTGAGCCAACACAAAAAGCCCTAAACATTTATTTATTTTGCTGAGCACAGTCTGGAAAGTAAGTCTTAATTAAAATATATTTCTTCTGTGTATATCATTTTCCAGCTGCATGCATGTGTACCTGCTATGAAATACATTCTTACCCACTACTGGATTTAAATCTATATTGAAAAAGCTATCCACATTGATGGACTATCACTGCCAGAAATACATAAAATGTTTCTAATAAGGTACATTTTAAAAAGTCATTGGAAAACAAGCTTGTTCAGATACGGTATGAAATGAAAGCAATTCCTTTCACATATAAAAGTAAAAAAAATTAAAATCAGTAATTGCTGTTGATTTAGGTAGAGGTCGCTCTATTTTTGACCAAAAAAAACTTTTAAGTCCTCAGACTACATTAAGAAAAATACAGAAGTTTTAGTGCTTAATTGATATGTATTCAGAGCATTGTTCTCAATCTACAAATCTTGGGGGTTTTTAATATTTTCTCCACGACTACAGTTTACAGAACTGCAAAATCAACAAAAACATACTCTTGCAAGTTACACCATAAAATGACTAGAACCTTTTCACAGTCTCTCTATAAAAGCAATGGATTTATTCTGTAAAATTTAAAGTGGACAATACAAATAAATTCTGTATATAGGTGTGCATTAAGTCTCTTTTTATGTTGCATTTCAGGCAGATATGCCAGGCTTTTTTGGTTGATGGTACGAGAAGCAAAACCACAATGTGCAAGTAAGCTTTTCTTGAACTGACTATAAAAGAGTGCCAATGAAGCAGTCATTCATGTCGCTTACATAGATTTCCTCTGGTTTTTCAGGTTTTGGGTTTTTTTAGGAGCTGCCTGCTTTACTATGAAATGCACAATACGATTCTTCCACCATCTGAATCCCAAATTAGAATCTGAGATCGTGTGGTTTTCTTCTGTAACAAAGCATCTGAGCTAGGAAGGAAGGATTTTAGCCTGCTCTCCAATACTACAGCCCACACGTTCCTGCGCTGTGAAAACAGTCTTTGGATAGGAGCACAGAAATGAGGACAAAGCACAGTTTGGCAAAGGATGATCAGGAGAGTCAACTCTTGAAAGAAGAGTTAGAACTACACAGCATTTCTGTGTAAAGAAATGTATTCAGCACCTCAAACACCATCAAAAGAGAAATGGGCTGCTGCTGAAGAAAGGCCATATTTCTTTCAGAAAATTTTGCAGTTTTGTATCATATTAATCCTCTTTAGAAGTGCCACAGAGCACATTACTCATGAATTAGCACTAGAAGAACTGATATTTGCAGATTTTGAGACAGAGTAGGTTTTGGGGATTTAAATAGCTCTTAACTGAGAAAACTGTTTTGGATTTGATGCAGCCAATATCAGAAACAAGGAATATCGTGGAAAACAGGGTCAGGAGAGTTTTTTAGATTCCCTCTCCTGCCAGAGCTCATATCCATCTTCTGTTCTTGTGAGAAAATCCAACCATATGTTTTCCAAGTTTAAAAAGAGCAGTACAGCAGTGGATGTAAATAATGTGCAAAATGAGCCAGAGTAATTTACCCTCTTGATGGCAGCAAATTTTCGTACCTGTAGTTTCTGAACACTAGTTTCTGTCTACATAACATCAGAAACAAAGAAAACTGCAAACACAATCACCTGATGAAGCAAAATTCCAAGTCTCCAATGAGATACATTATATAAAAACCAAAACCGACCACCATTACTCACCTAATGTTAAGGTAGGTAAGCATTTGCAGGTTTTTAATAGATTCTGGAATGGATTTGATGCAGTTGTGATACAAATTTAAAGTTTCCAGTGGTGCAAAAAGCCAGACATCAGGAGGAATTTCAGTAAATCTGTTCTTTGAAAGATCTAGAAGCAAATGGGAAAAAAAAAATCCTTTTTTAGTCAAGATTTTCCCTGCAGTAAGAGGAGATGAGTACCCACTGTTATTCTTGTCATGCTCCTAAAAATTAAGGTGTTGCAGGCAGTGTAAAATAATTCAGTTTTACCAGATGCTACCGCATATAATTAATACACAAAAGAGCCTTAACATACTAAAAGATTATTGCTCAATATGCAATTACAACAGAAAGTAGAAGAACGACAGGAATTCAAAAATACATTTCATACTACATAGTCACAATGACACTGAATATCAATTATGATTGTCCCTCCTCTATCAGGTCTTTGTTCTGTGCAATTCTTGGATTTCTTCCCCTCCAACTCTGGGCACAACAGTAAGTCAAGGTACAAACCCAGGCAATGTCATTTTTCCTGTTTGACAGCTACGTTAGAATCCAATGTCGTTGTACAATGTATCTGCAATGCTAAAGCCAAGCTCCCAAAACACCCTTACACAGTACCTGACATTCTCCAGCTGCACATTTGTAACTTAGCTAAAAAGAGCATAAAGTTGCAAAAACCAATGCCACACGTATTTATGTATAAAAGTCAAGATGCAATTTAGCCTGGCCTAAAAACGGAAAGAGGAGATATCTTTGACCATGGGAATACAATAGTTGAGCTAGATTTATTCTGACAATGCATGACTGCATTATGCAAATCTGCATGCAGGAGTTACGACAAAACCGCGCCATTACCAAAATGCACAGCACCTCTGACTGTATGAAACCTTGAAAAGAACCAGAAAATACAAATGAAATGTGACCCAAGAATCCTGAAAATTATCAGCTAAACTACCAAAACCTGTGTCATCAAAAGTCCACCAACTACCTTGGAAGAAAGAGGTATTTATTTGAGAACAACTGCCCAGTCTTCTGAAAGTAACTGTGGTTCCCAACTCAAGACATTTTAAAAGGATGTGGTTTCTCAGAAATGCTGAACAAACTCTCTTAACAGAGAAGTAATACAGATCTCTTGCTATTTCAGGCTTTAGTTCTCAGTTTTTAACACTCACATGGAATAACTGTTTCTGCTTAGCTCCCATTCTATTAACATTGGAATGAACATACAGTTCTGCAAAAAGTCTAGAAAGGGGTTGGAAAATTGGCTCAAAGTCATTATCTGGTTCAAAGAGAGCTCAATGACCTGAAGTTTAACTGACAAACCAGCTACAAGCAGCATTTCTCAGGGCCAACACTGGAATCAAATATTGTTTAGTTTCTTCATCACCAACCTGGCAAACAGGATAGAATGTGCCTTCAGAAGTGCACAGGCAGCACCCAGCTGGAGGGAGCAAAGAGGCAACTCACATGCTGGAGGGATGGGATGAGAGCCAGGACCTCACCTGGCAGACACTCACCTTGAATAAAGGCCAGTGCAAAGACCTGCACCTGTGGCAGATACCTGCTCACACCAGTGTGAGCTGCAGGACAGAAGGGTAGAGGAAAGCTGTGCAGAGAACACCCTGTGATGCTGGTACACAACAGGCTGAATGCAAGATACCGGGGTGCTGAGCAGAGGGAATGGCCATCCACAGCGTGCTGCAGGTGACCAGCAAATAAAATGGACTGGTGCAATGAAACACCACCTTCCCGTGGAGTCATTTTTGGCAGCAGCTTTAATTTTACTTCTTGAAGTCTAGAATATGTGAAATTTTGTGTGTCATCTGGCTGTCACTCCATTATTTCTAAGAAACATTCTCAAGCTTAAGTATCACAGAGTCTTCCAATAGATCAGAGTATCCACTGCGAATACTGAATTCTGCAAACTTTACCTGCAAGATGCAAAAAAAGACACTCCTAGGTTGGAGGAGTGGCATTCCTAATGAACTGTGAGAAAAATGGAACAAAGTTAACTAAAACTGAACACCTCAACAAAAAATAAAAAGCTTATTTAAAAATTTTGCACACTTGAAAGAGTTTTTACAACCAGAGAGGTTCACTTTCTGTTTTCCACTACATCGAATTTCAAAATGTTACAGAAAAATGACAGCTTTCACATGAAAGTTTTCTGCAAAACCCTTCTTAAACAAATGCTGTGTGTTCTAATGTTCAGCAGAGTGTGACACCTGCATGCAGAAAAGATGCCCACAGTTTTATTGCTGGCACAGTTCTACAACCTCCACCACATGCTGAAGTCTTTGATACAACCCCATTCTGAAAAAAACCAGGTCTAAGCCTCTTCCTGATTTGTTTTATCAGCAGCTGGAAAGGTGACTGAAGGCTAGTACAAAGACCTAGTCCAAAAAACAGAAATGAAGAATCCCACCCTACTGCCACTGGTCCCAGGAGCAGGACTGTAGGTTACACCTGAACAAGAAGGCTCAAGGGCACCATGAAAATTTTGCTGCTTTATTTGCTTCCAGCCATACCTCAAGCACAAATCTTAGAAAGTCCCAGGTTAAAAACCAGCTTTGCTATTTCTTCTGCAGAAATAAATTCTAGAGGCAGACCAGAAAACAAGCAGAGGATTCACCAACTCTCTGCTCTGGACAAGTGGACCAGCAGTGTAATACAGGCAACATAAACCGGCTGTGGTTTCTACCCTGGCCTGACACAAATCACATCAGCACAGTCTGGCTGAAGCCCCTCAGCAAAAACCCCATACAGCTGCACATCAAAATATATACCAAGGTCACATCATTTGTGTATTACTTTAGGACCACTTCTCTGAAAACAATGCCTTTGAAGACACTCTGGGGGAAGGATTAAACTTTTTTATTACGAAACCCAGAAATCCTATTAAAACAGGAAATTATACCCACTATCTCTCAATAGTAAAATAAAAAAGGTAAATAAAGAGGTGGGAGATAGCATGACTTCTAGTCGAAGCAATTTTTCATTCCAACATTGCAAAATAGCATTAGAATAGCTCCAGGCGTTGGTTCAGATTTTTCTGAAGAGAAAGATTTGAGTATCTATAGTTTTCCACAATATTCTCATATTGAATGTACTTGCAGCTTTTTTAAAACAAGTAAAGCTATTTTTATCCAAACTAAAGAATGATTTCTACTCCAAAAATGTTTTCATAACAAGCAAGAAGTTTATGAGACAGTATTGTCTATTATGGTAAATAAAATGTAGATGTGAAACTTATGCAATTTAGGTACTTTTTGAAGACTAATAACACAATGGATGACCAAGAAAATGTGGTCTGAAAAAAGGAAAAATTTTTAGGAATAGGGTGCTTCTCTATAAACAAGACGGCTTTCATCTCACTTGAAATGAAAACAGGCTGCTAGCACTTGAGAATGGCTTTGTAAGGGTTAATAGACTGGAGAAGCAAGGAAAGCTGCTAAATGCAGAAGCACAGATGATTTAGGACGACAACTCTAGAAGTGAGATTATAGGAATCCTTTGCTTAACCAGTTTAGACTGGAAAACTCTCAGTGGGAGTGTTATGTGAGGACTAAATAGAAGACACTATCCATGCCTGCTCATGAATCACAGGGTATTTCAATACACTATCTCTGCAGGAACAATAAAAGTGAGAAGTACACCATTACTAAGGTTAAATTTGAAAGAGGAACTAGAAAAATATGAAGAAGTCAGTTGCAGTTTAGTTTTTTGACAGAAAAAGTAAAGTCTTTAGTTACTATAAAACAGTGATTAAAAAACAATATATAGAAAGATAAAAAGGAAAGAATTTTAGGAAATCAGTCTGGAAGGGAAGCTATAAGAAGTTATCTTGTAAAAATTTAAGCCATGATCAAAAGGGAGAACAAAAAGCTCAAGCTGTCAGGTTATAGCAGTGTGCAGCAAGGTAGTTAAGTAGTACTAACATCACATTTGCCTTGTTTTTGCACTTTTCCCTAACGATGCAGTACTGCTTACCATCAGGAACATCCTGATATAACAGACTGGCCTTTTATTTAAGCCAGTACAATCCCTTTTGTATTCACATATTACATACACTAAATGTTGAATTTGAAATACAAGGCTCAGCTCGGAAATTTACACTTGAACCTGATCTTGATATTATACTCTTTTCATAAAAATACGTTGCTGATCCAGGATATTGGTGTTAGGCTTTTGTTTGCTCCAAAATGGCACTAAGAAACGAGATCATAAAAGCCTCACATTCCTCACCCCACAAAAGCCAGAACTGCTCTAACTCATCACAGATACAGATTTTCCTAGCCAGCTTTTCTAGCAATGCTTTAGCCTAACCCAACCAAAGTCTAAGAAAAGTTGTAACTGTATAATTAGTCCTACTAATGAAGACAATGGATGCATAAAACAAGTGTTCAGAGCTGATCCCAAAGATACTCTTTTAGTCAATCTAAACATAAATCTGAGATCATCACACAGAACACTCATTTGTCTGTCAGATGCAAGATGGTTCTGGAGAAGAAAAAAGTAGCTTCAAACACTACAGAAACACCTGCATGTGGTAATTCCGGGAGGCACAAGCTGTCCATGTCCACAAACCACCATCATTCTGATTGAAAAAAGCTTTGTTACATAAACAGTGAAATTGGTTTGTTCATGCTAAGTGCCATTTCTGTGGTTAGTAACAGGAGACAGATCTCTTCCTGACTTTCTTAGCTTCTCAAGAAATTGGAGAAGGAGCCTCAGAAGAAAGGAACTCTTAAGATTCCCAAGCTCACCTCAAATGGGATGTACGTCTCTCTAGCATTTCCCTCAAACTCTACACATCTACTTGCAGTTTCACAGTTTCAATCCTAATGAATGACTAGCATTGTTAAACACAGAAATGTTTTAAAATTTTCCCTTCAAAAGAAAAATGAACCTGCGTAATTAAATAATAAGTATCAGAATTCTTCAGACCTACTTATGCTGCAAAATGAAGTACTGAACAATTAAAATACATCCAGATGTAGAATGATTGCCCATACTGATATAAACAGCAACCATTTCAGTTGCAGAGACCAAAAATTTAGATCATACCGGCAAAGAATGGTCAAGAATTACAGCAACATAATTTCTACATGTAACTGTGAATTTCACATAAAAATCAACATTTCCTCTCCAACACTAAGAGCTATGGTGAAGGACAACACAGAACAAACTGAGCACCCATCAACTCTTATGCACAGTAAGGGAACTGAGCATGCCTGCCAAAACCCTGCAGCTCCCACGAAACTAACTGGACCACAAATTGTCACAAGAAAAGCTACATACATTTAAAGTCTATTCTTAAAAGCTTATGTACCAATATTTAACTTGATTTTCATGTGTTGTGTATACTCAAGTCAAGTAGAAGCAGGCTGTCTTCTGTTTAAAAGAAAGAAAAAACAGTCCCAAGACTAGAGGTGGCTACAAGCAGCTTTTACTTTTTTTCAGCTGGCTCTTCGACAGCATGGAATAGCTTCTGGTTTTGTGAAAACATATTACAAACAGGTATCAAAATGGTATTTGGATTCTAGATCCAACAGCTGAAGTGCTAGGAGATACTTGCTTTATGGTTACCCCCACCCCCAAGTTTAGTTACAGACTTGATCTGTGCAATTAAAATGACAAACAAAGAAACTGTACACAACCATATAATTGAGGTTTCTCATCAAGTATAGAGGGAGGGTTGTACAGGCAACCAGAAACTCCATTTGACAGATTCTGAGTTCTTGGCTTTTCATGCTAATCAGCACTTCCAAAAAAAACCAAAATCCTTTTCAAAAATACACTTTTATTGCTTTAGAGACTTCAATAAAAAATAAAACACCCTGTCAGACTGAACCATAGTTCTTCCACATGAAGGAAATGTTTCTGTAACTGGAATAGACCAATGGTTCTCTCTCACACTTCTGCTACCAGGGAGAAAGAACTGAGATCCAGCACACTGGCTCTGAAATCAAAGTAGCCTTAAGGAACCCACTATTCCAGTCCACCCTCTCTGAGCCCAGTCTCCCAGTCTGTATCGGATGCATCTACACCGAACATGTCTAAATTGGCAGTTTGGTTCAAGCAATTCTTGTTTTTCATGTAAGTTGCCTCCACTCACCACATGCTGGTTCAGGTATGTGAGGTTTTTCCTGAAATCTGTACCAGCACAAAACTAAACCAGAAGCTCTGATCTAAAGGTTGGAATAACTGGGGGGCATGCTGGTGCTGATCTGCTGCACACCAATGCCAGTGTCGTCCATACAAATCAGACTTGTTACTCGAGGTGCAACAAGCCAATAATTACACACTTGAGAGAGGCACTGATTATTTATTTTGGAGTTGTGCAAGTGTGGGTGCTCAGTGATATTCCACGAGTCAAGCACACCAATTATAAAAACTTTTTACTATTTATACATTTTAGCAAAGAAAGGAATTAGTGTTCATTGGCTGCAAGTTACATGGTTCTCTCAATAACCAGTATTCTACCTTCTATTGGGTAATGACCTCTCTCGCTAATTAGTCCATGTGCCCAGTCTCTCTTCGTTTGGGTCAGTGGGTTACTTGGGTTGGTGGTCTGTGAGTTGGTGTTGTGATCTCCCCATGCTGGAATTACCTTTGACCCACTCAGAACTGATTCAACAGAGATGCTGAGTTGCCTTTATAGGTTTCATCCTTATCTTGGGAGTTCTGTCCTTGTGGCCCTTAAATTCTGCACTCCCTGTGCCCACTATCAGTGGTACATCCTTCTTCCCAAGCCTTGTAAACCACCCTCCACATCTGAGATCACTGAAGCCTGTCAAGCCCTAAATCTTAACAAGGCAATTCTTAAACCAGTAATTTGTTTTTCTAACACCTGGACATCACTTAGGACTTACATGTTAGTTGCTATCTGTTTCACCGATTAAATCTCCCTCCTTGCTGAGTAGGCTTGAAAGTACACAAAGATCAAACATCAGAGAATATCCATTCTTAAGAAAATCTCACATATTCCACATTTTGCAACATGAGGATGAACCCAACAGATGAATTCAGCGAATTCTTCACCATGTTGCAACATTAGAAAGATCCAGACATTTCCAGCACAAGATACCACAGTGCTCCAGCTCTGGAGTGTGTTCAGCTATTTAATTTTGATTTAAATGCAAAATAAAGAACACATCACCAGGATCACTCCTCAATCTGGCACATGAAGATGTAAATTCAAATACCATGTCAAAAGGACATTACCTCATGTCAAGGATTATCTTCCTCTCCATTACTGAAGGTGTCTTGGCTCCACAGAGCTTTTGGGGTTTAAAGTGGTAAGAAGAAAATCCCACTGGAAGCTATTTTGTTTTGGCACTTTAGTATTTAGTCTAGACTATAATTATTAAAATGCTTTTCTACCAGAAAGAGTGAAATGTATTTTCTTGACAAGTCAGCAAGATTTCTTAAGCTGCCGTAAGCACAGGGCATCTTCCTCCCACTTAAACTCACCATCACTTACTGGTTTAATTCTGACAATTTCTTTTTTGGCTTTGAAATGTTTTAACTCCAAATTTCTGTTTCCCAGACAATATAAGGTAAAGTAACCCTCATTCAGCAATGAAGCAAAGCCTGGGTTTGTTAAGGAATAGCTCAAATATACACAAAATTCCCAAGGAAAGACTTACATCAGCATCTGTATGCTCAGTAACACACATCCAAGCCTTTGTCCTGATGAGCTTACATTCTAAATAGACATGAGGCAGAGACAGAAGCTACAATCAACCTGCAGTAATCAGCGTTTACTACATGACTTATCTTTTGTGCAGATAAAATGGCTTGTCACTGAATAAACTAAGCAGAAACATTTTTCAAGTAAGCTGAACTACTGGAAGACAAAGAACACTGGAAAACAAGGCAAATGCACTAAGATGAAAGCAGAAAAAAACCTGAAGAAACCGGGTAAAGCAGCAGTCCGTGAGCACTGAGTAAGCAGGGTCTAGCAACAACTCCAGCACGTTCTCCTGAGACCTGGAGGCCCCTGCTGTAGCAACTTCAGCATCTGTTCTTATTGGCTGGTGCCTCCTGCCGACTCTGTCCTACTCATGCCAGACCTCATGGCAGCGTTTAAGAATGGCCACAGCCACTTCTATTAGCTTAAAAATAATTATGTAGTATCTCTCATTACCGCATGTAATGACTTGAAGCAAACACTCTCAGAAACCTTTTAGTTCTAGGTGAGTCTTCAAAAGAACAAGTTCTCGTCCACTTCATCCTGCTTCCACCTATGGAAACAGAAGTAAAGTGACAAATGGCAGGAGTGTTTGGTTTAATACCCAGATGGTCGGGGATTTGCTCACGGTGCAGTTACACCTGCTGCTCAGCTGCCAGAAGGCTGGGCTCAGGGCTCCTTCAAGCCTTTTAACTACACAAACGTTTTTTCAGAAGTCATATGTTGACATTGGGAACACATTTGTGATAATTATGTCTGCCAAGCACAAAACTATTTCAGTTCTATACTGGAGAATAAGACTTTTATTTTTTATTTTCACCTGAAGTGTGTGACCTTCTCTAGACCTGTCAGCACATTCTCCTAGCAAGTGGCAAACAATTCCAGGCTAGTTGGAAGACCGATGAACATTAGACTGTTGGACAGCCACAGAAAAGCAGAGAACTCAGAAGTCTCTTCACACTGTCATGTAAAACTTTTATCACCAAAAAACCCCCTAAAAAATCCCAAAAAACATATCAAATATCCAAGTATCTTTGCGTTTTCTGCACAACTCCAGCCTTTAGCCCTGGTTTTGTTACCTTTTTGCTAAGGACAGATTTCAGCTTTAAATGCCAGGCTTGCAGGGAATATGAGTATGTACTTTTGAATCAGCTCCAACCAAGCAGCACAACTCAAATGGGAAAACACACTTCACCAAAAAGAGTATCTCAAAAAGCAAAAGCTACTCCCTTTTTCTTTATCACACAAGTTTTTGCAATACAATTCGCAATCTAAATAATTTGCTCCCTCTGCAAATAATCAGTAATGAAGTATCAAAAAAAATTCCTTAGTTGATCAAACACAGAAATACTACCAGTGCTAGATGTTGGATATTACAAAACACAAAAATAGTCAATGCAATAGCAAATTTAATTTTGATGGATGGAGACGGTAAGAAGTCAAAAAATTACACATGGCATGTTTTCTGTAGGTCAGTATTTCAGCTAAGGCTATAACACTGCGTTATAGGGGTTTTTTAATATTAAGATATAAGTAGTATTTTTCATAATACAATCCTTTTAGGCAGGCAAATAGTAATAATCAGCTCCTTTGACTTCAAGTCACTGAACTGAGACTTTTCCTAACCTGCCCATCACACCAAGTATCCTCAACAAGGATCCTTATTACTGGCCTTCAGCAAGAAGGCCTCAAGCACACACAACTCATTTCCCCTTAGCCCAAACACTGGACAGGCTGTGAAAACACCGTGGAAAATTTCCACAATTGTTTGTTTATAAACTGTCACTACCAGATTTTGCATCAGATGCATTTCAGAGCATAAACACTGGTCCCTCTCCCCCAAAGAGTTCCTCTTTTTGTTCAAATCTGAAGGAAATGCTGCTGAAAAACTGCATTTTGCAACATTTCCAGAATGTAGTCTAGATTTAGGATATATGTCAAATATGAGTGCTAGTTTTTTTAGCCGAATAGTGGATTTGTTGCTGCTCTTCAGTTACTGCCATCCTCAATTTAATCAACATTGGCTCCACCAACAGAAATAATTGTATTCAGAAAGGAAAATATAATTGGTTTGGAAGTGCATACTGTAGAGGCAGAACCGCATTATAAATTAACATTCTTATGCATTTCACCCTCAATATTAAGCTTTGGGGTTTAATCTGTAATCACATGAATGACAATATACCTTAGAAGGGCCAGAATTAGGATGTAAAAAAAGTGAGACATGCAAGTAATGGTGACAATGGCATCTGTAACAATGCCATGCCCAGACTGTTACTGGCCATGACAGGAGGGCTCACTCTCAAGTCATACTGGAATATACTGGTGTTACTCCTCAGCTATGAGGAAGCAGGTGGTGAGAAAGGAGAAATTTCAACATTCATCTATCTACAGGCAATTATTCACCTACTTATAATTGCCTGGAAGCTCCCTCAGAATTAAAAAGTGGGAATTTAAGCTGCTGTGACAAAGCTATAAACTATTAAGCCTGATGGCACCGCTGCATTTAACTAGAACTGTCGGTCATGCACCTTCCGTATTTACTAAATTCATTTTTTTAAAAGTGTTCACTAAAAAGGGAGCAAATTGCTAAAGGCACAGGTTGACTTAGGCTCCTGTGCTACACTGTCATCCTGAACTATCTAAGAAAATAAAACAGCAAACACACAACTCTTCAGCTAAGCAGACTGTGATTACACAGATGTGATAGACTCAATTACTTAACTGCCAGGGGGCCTAATGTTGCTCAGACACAGAGAAGCAAAATTACACATAAAATTAGTGGAATATTCAAGATCTCTCTTGATACTATGATTTTACTTTTTTTTGAAGTTCATTAAAAGCAGCACACGATCTGTTTGGGCAGCCAGAAGACAAATTTAGATAGATAACAAAATAAGGATTTCCTGGCCAAAGTGCTGCACGGACAATTCACAGTTAAAAAAACCAGAAAAAAGAGCTAAGCAGCCAGATTTGGTCACTGCGCGTTAGACACCTAATTTAAGATGCAAAAAGTATGCCTCAGTATTTGCAAATTAAATATTGGCAAGCCATTATGTAAGTTAGATGCAATATAAAATCCCAAGCTATTTTTGATAAATCAGCAGTTGTGCTTCAACACAGCTCTTGCTGACTTTATTGAGATAAAGACAGAATATTTTGGGTTTACAGTAACGCTGCAGATCTACTGCCTAAGGGTTGGTGATACAGAGAAGAAATTGCTTACATCCACAATGGTCAGAGGCTGCTTTTTTTAAATATTTGTTCCTAATACCACAGAATTGAATTTCGTAGTCACTGACTTAAAACAGAAAGTGAAACTCTGCAAATATTTCTGACCCAAGCCCCCATCTCCCACATCTCTGACTCCATCTAGAACCTTGTTCACAGGGATATTTGCATGTGAAACAAGGATAACTGCTACAGAAACACCAGTAATTGCATGACTGTTGCCTCTGAGGCTGCTGCTAATTCCCCACCAAGCTCCAGGCCACACTGACACTGTCAAGGATGTCCATGATTCACCAGCAGAACACTGTTTATCCACTTGACAAAAATTTCTACAGATTAAATCAAAATAAAGACTACAGATCTTTTGTTTACAAGCATCATCTGAAAGATGTCTAAAATTTGTACTTCATCAGGATTCATTCATAAACCAGGACTACATTAAATCAGGATTCTTCTGAGACAGTACTTTCATAGACCCAGATTGATTATTTCAGTACAGGATTTTAGAGCAGCAAGCAATAAAGCTACTTCTGTCAGAGGCAGCCCTTAAAACATTTTCACACCATCATTCACAACAACAATTCAATCCTGATGGGAATGACTGGGCTCTACTACATCCTAAAACAGAGAAACAAGATCACTGAAGACAGCTCTGACTCAAATGTTGGGACTCAAAATAAATGGACAAAAAAACCTACCAAAATGCAAACAGCAATAATTAGAAGCAAACAAAAAGTATAGATTCTTGATGGACCAGCTTCAGGATACAGAAAGTCTTTTAAATAATAGATTGCCTATATGCCTACAATGCTTCTTTCTTTCTGAATGCTTTGGTTACTGAATACCTTCACAAAGCAGTGACCAACAACATTGCTAAATACATTTTTATGCTGCTACAAGGAAAACTCCAGCTTCCATTATTTCATGGAACCTCTTTTTATTTCCAGGTACCATCATGGACAATTTCCTATTCCAAACAATATACCAGCTATTATTAAACCATGGGGAAAGAAAAGCCCCAAAACAAAACAAAAAGCCCCACAGCATTAATTCACTCAAACATTTTCGAAAGCCACTACTATTTGTGAACAAAAGACCCTGGGCCTCTCAGTAATATTTTCGTCTAGCACATTATTCAAAATAATCCACTTTAAGCAACTACCCCAGCAGCAAAAAAAACCACAAGCACTTCGGGGATGAGCCACAATATGAGAGAACCTCCGTGGAAAATGTAGCTTTGTCTTCTAGGAACTGTATAGAAAAATGCCTCCATGTTTACTTCACCTAAAAGCCTGGGTAAATCCAGGCCCACACTCACGGCATCCAAGCATTTACCAACACAGTGAACACATCAAGCTCCCCATACTCGCTGCTGGATGCTCACACATCCCTCGCACCCGCACTTGGAACCATCGTCCTGCGGAGTCGGGACCGCGATACCCCAGGCGATACAGCTTTACTGCAAAGGATCCAATACCCTTGAAGGTACAACCCAACCACAACACGGAGCTCTCCTTTCCCCCAGCGCGAACTCAAGCGCTCCCCTCACCCTGCACACCCTGCTCAGGGCACAACAACTGCAATTCCCCGTCCTTAGGGCACGTACAGACGGACACAGGGGACGAACGCCCGATTCCCTGAGACCGCCCCCCTTCCCTGCACGCAGGCAGACCGCAGCACCTTCCCCTCGCCGCACACAGAGCCTTTCTCCTCCCCTCACAGCCCCCCTCCCCGGCAGCCCGAGCACACTGACAGCGCCGGCTCCGCTCCCACCACCCGGGGGACAGCGACTTCCACCCCCCGGAACACACCGAGCACCGCGGAGAGCTCGGACACGCACAGCTGGGCGGTGCACGGAGCCCCCTCAGCCCGCACAACCCTGTGCCCTCTCACACACAAATACACACAGCCCTGTGCCCTTCCACACTCACACACACCCCTGTGCCCTCGCACACACAAATACACACAGCCCTGTGCCCTTCCACACTCACACACAGCCCTGTGCCCTCGCACACACAAATACACACAGCCCTGTGCCCTTCCACACTCACACACACCCCTGTGCTTTCGCACACACAGATACACACAGCCCTGTGCCCTTCCACACTCACACACAGCCCTGTGCCCTCGCACACACAAATACACACACCCCTGTGCCCTTCCACACTCACACACATCCCCTGTGCCCTCGCACACACAAATACACACAGCCCTGTGCCCTTCCACACTCACACACAGCCCTGTGCCCTCGCACACACAAATACGCACAGCCCTGTGCCCTTCCACACTCACACACATCCATCCCTGTGCCCTCGCACACACAAATACGCACAGCCCTGTGCCTTTCCACACTCACACACAGCCCTGTGCCCTCGCACACACAAATACGCACAGCCCTGTGCCCTTCCACACTCACACACGGCCCTGTGCTTTCGCACACGCTCACACACAGCCGCTCGCCCCCCACCTCCCCTGGCACCTCCGGGAGCCCCGCTCCGCTCGCACACACGAGGCTCAGCGTGCCCCGCTCTCAGCCCACACCTGCACGGCCGCTCGCCCCACACCCACGCGGCACAACCGGCCCCCAGGACGCCCAGCAGGGCAGCCCCGACACTGCACCCCCACATCCTCCAGGCCCTGTCCTGCACGGAGAACCCCCCCAAACGCGGAGCCCCCCCGCTCTCCTCCACTGCCCTCACACAGCGGGGCCCCCGCTGCTCACCCAGCGCGGCCGCTCCCGTGACACCCCCTCCACTGCCCCCACAGCCCTCCCGTGTCACCACGGGGACCCCTCCGCTGCAGCCCCGCACCAGGGCCCCGCACCCGCCACCGCCCGGCCCCAGCGCCCACCACAGCGGCAACGCGCCCCCCGCCCTCACCGCCGGGCCCGCAGCGGCCCCGCAGGACGCCCGCAGCCCCGGCCCAGCCACGGCCGGGGCCCACTCACCTGCTTGCGTGGTGTCGCTCAGGTCGCAGCCGCTGCCGGGGAAGTCGCGCAGCTTCCTCCCGCTCAGGCACAGGATGCCCGAGCTGCCCGCCTCCTCCAGGGCCCGCTCCAGGCTGCGCACCGTGTGCGACTGCGGCAGAGCTGCCGCGCCCCAGTGCGGCCCGGACGAGAAGGAGAGGGTCAGGTGCGCGGGGATCCCGAGCCCCGCCGCTCCGCTCCCGGGCGCCGTCCCGCTCCCGCTGCCGGTCCCGTTGTTGCCGCCGCCGCCCCCCTGCCCGGCCGCCATCTTGACCGGCCCCTCCACAACAACGGCCGGGGCCGCCCCGCCGCCGCTGCGCAGGCGCCGCGGGGCCCGCAGGGGGCGCCGCGGGACGGGGCGGGGCTTCGCGCCGCCCCTCGGCCGCGACAACCAATCCGCGGCGCAGGCGGTGCCGGCGGGGCGGGGCTTCCTCAGGGGGCGTGCGCGCTTGTGTGCCCGGGGGCTCCTGTGCCGCTAGGGGGCGCTGCCGGGGCGGAGGGGCCGGGGCGGCGGGGCCGGGATCGGGATCGGGATCGGGACCGGGATCGGGATCGGGATCGGGATCGGGATCGGGATCGGGATCGGGACCGGGACCGGGATCGGGGTCGCGACCCTCTTGGCAACGGGGGCATCCCGGGAGCCGGGGGAGCCCGGGAGGGGCGGTCCCGCAGCCGGGACGGGAGCGGGCGCGGGGCGCCGTTCGGGAGGGCGCGGCTGCGGGGAGCCCTTCGGAGCCGAAGGAACGCGCAGAGATCGCCTCGGCAGCCCCGGCGCCGCTGGGAGCGCGGCCCTGCCCGGCCGCGGGGCCCGTCGGCTCCGTCCGCTGCCCTCAGGCACCGCTCGCAGCTGCGCTCGCAGCTGCCCCGGCAGCGCAGAGCAGCGCCCGCTCCTCAGGCCCGAAGCGCTCCTGCGCCGGGAGCATCAGAGCCGCCACGGCCTCTGCCTTGCAAACCCGGCACCGGCAGAGCCGGACTGCGGATCCCCGCGTGTGGCAGCGAGAAAAAGCACCCAGGAATCGGCCGTGGCAGAACAAAGGGAAGACGAGCGAGCGGCTCACCCTGAAATGGGTCAAGGAACGCTCACACAAAAGCCCCAAAGGCACGAATGCCCGTGGCTCAGAGTGCGAAAGGGCAGTGGGGAGACATAAATCAGAAGCCGCTTGCAAGGTCCGGGGCCCAGTTACCTGAATAAAATGCTGCACGACTGCTGGGATACTCTATGGATGGATAATTGCCTCTCCTACCATGTAATCAGTTCTTGTTAGGTGCTGCATATTTACCTTCCAAAAATGCCTCTGGAGCTGTGATTAGGAAATGCTAAAGAAAGCCTCATTGAACCACATTTTAATGCAATTGCTCTGTGTTTGGTAAGCAGAATCTGCTTTTAAGCCTCGAACCTCATGAAGATCCTTGCATTCTTCAATTGGCTTGGGTTGGTTTTTTGTTTATTTGTTTTTTGCATCCATATGTCATGCCTAATTTGGGGATCTAAGGGAAATTCCCCTTGTATGGAACACACTGGCCTTCAGTCAGCAACATATCACTGGGAGATAGCTGAGCCATTATTGATCACAAAAGGATCAGACCCAAAATATTATGTGCATGATGTCTGGGGGAAATTCAGCAGAACGGACTGAGCCAGGATCCCTGAGAAGGTACTGAAGAGTGAAGGCTTCAGTCCTGCGGTGCAGCGCTGCCTGGATTTGGGGATCACCCTGTCCTAGCACACAGACTGCCCTTCCAGCAAAGAGGTCTGTGTGCAACATGCAGGTGTAGGGGAAAAGGGTCCCTTTGTCCCCTGCAAATCCTGTGGCTGGCTGCTTCCTCTGACCTCAGCTGTGGATCCTTGTGGGGACTGTGGGATTCAAGCTTACAGATGAATATCTACCAATCAGTCTGGCTGGGCCAGAGCTTCTGCTCTTGTCCTAAAAAAGCTGATCATTCCCTGCATTCACAACAAGAAAATCAGGCAAACCTGTATAATTACTGCTGACTTCTGCCCTCAGTTGAGGTTCCAGCCAGAGAGGGTGGAGGGTGAATAAACTCAGACTGATATTGGGCCAAGTGTGTAGGATGATTTTGCCTGCAGACATGGAGCAGGAGGCACAGAGTCTCTCCAGCTGGCAAGAGTGAGGCAGAGCAGGAGCCAGGAGCAGCTCCAGCATATAACTTCTACTAAATGTTAGAGATAGTTGCTCTGAGTATCCAAAGTGTGTGGCTTGGCATAGGGCCAGCTCAGAGATGCAGATTTGCTGTCCTCCCTCTCAGCCACATCACTCAGCCACTCTGTCTAGAGCCCAAGTTAGAAAGAGAAAGAAGTTCAGCTCTCTTTGTATGAAATAGGCCTGAGAAATTGCCAGAAGAGTCAAAATGCTTTTTTGTCACCCTGGAGTTCTCACGTATGAGGGGCCTTTTTATCTTTAACCAGATACTCACTGTACCTGCAGGTGCTCCTACAAAAAGCAAGCCAAGCTTGCTTAGTCTGCTCAGACACACACATCTTCACGGGAACTGAGGTTTCCCATACAGTAGGCTGGAAGCAATGTCTGAGGCTTTTCCTAACAGCTCACCAAAATTTCCCAATCTGCAAACTGTCTTGAGCAAATTGCTGCTTACTCAGGCAAAAGCTTGAAAACTGATTGCACGTGCCTGTGGTAGAGCAGATTTACCTGTGGGGGTCATTTATCAGCTCCAATAGCTGCAGAACCAGAACAGATGTCTGGAATGCTAACCTCTAATTACTTTTATTTATAATGGATTTCACAGGATCTCAACAGGTCTTTTTCCCCATGCCCTCCTTTCTTTGTCATTTCACAAGCAAAACCAGAGTTACTAGTCTAGTGGCAGAAGGCTCCCCAAACCAACCTTCCTGGCACAATGAGCAGTAAGCCGTATATGTGCCATCCCTCAGTTTCTCCTATAAAACAGAGATTGTTGCATTTCCTTATTTATTGTGAAAGGTGAGTTCAGGACAAGGTGGAAACGCCCAGGTGTTGTCATGAGAATGCAGAAGACAAACATATTTTCTTGCAGCCATGCCAGAGTTGAGTTTCAGGAGTCTGAAAATTTGTGAAAATCCCACACTTCCGTGAAGAGCTTCCACTTTGAAAGTCTTTGTGGTTACCCACATCTGCTCCAGATGAGATGAAAACTCATGAAGATATGACTTTGACAAATTTCATGTTAATGCCTCAAGGAATGAGATCTGTATCAGGCTTTGATCTGTCTAACATTCAACACGGAATGCAAGATGTGGTTCCTCACAACTCTTGCAGTGAGGTAGCCCTTGGCACAGTTGGCCCAAGGCATGCTCAGAACAAGTGAGTGAGAGCTGTGTGCCCGTCCTGCTGCTCTGCCTGCGCTGCTGCACCTCTTAGCCCTGCTCAGCGTCATTGCTCACGGACCCAGAGTTCCCCAGGGCACTGCCTTCTGGAGAGAGCTAGACAGGATTATCTGTCCTGTTGGTGTGAAATTGATTATGACAGTAGGGACAGCAAGAGTGGACTCCTTGGTTACCTCTCACTCTGCAGCGTGTGCTGCAGGCTGTGTCCCAGGGCAGGCCAGTGCCTGTGGTAAGGACATCAAAGCACAGTGGCAAAGCTGAGGTGCTGCCCAGGGCGTAGTGCAGTGTGATGCTCCCTCGACACCTCCACAGTGCTTGCCAGGCCACACAAGCTCTGGGCACCTATGGCCAAGCAACAGGGATTGTTGACAGGAGGGAGACCCCTGAAGCTTTCAGTGTTCCTGAGTTAAGTACTTGAGGTGAATACAGAGCAGGGCTTTGTCAGTCTAGACTGCCATTTGCTTAGAGAAATTAAATCCTCCTGAAATGTCAGCACTGAGCTTTTTTTGCATCCTTTAGAGACTTTCTTTTGCTTTAAGCAATTAAACATGAGAGCTTTCCTACTGTTCTTGCTGTGCTACTTTATGAGTAGCCTCAGTACTCTTCAATGGATGAGACACTGAGGTAACACAGTCACTGTTCCTTCAACACTCCCATGATCCTGGTGCCATCTCCTTGATGCCTCTTCAATTTCTTTGTGTTTACTTTGCTTATCAGCACATGCTCTATGTGTCATGGATATTGCTTTTCTTCTTCGAGACCTGCAAGTCTTCCCACAGGCAGTTAAAATAATCTCCAAATACCTGGCTTCAAGATTCATACTAAAGTGGCACCATCTGGCCCATTTTGAAAGTGAAGCAAGCAAATCATACATATATTCCCACTTAGATCAAAAGGCAAATGCCACTCTATCTCTGCTAAAGGGCAGTCATTTATCTGAAACGCCATTTTAAAGAGCTAGAAATAGCTCAAAATACTCCAGCATCTGATGCTTGAATAGAAAAGAAGCAAGCAGGATTCTGTCTACCTGCTATGGGAAGCAGTATCTGTTCTTAACAGTCATTAACAGACCACAGTAAGCGAGCAGATCCATTAATGAGAATATTCCTGATACCTTTCCCATTGGGAGCATCTGATTCATTGCACAGCTAGCAATGCTTCATTGAGCACAAGGAAACACAGTTCTGAAGGCAGTGGGGAGGGGAGCATCTCTCCTTAAAGATGTCATTTCAATCCCCACCTATTCACACTACATGCACTGGAAATACCTTGTTGTGGTGCTGCAGAGGCTTTTGTCCTTCGCTGATCATTTTGGTGTGATTTCAAACAGGATTTGTCTTTTTATTCTATTTTTAATAACTTGTTTGCTGTGCAGTAGCATACTTGCCTTGCTTGTTTCCTGGAGAGATTAGAAACGTAGCCCTTTCAGTTTGCTTTAATATTGAGAGATCCCTAAAAGCAGCATAAACTGAAACTACTCCTACACGACAACAAGCAGCACAGCCAACACAGGGTGGTGTATCTGTGGATCTCCATTTACTGGAATGTAGCTTGGCTGGTTACAGATTGCACTGAAGCTACCAGCTCCTTGTCATCCTGTACATGTGCTTTTTTATGGGATGACTATGGGGACATTCTGCATAGTCCAGAGGTACAGCTTATGGGTGTTGTAGCAGTAGTTTTGCATGTGCCAGGCTGAAATGACAATTTTAATACACATACAGAAAGAGAGGCGGAGAAAAAGCCAACAGCCCCTCTCTAAATAACTCACAATTTTGCTTTATTCAGGCTGCATCTGCTAAATTTGTAAGAAGCAAAGCAAGGATTTTGTCATTATCCGTGGTTGATCTTGTTTTCCCTAAGCAGAACTCAGTGATGTGTGTACCTCAGACACTTTATAGCATACAGTGGCTGAGATATACACAGTTAGCATAAAACTTCTGCATAAAAACTGAATTATCATTATCAATGTAGTTCATTTTGGGAATGGCTAAAATAAAGAAATATTGGTGTAACTAGAATTTTCTTCAAAAAGCCTGAAGAAGGGTTTTGTTTTCTTCTATCTTCGCAAGAAGATGATTTTCAAGTGGTAACACATGGTTGAAAGGCCATGTCCAGCATCTAACAATAAAACATAAGCTCTTTCTAGTGGTGGTTCACCAATTTTGGAACAGCTTTGCAGCCGTTCCTCATGAAGAGCTGATGGTTGTGGGGTTCCCATAAATTAAAAGGCCTAAGCATCCCCCTTGTGGGCAAAACACAGTGTCACAAAAGTGATCAGAGTTCTGGCCCATTGAATTAAGTGATTGTTTATGCTTTGAGCAATTCTGGAGAGGCTGGAAAGCTTCCATATCCTCAGAAAAAAAGTGTGTGCATGCAGATTCCAAGCCTTTCCTTAACACACATTCCTACAGCCATCCAGGCTTAGTTCCCAAGAAAAAAACCCCAATAACTATTTATTAGCAATTGAGTAATGTAGTTTTGAGTCCACTTCACTTAAAGTGAACAGTCATATATTTTGCAATTTTGTATTAAATAACTGTGATATGAGGTACCCCTGGGAATAACAGACAAAGTGACCAGTGTTAATTCTGAGATCACGGCGTAAGATTTGTTGCAACAATAAATCATGACAAGTAATTTAACATGTAAAAGATTCACTAAATCTACTGAGAGACCAAGAAAACATTTCAGATAATACAAGTGTATGACTGCTGGCATATGTTCCTTTCTCCCACTGAGTTTATTTTTGTTTAGTTTTAACTAAAAGCCTTCTAGGGTTCCTTGGGGTTTCATTATATGGCAAGAAGAGCGTCTGATAAATGGAAAGGCCCAGTGTCCCAAAGTAACACTTGGTCTTTTGGAACAAGTTGGTCCTGCCTGTGCCAAACAAGGGGAAGGAATACCTGGTGCCTGTGGCAGAGGTGCCACAGTGCTCTTTGAGGGCTCAACTTGATGCCTTGCTGCCACAGTATCAGTGAGCCAACACAAAACACTTCTAGAAGAAAGCATAACATAAATACTTCCCCCCCCTTCTTCCTTTCTTTTCTCATTGTTCTTTTATTAATCCTGCTTTTTCGTTGTGAAAGTCACATTCCTGACATCCTTTTTTTAGGATGTAGAGTCAAGTCTGTCTGCCAGACACCTGCAGTCCTCTCCAGTGCAGGGGGATTGTGCTTTAGAGGAGGTTCTGGCTCTTCAGGCCTTTTCACCACCTCCAGTATGTGTCACTTACACTGTTGATGTGAGAAATTACTCAGAACTGAGATGACGGCAGTGCTTAGACATACTAAGGAAATGGGACACTTGCCAAAATGTTAAGAGGTCACAGACTGGCAGTTGAGAGATAAGAGCACATATCAGCTCATACTTCCCAGATGAAGAAATATGGCTTGGAGAGGTTTTATCACTGCCTTTAATGCACTTGAAGGAAAGCAGCTAATTAAAGCTCTCGGCTGGTGAAGTGGAATTTGCTGAAAAAGCTGTGGTGTAGTTCCATGAAAAAAATGTTCTTTGAATATTTTATAAGTTGCCCTTTCTAAACTCTGCCTTTGTCTTCTTTGGTCTCAAATGTTTGTTTCACTAAAAATGATCAAATAGAAACACTGCTGGAAATCTCTCAACTGTTGCTTTCAGATTTTCTGAAGATACAAATGTGCAAGATTTTACAGAAAGCCACGAAAGCTTTCATGACACTGTTCTCACAAAGGGACCAACTCCAGCTGCTGCCCCATGTGGAAACCTGGGTCATTCAGCTCACGGCTGGCCTGTACCCAAGGAGACTCCAGATCCCTCCTGCAGTCCTTCCCTCGTGTCTCTAGACAGCTGCTGCTTTGCAGGACACTGCCCAGAGCCCTGCTCCAACACCCTCCTTAGGTGGCAGAAAATGATACTGCTGTAAACCTCCTCTTCCAGTCTATTGCTAAAAACTGGGCTTATATGGATACTTCCAGTCCTTTCCCAGCAGCCACAGATTCCCTGGCTGCTCTGGCCAAATTGCTGGGAAATTTCAAGGATTCTCTTTGGAGGAAAGCTGTTGGACTCGGGCAGCATTAGTGCCAGGGTTCCCCAGAAAGCAGCAGAGCCCCCAGCACACGTTGTGTACCACAGAATGTTGCAAACAGGGTGTCATGACCCCAGTTCCTCACATCTCACCTTAATCTGCTTTCATGGTCATTCCGCAGTGTCACTGCAAAAGATAGCAAAGGTTATTTGTTGCTCTCTCAACACTGTTCTATTATTTTCTTTCGTGAAAGAACACCTCCCTAAACCAACACTTTCAGAAGCACTTGATCTTTCTAAGAGCTGTACACATACCAGGAGGCAATCCTTGCCCTGATTGATCTGCGTGTAGAGATTTTTCTCCCATTTGAAGTGCAAGGTGGGGAAAAAAAACCTGACTTGAAAACACAAAACATGCCGACATTGTTCACTGTTTATGTGGCCCCTATTATGTACGTGATGAGAAGGTTTATTTCAGGGTATTATCATACGGAAACTTCAGAGAAAAGCATGCTCCTCACTTGATGCATGGCAGCCCTTTGGAAGATATTGTTCTCCCATCTCTTTTTTATTGTCTTCACTCGTCTTTAGAAGTAGAGGAAGATGGTTTAGCTCACATTTTGTATTCAAACTGTAGAATAGTTTCGGTGCCATAACCAATGTGACACAGAGACTGAAAGATCTGACGAACCTGAGTTCTGTGAGTTCGGGATGCTGCCCTAACACTAATCCCAAATGGGTGCTTCCTCTGCAAGGCGCTCACAAATACGAGAACAGACTTCACGCACGAATATGAGCCAAGAGTATCTCTGCAGAGTTGCCTTGTTTTTCTGGTTCAGAAATGACTGCTGGGTTGTTAAGATACATCTGCTGCTGGCATAAACTCCAGAGGAAGAGGATGCAGGGGGAGAAGAGGAAGAGTGTCAGCCCAGAGCCTGGAGAACGCTGCTTAAGGCAGAGAAGGATAGAGGGGAGGTGCTGATGGAAAGGACCGCCGGGGAGGGTGCGGAGGGCAGGGAGCCAGGGCAGGGCTGAGCGCAGGCGGGGGAGCAGCGCTGGCTGTGGGCGACGCAGGGGCCGCTGAGTGCGGGGAGAAGGGAGCCGGGCACAGGGAGCCGGGCACAGGGGGCCGGGACAGCCGGGGCGAGGGCCGGGGCAGCCGGGGCGGGCGGGGGCCGGTGCGGGGCCGGCACATTCCGGGCAGGCGCAGTGAGCGCACAGCGCTGCGGGCCCATGGAGGCGGCGGGGCCGCAGCCCGTGCCGGGCCCCGCGGCGGGGCCGCAGCCGGCGGCCGAGGAGATCGACATGTCCCTCGGTAGGTGCGGGGCGCTGCCGGGCCCCGCGGGGGCTCCGTGCGGCGAAGGGAGCCGGGGTGGGTGTGCGCGGGATGGGCCGGGCCGGGCAGAGGCCGTGCGGTGGCCCCGCCGTGCGGGTGGCCCTGTCCGGGTGGCAGCGGCGGAGGAGGAGAAGGTGTGTGCGGGGCCCCGGCCTCGGCGCTGGGCTGGCAGCAGCCCGGAGCTCAGGGAGAGCGGCCCGGGGGGGCTCACGCAAACCAGCCCCCTGGACATGGGAAGGGGAGCCACGGCCTCGCCGTGCTGCTATTTATAGCAGCTTGCTCCGATGTTCGCCATTCCTTTGGCACTGGGAATGTGGAGTGTGCATAAACAACCAGCAACCGCCCTGTCATGAGCTCCCGAGGCCTGGATTCTGACGCATGGACGAGAGATCTTGGTGGATTATCGTGTTGGCGTCTCTGCTGTGAAAGGAAAGTCCACCAGCACCTTTTATTATTGGGTCAGCTTCCTAACTGAAACCTTGTGTCATTTATTTCCAGCAAAGAGCCATCTGTCAGGAACAGCAGGACATTTTCCGCTGCAAACTCAAATTGATCCCTTGGCTGATGCACCTTTATTTTAATATCTCTATGAGGAGCTATATCCGCAACAGCAGATCCCTCATTTTTTATTTATTTTTCTCCCATAGTATTGCACACCCTTTTTCTCTTTGCTGATGTGGGATGCTCCCTTTGCTTTTGCTCTCCCTTAGAGCTTCTCTCGATCACCTCCTGTGGTCCCACTCCATATTCTATCCAGAATACACCTTACTCAGGGTAGAAGAGAGAATTGAAAAACAAGAGCCCGTTGGTGAAGAACTTTTTCCATCAGGTGGTTTTTCTATGCTTTCAGATATATTTGTGCCTTACACGAGTTAGCAGTCACAAAAAAACTGCAGGAGTTGCTCTAAAGCTGCCCTGATAGATTTAATTCTGCCTTGAGGGCATAGATGTACCATAAGTGACCTCTCAGAATCCCCTTGCAGCCTTGTGTAGAAGTCCATTACAACGCTCTGTTAATCCCATCATGTTTATGGGCAGAAAAGAAGGGTAACAACTCATACCCAAACAAAAAAGACATTGAAAGGTGGCAGATCAGGCACCTGAGCATTCAGCTCCTCTCATTTCCTCACGCTGTAGACAGCCCACCCTTGGATGCGTGCGGTCTCTTCCCTGCAGAGTGTGCAGGGATGCTTTCAAAATGCTTCACAGCATCCTGTGCTCCAAATCACACATGTCCCAAAGGCACACTTAGCTGATACCATTAGCAAATTCATCCCAAGAACATGGCCCAGCATCTCCCAGCCTATTCTTTTCCTGGCAGACTTGAAAGAGAAATCATAAAAGCAGCCTATTCTTACATCTGCTCTCGTTTCTTTTCCTTGGGCTTTGTATTAATTTGGACACAGGAGTTCTTGATGGAAAATTACAAGGGACCAGTGCTGGGGCTATGATAACTCATGGTAAGCACCCCCTGAAAGCAAATGGTACTTCTGTCCTTTGACTCCAGTGATACATTAAGGAGCTGGAGTAGCCACTGCCTGGGAAAGGGCCTTGTTTGGACACTTCATTTCTTGCTAATTTATTCAAGTTAAAAACATTCTGCGTGGAGCTTCACAGATGTGGCTTTTATTATTTGCGAAGTATTTTCTGGAAGATTTGAGGTTGGAAAATATGAATTAATGAAGATATGTCCCTTTGCCTTTTCCATTCCTCTTCATCTGAACAGCTTGAATTAAGAAGATCCCGTTGATTGCAGACCAGCTGATTGAGAACAGAGGCACCTGAGCTGTTTCTTGATACAGCTCTGCATCTGAAAGTACTTTGTGTGTGATCCAAGTAGCTCAACACCTGTGACATCCTCCTCCCTTTGACCACCTTTCCTAGAGCCACTCGAGTCAGACCTTCTCAAAAAAGTTCTCTGCCCAGCACTGAGCTCCTGGTGCCTCTGCAAAAACATCTTCCCTTAGGCTTGTGGGAAGCCTGCAGGATCAGATCCCTTGGTGGATGTGGGTCTGAAATCTTTGTCCTGCCCACGGTGGGGACGTGCTGGATGGTAGCACATTTTTAAATCATTTGCTGCACTCTAATCTCCAGCTCGCAGGAGCCCGGTAAATTGATCCTATACTTTCTAAGCTAAGCTTAATCTTCCATTGTCTGTCCAGCGTAGCTCACAGAACAGCAAGCTCCGTGTTTACTGCGGACAATTGCAAGCACCCAAAGAGGGAATCACTGTGGGTGGAAAGTGCAGGTGCTATGCGTTTCTGCTCTTCTCCTTTCATTCTAGATGACATCATAAAGCTCCACAGGAAAGAGCAGACAGATGCCAGTGCCGCGGGCGACAGCAGAAGGCAGCCGGTCAAGAACAGGAGTTCAGCCTCGGGCTATGGGCGGCCCCGATATCGCGCCTGGAAGCAGAGGAATTTGCAAGGTAGATGGGCACTTGAGACAGCAGAGGCCTGCCAGGCTGGAAAATGCATTTTTGTAGCAAAATCCGGCTCTTAAATCCTTCTCCTATCTCATTTCTCTGTGTGTATAAGATGTGCTCGGGCTCTGATTAGCTTTTCTCCCCGTAACAATGGAATATCAGGGCCCTTTCAGAGCATAATTCATCCATTTCTCTCCCTTCCACTCTCTCATGAATTACTAATTTAAAGTGACTTAATATCTATTCTCTATTCCCCTTGGCTTTGCATATTTTAATTATGCCTCTTCCTAATCCTCATTTTCCCAGAGCAGACTTAAATTATCCCAATTACCCCCTCAGTAACTGTATTTGATAGCTCAGTTATTGAAGCTAAATTGTCACTTTTGCCAAGCATGCTATTTTTATGGTGATTTTTTTTTATAATACCGAGTGATCACACCTTTGTTTTGTTCCACTGGTTTTTACCTACAAACCAAAGTTATCTGCTGCATGAAATGCCATCTCTGTGAACTTTATTTTTTTTTTAATTACTGCTAAGTCACTCCCTGAAGATTTTAGGGATATTTTGCAGAAATATCTTTGCAGTCTTATTTTGGAGTGCCAATCACACATCAGGACAGTGGGATCACTGGGAGCAATCCTGCTTGCCTCTGCTCTGCCTCCCATCCTTGTGTTCTTGGTGTCCACCACACAGTGCCTTTCTGAGGATTGTTCCAATTCGAAACAGAATGATGAAAAATGCCCTTAGTAAATTGATTTTTTTATCAAAATTCACAGGCTTTGATATTCTCCCACACTCATGCACTGCATCCAGAGGCAAATCCAATAAAATATTTTTTACCCTATTCCTTAGATGGGAAAACTTTTCTGTTAATTTATAGAATTATTTCTGCTGGTTTTAGTATTTAATAGGTTTTCAGTGAGTCTGAATTCAGCCATGCCAAGTGCAGAGACCCACCATGCTGTGTGGTGCTGATTGTCGGTAGCAATTTGGGGAAGCTCAGCATGACTGGGAATTTAGCCCATAATTCATCAGGGGCTCAATTCACTCCAGTCCCTGCTGAAATGCAGTCCCTTCTGGGCTGAGATGTGATAACCATTATCAAAATGATGATCTGAGAAGCCCAGCACTGTAATGACATAGGAGGGGGAAGGGTATTACACTGATTAAACCAGCAAGCAAAGTGCTGTTAATCCCTCTTGGAATATGGCTTAAACCATCTCCCTAGTGGGGGAAAGATGATTTTTAATGACTAGAAATTTGAATTTCAAATCTCCTTGGAAAAAAGAGTCTTGTCAGACATGGGAGCTTGTGCCCAGAGTGGACTGGCTGAGCAGAGATGCCTTTTGGCCATCCCAGCTGTGCTCAGCACCAGGCTCTGAGCATGCACCCAAACATGGGATGTGTGTGGGGGGAGGTTTCTTCCCCAGCTGCTGATGCTGTGGGGTTTTACTGAAATGTTCTTACATTATTAAATATCTGCCAGGCCTTTTGCAGAGATGAAGCCTCCCATGTGTCACACTTCAGGACACACATGACAGAGCGAGGCCTTGGTCCCCAGCTGGTGTAATGGGGTCCCCCTTGGAAGCTGATGGCTCTGTCATGTGTTATTTGTGTTGGGTGGGCCGTGCCTGAGTGCGCTGCTGAGCACAGGCTCCCTAATAGGAACAGACTGACAGGGGTACGATTTTCTAGTCAGGGCTGCCTTCCGCAGCGCTCCCTCCCATTGCCCTGATGGAATATTCAGGAAAGGCAGCTGAGCTCAGTCTCTTGTCCTCTCCAGGGTGTAGGAGAGCTGTGCAGCAAGGCTTGGTGGCCAGCAGGAGAGCAGCCCAGCAAATAGGCAAGAGATAGGGATGGGTGCAGGGTGGGGGTTGAAGAGAAACAAGGCTGGGCAAAAACAAACTGGGGGAATAGAAGCAGGAGAAAAAAATCAAAGGGCCATTAAATAAAGCAAGTCCACACCTGGTCAAAAAGAAACAGTTTGCCAAAATGGAATGTTTGCCAAGAGAGGAACGTTTACACATCTGCACTTCTGCAGTGAGAGGGCATTGTTTGCAAAGGAAATAACAACTGGCCCCTGAGCTTGTGAACTGCATTGCATTTTTGTGTGTGTTCCCAACCAGCACCTCTGGCCATAGGGCACGAAGCATGGTGTTTGGGATCTACTTCCCACGGCCCTGCCCTGGTGCCCTTTTGTTTTAGAGCCAGAGCAGCTCAAATCATCTTCACACACGTTCCAGTGTAAGCAGCTCAGGCTGGTGCTGGCTGGTGTTACACCCTGAGGCTGGAGCCTTCATTCATTATGGCAGTGCTGGCCCCTCACTGTGATGTCACTGCTGCCTCAGAACACTTCCTTTCCAACTGCTGCGAGTCAGTATAAATTGCTGTCACATCACAGTCGATGGTACAAGATCAATACACGCAGCTCACTGCTCTGTGGTTTGTGTCAATGAGGTTCTGCTGTGAGATCCAGGGTTTGGGTGCACTCTCTGTCCTCTGCCATGCACAGCTTTGGGCCTGACTTATACAACCCCAAGATGTGTGCACATCTCACTGGTGTAGCAGCTGTTGGGGGGAGTGGGCTGAAAACAGAGGTGCTGTATGCTCAAGTGACCTCGCAGCTGGGGATAGCAAAGTCTGAAGTAGCAGTGAAGAAAAATACACATCTACTGCTGTTTACCCTCTGTGTGCATTGAGAAGTAGAACATCTGCTTATAGATGGTGGAGGTGTTTGGTAGACTTGGGGGCATCCTACTGGACATGCTTGAGCTCCCTGCCTTGGTACAGAGATCAGAACACAGCGTGGTTGTAACTCTGTGCAGGCTCCAAACCCTTGATAAACTGGTGTGAATGGCAGCTTGGGGATTGTCCAGCACTGAGCCAAGCTTAGTGGTGCCCAAGTGGCTCTGCTTAGGTGTTGCTTCAGGGATCTGCTGGTTTGTGAAGTAAAAAATAAATTCCCTCCTGGCATTCCAGCTGTGAGTTTGTGGTTGTTGTTGTGTCTGTATCAGCTCATACAGTGACTCAGATACTTTCTGTCTCATTACAGCTACAGAATTTTATTATGTGGAGTAATTAGGTTTGGAAGCACTGTGCCTCAGTCTGACAGGGCTTTCCTCTTGCTCAACACTTCAGCACTCTTCAAAATCATCAGCAGGCTTAGGGGAAAAGGTTAAATGCAAGAGGGACTGCGGGTGTGCGTGTATCATAAAAAGCCAGCAGGAGGTGTCCCCTCCAATATGGGAAGTAATGGTATGTCAAGCTCAAAGAAAATGAAAGTATATATATATAAATAAAATTTATGCTATAATGTGGGCACTCAGAGCTATTTCAGGGCACTGTGGGGTTGGCTTTGGGATGCTCAAATCACTTGTGTATCTGTATCAAAAGGCTTTTTCTGTGTCATAGTTAATTCATAGCAATGTGAGCTCTGACAACAGATTGACAGGTCTCCTGATGTGGGTGTTCCTGCCTTTACAAGGAATCAGAATTGTGAAAGGCTTTTCTGTTCTGTATTCTCTCACATCAAATAATGTGTATGTCAGTCCTACATACAGTAAGAATGCCAGAGAGACATTGGAAAAATTGATTATTTAATATGAATGAGCATGACTCTTGCACCACTATTTGTGTAGATACTCCTGTATCACATCAAGTTAACCTTGTAATCTATTTACAAAGCTGTAGTCATAAATCGAATTTTGAAGGATGCTAAAATAAGAGGGCTTTTTTTGTAGGACCTAACCGTTTCAGAAGAGGGTTTGGACAGCAGCAGTTCAATCGGAGACAATTCAGGAATACCTTGCCTGGTCGCAAGAGAAGAGCAGCTGCTGCATTCGATGGAGTGAGCCCTTTAAATCGCCAGACATCGGCTCAGGAGGTAGGGGAATAAGGAAGGTATGGCTTCTCCCAAATGTCATGTAGAAATCTGCTCGATTTTATGATCCTGGATCACCCCAAAGAACAATCTACATAAAAAACACCATCCTTTATACGCCTGTGCACAGCATTTGTATGCATAGGTGAGTACAGACATACATGCATATGGAATAGCAATTTTCCAGTTGGTTTTATAAAGCTTCTGACTTAGCATAATTTTACTGATCAGTTCCCATGGGTTTTGCAAAAAAAGATTTTTTAAGAATTGGTCTTAAAAGGTTTAAAAATACTTCCATAAAAATTAATTCCACAGCATCTCATCTTATTATTATCATTTAGAGGAGGTGTGTTAAGATTCTTTGTTATTTGTTGTCCACCCAGAGCATTTTCCAAGTTCCTGTGAAGTCAGAGGACAGACTTGGTGACTTGTCAGGTGGCTCTGGTTCAGAGACATACTTTCCACCAGAGACACTGATTCCCAGTACTGACAGATAGTGTGAGAGTCAGCTGGGTTTTCCTGCACTGATGAAAATCCACTCAGTTAGGAGGTCACAGATGCTCAGTAAGCTTTTTAAAAAAATGCAAGTGCTGATCAGGGTGGCATTTAGTGGATGTGTTGTAGGGGTATAAATAAGAACGCCCTAAACTGAGCATGCATGTGCAAGGAGTGAGGTTATTCCCGAAGATAAAGACCAGGATGACTCAAATATTGAGCGTGGCTGGTATTTACAGAAAGTAATAAGCAGTTGCTAGGAGGCATAATTCTACAGTAGCTTCCACTTGGCAGAAATAAACCAAGGGGGAAGAATATGGAAACACAGCTCGGTTAGAGGGTAGTAACAGTGATGGTACTTGTCCCACAGAAATAAACAGGCTGAAGCCTGGGGCAGTTTGTGTTGGAACTGCAGGAGAGACGCTGCTGAGGGGTCTTCTGGTGTGTTTCATGCTTCAGGGTGTGGTCCAGGCAATGTAGGTGTCCAGACAAGAAAGAGCTGATGACCAGAAGGAAACCTGAGTGTTGTAATGCTAGGTTTGGTTTAGCAGGCTGCAGCTCTCCTGAGAGCTCAGCAGGGCTGCTTAGGGCAGTGTGACCGTGTCGCCATCCCGTAGCCCATTCCGGACGGCTCCGCGGTTTTGCTCTGGTCAGCCATCAGCGTTACAGCCAGTGATGGTGAAGGAGGAGAGAAGGGTCTCTCCAAAAGGATTTAAGAGGATCTTTTAATGGTTACATCTTGTCCCAGTGACCCACAGAGGCAGAGAGACCTCGTGATCCGGGCGCAGGGGGTTTTGTCAGGGGCTCAGGGGCGGTCCATGGGCAGAGTTGGGGTACAGGAACCAGTAGGGAGGACCCGAGGGAATGGCCAGGGCAAGGAACAGGGGGGGAACAATGTGGGATAGGAAAAGCAATGGGTAAACAGGTTGCCACACCTGAGCAGGGCTATAATGCATGGCTTCTGCTAGATTTGCTCTCCATGAGCTGATTGTTTTTTTTTCTTCCTTGGTTTCTGCAGCATTAGAATGAAACATTCTTCCTGGCACTTGTAGTTCCACGTCCAGGAACCAAGGCCCACACCCTGACTGTTGACAGCAGTGTCAGCAGCAGTCAGTGGAGAGCAGGATGTTGTGTGCTGTCCCTTGTCCTCACTCCCCGTTCTTGTACCGAGACTGTGGCACAGGTGACAACTGCTGAGGTCTCACTGCTCTTTCAGGGCAACAAGAAGAGCAATGCCTTTGCCAAAAGCGGCAGTGGGCAACAGGAAGAACAGCCACAGCCATCTCCAGGCCCCAAGAGATTCAGAGCAGATCCTTCCAGCATCCGCACCCCAGGGAGAAGGTAAAATCTTTGGTAGCTCTGGGTTACTTTGGTTTTCAGTGATTCCCGGAAGTGAGTGCAGCTCATGGGGTTCTGCTCTCCATATGTGCCAGCTGGGCATGTGCTTGTGCAATATGAGAAAAATACCCCCGGTATGTTAGGAAAGCACCTGGAAAGAAAACAACCTCATGCTCGTAGTTAATAATGCTGATACTAATCTGTCGTTTTATTTCAGGAAGCACAGAAAATGTGACCTTTGTATTTTTATTAAACTTTGTCGCTTTGGGAAACACTTTGAAGGGCAAAATAGCATTTATTTTCATAAAGGCAGGAAATACAGATTCCAGCCATAAGGGATAGGCAGAGACAGGGAGTCTGTCCTAATGAGGGGCTGCAGGAGCAGACTGTGCCCCAAGAGCTGTGAGGAAGGCAGTGTGCCAGGTGCTGGGCACTGTCTTGGTGCCTGTCTCATCAAGATCATTATGTTCTCTGAGCTCGAAAGGAAGCTCCTTGCAATCCTGTCTCTGCTCTGAGCAGAACAGGGACTGAATAACATTGAGAGGTCCTTCTTGACCTGATTTTTTCTCTGTGATTTTCCTCCCATGTTTTTTTGCTTTTAATGAGCAAAGTTCAGAACACACAAGCTGTTGTCTCATTTGAGCAGAAAATCAAGTTCCTCTGAAACCCTTTGCTGGCAGAAAAACCTGTTGGGCTGAACTCGGTAACACACCGCCTCATTTGCTTCTTACTCTGCTTTTTAAGACCACCTCGGGTTAGGTATTTTGGCATTAAACATTAGAGAGACCTGGCATCATCTTCACCTCTGTCATTCTCTCCTTTACCAGCAGGCCTTTCCTGCTGAACAGGGGACCAGCATTCCAGCAGAAGCGGGTGCAGCCGTGGTTCTCCAAAGCCCGCTTCCAGAGAGGGGTCAGTATTGAGACATTTCTTCTGCAGTCTGCTGGTAGTGACAAACCTTTAAATTTTACCAGCCTTTGTTGTAGCTTTGCTTCCAAAAGTAGCTGGGGGAGAGAGGTGGATGACCTGAACGCTGCATGTGTTGGTAGGAAAGGAAAGCATTTGCAGGCAACTTTTAATGCAGCTTGGTATTCTGGCAGCTGGGAAGTAAATCCTGGGAGGGTGATAAAAATAAACCTTGCAGTTTATAGAGCAGCACAAGCAGGGCAAGGTAAAGCCATCCCATACACATCACTGCCAGTGGGAAACCCCAAATTAGCACATTTCTTAACAACTTGTGAGGAAGGAGCTCTTCAGATACACCAAACAAAATCCTGGAAAAACCATTGCTTCTGAGAGCTAATTCTTTTAAGTAATTGTTTTTAAATATATTTTACAGCAGATGGATTCTCAAGGAGAAGGGAAACCGCCAAGGATGAGAAGGTAATTGGTGAACAAAGGCACAATGCAAATATGACGTGCTCTTTCACGCTTGAAGCTGGATGAATCTCCCTGTCTCGGCAGGTGGCAAGTGAAACCCAGCCCGGGAGCAATTCTGACAGTTTCTGTGGTTAATCCCCAGGCAGGCCAGACCAGCTCGTAAGTAAATGAGGTGATTTGTTAGGGTGGGAGCCCTACAAAAGCTATTGCAAATCCCTTTAGCATTATTGCAGCTTCACTTCTATAATGAGTGTGCAATGAATGGTTCAGATCCAAAATGGTTAGTAAATGATGTCTGGTTCCTTTCCCAGCATATCAGAAGGAGATAAAAATCTCCTGTATTTACCTCTAATTACGTGGTAATCTGTAATTAACGTGCCCTTGTTTGTTATGCAGAGTGAGGAGAAATGGAAGCACCATTGTGGGAGGAGGTGGCAGGCTGGTTGTGCTGGTTGTGGGGTGTTGGGAGAAACAGTGTGCCGCAAAGGGGCTCAGAGGCTGGAAAGGGGCAGCTGCAGGACCTGGCACCCACGTAGGGGCAGAGAGAAGGATGGCTGAGGGCACTGTGCATGTTCTGGGTGCCAAGAGCACCCCTCAATAGCCTGGATGTGACAGTCCCCAGTGCTGGAACTCTGCCTGCACGGCTGCTCTCCTGGCTGCCTTTTGACTCTGCCAGGGGTCAGACACGCCATAGGATGGATGGTGTGGGTGTCTTCTTGACTCTGCACTGGTTTGCAGAGGGTGGGGAGTGAGCTGCCTTAGCATCCTGAGTGACTGCAGCTGTGTGCTTTTCCCAGGCCTGGATCCAAGCGCCCATTCCTGCGAAGCCAGAGACCCCCGGCACGGGTGGCCAAGCCCCAGCCCAAAGGGGTGCTGCTGAGATTCAACTTCCGCGCGATGGGCAACCAGGTAGAGGATTGTCGACGAGACAGGAGGCTCCTGGCTCCCTGCAGCAGCCCTGCCACTGAGCTGTTAACGTCACACTCAGGTTTCTGGGGCTGCCAGCTGGGTTTATCTAACAGAACCTGGGAGGAAAGTCCCGTAGCTGTGTTGGCCAGGTTGCTCACAAAGCTGAAGGCACTTGAGAAGACTGTTCAGCAACTACAGACTCAGCCCAGTTTTCCCCACTCTGATGGCCTGTCTTGGCCTGTCCATGTGCTTGCTTGGAGCAGGGAGATCCTGCTGATGAGTAGTCTTGGCGAGAGGGGACTGTTTCACTGTCAGTGCTTCCCATTCCTCAGAGACACACGGCACTTCTGGGCTTTGCTCGCTCTTTGCTTTGGTGCCCTTCTTGGTGTCATATTTTACACTGAAGTATGGTCCAAGAGCCCTGGGGCAGCTGAGAAATCCTGCTCCACCTTCTTCATTGCCGGCGTTTCTTGTCTGGACAGTTTGGTTTTACTTGATGCCTTGTGCTCAAATGCCATCTGCTTGCTCCTGTTCTTGCCGAGGATGCCCTGTGTCTTGGGGCTGGGAGCTGCTTGGAGGTTTTCCAGCCGCACACAGTCTGTCGAGCTCCCTGTCTCTGTGTGCTGAGTGATTTAATTGACTAACCAGCTGTGAAACACCAGCCTGACTGATGGGCTCTAATCAATACCCTGCTACAGGTTTGGCTGTGCTTTGCCACAAGACAAGGGACTGACTCGCTCTCGCTTTCCCCTGCAGACCAGCCTGACGCTGGATGAGAGGTTCTCTGGTCTGAGGAATAAGAGGCGCTTTACAGCGGCCAGGAGCGCCGGACGGACGGTCACCATGCCTTAGCACCGCGTGCTCGTCACAGGGACTGCCTGGAACAGTCCAGGCTCCATCACTAGGGCTCAATAAAAGTCGCTAGATTCCCTTCGAGATAGCTGATTTGGCAATGTGCTGTCTCCTTCCTTATACACAGAGTGAATGAGTGATTGAGGGCAGGGATGAGGCAGGATGAGAGTTTGGGCCAGAGCACAGGGCAGGTGGGACATGGGCAGGGCGGTGGACAGGGATGAGTGGAGATGAATTTGCTGGGAAACTGTAGGGCTGGCACAAGCCCAGTCCTCTGGCCAGGGCACCCTGTGCTGACCAGGGTGACTCCTGCAAGTGGGAGGGTGTACCATGGAGCCTTCCCTACATTGTCCTGTTGGGTGGGACAGGGTTGAGGATGCTGTGCCTGCCCACATGAGAGACACAGGGAAGCAGGGATGCTCCACCTGTCCACAATCCCCAGCATCCACCTAATTGCCCAGCTTGTGCTTGCAGGCATCCCTGCCCAGAGGTTTGCAGTGTAAGACCCCTCCACCCTGAAAACATGTTGCTTTTCCCTGACAGTCAGGCCTGAGCACCTTGCATTTCTCTGTGGATTGCTGTGTTGTTCTGACTGCTGCTGCTGGCCCAGCTGTGGGGACGGGGTGAGACGTGCCATGCCGTGCTGCTGGAGTGACTGTCCTCAGCACAGAGCACAGACAGGCTGCCCCAGCCCAGATCACGTTTTCCAGTGCTGAGTAGTTCTACATTAGGGTTTTTGTAGTTGCAGCTCCACCCATGCTCAAAGCAGCAGCATAATCAAACTAGCAGCAGCACTCTGATGAACATTGGCTGAGATGTTAATGAGCTGGGTTTAGACAGTTGTTAATGAAGCCCTGCATCAACCCTGAGTAACTGCTCCATTCTCCAGCCACTGCTGGAACCCAACACTGAACATGCTGGACACAGCCTGTTATTGGGCTCTAAGCTGTACTTTAAAAAGGAAATATTTGATAGACTGCTTTACAATTTACACCGAGCATCTTTAACAAGAGACTGGACTTGGCATTGATTTTACAGGAATGTGTGAAATGATGTTAGTTGACAAAGCCGTGATGTATGAGTCCAGTGCACTGAATAAAAACCTAACTTGTCAAATGTCACCTCTGATTATTTCCTTTCCTTCAACAGCTGTTTGGTGCAAGTTCAGCTTCTCAGCATGACACTGCATGGGCTGGTGCTTTGGGGGAAACGGGGTCCCCACTGGTGCCCACCTGCAGGCAGTTTACTGCTTTAAAAGCTGCCTCCAAAGCAGTGTGAGGTTTTCAATAGGTATTTCGTAAAATCATTGCTGTGAGCTCTTTTGCCTAGAATGTTATTGGCAAAATTATCAGAGCAGTCCTGGCTTCAAGTATGTTCAAAATTAAACAAATGCACCCCAATGCCCAGGTTAACGAACTCTGGAGGAGACGTCACCCCTTTATGCAAGTAATCTGTATGTCATGGAAAGTTGAAAAGTTGAACAAGAAACACTGTCACAAATGGCAGTGTCCCTGATTTCAGTTGCCTCCTGACTATAAATATGGGCAGAAGATGGCAGACTTGCTAGGAAAACCTGAGCACTTCTTCAATCAAGTTGCAAAGGGATGGAGCCCTTCAATCCTGAAAGAACAGCTGAGTGTGCACCATCCTCTTGCTGTTCAGAGTGCACCCTGATTCTGTTCTCCACAGAAATGTTTTTTAGCAATCTGTACCTTATAATCTTTGAACCATTCCTTAAATTAAAGGCTGAGGTGATAAAAACTGCTTTTTTTTCCTAGCTTGATTCCCTTGCAGTGCTGGGTGACTTTTTATGTACAGGAGATAAAACAGGCTTTGCACCGAATTCACAAGTAGCCGAAATGTGTAACCATCACACTAAAAACATACTGGGAGAGGCCACAGTGTGAGCTCACCCCAACAGGCATAAAATCCCCGTTTCTGCTACAGTACTAAAATACCCACAGAATAATTGTCTCTAACAGAATTATCCCTGCTGTGGTGCACAGGGTGAGCTGCTGCACAGGGCTTGGCTGTCCTTTGGGGGAGGGTGCTTGTGTGCTCAGCTGCTTCCTGAGCCATTGCCAGGGGCACAGGTGGCCTGTGTTCATCCAGGGTCTGACAGTTCCTGTGCAGTGTCCTGTGCTGGACAGGTGGCCCAGCAGTTCCCCACCTGGGGAGTGGCAGCAGCTGGCTTTGGCCGAGCTCCCTGCCAGGATGGCTGCACACAGGCTGGGGCCACTGTGAAGGGGCAGATCTGTCACCTGGAAAACTTCTACTGTTTCAGGCCAGGCAACGCCACGTCCAGAGTAACATCTCAGATGGTGTCTGAGAAGTTTAAAAATGTAGAAGCAACTGCACAGGGTTAGAAGAAAGTCCGCCATAGTGCATCCCAGGGGAGGGGAGACACCAGCACAAGTGTGTGGCCCTGCTTGGTCACTGCACTGAACCCCCAGTACCACTGATCTGTGTCTTCAGTATTTCACAGCACTTGGTGGAGGATTCTTCCACTATTGCTTTTTGCTTTCTATTTGTCTGTGATTCCAAAGGGCAGTATTATGAGTTTTCAGGGCAAGAGCAGAAGCTCTGGCCCAGCCAGACTGATTGGTAGATATTCATCTGTAAGCTTGAATCCCACAGTCCCCACAAGGATCCACAGCTGAGGTCAGAGGAAGCAGCCAGCCACAGGATTTGCAGGGGACAAAGGGACCCTTTTCCCCTACACCTGCATGTTGCACACAGACCTCTTTGCTGGAAGGGCAGTCTGTGTGCCAGGACAGGGTGATCCCCAAATCCAGGCAGCGCTGCACCGCAGGACTGAAGCCTTCACTCTTCAGTACCTTCTCAGGGATCCTGGCTCAGTCCGTTCTGCTGAATTTCCCCCGGACATCATGCACATAATATTTCGGGTCTGATCCTTTTGTGATCAATAATGGCTCAGCTATCTCCCAGTGATATGTTGCTGACTGAAGGCCAGTGTGTTCCATACAAAGGGAATTTCCCTTAGATCCCCAAATTAGGCATGACATATGGATGCAAAAAACAAATAAACAAAAAACCAACCCAAGCCAATTGAAGAATGCAAGGATCTTCATGAGGTTCGAGGCTTAAAAGCAGATTCTGCTTACCAAACACAGAGCAATTGCATTAAAATGTGGCTCAATGAGGCTTTCTTTAGCATTTCCTAATCACAGCTCCAGAGGCATTTTTGGAAGGTAAATATGCAGCACCTAACAAGAACTGATTACATGGTAGGAGAGGCAATTATCCATCCATAGAGTATCCCAGCAGTCGTGCAGCATTTTATTCAGGTAACTGGGCCCCGGACCTTGCAAGCGGCTTCTGATTTATGTCTCCCCACTGCCCTTTCGCACTCTGAGCCACGGGCATTCGTGCCTTTGGGGCTTTTGTGTGAGCGTTCCTTGACCCATTTCAGGGTGAGCCGCTCGCTCGTCTTCCCTTTGTTCTGCCACGGCCGATTCCTGGGTGCTTTTTCTCGCTGCCACACGCGGGGATCCGCAGTCCGGCTCTGCCGGTGCCGGGTTTGCAAGGCAGAGGCCGTGGCGGCTCTGATGCTCCCGGCGCAGGAGCGCTTCGGGCCTGAGGAGCGGGCGCTGCTCTGCGCTGCCGGGGCAGCTGCGAGCGCAGCTGCGAGCGGTGCCTGAGGGCAGCGGACGGAGCCGACGGGCCCCGCGGCCGGGCAGGGCCGCGCTCCCAGCGGCGCCGGGGCTGCCGAGGCGATCTCTGCGCGTTCCTTCGGCTCCGAAGGGCTCCCCGCAGCCGCGCCCTCCCGAACGGCGCCCCGCGCCCGCTCCCGTCCCGGCTGCGGGACCGCCCCTCCCGGGCTCCCCCGGCTCCCGGGATGCCCCCGTTGCCAAGAGGGTCGCGACCCCGATCCCGATCCCGATCCCGATCCCGGTCCCGATCCCGATCCCGATCCCGATCCCGGTCCCGATCCCGGTCCCGGTCCCGATCCCGATCCCGATCCCGGCCCCTCCGCCCCGGCCCCGCCGCCCCGGCAGCGCCCCCTAGCGGCACAGGAGCCCCCGGGCACACAAGCGCGCACGCCCCCTGAGGAAGCCCCGCCCCGCCGGCACCGCCTGCGCCGCGGATTGGTTGTCGCGGCCGAGGGGCGGCGCGAAGCCCCGCCCCGTCCCGCGGCGCCCCCTGCGGGCCCCGCGGCGCCTGCGCAGCGGCGGCGGGGCGGCCCCGGCCGTTGTTGTGGAGGGGCCGGTCAAGATGGCGGCCGGGCAGGGGGGCGGCGGCGGCAACAACGGGACCGGCAGCGGGAGCGGGACGGCGCCCGGGAGCGGAGCGGCGGGGCTCGGGATCCCCGCGCACCTGACCCTCTCCTTCTCGTCCGGGCCGCACTGGGGCGCGGCAGCTCTGCCGCAGTCGCACACGGTGCGCAGCCTGGAGCGGGCCCTGGAGGAGGCGGGCAGCTCGGGCATCCTGTGCCTGAGCGGGAGGAAGCTGCGCGACTTCCCCGGCAGCGGCTGCGACCTGAGCGACACCACGCAAGCAGGTGAGTGGGCCCCGGCCGTGGCTGGGCCGGGGCTGCGGGCGTCCTGCGGGGCCGCTGCGGGCCCGGCGGTGAGGGCGGGGGGCGCGTTGCCGCTGTGGCGGGCGCTGGGGCCGGGCGGTGGCGGGTGCGGGGCCCTGGTGCGGGGCTGCAGCGGAGGGGTCCCCGTGGTGACACGGGAGGGCTGTGGGGGCAGTGGAGGGGGTGTCACGGGAGCGGCCGAGCTGGGTGAGCAGCGGGGGCCCCGCTGTGTGAGGGCAGTGGAGGAGAGCGGGGGGGCTCCGCGTTTGGGGGGGTTCTCCGTGCAGGACAGAGCCTGGAGGATGTGGGGGTGCAGTGTCGGGGCTGCCCTGCTGGGCGCCCTGGGGGCCGGTTGTGCCGCGTGGGTGTGGGGCGAGCGGCCGTGCAGGTGTGGGCTGAGAGCGGGGCACGCTGAGCCTCGTGTGTGCGAGCGGAGCGGGGCTCCCGGAGGTGCCAGGGGAGGTGGGGGGCGAGCGGCTGTGTGTGAGCGTGTGCGAAAGCACAGGGCCGTGTGTGAGTGTGGAAGGGCACAGGGCTGTGCGTATTTGTGTGTGCGAGGGCACAGGGGATGTGTGTGAGTGTGGAAGGGCACAGGGCTGTGTGTATTTGTGTGTGCGAGGGCACAGGGCTGTGTGTGAGTGTGGAAGGGCACAGGGCTCTGTGTTTGTCGGTGGTTGCAGGGGCACGTGGCTGTGCGTGTCCGAGCTCACCGCGGGCTGAGGTGCTCGGTGTGTTTCGGGATGGAGTGCTCTCTGTCCCCGTGTGTGCAGTGGCGCTTTCGATGAAAGGACTCCTGATGGCATATTGTGAAAGTAAAACGCTCTCTCTTGGGGTTGCCTTGTTGCGTGGGATTTTTCAGCACAGGCGTTTTATTTTCCTGACAGCATCTGGTTAATTTTCCCTCTCTCATTGCAGGGCACGTCACGGGTGGCTACCGAGAAACTCCTCGTTCGGGGAGTGGAGAGGAACCTTTGGTGTTGAGAATTGTACAGCAAGTTGTGAGCTTGGCGTGTTGCAGTTGAGTGCCAGCCTGGACAGAAAGTTCCTGTCAGTGTCTTTGCAGCAGCAGAAGCTAAGGGATCCCTGGCTGTTTTCTCCTTTTCTCTTGAAGAGCTTTTGAACAGCTGCAGGAATGATTTTGCAGACAAAAGATTGCTTGCTGGTTTTAGCCGTGATGGAGTATCTAATTCACAACCATCAGTGGCAATGTCTACTCTAGCCCATTGTTAGTTTCAACACCTCAGAATGCTATTTCTCTTTAGTGCAGCTGGACGTGTAGCTGAGGATAAATAAGATAATCAGTGTGATACGACTTGCTGTCCCTCATGCTACTGTCTGTCCACAAAGCATAAAAGCTGCATTAGGGCCTCCTCTGGCTCTGTCTGTCTTCAAAGAGGAGGAAGACAAGAAGGCTGGAGAAGAGGAAGAACAAAGTGAACTTCCCTCTGTTCTTGGAGACGATTGTGAACTTCCCACAGTTCTTGAAGATGAGGGTGAATTTCCCACCATTCTGGAAGATGACAGCAAAGCTCCAGCAGTGTGGATCGAGGATGGTGAATGTTTCGCAGCGTGGGATGAGGAGTAGGAACATCCTGCGTTGTGGGAAGAACAACAGCAAAGATCTCGGAGCATGGGAAGAGGAGGGCAAACATCCAGCAGCATGGGACCAGGATGGGGAACATCATGCAGCATGGGAAGAGGAGGGACAATATCTCTCCGCGTGGGAAGAGCACCGTGAACGTCCCACTGTTTGGGAAGAGGGTGGTGAAGCTCCATCGTTTTGGGAAGAGGACAGTGAACCTCCCTCTGTTGAGGCATCATGGGCTGAGCATTCTGACAGCAGCACAGCCCTACAGACAGAGGGGAGAGGTGAGTGGTGCCTGATGCAGCTGGGTATGTCTGCTCTCTGCCTTGTCTGCCAGAGCAGGCTGTTGTGTGTGTGTGTCTGAGCATCAGCTGTACTCAGTGTTCCTCTGCAGCTGAATGTCATAGATGTCATTTATTGCTCTTGCCCACCTGAGTACAAGGGGCTCACAGCCCCAGAGAGTGGAGCTGCATTTTGGCTCCGCTGCAAGGCGGGATCTCCATCTTGGAGTGACTGCCTTTCTTGTTTCTTTCAGGGAACACCGTGAGGGTGGAGGAACCTGCCAAGAAATACACTGAAGTTGAGGCAGTTGGCCAAGGGTAAGTTCAAGTCAGTGACCTCTACACAAGCAGGGGCCAGGGATTTTGCTGGAGGGCAGTGGTATCTTTCAGAGCAGGACACGCTGGCTTGGTCTTATTCTCTAAAAATGTTTAATGCATCAGCTGGTGGAGACTGCCGTTATTGAGGGCCAATTTATAGTCCCAGGTTAGGACAGTAACTTCAAAGGATACTGCAAGACCTAATTAAGGAGAGATCCTGCTTGGGATCAGTTTTGGGTTTTAGTCCTCCTGCAGCAGATTCATAGAAAGGGAGAGATAAATGAGAAGATGTATATGGAAAGCAAAATGCTCTCTTGGGGCTGCCTTGCTGCATGGGATTTTTCAGCACAGGCAGCAAAGCTCTCTCCTAAACACTACAGTTGTGTTTAGGTTTGGTGTCAGTGACAGCCCATGACAGTGATCATATTAGTAATGTATGCTGTGTGTTTGCTCTGTTATGCAATCCCAAACAGCAGCAGTGGCATTTGAAATAATAACCAAATCCTTTCTCAACTATTTTGCTCTATTTTCACAGGACTAGAATTGCTTCCTGCTTGCAAGCTATGTGAATATTAATAATAGTGGTGATAAACTGAGAAGATTGTAGGTGCAGAGAATGTTGTTAGAGTTTTGTGGGTGATGGATGAGAGACCCATTTCTCCAGGGCTTCCAAGGCCAAATGTCTCTGGCCATGTGTCCTGTAAGCAGCCCCTGAGGGGGGAACATCACTGACTGTGCTCTGGTGTCTCATCCCAGGGCACTTTGCACAGCCTGGCTCCCTCACTCCAAAAAGACTCGCTGCATGTTTGTTGTGGTCTCATGCCGCAGCCTTCTCCAGTTAATGGTCTTCAATGTCCTTTTAGGTGGCCATAAAGAAAATAAATCATGAACAGCAGAACCAGGAACAAGCTGTGAATGAGATCCTGGTCCTCAAGGACAAGAAGCATCCCAACATTGTCAGCTATTTGGACAGGTGAGTGCTTCAGGTATTGTCCCGTGCACTGGTCCTGAATTAATCTTTTCTGGCAGATGTAGTTTGTAGCTTGTTTAGAAAAAGCCTGACTTGGCCACAGCTTCCTAAAACAACAGCCTGTCAGTTCAGTACATCCCTGTTGTTTTGTTGCTTTGGTTTAGTTTTTTCTTGAAGTTGACCCTATTTTCTGTGTCTTATGAGAAGTGCTGATAAAGTGTGGTAGAAATTATTTCCCTTGGCTTCTCCCCTGCTCTTTTCCCTTGCTGTGGATGCCAGGAAGACAAGGTTCTTGTTTCCAGAAACACCTATTTTGCCCATTTTTCAATTGCCTTGCCTGTTTCTGAAGGTTCTTTATGCAAGGTTTTCCAGACAGTTGACCACTTTTGTGCTAAGTGGTGCACAGCCTCCTTCTGTGCATAACTCAGAGTTGTGTCGCCTTGCTGCTGGAGTTACTGGTGGAATTGCTGAGTTAAGGTGGTGAACCAGCTGGTGGCAACTGTTGTGGTTCCAGACTGATCTCAGCTCCTCCTAAACTGCATTTTCACGTGCTTGCCATGTAAGGCATCTCCTTTTTCACAGGTGTCTCCTTCTCATTTAGACTGTGCAGATTCCAAGGATGGTAGCCTACAGGAATGTCTCTCCATTTTACTCTGTGTTCATTTACAACTGACCTGGAAGCAAAACTCCCCTGCAGTCTTTTTCATATGGTAGTTTAGCTGTGCACATTCATGTCCATGCCACTGTTTTCTTCTTTCAGCTACCTTGTTGATGAAGATCTCTGATTGGTGATGGAGTACATGGATGGAGGAACTTTCCAGGATGCTGATAGACAGACACATCTGGCTGAAGAAGACATGGCAGCTGTCAGCCGTGAGTAAGGGCTCCTGCTTGTGCTTCCCATGGCTTGGACATGATGGTCCTTTGAAAGAGATGGTGAGAACTGGAACGGCTTCATGCTCAGAGCTTTGTTTCTGTGTTGTTTTTTATGCCCTGGAGAAGAGAGAGCCTCTTAAATGAACCACCTGTCAGTATCCTTGCACTTCTGCTCTCTTTTTGTACTCTTAGACTGTTGTTGTACTCTGTCTCTCTCTCTTCTGATTTTATTTGCTGTTCTCAACTTTTCCTTGAACTCTTTTGTCTGGAGCTGGGCTGCACTGCACTTCTTGCCCTGTCAAAGCAAAGTTGCTGGTGGCAGAATTCTAAACTGTCCTTTCTTGTATATTCAGGTCATTAATTTTTACCCTCGTGTTTCTTGTTCTCAGTGTCTGCAAGCCCTGTATTTCCTTCATTCGAGGCAGGTGATCCAGAGAGATCTGAAAAGCTCCAACATCCTTCTGGAATGGATGGCACTGTCAAGTTGGGTAGATATCCTTGGTCAGGCACAGTGTTCCTGGGATGTGGGTGTGGGGCTGCTTCCCAGTGATGGCCAGTTCCCCAAAAGTGGTGCTGGTGGAAGTGCCTGGATCCTGCTGCCAGCTGAGAGCAGCTGCAATGTGCAGAGGAGTCTGGAGAGAAGCAGGGTGTCAAGAGTGGCTTTGCTTTGTGTATGTCCCTTCCAGAGGGGAGGGAGTTAGAATCTAAAGCTTCAAGTGAATACATAAAAGCCACTGCCTAAAACCTGAGGGTATCTTTAAGTGGCCAGTTGCATATTTCCTTGGCTACAGCCCTGAGGCCTTTTGCAGCTTAGTGCAAGTCAGTGGTGCATTCTTAGACTTAGAGCTGGGAATTCTTTTGCTTGGATTTTTAATTCCCGCTGACTCTGACAGTGTTTGTTTTTGTCCTCAGCTGATTTTGGCTTCTGCACTCAGCTGACCCCTGAGCAGGATCAACAGAGCTCTGTGGTGGGCACTGCTCACTGGATGGTGCCCCAGAAGTTGTGAGCTGTTCTCCTTATGGCCCCAAGGTGGACATCTGGTCTTTTGGGATAGTGACCATCGAGGTGGTGGAAGGAGAACCTCCTTACTTCAAGCAAACTGTGGCCATGGTAAGAGGCAGATGTCCAAGTGTTTGCGTGGGCCTGTGTGCACAGAGTGGCTCTGCACTGGGATGAGCTGCTGGATGTTTTTGCACATGGTGGAAGGGAATTCCCAGAGGACTCACTGAAACTGGCTGTCAGGGGAAACTTGTTTGGATGTAGCTGTGGCTGCATCAGGGTTTGGGTTTTTATTATTGGTACAGAAAAATGATCTCTGGACAGCATCTCTGTCTGGGTGGACACTGCCTCTGGAGCCTGGGGTTTAGAACCTGGGGTGGCTGTGAGCACCTGTGGGTATGAAGGGAACTGGTGCAGTGCTGTGCTGGCTTTTCCCAGGCTCGCTGTCTGGTCCGGCAGAACGGGACCCCGCCCTGCAGGAGCCCGGGTGCCTGTCGGCTCTGCTGCGGGACTTCCTGGAGTGCAGCCTGGAGCCCCACGAGGAGCACTGCTGCTCTGCCCAGGAGCTGCTGCAGGTAAATGCAGGGCAAACAGTAGCACAAGGGAGGGGTTTTCTTGTCAGGCCCCTGTCCTGTAATCTGCAGTCTTGGTGCTTTTCAAATGGAGAGCAGGCAGAATCCTAGACTGGTTTGGGTTGTCAGGGGCCTTTCAAGGTCATCTGGACCAGGTGCTCTGTGATGGGCAGGGCCATCTTCAAGCAGATCAGATGGCTCAGAACCCTGCCTGACCTGACCTTAAATGATTGCAGGGGTGAGGCACCTACCACATCTCTGGGCAACTTCTGTCAGTGTTACCCCACTCTCCTTGTAAAAAAAGTCTTCCTGATGTCTAATCTGGGTCTACTTCCCTCTCTTGAATTTAAAACCACTCCCCCTTGTCCTATTGCACCAGAGCCTGTAAGGAGCTTGAGTTTGGAAAGTAATGCTTCATTTCTCTATTTTTTATTCTTTGGGCAATATCCATTTTTATCATCAGCCAAGCCTCTCTCCAGCCTGACACCTCTGATCACTGCAGCAAAGTAGTTGAGGGAGCAGCAGAGATGAAGCACTTGAGGACAGCTTTTTGTTATGCCAGTTAGGACAACTGGTTAGTTATGCTAGTTAGGAGAGCTAGTTTTTTATGCTAGTTAGGACAACTAGTTTGTTCTGTTAGCTAGGACAACTAGTTTTTTACACTCGTTTTTTGAATAAAAACTCTGTTAAACCTCAGCTCCCTTGAAGTATTCCTTCTCACCCTGTGATTCAGCTGGCCGGAGCCATGTGAGGGGAGAGTGGGCCCCAGCCGTGCCCAGAGCTGAGCCCTGGCAGAGCCCAGAGCAGCCTCAGCATCTGCAGAGCCAGGCTGGAAGGAGGCCCTTGTAGCCTTCTCGAGTGCATCCGACTCTTGTTTACAAACTTTGGGTGGTGAAAAATGCCCCTGGTGCTAGAAGAGGGCAGAAGGGGCCCAGGGAAGGCCCAGCTATTCCGTGCAAGGGAAAAGCGCGGCCAGTGGCGGAGAAAACCCATGCGTTTATACCCTCACTTCGGCCAAAAACTTGAATCATATGGCAAGTCAAATAAGGGCAGGGGAGGAGCTGAGGCCCCTCCGTCCCTACCAACCAAAGCGTCCTTTGCGCGATTCTGAGCCTCCCGGGCTCTGTCTGGTAGCCTCAGGGGTGTTTGTTTCTGTCGTGCTGGCTCCCAGCAACCCAGGCCCATCCCGGCACAGGGTGGGTGCTGGAGGCTGTTGGCAGGGAGATGCGGTCCCGGGGCACGCATTTGGTGGCCACCTGCGAGTCAAGAGAAGCATCGGTCTCAGCTCGTCGCCCGTCCCGTCCTTTCTCTGCCCTTCTACTCCCTCCAGCCCCGCCCCTCATCGGCGGGCCCCGAGCAGACGCTGCCACAGCCGCCGCTGCCCCGTAGGGAACCCATCCCGTACTGCTCCTGCAGGGCCTCCTCCGCCTTCGCTGCTGGCGAGACGCGTCTGTCAGCGTTCGGCCCGGCCCCACGGACGGCCCCCGAGCGCCGCGGGCCCGGCTTCGCTACCGGGTGCCGGCGGCCGGGCTGCCGAGCGGCGGAGCTCGGGCCGGGGACCGGGGGAGGCGCGGGAGCCAGGCGGAGCCCGGGGACAGTGGGACAGCTCCGGAGTCAGCCACTGCTGCCCGCCCAGCAGCGGGCGGAGGCGAGACTGCGACGGGACCGCCCGGGGCCGGGAGGGAGCGGCGGGGGAGCGGGAGGCCGCGAGAGGGACCCCGGCAGAGGGACAGGAGGAGGACGGGCAAGAGTGGGAGCGGGGCGGTAGAGGCGCCGCTGGCCGGAGCGCCGGGGCCCTTGGTCCGTTGGTCCGTGACTGTGTCCGTTGGTCCGAGTGTCCGTTGGTCCGAGTGTCCGTTAGTCCGAGTGTCCGTTAGTCCGGGACTCTGTGTCCGTTCCCCACCGGCCGAGCCCCGGGGCAGTACCGGCCGTGCAGGGCCGCTGAGTTGGGAGGGACCCGCCAGGCTCGTCCGTGCATCATTTATGCATCGTTTGAGCCTAATTAAAGATGGCGTGATTGATAAACCGACACTGGATACCTGCCTCCCTTAGGTTTTTAAGTACCTAATGAGGGGCTAGGCTAGATGCCTTTCTGAGGGCTTACACACGTTAATCTACACTTTCTTGAATGTAAAAATACTTAATTGATTGTCGGAAATGTAACCGCGGTAATGCACAAACGTGCCACGAGATGGCAAATTAGGACTGCGTTAGGCACCTCATACTCGCCTCAACTGCACCAAGGCAGTCACCAGGAAAAACCAAAATACGATGACTGGGATGGGGAAGGCGCGTTTACAAGAAGCATTTTATGAAATCTAATATTCCTTTTCTCAAGATTGAAAATAGTTTTTAATCTGTTCCTTTTCTCTGCCTTTAAACTTGCTAGGGTTCTCTGACACACGAGAGCTATTTTCCACAGTAGGTTCTTGTTTGTTGGTTTTAAAAAGCAAAAATAAAACCAGTTAAGACTAAAATTGAGATTCTGTTTCTTAAATATATGGTAAGTGTTTTGGGAACTACTTATTAAAGTAAAAAGTAATGAACCTATGTTTATTGTTTCTTTTTGTGGGAGACACGAGTCAAAAGCTGGAGACCAGTGATTATATTCAAGAGTAGGAATACAAGAACATTCCTACCTCTCCACTGCCATTCCCTGCCTGATTCTTATACCATCATTCTTGCCAGTGGAGGAAATCTGTTCAGTTTTGGCCAATGATGACTCACAGGTAAAATTCTTTAGAATTTAAGAGAGAAATTACCTATAAAAATGTGAGGTAATTTCTGAATAAAGGCAATTATTATACATCTTATAGAGCTAGCATTTCAACAGAAAGCAGGCTACATTCCACACCTAGTTAAGCCAAGTCTTGATCAAAACACTTGAAGTCAGTTTAACAATGTCAAGGCTGTTTATCAAGCCAAAAGTGCTGAAAGGCAAGGCAGGGGAGAGTACATGTAAAAACTTGGAAGGAGCAAGTGTCCAGGTTAGGAATCGAGAGCGAAACCCTGGTTGCATTAAAGCCTCAGGAAATCCTGCCTTCAGTTCTATGGCTTTCCAGACCTCACTTGCATGTAGTGTGAATGACCTGTGTCAACATTTATCCCTGCCCATGTTTGCTACTTTCTCCTCAGGTACCATCTTTGCAGTTCATCTTGTCTGTTCGGTTTCATTCTATACAACGAGAAAGCCCCTCAAACTACTGAGACCAAGCTTCTCCAGCAAGGAGTAACATTTCCTACACTCTGTGAATCCGAGTGACAGTATCACAGTACAGTGCATGTATTCACGAACATTTACATAATTTATATCCAGTCCTTCATCTTTCAGCAACACTTAACTAACTCAGTGCCTGAACAGCAATGCCAAACCCCTGGGACAGTGACAAGCAGTGATAACCAGCCTGCTGACAGCCTTTCTCACGTGGACTTCTGTGTGTTACAGAGCATCCTGAGCAATACTACACCTTCAATACAACTCCATTGCTGCTGGCTTATCTGAAATAAACCTTGAAGGTCAAAGAAAACCTCTGTTTTTGGAATAATAGGGGTGTCTGTCTGGCTTTATTCCAGTCCATGGTAAGTGTCAAATCAACTTGGACAGAACCAGGGTTTTATTAAGGGCTTAACTTCAAATGTCCTAAAACATCAGCTGCTCACAGGAAGTTGAGCTGTTGGTGGTCTGTCTCACTTCCTGTGAAAAGACAGGAGAAATTAGGAGAGGCTGTGCTCTAAATCGCTAGAGAACATAAAATTACTTACTTGGTCATCATTTGTCAACTCCCTGCTTCCTTGTATTCTGGTTTCTCTTTACAGCATGAAATGCTTCACTTCTATTTGTATACATATAATATATATTCATAGAAATCAACACACAGAGGCCTTTTTTTCACAGACATTTGAATAAGGTGCAGTTATATATCCATGTTTTATATTTAAAATACTCTGTATTCTGCCCATTTCTGAACTATTCAGTAATAGTTCTGTTTAGTTACAAGAAAAAACCCCTTTATTTTTATGTACAGATAGCATTATATTAACTGTAGTTACATTTTAAGCCTTTTGCAATTAAAGACATTTAATCCCAAATGCTAAGAAAAAGTATTTGGAGACCATTAATTTGAAAATTTGTTTACAACTTTTGAATAGGATCTGAGGATGCTAATCTCCAACCCTGAAAAAACCACCTCACTTTTTATTTAAATTACACTTTCATGGACTTAAAATCCAATTTAAATATTCATGACAAATATGCTGCTTATTTAGGGAGAAATGCATGCATTAGAAGGCATACTGATTAAACTCAATGTAGTTTTAATGGAAACAGGTAAACACTTGATTAGTGGCCAGTAAAAATCCATTTTAATTTACGTAAAACCTCATATTTTCTTTGAACCCAAGGTCTAGCTCATTCAACTTATGTCACTGGACATAAATAATTTTAGTATTGTTATACCATTGCTAGTGACTCTCAGCAGAATCTCATCACATATTCTGACACAGGGTTTATAACTTTAATGTTAAAAAAGAAGTTAAGTACTAAAGGGTGAAGAAAAAGATCTATTTTTTTGCCACATATTTAAGTTTTAAATTGTTCATCCTAAACTACCAGTAATTGTTTTCTTGAGGTTCTTGCTTTTGAAATATCTCTTGCTTTATCAGCAAGCCTGGTTTAACATATGAGATTTGCAGATAACAGACATACAGTAATAATGAATTCAATATGTGGCTCTCAGTCAGAGCCATGCAGCAAGTGATCAATGTCAGCCAGTGAGCAATCCACCTGTGTGTGTGAACACAGACAGTGCCAGTCTCAGTTGTCATTAATTTACTGCTTGCAGCAGAAATAACCTGACACCCCAAGAAAATGATTGGGCAAAAAGGAAGTTCAAGCTAAGGAAACACTTCAGAGTCATCACTCAAAGCTCCAGCAGAGCAGAGCTGACTGGGAAAACAGTTTGTTGTTGTTGTTTGTATTTATTTTGAAACTGAGCATTTGTGCAGTGGCATCTTTCAGTTTAGGACTCTGGATCTATCAAACAAAACAAGAAGTTTTAGCATCAGCTATCAAATTCTTATTTAATATGTAAGGTTCAAAATTCAGCTATGAGACAAATCTTCCATTTTGTCAGAAATCAATATCTAATTTACCTTAGCAGTAGTTCAGAAGCAGAATTCATTGGAAGTTATCACTAAAGTGGGTATCTGTGCTAGCTGATTCACAACTTATAACTCAAAAATCTATTTTAAAGACATGTTATGCAGTATAAAATATTACACACAAATGAGCTCATAACAACACTTTCCTTGAAACAACAGGAATATTTTTCATTAGCAACTCTCATCTCAGAAAAATCATCTTGTCTATGCATTAATTCCCCTGCCCTTTATGCAAATGAACTTAGATCCCATGTGCTCTGGGTCACTGAAGTACCCAGGCCTGAACAACAGGCCCTGAGCCAAAGCTGACCTCTAGATGAACCTTCCAACTTAATGTTATATATATAGTTGCTCCTAACGAAGTAGTGTTATATGTGTTCATTTATTGGCAGAATTTATTCACTTTTCCGGATCTAGAAACAGGATAAGGCCACATCTGGCCTAATTAGGGGGGTGTAGGATCAAGGACAACTCCCTTGGATCTTCCTTGAGCCCTGGCCAGGCTTTGGGAGAAGTCTAGCAGGAAAATGAAATTAGAAATTATGTCAGCTTGTTTGTTGAGCAGTGTAAAAACTGGGCCCCTGTCAGAGCAAAGTGGGGGAGCCTCGTGGCTGCAAAGGGGGAGGCACTGCAGGAGTTCCCAGTTCCAGGCGTGGTTCTCCAGTCCTTGGCTGGGACAGCTTCCCCCCACAGCTGATGCCTCTCGCACTTGGATGATTTATTTTATTGGGTAAGTGGTGATGTATCTTTCTTAATCACTGTGGGCATTCTCTCCTAGTAATGATTAGCATTGCTCAGCTTATCCCTTTGTAACTCTTTGCTAATGGTTAGGTGCATTGCTTAGCTTATCCTTTCGTGATTTTTTGCAGTTTTACATCATAGTAAATGCCACTGTTCCTTAAGTTGGTGTCTGTGTCTCTGACCCTACCCACCAGCAAAAACAGTCAGGGACTGTATACATTTTCCTCTTAAAATAAACATTTGTTTGTTTCATTGTAGTGTGAAAATTAGGTTTATTAACAATCAGCATTTTAAAGATCTAATGATTTGTTACATCTTGTTTTTTCACACATCCTAAAGTCATTTGACTGCATTTAACCATAGAAAAATCTATTAGTAGCTTGCAAATAGATTATGAACTACTTAGTAGATTTTTGTTCTTACCTATCACCAGTTATTTCAAAAGTAAACCCCAATAGTGCAATCTCAGTTAAAATACAATAAACTTGACTCCCCAAATTAATTTTATCAATACCCAGAGAGGAACTTACAGATTTTCTGTATTTGATGCTTGGGTATGTTTTCTGTTGAAGATATAAAATCATAACCAGTAGAAGCCACAAGGTGACACTTTAGGACTACTGGACAGAGATTATCATGATGACAAAATAAATAATTTTAACACTGGAATGAACTGGGCCAATTATGAAGTACACAGCAAGTGTGAAATTGGTCTAGGTCTTTTCTGAAGGGGATTGATTGCTTGGCTGCAAAGAGGCAGGCAGCCAAGTGCTGTATTGACCCACAAGAAGGAGAAAGGAACTCAGAAATCTTTTATTGAGGGGTCTGCTTTCCTGTTATCAAAGCCATAAACCAATTTTATTTATGGAGATGAAAAGCAAATCAGAACAGTGTGCATAACTTGAAAGTCTTGTGTTCTCAAGGAGAGCACCCCCAAACTTGGCACTCAGAAGTGGCAATGTGAAATAAATGTGTGTGTAGCTGGAAATAAACTATACATTCAGCAAGTCTATAGATCACTGCCACTTGTTTCAGCAACTGCTCCCTAATATGCTGCAAGTGAAAGAAACTAAGTGAGAGGATATCATTTTACAATGTGCCCTGTGGACAGCTCTGCCACAAGCTGCACAATCAATACTGGGTTCTAACAGCAAAGTTGTTATTAGAAAATTCTTATTCAATACTAACCAATCTTTCTAGCTACCAATTCTTAGGAAATCTTTGATATAATTTGATTAAAACCCCAACCTTTCTATAACTAATAGTGCTATAAATATTGAGCACAAAAGTATACATACTTAAAAACAAGGAAAGAAAAATCACCTGAGAACACACTTGTGATTTTTTTTCATGTCTTTTCCAGACCTTCATATAGTTTCCCAAAATTATGTTCCTCCTTCCAGCATAGGCAAAATTTATACACTTGAAATAAGATGCTCATGACACTCTAACAAAGTGCCCCAGGCTCCTCAGGTGAGCAGGAACTGGAGTTCCCCTGTCACTGCTCTGTCAAGTGATCCTGGAGCACAGTATTTGCTTGTCTTAGTTGAAAAAGCCAACTGAGGTATCTTATGTAGCTCCTTGAAGAAGAGATGGATATTATTCTCCTGTTTGTTTATCTCTTACTTCCTACCAACTTGATTGCCCTGCTGAGATAGGTAAAGAGATAAAAGGACTTAGGAATTGCTTGGACATTATTCTACTGCATTAGAAAGCACAGTGCAAATCTATCCCAACTATTTTTCCTAAAGTCACAGCACCTGTAGGACAATGGTGTGTAAAAAAAGAAGTCAAGACTTTGCTTTTTAAAACTCTGAGCATGCATAAAAAAGCAAAAGTAAGCAAGACTAACAATAAATTTCTTGGGTACGGATAAAAGCTTAAGAACATAGCAATACCATTTATTCTCTGCAAATCTGACAGAGATTTATAGATTTTAAAAACTATTTTTTATGGTAGTTTTAGTGCATTCTTGTTTACTAGGAAAGTTTCCTTTCCCTGCTGATTTTACCGTTTTCCATTCAAGAGCTACTGATTTTCTTTTTCCTCCCATTTCCTACAGGGAATAGGCTATCATGGCAGACTTTTGTTTATTTGTTTATGTATCTTTGTATTATTAATAAGCCCTGGGAAGAGTGTTTGTTACTTAAGCTCCCTCTGCTGGCCCTCCAGCAGCAGAAACACAACAAATGAAAGGTTTTTCACTTGCACTCCTGTTTCATTAGTCTTAGAGCTGGAAAACTGCAATTGCCAAAGTTAGCACTTCCTCCACAAAGGAAGCACAAAGGACTTAGAATACTAATGTAATAAAGGGGCTACTGGAACTAGGGACAGTAGTATCATGTATAAAATATTACTTAGGTAAGCCTGTACTTACTGCCTGCAACATTCAGCTTCAAGCAAGGCACCCATGAGCTGAGAAATGCATTTCCTTCCATCTTGCATTCACACCTGCTTAGGATTTAATACCAGTTGTGTTATTGACAGTCATAATTTGTCTCGTTCTCATATTAGGCAAAGCTTTCTCAATCATTTCACTCCCACCATTTCAAAATGTTACCATAGTGCACAATATATACTTTGAATATTTAGGTCTTCACTGAGATTTTATACAAACCTTGCAATTTCTCAGATCGAAATGAGTACATCTGTTCACAATTTGAGAGTGCATCTTTAGAGATTAATCACATTTTCAGTTTCTCATCTGCAAACTTATTTTTACAGCTTGCAGCAAAATCTAACCTATGACCCTTTTGGACTCTCTAAACCCTAGAGTTATCTAAAACATGAGTCCCCATATTTTCAATAATTTTAATTATTCACAGTCCCAATAAAATATAGGCACTGTCCTGCCTTGAAATCCCCATGAACATCCTTTGTCTATGATCTTTGAGACAGATTCACTCTACTTCAGGCACGCCAGTTAAATGGTCTCTGGGTGGGCATGAAGTCACATGAGAGAGCTCAATGACAGAGGAGCTCCTCCAAACACTGAGTTAGACATTTTTTTTCCTCCCCAGTTATTCCAAAGGGAGCCTGACATGATTAGTCTTCCATTTAGGTATCTCATCATGCTGGGCCAATCTCGTTGTACTTGTCTGTTTGGCAGTGAGGAAATGAGGACTAATATTCTCTCTATTCATTCCCTAGCAGAATGCTGATGTAATTTCAAAAGGATCAGTATTTTGCCTTAACATGTGCTTTGAAATTACATTGTTCTTTTTGCTGTGCTGTTTTTTATTGGAAAGACAAATTAGTTGCTGGTTCTTCATTGCTGTCTCAAAAGGTATAGAATTCCTTGTCTTCATCCCTATAAGACACTAATGCATGAAACACTTTTCTTGGTTTAAAAGCACAGAAAAAATAAGGAAAACTCCCTTTATTTTCCTCTGAATTCTGCTCCAGCTGTTCCACCAGTACTTCAAGGATATTACTTTCCCCCCCACTCCCCTCCAGGAAAATCTAAGAGTCTGTTAACAACAAAATACAATTCTAGAATCTGCAAAGAAAAAAACCAAGAATACCATCTAACATTCCTCTTGGTTCACAGTTTCATCACCTGATTTATATTAGCTCTGCATCTGCACTGAAAGGATCTGGAATAATTCAAAGCATACTGCTGAAGCATGGTAACTAAGGTATGACAAAAAAGCACCCTGAAGGTCCCTGCAAAAGCTAAGAAGGATTAAATAGACATACTGAAATAAATAGGGATGTATAAGAAGTTAAAATCCATTGGAAATAAAGAATGGGGTTAGTTTGGTATTTGCTTTATATTTCAGTTAAGTTCATCAAAAGGACTGTGTGAAGACTTATTCTCTTGAGGAAAAGAGAAACATTCCAAGTTTGTTTCTGTCCTCAGTAAATAGTCTTTTAAGTTTTCTCTGAATATTCTTCCTCTCCAGCAATTTTAAGAAATGACACCATCCCCAATTGCTTTGCTAGAAGGATTAGGAATAGGCAGAGGGCTCATAGTGCTCTTTCCCTATTGTAGACAGACATCCCATCTCTCAATTCTTCCCTGCATCTTCTCCCCTGCTCTTAAAGAGCTATTTATACACTGTAAGCTATTTATGTCTAAACTCATCATTGACCAAAATCAATGTTAGTTTTCCCATTTATTCAGAGGATGCCTAAAGGTTTAATTTGGATGGTAAGCTGGTTCCTTCAAGTGTGACAATCAGGTTTGAGCATCCAGTAAATGGGCTACTCTTTGTACTAAACTAATGTTGTTTCCCAACTAGTTTCATGCAGGTCAATTTTTCATTACATGACACTTACACCTAAGAGATTCTTATGGATATGCCTGTTTTTTGACACAATCACAACAAAAGGATTTTTAAAAATGATAGTCACATATTGTACAGACCATCACAGAAAGCAGGGATGCACTGGGAAGAGCAAGACAGCCTTGGCTTCAGGGCCTTCTGATCTTCCTGCATTGCTTTTTAGAATTCCCAAACCCCTGTTTTTAACCACAGTAGGCAGTTGCTGAAGCCTTAATGAACCATATGTTCAGGATGGCAAATGCTCCACTCTAAGAACAGCCATAAATTCATTTGCATTTTTCAAAACTCCACAATCAGTTCATTCTTCACTATAAATTGTCAAATATAAACGTCTCTTTCCAAGAATACAAATGGAATTTGTGTTTAATTGTACATTTCATGCTGATTCACAGCCTTGCATCACTTAAAGCACTGGGGTTATAAGCACCTCAAGGTTTACGCTGGGCTGGAATCATGAATGGTGGCTTAAGGCAATCCCAGATCAATGAATATATAGTTCTTTGTACTTCCACTAAAGCCTCCCTCTGTCATACACATGTGAATATAATATTTTTTCCAGCAGAAACTTAATACTGAATTTCTTCCTAAACAAAAATTTACCCGTTTCACTGTTGTATTTAGAAATAATGATAAGGAATATTGTTTCAATCTAAGAATTTGGAGTATTTGGCTTATCAGGATACTTATAACCATGTCCATAAGCATGGTGAATATTCATCAATATCTTATACTATTTCAAAGGTAGCATGTGCAGTTTAAGAGCCACTACCACTGATGACCTCTTTGGTTTCATTTATATTTTCTATTTATGTTGTATGTTCCTTTTCTATTTATCCTGTAAACTCCTCAGAGTAGGTACAATCTCTTAATCTGTCTGTACAGTGCCCAGCACGCTGCAGATTAGTGCCTACAGTAACAATAATGATGGTTTCCAGTGGTTGCCATCTATCCGAAGCCGTTTTAAGGCTTCCAGCAGAGGTCACAATTGCTCAGCAGTTCCCAGGAATGCTTTCAGTACAGAAAATTAATTTCTGAACTCAAAGCTAGAAGATTTTACTGCATAACTGAGACTTTGCTGCAACCAAACGTGCATTAGATTATTTATTGGTAAGGAAAAAAGATGTATCTAATTAATAATTGCCTCATATTTTGGGAAGCTAATGAAGTAGCTTTGGTCTCTTAGAAAAATAATTTGCCATAAAAGATGAAGTCTCTGAACTAAAGCAAACCATTTAATAGATTAACTGCATATCAGTAGTAATTTGCTTATGAAAAGGATACTTGTATTAGAGAGGATGGCTTTCATTTATGAAAAGTTAAGGGTTTCTCTACTGACAATAAAAAACTAGTTGTTGTTTAAACTCTGGATTTTCATAGTTGCTAACAGCATTTCTGGATTCCTCTATTGTATCATAGGCCTGCTTTGACATATATGAAGCCAAGTTATTCTCAGTATTACTGCCAGACAAACAGTAATTATTTCTGCAGGAGAAAGGAAGGAAGGAAGGAAGGAAGGAAGGAAGGAAGGAAGGAAGGAAGGAAGGAAGGAAGGAAGGAAGGAAGGAAGGAAGGAATTCGGAAGGAAGGAAAGAAAGAAGGAAGGAAGGAAAAGAAAGAAGGAAGGAAAAGAAAGAAGGAAGGAAGGAAGGAAGGAAAAGAAAGAAAAGAAAGAAAGAAACCCCAAAATGACAAAGTGAAATCATGAAGAAAATGGCACCAGGCTTTTTTTAGAGTTAAAAAATCAAACCGAAACAGTACAGACAAGGGGATTCTAGCTGAGTCAGTGAAAGTGTTGGGATAAAGCAAGATGAGAAAGAAAAGCATCTGGTTGATGAGCAACAGGGAGTGAAATGGGGAATTAAAATGAAGGACAAAGAAAAGTGAAGTAACCTGAATTGAATTAATAGTGCAGTAAGTCATATAGATCACAGAATATTTTCCTGCTAATTTACACCTGATTCTTAACCCTGGTCAAGGCAGTTGCTCACTGAATATTTACCCATTCATGTAGCTGTTGTGTCACTAGAGGCTTTGCTGTGATTTTTCCCTCCATTGTCTGACCACTCTCCTGACCATCATTTCTCCTTTCTGTCCTCCTTCTGCCTTTCTCTTCTGGATAACTTCCTCACACAATAGTTTCCACTCCAGTTTACCTAGTGGCTTTGCAATTCCCATCTCTCCCTCTCCTGTTTTTAACAATCTGTTCAGTCCTTGAAATACATTTTAAAATTTTAGTTATGCACAATTCTAAAGAAAATAGCAATGTGGATATTTGTGTCTGTGACAGTCCCCACTACAGAAGCAGAAGTAAAAAGAGAGTGGGATACAGTTCTCAAGTGAAAGGTCACTAGAAAGTAATGAGAGCCATGGAAGCTTCAAAAAAATCCTGCTACCCTGCATTTTATTTTCAAAACAAAGAATTTGAGTGAATGAAATGTGTAGAATAGCTAGGCAATGAAATTCATATCACCAAAGTTATATCCTTTCTTCATGTCATCACCAAAAGGCAGGCTTCAATTTTAATCCTGGCCAGCAACAAAGTGGTTTTGTTTTTGGTTTTGTTTTTGCTTTTTTCTTTTACATTTGCAAGGATGAGGAATAATTATGTGCATACCTGCCACAGCAGAGGTAAAGTATCTGCCAAGCTCTTTTTGATATTACAATACATTGGGGAAAAATAAAGTCTAGCCACATTTTATTATGCATTTATTTATCAAGAATCTGTCATGCACACCTACCCTACCAGATTGCAGACCTGAAAGGTAAGAACAAAGCCTGTTTGTTTTGGGTAAAGTAATCTGCAGAATAACTATTGCTGTACTTAGCAAATGACTTGCATCCTCTGCAAGGGCAAGAAGGAAAAACAAACCATCAACTCTGAGAGAATGAGATTTATTCCATCATTTTAAAGTTTCTTGAATGAAGTTTACAAAGTGATTCAGTCTACTGTTATTTATTCAGTCCTCTCCCAAGGACTATCAGTTATAATAAGCTGCACAAAACTGTTTGAATTTTCCTTCCATTTCCTTTATGGGTTGCTATTTGAAGTGTGTACAGAAACTTCACTATTTTTAGGTATTAATTCAATGAAAACAGAGGTAAGCCCAAATCAAACGAACTACTAACAGGTCTCTGAGTCTATAAAATACTATTAAAAATTTGAGGGGAAATGCTGAAAAACACCCTGGGATAAACAGCTCATGGAGCAGTGTCAAATTGCAATTTTCAGGACAGTTCTTATGGAGCTGGATACTGAATGTAAAGAACAGGTAAAATTCATCAAGTTTTGAACACCTCTATTCATTTGTGCTTACATTTTTATTTTATAGAGAGCCTTATGTCCATCTTGGAAAACTTCTACTATATTAAGCCCCCTACATGGATGACCCAAATAATTTCTTGATAGACGAACCAGAAAATCAGCCAAAACTTATTTGGAGCTGATGATAAATGTAATTGTACAGATCACAAATGGCAGTCTTCATAACAGTCCTAAAAGCAGCACAGGACTTGGAAGAAAACATTTCAACCACAAAATCTCTTCAGCTACTTCAAGGGCAACAGTATATAGAATAAAATCCAAATTATTACTTGCTAGAGTTATTTTACATAATAATTGAAAACTATTGTTTTTCTTTGAAAACTATCCTAATGCTAACTTCAAATGTTAATGTCTCAGTGTGTTTATACCTATAAGAGGAGTGAAGACACAGGAATCTTCACTGGAACATGAGGGTGTGCTCTGATGGTGCAACAATGTTCTGACCAGAAAATTATGTGTAAAAATAGAATTTTGACAAGATCTCACATCTCCCTTGAGGTCTCCCTCTCCTTGCTGCTTCCCCCAGAAGTACAGCTTAACTCTTCAGGCACTTATTTAGAAGCACAAAGTAGCCTCAGGCATGAAATGCCTCAGAATGAAGTTCTTAGCCTGCAGTACAGAGCTCATTCTTTGAGGTGTGAGCCTGTACATCAGTTACCTAGAAAAAGATAAATTCTGCTTTTTCTGCAAGTGCAAGGTTCTATCTGTGATGCAAGACCCAGGGAGATCAGTAATAATAACAAAACCAGACAGGGGAATGAGATTCCTCATGCACTCCCCACTGACAGAATACATCCACACCGGGTGAATCGGATGAGTGATTCCAGCCCAGTCTCTGTCTCTGTGAAGCTGCATCTGAGGGAATCCAATTCTGGTCATGTTGAAAAAGCTTTCAAATGTAATGTGGATTCTCAAATTCAAGCAAGCTAAGAGTGCTCTATTTGGTAAGAACAGCAGCAGAGTGAGAGGAATCAACTGCACATTCACACATCAAGTAATTCAGTGACCTTTAGACGCATAGATTTTGATCTAGAAACCAATGTAAGAAAGTGAATGGACAGAATACGGGTGCTGCTTATTTCTAAAGCTTAGAAGGAGAAATCTTGCTCTCAGGTGACTCCAGGCATTGCTGGCCCTGCTATTTTGAGCTGCTAAACAAAACCCAGCTGAGAGAATGAGATCTCAGTTAAAGCAAACTCTAAAACAAAAATCAGATGGAGAAGAAAGAATAAACAAGTGCCTGCAGCAGTCTGGGCACAGACTAAAGAAAGTGTTACTAACATGATAGATCATTCTGCAGTGAATGTTCTTAGCAGCACATACCCCACAGAGGATGCTCATTCCTCACTGCTGGGTAGTGCATAGTCTTGTAGGATGAAAGATGGCAGGAGGACTCCTAAAGCTCACAGTGCACTGGGCATGGACAGCAAAGCATGCAAATTCTTGGCACATTTTCTCCACAGAGCATGGCATTGAGCTTATAAGAGCCTGAGTCCAATCACAAGCACTGAGATGTCTTAACCTTGGACAGAGCCTACCCTTCAAAGCAGAGAACCTGATGGAGGCCAGCAGCAGATTGTACTCCTGCCCAGGGGAAGGCAACACTGCCTGGAGCCAGCTATGTAGCAGCACCACCAGTGCAGTTTTCCCTGGAGCAGTGAAGGGAAATCTTTCCTGGGGCGTGGGGCAGCACCCACAGGGACTGTCTGGGAGTGAGGGCCCTTACCCCCCCCTCTGCCTCTGGTGAGTGATTGTTTTTCTGCTGGATACCCCTGAGGGATTCTTTGACCCTTTGGCTGGAACAGCCCGATCTGCCGGCTGCCCTTGAGTGAGAGGTGTCTGTGTGTCTTCTATTGAATCTTCCCTATTAAGGTTCAAATCGAGATCATCATCCAGATCAAGAGCAGCTTCGGGCCATCATTCCTGCCCGTGCAGTAACTGTATCCTGGGCACAGCAAACCGGAAACCTGGGAGGATGTTGGAGCATCATCGTGGATACACCTTGTTTGTTAGTCTTGGCCATAGAATTTGGTTGTGGATTAAAGTTTGTCCAAGTTTGTTATCTGTGAGAAGCTGTTTTCCTGTACTTCCATGACATCAGTACATAGTTCATGTAGAGGATGACAACCCCCCCAGGTTTTTTTATGTTCTTTTGGCCTGAGAAACAATTCTGACCATGTGGCATTCACATGTAGACAGACTAGATAGCCGTGATTAGCCAAATTGACTACCCAAGCCTGCTGTCTGAAAACATTTATTATTGGAACTTAGATGGAACTGAAGAGCTTATTTCTCATAAGGGGTTAGAACTGCAAGTGCATCTGCAAGTGTATGTTTGTGAGACAGGCGAAAAAAAAGGCTTGTTACTCATTGCAAACAGAGGAGTACAGCTGAGTGGAGGAAAAAGGATCATTTCATCCCAGTGCTAAAACCCACATTCCTATTGACTTTTTTAAATGGTGGCACCTAGTTTGTTTTTATAATTAAAAAGGAAAAAGTCCTTTAAAATCGGAGATAAATCATAGTAATTCAAGACCAAAGGTTGAACATTCACTTCTAATTTTCACCTTCAGTTTAACACTCATTATCAATTATGGTGAATATGATTGAGTGATTATACTTCGAAGCCAAATTGCCAAATTCTACCCATTTCATATGGTCAGGACTGGAGGCATGATGAGGAGCTGGAACACAAATGTTTATTATATTTAAATACACTCTTGTGCAGTGATGTCAATACACATAAAGTTTAATAAATTTGGGAAAAAAAGAGAAACATTTGCAAATGTGTATGTATATTTGCATATGTGTCTCTCTCTCTCTCTCCATATATATATACGGGTATACAGACACACAGTCACTCACAGATGTTGTATGAAATACCAAAGCTCTGTGCTCAGTTCTCAGCCCAATCCCACCATTCCAAGCTGATTGCTGCAGCCCTGGGGTGTGAACATCAGCTGGCCTAAGATGAACATCAATGTGCCTACATGAGGAGTTGAAGAGATGAGGGCAATTATCTCTCTGTATGCATGTTCAGTTATGTGTCTGCCAAGGCTGTTTTTTGGGCTTCATTTCTTCTATTTAATGTTCCCTATTAAGGTTCAAATCAAGATCATCATCCAGATCAAGACAAGTAATGATAAATGGAAGCTGTAAGCATTACATGTAAAACTACTTTTTCAGATACATGGACAAGGGAGAAAACGAAAATCATTGCTTGTCTAGGTAATGGATGCTGATTTTAAGTTCATAGGAGGATTCTGGAACAGCATTTGTTTTAGAGCTACCAAAACTACGTAAGCAAATTCTGAAACAAGTACACTTAGTAACAAGTCTGCAATGAAGAGATACCTCAGTTCTGCAGAATCCAGTAAAGTGGAATGACCTGCTCATAAAATCCCTTTTAAAAGCTGACCCTAGAGCAAAAATATTATTTCAGTTTAAATAAATAAAAAAAAGAGATAAGATAGACTTAAATGGACAGTTACATATTATTTCCAGCTCCAATATCATGCTACAATTCTCGGTTGAAGAAAATATCTACCTATCTCAGGCTACCTCTCCATCAGGCTGGAATAACCCTGATAATCTCTTATGAGGAAAGCTGAAGGCTGTATATGTAGCAAGGCTTAACAAGGCCATGGGTATTACAGCAGAGTATAAATGTAGATTGGTCTAGCTGGAGCAAGACACAGAACTGATGGGAATATTGCTGTGCAAAAATCATTTTTATTGGACCGAAATTTTAAGATTACATAAGCAATAAAAGGATTTGAGTTCGTCTTCATAAGTGTCCTCTTTATATTGTGGCCAAACAAAAGAAAGCTTTCCATTTTAGAAACAGCTTTAAAAATTCATATTTTCAACTGCATCAAAAGATAAAAATACAAGGAAAGAAAAACATTATATAAACAAACATTGCAAAACATGACATCACATAATGGAAGACCTTTTATTAATTTGAAGGGTATAAACTTAAAAGCCAGAGGAAGCTTTTAAAAGCTTCATTTAAAATACATATTTAGAATATAATGGTTCCACCTGAATAATACAAGGTGAGGCCTAAAAGCTTGTACAAAAAGGTATGTTTACTAAATGGATACATTGATCACTGAACTTTACACAGCATTAAATTTTAATGACCTTCAGTGATTTGAGAAGCCTTAGTTGTTTATGTAAGAACTGTAAAAAACCCCGTGGATTTACATTTACAGACTGCTTATCTCTTCGTAAATGACAACATTTTAAAAAGAAATCGAACAAAACCAGAAAAAAGCGCCCTGATGAACACTAATGGCCATCTTGTGTAAGACGGTAAGTGCATCAAAACCCAAGTGGTAAACTTTTCTGTCCTGCTCAGCTGAGAGGGAAGGAAGCAAAACATATTTTAAAGGTGTCTGTTGCTCTCACTCTTCTTTTACAGCATGACTTGAAGGCCCTCATTAAGCCTCACTGTCTCAGCACTGAGCACTGAGCAAACCGAGAGCACTAAAATGTTCAAAGCCTCTGGCTAGGACTGAGCAATCACAGACAAAGCACGTAGAAAAAAGAGGATGTAGAGGGCCAGAATAGTCGCAATTATTCCAATTACCAACTCAAAGCCCACTCAAAGCTTGCTGTGGAGAAATGTGGGTTCTTGATTTTCAGGGTGAATATTCCAAGACTTTACTGATTCAAAAGGTGGAACTCTTTTTCCAGCATAGTTGGATATGGCCACATTCCTAATTCCCCCAAACCTCTCCCACAGCACTAAAGCAGCTTTTAAGCAGCTCACCTGCCATGGGAAGAAGAAAACTAATTTTTAGTCAACTAATATATTGAAAAAGAACCTTGCTTTGAATATTTGCAGCATTGCAGAATATTTGTGTCATTCTGCTCCCCAGCTGATTTTGTTGCCCACTGTTTCTGTACATCACTTATATCCATTTAATGTGCTGGAGCTCCCAGTTAATTCTTTGAGAAAGCCAGTTAAAAAAGTTGAATAACAAAGAAAAGGCAAGTAATTATGTGGTTTTTTTTTTTTTTTTTTTTTTTTTTGTTTGCTTGTTTGGGGTTTTTTTTGTGGTTTTTTTTGGTTGTTTTTGCTTTTTGTTGTTACTTTATTTATTTTTTTAAATTAGGAGCAGTGCACAGAAAGACCAAAATTTTTGCAATACTGGTCTTCATTTCAGACAGTCCATACCTGGAGTGATTTTAGCTCTGCCCTCTCCTACCAACATCCCACTTAGGGCCTCAGCTGGGCCTTCTCCTTGCTGTTTCTTGGGTGCTCCATGCAGACTGGCACTCCACAGAGACAGCCACTCGTGCTGTCCTTATTTGGTCCAGACTTGTGGGATGCTCCTTGGCTCTGGGCTGCAAATGGAAGCATCTGCTGTGTCCAAACTTATTTTTGCAACAATATTGTGGCAGTTGAACTGCTTTCTTTGTCTTGAAGTCCCTTAGACTTTGAAAGAGTTAAGACCTCGTTTTACCTCAAAGATATTCTGCAGATTACAATTAAAATTACAGCTATTGGAGGGATTGCAGATTCCAACTGCACAGGTTTTTAAAATTACACTTCAGCTGGCTGCATTTAAAAGAAAACGAGTTTTTTCAAAAATGTAAATTTTTTTTTTAATGTACTACAATGCAATTGCTCCTTTTCAAAAGGCAAACCCAATATAACTTTGAAAAAAATCCAGGGATTTAAATGCTTTTAGACTGCATATATAGAGGCAAAGAATGAACAGATAAATAAACAAGTAGCATTGTACATGAATTATTTGATGCAGAAATACTTATTCAAAGAAACAATTAGCTGAATTCAAAGAGGCTTTTTGGGAAAACTAGTCCTTTTTGTAATAAAAAGGGTCCAGAGATTCTTACAGCTGATATATGCCATTTTGTAAACATTAGCATGCCACTATCACAGACTTTAATGAGGTCCACCCGCAGCAAAGCTGAATTAATGGTTTATGTAAGTGCTATATACCCATATTTTTCTTTAATGTTCCATTTTATAATGCTGGAGTATTATCTATATTGCTACTATAGGTAATATTATGCAAATAAATATAAAAACTCAATGTGAAAATGAACAAGTTGTATTAGATTTTTTAAAAAAAATAAATGTATCAGTAAAATGAAGTAGGTTTCTAATGAAAATAACAAAATAAAATGATGATGTTTGGATTAGTTTTATAATTGGACTTTAAGGCAAATATTGCAATTGTTGCTCCAACCACATGCTGTGTTTCCTGGTGAAAACCTTCCCATCTTAAATATCCTTATTTAAAATCAATTCTTCTCATAGCCTCAAACAGAGGAGGAAATTGATCTATTTTAAAATCTATGCTCAGAAGGCCTTCTTGCTAATATTTCTTCTCTACTGGAAATACTAACTTTCTATTTAACCAGTAATGAAAGTTTAGATTTTACTTAAAAAAACCCCAAACTGTCAACTAAAATTCTTCTTCCCAACTGACCTTACCCCACAAGACACAACTGGAATGTGAAAGGTAGGCTTTCAAAACCTCTAAATGGGCATTTTCAAAATTTTTTGAAAGCCCTGAGTTGCAGAAGTGGGAATGATGGTTGCTATCACAGGAGAGTGAGTAAACAAAAGCAATTTGCAACAAATTAATTGGAAATAATCTACAATATTGATGTTGCCATGAAACTTTATTCTTGAGTAACTTTTTTGTAAGCAGAGTAACGGAAGGTTGTTCAAAGGCTGCAGAGGAAATGTGGCTCTAGGCTACAACCTGAGCTCTCAAGCATAGGCAAATCTTTTAAACATAGGTCCAAAGATTGACTACTTAATGTCAATATACTTCTTAATATTTCTTCTATTGCATGAAATGGTAGGGTAACAAAGCTGAAAATTAGCTGCATATTTCTGAACTTATATTGCTTTTTCCACCACTGCACAAACCCCTCTTTTAATAAAACAAGGATTTTAGCTGAAAATTCAGCGTGTAACATGAACTACCTCTAACTTCAGAGCCGTTTAAATCTAAATTTAGCTATTCTATTTTTAGAAACTATGAGAAAAATAATAAATCTATGAACTCTATGAAAACATGATGCAGCACTCCTGGCTATCTTTGCAAGATTCCAATGAGATCTATAGGTTGAACAAAAAAATCACAAATTAAATGTTTGTTGTTGTAGTGGCTCATAAATTACAATAATTTCCATGGCAACTCCTTTAGTCTTCTTTCAGGAAAGATTGCCAGCACGTTTTGTTTGCTCCTTATTTAAAATGCAATCTGTTACATTCTACCACATGTATAATTTCCTCCATACATTCCGCAACCCCCCCTGCCCCCAGAACAGAAAACAAACTCTTCAGTAAGTCATGTCAAAGGTATTTAAAAAGTCCAAGAATTACACAAACCCATCATATATCATAACTCACTGCAGATAGTAAGTTTACAAAATTAGTGCGCATAGAATACGTTCTGCTTTTTATCTGGAATTTTGTTTGGGCGAGTTGGATCATGCGTAAAAAGGGAGTCACATAAGTTGCGGTATAGCAGGTTTGGGAACTATTCTCCATGGCAGCAATTTAGAACACTATAAAGCTCGCTCCACCACCTACATCAGAACAGACTTTGTCACTCGGAGCGATTTTTCTCCACATCTCGCTCACTGCCGAAGGACCCGGCCCGTCCCCCTCAGCACCACAGGCCCCAAGCCCCGCCCGCCCCGCCCCGAGGCCCCGCCAATCCCGGCCCGCCTTTCTCCGCCCTGTCCAATCACAGCCGCTCTTTCAACCGAGCCGCGGCCCCGCCCCTTACCCGGCCCCTCAGCCCGGCTTTCCTGAGACGCTCCTCCCGCTCTCGCCGACGCTGCTTCTGGAGCCGGCGCGGCCGCGCTGCCGCAGCCCCGGCGGGTGCTGTTGTGGCCTGGGAAGGGCCGGCGGGCACTGCCGTTCACGCCCCGGCCGGGAGTTCTCCCGGGGGAAGGAAGGGACGGCGGGGAGCGGGCGGCGTCATCCCACCCGGAGCGGCGGCGGCAGGAGCGGGGCCTGCGGGGACCGCGGCGTTCGGGGGGACGAGCGGGGCGGGAACGGGCGGGCCGCGATTGGCGGGGCCGGGCTCTGCCTCGGGCTGGGATTGGCTGGGCCGGCGGCGCGGGGCGGGGCTGGCCGTGCCCTGGGGTATAAAAGGCGGGCGCGGTGGTGCTGCTGGGTGTGGTGGCGGGGGTGCGGCTGTGGGGTGGTGCTGGCGTCCGCCAGGACCGGGGCCAGGACCGGGGCCTCGGGCGGGCGCTGGCCCGGGGCGGTGGTGCTGGCCCGGCCCGGCACCCCGAGTGCCCCGGGGGGAGTAGGGCAGTGGCAGCGCCAGGCTGGTGCGGGACCCGCAGGGGTGGCGGGGGAACCGGCCGCTGCCGTGGGGTGATGAGTGAAGGGGCCGGGGTTGGCCCCACGGAGGTGCGGGGGTTAAAGTAATATCAAAAATAAGGGCAATAAAGCTGTTTCACTTTATTATTACTTTGTTCTACTTTTATTTCTACTACTACTACCACACCTTACTATTACATTACTTTAGTGTTCTAGTTACTATTCTATTAATGTAGTATACTATAGCATTACTGCATTTTTGTTATTTTTTACTCTGTTACTTAATACATGGTGCCTATTAAATAAAGGTGGTAAAGCCAAAACACCAATTGTGTTCACCAACATACAGCCTTGGGGCTGAAGCCAGCCCCAAAGTGGTGTGGAGCTGAAATAAATCCCTTGGGGAAGGGGCTGCAGGAGATGCCCTGGGGTCTCCAGCCCCCACAGTGATACCGAGCACAAGGCAGGAGGGCAGATCTCAGAACCAGTCCCAGGGGAGCCAGGGGTTGACTGGCTGCTCCCACCAAAGTGGGAGCGCCCTTGGGCATGGATGTAACAGCTTGTAGAGATATATTTAAGTGATGACAGGGACTGATTTATGCCCTTGTCAACAGCCCAGAGGTGCAGTGAGAAGCAAGGGCAGCTTTTAGCTAGAGGCAGTGGGAAGCTGAGGAGCTGGAGCTCAGGTAGCAGAGCTGGCAGAGACACAAAGACAGTAGGGCTGGGCACAAAACCATTGTAGGGCTGGGATAAAGATGGTGGGGTGGGAGCTGAAACCTTGCAGAGCTGGAACCATAAAGAACATCCTTCACTGACAGCCAGGCCCCTTTTCACCTGGTGGTGCTGGGAAGATACAGAGCTGAAGCTGAGACATCAGAGCTGGCAATGAAATAAAGCTTGTGGGACTGAAGCTGAAATCACTGTAGGGCTGGGATAAAGGCTGGTGCTGCATGTGAAATCACTGACGGGCTGCCGTAAGGCCTGTGGGGCTGGAGCTGAAATTTCTGTGGAGTTGGGAGAGCAGTTGTGGGGCTGGAGCCATAAATAAGATCCTACCCTGAGAACCAGGCGCAGCTTTGCCTGGCAGTGGTGGGAGGTGCAGAGCTGGAGCTGACATGACTGAACTGGCAGTGAAATAAAGCTTGTGGGGCTGGAGCTGGGATCCCTGTAAGGCTGGGATAGGGACTGTGGAGCTGGGAGAGGTATGCAAGGGAAGGGGAAACAAGGCAAGGGAGGTGTTGCCGAGGCGGGGCATGGGAAGGTTAGGCAAAGCAAGGCAAGGCAAGCAGGTGTAGGAAAGGAAGGAGAGGGGAAGGCAAGGAAGGGACAGGGAAGGTGAGGAAACCCAAGGAAGGGTTAGGCAAGGGAAGGCAGCTCAAGGGACTGTTAGGAAGGGCAAAGGATGGCCAAGAAAGGCAAGGCCTTCATTTGTTGAATGCAGAGGATGGTGTAGTGACACAGGATGAGGAACAAAATTTGGAGGTACTTAATGCATTACTTGCCTCAGTCTTTAATGTCAGGGCCAGTTTTCCTGAGGATACCCAGCCCCCAGAGCTGGAACTTGGGGATGGAGGGTTGAGTGAAGCCGCTGTAGTCCCCGGGGTGATTATTGATGTGCTCTGCCAGTTGGACACTCACAGGTCTGTGGGCCCTGATGGGATCCACCCCAGAGTAACGAGGCAACAGGTGAGAGAACTTGCCAAACCACAGATGTAAGAAGAATGCAGGAATATGTTATATTTAGTTTATGTGTAAAGAAAATCCAAGCTACCCTTGTTACCTGCTGTCTACAGGGTACTGAAAAACATAAGGACATATGGAAATTTAGTTATTAATGAGACTTTAATCTTACAGCCTACCTTGTAATAATACATTTATTACAAATTTAAACGAATTCACTAAAATGGCAACTAAAATATTGTGTTCATAGTGATCAGAAGTCTAAGGTACAGTTTTTGGGGTATAATGCAATTGCCTGTTACACCAGCATTATAAAAGGATGTAAACAGTTTCAATTTCAGCATCCATGCCTACTGCTTGAAGTAAAAGCTGTACTAACTGATGTAGACATTGTCCTATTAGAAGGAGACATGAGAAACTTTGCTGATATCTTTCAGTTTTACGATCTCTACCAGAACACCCAAAGGCAAGGCATACGCTACTTTAAAACTACTAGTGACACAAAATCATGTTTCTGCTTAATGAAGAAAATAATATATGACTCATCCAGAATAATGGGAATATATTACAAATTCCAAAGCAAGACTTAATGCATCTCTGATCTCCAGATAATTATTTTTAATTAAAGCAAGTAAAGTGAGAGCAAATAGAGCTATAAGGGATAATTATTGAATGAGAAATATGCCAGTCAGATATTTCTGAGCACAATTATACGGGGATAAATTTGCCACGTTATGTTGCCTTTTATAAGATGTTAAAAAGAACCTTACCAGCACACATAGACTCTTATAAAAAAGGCCCTGAGAACTTTAAGTTCTTCCCAAATTAAATTAATAATAGGAGTTTCTCAAATATACTGAACAGCAAATAGAACTATTAATCTCAGGGGCTGACAGCATATATTTCACCCAAGATTTAACAGCGAGAGAGAAAGGGCCACCTGGACTCGTTGTTCTAAGTGACCTTGCTGCTGCTCTGCACTTGGCTGTGGGGAAAGGGATTTCCCTTGAAATGCAGGGCTTTTTAGAAAAAAGTGCCTTCAGTTTTTCTAATAAGCAATCTCATAATAACCAATTAGATAAAGCAGCGCAGCTTTAGGCACGTGGCATCACTGCTCTTCTCAGAACAGCACAAAGCTCACCAAAAGGTGGCTGAATTAGATGTGTGGGCAACTCGACACCCTCAGAGTCGAAAAGGAGCTGCCAGGTTCCATGAAAGGGCAGTCTCATCGCAGGCAAAGGGATCCAGCTGAGTTAAATTAACAATGTAACCCTGAGCCATTGTAGTCACACTCATCCCAGTCATGCTGCCCTTTTCCCCAGAGAGGAAAAACACAATTTCTGCTGCAGTTACTGTCAGCACTGAGCAACCTATGACATTATGGTCCATGAATAGGACAGATTTCAGCTCATCTGCTGTTACTTTTAATTAGTTTATTGTACCAGTTTCAGCTTTTCGAACATTTCCCTCTGCTTTAAGTACAAGCAGTATAGCAACAGGAGGGTACAAGAGGGTCAAGTAGTGTTAAGCTCTACAAAATGAAACTGCAATTCATTCAGAGTATCCAGAACTTGCCTTGGTCTGCTTCAAATACTCTGCTCATAGATATTGTGTTAACACTCACTACAAAACACTGCTAGGATTTCAAGTGTGATTCTGTATTACAGTTAAAAAATGTTTTGCTGTGTCATAGCCAGTCACAGGCAACAACACTTTTAGCAAGCCCTCTCTTTAGAACAGGTAGTTTGTTCCTCCCAAACCTACTGCCCTGCAGTGAATCTCACCATTCTGATGTGCAGACTTCTAATTTCTAGCCAGTTCACTCTGGTCAAATTTTGGGCCAGCATTTTTCTCTGAATTCTCTTACATTCCCCTCTACCCTTAAAGAACCTATGTCTTTTGCCAAAACAAACCATCTTCTTTTTATTTCCTTTTTAAAGCCGGACAGTTTTCTTACTCCTGAAAATCTCATGAACTGTGTTTCATCCTTTATTCATCATTACTCAGCATGAGTGATTGGAACTTACAGAGTATCTCAGATTAGATCAGTAATTTTCTGGTAATGTTCAGCTGTAACTCACCTGCTGCTTAAACAGTAGCAATAAATTAATACAGGATACTTCACAGAGTTCATTCCAGCTGTAGGCTGGCTAGGAATATATTAAGACTCACAACTCACATCCTGCATTGTAACTTTTTAAATGTTAATTACTAATATTGTAATAGCAGAACACTCTGCTCTGTTTGATGTAAAGAGGACACATTTCAGAGTTATTCCTATGCATCAATGACAGTGCTGTTATGAGACTTCCAGCTGATGGGGACATTTTGTTCTCAGTAACAGCTGTGGGAATTACTGAAGAAGACAAGAGCAGAATTTGTCCAGATAAACCTGTCTCGTGTTTTTGCTGCACGGTGCTGAACAGGTTTTTTTACTAAACAAATTTAAAGCAATCCATTAAATTAATTGCACCATAAAAGAAACCAATTATTTCAGAAACACTTAGGACTAGAACTGATTGGGACACATTAAAAAAAAGAAAAAGGAAAGGCAATTAGAATATGTGGTTCAGCTGATGCCAAAATATTTCAGAGGTGGTATCTGATCTGTTACTGGAAACAGTTTTTGACAAAAAAAAAAAAAAAAAAAAAAAAAATTGCAATGCATGCACCAGCATCCTGAAAAACTCAGATTTCCACTGGTTCCTGGAGTGACTGCAATGGGTCTAAACAAGGGGATCTAATCCATATAACAGGATGCTGCCCCTTAAGATGACTAGGAGTAACATTTTCTCGAGTATTTGATCTGGTTTGTAAAGTAAATGCAACAGCTGCATGAAGCTGTTTAAGATGGAAGACCTCTTGCCTATGTGATGTATTATGCAACGCATACAGGGCTTGTCTCAGAATTAAAATTTGGGTGGAGAGTCAAAGTGAATAGAAAATAAAATAGAGACACTTTAATGAATCAGTGTAAAAATACAGTTTAACTTTATGCAAAGCACAGTGCATGAGACTGCTTCCTAAATTTCAATTTTTACTGGCTTCAAAAAGAGAAAATCACAGCAAGTGCAAAGGCTGTGGTTCTCCTACTAATGTGGAAACTGTGCTGTTTTGGCTTTATGTAAAATAAGTGTAAATGTGCTCCTGAATATCTGCTACAGATTCTCTTTAAATGGAAATGTCAGCAAAGAGTTCAGAGATGAAGCAGGGGTAGCAACATTTCCAAGCCCTAATGTGTTTGTAGAGAGCATAAGAATAATTTCTCTAGAACACAATAAAAGCCCCTCAAGGTTAAGTTAACAGAGGAGTTTGAGTAAATCACACACCAGGAATAACTTGAAATGTGGCTTCTGTCTTAATTGTCACAAATGCAGAAGCAGATTTATTTCTGTCTGTAATAGTTGCATTTCCTGTACAAACATCAGTTTGAAGCTCCATCTGTTGTCAAGGACCTTTTGAAAATGTAGGTGTCTTGCCTCATTTTTATGAGTCAAACAATGTACCTTGTTGGTTTAAGCCAATTATACACAGGAATGCTTCCCAGATGAAAAGTTTATATTTGTAAATTTAAGTTTTGCTTTCACAAACTGTCACTTTTATAAGCTGAAAAGTCACTTTCCAAAGCATTTATACTAATAAAGCTCAGTACTTCAAGTAGTCACCAAATGCAAACAAATAGAAATTGAGCATAACCAACGTGTGTCTGTACTTTTTACAGACACAATTATTTTGTACAATATTTGTTAAGGTGGGGGTAGGAATTACAAAAGAAATAGCCTGGGATACACTATTTATTGCAATATTAAATTTAGGTGTTTCAAGAGCATATGCTGATTCCAGAAAATGTAGACACACACGTATTCTGAAATACAAAAATACAATATTTAAAAGCCTTCAAAAGATTGGTTAATGAGCTGGTTTTGGCCTCACTTGAAGATTGTACACTAGGTTAAAAGTGAGTGAAAGCAACAGGTTATCCAGGACTAATAGCAATGCTACCAGGGAGCTGCTCCTGAAACAGTTCTTAATCTCATTTAGCATTTCAGAAAATCACCTGGGTAGAACAAAATGAAACCTTAGAATACTCCTGTTCCTCACTCCCCAACCAAGCCACACGTCCCATAATAACACTACTTTACTATTTATTGTTCTTACTATATTATTAATTTTTATTATATGTTTTGCTATAGATTTTGTGCTCCTGGGATGGAGTCAGAGGTGAGAATCCTGGGAAGCTGAGGAAGAGTGGAGGCAGCTGCAGGTGTGGGGAGCAGAGTTCCCACAGCTGCCCTGTCTGGAGTGCCAGGCTGGAGGGGAGGAGCACTGGGGAACGATCAGACCCAAAAAATGAGCTGAGAGCTGGCTGGGAGCAGCTGTGGGTGAGAGTGATTGTGAGGCTCTTGGTAAAATGATTAATTAGCTGATACACTGCTGGGGAAGAAGCCTGGGCTGTTGGAGCACTTTGATGTGGCTCATAGCTGGTTCTGAGGAGATGGAGACACTGGGATTTGCTGCTGTTCTGAGTTACTTCCAGAACTGTCTCATAGGAGTAAGTAAGTGATGTAAACTAATTAATCTTATTTACCAGTGAAACGATGTGGATAAATAAATCCAACAACAGCATTAGGCACGTCTGTATTTATTTTAACATTATCTGAATATTGTTAGTCTAAGAATTGTTGCTGCTAATTATTTTGTAATCACATCTGTGAAAGGAATCACTATGTAGAAATTATTTTCCATAAGGTTTTGACAGAACAGGTTATGGAGGCTGTGGAGGGAGGGCTTCCTTACAGCCAGCCTGGTTCTGCTGATGCACTGTGGCACTTTTGAGTCACGGGCTGCAGGTGGAGCTGCTGTGTCTACATCAAGTGGTATTGAAAAACTTTTCCCTGCAGAATCCTCCTTGTTTTCTGCCTATTAATTACAAAAAGGAGCATTCTCTTCTTTATGGCTGGTTTATTTTGAAGCTGGTTCTGTTTTGTTTGGGTTTTCTAACAAGTCAGGAAGGAACTTTCTAAGTGTTAGCTTGTACTGGTACTTGCTGAGCTATCCTGCTGAAGTCTGCAGAAATCATGCATTTCTTTAATTGTGGAACTCGTTTCCTTGTGTCTGAGAAAACAACTGTGACTAAACATCTATTAGAAGCAAAACTTTTAAGCAACCATACATCACACATGAAACCTGTGCCACAAGGAGAAGCTGTGTTTTTAGGCAAACATGTTTTCAGGTGCTCTCTGTGGTGCTATTTGTGTGTGCACCTACAGGTCATGGTAAGAGTCCTTTGTTGGTGGGGCTGATGATGGAATTCAGACTACAGTATTGTGTTTTGAATCAGAACATGCTTTTTGGATGGGACTTGCTTAAAAAAAAAGAAAATAAATATTAAATGTACCCAATTTCAGATTAAAAAACTGAAACTGTGTGTGTTATGTGTGTGTTTGAACAACAGCATGAATATACCCACTATATAGAGAAGGAACCACCTGCATGTGTACTCAGGTACCCCTCTAGATCTGTTAAATGCACCACGCAAAGCAGTTGTCCTGCTTGTGATACACTGCTTTTTTTTTAATTTGGCTAAAATCTCTACATGTTCACTGGGAAGCTAAAAAACTCTATACAATGATTAAAAAAACCAAACCACAGAACTGTTTCATGAGCTGCAAGAATATAGAAAAAATTAAGATAGCAGGTCAGGTACCAGTTTGCATTTTGAGCTGTGACTGTTCCGCTTATTTTAGTGTTTCGGGATTGGTTTTTTTTTTTGGATAATTCCTTGTCTCTGTTATTTCAAGTAACCTTCTTGCACTGCTAAAGGAAATAGACTTGACTGATACCTGACTGCAGCATCACCTTTTGAATCCCATAATCTTCTTCAATTACTCCTACTGTGTCAGGTTATAAGTGGAGCTTGTCTGGCATTGGTATTGTGAGAAAAACCAAAACAACAACAAATCCCCCTCTCTGGTTTTTTTTCAGCAGCATTGTTGCTTTTTGTTTTCCTCCTCCATAACATGCAGCATGAAGTGCAGGAAGTGTGCTGGCAGTCCTTGTGAGAACTCCAGAATGGGGGTTCTGGGTTTTATGGATGGATTTTATGTGTTTTGATGACATTTGCTAATATATAGGCAAATATTTCAGTGAGTATTTCTGACTCAGTTGATTGCAAGGCAGGGGTTTCATATCTGTCTGGAAAAAGTTTTGTTCCCTGAAGCATCCTTGTTGCTTCCTTGTTGTTCCATATGCATTTATGAGATGCAAACCAGACTTTGGGGAATCTTAGTTGTGCTGTCTCTTGATTTCTGTTTTTTCCAGGACTATTAAAAAACTATTATTCAGTTTTTTACTCACCTGATGCTTCCCACGCTACAAGGGGAAGCTTCCTTTTTCTATCAGAGCCTGCCTCTTCCCCAAGCTTAGTAATATTTCAAGGGAGCCCTGAAATTTGCTGTTAATGTTGTTAACAAAATGCATATTTCATACCAAGATGAACACGGGTTCTGAGTCTAAAAGATCGTGTAGTACAAAACTTTAAATTAGGAAATGAAATATATTTAAATTATGTTGAAGAAGGCTCTGATTAACAGCCATTAACATTAAACTTGGCATTTTATTAAAAACACATGACATGCTCAAGAAGAAGTCTGTATCTTCCTACAAGTGTTTTTCTGTGTACATTTTTCTTCTCCTTTATGCAGTGACGTGCTGAAGCATCTTACAGAGAGTTTTATAGGTACCTGCAGTCTTCCCAGTGTCAGGATGACAAACCTGCCACTCCCAGCGACTGTTTTGCCTCATGCAGAGCTAGTTTTGAAATACTTGAATTTTGTGATTCTGTGGTGAGCTTTGCAAAGGTAGTAGGTAATTTATGATGCACTCTGAATCCTATCCTTGTGCAACTCATCTTGTACTTTTCTTGCTTTCAGGAGTTGTAATTAAGTTTAGAGTAACTCATTGCCTCTGCATGCTCCCTGTTTAGTAACTCTGGCCACAGAAATAGTGTGCAGCACCTCCTAAACCTTCTTGTCCTGTACCTAGACCCCAGTGAGGTGACATGGACTGTGACCTACTCTTTAACTGTGGCACAGGTTTCTTTCATTTAAGGTTTATATTTTATGTTTACAAATAGGCCTTTTAAGGTAATGATCTTTAAAGGTATATGTGCCTTTGTGAAGGCACAGACATTTACATTCAAGAAAGAGAAACATAATCTGCAATCTTTTGTTGCCAGGTTTACCCACGTAGTGATTGTAAAATTTTATTTATGTATTTTTAAGAAGTTGACAAATCTACTCCTTGGGTGAACAAAAAGTAATGAAACCTATTCCAGAGATACACACTGAAATGTTGCCTGGTTTTGCTAGTGGTGAGATAACTAAGCATTGAAACTAGGAGCAGCAAAGTAAATATTTCATATTCTAATGCATTAGTGTCAAGTAGATAAATGAAAATTCAAATGAAACCTGTTAGCAGTGTTTCAACTTCAGAAAGTCCATGTACAATAGTGGTGGTGTTATTACTTTGGTTTTCTGCACATAAAACATCCTTTGGAGAGCAACTTGATATTCACATGGCTGGCTCACAGTTGGGATAATTAAATGGGAATTGGCCTAAATGTTGGTGGAGTATGGCTGGTGCAAATTATTCTCCAAGTACATTTTCTTGTGGAATAAAATAAACAAAACTCTTTGTATGAACTGATCAGATCTGTTGGATATTCTTTAAAAGCAGTGCATTTTTAGGAACTGCCTCCCCAAACCAAAACCCTTTCCTTTAGGATACAATATAAGTATGAAAGCTAGGTTGACTCTTTAAGTTGAAAACTTTATATTCTCATGAAGAGCTCTGTGTGGTGTACAAATATAGCATACAGTATTTGATTGAACAATAATAATCATAATAGTAAACCGGATTAAGCAGAAAATCCTTCAAAATGAAAGAGCCAACAGAAATGTTATTGTACACATACTTTATTTAAAGATTACGATCATTATTTGTCTAAGTTTTACAGATAGAACTTATTACAGCACAGTCTCCTGCACTGCCAAAAAAAAGATGGGAGCTTAATGCATTCTTTAGGAACAGCAGCTTTGTGCATCTTGATTTAGGAAGAGAAACTCATCTGTTTCCATGAATTATGGGGCTTTGAGTTGCTTCTTTAAAAATGTGGCTGGAAATAGAACTGGCAGTTTATTGAGGCCAGAGGAGTTTCTGCTGGCTGGTGATAAGAGGTGCCTGGCAGCACGGGCATCTGATAGAGGGAGGACAGACTGAATGTCAGCACCGCAATGTGAGCAATGGCAGGAAGTCTTTGAAAGTAATGGTTTGCAAAAATTTCACTTGGTTGCTTCCAGTGTGGTTCATTTTCTGCCATCTGCTCCAAGACATCAGAACAATAAGATGAAACATGCAGTTATCTGCATACTTCATTTGCACAGTGAGGATATGGATGTAAGTTGTCCTGTCTGTTCAGCCTGGGCCAAACCAGGCTGTTCAACTTGTCAGTGACCTGTTCACAGGATGTTAACACATGACTGAAATAGAAATCAAACCTAGAAACTCAAAGCTAAGAGCAAAGAGCTTTGCAGAGGATATAAAGGGACAATTTCAAACATGCCATATTTAGTTTGTTTTGGGTTGATTGAATAAGCCACTGTGTAACAGCTTAATTTCTGATCATTTAGAAAAGTCTAGAACATCTTAAACATGAACTGTGAGCCTGTGAGAGTGAGTTAAAACTATTTACAGGAGTTCCCAGGGAGGCTGGCCAAGAGCAGGGATTTTGTCATGCACTATCACTGGGAAGCAAAGCTCTGGGAGAAGCTAAAACTTGTTCATTTGGGTGCGTGGGGCTGGAGCTGTCAGAGGTGAGGCTGATGGAGGTGAGCACAGGAGATCAGCCAGTGTCGGTCAGGAAACACCTTCCTTGTGCCTCGGGTAGGCTGCACTCATGGCCACAAGGTATTTTTATTTTGCTTGTTTGTCTACTTGCTTAAAGAGGGAAAAACTCCAAGAGAACTTTACCCTTAGTGGTTGTCTAAAAAAAAAAAAAAAAAAAAAAAATCGCTTAAACCCCCACGGCTTCAGCGGTGGGTGCAGGGAGTGACAGAAGAGATGTTTTTAACCCTTACCCTGCCTTTTTCAGGCATTACTGCACTATCGGTTCTTTCTCACTGCCCGTGAGTGATGCTGAGCTTGAAATGCTAGAGGTGTAGCCAGTCGATTTAAAAAGAAAACACGTGGTTTTATCATATTTTTGCTCGCGGTCAGTCTCTTCTGAAGTCAAGCGCTGGCAGGGCAGGGTGAGCCGGGGTGCTGCACCGCACGGTGGCACTGACGGCGTGCGATGATGGACTTAGACTGAGTTCAGACACTCCCCAGCATCTGATCAGGGCAGAACTGAGCTGAAAAACTCCCTCTGACCTCCCTGGGAAACACCTGTGCTGCGCAACAGGCAAACAGAGCGATTTTTGCGGGTTTTTTCACGTAATGAGTGACACAGCAGCAAGAGAGATCGCAGCGCACCCTCGGCTGGGGGCACGGCTGAGGATGGGCGTGGGCAGGGTCCTGGGGCATCTGGGAAGGGGGGAAGCTGGGCCTCAGTCTCTCGAATTGCCTTCCCTACTGATTTTGCAGATTAGGAGGAAAGCCTTATAAGTCACCATTGTTATGTTTTCTTTTTATCTTTTTTTTTTTTTTCTCTTTTAATGCTGCTTTTCTAAAAATGCTGATCAAAATAAAATGAAAAAAAGATGTTTTGACTCTGTTTTGATTAAGAGGCTGATGGACATGGTGTTCGTCCCCTTTGGTCACTCTCTGAGTGCAGGACTCAGTTACCATTACACTTTCAGATACATGGGGCACAATGTGTTTGAATTACTTTTTCTTGTAATTTTATTTCATTTTTCTGTTTGGATTTCTCCCTACAAGTTCATATGTGGAAATAGAAAATAACTTTGTATTCTTTAGTAATCTTATTATTTTTTTTAAGTGATCTTATTTTCATCTCCAGCCTGCTTCCTTGTATTAGGATCAGAGAAGAGCTTACAACCTAGCCAAGATGATCTCTTACTCTGTGATGGAATTGTTTGTATTTGGCCTTTAAAAATGTTTCTTTAAATAGCTGCCAGCATCCTGAGAGAGCTTGTTTCCAGTTCTAACTTACTGAGAACTGTCTTCCCGAAATGAAAATTGTTTTTATTGCAGTATTATTTTTTGTCAGTCTTTCAGTGGTGTATTTTATTATTACTTCATGCCTGTTATCCAAGTTACCATCCACTTTGACACCCTTAGCCTTTTTCTTGCACTTTGTGTGACATTGGGAGGACTTCCCTTTTCACCATCATCTGTACCAAAAACCCAGGAACCTGTGGTATTCAAGAATCTGCAGATTAGTAGTGCTGAATTGCTTGTCTAACAGCTACCCCTATAGACCCTGCTTACCAGGTTTTCTGATTGTAGGATCTGCATTATACCCTCACCACTGATTGTATCTGTGACCTTTTCCTGTTTTATTCTCTAGTTGGTAATTTTCAACTGGTACCAGTCATTCTTGATAAACTGGACCTCAGAGTAAACACAATCCCCTTTGACATGCAGTTTTTTCTCTTCTGTCTGAAAAAGAAAGGGCTTTGGGGAGCCCTTGTTCTGGTCTTTTAGTATAGAAAAGGGGCTTATAAGAAAGACTGAGAAAGGCATTTGACCAAGGCCTGACAGGAAAATGGGGTGAAAGATGGTAGATTGATTTGGATATAGGGATGAAATTTTTATACTATGAGGGTGGGAAGATGTGGGCACAGGTTGCTCAGAGAAGCTGCAGCAGCCCCATCATTGGAAGTGTCCAAGACCAGGTTATAAGTGCTTTGAGCAACCTGGGATGGTGAAAGATGTTCCTGTCTATGACAAAGAGGTTGGACTAAAGAGGTTTTGGACTATAGTCTTTAAAAATCCCTTCCAACCCAAACCATTTTATGATATTGTTAATATATCATCTTAATATAACAGTTGAGAGAAGCATCCATGAAAAGTTTCTGTGTTAGATCAGTAAGAGGGTTACCAAAATGTTTATTTCTTTTCAAATATCAGGTCTTAGATATTTTATGGAAAATATGCACACACATTTAGAAGATCTACATATGCCAATGAAAAACCTAAAATTAATTGCTGCAGATCAGAGTTAGTGCTATAATGTATCTTGTGTTCTAAAGCAACATGAGACTATTTTTCTGAGCTTATGTATTGGAGAAAGAGTGAGTTCAGTAAAGGGCTCTGATTTATATGGTGATTTTTCCCCCCCACCTGCTGTGTCGCTTTTAAAAAAATGTTAATTATTTTGCTGATATGAAGGAGAAACAGGAGGTTTCCCATATAGAAAGGGAAAAAGTCTGAGGAGAAAGATTTGTACCCTTCTCCATGTTAAGCCCATACATCTGCCCTTGCCTGGGACTACTACTAAATTCTTCCCAGTGGAACTCTAGCTTGGCTACACAGAGGGGGAAAGGACAAAATAATGGTGTTGATCTGAGCTAGATGAGATGGTACAGTGATCTTTCAGACCTGTGTGAGAATGGCACAGTCCTTCTTGAGGGGGCAGTCTCAAAGGGGTCTCGCTGGCTTTCTGCCTTTCTTTTCTGAGGCATCCCTCAGAAGCTTGTACGTGTATGCAGCTCTTGGATTTGGATTATGTTTGCTGTGAACTTGCAGGTGTTAGAAAATATTTTTTCATAAAGCACAGAGGATGTTTCTAAACTGAACTGGGACGTCCCAAGTTATTACAGCTTTTACTTACTGCACTTACAGTGTTTTCGTGTGTCACAGGAGGGAAATGTTACTTCAGAAAAACATGAATGTTCTGACAAGGTTTTTAAACCTCATAATTAATGAGGAAATTACTAGATATTCATGTCCTAGATGCATTGTACCTGGGCATCTTACAGACAACAACATCTCCAAGCTGTTTAACCATTATATGCTGTTTCCTTTAGTGACAAGCATATTTTCAGACTTACACGGGAAAATGTATAAAACCTGTGTGATAAGAATTAATCAGAAAGCTGAAGATTTAAGGCTTAATTATAATTCTGTTCCAAAGCAATGGACTGTGTGAACTGCTGGTACTAAACTGTACTGTGCAAACACTGCATGCTGATGGAATTTGCTTGTCAACCCCAGTGGCATTTCTTTGCACTGAGCTTGTTGTTCTGTCACTCAAGTGCATCACAGGAGAAGATGAGTATCTCAAGGGAATGTGATCTGCATTTTTAAGAAGAAAGTCAACCTCAAAGATGCCACAGAAGGACTAACAGAGATTACTTTGCTCAAGAGATAGCTGGTTTATTGACTGTGAATTCTGCATGCTTCCTAGGTGATGACACATGTTTATTTGCTAAAACCTCAGCTGAATGTATCAATTTTTGTGTTTCATTGCTGATGAAATGATTGGTAAAAGAGTGTGGTGTTATAGCATAGGAAACAGTCACTAAATCCAAATGATTTTCAAAATTTACACAGCCATTGCAGTATTTGTTTTCTCTTTTTTTTTTTGCTGCTCAATCTTTAGATTTGTGTTCTCTTCCCACAGAAGGAGAACAGCAAGATTCATGACAGTTATTTTAGCCCAGTGTGTACAACAGCAAACTAGATTAAAAGAGTCAAAGTAAAGGAAGTAAGACTTGAGCAAACTTCTCTTCTGCTTACAAGTTAGAACACCAGATTATCCTCAGAATAAAGAAGAAAGGGCAACTCGAGGTCAGGTTCTGACCAAAAACATTAGTTCAGAGCTAAAAGTTGATGAGCTAAAATGATACAGCAGCTTCTCAATTTGGTGAGATAAATTCTTTTAAACTCCATTGGCATTAGAAGGACAAATGTGTGTCCTCGAGTGTGGGCTGCAGGGATGTAATCTGTCTTTTCAATGCACTTGATGATGAATACAAGCTGTTTTCTGCTAACAACTATTACTTGACTTTTCAAATTTACCTCAAGACTTTCTTCAATTATGTGTTTTCATGTTGCACATTAGAGTTTCTAAAGAAGCAGCAGAGATGTTTTGCCTCACAGCTATTTGTGCTGCAGAAGGGCAATTAAACTGGGAATATTTATGGTGAAGTTTTGTACCTTTGTTTTAACAGATACAACAGTGCCTGATTTTGCTTCTCTCCAACTTTATGGGAGATTGTAATTGATTTTGCTATTGGGAGCAAAACTCGGCCAGGCATTTTGAGCTGTAAATATCATTGGCATTTTGAAAATGGAAGTACTGTTAAATTGCAATGCTGACAATGGATTATCCCACATTTAGCAGGTTTCACTAAGTTTTATGTGTAGCCTAGTCATTATAATTCAAGATTTCTATGTGTGTGGGAAGCCTAATATACTATGTTTTTTACATAGTCCTGTATATATGTAAATGGAATTGTGGAACTCCCTTAATGCTTCAATAAATATGCCAAATGTCTGTAGCAACCTGCTGTTCACTGTGCCCAGATTGCCTCTTTGTAAGTAGGTATCAATCTTCAGTACTTGCTGCATTCAGCCTCTCCTGGTCCCTGATCAGGATCCATCTGTTCCACTGTATTTGGTAGTGTGGATTTTTGATGATAGATATAGGCTTCAAAAATGTTCATCTCCTAGTGGTGCCTGAGCCCTCCTGGGTTGTATTTGTCAGCATAATAGTTTCAAATTGCAAAGAGATAAAGCCATGCACTTCCAGGTAAGAAAGTGTTTTGTTGTTTAGTACCTTTACATAGGCAGGGCGGACTCTTTTTTTGTGATGATTTTTTTCCTCAGTTATACCTTTATGAAGCTTAAAAACTCCCACTTGCTTTTATTCTGATTCACTGGAATAAAGCTGAAATGTTTTCTTCTATATGGATATTGAATAGTGGAAGACAAGGCTAGATGCATCCTGGGAAAATAATTTGATTTTTAGACTTTGTATCTTTTTCTTTGGTCTTTACTTTCTTCCAGAAGTGCTGGACCATGTCTGCTAAAATGTGAAAAGTGTGGGAAATCCAAAGTGAGCACGTGGATACGTAGCCTTTGAGGATTTATTTGCAAATATGATTTTGTACAAATGAATTGTTGATGCATCAGTTCAAATTTAGAAAACATATCACAGGTGTGCAAGTGGGTAAACATACTGGTTCTTCTGGAAATAATTTTACAAGTATATTTGTGATCTATTGCCTGCACAAAAATACAGTTTTGTTCCTGATTTGATACGCTTATAGTAACAGAAGGCATTATCATCAGCAAACAGGCAAATGTTATGTGTGATTGTGAGTTTGACACTGTCAGCATCTGTGCTTTGAGTCGTGGTTCACAGACATTAAAGTACATTAATGTACTGATGACACTGGAAATGGTATTAAGAATTACTATGATTTGAAATTTATATTAATGGCTTTTAAAAATGAAAAGAGGTAAAGAAATGTATGTGCGTGCATTTGAATGTCAGGTAAGATACGTGTCTAAATATTGAAGGATGCCAGAAGATAGCATTTAGTCCTTTAATTTAAATTAAATAACCTTAAACATTCACTTCATGCTCTGAATGGTCATATACCTGGTCTGGATATACTCAGCAACCCCGAGGCAAGAAATTTATCCTGAAGCTTTGTAATAGACTAAGTTTTCTCTTTCAATGAATTATGCAAATCAGCATAAAATTGAAATTCTAAATTGAATATATGCTTGCATATTTTAAATGTTTTCAGGTTAAAAATGAATATTTCATGCTCACATATTCCTTATAAATAACATCTAAGACTTGTTTAATAGGATACATAAAAGATCTGAAAGGCACAGCAGGACTGGCATATCAATGGAAGGGACTAGCCATGAATTAGTCTGCAATTTTACAGTGCTGCACGACTTCAGAGAGGTGGAGTTGTTCCTTTGCCATTCACAAAGGGAAACACTTCCTTTCCTAGCAAATGGCAGGGACAGGGTCACTACAGACACACTGAACAGAGCTGGACTTTGTCTCTTTGATTGGGAGCTCATTCCTTCACTAATTAACTGTTTACTCAGATGTTCAGCATGGTGGGGCCAAAGAGAAGCAATAACTCTGCTGGGTCCGTTTGCTGCCTTTGCTGGTGGGACTGCATGGGTGGCACACCCTGGACTGGTGGTGCTGTTCTGTTTTGGGTTCTTGGCTCAGAAAAGGCACTGCAACTGCTTGAAGGGCTCTGAACATTTATTCTCACTCTTATTTTTCTTACCAGTCACAAAATAATCTGAGTTTCTTCATCTCCTTCACTGTAAACTTCTGTTTCAGGGACTTAATATTTATTATACTATTATTTGTACACCACTGGCATCTGAAATAGATGCCTTGGCTGATAAGTTCTGCTCTTGGGAAAATATTTCCATTTTTTAAAGTTTAGTCATAAACTTGGCATCTTTGTGGCTTTTTTGAATTTGCCAGAGAAGCAGCCTTATTTTTTAAAATGTTAGGAATCTTTCAATATCAAAATGTTAGCTTTTACTTCTAGGAGAATACTAAATTCAGGAGGAAGATATTTTGATGTACATTTTTTAGGCCTCTGCAAATAATTAAATTATCAAAAAACCAGTAGAGCTAACCAATGTCAAAAGCAGAGAAGGATGTAATTAGAACACAAACTAAAGAAAAGGAAAGCAAAACATCAACCCTCCTCCAAACTAGAGCAGTGTTCTTTTCATACTTTCATTTTATTATCACTTTCTCTTCTACTTCATTCCACACTGAAAAAAGTTTTTAATGTAAATTTTTAACCACCCTATCATAACTACACACTTAGATGTGATAAATACATATAACACACATAAAGAATATGGGAAGATGATTTCTTTAGTGCTTTTGCTGTGATTCAGGTCCATATTTACAATCCAGGTATGTACACAGTATAGGCAAGCTGGGGGAATGCTCACTAGGACAGAAACTGGTTGGCTTTTACACCCCAGCATTGCTCACATTCATCTCAGTCTTGACTTGCACGTTTGACCTCTGCCACAAGAGCACTTCTTGCACTTTCCTTTGAGGCATCTGGCTCTTAGGAGGAGTCGGGTCCTGCCAAATGTGCCAGTCTAATACTGCAGTTCTCACATCCCCTTTTATACTGGGAATAGAGTCAATCTATACAGAGCTTGGAAATTTTGTGTTGGTCTTAATACATGGTTAATCAAAGAAAAGTCTAGCTAGTATGTGGAAATTAATTTTATTGACTGGGTTTCCTGTCAAAGTAGAATAGGGAACACAATTGGGTTTTTTCCCCCCTACCTAACAGCAAGCAGTGATGGCAACTGAGTAGCTCTGTATCACAGACTACTAAAATATGATGTTGATAAAGAAAATAAAGTATGTATTTCTGAGTGGCTGTTTTTGAAAATGATTTTTCTGAAGTTCAAAATTGCAGATGTCTTGTATAATGGCATATAAAAACCAACTTCGAACGTGTTTTAATCCTGACATATCTCTAGAGGAAAGGGATAAAGAACCCACTAAAGATTATGCCTGAAATTCCCATGAGCTTTTTTAAAAACCTGTAATAAGGTGAGCTTGTGTGGGCTGAGTGCTTAGGTAAAGCATGCCTGAAATTTGCTTGAAACTTAGCATGGAATTCTCTTTTGATGTGGGGAATTTTCACTAATAGCACCTGGTAAAGCTACTGCACTTTGTGATGGTGGCCTTAATTTTCCCTAGCACAAAAAGAGAGAGAGAGAGAGTTTCATTTTCCTAACTACTTTGTGGAATCACAGTTTTCCAAAGCAACAAAGCTACTTTGTATTGCCTCCACTGCTCAGACAAGCCATATATAATGTATGAACTGGTTGGTTTTTCCTCTGCCATTTTTACAGGAGCAGCTTTCTAAGCAGAAAGTTTGAAGCCAAACCATTTTCTGTAGCTAAAGCCAATGAGTGTACTGGGATTTAACCCTTCAAATGTTCAGTTTTGCTTTACTTAAAATAGTTTTATTTATAGAATGTTATGGATGTTCAGTTCTTAGCTATAATGTAGCTTACTTTTTAGAGCCCCTTAAGTTTATAAATGTCCAGGCCTGGGGCACCCAATACAGGAAATTAACCTGCTGGAATGAGTCCAGAGGAGCCAGTCAGATGCTTGGAGGGCTGAGGCACCTCTGTGGTGAAAATAGGCTGAGAGAGTGAGTGTGGAGAAGAGAAGGCTCTGGGGAGACCTTAGAGCACCTTCCAGTACCTAAAGAGGCTACAACAGAGCTGGAGAGGGACTTTTGACAAGGACAAGGGAGAATGGCCTTAAGCTGAAGGAGAGAGCATTTAGATTAGATATTAGGACAAACTTTTTACTCTAAGGGTGGTGAGGCACTGGAAGATGTTGCCCAGAAAGGTTGTGGACTCCCCATTCCTGGAATTGTTCAGGACCAGGCTGGATGGTGCTTTGAACAACCTGCTCTAGTGGAAGGTGTCTTTGCCCATGGTGGGGGGGGATTGGAACTCCATGTGGAGGCTGGTCCCTTCCAACCCCAAACCTCCTGTGATTCTATGATTCTGCATAACTGCTCAACAGCTGTTTGCCCCCCAGCGTGTACTGATGGATTTTTCTATCCTCAGCACAGGACACTGCATTTGTCTTTGTTTCAGCAGGAGATTCCTGTCAGCCTGTAGCTGCAGCTTCTCAAGGTCACCAGCTGATCAAGCTCTCCTCCCAGTTCGCTCCTACAGGCCACGTCTCAGGGTCTGACAGACTTCAACCTACAGGAAAATCCTGGTCCAGTGTGTTGATGTAGATCCCAGCTGCTGTGACCCTACTCTTTCTCTCAGTTGCAATGAGTGCTCATAGTTCAAACCTTTGGGAGTTGCTGTTCCTCTGCAGAAACTGAGAAAATCCCGAGTTGCTTTGTTCAATTTCTTCTTGATTCTGCTAATGCCAGGAGCTGTAGGATGCCTCTCTTTCCCCTGACAGCCTGATTTGAAGATGCAGGGATGATTATGAGGTTTTATGCTGCATAGGGCAAGTCAGCTCATACCTACTGAAAACCCTGTAAGCTGCTTCCTTGCTTCTGCTCTTTTCCCTTGGGACTCATGAAGTGGGAGCAGCTGCTTTGCACACCCAGCGTGATGCTGTGGGGTCTGCAGATGTCATTCACATTGCTGTGTGTGAGTACACATCATTAGTAGCTGTGTGCTAGGCAATGTACATCAAAGGGAAGTACAAACTATACTGGAGTTTCTGATGTCCGTGGTTCATCAGTTTATCCACTCTAATATTTTCTCTTTAAAAAGAGGTGATAAAGAAAATCAGAATTTTTCTGTGTGGTTGAAAAGTCGTCATGCCCCGTTCAGAGGAGCAATACGATTACTGGATATTATGTCCTGGTCTTGCTGACTGAAACCACACAGCTACCCTCACTGGGCTAGCTTATTACATTTTGGCTCCTTTAATAACAGCTTTTTTATCTCTTGCATTTGGTGGTTAATGGTATTTGTACAAGAAAAACTGCTCCTTGGTCCTCAAAAAAATTTTACAGTACTGTGCTCATCAACACTGAAAACTCAATGTGAATCACTGTACTTAAAAGGTACTGAGATGGAGAAGTAAAACAATAACAAATGGAAATTAAAAGTTGTAGAAGTACACAACGTCTTTTTTAATAGCTCTGAGGGATGATGTGGTTATGTAGTAATGAAAAGTTACAGCTTCTCATTCTTTTTTATTTGAGACAGTGAAATTGCATCTGGAATTTCAGAGCAAAGAGTGGAGCACCTCCACAATTCAGAGACACCATATTAAACCTTCCCTCCATCTCAGTACCTACTCTTTCTGTTATTTGGTAGCCTATACAACACATTATTAGATTCCTTTGGGAATTCAGGTGTGGTTTTCAGAGGAATTTAAGAATTTAGGTACTTATGCTCTAAGATCCTTTGGAAAGCTTAGGTAACTCATAGTTCACATTGAGAACTGGGCCATATGTTTTCCAAAGTCTATCCCAGTGCTCCAACATACCTGATGCTAGAGCTTTGCAACCACATCACAGTAAAACTGTAATTCCCTCCAGAACCACATTTTTACCTTTTAGCAAAGGTTAAGAGGGTCTTGTTTTCTATCTGATAGAAAACAGGAACAATGAAGGAACTCAAGGGAATACAGGGAATTTTCTTGTGTTTCTACAACTTAGAGTGCTATGAAATAGTGAACAGGATTTCAGAGTTGCAGAGTAACAAGAACTAACCTGGCTCTGATTGACCAGGTCCTCATCTGGAAGGCTGCACTTTATGTCTTGGGTTTAGTTCTGGGCCTCTCACTACAGGAAAATCATTGAGGGGCTGGAGCTTGTCCAGAGAAGAGAATGGAACTGGGGAAGGGTCTGCAGCACCAGGAGCAGCTGAGGGAGCTGGGGTGGGTGACCTGTGAAAAGGAGTCTCAGGGGAACCTTCTCACTCCCTACGAGTCCCCAGAAGGAAGTTGTAGCCAGGTGGGAGTCGGGCTCTTCTCCCAGCTGACAAGTGACAGGACCAGAGGACACTGTCTCAATGTGCACCAGGTGCCAAGGAATGCACTCAGAGCAGGTGGCTGGGGGCAGCTGCAGGTGAGCTCTGGGTGGGAGCTGCAGAGGAGAGGCTGGGAATTGCCACCCTTTGGATAACAAAGGGCACCTGTGGCTCGTGTGACCCTGAGGCTCCCTGTGCTGGGACTGGGAGGAGATAAAAGCCCAGCAGCTGCTCTCTGCAGGCTTCCTCCTTGGAAGCAGCAGCTTGAGCTGTTATTTTTGTATTTAGTTGTTGAACCAAGATTAAGTTATTTTAAGGATCCGGATGACTGACACTCTGCTGGGGGTTGAGCTGGTAAGGAAACCTGGTGTGACTGAGAATGTGGGGTGGCCTCTGTCCCAGCTCAGGTGGTGCAAGTGCTGGAGTGCCTCCTGGATACTCAGATAGAGAAATTTAGATTGGAAGTTAAGAAAAGTTTTGTCTCTGAAAGGATGGTCAGTCACGGGAACAAGCTGCTCAGGGCAGTGGTGGAATCACTGTGGCTGAGAACATTCAAAAACTGTATGGCTGTGGCAGTGGGGGATATGATTTAATGGTGGTGCTGGGCTAATGGTTGGACTGGAAAATCATAGAGGTCTTTTCCAACACTAAGAATTCTATGATTCTGTGGCTCTGTACCAGCTTTCCCTTCAGATTGTGAGTAGTAATAGCCCCACAACAAAGTGCATTTTAAATTGAGGAATTTAAGAGGTAATATAGCACTCCATAGAAAATAATCTAGAGAGTCATCAAGAAAATAAGAGAAGGGTTTCTAGGGGTTTCAAATTTGATTGTTCTTTAGTGCCTTTCCATTGGGCCATTTTTCACATCTGGTGTGAAACCCAGCTGAAGGCAATTTGAATGATTACATTTGCCATTGTCTGTTATCTCAAAGGCCTCCCCTGCAGTATCCTGTTGTCAGCTTCAGCTGAGGAACTGGTGGGTTAATGAGGGAGACTGAAATACCTTCTGATCCAGATAGGTGATATTCCCAAGTTAGACTGAGCTGGCAAGACAGCACAATGAAGCTCTAGCTGCCACAGCCTCCAGCTGGAATACTTTGGTACCCAGACCTGTCAGTACAGAGCTGTTCATGAGCTCCGAGTTTAGGATGTAGAAAGGGAAGCAAGGACTTCAAAGCTGTGCTGTGCTCTGAGGTTTTTACATGCAGCTTGAAGATCCCAGTATTTCTGCATATGCATGTGTTTTATCTAAACACCATATGGTTTTGCTGACCTATGCAATGTTGATATTTCTACGCTAATTTGTGTGTGTTTCTCTGTGCACTGCCTGCTTTAGTTCTAGGAAAATGGTTAGAGTGCTGCTGAGTCAGTGCAGCTGGGATAATGAGACGACCTACTTTTCCTGTCTCATTGGGACATCCGTGCATTATTGGAAGAAAAAATTAATTGCTAAAGATAATCCTTTCCACGGTAAAGTCAATGTGGAAAATCACTTCACCTATCACTATATTTGTCCCTAAAAGCAGCCTACAGCAATGATACTAGGAACAGCACTAGCTGAGAAAAATATTAAAGTAACATTCATGTATAACAACTGTGCAGCCCAAGGTCATAAAGCAAGTAGTCAAAGCACCAAAGGGTGGGCTGCAGCAGCTACTTTTTGTAAACTTTGCAGTGGAATGGTGAAGAAGTGGAAAGCCTTAACTCATTCAGTATCTTTTGATGCAAAGCTATTCCCTTTTAAAATGAGCAAGGACCTATGCAAAAAATTCTTGATTCTTATCTGCTAGTCTTTTATGTGCCAGCTTTAAGGTGCGACACTGTATTCTGTTATTCTCTGTGTAGGAGTGTTGCAACAGCTAGAATTTATTTCGGTAAAATAGGTCTGAAATCAGGGTGATGTGACTTCCAGGTTCACAAAGTTACACATTTAGTTACACCTTGTAGCCACCATACCTGACCTGGCCAGAATTTACCACTTTATATGAGGGTTTATCTAACTTTGTGGAGTTTTTTTAGCAAGGTAACTCACCTATGGTAATGCTGGTAGGAGAGAGCATCAAGATTTAGTATAGCTTGGTGATGGTGGTAGACATGCCATCAATCTGGGGATTTCTGTGCTGTGTGCCTGCTCAGATTCATCCCTAAAATAGCCCTGGGGTAGCTGCCAGGTCCAGGGAGCAATGTCCAGTTTCCTGTAGAGGTACTGGCTAAGGTCCTAGCAGCAGTGTAGTGTATCTAGCACACCCAATGTGCTACCCCAGGGTAGTTATGCCTCCAGTTCTGGAATGAGGCTTATGGTAGAGTTAGCTGAGCTATCCCAGCACAGTGCATCCTCACACACTCATGAAATATCCACAATGTGACCTGTGCAGGGAGATCCCTGCATCTTGAGTACCCTGATCAGGCAAGGGAGCAAACTTGAATTGGTGTGGAACGTAGCACTGCAGAAGAGATGACATCAAAATGACCAAAAAAAAAAAAAAAAAAAAAAGAAGAGTGGCCAAAGCACAAGAGTTTATGTGAAAATGTGGGCATGAAAATTACCTGGATGGGAGCCATTTCACTGCTGAATTCACCCTGGTACCCTGTTTTTCCAGAGCTCATAAAAAGGGTATAAATTAACAATGCCAGCTGTCTGCATGCAGCACGTTTCTGGTATTTGCTATGTAACAGTGTCTTTCCTACAAAGCTACTCAATTTTCCATGCTATGGACAGAGCCCTGTGTTCCTGCCAGGCTACCAGAATATCTGCTCCTCTCCTGCCAGCAGAGTCTGGCACTAAACCCAGAGTGCCTGGCACAGGGAAGATCAGTGCAGATTTTGTTCCCTGTGTGGAACAGGTTTACCTGCTGGTCTGAATACACCTGGGCCATGTACCCTCCTTCTGGGACCTGCATGGAAGAAAGAGGCTGCTGCTCATGCATTCTTTTAGCAGATGTAATTTCGTGGGCTTTAGCAACTTGAAGCATCTCTTGGGCAGTTTATGCCCATGTGCAGTTGTCCCAGGGCTACTGGTGTAAAGAGTGTTGAGATACTTGTCCTTCCCTGGCTCATCCCATGATCTCTGTGGGGTTATGTGAGTCTTTCTCCTAAAGGCCTTTGCCTGGGTGAGGAGTCACAGCCTTTTCTGTTCCTATCACTGATTCAATTTCCCTGTTTTATCTGTGTGTTCTGTCCTCTCTCTGGTGGGAAAGGGGCAGATATATGTTTCTTTATCTCCAAGGACCACTTAACTGATGCTGCATTTCAGCACTGAATATTAAAGTCACAGAGATGGTTTATGTAGCAAAACAATAAAGCATTCATAATTCTCCCTCACATGAGAAATAACACAACCATACAGTTTAAAATAAATCTTCAGCTAACTCTAGACATATGTAAAGTTGCTCAATATGATTAGTTTTGCTCTTCCACAGTCCAGTCGTTTTCTTAATTCCCCTCTGAGATTTCTGCGTGCAATTTCTCCCTAAACTCAGCATTAGATATTCTGTTTCAATGCCATTCTGAAAACTGTGCCTTTCTTTATTCTAACCCATGTTTCACACATGCTGAAAACATGCTCTTGGACATTATTTCATCTGGAAGATTTAAGGATCTTATAAGTGAGCTGTCTTCCCATGCTAGGGTTGGACAAACTGTGATGGGGAAGAAAACCACCTGTTGTTCATGAGAGAGAGCACATTTCCAATTAAAATATGTGTATATAGTGAGTAATTTTAGATATCAGTATTAATTTTCTGTTGATTTCCATCCCCCTTAAAACAGACATGCTCTTGCAATCCTGGAGCTGTGAAACTGTAATATTTAGTAGTATTTGGGAAATAATGCTAATATTTTTGTTTGAATTCTGCTCAAGATTTCCCTTGGGCTGTATGCTTGTGGATTAAAATCATAATACGAATGAATACACACATCAAGTACATAAAAGAAATGACAGGTGGATACACAGAAAGTACATTTTGTGTTTTCTGAATGTGAATGCTTCACATTGTCTGAAATGCTAATGAACCTCCTCAGACCTCTCTGAGAAGAAGGCAGCACTTTAAAAAGACAGCCAGAATTCCGTGCAAGGAGACGATTCTGAAATTGACCCAGATTATGGAAATTACTTAGGGTGACATTAGGCTCTTTAGGCCCGAGGGGTATTTTAATCCAATGAGGATTTAATCTATATTGTGGATGCATATGAGGAAAGTAAGATAATTTTGGATAATGAATGCTCATGGTGTACTCTCCATGATTTTGGCTAAATTCAGCCATTCTTCATGAAGGCTAAATCTAATTAAGGCATGTTTTTCCCCTTATACTTTCACAGGTCTGTTTATATCTTTTAAGATCAGCACAAGGTAAAATTATTCTGCTTGTACGTTAAATACTTGTACTTCTGTCTCTTCATGAGTTTGCAAGAGAAATTCTTGTTTTCTTTGTTAGGTTTTGAACCTTGTCTTTATTTCTATATTTTTTCCCATTTGCATGTTTTTCAGTGATAGTGTTTGGAAGCATTTTTATTTTCAAGAGCAACTGCAATGCAGTCTATTTAAATGGATTGCAAAACACGTTTGGCGTGATTGCAAAGAAAACAGAGTCTAATTGTAAGATATTCCACTTATTTCTAATTGGAGTACTGGCACTACAGCTATGGTGAAGTGTAACTGTGAGGTGCTCTGATGGGTAATGTGTCATTAGATATACAATGAGCTTTTCTCAGTAATGCCAGATAGAACAATTACCAAGCAGCTAGAGATGAATCACATCAGTAGTAGTTTCTGGGCATTATAAGAGAGCATTTCCTCCTAAATTTTGTTACTTATGATACTGTTAATAGGAACATTGGGCTTGGGTCTGATACATGTTTGCTGAACCTTATTGAAAATAACACAGAAGATTACTGAAATGGAAAGTTTTTCTTTGTTTGCCTTGATTGTTAAGAAGTCCTTTTTATTTTGGTTCTTTCACTTTTCCATGTGCATCCACTTTTCACTTTGGCTTTTTTTTTTCTCAATTATGTTAAAATGTTCCCTTAGGCCTTTCAATGGCAGTTCTGCAAGGGGGTAAAACAATGTTTAAAATCTCTGTAACCATGAAACCGTACATTTGTCCAAACAAGGGATCAGTGCGTTACATGCTTTGGTGGTGCAGCTTCTTTTTTCTTTTTTTTTATACTTGCATAGGAAGACCTGTTTAGCAAATGAGATTTAGAATGAAGAAAATAGGTATTTAAATAACCAGATCTTAAACAAGAGATGTAGATACACCTCATACCCACTTCACTAGAATTTCTGTCTCAGTAAAAGAGGAATTTCTAGTGAAACTGAAGAAAATCTGTCAGGGTTTGTTTGCAAAGCTATCAGGAATTTGATAGATTTATCATAGTAGCTCTTGCACCTCATACTGCTACATGTATAAACCATAGTTCCAGCTATTAGAGCTATTCTTACAGTAAAAAAAAAAAAAAAGTGTGTTTCCCTTAGTTCTATTTGTGTCTTACTAAGGAAGAAAAAGTTGTGGCATCTTGTTTTCCTTCTGTCACAGACAACAAGTCTGTGTGCTCTCCTTCCTGTGCCAGTTTAGTCCTGCCTTGCCATGGAAAGGCTGTGGAAAGACTTTTTCTCCAGAGCTTTAGACGTTTTCTTGCTTACAGAAGGATTTATAAGGGAGTATTTCAGAAAAGGCTTCTGGACTTGTGAATCTCTTCCTGGATGCAAGCTTATCTTCCTGATTGTTGAGATATTCAGAACAGTGTTTCTCAAAATCATCTTTGTCTATTATTTAGGTATTGATGAGACCCAAATTTCTCCCCTGTATTTTAGTGGGCTGGGTGAAGAGTTAGAGCTTTTAGTTATGGAGACTGAGAGGCAGAATAAACTGTGGTGCTCTTATAGTGCATTGTCAGGAATACAGAAATAATTTCCTGGGTAAGGAGAATCAATTGCATTGTCTGAAGATCCACACTGAATGACAATGATCCTTCCAGAGCATACAGAACTGTGCAATTATCATTAATAATGTAGGGATTAAACATTTTGCAATTGATCATACAGCACCAGATCTTAAGGCCTTTATTTTATTACTTCAACAAGTTCCTAGTTTAAAATTGTCTTTAAAAATACTGATATTCAATTGTATGCACAGCTGGTCTGTGTAACAATCTGCTCCTTTAATGTGCTTTGCCTCTCATTCCACTTGTTCATCACTCTACCCCTTGCATATTTCCCCTTAAATTAGCTTCCAAACTCCTCAGGGATGGTAGTGAAACAGAACCTGTGTTTGGATTTTCCAGCACTGTTTAGTAAATGTAAAACATGAAAGAGCGGTGTGTGCCCCCTGTGAAATGATGATGCAGAATTTGAGCAGGAAATACTTGACATAAATAGGAAGGAAGGACCCATGAGTGAACCCAAAGAAATGTTATGCTGTTTAATAAAATGTTACCCCCTGATGTGTCTGAAGATGTAAGTTGTGAGCATTTTCCTGTTCAGCAAAGCAACAGGACAATTGATGTATTAGCTGCTGCAAGAGCTGATGTAATTTGCTGCCTAGAAGGAAAATTTTGAAGGACTAATTAAAGCTCCCTATTTTACAATCTTTTCAATAGCTTTATTTTTAATATAAGTGTGAATGTACTAAAAACTGAAAATGCTTTATCTTGACCTTGTAGCTGGTATCTTGTAGAAGAGTTACAGTTTGAGAGTCCCTCTGATAATATCAACAGCTCTGCCAGCTGAAGGTGAAGAAGGGTCTTGGCATGGAGTGGGCAGCATTACTCCAGGTTACACAGCAGCCACTGGAACAGAAGCAAAGCTGCTTCTCCCAGTGTCCTGGAATATTGCTGCTGTTGCTTTTTGAAGGTGCTGGCTATCACAGCCAAATTTCTTTAATTTGTTTTGGGAACAGGTATTGCCTCGGAGTGACTGGTGTTTTTCAAACACGGCATCTTTGAACGTGGTTACCATGTTTGTGCTCTTCTTGCTAGCGAGGAGCTTAATCAGAATCAGCAAGTGTTTAGCATTCCACTGTTTCATAAATTGTTGGCAGGGATTCAGAGGTCTTACAGTGCAACTGGGAAAATTGAAGGTGTTCAAGGACTAAGAGATGAGCAAGGATAAGTGAGCTTAGCTGTCTGCTTGACAATGCAGAGAAAGTGTACAGGAAAAAGCCATAGTGCCATATGGGGGCTATACTGTGTACATATAATTCTGTGCTGAATTGCATTCTGGAATACATAACCCACATCTGCTTCGTGGTGTTTGTAGTTCAGTGTGGCCACAGCTGCATCTAAATGTTTAGAATTCTGATATTATTTTTAACTGACTAGAGCAGTCTTTACATATGGGCAGATTTAAAGTACCAGTCCTATTTTACAAGGAAAATGGTTATTCAGCTTAAAACTTTTGGGATATGTTCTATAGTTTCTTTACTAAAATGCTATTATGGTTTATAAAACATAACAATATCCTTTTGCTGTAAAGTTTATATTAAAATATGATTTGTGTTTTTCTTCTGGAAACTTAGTATAACTAGACTGCTACAACTGTTTCTGTTCATACTTTTCTCATTTTAACTTTTTTAGTGAAACATACCACCTAATCTAGACTACTCTTTATATGATCCCAGTAGATTTTTTCATTTTTTTCAGAGTATCATGTAAGGGCAATGAAATAATGAAAGGAACACCCAATCTGGCTGCTAAGGTCATGACTTTATACAGTGCTTTCATTTGAACAATCAGAATTTATGCTGTATTTAAAGGAGCTTCTTGAGTGATATGGTTTGCAATTTAGATTAGTTTACCCCTGAATTTTCCTCCAAAGTTATAAAATGTCTTAAATTACACAGAAAGCTAATAAGTAATTAACCCATTTAGGACACATAAAACCTCTAGGTGAAATCCAGTAATTTGTAAAGTAGTTGTAATAAACCCTATATTACACTAATGAAATGATTAAATGAAAATATCTCCTTTATATATTTCATCAGGGATTTTGTAGCGTACTTCTTTTCACTGCATACAGTTACTAATGGGAGAGGGGATTCAATTTTGCCACTTTTTATGGGTGATTTAGATTCTGCAAACATGCTTTTACTAGATTTTAATTAACAAAATAGTTGAAAACTACAGGCGGATCAGGGATTAGGTGAATATCTGATGAAACTGGAGTGAGAAAGTACTAACTGTTTCTTATGGAAATCGGGAGCAGCTCAGGGTGCCAACTGTCCTGTACAAAAAGAAAATGAAAATATTCCTGTGCTTAATCCAATCATTAGCCTGGAAATTCCAGCAGGAAACTTTAAAGCCCCGCTCAGGGCTGGTTATGCTCACGGCTGCCTGAGTTGTGCTGTGTGAGTTCACCTCTCTGCCCTGCTGCATTTCTTGGGTAGTGGGAGATTGTTACAGGGAGAGGGGTGCTCAGGTGCAAATGCCTCTCTTCAGGTCGAGGATGATAAGCAGCCTCATCAAATGAGAATGTGGTTGGGGAGAAATGGATGTAGAGGCCTTTGAGACGTGTCACAAAACACATGTGAAAAACAAAAGTCACGGAGGGGTTGTCACAGGATGGATTTGATAACCTTGGTGGTTTAAATCTTCTAACTAGAAGACTGAGCACTCTGGTCTTTTTTTCTTTTGCTTTTTCTATGCACTAACTAAATATTCTCCCAACTCTGTAAAAGTGACTTGTTTTTGAGTTGCAGCCAAAAACCAGCTGAGCAAAATATTTTGCTCCATGGCTGTCCTTAGAGTGGACACAGTTCAAGTGCCTTTCAAAGCAGGAGCATCCTAATTACCTGGAGAATCTCTCAGCTGCTGGTAGGATTTCTTCTGCTGGGTGACAGAAGCAGTTATAAAACCATCCCTGTCCCCGCTGCTGCAGCTCTGCTGTGCATAATGGGGAGGTTGTTTTAGATATTTAATTCTTTTAGCCCCTGTCCTTTCTGGGTCCTCTGAATATTTTATTGCCAAACTTTAGATGTGTAAAATTTTTGTGATGCTTTCCATTTCTGTGATCACCTTGTCACTGGTCCCTCTGTTTCCAACACTGCTGACATTTTGTTGGAAGGTGCAGCAGTGCTGCTGCTTTTTGCTCAGCCCTATGATGTGAGCTTGTATTGCTGGCTCGGGATAATGGAGGAGCAATCACCTCCCATGCTTCCATCCTTCAGTGAATCCACTCTCATTCAGGTGTCTCTTTATTCCTGCTGGGAGCAGATTCCTCCCACACAGCACTGAAGCTATCTAGGAGTGCTGTTCGTTTCATCAGCATTTCCTTTTTGTTGCCCATTTGGATTCTGCAACTCTTCTTGCCTCTAAATTCCTTTTTTTTTTTTTTTTTTTTAGTTCTCTTTTATTTTGCTATTTCTGTTTAGAGTGGGATGCACTTCTCAGTCCTCAGGAATTCTTTTCTATTCTCCATTATTCCCCACAAGCTCAGAATTTGATGCTGACTGCTTTAGCCTTAGTACTTCATTGTGCTTAAGCAGCTGCTCACATTTAAGCACAAGAAGTTAAACTATTAAAATTTAAACACATGCTTTTCCCAAATCAGAATGGATGGTACCTTTAGCCTTTTCCTGAATGGGAGGCTAAAAACCTGAATATGAATAGAAATGGAATTAAATCTTTAGTGAATATTGAGCAAATACCTATAGCATATATGCATTTAAGTGCTTTCCCAAGTATAGGTATTTTACCCTGATTTTAAGTTCTTCCCAACAAGAAACATATCTTTGGTTCACTAATTAACCACAGTTACTGACTAGAAAAAAGATATAGTGCTTTTACAGATAATTAGGGGAGGGTGTTTTGCTAGTTCACTTCTCTATTTTCTCATTAGACAGGCATCTATTCATCATTCTCAGATTCTGTAGACAGGATTTTTCTGCTGACAATGTACAAGTGTAACTTATTCTTATGCAGAGCTGGCAGCTAAACCTTAGTTATAGCATTATTTTGTTGTTGGATGCTGTTCCTGAACTGCTCTCGTTAAAGAAAGTGTGTGTATGTATTTACTTACCTGTCTTTTTCAGTGATGGAAGAGAGCATTTGAAAAGTTAAGGGCCAAAATGTGATTTTAAGACAGTTTTATTGCACATTATTTTTATATACACTGAATATAGACAATTATTACTCCCCTCCTACCCCAAATTTTTTGGAATACTCTGCTTTACTTCCTTGAAAATATTTGTTTATGGACAGCAGAAAAATCAAAATAAGTTCATACTATAGTAATAGAATTAATGAAAAATGCAAGCTGAAAGATTTGCTCAAAATATTTCAGCTTGATTTGCTTTGAAAAGCTTGCTTGTCTGGGTAGAATGACTGAAAAAGGGTATTGTACAGGAAAAGCCCTGTTATGAATGCCTGAAATTTTTGAAGTTATTTTTGAATAGATTGATTCATATTCAGATTAGCTTCCTGCCAGATGGAGGGAATTTACAGTAAATCAGTTCTTGGCAGGAGAGAAATAAAAAATGAACAACATCTGCTTATTTATAAAAGTTGTCCTATTCTTTTTCTGTATTGGTGGGGCACAAATTACCTACCCAAGGAAAGTTTTATGACCAATAAGCTGGGGAATGTTAAATCTTATAGGGATGAGAAGGCATTTGTGTTTACAAAAGAGGTTAACACTAGAGCATGTTTACAGATTGCACACAGCACCTTTGCACAACAGAGCCACTGCTGCTCAGCACCTCTGTCTACTGAGCTTCTGTTCCAGCACTGGGTCTTGGTGCAGGAAAAGCCTTGCAGTTGCCAGAAGTTATTTTGGGCTGTGATCTTGCAGACATGTCTCTGTAGGCAAACTCAAAGTCAAACATTCCACATCCACAGAGGAGGAAGACTCATGAGTATGCAAAACCTTAATAGACTCCTTTTGACCCATGCAAATCAAACTGTCTTGTGGTCTTATTAATATTTCTGTTCCCAAGTTTATTCTTTAGAAGTTGGATATTTGAGTGCTCAGATATTAGGTCAATATATTTGACTGCTCCTTTGTGATGACCTTACTGTGATGGGTGTGCCTGGGTTTTTAATACACAGTTTGTTTACACTATTGACATTTTAATGTACATGTACATAAAAAGAGAAAGCTTGGGCCTTCTCAGTGTCATTGATGTCCAAAGTACTGGCTCAAAGCTGCTGCAGTCAGAGGTTAGGTGACTGAAGCAGAGGTTAACAGCATCCTTCTGGTATGAATAGCTTACAGCAATCCTTCAGTGATTCCAACCTGTGATCAACAATAGCTGGAAGCTACAGGCAATGACATGCAGTCATGATATTTCCCATCCCTAACTTTGTTTACCAAAACCACCTTGCTGTTCTCTACCCAGATATTTCTAAGTAGAAGTAGATGTAGAACAGTATTTTGTTGTGTAAGTTTAGAGATAAGACATCCTTGGAATCTTGGCAACTTATTTCCTTGACCTCACTAACCTGCAGATCCCCAAAGCAACACCTGGGCAGAGGAACAGAGTGGAGACAAAGGCACCACTGAAACTGGTCTGTGCTTGAGGATCACTGGTGGCTGTTCACTGTTTATCAAGGGTGATCCCCAGCTGCAAGGTCACTCGAGCTCTTTAAAATCCTCAACAGCCTTCTGCTTTTAGCCCATTTCTCCCAGCATGGCCCCATCCCTTCTGTGTGCACTGTTGGCCATGGTTTGTAGGATCTGCTGGCTCTGAGTGGATCCTGCTGCTCTTCTGTTTTTCCCCAGCTCAGGAAACCCCCTGTGTGCTGCTTTGCTGTGGAATGCAGCTGCTCAGGAGCTGGCCACCTTGGCAAATGAAGTCACAGCTTCCATGTCTTTGTCAGATTTACGTGGAATGTAATCATCTATGGCAGATTTAAGATTGAAATTTTTTTCTTCTCCTCTTATTTGTGAAATTCTATCATCCTGACCTAGAATGCCAGACATTTTGATTGCCCCCAGTTAAAAGTGTAATTATGTCAGATATTTTATCAGCAAATCTACCAGGAGATATTATTGCTTTCTACTTTTCAGATGCTGCTTGTCAAAGGACTTAGAATTAGCACTCTTGTCCTTGGCCAAAAAAATGCCAAGGTAATAATCTCAATGATGATATCCAGAAATGGCTGATGAATGAAGCCTGAAGTAATACACTCATTAGATTACATTTTCTCTTTTCTGAATGTATATGTATGATACTGCTATTTCTTCTTAGGTAGTAGCAAAAATGTGCTAAGGTAATTTAAAAATTGCACTGGGAAAAATGCATATTTTCAAATAATTCCCCCTTTATGTTGGTGGTTGATATGCAGAAATTGTAGGTGTTTTATAAAATGACTGTATTTTGGAGACTAAATTTTAACTTCTAAGTGAATTAAAAGATTAGGCCATGATTAATGTTTAACTTATTCTGTAAAATAATGTCAGTTAAGAAAGCAGCATTATAGAGTAGTCAGTGAGTATGGAATTCAGTGGATTTAAATAGGTACAGCATAGCAGGGTTACAGCAAGAAAAGGCCATGGCTATCAAAGGTGAAGCACAGAAGTTCTGTAAACTCCCATACTGAAGGACAGTGATAAATGAGTAGGAAATGAAAATGTTACTTTACTTTTAAATTGCTTTGCAGGCTAAGTTCCTGTGTCCTTTAAATACTTGAAGAACAGGGGTGTTCCGTGTGGTACCCCCTGCATGCTGTAGGGAAGTGGAGCTCAAGGGGGTGTCCAGTATTTGCAGAATCATGTCATCTGAAATAGAACCTCTTCTGCTGTTTCTCCTTATAGATTCAAAGCCAAGTCCTGCAAAGTCCACACATACAAACCTCACAGCCACTCTTAAGGAGAATTTGCCACCTTTCAGAGAAGGTAACTGAAACTATTTCGAATACATTGGTGTTAAAGGCAAAACCAGAAAGAGGAAGACAATGCTTCTCTGTCATGTATTGCATCTTCAGTCATCTCAAAGTTGCCTATAATATTACCATTTTATGGCAGTGAAGTGGAGGCAGTCAAATGACCACCCTGGAGCACCCACTGCACCCAGAGATGCAAGAATGTGTCTGTTGGTTTCCAGTCTGTGATTTGGTTTGTTTTTTTCCCTCTGTGTCCTACTGTCTTCCTGTTTCTCAGCCAGGTCTTGAACTCCTGCAAACCTCTTTGTTTCCAAGGAGTGTGTTGAAACAATACTTGCACTTAAATATTACAGGTGATTGTTTTTGCCCGCCTTAGGGTCAAAAGAGTCCCAAGAAGTCAGTATAATCAGACTCCTAAGCACATTTCCACTTTCACAGGGTGTAGTTATGAACACACAAGGAAAAGGGAGGAACCCAGGGACTTTCTGGGTAACAGGAATTTTAATTTTGTGTGTGTTTTTGAACATTAGATGTTTGCTGAAGAGCAAGACACTGTAGGCTGTGCAGTAATTATTTAGTATTCTATCAGGGTACACAAAACACATCACTGACCTTGAGTATCTTAGCAATTGTATTCAAGAAAATGAAAATTAGTTTATGCAAGTAATAAAGGACAATAATTAGATAAAATATAATTTAATGCTTGGAAGATTTCTAAAAATTAATTTGAAGTTACTAATGGTGTAAAATGTCAATTGCTCTTCACAAATGTGTGTTTTGTTACAATTCATGTTTAAGGATTTTAATGTGTATGTTGCATATGGTAACTCAGATCTTCCATCAGTAAAGTCCTGGAGCACACTGGCACTTCAATTAGAGAAGATTCACTGATATCAGGGCAATTATTTACCTGAAAAATCTGTTAAAAGTGTTTCATTATAAACTTGTTTGCAGTGGCAAAAGCAAGTGGCAAGACTCTGCAGTTAAGTTTGCAGCTGTCTGGTATTCTAACTACTCTTTCAAACATTGTTTGCTTCTTCAGACTCTCCCTCCGTGTATTTGAAAGAGAAATAATGAGTAAAGCAGGGTAATTTTTGGGGCATGATGAAAAATGGAAAAAAGCAAGCTGCTTTTTCTTGGACTTTAACAAAAGCTTTTATTTTTGAGTGGCTGCTGAGTCACATTGCTGGGCATTGATTGGCAAGCACTGGGAAGAATCCTTTGTTGCCCATTATTGACATATGGGTTGGCTAGACATGCTTATGAACCTCTGCAATTTTGTTCTCAGTCTGCAAGAGTATTTTATTAGGCATTTTATAAGATAAATGAAGGGACAGTTTTGAACCCTGGGCTTTCACTGCGTATTTACTTACTCTCTGAAGTGTCCTGGACAAAATTTTACTATAGGGGTATTAGGATGGGCAATGAAATTTGAGCTGAAGTTAAAATAATTATTCAAAATACAATATTCTTAGTGCATATTTAAAATGAAAATCGAAAATGTTCAGTTTTAAGATGGCCTAGCCCAGTGTTTAGCAGGAATGTTTTAACTAAAGGCAAAATCAGGCTGTGTTCCCTTTGAGTTTTTGTTTTCCTTTAAACAGTAACCATCTGCATTCACTGGTGTTACAGAAATCAAATTCTGAGGATAAAAAAATATTTATGCCTTATGTAAATACGTTGGAAAACTTTGAGTTTAATAAATGGCACTTTTTTTTTTTCCTGCTTCTTTGCTCTTATCCCTACATGTTAATTGAGGGAATAAGCATGCCATAAATGGATGCATAAATATATGGGATGCTTTTCAACAAGGTAGTTTTTCATAATCTTATTTTCCTAATTTGACCTAAGAATGGGAAAGTTTGCTCCATGTATTTCGTCAGAACTTATATCTAAAATAAGAATCAAATCATCTGACTCTTCGCAGCCATGGAAAACTATTAATTAGCAATAATAGCAAAACAATATTTTGACCTTCCACAGCCCAAAATTATACGATTATTAATTAACATAAATTGATTATGTTTCGCAACAAGAGCAGAGTCAATAGTGCAAAACACTCGCCATAAATATTTATGTGAATGTTAAGTGTGCCTATTTCAGGTGTCTTTGTGTCGCTTCCTGAGTTCTCTTGCACTGGCTGGGCTTTTGCCAGACTAAATGCTCACAGGAAAAAGAATCTTAAGATGACATATTTTAGCACTTCAGTTTGTTTGCCATCAGAAATTCCTGCAGGAATCTCTGAAGACCCGTGGTTATCTAATTATGGAACCAGTGCCTGCTTAGGAAAGTTGATGTCTACTTCGAAGAAAATCCCACACCACCACCTGTGGTAAAAAAACCTTAAGATCATATAGGGTGTGGACGTCAGAAACTAAAGGATATCTCATTTCTGATGCCACCTGGGTCACTTTAAGCAAGGAGGTGCCTTTTTTTCTTTTATCATTGTTCTTTTCTGTGTCTTCCCAGCAGTAACTGCAGAGTGTCTTAACCAAGAGAAAGAGAAGGCATTACTAGAAGCAAGATAATTATAATATTATAACAGAAAACAATTCTTTTTGGTATAATTTGTAACTTAATTCATAGACACTCTCAACTGGTCTTAACATTTTCATGGTTCTGAAAGGTTTCTGTAGCCATACCCAAGTTCCATTATGCTTTCTGCATTATCATGAACTAGGCAAGTTTCATACTAATTCTATTTCCATTTTGAATGTTTCATAGAATTTACTGATGTGTAGAATTCTATCATTGGATAATACAGGGGCGTACCATGCCTCAAAGAGTTTAAACACATGTTAGAAAACTTCTAAATACTGTAGAAATTTCTGCTAACTTTACCTCTTTGTATGGTGAAGCTATTACTATCCAGCAGTGGCTTTGCTTTCCTGGGGAATATTTTTATTACATGTTAATGGTGGTAGTAGAAAAAGACTGAACCTTCAGGAATAACTGTAAGCCATCTCTTTGAAGCAGCTGTCCCTCCTGTCACTGTGCAGTCTTCAGCGTCTGAACTCGGGCAGAAATCACCATGAACATAAGGAAAGGAGCAGAGGTACAGTCCTGAGAAGGATGTTGAGGCATTGACATCTGAGTCTCACAGTGCATTTTCAGAACAGCATCAGTCTTTCAACTGCAGTGAAGCTTCAAAGGTCTCTGGGAGAAACCAGTAAAACCTCAAAGGACCATTGGCATAATTTTTCCAGAATCCCCTAATTATGTGCCATTAGTTGGAAAACTCATAAGTCCCTTTGAAAGAGAGTCTGGTGTGGCACTAAAACTGTTTTTTCTCTCTTTTCTTTCTGCTGAAAAAGATCTTTCCCACAGTATATTCAGTTCATTGCTTGCTTTTAAGATAAACTTTGTGGAGTGTAAGCGAAAGAGGTTGATTTATGCCCTACCTATATCAGATATGCAAAGAGCTCGTACATCTGCACTCTGTAAACATTTTGAGCAACAGACAGTTTTGCTGTCTTTGTTATTGCTACATTACACGAGTATTGCAAATGCACTGCCGGCAATAAAATGTTAAAAGCTTGCCAAAATCATTAGGTCCTATACACTTATTATTAAACTGAAGAAGTGCTGCATGTTTATCACCAGCTGCTTTTCCGAATGTAGGAATGCACTAGAGAGGCAGAGTGCTGAATCCAGTGAGCACTGAAGAGATAATATCACTTGTCTTATAAAGAATCACAGATTGGTAGAAATGTTTTCCATTCAATTATGGGTTCCAACCTCAATTACTTTAAGAATTTTTCTTGTTAATTTATGGAGATGCTCACAAACAAATATTCTTTCATGTAATTATTTTTCATTCCATGAGAAACAGAGGAAGCAAACCCAATATGGTCCAGATTTTGCATGCATAAGCTGGGTGGTAAATACACATTACTCTCAGAATACCTGCTTACCCATGAGTTTAGGAACAGTTTATCTGTAATGACACTTCCAGACTAAGAAATTCTTTCCTCTGGATGAGTAGTTTGTAATCTTGCCAGAGTGCACCTTTGGGGGACCAGCCCTTTCAGATATGACAGCTCAGTGATGGCAGCAGAGTTCCTGTGTCTCTGGGTAGAATAAGAAACAGCAAAATTTCTTCTTTACTGCTCATCCATCCAGGCCTTAATTCAACCACTGGATGATGAAGTTGCACTGCTCGTTTCCTCCTTGCTGGAGAAAAATGATTAAGTGCAAGCTTTTGCCTTTGCATATGCTGATACAGAAGGTTTTAGTGAGAAAATCAGGGGAAAAATGTTTTGTTTCAGCAATAACAGGAAGGGGTCTCTGTGTAGTTACCCTTTGAGAGCCCTTCTCAACCCATTTCTGAATGGAGGTTGTTCTGTCTGAAACTAAATGGCATTTGGAGCTCCCTAAAGATTTCTGGATTCCTGTGCTTTTTCACTGGCCTCTGGACAGCAGCTCCTCTTTCCAAGACTGGCAGTGTTGCTGTACTTGCTGGTGAGGGAGGATTCTTGAACATTAAGGCAGGCAGATACTTGTGGAGAAAAATGGACCTGGAAACAATGATAGTGCTAGAGTTGTATCTTCAGAATCTGGATAATTTTTTTTGGTGATGGGTTAGCTAAGTTTTGAACATGGATAGATTTCCATATTTTCTTTTTATTTTTATACTTTTCAGCATTTTTACTTTCCTTTTAAAATTTTTCTCCTTTTCATCTTGTTCCTTCTGTTTTTCTGATAGCATCTGCACTTTTCTGTGGAGTTTACCCTTTGGCTGAATTCTGTGTGATGGTGAAGTAACTAAGGGCAAAGTGTTCTCTATATTATCTGAGCTAAAAATTGATAAAAATAAAATACGTGCTGGCAACATCTTTTCTATTGGTAAAAGTTAATTTAAAATGTGTTTTTCAGAAAAATCAAAGAAATTTCACTGATAGTCCTTTATGAATGAGTTGCTTTAAAAACCCAACCCTCCTGATAAAACACAACCAAACAACAGAAAACACCCCCCCCCCCCCCAAAAAAAATCCGCATCATTTTAAACATTTTATATTTTCCCCTCCTAGTAACAGTAACAAAACAGTAACAAAAAAAATTAAAAAAAAGAAGACAAAAAGGCAACTTAGAGGAACACTTCAAATAGATCGTAGAATATCATGGCAAATGTTTGGACAACATAGAATAAAAGACCAATAAAGCATTCTGTCTTGCCAAAAGAATTTCCAAGTCCTTTCTGTATGCCTAATTGCAGTTTGTATCCATATATACTGATGTTTTAACAGAATGTCAGCTGATGTCAGCAATAATGACGTTTCAGAGATTGGGATTTCCAACTCTTTTGACTTCAACTTTGCTATTCTACTGTTGTCAGTGAGCTTTTGTGTGACACTTGTCTTTTTCTCTTTATAGTTGCTAGATTTTTGCCATTTAGTGCCAGCAGGAATTTAAGATTATTGTTAAAAAGCTACTATATTAGACTATGTGCTGCTATGCTGCCTAGCCAACATTTGCACAGAAGTCAGATTTGTATTTCTATGAATCATTGAAAAGCTCCAGACTTAATATTTTCCCCCCAACTGGTTGTCTGAGTTGCTATAGTATGTCTATTGAATCCATATGTAAGGACTGCTGTGTAAAGCATTTGTCTCTTCAGAATAATTTTTTCCATTAAGTTCATTTCTTCATAACTTATGAAGTATTAATTTTTTTGTTAGAATAATAATCTGATGTTTTCCAGTGTACGTGTCATCCTGCCCTCTCACTAGGAATATTCACAAAAAATGTTTTTATCAAAGATAAAGAAACTCCAAAAGGATTGTGGCCACGCTAGGGATGAATAAGAAGTAAACTGAGGTGTTTGGAGAGCTCTTAGTGATGATTTCTGAACAGTGAAATAGAAATGCATGTGACAAGGCATGTAGTTCCTGGTAGCACATCAATTGAGTGTTGATATTCAGTGCACTGCAGTGTCAGGGAAGGGCAGCACATACCAAGGGGGGCTGATGCATTTCTGGGTTTATGCCAATATAGTTCCACTGATGTAAATCAGTGAAAATTTTCTGAACTTTTGTCATGACTTAACCTCATCTGGCATCTGAGCCCCGTATCGATGCTCACCCTTTCCCCCTCCACCCTACTCTACCTCCTACCAGCCCTGTGGAAGCGGGGAGACAGTCAGAACTCGTAAAAGCTGGAAAACTTGAGGGTTGAGACAAAGACAGTTTGACAGGTAAAGTAAAAGCCATTCACACAAGCAGTGCAAAACAAGGAATTCATTCCCCAGTTCCCATGTGCAGGCAGGGTCTTCAGACCTCCCCAGGAAAGCTGGGCTCTATCACTTGGGAAGACAAATATTGTTATTCCAAACATCCCACCCAATTTCTTTTTCTCCCCAAGATTTATATGCTGATCACGGGGCCATATGGTCTGGGATATCCCCTGGGTCAGGTGGGGTCAGCTGTCCTGGCTCTGTCCCCTCCCAGCTCCTTGGGTCCCTTCACCTCTTGCTCGTGTGTGGGGTAAGGAGCAGAAAAGGCCTTGACTCTCTAACCACTGCTCAGCACTAACAAAATCATCCCTGAATCATCAACACTGTTTTCAACACAATTCAAAACACAGGCCCATACCAGCTATTATGAAGAAAATTAATTCTACCCCAGCTAAACCCACTGCAATTTGACTTCACAGAAATTTGACCAGAATCAGTTAGAGAATTCTTATGTCTCTGCCCATTGCAAAAGAGTAACTTTGGATCTCTCCTGTTCTATTAAAGGATATTTCAATGAAATTAATAAAATTTCCATTTACAGCTGTGAATTGGGTCAAAGCCCTCTTAAATGAGTATCTCATTTTTGAAGTCAGTAGGAGTTAAGTGCTGCTTGTTGCTGCCCTCAGAAATAATTTCCATGGAATAAGTGTGTAGGCATAGTGGAGTGTTTGATATGCACCACAGGACCTATGTAATAATTTAATTCTTATGAGATCAAATGGTCTTACTCAGGTTTTTAATTTATGTTCATTGCTGGATCAGAAACAAGAGCACACCAATTTGACAAGTTCAACCTCTGAGTGGGAAATGTGGTTGGAAATTTCCCAGGCACAAATTATCCTAAAAGCCATGCTCTTTTGCCTCCTCTACAAGCCCTTGATGCCATGAAGATTTTTGCCTTTTCTTTTATACCCCTGTTATACATTTTTTATAACTTCTGCATTCTTAGTGCTTTTTGCCTACATTCTTGGACTTGTTTGTCAAGCTGAGAGACGTAAACATTTTAGAAGCTTCGTAGTTAGGGATCAGTGTGCCCCAGAGCCCAAGGTCCTCTCCAGAACACATTCTGTAAACCAAGATAGAACCATCCAGGAGAAGGCTCCTTGGGGAGGGGGGCTCACTCAAGCCTCTCATTGGGTAATCTTTGATAGATCTGCTAATTAGTAAAACCTATAAGGTTATACCTGATCTTTTGGGGGGTGCATTTTGGTCCATTTGACCTGGACGTGTGCACGTTATTTTAAGGAGGATCCTTAAAATAAATACCAAGGTAAAATCCCTTTTCCTCTTCTAAACGTTTTTGACTCTTAAGACCAGGAAAAGGCATCACCCTAACACTACAAACTACAAGCATCATCCTCAAATACGTGAAATACCTGTAGCAGGTTTGGTACCCGCTACAAAAACCTTGAAAAGGCAGTGTGTGATGTCTGTGTGATTTTTTTTTTGGCACACAAGGGGCCTTCCCTATGCAGAGGAGCTGTTACCACTTCCAGGAAAGACTCATGGCTGTCACAGGTGGGGAGTTTTCAGAGTAGATGCTGCAGTGATCCTGTTTGGCCTCCCACTTGCAGGAAATAAGAGCTATGCTTTGCTGGAGCTGTTAATGCCTCTGTGCTTCTCTACCTTTGAAAGTCAAAGATACTCAAGAGCCATAGCATGGATAAAGCATTATAGGACTAGTGGCTTATCACAGCTATCATGAATAATGCATCTTGGCTTCACTGAATGTGTGTAATGGCACTGCTTACATTTTTAAGATCTGTTTTTAAAACAGTGTATTAATAAACATAAAAGGTATTTCTCACCTCAGTGGTAAAGACTGCACTGCTGCAATACAGTTTTGTGACATAAGCCATATTTCTGCAGTTAGATTTATTAGTGTGAAGAAAATTGCTCTTCTGAAAAACAAGTAATACAGACACATTATTACTGTTGCAGAAGGTGTTATTAATCCACACCCTGCCTCTCCAGTTGCACGGACTCTGTTTATTACCTGCAGAAGGAACATGCCTCCAGTTTCTCAAACAAATCCTGGAAGCAGATGTTTTATCATGAGACTATTCCTGCTTGCTCTTTATTTTCGTGGGGTGCTTTAATGTCTTGATGCCATTTTAGAGGGGTTTCACTTGCTATATATAAGTAGAGGTATATGTTGATAAAGATTTCAGTATATTTTCTTCTGAAGTTTCTTTATGGACTTAAAGAAAATAAACACAACCAAATGAGAATGTTATTGTGTATGGTACAGGGTTGGAGATGAAGAATTAATGAGACATTTGTAAGAGCTGCCAGAAAATAGCTTTGAAATCTCAAACAGAGGCTTAGTGCAATCAAGAAATATGCAAAATAAGTGGGAGCAGGAGCAATAACATGAGAAAATAATCCCATTTACCAGATGGTTAGGAGAAACCATCCTGGGGTGGCCTGTTGAGCACAGATACTCCAAAAAAGGTCTGGTAATCCACGTGTGTGGAACAGGAGATAGTGAAGCACCTCCTGTATTTCCACTGCAGTTTTCTGCAAGTTTAGCAGCAGATTGCTGTCCTGAATCCCTTTCTCCTCAGCTGAACTAATTACACTTCCCAGAATGTGCTCAGCATTAGTGAGGTCCTATTTGGGCAGCCTTTGTTTAAACTGCAAAGACCAGCAGAACTTGATGAGGTTCTGACAAAATACACATTCCTGAGCAGTCAACAAAGTACTCATGCTTTACTGGGGTATTAATTTCAGTCTTGTGCCTTCTGTAATTCAGCATGAAAAATGATTATTGCTGCTGTGTCCTTTCAGGGTGTGAGGCAAATAATGCTGCAGGTCTTTTTCACTTTTTTTTGATTAGTTCAACTTTTTGGTCCACCTTTTTTGCATTAGTTTCATTAATAATGAGAAAGAAATTTCTTAGGCTTCAGTTCCTCTAAAGATATCTCTTGCTGCTCATGGCTTTCTGTTTTCCAGTAGTGTGTGAGTGGCTCTTGCATTCAGTCCTCCTGCATGATGGCCACTGCCCAAATACCAAGTTTGAGTTAAAATGCTGCCAGAGATTAAGGTAAAATGGTGGGTGAGGTTAAGCACAGGCTGGGGGGTGCAGCTGGTGGCATTTATTTACTGCAGCTGGGAGAGAATATTGCTCCACAGCTAAATATTGCTAAATCTAAAACAGACAGGATCAAAGTATTCCCAAACAAGACCCTAATGGATTTCTTTGAAGTGAAACTGTGAATTATTTATTTTTAATCTTATGTGGCATAATTGGCTTAGAGAAGTAATGCTGTATCTAGTTGTAATTAAAATAAGGTAACATTTTTAATATTAATAAATAGTTTCTCTATTACTATGACACAGTGATTAAATAGGGTACAAACCTTATTAAGACCTTTTTTTGCTTGATAACAATGCATGGCTTTCATTGACCCTTTTTTGATCCAGCCTTTCTCTAAATTACAAAGAACAAAGCTATCAGATAAAAGTGAAATAGCACAGAATGTATATTTCACAATCCTTTTTGAAATGCAAATGTTACAAAACATATTTCTTATATGTTCTCAAGTTATTTTTGATATTTGTGAAGATTGCCCATCGTTGCCTTCAATTGCAGGTTCACTTGTCAAGGATAACCTCTGTGTTATTCATACTATAATTGATAAATCTAATTCTTTCATTACGATAAAATGAAGCCTTCCCTAATATTTGCAACTGAGCCACATGGTGTCTGAGGGAAAAATATAATGCTTTTGAGTGTTGTTTTCACTGTTATAATTTTAACAAAGACACACAAACCAAATTTGTACCAAAAATCCAAGTTGCCTTTTCTCTTCCCCGAAACATTTCATTTGTTGCACAGATCTGAGGTAAGAGTAAATTAAAATAATCTCCAATAAAGTCAGTTAGCTGTTTCAATGGCAATACTTTGGTGTTTCATTCAGAACATTTTTAAGAAGTGCAACTAATTTAATTTTGAGATGGTGAGAGGAATACACTTCCTTCTCCCCCACTGCAATATGTGGGAATACCATCATAGCTTGAGAAGCACCTGCACTGCGATTTGCAGCTTTACTCCTTTGGTCTGTGTTGCTGTGCATGTTGGAAAGGAGGAGTAGTGGACAGCCAGGCTCAGCTGTAGTACCTGTGATGCCTTTTCCTGGTCTTAAAATCAAGAGTCATACACGGTTAGAAGGGGAAAAGGGATTTTACCTTGGTATTTATTTTAAGGATCCTTAGGTGCACACATCCAGGTCATGTGCATCGAGATGCACCCCACCGAGTCTGAGTGTGTCCCCCCCAACTTTGGGTATAACCTTATAGGTTTTATTAATTAGCAGATCTATCAAAGATTCCCCAATGAGAGGCTTGAGTGAGCCCCCCCTCCCCAAGGAACCTTCCCCTGGATGGTTCTATCTTGGTTTACAGAATGTGTTCTGGAGAGGACCTTGGGCTCTGGGGCACACTGATCCCTGGCTACGAAGCTTCTAAAATGTTGAGTCTCTCAGCTTGACAAACAAGTCCAAGAATGTAGGCAAAAAGCACTAGGAACACAGAAGTTGTAAAAAGGTATAACAGGGGTATAAAAGACAAAAATCTTCATGGCATCACCTGCTTGCCATGTTTGTCACAGCAGGTCTGAGCCACACAGGTGTGTTGGTAGTCCTTGCAGGGGTGAGGCTGTTTGATCAGGGTGTATCCTGCAGCTGGAAGTGAGAGCCCACAGGAGGTAAGTTTGATTTGACATTTCTGGCTACATCTGAAAGTATCAGTCAGGGAATTTATATCCTAGAAAGGAGCCTGTGGGAATGTAAAGTTGGTGGCAGAAGGAAAAATGATCTGAACAACAGATATTTGTAGTAGGCTACACATCTGCTTACCCAGGTGGGCATATTCCCAACTCTAGAATTCCTGTCAAAAGAGAAGGCATGATCACATAGCAAACATTGTTTGGTCTGTACCCGACCAGTTGTGTCATTTTTGCCAGAATCACATCCAGAAGATAAATTATAATATTTACATAGCAGAGCAAAAACACAGACCACCTCATAAAAATGCACAGGTGTAATGGAAGATTAGCTGTTGACCTTACTGAAGTGCTTTATATGTCCTAATGCCTAGTTTCCCTTTATTTCTTTATGGAAATTTTTGCCACTCATTAGTTAGTTAGGTTCTTATGCTCTGAAGCTCCCAGCAAGGCTTCTCATTTTGTCCAAACTGTTCATATTAATGTGGTTGTTCAGCTGCCCAGTGACAGCCTAGTTTGGCATCTGCTGGCATCTATTATGTAAGCAAACTCATTTTGCTGCTTGCATGTGAAAAATGCACATTGTCTGCTCCTGAAATGTCTTTTATCTGCATGCCATTCCTCTCTTTACAGATACCATCAACTCAGTGTAGTTCTCTGAAATTCTAAAAGATGTGTTACTCAGCTTTCCCCACCAAATCAGGAGTGTATGTTTCCCTCTGCAGTATCAGTTGTCTGTATGATGCCTTGTTTTCTTAGAAGCTTTGGTATGAAAATGAGGGCTTTAATTCTTGCCCATTCCCCAGCATCTTCTGCTGAAAATGTGATCGTTTTGAAGGTTTGGGAAATGGCAAATCACATGTAATGATTTTTTTTTAGCAGCTTAAACCAGCATTTGCTTCTCAGTCTGCAGCTTCACATTGATTAGGTGGTAGATTTTCTAGATTAACTCCTGACCACTAAAGCACTTTTGTTCTCTCTCATGCTGTTGGGAGATTTATTGATTTAATTGAAGGTGTTCTTGAGTTTTTCAGCTGTACATATGTCTTTTCCTCCTTAAGCTGTTCACTTTACTCATTTTTGTCATCCTGTGGGCTATGACTGTTTTTTTTTTTTCCCCCAGAGGTTATGAGCTAAAACAAAGGCTCAACTACTTTTCAAGAGTCTACTTGTAATTAACTTGGCTTTAACTCACCCTTAACAATAGATCAATAACACCTATACCAGCCACCTAGGGAACTTCCCTGGGGCTATATACAGATTAGTCACCAGAATATGAAGGTAATTTAATTTAAAAAACCCACAAAATTTAACAATGCAGTGGCATCTTTGTGTCATATTTACTTGGAAGCCTTGTAATATTTTTATTTTTCTCTCCTGCCAGGTATTTCTGAAAATTAATAAAGCACAAGTTAATAAAAACAATGAAACATAAGGATGGTGTTACACCGATACAAGACTCTCTATCTTTGCTCTCCTTTTTCCGATGTTTTTCTAACAGCAGTAAGGACATAGTAAAAAAACCCACTGGTTTTGTTTTAGGCCAGATAGTGGAATTATTCAAAAGTTATTTGCTGTTCCTCAGAGTGATACTTCAGGTTATATAAAGGCTTGGAATAAGTAATGCAGGATCTGTGGCAGCAGTCAAGAACTTGTAGAAAAATACAGAGTTTGCTCCCTGCTCTGCACAATGTTTGAAATCTTACTGGCTCATTCTGAAACTCCACATTTTTGTTCTTATTATAGAAATCTTTAGCAATTTGTAGTTAGGCAAAATTGCCAACTGTAATGATAAGTAATAGCATATGGGTGTATGCAAATACAGCAAACACCCTTTCATTCCATATGCAGTATGATACAATTCCCATCATCTCCATTCCATTAGCATTGCAGATACAAAACTTGCTGTGCTGCCAAGAGAGTTTACACAGTTTTGTTGAAATCAACAAAAACTGTGCAGCTGAATTTTAAGTAACCCCTGAATTTTTAAAGAAAATTTAAGAAATTTAAGAGATTTAAGAAATCCCTGCTCAAACATACCTGTTGTTTCTTTTTCACATTCCAGATCAGTCAAAGGAGGAGAATTTGGATCACCATTATCAGAGCACAGTTTTTGTTCCCTGTAACTGTGGTTCAGTATGTGTCCAGTTTTATTTCGTATTGCAAAAATGTTTTTTAGAAATCTGATCCTTTTTCCCCCACTTGAAAGGAAAACAGGGCAGAAACAATTTTTTTCCCCCTGTGGTGTATAATTATGAAAAAAAATACAAGAATCTAATGGAACAGATGAGCTGAAACCAATAACTGGGAGTGACAGTTGCAAACCTATCAAAGAGCTCAAAATGAAAATTTCTGGGTAGCACTCAATTTTTTAGTTCTCATTGTTACAAAAAAATTTGGAAAAAAGTTCCCTATGATGTAAATGTATGTTATTAATATGCTTTGCTAAAGAACAAAAGTGATTCAACAGGAGATTATATTTAATTGTTGGAAACATTTATGAAAGGAATACTGGAGTACAGAGAAATAGATCAAAGTTGCCAATCAATAATAATAGTGAAATCATCTGCCAGACAGCTTCTGGTGAATCCCTACGTGAGGTTTAAAATAATTCCTTTACTGTCTCTGCCCCACTGAGGTGCTGCTGCGCTCCCTGCAGAGCTCTGGGCTGCTTTGGCCCCTGGTCACAGGTTATGGGTTAAATCACCACACAACAGCATGGTCTGAGACCCTGGGGGTGGAGTGTCTAATGGAAAAGAACCTTAATCCCCTTTCTCCAGGTCCAGGAAGAGGGTTGGAAGGCAGGTGAAGACACAATGATCTTAATGTCTCAGAGGTTCATTGTGGCTTCCGTAACTGGGCTCACAGTGTGAAATTCTTTGGCCGTGACACACAGCATGAATTTCCATAAACTTAGAGTCCTCTGGATATATCCAGATCTTTTCTGTGCATGTGTGAAGTGCCTTGGAGGCCTCATCAGGGAATTTGGGAAAAATGCTTTGTTTAAAAAGCTTAACTGCTGCAGATTTTTCAGTGCCATATCAGTCTCTGTTTAGAGAAAAACCTTACATAAATAAATAAGGATGAATGTCATAGATCATGCAGAATGTTCAAATAACCCAGGATTACCCTGGGCACCGTTAGTGCTGTGGATACACAGGCAAAAGCACAAGCATAATTATGTGCTGATGCTCTCCCTCACTACTGTTCCAGCTGCTGTGTTTGCCTCAGGTCTGACTGACCCAGAAACAGTGTGATTAGAAATTATAGATTTTTCTTCTATGAATTTTCTCACTTGGTTCTTGAAGTCAAGTGCACATTCAGCTTCCTAAGCATTGTGCAGCAGGATATTTCCAGGCTTAAATGTTCTTCTTGATGGGAAGATTTTTTTTTTTATGGTTGTCTGGCCCTCTTTGGTGTTTCTTAAATGCTGCATCACATTAGCTATCTTCAAGCCCTCTGCTACAGAGGCAGATTTAAGTGGTAACTCAACCCTGTAGTTATAGAATATTTATTTTCTGTTAAGTTAGTTTGGATTGCTGGGTAAATACCATCTGGTTGTGGCAATTTGTTCACTTGGTCTGAAAACTCTTCACACTAATATTTCTATTTGAGGTAAATGCTTCAGTGTGTTATATTGAAATAGCCTTCTCAGTATGAGTAATTCCCAGATCTCCATGGTGAACATGGCTGTGTCTTTCATGAACATTTGTCTTATATTGTGATCATCAGATCCTTCTGCATAGCTGCTGGCAGGTTACCTAATAATGTACTTTTAAGAAGTTTTATGTTTAGTTTCCCTCCCTTCTCCAAACTCTTGGTTTGTTTTATTGTGATATTACATATAACTTGCTAGAATTCTTTTCTTGTATGGAGAAGACTTCAGATTTTTATGGGGATTTTTATTACTTTGGAAACATTACATGTACCATTGTGATTAATGGTGTCATTTTTTCCCCCCCTCAATTTTTTTCTTAGAAGTTTATATGTATGCATTTGAACTCTCAAACATGAAGTTTTCAAATGCCTTCTAATACCTGAAGACAAGAAGGTAAAATTGATTCTCAATGCTGACTGCCTGACTTTCCTGCCTGTGTAGAGGCTAGAGCTGTACATAAAGTTCTGATGTTTGGCCTATGCTGCTCACTCTATTATTTACTTATGATGTGGATATCTGAGGCTCCAATCCAGCAACATTTGCACTTGCAACTGAAGTTGCTTCCCTGCTGCCTGAGACCAATCTCACAAATACTGCCTTGGATATATCACAATGCTGATGAGTGCTTGCCATTGTGCCTCCCATCATCAGCTCTGAAGGCAGAAACGTATTTATAACTGAGACCTGAATCTGATTCTCTGAAAATTATCCAGGTTACTTTAACCACTTTAAATTGTTTGGTTGCTCTGTTGATAATCTGGGTATATTTGGAAGAATAGCTTGATGGGATCATTCTTGGCTGTGCCAGCAGACTGGGGGATTATTAACCCCTCATGGAGGAAATATTTATAGATAGCAGAAGAATGGGCTGGGCTTGTAATTTCTTACTCCAGAGCAGCATGTGTGACCATAAACTTGTAATTTAAAGAATTTTCACTGCTGTTGGAATTCTTCCATTTGGAAAATTAGGTTAGTTTCTGCTTGATACTCAAAAGGAAGCCTCCTGAAGACACTTGTGCAATTTGCTGTCTCATTGGGCTACGAGTTGTCCATAGACTGAAGCCAAGAGACAGAAGGCAATTTCAGTTTGTACACTGCTCTATAAAATGGTGCAGCTCTTTTGAATGGTGAGTTTATCAACCAAGTTATTGCCGAATACTTTGAACAACTTTTTTTGAAAACATCCCTGACGGCCAGAAAATTGTACACCATAGGGGAAAAAAAAAAAGGCTTTGATGATTTAATGTCAAGGACAGTATCCCACATATTTCTGAAGATGTCAGCAAGAAACTGGCTACAAGTTTCTGTGAGGTTGCTGTGTTCCATACTGAGCATTAAAGTGGCTGCTAACTGACAGCAATGGTTCACTGTGCTGTTCATCAAGAAGGATTATGCAAGGGAGTGACACCTTTAGTGCAGTCAATGAAGTTTGTGAAAACATTACCTGGAAGAAGCTGTTTTTCAGTGACCATCAGTGGTGCACTGAAAGTGGTTTGTGATTTGTTTTTGTTCAGGGAGTGAGGAATCCAGTGTCCAGGTTCACTGACTCTTTGCTAAGAGGCACTTTGTCTCAAAGACAGTAGCAGTAATTTGGAGAATGTCCTGGAAATGGTTGCCAAAAGTGTAAATTGAACTGTGGTCTGAGTGCTGAACTGCTGCCAGTTCTGGGCACTCCTTGATGAAGATCAGTCACAGTTTTAAACTTTGCTATTCTCCAATGTCATATGGCTTAGCAGGAACAGGAGTCTGATGGGTGTGGAACATGGCTTGATGAGATAAGACCTTTTATTTTAAACAAAGGTTGGAAATCATTATTGACTGAAGAAATCACAGGTTTTTGCCAGTCTCTGCTTTACCACAGGGATATCATAATGTGTAAAGTCATCAGAAGTGTGAACTTTAGGAAAATACCCAGGGAGAAATTATTATTTCAATAATATAATGGATGACATTCTTTAGAACCTTGAGAGCTGATGCTTAAACAGTCTCAGACTTTGCGTTTTATGTTGTTAGAATTTTATCAGAAAGAACTGGGAATAGTGAGGCCTATCTAAAGAAGAACTTTTATTACAATATTACAGATTTTGTGATTTTCTCCTAAAGTCTTAAATTTTATTGAAATATTTCTATTTCGCTCAAAGTGAATTAATTAATTTTTGAGAAACAGCTAAATTTCTGAAAGGCAGAAATCAGTTTCATATCCCAGATGTGCCGCTCAGCACAAATCAGTGTAAAAATGGAAACAGAGAACTTTCAGTGAAAGAGAATTGACTTTTGCTTCCTGGCCATGTGTTGTGAGGTGTTGTGTGGTTGTCAGGCTGCACTTCTTGGGTTTTTCCTTCTCTGTATATGTTTCTAAGTTCTTTCCTCGGTGTTCAACTTCATCAAACTGAGCTTTCAGAAGCATGCCAATAGCAAGCAGAGAGCTGGGTGTATCTATCAAAAAAGCACAGGAGATTTTTCTTCAAGCAAAGTCTTCAGTGAAGTGTGAGCAGCATGGAGGACAGTGGCTTCTGAATGTGCCAATGCCATTTTAATATTGTTACTCCAATGGTTTCTCCAAACCACAGACAAAGTTATTGCTTAGAAAGTTCACGTTCATAGTGCTAAAGGTTGTTTCATTTGGAAAGGATCCAAACCCCTTTTTCTAAATGTTTTGTTCTGCATGACTCACTCCCCAGTATTTTAGCTTGAATTGGACTTGAATTCAAATTCATGCCATCACATTTACTTTCAAAATGGAAATATTTTCAGATGTAGCAGATTATGTTGGAGTCATGAAACTCAATACTTCACAATACTTGGATATATCAACATGTATACCATGATATATTTCTTGCATATGACTGCATACAACTATTTCAGAAACATACTCCAAAAATTCATTAACTTGATAATGATTTAATAGTGGTGGTGTGAAAAGTGGCAGTTAGGCTATAAGCAAATTATAGAGAGGCAGGGCCATCTAGTAGATTTCTTCTATCCTCTGGAATATATATTTTTTTTTACCATACAGTTTTTTCAGAAGTAGAGATGCTTTGCTAAACATGAAAGTTTGCCGAAATTGCTCCCACTTATTTATAAGGAGAGGCACTGCAATTTGGCAACTATCAGGCTTTTTGTGACCAACTTATTATGCTTTGTATAAATAATTAAACAGCTGGTAAATAAATGCATCTGTCCTATCTACTGTGTCTTATAATGCAATACATTCTTATTATTTTTGGCTTTGTCTAAGCCAAATGGCATCCTGAGCTACCTGCAATAGTAGTATTGCTGCTGTGTTCAGTGCGTGAAGGGGCACTAGAGCTGGAGTTAGAAAAACAGAACTTCCTATGTCAGCTCTGCCACTAAGTTACTATGGATGAGTAATTTTACCTCTTCACTGATCTTCAGCCTTTGTCTATCTCGGCACAACAGCTGTATCTTATTATGCTCTTAAGTTTGGAATGTATTTTGACATACACAAAAGTATGTCAAATGAAGTAGGGCATAGTCTGTCTGAAAAAGGGCTAATGAGCTGATTTGAGTTAAAATAAGTATCCCCACCTCGTTACAGGCATGAAAGCGTAAGGGCTGGATCAGGTATTTAAAGTGGGAAAGGCTTGACCATTCAGGGTTTGTTTGGGGCTGTGGTTATTGTTTGTTTGTTTGTTTTGTCTGGTTTTTTTTCTCCTTTTTTAAAAAAATTTTTCTCTGACTCATGGTAGCTCTCCTCTGTGGGTTATCGCCCTTCCCCAGCTAAGGGTTTTCAGCTCCTCACAGCTTGTTTTTAGGAGTCCTTCCTTTTCCAAAGGAACCAGAATGAGCCTGCTCAGCTGGAGGGCTGTGGTGTAGTCCAAGTGAGCTAATCTGCCATCTGCACCTTCCCTGGTGAGAAGCTGTGACTCCAGAATTCCTGGCAGGGCACACACGATCCGCCGCCCCACCTCGCTGCCTGCCTGCGTAGGGACTGGAGCTGAGCGCTCAGAATTAGTTCCTCTTGCCTTTAGTCTCCTCCTGCACAGATGCACCTTTTCATTAAACATGGCTTTGGTTTTACTTATTAGTTATAAATTTTATTACTAAAATAAAAATGTTAGTATCTTGATTTCTTCATCATTAGAATATTTGACATGACAAAATCATCTTATGTTCTTCCATCCAGTATTGTCAGTTGTTACCAAGTCAGTTATTTAAAGAATAGTTTACACATGGTAAGAGCACTAAACAAATTCATGGGTGAATTTTATGGTTAAAATTATAAAATAGTGACAGCACGTTTTAAGAACATTAACACAGCTCTAGAAAATAATTCCAATTGCACTCTATACTGGGAAGACATATCATTCTTGAAGTATTAGAGTCAGTTGCAGTGAATTGTTACAGTAAATATTATGTTTCCTTTACAGCCATTAAATATAATCTCCGAATGTGTAAATGGATGTTATAGTTCTATAAAACCACTGTTTTTCAGCTCACATCTTCATGTCTGAAAAACCAAACCATTCCCATTTAAGTGTTCCAATAAAAGAATTTATGAAGAATTCAGCTACTTTTTCTTTTGCAACTAATTTATTACGTGGGTAACCCAAATTAGTTTACTGCTTGATTAACACAAATATAAGCAATACACCAATAAGGGAAAGATTTCTGTAATTGTTATCATGGTAAAGTAAATGATATGAAATTGTAGTCAGCAAACAGGCTATTGTTCACACACTGTGCCCTTGAAAATAAATGCCAGATATATCAGAAACATATGAACAAATGCGAAAGCTAATATGGACCTGGTCCAAAGGCTACTGAAGCAAATGGAAAGATTCCCACTGACTCCAATGAGCTCTGGCTGAGGGCCAGTGAAAGTAACACTCAAGCTACCAAAGAGCCAAGCTGCCAAAATGCAATTGGAAATTTTTCTTGTCCTCTGCCAGGCTCCATGGGAGAGACATCAGCTGTCTGGATTCTTGCAACAGAAAGCATATCTTTGGGATGTCCATCTACTGCTGTACAGGCTATTTATAAATACTGAGGAATCACAGACTGGTTGAGGTGGGAAGGGACCACAGTGGGTCACCTGGTCCCACCTCGCTGCTCCAGCAGGGTCATCCCAGAGCACGTGGCACAGGATTGTGTCCAGACGGTTCTTCAGTATCTCTGGTGAGGGACACTCCACACCCTCTCTGGGCAATCTGTTCCAGTGTTTGGTCACCACACAGTAAATAAGTTCTCTCTCATATTTAGGTGGAATTTCCTGTACATCATTTTCTTCCTGTTGCCTCTTGTACCACCTTTTTCAGAGGCCTTTTTTTCAGTAACTTAAAGCATGTCTGCCATTGTGCTAAAGATTGGACGTGTTGAAAATTTAGTTCTCTTTCTCTGTATCATTGCTCTGTCTCATTAGCTGTGTCCTGTGACAATGATAATACCTGCAGGTGCTCATTGTTAATAGGCCACAAACATGCACACCTTGCTGGTGGGAATTCTACCTAGTTGATGCCTAATCAGCTCTGTTTTGGAAGTCAGGTGGAAAGGTTTCCAGTTTCATTGCTAGCTACCCTTCTTGACCAACTGCCTGGGTTTGGTGACTCTATTTTAGTGATAGCCAGTTTTGAAAATTTTATTTTCTTGATATTAGGCAGAATTTGAAGTGGCAGTTAATTTCTGGCACCTTCTGAGCTGAAGACCTTTACTGAGCATTCGGAACTGTGGCTTCTAAGTAGTGGTTGTACAAAATGAACTCTTACTGAACCAGTTTTTTGACTGGAATTGTACTTTTCAGTGGGCAATGCAACACTATGTTAAATATAAGCTTTGTTTACCCTGAAGAGCAAATTTTGCTTGTTATGCTAAATTATGCTAAACAGAACTATATAGAGAACCCCTTATTTAAGTTAAGCTCAGACAAAATGCCAATCAAGTTTTATTCAGTTTTTGTTCTTTCTTGTGTTTTTGCAAAACCCTCACTTATGGCCAGCTATGATAATAAGATACATCACAGTGCAAACATGTTTATTTCAGAACACAGAAGAAAACACAGAAAAATGGTTTCTTCAACCACAGTAGAAGAAGATATAGTATAGTCATGATAGAAATAAATAAAAATGATTTAATAAAAACCCTTTAGAATTACATTTTTAAATTATAGAGGGATTTTTATAATGGTTTAAGTTTATCTATTTATAGTTTTTCTGGCGGGTTTCTTCTTTCTGTATAACATGGAGGGCTCAGTCCCTGTATTTATCAGACAAGGAAATCCACAGATTACTTAGTAATATGCAGCAGCTTTCAAATCCATGGATGACTCATGGATCACTCTTCCTTGTGGCCAACAATATCACATTGCTATGTTCTTTCCAGTTAAGTTGGAAAAGCTTTAAAACTTTATTCCTGAATTCTTCCAACAGAACAATCTCCAACTGTTTGGTGTGTTGAAAAATCAAACCTGAATACAATGCCAGAAACTTGTATGGAATATCATTATCTGAAAAATAAATAATATTTTAAGGTTTACCTAGTGATTTGAAATAAGAAATACCCACTGCACTTAAGAAAAACTTACAATAATATACACACAGGGCACACATTAAATGAAGCTGGGGCTTTTTCTGGTATATGTGTATTAAGACTGATGTATTGACACATCTGCAAAACACCACCAGAGTGTTTTCTGCATGGGGTTTGAGAAATCAGTAATCAGGCTGGTGCTAATCAAGAATGGTGCTTCTGATGAATTGGGATCCCTGCCTACCTGGAAATGCTGTAAACAAGAGCACAGGAGCAATGGTGAGAACAGAGGGAAGCAATAATCCCAACCTTTTGCCTGTGTATATACAAACAACTTGTACACGTATTAAAATCTTTGCTGTGCCCTAGGGTAGCCAGTTGCTGAGTTGTACAATCATCAGGTATAATATGCTGATAAAGCTGTATGTGCCCTTGGTTTTATGGCAAACCTTTACTGTCACACTTGTGGGCTGACTGAGTTCATAGTTTTATACTCAAGGTACAAAATTTACTATGCTTTGCATATTTTATTTGTGAAAAATGTACCTTGTTGATCCAATGTAATACTTTACAGATGGAGCTAGTAGCCTGCTGCTTAAGCTACACAGATTATTAGCAACAGTGAATGAGTAAACAAGAATTTCGTCAGTAATTGAGGGGTGCACATTACTTCCACTGCAATGCTAATTTCATTTCGTAAACATAGTGCTTTTTAAAATTCACTTCTAATACTGAATATTCTCTCAGAGCCTCTGTTGGGTTAGGAAGATTACACTTAAAAAGAGGCAATGGAATTTAAGATGCTATATTTGTGCTATGCTAAGTTTGAATAAAGCCAACTGATACATTACTGAACAGTTTGCCATTTGCTTGTATTTGTTTGTATAAATTGGTCTTTACTAGAGCAAATGCACACTGCTAAAGATTTGTATGTTATCAATTTAATGCAGTTCTTTCTTTCCAATTAAATTAGTTATTCCTGGAACCAAGCTTAGGCATTATTGACTTACTGAACTTGTAACAACAGTGCATTTTGACTGCTTCTATTGAGTTTAAATATTTGTTTCTAGTCTATATTAAAATCCTAATTTCATTGTTCCCAGGTTTTAATCTGCCTTTTTTTTTTTTTTAATTGACTGCAGTTCAGCATAACTTTTCAGTAAATAGCTTTATAGTTTCTTTTTCCACAGGTTCCTATTCCATAGTTTTTTGTTCTTTTGTTGGCCAGCTAAGATTCAAATGTGAAAAATGAAACAAGATTGTTAAAAGAAACCGAACATGGGTACCAGAAAGTTGTTCCTTGACAAGTTTTCAGTTTAACTGAAATTAATTGTTTCAGTATCTGAGGCATCTCTAGATCAAGGGTGAAGCAGCTCTAATTCTTGTCTTCTTGTTAACAATAAAATATTTTATCTTTACTCAGAGAAAAGGGCTTCATTTTCTCCTTTCATTTTCTCCCAGCTGGGTTAAGAGAGACGAGAGTGCATTTGTTCGTGTATTTTAGCAAAGCTGGAAACTCTCAGCTCTTCCTGGAATTGATGCAACTGTAACTTAAGGACTTGCAGCACAAGAATACCGGCAGCCTTATTAGTTAAAAATAGCTCATATAAAAGATGTATCTTGGTTTAGGTGTTGTTAATGCAGAGGCGTCCACACATCCTCCAAAAAGGCATTTTACCTGTTAGAGCACTGTGGTTCTTGGGATGGCTGAAAGACAGCAAATGGCAGTAAAGTGAGAACATACTAATGAGTTGATGAGAAAGCTGATAAGCACTGCTTCTTGCTCTTTCTCTGCCTCTTCTGCAGTCCAATAATAATTCTGAGCGTGCAGTAGAAGGATTTTGACATTTGGATTATGGTCACTGTTAACTTATTCCTCCCTCTCCCCTGAAAATGCAGCTTCAAAAAATCATTATGGTGAAGTAAAGAGGCCAGATCAGGCGGTTCTTGCTGTGCTTTCAGACAAACTCTTGCCATCTTCAGGCTGATTCATCTGCTCTGAGTTACACACTGTTTAAAAACCCACACAGGCTCTGGGTGACACAGAGAATACAAAATATGCTAAGGTTGCTTTTCAACTCCTTGGAGTTATTTTATCTATTTTGGCCTTGGTGAGGCAAATCTAAAGTAATCTACCTGAGAAAAACAACTGCTTGAGATGTCAAGAGCAGAGGGTATTCTAGGGCATTGAAACTCTTGTTATCACATGCATAATTTCCACAGGAAACCTAAAGCTACACCTGGTTATGTATTCAAGCATAGGATTTAATAAGGCAGGTGTTTTACTAACATGCACTAGTTCAAAACTGACATGAGACATTGTTTCCCTCAGATTATTTAGGTACAACATTTGCTATTCCTGTATTTGATTTTGCACCACCATCAGATCTGCAGTTACCACACTCAAAACCACTTAAAATGTTCTAGTGAATTCTATTGTCTAAAAATATGTCAGCTTTTGTGTCAAATGTGAAATTGAAGTTGTCATTTAAGCAACAGAAAAATGTCTGCTAATTCCACATTTAGAGCAAAAGAAATAACTGAATTAATTTCACTCAGGTTTAAGGTGTGATTTGATTCATATGACAACTTGTTGAGTTTGGTATTAATACTTAATTTGACTAAGACATAATCATACAGTCAAATTTCACAGACCATTGAATAAATGGTTGAGAGGACAAGTAGTTCAGCACAGTTCCTGTCACTTCTCGATTGTCAGGAGGTCTTGGTGACTTTTTAAAAGGCTGAAAGTCAATTTCATTCAGGCTCTTTGGTAACTAAAACCACTTGACAATATGATGCCAGTTCCATTCCAAGAGGTCCAGTGATTTCCAATGACAATAAATGAGATGTCTTCCTGACCAGAGTAACTGTAAAATTCTGTGGTGTTTCTGTACTCATCAGAGCACTACAGTCTTTGCAATCATGCTGAGCTTTGAGTGGGCAGTTATTGTGCTGTGTATTGATCTTGGAGTCACGACTGAATGTTGTATGAAATCAATGCCTCTTGTGCAGCAACAGCATAACTTTTGGGGATATCTGGATTCAAGTAGCATTTGATTTGTAGATGAAGTTTATGTTCATATTTACTTGTGTTTTCTCTGAAATAAATCTTTTGAAGTAGGATTTCTCTAAGCACCATGCAGGTGAGCACCTTTCCATCCAAATGGACTTTGGTGCAAGAAGAGATCCTCTTAATAAGACCTTAAGTCTCAGCTAAGAATTCACAAGATGGAATGCTACAGCAAGGCCAACAGAACTGTCCTTGCCTAGGACAAGGACAGTTAATTTGCTGTGACTAATTGGAAAACTTATTTGCATATTAATATGCAAAATGAAAGCGCAAGCTGTGGTTTTGCCAAGCAATGGATTCATGGAAAAGATTGATGTATAAGGTAGCATACTTGGGCTCTACATTACTTTGTATAGCTTTTTCTGTTAAAATGAGGGAAGTTGTTGAATTAGTGATGAGAGATGCCCACATTTATCAGCATAGAAAGTGAAAGGATGCACTGAGAAAGGGAGATGTGGCCAAAAGTAGATAAATCCAGAAAACGTATCTATTTCTGTATTCAGATAGTCCAGTACTAAAGAAATGAACTATAAAAAAGTACCCTTGTATACCCAGACAGCCCAGTCAAGGCCATTATCTTTGCACCAAAAGGTGGATTTGAATTGCATCCATTCCTAGACTTCTGTACAGTGTATGTAGGCAATGGGACACTACAACCAGGATGTTTTAATTAAAAAACCTGAGAGGTAGAGAAGACCTTCTTACACTGTCTAGGCAACATTTCCTTTCCTTTAGCACTATGAGGCCTCTAGAGGTAGAAAGATAGGAGATGCATTTGAGAAGCAGGTTTTGTAATCTGGTAAAGATGCTAATTTAGGCTTAGCTGAGATGGGCACAGTTAATGAAACATCTTTATGAAGCTGAAAACCACTATGACTTGCCATTTTCCTAAGCTGTTTTTAAGTAGGGAGAAAAGGAAGTCCTCCTGCACTTCTCATCTGAAACACTGAAATTACTTACTTGTCCAAAGACCCTCCCTGTTGTGAAAAAGGGTAGAGATGTGAAATCCTATTTGTTCTTTAACCAACTTCAGCAATATTTCCCTCCCAAATGTTTTTGTTGGAGTAGGTTGCACTGTTTGATGCACCTTGTCCCCAGGTGTTTTTTCTCCAGTAACAGGTGGGGATCTGTTTAAGCAGATGAAGGTGATGCCATTCAGAGGGGCATCTGCAGGTACAGAGATTGCCCCTGACAATGTATCTCACTTCTGCTTTGATCTGCCTTGCTCTAGTCCCCTGATGTGTCTGTGGTTTCTGACTGTCTTTGCTTTTCTGTACAGGTGCTTATCTCCTTCACTTGCATGCTTAATAGAAAATGGATTCTTGAGGCGGATGTTCCCACATGGAAACTTTCTTGTTCTCCCACGATCTACTGTCTACCCCAGGAGCTGTCTGCTTTGAATCAAAGAGTGGAATACACCACCTGGTTTTCCTTTTCAGGCACCTGTCAGTGTTACTGTCAGGCCCAGGAACTTCTGTCTCTTATTCTGTCCCTGTCTCTGGGTGACAGTTGTGCCCCAGCTCTTTCAGCTGCTCCCATTCTCCACTGAGCTAATAACAATCCTCAACAGAGGAGGAAAGAAAACTCCTCAGATCCCCAGCCATTGGTGTTACTGCATGTTTTTCTGTAGCTCTGTCTTTAGGACAGCTGATAGCAACAGACTAAAGCAACTGCACTGCAACATCTTGAGCAGTTTTGCCTTGGTGCCTCATCTCTGTCCCCAGCACACCTGTCCAGACTGCCCCAGTGCGTGGGGTACAGTTTCACCTCTGCTATCAGCAGCCATGCTGGTGTGCTTGTTTTCTCATTCAGATAACCTGAGAGGGGAAGAGATTGTAAAATGAGATACACAAAAATCTTAAATAAGAATCACAAAAAAAATATGTAAGAAAAAGATGCTCTTCTATCTTCTCTCATTCACAGCCTCTCCCTGTTGAATTTGGAGATGTAATGATAGCCATCGCCTTCTCCGTGTGCCTTGTGCTAAAGGGCTCAGATTTCTCCCTCAAACATACAAGGTATTTTGAAAATATTGTGCAATCTAACGTGTCCTTCAATGCTTATATAGTCACTCAATTCACCTGAAAAGTAACTTACCGATGTTATTTATTCATTGTTATATTTTAATCACTAAAAGAGACTTGAAACAGGAAACTGTTAAGGCTAAGCCACTGGGGGTTTTTTTCTGTGTTACTTAATAAATATTTGAGTCTTAAGCTGTTATTCTTTGCTGTCTTTAGACTTTGAGTTGGTATTTATGCAGTTAGATATAGATATATATTTGGTTTAATGAAGGTCAGCAAAAGTGGAATTGTCAAAGGCTTGTTGGACATAATCCAAGGAAACATTTTCAATGCTACCAGGCTTTAATATGTAACCTGTTCTTCCTGCAGTCACAAATTTCCTCTCTCCCTTGATCTATTTGCTTCTTTACTAGCAACCTAGAACTGGATCAGCTCATATATGATTATTTCTGCTTAGATTCTAATACTTTCGATAAATTTATGCCTATGAAAACTTGTAATTTTCCGTGTTCTGATCAATGTGCACATTCTGAACATTCTGAACCCATCCTTGCTAAAGTGCCCTTTGCTGAAGAGCCTATGAGCTGGAAATTATTTCACTTTGAAAAACATCCAGTATATTATTAAAACCATTTCCTTTGTCATATTCCTACCCTGTTACTCACTGTTCTCTTCATAGGGGCTAATTAAACGTTATGCTGCTAATCAGTGTTGATAGATACAAAGTACTGTAATGTCTTCTGGCTTTATGGATTATGCTAATGGCCATCTGCCTATTATTGATAATTTGTTCTTCACTTACTGGAGGGGGAGGAAGGAGCTGTTTGGTTAACTAGAAAAGGGAGCTATTTGGTTTATGATGCATTCAGCTGTATCACCAGTTTTCTTTAGCTATTAAAGTTACTATAACTGCAAAGAATGTAGTTTCATCAAGGTCTGAATTTTGTCTAGTTATTGTATATGAAATTTGTATGTTCAGACAGCTAGAATTCATCATGAGTGATAAGAGCTTGATGGCAATGAGCTTATCAAGTACTCAATGTGTTAAACCAAAGGTGGATAGATACATGATTAAATTTCATACTGCAGTCGTCTAAAATGCTATTGACTATGAAGAGTAAAAGGCCATGAAAAAAAATCTAACTAAATTCCATAACAAGGAAATCTCTAACAAAATCTGTATGTATAGAGACTGCCTCAAATTGCTGAAAATCTGAGCATACTCCATCGACAGCTGGAAAATGTCAATTATAAAAATTTGGAAGCTCTGCTCAGAGAGGTAATGTGTACTCCTATTTTCATGTAGTGTGAGAGACAGGATCAGATATTCTCCAGTATGAAGCACATTGGATAACAGTCCTTCAGCAGCCTATTAAAACTTGCAAAGCCATCCTGGGTTGTGCTGAAGTTTTACTTAGCTGCTTTGACGGTCTTATTTCTCAACCAGAGCAGAGAGCTCTGACACACACAGTGAGAACAGAGGAAACCCTGATGCTGTCAGCAATAGAGTTAGCTGGAAAATATCCACAGCTATTTCAAAGCATGAAAACACAGTTCAGTTTGCTGCAACACTTCTTATTGCTTCTTGATGAGCTACTGCAACATAAGGAAAAACTGAAGTTAGAAATTTGGAATATTTTGGTAGGAATTTTAAATAAAACACAATAGAGGTTTTCAACAAAACTCTGTAGAGCTATTTGGGAATCATGTCAACACTTAAAAATAAAGGAAAGGTTCTATACAGTAATCACATTAAAGAATTTACACATTTGACTTTTCTTTCTTGAGGAACTATGTAAGTGTGAAGCTTTGAGCAGATAGAATTTCACTTTTTTCCAAGACCTTAAACTAATCTAGAAACACTCAGTGCTGAGAAAGGGAAGACTTCAAAAAGAACTTGAAATCTCACTGAAGGAGACAGGATTTTTAAGTGGAAGGGGATAGTCTGACTGATGGAATAGCAATTTTTGGCAAACACTTTTTGGTAATCACTGAGTGTTCAGTAGCTACTGCTTTTCATTTGACTTTACAAGCAGTGTGTGTGAATAGGAGATATCAGGAACGACCTCAAGACTCCTTGCAGTAGCCAAAACTTCACAAAACCCAGAGTTTGTATCATGATGCCTGGCAATGAAGGGCATCACTGAGAGTTCCCTCAGGCAATCTGAAGAAACTCAGCTTGAATTCTGTGAGTGCTTTGAAGAGCCATTGAAATGCTCTATCGCTAAACTGAAGCACTGAACAGTGCAGTTTTCTCTGAATACAGTTCTTATAAACCAGGAAAGTATGAATGGCTAGATTTAGCACAAAATGAAATTATTGCCATAGATATAATCTCTTTAAAACTGGCTAATATTCTCTCATGCAGCAGCAAAGCAGATTTCTTGTGTGTTTCTTACAAACTTATACTTCCATTAATCAACTAGCCTTACAACTTTGCAGAGATTTTATGTGGATTTCCAACCTCTGATGGCACTAACAAGCTATTGAGGGTCTAATGAGCCACACCCAGGGCCTAATGACCCTCCAGCCCTTCTAACCCTACCCTCACTTTTTTCCCAGGATCCTTAGTTAAGCTCAGTCTTTTCTGTATTTTGTAGGACAGGCTGAAGGAGCTGTCCCTTCACCTTATAGTTGTTGTGGTTTTATTTTTATTTTTTAAAATTATTTAAAAAAAATTTGTTTAGTTCTGTAGGTATCATAGATTCCCTAGGTAATTGAAAGAGGAGTATTGTAATTTTCAGTTGTATCTCATATTTGTCTACTGTGGCTAAAGACAAAAACACAGTCATCAGGGATTCCCCATGACTGATAACAGGTTTATGTCCTAACAACACTCCTATTTGCTTCCCTCAGGGTCACTCCTGAATCTAGCACATTGCTAGTACTTCCACAGAGGAAAAAAATATTCTTTAGGCTGGTATCATTACATCAAGCTTCCTATTTGAAGACTACCCTGAAAACATTATTATCTGCTTCCAGAAACTGGAAAAAAATAAATCCAGAGGTATTGTTTCATCTTATTATTGAACAATGCTGGTCACTTTGGAAAGAACCGACATTTGGAATTTATTATTATTGTTTTTATTATTATTTTGCTCTTAGTACTTTCCTGATCTGCTTTTCCTAAGCAGCTGATATTTGTTATAGGTGATATTTATTATAGACCTGCTCTAGGAGGTGTTAAGTGACAATAGTGCTGCAAAAGAGTCACTGACTCAACAGTGCTGGCGCTGCTTTGCTGTTCTGCTTTGAGGAACAGATGGGAGGATAATGTGTACAAGAAGCACAAACCATGATGCTGAATGCAGAGGCCAAAGGCAATTGGGTATTCCAGTGATGGATATTTGTATATCCAGGAGAATTATGTTTGTATCTCCAGCTCTTTACAGGAATTCTTGACAGACTAACAGGATGCATATTCCTGAGTCAAGTATCCAAGCATGGTACCTGTTAACCACTCTTATAAAGGATGATACCCAGTTTCTCAACGCAGCTCTGAGAACAGTTTCTAGAACTGTCAATGGGGGGGGGGGAGGGAAATAGCTCCTGTTTGGAATTCCACAGGAATAGCTTAAGGGAGGGGAACTCCCTCCATTTCCTTCTTCAAGTGCTTGGATTGCAAACCTGGTTTATAAAGCACTTGTCTGCTGGGATGAGGAATGCAGAGATTCTTTTGAAAAATGTTCTGGATAGCACCCAAGAAATCAGCTCTGTGCTTGTGCAAAGGACCATTGCCAGATGTGAAAGGCTTACAGGCATGAGAAAAAGTCACTTCAGTGGGTTTATTATGAAAAGTTGTAGCAGATTATGAGTGATCAGAGCAGCCAGGTTCCTGTGTGCTGACACCAGTGTTATGACCCTTTGTTATTAAATGCAGTATTCCTCTGAAAACAAGCCAAACTGCAAAACACCCTTGTGAAGGTACCACACAGATGATGGGGCAGCTGCAGAACTACTTACTCTATGTTTTCATGGGGGAAATGAAAAGACACATTATGCCTAGATGAATATTTTTAATTACTTATGACTGAAGTGGGCTACATCTGTTTTCTATAGCAGTATAAGGAGTGTCATATAAAAGACTGCAAAGTCTGCAGTCCCCTGTGCAAATGAGCATCCTAGGGGATTGGTTGAGGCAGTCAAGAGGAATTCAGTGCTTAAACCAAAGGAAATTCACAGGAGAATAGACGTGAAAGCATTGTAGATGGCAAATTGATTTTGACATGCAGCATCTTTTGTCCAAAGTCAGTGCATTTCTTTGGATACTCATGAAGGGAAATAAATGTTAAGTAATTGACTTGAAAGCAATTTGTGCTGGGAATGATTTTTGTGAAATGTAGCTTTGAAAGGACCTCACAACTTGTCAAGGAACATATAATGCTTTCATTGACCAGCTGGCAGTAGAGTTTAAAAGCAGTCAAAGAAAATGAAGCAAACTGAGTGCTTTTAGCAATTTGTTGGTATATAACCCCATGACTTATGTTTGTCACAGAAAACAAGTTGTTGGCTTTTAAGTGAGACAGCACTTCATATGACAGAAGTGTGGCTCTAGTGCAGTTCAGCCATAGGTTAAACAGTCATGGGTTATTTAAGCCTAATGAAAAAAAATGCATCTGTGCTGTTTTTAAGAGTATGCTCCTGTCATGCCTAATTTCTATGCCAGCCAGCATTGTCTGTGAGAAACTAAGCAGCTCATTGGAAACAGATCCCTCTGATTCACAGCTCTGTGTTTCATCCACAGTTTTTGTTCACAGCAATCTGCAAAAGAACCTGTTTGCCCTCTCTGGCAGTAACAGCAGGGAACAAATCTTGTCCTGTACGTTGCAGATTTGAATGCAGTTCCACATGGCAGCCTGTGTTAGTGAGGGAGTCTGCTTTCTCATCACTGCTCAGAATATTTATTGTAAATCAGACTGTCAGGATACCATGGATTTTTAAAACATCTTCCTTGGTGTTACAAAATGACCTCAGTGCTCTGGGCTTGTTTTCTGTTTTGGTCAGTGTAGGCTTGTGGCTATTTGCCTTTGTGGTGCTGAGCTAGAGACTTGCAAGCACAGCATTGAATTTTAGTAGGAGTTTCTTGTGTCTGTGTTCCAGCTGAAGTGGAGCAAGGCTAAAGAAACTGTGAGAAATGTGATGCTGAAGATGCTGAACAGAGGCATATGGAGATATTTTTTGTCATGGCTAGAGCACATATCTCAGTGTAGTTCACAAGCTGATTACAGGACCACCAGAAGATAAATTTATTTAACTGTTGTAAACATGACACGACCAGTAAGTAATAAACTTACCAGGGAACACTGTATTTTGCTATGCCTTGTTTTGCACCAAGGGTTGAGGAAAAAATGTGTAAACCCAGAGGATGTCAGGGTGAAAACTAACAGATGAATCCTTAGATTGAAGTTTGCTGTGAGGGCAAAGCTGAGGTGTCACACCTTTGCAGCAGTGAAACCTAATGATCCTCAGACGATACAGCAATTTACCACTGTAACAGTTCCCAAATTCCTGGATTCTCCTGGAACAGAACGAGGGAGCAAATCACACTGTGCACATTTACACTGCAGTACTTTAGGAGGAGAGACCCTCATTTGGTAATCAAGAGAGACACACAGCTGTGTTAAACAGTGGCTACCAGAAAAAGAAATTATCCAAATACAGTTTGATGGCAGACATGGAAGTCTGCCAAAGGTGTAAAGAATTCCTTGTGGCTAGTTAGACACCTGCCCCTTTTTCCCTGTAGTTTCCTTCAGTTTGAAATAAGAATTTCAAATGTAACGCAATCTTTTTCCTACATATTTTTTTTTGTGTGTGTGTGTGTTAACCCAAGCACATTTGTATGTGTTTAACTATGATTTTGATAGGAATTTGTGTCAGTTTGGCCAAATGTAGAAATATATACTCTGAGAGAAGGCAGGTTACAAACCACCCCTCCCCCAGCAGGTTTGGGAAAAAAGAAAATTTTTTCTCAAAGGAAAGTGAAAGAGATAAAAATTATTTATTTAACAAACACACAGGAAAGGGAAAATAATGCTAAATAATAAAATCTCTCACTGTGGAGAAAAACCTGGGAAAGTGTCAGAGTCCTCCCTTTGGTCTCCTCGGAGCTGGGGCTTGGCCCAGGGCCAGGCCCTCTGTGCTCAGTGGAAAGTCCTCCCGATGTGTCCTGATATTGAAGCAGTCCAGCAGAAAAAGGGAAAAAACCCGAAATTCCAGAAAAAAACAAAAGTTCAACTCTCCATCTCTCTCTGGAGAAAAAGAAGAAGGTGAAAAACTGCCCAAAAGCTGGCTGGAAAAAAATCTGCTTCCTCTTGCTCCCACTGCTGCTGTTAGAAGCCAGAGGAGTCTGTATCTCTGTGTCCTCGAAACATGAAAACAAAACTGCAAAACTGCTTTGAAGAAGTTTTGCTCAGTTTTTCCTCCCCCCTCTCAGGCTCAGTTTAAAGGCATAGAAAGGCACAAAATTAATTTCTTGGCATGGGCAGTGATAATGGGATACAGCATAAAGTCACCCCAAGACAGAATTTGATGTGAAGTGTGTGTGCTTTACTAAGCAATGACCTAAGGGAAAGTCCTTATCATCTCCCTCATCTGTAATCAGGCTGCTGATCCAAAGAAGGCAAAATTGGTGGAGAGGATGCTGAAAGCAATAGAAGAGAGCAGTGCTGGACTAAGCTGACCAAGCCTGAGGGAACATCTAGAGAGCTACCTAAGGAGATGGAAGCTGCAACTAGCAGCAAAATCTTGTCCGATGCAGAGCTGGAGTATGAAAGAAGTTCATTACCAATTTTATCTGGTATCAGCAGAAACAGAGATTGAGGTTGTGAGAGCAAAGCCAGGTATGCAGCTTTCTGAAGTTTTGGAATCTGTGGCAATTTCCTTCTCAGGTGAGTGACCAAGCTGTACATAAGCAGCTGGTCACTAAGTACGTGTGGTCTTAGCTATTGTGTTGGTGTGGCAGCAGGGGGTGCAGCCATTCACAACTCACTTAAAACTTGAAAACACTTCAGTAATGTAAAAGTTTTCAGGTTTCAATTAGAAATAGTTCTGGCTTGGGCCTGCTCTAGTAAAATATCTCACAGTTCATCCTCAGGACGCTTTTTTGAGTGGAGGACCACATCTTGGTCAATATTAATCTGTTAGCAGTATATGAACAAAAGTCAGTTAAACTTTTCTTGCTGCTCTTCCTGATCAGAGGTTTTGCTGAGGTGTTGCAGCTGAAGGCTTCAGCAGAAAATTATGTCCCTTTCAGGTCTTGTGTTGGTACTTAATCTTTATTAATTTATCAGGAAATTGCATCACTTACCATGTTGGCTTTTTAAAAGATGAGCAGTGTTAAAAGCTTTGGATGCAAGCAGAAAATATAATAATGTCTGCATGGTCTTAATTTCTAAGTAAGCCTACAGAAAGGAGAGGCTAATGCAGTAAGTCTGCCTCTGAGCTGCAATGACTTCCACTTTTAAAAACCTTAAATACTGTTTTGCACAAGACAGCTGCATAAATCTTTGGGCAGAAAAGTGAAGAACAACCTGAAAACTACAGGGGGCATGTTAGGCAGACTGAATGTAATCAGCTAAAATGGGATTTGGCTAGGACACTGGAATTAATTAAAAAAATATTATGTGGGGGTTGAATGACCAGAAGAAGTGAGGATCCTGGAGGATGTCACACTGGAGCGAGGGCAGGGCAGGCTGAGCATTGATCTGCAGTGTGCAGGAACACTGGCTCAGACTGGCTCACACGAGGAAGGGCAGTGTCTTGTCTCATTTATGTTGAAGTGTGGTAGGTGTGACATCAGAAGTAGTTTTTGGTCTGTATTACCACAGTCTTATGCCCTAGGGTATATCACTGTGTCCCACAGCCAAAGGGAGGAGGAGAGAAGATCCAGCAGGCAGGAATTGTGCAGCAAGATTGATTTATTTAATTATTTTGCAAACTCTTTAAAGACTTTTTCTTCATAGTCTAATTGGACAAAGGATCAGCTACTCCTTGGGGTGATTGGCTAAAATCCTAAAACATCCATTGTCAAAATATTTTTCTACTGTACTATAGACAAGACTTTTCAAGGCTGCAGGTGTTTGGTTGTTTACATACTCTGCTACCTCTTCTGGGAGAGAGAAAAGTCTCTCATGGGCTTAGAAAATAGCAAGAAAATCCTTGCTAGCAGCATTTTTGTATCCACAGGTCTGTTGTAAGAGTGATGTTTTTTTTCTGCTTCTTGTGTACCAGTGAAAGAGGGCAACTCATGAACCAGGGGGTTTCCAGCACATGACTGAAAATGAGAATCCCTTAATTTTTCTTTATTGCTAGGCCTTGGGGAAAAAAGGTACTTAAACCTGGTGATTCACTTTGCCTGTCCAGAAAATAGGAAAACAGCCCTTTCTTATTAAAAACAATCTGAAGCTTCATTCTCTGCGAGGTGCTGTGATGTTTTGGAAGAATTTTTTCTAAGATGTTAAGTAAACCAGTCCTGTTCAAGCTTGAATGTCTTTGAGTCACAAGCTGTGAAGCGGTGGTGTCCACAGGGAACTAAAGCACACACTGGGAAACTGCTGATGTATTCATTTCAATTTCTGGAAGCATCTGATGAGGGACCTGCTGGTGAAATGAGAAAGAAGTAAAGTCCAGACCTCTAGAATGTCATTTTTCCTGAACTCGAATTGGAGATAATATTAAAATCCATTCTTCCATCTGCCCTATTTTTTTAAACCAACATCTCACAGCAAGAGTTAACTTCAGAAACAGGGAAATTTTTTTTCTTGTTTTCCTTTTCCTTATTGAAACATAACTTGGTGAGAATGGAAGGGCCTAAAATTTTGTAAATCATACAAAAGATTTAGAGAGATCCTATTTTTTTCTTCCAAAATTCCTTTTTAGATGAGCAAGTTGGAACACTAAGTCACTATAATTCCATTAGTCCTGTGATTCAAACATTTTGCAATTCCTTGATTACATTATAAATTTTAGAACCGGCTACACAGTTTTTTTGTAAAATTCTTTCTCCGTATGGTTGGGCATGGCTCTGCCTTAGTGTAGGGATTAGGGCATGAAATTAGTGCCTTATTTCTCTTTCCTGCCTGTGGATTTCAGGCTTTTTCTGTTTTGTTCAGAGCAGTAGCTCAAAGGGATCTACTCTGCTGCTTTTGTTGAGCACCAGCAGAGCCCATCAGAGCAGCAGAGCATCTCTTACATTCAATACACTTTCTAGGACGCTTTAGTGGGCATGGCTAAAATGAGGTAAAAATTCTTGCTTTTCTAGTGAGCTCCTTCAGGTTAAAGCCAAAGAAGAGAAGTTTATTCTTTGATCTGCCTCCTTCAGGTAATGGATCACACATTTAGCAAAATAATATGTACATATGTCAATAATAATATGTAATATATTGTGCTATCATTCTGTTAAAGCATACAGCAAAGTTGATTCATGAAATGTTAACATTAAAGCAAATTTAAATCTTCTCTGTAATGCAGCTTATTTTCTCTGTTATTTTCTCTGTTAGCCACAGGACGTAACCACCTGGGAGGTACTTATTTATTGTGGTCTGAATTTGTACCCTAACACTTATTATAATTTCCAAAACATCATTTCATCTTATCTACCCTTGTAGTTTTCAGTTTTGTAATACAATTTTGTCAGAATATCTACAGAAGAGCTCTTTTTCCTCCCACACCAATTCTTGCCACTGTACAAGCTCAGCTTAATCTGCTCTGTGAACAATTACTTCTCAATGCATTGAGGTGCTTTTAGCAGTTTCTTTGCTTATAGCATTGAAATACAGGTGTTGATATTTCCTATGTCCTCCTTGGAGAAGCATGATAATGATTGGTTTAGAAAATAAGACATGCTTTGCTCAATCTTTTTTCAAACCATTGATTTTTGTCTTGAACTTTTGTTGTTTGATTTTAAAGAAGACAACTCCATTTGTTAAGGGGAATGTGGAGTTGAGAAGATGAGCTTATCAGTAAGAATTTGAACCCAGGTACAATCAGATATCAGCAATTAATAAAATGGTACTTTTTTTTCCCTGTAAGATATGTTAACTGCACAGCAAATATGAAGCAAACAATCACTATGGCAGGTCTTATCAATCAGATAGAAATGAAATACAAAAAGGTTGTGCAGGCTGCACAGCTGAAGCAATGCTCCCTCCTATTGTAAATCAGTGAGGGTTATGTGTTGGATTTGACATATGAGCATATGTCAGATACACTTTTTTTGGCCTTAAAAAAAAAAAGGTGAGATATCAGGGTCTACAGAAAGAGCAGAGACAGAGTATTATGTGTGGGGAAATAGAAATCCTGGAGGTGGGATTGGTACATTGTGTCTGTTACTGGGTTTATTTGAGTAGCTGAGCAGCTTGAAACAATATGGAAGAAATAAAAGCTTGACAAAACATTGCTAAAATAGGTCTAGAGGAACAGAGAGAATGACAGGTGAATAGAGGAAACAGGCTGCCAAAAAATGTTTCAAACCAAGTGTATATGTTTTTTGGTTTTCAAAATGGAGTGTCTTGAAGGCACAAGATACAGGGCAGGTAACTGTGCAGCTGCTGGGGGAAAGAGAAGGGAAAAACGAACTGAGACTTTTTGTGGACAAGCTGGTGTGGGAGAAAGCCAGCCCTCTGCTTGTGTATCAGCCTGGAAATGAATCTCTGTTGACAGAGATTTCTCTCAGTGTAGAATCAGAGAAAATAAAATTTCATATCCCTTTTCACTTAAAATCACTGAAAAAGCATTGTGAGCCAGAAAAGTGGTATTAAAGAATGTTAAGAATTCTTAAAAATGGTTGCTAAACCTTCTGCACACCTGACATTTCCAAGCTTAGTCCAGAATAATGTCTACATAGAAAGAAAACCCTGTCAAAACAAACAAAACATTGTATTTTCAATCTGTGCCACTCTATTCACCTCACAGTAACAGCTATCCATGGACAGGCTGAGACAGAACTCATATAATAGAACACAAAATAATACCCACAAGGGTATAGAACGTTATTTTCTGTAGGATTGGAAGCTGTTTGGTTACTGGGCAGTTGAGGTGAGTCTGTGCCTGAAGGATCTCACACATTTCCGTGCCCACCAGGAAGCACCAGAATCAGAGACTGAATTACCTGGGACAATTTTGAGACTATTTTGAAGTCCTTACAGGATTAAGGAATTTTTCAAATGTAAATGAGGCTTTATACTGAAACTTTATGAATCTATATGGAAAAGAAACTGTTTCCCAAGATCTTAGTACTCCTGTCCCTAGACGTTTTTGAAGTGCAATATGAAGTGTTTCAAGATGACACCTATCACTTTATTTTGATAAATCCCCTGTGGTAAGTGCTCTGAAGTAGAGAGAAATAAAGTAGGAAAGAAATGTTGATGGAAAACACAAACAGCAGTGAGAGGATGGATGGACTGAAGTTGGTAACCAAGCTAGATAAATCTAATGCAATTTAAAGAAATTAAAAGCATACAGTAAAATTGACAAATGAGTGATAGGAAAAACAGAAAAAACAGGATTAGAGTTCAGCCCTGGGAGAAGACATGGCATTGTGGATAGCTGACAATATGGAGTGTAATATACCTGGTGAAGCATGGCAGAAGAAAAGGCTTTATTTCTGTGATTTGATCTCGGTGTTTATCAAGACAGTGTAATTTGGCAAATTGAATCTGAGAAAGGACAAGAAAAACAGAGCTGTGTGCAAGGGGCACAGAGAGGAGGAGGTCACAAAGTTTATGAAATGCAGAAGCAGCCAGGAGTGCTGTAGTTCTTGAGGAGGAAGCTTCCTGAAATTTCAGGGACTCCTAATCTCAAAAGCAGCCCTTGTGCTGCTGAGTCTGAGGGTGCAGCACCCCAGGAGAGCTGGTGAAACCTGCCCAGGTCAGAACTCTTGAAGGGAACTCCAAGGCAGCACAGGGAGGCTGAGCAGGGCTTACAGGGGAACTCAACTGAGAGTTCTTTGGCAGCCACCAGAGCTTAGAGAAGCCTGCAAAACTTTCAGGAATCCCTTAGGAATTGCAGGCTGGCTGATAATGTCCCCAGGGTCCCAGGCCTGCAGGGAAGAGCCTTCCTGCAGAGAGGAAAGGTAACAATCCCCCAAGGGTATGTGTTGTTTTCCTCAGCCTCTCCAAGGACTCAGACTATTCTGAGGTGATTGGCTTGGAGCTGGGGTACTGTATCTTGGCAAAAATATGTGATGTTCCTTGTATTGCTGTCATGAAAGGCATGCTTTAAAAATTCAGGAGTCTGGCATGAATAGAAGCAGATACTTGGACTGCTTGATTCCGTGATCTATTTCAAACATCTTTGACAGAGAGGCACACTATGAATGTTTTCAGGCTTTTCCCCTAATAATTTTTGATGCTGTCACCTTATTTATATAGCTGAGGTTGGCAGCTCATGTGTTTCCATGAAAATGCTACAGAAAGTGTCAGGAAAAAAATAGTATAATTCAGTTTAAAAAGGCAATTAATCAAGAGACTTGAATCTACTGGAAATGAGGCTTCATTAGTTCCAGTGCTCAGGAACTGTTTGTTCCCTACTAAATTTTAAAATATAAGGCATTTTATATTAAAAATGGAACTAAACAAGGAAGACCACACTGGTCTGAAATTGGTCACTCCCCTGAAAAGCCCTTGCCTTTTCACATGCCAAATGCAATGCAGCCAGAACAAAACAACTGCTGTCTGCCTGAACTTGAGGTTACCCATGCTGGGTTCACAGAGACAGAGATATTCCCAATAGGACCTGGTTGTTTTCCTTCTCAACCATCTCAGCAAGTCATGAACCTGAAAGAGAACACCTAGGGAGGGCTCATTTTTCAGGCATTTTGCAATTGTCATCTTTTCGCTTTCATATGTGCTGTAGAAGTGTTCTACAGTAGAAAAAATTTGAAGAGCATCTTTTGAAGTGCAAGGACAAATCATTCAATTAAAAGCTGTTATGAAGATAAGAGCAATGCTGCCTGCCTTTCATGGTATCTTTGTTCAGCACCCGAAAGGTTCAGATATAACTAGTCTCAGGCACAATAATTTGAATTTATAGTTGTTTGTGGCTTAGCAGATGATGTGGAATCTGGCTATACATACAATTTGAAAGGAATCCAGTGAGGTCTCGGCATAAAAATGTGTTTGGAGAAATTTCCTTTGTATTCCATGATAAATGATTGTGTGCAACCAGCTCTTAATTCCAATTTTGACAAATTGGTTTGATTTGTCCTTCTAAGGACATTTAAAGATGACAACGAACTTGGAAGCAAAGGATGTGTTTCAGTGTAAATAAACATTCAAGTCATAATTATTAAGTTTCTAAGTTGCTGGAAAATAAAGTAAGTACAAATAAGTGAATAGCATGCTTTTAATACCAGGATTTGCTGCCTTTGCTATGATTACCTTTTCACAGTAAATTGTAGGAGAAGAAAATTAAATCATACATGCATGAGTTCTGCTTTCTGTACTGACCCTCTTGGTTATTGCCAAGCATTTTCTGCACAGATTGTAAAAGGGAAAAGTCCTAAGTAATTTTATTTTTTGAATATTTTCATGCCATAGGACATGCATTTAGTAAAGTTTAAAAACTGGTTTGAAGAACAAGAACAAAAAAAAGCGTTCGCGATCATATTTGTGAAAGTAACAAATAGGCACCTACCTGTCTCTTTGAAGCTGAGAAACCTGGCAGTTAATATGCAACAAGGTGGTTTTTATTCAAGAAACCTTTAAGTCAGGCTTCTAAGCAAATTCTAAATTTGGAATACTTAATTTTTCAAGGGGCTTCACTTGCAGAAGCTCTATAAGAATACAGCCTGCTCTGCTCTGAGAGCACACTTTCAGTGACATGCTTGCATGATACAGATATTTGCACGTGTGTATTTTGTGGAACCAGCTGATTTTCACCATTTATTTCACGTTTTTGTATTGGCTGGTGCTAATAGGTTTTTTACATCCCCAGCTTGCTGGTGAGCATCTCCATTCCTCTCAGGGTGACCTTCAAGAGCAGGTGTCTGTGAAAAGTGGTGACCTGAAGCTGCATCACTCATTAGGAGGGCTGGGCCCCTCAAAGGCAGCACATTTTGCATGAACATATCCCACATCCATAACTGTTCTTGCCAGGAAACTCATTTGCTGGAGTATATGCTAAGAATGCAATCCCATCAGTACAAACTGCAGAAGATCCTCCTAATCTGAAAACTCAAATAAATCCTTTCTATGTACTTCAGGTAGATAATTAATGGTTGATAGAGAGAATACCTAGTATCAGTATTCTGGGACCTTTATTTTCAGCCCCAAGTTTTCTGAACTGGGCTTCAGAATTTCTCACGTGGAATTGGAAGTATTCGTTCTTCTCTGGGTTTTCTCTGGCAAGGCTAGCAGTTTTTATTTCCAAAATAACCTACAGCAGGACATGCCCTGTGCAATATCAGTGGGTGCCTTTTCAGCTTCTGCCTGTTGTCCTTTCAAAAAGCAGGGTGGGAGGGGAGTATACTAAATTTGAGTATGTGTGCCTATCACATTAGTCAGGTTTGCCTCTTGCCCTTAAACAGACAATATTCTGAGTCTGTGATGCCATCAGAGACTTTCAAATCCAGCATTTTGTTCAATTGCCTCCAAGTATTACCATGAAATGAACAGGTTGAGAAAAAAATTACCAAATGTAAAGTACAATAAATGAGGAGGTTCTTCAATCAGCAGCAAGCTGGTGCCCATCATTTTTTTGATCTGGTGTGATTAATCACATCAAGAGGGGATATATCAAATTAGAAAACTATCAAGGGATTTTACTATTCCACGGGGAAGAGAGGCAGAGTGGAGATGAGTCATGTACATCACGCCTTAACTCTGCATTTTGATAGTTCACACTTCACAAAACAGTAACAGATTCTGGATAATATAATTGTCTTAGCCTTTATTTTAGGAATTGCTATGTGATTGTGGGCGAGTGTACACCATAACCCCTCTTTAGGAGAAGTCACTGGAATGTGATGCTTTCCCTGGCATCAGTGAGAGGGGGCATTCAAGCAGATCTTTCCCCTTGTGGAATGCCTTAGGCTGGCCAAAGCCGTGGAGTGATGATATCCAGGGAAAACAGCTGCATCCTTGTCACTACTGTACCATAGCAGGCAATGATGAGGTGGTATTTTAAACATATTAAACATATTGAATTTTAGGAAATTTTTTTTTGTCGCTCCATTACATTTGATCTGCCTGAGGCTGCTCAAGGATTAGATCAAGAAGCAAATAAATATTAGAGAATAAAGCATGCTAAAAAAGATAGGAAGTACTTGAAACATATGGACTTTTAAAGTCACTCTTGCATTTTGGCCATACTTTTTCCTGCTTTGAATAGCCAGATGACTTCATTTCATCTGATTCCTTGTTTTCCCATCATCGTTTTCTGGTCACAGAATTGTGGAATAATTTGTTATAGATGGATGTTTGGAGGCCAATCAATTGCTCAAAACAGAGTTGATTTACCCATTTAATAAAAACTTTTACTTGATCTCATTCTTGAGGCAAAGGTAGGGTAGTTTCCATACTTGCCATTTTCTCTAACAAAACAGTGACAAAAACTTCCTTATTCATACTGAAAACATTAAAAAAACTTACTAAGAACAGTTCTGTGATTTTTTTTTAAATTTTGTCTGGTCCCTTCAAACTTGCATAACTATTGTTCCTGAATTTTTTTCCTGTTCACCTTAAGGTTCCTTGGCTTGTGAGCTAGAGCTTGTAAGAAGCAAGAAAATGGGAACTTTTTCTTCTGTTAGAGTCTTCTGAGATCTCACTTCTGCAATAGTTGTAGAATGAGGGTTCTGCTTTTCCTGCTAGTAAATGCTGTTTCAATACTGATATTCTGAAATAAGGTGGCTATTCATGGTGCCATACATGTAAAAATATATGCTCATATTTCACAGGCCCAACAAATTGCATATGAATGTGACTCCTGAGAATAAAATCAAACTTTATATGCTTCTGAAGAAGTTATTTTCTGTTTCCACTTAGAAGCTTAGCCCTGAGCTTGTACTTGCTGGTTTATGTTGGCTCACATAAAAATATACAGAAAAAGCAATCTAGGGCTCAAGGGAGTAGAGAAATGGTAAAATAGAAGCCCAAGATTCAAAGAAAACTAAAATTAGTAGTGACTTCAGTCATCTGCTTGTTGCAGAATATTATGAAACAGAGACAAATAGTATATTCAAATGAGATTTATTTTATTAACCAGTTAAACCAATTAAAACTCCACCAACATTAGAATATGGATCCGTGGTGTCAAATGGAATTGATACTACCCAAATGACTTAAGAATTCCCAAGATTTTAGAAAGGGTAGCTCAGCTGATCTGTGGGTTATGGTAAAAACAGGTTTCAGTGGTCCCTCCATATCTTATCTTTACCCACAGAACAATGGAATCATATTCCATGGGAGCATCCAGTCACAGTTTTAAATAAATTTTCAAAGGCTTAGATTAGAAAAACTGCCTAGGGGTGAGTACTCCATTCTTTTTTCTCATAGCTAGATTGAATCTGGCTCTTCTGACTGTCTCCATGTATGCTTTTTTTGCTAGTGGTTCTCTGAATATGAACACTGTTAGAGATAAAATGACAGAAATATATGTGTTTTTTTTTTTTTTAGCCTTTTTCAAATCTGATTTCTCTACTATATAGCCAAGTTATTTCTCTGCTAAACTGCTTTGCTTTCCTTCACTTGAATGTTTTGGTTTAGTGGCAACTTGTTAATGAAGTTGAAGTGATTCAGTGAAATCAAGAGGAGAGAAAATGGCTTTATGAGGATTATATGTTTTTCACCTACTTAGGATAGATGTAGTCCCCAAGTTAGACTTAAGCCATTATTTCAGTGATTTGCTCCTTCTTATTAAGATGATAGGTAACAGCAAAATCCAGCCTAGGTTCAATCTTGTCTAAAGTAAATTTTTCTGACAGTTCATCTACTTGGATTGTACCTTAAACTCCATCCAGACTGGGTGAAATGCCAGTTTGGTATCAAGTCCTTTTTAAGTGTGGGTAATCTCTGTGAACAGCAGGATAATATTCAGTCCTAGTCACTTTTAGTACTTCCCTATCTGTAGAAAAGCAGAAATAAATTATTAGTCAGAGCTACAAAGAATGAGCTAATTTTGGCCGTGAGTTCATATTCACAAAAGATAAGGCAGAATTAATGCATTAGTATTCTTTTTTAAAGAATTTGTTCATCTTATTTTCTCCATTTTGTCTTTCTAGCTTCAAGTGTATCTGCACATAATAGATACACAGAGCAGCACTTGAATGTGAACTGAATCTTAGAACAAATACCTGTTTATGTTTATTCCTAATTCCTTTCATTGTGTGCAATTGAAGTGCAATTCATATTGCAGCTCACAGTTACAGATGTGACAGGAGAGGCTCGGTAATATTTGGGATAGTGTGGGGAAAACTGCCTTTACATTGTTTTTTCTAAAAGAGTGCTTTTACCTTTAATTTTTCCAGACTTCATTTTATTGAAAAATTGACCACCCACTCATCTCCTGCTAATGCATTTCCTTCTGTGAAATACTTGGTTTAGTCAGCGTCATGTGTGGAGGAGACGAATGCCTTTGGTGCTGTTGTACCTGCTTCACAAAGGAGAGAATGATGATCTCTAGTGGTCTTCCTTTTTCCTTTTCAATGGAAATGCCAAGTTTTTCCCTTGGTTTTGTAGTGGTTCATCCATTTCACTTCACCCCTTGTAAGGTTCAGAAGCTTTTGCCAGCTTATCACTTGCATCAGATAGCAGCTGGCATGGCTGAGGTGTTCTCCCAAACACGGGTGCAACAAGGTTGTGGCTAAAATGTGATCGCTCTCTGCTCTGCTCGTTCTGCTTTTACAAAAATAACCCAGGTATGCTCAGCCCAGGTGCCTTTGAATGAGTTTTCTTTGGTAGTTAAGTGACAGAATAAGACATTAGCATTTCATTGAGGCACTTGGTGATTCATTTTCTTCTTGAAACTTCTTAATTTGCATATATATCATATTGTTCTTTTTCACTGAAATTAAATTTGTGAGGAGACTGGAATTTATATTTCAGTTTTGTGGATGTGTTTATTTATATTGTATTATGTGCTTGGCTCTTTTTCTTCTATCTTCTTGATATAATAAATGGTTTATTCACACAGTTCTGCTGATTTTTTTTTTTTTTTTAATGTTTCAAGGTGTCTGAAAAATGATTCTGAATTTGAGATCTCCAATTCATTCCAGAGCAGACAGTCTGAATTCTGAAAGTTTGAGTGCATTTCTGCATTCCCAAAACTGAGCTGCAGCACCTGTGTATGGCTTGGGAGGAGAAGTTTAAAGGGTTTAGAACAACAAACATGCAGCACACAGAGGATAAAAATGGTTTTGACATAATTCCTCTTGAGCTCCCAGCTGCATCCATAGGCTTCAAAAGAGTTGAAGTATTTTAACTAAGGCTACAGCATAAATAGCAAAGTAATCTACAGCTGGTACATGTTTGTTTTGAGGGAGAGTTTTGTGCCTCTATAACTCACAGGTTTAGCAAGAAGTGCGCTCACTGATCCCCTCTCCCAATCCTCCTCCACTTCATGTTCTTTCCCCACCTGAGTTCCAAGTTGTTTTTTGGGTTTTTTTAGGCCCTTCCCACTGGACTAGATTATGCCAATTAACTTTATGAGCATTCCTAGGGGGATTTTTGATTTGTGTTTCCCCCCCAGCTGCCTTCCTCACAGTGCTGTGAGCCAGTCTTCAAAGCTGCTGAAAGCTGAGTCTTCCTCGTAGAACAGGGGAACAACTGGGGGGAGTTTAGCCCCCTTTGAAAACAGGGCTGTGTGTTTATGTCCTGTATTTGATCACTGGGCTCCTTATGTCAGGATTACACTGATACTGACAGGTAACATTAGCTTGGCTCTGAACCCAGCATAACTCAATTAGCCAAATTTTACTGGGTTTGCCTGCCTGCTTTCTCCTCTGTGCTTTCTCAAACTCTTTTTTGAGCTAAAAAGCTGAGCTGGCTAAATCCCCACAGTGGTTTCATTCAGGATTTTTTTAGTGACTCACAGGACATGACAAAATGAAAAACAAATACATGAGCTTTTCCTGAAATGCTATTCCCCGAGTGACTTGTTTCACCTCTCACAAAGAAGGTGCAGAGATAAAGGAGAATTTAGGTTGACTATCACAAAATCTGAATTAGAGATAAAATATTTTATTCTGCTAACTCTTCTCCTTCAAAGAAGCTGACTGACCTGCTTAAAGAATAGGATATCCTTATCTATAGGAGACAGAGTAACAGAATAATTTATTACTAAATAATAAATGGTGTGCTTTCTTTTTCGACCATATTTGGATGTGTTCTGTTGGGCTGTACATTTGTCCTTGCTATTCTTAGAAACAAATGCAAAACTTGCAAAAAAGCCTGTTTGAAATCTCTGCTTTAGAGTTGCTACAGCCTCCTGCCTGTAGGATAGACAGTTCTCCTGGGGCTGACTGGCATCCTGGATTGCTCATTATAGAGGAGGAAAACCTCCACAACATCAAAATGCAATTTTTTTGCCAACTTTGTGAAAAATGCTGCGGATCAGCCATATGCCTGCTAAGCCTTCTGGGGCTTCTTTCAGTGCAGAGTCCCATTGGGGAAGTCCAGTCTGCTGCTTCAGTGATGTTCAGGGTGACAAAGGCAGCACAGCAGCTCCTCTGCCAGCTGTGGTGGGTATGAACAGGCTGCCTGCTGTCCCAGAGATGCCTGTTTTTTCCAGTTGTTCCTTGGACTGTCAGAAGGGATGAATTCTCTTATTTCTCTGACACTGACTATGTAAACAAACATGCAGCTCTGGGATTTTAGCTAAAAGAGGAGGAATCAAAAACCTCACCTGAGCTATATACACCTTCCTCTTGAGGAAGCATAGCTTGCCCTCTGGTCTCACTGGAAATTCACTTTTTGTCATAGGAAATGGGCATTTTTACCATTGTGAGCCTTTGGCAAGATGGAGGAGGAACTGCAGTCATATTTGGCTCCTTGCTTTTAAAACAGCTGGCCACATAATCTAAAAAATTCTGCTACAAGAAGATGTACTTTTTTTTTTTTTAATGGCCAAATTTAGGAGTGGCCCATTGCAGGAATTGATAGGCTGCAGGAGCTAAGGTGCTGGGAAGGCAGAACTGCTCTCTGTGGAGTATTTTCTGTCTCTTATGGAGGTAGAGAAGCTCTGCCTGGGAAAGGAGAGGTGTTCTGCTCCTGTCTGACTTCAGATTGTTATACATTGCTGATGAGTAATTCCACAAAAGACAGTAGTGAAGCCTGCTCAGGTTCAGATCCAGAGTTCAGGGTCTGGAGACCCTAATGCTTCCTCACTCTTATTTTGGAAATTCATAAAATTTGAAGATTTCTTCCTTATTTCGCCCCACTGCCTCTTCTCCCCAGATTTAAGATGAAGAATCAGCAAAGAGAACGATGGTAGCCTTAGGTAAAGTGCTGTGGAGATGAGACTGGAAAAGAAGAAAGAGAAAGCTGAAAACTCAGCACAGCCTGTCAGCCTTGGGCATGGAATACGAACCTAACAGGCCTGGAAAGACTTCACCAGTGACTAATGATTGTGCTCTTCTCTGCAAACCTTTTGTAATGTCTGCTGCAAATTATGTTTTTATAGGTAAATAAGTACATGGGGTAACTGAATATGCTTTATGAAATCTCTTTGTACATGCACTGCCTGTATTTTTTCACTTGCCTGTGCAAGTTAAACTGTGGCAGTGTGGGAGCCACTGTAACCCAACCCTTAGATATATTTTTCTCTTTAGAGAAACCTTATATCCAGGCAAGCCTCAGGGTGAGCTATGAAAGTATGAGAAGTGGCTAAAGTAAGAAGCATTTCAAACTAAGGCCATAGCAATAAAATAATTATATCTGGTAGTGGTTGACTTAAACTGATGACCAAAACTGTGCTCCATCAAAATGCTGTGACAGCAGAATATCAAACTCCATTTAAACTGCATTTAAAATACGCCCACTTTGGAGCCTCTGGACCATATTTGCTGGTGTGTCACTTCTGTTTATACTGGTGTGAAATTAATTATAAGCAAGCATTTATTGTAGTGTGGAAGAATAGGATGACTGTGTCTTCATTTATTACCATGCCAGTGAGACTGCAAATATAACCTAACTCTTCCCTGATGGAGATGGGCAGAAAATGTGCTGAAAGTCCCTGAAGGAGTTCTTGCAGGTCTGAATGCATTGAAAAAGTGAGTTAGAGAATGCTGTTTGTTTTTTTCCTTGGAGATCATGCTGTATAATTGCAATATGAACCTTCTGGAAAGCTCCTGTGATCTGGTTACAGCACCTCTGCTGTGATCTCTTCTGCTTAAAGAGTGTCTGACCCAATAAGAGACTGAGAAAGTGGGGTAAGAAGTGCGTGGCTAAGCATAAGTAAAGAAATGGATAATTTTTCTTATCATAAGATATTATGTGCTAACTATTTGCCCAGAGGCATAAGAAATATTTTTTTTTTTTAGTATCTAGGTCAGATGTCTAGTGTGAAAATGAAATTTTAAAGACTGCATGTTTACTTTAGTGATATTGTGCAATATTAATTCATTGAACCCTGCTTGGATATTGTTAAAGGGTAAAAAAGGCAAATAAAGCACCATAAACTCATTGAAACATGAATATTCAGTGGCTTCTTGTCACCTGAATATACTTGAAAAATCATAAATTCCTAAAAATAAGCACTCCCCCGAATTATCCTTGAAATATTGTAACCTCTTCTTTCAGATTTATTCATTAGGTAGCCTAGGAAGTATATAAGTAAGCTGTTCTGTTTCATGGGGGCTACTTTGTGTTTCTTTGGGCTTACAATCAGTTTGACTAGAATAGAGGAGGGAAACCAAGAGGGAAACCTGTATTTTATACCATGATAATATGATCTGGTAGGTTCCCTAATGCAATACATATGCAAATCAGAAGTACTTGAAACAATTTCAGCCACTTTTAGAATTACATCAGGGAGAACAACATAAAGAAACTTGCCCAGAGTCACTGCACTTATTAGGAAATGCCTCAGAAACCTCCCTGGTGAAATGCAAATGAGATTCATAAGTCAATACAGGAGATGCAACAGAACCAACTCTGTGAAGATCAACTTCCCAGAGACATCCTGACATGTCAGTGTTAATGTCCCTCTTTTAACTTCCTGCATTATAAATTCACAAGTCTCAAATCTGTCGTATGTTATGAATTTGTAAATTGAAACCATGACCTTTTTAACTTAAAACAGCAAAACCTGCACAAGAAAGCAAATCTTTATAGAGCCAGCAACTGGGATGTAGCAAAGTGATGAAAATGAAAGTGTGACATGGTTTTTCTTCTCCTTCCAAAGGAAACCCTGCTGTATTTTGGACATAACTCTAGATTTTAACAACAAAAAGTATTGTGTTGGTTTCCAAGTTTCATGACAGATGACTGTCAAACATCACACGAGGCAATGGCCAATAACTGCCATTCTGCTGTGGGCTCAAATAAAATGTTAACAAGGCTCTTACAGGGCTCAGTCCCTTTACTTAGCAAAGAGGTAGCAGCCTTCCTCTGCTCATCAGGATTTAACAGCCAGCTGCCAAGATCAGTCTGAGCTGGTTATTAGAACAGCATTTTTTTCTTTTGCTCCCAGGAAAACCTATCTCTGCTGAGATAACAGCAGACAAACAAAAGCAGATGTAGGCTTCTCTCTGAAGTTATATTTGAGATTAGTGCAGATCATGTGTTTATAGAATCTTGGAGAGCTTTTAACCTGTTTACTTTGATATGCAAGGCTGAAGGAAGAATAGAAAGGGATATATAGTATGCAACCAGATTTTCTTTTTTTTCCTACTGCAAGTACATTGAGGAAGTAATGAGGTAAAAGGGTTTTCTTTCTGTCTCTACCTGGGTGAGGAAGTTGAGGTGGGATGAAAGGTGGTGGAAGATTTCTTTGTGAACCCTGTGTTCACCCTATATACCTGTACTTAAGCACTGAATCTTGTGTAGTGGATTGCAGTATTTTCAATATCTTTTGTATAACTAAGAAAGAGTAATGGTTATCTCATGTTTTCATCTGAAAACTTGTTGAAGAGGATTCAAGTTGTGGATATATTGTGGCTTGTAGATACTTCAGAGCTTTCCAGAATGGCTGCTACACTTTTTCTTTAAACAAGTTTTCCATTCTGTTTCTACCTGCTGGCTGCTTTCACTTGACTTTAAAGTGCAAATTTTTGGGGTGCAAGTGGTGCATTTCTCTGTGCAGATGTGATCAGTACACAGAGATCAACCTGTTGGCTTTGGGGTTCTGAGAAACAGTCAGCTTTAGCTGATAGTTAGTAAAGCAAGTAACACTAGGAGTGGAGAGATGAAGCTCCAACAAAATTGGGTTAAAGATGTGAGAAGGAAAGAAAAGAGAATTAAACAGAGAAATGAACCCCACAGGCTGGGCAGGTGACCTTCTCCTATGTGCTGTAGCAGTACACAGGTGTTGAAATAATTGACATAGCTTACAGGAGAGTCAGACTAATGTAATGATTAAGCAAATCAGAACTCATGCCAGCCAGAGTCTGGGTTGCTCTATATTATCTTACAGCCTTTCTCTGCTGCTGGGAGAGCTGGAGGATGTATGTGGAGAAAAGACTTATATTGGTTTAAACAACATAACATTTATTCTCTTGAGTTGTCTCAGCATTGCTAATGCTGAGTTAATTTAATGTTGCTGTTGACACCCTGGTGTTCTGATCTTTGTTGCAGGTGACAAAAGTAATATCTTCAAACTATTTGGAAGAGCGAATGATTTCTGCGTGCTTTCATTTAGGTACATAAAATAAAAGTTAGTATCAAATATGGATATTTACCCCTTAAGTTCTCTTAAAATACAATCTGTTGCTTCTTTTTATTCCCCTAAAGACAATACATAGGGCACCTCATTGCTATTACTGTACATATTACGTATAAAATATCCACATATACTGAATTACTCAAATATAAGCCTCTGTTTCTGGAACCAAATATTTTCTGGTTAAAGAAAAAGTCTTTTCAATAGATTTTGATAAAAGTAGTATCTTTGTGCAAGGGGCTTTGAATATACAAGATATCCTTTTAAAATACCATCTTATTGTGAGATTCTTTAGTTGAATAGGTTTTTTTTTCTCTCCCAAAAGATTAGCTTAACTTGGACTTTAGGATGGACTTTTTCTTTGCAGAGAGGCACTTTTTCCTGATTGCTAGTAGCAATTATGTAGTTTTGAGATGTAGTCTGGAATTCAAGGCCATTAAGCACATCATATGTTCCATGATGTGTGTTGTTCAGTAGAGTGCAGCTTCTGGAACAATGTCACCTTGATTGCAAGAAGTAGTTTGAAAATAAGATTTCTGGATGTGCAAAAATCTGTAAGGAAGACTAAGAAATCCTTGTGAAAGCTGTGCCAAAATGTGTGTTTTAAACAGTGTACAATTACAAATACAATTATTCTCGTGGTACATTTAATTTGATTTTTAGTCTTGGAGAGACCAGGTAAGTTTGGCTGATATACTTTATGGAAAACAAAGAATGACCCCTAAGAGGAAGTGCAGTACAATGTTGGAGGAGACTTCAGCTTGAATCTCCTCCCAGTCCTTCACCTTGTCTAACAGCAGACAAGCTGGAAAGCTTTGTGCACGTTTAACATAAGTGAATGTACACACTGTAAATTCCTTATGGCAGAAATCCTGTCTGCTCCTGTAAAATATTCTGCACAGCAGTGGCTCTGTGCTATCCAAATATCAACAGGGCCAGTAAACAAGAAAACAAGAAAACCCCTCTTATTTTGGGTGAGAATCCATCAAGGGGATCTAATGAAAATGAGAAGAAATGATGAGCCAACAGAGAGCTTTTGATGAGTCACTGTTCCATGAGGAACCTGCCAAGCCATTTCGAACTGGGGAAGAGAAGGAATAAAGAGCCCTTAGAGAGAAGGGGAGGAGCAGAGCCACGGCAGTCTGATTCTCCAAATAAACACTGTAAAACTGCAAAGATTCCTCCAGGTCAGGCAGGGAAGGGGACTTGTACACCTGAGAGCTGTTGGTCTGCTGTGTGGGAGAGAGATATTGGATGCAGCAGGAAAAGCAGTGCATTCCAGGCCTTTGAAGAAATACAGAGATGGAGTCAAGCAGCTCTGTGGGCTTGCAGCATCCAACACAGGAGCAGAAACTGAGCCTCTTACTGGTGTTGGATGGTCCTGTAATTTCATAAATAATTCCAGCTGTGGAAAGGGAGAAAGTGCCTAAATCCTTTGGGTCTCTGTGAACCAGAGCTGTGTGTGCCCCAGTTATCAAAGTTTTCCTGAGGTTCTGACTAAAAAGTTAATCAGAGAGGCCAATGAGAATCCAAGACAAGCACTGATGCTCTCCTTGTTACAGGCCAGGTGTTGTGCCTTGCAACACTCAAAAATTTCCTCAGGCTGCCCAAGGAGGGGGGAACCTTCCCATAATCAACAAGGGTGGGTTTGTGCATCAGAATGGCACAAGGACTAAAGATTTTCATCCACCCTCTTACCAACAGGCAGAATCTGAAGTAAAACAGCTCTTGTAAGGAGTTCCATTCCCTACTGACCATAGTACTGCATGGAATTGGCCTCTAACTGCAGAACTAGGGACCAAAATCCACACAGCAGGACTTAACAAATTTAAGAAAAATTGTAATTTCTTTTCTGCATTTCTATGGAAGAATCTGATTCTTCTTGATGAATTTAGAAATTTTTTTTGTTTGTATTGTTTTTGGTTTTTGTCTTTGTAAAGGGGGAGGGGGCAGCTTTTTTTGGGACAGATTCAAGCTCCAAATATTAAAAGTACAAATGATTTTCCTTTCTGATTAAAATTTTAAAGAAATTAGATTTATGTATACATCAGTTCTTTAAAATATAACCTCAATAATATTAAAGGTCCAGCCTACACTAGGAGAAATCGATAATAATAACTTAAGAACACTGCATTTTTCTCTTCTCTGACATGCATACACTCTAATTAAAAATGTATGGTTTTTATCCTATAGAAGACGACTAATTGAAGGAACTACTAATGTATGCATGATGTTTTATAAGGAGTTTCATTTGACAATGTAGAGCAGCAAGGGAGGAAAATGGATTGCCCAGTGATAATCAGTAAACAAAGTCCTGTAGTTCTAAGCACAAGGATGAACTAAGAAAAATTTTTATAGAGCATTTTTTATAGAACATACAGCTCTGATTTTTGTATAGGATGTGTGTGTTTCAGGGCTGTTAGTTGTTCCCAAAACTCTGGTCCAAACAAGAGACTCTGGGACTGGAGCTTCCTTGTGGATCTGACACAGCAGACCTGCAGATTTTGACTCTCAGTAGGCTCAAATGTCTCATGTCCCAGTGATTCTATGAGTCAGTGGAATGGGTATGAACATGTCTTAAGACTTTCCTCCGAGCTCCCAGAATATTAGGAAGTCTCTGTGGATGAGACCCTAATTTCAGATGATTTTTAATGTTTCAAATAATAATAATAATAAAAACAATCTGTCAGTGCTTTCTGACACTGCCTTAGGGCAGTAATTGTGTATAGGTTTGTAAAAGAACATATAACAGATGATACATGTTGGAAAGAATTACTCATTGAAATTCGTTCCAACTCACAGGGATCCAGGAGCAGCAACTGCAAATCAAGCAAACTGGCTATTGAGTTGTAACAAAGCAAAACTAGAAAGAAAAGTGCTTGTCTCTTGGAAGTTGGACCTTGTGCAAGCAGGTGGCCTGGTGCAGAGTGAATAACTAATCAACAGAAGATTTAATCTTTGAGGCTGTTTCCCATCAGAGCTTTTCCTGTGTAAGCACTTATTGGCTGACCTCGAATAAAGCAAAGCATCCCTTTGAAATAACAGCTTACTTGCAGGGCATTTTATCCCCAGGTGACTGGTGTAATCACAAATGAATAAATCATGTCTATATCATGTACATTTGCTTGTACTGCAGTATTAAGAGTCTTTAAAAGGGTAAGAATGTTCTTATTAGTGTGCAGAAAGGGGTGTGTGTGAGAGAAACTGAGGTGGTGAGTAACTAAAAACAATGAGAAAGGACAGAATAATATGGCTGCTAGACACAGGGGCAGAAAAATGATCATGCTCATAACATTACCATCTATCCTGGTCAGCAGCAGTGAGAAAATTACTTGTGCTTACAAATGTAAAGACTCTGAGTAAAGGAAAACAAAAATAAATAACACAAGTTTGGATGTGATGTCATCTGGTAGTTTTTAGAGTGTCTTCTGCAACTTTTTCCAGGGAGTTTGATTACATTTATTTCGACTTTGGTGTCACTAAGAGCTAAACCTCAGTCTATGGGTTTCAAAGTACCTTCAAGCAGAACGTGTAATGCTTTGCCAGGCAACACTGCTGTCCCCTCCACTTTTGCTTTGAGCTGAAAGTAACAGACTGATGGAAGGAGATAAGAATTGGAGAGAAGGAAACGATAGAATCACTTAATGTAAGAAAGAACTTTTAGCAGAATAAAAGTAAAAAATGCATCAGGGTTTGTTCTCTGGAAGCCAACACCCTTAGCTCTCTTGGGAGCTTGCACACCTATGAGCAGAAAAAGAGGAAAGAATGTGCTTATGGAAAAAAAAATCTGGAGTCAAAAGTCTGTTATTCCACAGATGGGCAAAAAAGTTTGAGTCCTCGTAAGCCAGCACAATTTATATATGGATTGTGAATTTGGGCACCAAGTTAAACAGCAAAATTATGCAAACCTTATTCTAAACCACTTCAGAAGTTCAATGCAGACTTAAATAGTTCCATTACACTTGTCTTGGAGGGAAATAGAAGAATGAAACCCTAACCTATGATCTGAGCAAAAATCATTGCATAACTAGTGGGTTTAACATTTTTGAAGGCAGTCTGATTTCTTTATTTTTCCCCTTTACATGACCTTTTATTTTTTAAGCAGTATGACTTTTCCTCTTAGGAAAAACATAAAGCCTGCAGCTATCTAGTTTAAGAAGCTGTTGTAAAGAATATAGCTGATCTGAAGAGTTTCCCTGAACTCTCTACATTATAGGTGACAAAGCTATGGATTATTATTCTGATTACACCTTACCCTGTCTGTGGAACAGTTTAGTGGCGCTCCTACTTGGACACATTGTGTCTCTACTGCATCCCCAAACACGATGCTCAGCCTTAACATAGACTTGAACGTCTATAACTATTTAAGAGAAGCTATTAATCATCACTTTGAAATTTTTCTACCTGTGAGCCTTCTCCCTCACTGAGCAGGACGTAATTTTGTCTGTAAAACCAGCAGCACCATAACTCTCTTGCTTTGAAACAATTACTTTGAAGAGACATTTTTGTGTTTTAACAGAGACAGAAAAAAGCCAAGTCTATTTGTAACTTTGTTATCCAGAGCCAGCCTGTCTTTATGCTGAGCATTATGTAATGATAGCAAAATGGAGGTGGTGCCTACACATCTTATGCTAGCTGGTGCACTTTACAGAAAAACAACTATCAGTTTACAGAAGCAAATATCTGCAGCACAAAGAGCAAAAGCTGTAATGCCCACTTTGCAGTGCTAGTAAATAACAGCACAAGTGTTTCAGAGCAGATCCAATGGCAGTGCTGGTGTGCACCAGTACAAACAGGTCTGCAGGTGCTGAAACACAGAGCAGTGGATGCACCCAGCTGACCAGTGTGGTTCTGGGGTGTTACCACAGGTTTCTGCAGGTACTCACTGGTGCAGTCCAGCCTTCAGTGGGTTTCAAGTTTAGGAACCTCTGGTTTTGTTACCCACTCCCCTTACATTGCCTGGATAGCATCAAAGAAAAGAATTAGAAATGATCACATCTGTATGAAATAATTCTAATCTTCCTACAAGAATCTCAATTTTTCCCTGTTTCTCCTTTTTTTTTTTTTTTTAAATTTTTATGAGACTGTTGCCTTCACCTTTTTCTCATGACTCTTTCTGTGTATTCTTAAATTCTGTCAACTTTGGTATATTTCACTTCATATCTCTTGGATTGTTGATCATTATAATGTAATACATAGGAGAATGTAAAATTGCAGAAAAAAGGGAAGGACTTTGAAGTTTTTTTTCTTACCTTTTAATGTGTTCCCACTGCACATAAGATAAAAGCAGCCAAAAATATTTCTACACCCAGTTGCTTTGTAGAGCCTGCTTGATCCTCAAGAGGGAAAAAAAAGCTTCTGTACCAGGTCCCCTTTTCCTTTTTAGGAAATATAACAAGATTTTTCCAGGATAATCAAAAAATAGACATTTTCTAATAGACTGAACATGATCCTGAGGAGTCCAAGATTTTTTTTTTTTTTTTGATCATATAGGGCAGAATGTAAAGTTTAAGTATAAAAGTGTGCTTCCCTCACTAATTTTCAGACTACCTTGCCAGTACTTCTTCCTTTGCACGTTATGATGGTCCAACAAGACTTGGATCAGCACCTCCTACATTCCACTCTTTTGTCTCTTCTATGTATATATATATGCATGCCAGGTCTTTTTACTGAGATCAGGAGTCCAATAATTACATTGATCCTGTATTTTGCAGGGTTCTGGGGAGCAAAAGTAAAGGCATTTCTGCTGCTTCCTTCCACTCCCTGCATAGGAAAGATGGGTGATGTCAGAAGGTATAAAAAGACCGTGAATAATTTGATTAAGGAACTGAATTTAAGTATGGTCTATGAGTGTGCTGTTATGAGAATTTGGGATCTGGGTTTTTATTACAGTGGTATGGCAGACTCTGTTGCAGGTTTTATTGTATTGCCCCCCTCCAAACTGGTGATGGGAGCTGTTAGATTTTCTAGGACTTCTTATTAAGACTGCAAGGTTCACTGACTTGAACTGATAATTTTACCTGATACTAACATAAAATCTTATTGGCACCGTAATGCTCTTATTTGTATTTACCACTTAAAAAAACCAAACCAAAAAAAACCTCAAAAAACCACAAACAAAAACCCCCAAAAAAACCCCATTATATAGAAGTGGCTCTGTGTCATGTCCTCTCCCCTGGGGAGCCTGTTCCCCTGCCCAGCCACCTTCAGGGTGAAGAACCTCTTCTTAATATCCAACCTAAACCTCCCCTGACACAGCTTTACGCCCTTCCCTCAGGTCCTGTCACTGAGCACCTGAGAGAAGAGATCCGTGTCTGCTCCTCTGATTCCCCTCACGAGGAAGCTGCAGACTGTGGCGAGCTCTGTCTTCAGTCTCCTCTCCTCCAGGCTGAACAAGCCAAGTGACCTTACCCTTTCCTCACACAGTCTCCTCTGGATCCTTCACTACCTTTGTAGCCTCCTTTGGACGCTCTCTAATAGCTTCATATCCTCATATTGTGGCCCCAGGACTCAAGGTGAGGCTGCCCCAGTGAGAGCAGAGCTGGACAATCCCCTCCCTTGGCCATGCTGTGTCCATTTTCCCCCAGGACAGGGATGGCCCTCCTGGCTGCCAGGGCACAACTGTGACTTGTGTCCAACTTTGCACTGACCCAGGCCCCTTTCTGCAGCTGCTCTCCAGCCTCTCATTGCCCAGGCTGGGTGTGAGTCAGTCCTTGGATATCACCAGAGAGAGTGGATGTATTGTAGAGCTGGAGATTATCCTCTCTTGGCAAGTGTGCTTGAATGGGAAACACAGATACAGGTGTTTCATGCAACCTTGCCAGTTTTATAATTGCTGTTAAATTCACAACTTAGTGGACAGAAGTTCAATTTATATTTCATTATTATGCTGTTATACTCTGAGTAATTTTTTTCCTCTTACAGATATGTAACAAAATCTTTCTTAACTGTGTTTGTCTTAATTCCATTACTCAAGTTCTCACAATGGCTGAGTTTTCAGGAAACATTCTCTGATATATTCCTTAATAGTTTAGTTCTTTATAACCTTTTATATTTTTTTGCATTTTCAGCCGCTATTTTATTGTGCCTTAAAATAAAAGCAAAGCTTAAAAATCATGATTTTCAGCCTGAGAGAATATTGAAATGAAAGAACATATAAGAAGGATCTAATTACAACATGCAAAAATAGAATGGTATAAATCCTTCATTTTTAAAGAACTTTGTTTTGGATTGAAGTTTAATCAAATTGCACTTTGAGTGTTTGAGCTCAAACAGAGAGGAAGGCTCAGAGTATTAACCCACATCCTATAAACCCTTTCTCCTGTGATAAGTCCTTCTTCACCTGAACAGTCTGAGTGATGTCAGTGGCTCGAGCACTCATCAGCCTCAAATGATAGAGCACAATTCACAAAGAAATGAGCCTTTGCAACTTTGGCAGACCATATTATGGCCACATAATGTGCCTGCATTAGTCTTCTGTTCTCTACAAGACATAGGGAAAAGTTTCCATGGCCAGTGGAATGGGAGTGCAGACTCTGGCTGTCTGGAAGGATTAAAAGCAGTGATTGCTTTGTCCGTGGGGGTGCCCAGGCTGGAAAGAGGTGCAGTGAAAGGATCTGATGAGTCCCACCAGGTATTTGACCACAAAATAAGAATGGGAGTGGTTTGGGGCACATCCATTAAGAAAAGCCCACAAACTCAATAAACAAACACCTTGGGAATATGATTAGTCCAGCTTTTCACAGTCATTACAGAGAGACTGGCAGACAGAAAAAGAGAGAAAGAAATTGGGAAAAAGCAGATGTATGACAGAAGGAGTCACAAATGCCACGTATAAATAGGGACAGATTTGTTAAGAAGCAGTTATTGATTCTTCTGCCTTGTCCTTCTGCTTTGACTGATACCTTCTATTCCCTCATAGCATACACAATTATTCATTTCTCATTTTTCTTACACCAATTTTCCCATTTTCTTTGGTACTTAAAGCATGACCCCTCAGGCTTCAGCACAGCTTCAGAAATGGCTTCTTCTGCCCTTCCTTCCAGTTATCAGCTGACTAAAACTGAGCAAATTTTGTGGAGAAGTAAGGAAACAAGGACTGTGTGTTTTATTCTTCTGACATTGCCTGCATCCTCTATGCATGTTGCTTGTCAGTGTTCTGCACAAGGAATGAAAACAATCCAGGTGAAAAATCTGGCCAGAGGTTGCTTAACTCTGATGAGAGATGGGAGATAAAAATATGGAGCAAGAAAGCAGTGAAGGTTAAATGAAAGAGTAGATTCAGGGGGAAACTGCAAGTATATTTTATTCTTGTTTCTGCTTTTTGTTCTTTTGTTGAAATAAGAAAGATGATGCCTTTAAGTCACTCTGAATCTCCTTGTTCTATATGCAGAGTGCATCTTGGGGTTGTTTTGCTCTCTTTTAATGTTATTCAATTAAAATACTCTGTTGAAGTGGAAAGTGTAAAGTTCAATCTGAAATGTCTCAGAAATTTCCTTCCCCATATGTTTAATGAAATCATTCAGTAAATTCATCTGAATTTAAATTTTTTCAAGTGTCAAATGCTCTTTGTGTTCAAAAATTATATACAGTGTCAAAATATCCAAGCATAGTAAAATATGTAGTTAGAAAACCCAAATAATTTATAGCTAAGTACAATGCTAGGGTTCATGCAATATTTCTAGTGTACTAGGACATAGTGCAAATGCCTAAATGAGATGAATCACCCTGAAAAAACTGAACTGAAAAATTGCTTTAACCTTTCTGAAACAATGCATTTTGACATTTCCAAAATGAATCAAAAGCCAAGATTTCATGTAGACTTTTCCCACTGAAGCTGTCATGAAAATCAACAAGTTCTCATGACGCATTTTGAAGGAGAATGCATTATATTTTCAAGTTAGAAAACGGTACTGCAGTTAATCAGTATTTTTGTTACTTGATTCTACTTCTAAAGAAATTTGGGAACTAAGAGCATGAGCCTTGATTTTCCTTTAGTTGTTTTTTTTTGGCATGTATTTTTTGGAACACTTTTTCACCTTTAGTAATTGAAATTCTGAGGTCCAAGTCTACTTTACAGCAAAGAAAACTAATCTGAGACTTAATTTTAGCTGGTCCAAACAACCACCACCCCCCAGAATGCAGTGGCACAATGGTTATAAAGAGCAATTATACATCAGCCCTGTAAATTTTAAATTTCATCCATGGTATTCCCCTTCCATGAGAAAGCATTTGGTCAGCAAGGGTTGCTTGGGCTACAGAGGCATTTTTGAGACAATGAGTGATCACCTTTCAATCTGGAGTTTGATTGAGTGTGTAGACACTGGAGCTGCACTTCTGCTCCACAGCTGGTTTCAGGTCCCCAGATGACTTTTCATGGAGGGAAATGGAATCTGTTTATTACTTTTTTTAATAGTAAGGGAACATGATAACAAATTTGCTTTTGAGAGATTACTCTCAACTTATGCCATTTGCAACCACGTACAGAGGTTCAGGTTACAACTGACAGTAACTTTCTCTCAACTCCTCTGTAAAAAACGGTGCTGTAGTTGTTTCCCTTTGTCTTTCTTCTCTTTTTAAAATCACAGTGACTTGCTCTTGCAGTCAGATACAAGCAAGTTTGTCAGAACATCACTAAAACTGATTCTGTTCTCTGCTTTACTTGTCTAAAGCAGAATTCTCCCCACTGCAATAAATGCAGTCACATGGCAAAAGTGGTGTTGGAGCAGATTCAGGTTGACAGAACAGAAAGCTGCTGATCTGCTAAATCCCAGGGTGGTGTCGTACAGAGAGGAGAATGACATGTGGCTTTTCAGAGCTAAACCTGGATAATAAATCTCATATTGGTTAGATCCTGGCAGAGGAATGAAGGTGATTACGAAGTGGGTGCTAATTGAACAGAGTGGATGCTTTTCATCTCTGAAGAGATCAACTGCTATTTCACATACATACATTTTACTTCTGGTGACTTTGATAGAAATAAAGAAATTTTTTTTTAAGATTTCCCACAAGATTTCATTATTTGACAAAGCCCCAACAACAAAACCAAAGCCCCCACCAGATGTGTCATGTCTAATAAAGTGGCATACCAAGGAAGACACTCTGGATCAAATCCAAAGCCCATTTTAATGAATTCAGCTTTTTCCCTTGACTTCTCTTAAGTCTCAGGAGTTCTTACTAAAGAATGAACTCGAGAACAAATTGCTATTTTAAAAGATTTAGAATATGGGTGTTTTTTTTTCTTTTCTTGTTAAGCTTTCTAGTTATTTTAAATGGATGTATGACTCTCTTACTGAAGAAGGGGTTGTTGTAGGCTTGGAAATGACAAGGTGGTAAACTTCCAAAAGGCAGATCAATGATGAATGATTTTTATGCAGAAACACACTTTTGGAACTGAGAGATGAATGACTTGGTGTGGGAACTATTCATAATAGACCTCACACCCTTCAAGATACGTAGTTTTTAGATATCGTGTTGCTGAAAAGGAAATTAAAGGTGGCAAGTGATTCAACTGTCTGTCAGTGATGATTTAGGTCAGGGGAAGGTGAATGACACTGTCATGTTGAGCCCTATTTTATACAGTAATTGTGAACTGCAGTGGGAGTAGTGGGGTGGGAGATCACCTCTGTACACAGCAGATTTGAACTTTTTATTGGAGTGCTGCATTTTCTCCCTGCCTATGGATTTGTGAAAGGATCACAGAACCTCAAGTAGAGAGAAGAGCTTTAAAAATCATATGATAGAAAATCAAAGAGTTCAGTTGATAAATTCATTCAGATTTACCAAACAGGTGTCTTGTCCCCCTAACCCTACTTGGGCTGGTGGTTATGGGGGAGCAGCTGGAGCTGCCTTCCTGCCTAAAACTGTGCTCTGAGATGAGAACACACAGGGAACTGCTGAGCTTTGACTGCAGTGTGTTTCCCTTACACACATGCAGGTAGACAAACATTCTCCCACTTTCTGCTTAGATCTTCGTTACTGATCTATAATGCTGCTTCATTTGCTTGTAATGGCCATTTGCTGCTGCAATGTGTCTTTTTAAATTCAGTTTGCATGCTGAAAAATTCTGAGACAGGTGCACAAATGTCATCCAAGTACTTTTTTCCTATAGGAATTACATTTCTGTCTTTTATGTACTGTGGCAGAAAAGTCTGCCATGAGCAGTTTTACACAGGTATTTAAATTTTTAAAGGGAAAATGAATTACAATTGTAATAATGATAATTTTCACTGGCATAGATTTGAAAACATTTCCTAGGGGTGTTTTAAAATGATCACTTTTGTCAATAAGGAAAATAAGGCATTGGAGAGACTGTAGGAATGGCCTAAGGGGCAACAGGAATCTGCTATTCCAAAGAACCAAAAGAGTTAACATTCAAGAGCCTGGATCATAGAAATTTTTACAGCTCTGATGAAGTCATCTGTGTCCATTTCTACTGACTGGAAAGATAATATTGAGCTCCAGAGTATTGATGCAAGCTCCAGTTTGCTCTAATATTAACTACAATATTAACTATAATACGGCCCTCTCACACTCTGTCTGCAAAATAACTAGCTTTAAAACTGCTCTCAAAGTTTTTTCCTGAGTTCTTTTTTAAAATTTTAACACAAGTAAGGACTTCTGGTATTTGATACTGTCCTTTGGTGGGAAGCTAAGTTACCATAACCACAAAAAAAGTGATTAGGCCTAAAACTTCTGTTTAAATGATCAACCAAGGAACAAAGTGCAAGGTTTCTTAGACTCCACTTTCCACTCCAGATGTGCTCCAATGTGGAGTGCCTATGCTGGACCTGTATTGTTTTTGTTTTGCATTAGATGCCATTATATAGTCAAAATGTCATTCCAGTATTCCCCTATGAAGGACACTATAGGCAACGTGTCTACATGTAAGTCTGACTATGAAAGTTGGTTTGTTAGGGGAGAAGGAGAGGCTCCACACATTTGGAGTTTGTAAATACATATAATGGGCTGAGTTGCAGCTCATCCACTCTCAGCACCTCTTAGAGAGAATGCCTAGTTTGGCACATTTGACATATGCAGTGCAAGGAAACAGTCTGCACTTTGCAAAACATCTGGGAAAAAACATCCTTTAATGCTGTGTTTGTGAGATTGATGAAATCTTTCCTAGAATCCATGTTAATGACTGACTTCTCTCCAAGGATTGCTGTGGATATGGATAAGGCTGTCACTTTTCCTGCTTGGCTGGTACTGTTCTATTATTGTTATTGCTTCTTACTGTCACACCTTGCCTGGGATGTGGCATCATCTCTCTCTGCTTTGTAGTGCTAAGGCTCACTAGAGGGGAGACTGAAAAGGTGCAGGACTAAATTATGGCTGTTCTAATCCTTTTGTCAAGAGTCTCTGCTCTGCCACAGTCTGCTTCCTGCTTTCACACTTCTTACCCAGTTGGTTGCTAACCTTCAACTTTGGAGTATTTTCTTAACAGTTATTGCTGTGTGGATGGCAATTGATTTTAAGTTCTTTCAGGCACCAGTACTCCCACAGCAGATGATGCAGACAGGTGAGCACACCTTCCCTGGGCTGCTCCCATCAGAGAAACACATACAGAATTTCTCTGAGGAAGAATATATTGAAAACTTTAGCTAGGGAAAAAAAAAAAAAAAGAAAAAAAAAAGAATGTCCCAGGCTTTTTACCTGCTAGAAAACTTACAATCTGCTCTGTGAAATGAGTTTTGTCTCTCTCAAACAGCTCCTTGCAGCAGGGGAGAACTCACAGTGGTCAACCTGCCAGTGAAAATTCTCTTTCAGCTGCTGTCTCTCAGGTCTTCTTTCTTGCTGAAGTTCAAGGTTTATTTAAGGATCTCTGACCCTGCATCTGGGGCCTCTTTGCTCTGTGATAGCTTTTAGTTGCCCAGTCTCAGTTTTAAGGAGCTGCTCAGGCAGATTCTCCCTTTTTAATCTTTTATTAACAACCAGTGAGCCTGACTTCATCTGACTTTTCTGCTACTTGCCTTTATTTATCTGCCAAACATCAGCCCAACTCCCTCAGTGAGACTTGGATCTGTTTTGAGGAATCCTGGGAAGAGAAGTGGGATAACTTTCTCTTTTGGATGCCTTCCTTGGAGCTTCTCTTATCTCAAGCCTTCTGAGGAATGCATCAATACAAGCCAACCCCTTGAAGTTACAATTTATGGTTAGTGCATTTGCTTTAATAATTCTGCCCCATGGGCCAGGGATTTTGTCTGTGCCCATTGGCATCCTGCAGTCTACACAAGCTGAAATGTTTGAGGTTTCTTAACTCATCACTCTAAAATGACACTGTATCAAAATATTGTTCCTCAGGGACTACTGGGGTACATTGTACCCCAAAGGACAGATTTTATAAAGCTTTGCAAGAACATGGAAGGGTTAAGCTGCAGGTCTGCCCTTGCCTTGCTCAGCCCAGTGCTGATCAGCTCTCTCTGTGTAGCTGCAAATTGAATTACTTCCCAAAGGCTTGGTTTTGTCTCAGCCCTTTGCTTGCCCATCCCATTGACATCAGCAGGGACTCGGCTGTGGCTGCTGGGAGCAGACAGTCCCACTCCTGCACGCTGGGCACTGGCCATAAGCAGGAATGGGAGCAGCCCTCTCACCTGCACCAGTGTGCTGACCTGATTTACTTTCTGCAGGCAGGGCTGGAAGTCAGTAATTGTGGCCAGGCTCTCCATGCTGCCCCGTGATGCAGCCACCAAACTGTGTTCAGTGTGTCACAGTGCCACTTGGTAATCATTGGAGAATAAATCCATTAGAAGACCTTTTGGATATAAGAATTATAATTTTGCAAAACAGCAATCACTACAACCATTACCCTTTAGCTACTGACAGCAAAGTTCAAAAATCTCATCATGTGCTGGTTTCACAGCAGCTGATAAAGGTTAATAAAATGGAGGTTTAAAAGGCAGTGTTTCTAAATTTTTTATGCTCAGAAAGGATGATTCTCATTTTTTTTGTGTTAACCTGCACTTTCCATTCACATTCAAACTGCACAACTCTCAAATTCCTTCTTGCATTGCATGGAACCATAAACTCTTAGGCCTTGCCGATGTCACAGCTGTCAGAGAGGAGACTGCACTGTCTGAAATGAGCTGGTGTCTGTAAATATCACTGCAAGATAAGATTTGTGCAGTGGCCTCTGGAGAATGGTGTATCTACTTCAGTGAATTATTGATGTTAATTCAGACTTGGATCCTATACAATATTTCTAGTGGGAATTCTTAATGCAGTGGAATATCAAGATGTCGTAGTTTACCTTTATTATGCTCCCGTGTCTCTGAACATACTAATCTGTGGTATCAGTCAAAGATGTGTTGCAACAGGAAGGATTTTACTCCAGTGTTTTAGAATTCTTTGATTTAAGTTGGCCCTGCTCTTTAGAGTTAGTGCTAGATTCATGTCAGTTTGAGAGGTGTGTGCCTCCTCTCCTGCTTCTCATTAGTAAGGCATGGTGAGACAGGTTGTGTGCATTTTTACAGGTTGCCTTAATTTTACATGTTCTTCAGGTGTGTACTTTGAGATTATTCTATGCTTTTTATGTAAAGAGATAAATATAAATATCTTGAATTTGTGGTACTGCACTGACTTCCACTGATTTAAGACAAAAATAATGAGCTGTTAAACTGAGCCCATTATGTTTAAAATCAAGTCCATTTTTAGCTCTGCAGTTGCTTGAGATGAGCCTGATCTGAATCAATAATCCAGAGGCAGGTTCATAGCTGGTTTCTTTTCTTTTTATTATTGACCATACCTAAGCAGCAAGGATATTTAGGATAACAATAGTGAGATTCTAGTTCTGATTGCTTTGTTCATTGTGTTTATAAAGGCTTCACATGTGAGACAAGACTGTAAATAAAAGGCTTTAAGCTTAAATCAATGATATAATCACAGAAGTGGTTGTTAATACTGACCTCATGGTTGATAAGACTATGAGACTATTTCATTTTTTACATCAAGTTCCACTTTAGATGTCTTGATTAATATTTGTGTAGGAACAGAATTAGGACAGGTGTTGGATGGCTGTGGTACCTGTGCAGCTTGTGCCCTATAACTAGCATGTATTAATTACTTATGTTGCATGGTCCATCCAAATCCATCAACTTCTCCTGAAGCAATGGCTCAGATCAAAAGTGGCTGATTTGCATTCTGAGAATCTACAGGTGTCCTGCCTTTTTTAAAAAAATACACTCTGGCCATTGTGTTGGAATGAGCTATTTTGCACACGGGGCTGAAATGATCAGGGCACTTCTCAAGAAATAGGATTGGGCTGGGAGTGTGAGCTAGGTGAAGCAACTCAGCTGTCAGAGGTGGTTTGACTGGCAATTTCAGTTCTCTAGAACATTCCTAATATCATAACACACTTTGTTTTGTAGATTTTATGGCAAAACAACAACAAGGACTTGCATTGAATAATGACTTCCATCTGTGCCCTCTAAGAGTACTGAAAATGACTCACTGTAAAGTTATTATCATGCCTCGTATACAAGATGAGTGCAGAGATGGACAGAGACATTAAGCAACTTGCTCAGGGCTGTATAGGGAAGGAAAAAGTCCTGAGAAAGCCTAATGTACTGATTTTTGACCTGCAGTCTTACCAGTAGACTTTACTGCTCTGATGTAGCTTTGACAAAAATAAATTATTTTATGTACTCTATTTATTTTATTTTTAGATAGAATGTGAGGTACTGACTGAGCTTGACCAGAAGGGGAAGTTAATAAATACAGAAGAAATTTTTAATATACATAAAATTGATATCTGTCTTATTAAGATTAAAATAAGCAATAAACCTGTCAGATGCTGCCCTCAGTAGCACATGGGGTTTCAGGTATAAATAGAAGCTAAAATGTAATAATAATAATAAAACGCAGTCAAGGCACTCTGGCAATGAATGAATACTCTTGCCTATAACAATTTTCAGGAAAACTTACATTTCAAGACTGGTTCCTTTATTATTTAGGACTGTTTGCAGTAGCATAGGAGGAGCTGACATTTCAAATAATTGCTGCAGTAACAAACAAAGGAAGCATTTATCACAACATGCCAATTAATATTTGGAGGCTATTCAGCATGTTTAATGAAGGCTGAAGATAATCACCCTTGTCGTGTATCCGAATGTCCTCCACATCCCTGCCCCAAATACTGTTTTGATCTTTAAGATTCTTTTTCTTTAATGTAATGGGTTGAGATTTTACCAAACCTGGGGAATTTCAATGCATATATGAGGTATCTAATTGTGCAGATTGGTTCATGCTTGGAGATAAAGCTGCATAAAATGAGCAGGTGCCAAAAGGGGGCAACTGTTACCACAGCATTGTATAATTTGAGTGATTTATGTGTTGGAATGATGGCACCTCTATATGCTGCTTTTCCTGATGCTGTCATGTTGAGTGCACAACTTAATGACATTTGATCTTTTCAATGTATAGTCTCACATCTTGTTTATGTTTGCTATCAAAAGGATAATCTGTAAAGCAAATGTTCTGTTGATCTGAATTGGCAGCAGCATTTTTCAATCTGCCAATTTTTCCATTTAAATGAAAAAGAATTAAATTTATTATCCTATAACTCTCTTTCCTTTAATGATGGGTTTATCATTCTATTTAGCATTTGCTCAGACAGTGGAGTAACTTTTTAAGACCAGAAGAGTGAAACCTTTGCCTTTGCTTTTAACCTGACGTCAACAAAAACTCTAGATTGGGTTGATTTTTTTTTTGATTATGGCTTATCAGAGCAAGAGTAGGACATTGGTGATACCACAGCAGGAATTTGTCTCATTTCAGACACATGGCAAAACCCAGCTGTGGCTGATCCAAGTAGGAATGGACCTAAGTGCATGTCTGAGTTGAGGAGTAAAGGGAAGACCAACACATCTCTCTCCTGGATGCTGCACAAGAGCTGTCAAGCCTTAACTGCCACTGTTTATTTAAGCCTGGCTCAAGTTATGGCTGACTGACACGAAGTTCTAGGTGTTCCAGTTTCTTTCCTGTGGCTTGTTTGTAGCCTCCCTACCTCTGTGGTTCCACTGAAGATCTACTGTTCCCTGGAGTGACACTGTCATATATTTTCTTGTATCAGTGCATTAGTGCTTGTCATGAGTTGTTTGTAGCATAAATGTTTTTCTTTATGACTTTTTTCTGGCTCTAGACATCTTAATAGCACTGCTACAGCAGGTAAAAGAAAAAACAGAATGGAAAGTTGGTTGGGAATAAGGCAGTTTAATAATATAATTTTGAATTAATTCCTCAGAGAAGAGCATGTTTTTTAATATTGCAGGATGTACAGTATAACGCCAAGTATAAGTGGTGAAAAGATGTATTTTTCTTGACTTTAATTGCTAATATTATTGAAAGAAAGCCAACAGATGCATCAAAGACTTTATCCAGAGCTAAGACAAGTCCTGCAGAAATGTACTTCTATATAGGAAGATGCCATCTTTTTTGTTTGAAATGAAATATGAGAGATGTTTTGGGTCATGAATAGTAATAGTTCTGAGGAAGCAAAGCCAGTGGCAGAAGTATTAACATGTAGAAATGAAGAGGTGCTGAGTGCTCCTGAATGATGAGAGATTTTGCTGTCTCTTTCTTGCATCAGGATGTCCTGACAAAGAGTTTATCTGACTTTGCTCATAGAGACTCTTACCTGAACTTCTTTATTCCCAGAGGAAGCAATCAGTGAAATTGCACACACGTTTCTGCTTCTCTTCCTTTCATTCCCCCATGATATTTTCACGGGTTTATGCTTCTGTATTTCTACTTCAGACTGAACTGATATACTGCTCAGGTTTTTCCAAATACATTCAGACATTCCAAGTGATCTTTTTCAGTCATGCTTTGCAAGTCCCCACAGTGGATGAATACCAGGCAATGTCTGCTTAGCACAGTGTCCAACTGCTGCTGCAAAGTCATCCAACAAGGGTTTGTGTGTCACTGAGTTGATAAATGTTTCTGCCACTTCCCTGAAAACTTCTTTCTTTTTCTTCTTTCCAGTGATTTTTCTCCCTTCTGCCTTCCTGTAATGTACAGATGATAAGCAAATGTTATAATATCAGATTTTGTTTACATGTATTTAAATTAGAATTAACCTATGGATTTTGAGGTGTTGAATTAAACTCAGCTCTGTTGAAAATGGTTGTTATTCTAATGAAGTAAATTTAAATTGTGGTCTTATTTCACGTGTTCCTGTGTTCAGAAGCCTGAATTTGATATGATACCCAACATGCACATGAATGATTGGCACTGATGGTGCAAATACAAGACAGAAGCAGGTCTGGTACAGATCTCTCTGGCTGTGACAGGGCTACATCCACAATGCTGGTTTTTGTCATGTGACTGGAAGATGAATGAGACACTAAGTGCTAATAAAATATAACAGAACCTCAGTAGACTGCAAAGAAGTGCAAACTTCAATTTGTCTTGGACATGAGGGTATTTCAAAAACAAGGTTTGAAACTGTTTTTAAAAGGACAAAAAAGCTGTAAATTTCAAAATGGAGTATGAGGTCCTGCTGAAATGTAATCATAGGTAACTGCAAACACCTATAGGTAAACATGAATAACTCTGCAGGAGAAGCAGGTTACACATTTCAGGTTTGTGGTAGAACTCAAATAATAACCTGTTTTTGTTAGAAAGGGTAAGAGAGGGCAGGTCCCCGTTTAAATTTTCTTCTTTTGAATCTGAAACTCTGTGGAATACACTCCTCCAGACAGTCTAGCATTTAAATACATAAATCCATGGAGTTCTTTCAGAGAGGTTGCCTGACAACCAGAAGGCAGAGGCTGGTGCCCACAGGGGCTATAAGTGAAGATTCTGTGCTTGCTCAGCTCCCTTTCCAGTGCTAGTGTTTAGATAAATAAAAACATTTATAGCCAGGAACATTATCACCCTAAAGAGACCCACAGTCCAATGCTGTGACTACAGCAATCACAATGACATGATAAAAAAGTACCAGAAGTTGCACTTATCCAGTAAAATACCTTTTCCAGTCACTTTATGCAGAAGATTCTGTTTTAAAGATTAGGATATGAATTTCTAGGAAATCATACCTTAAATTAAACACTCAGAATATTGTCACAAGATCAGAAACAAAATATTGATATCTTAGTATTTAACACTCAGTGTGCAAATACCAAACATTTCTGAAATAGGGTGCATTTAAGAAACACGATGCTGTTACACAGCTGGCAGGTTAACTCTGTTCTCCTGTGCTCAGCCATGGAGAACTCTTCAGTTCTAATCACTCAAGTCACTAAAAAATTCGCATAAATTCAGTATAATTTATTTTCAAAACATGTCTATATGAAATAACTAATATTAAACACATGTATCAGTGTTTAGAATGAATAACAGCCAAGTGTTTTTGCTTTTGCTTTTTTTTGTTACACATGGGAGCCTGTCTCCTCTTGTTCAGGTAGATGTGTGATCTACCAAAGCAGTTTCTGGAACTGCTTTTTACGAAGTGTGGGTGTAAAAGCCTATCAGATCTTAAGTCTTAAGGTTGGAGATGAAAGCTGTCCATAATTAAGTCATTATTTATTTAACCTATCTGCTCAGTCCTCCAAACTTCAGCTGAGCCATTCATTTGAAACTCATTTTAAAACATAAAAATAAAGGCTTCCCTTGAAGCAGAGCAATATATAACGGAATATTTTTATACAAAACCTCCTTCAATGTACTTTTCTCTGCCTCTAGGAAAAGAACATAAGAATTTTGGGTTTTTGAAACATCTGTGTACAGGTGCCAATTGTCTCAATTAATGTGACCATATAACCATATCAAGAAATGAATAGGAAAAATATCCTTACGTAGCAGCAGTAGAAGGCAACACAGTGAGAAAAGGCTCTGTTCTAGTGGATTTTGCATGGGATCTACATATCTTCCTCTAAATGCCTGTTCCCCTCACATGAGGCACAGAAGATCTATGTTCCTGACTCGAGGGACTTACTGTGGTGCACAAAACCCATAGGAAGAATCTGGGTCTTTGCACTCCTTTCTTTTAGGGTGCTGTGGCAAAACGTTGGCTCATTTCTCCTGTTGTTAGGCATGCAGGATCAGTAAAAATGATACATGTATGCCTTGAAATTTCATTCCATTCCCCTATTTGCTGCCTGATACTATTCCCATAGGCTGCCACATTCATTCATCCTGAAACACAATTTTTTCCCTGTTCCTGTTTGGTTATCAGCCTCAACTCCCAGCCTGCAGTAATGAAAAGTTATGGGCAGAAAAAGATGTGCATAAAGAAGTGTTGGGCTGGAGATTAAACTCCCTATTGTAATTCATGTTATTCTAATGAGGCAAATAAGATCATTCAGAGCAGGGTAATGCAGTGATAATACGAAGAAACCAACATAATTTACTATGGGGAGCCTTTACTTAATACATCATATTTCAGCAAGAAACTTAATAAAAGGAAGCTTAACACATAAATACCACCAAGAAGCATAGAAGATAATGCAGCATTTGATCAGACTAATACATAAACACTACAGTGAAACTTAATTTCCAACAAGTAACCCAGGAATCAAATATACATATCGCTTATTGTTGCTGCTGAAGCAGTAGCTTAATAACTAAGGATACCAGAAGAGGCACCATAAGCATTTCCTATTATTTATATTCCCCAGTTGCCTATAATGACCATATAACTTAATATTTGAGTGAATGGTCTGGATGTGAAAGCTATTTCCCTTGCAAATTAATCCTAGCACTCAGCTGCAGTACAGCAAGAAGTGTTACCATGGTACTGTCATGAGGCTTATCCCATGACATTTTTTCCCCCAGTTTTATTGATGCTTCCCTTTTTAAAGCCATCCAGTTTCATTGACTAATAAATATATATTGTGCCATTACTTGTTTTGACTTCTATTCCATCAAGGGTCAAAGAAACATCATTGTTGGCTTGTTATTTGTTATTATTAGCATCATGAGAGTGTTTAATATCTCTTTGAAAATCTGCAATGTCCATTTGAAGGAGAGATTTCATCATATTGGTATGGTCCCTGAAGAAATGTCTTTCAAAACTACGGCAGAGAAAGGGTGGGAAAAGAAAGTGAAAAGACTTAATGAGATGGTAGTGACATGATTTAAGAGCTCTGACTCACTGGCTGGGGTCCATGTTTCTCTTCTGCCTTGTGTCTGAGGGCTGTGACCTTGCATGTGGAAATAGAGTTGATCTGGAGGTGTCACCTGTGTAGATTGTTGCAGAGAAGTGCAGAACCACACCTGGTTATTACTCTATTTCTGTGGGTATGAAGCAGATTCTATTGGTGTTAAAGGTCAGTGAAATTTCCTCTGGAAAATTCTTAAATTGATCTTTTTTTTCTTTTTCATCCTCTAAGTGTTTTTATTTTGGTAAACTTCCAAAACCAAAGTTAAATGAAGATTAAAAAGCTTGCCAGGTTGTTTTCTGTCTCACAACTGAGAATCCTGACTTCTGGAGATGATGGATTTGGTCAGTCCTGGTGGGCAAAATGTCTCACAGCTGAAGACAGGAGGGCTCTCTAACAAACCCTGACTTTACAGCAGTTTACCCTGAAAACTCTAAGAACCTGACTATAATTCAGGGATCATAATGATTTAGATTCTGCTGAAGATCTGGAAATTTCTGGGAGTTTTTGTTTGGGATTTCATACATCCATAGAGAAACTCGATGTCTTCATATTCTGGGGCTCTTGATCCAGCCATTGCTTCCAAAGCTTGTACCCTTCCAAATCCAACCAAAACCAAATCTGATCTGATGGGGAACCACAAAACTGAGCTTCTAGTGCTGTCATGGGGTGAGATGAATCTCATTCTTTGCCTTAAGGCCTTCTAACTACCCTAAGATCATTTATTCCAACAAAATCAGTGTGTCCTTTCAGAAATTCCCGACTTTCAGGAACATTTTCGAGAATAGGTGATCAGGACTCAAGTGGGCTGAAACCAAGATGCATCCTGCCTGGAGAGTGGTCAGGTGGACAGGCTGGAAAGGAGATCTCCTACTGAACTCATGCTGTGTGCAAAATAAGTATTTCAGAATGAGGCCGAGCTGAAAATCTTTAACTTCTCTACATATCTCTAGAGTTGGTGGAGTGCTGTCTGTTCATTTCAGAGCTGCTCTTCTGACACACTTAGATCTCAGCCCAGTCTCCAATCCACCACAGCTTTTAGAGAGGAGATCTGGGGGACACCTGATGTGGCCAGCATTGGACTGGCTACCTGAAACTCAAGGTCTGGATGTCAGTAATGCAATTTCTGTTATCTTGCTTTCATTAAATGTCATTCCAGATGAAGACAGTCAAATGCAATCATGCATTATCTAGACTTTTAAAAAATAATTTAGGGGTTTTTTTGGCCAAATTTTCAAATTCAGTTGTGGAAAAATAAAAACAGTTGGCCAAGATTCAATATTTAAATGTGACGGATTATGTCATCTTATTTCCCAGTATCAGTAAAGCACTAATAATATAATCCTTAATCTCTTTCTAATCCCCTGTGTGAGAAATGTAATACTCCATGACTTTTTTCAAGCATCCCTATTTTTCCAGTCATTGGAATTTTTTTTTCTAAGACTGTGTGCATATAACATTTGTTTATTTTCACATTTGTCAGTAAAAATTGATCCAGGAAAAAATGGTTTGTTTTCAATAATCTGCTAGTTCAAGTCTCTGTGTATACCTTACAATGGGTATCATGAAATGACACTGAACTAATTTATGCTAAGTTCATCCACCAGTTACCATCTCAGGGAACTGTGATAGGTCTGATTTTGATCCCTAATTATACTAGATTAAGTAAAAATGATACTATGAAGGTTATTTTTGTGAAAGAACTATCAACCCCAATGTACAGTAGCTGTTATGAAACAGAAGTTAAAATTCAGAGCTGCTAGTGAGATCTCCAAGCTAACCTGCCATTTCAAGGTCCTTTATATTCATAAGTTTGTAAAAAGAACATGTTCAGTTTTTGAGTTCAGAGTGTTACACAGTCCTGGAAACTCATTTGTATTTACTCCGTGCTATTTATTAATGCATGTAAGTAAAAAAATATAATTTGCATTTCATATGATACATACTAAACCTTATAGACAACCTAACATTACACCAAAATTCCATTTTTTTAGGAAAATTATCAACATTAGTTAAACTGAGAATCTAGGCAAATCTTCTCATGCTCTTTTTTTTTTTTCTTTAGATAAATGATAAAATATGTTTATGCTTATTATTTCTGTGATGATAGCTATTTGCATGGGACAAGCAGATAGCAGCTAATATTTATGAAATATTTCACTCAGTGCCCATAAAATCTGGATATTTCACGGTTAAAAAAAACTAAAACAAACCAACAAGCAAAAAAACCTCCACAAAACCAAACACAAAACTCAACATCATTCCCCCCCCCCCCCCAAAAAAAAAAAAAAAAGTTAAAGAGAAAACATTTTCTCATGAATATAATTTGTCTTCAAGAAGAAATTTGGTCTGGCTCTGGTTCCATAATTATTTCTCACAGACAGAGTTTGCCTTTATAAGGGACAGAGCAGAAAAGCCAACGTTCCAGCTCTGCACTGGAAATGGGAAGTTCAGCCATGGGGCTGCCTCCCTCAGAGGTCATCTGGCACAAGTTCCTCCAGCCAAGGGCCATGTCCAGGCTGCTGACTCCCCTTTCTCGTTGCCTGCAGTGCAGCCTGACTCAGGTTGTGCTGTGGCTCTCCCCAGCTCTGACTCTCCATGTCCCACCCCATCCATGGGCTCCTGACCAGCTGCAGCAGCTGCTCCCACCTCCCTGTGCTCTAAAGGACCCCTCTGCTCTTGCTGGCTGCTGTCATCTCTTCAGTGGCACTCAGCTCTGTTTTGTGATGTGTTCCTCTGCAGGAAGTCTTGCACCCTGCAAGAGAAGGAATTTGATGCCTCTGGCTTTTATTGCATCCTCCCTGGAAGATCCTTTGGGGAGGGTTCCAAACCCACTGAAGTGAATGGAAAAATCTCTGACTCGCTGAGTTTGAATCATATCCATACATCCCTGCTGAAAAATGTCTTAATATCTGACTCTGGGGACTTAACTATATTTAAAGTTATCCTCTTAGTCCGGAGAAGAGCCTTATCCTTCACAGCTTCCTAGGGCTTTGCACTGACAAGGGATCTGACAGATTTGTGCCATGCCCTCACCTTTGCCTGATTGCCACACTTCCACAGGAGTCTACTTGGCAATTAAAGCTCAGACCTGAGCAAAGTCAGAGGGTCATGCAGGAGAGAGTGGCAGCAGGCTGGGGCATGGTGATGCCCCAATATGTGGAACAATAACTGCTATCAATAAAAAGGCCTTCTCCTACCAGAGGACTGGTGTCTCTTCACTCAAGTAGATGGATTTTAAGGTGTTGCTATAAATTAAATAACTCAGTAGCTCCAGCTGAACAGAATTTGGTCCATTTACAATGTTAAACAGTATTTTTTGGTGCATATGTCCCAGGCTTTCAGTAATATCTCTGTTAATTAGTTTTGTATGTTTGGTTCTGCTTCAGCTTTCACTTTTCCAGGGGTTTTCTTTCTTCTTCGTCTACACTTTTACTCAGCCTTAGCACATGATTCTTCTCTGCTTTTCATTGTTTCCCCTTGACACACTAATCAGGCTGCCAGGCCACTCTGTCTCAGTAGGGCCAACATCCTTTCAGCTGCACTCCAATGCTTTGCCCTGTGTCTTTCACAGTGTTCCTTAGATGTTTTGCTTTGACTTTGTGTTGCACCATCTTCAAGAAACCTGTTTGACTATGGAGAAAAAGGCATGCAATGAGGCATCAATAAAGGGACAAAGATCAGGTACCCTGAGGAGGTAGAACATCAATACAAAAGAAGGAATGGAAAGCCTCTGAGGAAGATAAAGCAGCGTGATTCACAACTCTGGAGAATGCTAGGCAGGCATGAAATGTTTGTAAGGTAAATAATAGCCTAAGATCAAAAAAGGCAAACAAAAGCAGATGAAGCACAGTATCAAACAGAATTTAAATAAATCATTAGAAGAAAAACCTACTTCTTGAACCATAGGACACTAAACAGCATTTAATTAAAAATGTGTGTTTGATCTTCTCATATGATTAGTTTTGCATTACCCTGCCATTTATTTTGGTGATATTGAGGCCAAGGGGCTGGTGGCCTGGGCCAAACAAGATTTAAAAACAGAACTTGTGCTGAGGTAAGTGAAAAAACTTTGATTTACTTCAGTGGAACCATCAACTTGTCTATTCTTAGAGCTGGAAAGCAATTTTTACTTGACACCTGCTGTTTTATCTCACTTTCTCTCTCACTTAATGTCGTAGCTGGCAAACACAGGGTCTGGAGCTGTGCCTAATGCCCTGCTGGGGGAATCCTTGACCCCTTTTGTAGGCAGGGCTACCTTTGGATGGATGGAAAAAGTCTACTCCAGAGGACTGTGCAAAAAAAAGTTAGAGGAAATCTTGGCCATTGGTCATCTTTCCTCAGGAGCAAAATTAAAGTAGCTCATATTAGTGTACAGATGAAAAAGTAACAGCTGAGCAGCTTATGATCTTTTCAGTATTATATGGTGATTTTTCAAAAATAGAAGTATCTAGAGTAATTTTTTCACATTTGCTCCTCAGCTTATGTCTGAAATGGGCAGTATTATGTAGGCCAAAGATCTTTACATAAGTCATTGTTTGCCCACATTAAAACAGAAGACTGTCAACCATATATTACCTACTGGAGGCTCCTCATTTATGTTATCAAATAAAAAAAAAATCAAATCATCAAAAAGATGATTTCTTAGGTAAAAACTGCAGGAATTGCTTTTTATATAGCAAATGTTTTACAAATATTGATAGTGTTTTAGCTCTAGGGCTTAGCTAGAATGTTATAAATGAGAAGAAAAAAGCAAGTAAAAGGAAAAATGTACTAATGTTTATTCTACAAAGTCAAATAAGTGATTTAGGGATTGGTAAGACCCCTATAAATCACTGCAGACTGTGTTTTCAGCAAGCTTCTGAAAATGAATCTGCTCTACTGTTTAACATAGCCAGGCCTGCCCAGAGCACTGGCCTGACATAAATCAATTCTGTTCATACCCCAGCTGCTGTGAAATGCAAGTCTTGATTCTCAGATTGCCAGATCCCTTCCCTTAGGGAAGAAAGCTGAGTGCTGTGGAGAAGATATTCCAAACAAGCAGCTCAGATCTGGCTTGTAAAACCCTTGCAGGACAGAACAGGTCTTCTATTGCCAACTTTTCTATGTGTTACGCAGTGTACTTGGTGCTGATGACATTATAAAAAAGGTGGTGTTAGGTCTTCAGTGAGTCATGGGTGTGTTTTTAAGAGGATTTTTATTAATTTAGTACAAAATTGAAAAAAAAATCCTAAAAAAGAAAGCCTAAACATAGATAAGCAACACTGGAACTCCTGCAACTGAAGATACTGTACTTCAAACTACATTTTTATGACACAGCTCCCATATTTTCATTTTCTTGTGGACTTGAGAACCACAGGCCTTGTCCCAGCTAGGAGTGTCAGGAGGTAAAGGCCAAAAAGCTTAAGTGGCTTTCTGAAGAGTAAAATCAGTGAGATGCCTCTGGGTACGATAGTAAGGCAATGCTACACGACAGACAATGTGCTGTTAAATACCATTTTTGTTACTGTAAAGAAGTATCTGTTTCTCAGTTTCTGTAACACTTGCTCGAGGTACATTACCCATATAATTAAGCATGATTAAATGATAATTGCAGTCTTTTTGCAATGTAATTCCATGGCTGTTTATGCTTTGCAGAAAGTACATGGCATTTATTTTGCATGTGTCAAGGAAAAACTCTAAATGTTAAAGAAGTTGCTAAGGAATAATTGCCATAAATTTACAAGGGAATTACTAGGTAACATATGCTTGAGATTGAAAAAAGTACTATAAAAATTTCTGTCAAGATGCAATTGTATTTTCAAAATGGCATTACTATTGTATTATTTCTGAAAAAAAAAATTCATGGCAAGTAGAAACATCTGTATTTGGTTATGGGTGATAAATTATTTAAGTAAGCTACGATGCTTTCTATTTATAAAAGCTCTTCTTTCAGTGCTACAGAAGCCCCTTTTTACACCTAATTCTGGACACACACAAAGGATACACCGTGGCTGTTTTGCTTTGATATTTCTCCTTCTGAACAAGGATAATACAGCAAACAAAGGGTAAGGAGGTCTGTACCACACAGTGTCACTTTTTATGTTAGAAAAAAATCCTCATAAACACTGGCTTCATCAGCATTATATTCATCTGCATCCTTAGTTTGGATCCAGGGTGCACCTGTGGAATAAATCTTCCCAGCTGCTGCTGTGGAACCTCCTTGTCTGCTCACCTGAAGTGAGGCTTGGAGTGAGACTGTATTCTGGTGCTTCCTAAAATCTCACTCCTTTCTGGAGGGCATTTCAAAGGAAACCATATTTCTTTTAAATCTGAAGGAAACAAACACAAAGTAATCTTAGAAGCAGAATTTCTTTGAAATAGGTTTGGATATTTATCACTGTGATTTATATTTTCTTTGGGATAATGGCATTTTTTGGGTAGAGAATTATTTGCTTCCTCATCAGGAACACCCTGCTCTCTGAAAGCAGTTTGAATTTAGGGAGTCCTTGTGCCTGATTTCACAAGTATTTAAACACAGGCTTGATATTAAGCTGATGGTTTATTTCAGTTTTACTAATTGTAAGTAGTTTTGGTCATAGAGCATCTCAGCATGGGCCTAAGACCTGAAATTCCTTGGCCTGGAAAAGTCTTGGTGCAGATCTTACCAATGTTGGTTTCTATTCCATGGGGTTGCAAGGAAGGAGGGCTCAGGTCCCTGTCAGAGGTGCCCACTGTCAGGACAAGAGGCAATGGGCACAGACTGAAACACGTGAAATTCTTCACAATTCTTTTATTGTGAGAGGAATCAAACACTGGAATGGGTTGGCAGGAGAGCTTTCAGTTTCCATCCTCATACTGAACTATGCTTTGGGGTGTCTTGTTGCAAAATCTTACTGGAAAATGGTGCAGAATGCACAGGGTGGTGCCCTATTTCCCTGTATATTTCTTTTCAGGTTGCTTTTGCACTGAAGGAGGCTTATGCTCTTTCTACTCTCATGCTTCTGTCTACTGAAATGACTTTTTCCTGTAAGATTTGTTTGCTTGGAAGGGATGTCAAAAATTTTTACAGAAACCAAGATGAGTGTTAAATACAGAAGTTCTCTGGAGGGGAGATATGCTGTGCATATCCTGCCACAGTCAAATGAAAAATTGCCACTCTGGTACCTAAATCAACTAATTAATCCATACTACATTAATTATGATGATGAAAAGCTAATCATAGCTTATTGGCCTAAAAACAAATGCAAGTGAATGAGAGAGATTTTCAGGGCTGGCTGGTGGCCCCAATCCAACATACTCCAAAAATCTGCTGGAGGGACCAAGCAGAACTGAATAGTGACTGCAGGTAAGAACAAATCCATTGATTTTTGGGCCATTTTCAAAGGCGGTGACAAAATTGTCAGCCTTCTCTTGGTAACTAAAGGTTGTGTTAACTTTCATGAAACATTTATGCAAGCTTTTGACCATTTCTACCTTTGTGTGACATTTATGAGTTCCTCAAATACTCTTATAAACATGTATTTATAAACATGTTTCATAGAAGAAAAATTACGGTATTGGACAATACACATTTGTCTGGAATATTTACAAATTTCAGTCTCTGATGTTTATAGCTTTAGACAAGACTGACAATATTGTAGTGATTAAGAGAGATTTCCGTGTTGGTTTTGATTACTGTGGCAGCAAAGCATATCTGCAAGTGACAGAGTCAAATGTATCTCCGCCAGAACAGAAGGGATGTTAAATCCGGGATGCCCCTGTTGGTTTCCCTTTCCATCTTTCTGTTTATCTCAGCAAATTATAGTCCTGCAGAGACTAGTTTGGATCTAAAGCTTAACCTACATTCCCTTAACATCTGTTCCTGAGGAGCAAAAACATATGAATTTGTACATGCTGATTCATTTTCAAAGGGAGACACTTCTCATGAAAAGCCTTTCCACTGAAACATAATCCAAACACTCCCTAAAAGACAAAAATGAATAATACAAACCAGGCTGAGATAAAAAAAAAAAAAAAAAAAAAAAAAGGAAGTGTTACAGGGATTTTCACAGTAATTTTTCTTTTCAAAGCCAGTGCAGGTAAACAAACACAAAGGTAACCAACATAGTGCATAAAACAGGAACAAAGGAAATTCTTGAAAATAAAACTCAAGTTGGAGAAGAAACTGAGTGGAGAAGCATAGGATTTGTCTTGTGACAATCAAAAATAATAAACCAGGAAGGGAATAAAGGCAAAATGCAAATTCTGAAAGTTAAAGCAACTCTATAGGAAGAGGGCTTTGTCATGGTGGAAAGTAATCAGCCTAAGGGCACCAGAAAATCATCCTTGACTTAAATCAGTTTGCAAATAATACTGACATACTTCATATAGGTAGTGACAAGACTAGACAGGTTTACAAAGAAGCTAATTTGTCTAGGATAATGAAAATAAAAGCATTATTACAAATTTTCATCCTGGGACAATTTCAACTCTTGTGCTGCAGGGCATCAGAGCAATAACCCCGTGGTAGAAAATCCAGCCTAGGAACAAAGTAGACACTATAATAAATGCAAAATTGGATATTCTGTACCTTTGTGGGTTATATCATTGCTGTCACCATAATGTAAAAGCAAATGGCAAATATTTGTACTTCTGTTTGCTTGAATTTTTGTCCAAAATCTTCGTACACAGGGGAGATCATCTTACGTCACTGGGGAGCTGGGGACTGCTTTCTGTTTCAGCTGGGGATGTGGCTTCCGTTTTGAAGAACTGCATTTTTCTTCACATCTGCTGCCTTTATGTTTGAGTTTTTGGTAGCTGGGAAGAGCTCTATCCTCATGTCACAGCTGGAGTGAGAGAGACAAGGTTCAAAGTTGCTTTCTTCCTTTTGAATGTGAAAATGATATCTCTGCCAAGTGGGGGGTGGAGAGCAGGCTGCAGAAGGGGTTGTGTTACTGCCTCTGTAGGGAACACTTTGTTAAGAGCCTCCAGATGCAGGGTAGCAGTGCTGACTTTTGCAGAGACCCCACAAGTGCCACACACTCACAGACACTGGGATAATGTGCTGCTGTACCCAGGACATCCATTAATGCATGCCACATGTAAGTTTTCTTAGACTTTCTTAGCCTGGGAAGAAAGTAGGGATGGAGAGAAGGTGTTTTAACATTTGGTTTTATTTCTTATTGCCCTGCTCTGATTTGATTGATAATAAACTAATTTTCCCCAAAGAAACCAGTTTTACCCATGGTGGTGGTTGCTGAGTGATCTCTCCCTGTCCTTTTCTCAACCCATGAGCCTTTAGCTGTATCTGCTCTCCCCCCATCCAGCTGAGGAGAGATAGAGGGGCTCAGTGGGCATTTGGCATCCAGCCCTGGTCAACCCACTTGACTTTTTTTACTGGGAGAACGACCTCCTTGATTTCCTGAGATGTCTTCCAACCAGAATTGTTCAGTGATTCCAAAACTGAAGTCACTTCCTGGAAAGGAAGTCTAAGTCTGTGAAAAATTAACTTAGCTCTATTTTTAAGTACTGGGCCACAGACTTGAATTCACTGGCTTTGTACCAGTGTAGCTGCTTTAAACATCTTATTGCAAAAACAGTGTCACAAAATGGACAACCTGGCAATTTTTCCAAACTTTTGGTTTGTCTCCAGGTCACTGAAGATGCATAACTAAAATGCACAATTATACACATACCTCTCCAGGCAGCCTGGGTCTATGCAGACAGCAGGATTTTCTGTTTTCTGGAGTATTTCAGTTTCTTAAGGGCAGCTACTGGCTCTGGCAATGTATCTGGCCTGCCCTGGATGCTGACACTGACAGAAATGAAATACTTGCTGTTAGCAGCCAGAGACATCATTTTAATTCAAGAGAATTTCTCTTTGGCTTCCCAGTGATTCCCAGTCAATATTTTTGTTGGCAAGTTACTTTATTTATTGTATATGTATTTTACACTTCACCTTGTTTATGGAGGTATTTTTCAGTGCCTTTTGATAAAGCTCAACTTTTTCTTATATATGCATAATTCCTCTTAAATTTCCACTTCTATGATAAAATGAAAGTTTTTTTATGGAGCAGGGTCCTCATTCTTCTGCGTAACCTTGAGCAAATCTGTGGGACAGTTTTTTGCCTAGTAAAAGGAGAATATAGTTCTTTCCTTCCTGAAAATAATTCAGGTTTTCAGGTGAACACCACATGAGAAATAGGCACAGTTTGTTATCCGAGTTCATGTGGGGGAAGATGCCACATCAGTGCACCTCTGCAGCATCAGGGCAGTCTGCTGATGGCACTCATTTCTCTAATCTGTGACTGTGCTTCTGTTGGCTGGACCTTTCTCAAATAGCAGTCATGCATACTGTGAATGAAACTGGAACTGGAAACTCCTTGCTGATCTCTTCTCTTCCCTCACCATTCCGTTTTCATTCTTATTGCTTGGACAAGTGAATGCAGCCTTGCATGTCCTCTCTAGTAGGCACATAAAATGGTCTGATTTTTCACTCTTCTGTAGATACAAAGCATATCCATAGAATTTGAAATTTTATCTATTTTTCTGTTGCCCCTTTCTTCCTTTAAAATGTACCTAGCAATTCCTTTTCTGTCCTTTTACTTTTGTCTAAGCAACATGAATATCCTGATGTTGCATGTTAATTTATCCTGACATGTGGTTATTGCTGTAATAGAATCCACTGAAAGCTCAGATATTACATATGTTTGTAGCTAGTGGGATGCTAAACTGGATGTCCAGTGAATTTATCCTAGTAGCTGCAAGAAGTGTAGTTCTTTGTCAAGCTTCTGTCTACTTCAATAAAAAAAATAATGAGCATGAAGATTCCTTCATTGTCTGGGAACTTATTTCTGTTCATGGAACTGCTTTTTACAGTGAAATTAATGGAATATTAAAGGTTCCTCCAGCTTCATGGCATATCAGTTGAATGAGCCAGTACATACTTATTAAGTTCATCTTGATATTTTACGAGCCATTTCATGCCTTACTTCAAAGAAGTTAGGATGCCTTTTCCTTACAGGAAGTGAGAAAAATATGACAATTTTGCAGTGAGTTATTTTAGGGTTAGCTTGTAGAAAACTAAATGAACTGGCAGTTGCAGTTCCCAACAGATGGCAGATAAAGTGACTAATATTGGAAGATCTGCTTTAAGGATTCTGTTCATGTTTCCACTGTTTTGCAGATGGTTTGTGAAACAACCAACAGTTTCACTTAAAACAACAGCATTAATCAAAGTTGCAAAGTTTTCTCTCTGAAATTTCTCCTTGTTTGGGTGCTAAATAGTAACAACAAAACATGAAACATTCTGTACCCTTTCTCCCTCTCCACCAGACTCCATCTCTGCCATGTCCTGGGTTTGTACTGCATTGCTGAGCTCCCCAGCAGCTCTGCCTTTGGCTGCCTCTCCTGTGCTCCTGTGCTTGCTTACTGAGAGACTCATTGCTCTCTGTTGCAATACCTTGCTTTCCCCTCATATTCTTATTGCTGCCTTCCTCTCCCACATTTTTAATGGGTTTCTTTTTGCCACCACAAGTCTAATTTGGCAGACGTGGGGAGACCTCATTTTCTGAAACCTCATTTTCTCCAGAAGTATTGCCCCCTTCTCTTTCTTCCCCACATGTCCAATATTACAAGTTACCCTATTAGGAGTGGTTATTGATTCCTTCCTGCTCATTTATGTTAGCTGCAATTGTGTTGACCCTCAATTCCTTTACATTTTTCTTCCTCTCTTTGGAAACTCTTCTGTTGGTTATGCCCATTCTTGTTCATTTTAAGGTCTTATCATTAAGTTTGTTAGAAAGTGTGTTTTATCATAAATAACAGAGAAACAAAATATAGTATTATAGATAAGTCTTTCCTCCTAGACAGCTAATCACACAGGTTCTCTAAAATCCAGTCCTTCCACCTCTTGTTCTGCTTTCCTACCAATGCCTCAAAATTTTGTCCATGCCTTTCAGACCTTCTCTCTATGCATCTATTCTACTATTTCCCCATTAAAATTTAAAAAATTAAAATTAAATCCTCTTTGTGCATACAGTAGTTTTTATTCTTAGTTAAATTTATTTTTATAACAACTAAGTTGATGCAAGTAGGCAAAACTTGTCTGGTTTTGGATAGAGATGTTGCCTTTACATGGAAGTTCTTTTTGGTTCTTTCTTACGAGGCTGAAGGTGGCTGTTTATTAGCAAGAGTGATTTCTTGTAGCTAAAATAAATAGTCTGCTACTGTCTGCTCACCTCCCAAGCCATAATATTTTCAAAATGCATGGGCAAGCTCTGAGTTTTGGCAGTTCCTGCTACTTACCCATAATGGACTATTAGATTGAAAGCTGAACCAGGTAAATGTTCTCTCAGTTTTGCTTTTCTTCTGGCAAATGCTTAATGTGTATGGTGTTTGCATTATAGCAATAAAATCACAATACTCATTTAGCTTTAATGATTTATAGCAGAAGCTTATTTTGTATTTACTCAAAACAAAATTCCTCTGGAGAGAGAATATAAGTGGAAATTCACCTTACCTTCACTGTTTTTCAGCTCAATAAAAGTGACATCTGTGACAACTCCAAATGAAGAGTTTTTGATATCTGAATGAGACTGAGGAATGCAAATGAAGGAGGATGAAAAGCAGCTCAGATGAAATGTGGTGAAAGAAGAGAAAGAAAAGTGAGAAAGTAAAAAAAAAAAGCAAACCCAAATGTGATTGAGGCAAAGAGGAAGAAGGCAAGCCCTACGAGAATTCATTCAGAATTAAGGCAGAAACTGTTAAAACCTGGAGTATGATTTTTGCAGCATGTGTTAATCTGTCACCAAAGTGGGGAGATGACACAGCCAATAGGAAGGAGGTCCTGGGAAACTCAAGGTAAAGGCTGAGCTGACATTAAAAGAGAAATGTCTTGCAGGCTCAATCTGCTCCCTGTTCCAGAACATCAGGAAGGACAGGATTTTTATTATGTTTTATTTTGAAGTGGAGGAGATTTGATGGTTCAAGATCCTGGGTCCTCCAAGGTGGATGTTCAGTTAAAACAACACTTGGAATGGATGAAAAAAAATCCAAATACGGTTCTTTGACTTAGGAGACCAACTCATGAAAATGAGATTAAAAAGACACTAGCTAAATGCTCAGCTTTCATTAATGATTTTGAGAAGAATGGCAACATTCATTAAACTTCTCATCAGCTCTACAGAAAGTGAAGCTGAGCAGTCATTGCAAAGTGCTGGCAGGAGCAGAGAGTCATAGGAACGTGCCCAGGAGCTTGTTAGGAATGGGTGGCAGGTGCTGATGCTGTCCACAGACTTATATAGAGAGGGAAGGGTTTGGGTCTAAGGAAGTTTAATACAATAAATAGAAATTTAGTATATATTAACAGCTAATATCCTCAGTGAATGCAGACAGGGTAAGCTGAGGGTTTACACTGGGATTTCTTAGAAGAGAGAGTGACTCTTAAGTAAGGAGCTTCGTATCCTTTGAGAATTAAGCAGTGAAACAACTGGTGAAGACAATGCAGACAAAAATTGTGTTGGTTTTCTTTATTCTTTCTAAACACTGATTTAAACAGTTAACCAGAAAAGAGTTGCCAAGGCTAGAAAGAGTCTTCCAAATGGCCAGTGCCAGAGCAAGCACTGGAATGGGAACACAAAGTACCAATGGTTGAAGTGGATAAATTCTGAAATACTGTCTGAATTTTGTGAACTAGAAGCAAAGTTTTCTCACATCCAAACAACTTGAAATGCACTTTTTGACTAAATAAAATTCATTCTGCTAAACGTCTGAATAGAAGGAGCCAAGGTAGAAACCTCCCCTCAGGACTGGTGTAGGTGGAAATAACTTAAACTGTGCAGCACATAATTGTGTTATGTGGGTGAATGTCTGAAACTGAGCTTTTGAAATTTCCAGCAGATGCTACTTGCAAGCTGCAGTTGGTGAAAGCCATGTGTGGATTTGGATAACACCTGGGCTAAACAAAAGTGCCATGTCCTGAAACCTCCAGGCAATGAAGAGGTGAAACACAAAACTGGCACTTGTTGTGCTTCTGCATTTGGACTGGTTGGGAAATTCAGGGGCTTGGAGGCTGGGAAAGAAGGTGAAGATCTGAACTGGAGGAAAGATCTTGGAAGGGGAGGAGGATTGTGAGCATGTGAGAGATTTGTGGAGATGAATGTTGGAGGATGAACAGGGACCTTGGTTGGTAATGCCAGAATTAGAAATCTGGCAACTTCCCGTACCTAATGTATGAAGTGTTACATAATGGAGTAACTTTTCCTAATAACAAAAAACCCCAAAAAAACAAAAGAGAAAATGTTTTCAACATATGGATGTCCTGAAGTATACTGACACCCTGAAGCATATTGCATGGTGAAACCCAAAAATTAATAACAGAAAACAAAGGGAAAAGTCTCGATTTGGATAGATGGGTTTTTTTATGTGATTTGGATTTTTTTTCATTTAGCTCTATAGATGTGAGTTTGAAAGGGGTGTGAAACAGTAGAGAACTGCTGATGAAAGCATGTGGAGAATTTAAATGGAGAAAATAGCAATTGAACATAACTCTTCTGGTAATAGGGGAAAAGTTGCTTGCAGTTCACATCTTTGTGTTTGACAGGTCATGTTACCCAGGAGAAGATTTTTGCTTCAGAGTACCTGTGGGTGGAATCATGTGGCTTAGAATTTGCTGCTGTAATCTTCTCCTCACCCCTTCCTGTGGTAAGTTTTTGGATATTCTTGGAAATGGAATAAATTAATATTCCTTTATCAAAGTTATTCCTTTAATTTTGGAGAATTCAAGACTGGTTTTTAGAAAATGCAAACAAGACACGGCTCAACAAATGTGTGAGATTTATGCTGCAAAAATGTTCTGTGTGAGAGTAGTGAAGAACAGGAAGGGAAAGGAAGACCCTGTGCTGTTCTTATGAGTCACTACTGGGGGGACAGAATAGTTAATGAAATATTGGTAAAGTTTACTGATACATTAATAAATATTGTTAGTATATCAACAAAAGACATTTTGATTTTCTTTGGGGGTTTAAAAATTTATGTACGAATCTGACCTTTTCTCACTGCTATTACTTTTTGAGCTTTGTAGCAGCAAAAAAAGTAGAAAACAGTTGAACAACACACATGAGATATTGCATTAATATGTGGATACGGTAGGCATTTGAAATAGATTAATGAGGAGAGTACTGTATACAAATAATGTTTCACAAAGGGGTTTATGTTTAGATTTGACCTTGTCTGTCTTTGTTCCTTTGCAGTATAACACTCAGAAGGATTTGAGCAATGAGTACAAATGCTGCTGCTGTCTTGTTCTTGCTGCCTGAGATTTGTTGCTAATGGCCTGACTCATTAGAACCTACTCCTACAAAGATGGACTCAGAAAGTCTGTAAAATAAAATAGGCTGCCAAAAGCTACCCAGGTGTAAATATATCAAAATACTAAGTACCAAACTGCAGCTACAGTTTGTTTTACCCACCTGTCTTTATATTTTCCCAAGGTCTCTTAAAGCTGATTTTGGAACATACTGAAATAATTTGAACTAAAATGCTTTCATCAAAGGATCTCTCTTATTTCCCACTAATTGACATTGCTGTGGTAACAGAGCTTTACATTCAATAAGAAGTGAACTCTGCTTTCCTAGGTCTTCATTCTCTCTATTTTCTATTTAACAGGAGATATTTCATGTATCCTGAGCACAACCTTTCCCCTTGTCAGAGAGGCAGGCTTCACCTCCCATCTCTGTATGGCTGTGTGTAAATGTAACCCATCAAGGCAAAAACCCCTTTGTAATTGCAATCACCATGACCTGATACATTTATAGAATTGCAAGGAAAATGGAGCTTTTTGGTAACTAAAGGTGCATATTGATTTGAAAATTCAAGACCCTTCATTTAGGATGATATGCTTGGACGTGAAAGGAACATGTACTTGTCAATTTATAATGCCTCTGACAATTTTCTCTGTGGATTAGGCTCAGAATTGTCAGTCCGAGTCACAAGTAGAAGGTGGAATAAAGCTGATTTGCCTACAGAAGACCTGTTTGCATAGAGAGCCTCTTGTGATCATTCAGGAACTTAAAATTAGGTAAAGCATTAAACCAAGGAAAATTTCTTTACACTGTGTGCTAACCATCATAAAATAAGATTCCAGGACCTCTTGCTGTGCAGCCTCTGCAGGAATCTGCTGAAAGGCACACATAGAGTGTGACAACCACTAAAGCCTCTTTTTTTTTCCCTTCAGATAAGGAGTTCATCCCGTTAAACTCTTAAAAAAGCACAAGGAATTAAATTACTGTTTTGCACCTGACATGAAGCCCCTCCTGCCTCTCTTGCAGTCAAGCTCAGGAAAAAATTTCTAAGTTCCTAAGAGTGATGTGTGTGTTTAAGTGCCAGTCTACCCTGGAACCTTCAGGAAGAGAGAGCTTGGTAAGAAGAAAAGGTGAAGTTTTTTTGCTGGAATTAATTAAAGGGATATTTGATTAATTTTTATGCCTGCAAATATGCTGTTAGAGCATGAGTGGTAGAAGATTCCTGGAAAAGTCCACACAGCATTTATTAGCCTTTATACATTATGTAATATAAATCAGAAAATAGAGGGGAAGAAAGCATTAAAAAAACCCTCACTAAACAAACTTTATTGAAAGAAGAGTTCAGTTGTTTGAGACATTTAATATAGGGAGGTTTTCTGACCTGAATATGAAGACGGCAAAACTGAAAGAAACAACTTGATAATCAGTGAGACTTACCCATTGAAATAAAAAGTGCAACAAAGAAAAGCTGACATTGAGAGACACTCAGAGAAATTAAATTGGAAACCCCCCCAACTAACCAGCCACAAAATTATAAATTATGCGGCAAAAACATCAGAAGCATGGTGAGATCAATGTGTAAATATTTCCCTCAAAAAATATTTCTATGGGAAAACCTTTCCACTTCAATATTGAAAGTAAAAGCAGTTTGGTATTTTTAATGACAGACAACATAACCCCAAATCTGTCTTCTAAGTGGATAAGATTTCATGAGAGTTTACTGCAAAATATTGCCCCTTCTCAGAACTCAATGAAAACTTGTTCACATAACACTTAAAAAATTGAGATGTTGGGTTATTCTTTCTTCATTATTTTATGAGGACAAATAAAAGAGAGAAGTGCATTATTAGACAAAAGACTAATGTTTAAAAGGAGTAAAATATCCCTAACATCTCTATTTCTGATTGGATGGAGAATGTGATACTAAATGCTAGATAAGTGTGGGAAGGGTGGTGGACCATTTGCAAGTGCTCTGCAGTAGAATGAAAGGAATTGATACATATAAAAAAACCCATTTAGTCGATTTAACTGACTGTGTTTCCCAAAGTTTGCAAATTGGGAGATTTTACATTGCAAACTCAAGAAGGGACTCAGCAAAGCATTGTTCAGCCTTTAAGGATAATCTGTCACATGAATCAGGAAAGCCCTTCAGCAGATAATATTGCCACTTTTCCTTTTGACAGCACCAAAGCAGCTTATGAATTTCCCTGACCATTTTCTTAATCCTTCCCTGAAATCATTAACTCCCTGTAACATCCCAGTATGGTGCCTTAAAACAGAATATGTAGAAAAATATATAAGCTCACCATCTTGACACAGGCTCAGGAAAATAATTTTGATCCAGGTCGAGTTTCTTCACCGAGGGTTTTTTTTCAAATTCATCTGTTTTTCTTGTGATGGAAATGTTGCAAGTGAATGAAGCAGAAATGCAGTGTCAAAGATTCCATACTGCCCATCTTGCATTCTCAATAAATAGGTTCACAGAAGACACAGGATATGAGTAAATTTAGCCCCAAATACAGGTTAAACCCCCCTATTGTTTATGCAAAGTATTTTTTATTATATTTAATCCAAAAGATTTTCATATGTTTGCATACATGGATAATTTTCTTTCTAGAACTTCAGGCACTGAAGGGCAGAGACATCTGGAACTGAAACCCATGCCAAATCCAAAAGCCACTGTTCTACTGCCTCACCTATACCCACAGAGAGTAAAGGAATTGCAAAGTGTGAAGTGTGCTGTATTGAAATATCAGCAGCCTGGAAGGACAACTTTAGGGCTTGATCCCAAATTCATCAGCAGCTTTTTAACTTTCAGTAAGAACCACCAAGTGAAGCCTGCACCACAGAACTTTATTCTGCAGCTGACAGGTTCACTGAGCACCACAAGCTGCTTCTTATGAGAAGCAAGGTGGGAAATGGGGGGATATTTTACCAGATTGTCCCAATTAAGAAATTATAGTTCACTTAGATCGAGCTGAATGAAATATCACAATAGAAATAGACAGAACTGGGATTATCAGACTGTGTTAAATTCAGAGCTCAAATTAGGTTGTGTCCAGCCCCTGCATTGTGCACATGGGGTGATGACAGCGTGGTTCTGCAACCCACAGTGCTTCACAGCTGCTCTGGCCCCCTAGAAAAGCTGCTTTTTTCCTTGGATTGTACTTGGTATTGTTGAAAAAGACCTAAATCTATGTTCCCTACTTAGTAATTAACAATATTGCAGCAACACTTAGCGTTAGTTTAAGCACTGAGATTGCTTTTTTTTTTTTTTTTTTTTTTTTTGCCAAATATCTGTGGGATTTAGCTGCATAAAATCCATTAGTATTGATATAATTGGAGGCTGTGTAGCTGGATCCCTTAATTATCTTTGACTTAATTTAAGCATAGAATCATAGAATATCCAGAGCTGGAGGGGACCTTATGACCTTACTCTCCCCTCTTCTGATGCAAATAATTACTGGTGGAAAAGAAGTAATAAACAGCAGATAAGAGCCTCTCTATACAGATGAGTGCAGCAGGTGGTAGTATATTTTCATAATGGCCTGTTCAGGTTTCATACCCATAAAGAGATCTTTAAATTTCATAACTTAACATATGAAGGCTATCAACACCCACATTCAAATCATTAATTAGGTAGGGATTGCTTTTCTTCACCACTCTTAGCAGTGTTGTTGCAAAGAATGTGCACCAAAAAGAAAAAAAAAAGAAAAAAAAAGGTGTAAGCAAACTACATACTGTTACTATGGTTATCACAGTTTTAATGGAACCATTTGAAGGATATTTATCCTTGACATTTTGAAAGTGAAGTTCAGTCAATTGTGCAGAAGGGAATACAAATGTATGCATTCATCCCGACTTAAAAGAATAATCTTCATTTTTCTTTAAACTATGCATAGCCATGAATTCCAATCTTGAGGTTTTTTTAAAAGAATTTATTTACCCACCCATGCTACTTTTCAAAAGAAACATGAAATTCATAAAAAATGAATTTTAAAAAATCATAAAAAAAATCTATTTTGTTGCCCAAGTTTGTATTGCTGATAATGACAAAGAAAGAAAGAAAGAATCCCCACAGAACTCTAGAGAAGACAATTTCTCTAGCTCTGCTTTTCAGTTAATGCTTCTTTAATAGGATATAAGTTTTACAAAATGGGTTGTCTTTACTGGTAATAAATCATCTTGGAAATTCACAACCACTTATCCAAACTGCTATTAGGCTTCCTTCAATGCATCTGCAACCAAGAGCATCTGTATTTTATAAATGTTGTTTACAGACTTTTCTGTGAGAGCTCCCTGTTGAAAAAACACTATATGCTGATCAGGCAGATGTTGCAGTATCAAATACTTCATATATCAGAAGTCAGACTCAATTTCTGCAGACCTGGAGAACCTCTGCAGCAATTATTGCAATTGCTGCATCAATGTAGCAGAAACTTTAATGATTTAAGACATCACAGCACTGAAACTTGATGTGTGTTATTGGGTCTGTGTGGCCAGATTTTGGCAGCTTTGGGGAGCTACTTGGGGTGGCTTCTGTGAAAAGGTGTCAGAGATCATGCCCGTGTCTGACAATGCCAGCTGGCTCCAGGACAGACCTGCCCCTGCCCAAGGCTGAGCCCAGCAGCGATGCTGGCAGCTCCTCTGAGATAAAGTGTTCCGGAAGGAGGAACAGTCACTTCACAACAGCATTGCAGCCAGAGAAGAGAGGAGTGAGGGAAAATTGGGAGTGAAATTGAGCTTGGGAAGAAGAGAGGGGTGAGGGAGACGTGTATTGAGATTTGTTTTCATTTCTTATTATCCTACTGTGATTAGATTGGTAATAAATTAAATTAATTTTTTCCCAAGTTGATTCTTATGACGGTAGTTGGTGATTGCTCTCCCTGACCTTATCTCAACCCTTGGGCCTTTCCTCATAATTTTCTCTCCCCTGTCCAGATGAGGAGTGATAGAATGGCTTAGTGAGCACCTGGAGTCCAGCCAAGGTCAACTCCCCACAGTGTGAGGATAAGAAAAACATGCACAGAGGGAGATGTTCCCTGTCTGTGCAAGTAGGATACTTTCAAGGTAAGATTTTCTGGGTTAGTGGTGTGGTCAAGGAAAGAGTTTATAGCATTTAAATGGGTTGTGGCAAAGAACGTTCTCATTGGAATAACTGGGCCAGGGGAGACAAAATTGGGAGATGTGACAAGTTACAGTAGGGAGTGCCAGTTGGCCAGAAAAATGTCTCAAAGTCTGTAACAGAAATTAAATTGGGATGCTCAAGACATTTGACATTATTTCATCTGATGTTTGTGCAGCGACTTGGCATCATACTTTGGGGTAGTCATAGGTTATTAATAGATAATAATGAAATGAAATCTAAAAATCTGAGCTGCTAGGTGTTGTCTCATGGTGGAAAATAATTTTTGATGTGTTCTTCATCACTTAGCATTATCTACTAAAATTTAGGAGTAGACTGATAGGACAATGTACTTTGCAGTCTCAGAGCACATTAATGATACTGCACAGTCCCACTTTGAATTGGATTCTCCACAACGGAGTTTTCTTCACAGATGGAAAACTACTTGAGAGTATTTTGAAGGTGGCCCAATGGCAGAGTGCAGAGAAGAAGCCTGTCTCTTCTTGAAAATAAGTTAACTGCACATTCTTCCTCATGTTCTGGTCTTTATTTTAAATTCTTTGTTTTAAAATAACTATTTATTTGTGTAGTTCTGCCCAGGGGAGGTGTAGAGGGAATGGGAGCCAAACCCAAAGCTTCTGTCTCAGATAAAACAGATACCTGTTTTATATAAGTCTATTCAGAATTTAAAACCAATTAATTTTTCCTCCACTATCATGTCTGCAGACACTTCCAGACCTCATTTGTGTTAGGAACTGATTTCCAGCACACAGTTACTTGTGGTGAGTTCATTTGCCTTTTGTTCTGGTGCAAAGATTGCCCTTAAGCTTAAATAGACCTTTTTCTCCTTAACTCCCTTTCCTGTCACTTACACTTCAGTGAGTGATCACAGCTTCTCTCAAGGTTCACCAGGAACCAGCAAGTTGCTTGTCATGACTTTTTACAGAGTGTGTATTTTTACTTTCAGTCCATGAAGAATTATTTAATTCCTTTGGTACCCAGCTCTCAAACATGTGTGACTTTCTTTCCTGCCAGCATTTTGCAGTGGTCAGAGAACAGATCTGGGGGAAAAATTAACCAGTGGGATAATGACTGAACTTGGTTTCTTTTCCTTTAAATTCTGAAAATCCCTTCTCAGCATTAACTAGAACCACCAATAATCTCTAAAGATGGCTTGGCTTTGTGTTTGCAACCTGTGGGCCCCTTCAAAAAGGACTGAAAACCAAAGTTCTTGCAGTGCTTGCCACAAAATTCCTTTGCAGAAACTCATCCTCTGGCCTACAGATAGCAGTGCAATCATGTGAAGGACAGGATTGGGAAGGAGAAAGGATTCCAGAAGTCCTGCAGAAAATCCTGGCAAGATCTGCCCACAGTTCATTTAGTCTTTTTTCTCCTATCTTTGTCATGCCTCAGGCACCATGGTGGGAGAAACTGGTGTGCTGCTATAAGAAAAATTCCTTTTTTTTTTTTTTCCAGTTACCTTGTCTTCCTGTCTGCTGACCGTGTGTAGGAGTTCCAGTGTCCTGTTTTAGTCAGCATCAGTGAGGTGTCTGAGGTTAGTTAAGGTCTCATGTTTCTCCAAGCAGCTGTACAAGCAGAAAGTATTAGGTATGTGCACAAGTTCTAGTGCTTGAGGGTTGCAGTGAACTTGGCATATACCAAAAATATTTAAAGCTCTTAGACATTTGACTGATTTAACCCCTGAAAAGAAAATTAAAAGTAATTTATATCTTTCATGAAAACTTGTTGGATGGTTAAAAGTCTGTCATTAGCTTATTAATTATTATATCCAGTGATAGGTTCTGCTGTGCTGAGGGAGATGCTGCCGTGTGGTCTTTGTCTGGTTTGCTAAATGCTTCATTATCCCTCCCAGCTGGAGTTTTACTGTGCATGTGTTTGTTTTCTGTAGTGCATTATAAAAAGAATATGCTGCTGTGGAGTTATGGTGGCGAGTGGGCAGCACACACACTTTATGTATGAGTCATTTTTGTCCAGAGACAAAATGTGTGGACAACAGATTCAGACTGAATATATAATCTTCATTAAGTTTTATTTGTAATAGATTATCCTTGTGCTACGTTGCAACAGCAGAAGGTGCATACATCAGACTGGCATAAAGCAGCTACAAAATGAGTATTGCATTCATCTGTGCTCACCTGTGGCACATAACTCATGCAGTGTCCTGACAGGAGTATAAAAATCCATGATTTCACCACCTGTGTGCAAGGACTGTCTGCATGATGAAAGGGGTGGAGATTTAGACATGAGAGTTGTTTTTCAAGGGCTTTTGGGAAGCAAAGGTTACAAGTAGATACGGAGCTTTTCAAGTAGATCTGAAAAGGTTACAAAAATAGCTTCCTCTGATTTCCCAGAAAACACAATGTGATCTTCACTAGTGTTTCTGTAGGACCAGAACTGCCTTTGTCAAGGATGCTTGAGTACTTTATGAAGTATGTCTCATGGTAATTAATGTGTAAATTCTACCCTGTCTTTTAAAATAAATGTTGATGGCCTTGGTCTTCAATTACTGCAGAAGTTTCTTGAGTCAGAGACATCTAAAAAATGTTAATCAGTTTGTATTTTTCCTTGTTTACCTGTCTTAGAGGTCTCCCGCTTTTCTTTAGGGCAACATGAATATCATCTCTCTTCACTGCTGAAGCAAAATTAATTATGCAATACCTTACAGTTAATCTGCAAAGATTTGAGAAGTCCCCAGCTTCCCCACAGAGTAGTCCCTCTTTATCACCATCATTCCTGTTTTGGATGGTCTTTCAGTGTGTTTATCTTTCCAGAGGTTAAGGTCAGAGCCCAGGTGCCTGTGTTGAGCCTGGTCTAGACAAGGTTCTGCTCAATTAGAGCTGGTGAAAGTCAGTTGTGGCAGGGCATGTGTTTGCAGTTGGAAAAGGGCTTTTTACAGCTTCAGGGCTAGGAACTGAGAAAAACGTGTTTCCATGGGAGCTGGTGCAAAAGCTAAAACAGCACAAAACCACAGACCTGTGTTGCAAAGCAGAGAGGCTGAGTTGGAGCTTCTATGGGGCTTTATCAATTGATGTACATGATGGAATAATTCAGCCCAAAACCTGCAAATATGTGCAAGCCTATTATTCCAGTGACATTAATGACATGCACTAATTAGATGTTCCTGGGGGTAGCCAGAAGTACAAAAGGCTGTGCTGGTTTTGGCTGGGATGGAATTAACTTTCTAGTACGGGGCTGTGTTCTGGATTTGTGTTGAAAACAGTGTTGATAATACAGGGATGTTTTATTTACTGCTGAGTGATGCTTGCACAGAGAAAAAGCCTTTCTGCCTCTCACAGTGCACCACCATCGAGGAGGCTGGGGGCACAGAAAGTTGAGAGTGACAGTAAACAGGACAGCTGACCCAAGGGATATCCCAGACCATATGGCACCACGTTCAGCATATAAAGCTGGGGGACACAGAAGGAAGGTGGGATGGGGGATGATTGGAGTGATGGCATTTGTCTTCCTGAGTCACTCTTACACATGGTGGAGCCCTGCTGAGCACCTGTCTGCCCATGGGAAGTAATGAATTAATTGCTTGTTTTACTTTGCTTGAGTGAAAGGCTTTTGGTTTACCTATTAAACTGCTTTTATCTCAAATTTTCCTACTTTTACCCTTTCAATTCTCTCCCCCATCTTGCTGGTGGGGGGGTGGGAGAATGGCTGTGTGGGGTTGAGCTGCCACGATAAAATCCTACACACCTATGGATTAATGTGGTAGATTTACAGATCACTATGTCTGCTTGAGGACTGACAGTAAATCTTACAGGCAGTTGACCTGACAGCCACATATGTATCAAAGATTTGCTGTAAATCAAAGTAACAATTTCACATTTTGCAACCGCCTAAGGCTGGTAACCCAACTGATGGTCAAGGTGAAAATGGGAAAAAGAGAATATCCAGGTAGCACTGTTGAGGAATACACCTGGTGCAGGTGAGCAGCTGCAGGGAGAGCTCCTGATTGAACTCTGGGTGGGGGAAAGGGCCGGAGCCCCAGGCAGAGGGCCGGGAACAGCTGACACTTTGCATAACAAAGGACACCTGCCAGTGCTGGCCAGGTGAGTGACATTCAGGCCAGGAGCAGAGGGCTCAGCAGGAAGAGTCCAGACTGTCTGGGAACAGGGGCTGTGAAGGTGTAAGAGCTTAGGGATTCAGGGTCCCTCTCTGGAGGCACCAGCTCGAGCTGGCTTTGTGTTACTGCACCATGAATAAATTGCTTTAAGGATCCAGAGGTCTGGCACTCAGCTATTGGAAACTGGTAAGGAAAACTTACAGCATTCACACTGATCTCATTTATTTCTAAGACTTTTAGTGCTGTGCTGCAGTACTGGACTGAGTATCCTAAACTTCAGGTTTAATATGAAGTTGGAAAAGACACTATTTGTTTAACATACGCTTTGCAATATATATACCTTTCGCCCAATAAGTCATTAAGGGAGCCTAAGCTAAAAATAGCACTGTTTACATTATTTATGGTTTCTGTTACTTATCTAGCAGGTGTGAAGGGCTATGACTTTAGGGTTAGTGGTCAGTGTGGGTGATGTGAAAGGATCCTTTGTATCAAAGGGCTGCACTATTACAATAGCCATGATTTGAGCGTCATGCTTGGTATAATTACACGTATCAGAAAATCAGTGTAGCTAATATTTTGCTTTCTATTTAAAAGAAGTATTTTTCATGAAATAGAAATTACACTCAGACTATTCTAGATGTAAATTAGTTTTGCTGGAACATGAACAAAGGATGAAATTCACTCTCAGATCTCTACTTCCCTGATGGCTCATTGTATGTAGACATTAATAGTAATAAAGGCCACAGTGACTACTTTAGATCAGACACCCTCTGTGGTGGAAATCTCCTCCTACAGAGTATGGTCCTGGTCTTGGAAACTGCAGCATTTTGGTAACTTTTTATCTGACTCCAGCACAGATGTGGCTAAACAAATTGTAATTTCTCAGAAGCAAGAATTTCTATGGTGATCATAACAAACAGGCAGGAAAGATGTGCCTTCTCTTTTAACAGAGTTCTGAGATGAAATGAATTTCAGAAATCCCAGGAAATGGAATACCCACTTAAAAGTTTTATAACTTTTTTTATATCTGTATAAAACTTCTGAATTGGCATCCACAAGGCCCCTATTTTATTTCAGCCTTTTTTTTGAAACCACACAAAATTTCTTATTAAAATGGAATCAGAGCTTGATTTTTACTCTAAATTATATCCACACTAGGTAAACTGACACAGCAAGTACTTGTGAATTTAAAAGCTTAACAAAAAATATTATTAGCATGTAATTTGGCTTTTCCCTGAGAGCATCTTGCTAGAAGCAGACAGACAGGAGACAGAAGAGAAAAAAGAAGCTTGAGGCTTCCTGAGCAAGTATAGCCTTTAGTTTGGTATAGGTTGATGTAAATAAAACATTAGAAATATTAGGGACTCTAAGAACAGCTTAGAATGCTACAAGCCCTAGGCTTGAAAGAAAGGTGTAAGATGTGAAACTGTTTGGGATATGAATAATTTTTACTGCAAATTCCAAGAAAGGGATGGCAATGCATGATGCCTTTAGTCATTCTCCAGTGCATTCATTTATTCTTATTACTCCAAGGAAGCAAAGGTGGAAGACAGCAGATCTGCAGTGCAGGATGCACATCTGAGGAGCCCTGCTGCTGCAGAGGATTTAAAATGCCACTGCAATGTATTGGCTGTGCTGCCTGCACTGCAGCATCTCTTTCAATCAGCAGTGCTGGGATCAGACTTCAAAAAAATACTTGTGCAGAGAGCTGGAGATTTAACTTTCTACCTCTTAGGAACATGGAGGGTGCAGGAAGCCTGTGACCCTTTCTATTAAAGGAGGAACTCACAGGTAATCGTTCATCAGCGTAGGAAATTCTCTGTTGGAGGGAGGTTGCACTAAAAAACATCTGTGGTGCCAAGTATTAAATGTGTCATTCCAAGCTCCTGCTGAAGGTGTTTGCATAACCTCATGTCTATGGAAGCAGCTTTAAGCACCTTTGCATTCCTCTCTTCCTGGGCCAGAAATGGATTTATGCCCTGAAGGAGGCTCCCTTATGGACAGGCTGTCGGCATCTTTGAGGGACCACTAAAGCAGCAAAGAAATTTGGTCACCCCAGCAGTAGTTTGGTCACTCTCCTGGCATCCATATTTCTTAAATTACTAGAAAAGAAACTGCAGTTAAGCACAGAAGCTTCCACAGGTGATCTAACCCAAACCAGCACCTTGGTTACGGAAGATTTTTCTCAAAATTGTAAGAAGTAGGAAAATTGTGCAAGTTTTCTTCCCCTGGAGGAGAATCTCTCCTGATAGTTGATGAAGAGAAATTTCCTTTAAAGTGAAAATGAACTAAGTGGGGAAAGAAGCTTACAGAACTTAAAGGAAAACATATTACTCATTCTTTCTAATTTTCTGCAGTAACCTGGCTGCTTTTAATAAAAGTTTCTGAAACCATAATTCATCATAAGCTGGCTTATGTTGCTAGCCTTGGTAGACTGAACCTGATTTTTCTAGGAGTGTGATTAATAATTTTACTTCTTCTGCCTATTTATGGTTTACCATGAGGTCAATCAATTCCTTAGCTTTTTCCTCTAAGTTCATACCATATTGTATTAAAGATATACATCTGCAATCACCTATAATCCTTATGTTTTAAATCTCTGGTGTAATATGTGTTTGGGTTTTTGTTCAAATGAAATCGCTTGCAAAACCTGGAAATGTTTTAATAATTCAAAATTAGCTAGTCCTGCAGCTGTTAAAAATTCTGATCACATCAAATTTGGGCACCTTGTGAAAAATGCAACAGCATGGCAATTGTACTTTGTGTCCTGGTGGCTGACCTCCCTTTGCTAGTGCCTTTGTTAAACACAAATTAATTTCACCTGTAGGTAGTAAAAGATCAGAGATGCACCAGGTGGAAATCATCAGGTTTTTATTATGAGAAGGATTCAGCTGCAGAAGGGATTTCTGTGCACAGCAATGCAGTTTGCTGTTCTTTAACATGTGATTGGGGAATTCCCACACTGCTCCCAATTTGCCAATTTCTGTCTTGTCAATTTTTTCTCATCATCTCTTTGCCCCTTGATTTGGCACTTCCATGACAGTTTTGGCTAAAGCCCACCAGAATTCACCAGCCTCTGCTAAAATATTGGAACCCCCTTTTCAGGCAATCTTTCAGTTACAAAGTGGCCTTAATTCAGACAAGTGTTTGGGTGCAGTTTGTAGCTAATACGGCTCTAAAGTATTTAAAGTTGGGTCTAAAGTATTTAAGTTTGGGATAGGTCAAATATGGAGCAAAGTGAGAACAACAAAACAGGCAGACCCTTTACAGGTTATATGGGTGACAATTACACTGGTCAGTTTAGAATAACAACTTTGTTTATGAATAAAGGCGAAAAGGAGATAAAATATCAGAGCACAGTTGGTAGCACATTCATTTTTGTAATGATGTTAGAGTAGTTTGATGATAAGATTTTCCCTCTGGCTTGTTTCAAAATAAGGAAAAGAGAAAACTCTGTGTATATTCTTTTTCTTATTTATGAAAGATGCTCTTGATGTAAATTGCAATAGCTTTAATGACCTCTGTCTCTCATCATTGTCACCACAGTGTGTAATGCAATGGTATGTTTAAGGCTCAATCATTTTTTCCATATTTTCTTGCACAGTAAGGTCCATGTCACCTCCCTGTGCCGACAGCCTCAACATCTCAGTGGCTGAATGAATAGGAAAATGGGAGTTATTAGTCATGGAAAAATAAAACCACCTGTAGTCCTTGCTTGAAGAAGCAATTACAATAATCTATTTCTATTGTCATAGTTTTGCTGGAAACATGAAAACAAATGGGGCTACTTGAAATTGAATAATGTTCTTAGTAATTTATGGCGACAGTTATTGTTATTACAAAGCCAATGCAGAGTAAGAAAAAAATATATCAGCTAGAGACGGTATGGGTGCTTTGCAAATAATTTATACAATATGAAAGTGACAGGTTTCACTGGTTTTGATCACCACAAATGTTTTTCTCCACATTCTATTTTGCTCCTAAGTACCGTAGAAGTCTCAAATTAACTGTGTTGCTTGTGCCATTGAAGATAATTTTGCATATGTATGTGTATGTGTCAAGATATATGTGCAACCATATGTTAAAACCCCCAGTTATTCAACAGATTATTATCTTTAATCAGTAAATCTTAGTGTTACAGGGCTGTGCAGTCTGAATATATTTTCAACACAGTGTTTATTTGCATTACACCCCAGAATCCATTTCAGGGAGATTAAAATTATGAAAGTGAGTTACACATTTCTCTGAATGCAGCTTTACTGTAGAATCTACTTTAAAAATAATTTTCCCAACTTGGCATGTGTTCAAATGCTTTACTTGCTTGTTTTACATCAGACTGCTTAGAATAATGGTTTCTAAAAGTAAATTCTTACCTTTTTTAAAGAGGACTAAACATCTAAGGGAATGTAAGAGCAAGACTTGCTTAAAAACACCATTAAAACTTAACAGATGTTGCAAGCTGCATCCCTTAGTATTTCTATTAGAAGTGTGATGTTTTCAACTTTTTTTTTTTTTTTTTTTTTTTTTTTAATGGGAAACAATTTGAAAACATTGGTGCTTGGTAGCATTTATGTTTCTGACAATACATGGTTTGCTGCATTCCCTTCTCACTCAAATACCATTTATGATGTTATGGTGAGCAATTTTCAGAACTGAAAATCTGCTGGCTGCTTGTCCTTGATGCCAGATGTGACGTTTCAGATGTGTTAAAGGCAAGACAAAAATGACTGCATTGTTTTCATGGCTTCAGCAAAAGACTTTTAGCTGTACAGACGCACTCAACACTTAGAAACCATTTGCATATTTTTTGGCTAGAGGTCTGAGGATGTGGAGGAGATGGATTAGCGTAATAAACCATTGTGCTCCAAGTTCCCAGTCAACAGTAAATTGTTTTATAAAAAATGAAGTGCAGTAAAAGAATGTTCAAGAGAAATGTGTTTCAAGAGATTCTGCTTCAGAGTCTTTTCTAAAGATTAAAGGACTCTGCTCTCTGTGCTTTGAGGAGATGTGTTTATGAATGCAAACAGGGCTCTGGGTCTGGGAGTGTACCTGGCTGCTCCTTATGTCCTGTGCCTGCTGCTCAGTCAACAGAAATTCAGAATTCGAACTATTTTGCTTTTTCTAGAAGCTATAGCAGAGTTGATGGTGCTTCTGAGACCAGCTGTTTGTCTGAGCCTTGCTGAGGCTGCAGCAGTGCAGAATGACATCAAGGAGAGAAAAAAGGGTCCCTGCAGGTGGCTGAGGCGCTTTCAGAGTCCTGTGTGCTGCCTGCCCACCCAGCTGAGGAGGCTCACAAGTGCAGGATGACACTCATCACCTCCAAAACCTTGCCAGGATGCGTGTCAGCTGTTCTAGACGTGCTCCTGGATGTGTGGCAGCAGGGCAAGAGCCAGGTGATGCCTGAATCTGGGTCCAGCGTGGTCTCACAGCCGTGCCATGGGCAGTACAGATGCTGCTGCTGTGCCCAGTTCCAATATTCTTTTATAAGATTCCTTAAAAAGAGAAGGGAATAGCTGTGGAAGAGTGAAATATTCTTTCTCAAAATTGCACAAAATTACTGAAAGGAAACATGCCGCCCCTGCAGTTTTTCTGTTCTGTCATTAAATTCTGCTTATTGCTTCCACATCACAACACTGGGAAATCAGATCCCACACTTGGTAAAGAATGAGCCACGGGCTGCAACAGCCCGGGGAGGAGACACTAAGAACAGTTCTCTCAATAGGCAATTTTCTTTCATATGTGTGCATCTACAGAGGCTTTCATTAACAAAACCCATTTCCTTATGGTTTCACAGCCATCCCTGATATTTTTAGCACTGAGTGGTTGGTAAAAGGTCCATAAAGGCTATTGTAGACTTCTGTAACTTGCAGTACTGTGCATCTGATGTTTGTGAGGTAATGGCTCCAGCAAAGCAGTCTAATATATCTGAAGATTTCTCCTTTGGGTTTTAACAGTTTTTATAATATGGTAACTAAGCAATAATGTCTGTAATGTCCATAACCCCTGGACATTGTTCCTTCAGCAGTGTATTATAGCAGTGTATTACAGAACATAACTGGGAGGAGTTGTGAGCAAATGTGTGAGACACTGAAGAAAACAGTCACATGAAAAGATTTAGTGAAAGGCAATTCCAAATGGCCTCTACTATGTGGGCAAAGTATAAAAGTGCCCAAACTGCATTTACTCATTCCTGATTTAATAGGTTAATTCCATTTTGTTTGCTAACAAATGGGATTGGATATTCAAAACACCAGCAGCAATTTCGACAACTATTAACATTGGGGCTCTGAAATAACTGCAAAGGATCCAAGAACCATGACCTGAGGATATCTTTGCTGATTTGCTTTTACATGAACATTTATTACTGACAACCAAACATTTACTTTTAAATTAGTCTAACAAGGAATTTTACAAGGTATTTGCTGTGGGAAGGTGTCATCACTACATTAACTGCAGTATCAGTTATTTAATTCCATGATGGAAGTTGCTTAATTTTGTTTCCATTTGGTTTCTATAGAATGCTTTGCCTTGTGCTAAGTGCACCTTGGCTTGTGTAAGCATAAAGTCAGAAAAATGAATATAAAATTTATTTGGTGTACTTATTCATTCTCTTTAAGTGCCTTTCCATCAGCTCACGCCTAATAAAAGTAATGAAGTTGGTTTAGATGGGCAATAGCATTCCAGTCAAAGCACTGACATTTCAGATTCAAATCTTATTTTTAAGAAACTTGCTGCACAGTGATCACTTAAACATGAGTTTGGTGCCTCGTTGAGTTCATTTTATGTTAATGCAAAGTACTCCTTCTGATTTTTTAAAATCATGTATTATTGCTTTTTCTCATCTGAAGACAGTGCATGCAGCCTTTCTTTCCTCACTATGATCCCTGATGTTGAACAGAGCAGGCTCTTGTGCAAACATTTAGAAAACTCTGGGATTTTGTTGCAGCTGGAGCTTCTCGTTTCTCTGGTCAAACGTTTTTGCAGAGCAGAGGTAACAATCAGCCTCTTGCTCTTGCTTACCAGCACAGCTACCCCTTCAGGTCTCTAATCAGACAGCCAGGTTATAATATTAATATGCATTTATGGACCTTTTTGTTGCCAGGCTTCTTTTATACTGTAAATGAGAGACTGGTCCTTCTTGCTTTTACTAGTGCTGTGGCTCCCAAAGCTTTCTCTTTGATTTAGCCACTAATATATGCAAATTTAACAAATCTGGAGGGATTATAATATAATCCTTGTGGGTCCTTCCTTCTCCTAGGGAATAAATAAACTCGTGAACATTTCACACTAAATAAACAAAAATGCTACAAAGATTGCAAATTGCTGAGCTGGCACAAATCCTGTTGGATCAGTATGTTAAACACTGTGGGTCTGAAGTTGTGAAGTAAATTAATGTTGGAGCATTAATGGAAAGAATTCAGTTGTTCTAATGTCATGGAGTGTTTCATCCCTGAAACCTCAGTGGAACTTGGAAATATCCCATCTTTTGAAAATCCATGCAGTTGCATTCAAGTAGTAAAAATATGGTATTGGGATTAGTGTGAAGATTTGAAAAAGGTGGTTTAGGTGGCTTTGATGTAATTTATAACGGAGAGGCTGCTCTTGTGTTTATGAATTTCATCACATAAAGAAAATGAGCTGCTCTTTTCAGTACCGTATAGACACAAAATCTACCAGTTTGGGTGGCACCACAGCTTACTATGCCTTGCTCCTCAAAACATTCTCTTGGATACAGAAGATGGTGTAATCTACTTTAGTAAGAACATTGGAAAGTCTCAGAAAAGCAACACTTTTCTTGCTTGACCCTCATTACTGTTGTTGTGCAAGGGTCCAGCCGGCCTACTGCCAGTAACTACTAGAACTGTTCAGATCTTAGAGACTCTGAATGAAGGCTTGTCTTGGAAAACCAACTCTTCTGCTTTTTAAAATAAATTATGGACTTATTTGTTTATTTATTCACAGTGTTAAGTTCACACTCTTTTTAACAGTGTAATAGCTACCAGGAGTAACTTTGATCTTAGCAGTTTTCTGATGGCAAGATCTACTATTTTTTTTTTATACTGAGAATTCACCACAGTTACAAGAAAATTAGATATACAGTGGCTCTACTTAGTAAGGAATTATTCAACTTTAATGAAAGTGAAATGTTAGCTAGCTTTGATGAACTACTACTGCATATTGCATGCTGTTTTGCTTCATAAATAAATCCTTTTGCATTCATATTTGTAAGTGAAAATTTCTGAAATACATATTCAGATAATTAACAATTAAAGATTTCTTTTTTCCTTTCTTCCCCTTAACAATATTTTAAACAAGAAGCCCTTAGCAAAAAGAGATAAACATCACTGCTCTAAGCCTATAAAAACTCATGAACTTTCAGTTCTATGAAAAAAACAAGTCAAGATAAGGATTAAGTAAAGGACATGGTCCAAATCCCATTGAGGTTCCTAGAAACACCTTTACAGAGAGCAGTGGATTTGAATCAAATGTCTGCACGACTGCATTTAAGTTTTAGGCTTCATCCTGTCAGCATGGAGTTCCAATATATTCCAAACAAAATCTGCAGTGGCAGTGAAATGACCTCCAAAGCTATCCTATTTTCATAAATCTATTTTTAACTCAAGAAAATTCTATGGCCTTCAAAAAGATGGATGTTGGGTGAACACACAAATTTTGTAGAAGATCATTCCACTGTTGCATTCCAACTTTGTTTCATAAACTTCTTCTCATAGCCCCATGTGCGAGTTTTAGCTTGGGCTTTAAGGTGAGATTTTGCATATATTTGCTCTAAAGATCTATACATGATTCTACCACAATTTTTAATTATTTTGGTTCTTCCTTGAAAAATTGCACATTGGATACAAGATTCCTACAGCATTTGTAGGAATTCCTGCATCCCTGTCATAGCACGGGTCACACAGAGCTCACTCTTGAGTTTCATCAAGTGAGATTGCACGATCAGGGTGTGGTAGGGTAACATTCTTGTCTTTGCTGAACAGTGATGTTTTATATTAGATTACTATAGGCTCTTCCAACATGGTTGGAAAGGTGCTGTAAAATTGGTAATTCACCTTATGAGATTCATTTTGTGCTAATTGGTTGGAATTATTTCTGTCTAATATGTGTATTGGTGCAGTGCTTCCTCTATATGGATTCAAACTGATGTCCTAAACACAGAAAGTGACAAGCAGAAGGAGAGATGTTGGTGTTATTGCTTCCATATCATTGACATACCTGAAAATCTTTCAAACCTTATGAGGAAAAACTGATTAATTAAGTGGTTATTTTTACCACATAATGTGTGATCTTTTGTATTAGGGCATTACTCAGAGTAAAACTAAGGTGAGGAGATTTGAAGACCCAGAATTTAGAAGGGTTGGATGATTCTCTATGTCCTGTTCCACTTATCATGAACCAGATCTGGTCTTCTTATGCTGTTATCAGTGTGCTGATGCATACCTTTAAATTCTTTGATGGAATCCAGGTGTAAAGTTCTGTGCAAACTTGGTCAAGGCTCAGCAGAGAAACGTCTGCACAGCAGCAGCTGTTCAACAGCAGCTCTAGGACACCTTTGCATTTCAGTGCCGGCTTCTCCCAACCAGAAAGGCTAATGCATGTAATATGAAGATGAATGGCCCAGTGAATTCTACCCTTTGTGAAACTGTTTAAGGAAACCTAACAGGGAGATTAGTTTAACTTCACAGAGGTCCAACAAGAAACACAACCTTTCAGAGGTCTCGCTACTTTGGTTGGCTGAGAAAGCAAAACTGTGTGGGCTAAAATCCTGCTGTGCTGTGTAAGAACTGCAGATTCTGCCTGACGAGGTAAACCAGCCAGAAACCCACCTGATCAGCCTTGCAGTGAAAGGCTTTTGTTCTGTTCAGACCCACAGCTCCTGAACCTCAATCTACAGCACGAAGAAGATTGATGCAAATCCTTGCTGCTCATGTTGGTATATTCCACTGACAACAAGCACATTCAGAGTGTACCAGTCTTTTATTTCCATTGCACATCCTTTTTGTATGTCTGCTGTCCTTTGTAAATGTCTTTTGCTTTCCTGCTAAGCAGGGTACCTATTCTCCTGTTGCAAATCAAGTTGACTTGACTAAACCAAAGTACTACTGCACTTCCTATAATATTAGCCATTATTTTGTCTCCTCTGCTGCCTTCTCTTCCCTAGAACTGTTTTCTCAGCGTATAATTAGTATTTTTCTAGATTAATCAAGCAGTTATACTTTGCTGTGGTGCTCTTTGAGAGAAGGCTTTTGATGTGAATGAGGTGTGTGTATGAATTATTGAAGAGGATTTCACCTGTTTCCTTTACCAGTGTGATTTGTAACGATGCTGCCTTTAAGAGAGGTTTCCCTTTTGCTACCTGAGTTAGTTTTGCTGTGCTTTAATCAATGCAAACTGAGCAATAAAGGCAGAATGTCATATCTTATTTCAAAGTAAGTATTTAATAAAAAGTATGTGAATCTTCCAGCTATCAAGAGCATCTGAACTCCCAGGTTTTTTTTTTCTTAAGTAGTCAAAACAAATTTGTATTCTACTTCTTTTTTTCTCCCTGGGAATAATATTTGCTAAGTAGTATAAATAGTGCCTATGAGATTAATTTTTCCCTGTGAGAAAAGGAAATTCTCCTTTTTAGAGGGATATTCTAAAATTGAATTTATATTCTGCCTCTTAAGTATTTTAAATGTGGAAAGCAACAGTTAGGAATGTAACACCACTGTGAATCTAGAGCAGGTCCCTCCCTCTTATTGAGTCATCCTGAAAATGGGTAGGCTATGTGTTTGAGTTTGGGGAGAACTTAAAATGGAACTTCCAGACTCTTTTCCCTTTGGAAATTGTTTTTCACCTGGATAGAGTGATTAAATACATGTTGGAGGTTTTGCAAATAGCGTGTTGTGACTGTAAACCCACAGGCTCAAGATTCAGCTTAGCTCTGAAAGTTGTGGGGTTTTAGATGTCTCTGTTAGCAAGGCAAAAGACAGATCTGAGTAAATATGATGTACTTGAGGAGGCAAAAGCAAGAGCTATCCTGAGATGCATTCTGAAGATGTATTGTGATACAGACCTTCCCCTCTGACCCATCAGGCAAAGTCTTAAACATCATTTTGCACCACAGTTATTTAAGCATTCCCTTAAAAGCAAATCAAAGGAAATACTGAAAGGAGCTGGTTGAGGTCAGATTATAATTTTGTCAGTTCCTTGATTGTTCTTCTTATCAGTGTTCATCTTTCAAGAGTAATTTATCTCTTGTTTTTCTCCTTAGTCTGTTAGGATTGTTCTGCTATTGGGTATAATGGAGTGGGAACTTACTTTGGACTCTGGACTTAACTTTTGCATCAAGAGAACAAATTTAAGGCTGACATTTTACCAAGACTAAAATTGCACCCAGTAATGAAGCTCAACTAAAATGTGACTCAGGTTCTGGCTGATTTACACCTGCAAGTCAATTCTGTTTAATTAGAAGCATAAGTGGCTGGAACTGCACCTGTGTGTGAATTACAGATGCAGATATGTGTTTGCCTGCAGAAGAGCAGGCAAACAGGTGAAATTTACAGCATTTAGCCCTGAGGCATATATAGTGATGATATCTGGAGGATGTTTGGATTGCTCTTCCCAGTTCTCAATGAAAAATATTTTACATTTATGAGCTTTCTGTGCTTCAAACTGGATTAAGATTCTGAATGGATACTTGTCCCTTAGAAAATCTGAACAACACTTTCACTTTTTTGTGTAGAGCGGGATATGCAGCAATGCCTTGTCTCCAGCTGGTGTTATGTCCCCCTTTGCACATGTTCAGCCTGCACAGCACAGAATCCAGATGATTTACAGAAGATCAGATCAGACCTTGAATGCTGCTATGTAATATACTCCAAAATCTCTCCTTTCTCATTAATAACTTGGGTCTGTCCTTTAGCTTTTCTGTCACCATTTTACCTTTTTTCACATCTTGAGACGTTGTTTTCAGCTTAGGTTATGTGCAGATCCTTCCCGAAGTCTCTTACACAGAGTAAGCTCAAGCCATGATATGAGCAGCAAAATGAGAAGCAGCTCTTCCATGGACATGAGAATGAAAATGCTGACAGCCTGCATGGCTTTGATGGTCACAAAGTTAAATCCTTATACAATTATAAATTTCTCCAAATCAAAGTTTGTCTTAGAATAGTTATGATGACAAAAATCAAGCGAATATAGCTAATTTGATTGCAAATACTAACTCAGAGTAAACTAAGACTTAATTTTGGGTTTTTTTTAATTGCAGAGGGAAACCCCAAATTAGCAATTAACTGTTACTTGAGGTTCTTTTAATAAAAATCTGGATTCACTGACCATCTGTGCCTATTTCCAGCACATAAACCTGGCCTGATGTGATTGAAAGTTGGCAATATGATCATTTTGAGCAGACTTGGAAAACAAATGAAAAATGTACAAATACTGTGCAGGTTGAAATGTGTAACTGCTGATGTTTTTTCAGTCAACTTTTGAGTCAGTGTCTCCTAGTAAGTGAATGACATGGCAGATGTTGATTCCATGGTGGCACTATCCATACACTTCTTAGTGCACCCAACAGGAATTTTTCATTTCATGCATCATTTATAATTTGCTGCAACGATTGAGAAGTCTCTCTCTATGTGTGTGCATATATAAATATACATCTCTTTTTTTTAAGAGGAAGAAAATATGCCTTGTCAGCCTTCTCTAGGCTGTCAGACTTTTCCTGTCTGTAAAATTTGATGGCATAAACTGTATCAATGCAAGTTCCTACATTCACTTATTTCTGGAGGAGATGGGAAAGAACAGTAGAGTAGTTGATGAAATTTAGGCAGTTAACTATGAGATATGTTAAAGCATTTCAGTAACATCCCATCTGTTGCCCAACTGCATCCAGAATTAATTCAGACCTGAAAATGGAGAAGCCTTGGGAAAACTGAGATCATGAGGACTGACACTGTTAACAAGGGTATTCCTGTCTCTAGGGCTTTTCATGTGGTTCCACTGCAGAAGGACTAACCTGACAATCCTTTGCCATTAATATTTCAAAGAAGTTGGATGGTGGACTCTTTGTGACTATGCTTTAGTTTGTTTATTAAATCACTGATATTTCAAACTTGCTTGTTTGCTTGCTTTCTGTTCAAATCGCATGAGAAAGTGTCTCTTTGATCTGTCTTTTATTGTGGCTGTTTCTATAATTCTTTAGGCATGTTGGTACATTGCAGAGGATTTTGTTATTATTTGTACATTTGATATGTAAATATGATAGATTTCTATGCTTTTAAGTAGGCTTCTCTACTGGAATAAAATTAATATGGGAAAAATGACCAAATGGCAAAAAATGGTGCTATATACTCATTTAGGCTCCCTGGAGTGTTAACTGAAAGAGCACAGAGTTTGTTTATTTGTATTTGTTCTTTCAAAATTTAACAAAGTCCTAAAGTTTTAGTTGCATGCAAAAATCCACTGCAGGTTTTACCATGAATTAAAATGAGCTATTTTAAAAGAGAAAACAGTCCTTCATATTGACAAATGCCAAAATAAGAATTCTTAAGGTATAAAACTAGTTCATACCATGAAACCCAGACGTTTTTCAAGTACAGATAAATCTCAGTGAACAAGAAAAGATATTGATACAGGCAGGACTGATGGTGTGAATGGCCAAGTTACACAGACCCAATGATGTCACATTGCTCTTAAGGTTTGTTATAATCCCCATGACATCCATGAAGGGAAGAATAAGGCCACATTATCTTATCTTTTTGGTCTAGTGATTGCTAAAGTTGTTTACAAAATTTTTTTTTTTTCTTTGAGGAAAACACCCTCAGCTGGTTGACTGATTTATACAAGATGAAGGGTCTTCTCAGGACTATGTGTGGCCAGCTGCTTCTTTCTCTGATTCTCTACTCATCCTCCACCAGAAGATTTTTAATCGAGTATCTCCCTTTTTTCTGTTCTTGCTCACCTGGTTTGAGATGCCTTGACCCTCGTGGCTGCCTACCTTTGATTGCTCTCTGGAAATGCAGCTTTCTGAGCAAGTTTGATGTAATTTACTGCATGAACCGCTCTTTCATGCTCAGTGTTTCCTCTTATCTGGCTGATATATTTGATGCCATACCCGTAAAACTGGATGGAAGCTGACCTGGGCAGAGGTGATAGACCCGAGAGGTGAAGGGGCACAAATGCCTTAAAGATGTGCCATTGTTGTCTGATCTGCTCTGGATAAATCCCTCTGACACTGGGAGTAGAAATACAGCCCTTCTCCAGTCCTCAGAGGGGTGCTGGAGCCACAGATTGCTGACATACAGGGGCATCATGTAATTTCTTTCTTCCTTTGCTGTTTCTTAGTGTACTGCCCTAAGAGAATGAAACCAAGACAGTAACTCTTACCCTGATGTCTCTGTTTGGCTACTGCTCTCTTTTTTTTCCCTCTCATTTTCTCGTGCTGAGATAAGAAAAAGGAGATCATTGAATATTCCAGCGTGGAAGGGGTTGAAAACTCCTTTAGTCTACATGGAAGAAAAAAAGCCCCATCGACTATATGCAAAAAAAAAAAAAAAAAAAAAAAAAGCTTTGATCAGCCAAAAAGACAAAGAAAAGTCCTCAGGCATCTAGAAAACCTGCCTGGAAACTGGGAACTCCACTGAAGCACACAGAATCACCTTCTCTTCCTCAAACCCTTCCTACCAAAATATTGAGGGAGTGTGCACCCATAAAAACAGCTTTTCTGTGGGCAAAAAAGTTTCTTTTTGCCAGTGGGAACATATAACCCCCCACACATATAACCACACATCCCAAAATTCTATTTTGCTTCAGTTTTAACAGGACAGAAAAAATGTATAGACAACGCATTCTAATCACTCCATTATGGCTTCTGTTGAATGACAAAGATAACTTTTAATATGTTTCACTCTCAAAAGAAAGTGTACTGTAATCAATATTTCAGATGTTTCCAACTTAGAAGAGCTATGGTTCTTGTTTAGAAAACAGGAGGCACTACTGGAGAAATTAAATTAAATTGCTCAGCGATTTAGCTTTTTTATAATGGCAGCAGAACAACTCAGACTATAAAGGTTCCATAAAGAGTGCTATGTTTTTCCAGCACGATTACAATTAAGGTTGATGGATTGCTAGGGAGAAAAAGAATAGTGAAATTTATGCATAATTTTTAGAGTTTGGATAGAAACTGAAAAACATTTAAACACCTACAGATGGACAAAGTAGGCCAGGCAGCTCTCTTTCCACTACATAAATCCTTCTTGACCTTTGAAAATAAATATAAATAATCCTCTAACAATTTTTTTTACGTTACTTTTCTCTGAACTTGAGATTGAGCCATCCATTTGCTTTAGCACACCTGTGACCTCTGGCATTGTCACTTGCCTGGGTGGGCTATGTTTGAGGTTTTGCCTGAATCCTCACTGCTGGCTGGCAAGGGAAGCCTCCTGAGCTGTTGTCATGGAGAGATGTGGCTTTGGAGAACTGGCAGTAAGACTTTATTTATGCTCCCCACCATGTTTTTATTGGAAATTTCACTAGTCAGGGCTAATTTTCAAGCGTGATCCCTCCCCTGTTGTTTCACAGTTATAGAGGAAAATAAAAGAGTCAAAAGAATTTGCTTCATAGTATTACCTAAATATAAAGGCTGGTTTTCATAGTGCCACAAATTTACTCAGAGTTTGGATTTAGGTCAATTCCATAGGATTCTCAAACATTCTTAGAAGATAAATGTCTGGTCCTCTGAACCTACACGAGGCAGGGAGAATCACTACATACACACATAGAGCAGTGTGTTTTCTGCCTGAGCTTTAGTTCATTAGTGTTTTTGGCTGGAACAAAACTACTTCTGCTGTGTGCTTTAACTGTGTGCATTTTAAAGCATTTTGCTCTAGTTTCTGATGAGTCCTCAAGAGCAAATAGTCTGACATCTGTGGTATTTAGCACATCTTGGAAGTCCTCTGTTTCCCCGGGTAATTTTCAGCTTGTTCTGAGGTATTAGCCTCATATTTATGGCCAGGGCTATCCTTGAAGAAGGGGAAACCCCAAATTTTTCCCTTTATAAAGTGTATTTTTTTTCCCCCCCTCTTCATTTTTCACTAGTAAAAATGATATTGTATAAGGTTTTAGAGCTATATTTGTAGGGGGAGGCATTTATATGATCTGGTATGTCTGCAGTGCCAGTACAAGACTCTGAAGAGGGATATAAATAAAATATGTATATGCAGCATTTTAGTTTTTATGAATTATTCTATTCCATTGTGCTTAATTTTGTTAGGAATATTACAGATGAGAGAACCGTAGAGCTGCATGACTAAAAGTACCTAAAAATGATGTATTACAGTGTATGGAAATAGAAACACCTCATGGAAATTTCTACTTAGCAAACTGGAACTTAAGCCAGGTATTGCTGACTGTGTAGAACTACCAGGTATTTTCACCATTCTCTCTGCAATGATAAACTCAGTTCTGACTTCCCAGGAATGTGGATACATGTATTGATTGTCATCCTCCACAATTAAACCTGCTGAGAATGGAAAGAGCTACAGACTGGAAGATTTTATTCAATATCTATTGCCTGTACTATTGCTACGTTTTAGCAATGTTAATATTTTAATTCATATGAGATGAGAGCGCTCTTCTAGTTTGAAAAATTCATAAATCAAATTATGTGCATATTAAACAACTTTTAATAGCATTGACATCAGTGCAATTCATCATCTCTGAGTTCCATATGTGCCAATTCATCAAAACAACAATCTTGTCAGGTACTCTCCTAATAAATAATTATTTCTGCATCCAGCCCTTCTGAAAGGCTTGTGAGGTGCCCTGATGATTCATTAGTGCTAATGTTGGGTGGTCTTCAACAGAATTGTGATCTTCAACAGAATTGTAGTTCATTGGCTGGTTTCTATTTTTTTAAGAGCAAAATGTACACATTTTATTTCATTTATTGTTGACAAAATGAAAGGGAATTACTTGTAGGATCATCTTGTGAGCAACTTGTAAGGATAAATGTTATGGTATTCATCTGCAAATTCCTTTCTCTATGGTAAATATTTGATAGTAATTTTTGGAAACATAGTTAAAAATTTTTTTTTCATTCCTACATCAGTAGCATAGGATTTAGGAAATAGAGGTTCAAGTCTTACTGTCACTTTAAGACAGACACTGAAAATGCTGGGTAAATAAATCCTTTCAACCCAAACCATTATATGACAATAAAGGATCTTAAGTATCATCTAATCCCAACCCCTGTTGGAATGGGGGTTTAATATGCTGACACACCTTTTTCATGAAATATCCTTTTTCCAATGGAAAAAAAAAATTAAACTGCTCTGATCACCTCTGCATAATAAGCTTTATAATGTGGTTTGGGAAAGGCATGTAAATAAATAAAATATGAAAGAGGTACTCACTTGCTGGTGAATTGGAATTAATTGGGCAAGCTAAGTATTTACTGCTAGTTGGTGCTTCAATAAATTGAAGCATGGGGATATGAAATCTGCTTGAGAGTACTCATCAAATTGCAAGTGGTACCTTCAAATCCTGAAAAGCTGTGTGAGAGAGAACCATGTCCATATAACATATAGAACTACTCAAACAATAAAATTTGGTTTTTTTGTTAATTTGCGTTCTGAAAAAATAGTTGCAATAATCTGAGTATTTAAAAGAAACAGAATATCTGGCTTTGCACTTTTGAGCAAAATAAAAATGTTTCCGTTCTGAATATTTTAAAGCTTACTTCTTCAACATAGCACTGAAAGGAAATTCAGATAGGAAAGTCCTGCTTCATTTCAGAAAACAAACATTTTATTTTTGAAGTATTGGAAAATGTTCCTGTGGCTCCTTTTGTTTCTAAACTTTGTGAATTTCACTGGAGTGCCTGAAAGACGTTAATGTTGCCAAAAATGAGTCAAGCAGAGAGGACTCCCCGTTCAGCCCCCGTGTGCTCTCGGTACTGATGGCATCGCACCAGATCTTGGATCGGTCCTTCACCAACTCCCTGCGTGCACCAAGCCTCATTCTGTCAATGGCGTTACGCCTCTGAATGAACAATTAGCAATTAATTAACTCCTTTGGCACAGGACAGCCATTAAGCAGCTTTTATTTGCTCTGATAGGAGCGCGAGTGTGCCCAGGGAGCGCTGCGGCGGGGGCTTGGAAGAGGCAGCGCCCCGCAGCTCCCAGCTCCTGCTCCTCTCATCATCCCCTTGGTTATCCCGGTTATCCCGGTTATCCCGGTTATCCCGGTTATCCCGGTTATCCCGGTTATCCGCACTCGGGAGCAAAAGCAGATTTCCTGCAGTAATTCAGAAAACGCTGCAGCACGCACGGCAGCACATAGGCAATTAAAACCATCTCCAGCCAATTGCAGGTGACATTTGCAGGAGCTCAACAGCTTCTGGGCTTTGATTAGGAAATGACTACTGGGAAAAAAAAAAAGGTCGTGTCATCTCATAGTTCTCCTACAGCTGTGGAGCTTTGTAATGTGGGTTTTTTTTCAACCTGCCTTAGTAATCATGTGGCAGCTAACAAAGGTTTGTCATTTAGGACATTATTTGGGTAAGTGGTGGGATACTTCTGGCATCCAAAGACTTTTTTTTTGAATGTAGATTTCTATGGACACTACATAAAGTGGACATTATATAAAGTATTGATATGAAAAAAACCCTTAAAATTTTGTATTTATAATTCCCACCCCTGTTCAAAAGACAGTTTTGCTAACACTGATTTAATTGCATGTAAAGTATAGCAAATCTTGAATACAAAACCAATATAACCATAAATAAATTGACACAGCTACAAATGGATCATTTCTCTGTAGCTTTGTGTGCATTTGTTAAAATCAGACTTGGGAATTGCCCATCACATTGATCAATAATATGGAAGTATGGTGTTTTTCATTAGTTGTAGCGTTACAGAACTTCTGGAAGCTTTTTCTGCTTCCTCCTCATCCAAATTCTGATTTAAGATTTGCCATGAGTAGCTCACAGAAAGAGTGGTTACAAAGTTCTGAGCACAGGAGTATTGTTTCATTACCCCTTCCTGTTACGAAATATTCCATGTCAAAGCCCTCTGTGACTGCTAATTATTGAGCACATCTCTGAGAAGCAGTTTAGCACTGATCCCACTTTACATCTGAGGCAACAGACCCCGCTCAGATCTTGACTCTGAGATGCTCAGCAGCAATTCAAGTCAGATCCTGTGTGATTTTTCCTACCACAGGGGAGGCAGCTGCTGTCCACCTTCCAAAGCCAAAAATTAAATCAGGATAGGGATTTGGACTTTGGGCTCCTGCAAATGCTGATTCTGTACTCCAGCTCCATGACTATTCTGGTCTGGCACACATTCAGAGAAGCTGCTCTAATTCAAATAAATAATTAAATATTTATTAGAGAAGAGGCAGGCAGCCACAGCCAAATAGTTTGATGTGAATAAATCCACATTTTTTTGTTAAGAAAATGTTATTCCCAGTAGGAAGCTTTCTGTTGAACTAAAAAACAGTCTGATTACCTAAATATAAATTAAAACCTATATGAAATCTCTAAAAAAGACCAGGGACAAATAAAACAAGAACAAAAAACCCAACTGTATTGGTAGTTCATTTTTGATCAGCTGTAAAGCACCTGTAACTTTGGTTTCAGGGGTCTGTGTTCCTGATGTAAATTTAAAAAATCAAGGAGAAGGCAGTTTGAGGAGCAGCAGAATAGATGACAGCCCTGAATGACACTGAAAAGGGAAGCAGCTGAGCAGCAATATTGGAGGAATAATTTGTGACTTTTCTGTAGCCCTGGTATGGTCTTCAAGCAAATTCTGTTGACTGCTTTTGGTAGTTGACAGCTTGAAGAAAGATTAAATGAGAAAACAGACTTCTAGAAAAAAGGCAATAGAAAGTATTTCTTTAAAAGAAATTACTTGTTTAATCAAACTAATCTGTTTTGATGTCTTTTGCTTGGATTTTTACTTTATTATTTTCTTGTAAGTGCTCCCAGAGCATCCTGACTGAGCAGCAATAGAGTGATCATTGGTGATATTCTGCCATCTACTTCTTGTAGAACACACATTCATCATTTTCATGGGAAAAAGTAAGTCTGAATAATTTCCCATTTTGCAAACAGTTTTAGAACTGTCACCCTCTTCTGTTTTGACATCTTAAAAATTGAAGAGCTTTAGGATTTTGTTTGAAACCAGTTTTCATCTAGAAAAGCAAGGTAATTCTTACTTTAAAAATACAAAGGAATACCATTAAATGAACACAAAATATTGAAACCAAACAATCCACGTGACAGCATAGATTTTTATTTTTTGCCAATTTCAGCCTATGAAATATTTTTAATATTTTATGTTTTCTCCCCACTCTTAGATGGGGGGTGAGGGGGACAAGAAACTTAAAACTTTCAAATAACTTTCAGTTTATTTCAGAAGAGTAAGAGCTCCTTATTCACTGATTAATTCAGCAGTGGGAACAACCCAGGGTTCATCTCCTGTAACTTTGAACTGAATTGTCCATTTGAAGTACTTGCAGAGAGTGTTTTGGGATACTGAGCACTGATTTGCAGCCTTGGTGCAGTGTTTGAGGTTAGATAGGGCTGCTGCAGACTCTCCTTATCCTCTTCCCTAGCCAGACACAGCAGTGGGGATGGAGGCAGCACTTTCAAGTCCAGCCTCTGTGGTACCAAACTGTCAATGATGAGACTTCAAGGCAGAGTTGAACTCACTGTGGGAATGAGGAGCCTGGGCCATTTCACTGTCACTGGGTTTCTCAGCTGATCTGCAGCACAACTGAAAGACTACAGTTGGTTTTTTGCTTATTAACTCTGTGTACTTATAAGCTTACTTAAACTTCTGTGCATATCACAAAGTATTTCTCCAAAATACTGCATGTGCTTAAAGCAAATGAGTTCTCAGACTTTATATACCACGGTGCCAGAGCAGTGCTTCATTTACATGCTAAGCTAACTGAAAATGGAAATAATTCTCCATGCGGCTGGGTCAACAATCCCAAGTAGTTTTACACCATGTTCAGAAAAAGAAAGAGAAGATTATTGACTACTGAGGTTGCAGAAATCTCAGAGAAGATGCCTGTGTAAGAAAGTGTAACTTATCACAAAGGCTGCATATTTCTCCTCCTTGAATGCAAACACACATTCATTTTCTTCTGTCTCATTGCTGTGTAACTTTTTTTATTTTCCAACATGGCATTAAGCATTTCCATTAGAGCTGGGCAAGCAGGAAAAACAGTGGTACTTTGTACATTGATTTAACACTAAATTTTAAAAGTCCTGAATATTTACCTGGCTGATACTGAGAAGACAAATTTGGAATGGTTTATGGAAACAAATAGTGATAGTGTGGGTGTTTATAAAGTCCTTCCTGGAGATTATGAAATTTCAGTTACTGCTTTTGTTGAATGTTTATTTTGCAAACTTTGTTTTAACTTTTTTCATACCTGCCATCTCTTTCACACTGACAGCAATTCTTTGTACTTCCCATAAGCCAACAAACAAACCAACCCCATAACCCCACTTCCCTCCCCAAAAAACCAACTTCAGCGTGTTTGTTTCTGGCCAAATCCATATTTTCCCCAGGATCTGGCAGAACTTTTTGTCTCTTTGTACAGCTTCTGGGGTGAAGGTCTCAGCATCTCTGATTCAGCTCATAGTCCTCTCAATAAATTTTGTAAGTGAATCTGACCATTTCAGCTTTAGAGTGCAGTAGATTTGGGTGTCATACTTTATCCTGGTACTGTAAAATAACCTGCAGCAAGCACACCTAACCTGGAAAGTAGCTTGGAGCTAGTCCAGGGGCAAACAGTGAAATCTGGGCCTGTTCTTTCTGAGGACTGGTTTGCATGTAAGCTCTTTGGTCCAATTTTGATATTTTGGTCCATGGATATGATTACCACCAATTTGTGGGGTTTATCCCAGAAAACGGGTGGTTTGGTTTTTTTTCCCCACTCCATTTGTGCACGAGGATATCATAATTTCATTGATTTAATACACCAAGTGTTCAGCTCACTGCCCTGAGTGTGATATAATAATCCACCAGGACAAACAGGGATGTTCACCTCTGGGCAAATACTCCATCATTTATCCTACGGTGCCAGTCTCTCTGCAGTGATATAATCATTTAATAGCTGCTGTCTTCAGGCAGGTAGGCTTTTAACAGTCCATGGGTTGCTGGCATGAATTTGGCATTTCTATTTCATTTATAGTTTCATTCTCCATGATTGGTCTTATCAACCCCTCGTCCTGTGGAGAGAAGAGAAATCTCTTCAGCTGAAGCTTTGATGGTCTTATTTGTCCAAATTTGCACTTCTGTCAGACTCTTGGCTGCAGCTCTATATTTCATATGTGAGACTGTTATGATCCATTTAAATGCCTATGGGGATCTCAACAAGCTTTTTGAAAAGATTAATGACTTAGTTGTGGTTTTTATGATAGTGTTTCCAGAGAAATGCCTGCATACCTAATAAGGTTATTTCTACAAGCCAAAATTTGCATTGCTCACCATAAAAGACAAACAGATAGAGTTTAACCACAAAACATCTGAAGGTTTACTGCCCGTTTTTATCTTTTGGGGATCACTTTTGCAGAAGAAAGGTAGACAAGGGAAAAAGAAATGCAGCAGCTTTAAAATGACAGCAGAGGAAGGATAGGGATGTGAGGAATTCCGTATTTTTGAAAGTTGTACCATATGGACATACCTTTGTAAGGCTGTTATTGCCTACAGTCATGTTTTTATTTGGACATGACTCTTAATAGGAGTAATTTAAATTAGTGTTGGAGCTTGCATAACATTTATTCAAGATTTATGTGAGTGGTTATAAAAAGATTAACTGAATCATTAGCTAAATTGCATTTCCTAATGAAATCACCGAACAGCAGGCTGGAAGGAGAGGTTATGTTTGTGCTTTTGTTAAACCCTTGACCTAGCACTGCACAAGTTTTAAAGTGCATTTGAAACTTCTGTGTTATACCTTTTAATGAGTGTTTGTTAAACATTTATTAAACACAAGGAATCATCCGTATGCCACAACTGTTTTTGGCTAAAATTTGACTAACACCTGTTCTGATTTTCAAAATGTGAAGTGTTTGCCTGGCATAAATCATCTTTATTTATTGTGAAGTCAAGTGACCTAGTGTGACAACACCTTTGTTTACGAGTGGTACTTTGTTAACAAGATCAGACTTCTGGTTCTTACTTTCTCTAGATTGTCTCTTTTGTGTTAAGTATTAGGAGAGCCAATCATTTAAATGAGATTTTTTTATTTTCAAATTGTGGGGAGTAAGCTTAATAGGTAGTTTCTATTCTAGCACTTCCTTTAACACATTCTACAGGTTTATTCCTAGTAGACAAACCTGAAATTAGAAAATTGAAAATTTAACTTAAAAGGAAACTTACAAGAGGAAATTATAATTTCAACACTGTCATCATGTATTGCCATCACCTTAAGTCTATGAAAATGCTAGTAAAATCTCTCCTCCGAAATGAGTATGTGTGAGAAAAAATGCCTTCATTTTCAAATAAATACAGAAGAAGCAATTTTGAGTATTCGGCAACAAAACAGAGGAGAAGAGATGCATGATTCTGTGGCATATATTGCTTTTAGTTCTAAACCGACATTTATTTTTATAAAATATATAGTGACTTTTACTATCATCTCCTTGTTGCTTCAAAAGAAAAATGGAGAAATGGTAGTATTAGCTATTGAGGACATCTTCCAATATTTGCAGAGCAAACCTGTTTGGAACACAACACGTTGTTTGACTCTAGAGGCTATACATCTGTTGTTTGATTTGCTGTTAGAAACCTTAGATGGTACAGGGGAGAGAGTTATCATAATAGGCACTCTGGTGATGTTGCAAGCCACTTTTCACAAACGCTGACTGTGCCTGGGTTAAGAGTTTGTCAGAGGATGAACAGACAAACAGGAAGACGGATGTGCCTGGAGCAGGGAGGAGCTGTGGAGTCCTGTTTACTCGGCAACCTGTTCCAGTTTGTGGACAGAAAACATCTGTACAACCATGCAGTTTGCCCTGAGCACTCTTCTGCAAGGCCAGAGTGTTATTTGGTGTGGAAATCATAACAGAGATTCCTCAGAGCCCTTGCTAAGTGTCACACGGTGTCACACTTGTGTTATGCAGGGACATTGCAGACCTGGACACTGCCATCAGGCTAAGGAAGGGGCTTTAATCCTATTCAAGGATTCTCCAGCCTGTTTCCCACTGATGTGTTGTGTTGATTGGTACTGTGTGCTGGGAATTTACTGGCAGTTGTCCCACTGTGGATATGGAATTCTGCTAAGTTCTGTGGAAAGCAGAGTTCCTTTCTTCTGACAGCTATTAGGGAAAAGACTTTCTCTGAAGGCCCCTGACCTGAGAATTTTCACATAAACTGTCTTTGTGGCAAAGCAGTTGATGCTTCCATGTAGAAAGCTGAATTTTCAAGGCAGATATTGTCTTATTTTAGTCTTATAGGGCTTATTTTAGGATGACCAGGGTTTCCTTTTGTTTTATATGTGGGTGTATGCACATGATTTTCTAATTAGGGTCCTTAGCATTAGGTTTCTAATCTGAGTGCTAAACTGCATGCAGTAAAAAACTGTTATTCACCAAGATGATTCCAAATTCACACAAAAACTTGATTATACAGCTGGTTATGCGAGTTTTACATTGGGCTATATTTCCAGTTGTTCTGATTTGTAATTTTGTCAAGAGAAATTCTCTGCTGAAACACACTGTGAGTTTACAAAAGCAAAAGAAGGAGTGCACAGATTCACTTCTCAGAGTCTGGAGAGTAAATTAGGAGTATTTGGTGCTGAATCTTTTGCATTATTTACCTTTTTTTTGGGGGGGGGGGGGGGGGGGGGAGGAGAACAAGGAAAAGAGTAAAACTGTTTTCCTTATTCCCAGCACTTTTAGGTTAGTTGTGTGTTTCTCCTTCAGGGTTACCATGGTGATAAGAGTACTGTAAAGGTCTGGCTAGGCAGGTACTGCATTAGGCTAAAATAATTTATCCTTTTCATCTGCAAAATGCATGGCCAGGAGAAGAATGGCATCATTTAGAGCACTCACCCCTCTGACAGGCTGTTGTAAACTCAACCCCAACAGTTCACGTTCATTGTGGTGTGAGTGGCTGGGGCCACAATGACCCTGGAGAAAACAACAAAATCCACTCTGGTGGTCGGGAACTGATGTTTGAAGACAACCTCTGTGGTGAGGGCGAGTCCCCACAACCCTTTGTTTCTCTGAATTACCTTTGCAAGTTGATTGGTTTCTGCTCTCCCCTCCCAGTTTTATGTATAAATTCATCAATATGTATCCCCGTAGTCGATTATGCATTAGTTCTGGAAAGTTCTGTGTTACTCGATGCCCCATTGGTTGTTCTCTGTTATCCCTCCTACAAGCGTTCCCCAGTGGTTAATTCCCAGTGGATTCCTCCCATCTCACCCTTCCCTATTGGCTATCTCCCCTTTCTCCACCCCGCTTTCTCTGAGTATAAAATCCCTGGACCTGGTGCTTAAACCTTCTCTTTGTCCCTGATCCTTCACCTGGGATAAAGCTGCTTGTGGATCCCATACTCCTTTTCCTCTGCCTTTGCCTGCATGCCTTTACAGCTTAGTTTGGGATTATCTCCCTCGGGTGAGGAGTTCGCTCCCTGCACCGACAGAGTCGCTATCGGTGAGGGCACAGCCAGACCTCCGGGCTTTCCCCTGGCTCAGCGTGCCCTCCCACGTTTAAACATGGGCAGAAGTTTTGCAGGCCTAAGATGTACTGCAAAAGGAGGCTGGCTTTCAAAATATATCCAAAATTATAACTATATTGCTGGAATCGATACTAAAATTCAGGAGCAGCAACAATAAAAGCCCCAGCTCTACCCTATCTGCTCCAAAAGAAAGGAAGAGGGCAGAATATTCAGGCAGAGAAAGCTGAATGATTTCTTTTTTTAGTGATCTGGAAGCTGTTACTTGCTTCAATGCCTCATTAGCTGTGCAAGGCAGGGCTCTCCCAGCTGCACAGGCTGCTTCATGGCCTTAGTGCTAACTCTGATGCTGATTAAGTTGCCCTGTTGTGTTGTTGGGTTCAGGTGTCTCTCCTCAGCTTTCCTCTGATCCACTTACTGTTCTGAGCAATGCTTCTGATCTGCCACAGAGGAGCCACAACCCCACACTCCTATGAAGATCAGCCTTGAGAAGACTTCAAGTTACTTTTTTTTTTGGTTTTTTCTTTCCCCGCTCTGTGCTTCAGGGCAGTCATTTTTCTCTGCATCAGGCAGGTTCTTGTCTGTCCTGGCCTCAAAGACCTTCAGAAGACACCTACAGTAACCTTACAGCTCCAGGCTGGCATTTACTCTTCCTGTTTGAAAATAACTCTTAATTTAACTTAATACATACATAGATCATTAATACCAATTTTCATTTGTATAAAATTAGAATGTATAATGTGGTTCTTTAGCACCCTCATTCCATGCCCACCCCCCCCAAAAAAATTAGTATTTCATATTTTAATTTTGCTCTCAAGTAAACTGTGAAGTTTGTGGATTCATATAATATGGGGTTCTTTATTTAATTGTTGAAAAAGTTACTGTATCTATTCCTCTTAAGCAAAAGGGGAAAAATACTACCTTTTCCTAAGTTTCTTTATTTATGGCAGATTTAATGGATACTTCTAATGCCTTTTATGCAGTAAGTAGATTACGTAATGCCAGCTATTTAATTCCCAATATCTCACATTTTCTTAGGGTCATCAACATATTTTTACATTAATTATTTAACTGCCATTTTCCATCTTTTCAGTCAGGCACACTTGTGCCTACTCAGGGCACAATTAGTCACTGCATTATTATAGAATGAAACCAGCTTAAGCGAATAAAAAGAAATTTGCACATTTTGAACAGAGCTACATTTTGTTCTGAATATTTTTAGCCTGAAGATTGGCTTTCAATTTCACATTAGGACATTTCTCTGTTTCCAAATGGGATAGCCAAGGCTTATGCAGTTGTTTTCTTATTTTAAATCCTGAATTGCTTTAAAATACTATACTTCCACTTGACTATTGGTCCTCCTTCTCATCCACCAGCAGCAAAAAGACAATAGAGCAAATAAAACAGTTCTGAAGTACTGTTAAGGAGTGTAATAAATCAATTGATATGCACAAATTCAGTGCCCTTGTTCCTGTTACAAGCACAAAATACGCAACTAGTGCTTTTTTCTATAAATGTAAATTCATACCTATTCTGAGTCACTACAGGTGGTGGGCTACAACCACAACTTAGCCAAATGCTTTTTATTTCAAGTACTGTTTATGGATATTTGATTCAATACTTTGCACTGATAATTTTGGAAAGAATTGTGTATCAGAGGCTGAGAGGGTGGATAGCTTAAGCTCTGTGTTTGAGACCCAGTTAAGGTTTTATTGCATGTTCTTTTGACCTAGGTATTGCTCTAATGCTAATTATAACAGATGGTAAATTTATAAAGAGTAGAATATCTTGTTGCAACTTGAAAATGAAAAATAAAATATGGCCATGCTATTTTCTAAGCATTTTTGAGATCAGGAGCACACTAAATAAAATCAACATACAAGAAACATCTTAAGCTTGTGGAAGAGCTGTGTCTCATCAGGAAACAGGTCAACTCTCCTTTTCAGCTTGTAGTAAGATTGTGAAATTAAAGAGGGCTTATTTCATTACTCTCGTTCATCTTTCTTATCTACATTTCTTTTTGCTCTTTTGCAAAACTTTGACTCTCTTGGAATATTAACCCTAATTGTGCAGCAGGAGGTGTCGCATTCTTAATTAACCATTAGGTGTGTACTTGGATCAAAAATATTAATAAACAAGTTAGAAATACTAAAGGATTTCTAATGTGTTTCTTAGAAAGGTTTATTTTGTTATAGAGATTTCCCTAGATGTTAGAGTGTAAGGCTTGATAATCGACATGAAAGAAAATTATCCTGAGACATGTGAAAATTTTCCTTTTTATTCCCAGATGATTGAGTCTTGCTTTGAGTAATGTCACAAAGAAATAATGCCATGATTGGACAAAGTTTATTTCCAATTTGTTATGCTTAAATTATCAATAACCACCACATGAGACTTTCACAAGTACATTCACATTTCTCCTGATTTGTTCCTTTGGCCTCATGCAAAGGGTAGAACTTCCTTTATGAAGGGATATCCCTTTTATTGATGCAGTCCTAGAGAGCTGCTCTTTGGTTTTCCATTCACCTTCTTTCACATGGAAAGTCAGTGAAACTTCTGTCAGTACATTGCTCTAAAGTTTTCTGAACAAAGAGTCAATGAAAGGGCAGATAACAAACACTAATGAAGTGTCTCCTGGGAGGCTTCCAGCCCTTCTTGGCTTTCACCTGCCCCATGAAGTCAGTCAGATGAACACTTGAGTTTCCAGGACCCTGAAGGAGGGCTGACATTAAAGCTGCACCGTTTGTGCCACCAATACTGGAAGTGTGTGCAGCAGTCTCATTCCCAAAATTGCATTTAATCGTGTACCTGCTTTCACACGGAGGATGGCTCTGACTTCCCTTTCTTGCAGGATCTGCTTGCTTCTTTTGAAATTTAAAATTGTTCTGTCTCAACTAAAAACTTGACCTTGCAAAACTTTACTAACACAAACAGTCTCAATCATTGAAGCACTATAGTTACAGCTAATAGGAGTAGAAATATGCAAGACTGACCTTTAAAAGAGGTTCTCTGGGCTATCATAACTGAAGAAAAAAAGGTTTTTCCTTTTATTTCAGGTGGTAAATCTAGCAAATAATTTACACTATGAAGGAATTGCTTTTCTTTTTCTGAAAAGCAAAACTTAATTGTCATAATTTGAAAATATATTATTCTGCATGTAAAGTGCTTTTTCATGAAAAGTTTAGTAAGGCTATTTAATGCTGTAAAAGCACTCAGTGTGTGTCAGCAGCACCCACATTAACCCAGCAGACTGAAACTGCTCCATCCATTGACTCAATGGGCTGTGAAATCCATTCTCTCCATAAGCCTGGACGCTCTAGACTTCAGTCTAGTGGATCCTCAGTGGATTGAGGCTCCCATGATGACTTAGTAAGTGAATGATACTCTAATAAGACCTTTTTTAGGCCCTGACATGACAGATTTAGAATACCAAAAAAAAAAAAAAAAATTGAATGAACTCTCATTTTTCAAGGTTCTTCAGTTTACTGTATATTTGATAGTTGAAGAAGTTATATTTAGGGATCATTTCAATGCTGTCCAAGCTTCATGTGACATTTTCCAAAGTGCTTTATTTTTTTTTCAACTTTCGAAGTTAGATGGAATTTTCAGTAGACATTTGGGGGACAGACGTTCCTATTGCTCATTGCCAATGGCTAGAGCAGATTTTACATCCCCCACCCTTCTGTCAGCAGCTCCTGTCTCTGCAGGACTGGTGTACAAGCATGGAATGATTGGATGGGTCCTATTTGCACTTCAGAGTGTGGTTGTTTAATTAACACTGCTGGGTGAGGTAGTGTAAATGGCTGACCTTGAACTGTGCAGGATCAGGGAACAATGTGTGTCCCACCCTCTGATAAACATTTCCTATGGCTCTGGCTGTCTTTGTTTTGCCTTGTTGTTGCTTCACTCCCATTTTGAAAGGGTTTGGAGAATTACCACTAGAAAGCTTTCCAGTTCTTCCGGCCTTCCTGCTGGGGTGGATGCTACCTCCTGTAGTATAAAATTCATCCAAAAAACTTCATTTGAAAGCCAGGAAGTCCCTGAAGACATCGAATCTTTCAAAAGCCAGATTTTCATGTTTCAGCTTCAGAATTACTGAAGGCTCTAGGTTACAGGCTGGTAGGGTAGAAAAGGTGGTAAGTTCAAGTGGGATGAGGCATTCTCTGCTGCACTGTGGTTTTTACTGGGCATTCAAAATACATGTAAAGCTGCTGGCATAGAGAAGGGCAGATGTTAACTTGGATTTGCTTTTTGTCTCCTTCAGTCACTTGTTATCCTCTGGGTTTTATCAGTGTCTCTTAGGATCACGCTGTCAAAGTTCTTGAGATCCCTGAAAGGAGCTGCTGCAGCAGAGAGCTCTTCCCACTTTTTCCAGGGTCTGTTTCTGCTACTCTGAGTTTTGAATTGGAGAACAGCCCATGAAACCAGACCTGTGTCAAGTCTTTGTGTGCAGCTGAGACAGCATTGACCCCAGTGGGCTCCTGTGCTGCACCTCCATGTGCTGGCCAGCTCAGCCCTGAGTCCTTTCCCACCCTCTGTGGAGCATCGAGAGCTGTGGAGATCCTCTGACACCTGGGAACAGGCAATAATCAAAATCCATCTCTACAGAGAGTCCTGGCTCTTTTCTTTATAGAGTTAAAAAGAATAATATAGATCTTTCAACAACTGTATGGCTCCCAGAGGCAAAACCTTTTTAATCCAGATATGACCATGATATGAAATACTGCAGGAAGCTGGCCCTCAGAGATAATGAAATTGTGTATTTTTGTGTCAACTGATAACAGCAAGAAAGTGGCCATTTGTACAGATGCCTGCTGCTAACCTTCTACCCTGGGGGATAATAATTTGTAATTAGGCCAACTAGTTCCTTGTCAATAAACAAGTTAGAGAACTTTTCAAAAGGATGCTGTGATTATGATGGTTTTGCTGTGAGCCAAGTTTATCTATACATAGTTAAAAATTATAAAAAACTTAATGAGACAGACCAGATAAGTATCTCTAGAAAGAGAGATGAGTTCTGATTGTTAACTTTTCTGCAGCATCTCCATACCCATGGAGGCTACAGCTTTATAAAATGGAAAGTAGCAGATAAAGAGGCAGCTTGCAGTGGAGATTGAAGATTATTTTATTAATTTAAAAATTATAATGTCTTAAATTTTATCTGCTTAAAGTTGAATGAATCAAACCATGATGCGTTGAAGTATTAACAAGATTTCAATTAAACTCTGCCACAGTGTTCTTGCTCAGTTACTCTTTCCATTACCAGGTATAGAAGGAACCCCTTTTATAATAACTGTAAATGTTGGACCCCAATTGCTACATTATAATGTGATGATAATATAATGCAAATTCTGCAAAATATCTGTAATTAAGTATTCGTGAGGCTTGATAATGGCTCCTGTACTACTTTTCAACTTTATATGGAGGTTATTTCTTAGCATTCCTACTATTCTAACAGTAATTTGTATTTAGTGTCATATTCTGTCTATTTTGATTATATTTTATAATAAGGTACAGCAGGATTAGTTATTGGATGTTTCTTAATTTGCATAATGAGCTCCTTGAATTTCTGAATTTGGAAGCAATCATCCCAGAACTTTGTTTTTAAAAACATGTAGTCCCAAGTACCAGGAAATGTGTAAAGGAAAATATTTCCTGGAATGTAGGGTAATTTGAAGCAGAATTTCTGAATCACATTCTTCAGTATGTTCATGTGTTGGCTGTGAAATGAAGTATTTGATAGATGGAATATAGTGGTAAAAAGTTCCAAAATGCCCATTTTAAGCTGATGATCAAAGTGCTCACCTTTCCTGAACTCTTGCTTTAACCAAGCAGTGTCCCTAATTCTATCTCTGTATGTTCATGACATTTATATATATATATATATATATATATATATATATATATGTACATACATACATAGGCACATATATATATGTGTTACTTAGTACATATGTTTTTGTATATTGTTAGGTATTTATGTGCATATCCCATATATTGTACATACACATTAAATTTTTTAGTGTCTCATTAGCAGCATTGGGTGTTTTTATGCAGAGTGATTTATCTGTTGTGTAATAGCCAAATTTTAGACCCTGAGAATTTTCCACCTCTCTCCCTGTAGTCTGAGCAACAGTTTCATGCAGCTCACTTGTTAAATTCGAGGTGCCATCTACTTGCTGAGGTAATTTATATAGGCTGGCAGTCATTCTAATACCCAGTATATCCCCACGGCTGCTGGATCTAAATCCCCTGCAAACAGCAGTGGTGAAAATGAGTAAAGCTGTGTAATGTACTTGTGTCATCTGCTGCACAGTATAGTTAGCAGAAGAAAAACATTAATTTTAAATCTATTATACTTGCTTTCACTGTTAAATGACCACTCTACGTCAAGGTCAGGTGCTGGAAGAATCTAACTTAATGTGAAATGCTCCCTGTTTTTTATTTGGGTTTAATTTTTGTGTTTTCTTTTGCCATTTTATGATTCTATTTTTAGGAGCATAAGATGTATAATATAACTATATTTATATACACACATATGTATAAAAATTATACTTTAAAATATGTCCATGTGTCTATTTACATATCTAAGGAGTTAAGCTTCTTAGACATCCTTATTACTGAATGGAGAGCACTTCAGCCCCTTATCACTTTGAATTCTGCCCTATGTGATCAGTATTGATCTTTCCTGTGCAGTTTGAGGGTTAGTGTGACACTGTAAACCCCCTAATTTAAGGTCTACATAAACAAACATGCCTAAATCCCAATGTTTAAAATGCTTCAAAGAAGTGCTGCTTCTACAGTGGCTTCTGTAAACTTGTATTTTGTCTGGATGACTGAAGTTTAGGAAGTATTAACAAAATGTGACAATGCAATCTCCCAGCTACTCCCATTTAAATTTGTGTGTTGAGGATCATCTGCCCTGATGTGCACAGACAGCGCCGTTCCTGTGAATGCTCCTCTTGCTAATCTCGGGGACCTTGATCAATGATTTCTGCAGAAGAAAATCACTAAAGGTTTAGGGAGAAATCAGAGTTCCCTGCTATTTCCCCTGTATTTGCTATCTCCAGATCTCCTTGTCAGGCTCTGTGTAATAGGATGGGGAAAGGGTTTATCCTCCTGACTCATGTCCAGCAGATCCCTTCAAGTTTTCCCTGTGATATTGCCTTTCTTGCTCCATTAAATTTCTAAGTCACTGATCTAACCTGATGGAACCAAATTTCCAGTGGAAAAGTACAGCTGAGAAATGCTCCCTTCTGAAAATCACTGTGCAAGGTGGATGCGAAAGATAAAATCTTGTGGTTAGTGCACTGCGTTAGGATTAGGAAAACTCAGTTTTGCTGGTTAGCTCTGAGCTCTGGACTCCTTTCAAAAGGCTTTTGGGTCAGACCCTTAAATATATGTGAGTCTATTGAAATAATTCTGCTGCTACCCTTGTAGAGGTTCAAATAGGAGAGATCAACAGAGAAAATCAGTCAGTCTGGGGAGGATGCACATGCAAATAGCTGTGTGTAAGTTAGGCACCTTGACCAGGTTTCTCTGCTGAATGACAGGGACCAAACACATCTCTAATTATTTTGAATTGCTCAATTTGTTCACTCTCTTTAATTTAGAAGATGGCTCACAGTTGATGTGAATGTTTAAAGATTTCCAGCTGGGTAGAGGATGGCCTTGAGATTTTTTTAAGAGGTTTCAGGGACAGTGGATACCTTTCTGAAACAGCACAGTGCTAGGAGAGGTTACTGAAGTTTAAATAAACATCTAAGCTCAAGAGTTTATCATCCAAACTGAAGTTACAAACTTCTCTGTATTCATTAGTGTTTTGTAGCTGTTAGTGTTTAGTCATCCAATGTTTGAATTAAGGATTTTTTGTCACAGCAGAAGCTTGCAGTGTGGGAACACGGTCCAGAGGAAGCAGAGCATGACTAAAACTCTGGCAGACAGATTATTGGCTGCTTGTGGCAGGAGGAAGTCTTTAAACTAAGAACCCTCAATAAATAGAGACAGCCTGTACGCTGCTGGGGCCAGGGAGACTGAAAGCTTCTGAACCACAGCTGGTGGCAAGAGTTAGAGCCTAAGAGCTACAGCTGAATGTTTCTTTACTCAGACCATGGATTTTTGATCCTGACACACAGCAGCTAAAATAAATCCTAGAATATGCAATCAGCTCATGATTGCCTGCCTGCTGGAGATCTCAATCAGGTCTGTAGGAATCAGCCAATGCTGATGGATAGTTATATGCCCTCTCTGTGGGATCTAAACAACAGTGCCTTCAAATGACCTGCTTGAATCCCCTCCAAATCAGGGAGTACAGTATTGGCCATGTCAGCATTTGCCTGCTGATGTGTAGCAGCTTTTGATGTGCTGAAAGTAGTTCTGCCTCACTCAAAAAAAGGGAGATGGAGGTGTGAGAAATGAGACAACTCTTAAAAAGATTAATTTATTGAAAACAGAAAAATTGAAAAATTACAGAAATTAGAAAAATATAACAATTTGGGATCCTATGGCTCGGTAGGTGGTATGCCCCAGGAGCGCAGGGATATGAGATCTTCTGGCTGAGACAGCACGGGACCTCAGGTAGAGAAAAAGGACTTGCAGTGCTGGGCTGACTTTAAAAAAATTACTAAAAGCCCCTTAAAAAGGGGTAAGGCTTTGAATGCCCCAGCACCGAGGGGAAAAGAGAAAGAGGCCCCACCTCTTTGCCTTGTTCTTTTTATAGTTTTTGCTCTGCCCACAGCCCGCCCACAGCCCGCCCCTTCTGTCCAAAGCGATTGGTGCTTTCCCTTTGATGGATCATCTCTGTCCACCAATGGCTCATCGTTGTCGGGGGGGAGGGGGGTGGTATTAGTTGAGATAAGGGAGCTACAATGCCTTCATTAAGGTATTCAGGTTGCCATGGAACTTGCCTGCAGAGTAATGGCTTTGTGGCTAAAAATAGCTGCTGGCTATTAGACTGGGTGGGGGGTTTGGCCTTGGAATCAAAATGCAAGTGAAACACCTACAAAAAGTATTAAAATACATCCAACACACCTCAAAACACTTGTAAAAGTATACAGTAAACACAGGAAAGGTAGCTCTTATGGTGTACTGGTGGTTTGAAGTTTGAAAAGGGCAAGTTAGTGATTTTTAACTGGGGAAATTTTAATTGGGAAGGGTGCAACTCTCTTAATAAAACTATTTTGAACAATTGAAAACACTGATAATGGAACTGGATTTTTGTATCTGGGCTGATGGGTTAATTTTAAGATTTAATCTAAAAATACTTAACTCAAAATTAATTAATTAAAGCACTTAATATGCAAAAACCAAGCACAAATAGGGATTTCATGTATGACAGAGGCATGGAGAAGTCCTTTTGTGTCCTGTGTCTTGACTTACTGAGGAGGCATTTGGGAGAGCGATGAGCAAAGGGAAGGAGACTGCAGAAATTTTTGGCCAAGCCAGTGCTGTGGAAACCTGAGGTTTCTGATATAGTGGGTTAAAGCACATTTTAGCAATTTGTACAGATAAGCCGTTCCATTTGTACTGTAATGGTAGATGGGCAGTGAAATGCAACAACTGCTACATTTCAGGGCCAAACTCTCAATGGTTTTCTTGTCCTTCTGGGAGTTTTGAAACACTCCAATAAGAATCTTCTATTGTAGCTGACATGGGGCAGCACGGGGTGAAAATTCTCCCTATGCTTTTATGTACAAACAAGATACACTGATTAAAAAAACTGCAATGAATCAGTCATCTTAATTAACCCTGAGCTTGCTGTCAGTCTGCAGGAATTGCAGCAACTGTGCTTTAGCCTCACCTTCCTCTAGGAAGATGCAGCCACTTCTCCTTCCCTTGGTGTGCTGTGTGCTCTGGGATGTTGGGTCACAGACCTCTCTGTCCCAGTGTTGGCAATGTTGGCCCCAGTAAATTGATTCTGTGATCAATAGCAAGTGCCCACTTGTGAGAAGTTCACTGTTAGTCCTGACACAAACCAGAAAGTAAAACATATTTCAGCTTTATACCCATAAAACTGCTGACCTCCCGGTCTCACCTGTAAGAAATCAATGCTGGCTTCATTAATTTGGAAATGGTTGTGTTTTGCCATTTCCTGAAGTCGCTGTGAAAGTTTTATGTCAAGAGAAGGTGGTGCTCTGCTTGTAATTGAATTTCTGGTGAATTATTTAATTCAAAATATCTTGGAGTTAAGCAGTCCGTAAACTATATTTTCTGAACTGATCCATCAACGCAGAACAGATCAGATTGCAGCACTTTCGTGCTGCAACACAAATCTGTCTGCAGAACAAGTAATGGCACAACCACTTGGACAAATGCATCTTTCCATATGTGCTGGAAGGAATTTGCATAGGGAATTGGACAACAAATACAGACAGAAAGCAATCTTTCATATAATTAGCAATAGACAGTTTCTGTGTTTTGTGATTTTAGTCAGATTGTGAGTCTGCATAATTAGGAAGAGATTTGCAAAGATACGAAATAACCAAAATAAATTAGGTGAAGAAACACAAATGGAAAAGCAACAGTCTTGATTTAAATAATGATTTTTTTCTCATAGTTTGGCTAATTTACTGAGGTAAATTACATGATAAAGGTATTATACTGATGTCTTATGTACTAGATTTTTTTTCTTCTGGGATTTGCTAAATGTTTGTGTATTCCTGTCCTGCAGCATACAGGAATATTTAAGAATATGCTGCAGCACTGACATCTTTCCTGTCACTATTATTTATCATTTATATTGCAGTAACATCTATTGCCTGTCCTCTGATACAGATGCAGGGACTGTTTCAAGTCCAGCCTCTAAGAAAAATATAGAATCTGAAGAGAATTTTATGAAAATTTAAGTGTTTCATGGCAAATGAGATTTTGCAACCACTTGCTTTTGTTTATCACCAGCCCTCTTTCTTTGGAAAACAAACCATATGGTTTTCAACTTGCAAGAAAGATGCAGACAGCCCCTGTTGAGGCAGATTGCCTCCAAAAAGTCGTCCTCAGGCTGGCTCAACAACTTTGGTAATCAGTAGCAGTCTGACTTTGCTCCATGGTGAGACATGTCTGGTTTAGTTGGGTTTGAATGTTTGTTCAATTATTTCTTCTTCTTTTTTCTGGGCTTGCACTCCACCGATTTCTATGTGTGTCCTTGAGCCAGTCATTCCTGCTGGTCAGGCTATGTAAAAATAGCGGTAAAGGCTGTTTTGCTACATTAGAAAAAATTCTCAGTGGCACAGGAGTCTGTGTTTGGCTGAGGGTAGTCACAGAGCTGAGCAGACCCAGGGTGAGCCTGGGGAATCAAAATATAAAGAAAACAGGAAAGATCCTCAGTGGGTTTTGGCATTTGTACTTTGTCTTCTTGGCAGACTTTGGTGGGTTTTTATTCCACAGTTCCTCCATTTTAGTTGTGTTTCACTGGCTTTATTTTGGTGAGTTTTGGTGGTGTTATTGGTTTCTTTGTGTTTTTGTTGTGGGTATTGTTGCAACGTTGAGAGGGATTTTTGCATTTTTAGTGTTTTTCTCACATAGAGTGGCTTTTCTTGTGTTATGGCAGGATTTTTCATCATGGTTCTTTCTTTGCATTTTTTGTGCATTTTTGGCTTTTTTGGTGAAATCAGTTTGTAATTTTGTTTTTTATTTTTTACTTTTTTTAGTTTGTCTTTTTTCTACAGTTTTGCAGATTATATAGAATTTTTTTCTTCTTCACATTTGTTTTCACTTGGGGGGGTTTGGAGGGGGCTTTTCTGCTGGAATTCTGGAGGGGGGGGTTTACTATTATTTGTATTTAATTTTCTGCTTTTTGAACTTACATTTCTCCTCATTGCATTTTCTTTTCCTGTTACAAAATATTTGGATTTTTTTTCCCGTTTGGAGAGAGATATATATATACATAAATATATGTATATTTAAAATATCTTTGAGTGGATTTGGCATTTAATAGTATTTTTCATTATTTGACAGTTTTGGTGGTTTGGGGCATCTTTGCCTGGGTTTTTTTTTGGCATTTGGTGTCATTTTTGGTGCATTTGCCAGTGGATTTGAAACTTTTTATATTGTTTTGGTGTGTTTTTTGTATTTTTTTTCTTTTTTATGTGCTATTTTTAGCATTTCAGGGTATTTTTCAGCATTCTGAGCTGTTTTTTGGCAGTTTTTTTCCCTGCAATGTTTTTGCCATCTTGCCAGTGCAGGTGATAATGGTCATGGGGATGATGCTAAAGGCCCTTGTGTGGCAGCACTGTGGGGCTACTTCTCTGGGACTGGTCACCACCCCTTCTGCAGTTCAGCCTGTGGAGAGAGGAGCTTAAACCAGTTGTCATGCAAGTAAGTGATGCTTTGCTGATGAGAAAAAATAATGTGGCCTGAACCTGTAGGCAATTCCAATTTAAACCCTCAAAAAAGTGTATCAAAACCTGAGAGCATCCCAGCTCTATTAAGGGATTTTGGAAGGCTCTGGGATGCACACAGCCTGTGGGAAAGGAAATACTCTCTCTGCTGGGCTCAAAGGAGTCTCATCTCTCATGTGGCTCTCAGAAGAGGTCCTTCCTCTCTACCCTCTATCAGTCACAGTGTTCTGTCTGAGAGGATGCCTAAAATTCTTGGAAAAATGCTGTGGAGTCTCTGAAATGGTCACACTCTGGGTACTGACAATTTTGTCATGAATTTCTGAAGCTACAGGAGGAGTTTTGCCCTTGTAAAAGCACCTGCTTTGAGTCTGTCCTGTGGTCCCACTGACACCAGAGGAGATGCACTGATGGGGTCTCATGCATGGCACCCATTTGGCTGGGAGGCTCCCTGGGACTGTGTGCAACTCCTGTGGCAATCAGGGGTTTTTACTGGACAGCTTGGTTTGTCCTACTGATAAGAGCTTTTATAATTTGTGCTACAGCAGTGCCCAGAGGGTCACAATCTGACCAGGGCACTCTGTGCCAGGCAGTGCTCGGGCACGGTAGAGCTACATTTACAATTAAATTATCCAGCTGAAAATGGGAACCTCTCTTGCATGCCCAGCAAAGAGAAGGGTGCTCCAAAGCCATCTGGGATTGCCCATATTTCTTACCCATCAGCCCAATTTCCAGTATCAATGTACCAATGGTCACAGGAGAGGTGGGACTTGGAACCCCAGGTGGGGATGACATTGTCATTTGTGCGTGAAGTTAAAGCAGCACAGATGTGAAATGCTTTAGGATCCCAACCCAAGGGCCGGATTTTAAATGTAAACCTTCTCAACAGGAGGTGGGAAGTATACTGAAAGTCCATGGAGTGCAATATTTAAGCTCTCTCAGAGAAGAAATCCATCAGCACCATCTGGGTAGGGTCTGGCTGCACCATCCCCTGCCAGAGATGCCTGTAGCCATCAGCCCCCTTGCTGAGGGACTGTGGCCAGTGTCAAGTTTGATGGCCTGAAGGGACAGCTACTGATGTCCAAGCTGCATTTCCACTGGGATGGCAGAATGCATGCAGCCTGGGCTTCCAAATCTTAATTAGATGCCCAATGAACTAGAACAATGAAACAGCAGCTGAAGATGATGCAGGTTTATTCTCTTTTTCTGTTTAGCTATCTAAATGACAGATAGGAGCTGCAATTCTCTAAGTGCATGTGATAACTGAATGACATCGTGAGAGTTCCTTCTGTTGCAGAACAGTTGACTACAAAAATTCACCCATGATTTCACTGATTGTTTTGGAGGGCCAGATGAACACATTAATAACACCAAAATCATAGTTAGAATCATTTATGAGCCACTGAGTTTAACCACTGGGTGTTGCATTCATGCCCTAGCAATTTATTTAATAAAGTTTTCCCACCTTGAAACTTACTGTATCATCCCAAATCATCTGTTTGAAATGGTTGTTTCAATTGCTCAGCTGGCTCTTGCTAGTGTAATTTAACATTTTCATTAGCTCAGTAAAAGAAAGAATTTAAGGACTTTTATGTTTCAAAGGCATGATGTGTGTCATGGTGGGAATCAGGTAGGAATTACAATTGTTTAATGAATACTTTATGGATTCTGTAAAGTAATTACATAGTGTAATTAAATTATTTGAAATTCAGTTTCTAACTTTGTTTCCTGAATAGACTTAATTTGATCTTTGGGTAGGGAATAAATTTCTTTCAGTTAAGCCCTCTGTAGGCAGAAGAGAGAATATGTCATTTGCACATAGGCGGCTTGGGACTTCATGGCAAAGAAAACCAAAGAGCTTCCTTGTTTTGATCTATTCTCTGTTTGATGGCTTGTGTTCAGCATGGGGAAGCTATGTAATTGCTATCAACTACTCACTGAATTAGCTTATTTGAAATCTTTCTCTATAAATTTATTCTACAGCTGTTAACAGCAGACTTGTAGGTGAAACAATGCTTGTGCTCAGTTTCGCAGCAGGAGTTTCTGTTTACCACAGTCATGCATGGAAATGCTCCTACAGAAAATTCTACACATATGAGGATTCAAACATAAACTAAATATTTTCAGAGGCTGATCAATTAACTCTTACTGAGGCAAAGTGACATGGAACTCAGTGACCACTTGGTTATTAACATAGCACTTGCTTTCGACATTTCTGGCTCTTTTTTCACCCTCATTTTGGGACAAATCAAGGTGAGACTTCAAGAATTCAAAGATTCCCAATCTTGTTAATTTGCCTGGGAAAAATAAGTGAATGATTTCTATTTTGGATTAAGTATAAGTTTTTTCTGTTGGCTAGTAGGCCTTCTCAAGGGCATCAGTTTTCCTTTGCAGTAACTTCATTACAGTTCCTTACAGGACCCTGTTCTGACACAGACCACAGCCCATGGCCCAGCAGGTCACACAGACCACTGGAACTCTGCATTGATTCTGTGACTGGCTTAAATGGTTATAAAAATTAACCAGCTCTGTATTTACCATCTTTTAGGGTAAAAGAGAACTCTATTCAGGAAACCCAGAATAGAAGCTTAGGAAATGACATAATTGAAAGTCCCTAGTCACTGAATTAGAGCATGGGCACAGTGTTGGAGATGGAATTAAAAATATGTTCCAATGTTTTAGAATTTCCTTCTTTTCCTGCATGGAATTACAAATCAGCTCTGAGTCCTCACTGTGCAAAGTGTCTGAGCCTGAAGTCTTGGTTCAGGTCCATTCTCTCACTGTGCTTAGAAGTAAATAAAAAAAGTTTTCATGACTTATTGAAACAGTTGGGAGGCCTGAGCCAGTAGTTAAACAGTCAAGGTCTGAGTATATCTATCACAAAATGTCAGAGAATAAACTGTATTTCTGAAGGATGGAACCCGCAGCAGAGTGTGTGCACTCCGTGTGTGCACTGCAAAGCCTGCACCTTCACTTCCAGAAAAAGGAGTGCATTTAAAACACATTTCAGTACAACAGCCCAGCTTTTTCATGGAAAATTAAATAATCATGCTTTAAGGGAGGATGGCATCTTTCATTTCTTTTTACCTTTTTTTTTTTCTTTAAGAGCTTTAAGTAGACAGCCCAAATGAATATGTTCTCTAATTCAAGTCTTAAAAATGAGACTGTGCTCAAGATGGACCATAAGAGAATGCAACCTGCCAGCTTAATTAAGTTTCTGGAATGCTTCTGGGCAAAATTAATATATGTGGATGAAAGCCAAAATCAGCCTGACTGAACAGATTTTAGCTAGCACACCACAACTCTGAGAAACACAGGGACCTTAAAGTATGCAGCCTAGCAATATTAATTACAGTGGTTAGAGAACAGTCTATCCTTTTTGTGGATGCCAATCTGCATTTATTGTTGTTTATTTCCAAGCCAATATGGCTGTCGGAACAATCTTAGAGTAAATTAAAAATTAGAAAATGATTTGCCATCATTTTCTGCTTCAAACTCTTATTAAACAGCACTTGATGAAAATAGAAAGTTGGATTTACTCAAATAGCCTGAGTGTGAAACTGAATTAGTCCATAATGCAATAAAGGCCTGTGATACTAATGTCCTTTATGAACATGAACTCCTAACTTGGCCTTTATCTCTCACTAGAAAAGGATCTCTGCATTAAACACATCCTTAGTCTTGTCAGCAGATGCTGTTCCAGAACATTTGGAGCCTTTAGCAGCGCTTTGCGTAGGCTGCATTCACTTGCCACAAAGAGAAGAAACAATAAAATTTTCTGCTCTTTGATCCCCTAATTCTTCATGTCCATGCTTTGCCATGGTGATAGCTCTACTGCAGTGCTATGTACTCCACTGCTTTATTTTGCAGCGTTAAAATGGAGGTAACGTGGCAAAGATAGGTCACAGAATCAGCTGAATTGGAAGGAACCCACAAGGAGCATCGAGTCCAACACCTGGCCCTGCACAGGACAGCCCCAAGACTCACACCCTGTGCCTGAGAGTATTGTCCAAATGTGTCTTGAGCTCTGCCAGGCTTGGTGCTGTGACCACTGCCCTGGGAATCTGTCTTTTAGCTCAGCCAAATCAGAGAGCTCATCCTGATGTCTTCACTGAAACACAGCCCCCACTGCCTGCAGAGGGAATCCCACCCCAGAAAGAAGGTCAGGATCAGAGGACATTTATCTCTGGCATATTTCCAACATGTCGTTGGGCAGCTGTGGTGAGCAGCCATGGGAAATGCACACACTGAAAATCCAGGGTTGCACTGCATTATATAGTGGTAATTCAAGAGAAACTGATTAACTGGTGTCAGTGCAGAACAGAGACATTCTGGTGTTCTAATTGCCCCCTTGGAGGAAGGTAAACATTGCCGATCTCTCTCCTGTTCTATGAAATGTTTCCTTTTCTGTGAAAAGGGCTTTCACAAAAGCTCTGCTTCTCAGTGTACAGTGGCCTAGGAATGCTCTGAAATGCTGCCTTGCTGGGACTGCTTTAACCAGACCTCTCCTGGAAAGGTGAAGAGGGCTTTGAGTGACACCCGTGTGGCAATTCTCCAGAGTATTTTTGATGATGAAGATCACTTACTAAAGAAAATTTCACTTAGAAAACATCTTGGTGCCAGAAATTATATTTTCTTCTGCTTTTCCTTTGAATTGTGGTTACCAGTAAGAACCTGGTATTTATCAAGTTGAAAACAATAACAGACTGACTCAATTTTCTCCTGTCATCAGCAGGCTGTAATCTTTAAAAGGTAACCACCCATGAATGGTTCCTGACAATTCTGCCCTGTCACCCAGCAGTGGCAGAGCCTTGTCCAACTGAACCAGGTAGTTTGAAAACAGCAGAAAACTGGAATCTGCTTTCCTATCTGATATAGTGCTTGCTTGGATTTTCTAACATCTTAGTAATGGGCTCTTAAGCACTCACTGTCTGACAAATGAACACAAGAGAATCACAAAAATTTCCTTTCCTCACAACATTATGCTGAAAGTATGGGCCCAATTGGCCACCCTGACAGTTCAGCAGATTTAGTGGTGCCAAACTGTTCTGCAACTGACACGGAGAAATTTTGCTCAGATTTATGGCTGAACACTAAAAAGACTTCAAATAGGTTTTGAAGCAACAAAGATATATTTTCCTTTCAAAGCCTTGTATCGCCTTCTGGAGTACAAAGGTAATACCTGCACATCATGTCAGATCCCTCTCGCTTTTTCTGGGCATTAGTGTATCAATTGTTATGAATAATATAGGAAGGATACCTGTTTCCAAAGAAGTCTATAACAAAACTCCTACTGATTTCAAAAGGAAAGTCCTCTCCCTAGGCTCAGATCAACCAGCTATGGCAGTACCCTGCCTACAGAATTTACTAAAACATGCACAAATATATGCACACCAACACCAAACCCATGACATTATATAATAATGTTAAAAATGAGAGTCTGGTATTTTTATCTCATAATTTCTAATCACATTTCATTAAGATTAATGACACCTTATTTCCCTTGCATTCATGTCACAGTTGGTTTTTAATCATGTCTGTTATGTAGCCTGACAATTTTTCATGCAATTTTCTTTCAGGAATTAGTATAACTGAGCAGTAAACTATTAGCAAAACAGGTGTTGACCTAGCTAGAATTATATGTAAAAATATGATCTAAATCGGGTTATTTAGATACTTTGCTTATGACTTGAGGTTATTTTGAAGCCAAAAAGAATTTTAAAATTGGACTTTTCTTAGTATACTGTATTTTTAATGATTTTTTTGATTTTAGTGAAGGTTATATGTGGAGCTTCTTAAAAGCATACATAAAAATGTGTAACCTCAAGACATAAGAGCAAATTAATTTAGACAAAATGGAATAATTTATCCCTGAGGTAAGCTGGTGGCAGGAAGGCAGTCACTGATTTGGACCATCATGTTTTGTATTGTTTACTTGGAAGTGGTTTCCCTTTGGAGCTGGCTTACTCCAGGTTGGCTGTGTGGAAGTGCCTTTGGGAGAACTGCTCTCTGCAGATTTTGAGGATTGTGGTCCATAATTCAACTCCAGTAATGTTCAGGATTACAGTTTTTGCATGGTAGATTTTACTAACCGGTTGAGACAGCTGCACTGTTCTTAATCCTTGTGAATAGAAATGAATATAAATATTGGGGAGTACATTCTGCAGGGAGAAATAAGCTTCAGGCACAACAGTCACAGTTATAAAGTATTAGCAGTCTTCATAAGAGAAATGTTTCTCTTTTTTTACGTACACTATTTGTATGCTCCATCTCCTTTGAAGTCACTTTTGCCTTTGATTTCAATGAGAACTCTATGGGACATAGACAATTTTAGTCAACACGTTTTCACATTTCTGTTGCTTCATGCTAACAATTCTGAGCTTCCAGCATTTGGATCAGGGGCTTTGAGCAAGCCCTGTAACTTTTCTGCTTCTCTACATCTCTTGAAAACATCATCTGTGCTCACTAGCTTATTTAGTTGGGTGCATGCCTTTAATGGTCCATGTCTGAAAGTTGTGAATTTTGGCCAAAGTTTAGATTCCTGCCATGTTTTCAGCCGCAGGAGATTGAAATGCTGAAATTTGGAAAGGCCAGGTATTATTCTAAATGCACTTCTGAGGTGATGATAGCGTTCATATTGTTTTTCTGGAAAGCACTGATGTTTCTACTCAGTCAGAAAAGATTAAATATTGCCTAATGGTTGTAAAGTTCTTTGAAGGTGAAATGTGCTATACAAATGATACATTATTTATAATATAACTACAAGATGCCTCAAGAAATAATCATGGAACTTAATAAGAAATTAATTTTCCCTAGATTTTTTTTCAACATCCCATAAAAGTTAATAGAAAATTACAGTCCTGCACTCAGAGTCTAATGTAATGATTCTAAAGACCTATAGGAAGGACATATTGCTCCCTTTAGAGTATCTTAGATTAGACTCCCTATAGAATCTTACAAGTTTCATTTCTGTTAAACTCTGTGGGATTTAGTCTGGGTTTTTTTTGTGGCTCTTGTTTATTTATTTATCTTTTTCAATACATAAATGAGAGTTTATTGATTCAGGAACCTGTTTTTAATGTGCTTTCTGAAATTGCCAGTCCAAAAATTAAAGTATTATGCTCTACAGAAGAGCAGCATTTGCAGACTTCTAAAGAGAAAAGAGAAATTTTATTTTACATGTCATTTTTACCACATCAAGAGCTGTTACAATGTGTTTAAAAAGCATTTACATGGGGTTAGTTAACATAAATTCTTTGTAGAACCTTTGATGGCAGTGCTGCTAGGTGGCATTTTGCTAGTCAGCATTAGTCTCACACATTTTCACAAAGCATAAAAGAAAATATATCAGGTTTTTTTTTTTTGGCTGTAATCTCCATTTTTCTCTGTCTTCTCTTTTTGTATATGTTTCTATTTTATGATTCCTCGACTGTTTTTCTCCACTTCTCCTACTTGTTAATATGAAAATATTTTATTAATAAGATGTAATATTGCAAAAACTTTTTATTACTTTTGGAAAAAAATATTCAAGGCAGTAAAATACCACATAGAAGATACTGTTTTAGGAAAGTTTCATCTTCAGACTGACTTAGTGTTGATTTGCTCTGACAGAGCCTGCTTCTTTAACCAAAACAATCCCAAATTACATTTGAAATTCACAGAGTTGGCTAAGAATTAGGAGGAACTACTTTACATTTCTTATGAAGTTGAGGGACTGTTAAGCAGTACTTCATTAATTTCAGTTCTTTGTGAGAAGTCATCAGCCTTGAGACTATTGTCACAGCAAAGAATTTGAGAAGTACAAATACTCAGAATACCCTGTGGAGAGTTTCTGTACTTCGGTTTTATGGATGTGTGGGGGTCTCTCAACACTTCTTTTGCCCAGCTTCAAATAACTGAACTTTACCCTCAGTAACCACCTCCCCAGAGCTGTGATGCAACAACCAGCTCCCAAAGGCCTGAGATACGAGAAAAAGGGAAAACAAAAACAGTGAAAGCAGCTTTCATTTAGATAAGAATAAGCTTTTGGAAATAAGGAACGTATTGTGGAATTTACAGATTAACTAATCCCAGGATTTGCCAGTCAGTACAAAGAACCCTGTCTCCAAAAGGGAAGAATGAGCATTTCCAAAGGCTCTTCAGCAGTAATGGAGTCTGGATATGAAGGGATGTGCTGGGAGCAGGGATCTGACCGGGCTGGGGTAGAGTGGGGGCTGTACTCAGTTTCTCACACAAAGCAAGCTCTGCCTGTGATAGAATGAGGCTGTGGGAGCACCCCTTCTACCAGCAGTGAGCAAAAACAGCGTCTGCATCCTCCTCTGGGTCGTGTCTGGTGCTTGGGACGTGAGGGTCCAGTGCAGGGAGGGCTTGGCTGGTGGCTGAAGGGCAGTGGATCCAGCAGGGGCTCACAGGAGGAGATCAGAAAGGGGCAGAAGTGGTGCCAGGAAGCTTTGGAAGGAGCTCTGTGCCTCAGAGCTGGGCACACAGGAGCAGCTTGTGGGAAGCACCCTCGCATCCTGCTTTGTCCCCTCTCACTGTGAGGAGGAGGAGTATGGAGGAAAGAGCTTTCCCTCTGACTGCTGAGTAAAGCCACAATATTAAACATCTTTATTAAGAGAAGATTTTCCAAAAAATTCATTTTTTGACCAGTCGAAATTGTTATGTTCCCTGATCTTTCCCTGCTTCAGGCTCGTGGGCAGCTGAAATTCCTTCACAGATTTTAAACTCAAGGAAATAAAATATTTTTTTTCTTTAGAGAAAGAGCTCTTTGGCCTATCTTTCCTTTATTCTTTGACTTCAAGTTATGATTTTGCTTATAGCATATTCTTTCAATTCCTTCAGTTTTATTTAATCTCTCATATGTAATTTAGGAAAGTCTCTCACAGGCAAATACTGTAACAAGTGCAAGATAAAACTTGTGCCATTACTGAAAGGGCTTGTCAACTTCATTCTTGTGCTTTTCTTTTCTGAAAAAGCTGCACTACAACAGCAATTTTGTAATTTTCAACAGGGAGAGATTTTTCTTTACAGAAGCAGCTGGGAAACCAGATGGAACGTCTGTGTTCCTTATTTTTTTATTTTTTTTTATTTCTTTTATTTCTTGCTTTAACTAAGTTCTCTGCCATTAGAGGTGGTTACTTTTCTCAGGAAATAGATGTGGCTGCTATATTCTCAGCATGAGATTTGAACACTTCCTCCTCTTTTAGAAATTCCTGTTGTGTTTTAGAGCTGCTGGGTCAATGCTGAGTTTGTTCACCTTTTGGAACAAATGCACACAGCGTTCCATGTGATACCAGGTGGTCCCAAAGGATGTGTGTAGGAAACAAATGGGAGTCAAATTCTGACTGAAGAATACTCCAAATAGACCTTTTTTCTAGAGTGGGCACTGAGTAAAGGAGCATGTCCCAAGCCTTTCCCTGAAGTAAAACGATTTCTCTCTTTTAACCATTTTGTGGGTTAGAAGATGTGATCAGACATCCATTTGGTTCCTTCAGCTCCCTAACAGAACAGAGGGAATTTCAAAAGTATTGTCTTATTCAAATAGTTTCCAGATGCTTTCTCTGTGGAACTCTGTATCATACAACCTGTGAGGATGTGATCTTGCTGATTTTGGTTCAGCTCATACAATTTGTTCTTCATAGCAGGGGATAGCTCCTACAATTTTGAAGTAGTAATGTGAAAGAGCATCCTCACTTCCCATCTTGCAGTGCTATTCTGCAGGGATTCTTTCAGAAGATATTCACTCTTCTTTGCCTGAGGCATGAATCTTCAAAGTAAATTAATAAACTAATATTTATTGTATCTCAATAATTATCTTGGCTTTAATTATCATAACCATACAAATTCTCATGCACCTTTTCTAGCAATGTTATAATTTTCTCTGGCCTTTTAATTGCTACCATGTTAAGTGGTATGTCAACCCCTACAAATTATTCTAAGACCTCCTCTTTTACTAATGGGTTCTTTTCTGATATCACCATGTCCCTGACACAAAATAGCTGCCTGTGCAGGTGTGAATTCAGCTGTGATCATCAGCAGGTGGAGCAGGTGTGGTTAGGTTATTGGCTGATTTTTGTCTCCATGAGAAAAAGTTTGGAAACTCCCCCCCTCCTTTTTGTTGAACAGGTTTTGATTCCATCAAAAAGCTGCCATTTCTGGGTGATTAACCCAGTGAACAGACATGTGCCAGCATGGCTATGCCAGGTGCTTTGAAAAGTGTGTGGGTACTTGTGGTAAGCACCACTCACTGTCTGGGAGGTCCTGTATTTCTGTAGGACTGTGCCACAGGTGAGATAAAACAGGAACATTTGGAAGGCCTTCGGTGTTCTGCATTTCCACACAGAAATGGATGTGAGGGGTAGCATGCTTCGAGCAGGGTGTGGGGTTGTCCTGCAACTCCTGATACACCTCAGGTATGCTTTCTGTTAGATGTGGTGGCTGGAGGGCTTGTGGTACAAGGGACAAAGAGAGTCCACTGGTGGGACAGTCCCTAGTAGCAAAAGATCCTCCAGGTGAGGGTGACAAAAGAGGCTTCCCCCAGGACGCTTTGCTTTGGTATGGTAGTGTACCCCAGTTCTGCTTCCCTGGTTGGCCCACGGGCCTCCCCACCCCTTGTTACTTTCTATGTTCCTGCCCTAGAAGGTTCTCCACTCCCTGTTCCCCCATTGGCCCTACCCCATCGCCACTCCCCAGAGTTTCCCATTGGCTCCCATACCCTGGCCCCCCTGAGAACCGCCCCTGTGCCCTCAGATCATTGGTCCCTGATGCTCGATCTGCTCCCATATATAAACCTGGACCTTCCAATGTTCTTTGCGTTGTGCCTGGAGCCCTTCACACGTGTGGCTGCAATAAACCTCTACCAGGGAACCCCATATGAAGACCCTTCCTGCCTTTTAGCCATTGGCCCAGTTTAAAGAGCTATCCATGTGTGAGTGTGCGGGGCTCCTGCCGAGCAGCTTCGCCTTGGACATGCTTTTAGGAAGGCTGCAGCTCCTCATCGTCCGGCACCTGCAAACCCAGAGACCTCAGTATTTGCATCCTTCCCTCGAGGGAGCATTGCTTTTTAACATCTCCTTAGCAGAAAACAATGCAAAAACTCACTCAATGCCATCAAGGCCACCTCCTTATCCAGAGTCAGAGCATGATGCTTTTTCTTGAACCTGACAGAACTCAGTCAAAAACTGCTCATTCACTGCTGGTTAATCTGGCAGCCTTGCCCATTGAAGTCTGTATCGTCTCCCCTTTCACTAAGGCCATCAATGCTTTAGCTGCCTGGAAATACAGCAGGTTGTATTCCCTAATTTTTTTAAAAAACTTTTTTATTTTGCTGTGGAAGTTGCAGATGGCAGGATATTTGTTTACCTTGATTGATTTAAGAGGGTACAATATAGGACTTAGGGCTTTCAGTTTTGCTGTTTCAAAGGCAGAGAGCGAAACAGAAGAGATGCTGTTCTGCTAGTCAAGGCAACTTACCAAATACCATCTGAAGATAAAAGGATCGCTGGCATATTTGAGCAGAACAATATGTCTTGGCATTGCTCCTTGCCCCTTGTTTAAGAGCCAGATGGTAAATGTTCCCTTGCCAGGGTTCTATGTAGAAAACAGGCAAGTTATTTTGCTAAGGAAATGGCAGGCGTGTCAGAATCAATAGCCTTGGAAAGCTCACAGTACGTGCCTCCTCCTGACAGATCGAGGGAAGCCAAGGAGAGCGGTGAGCTGGAGCAAGGCACTCACAGTGAGAAGTGATTTTGTTCTGCAAGCAGGGCAATTTCCTAACGACGTATTACACGCTTCTGCCTTCTGTTTAGTGCTCAGAAGGAGCTGCTGGAAAGGGGATCACAGCACTGTGCACTGCTCACCTTCAAACATCTGCGCGGTGTCTGCAGGCTCACGTGGCAAAGGCAGCTTGGCATTGCTTGTACCTGGCCGTGGGGATGCAGTGCAGCCTTTCGTGGGGTTCTGCTGCTGCCTACAAAGCTGCTGATTGTTTCCATTATTTGTGGAGGTGTAATGGTCAGACCTATGGAGGGAGATTCAGCCATACCTGTCTGAACTTGATGATTTTGACATGAGGTCAGCAACACTACTGCATGTCAGGAAATAAGTGTGGAGGGCAGCCCAGCTTATCGGAACTTCCCTCTTATGCTGTACAGAAGGAAACACAGGAAAGGAGGAATAAAGCAAAGTGTAGAGGCAGACTTGATATTTACTATGGCCAGAGGACACCACTGCATTGGGAATTTTCTATGCTGTCCCTACTAATATAAACACATGATAGATTTATGTTGGCTCCAATTTGAAATTCAACCAACTTCTTTAAAAGAACTTACAGAGTCCCATAAAGCAGAAGAATAATGGATGGAAATGGTTTACATGCTTGGAGGAAAATTGGAGAGTACTAAAATGTGATAAAGCATTGTGAAATGATTTACAGGATTGTTTTGGGGTGGGAATATTTTAAATCATTTGAGTTCTTATAGGATAATTAAACAGCTTACAGGACATGGTGTTTTCAGAATGACTGGTGTGACTACAATCCTCTATTACTGGATTTAGAAATATATTTAAACTCAGTTCTTGGCCGTGAAGAACATTTTTAACAGCCTGTTTAAATACGGAAGCAAATGAGGAGATATACTAGGTGCCAGCTCTCAGCCATGCTAGCCAGGGTTAGAAGTAAAAGAGCCTTGCAAACAGGAGTGTGGAATTAATTTTAAAAGATTTACCAACTCAAGAAACTAGACAGAGGGATTTAATTAAAGTCAGAGGAGATGAGAGGTAGCTAGATTAATCTTGGAGGCTGGATTAGTTGATGAATGGAGCCCTTTTGTCTGTTCTTAGTTGATATTAATTTCTGGTGCTGTACTCATTTTTTATAGAGTTATGCCATGTATTTTAAAGAAATCCCACTGCTTGGGCTGGTTAAACACATTTCATTTCACTTACTTTGTTTTTAATGTATTCTGTTAATGGTTTATGATTGTCATCTAAGTTACAAGATAACCTTACCAGTCCTTTACCTTAAATGACTCTTTTTTTCAATAGAAAGCCTTTTTTAAATCACTCACCGAATGGAGAATATCAAGCATCAAATATAAAAGCATGTCATGAAAAAAAAACCCAAAACCCCAACCGTATTAAAAATTCAAATAAGAAACCTGAGAAACCAATCACTCAAGTACTTAAAAGAAAATTCAGCCACTTCAATGCCTCAGTATTAAGTGAACCATATAAAAAACTGAAAGAACAGCTGCATTGAATAATTTGTTTGAATCTAAACAAATCCTCAGGAATCCAGAAACAAGTCTCCTTGAAAACAAGCCCTGGATGTATCAAATGTGTTAATATTTCCTACGGAGTCAAGTGTCACTGTATGCCCTTGACAATACAATTCCATTTTCAGGAAAAGGTCAAAATTCCTCTTTATTGCTTTCAGAAGTGGTTGTATCTATCCCTGATAGGTAACCAGAAAGGTGTTTTTCGGTCACATATTTCAAAAAAATAAATAGCTGCAGTAGGTTCTCTTATTTTGCAGGCTTCTCATCCATGCTGAATGTATTTCAACTGTACAACTGGACAACTGTAAAAATATTATTAAATGAAAGAACTCAATTAATAAATACCTTAAATCCCAAAGTTGTTAGGAAAACAGCAAGAGACAAAGAAGTGGGAACAAATCAGATCATAATTTGTCTGCTGCCTAAAGAAGCAGAAATGCTGTAAGTCAGAACCATGACTATGACACAAAGAGATTACTTACTAGTAATTCATTTTAATTATTCTGTCCCTGTCAAGGTCCTTAACAACTGTTTCTAAATATGCTCCATTTTCTTATATACAATAATAATTTTGTACTTTTTATTAGTACTTTCATTGCTTGCTAAGGACTTAACATCTAAGAATATTTTTTAATGGGATTTTTCCAGATGGTGCTCTAAATTTGGGCCTCTTTATGCTCCATGTTGTCACAGTTAAGCAGAAGGCAAATACGGGTTTCTGAGACTGGTATGTTAATTTTTCAGTGTTGCTTTTTATATTTCAAACATAGTTAGACATTCAAAGCTCATGCTGACATATATGTGTGTGTGTGTGTGCACACTAATTATAATTTCTCAAGGTCAAGTAGAGCTCGTGTCTGTTTGGAGTGACATTTCCCATCCTTCTACCATCTCTGGCTTTATAAGAGGGGTAAAGCTGAAAGTAAGAAGGCCAGGCTTCTGTTAAAACTAGCAACTCTTGGCATATAATTACATACATCGGCATATATTGCAAATTGACCTTCCCTGATATTTCTAAATGTATTGTTGTTGGCACAGAATGGTCAAGAGTGTAATTATTTGTTAGACTCCATTTCCAAACTTCTCAGTGACTGACAGCACTGAAATGCAAAAAGTAGGCCATTTGTTCTCTTCCTGCCATTTATTCCTTTTTCACCTTTGCTTCATTAGCTTTATGCTTATCAATACCCAGTGAAGGTTTTAAAGCATAAACATGTTGATTTTAGGGGAATATTGATCAGGTGTTAGGATAGCAATGAATTGCATATGGTAACTCCCATTCTGGCATTACAGTGTAGTCGGAACGAACAGATTTTTCAGCTGAGACAGAGGTTGTAGCCTTAGAGATTCTCTGCTTCGGCAGCTCCCAAAGTTCCTGCCGTTTTCCCAAATGATCTGTTTCCAGTGGGCATGTGAAGCACCACTTAGCAAGATAGCCCAGAGTCTATGACTTCCATTTCATGCTTCAGTGTTTTACCATTACATGCGCGCTCAGAGTGCACGAGTGCTGCTCGCTACCACTCGGGTGGTGATGGAGATGAGAGTATCTGTTCAGGAAGATTTCATTTAAACTTTCTGTTCTCTTCAGCAAGAACATTACAGGAGCCACTTGATTGCAAGTGATAGGAAATGTGCTATGCCTGCATTTATTTTATTTTATTTTGTTTTATTTTTGGTGCTAAAAGGGGCTTAGCTATTAGGAGCGGGGTATTTCAGGACAGTCTGAGTTACTGCTTTTAGGCAGCTCCATGAGCTGTGAGGACTGTGCCTTCCTGTGGCAGTGTTGCTGTGTGTTTAATGGACAAGAATAGATGACAAGCAAGACTCAGTAACAGGCAAAAGGATTTTGTAGGAGTAAATTATGTGGCTGGGAAAAATTTAATTTTTTTTATTCCCTGAGGTACCTACTATGTATTACACATGTTAGATAGAAGCAGCAACCTTCAAAGCAAAGGAGAGGTTAAGGACAGTACTTTGAAAGCCTGACTGGATTTGTGTTTCTTGACTCAGGTAACTCTCCAGGCAAAGAGCTTGTAATTTTAAAAGTAAATTTTTCGAAGTGTACTGTGTCCACCTAGGAGATGAAGCCAGTTCTCTTGTCTGCCTTTAAATCTTCTTGCTCCTATTTCTGGCACCAGAAATTATGCTTAATTGCCAGTGATGAAGTATGGCTGGCATAATTTTGCTTTTCATAAATGGATGATTCGGGTTCATTTTGTTCTGAGAATTGCCCTTCCTCAGCCATTGCAATAAAGCTTGGAGAATGAGGTCATAAAAAGTGATATTAAACATCTTTTAAAATCCATAAGACTGAGGTGAGAGACTGTGGTGTGAATGGATAGGCTTGGAGAGACTTAGCCACAGCTTTGTAAATATGTACTCAGAGAAAAGTTACTAGTAAGAAACCACACTAACAGAAGTCTATAGTCAGAAGGGGAAGCAGCAATTTTACCAGTGAAAGTACTGCAAAAATCTTGAGGCTAATGCTCAAGAGACACTGTCACTGCCCAGAATTATATATTAAGCTTCAATATAAGACACAGAAAGAAAAAGTATTCATCTACCTTCTATCCTTGCATTTTCTGGCTCTGAAGCAGTAAATCTCAGCTTGAGTAGATTCATTAAAGAGCAGAAAGAAAAACTGTATTCCTAAAGAATGCAGGGAATAAAAATTATACTTCTTTAACTGATATATTTAGCTGCAACATTTATTTCTCTTGCAATGTAAATCTATGTAATAACTGCTATCTCTTGTCTTGGAACTTACTCTGAATTCTATCTTTTTAGTGAACTTTAGAGGCTACAAACCAACTTTTCAGAGAATTTGAGCCTCTATACCCAACAGAAACACAATCAGCGATCAAGGCTGGGCTCCAAGCTATTAATGAATGCTACAATTAACACTAGAAAACGTTTCCCAGTATATTAATCCATCCCTGTAGTGCAGATGTCCTGGGAAACAAGGACAGGAACTTCACAGGGGAAGATGGATAGCAGAATATAGCTTACTAAATATTAATTAGTGTAGTAACAGTACACTATTCACTTTCCTACTTCAGGGCCTCATTTGCCTTACACAGGGAGAGGAATGTGGGCTATGCATGATTAATTACAGATATTTGTTTGCCCTGGCTGTTGTCAAGGTGCCATTTGAATGTTGTATGTACACTAATCCCCTTTTGGTGTGTGTATTTTCTCTCTGCATCTCTCTATCCTTAAGGTGTGATTTTAAACACATTTAGCCTCTGTGGTGTCTTCAGGAGCACAGGGGAAATGTGTTGTTGCAATCTCACATGAGGTGATAACTGCAATGAGGTAGTTTCTTAAATATCTGTAATTCTGCATGTGAAATTGAGGCTCACTTACACCTAACAGAGCAGCCTTTTCTAGCATAAAGCTGTTAAAAATTGCACTGTCTGAAACCATACTAATAAGAATATCACTGATCATAATAAAGGCTGTAATTCTAATTCCAGGCGAGTATTTCACAGGATTGTTTAAATATTCATTATGCATAGGCCTAAAATGTCAGTACATAGTCTTAAAATTCCACTACTTGGGCTTTCAAGGTCCTAATTAAAACAACCATATGATGATATCGTCTCTTCCTATATTTAGCATATTCCTACAATGTATTTACAGTGAATTGTTTCAGGCTATAAGAAAGGTGAAAGAGTCTTGTTGTTTCCTGACAGCATTTTGTAAAACTGCATTATTGCTGAATGAGGCACATGTATCAGTGCCAACTTGCTTTCTTCCTTGGGCATGTTGTGCATTTCCTTCAGTAATTTGTTATTGTTATTAACTTTTAAAGCCGCCTTAGCTTGGAAGAGAAGCACTGCTCTTAGCTTTTCCTTCTTTCATATTTTTTCAAGCAAGAGAAAAAAAAAAATATTTTCTCACTGTTAGCTGTGTATTCTCTCTACATTGATGCAGAATGAGATGGGGATGGCAGAAACAGAGCGTACACATATGAAGCATCTTACCCCTGCTAGGCAAAGTTTAGGGCTTTGTAGCATCACAAAGGGCCATCACCGTCCTGACAACAATTTGAAGATTTTCCTCTGGGATGACTGCATTTAAACATGAACTCAAAGCATTGTAGACTTCAAAAAGAGCCTCAGAGACTTATTCTGTGACAGAGTAAGTCCCATTTGGCAGTCGCAAACAACGTTTGTGGGATTTGAGGACCTGCCATGCCATCCTAAGGGAGTAGTAAAGCTTCCAGGGGCTGGTGCAGGAAAGGAAGGTGAGGTAACATGTGAAGGACAGCACTGCTGTGCTAAAAATCCATTTCAGGAAAACAAGCAAACAAAATGGCCCGAAAATGTTCTTTTTGACTATTTGAAAATATTTGTCTTTTAATTACTTCAGACTTCATTATCTCAGCTAGTCTGTCGTCCAGGCAGCTCCCAAGCTGTTTGGAGCATATACAACTGTGGCACTGTGCAGTTGTGCCTCTCTTGGCTCTGAGGAGCTGCCCCAGGACGGGGCTGTACGGTGCAGTCCTGGGCTAATTCAGCTGTGGGGAACAGGCAGTTCTCCTCACAGACTGCACTCTGCTGGAATAAACACTGGCAGCTTCTCTGGGTGTCTCTGCCTCGGTGTGATTGCCATGTCCTCACACCCTGGATGCTTCTGTTTCATAGCCAAACCTGTAAGTCTGTGTGGGGATGAATCTGTAGTAAACCGCAGCCTTTTTCTACGTTATAAAAAAATGTGTAATTCTGGACTTAAACCTTCAGATACTTTCAAAGAGTAGTCGGATATGTTTGGGTCTTTTTTTTCAATACTTAGGATGAGACCTGAGCTAGGATTTTGAACCATCTGAAAGCTGTTACATGTCTGTCATCTCAAACCACCACTGCTCCTTGCTGAACCCATCCAACAGAGCATCTCTGCTGGATTTGCACCCCTCCTGATCATGCAGATTTGGTCCTGTGAAGAAAGAGAGCAGAGGGATAGGATTTACTGTAAAATGTCTACAAGCTGTTACACTGTGGTAGAGTTCTTTATCTGTGGCCATACAGGTGATTTTCTGTGCCATGCATGGGTGTGATTCCAAACCCCTCCTGCTGCACTCCCTCTTTGCTGTACTCATCACTTAATCTTGGAGGCTCCCAGGCCTGTGGTCAGAGGTGGCACCTGGACTTTTGTGATTTGGTTTTGTAGAATATGGCACACATTGCAGCACCCTTTTAATAGTCCATCTGTGACTTCTGGTAACAGAAAAAAGTAATTGGTAGCTTAAAAAGGGCAATTCTGGAGCAAGCCAAGCATTAGGAATCTAACCCTGTGGCTGCTGCAAAGTTCCATGAGGCAGCAGTGTTGGTCCCTGGTGCTGGAAGAGTTGCTAATGGAAATGTGCAATTCTGCTAAGAGCTGTTCCAATCTGTTAAAAATAATTCTTGCTATTTGGGAGACTAAATACAAATTTTAGAGACCATCAGGATGTTCTTTTACTCACACTTATTTTGCTGTGAATACTTCATTGTTATGTCCAACAGTGAACTTTGATACTTTGATGTTTGAAGTTTGTCAGATAACTGCAATGAAAAGTCAGCTTTTAATGAAAAATAATCATGAAACCTGAGTGAAGCACATAGCTAATAAAGTGACATTTTATTCAACTGATGATTAGCAAAAAACCCCCAACAGCATGGGAGGAACGAACTGCTCACTCATCTCCATTGGGAAGTCAATTTTTGAACATGTAAAGTAGATGTAATATTTTTGTGCCCTTCTCCTTAATCAGCCCCATTTTATTGTCCACAGGATGCCTTTGTTTTCTGTGCCTCAGCCTCAGCAGTCCCAGTGACTGTAGGTATGATTATCCTCCAAATCTGTCCAGTATAAATATTATTAGATAGAAGTCCAGACTGATGGCAGAGCCTGTGCAATCAGTAGAGCTAATGACAGAAGTAATGCAGGTCACTGATCAGTGTATTCTGTGATTTCTTGCCAAAACATTTATTCAATTTGAGGAGTCAACATACACTTCTACCATAATGACTTAGCCATCAGTGGGGTAGTGATTAGCAGATACCCAGTTTGATTCCATTCCCAGTAAATCATGAGAAAAAGGGCCAGATCTGAATCTCTCATGTGAGGTCAGGACCACACAGCTTCCATATTTAACAGCGGAAAAATCCATCATGCCTCACTTCAGTCGAGGGAAACCAAACATGAGTAATGAGGAGGGATAATTGAGAAGTCAGCAAAAGTCATCATAAATTCTACACCAATCAGTATTCCCAGAAGTCAGCACGGTCACATAGAGGAAATGTGCCTTTGAGAAGGTGAATCATTCTCTGTTTCAGTGCTGTCACTTGTCCACCACGGGAGATGGCTACTAAACATGAGAGAGGTGGGTAATAAATGCATTAGTTGTTGATACAAAGATTTGTGTAACTGCATGTTTTAAGAAGCCATTTTGGTTAAAATTATTGTTACCTGCCAATTGTCATTTAAATACTGATGGAAGCCCTCCTGTAAGGGTGAGATTCCCCTGTGCTGCCCGAGGAGTTTTGCTCTCAGAGCACACCCTGGGTGCCAGTTTTCTGAACAAGCTGAGTCCCCCTAAAAATGGGCTGAATCAGTCCTGTTGTGATGTGAGCAACAGAGCATGAGCTTGAGTGTCTCTTCCAGGGTGAGACCAAAAGAAGAAAGAAACCCTATTTTTCCTCTGTGTTCTGAGGATGGCAGGTGGAGATGTGTGTCTGAGTGACAGATAAGCACAAGCCTGGTTCCTAACCTGTCTTCTCTCTGAGTAACAGAACTGCTTGACACTTAGTGATGGCTGATTTATTAACTGGGTTTGACCTGCGTTTATTGAGTTAGCACAAGCAAAATAACATCTGCCAGCTTCTGCCACTGTCAGTGAAAGTTAATGTTTTAATGTGGGTATCTGAACCACAAACATCCTAAATCTTTTAATTTCGAGGCTTGCCCATGCCTGGAAATTATACTATTCCTTATTATACATGGATTGTTTTGCCAATTTTATTTAAATGTATTTATGTATAATTGCAGTATCTAGTTCTATTTGTAGTGTCTTAAAAAAAAAAAAAAAATATATATATATATATATATATGCAGCCTGGTACAGAATTGCAAAGCTGTTGATAGCAAGCAGTACAAATATTTACAATCCAAATGAGCAGGAAAAACATGTGCTGTTATGCTAACTTTCCATTGGAAGCGAGTCATGCATGGCTGAACAACAGAGCATTAAAAGCTGAGGAAATGCTAAATGGTGCTGATTAAAAAAAAAAAAAAAAGAAAAAAAAAGAAAAGGTCCCTAAAGGCCAAGGACTCAAACAGATTTATTCCATGAAAAATGCAGTCTGTTTTCAGACCCTTGTACAACAGCAGCCTTAATCTGTTAATCAGTAAGACTTAAAAAATTATTTATAACAGCACCCTAAATATTTAAACTGTGTTCAGCCATATGGAAGCATCATGTTTACAGACATCAGTCACTTCATATATTCCACGTGGGAGAAGGATAGATCAGAGAACACCAGCCAAACACAGGATCATGGGAGAAGAGTGGTGGTGTGCATCACACGTGAAGCTAAATCAAGAATTAGTTCTAGAAAAGGCGCTGGACTGAGAGACAACAGTTCTGAATTTCATTCCCCTCTCTCCTAGCAGTATGACTAAGTTCTCTGTTTTTCTGCAGTTTTCTTTCCTCCTAGTCCCTCTCTATTTTGCAAGCTTTCTGTAGCAAAGCCTGTTTGACACTGAGTGTGTGTGAGCTTTCCAAGCCAAACTGAAACCAGATTCCCAGCAGGACTGCTGCTGCTACTGCATCCCTGTGTTACAGAAACCATCTTCTGCTGAAATACCACTGTCCTACAGTTCCCAATCCTAATGCAAACTCTGCAAATTGGTGTTTAGTAAGTACCATTTGTAATCAAAATGAAAAATGAGTTTAGTTTGGAGTACTGCTGGTAAAACTAATTGTTAATGGCACACTGAAGGGGCACTGAAATGAAGAAAAGTTTTGGTAAATATTCCTGAATTCAGGTGGCATATCTGCAAACCACAGCTGGTAATAGCTGAGATTTTTGTAGCTGTCCTGGATAAATTGTACAAGTCTTCTGTATGTGTTTATTCTGCATTCCTAAACTGGTTTGCAAAGCCTTACCCACTGTAGCAGACAATTAAGTTTCTCTTCATATGTTTAGCAAATGAAGGTGAGAGGCAGCTGGGACCACTGCCTACTTCATAGGTTAAAAATATATAAATATACTCAGGAAGAGGTTTTGACCTCTTAAGTAAGGGATGGGATTTCTTTGTTCTTTCCCTCCATATTAAAAATCTTTTTTGTAGAACCATGAAACAAGATTGAAATAAAGGATGTATTCTATTATAATGTCATGTATGGTAATAGAGGAACATTTAAAACATCTTTCTCCGGTTTGACAGAATTTACTGTAGATAAAACAAAGTGAAAAGCATTTACTTGAAGACCAATCTCCTGTCTGAGCTCTGCATATGTTGGGGTTTTTTGTGAGTTTGACTGAAAAGAGAACTTGTCATATTTAGGTATTGAAAAATCAAATCCAATTCTCATTCTCTACTCCATAACAGATGATTAATATGTTGTTGCATAGTACCACAATGCTCAGCTTCCATGTTACAACGCCATTACTTTTCCTCTACTGCCAAATACCAAGAAGCTGTAGTTCTCTGAATGTAGCTGAGGCTTTCTGGCATCCAGTGTCATGTTTTATGTGTGATAAATCTGCCATTTTTACAGAGGGCCTGAGTAAGGTCGCTATGCCTCATTTCAAGTGTTTAAATATTTTATTTAAACTCAAACGTAGAGGGTAAAGGGGAAAAACACAAGGATGGTGTGAACTGAAGTGCTGCATGGTCAGAATGAAAAGCAGTAAGGAAACACAGCTCAGAAAGGTTAAGATAAAGGTCAGGAACACATTAAATATGCTTTTCTTGTATACCATTGTGTTTCCTTTAGCTAGAAAAAAGCCGTGAGTATGCTTAAAGCAAACCCCTGGGAAAATGCAGAGTTCAAATCACAAGAGATGGGCATTATCATGAACTGGCATTCTGTAATAAAAACTAAGGTGATTTTTATTTCATTATTCTTTTTCAATAAACAAAATGTCAGACCCATGAATGTCCCCTGTTCTGACACCAGGAAGTCACCCCACTGGTACTGCAGATGGCCACAGAGAAAAATCAGAACTGGCCAGGATCTCTAAAACCACCTCTGCTTCTTTGAGTGAGCCACAGTGCCAATTCAGTGACCAAAAGTTTGTACAAAGGCTGATTGGCCCTTACTTTTCAGAACATCCAGTTACAGAAAAAGATGTATTTTTACTTTTGGTTGGATATTTTAAGGCAAAGTTGGCTTTTTTTTTTTTTTTTTTTTTTTTTTTGCCATGTTGAACAAATAGGTGTTTTCTGTTTATGTGGCTTAAAAGATGCAATTTGTGATGGGCCGCACATTTGGAAGTATGTTGTATATTCCAGCTAGTGTCACTGAACTCCAAATCTATTGCTATTGTCTTTATGACTGCTAACGAGTTATGGTTTAATTAGCAATGACCTGTCATCTGCACAGTGTATAGGTGTGATGTGCCTGACTTTGCATGAAAAACCACTGAGGTTACTGCTGGATAAAGTAATTTCAAGTTCCATCCCTTGGCCAGGGTAGATATGTTGTGTTATCAAGTTGTCAGAACTGCTAGATGGTTTCATTTATTTTCTTTGTGGTATCTGAAAGTCATGCCTGCGTCTGCTATTATGGCTTAGTTTCTGCATAGCTCTTTAATTTGTAGAGGTCTCATTGACAGCAAGAAAAATTATTACTGGAGCCAGTGGAATACATAATGCCTGCCTGCAAAATGGTGTCTCATCACATCCAAACAAAGTTGGGAAGGTGAGGGAAGGGTAGTGATGGGAGGCATTATAATTCCCCGGGATAACTGGATTGGAGGATGCAAATGTTCATGGCTAAAATAAGAGCAGTGTTACCCTCAGTGCTACAATAAGGTTTCACATAAACTTTGTGTTAAAACTGTGCTCGTAGGAGGAATTTGGATGTATTTAGGGCATTATGCATCTGAGGTCTGTTTGATTAAGATTTAAATGTGTATGTGAGAACTTGATAAATGTGAGTCCCATGTGACTGGAGGGAGAGAAGGACAGCATAAAAACGAGAAAGCAAAATAGATAAATACTGAAATGAATAATGTAGTACCTTGAAGAAGGCAAGAAAGTGAGAAAAATATATGAAATGTCTCTCAAAAGGGAATGGTGCTGTCGTATTTCTTTCAAGGCATGGAAAAACAGGGTTTTGAAATTACAGCAATGATATTCAGCAAATGTTTGTTGGAATATTAAAATATTTGTATAAAACTAGCTTTGGGGTGATTAAAAAGGTCTTTTCAACAAACTCCTAAATAAAGCTCTCCACGACCTATTTGAAGGGATGGGGAAACAGTCACAGAGTAAGAAATTTGCCCATGACCCCATAAAATGTAAGAGAAGGAGCAGAGAGCACAGGTACCATTGCTTGCCTTGGGCTTTGCCTTTGAGAGTGCACATCCCTGCTTGTTAGGTATCCTGAAGTTCTACTTGTATTTCTGACACAGCTGTTTTTTTTTTTACTTTCTTCTGGGGCATGTAGTGATGGCTTCTGCTGAGAGCATGCTAGAATAATTGGATTAAGAAGGTGAACCACTATACTTATTCTCATTTGCCATTGAATAAATACTTCCAAAGCCTGCCCAAGGTATTGCTCCATCTGGTTCCACCTGGCATTTTGAAACACATTTCATTTAATGTGTTTAGTATAGATTTACAAACATAAAGCCAAAAGCAGAAGTGAGACTAAATGGGTACATAATTCATACCCCTTTCTGCCATGGAGGCTGTGCCCTTCGGCTCAGAATTGATTTCAGTGTGGAGAATCTGAACTGTGCTCTGTGTGTGACAGTGCCTTGGGAAAACCAAAAGTTGCTTGAAAATGTGCACAAATCAAAACAATCTGGAAGTTATCTAAGAAGATCAAGTGAATGCTGATATCCTGGGTTATTTGAAATGTCATGCTTATTTATTTATTTTAAAAAGCAACGTAACTCACTGTATTCAAATCAGTTTTCCTCAAAGCCTTCATTCAGGAATAATATATTACTAAATAAAAAAGTTTTAGAATGATTTCATGATTTCATGGCTCTCTTACTTGGTTTATTTGCTCAAAAAAAGAAAGTTAAAAATAATTTGCTTCTGAGTTCCAAGATTTTTAGCTGGACTCCATGGCCTATCTCCTTCTAGTACTAAATTACAATTGTGTATATGTAGTAAAATTACTTATCAGTGTTTGCATAACACTTCTCATTCAGAAGGATCCAGAAATACTCAATAACCTTGAAAAATTATAATACAAACTACACCAAGGCATATTTTCCCCATCATTGAAATGCAGGCAGGATGCTGCTCTTGACAGAACAATCTTCTGCTCTGATATGGTGCATCCTGCATTCCTGTGTTATTGTAAGCTGCTCTGGGGAGGGTATGCACAGAATGGCAAATGAAGCATTGTACTTTGTATGTTATTTTTTATTTGGGGTTGTTAAATATAAATATTGCAAAGCCATTTCTGTCATAAGATTTCTATACTGTAATAATTTCCTCTGCTTGACTGGAATATGAAGTGTTTGGCTGGAAGTATTGCAGGTCATTTGCAGTGGCTGTTCAGTTAGAGACCTGACCTTCATCTGGTTAATTCCCTCCTTCAGCCACAAGCAAACACTTGTGGAGATTAATGAGAATTGTCTGTCACCTTTGTCTGAAGTAGTAAAGAATTGTTTTATAAAGTGAAATTGTTTGTGGGTTGCATTTAGTGTCTTTACATGAAGCATCTTCTCATTTTAGTGAATTAGGAGTTCTCAATTTAGTAGAATTAGGAACTATGTGAACTTGAAATGTTCTTATTAATATATATTTGAGTGGACCAATGAGACAGTGAATGTCATGTGGTAGTTCCTGAGCAGATTCAGTGTGGCCATTTGTCCATTGTCCTGAGAAGATAGCAATCCAAATAGGTTGGACTTGAAAGTAAATAAGTAAGCATCTGGCTAGGTTGCATACAGCTAACTTTTTGATACTTATGATGGGTTTATTTTTGTTTATCACTTCCTCCTCCTATGTTTCCATAATCTCTGTGCAATTGCAGAGTTAATTTTTCCTGTGCTCACTCCAAGTAATGCAGGAGAAACAAGACAGGCATCAATGACAGACAGTGTCAACTCCTTCTTTCAGACATCAATCATCTCTCCCAAGTACCTCAGAGACAGCAGGCTCTGGGTGAGCAGTAGCACTTCATTATTTTCATCACTTCCCGTGGAGTTTCCCCTGGTTAAACAAGCCCAGGCAGAAATAAGAGTCTAAATGGACATTTGCACCCTTCCTGAGGGCTTGACCTGCCTCCTTGGCGAGCAACCTCTCTTTGGTAAGCTGAGCCCTGAGGGTCTGTACGTGGCAATACACAAATGTAAAAATGAATGCAAACTGTGTCTGTGCTCTGAGGCACTTTGCATTTACCCAGGGGCTACAAGACCACATGTTCTGTTACAAATCCTCCCTGTGGGAGTTTTCCAGAAAGGTGCTGCATGTTTGGGATTCTCAGCATGTCCAGGTTTCACCACTCTGACCTAGGCTTCATTTAGTCAAGCTTGTTTCAGAATTCAGTTTTATGTATCTCCACCTTCACTAATGGTGTTAAAAATGCCTTTGGACACAGGAAGTGGTATGGGACTCCCAGTTTTTGATTCAGTTCTTTGCTTTGCTGAATCACCCTGTCTGACCCTGGACAAGTCTCCAAACCTCTCTGGGTTGGACTTATCCCACCAAACTTCTGATATTTAATGAAACACGAAGTAGTCATGCTGCTGCCTAAGGCTTCCTGAACAGTTAATGAACAAATGTGTGGCATTTCTACAGAGCTGTGCGTAGCTCTTCCCCTTGAATATACAAAAAGCTTCAAGCTTCTGTACTCTCAGCTAAGGTAATTCAGTTAGTTTGTCTATATTTAGGTGGGATGAAACCACTGAATTCTTTGCTTTTGCTGCTATCTATAAAATGAAGACTGCTTGCTTTTTCTCCTCTTTTCTCATCCTAGTTATTCTCTCAGACAAGTATTGTCTGCGACAATACAGGTCTGTTCAACTGCAGCCTTGATTTCCATTTTCCAAATGCAGTGGTAGGGCCTTTTCATTGCTGTAATAATACAAATAATAACAGAAGCTCTCCTTGTTTCTGCTTTGCATCAGTCAGATTTAATTTCCTCTACCAAACTTTGGGGCTATTCAATTTGCATTAACACAGGGGCAGCTCTTAATGATTTTGGAATTAAATGTAGCACCTTATTTCCAGATTAAAGTTAATGTATACCCCTGGCAGGACTTTGAGTGATAGGAATCTGTCCAGGAGGATGATTGGCATGTGCATTCCATGGAAGTGGTCCTGTCCTATGGGTGTTGCTTCCCTCCCTGTTAAGCAGCCTTCAGTCACTCTTCAAACTAAGCCTCTATTGCTGCTGCATTTTAATTTTTGTTACTGGGTGCTGAGTGTTGAGTGCATTCAAAAGTTCCTGGGAACATAACGTCTGACTGTATACCCTTTGCTTCATGGAAATACATCACATGAGTGAAGCAGGCTAACTGTAGAGTTCAGAGGTACACCCCCCACCCCCCATCCACCCCAATTCTATGTAGAGTGAGTTGGTGCTTTGTTTTTCAGAGTTCCAATTCCAAAATATCCTGATTTATTTTTTTCATTAACTCGGTTTTATTAGATTTTTCTCTATCAATTTAAGTACAAGAGTCTCTGCAACTTGCCCACACTCTTATCATGCCTGAAAGCCCAAAAAACCAATAGGAATTTTCTGGTAACACAACAAAAGATTTCCTTTTCAAATGTCACCTTCCTTCAACAGATTGATCCAAACTATGTGATTCTAAATGTTTTGTTATTGCCACCTTGTGCTTGTTTTTTTTTCTCCCAGTTTTTACAAGGAGACTGTAATGCCTTGGCTCTCTGAGGATGCAGAATGCAGAAACTGACCATTGTACCTGCAGTGTTTGTCTTCAGACCAGGCAGACTTCTAGACAGTGTTGTCAGGAATAAATAATATAGTGACACTTTTTTAGGCTGAGCCAAAAAGATTCCCTTATTTTAAAACAAAGGAGAATGACAGCCACTGCTCTCAGAAGAAAAGCTTAATCAAAGCTTAATTCCCTCTTATAATTAAGTCTTCAAAATTGATACATGACACATTCAAGCATGGCATTTTTAATTTAATTAATTTTCTAAGGACTAGAAGACTAACTGTGATTAAAAAAGTACAGTATTTCAAGCTAAACTTCCAGAACCATACCAAGAATTCTCTGCCTGTGATGCTGCAAGAGCCAAGTAGGTCCTGGAAGTTACAGCAGCACTACAGTAGGAACAAAATGTGACCTTATGAATGCCAGGCTGGTTCTTCTCTCTGCATTTCCTTGAGAGTTGGGGCACAGGACTCAAGGTTACACACAGGAGGACAGGAACGAGACCTTGAATTGTTGCTTTATCTTGAATTATCCCTATTTGAAAAGAGGCTCCCACTATTTTGTATTATATCTTCCTTGTGTAAGGCAGAATGGATGTCAGTGAAAATAGTTCCCAAGGATGAATTTTGTTTACTCCTATGGTTCTGATGCTTGCTGCCTTTATCCTTACTGTCTGTTCAAACAACAAATTGAGTACCAAGTAAAAAAAAATCCAGGGTACCAATTACGTGGTACACATCATATGCTTACATGCACTGTTCAGAAGTGGTGTTGTCTGGGTGTTTGTTTCCAGGAGTTCTCTACCTACTCTCAAGCACTTTCCATCCTGTCCCCCAGCTTGGTTGGGTATTTTGATGCTTGTCACCTCAGGAAGACAGTACAAGGAGAAGAGTGATGGAGAGAGTGCGTTAAACCAGGCTGCGATTTTGTGCTTCTGTGACGAGCTTTATAAAACTCAGTCCTTGTGAGACAAACAGCCAGTGATTTTGGAGAATGCTGTATGGGGTCACAGTGAAACTGTTCACATCAGGAGTCATTTGGAAGCACCTTTAGCTCACCTATCCTCAGTTTAATAATTTTGTGCCTCTCCAGCAGGTGTCCCCATGTGGTAATTCCCAAAACAGGAAAGGACCAGATGTTGAATTCAACAGAGCTAATGCAGGCTTGTCGTAAATGAAATGTAGGGGCAAACTGTTAGTGGTCGTATCGTTACCAGTTCTCTCTGTGTCAGCATTATCAAATAAATTATTTCATTAGGAATTTTGAGGGAACAGGCAGCAGCTGGCTGAGCGAATTCCTTTCTCCTAGATTCTGGAAGATTACAAATATAGCTTTCTTTTGAGAACGCTTGCAATACGTGGTGCTTCCTTGAACTGTAAGGTGGCTTTTCTTATATTTTTTAGATGTAGAGATTTTGATTCACCTATTGATGTAATATTTATATATGTTTTCATAATGCATTCCAGGAAAGGACTGTATTGTGCCTAGAGCTCACTAAAAATAATTATTCTTTGATGAACAGATATTAAGTGCATTTTCTCACCGGAATTGCTTCAGGAATGTCTTTGCTATACCCCACACACTGATTTGAAAAGTTTCTGCTGAAGAACTAGACTGTGCAGGCGGGTGACAGTGCTGAAATGAACTAGAATGCTTTACCAAAGTTTTCTCTTAAGTTGATTCATGCAGGTAGAGACATAGTTTGTTGTAGCTAGAGGTATAGTTTGTTGTTATATAAGGTAAACAAGAGCATTTGTGTCTCAATTTATTGGAAAGAACTGAAGAATTAGAAATCCAGCATGATGCATGGGTTGTTCTTTACAAGCCCACATATCTTTGAACACTTGTCTCGCTTCCTTGATGCTTGTACTTCCATTTCTTGAGTTACAGACAATTGAACAATTCTGCCAGCTTCCTTCAGAAGAGGTAATTTGTGTTGTGGTGCTACACCCTCTGAACAGCCGCAGATTCTGTTAAATTGCTGGAAAAAACATCTCTGGACTAAGTGATATTTTCCAGCTCTAGTTCTCCCTTTTGATTTAAGCTATCCTTCATATTTTCAAGGTATCTGTGATGTGATAGCTCCTGAGTAAATCTATGTGTATTTGTGTTCTTGGAAACATTAGAAGGAGTTTCAGGTGATAATCAGAGGAGAAAATTTTGCAGAAAAGAATAAAACCACTCTGTCTTAAATCTTATTTGCATGTGACTGTTCTCAGACTGAGGACAAATAGTGATTTTATGGTTGCAATGATGCCTTTTCCTGATCTTAAAATTAAGAGTCAAACACTGTTAGAAGGGGAAAAAGGGATTTTACCTTGGTATTTATTTAAAGGATCTTTAGGTGCACACGTCCAAGTCAAATGCACCAAAATGCACACTACACCAAGCACACCCCCAAAAGATCTGGTATAACATTATAGGTCTTACTAATTAGCATATCTATTAAAAATTCCCCAATAAGAGGCTTGAATGAGCCCCCCCTCCCCAAAGAACCTTCCCCTGGATGGTTCTATCTTGGTTTACAGAATGTGTTCTGGAGAGGTCTGGGGCACACTGATCCCTGGCTACGAAGCTTCTAAAATGTTTACGTCTCTCAGCTTGACAAGTCCAAGAATGTAGGGAAAAAGCACTAGGAATACAGAAGTTGTAAAAAGGTATAAAAAAGGGGTATAAAAGAAAAAGCAAAAATGTTCATGACATCAGCAATGTAGAGCCCTGTGTGCACTTGGCCTGATTCCTTGGAAGAGCATTGGGTGGTGTAAACTGATGGGCAGAATTAGACATGTTTGTCATTGCCAGCTTGGATGTTGTGTTGTGCTTGAAGGTTCTGCTGCTTCTGGTGAGTGAGAAGAGCTGCACATACCCTGTGATCAGTCTCTCACAAGAAGTTAGTTTTTGAACTGCTACACTTGAGTTGCTATTGTCAGTTGTTACAATCCAGCTGATTTTTATGAGGGGGTACCTCTCATTTCTGTTGCAGGCACTTCTCCCTAACCAGTTAACTATTTCCAAGGTAAATTTCTTAGGATATATTGTCTTTATTTTTGAGGCATCTGGGACCATTTTTTAAAAAATCAGAAGCAAAACCTTGTAATTATTCAAACTTTTGAAAAGTGAATTTTAGCTTGGCATCTTTTACTTGGTTTTGCTCACTTGGATGATGAGTAGTTCATAAGCTGTGCTGATGTTATTGAGAAACACAGCTGGAGCAATGCTTAGATGCTCAATCCCTGTGCTAACACTGGTCTGTATTTTAAGACCTCTGGGGTCACAGGTACCAGCAGATTTCCTTTCTTTTGTCACACCTGGGTCTGAGATCCTTTACTCACAGGGACTTTAGCAGGTAAATATATAGTGTATAATTTTTTTTTTTCCTAATTTTCTAAGAGTTACCAATATTGTAGAAAGTTGCAATATTGAACAGAGGCTTCCCCATCCCATCTCACCTAACTGACATCTCTGCAAAGGGGTGTCTCTTATGTTTCCACCCTAAAGTAATTCTGATTCTTGCTGACAGGATGCAGTTGCTCCCCTCCAGCACAGCAGCTCTGGGCCAGATCAGTTCACGGCTGCATGGACCAGGCTCTCCTGCTGAATGGCTGGGAATGCTCCACAGAGCAGAAAACAAATCCACTCTGGATCTAATATCCACACCACCAGCCCAGTGCAGCATTAAAGTATTGTTTAGTAATTCTGAGCTCATAATAAAGATGTGGCATAAATGCAGAATGCATTTAAATGCCATTACATCTCAGCAGTGGTAGTTTTGTTACATGCCATGTGTATCCCTCATAAATTGGTTCAGAGGTCTTTTGCAGAGGTTCAGAGGAATTGTGTCCAAGGGGCTTTCGTTTGGAAGCATTTTGAAAGGAATGAAGAAATTTTTTAATAAATATACTTTTGAAATATGGCACCTTTCAATAACTGAAAAAATTGAACTAGAAAAATTATTAATAGAGGTTAATATCAGGTACATTAACATGAAAGTAAAGCTCCATCCAAGAGAAAATAAAATATTAGCTATTTGCTGGGATTTTTTATGACAAAATGTATTTGGACAACAAAGATCATGAATGGCTTATGGCCTTTATAGAAATTACAGTGAATGAATCAGCTGCTGATCCAGATCTTGAGGCACTCTGGTTGTACAGATGACATTTTGAATAACTGACAGTCATGTTTAAACGACATGGACTGCAGTGGATTTCCTATGGAACCTTTTTCCAAATATTTTGCTTACCTTGCAGTAATCCACTGTCATTTTGAATATGTCTCCATTTCACTGGGTCCCAGACAACCAAAACATTGATAAAACACTTCTGAATTATTATTTCTAAACATTTCTGATGACTGTGAGAGTGTGAAATAAAAGCTTCTGAAACTATATTTATGTACTCCACTGAGTTCTAATAATGCTGGGCAGCTCTGCCTTTTTAAATGTGTCACTACAGCTATTTGAAAGACTATTGCACTTCAACATGTAGAAGGTCAAGAGAGGAGAAGATGAAATCATTCCATAACAGAAATATCAATTGAAATAATAGGCTTTTTTTGGAAGTTTATATAAGTACCAGTTTAACAGTAGCTGCCCTTTCAGTTCATCTCAGTTACAACCTGCTAAATAAAAATGCTGTCTGAATAGTCTAGAGATTATTTAATTTCTTCCAGTGGGAATTGGGGATTTTTTTTTTTTTTTAAAGAGGAACCTACATAGATGGAGTTCAAATCTCATGGGCAAAAAGGTTCATTTCAAATTTCCAAGTTTCTGGCAAATAAATTTAAATAATTCTTTATGATTTATTTAGGAAAAAAAAAAAGAAAGAAGCAAATAATACCTTTATTATTAATTAAAAATATTCTTCAGAAAGAATTAAGAATTTTTATGTAGAAATTATTTTGTCTGCCGTAGAGGGAACAAACTGAGGGCTGGTCAATTTGTGCAGTTTTAATTCTCATATTTCCTGTATATCTTAGAAAGTAGACCATGAGCTTTCAGTTATTAATTTATGGGTTTGACTTTGTCCATCTCAATTGAAATGATGATCACAGTGAATTTAGTGGTAAAGCCACCAATGAAAGCAAGACCTCACCCTGCATTTTGTCCCAGGAGTAAAGGGAGCCACTGCTGGGAGTGAGCACACCTGGGTCTTGTGGTGACCTTGGTCATTGCTAGAATGTCTCTGTGGAAGTTTTCTCACTGTCTGATGAGCTTAGATAATGATATTTTCTGTGAAAATAATATTGCGGTTAATTATTAATGATGTTGCACAGTGATAGTATCTCTTTCATACATCTTTTGTTTATATTTTTTGAATTATATTGTTTTTCACTAAACCCATTTTTTTAAAACTTTTTGAAGCACAGTTAAAAATTAAAAGAATGAAAAGATTTGCTTGAAATTGCTGGGGTTATATAACAGGTTTCTGATCCTTAGAACTTCTGAAACAGTTCAGTGAGAAAACTGAAGTAAGCTTGAAATATGTTTTAAATGAAAAGTCTCTAAGTCAAAATGAGGTCAGTTGTGTGCTTATTGAACAGCATTTGTATGGATAAAATGACTAAGCAATCAAGGAAAATGCACCCTCTCTTTTGTAAATAATGAATTCTTCCATATTACTAAACTACTGTGTCTCTCTCCATTTTTTATATCTGAAAGACTGCATTTGTTTACATTGACAAAATAAATGTAATACAACCAGACTATAAAAATTACATGAAATATGGACTATTTGTTAATTTTAAGTAGGGTTACTTGAATGATCTAAATATTTTGTCTAGTTTTAGATTAAACACATTTTGCTTGCCCATCATTTCTGTTTTGTACAAATGCAGATTAAATTTTGAAGTTCTGCACTCCCCCCACAGACTGCAGAGCAGACTTTGCTTTTACACTTTCAGTGCTCAGAAGGGCTCATTCCTCATCTATAAAGAAGCTGCCAGGCTTTTGTGGTTCTAACTTGGCTAAATACTACATCAAACAGCAGAGCATATAAACGATGGCAGAGCACTGTCTGTGAACTCTCAGCTGGCTGGGCAGGAACTTTTCATTTCATACATCATTCAAAACTGGCTGTAGTGTTTCCATGAAGTCACCCAGGAGGCTTAAAACAGTTAATGGGAAGGTAAAGCTTCCTTTTGGGCTGGGATACTTCTTCCCCTCTTCTTTTGTCTGTGCAGTGTAACAGAGCTCAGTTGTGTCTTGTGTGCCTCCTCCTAGAAAACACTGAATTTGGTGGAAATCAAAGACATTTTGCAGAGGGTACAACATAAAACCCACTGAATCTCCCACACATTCTGCTGTGTCCTTCACTTGCTGAACAACAGCACTTTCCATCTCAGCTTTACTAAAAATTTCATTTAGCAGTTTATGGGCTGTATTTTAATTTTGGTAATGTAAATAAGTTATGAACGAGCAGCTGCATATCTGTCTTACTACAGAAAGGATATACAACATTAGGAATGCCAGGGAATATAATTAATAGATTTCTTAAAACCCAGATCTGTGAAAATACTGGGTGCAGCAGGGAGTAAAGCAGAATTTTGCTGGATGTAGAGAAATATTAAATTCCTTAAAGTTAGAATTTAAAAGTTAGTGATTCAGAAATTGACCTAAATCGTGCCAGCATAAAAGTAGAATTATTTCACTGAAACTAATGGGATTTTTTGGAATTAAAGTACTGTAAATAAATTCAGTATTTGTAGGTAAGCAGTTAACTTGAAACCATCTTCTTAAAAAGAAAAATCCAAAAGAAGACTGAAGCTTAATTTTATACAGCAGTGCTACCTTTTTTCTTTCCAAAGCCTAATGTAAAGTGGCACTAACTTTATACTTCAGGACTGGACAGCAATGTGGTCACATATGCCTCACTGTCAAAGCTACCTATTCTGCAGGACAACAATCATTTTTATGGCTCTATTGTTCTGTAATTTTTTTAAAGTATGTTATCTGCTCATCTCTTAAAAAAAAAAAATTAGAAATAATTTGCTCCTTTTACAGATGCATTTTTTAAAATCCTGTCTTTGTGTACAGATTTGTTAGGACTGTGTGGAACACAGAAAAAGCCAAGCATAAGGTGCTCAGTGTTTGTACACTGCAGAAATTTGCCAGAATTAAAAAAAAAAAAAAAATCATTCTCCATAGAATTTATGAATTTATTTTGGCAACTTATTTTACAGCAGTTAATTATTTATATAAATGAGTCAGAATTATTGTGAAAAATCCAATAAAAAAGTTCAATTAAAAACCTAAATTATAAGTTTAATCAGAATCTTCAGCAGCATAAAACCTGATTTGCATACAGTCTCACTGAAAAATGCTTTCTGTAAGATGAATATTGCACTTTTGTGCAGTCTCAGCTCTATTAGTTATTTCTGCTGCATAAATGATCATATATCATTTTATCGATGGCAATTTTCTCTGCAGCTGCAGTTCCTGTAAAAAAGAAATCAGCTCTCCGCCTTTATACTGAGAATTCAGTAGGTTCCTCTTTTTTGGGTATGAGCAGTATGTGAATCAACACAAATTAGAAAATCCAGGGTGTTCCAAGGGAAAGCTGTCCCTAGCCATCCATTTCCTGTTTAGTTACACCGAATTGTTTGCCTGCCATCATAAAAACCACATTACTGCAGTAATAGCAAGTTTCAGGAAAGCTTTCTTATTATGAGTAACAGCAAATAAATCTCAGAGTATCAGCTGTAGTAGAGACTGAGTGGGGAGGTCGGTGTGCTCAGGGTAACAAGGGAGACCTCACAGGGGAACTGATGCCATTGGCTGTGCAGGGAAACAGAACTGGAAAACTCCACCTCACTTGATGCCTCCTTGCTTATTTCGAAGGAAGTGTGAGGTCGTGCAAGAGAGAATTCAACCCCCAAACAGTGGAATGGCTTTGGCTAAACTCTACAAGAAAACTGCTTTTAGCACAACAGAATAGTCAGAACGGGAGTGTTCTGCAGGTTGATGTCTTCAGATTTTGATGTGGTTCTGTTTTTTGGTTCTTTTTTATCTTCCTTCTCATGCAGTATCCTCAAGCTTAATATTTAGCTCTCAGTTATGTAAATGTTACATTTATTAAGAGTGAGAACAGTGAGCTGATGGAGACCTTGTTCACAGATGGCTGTACATGACTCTTTGGTTATCCTTGTGATAGGATAATGATCTGTTTCAGAAAAGCATTTGACTAATAATGATTTGTGAATAAAAAATGCATAATGCAATGTGTGAAAAGTGCATCTGTATATTCATACTTATGTCAGAGGTTGTTTATTTCAGGATGAAAAGTTGCTCTACAGTGGTTGTGGTTGTGTGTAGCAGAACTTCCTGCATTCATTCTCCAAGGAGGAGTCACCGAGGAACAGTAATCACTCAAACCTCCATTTTTTTTTGTACAGCCCTATGTTCCATCATTCCAATAATTCCACAACTCCCATAGATAAGCTGCTGAGGAGGCGAGAGAGTATCACTCTCATCTCTTTCATCTGGCAGCAATGCAGTAGGCTTTGTTGATCAACGTCTGTAATGAGGGCTATAAGAGAGCACAGATATTTGGATCAAAGGGTAATCTCTCTCTTTTATGTAACTGCAGAGCCTCACATATCACCAGATTGTTCTCTGCACTTGCTGTAAATAATTCTCCCCATCAGATCTAAGCGCTTTGCAAGCATTGCCTCTAAATTATAAGATGATCTACACCACCTCCACCTCTGTGCAGTTCCCTGACCTAAGGCTGCTCATTTTCACTCAGCTCCAGCTGCAGATTTATGAACACAGGATTACATTTTCTCTCAAGGGGACATTTTTCATATCAAACTGAATTTGTTTTTTATTCAACATTTCATCATCACCTATTTTTATTACTATACTTTGGAAAGTGTGGTGAAATTATGAACTTATCTCTGTTTATTCAATGAAGAGCTTAGACCTGTAGCATGGGTGGGAGCAGGTGTAGTTTCCTCTGGAGGGGTTTCAAAGAGAACCATCCTGTCCAGGTTGTCTATGTGCTCTGTTGCCTCTTTAGGTGACCTCTGACATGTAAGATGGAGAATGGACACTCACCCTCAAAATCTTTCTTTACAACTGTGTCCATAAAGACACCTGAATGCTGTGATATAGAATCTATAGACATTCAACCCCTTGGTATCTAAAGAAGTGCTCAACGTTGTGCATTACCATGTGATCCTGACTTAGAGCTCACCCCTGTAGCTGTGCAGTGGTGGGGGCTGAAGTTAGCACAGTGCTGTAGCTTTCCATCATTCTGACGTTACCCCACAATGTCTAGAAAGATGCATATGGCAAAAGAACCTGGGAAGGGAAGATTTGTGAAGGTCCATGGAGTGGTTTCAGAAAATCCTGAACTCTATTTTAACCTACCCAAATGGCAGTGTTATACTCCTTTAGAAAAAGCATGAAATCCATTAGGTAAAATCAAGCACAAACCAGCTGTTGGTGTATGGCCAGTGCTGGGGAATGGAAATAATTTATCTGTTTGAAAACTGAGAGTAGCAGGGCTCCTGGACTACTGTGCCTGTTCCAGGTTCAGCATTGCTCAGGGATGAATAAGGTGCTTTTCATAGCTGAGCTTTCACTTTGCTCATTCCGTAGGAGCAGATACCCGAGATAAGCCAGTTTGAAGTGCCTTTCCGTGGTGACTGTTGGAGGGGGGAATGAACACAGCAACAGAGACCTGTGCCTGCCTTTCCTTTGGTTCTATTCTTCTTGGTTCTATTCTGTTTTACACTTCACACACGTGGTATCACTTACCCTGAGCTGTCTGCCTCTGCCATGCCCCTGGATACCACGCCAAGTTCCAGTCAGGTTCATTGTAATCGTCACCAGTGAATTTTCTCCAAATACACCTTTGTGTTGGGTTTTGTTGCTCAGTTTCAGATGTCATCACCCTCTTGTGATAGGCACTGTGGTAATGAGACAGGTAAAGGGCAGAGTAGAAATTCAAAGGGTAATGAAAGGAGTGAAATACAGAGCATACACCTCAGCAAAGGAGTAAGGCAGTCACTGCTGTCATAGAAGGAATACGCTGGTAGGCCAAATAGAGATGAACCTCTTAATGCTTCAGCTCTAGTGGAGCTGAGTGGTCATGATTGCTAATGGTCTCTTAACTCACCTCTTACTGAAAACAGATGCACTTGGTGCTCCTGCTTGTGTCTATTCACACAATATTCACAGGTCAGTGTGCCTGCAGAGGAGAATTCTGCAAAATGCATCCCCAGCAAGCGTGCAGAGTCATTTCTTATGATAATCTGGGAGCCCAAATACAGCAGGGACAAATTTCTCACAAAGACATTGAGGCAAAAACATTTGTGACAAAATTTCTAAAACAGGAATAAATTCAGGAGAAGCATAAAGAATTACAAACTCTTTAAATTGAAACTAATGAAACATTTGATGTGAGAATTTGCTCAGTGAGCAGAAGTTTAGCTGAGGTGAAACTAGAGATACTCTTATAGAACTGGTTAAGGACATGTAAGAAAAGAACATTAGCACTTACTCCACAATGTGCTACTTATCACAGATGACAAAGGGATGGACAAAAGTCTATGGAGAGAAACATAATGCCTACTTTGGGCATCTCATTGAGTGTTTTGAATCACACTCCATGGATGGAACGTGAGCTTTTAATGAGGTTCATGGAATCCTAAATTGTATGTCTCAAGCACATAACAAATACCAGGGACACAGATTAAAAAATTTAGCTGGTTAAAACCCGAAAGGTCTGGTAAGACTGATCAGAAGTAACTTTTGAAGTTAAGTAAAGTTGACAACATACATTTACAGAGTTCAAATGGCAAATGAAAAACATCTACAGTGAAGCAAAAGGAAGAGACCCATCTTTCATATATAATTGAAATACCTGAAGGTGCAATGTTCAGACAAGAGGAAATAAAGCAAAATGCCAAATGTAAGGGATAATACTCGTGACTTTACACCACCAGATAAAGAACTAATCTGAACAGCAGGGAAAACTAAGTCACGAGCAAATTTATTTCAGTATTTCCACATGTATAAATGATGCTGAATTTTGCTGATTAAGGTGGCCATGCCACCATTATTTTTTTCTTTCATTTGACATCTTGTTGACTGTGACTTTGTGCCACGTCTGTCTGTTAAGCTTTGAGCTGGCAGAGCATTCTAAGCCACATGCAGTGGCAGACAGGCTTCACATCTTACTGAGGAGTGACAAGCCATAGCTGACTGCAGAGCAATGCCTTAATTTCTGAGTTTGGGGCCTTTTATTCCAGCACCCTTAGCATTTCCATGCCTGTTATAACACAGGAATAACACAGCCTGTGAGGCTTCCTCTCTTACAAATGACCAGCAGCCAGCAAGGTCTGTTCTTTCAAAAGAATACTTTGTAGTTTTCATCTCCCCATTTTCAGGTGGTTGGTTTTGAACCTGCCACGACTGGGTGGCACAGCAGCAAAGATTTGTCCTTCTAGGGGGAGCTTAGACTAAACCTGCACAATCCAGAGCAGTGGAGGAGAGCAGTAAGGAGTGAGTGAGCCTCCCACAGTGCTTTCCAAGTGCTGTGCTGGTGCTGCTGGCTGCATCCCTCTGCTGAGTACTGGCGATGTGGGATTTGCACCACCGAGGGCTCTCCATGCAGCTGAGGAGCATTACACGAGCTGGTTTGTAAGGGTCTCTCCACATAGCTGTAATTGGGAATTTAAACACAAAACTCAGCTCCTGTTATCACTGCACATTGCATATCCTGTCAGTTTTTCATGGAAGCATAAAGGGAACAGTTCAATGTCTGCCTGAAAAGTGCTTTTCTGGGACTGCTTGTGCTGTTACTGTTGCCCAGCAGATGATGCTGCCTGATTCAAGGCACCTGAAAGGTTTAAATGATACAGCAAGTGCAAGAGCAAAATGTTGGACAAGACAGGCTCTCAAATTAAAGTGGTAAATGTAATATTTCAAAATATTAACAAAGAGTGGAAAGGGAAAGGATAAAAGGACAAAGGAAACATTTAGTCTGGATAAAACTCACCCTGGAACAGGTGAAAAACACTGTCCCATGAGCTATATGAGCTGTCAAAACAGGAGACAGGCCAGCTGCCTCTTGGGATGAGAGTCCTATACATTGTCAGTTGAAAGGAAAGAAGAATGTTTTTCTCCATATTCAGAATACATCCACTCATGATGGTCTAGCTGGTGGAGGGGACAGATTTATGTAAGTTCTGCCTCACTTTCATCATTCATTTCAGCACAGAATCAGGTTGGACAGTTTTAAAAGTTTGTCTTCATTTAGCTAATGCAATGAAATTTAATGTCATGGAAGTTACTCCTTGAACTTAGACATGCTTAAATTACTTCCAAGCAGACTGATTTTATCTGTCAGTCAGGAATACATTATAATTGGTGGTTGATTCATATTTTTTAGCAAATATCAAGTAGAATCAGAACTTCTTCCCTTCAGAGATTAGTTCAATATGTCTTTGATATTTCTGATTGTAGAACTTTGTGTTAGTTAGTATGCAAATTGACTTTTCAGCCCTCTGTAGCCTGCCACTGAATTTTAATAATAAACTAATATTTCATGATAAAGTACTAAAAGAATAAAGGTACACAAGAAGGGAGAAAAATTTTTCATAAACTTTTTCATGGATATTCCTAAGCCTGTGTCCTGGTGTGAATTGTATGGGGTGGTGTGGCTGGTTTTACTGTTCCTGTGCCATAGAGTGAGGAGATTCATGTGATTTCACAGTTCAACAATCAGAGGATATCATGGACTCTCTCCCACAAAAAAACTGTGCCCACCAGCCTGGATGCTGATGTTGCAACCAGTATGACCAGACACTGCTGGCCTGCCTTCAGTGCTTGTTCAAGGTTAGATTATTACAAATGCTTGAGAAGCAGCATGACTCACATGTGTGCAGTCTGTCAGAAATATTCAGTAATTCCCATCCTGATGAGAAGGGCAGAGGTTGCTCCTTGCAGAGGAGATTGAGTAATGTATAAATCTGTCAGGAAAACACATAGAAATATATTTTATGTGGTTTGGCTTAATTTTCATGATCTGAAACCTGATTTCTGACACCACAGAATATTTACATTTTGATGTCCATTTCACAAGCCAAAAGTGGTCCATGCTCATATATATTAATTTCTGGAGATTTGGTGGGCAGGGACTGCAAAAGTTGCACGCTAAACTTCAGGAAAGATGACACTGAGCTGGTTGAAAAGCTGCTGGAAGGTCTTCAGAATTAATTTCTAATGGTAAGGCAGAGACTGTGTAAGGAAAATTTCAGTTGCTTGTAAATAAAAGATGGAAATAGTTCAAGGGCTGAGTTTGACCCTCGCTCTTAGAAAACTGGCAATAAATGAGGCCCAACCTCATTTGTGGTGTCTTATGAAGATATATTTTGTTACAATTGACAGCAATGAGAAGCGAAATGAGGTTTATCTTGCCACATGTTTTCTTTCCTTAAGATCTGTGCTAAAGCCTTAACAAATATTCTTAACTGAGAATGAGAGGATCCTAAGAATGTTCAGAATTTTTCTCTCATTCTGAGAAGAGGAAGTCTTCAGGCTTCTTCCTCTGGGTTTTCTAGATTTGACAATAAATTGAACTCAGATTCTTAAGGGTAAAATCATTGTGAATTTATTATTCTACTGTCAACTGCTGTCTCTCACAATTTATGACAGTTTCAAATATTCTGTTTTGAACTGAAGTGGATTAGAGAATAGGTGTTTGAACAGTCAGGATTTAAGTTTTCAAACACTGTCTTGTAAGAATTTAACATTTTTATCTTATAAGAAAGTCAAAGTTTTTTGCCCAGTCCCTATGAGCCTCAAAAATACATTCTTCAAGAAGAAAAACCAGCATGTTTTGAAGATTTGCAATAAAACTGTTGGCTGTGTATTTGTAGTGTTCTGTACAATGGGCTTATGACTGGAACCACGCCACCTTTTATCCCTAAAGATATAAAGACAGAATGTTCATGTTTTCCAGATACTATTTTCCTCTCTTCCTACCTGCCTATCTCTTTCTATATATGTGTATTTTAAAAACAGACTTTCAAGGGGGAAGGAGTGGGGGAAGGCAAAAAGGAATTGTCTGGGAGATATTCTCTCCATTTTAGGATTAAGTCATGACCACAGCAATGAAATGAGGAGGAAACAATTACTGGTGTTTGTTGCTCTTCTGCATTAAACCAGATGTGTTTAAACAAGCCCAGGGCAGGGGGGATAATCTATCTTGAACAGCAAAAGATCCACCAGCCCCAGGACTGAGAGGCTGTAGAGCCATTTTAGCATCCCCTGCCTGGGGTGATTTCCAGCTCTCTCACCAGAGCTCCTGAGCTGAGACACGGTGCTGGGCTGACAGGGAGGCATCACCTCCAGCATCCATCCAGACTTCACAGCATCTCTATGCACCCTCTCTGTAAGCATCTATACAAACATCTCTATAACAGCAATACTGTGTTGCACACACATAGAGCCTAGCAGAGAATATGTGCTTTTAATGAACCAGCAGAGATGGGAAGGGGGGAGAAAATCCCTTCTGTCTGCACCTGCTCTAAAAATTTTGCTCTGCGCTTTTTAAAATGCCAAATGGCTCTCTGAGAGCTCAGGAATTGCTTTAAAACAATTGGCTTTTTGGTGTAAAAAATAAGCAGATGAAAAACATTTGTTGTTGTTGAAAAAATCTGTTAAAAAGCTATGGTATATTTTGAAAGAAAACGAAAAAAGGACTCACTGATTTGTTTTGGTCAGAAGTCTATGTCATTAATCTACTCTCAAGGTCAGTTGGAGGTGTGAGCAGAAAATAAACTCCTCTAACACAATAAAAATTCTGATACTGCCTTCCACTGTAACATTTACTGTCTCCCCTAATGGGAAGTCAAAATTTACATGTATATTAAAATAGTGTAATTTATCTCAACTTATCTCAGAAGTTTCTGTATAACTAGGAACTACTCTGGACAGCAGTCTTAAAAAAAGCCCCTTACTCTGGAATTTTTCAGGAAACTTACAATCTTATAGAATATGTTTTACCAATTGGAAGAGATTTTTTTCTTTTCTTTTTTTTTTGTCAGAAACAAGCAGATAAATTGGATTACTTTTGCAGGAATAACCAGCTACATTGGAATAACCAGATGAGCTGATAACATCCCCAGACACTGCCACAATGCCCAGGGATTTCTCCCTGACATCTCTATTTCTATTAACGTCTTCCTCCTCCTCCTTATTGTTGGAGATGCTGAAATGTTTTTAAATTGTGTTGGGAAGTGACAGCATATGGTGATTTGGGTGGTATATGATCAAAAACTTGGTGACCCTTGCCTTAGGGTATAGGGAAAGGTAAGGGTCTGTTTCTCTTGATACTCAATGTCTCTCATCCTTAAATAACGCCATCCTTAAAAAATGCCAAATCTTCCCTGTTACCCCTTGCTGTCCATCCTCTCTTCACCCCCATAACAGGACTTGTTTTCCACCTCTGGCAGGTCCTGCAACTCTAAAATTCCCTCTTCTTAAGATCTGGCAGGATGTCCTTGGGTTGTTCTCGCTCCCATTTAAAGAAACTCATTACAGTTCAATGAGACTCCAGTTGTCTCTTGGAGTTTTACATTCCTGGCCCATGTAAGAAAGTCTCAAACCACTTGATGGTAGAATTTACAGTGTGCCAAGTGCCTTGGGAACATGCACTGATGACAAACCACAGCTGTACTCTGCTCACAGTGAGAAGCACCATTAAGTCAGTGGGCTGCTGTATCAGGCACTAAAGTTTTAACTAAAGTCTGCTTGGTAAGGCTTGGTGACAGCCCTGGTACACTCAGTGCTGCACACCTCTCTGAAGGGACTTTAGGAGCTGTTCCTGGGAAAGGCATGGAAAACAATCCTGTCCTGGGTTTATTTGGTTGTAGCTGCAGTGGTGTGACTTCAGAGGTGGGAAAGAATTAGGAATGATGTCTTGGACTACACAGTAGGATAGTTTTTGCCTGCTTCCATTTGAAATGCTGGGCAAAACTCAAAGACACTATTTGCAGAATATTAGCCCCTTTTGTTCATTCTTTGCTGTCTCAAAGGCATTTCTATTATCCATTCACCTTTGTTTTCACCCTCTATTTCACAGTTTTTCTGCAAGGATGGGGCCTTTCACAAAAAGATCTTTTTCACAATTCACTCTTACAAGATGAAAACTGATTTTCACAAATTCATATTCAACTCATGCTTGGACTGAATTAAAACTGCAGAAGGTCAATGAATACATTGTAATGTTTATCTCCCTTCGTAGTAGTCTAATGGAATATAAAAAAGTGTTTGAGGTGTGAAACCCATAACAGGGTATTTTGCTAAGTATGCACTGTTCTCACGACTAACTCAGCCTCATGCTTGGACTGTTGGTTGGTTGGGAACTGCAGTTTTTATCTCTGTTCTGTGACAGAGACATTATGTTGTTATTTGTCTTTAAATAACGTTGAGAATTTAAATATAATTAAAACTTGGTTCATGTTGTGGGTTACTTAACCATCTCTATTCACTGAGTTCTGGGCTTAGAGTATGGCACGTTGAATGTTGCCTGCAGCTTACACATCAGTTCTTTTTTATAAATTGAACCCTTAAGAAGCACAAAGCTTTTTTAGCAGAGTTTCAGTGGAAGCTGTTTGCCCAGGGGGATTTTTCCACTGCCACATGTTACATCCTTCAGTAGAAGTACAGTGCTGCCATTTCAATTTGTCTCATGTATATCTGTGTGTCTCCTGTAACTGTGCAGACTGGTCTCATAAATCTGTTGTCACTAAGTGCTAGTCTGGAACAAAACCCAGTTCCACAAACATGCTGTACAAGAAAAGACTAGGTAATGAGTAGTATAGGTAGGAAGTGGCACAGATCTTGAGGTTAATTTCATCAGACTAACTACCCTCCAGTCTACACAGCCCAGTTTTTATTCAGTTGTTGAAGGCCTCTATTGGTTCTCCCTTCCACATTCTCTTTCCTTTGTTCTTTATACTTTTTTTTATCCTCTTGTTTCTCTTCCTTTGACATCACCTCTCACTCTGAGGTGCCTACACATTCCCTATTTCTCTTTGCCTACCTGTGCTTTGAAGTCAGCAATCATTTCATGAATGACATTGACACAGGGCTCAAAGGAACACTGCGTTTGTGGCAAGACTACACTGGGAGAAGCTGTCGACTCCCTTGAGGGCAGAGAGGCCCTGCAGGGAGACCTCGAGGTCACCTGCTGGAGGAAGGGCAAGTGCCAGATTCTGCACATGGGAGAGGACAACCTTCTCTGTGTTTGTAACAGGAACATGCTCAGGCACAGGGTGGGATTGTTGGGCCTGTCCTGTCCAGGGCCAGCAGCTGGACTCGATCATCCTGGTGGGTCCCTTCCAGCTCAGCCTATTCCACGGTTCTGTGATTTCCTCCCAAGACTGGGTTGGGAGTAGGAAGGGGAAAGCACATTTGGCTTTAAGACCAGCTTGTAGGATGGGTTGAGAAGCCGAATCTAGACAGATTTGGACAAGACTGTAAAGCTACTGCGTGCTTTCCTTACACATTGATCAATTGAGTAAGTATTACCTGTTTAGAGGCACTTTACCCTTCTAACCTGCCTCTCTTTAAAATTCTAAATTTTAAAGCATTTGTTGAAAATCAAGCTACAAAGTTAGAATTTGGAGGATTCATGTCATTATGCTGAAGTTGCCTTAAAGCTGGGTGTTTAGTCTCTGCCAGCTGTCTTCAGCCACCTGTTTTTCTGTGAATATCCATCCCATTCTTAGTTTAGTTTCCAGGGAAATGAAATGAGCTGTCCCAGGCTTTGATGTGAACAAAGTAAAATTTAGACATATATAATCCTGGTAGGATTATATTTCCCATACTCTGGGAATTAAGTCAGTGTTTTCCTCCTTCGCTTAATGGCTCGAATCCAGTTTGATATCTGTTCCTGTGCATTGCATTGTTTATACTATTTGCTGGCAGGTAATGGGATTATTTAGATAAAACAAGCAAATGTGTTTTGTGCAAGTTTCCTGCCAGTATGGCCATGTACATATGACAGGTACTAGACACATGATTTTCTTTGGTTGAGATGAAAGGAAAAGCTGTACAAATAGTTTCTCTCACCAAGCAGAAGTGCAAAGCAAAATATTGCCTTACAGTATTCTAGAAAAATGTAGGAAATTTACTCTCAGAATGTTGTGGATTTGTCAGTTTTTGCTAGAGGTAACTGACTTTGCTTTTGCTGAAACACCACAGGAGCCAGAGATGAAAATCCAGGTTAGATTTCATTTGCTCCCACATGTTTTCACAGACCAAATGTTAGATGGAAGGTCAAGTCTGGGAAAGAACAAGCAGACATCCAGAACTGAAAAAGAGAGAGATCCAGTTGGCAATTTAAGAGGCATTGTTTGAGAAAACAATGACAAGGTTAACAGAGGCTGAGAATACAGTGTTGTCTTTATTTGCTAGTAACTTTGTTTCACCCATTGCTTTATTAAGACGGAAATATGGAAGAAAGAAATGAGATTGGGAGTATTATGGAGGTTATCCTACCAGATCTTTGAGAGGAAACAGACAAACATAGCAATGATTTGGTTTATGTAAGCTGCTTAAGAAAATGTGGCTCTGAAAAATCTGTGATTGGTGAAATGAGGAAGGAGAGTTAGATGATTAATTAGGCAGGGGTTTTTATGTTCATTTTTTAATACTGAAAAAGTAATCTCAGGAAAATGTATGATTGCATTAAAGAGGGACAAAGTAGGGGAAAAGAAACGTGGTGGCAAAGCAACGTGTGCTCTTGCAGTACCTACTGCAGCTGAATCGCTGGGAGGGGAAGCTCAGGCAGTCAGCAGCACCTGGAGGCACTGAGAGAGCACAAGCAGCAGTGATGCAGGAGAGAAGCAGGTAAGAGTGTTCAGAGAGACGGTGTCTAATTCTGATATCCTTCACATCATTTAATGGCAGAAACTGCTCCACAGGAGGCAGAGGACTAGCACAGCTTAAAACCAATGGGGAGGTTTAGGGCTTTGGACTCCTGGTTGAAAGGAAATGTCCTGACTGAAATGTAAAGCCCTGGAAGTGAATTTAAAGAGGAATGATGACTCACACTTGGAAATAGTACTGTGGATGCTTCAGGACTGGCTATACAATATTATTTTCCTGATTATTGTGATGATGACCTGAAACCTGCCATGAAATCATTATGCAGCATTGGTAATTAATGAGGTTATGCTTTAGGAGTTGTGCTGGTTTTACTGATATTAGTTTATGATATGTGACAAAGCAGCAGCTGGGTCAGGGAGCCTCTGGGTAGAGCTGCAGCTACTGTTTTCTGACATTCTTGGGGCTGCATGGATAGCTGCTAGGGCACTTGGATAAAGCAAAAGGGGGAATTCTCTCAGACAAATCTGTAGGTTACAGGACAACAGTCCATCTGGGAATTGAAGACATTCATGTTCTCTAATGCCATCATTATTACAGTGCTATCCTAGGTAATTTTTGTTGGAAGAAGTGGTAGCAATTCTTATTCTTAGGCTGCCTGCCACTTTATATTATAGAGGGTTCTTGTAACCTTTATCTGAAGGTTTTCAGCACCTCATCTGCTTGCAAAAGACTTTTGAAATTCAGTGAAGTGGAAGACTTCAGGGTAATAAATGTTCACAAGTAGAGTCACCTGGGAATGTTCTGTAAAAGATTTAGAGGTTTTCTGTTTGAAAATTGCTGAATCTCCTAAACTGAATCTTTCCTGATGCCAGACTTTGGACAGATGCAGAATGGAAGACCTGGTCAGAATGAGAGATAGGAAGAAGACATTCACAAAATGGCCATTATCAACAATGAAAAGGAGACAGAAAATCATCTACCTGAGAACAGCCAGGCACGTGGCACTTAAAATACTTAAAATTTGTCATATGGGAGGCTCACATTTTAATTGCTGCTCTAGATTAATAGCCTGAACCTGTACTTTTAATGTGCTGGATGAAAACCATAGTGTCTGAGCTCTGGGGCTTGTAGTTATTCCTTCTCTCCTTCATTAGAAATGAGAATTTTATCTCTGACACACATGAATTTGTTAACATCGTGGAAACTCCTAGGCAGCTGCAGGTCTCTTTGCAGGTACAAAAACATTGGTAGAGCTGAAAGAGGAAGTTGGACCTCACCAGACCTGCAGAAGAGTTTGGCCTGACCAAAAAATGCACTGAATTACATAGACCTGAACCCTGTCGTCTCAAGCAAAACAATTTTAAGTCAGTGCAATTCTAAAGCTGGAGTTGCTGCGGGACTAGATGAGCCACAATTTGTAATGCATGTGGCATACTCAGCCCAGACTGGGTGGTCTATTTTCAGCCCAGATAGCATAGTTCTTTTTGTGACGAGATGTTTCCAAAACAACTCATGTGAAAGATGAAGCTATTCTGTAACTCAGATTACCAGTAGGTAAAAGTCTGTCAGTTCATAAAAGGTGTAACTTCTAAACTCCAAATTATATGGCTCTTAAGGTGACTGAGTCTATTCCTTATTGATACCAAAGTGTCCTCCTCTACAAATACTTGGATATTTATACTTTAGTGGTGTGTCTCCGATAAAATAATGAAATGGCCATTTCTGCAATTGCTCTTTTGCAGCAGGTAAAATCATTAATCACTTGCAGTACTCTCCCACTGCAGTATGCCTGGGGATAATAAACACCCAGTAGAAAACAACAGCAACAGATCATTCTCTTCTGAGCTGTATGGTTCCCTGTAATGAAAATGTTAGTCAGTAGAGGATATTTTACCCCACTGAGTTTCTTTTCTATTTGAGACGTGGATTTAATGGTAATGGAAAGTCTTCAGGTGATGGCTCTGTAAACTCACATGCTCTGTTATTTCACTGTAGCCACACAAAAGTATTTTTGCTAGTTCTGGTCTGTTGGACTAACTTCATAAATAAATTTTTCATGCAGGTCCCCCATCTCATCTATGCTGAGCAAAAGACACGGGAATATTACTATGAGGAGAGGGGACTCCTGTCCATGGAGGCAGAGAATGCAATCTTTCAAATTATTCAACAACCAGAAAAGAAGCTGAAAGGAAACTAACTGTGGTATTTATTTTTACAATTTAGTTTAATTGTAAATAAGTAAATACATTCAAGTAAATACTCCAGAGTGAAGCTGATGCTTCCAAGTAATTTTCCCTTGGAGTGTTTTATTTCTTCCTCTATAAAATGGAAGAAATGTTATTTCCTTACTTTACAAAGACTGAAACAGTAATTACAACAGTGAAACACTACAGGAACTTGAGGCTGAAGAGCAACATATTTCTTCCATTATGAAAACTATTTGCCCTCAATTTATTCCATTTAATCCTGCTCTTTGTTTATTCGATTTTATTATTATCAATACAGTTTGCACAAAAGTACATGTAAGGTCCCCTTAAATCCTCTCTAAATCAGATCCTGCATCCTCTGAAGAGCACTCAGTGAAACAAAGGTCCAAGAGCAAACTAAATGAGGAAAACCTTGTCAAAATGTGACTGGAAACATTTTCAAACCAATTCATATCTACAGTATGATGCTGATGGTTGCAAGGTAAGTGAAACAAACGTGATCACAGCAGGTAAAAAAATTCTGATTATCAACAGAGGGTTTGCATGCTAGCAGTGTATATGCCTGTATTTAGCTCAAGTTCTCTGGGAAAGAAAACTCTTAAGACAAATGTTAACACATTTTGCTTCACACCAGGGCTTGTGGAGGCACGGCCAGTTACACCAGGATCACCTTAAATTGTGAAGAGTTCCTCGACTGAGCTCCTTTCCCTTGGCTGTATCCTCCAAGTGCCGCTTGTTTTCTGGAAACCACAAAGCTACAAGGGAAAGTCTTCACATATAAACACTCTTTGTACCCACTGCTAAGAGATTTTCTCATTATCCTTTCAATAAAGCTCCCTCTTGCTATTGTCATTTAAATGGTTCACTGCAGACACATTTTAATATTTCAAATAATTTTTTTTCCTTCCTTTTCTCTATTAAAAGGCAGTGTTTTCCCACTTTTCAGAAAATAATAACAATACAGCTTTGTTAACACATCAAGTTGCCTTTAAAGGCCAGAATTTTAATGAAAGTTGGTGAATTCTTTTGGCAGTAGGAGTAAGTGTAGCTAAAGGAATTAAAAAAGAGGAAAAAAGTCATAAAGAAAAAAAGATTAAAATACAGAAATGAAATGATGCACTTTTCAGGTTGTAATAAAAGGGTAATGAAAGGTAATTCCCTAAGTAAGATTAACTAACAAAAACTGGATCTGGATGTCAGGTGTCAAAGGAATCTTAGATGTTGGCAATTCTAGCATTTCCCACTTGGAGGCACTGGAAATTCCCAGCACCTGTGTTCGATGTGTGTCTATGGATTCGCTTTGGGACCTCAGTGTTGGTCAGTGGCCACACAGCACTGGGCACTTTCTGGTTATTTTAGGTCAGGAAATGGTCTCAGAAACATGCTAAGTACCTTTTTTTTTTTTTTCTTAGATATTTAAGAGTGTGAATTTGCTCATTAAATCATCTGTGTCTATAATTTTGTAGCAATACATTCTGAGGCCTTAAAGTGAAAAGTTTATTTAGAGAAATTTATCTTTGCCAATTGTTCACCTTTTTGTAGATTCACTGGCATAAATCAAGTGAACTATGTATTTGTAATTGCTGGTTGACTTTTAAAAAAATCATAATAATGGTACTTTTGTTAGGAAATTCTAAAGGCCCAGGACTAAATTACAGTTTTCGATGCTCTTTACTTTGAAAAATTGATTCAGCAAATACTTTACAGTGGTCTGTGATTTGCTTTTCATCTAATAACTTTTAACATACTTGCTCAGAAAATAGAAAACATTAAACATACAGTATAAAGATTGCATCTCAGGCAGAACTAATAACTTCTAAAAACTTTCATTTTACTATAGATATATTTGTGATGAAAAATATTACATTATTCTACCAAAATTGTATGTCCAGGTTCCCCACTTCTTCTATTTTCTTCTGGCCTTTCTTTTTCACCCAGGAACAAAATGAGATTCAGATTAAACCTATAGTGGAAAGTAATCTTTTACTTCTACCTCCAAGTTCACTTAGCTATGGTGCAGACTATTAGCAAATTTCTTTCCTTGCCTATATTTATCAGGCCAGACTGTATTGGTTAGAATCTTTATTTTGTCAGATTTTGTTTTCTTTTAAAGATGTTCTGTCTTTAGATGAAAAACCTCCAGGATAACAAAGTATTTAAATTGTTTTGGGAGCTAAAATGTGTACTACAGGCAGATTTCAGCTTCTATAAATCTTTTTTAGCTTCACAAAAATGAAAGATTAGGTTATTTCAACGAGGTACCAGGCAAAGAATGCTTTATATGAGGAAAAGAAAGATGAATTGTTGCCAGCACATAATTTTGTGTGTGTAAATTATCCTCACTAACCCATTCGTTCACAAGAAGGTTACTCTGTTAAAGGATCAATAAAGTTTGCTAACAATGTAAAGCTGTGCAGGGAATGTTCAGACAGGATCAACAGTGCCACTTTTTAAGCCCCTGCCTGAACCCAAGCATCTTTGGGAAGATGCTGGCAGCTCCTTGTGCTCCCTGGCTGCAGCAGCAGCAGCAGCACTGGTTTCTCGTGGGGCACGAGCACCTGAGGAGCCCCTGATGTGACTGCCATGGGACCAGGCTGTGTGCACATGGGACAGGCACATCTTCCAAGGCAGAAATCATCCTCATCCCATCCTCATGGTTCCTGCTCAGCTGGAACTGACACCGTTTGCTGGTGCAGAACACTGCTCTCTGCTGGAAAGTGTTTTTTCCAGGGCCTTGAGCACATGAACAAGCCTTGACTGCCTGGAGCAACCTCACCTGGGATCACCACCCACATCTCCTCTGCTTTTCTCCTCTTCAGGAGCTCTAGCCGTGCTTCCTACTCCTTCCCTGAGCTGTGTGGTAGCTAGCCCTGTTTCCTCTTGTCCCAACTTGATAAATGGGATTTCAGAATTTGCTTTGGGCTTATTTTGTTATTGCATCTTCTCAGATGATGGCTGGATGGCCACCAGAGCATGTCACTATCCACAGCCCTGCCTGGGTACTGTGGCACTGCACCCTGCCAGGTAAGATTGCTGCTTGGTCAGCCTCAGCTCCTGGTCTGTGGGCCCTTGTGGAACAGCTGTGTCTGCTGCTCCCTGATATGTCCATCAGCTGTTTCCTAATTGCATTTGCAGTGGGAAGAGACTGTCTCACAACCCTTACTGAGAATAAAGTGTTATCTTTGAACTGCAAAGCGCATATCAGGTGCAAGTGGGTCTGTCACCCTTGTATGAGTGTATTGTGTGAGTCTATTTGCTGATTTACGACTTAAAATGAGCTTTCCATTTGCTAGAGGATGCTTTGCTACTAAACTTTAGGTTATTGAGTAGTTAGATTACCTTTGGAAAGTACAGGCTGCTCTGTTGACTCTGTTTCTGTTTGTTTGGAGTAAAACTACATAGATAGTTTTCATCCACCCCATCTGAGCGGGAAGAATGGGACCAACAGGGGGTAATGCTGAGGAATCCATTCAGTGCAGGTGGCCTGGGGTGGAGCCTGAGACAAGAGGCCGTGAATTGCTGATCCTTTGGATAACAAAGGGCACCTGAGGCTCATCCAGGTGAAGATATTCAGGGACACGGCAGGCGCTGAGAATCCCAGACTTTCTCATGCTTGAACTCTGAGGGGATAAAAGCCAAGGGTTTCCTTTGTTCAGGGTCCCTCCTTGGGGACAGCAGCTTGGGCTCTTTCTGTGTTATTGCACCAGGAATAAATTGTTTTATGGAATGAGACATCTGAGACTCAGCGACGGGAAACCTGGGGTGGATCTGGTAAGGAAGTCTGGTGAGAGTATGGGGGACACACACAGGGACCTGTCAAAACCCCCTGCAAAGGGGTTTTGGTCCCAGCAGTGACACTCTGGGGTGGTGTGAGTGTGGGTGCCAGTCTTGTGAATGGTCAGACCTGGAAGTTTTCTTAACAGGAAAATCTAATTACCAGGATAGAGGGGGGAAAAGGGGTTTTGTGTAAATGTATTGAAGTCAGGAGGGAATAAATGAGGGATAGAGGTGGAGAGCAAATCCTACAGCCACAGTCCAGAAGTCTCTATAAAGAGAAGACTGAGCAGCAGGAGGAAAGGGTTGTTGGAATGGAAGTGTTGGTGTGAGAACAAGCTGTGTTATCATAAGGAGTTGGACAATTTGTTAATGAAATGTGATAATCTTTAAGCTGGAAACAGAGACTCAAGAAGTGCCCTATTCTAGAAGCTGTCTTAAAACTTAGGCCATTTAACATTAGTTTCACTCACTCACTGAATTGATATTTTCTCTGCTCCAACAGAAAGGGTGTAGAGTAAATTAATCTAACTTAGTTTTGACTGGAGGAGAGTGGGAAATAAGGACTTAAGCATAAGAAAACACCAAATATCTTTAAAAGGAGCCGTAGGCATAAGTGAAAATCTTACGAAGTTGAGTCCTGGGTTCTCATGGAACTCTCAAAGAACTTCAGCATTGCGTTCTGGCACACAGATGTTAAACCTGCTGTGTCTCTTTCAGAACCAGACTGATAATCATTGACCTTTGTTGTTAATCTGGCATTTAGAAAACTCTTCAATTTCTAATGCATGCTTAAATACTAAAATGCCTTAATTTACATATTTCATTTCTATGTCTTGGTTGTGAAGCTGTTACATTTAATGACCTATTGATAACTAGGTGAAAATTCAAATGCATCCAAATCTGGCCTCAATTGTCAGTGAACCTATGGTTGTTTCTTTTCCTCTTGCAGGATGATATAAACAGTAGGCAAAATTGTTACTGATAACAGATGTTTGCAAGACTGCAGGAGAGGAGTTGGTTGCCTTGTTAGGTCTTGGCTGACAAAACATTGCTATTCATAAAACTGCTGATTTTTAGTAGGAGCTAGAATTGTCAGTGATTGATCTTCAGATTGCTTTCATTATGGGGCTTCCACATAGAAAGAACATTGTGTTTGGTTTCATTTTTGGCCTTTTTTGCCAAGGAAGGTAATTTATAATGTTAGCTTATGAATAATGGCCAAAATTGTGAAGCTCAGAGAGCTTCATCCTCAGAATGGTTTAAGCTCAGAGCACACTGAAGATTGACATTAGGTAAACTTCCCTATGCAATTCTTCTGGATTGTTTAAATGTCTCGCTTAATTTCTTCTCCCCAGCATTAAATCTCTCTGTCAGGACCTCTCCCATAAAACAGTATCACTGAAGATGAGTTAGCTCTAGAAGAAAATACATTTATTATCTGGATAAATATTTAGCATATTTCAAAAGTGGAATAATCTTTGCTCTGTCTGCTGTGAAAATGACTATTCCCATCTGTATGATCACTTTTAACAGTACAATTGCTACATTCCTTCACAATTGCTTAAGTATTAATACTTAGTTTTTTCAGTAGGTTTCATGATCTTTTATTGAATTTTTAATGGTTAGTTGAAATACAGCTTTGTGAAGTCTTCCTAGTCCATATATTTTTATCATAGGAAACTTATCTGTAGAAGAGTAGAAAGCACTTAATACAAATAGTTGTGGTAGTATCCAGCTGAGTTAATTTCCCCGTGGATTTATCAAGAGTAGATCACATCAAAATTAATTACAAAGTCTTCTATAACTTATTTAGCAAAGCCTCTGCTTATTTGCAGTAACAATTGAGGTACTATCAATAATAGGACAACCTGAAGTCATTGAAAAAAACTAATTAAAAAATTGTTTACATTTAGTAACAGCAGTTCAGATCAGAATTGCCTTCCCAAGTGATAATTCATTGTCAGGTTTTTTCTTTCATATGTTAGCTGAGGCATGCAATGAATGATTCAGGCTAATTCAAACTGCTTTTGAAATTCACCAGCAGCTGTAACCAGGGTAACCTGTAATTCTAATCTTAATTCACTTGAAAGTCTTAAACTGTTTTTATCAGATTTTGTGGTGAGCTCTTCCTTTATCCACCAAACATTCATTTAACCAATGAATCTTCTGTCCAAGGAACTGTCAGGTTACTGCAGCATACAGTGGTGCTGTCTCTAGATTGCAATTGAGGCTTCTGAAATGTGTGTGTTGTTTCTAGTCAGTTTTTCATTAAGTGCAAGCAAAGCATTTCAATATAGTAGTCTGGTAATTGACTGAAAAAATATATTTACCCGTTTTCCAAGTATGGGAAAGTGAATGCCAGAAGTTGTTATAATATCAGATGGGAAACTGAAGCACAATAACTGATACATTTAGAAATGCAGGTGCTTCCCCTGCTCTTTCTTCCTGGTAGTGTGCTGAGCCGTGGAGGTAATTCCTTGTAGCACTTCAGCTGAGGGATGGATGTGCACACCAGGAGCACACCTTTGTGTGGCTCAGCACTCAGTGCTGAGCCCAGTGGGGTTGATTAGGAGAAAATGTGCCTCAGGTCAGCAATTCTGCCCCGACTTCTGGAGGCAGAAGTGCCATTGTGCATAGGGAGAGTTAGTGTCAGAATGCTGTAGTTACTATGGCCAGTGGGTTAAGATTGGAATAGACAGAAATTATTTACTAACCTCCACCAGGAAAGCTTGCATAGACAGAGTATCTATCAAAAAGAGCCCTTCCTATAATGACTTGGTCATTTGGAGGTGCAGTAGTCTTCTATCTTTCATCCCTTAGTGGGGAGACTTGCCCATGAGCATCTTGACAGATGGATGTCAGTAGGATTTAAGATGGAAAGAATATTTTTTTTTCACAGTCTAGTTGATTAACTTCTGTTTTCAATATTTATTTTTAGCTAAATGAAAAAAGCAGTGGTGATTACCCCAAGTTGTTACACTGTTCAGGCATGATGGATATGCTATATAGAACACAGTTAATTTTCCTTCTAACTGCATATTGCACTTCCTGCAGTGTCAGTTATATTGAATGATAAAGTTAAACCCACTTTGGGATTTAATCTCTTTTATTAAAATTGTCAGCCACATGAAAAGGGAACCATCAGCATCAATGGAACCTGTACTGGTCCCAGCTCCTTGTTATTTATGTGCTCCTCTGGTGTATCACACTTATTGCTGAGCAGACTCTGCATAAAATCACACATTCCTGAAATAAAAGAGAGACTCCTCCTGCCAGAGCTATTAATTGAGTTTTACATAGTAGTCATCTAAATAGAACAGGAAGAGAGAAACAGTTATTCTAACATTTACACAGAATATATATGATGTGATTATCATTCTGTATTAATTCTAGACCACACACAGATCTGAGTGATATCAGAGTAAGATGAAGTAATCCCAATTAATTTCAGGAGGCTTATTCCAGATGTATCCTACTCAGAGATAAAAATGTGTGTATTTATCTTTGAATTGCATGGCACAGACTATTATGATGAGGTGCACTGAGCTCCATTCTCAGGATAAATTAATTTAGGATAGTCAGTTGAAAAACATTGTTGCACACCAGATTGACAAGCTAGATGGTCCATTATCACTTCAGTTAAGGAAAATGTGAATGTTAATGAATCTATTTTGTTCCATCACAACTTCTGAAAAGAAAAGAAAATTCTAACACCTGTGGGTTTTTTGTGTTTTTTGGTGTTTGGTTGTTTTTTTTTTTTTTTTTTCCATTGGTTAGTGAGCACTGAGGATACTGGCATTTGTAGGAAAAGGAAATTAAATTCTAACTGGTTGGGCAGCTTTTTGTTGCTAGGAGCTTGGTCCTTTCAACAGAACACTTCTATGTTCCTTAAAAAAAAAATGGAGTCCTCTATAATATTCATTTTATTGGTCTTCATCTATAAGTTTTTGTCAAGAAAAGGTCAGTGGTGAAGTCTGGTTCATCCTCCTGCATTCAGATCTGAGGCACATCCTTCACCTGTGTTCTGTAAGGCTTTACCACCACAAAGGCAACGACATCCAGCTGCAGTGGAAGAACATCCTTCTCTAGGAAGCACTGCTGTCATACACATTGACAGGACTTCTGAAATAAAAATATATTTTAGGGAGGAAATTGCCAGAGTTTAGCTGAAAACACATTAATTTCCTTTTTCTTGTACCTCTGCATTCACATGGCAACTGAAAGGGACCTGGATGACTTCTCCTGTGTCCGTGGTGCTTGCCGTGCCCTTCTCGTGTCACGGGAAGAGCTTGGCCATCTTCCTTGGGTGACAAATCTCATTGCATGGAAAGGATTCATTGTGCACACCATGGAGAGGAAAATCAGGATACTCTGCAGTGCACAGTTCTGCCTGCTGGATCTTTCCTGCTTGGTCCTGTCTTTTCTATTCAGTCAGGAAAACATATTCTAAAATGAAGCAAACAACAAAAAAACAACTATTTTGATTGAGGTGAATATCACGGCCTCATATACTGTGCTGGGAGGCTTTTATATGAATGCTGATAGAATTGTGATTTCATTCATTCATTTTATTATTTTTTTTCTAGATTTTTATATTTCCCCCTATCTTTTATTTTGAATTTCATCATGTTTCATTACTTGAATTTAGGTTGTAGAATGGGTGCCTGTTCTGTTTTACGCTTGGCAAAGTAATGCACAAAGTTATGAAGCTAATAGAACTGTATATTGTCTCATTTTAATAACAATTTAGCCTTTGCTTCAGACAATTTTATTATTTCAATAAATGCATTATATGGAATTGGTGCCTTTTTGTCTGTGGGTGCTATCTTATGACCACTGAATAATCATCAGTTTTAGGAAAGGGAGAGAAAATGGCAATGCAGTGCAGTATTCCTCTTCAGCTCTCTTTTTCATCAATTTGCTTATTTAGTGATTTGAAATACAATTGATAGTCAGGTGTTTCTTCTGAAACCTTCTTTGTTGTTCAGGGAAATTTAGGAAAGAATAGCATTTGCCATTTTAATAAAGAAATGTGGCTTTATGCTGCAGTCAGTGTGTTTGTCTAGAAAACAACCAGCCATAAAGGGAGAATAATAAAGATTATTTTTTTAATGTCCTTTACCTTGAATCCAGTAATCAGAAGAATGATGTTATTCAAAAGACCTAATTTGAATATAAATTTGTAATTATGTTACTGAAAGCTTTAGTAGTTTTCCATTTAAATCCCTAGGGCCCAGTCTGCTCTCAAATGATGTCATTGCTCTGCTGTGCCTGAGTATTTCCAGTGCTGGAACAAATCTTAACTTATGACCATTGAAAGAGGAAAATAACGAAACCCAAACCACCACCTTGTTGCATTTATTGTAGTCTGACCATGTCTGTTATTCCAGATATTTTAATTTTTCAGTTACAGAAGGAGATAGGCTTTAAAAACTGGGACACGTTCAACAAATAGGTTTTGCTCAGGGAATATACTCTGGAGCACAAAAAGAAAACTCAGTTTTAAGACAGACTCAGTGACATTTACTAAAGTTGACAAATTATGAAACAAAGCTCTTAACATCTGTTCCACCAAAAAGCATATTCTCATATATCAGAAGGTCAGTTAGCTCTTTCAATTGTGTAGATGATTTGCATAGGCTCAGAAAGCTTCATGAGAGCACAGAAGATTTGCAGTAAGAGAGTTCTTTTAACAGGTTTTCAATCTGGATTTTTTTTTTTAAAAGTAGCTTTTTAGAGAGTTTTTATTCAACATCTATGTGGATTACACTGGTAATAATTTAGGTGTTGAAGTTCATCACATGTAGGCCCTAAAACTTAGATGGTGTAAATCTCAAGGGAGGTGAGAGGGAGTCTGCTCCACTCAACATTTGGAGGTGTTTCGTAAATCATCACTTTTAAGTGTGGGATAATGTTGAGCAAGCTTAGATCTCGTGTGTTTTGTCTGGTACTGCAGGAAGACAGGAAAAAGAGAGAGATGGTGGCTGTTTTGTGTCTAAACTAATTGGCCTGATCGTAATAATTACTGGAATAAATTAAGTATAAATCTTAACTTTTGGCCTCAATGAGTTCAATATTTTTGGAAGTTCAGTGAGCTTTCAGCTGGGATTTTTGATTTTTCTTGTTTATTACAAGGAAACCTGACACTTTATTTGTTACAGATTGTTTTTAATGCCTTTTCTTTGCAGGCAGGGGAAATTCCTGTAATTTTCACTGCCAGTCCTTAAATGCCTTACTGATGCTCGGTGTGCAATGACAATCAGCTGCAGCTCTGTGCTAGCAGAGCCTTTACCTAGATTAGAGTTTGGGGACCTGGAAACAAATTTTCTTAAACTTCTGCTTAAAAATGAAACAAAGACTATGCATTCTGTGACTGTCAGACTAATCCACTTCACAGTGCAGTTTCTTTATGCACCTAGTAGCACAGTGTGGTAACCCTGAGGTTATTCTGCACTTTGCATGTTTACAAACCTTGTCAGTGAGAGTATGATTGTGTCAGACTTGTGAGAAAGTCAGCAAAACACAGTGAATTAAATTTGGCAAGCAATTCTTAACTTTGAATGCTCTTCAAGTTGCAGTTTTATAGAATTTTTGTTGATTTGATGAGTGTTAAAAAAATACTGCTTTTGAGGATTTCTGTTTGGGTTTTTTTTTTTTTTTTCCTACATGAGCAGATCTGTGAGCTTGATGTGATATTTTTTTTTGAAACAGGAGTTTTGCCACACAGGCTTTTTTGGAAGAGCAGAGGGTGATGCTCAAGTTAAGTCTCTTTCAATCATCTTTCAAATTAATGAGAAAATGTTTCCAATTAAAATCAGCATTTGATTAATTAGTAGTTGACTTACTAGGAAGGAGACAAGAAAGTCAGGAGTCTTAGAATGCATTCAATGCAAATCAGGGGAGGAGAGTGTTACAGGAAAGAAACCATCAGTGCCTCAAAGGATGCTGGCTGTTTTTTGTAGGACATCCTTCAGCAGCCTTTTCAAGTGGCTTTGAATAAACTAATAAAGAAAACAGCTATAATTTGTAGGTACTTTGAGGTTAATAAGAGCACCCATCCTTCAGCATGAGCATTATGTGTGACTGAATATAATATCTTGCAAATGGCAGATTATCACGCCAAAATAAACGTCAAGGACATGTGCACATTCTCATACAATGTTTGAATAACAAATAGATTTGTTCAATTTTATTATTTCAAGAGGTATATTTTCATTTTCTCTTTTGGTACAGCAGGGACAACGTTATCAGCTTTGAAAGTGACACAGAGAAAGAAGTAGAAATTAGTTTTAGAAATTCTGTGTCCTGGAGACACACTTATACATGGGTACAATCTTGCTTTTCTCTTTTGGTCTTCATATGGAGGTTGTAGCATTCAAAAGAGAGTACAGTACTTAGCAGAGTGAAATCCATCTTTCATAAAATTTATGTGAAATTTTCCCCACAATATATTCTTGCAGATGAATTGCGTTTTTTGGTACCCAGTTTCTGGATCTAGAATCATAGAAAGGAAAGGATGCACAGGGGTCATGGAAGTTCAGCTCCTGGCCCTGCACAAGACAATCCCCAAAATCACACCATGTGCCTGAGAGCACTGTCCAACCTCTCTGTGAGCTCTGTCAGGCTGGTGCTGTGACCACTGCCCTGGGGAGCCCGTTTCAATGCCCGACCACCCCTCTGGGTGAAGAACCTGTCCCTCACATGCAACCTAAACCTCCCCTGACAACTTCAGCCATTCCCTCGGGTCCTGTCATGGGTCACCACAGAGCAGGGATCAGTGTCTGCCCCTTCTCTTCCCCCTGTGCAGACCCCAGCAAGGTCCCCTCCTAGTCTCCTCCAGGCTGAACAAGCCAAGTGACCTCAACTGCTCCTCATCTGAAGGAGCAAAATGGAGGCTTTTAAATGTTTTCTGATATTGTATTGCCCAAAGCTGTCAGGCATCAGCAGAGCCAATCAAAAACCTTCCATGTAGTGTATCATTTGCTATATCATCACAGTCTAAATGTTATAAATAGCATGCATAACACAAAGCAGCTTTATGGTTTCTATTCCAGCTGAAATATCAATGCAAAATGGCCTCAGCTCTAAGGGAAGCAAATGATTGACTGTATGGTTCTGGTTATTTAAATTAAAAATTTCAAGTAGAAGTAGCAAAGATTGTTGATATATTATCCAGAATTCAGAGGAAATCAATACAAGCCTTAATGGCCTTCCCCCACTGCTCTGTAGCTGCATTAGTCACATCTTGGGAGAGCACTTTGGCCATCAATCAAAGAAAAAAATCCTTTATTTTCATATTGGGAACTTCATGGCAGCTTGTGTGTAATCTTGGCAAGGTATTTCTGAAATTCTGGAAGAAAAATGCAAGAGGAAAAAGTTTCTGAAAGGTTGGTAGGCTTTAAAGCGTATACAAGCAGTAATTCAGACACAAGATAAATTTTAGATTGCCAACTTGTATTTTGTTTTGTTTTGTTTTATTTTTTGATAATGGAATGATCTGGATAAGTGACCATGAATGTTTTTGTGTAGAACACCAGAAGTGAGAAGAGCTGTGCAGTAACAGCCATACAAGAGCAGACCAAGCAGAGCAGCTGCCCAATCTCAGATCCCTGTGGGTTACAGATAAACAAATTACTCTGAATAATAAAGAGAATTTGTTTTAAATCCAGCCTCTGCTCTAATTTATGGTTTACCAGTGACCATACTGTTTTCTCTATGGGGTAAAGACTCCTCTTGTTTGGTTCTGATGGCACTGATGTATCCATCTACAGATTGGACTAGAAACATCTACCAAAACCTTGCTTCCTTTCTGAAAATGCGAGGAACTTGTGCCAGGGAATGAGATGGGACAGGAGGTTCCTGGAGAACCAGTAGCTGGCACATGATCTCTTGAACTGTGCTCTCAACTGGGCAGTATTTTCCCTGGTCCAGCAGAGAAGGAAAAACAAATAGGCTGTGACCCAGTAAAGGGATCTGACTCACATCAGTTTCTTTACAAAATTATCCAGGAAAGCTTGGCGACAAATGATAACTTTTATTCTAAAGATTTGTAAGAAAACCACATTTAAAAGCTCTTCTGGTCTGTGCCTGTTCATGTGAGCTAATTGTGGACTGACTTATGTTTTCACAGAGACAAGTATGTGAAATAACTATATCTATTTGCCAGGAATAAAGTTTTTTCAGAAGGCTAAATGAGGGATTAGGCTTAGGTAGAGGATACTTAGTGATTTAAATACATCTTGAAAGCAGTTCAGTAGAATTAAGCTACTGTGATGTACAAAAGTATTTTGGTCTCATGTCCATCAAACAAAAGAGGAAATGACTTGGCCTGAGTGACTCTTCTAAATATGAAACAAGGAGGAAAGTGCTTTTAAATGCACTCTTAGCAATCCCACCATATCCAGAGAGGTCTAGGAAGGATAACAATTGCTTCGAGAAGTACTTAACTGATTAGAGTGGGTCTTGCTATCATTCTTCATGCCTGCAAGATGGTAGAGATACTGCAAAGGTTAAGAGGATACAAACTGCATTTAGACAGTAAATTCCACTTTGAGGATGGATTTCTTTCTGTGCAGCTTCTCTGTAACCCTTAGTATAGTGGCTTTTTAAATCTTGATATTTATATTGGATATTAATATAAGACAAATAAGCATGAATAATAGAAGCCAAAGCTGTGTCTCCCATTATACCTCTCATGCCCTCACAGTGGGAAAATGATTGTGAACTGCTTACTCTGAAAATGAGTCTGACCCCCAGAAATTGAGCCATGTCCTGAACATAACATGAAAAGAAACGAAGTTGGACAAATGCCTTCTAAACAGCACCTGAAATATAAATAATCAGGAGTACATGTGTTAATAATTTGTCCTGCAGTTTAACACAGTACTATTTAATACTTTTTGCATTAAAACCTAAATATACCTGTTAATAAATCGAGGTCAGCATAATTTATTAATAATAATAAGACCACATCCCAAAACACAACAAAGCAGTGATTTTTGCAAACCAAGTATCCTCTCAGCATTGCATTATGACAGAAGTGATACTAATCTGGCCTGCAACTGGAGAAGAATGACCTTAATAAATTCCCCCTTTAAATACAGCATTTGGTTTGGCCATAAATAGTAAGCTGAGGTTAGTTAAAATAACAAAGTTGCATTTATTTTGTTTGCTGCCCAGCCAAATAAACACAGCATAGTTAGGTTCCTCTGGTCCTTCCACTGAAGTGAGCAAATCTTTTTCCTCTCTGATGGAATGGTGACAAACCAGCAGGTTACTCTGGGATCAGATTAGAGATCTTATCGTTGTTCCTGAGGGACAGATGACCTAAATTTGACTGCACAAAATCTTCATTTTCTAGTAAGAGTAATGCTTTATGGTCACATTCCAGACTCTGGATTAGACTGGGTGACTTTTTACATTTTAACCAGTTCATGTCTCTTCTGCAACTGCAATGATATTTTTCATGGCTGTTTGAAAAAAGAAGAAGAAAATTTAATGTTAGAGTGAAATTTGAAATTTCTTCTGTGTTCTAGTCTGTCTTTGGTATTCAATTTTGTCATCCTGTTTTGTTGTCAGAGCTGTTAGGAATCTGGTGGATAAAGCATCATTTATGGTCAAACCTCAGAAAGTTGTTAGGGGAAAAGGTCTCCCTCTGGTGATCAGTTTTCCAGATCACATAATAATGAGTACCCCCAATCTTCTCTGCACCTTTACTGTGCTGGTACTAAATGCTTTAGCCTGTTTTGGGCAACTCTCATAACTGAACTCATGAATTGCCATAATCTTTCTGTCCCACAGCAGTTGTCTGCCAAAGCATTTAGTGCACTCAGCATAAATTCTTTGGGGTCTTTTTTGTGGTGTCTGAAGAGTATTTCATGCTGTGTTCTGCTGATATTGCTGCAAAAGAAATAATATTGTTATCTATTTCTTCTAGCATAATGAAAACTCCATTGGGCTCAGTTTATTATGTCCCATATTGCAGTTAAAGATCTATATAATTCATTTTCTCTTCAACTTCATTCCAGCACAGACTTTTAATATGGTGTAAGAAAGAAGGTTTCCCTATCTTATCCAGAGATACAGGTGGAATTCATAGGTTCCAAAGAAATTTTGTACTGGTTACAGTGATTTATGGCTACACATTTGCAGTCCTATATGCTCCAGTGACCTTCATCCATGATCTCTTTCACTTGCAGTGTAAAATATCACCATCTCACTTCTCCATTTATAAAATGTGTTAAAAATGCTTCTATTTTTGAAATGTATATTTAAATTCAATGGATGAAAAAAAAAATCACAAAAGCTGTGCCTCTGCTATCATTGCAAAGGGGATGGATGCCACACCTACACTCTATATCCTCGTTTGCAAATTTTGTTTATTTTCACTGTCAGCTTTAGTTGGATTATCTTGTAGTTATGGAGTTTAAATATGAAAGAGCTGCAACTTGGGCATTTGGAAACTTTTCCTTTCTTTTTGACATTCTTTACCTTGTCATTTCACTTGCAGGAAGACTGCTTTGGAAAGGCAATTATTTCTGTTATGATTTCTTAAACTCGTGATCTAGGGTAGCAAGTAACACACTGAGACAAAGTCAAACGGTTATATACTGCAAACTGTGTGCCTGGATTGACTTAAAAAGCACAAAGCAGTTCAATTATAATCACTTATCCACGTCTTCCATGACTGAGAGTTGTGTCCCATGTACATGGTAGCTTGGCACAAAGAGTCCAAAGAAAACAATTTCATGTGATCTTGCCTTCAACTTCAGAAATAATGCCACTTCTCTGCATTTCTTTTGCCACTTGTTATGGTTAAACTGTGTGCCCCTGAGTGCTGCAAGTAAAAAGTTTATTGATTAGTACCAGTAAAATTTATGTGTAGGCAATAAAAAGCGACCATATTTCATTCCCTTCCCCCTCATCCAGCAGATGTCGGTGAAAGTTTATTTCTTCAGGGCTGAGAGATAAGTAAAATCACAATGAAAACCTCTAAGTAAGTCAAAAGATCTAATAAATGAGCAGTCAGCAGAGCTGTGAAAAATTGGGGGAGGCATGAAGAACATACGCTGCCAAATTTAATTTCTTACGTCGTGAGACAAATCTCCCTGGGGTTATGATAGACCCAAAAGGTGGATGAACAAGAGAGATTCTCTCACAGGGCAGCTCAGAGCAGGGGCTGACTTCAAGATGATGGTAAGTGATGACAAAAACGTTCCTGGATTTTTGTCCCTGTGATCTGGCCTGCATGATTTCCTCCTTACACAATCTCCTGGCTTGCTAGGAGACCTGCCAGCTTGTACACCTGAAAATGCCTGTGGTTCTGACAAGCTGGATTCCTTGAACACGTTATTATGGAGCGTAGCTTTCATTTATTTCAGAGAAGTCACGATCAAGTTGATATTTGTAATAGACATGGAGGGGAAAGTGTGATCACTGTTTTCTCATCCTTGGTATGACATTTCAAGGAGATGAGTATTTCACAAGAATCTGAGTAAAACGTTAGTCATTTTTCTCATTTGCGTGGTACTCTATAATTTGGAAGTGGAAGCTTTCCAAGCTACATGCTGTATAGGGTTCTGTGGACTAGGTAGAATTTTCCCAACTAAATTAACTCTATAAATTTGAAATAATTTCGAAGTTAGATCATTGAAATTCTGTTGATAGAAAGCAGAGTGAGGCTTTTCTGTATTTGGCTTTGTAAAGCAGAGATGACTGAGGATCCATTTCTGCTCAGCCTGCATATCATATTTCAGGATTAAACAAATAATAATGGGAAGCCAAACTTAATTGATTATGATTTAATGTCCTTGGTGTGATGTGATATATTTGCATTTAATTCACTGCCATCTCGGTCATGACTCAAAGCTAACAGTGTTCTTCTGGAATCACTTGCAGTCCTTAGTATCAACCAGAATGATGATTCCAAACAGCTGGGGAAAAGGTGAGATTCTTGGGGCCAGAGGAATACAGCTGTGTACTACAGGGAGTGTTTGGTGCTGATTACCTCCTCAGGGTTTCTGGTCTTAATGTCCTACTGGTGAAGTGAAGCATTTCTGATAGAGACTTCTCTGTCAGCCCCAGTTTGTGTTTCTGGCCATCTTCTTTGCTTGCTGTGGATAATACTTTTTGTTCCTTTGCATGCTATTAAAAACCTGACCTCTTCATGACTCTCATTAAGGGGAAAAAATCCCCAACAATTCAGAAAATAGATTCAGTGAATTTCTTAACATCGTTGCATCCTGGAGGCTGAAAGAACATTCTCCCCTATTCACAGCTCTATAGCTCAGATTTCTTTGGCCTGAGTTTAGTGCTTTGACCTGATAGATAGCCATATATAAATATATTACAAATGAAAAATGTTGCACGGTCTTTTTAAGCATCATTCGGTATACCAGTGTGAGAAATACCAAGAGAAACAGATCATTAAGCTCAGTTTCCTGTGTCCAGACATTGAGTTAACCAAGTGAGGGCCAAAGTAGCATATGAGCCTCTCAAATGACCTTAATTTGAACTCTAAATGCATGGCAGGTTCAGAACATTTCAGGACAAGCCAGCTGAGCAAGACCGTTCCTCTCCAGTGCAAGTGAATAGTCTGCAGGTATTAAAAGTATACGAAGCAGTCCACTACTAATTCAGGAAGTCAGGTCAAGTTGAAAGCAATTCTGCTTTTGAACTGGCTGAGGCTGAAGATAAGCATTTTACACAGCTGTAATTGGAATACCAAACTTTAAGTCAGTCGTTGAGCATTACTGTCATGAATCAAGATTATTTCATGGACTTAAATCCTCTTTGAGCTTTTACCATAAGTGAATCTTGTGGGTTCATCTTCCCATCGAGGTGTTTCGCTCTTGCTCAGAAGAATCCTTGTCCCCGTAAGTTACAGAACCAATTCAGGGACCTAAACAAAGTCTCATTAGAAGTCCCCCAGCTCCAGTGGAACTGTGAGTTTGATTGTTGCTTTCTCTGTGAACTGGCTTAGGCTCTGTCATGTGCTGATACAACTTTAGTTGTCACCTTTTGGCAAGTGTTCTACATAATATGGACACATCTCCCATGGACCTGTCATGGAAAAGTGCAAATAGTGGCACTGTTGTTCCTTCCAGAATCACAGCTTTCTCTGACTGCTAGAAAATTTGACAAGATTTTTTCCACCGACCTCAAATGACTCTGAATTAAATGCAGACAGTTATGCCACATATAAAGCCATGCACTGGTCTGCTTATGAGTCCAGGTAGTTATACCCTGACAGTGATTCTCTTCCAGTCAGTATTTGTATCCTTTCCTTCTTACCTAGCTTAGTCATTCCAGAAGAAAATAATTTTCTCCTGGGCTCTGTAACCTTCTTTCTCGTTTCTTATTGTGCTTCTCTGGGGTGACAAATAGCAAAAATGTAAGTCACCTTTACTATCAAAGAATTAAGTGTCTTTTCATAGTTACCTGGGTGTTGTGTTTCTGTAGTGTGAGTGCAGGCATTTGATACTCACACAAAAAAAGCACATTGATGTACTCAGGGTTGGATCAAGTGTTGTCTCATTAGCATTAAACAGCTATAATGGGAGAAAGATGAAAATAACTACAGAAACATGAAGACCAACAAAGATGAAAAGGAAGATGTGAGAATGGTACAAAAACATGGTTCCTTATTTGTAGGGTAAACTTGAAAGGTACCCTTCTCAACCTGCCTGGCTTGTAATGCATTCAGAAATGGAAATTAATCAGCAGTTGTTTACAGCTGTGCAAATCTGGCACAGGGATTGGATATGATAGCTAGCAAGCAACCTGCAGATCTTAAGACTAAGTTGCAGCTTTTCCACAGAGCTGCCTTTTCCCATTAATTCTTCTCCATAGTCTCAGTATCTGATCTGTTCCCCTTGCTTTTTTCCCCTTGACTTTGATGTATGAACATATTCTTCACTCTGGCTGCTCGGGGTCTAAGATATTCTTCCTTTATATTTGGATCTGTTAAATTTTTTTACACTTTATGTGAATCTCTCTATTACAAAGTTGTACTGATAATTTCAGATATTTTCTGAAATTTTCTGAAATATAATGTTCGAAGTTTAAAACCAGAAAGATTCAAAGGAAAAATGGTCTAATAAAAGCTAAATTCAGTCAATTAGATGTGATTTACTGCAATTGTTTTTCAGTCAGTTTGTGTGTGTCTTTAACTTGGTTCAGCTTCAGTTTGGTCCTGTTGTGAACCAGAAACTTCCTTAATGTTGATACCGCTCAGTGTGGTGCCATTCTCTCAAACATCCTAACAGTTAGACTAAAGTGCACAGGTTCTTTACCACTGCCAAGGTTTTGTAGACAGAAATGAGTTATGATATCTCTTCCAGACTGGAGTTAATCTAAAACATGTGAAAACTGAAGGATTGTATTTTTGTTGTCCCATCCGCTTAAATCAATGCAATTTGAGTTTCTTCACTGGAGGCATTTTTCTCTTCAGATTAGCATTAAATTAGATTAGATTTTTTAAAATCCTTAATTCTGAAGAGCCAGTGCAAACAAATCTTCTGCTGATTTCTAGTGGTTATTAATTTGCAGAATGTTGGCAGAGATATAATCTAGTGAGATTATTTAGAAATTTCATCTGGAGCTGTTGCCATTTTGCTTTGACTCTGCCTGGTTGCAGCCAAATTCTGAGGTGCAGTCTCACCGTGATGAGAGGAAAGACAAGGAACACAAGTCAAGGGGACACTGCCCAACTGCTGTACCATTGGAATGTTACCAAGCAAAAGATGTGGCCTCTCTAAAACCAGGCATGTATGGCAGGGTATTTTCTTTATTAGCCTCTGCCAGTCTGATCCAACTGTCATTAAGAACACCGGCAATCCTTCCTGTGACATTCAGAAGATTTGGGTCAGGACTCAGAAAATTTATCTTCATAATTTCCCTGCATTTGAACACATTATGACAACTGAATAATTTAAATTGCTAGTTTACACTGGTGCATATGTTATCTTAGGTAAAGATTGTTGTGCATGACAATATAAAAATAACTCTGTTCCTTCAGTTTAGTTAATTGGTGGGGTCTACCAGAGAGGTAGAAAATGAGTAAAAAATGTCTTTCTCATTGCTGTATTGAATGGTTCAATAAATGACATTATTGGCAGAAGTTCTTAAGCCTTCAACACTTTCATAACTATTGATCTGTTTTTGAAGCATGGAAATTCTGCTCTAGTGATGTTATTCACACAAAAACATGTGACATGATCTTTAAGCCATTACTTTGTTTTACTTAGTTTGTATAAAAGTCATTTTTAGCTGTTCATAAAATTTTCCTCAGATAACACTGAGTGATTTAAACAAATTTCAGGATTGTAAAGAAACAATGTCTAAGAAAAGTGCTTAACAGATACATTTATTTGTACAGTATTACATCTGACTTGTCATGCTCATTTTCTTGAACTCATTTACTGTGATTCTGTCAGGGGTTTTAGTCAGTCATATTTCACATATGATTTTCCTCTCAATAACAGAATATTACTGATTTACATGCATGTTTGATATGCATAGCTGAACGAAGCAATGTGTTTGTTTACTTGGAGGACACATATCAACTATAGTTTTCTTGATCAGTGTCATGTTCTCTCCCAAGGAAACAAGCTTTAGAGAACAGACTTTAGCAAAGGATTTATTTTCCTCCCTGATCGTTTTGTCTCATTACTCTTCCCTTCATTCAGCCAAAAAAAAAAATACTTTGAACACATGTATGGGTGTCTGTGTGTATGTGGCAGCTCATGCTGTTCTCACAGACTATTCAGCTATAATATTATGCAGTTGAAGGATAATTGCAATGCCAGGAATTGGGGGTTATTTAAAACGTGAATGGGTAATGATGAAATGGCTTAGAAAAGCATCTCAAATTCATAATGGTCATTCACATAAATAATACTTTACCATGTCCTCTCTGTCATCCAGTGCAAAGATTTGTGGCACTCTTTGATCAGATGACTTGTCCTTGAAGTACAGTGAGAATTCCAGTGTGCAATCCCAACTGTTCTGCTGACAGAATGAGTTCAGCCAGCAAGCATCAAACGCTCTGTATGGCACTCATCATGGGAACCCAGGACAAAAGAGTTTCAGCCCTCGGGCAGAGCAACCTGCAGCCTGAGTTGTGTGAGGGTTATGAAAGATTTTAATGTTTAAAAACTAATTCTGGTGGCACTAATATTAGTTAGGCACTAATATGACTTAATTTGTTTTATGAAGCAATACAATGACCTGTGGTTGCCTGATAGTCTTGCCAAAGTTGTCATCTTGTTCTTTAGAAAGTTTCTTTACTCCCCCACCACTTAATTTTCATTCAAGTATTTTTTGCAAGTAACTTCGATATTAGTTCTAAATGTATTGTTTTCCCCCAATTTACATTTTTATATAGATAGGCCTGTGTTATAAAGGGAAGAGCTGACTAATAATGCTGCTTCTTAGTGTGGGAAATTACTTGAAATGAAAAAATAACAGAACAATTTTATCCCTATTGATAGAATATATAAATTAGCCAGATAATATGTGTTCAGCTTTTAGAATTCTGATTTTTGATGACCTAATAGTTGAAAGAAATGAATATCTATCTCTTCCCCAGTCATCAGTCAGGGAATGTGTCTATAGAAATTATTTAGCCCTACCATGTGGGTATAAACTTGTTTGAATTTACCGATTTCATGTTGGATAGTTGTCATCCATATGCATGTAGGCCCTGATTATGCTATGAAGCAGCTGGACTCTACAAATTACTTCATAGCTTTCATGCTTTCATCATCCACAAGTTGCCTCTGGCTAAAATATCTGAGTAGCCTTTGTATGAAAATAAAGATGTGCACACAGTGCACTCCTGATTTTTGCTTCCCATGTGGAAACAAAAGTAGATTCAGCAAACATTTGGATCCAGGAAATGCTTCCTTTCCCAACAGTGTAGCCTTATCCTTAAAGTTTGTCCAGTTAGTTTAGTTTTTCTGAAACAGATTTTAGTCTGGTGACAAAGGTGACCAAGGGGCTGACCTTGAAGAAGGTTGTGCTACTGCCTGTATGGAACAGGGAATACTCACAACACAAAGAATTTGAGTATTGGGATGCAAAGTAAGGATGGCTGTAGTTTAAGTGGAGAGTGTCACTCCCATAATGGAATCAGGACACTTTCACATATATACCCTTTCCACAGTCATTTAAAAATGGAAATTTCTTGACCACGTGAAGTGTTTTGCATGGATGCAGATCTTTGTCAAAGCACAAACACTTCAGCCAGGGCTGTGCTGTGTTGTGCTTGTGAATGCAAGCTCCAGATTTTATTCTTCCATCACTGTTCAATTAAACATGAAATGAGAAACAATCATCATGATATACTAGTACTGAAATAATTGTTACATGCAGTGCACTTTTATTCTGATATTAGCTCCAGTTTTCCTTTGTGTGATGAAGAAATAAAAATTGAGTAATGACTTTATGAATATGCTCTTATAAATTAAAAGAATAACAAATGCATGTAGATCAAATATACCCTTCAGTTTATTCATTCAATAAACCTTTACTTGTAATGCTGATACAGATACATGCTCTGCAGGGTCTAAATATCTGAGGATATGCTTATTTTCTATCAAATGTGACATAGATTTAGTTATTATGAATATGTTAAATCCCTCAATCTCATATTCAGGTAGTGAATAGATCATGGATGAGCTTCATGATCTATTTTGCCACTAACAAACAGATCCCTTTCTTAGCAGAAAAGGTTTTTTCTAAATAATCAGGTTTTATGATAGGCTCATAAACTTCCATTAATAAAATAAAATAGTAATATAGTGATTTTATACATTATAAGTCTAGTTTTTTATAGGCTGAGGAAGGTACTCCTGCTCAGAGAGCTGGAGCACCTCTCCTACAAAGATGGCTGAGTTGTTCTGCCTGGAGAAGAGAAAGCTCTGGGGAGACCTTAGAGGACCTTCCAGCACATAAAGGGGTCATAAAAAAGAGAGTGAGTGACCTTTTATGCACACAAGTAGTGACAGGGCAAGGAGGAACAGTTTTAAACTAAAAACCAAGAGATTTATATCTGATGTTATAAATTCTTCCCCCGGAGGGTGCTGAGGCCCTGGCACAGGGTACCCAGAGAAGCTGTGGCTGCCCCATCCCTGGAATTGTTCAAGGCCAGGTTGAATGGGGCTTGAAGCAGCCTGGGATAGCAGAAGGTGTCTCTGCCCATAGCAGGGGTGGGATAAGATGAGCTTCAAGGTCCTTTCCAACCCAAACTGGATAAGGATCAGACAGTTTCCCACGTGAGTTCAATGGTTGCTCTCCTAGTGGGCCCTTCCCCAAAGAGTCTCTAAGCAGAAAGGGGATGCACTAACTGTGCTCAGCCCCTGTGATGCTAATCACAATTATTATCATCTCTTTGAAAGGATGGTAACGGGGCTGAAAGCGTGTGTCAATCTCCACTCAGGTACAATAGTTGCAAAATTAAGAATGCATAGAAATTATTTTCTTAAATCACAACATAGTTATTATTCATGTTACTCTTCATAGTGACTTGGACTCAAGTGAAAATCTACTGGAATAATTTTCTGTGAAGATGAGATATAATTTTGGCCACTTTTTACATGACAATTTCTTTCTTTAGTGATCATTGACAGTTGAATTACTGAAACTTCAGTTCTTAACAGTCTGAAACAGTCTACATCTGGGAAAATTTTCAGGATAAAAGCAAGACTTGTGTTTTATAGGTAATTTTCCACATGACTAAGGGAAAAGAAAAGGCTGTTTTTCCTTCTTTTGACAGGCTAGCTCCATCACATTAATTTGATTATCCCAATACTGTTAATATTTAATAACTGTTAAGTGTTCTAGGAGCTTAGAGCCTGGACTATATCTTCTTTTAGATAGGTTTCATAGACATAGGCCAGTTTTCTTGCTACCACAAATAATATATGGGTCTGATTCTGCATTCATTCAGTCAAAGATCCTACTGCCTTAGTGGTATAGGTTGAGACTCTTTGTATGGTGTGTGTGTAAGGTGAATACCTGCATAGTTTTTCAGTCAAAACCTACATTAAATTTTCCTGCTGCAACTCAAGCTCACAAAAGGATGGAAATTCTCAGCATTATGATTCTAAGACTTTGCTGCAAAAGCATGACTTGAAGTTAAGTTACAGTGGTTCCCTGTTGTGCCTTGATCCTGTTCAGAAATGTCTGTTTTTCTGTTGGTGCAGACAAAAGTTAAAGTGAAGTCTTTTTAAAAGTTGGGAGGGATAAAAGAATTCTCAAGGTCTTCTAGGGATGTGAAAGCATAAAGGTCTGCAGTGACTGAGGTTTTCAGAATCAGAAAATTTCCTTTGTGTGTCAGTCTGGAAGTGGTAAATGGAGCTGAACAAGGGGAGCTGTGTCTTGAGGACACAGGAGTATTATGAAATATTGTGTTGTCACCCCGTGAAGAACCACATAACCTGAGTGTCTGTGTTGCCTGCTATAACACCTCAGAGAGCCTCCATGGGAAAATGACCATCATTTCATCACTCTACAGTATCTTATTATTTCACTAGGCCTAATAATTTACAGAAATCAGTTTGACTCTACAGACAGTTTTCCATTGCCTTAAAACTGTGCCTTTTCAATCACGCTTTTCTTAGGGAGGGGTGGAGAAAGACAAATATTTATCCTATAAGGTAATTAATCAGAGCCCTGTGTCAGAGTGTGCTGTGCAAATTAGGAGACAGATGGATCAAGGCAAGTGAAAATGTAAGAATTAATGTTGCACAGGCTTGGTAGCTGCAATATTAATGTGATGGAAGAAGCAAGTTCCTCCTGTGGTAACTTTGTGTAAAACAGAACTGTTCTTGTGTGTGTGTGAACTTTGCAATGTTTTGCTTGAAGGCCTCTGTGTAATCCTGGGTAGTAGATCAAGCAGGTGATGCAGATAAATTGCAGGACTCTTCCCCTCAGGGATGGAATAAGTTCAGCAGTCAGTTGAGCACTGAGGTAACAGGAGCTTTCTCCTAGGGTCATCCTATAAATATTTATAATTTTATAATTAGTTCAGAGGCAGCTGCTGTGGAGCCAATCAGTAGAAACTGATAAAGAGAAGAATTTTTAATACAACCCATTTAAGTGCAGCTCCTCCACCCTCACCACACTTGGGGGAAAGAATTTCTAATTCAGACGTATTTTACCAGTTTGAAATAGTTATGCTGCTGAGGCCACATTAGGAGTTCAGTGTGGCATCCAAGCTAACAGAAAGTGATCCTATACATCTAGAATATATTAGATACTAGAATACAATAGAAAATAATATAATGGGTATGATAACCTTGCACTTACTGATTCAAAGTCATCCTAACATTCAAGCAAAGTTAGAATTTGACTTTATTTTTACCTTTTCTTCCCATTTTTCTTTTGAGAACGTATACTGTGAGCTTACAGTTGTGCAAATGAAATGCACATTGACAACCCATGAGTCAAACTAAAGGGATGCTTATTATATTGCACATGAAAATAATATTCTTAATAGATTGTTCATCAAGAAAGCGAAGTGACAACTGTGACTCAATCTTAAAAGCAGAAACAGGTACTACAGGGGAAAAACAACTAATGACAAATGCAAGATGCTCTTTCATGCTGCTGGAAATAACTTTTCCACTTACTCCTTTTTAAACCATCCCATCTGTTGGAAAGAAGAATTTGAGTATTCAACTTTTAAGCTGATGCTTCTTTTCACAGAGAAACAATCCGTTGACTGGATTAATTTAATTTAGATTAATTAATTGTTTTGATATAGATTATTTTCACATTCCATTGGCTTCATTATCCAGAAGAATTTGTTTTAGTATCATTTCATCCAGTTGACTTAAATTGCCTAAGGTGACTTGATGTATGACGTCCTAAAGTTATTTTAGCTATCTGATGAAATTATTTTCTAATTTATACTTTGGAAAAAATTAGAGAATGGATTCTGATATCTGGGAAATGCTTTGGAGTCCCAGTGTGCTCCACCTGTTGCATGGAAATTACAGACAATTACAAATGCCCTTGAATGTGTCTTGCAAACTGCAAAACGTGACTAATCAGGCACCATTTATTGTTTGTTCCTTCAACAAAAGCCAAGGAATGAAAGAACAATTTTGTTGTTCATTAGCTTATGGAATATGACATTAAAATAACAGTTTTTACGCAAAAACAACCATAGTGAACCTACTGTTCTCTTCAGTAAAGCAATGAAGAGCCTGGATTCAGCTCCATTGCATCAGTAACCTCAACAATCATCAGATTTGCTTATGCACAACAGTACAGATACCATTCAAACTCAGCTGGAAAATAGCTGCTATGATGTTCATCACTACTGCTGTTCAAATCTGATTCCAAATCCTAAGTGTATAAACCACGTGTATTACTGGATTTAGGGAATCCACCATTTTTCTGTGGTTGCACTCCTAGTATTGAACTAAAGCCAAAGTATATATTGAGTTAATATATAGTAATAAGTGATGCTGTTTTATATGTCAAACTGTATAAATACATCTACAGCAAACTTAAGGTCATCATACCACACCTTTATTTACCACCGTGATTGTTGCAAAATAAAGACAATTTCTGGAGATGAAAGTGTATTGTCCTAAAAGATTTAATTGGCCAATACTTATCAAGTAGGATAATGCATCAGTTTTGAGGGGTGTTTAAAGCTTATTTTTCCTTTTGCATATTGTCCTTTGATGGAAACAAAACTTGTCAAAGTACGTAATGAATTTAATGTGTTTGAATAGAAATACAGTTTTCTGAGGCTCTGTCCAAAATACTTTCATAATCCACGAGTTTCACTTGAAAAATCCTGAGGATTTAGACATATTAATTAAAGTTCTTCAGAATGAAACAGCCTGGTTGAATGCTTTAATAAAAAGATCTCTAAGTTTCAAGAAAAAATACTGTCAGTATGTCCTTTTTATAACAGTACTTTTTAGAGTGAGACAAAGATCACCTGCTGGCACAGTCTGGAAGTTCTGTTCAGAATCAGAAAAGAAGAAATAAATGTAACTTGTCTATTCATTTTCCCACCTTTTTGTGGCAGGTTCTTATGTAAAGTTTAAGGGACAGATCTTGCACATCCTTATGCAAGTACTTTTCACTCATAGAATTCCTTTGTGAGCCATTGGAGCTACTAATTTTAAGGGAGGCTATTTTGTCTTTAATATGAAAGGTTTTTCATAGGTGAAATATATATTTGGAAGTGGGACAGGTTGAGAAATATTTTTACCTTGTGGTAATAATGGAGAGACAAAATGAAAGGTTCTGGCATGGTGACTTTGAGTACAGGAATAATGGCTTAAGAGTGCCAGGCATAAAGTGTCCCACCTGGCCATACTCCTGGGAATGATGAAATTGAAAGTCATAGTCTGCACAGATTAATGTGCATAACCTGTGATTTGGCTACAGAGAACTAGATAAATGGAGTCTGAGAAAGGATTTAATTAATTTATAAATGGATAAGTTAAAAAGAATAAAAACCTTGATGACTTTGTAAGCCTTCTGTTTGTTTTGTATTAAGGTTGACTTTATTGGCAACAAGAGTGAAAAGAAGACTGGCATAGCTAAATATTACATGGCTAATGAGACCCTCACGAATCTTTCATTGTCTGATAACCAGCCCAGAGAGAAATATTTGGGTAGGAGTCACATCAAAAATTGTGCCCAGACCTCTTACCTGCTCATTGACAATTCTGTATTAGAAAATAATTACATTATGTAAGCATGGAGTACAATACAAACACAGCTCAGTGGATTTGTGGTTTTATCTTTGTTCTTAACATGAGAGCAGGTACAGAAATTAACATGTCCTGTCTCCTAATGCTCCTGGTGAGTATCTACAAAACCTGAAATTAAAAGAGTTTTAAAGAAATGCCTGTGGTCGAGGAAGATGGAGGCATGAGAAGACAGAAAGAAAAAAAGACAGAAATTGATTTGTATGTATACAAACTTTGCTATAATAAGGCTCTGCAGCATTATATATTGGACTATCTTTGGTTTATATTTCTGTGGACACTGTACAAGTCAAGTTCCACTGCACCCATTTCAAGCAGCCTGGATTAAAGACCTGGATTAGAGACAATATTTTGAGATCCAGTTATGATGAAACTAATCTCCCCAAAGTGTAACATCCTAAATCATAAAAGACAAATTTGGTGATTTCCTATAATTGTAGGTTTTAGCTCTGATATTTTTCTTGGTTTCCTCAGATAAAAAAGAGGGAACTTTTTTTTTTTTTTTTTTTAAAGCAAACTTGAAAATTGGCTGCCAGTGTCCTTCTCTGTCTGGTAAAATGAGGTGTCCTTGAATGTACTTTCATTAGTGCTTTAACTTCTTTCTCCTTCATGCATTTAACCAGCTGACACCTTAGGAAGTTCTGCTCCCAGCAGAGATTAGAATTGCTCCCAGATCCCAAATCTTCACTGCAGTCCTCCCAGAACTGTAATATTTGCTGCACGTTTCCCAGATATCAGGGGAAAGCCACAGCCCATAATCAGCTGTCAGTGACACAAGAAAGTGAAGAGTGAGCCTGATCCAGACAGTGGTTTTACTGCTCTCAGCTTCTACCAGATGCTTTTGGAGAAGGCTTTGTGATGTGGGCAGATGCTGACGTGCCTCTTCCCAACTCCTTTAGTCTTTCTGAGCAGCAATGAGCAAGGGCTCATGGAGAAATGTCATCGTGAAAGTTTATTTCTGTCTTGGCTTTTTAAAAGCCGTTCTCCTTGTGTCTCCTATTGACATGATTCATTCACTATTGTTATTTCTGAAGCTGCTCAGTTTGGCATCTAAATAGAAAATAATTTTTCAATATTCCTTTGTACATTAATGAGCCAATTAAACAGTTTCCCTCTCCTTTGTAAAATACATGAGTGTTGAGCCATCTACCTCTGCCTTTGCTGGGAACTGCCCCAGATATGTTCATAGTGTTTTACTTGTAACTATTTTACAGCTAATAGTGCAATAAGACATTGCTCCATTTTGCTTTATTGGTACACTAATCTGGCAGTTCCCAAGCCTGATTCACACAGTTTGCTCATGGCTGGTTAGTAGATGTGTAGAGCAGCAAGGCTGCATTTGCTTTTCTCAGTTCTGCCACATCACATGTATCCTGTGGAGCCAGCTATCCAACTAACTCAGGTTCTGTACCTCATCCCTCTGAATTTTTATTAAACATTAGAGTTTCCCTCCAGGCTTCCCTGGGTTTAACTTTGTGTTTTATGATCTGTCTGGTAAACCAGGATTCCATGAGTATCCTTCAGGCAGTGAAATGCCTCTCAGAGGAGGGATCCCACTGAAGATGGTTTGGTTGTGGCAGTCTGCTGAGTCAACAGCACAAAACCTCACGATATTTGCTCAATTCTGTTAACAAGGATTTTGACCTCACCAACCCTTTATTACTCTTGGGAGATATAATCTCTTTCTAATTCAGTTAATTGAAGACAAAGAGGGATTAGGATGAAAACTATTGGTGGCCAAGGGGTACTGGGTGTCTGGTGGTCCTGTCATGAAGAGAGAGTCACAAAATAAGTATTCTTTCTTATTTCTCTGTAATAATGATGATAGTAGTGCTGCTCTCTTCTATGATTTCAGGTATCTTATCTAAGAAATCTATCTGTGAAATAGTCTCTCCTTTACCAGACAGAAATCTCTTTTGATCAGTTTATATTTTTATCAAAGATGGTTATTCTGGGGCAGGCTGTCTATCTTTTAATTAGCTGAAAAAACATCAAAGGTTTTGGATTCCATCCAGCATAGAACAAGGACATTCTGAAATCTCAGAGATTTTTGCAAGAAAACTGCCTCAGTCTGAAGGGAAATTCATGGCCTAGTGAACGTGCTGACTGAGGAGCAGCACGAGCTCCCCAGGAGGCCTAGAGAGGAGAGGAAGACTTCTGAGGAGGAAGGATGGTGTGAGTTGGAGCTTATATCCTTCCCACAGCAGAAGTCTCGCCCGAGGAGCTGAGCTTCAAAGACTTTCCTGCAGACAACCTCCTGCTTCAGGCAGTGGCTGTGGAAAAATCCTGGGAGGAAATCGAAAGAAATAATCTGTTTCAGGAGTAGGACAGTCAGTGGCAGCTCTGACTCAACTGAGTCTGTGTTTTTGTTTGTCAAAAATAGGCTTCCATAATGATGACATTGATTTTGTGTCACTTTTTTCTTTTTTTCTGGTCTCCTGGCACTTCAGGCAATAGGTCTCCAGACTGCAACAAAAATCCCATATTTTTTTCCAGGAATTAGTAACTAAAGCTGCCTAAATGATGGTGATGGGATGCTGGTTTGGAACATCTTAATTGTTCTGAGAAAAACGTCATGGTCATAATTTAAATTATGTGCAAATAAACAATCCTGCTAAAGGTGCAGGAAATATTGAGTTGGTATCTCAGTTCAATAATGGACATTTTTATTTAGATAAAAGTTTGAATTGAGCAGGCACAGCTAATGGAATCAGTAAGCTGGGAGAAGGTAACAAGGATCTTGTGCAAAATGTATACAGTTTTCATTTCATTTGTTTTAGAAAGTGATTGGCCTAGAAATGTGATATGTATTGATTTAGCACTAATGATGATCAGAGACTGATGGAAGCAACAAAAAGCAAGCACAAATCCCAGCAAACATTTATGAAGTTACTGAGGAATGAAAGTACATCTGTAAGAATTACTGAAGGAGAATGGTTTTTCTGAGATTCATCAGCACAGTTAGAGATGATGAGTTCAGACAGACGCTTGAGGACGTGCCTGTGTAGAAAACATTTACAACTCGATCAGGCTGGGGCTTTTTGTTTGTTTTAACAATCTTGTCACACAAAGGGAACCATGAAAAAGATAGAAGAGAAAAGGCCTTTTGTTGGGGAATAAAAAAGTCCTACACATTTCCCTAGTTTAGTTCCTCAGTTTCAGTCTGATTTGGTGTCCCTATCCTGGCTGATGTAGTGGTTGAAGAGCAATCCAGTCTGATCTGCACTGATTCATGCTTGGAAACAGTTTGTGGAATACGGGGCTACAAAGTCTGATCCAAAAGTCGCCAGAATAAACAGGAGCTAATGAGGTGTTTCAGTACATACCCACCCTTCTGCACTCGAAGGCACTGTGGAACAAAGCACAGGATTACTGAGTGATTTTACTATTTAGTATCTATTACTCTAAACAGTCATGAAGGGATATCAATACCATTATCCTAAGGAGGAGAATTCAGAAGCCTTTTATTTGTGCGTGGAAGATCTGGCATTTAATGACTTGGAACGTTCTTGCTTGAAGCAGAACATATTTTATAAGACACCACCACCCCCCAAAGCACTGCAGACGTGTGGGAAGTGCTGATGCACGGGAGCTTACAGAGACCTGCAGTTACAGTGGCTATTGTGCTGCTTCCAGTTGCTTATTGGAAGTTTGAGAAAAGCAGTTTTGGTTTAGCTTCTGTGGATTCAAAAAAATATTATCAGCTATGGCACTGCACAAAGTAGAAATGACAAAACAGACTGTCATGTTGGGAATTTAAAACGGACTCACTTTCTATCCTCCCTTATTTCACTCTGTTAAATACATATACTTGATTTTAAAGACATCTTTGATCACTCATGTGTTGTTAAATTGTATAGGAGTGTGCAATATCATGTTAGGATTGCCTTTCTCTGCAAATTGCAGCCATGATCAAACATGTACATGGAATATTTGTTGCAGGGAAAAGGTCTTTGCTATGCCTCAGTCCATTGCTGTGTATGGTTTTTATTTGTCTTTCATTTCACCTTCTTTCTGTCTTCATGAAGAAATGACAGTTTGCTTTGAGAAGCTAAAATGAAGATAAAAGTTTGATTCAAGTGGGTTTGTTTTCTATTAGCTGTTAGCCAGGAGGAAAGGAAGAAGGAACAAAGCAGCCCTTAATATTTGGGAACTCATGTACCACTGAGTATGAAGAAAATGTCAGGAAAAAGTAAGAATAGAATTTTTAATTTTTTTTATAATGTCTCTCTGCTGTATCAGGAGACAAAAGAACCTACATTTTGTTTGGCTTTTAGAAAGAACACTCTCTCTTTGCCGGTACATTTTTTTTTTTTTTTTTGCCACAACCTTGCTAGGTTTCTGTTCTTGTTTACCATTCTCTTCGAGTGCCACTTAAGTACAGCCCCAGGCCCAGAGCTTTATAAAGACGTGACTCACATGTTCTTTGAGATTGGCCTTTGCTATTTAGGAGCACCAGGGTGGTGGTGCTAAGGAAACAGTGAGATTTGCTCAGTTCATATCCACCAGTCTCTGAGGGAAGCTTTTCTTAAGCCGAGCAATCCAAAACAGTTTTTGAAATGAATTTGTCATTTATTAGTTAAATAAAGTGTCCTGTGTAGAGCTGTCTCTGAGCTTTGTGAAACCCAACACAAGGCTGCTTGTGTTGGGGTAGGTTTTGTGTGACTGAGGATGGCAAGAATGTGCACTGAAAGCTGCCTGTGCTCACTCAGCTCACAGCCAGCAGAGAAGTAGGGGTTTCTCTTATGCAAACCATCTCAGCTGAAGGTGCACAGTGGAAAAGGGTGACTGACTCAGGCTGTAGTACTGCCTGTTTCCCTGTGCTGGCTGTGAAATCTAGATTCCTAGACCAGGTGTAGATATTTGCACTATAGATGTCCAAAGCTATTCCTGCCTATGTCTGCAGGAATAGTAGGATAAGCAGATCAGGCTTGCCCAGATACCATTTTAATTCTGTACTTATGGAAATGTTTTAGCTGGTAATTAGAGCTGACCCAAGTCACCTGGGAATGCTAAGAACAAAAATGCTGTTCATGTACATTATTGTGCTCAATTAGCCAAGCAAAGCCCTGTTGAGAATCAGGCTATTGTTTAAATTTTTTTTAAAGCCAAAAAGTACAGAAAGGGAGAGTTGACAGCTGAAGAACAGCAGGGGCATTGTAGCCCTCAGAGCTCTGATTTGAGAGACACTTGTATAGGAAAACATACTCAGAACTCTGCTAGGAGAGAAGCTAAGGAATTTACATTGTAGTTGGTTAAGGATGTGAGGGGAGACCAAAGATCATTCCCAATTATCAATACAACTCTACCTTCTGTTTCTCTTCCATCTTCCCTCCTCTAAGTTGTAAAGAAATACCATGTAGAACCTACCCTTGCATTTTTATTTACAGACTTCAGATGCAAACTGTTAACACCTCTAATTTAGAGCTTTTTTTGGGTTTGGTTGTCTTCAGTCTGCAGTTGTTTTCTTAGGAGGATGGTTCTTCTAGCTAATGATGTTCTCATTTTGTGGGAGGACACAAGCCAAGACTGGATCAGGACTACTGAATCCAAGCTAAGACACCTCTTCCTGGTAGTTACATATTTTGTTGAATGTAAAACTTGAGAACTGAGGCCTTTATTGATGTAACAGTGACTCTGTCCATGTAGAATAGTTTGGGTTGGAAGGGACCTTGAATCTCCTCTAGTTCCAACCCCCCTGCAATGGGCAGGATACCTGCTACTGGACCAGGTTGCTCAAATCAGTTTGTTAGACTACATTTGTGTATTTAAATGAGATGTTTGAATAAATTACTGCAATCAACGGCATAAGACATACAGCTTTTACAGGCAGTAAAATAATTCAAATCTGAAAGCTGGACACAGCAAATGACAGCATGTTTTCTGTCTTCATATCAAGAGATCCACAATCTGTGGCTGTAGAATGGGCTGTGGGGTAAAGTGGATAATGCTGGCAGATTTAAGAGCTCGTGGTGTGGAGAGATGTGATTCACAGCTGGTCAGGACTGAGGGGAATCGGGAGTAGATCTTAGGTGTGTCCCTGAGGGCACACATGAAACAGTGTGAGTCATGTGAAAATTATGGACTGACAGTGGAAAGAGATTGTCTGATCCCATAAAATTCTTTCCTAAGTCTGAGTACAATCTTTGTCCTCTTTGTTCTCATTTGATGATGAAGTCTATGTTTTGGAATGTTATTTTTCTTGTTTCTGATAAATTGTCACTCAGACAAGTGCTGTGATTAGAGAACTAAAGGTGTGCATTGCAGTATAAAAGGTAGCTGATGCCATATAGACAATCAGCCACAGTTTGCTGAAGTAGAATTCAAGGATTCAGCAGCAGAGAGGAGGTGAGATGACCTCCTCTGAGTACCCACAAAGTGATGGGAATGGTGATTTACAGCAAAATTATCAGACAGCTAATGGAAATGGCAAAATAGAAAACAATCCCTCCTGCCCTGTTTGCTTTTTGGGGTTCTTAAATTAACTGTACTTTTGCCTCTGGCCCACATGTGTGCACTTTTGCTGTGTGTTTATAGAGGTAAAATATCTCTGATAGTACTCTGAAGTATTAATTTGTACTTTGTACACTATTTGCTGCATGTTTAAATGTCCACATGACATAATTTACAAATTCTAATCAAGAATGTTAATCCTAGGAAAGCATTCAAGTCAGATATCATCTGAATGTTTAATGAGATTTCTACTTATGACATTATAATATTGAACTTAAAAAATACAGTTGAGGAGAACAATTTTTGTTTTCTTAAAGAGTAAAAAGTTGTAAAGTCCTGGAAGCATAGGGAAGACTTTACAGTTTTTTGTGCATGCACTTGTGTGTCTATAGATGTCACGTACATTGAATTGCTCTGGGGATAATGCCTCAGAATTAAAAGCTTAAGGTCAGGTCTTCTGATGCCAATACTTCTCAGACAGCACCACTAACAGGTTGTTATACTGGAAATCTGGTAGTAGATAAGAGTATAATGATTGTTTTTCTTTCTGAACTTGTTCTCTCTATTTTATTTTATTTTCAGAGCATCAAGAGAGCAACTGTAGCACAAATTCAGGGGAGAAGAGGTCTGGTAAGGTGATGGTTGTTTTTTCTTCCAGTGTTTCACACACATATATGTGAATGTTGTGTGCACTTATACAGAAACACTAAGTTTATAAGTGGTGTTAGAAATAGATTTCTGAATTCATGACAGTAAAAAACCAGTTAAGACAATCTGACTAGGGTAAATGAGAATACAGTGTTACACAGCTGAGTGTTAGTTCATTCTGCTTTTTAACATCAGGCAGAATCTAGTTTTGAAAAAACCAGAATCCCTTAATAAAGGGTGTTCTTTCTACTTCCTCTGGTAATATAGTTTACATACTGGAATTGTAACCAATTTGCCACTAAACTATTCTTCCAGTGTTCAGTCTAGAATAGAAATGATTGCTGCAATAAGCAGAGCCAAAGTGGTTGTTAAGTTCTCCCTTTCCAGGCCTGGTGAAATATTGTTTCCACATTTGAAACAAAGGCATGTTTATGTTCTACAGTACTGTTAGATTTATTTCATGAATAGATAGATTTCAAAATGATTTACATTTGTCATAAGGCTCATCAATGCTACAAACATTTTAGTCTGGATAGAGGAGGAAAATACATTTTTAAAAAGGGTAATAAAAGAATGTCTAGCTATTTCTTACCAAACTGTTTGGGAAAGGTGAAAATTGTTTTGAGTTGTCATGCTGATGGAAGCTTCAAAAAATAAAATGCATTTGTATAGTTTGGAGATATACATAAAGGGGAATCATAAGCTATGTTTTGTTTGCTTTATTTAAATTTGACCTTTTATAACTGTAATGCGAGTTGAGAGGTCTTGTTTTGCAACAGATTTCAGATATTTCTGTGTAAAAGACTGGATTAGTGTTTATGTAAATTATAAGATATTTTAACAAACTGAAACCAAACTCCATCTGGTTCTTTAAATAGTCTGGTTATATTGTCAGAACTATTTTTGGAAGGGAGTCCTGATTTGGTATCCCTTAAGCCCAACATGGGATTTCATTTTTAACTGTGTCCTATTGAGAGACAAAAATAATAAAATTCTAACATTTTTTTGATATGTGTCAAAGCCAAATCTGGACATCTTATAAGCTCTTATCGTGGAGAGGCTGAACACCTCTTGCACAAGGACTCAAGCAAGCACAATAAAAGAAATCCTTGGGGGCAAAGCCCTGGGTCTTGCACCAAGTCAAGGGCTTTCAATTCTCTTGGAAATCACAGCTGTGTCCTGTAACAGCCCTGCATAACTTACTGCAGCAGGAGACTTTTGGTGCTGCAGAAAGGATCTGTGCCTGATCATTCATTTTTAAGCTTTAAACAAATCAATGACATGTAAAATTCTTAAGACCTGTTCAGCCCCATGGAGAGAAAAGAAATGATATTTCTGCCCTGACTGCATGACTGTATTATCTTCTGATAACTGGCTTTTGGGCTCAGTAATAAAATAAAATTCTTTTCTGCTCTGTGCACAATCTGCCTTTCTATCAGGAAGTGACAGCAGTGCAGAACATAAAATGCAGTGGAAAAAAGAGCTGTGAAAGGCAGTGCATTAACAACTATGGTGTGCTAACAAACAAAAGTAGCTTGGGAGGAGTAACACGAGAAGCAATGTCAAACCAAGAAGCTGCGTGCTTGGGTCCTGGTGCTTGTCACATCACTCACGTGGGGAGCTTCACTTGGTTTCAAAGCTGGGTACAGCTCCAGGTTTGAGAGTACCCAGAAAAATGTTTGATGCCATCTTCATATCACTGCATACTCCAAGATTTCTGCAGAGAAGTTTTTCAGGACTCATTTAATGCAAAGGAAAGTGTTTTCTTATTTCTGTAAGTGCGTAAGACCAATGGCCAAGCAAGAAGTGGCTGGTGATACTCGTCCACTGAAAAGTTACAATTTGCACATTAACACCTCTTTGGGAGATACAGGAGAGAAAGATACCTTCTCTTGCATTTTAGTAACATATAAAACACTCTTTGCCATGAGGTTCTTTGCCCATTGTTTTATACCAGTGAAAACATCTAAGATTTTCTTGACTTACATTCGACTCTGAAGGAAAACTGAAGGAAAAAAGTAATAGTACTCAGTTCTTTACTTTATATATTGGTATTTGTAAATAAAATGCTCACATACAATTCTGAAAATCTAATAATTCGCAGTAACTGATTTTTTTTCTTTGGAAATAGGTGAATTACTACAGATTTTCCTTACCTTTACTCCTTTTGCCATTCCCTGTAAAAAACTGTATGTTCTGTTATGCATTTACTAAGCTTTTGTGAAGGATTTTTTCAGATATATTAAATGCCTTTACATCACACAGACATCATAAATATTGTGCTTTGTAATCTATTGTACCAGGAAATAAGAGATTATTTCTCAGCTGAAGAATCAGCTATGCACTGTATTAATACAAGACCTTTCTTAGGTTCAAAAGGTAACTAACAACAGTTGGAAACCATTTATGACAAGCTGACAAGAATTTAATAATTTTTTCTCTGTCTCATCCCATCTCCATTGCAATGCGCATGTATAATGCAGTGCAGTATGATGATTCTTTCAATATAACGTTATAAACAAAGGTATATACACAGAAATGCGAATTTCAAGTAGTGCTATACTAATGTATATTTTATTTCACTCTTGAGTTATTGCTGAAAATGGTTTGGGTATCTTACTAAAACATGTAACTTTTCTTGCTAGTGGCCCTCCACCCTGGTGTATTACCTGTCAGGGAGATGCTGAGCATAAGATTTTGGATCTTTTTGTTATGCTTCAGTACTCTCCTTAGCAAGAAGATTTATATTAGCACAAATGAGTGAAGCTCAGGTATCTAGGTGCTTTGAGAATATTCTTTAAACATTTTATAGTATTTGATCCTCTAGTCTGGAGAGTTTAAATGAGTATTTCCAAAGTATGCAGATACATTCTGTTCTTCTTTTTTCCCTAATATAAGAACATTATTTGACAAAAAAAAATACTCTGGAAACAATATAGAATGCATCTGGTGTGTGTGCTTGTATGTCACACTGCTTTTAGAAATGTGAAGAAAACCTGAAATTGAGGGACTTATTTTTCAGTTGTCATGTCATTCTTAAAATCACCTGTTTGGGAGATAAGTCAGTGCTGATTCTGTAGGTGTTTGTCTTGTGTGATTTATAGTAAAAGGACATGATGAATCTGAAGAGAAGTCACTGGCAATCCCTTCCATCTCTCATGCAGGTTAAGCCCTAAATCAACAAGGTTTGATTTTTAAAGAATAAGTGATTTCAGAATATGTGTTTGTTCCTGGGTCCCAGGGTTGCATATGGATTTACTTCAGTGCCACTTACCAAGATGAAAATACTCTGTTTATTCTTATTTCTAAAATTAAGTAACAGTGCTTACAGTTGCTGGAATGGGCAGGTGAGGAATGTTTTAACTTAAATGATGTCCTATATTGAAGTCTTGTTATTTCATCATAAAGGCTTTGTATTCTTTCTGTCCTTGTCTTACCCATTGATAGGTGACCTTGTTTTCCTCAAAGACGTAACTGATCTCTTTAGAGTAAAACAAGTTAACCTAGCCTCAAGTACAGTGTTCAGATCTGTCAGGAAGACTCAGGTGAATACGCACACAAAAGAGATGCCTTTCCACGACAAAAGTATTTGCTGCTTACCACTAAAGTGTATCAGAAATTAGAAGAAAAACACTGAGCTGAAAAACTGACAGGCTTTGTCATGGTTCTGTGATACTTCTCTTCACACTTTGTTTTCTTGGTCAACAGAGTTCATGAGAATCTCGGCTTTCATTTTCAGTGAAATTGTTTCTGACCATTGTTTGGAGAAAGCCTTGAAAATCTGAAGCAAGGACACCTAATAGCATCAGCAAAATAGGAAGCAGGGAAGAAACTTTACAGCTTTTCTTCAAACAAAGTTTCATGGCTTTTAAGGCAGTATTATGATTTTTGCAGGACACTGAATTAGATTTTGTTTTTAAAAATCCTTGTGCTTGGCAGCGCTAAAAATAATATGTTGGGACATGTTTAAACACATTCTGGCAGTAAATCATGAGGGGATTTGAAGCTGCAACAACCTTCTCTCTTCTGGCTTTCTTGATCCCTTGTGAGAACCTCACCTCATAAAAAGCAAGAGTAATTTTGTATATCATGCAAAAATACAGCCATGATTTTAACAGAAATTGAGTGTGTATGCAGAATTATTCTACTGCTCAATATCAGTGTGCCTAGCACATAGATCCAGGCAATATCAGAGTTAATCTTTTCCTATATAACGAGTGCGACCTTGATCAAATGACCTGCACGTTGAGATTTAAGTACCCCGAAGTAATCAAGTTTCAGCAGCCAAACTTTGGCCTTAGGTTGATTGTTTTGTTTTATAGTTTATAGTACTAGAAGGAACTGCTGGGATCCTTGTGATGTGTTTGTTTTGGCAATTGTTATGGGGAGCTGTTCTTTCCCTTATTGAGGCTATCATGATTTATCTCACTAGGAACTAGCAGACTTGTACTAGCTGCAGTACAAATGAATGGAAAGCCCAATATGTTGTTTGTCTTTGTAATTCATTATAATTTAGCTTTGTGTGGACTTTTAGCAAATTCACATTGGAACTACCATTAATAAAGCACTTATTCCCAGCTGTACAGAAGCCAGGTGGTTATTGCAAGGCAAACGACCAGCACAAAGGATATTGGAATAGCTGGAGAAGCCCTTTCAGCTGAGGGATGTGTTAACTGTAAACACACAATTTTCTGCAGATTTCAGGCATTCCTTTCACAGGTGTTAAGAGTTATTTGGTTTCAAAAAATAATATTTTTAAGCATGAGACTCTGGGGGAAGAAAACGGAGAGGGAAAGGACCTGTGTGGTCTTGCAGTTTTACAGTTATGTGCTTGCAGCATCTCTGTGACTCGGATCAAGTGCATCTTAGCTGTACTTCTAAACAATTCTTCAGTTACAGAGGGAATAGGCTTGAAATTTTCAAGATCAGCATGGAATTATTAAGGGGTTGTTATAATGCCTGACTAGTGAAAGCTTTATCCCAAGGCATAAAATAAAATCTCCACTGTTTCCGAGCTGAGCAATTCACATCGAAACAGCTTAGAAAAAGTATTTTTTAATGACTGAGGAAAGCTATTCATTGTGGATAAGAGCTGGAAAGCTGCACATTGTAATTCTAAAAGAAGCCAGATTTGTAGCAGGATAGAGACACTTGAGTTTGATTCTAGCTATGTTTTTTCCAAGTAGGCTATGGCTTTTACTAAATGGAAAGCCATCTGCTGGCAGGAGGTGTCAGAACAGAACAGAATAATGTTTGTATTGGTTCAATGCCCTCCAGTAATTTGAGATAAATTAATTTAGAGAAAATAAGCTGTGTTCTCTTAAAAAAACTTCAGTGTCTTGTAAGGCTAGAAAGTTTCTCAGCCACCATATCACGTATGCCTTCTTTTCCTTTTCCACCTAGTTCCTTTCTCATATGATATCTTTAGGAATAGATGGCATGTATTCTTCCCTAAGATCTGTATAAATTTGCACTTTTTTTTTTTTTTTTGTGATACCTGCAGATAAAGTGGAGGTCCTTGGTATAAAACTCTTTAAATGCAAAAATTCCAACTCTCTATTTTGTCCCATAGTCCATTTTGGCTGCCTTGCTCATAATCAGCACTCTTGATTTTTCCACAGATTATTTTACTATAATATAGGGAGATTACCAGCACAAATGCACTTAATAGGATTTTGTTTGTATCACAGAATGAATCTTCCAGAGGCCTGAGGCTTTTTAGCATAATGCATTAAGTACTCTTCACTGTATTAAACACCAGTAGAACACAGACAGCGCCACTGTGCAGGGTATTAATGAGACATCTTGTTTTCCTCTCCCTGTCTTGGATCATCTAATCCATTATGTGGATGTGTTTCATCACGTTTCCTTAGAAGTTCAGAACTTCTCTGTAAGTGGCAGTTTGCATTAAGAAGTGAGTCAGTGAGTTCCAGGGAGCCCTTGGGGGTGCTGTGAGGGGACACAGTGCAGTGTCCAAAGTCAGGGCTCTGTCAGTTGTGGTTCCTATGAGCTGCCCTGCACAGTGTAAGCACTGAGGCAGAGTGTGGGTGTAGGAAAATCAAGCAGCCCTAGATCAACAAGAGATTTCTACACCTGATTGTAGCACCCATGTTTGAATCAACACTCGTGCTTTTCTATACCTAGCATCAAAGGCATGCCTGCTTTTATCTGTGAAATCCCTGCTTTGCTAGATAATTCTGGAATTGACATGGTCTTAATGCTGCTGAGCTGCTGAATGCCCTGCTGTATAAAAAGCAGTGAGATAAGCAACGAGGATGGGTTTGCAGGGAGAGCTGATCTGGTCTTTTGCGGATACCATTACTGTCTGGAGCTTGAGGGTTTAGGATGCAGGAGTTAAGATCAGTGAATTCAATCTGACTTTAATGGACTGGTCAAATCATGAAGAGAGATTATGGTGTTTGTTGAAAACACAGCTTTTTAAGGATTAAAGAGTCACTTTTTCCCATGGAAATTTTGCAGATATTTTCGGGGAGAAGATTTTGGACTGTTGGCATCAGGGGATGAAGAAAGACTTGAGAAAGGAAGTTAGGAACAAAAGCGTCAGAAAAACAGTGTACAGAGGAACTGAATCCAGTCCTAAGGAGAAATCAAAACCAGCCCATACACAGGGACCCACCTGACTGTGGAGAATGCAATAATGTTTATATAGTGTCTGATTAGATACAGTAAAGGAAAGGACTAAAGGGGTGGAATTCAGGTCTTCCTGAATTGAAGTGTTTCAGTTGCTGACAATAAACATCTTTATTAAATTTACTGCCAATGGGAAAGACTAGAGGAGCAGACCATCTAAATACTTTTGTGTATTATTGTGTTTCTAGCTTTCTTCCTAGAAGCTGTTTTGCTCTTAGGAATCTCAGGAGGTCAAAACTCACTATTTACTTCTTCAGCTCATAAGGTTGGCTTAAAATGTAATGAGATTTTTTAAAAAAACGAAGAATTTTTATTACTGTTTATTTGCCTTCTTTTTTTGAGCCTTTAGGTCTAACTATATGTTGAGGATCATGCATTAAATAAAAGCTGTGAAAACATCTTGGGCTTATGAATTCAAGAATCAGAGAAGCAGCTACATGGCTTGGAATGTGACTTTAACATAATGTTTTCCTGAAGTCGATCACTTGATTATACTTATGGGAGTCCCAATGAACTTTGAAGATCCGTGTTTCTAATTTTCATGTATATTATATGTGTCTACTGTTCATACAGAACATTTAACTCTTTCTTGAAATGATACTGCTCTAAGGGTCCTCAGTGGTCATTCACAGCTAGCTAGAATAATCAGTTCTCCTAAAAAATAAGCTATTTTACTTCAAGAAATGAGGCATTTTTGAAATCTGCTCTTTATCTGAAGCCCTAGTTGTGATATGAAGTACAATGATGAACTCTCATATTATCCTCTTCTTGCAAGGACCCCGCACTATTAATTGAGCAAATTATTCTATTTATAGTTCTTATACCACTAAAATTAAGAAGCAAAGAGTTCCTTTCAAAGTTTAATGAAGTCTTTTGAATATAATTAGATGTGTTCCCTCAGATAAGGACTGGTTCACCAGTTGGTTCACGCCTTTAACTTGTCCTATGTTACCCTTACTTTAACTCCAATGTGTGACGTATTCTTGCTGAAAGGCTGGATGATCATTCTAAAGAGTGCCACCACCTCCTTCTCACGGGGGAAAGGTCAAGCAGGAATGGAGCACAAAAAACACCTTATTGCAGTAGCTCTGACAAAATCTTCACTGCGAGTCTCTTCTTCAGTCTCTACAACCTCATTTTAGGCATCAGTTGCATCACGACGGTCTTGTGAGTCAAGAAGAGAAGCAAAGAGCTCTGTGTCACTTCCTGTGCTTTAAGTTTGCTTGGAGAAATCTGGAATGTGGTTGGTGACGTGGTGTTTGTGTGCAGTGATCAGCTAAAACATTGAGTGGAAGAGAACCAGTGTTGTTGGAACACTTTGGAAAATGTTTCTTAAGATTTAACACAAAGTTATCAAATATGTCAATGTATGAAAGTAACACGATTTTGGATGTTATGCCTTAGTGTCCTTTATGTGCTTGGTAGTGCTTAGGCTGTGCTGGCACTAATTATGGGATGAGCAAGTGGTGGCACCTGGAGAAATATTTGAGGCCGTGGTGCTTGTCACAGGTTAAATCCTGTCTCAAGGTGTGCAATATCAGCGTAGAACTCATTTATTCTCTTGGCAATCTAATCTGCTGTAAGTGTTCCGCCTCTTCAGGGAGGGTGCTATCAGGTTACTAAATATTTATCAATGCTAATGTCTTTTTAAAACTGTGTCCTTATCTTTATTGTATAAAGATAACATTAACTAGCCTGGGGGAGAGGGACATGAGGGAACTGATTGTGTTCTTTTATTTCTCCCAAGACTCAAGCAGAAATTGTTTAAAATTTATTACCAGCTCTTGCTGTTGCAGAGAGAACTTTTGGCCTCTTAAAAATGATATTTGGATGTGTAATTAAATTTGGTATAGCTACAGTGTTTTTCTGAAGTTTGCAAAATAGTTCTTCCAGAACCTCGATGCAGATGATATGATATAGCTATTAAACATGGCTTATCTTTTGAATGCAAAGCAAAGATTAATGACTCAAACTAAAATGATGCATTAGATGTGTGTGATGAGATGCAGTCTTGCAGTGATGTAGGAATTGGAACGAGAGAAGATGAAAATGTTAAAATGAGATTAATAGAGCCACATGCTGATGTTAAAAAAAAAAACCAAACCAAAACAACCCATTCTGTACTAGGGGAAGAAAATAGATGCTTTAAATAAATGTTTGTCTTGTACATATTAAATACGCATATAATAACACTTCAGAACAGTCTGACTCTCAGTTGTAGTCTCTGTAGTAACCTGTCTGCAACTTTGACAAAACAAAATCTTCCTGGGAAGAGAAGAAACTCTGCGAAGTCTCTTCTGTAAAGCATTCCAGAGAAATTTTAGAAGTGAGTGTATACACAAATAAAGTTTATTGGTAAATTTTAACAGAACTTAATCAGTTGGCAGGTGTGGAGCGAGGAAGGAATTTCTCCCCAGTCAGTTTGGTTTGACCTGTTGGCTTTTATTTTGCTTTCCTATACAGAATATATTTCATTCCACTTGCTGGGATCTCCTGGGCATTTTGATCAGCAGAATTCTGTCTTGATGGGTAACAGTGGTGGGATGATCCCACCTGGGGGCTCCATGTGCTGTGACAGGAACACTGGGAGCTGCTGCTGGCTTCAGGCAGTGGGTCAGGAGACAGGGCCCAGCATTGCTGTGTATGAACAGAACCATGTCCTGGGGCCCAAATATCAGGTGAGAGGTGTTGGGAGAGGCTTTTTCTTTTGTGCTGAGTCCACCATCTGAGGACCTGTTGCTCTGATGGAAATTCACCTTCTTTAAAAATATGTGATTTCTTCCTCTCTGTGAGCAATGTACTGGTACAAATGCTTGTAAACCCCACAGTATAGAAGATACTTTGTCCACACATGAAGTATTTGGTTATCCAGTTGTGTGCTCTGCTCAGATGAAAAGGTTAATTTGGTTTTGCTTGTTTAAGGAAAATTACTGTAAAATAGACAGTTCCTTTATCTTTGTTTTCACATATAACTGACCTTCCTGGCAGTCCTATTTTGAATGGAAAACCTGGATTAATTTCTAAGTTGGTTGAAAATGACATAAATTAAATTGGTCTAATGTAATAAATTTATACTGCAGATACAAATTAAGATGCTTTAATGCCTAGGTAAATGAGGTTGTAGACAGGGCTTCTCTCTCCCATGAAGAAGTTACCACGATCTGTCATCACCTCTTTGTGGGTGCTTGCTAAAAGAGCTGTTCATAGGAATATTCTCTATAACTCATTAAATGTGTAGGTTTAAGCTGTTGAAATTGGTGGGCTGATTTAGCTCATTAGTTTCTTGACTGCATTAGGTGAATCTGAGAGCACTTTCACCAGCAGAATCTGCCAGAAGGTTAGTTGAGTGTCCTGTCCACTGGAAAATACTGTCAAGTAGATGACTATTACAACTTCCACCAAATTACCTAGATGTAGAAGAGGGTATCTATCTATTTAGTTCCCATTTCTGTTGGTAATTTTGATGTTTTGTATATTTGTAGCATTTTTTCCCTTCAAAATGGGAGTTTTTTTAATGAGCATTTCCTTAAGTTGTCTTGAGAATGGTTGCCCATGGAGGGCCAAATTCATAAGTAATATAAAATGGGATGTGGTATAAGTGGTATGACTAAGGAAACACCAAAAAAAAGCTGCAATGGTAGTAAAGGTAAGGATTGAAATATTTTTAAGTTGTTGGCACAGAGTGCTGTGGGATAGCACTTGGATGTTGGAGACTGCATGGTTTGGTAAATCAATGCTGTTTTTTTCAACTGATGATTGAGACCTATTTTAGGGTTGTGGAGAGATCAGCAGTTTGGTTCCATTAAGATGTGGGAGTGAGTAAATACTTGAAGACAGTAATTACAGTCTGGTTTTGTTCCCCTGTGGAGGAGAAATGGAAGTGGTGATGCCAGGGGAGGAGGAGAGCTGGAGGGAATGGAAAGGTGGCAGGAAGACAGATGAGGTAAAAGGGGTTTCATTTCAAAAATGTTTCAAAACCGGTCATAACTGGTTAGACAAAGTTTAATGTTAGATTGCAGTAGAGGAAAACCAGCTCAGGAATAGCTCAGTGATTGATGACTCACTCAAGATTCACTTAGAAAAAAAATCATCTTTAAATAAACTGTATAGCCCTTGAGATCCTCTGATACTGAACTGCTTCAGGTACCAAGGAAATTTCTGTGCAGGGTTCCAGTCTGGGATGAGACTGCTCTGAAAACTTGGTCACTGCTGGCAGTTTGTTTCTGGTCAAACCCTACTGGTCCAAATCATCATGTTGTTGATGTATTCCTGTCCCAGAAAGCTGGATGTAGCCAGAAGGGTGCATTGGCCATCTGCACCCTCTGCTCTGAATTCAGCTTTTGCCTGATGGTTTCTTCTCAAGAAGAACTTAATAAAACCTGCAATGGATGATCCAGTGGCTCACAGCTGCACAGCTCAGCACATACTGTGCCCGCCTCACAAAAATTAGGGTACTTTGGTCTGGGTTAGGTTTTGGCTCAATATCATTCACTGCTCTTAATACAGAGCCTACAGTGAGATTTCTCCTTACAGGGTGATGATAGAACACGTGTAATACTCTGAAACATTCTTAAAAATACCTTCATGCCAAGTGTGAGGGCATTGGACAAAGAATAAGGGAAAATACCTGTTAAAAAGGATCACAAACTAGGCAGAAAGGATGGGTAAATTGTTGAGGGTGTCTCCCTTTTACAGGTGAAGTTGTGAAGCTTGCTGAGCTTATTTAGAAATACACAGAATGCTGAGGGTCCTGCTGAGAACCAAATCAAGCTTGAGCTCCAGCTTCTTTATCCTCGACATCGTGGAACCAGGTCATAATATATCTCCAGATTCCTTCAGAAAGCCACACCAAAGCTTTTGTCTACAGGATATAAACTGTTTCCTGTCTGGTGTAGTGGTGGCATTAAAGCTCATTAGAATTAATCATAAGTTTAAATGCTTTGCCACTTAATCCAGTGAGTGTCAGCTCCAGGATGCAGGGTTTTGGATCTCGCACTTTCTTGCAGTGACTTTCAGAGAGCTGCCCTCAAGGTTTGTGGTCAGAAAGGCTGAAGGATTCCTGCGGTGCATCATGGAATTTAATGTGCAAACTGCTAAACTTTGTGTGGACGCTTTTTTCCAGAGCCTCTTCACAAAACCTCACCCAGGGTATCCCAGCTTCAGGAATGTGTAGCAGGGAAGGTGCAGGTGGCAGTTTCCCATGGCAGTTTTGTGGCAGGCATCCTTCTGAGAGATGGGGGACTCCAGTGAGGAGGATGAGGAGGCTGAGTCATAAGATGTTGGCATCAGTGAAACTTGTGAAATTCTGCTGCACAGTTTTGGAGTTTGAGGTGTGTCTGGCTTTGCTGAATCCTAACAGAGATTGCTGATGACTCATGCCTTTTAGTGGAGCTGGCTTTCATCTGCCTTGGGGAAAGCAGGACTTTACTCTTCCTGCATAAATTACTTTTTTTTTTTTTCCAGTGGAAAGATTTCCTATTTGCTTATCTTTAAAACTTAAGAAAAAAAATTAAAAATCAAACAGCCTGTTTGCACTGTATGCAGGTATTTTACAGAAGATAAGTGGGTTGACTTGTAAGTGGGTATTCTCATTTGGACTAGTTTAAATCTGATTTAAGCTTCCAGGGTCTACAAGTGTCACTGCCTCTTGAGATTAAATGCTCTAGGAATTTAACTGATTTGTCCAAGATCAAGTCTGTTAGTCCAGACTTGGATCTCAGGTATATTTCTCATTTCAGGCTCAATAAAGAGTTTCTTTAAACACAGGTTATAAATGGTGGGATAGTTTCACTGTGTCACATGCTGTAATTTGAACTTTGGCACAGGTAATTCAAAATCCTGGATCTGTTTCTTCCACAGGTTATGTAGAATTTTAATACATGATAGTTTGTGTAAAGGAGTAATGTGTGAACTATATCTTAAAAAAAAACAAACCCCAACAAGAGCTATTTATTTTCAAAGCTGTGGGAAGTAGAGCTGGAACAATATCTTATTGCTTGTACTCTCCTCCAGTGTCTTTTAGAAATTATGAATGGATTCTAGAAGTAAAATACATATTTTTACTGCACAATAAATAACCCAATTACGTTTCTTCATATAAGCATCCTGAGAGATTTTTTTACACCGGCTAAATTTACCAAGAATAACAATAGAGATGGTCAAGCATATTTCTTTAACAAAATGATTGTTCTGGCTTGTTTTTCAATATGGTTTTTGTTGTGCCCACACCCCCATCTCTGAAATCCTGAAGTCATGGTAGTCATGAGAGGTGTTGTCAGTGTTCTGAATCCTCCTCACACTATTAATTCAGATAAAGCATTTGTGGATGCTGTAAGATCACACTGACTTTAATGAAAGTTTAAGTGTTGGCCCATGTTGTATTTTTGGTTCAGAACAGCAATCCTTTATAAAGAAGCTATGGGACAGTCCTTAGATCTTGTTAGCTTCTTAATGGCTGAATAATTTCCCGTATCTTCATGTATGCACCAGTCCAGAGAAGCACAGAAACTGGTTTATAACTTTGAGCAGTCCAGTAGTCTGGAGAGGTTTTTCATGCTCTTATTTTCATGTGTATTTAAGAGGAAATTAGCCTTAGGTTAGGTTCTTTGAAAATGTCCTTTAAGGAGAACAATAAACTGAGTCAACAGCAAAATAATCAATGTTGTTATGACAATAAGTCAGCATGTACCTGCTGTGAAGCGTTGTGGAGTGCTTGCCTTGCATCTGATGTTTTAAAAGCAAGAAACAAATACTTAAAATCCTTACTGTTGATAGAATGGAAGTGAAGGAAAAATCCTTCAGACTTTTCCCAATGATTTTACAAAGTTTGACAGAAGGAGAAAAGGGGGGAAAAGGTGGAGGGGGAGTATAATTTGAAGGCATTTTGCTTTGGTTTGTCATTTTCTGCACAGTGTCTGCACGAGACACCTGAGACAGTTCCTCTGCACTCCACCTGCAATCTCAAATGCCCAAAAGGCTTTTTTTCCTCACCTTTAAAAACGAACTCTGTCTTGATGTCTCTCATTCACAAAGACAGATGAAAACAGCTAAAGGGCAGTGAGCTTGCTTTGGGTGATATACAGGGGAACCTGCTGTCAGTAATTATTACTTCAAATAATAATAGAAAAGGTAAAGCCGTCAACTTTGGATGTGAACAAATACTGAATATTTACATCTGCTGGCTAAAGCTAATTGTAACTGTGGGTCTCTGGCCATGAACTGGGACAATTTGTGCTTGGAATAAATTTAGTAACAAATCTCTCATTGACTTCAATTATGTAGGATGACAGTCAAAAGTGACAAGTAGCCATGAACTGTATGTAGGCTTGAAAAGAGAGATAAATTAGGAATGTGGTTAAATGGAAAGAAAGAAATTGAGAAGGTCTTCTAGTTGTTTTTCCTGATTGCATTTAGATATTTTTGTGCAAAGCCTACAAAAATAATGCTGCAGGTTGAGTCCTTTGAGTGTTCCTTAGCCCTTTCCTCTGGCTTTGTAATGAATAGGGGGAAAACCAGTTTGCCTATGGAGTGTTTAGTGAACTGGTTCTGCTTCATCTGGTACTGAACTCCTTTGAAGTGATAGAGCCCTTTGCACATGATAAACAGCATTTGAATTATCCTGCTCTGTGTTTTTAAAATGTTTGGGTGCCTATAAAGGGATCTGACTCTGCTCTTGATGTCTTGGATTTGGTCAATATATCGTTTGTTACAAAAAAGAGGCTTCCTGTCTTTACAAATATGAATTTTATCTTCAATTTTTAAATAATTTTTGTTTTTCAGAGCAAAAAATTACAATCCAGCAAATTTTGGATGTTTTTACAAATAAAGATTGAACACATTATTTTAAATAGTCTTGTTAAGGCACAATTTTTTGCTTACACTAGCAGATGGGTTAGAGTAAGGAATCATTTCAATCTGAAGGTCAAGCTTGGTATCAGGTTTTCAAAGGCTATGAAAAACTAGGCAATGAAAGAAAAGTAAGTTTGTGAGTATTGCAAGAAAACAGTAGTTGTTCTGGATCTAAATACAGACCAATTAAAGTGATATTATGCATGTTAACTCCATTTTGATCAAGTCCTATCACTGAAATAGTCTGGGATGTTATGACTTACTAGTACTTCTCTACCTATATTTTTGATGTATCAAAATCATACAGAGTAAAGGCTGTGAATTTCAAAACTCTGCAGTGGAGCCAGAAATGAATGTTCTTTGACTAGGGTTCTTTTTTCCCCCCTGCTGTTAATTTCCTGCACCATCCAACAGTAACAGCCTTTCTCCTAAGAAAAATGTTAATTAAAATCAATGATGTCCTCAATTAAGTTGTCAGATTACTTGAAGCAAGTATCTCAGTGTAAAAGAGAAGATGCTAATTAAAACAATAAATTGTTTTAATTTCTGTCTCTTAAGCAGATCACCACACTGTTACCATTGTGACTGAGATGGGAATTACTGGCAAACAATTGTTTGAACCCCATAAAGCATGCTAAATGAGCTCACTGAGAGACCTTATACTGAACCCATACCTAAAGATTCATACTGTACATTCCAGCTTTTCCCTGGGAGGGTAAGAAGCCCAGCCTCTTGTGCAGTGTTTCTTATTGGAAATTTTCGATGTTTTCAGCCTGACATCACTCTGCACGGGCAGAAGCTGCATTTACATGCATTTGGTTATAGAAATAACAGAGAAAATGTGCCTGCAGTCCCAAGAACTGTTTGCATTAGAAGTTCGAGTGTGCAAACGTTTTCATGTGTGCTGCGCTAGAAATCCCACTTTATTTTTCTGGTTTGATTTCCTGCCTGGCTTGACAAACTTCCCCCAGCCAGTCAGAATTTCTGTGATAGGTGAGAAAGTGCTGGATACTGCATGTAACAGATTTTTGCTGTCGGGGTGTGTAACATGACCCTTCCTCTGCCTTTTAGATGACTTGGGACAGTGGCCTGCTGTAACTGGGCCAGATGTTTCTGCTCAGCTGTAGAGATTCTGCCTAAACAACAGGATTTTGGTGGCAAAGCAGTCCTTGGTTCTGTCCTTCTATATTGCCATAACTGGCAGTTAAGAAGATGCTGCTCTTCCACCATGGCATGCCAAGTAAAAGTAGGAACAAGGAAAGATAAGAGTTTGTGACTTTTGAGCTTGGGGGGTTTTCCTTGAGGGGAGAAGGGGCTGGGAGGTTGTTTATTTTAAGCAAGATGTATGCCATGGCAGTGGGGAAAGAGCCTGATTTTGGGCAGCTGCTGAATATACAGCTCAGGATATTTCACAATTAAAGAAAGTAATATCAACATCAAAATATAGCGCTGAGGTATTTTGGTCCAATATTACTTGAAATATTTATATATCTACTTCAGACCCTGTAAATCAGGAAAAGGACATTTATCTTAGTCATGTGCAATTGAAGAACATCGATAAATTTATGTGCAACTTTTGTTGATTTTAGTAGGATAACATTTTTTTGTTAAATTAAAGATTTTTTTTTTTTTTTTTTTCCCAAGTAAGGCTTCTGCTCTGGCCAGATAATATATATGGGATTTGGGCAGCTGAAAGATCATCATCACCCAGGCTTGATGTAAGAAACCCACGAGTGAATATTCTCTAGAAGCTGAAGACAACATGATGATAAACTTCTCACAGTCTCGTGATGGTTTAGTGTTCTGCCTGAGGCTTTTATTGTTTGTGTTTTTTTTTTTTTCCTGTGAGATATCTTTTTTTATATATACATATGTTTACCCAGAAATTTGAAAAAGTGTTGATGATTTTTGGTATTTATTTTTGCAATTCCTCAGAGAAAGGGTAAGGATATTTATATGTTTATATGGTCCTTGAATAACTATAGGTAATATAAATGGAATCTCACCTACATCTGGAGCTTAAACAAAAACATCTGGGAAAGAACACTAAATCAGGCAGAGATGTAGATTTTCTATGTGAAAGGTAATTTTGTAGGATTTCTCTGGGTTAGGAGAGGTGCTATGCATATTGTGGCTGCCCCATCAATACTGCATTTAGGTTCTGCTCTGAGACTCTGTCACTGCCTTTCTCTTATGGCTTTGTGGCATGATAATTTAAATTAAAAGTGGAATCTGCTAACACCATCCAAAATGCTGCCTTTGCTTTGGCTGCCCAGGAGGAAGGACAATAGAACAAATCCCTATTTTACCTTCTGATGCATTAGTTTCTCCTTTTCCATAGTGATTATGAAGCTGGAGCTAGACAAATTGATGGGGTTTTTTTGGATATCTGAAGCAACCAATAAGGGGTGAAATGTTGCAGCAACTGCATTGTCCATTGTGTCTGAAAGTGTTTGCACTAATGCTGGAGTACACTGACCTGTGACTGCTCTGTTCTGTGCAGTCTAAGGTGGTGGGGAAAAAGAAATCCACCTTCAAAAGCTGGAAATGCCAATGTGGGAGGTGTGTACAGTCCATTTCTTATATAAAATTAAAATGTCCTACTTGCATAATAGGAAGTTGTTTAAATTCTGTATCACTATCTTTCATAAGTAAGCAGCTGGGTATGTGCTAATTACTGGGGGAACTTAGGGATCCAATCAGATGCCCCATCACTCTCCAGCTGTGTGTCACTGACAATGTGAGCTCATCACTTGCTGCAGTTTGGTTTTGCCCAAGTGACAGAATTGTGGACATGATTCAAAGGCAGCTATTATGGATAATTTTATCATTTGCTTATTTTAGCAGCTTCTTTTTCAAACTTTGCAGCACAACAGTAAACTTTCAGTCATTCTGAAAAATATCACTGCATGAAAAATATCAGTTATGTCATTACTGTGCTGACTAAGCACAGGTATGTGCTTGAGGATTCACAGCACTACTCTGGGCTGTTTCACACACATTTGATATCCCTGAAGTGCTTGGAGGGTGGGCACTGATTCCACCAAACCATTAAGGGGGTTTCAGGCTTAGGTTTCTGATTTTCCTAGGTAGCAACCTGGCTGGTTAAGTGGACAAAAGCTATGGCTGCACAACAAAATGAAGAGGCAGAATTATTCTTTGGCATTTCTGGCCACTAAATGAGAAAGAAGATGAGCAAGCAGATGGAGTTTTGTGCAACTGCCACGAGCCAGAACCTCTGTTATAAATGCTTTCACTCTGCTGGGATATAGAAGCTGTATGTTCATTAATGATTTAATTGGAATACTTAAAGACTCCACCTGTAACTATTGGATGCATGACATGAAATATTAGAAAGTAAAGTAAATACAGAGAAAATGACATCCTGAAGACTGCTTTTGAATTTAAAAAGAAGTCAGGGTGTAACATGTGTTTACTTCTTTAGCTTTCTGAAAAATGTCATCAAGATTGTGAGGTAGCTCAGAGGGAAGCACAATATTACTTGGTCAAATTTACTCTTTCATAATTTTTTTGAAAGTTTGTGTAAAGTTCAACTTTTAAACTTTTTCAGCAGTTTAATTTTTGGTAATATTTCATGCTGAATTTGCCCTGACATAAAAAAAAAGTAAAGTGAAAGATGAGAAAATGAGTCTCCATTAGCTGTTTTCTCTTGGTGTTTTCATGCTACTAAGCCTAAAAAATGACATTTTTCTTCTGTGTACTAAACTTAATACTTTCATAGATAGATTTCTATCATAAGATAGATTTCAATGAGAATAATTGCAGAATGTTTTAATAAAGATTGCTTTTAAGGAAAACAAATTTAAAGATTCAAGTAAAAAAATAAAGGCTTTGGATGCTTTGATCTTCTAAACTGCTAATGCTGCTCAGCTTCTAACTTTAGATGTAAATGTAGTCCAAAGCACATTATTTGGGGCTTATTCATTCTTTCCTTTTGGGCTGCATTTTGTGGATGTTGATCACAATAGTCTTACACACATAGACAACTTTCATCTCACAAAATTGCATTGTTTTGGGCAGTCCTATTTTGGGCAGTCCTTTCTGATACCAGCAATATTTTTCCTGATGGACTTTGATATTTTCAGAAAAATAACATTTTCCATTCTGTTTTCTGTGCTAAGTGAAAATTTAAGCATTCAGATTGGTAATTCAGTGCAGAATCAAAATATCCAAGAGTGCCTGCTTTTGCAAAAGCAAAGTTTCTAAGATGTTTCTCTCTAAATACCCTATTTTTACTCACTCTAGATTTACTGAACTTTCATCTGCTTGGTCTAAACTTGCCTTTGTTTTGGAAAGTTCCATAACAAGCATCCAGCTAACTCCATGACTTACTGCATAAGAATGTGAGGAAAAGTGTATTTTCTGCTCTTCAGAATATGTTGGCACCTTTTTTTTGTGTATTACATAAGACTAAAAGCCTCTCTTAAAGCATGGGGCTCAGCAGGAGGCAGGAGTATGAGTAATCTTCACTTTGCCTTGTTTGAGGCAATTGGTTTTGAAATAACAAAGCCATGCAAACCTGACAATACCTGTTTGTGGGAGCCTGGCAATATGTTCATTTACTTGACATCAGAGAGAGAAACAAGCACAAAAATGCTATTAATTTTTCTTAAGTGCTGGAGAGAAACTGAAATGTTTTTCTTCGTGGGATTATTGACCATTTTAACTTGTATAAACTCCTCTTGCATACTGTCTGCTTAAAATTATGTATGGAAAATTTAATTATTTAATATTTAATAATTTAATTTAGCCTACCTCAGAGCTAGGGAATGGTGAGATGATGTAACAAGCAGTACAGGCAGTGCATTTCTCAGCATGAGTTTGGGGTGTCTTCACAAGTGGGAGTGCTGAAAGTATGTTAATGTGGATAGAAGTTATGTATCTGTTAAACACCTCCATTCATGTAATAATTCTTTCATTGAAAACTGCTGTGAATTTAGTGAAGTGAGACCTGGTAAGGAGAGCTAATACCTTTCTTGTTCAATAAGAGGGAAAAGATATCTTCCTAAATATTACTGAATGATGTTGAAAAGAAGAAGTAGGTCAGTGGGAACTCTATAACATCTCACCACCTATAATTGCCTTTTACACATTTTGAAAAATCAGCTGAGCCCTCACATGAACTGCAGGATAAACCCAGAAGATTGGCTCACCATTGTGGACATGCAGATATTTCCTCTTTGCAGAGTCACATTCAGTCACAGAATAACTAGAAAATTTTGCTGGACATTGACAAGCCATCATTAGGGAAGGTTCTTAGCTTTCATTACCAAATCTTTAAACTATAAAGTAGTTATTAAGCAACACTCACTTCTAATATTCTATAAAAGTAGAGGTTTTTTTTCCTGTTTACTTTCATTTAAAAGCTGCCATCTGGATTTCTCAGGCATGGTGAACTCATGTATTTTGAAGTTCTGATGAGGCATTTGCTGAGGATCTTTATGATATTGGCAATATACCTTAATGCACAGAACAAGACATCTGCTTACAGAGCTAAAATTGTACCTGTCAGACTTCAAGACAGGAAGCAAAAACATTTAATGCTGGGAGACAGCTGCATAATATTGCCTGACCAATTTCAGGCTCACTTTGTATCTTTACCAGGATAAGAATCATGAATCTTTTCAGTTTTTGTTGTGTTATTCCTAAAAGTGTTTGTTCTACTAAAAATTTGTGTTCCTAAGGCAGATTCTTTGGTACTCTTAAAAGTGTCATATTGTCTGGCACTGCCTGGGTATTGTTCTTTCTAGTGCCTTCTAGAGCTTGTATTTCTAGAAGCTCAAACCTGTGGAGCTGGGATCAGTAAGAGCAAGTGTGAAAGGTAAAAAATGTGTCATAAAAGACAAATAGAAAATAATAAAGATCTGCTGTAAATTATGCTGTTTCTGCAGTGAAATAAGAGCAGAAGCCCCTTCTTGTTTCCACAAACCTCGGTTTCCCAGCTTTTTTTTTTTTTTTTTTTTGACTTCCCTCTGGGTTCTTACTATAGAGACATAAAAATGCCTGCTAGGTTAAATTTAGTGCCATATGCAGCTTTTTGCTCTTTTTCAAGCAATGTGCAGAACCAAACGTATTGAAAGTGGGTAGAGGTAGTTGTGCAAAGAGACTGGCCCAATGTGTTACCCTTTGCTTGCTGTAATATCTTTTTTTGCTTCACAAGAAGATTTTTCAACAACACAAGTTATTTTTTTTAATGGAAATAGGGAGAAAGACATAAAAAGAGCTTCTGAGAAAGACTGGAGTTTACAAAATAGTTTTAGAGATTCAGCTAACATTACTACAGTGACAGTGTAAAGCAACTGTATATAATTTCTGCTTCCCATGCTATGCTTCCATCATGATGCACAGAAATTGAATTGGAACACAAGCACTCAAGGAATAGCATGTCTGGACTGTGAACAATTGCCTATCTAGGCAAATCTGACTGCAAAGGAAGATGAATGATGCCTGGTAAAATGGGAAACTCAGTAATTCACAGAATAACCCAGTCAGAAGAACTAAAAAGCTGAAAACCCTAAGGCAAAGCATAAACCCAAAAGATGAACAACAAAGAAGTTTAGAGTAGGAAACATGAAAAGAATGGCTTTAATTTTGATTATTCATCAGCAAGCTTCAGTACCAGATATGATTTATTAATGCATACTGCACTAGGTGTAGAATAAAGATAATAGGGAAGAAAATGCCACATGAGGATAAGTCTTAATCATGTTTTCAAGGTAATCTGAATCCAGCAGATTCTCCAGGTGGAGCATATAGTGCAACTAGCTCAAAAGATGAAATCTCTTTGAGTGCCAAGCAAAAGATACTCCACTTATTGTTGAGCATATAATATTCCATTATAATATTTCATTATATGGCCATTACTTCAAAGACCTCTGGGGATTGTGGTGGTGTGCGTGTGCTGGCTCCTCTGGTCCCAATAAATGGAATTACCTTTATCTACTAGTGACTACCTAACTAGAATTTTGCAGTTGTTTGTGCAGTGGCTGTGCTGCAGTGAGGAAATACCCATCAGTCATTTACAGAGAATCATAGAACCTCATCACCTTTTTTCACTGTCTGCAAATTGCAAGGAAGAGCTACAAAGAAAATAATCACAGCCTAATATTTGGAAGTTATATTTAGGTGCTATCCTATAGATGGCAATATAGTGTAAAACAATTAAAAATCTTACTGCAAGAGATTCAGTGGCTGTTAAAAAGAAGAAATACTTTTTTCCGTTTCCATATGATCTTTTCATTTATTCCATTTGAGCATAGTTGATTATTTGAAATAGGGTTGTCTTTATGCATTAAAATGAGAGATTTGTGAAATACAACAATTAAAAAAAAAATCATTTATTAAATATATTTCTTTCAGTGATCTCCTGAAACAGGAAAAAAAGCTTTTCTACCATTAGCCCCATGTGCCCTCTAAAAAGACATAGTCAGGACAAAAATCACACCAAAGTTGGACAAATCTGATATCCAGTTCAGTCTGATAAAACTGGAGGCTCCTATGACTTCTAAAGTAGGTTCCTGATATAAATTAGCATGGAAGTGGTAATTGTTGGAAGTAAAGACAAGTCATTCCTTAACACTCTGAAAATTGAATTTTGGTGTTGAGGGGATAGGACAGAGGCCCTGGAAATCCTTATGATCCATGAAAGAAGCTTTATATACAATGCCAGAAGATTGGCTCACCATTGTGGACATGCAGATATTTCCTCTTTGCAGAGTCACATTCAGTCACAGAATAACTAGAAAATTTTGCTGGACATTGACAAGCCATCATTAGGGAAGGTTCTTAGCTTTCATTACCAAATCTTTAAACTATAAAGTAGTTATTAAGCAACACTCACTTCTAATATTCTGTAAAAGTAGAGGGTTTTTTTAGCTAAAAAGAGAGGTGGTTTTTTTTTAATGGCTAAAGAATTTAAAATGGAATATTTTTTGAGGGATTTCTTGCTACCTGTTGATTGCAGAAAGCAGGAAGATTGGATAAAAGCTTGCTGTAATATGAAAAAAGTTGCTGAAACTTGAATTTTTGAGGCTTTTGATTCTGAATTCTTACCTTTCAGCATCTGCTCTTTAAGACACAATGTGGAACAAATGTTCATGTAGTCCTGTGGTACTTGTACTACCTCTGTTTCCCCAATTATTTTAAATACTTTTTGTCTGTCCTTTGTGTGTTACCTTAAACTGCTTGCTGAATTAGTAGCCATTCAGGTTTCATTCTTAACACACCTTAGATAGAATTTAAGTACCTTTCTATAACATTCACCATGAAAAACACTAAAGTGTTTGTCTTGGTAATTGTTAATCCCAGTTTAAAAGAACAAAACCAAACCAACAAACCAACAAAAACCTCACCAAAACCAAAAATCAGTAGCCAAAATCAAACAAAATATTATGTCTTCTACTTAAATGACTTTTTCAGAGGGTATATCACATCTCAGGATAGAAAATACCATTCAAGAAGTAGTGAAACCAAATTTCTAAATGTTTCTCTAATTTTATATGATGATGTTTACATATTTGGATATAATGTTATGAACTATTAAAATAATTCATGATTCACTAATATGCTCAGTGTAAGTCATGTTCTGTTCTGTCACTCTGTTCTTTTACAGACTGGAAAAACCTATTTAAACAGGTGATCTTGAACAGCAAATATCTGAAGAGTTAAATGTATTCATTTCCTGTTGTCGAATCACCTGAGGTATAATTGAATTTCAAGTTTGAGATTTCATTAGCAAAGCTTCCTGAAAAGCTATTTATATAGGCAATGTAAAATTAATGATTTTTATGACACAGTCATCTTTCCCCCCCATGTTTCTGTTGTGTATTTAGATGTTCCTTGGCTGTGAGCACTGGCAGCTGTTGTGGTTTAAACCCAGATGACAACTGAGTGCCACCCAGCAGCTCGTGCAACCCCAGGGGGATGTGGAGGAGAGTTGGGAAAATAGGTGAAGTCCTTGGGTTGAAATGAGAACAGTTTAATACCTGAAATAAAACAAACCAATATAACAATATTAATTGTGGTGAAAAGGGAGACAATGAAATGAGAGAGAAAAAAGTGAAGCCTAAAAAGGCAAGTGATGCACAATTGCTCAGCATCCACTGACCAAAGCCCAGCCTGTTCCTGACCAGTTTATAGATAAGACATGGTGTTCCACGGTGTGGAATATCCCTTTGGCCAGTCCAGGTCAGCTGCCTGACCCTGCTCCCTCCTGGTTTCTGGTGCACCTGCTCCCTGCCACAGCAGGGGAACTGAAAAGTCCTTGATTGAGAGCAAGAACTGCTTAGCAACAACTGAACATTGCTGTGTTTTCAACACTATACTCATCCTGAATCTAAAACACAGCACTGTACCAACTACTAGGAAAAAAATTAATTCTATCCCAGTTGAAATCAGGACAACATTAAAAATTACCTCATTTTTCTGGCACAAGATCCCAGATATTACTTATCTAACAACTGTTGGTTTGTCGTGGTGAACTAGTAGAACTGAACTGGCCAGGCTACCCCCTGGTGTGTTTAAAAGCAATTTTCTTTCAGAAGTTCAGAAGTATCTGAACTTAATGTATTCTTTTAGGGAGAAATAAGATTTCTGTGTGAAAGGAAACAATCACAAAGGATGTGAATCTTTTGCAGCTACTTGAATCAACAGAAGTTGACAATGCAGGCTGGGCTTTCTGGGAAAAAAATGGGTAAAATGGGTGAATTTTCTGCCCTTAGATACTTGAGAGAGGAAAGGGCTGTGTTAGGGTTTAGGATTTCCCTCCCCACTGAGCTAGACGAATAACAGAAAGACCCCTGATTTCTCCTTCTTCCCCATCCTCAGCATATATCATCAGTCTATTTCCTTAAGTCATCTCTTTGTTTTCTGGGTATCTGTATGTTTGTTTTCTTTCTCTTTCTCCTTTTCCTCATAGGTGTCATTCTCTATTAGACAACAAATTCTGAGTAGCTCCCTTTCTCATTTCTTATTTTGATTAGAATAGCTGTCTTCTGTAGGGAAATACTGTGGAAATATCTTCATCTGGAAATGTTAAAAAAAACCCATGCAAACAAATCCAAAATTAATTTGTAACGATGCAATAACACTGCCTTACAATGTTAGCCTTGATACTTAAATGAAAAATATTGAGAAAAGGAAGACCTAATAGGAACTGTTCCATTTATTTGTATTGACTTTGAGTCAGGAACTGTTTCCCCATATAGTTGCATTAAAATACGTTGAGTTTTTCACTTAAAGGTAAGCCAGTTATGCAGATGTTAGTCATGATACTAAAAGGCAGCATATGGTTGCATGCTGAGATGAAAATACCAAAATGCACAAAATACATGTTAAAATCTTCTGAAAACAACTGTTTTCTCTCTGAGTGCAGGAGTGCTGGAGGGTTTTTTATTACAGAGAATATTAATGACAGTTAGAATCAGGACTAAATATGTTCCTTGATATTTTAAGCAGCAGCTATTCCAGGAATAGACACAAAAGGTTCAGTTTTAACATTAAACTTTATCCACCTTATTTGATCATCTTTGCTTTTTTAGTTTTCCCCTGATACTTTTCGAATGACTCTTCCTTTATCCTCTGATCCCCTTCATGCTTTCATTCTGGCCTCAACCTTTTTATCAATTCATTACACTTCTATGTCTATGAGTTCTGTTTTACTTCTTGTTCAAAGGACCCTCATTTTGATCTAGAAGGGAGGGAGGAGAATAAAGGGAGGCTTTCTTTCAGTTTTAAAAACTTACTGATAGGAGATCTGAGAGCTTCAAACAAGCTTCTTTTACCATTCTTTGCAGTTGGTTTTCTTCTGTTCTCATACAGCAGTGATCTTTCTTTGCCTCCTTTTTTTTTTCCCTCTGTGTACATCTGTCAAATGGATGAAGAATCCCTTACCCCTTATCTGTTGTTCCTCCATTTTCCAAAAACATTCCTCATTTATTGTTCCAAGGATGTGACGTGGTTAAACTGCAACAACCAAGGGCAAGCACTTTGTCTATAACAGCCCTTTACTTTTGGTCACACAAAGTTTCCCAAGGACTGGAGGAAGAAATAAGAATCATCTCTGTCATCTCTGTACCCTTTTTACTTCCTTCATCCCAATGATGTGTTTGGTACTTCTCTTCCTGAAGAAACTCTTCTCATTCCACAGAGAATCTTGCATCTTGGTGGGGAGGGTCTCACACGATACCTGGAAAATTAACAAAAAGACATGAGATAATGGCAGTGTTGCATTACTTTTACTTTTTTTTCCCCCCCTCCTACTCCACAGTCATGTTTGGATTTAGTTCAAAGTAAAGTGGAAGAAAGTTTGAGAGTGTCTATATAAACATATATCTGTGCATATAAGTTTTTGTGTGCACTGAAAGATCTGTCAAATAAATTTAATGGGTGGAGCAGCAATCAGTAAGCTTAAAAAATTTAAATGTAAACAGCTTATTGTTTCATAATTTCAGGAGTTCAGATGTCACAGGTAATAAAATTTTCAATATTTTAACTCTCAAATTGGCAACAGACTAACTGTGAGTTTATGAGTGAGCCAGCAATGTTTGGGGTTAGTGCAGTATATCTCTAAGAGACAAATACTGAGGAGAAAAAAACCCAACCTTTTTTGCCCCTGTGCTTGCTGTTTCTTTTCCTTTTAGAAGTCATTACAGCTAATTATCAACAAGGATTAGCTTTTCAAGTAGGTTATTCTTACAATGTGTCATTCTGAGCTAAACTCTGAACAAATGCAATCATCTAAAAGAGAAAACCGAGATTAATCAGCTAATAGTGAAAGAAACTTGATTACACAAAAGTGGCAAAGCATAAAACCCCTCGCATTCACAACCCATAAAATATTAATTAAAATAATTAAGATTAGGGAGTAGTGCCTGTAAAGATCTTTGTTTCCTACTCCACTTTTATTTTAGAAGCCTTTTGATTTGCTTTACTTCAAGAGACACTTGAACTGTGTCAATCACACACTGAACCAGTCTGAGATAATCTGAGATCTGTTGTTCTTAGCTCCTGTGAGTAATGCCTTGGAAGATGTGATCTGGGCCTTGGTTGCTTTCTCTCATTTTTGATTGTGCAGGGATTTTAGTGTTAATACTGTGAGGAGACGAGAACAGCACCAGGTGAGAAAAGAGATTTCCTATGGATGAGGGCAGTGAGACAAATCCAATTATCTTCAAAAAAAACCCCTGCATAAAGCCCCCACAGACAAACCAAAACCAACCAAAAAAAGGGCCATCTGTCATCCCCACGAAATCCCCTTCCCAAACCCCTCTTCACTCCTATATTGCTGCTCTCCCCATATCATGGAAGAAACAAAAGGAAGATTTCCCATAGAACAGAAAGAGAACCCAATCTTATGCTCTGGGGGGAAGAAATACTTATTATAAAATGATACCTGAGAAGCAGAAGGCAGAGAGAAGAGAAGGTGATGGGTAGGGGAGGGAAGAGAATCAAGGCAGTTGAACAGAGATAGGTCTTTGCAAAGTTTTCTAGTTTGCAGTCTGAATTGTGGGGTCTGTGATAGTGTTTTAGCATCTTGGAGTGAGAGCAAGCTCCACCTCAGGCAGGTGCCATCAGCTTGGGAGCTCTGGGCAGCTGAGGAGGACAAATCAGTGCAGAACATACCCATGGCAAGGTCAAAGTGGTAAAAAGGAGATCTGATTTTTTTCCTTACATGGATGTTTTCTGAATGAATGTCTTTTTTCTCAGGAAGATTTCTCCTCAGGAGTTTTAGGGATTATTATGAAGAGATTAACACAGATTTCACCTAAGTTCACAGCAACAGAAAATACAATGCTATACTCAAGAAACAAACATTTTTTTACTCATTATCCTCCAATACCTTATTGCAAATGCATATTTTCTTTGGTGATAATTATAGAACTTCGATTTTGTTATTTCAGAGGGAGACAACAAGCTGTACAATAATCCTACAAGTTCTGGAAGAGCAAAAACTGAAGGAAAGGACAGTAAATATGCTACAGGCATAGGACAGAGGGGAAGGAAGAGATGAGAAGGATATTGTGTGTTGTGTGATAGCTGTGCAGGAGCGATGGCACAGAAGCTCCTAGCAGACAACATAAATTGATGGAGATGTTTTCTTCAGGTATTTTCTGTCCATTGCTTCTTCTAATCCACTTTATGCAAAAATCTCTTGAAGGTGAATATTTTATGTCTATAAATTATGCTTAGTTCTCTATGGTCAAAAAAAAAAAAGACAAAAACTTATCCAGCTCCCCATTCTTCTATATTCATTACCAAGACCACCCTAAAACATGGAGCATCTCTAATCAACTCCATTGGTGTTTATTGAGACCCCCCCCATTAATTTTTATCTCTTAATTATTGTTGATGTTGAAGAGGGAAAAATGATTAATTACAAAACTATTGATATGTCACTTAATCTTTTTAATTTATAGAGACAAATATTGCACTGTTTCAGAATTAAGATCTTTATTTGTAGAAACACTGATGTGTTGAACTTAGCAGTGAATTTATTTTCGTACCCCAGCTAGCCATTACACCTGAAGGTTGATTAAGAGCTGGTACTTTGTTAAATAGCAGCAGGTTTTCACAGACAGAAAATTAACTCTTAGGGGAGCAGAGCTCTGCTGCATATTTAAGTAACACTTAGATGTGTGCAATTCATTACAGAACAAAAGCAAGAACAACAAGACACCAAATGTTTAATTTTCCTGGAAAGCAAACACAGGGATAATTGGAACTTGATATATTGTTGGTGTGTTGGTGTAAGTAGAGGAGCTTGTACTTAAAGATATAAAACTTTTCCTTTTCATACTCGAAAATTGCTTTGAAAAAAAAAAAATTACTTATTTTACTTGCATTATTGTTTTATGCTTCACTGATACAACTTGATATCCAGCAGATGTACTGAACTAGAAACACAACAGAGCTGGTAGAATTAAGCTTCTCCCCCAGTTTTTCATATCTCTCTCTCTCTTTTTGTTTTTTTTTCCTTTGTGGAATCTGCATTTTTTTAATAAGTAAATTTTTAAATTTAAAATTTTAAATTATTTTCAAAATTAATTTAAATTTAGATTACCATGCCTTGAATTTTGGTGTCCCTCTCTCTTCTAACATTATTATCAATGTGTAATGGAAACATATAGTAGCCCCAAACACTTTCAGTCCAGCTACCCAAGCAGGCACAAGGTGAGATTCATGGTGGTGTTCACCAGGGCTGAAGGTCCTTGGGGGTCCCTTCCAGCTCAGGATATTCTATGAGTCTACCTGATGAAAAAAATCATTGCAGGGATAAGCAGGTTTGGTTTTGATTCTCCTTGTACCTCTTCTCTGGAATATTGATATTTTTTCTTATTTCTCTATTCATTAGGCAGTTTATTCTCTTGTTTTTAACATTGCTTAAGAGGTGACTTTTTTACTGGAGATGAACAGTCTGATTCTGCTATCACCTGCATAGAATCAGTGTAAATTAGCTTGGAATTAGGCTGTAGGGAAAGATCACTTGATCTTGTGGACTTAACCACCTGCATTGTAACTAATTATTGCACCCCCCTAAAAGGGTTTAGGAACAAATTACTGGCTGTCCCAGATGAGAAGCTATCATGATATCTTGCTTGGTATCACACACTGCACCACTTTATTACAGGATCCTGTTCTATTTGGATGAACAGTGCATTGGTATTTATCAGAAAATTTAAGAGAAAACCCGGGTGTCTGATCTGAAAAGTGATTCTTTTAACTCATGATTTTTTAATATAAATCATTGAGCAAAGTGAAAGTTTTTTCACCTCTTTTCTGTCTTTTCTCCTGTACACAGAAAGTGACTCTTGTATGAATCAGAGGTCCCTTTCTGGCTGCACTGACTCAGCCAGTGATGCTCAGCATGTCAGTAGGAACACATTAACCCATCCTATTACCTCCACGACTGCTGGAGGACCTGCCCAGACAGGCCTGTGGTCAGGGAAATGAAACCTCACAGGATTTTTGATGTTGGAAAGGATTAGGGTTTTGTTCATGGAGGCTTTACTTTCTGAAGTCTGGTTGTTTAGCCCAGGAACTAGTTAGAAATGAGATGAGATGGGCTTTGAAGAGAGTTACAGTCATGATAACCACACCTAAAAAACCACTTCAGGTTACCAGAAGTGAGTGGGTGAAAGTGCTTTCAGTGACTAACCAGGTAGCAAGAAAAAAGCCATTTGTTTTCCCATTTTGGGAGATGCTGTAGAGAGGACTGGTTGAGATTTGACTGTGTGACTTATGGTATGAGGACAAAAAAGACATAGTGTACATCTGTAGACTGTGCTAACTTAATACTTTAGTATACAGGTTTTCCTATTCATGGAGAATGGTCATTTACTCAAAGTGCATTGAGCAGCTAAGGAGCTCAGATTACAGCTCTGGTCAAGTCCTCCTAATGGGATGAACAGGTGAAAAGGGCCAAGCCACCAGAGGAAGGAAAAGCAGGAATGCAGAAACAAGCCCTAATAGACTCTGTGCATGTTCAAAACCTAAACCTGTTTAAACTCATTATCTTGGCCTGCTGAGGTCTTTTAGAGCCCTGGCCTGGGATGAATGCAATGTCCATATAGCTGGATAAGCTCACTGATGGTTGATCTATTCTTGGCTCACCCCACAGGCCCCTTTCAGTTGATTTTTTTCTAAATCTCTGCTGCTGTCACTCATGCATGCCCTCAGAGAACAGGATTTTTAAACTTTACCGATATTGATTCTCCCTGCACAAGTTGTCAAAGGGATGAATCAAGAAGTGAAAAATCTACAAGATCTCTATAGAAATTCTATTCTGTTTATTATTAAAAAATACCTTAAAACAAACTTACTTCAAGTGCTAAAAAAGACAACAAGCACTAGCATTTTATTGATTGCAAAATGAAAAAAACCCACCTTTGGCAATGCTAAACAGGAAGTTTTCACTAATGGTTAAAAAACTAATTTGCTGTAGTGCAATGCAATCACCAGATCCCTATCCTCCTCTGGTGGTTGATCATTCTTCATCCCATGGCTGGCTGAACATTTACTGATCTTTTTAATTTGGTCAGCAGGATGCTTCCTTGCTGTATCTGGGGCCATAAGACTTTGTAGCAAAACACATTACCATGCCTCTGTAAATCAAAATATATGTTACCTAGCTCCCTGAACACAAGAGACCCAGGTTTTATAAGTGCCATTACAGAAAAAGATAATCCATGACAACAAATACGGGGAGTACAGAAGCAATTTACCTGCCACCATTCACCCTCCAACACACTCCAGTGTTTTGGCAGAACATTTTAATGGAAAGAGATTTTAAAGTTGCACCAAATCTGGAGCATTTCCCACTTCCACAAATATTTGATATTTAATTTGCTTTTATCTCTCTCCCTTTCTGTTCATCTTTGGCAGTGAAAAGTAAAGAATGGCCAAGTCAGTGACCTGCTGAGCCTTACAAAGAATGATGTTAGGTGCAGGAATATGATGCTTGTTTTACCCTTTCTTTGTGGTGCAAGGGATTTTGCTTTAATATTTCATACTCTGTGCCCTCATCATGCCCTCTGCAGCAGCACTAGATGAATTTCTGCGGTTCTGCAAATTCCATATTTTTTTTAAGTTTCTTACTTGCTACAAACAGCTTAAGCTTGTGGATTTAGGGAGTCCCTATTTCAATGAGTGACTGAGATCACTCTGAACACTTGTCTAGGTTTTGATTGGTTTCCAGATGAGCTGTCTTTGGCTTGGAGGTGTGGTTGTCTTGCTGGCTGGGTCATGCCTACTTTTCCCCTCTGCCCTGACAATCTGCCAGTTCTGTGTTGATATCTCCATTTCTCCATTTAGACCCTCTCTGGTTTCCTTTTTTAGAACTTACTTCAGCTTCTCTTTTCCCTGTTCCATCTCACTTTAAGCCAACTTTTTTTTGTTTACTGCAAGGCATGACAACTTGATGTGACAGAATATATACAGTGGCATTTTTTCTGTATCTTACCCAGCTTGGATTATGCTAGTAACAATATTGAGCATATTTATACAATTTGAAATAATTGCACAGAGATTAAGTAATTATTCAGCACAGGGGGGTAAATGATGGAAGAATTATCATTTGTTTTTTAAATAGAATGAAAACTGAAGTGACTCTCTCAAGTTCTGCAATGAGTTGGGGTAAAAGTAGCTGGAGCTCTTGCAACTTTTTATTTTTTGAGAAATAAGCTTATAATGCTTTTTGAGACTCAGTGTATTTTAGTAGCTTGCTACATCAAGGTAGTCTTGATAAATGCATTTCTCATGACAATATCAGTGTTGTTTTAGCTGAGCACCTATGAAGCATGAGTGTTTTCTATAATTAAACCTGTGATGACCTAATGCAAAAATTACTGGATAGACCAGATTCACTTTGATATGAAGGAAGTTTGGGCTATGCCAATACAGGCTGATTGTATAAATAACAACATATAAATTGTTTAATTCTAGTTTTTGATTTTGTTATGTTGGAAACTATCATTCAGTATGGCACAACCACTATTTTTTTAAAAAAAATTACAGTTCAGAAAAATCTAACTACATTTCAGTCTAGGACATTGCTGAAAGAAACCATGAAGGAAAAGAAGTTATTATAAAGGGTTCTAAAATAAAGCAAGCTGCTCTCCCTCTCCATGTCCTGTCCTACTATTTCAGGACAGTAAAACATTTAATAAACTTTAAACAAAATTGGTTAATTTAACATGAACATGTAAAAAAAAGTACAAATTTTTATGCAGACTTCTGCCTGAAGGCATAAAGCAGTACCTGGGGCTCCCCAGAGCAGCCCTGCATCCATCAAAGGTTGTGGAAAATTATTCTACACTATTATTTTGCTGCAAAATAATGTTTTGGGCATCTTCCTAACTATAGTAGTTTGTGAAATTACTAGAATGGATTTGTTTTTTTTTTAATCCACTTTGGATTCTATCCAGTTAATCCATTATATGTAGTCCTGCTTTGTGTGAGTGAATATTGTATTTACTCCAGCCTACCATTGAAGCACTAATTGAAAATATGTGTCGATGTGGGCCCTGAACAGACTCATCTAGAACTCTGCTTAAAATGCTTTTCTGGCTGACAGCAAACTGTTGGTTGCTGCACATATATGAAGTTTTGTGCCCATCTTCTTTTGTCTTCATCAACCCCAAATTTCCCAGTTTACTCATGAGAGTGTCCCCGGGGACAGCATCAAGTGCCATGCTAAAGTCAAGACAGATTGTCTCTAATGCCTCCCCCTTATCTGCCAGACCCATTATCCTGTCATGAAAGGAAATTGGATTGTTTTGATGAGATTTGTTCTTGACAGATCCATGTTAGCTGCTTTTTATCACGTTTACTATCCTGTAGGTGCTTTTAAATTGACTCTTAAGTGATTTGTTCTGGTATCTCTCTGAACATTGAAGTTAGACTGGCTGATCTATAATTTTCCAGGCCCTTTTCCTCATTTTGGAAATACCCATGAAGTTTGCCCTTCACCAGTCCTTTGGAAACTCCCCTTTATATCTTCAACAAATTCTTGAAAATAAGCTTTAATGACTCAGATTGCATTGGCTGGTTTCCTGTGTACCCTTGGGTGAACTGAATCAAGTCCTGTCAACTTGGATGCATTTAATTTATCCAAATATTTTTCACAGCTTCCTCTTTCTTTCCTCCTTTATATATATATATTTTTTTTTAGCTCTGTGGCCTATTCATCAAAAATTCTGCTCTAATTCTGCTCAAATGCACAGAATTTTTTAAACTAATGACTGATATCCTCTTTTAGAGGTTTACATGCATGTATTATAAACATCCCATTGTACATGTACAACCCATTTTATTCATTTTATTAATGTTCATCCCATTTAAACCCTCAAGATGAGCTTTACAAGGCACTTGAATTATTTTCAAATCATACAGTTACACTCAGGAACAAGGAAATTGCATTACTGGGGAAATTACAGTTACTGAAATCTGTCTGTGATCTAATAGCAGGTGACAATACATTTTAAATAGGGGTGCAAGTGAAGAGATGATAAACCCTCCATCCCCAAAACCTTTTCATGAGTAACTGAAAAGTAAGTTTAATTCTGAGCATGTGTTTTTTAAATCAAAACCCAGTTGGTTTTCAATGCCTGAATCTGTCAGTTGTAAAGATGGATTCACCTTGAACTTAAGTAAAATGTTTACTCTTTGCATTTAAGCTTTAGCTGTATCTTTATTGTGTGTGTATTTTTTTTTATTATTATTTTTTAAATATCCAAGCAGTATTTACAGTGATTTTAAAATTTTGGTACAGTTTTTCCTGTTGAAGAGCAAATATTGGAAAGAACATTGTAATGTATTGTCTTGTGGGATTTTTTTTTTCTTTGTTTTCTATATGCAGAAGGGATTTTTATCTCTGTGTGGGTCTTCAATTCTGATGCATTCTCTGTTGCTCATTTTAGACAAACCGTTTGTTACTATGGATTTTCAAAATTGCTCAATTTTCCAGGCTTGTGCAAGAATCTCCACCTCCAACCCAAGCCAGTTTTCCAGCACTTCTCATCCAGGATGCAATGCATCATTTCTCTTAATGGTAGCAAGGAGAGTGTGCAGTGTTCCTAAGAGTCCCAGAGATACTTTATGGAACAATCAAAATCCTCAAGGACAATTTGTGTGCAGCCAATACTGACTCAGCAGAGTTCAAGGCGTGTTTTAAAACTATGTGTAATCACTGTTTATTTTGAGCACAATGGCTTTCAAAGGCAACGTAATTTGGGGAGAACATCTAGGGATTTGTGGTGTTATCTAAAATTTTCAAGACAGGTATGTAGTCTGGAATGCAGAATTCATGCATGAATTTAAGCCTCGTTACTCTGGGAACAGATTTAAAAGTATTGCTTATGTGTCCATAGGTGAAAGGTTCTTGCTCTGAATTTACTCTGGAGTTACCTGTGCAGTGTGATTGCTTGAAAAAGATCTGTTCATTGCAGCCCAGAAAGGCCTCTGTGAAGAGAAAGCAGTGGAAACACCTCTTCCCTCACTGCATTTTGTCTTTCACTGGTAAAAAAATGCAACAGCATAACATTGCCTAAGCTGCAGGAAGATTAATGATAATATTGCCAGGTTCAGCAGTAAAATTTTAGAAGGAAAATTCTCCCAAGTGTTTTGAAGGACTCTTTTGTAATTAGCAACTATTTAGATTAGAACAGAGAGATCAGCCATCACACTTCAGTGTCTTTAACACATTTCTGTGTTAAAGTTCTGTATATCTTTCTGGAATCCTACCTGACTCTGAATACTCATCTTGCCACTTTCCCCACGTGCTTTGTGTGCTGTAAACTGACCCAGCAAAGGCTCTCTGTGCCAGGAAACAACTCTGTTCATCGGTACATCTCTTCAGCTTTTGTATTTCTAGCCAATTATGTCAGGTCTTCCTGAGAAAGTTGAGTTGTTCTGCTTTGCTCCCTATTCTGCAGCTTTGTAGGTTTGTTTTCATTACATAAAACTAGAAAAAAACCTGAATGTTTTGGTCTGCAAGAGGTGACTGGATGGAGAAAACTGTGGGTCCTGACTGGCTGCAGATTTAAGTCTTGACTCAGATCTGGAATATGATATTTTGGCTGAGATACAGCAGGGTATTTAATCCACATGAGTCTAAATCATTCTAAGTAAGGAACCTGAACTTTGCATTCACCCAGCCTAGGAGATATTATCTTTTATAGGGTCTTTCACACATTTCTGCCTGGCAATCAATATGTGCTGTTGAAACAGAAATGTTGCAGCTCTGGTGAAATGTCCCCATAGCAGAAATGGTTCTGTCAGTATTTTTCTCCTTACTTGTCAGCAGTCCTGCATTCTGTTGGAGATCTGGGCTGCAGAAGCACTGAACAACTGATAAGATAGTGCAGCCCGTGTCAGGCTGTGACTGCAGCCTGCTTTACCAATTCACAAGTCTCACAGACAGTTTTGAATGCATAAGGAGTAAGACAGAGACCTCTAAAATATTGAGAATCCCAAAAGTTTCGGAATGTGTTTGCTAAGACAGGGAGAGAATGAATATCTGAATTCCTGTTGAAATAATAGTATGGCAGGCTAAAACATTTTTCATGTAAATGCTGATATTTAAATATTTTATTTCATATTCTACTTAAAAGCTAAGCAGTACTCGCAAGCTGATAAGTGGTGCAGTTGTCTTAAGTGACACATCACTAAGGGCATTTTAAATTTCATATGCAGTGGTTTCCTTCCCTTTTCTAGATGGGGAAAGTGGCTATCCATGGGAACATACTCTGGCATTACTTTTAATGCCTGGGTACTTTTAGAGATTCAATTGTGTTGTGCATAGTGGGAGTGCAGACCCAACCTACAGCGTGGCAGATCTAAATACAGGGTGTTTCTACCTTGCTTTTGGTTCAATAGGCTGCTGAAAATTGTAGCATTGTCTCTCAATGTGTCATTATCTGCTTGCAGTTTGTCGAACTTATTCTTCCTGGAGGTAGAGCCCTTCAAATTCACCCACTTACTCTCTGAAAAATGAGCAGAAAGTTTTTTCAATAACAAGTTATCCCTCTGTAGTCCATTAGAGGATTCGCTTTTCCCCACTATTGCCATGCTGTTCATTTCCAGTGTAGCAGCAGTCAAAATGACAGGTTTACCTTGCCTTTTATATGCAAAATATAAGTGCTGTATCAAATTCACGTGAGATAGACATGGATGTCATGAGTGTTAAGAGGAGTATTCAGGAGCCAGAAAATGTAAGGGGATTTGTTAATCAGGATGTAAAGAATACAAGTCTGAGGATAGAAATAGAATTGCCTAAAACTCATATATTTTGATGGATCTTCTCTATTTTTATTACTTTTTTTTTTTTCAATCCTTGAAACTTGGAAGAGCCATTTTGTGTTATCATTGGTTCATGTGCAATGTTGAGACTTTTGTTTAACATTATATACTTAGAAAAAACAATTAGGTTAAATTCTTGTTGACATAATCGCCTTGTCAGTTCTGCTTTCACCTTTATCCTCTGCAAATAAGATAGAGTGGAAATAAATATTAACACATTGAAGCCAATGGCATGTACTTGGTGTTTGTACATACAAGCCTGTCCATCACATTTAGGAATGTGTTCCCTGAAAAATATAATGGGTGGCTGCTATAAACACAGAGTTTTAGGAACACAAAGGAAGAGAAAATAGAACTCTTCTCATAAGCCCATCCATCAAGATTGATCCTTTCCTTTTTTATTTTTTTAATGTTATTTTCTTTTCTAAAACTGGACACCAGCTTTTACTGCAATATGAGAATTTGTGATACTAGATCAAACAATATATTTCTCTATCTTTCCTTTACTGTTGTCTTTTATAAAATTAAATTACTTTGTTAAAAAATATATTTTTTTTTCCCATAGAAGTGAAAGAATAAACTTTAGTTTATGAAAATTTCGTTTTGCACCAAGACAAAGGGAATGTTCACCCTTCTCAACTAATTAAAAGTTTGTTCTTGAATATGGAACATGAGCGACTCTAAGTGTTGGACTCATTCTGCCACACTGATTATGTGGAATATTGTTGGATAAGATGTCAGGAGACAGGGCTGCTGTGCCTTTTTGTAAGGGATAATGGAGATTAAAAAATTCTAATAGCTTTATAAAGAACATAATTTCAAGTTTAGATATTGTGACTATGTTACATTTTACAAATATAATTTTTAAAAATTGAAATGCCTATATTTAACACTCCTTTTTATTCACAAAGTATCCAAAAAGGATTAGGGTGTGGTTATCTGCAGGTGCTCTCTTTTTGCACATCTCACTGCACTGCACAATTGTGCTGTTCAGACAGACAGGTGTTGGAACGATTCAGGGGCGTCACAAAAATGTGGAAATGGCTTTGGATTTAATTCCTATACAACTTTTGATAGGTATGAGCCCAGGGGGAAAATAAAAGTGTTCTCTTATCCATAAGCTACAAACACAACATTTAATATTCTTAATATATCTAATATATCAATTATAATTTTCATATATGCCACATAATAGGTGTTTAACAGTTGTAAATGTCCCTTAGAACAAAGTTTCCAGGACATGTAACTCTGGAAAGCTCCCAGTCCTTCCTGAAAATTAGAAAATTATTTTTATCTGGGCAGAAAGCAAAGGGGAGCAGCTTTTGAGGACCCATGGCTTTCCCAGCACCTCTCTCCTATATAAACCTCTTGGAAGAGTTATATATGTGAAGAGCAAGAGTAAGAATTATTGCCCAAACTCCACTAAGAAAGTGCAAGCATTATCAAAATGATTCAACACTATCTTTCTGAGTAGGGGAGAGGCTCATATACATGAAATTGTGTTCTCAGTTCCCATCACCTCCATCCATTTACTTGTGTGATTTTAGAAAGATCCCTAACCAAGAAATTTTCTGTTTGCCAAGCGACAAATTCATAGATAAAAATTAAGTGTCATTAACTTCTTTGTCTTTAACTCCAACTCCATATCCATCAACAGCTTCAAGCTCTTTAAGAAGCAATTTGTATTATTTCAATACTGTCACATTTTCAAAAGTAACTTAGGACCCCCAGGGCAAGATTTTTCCTGTTTTGATTTCAAAGAGATACAAGTCTCTTAGCTTTTTGAAATTCTTGCTATATCTTCAGGTGAAAAAAAGAATTGGGAAACTTTAATTTAAGTCTCTTTTTTAAAGTTAATGCAGAGATCTGAAATCACTTGTTACTTTTCTAAAATGAACCACAATTATTTTTAATTAGCTCATTTTACTAATTAAGTATTTTCTCTTTTTGTATAGAAAATATTTCAGCAGAGTGGTAATTGAAATTCTTAAAAACCATGAATTTAAATTATGAATATGACTGTTAGGGAAGTCAGCTATTTAAAATAGGAGACAGTTAGTGAAATTTTGTTGAAAGTGCACTATAAACTGTGAAGGAATTCACAGAAATAATAATAGGACAAGTTTGTGTCAGGTAACAGAAGCCCAGAGGCAGGAGCTGATATATTATAAAAGACAGTATTTATGGCTCATTAGATAAAGTCACAATTCAACCCAGTGTTCAAATGCATGATGCTGGTGGGGAAAAGGCATGTAATTAATCAGGCAGACAATTAAGAGAAAAGTCAGATCTAAAGTTGACTGTGTAAAAGTTTGTCACTGGAAGTGCTAACTCCTTCCTATTCCAGCTGGAGAGGAGTGGGGTGTGTGAAAACCACGGGATGCACCAGCCATTCATTTCAGAACACTTCCACACTGCAGTGGCAAAGGAAGTCTCAAAAAAGGGTTGATGTTTCTGCATTTTTTCCAGAACTTTCTGCCTCGAGTCACACAGGCCCTGTTGCGATGGGCACTTTTTATTTTTGAATTTTTTGTAAAATACCTACAAAAGAACTTCTCATCTGAACAGACCAGGTGTTGAAGGGGCTCAAGGGGCCGAGGGGATGTGGCAGAGCAAGGGCAGAGCTGTAAATGTGAGGCTGTAGAGAATCTCATGCCAGTTATGTCAGCAAGGAGGGTGCACTGCTTTGTCTGCCTTGTTCCAGCCTCCAACACAGGCCTGGCTCCCAGTGCCCTGGCTGGCCACCCAAAACTGATGGCTCCTTTGAACTTTGAGCCTTTGCCTGGGATGTTTAATATCTGTTCAGGAAAAGTGAGGAAAAATGCCTTGTTCCAGATAGGAAATCCTGGGGGGAAAAAAGCTACTTTCTGGCTGCTGCACTTGATAGCAAGTATTCATTAACACTGCAGCTTTACTCTTTGTCAGGCCTGTCATGTTTGTGCTTATTGCTGAGGTTATTTTTGAACATTAATTGGCAGTTTAAGTAACCTTGTCCAATGCTCTTTCACTGCTTCTTTTCCCTCAGTTGCTTTTCTCTTCTCATTCTCTACACTTCTAATAAATATTTCAAATTCAGTTGTTGCTTTTTATTGCACTTTGGTCACAGAAGACAGAGAGCTTGGCTTAATCTGCACTCTGGAATGTAGATAAGCCAAAAAAAAAAGGGAGCAGAAAATTCCTGAGTTAATGATTTTGGGAATAATGACATAAATACAATACCGCAAAAAGTCTTCTATAACTAACTTCAGTCACTCTGCAATGGTGAATTTTGATTTCTTTGGCAACATATTCATTTATTTTTAAAAAAGACAATGGAATTATCAAAGGAGGAGGGAATTGTGATTTACTGGAAAAAGAGTACAATGAGGATTGCTTCCCTTTTCAACATACTTTAAAAACTATATTTAATACTTTTAAGTAATCTTTGGCCTTTTGGTTGTTGTTACATTGTTACAAAATTAAGTAATAAAACTCGAAAATGTATTTGGTATTTTACAAGAGGACAAAAATGTATGCATGGAGGGATGAGTGACTTTGGTGTTTATTGCTCCAAGATTCAGAAGCAGGTGATGCAGAGAAACAATGCTGGCTGAAAAGTGTTGCTATTGCAACAGAGCTGCTGGGCTGCCACCAGGGCTGAGCAACACCAAAATGCCCTATCCCGTATCTTCATTAAGTTCCTTTTCATCTTCCTAATAATTATCGCTACATTCTCCAATGCACTCACTCTTCTCAGTCATACAAACACAATTTAGTGGCCTTATTAAAAGCAGTGGCTTTTTCCCTTACCCCTCAACTCACATTCCTGTTTCCTCAGATCCATTTTTACCTGTGGAACACCAAGGAAACATTACATCCTCCCACTCTCTACATCAATGATCAGTCCTTAATTTTTTATTTTTCATTGACTTTTGATTTGTCAGATTTGTATTTTTTCACATATTTTAGATTATGGAATGTACTTGCACTTTAATATCTGCATAAATTAAGTGGCTTTTAAAATTGCAATCTATATGACTGAAAACATTTAGAAAGCCAAAAAGGACTCGGATGTAATTCCTGTAATTGTCAAATGATGTGCTATTTGGAAAGCACAAAACACTGAAAAGAAGAACGATACAGTAAACCACCAAACAGTAACTCTGGATGTATTTAGTGAGATGATATTCTGATTATCATCTCATTTGTTGCACCTCAATGTAAAACAGACACTATAGATTCCTGTCCCAGGCAGAAACTGTGACTGTGTTTTGTTCTTGTGTAAAGGAAGGATGGGCCCTCGTGTTTGAAAAATTCTGGAATATGTTACTAAGCTAATTCATTAAGTAGTTAGAAATGGTACTATTACATATATATATATATATCTATATGCAAATTAATAACAAAAAATAATTGCTGGTTCAGTGTTCAGGAGGTACAGAGTTTCAATGAGCTTACAGTGACAGAGAATTTTTATAATTGGAGTGTGTTTGTTTTAATCAGGTTGCCTTGGTGAGGCTGGGGGTGGGGAGGTTAGTGATGACATATACAATCATTTAAGCTCCCTTATAGTTACAAAATTTAATAAATTCTCAGTGTCCCTGAATTCAGACAGTCCAGAAGGAGTGGATGTAGTGGGAGAGATCACCCCTGAGAAGATCTATAGCCCAACTGAGTTGAACTCAAATTTTTACATGTTTTCTCTTATCCTACTATGTGCTGTGCCACAATGACCTCGATCTGCAAACTCAGGAGCTGGGATTCTCCTCTTGCCTGTTCCAATTCAAAACCTTTGCTGTCTGCATTTTTCTACACAACTAGCACAATCCTCTACAGCCAGAGTAGCACTTGATCTTTTCTGATGTGGAAGTGCTGTTCAATTCAGGCTTCTAGTTTTCCCAAAAGTAGTTTTGTGAGTCAGTTCTCATCATACTGGTATGTGAATTGAATGAATAGAGTGAAAAGAGAAAAGAGGCCCTTAGTGAAGTCAGTGGTCTGGCTGCAGATGTAGGATTCTGATATCTTTGTGTTATAATGCAGGTCAGTTCCTGGGGATCGTCTGATATTTGTCATATTCACCTTCCAGCATGATCACTTATGAGTCAGCTGCAAGCACCTCATGGTGATCAGTTGCATAGACAGAATTTTCTTTCATGCTTTGATGAGACGAGGAATCAAGACACTACTTATGTGTGAGGCAGAAACCTTGATATTGCCCTGAATGGTCGCAGCAAGCTGCAAAAAGGAAGTTTGTGCTGTGAAATAGGAGGGAAACCCTCTGGATATCATCATTATCAACTGTGTGTGACTGTGTTGAGATCACTGTTGTAGGATAATGGAGAGCTGGATATGGTACAGTTATGTGTAAATAAACTCAGTATGCTGTGACATGAATGATGGCTCAGTGTCAGCTGTAACGGGGGAAATGATGAGGCTGCTTTGCCATTGTGAACAAAGACTGGCAAAGGCTATGAAAATGAAGGCAAAAGCTCCAAGTATGAAAATAGAAAATAGTTTGAGAAGAAAATAGCAAGATGGATTAAAAAACGATTTTACTGCACAGGAGACATTTCAAAAATAATTGCTGCACTTCAGCATTTTATTAATGAAACCCCAGCATTCTGCAGAATAAGAAGTGATGCTGGAATAGCAGGAACTTATTTGACATATCATCATCTGAGACATGAAACAATGCCATGAGTCTAGTTGCATTAATTATAGGACTGCACAGTTCCTATATAGATATTTCCTACCTAAATCCATTTAACCTAGCTTGAAAGAAAATTTTACTAAAAGAGCAATCATCAAATTCTCCAAGAAAAAATGCATAATTGGTTTAAGAGAAGGCATTTTGTGTTCTCCAGGATAAAAAAATTGTGGAATTATTTTTAACTGTTCTTATTGTTTGCTTTTTTTTTTTTTTTTGTGGGATGTGCTCTGTTTTATTTGGGGGGAGGTTGCTTGTTGCACCTTATTTTGCTTGGTTTGGGTTTTTTTTATGGGGGGAGATTTCTTTTTCTTAAATGCTAATTGGAAAACTTTAAAAAAATGGCTTTATATTTTTCTATGCCTTCTGTTTGATAATAGATCAACACTGTAAGGAATAAAGATGAACATCTGTAGGGGTGTAACCAAACCTGTAAAAAGTTTGGAATGAAATATGATGTACTTGGGAATTGGTTAGGACGAGTTTGTGATCAGCCCCACATGCAGAAAGATGATTCTACTCCTTCTACTGTGTGCTTCTGATCTTTGTTTAAGGGTTGTTAAATTCCAATTTTCTGGTAAATAACTTAGTATTCAGACTTAAAATTCTCCTTTGCCACCTAAGCAACACAACATACTTTTATGCAGAATCACTTAATTTTGCTTAGGATTTATTCCAGTTCAGATTTGGAGAATCATTCAGTTCATTAATCCAAACCCTCTGTATGCAAAGGATGGTGACTTGTTCTACAGAGTCTACACCTGAGTGTGCAGCTGCCTTGCTAAATCATGTTAATATGGCTGGAGAGAAGGAAGACTTTGTCAAACACTGGACAAATGATTTCTGTTTGCTTGCAGTTGCAGCTCTGCCATGTTTTCCTCTTCCTTTTTTATTCTGATCTTAGCAAATTCTCAAGTTTAATATGTCACTGTCACCTGCAGTAGCAAGATTTCCTAGGCAGAGGTGCAAAATATGGTACAAATACTTCTGCAAACTGACTGTCTTTTGAAAACATTGTATGCAGGACAACCAAATTGTTTTTATTTCACAGTTCCTTTGCTGATAGCTGCAATAATTTGATAACATAATTGAGAAAGAAAGAGTCAGACAGCTTGAAATAACGTTAAACTTTTTAACTCCTGCTGAAAAGAACATTGGCATGCTGTGAAAAACAAAAATCCATAAGCAGCATTATGTCTTCCAAGAGGAAAAATTCACCCAAGTGTAGAAGTTTGAAGGCAGTCTGCTCATCTCTTGTGTTTAGTTCTTGAAGTGAGAGGCCAAGAAGAGCAGAACACTCTGTTCATCCATGTCTGAAAAAGTTCCTCTGTTATTCTGTGCTCCTTCACCAAAGAGTTTTGGAGTAGTGAACAGGTACTTGAAGAAAGCTGGTTGCACATCACCCTCACACCCAAACAGGAGCTTCAGGGCATCACTTTCATAGGCATATCCATAAAATATGGGTTTAGGTGTAATTTCTTGTTCCTTGTCTATCTGTACAGAGTTTAAGCTCTTTCTGCTTATATTTAGTCATTCCACATTTGTCCATGGAACATTGTTTCTAGAGTAGAAATTCTCCAAATGGCAGATATGACCCACCAGGACAGAATCTCCTACAGGTAGAAATCACTGCTGATAATGATTTGAAATAGTTTACTCAAACTAAGCAACCCAAGGTACTTTACAAGGCTGCTCTAGTGTAAATGTTTTCACAGAAAGTTTGATTTTTTGTTTTCTTATTTGATATGGTCAGACACATTGTGAAGTTAACAGTTTTCTGACAGTCTTCATTTCTCAAGCAGCAAGAAAATCTTTCTATAGAAAGCTGTAACAGACTGTTAAATATCATCTTTTAGCTGATGTTTATTCAGTGCTAAAAATGTCTATTATAGGCAGTGATTTTTTTTTTTTTTTCTGTAGAACTGCCATAAATCCTGTCTGGTATTTATCTCTATTGTAGGGTTCTCTGGTCTCTTAAGAAGGCAATGGTAGTGGTTATCAAAAATTCTCAAGTACATATTATCCCCTTACTTAATTTTTTGATCCAAGCAATAATTGGAAGGGTGCTGAAAATACTTAACTCAGTGAATAAAACCAGCAGTCAAATACAATTTTACAGTTATTATGCTTTAATAATTTCTTTCTTAAGCAACAAGGCATGAATTATAAAATAGTAATTTATAGCTAACATGGTTTAAGCATGAGGCCAAAAGCCAAGTGCCATTGACAGTGCCATGGATGAATTATTACATCGTCATTCAAACTCTGGAGCTACTTGCGTGATCATAATCTGATTATTAAAAAGAATGGAAAGCATATTCATCAATGCACTTAGTTTCTTTTTAAAGCATAATGCTCATGGAAATATGCATTCTATTACACCATCTTGCAATATGGAAATAAAGGTAATTTTTATTCTGAAGATTAAATTACACAGTGCTTGAGGAATTTCTGTATTTCTGGAAATCATCATCTCACATGGTTATTTTCCATTTAGACAAGGTTCATTAAGGTGTTTCTAATAGAATGAATGAGATAGAAAAAGATTCAAAATTTGAACAAAAATTACAGTTTTTGAAAAATAATTTTTAAATTTTAGTAATGTCTTATTGGTAGGAATAAGTAGATAGACCCACAGACAATAAAAGGAGTTTTTCCTTCCTGCTTCTTTCTGCATCCTGACCTGGATTCTGTTCCCTCAGAGATGAATGAAAATTCAGCCATCCTCCCTCTGATTCAGTAGTAGTGAGTCCAGTGTGCATTTGCTTTGTTGAAAGGTTTGAAACATTTTCCAAATGATTCCAAGGAAGCTGAGATTCCTCCTGTTTGAAATAGGTGTTAAGTCAGTCTTACTTCAGGAAGAGCCTGGAAAATAAGAGTGGGAAATATTGGTGACTTCTTTTTTTTCTACTTGGTACAGTAACTGTCAGGTGTCAACTTCAAGCTGACCTGTGTTGAAATGAGGGTGTGTCCAGCAGAGATATTTGAAACAGCTAAAGGAAGATTAGCTACAGAGCCTGGAAAATGTCAAGGGAAAAAGGTCTCTAGCAAATTCATGGCCTTGCAGCATTTGGTGATGGTCATTGGTGCACAGAATTTTGCACTTTAAGAGAGAAATAAAGATCTTTAGTGGAAAGTTTTCTTGTTGTATTTGAGTAATAACTATAGTGGTGACAGATCAAACACATGGGTATAAATGACAAGTAACTTTTCTGTAGCTAGTGAAATTGTGTAGTTTTATGTTTGGGTTGTAATTAGAAGAGGATTCCTTGACAAAGGGGACAAAACTAAGAGAGATTGCTCAGCTGCAGTTACATGTATTATCTTGTGGAGAAAGCTCTACTCTAGAATTTTTGATACAGGTATTCTGACTTCAGGTGCTATGGTTAACGTGCAGCATTTGCAGTCAAACTTTGAACAATCAGAAAAAAATCCTTGTCACAGTGGCTTCAGTGAAACTGTGATATCACTTTAAAGAATTTAATTGCCAATAAAGGTGAAACAAGTAGTTAGCATTCTAATTTTGGTGTACGAGAGAAGGACGGCATTAAGGATTTCTTATTAATGCTTAAAAATTGCATAATTAGAAAGGGGTAAGGATCTTTACTGTATTAAGCAACCTGTGATGAAAAAAAACAAAAAAACAAAACTATGGTGAGAAGGTAGATTAAAGTTCTTGAAGTAGGAGAACTCTGTTTTAGTCAAGACTACTCATGAAACTAATTCTTGGTGTATGACTGATGAAAAGTTGTCCTTTTGTGACAACTTTTGTGACAACTGTTTGTTCCCTATATAAATTTCTCTCCTGTGGTGATCTGTTTACCCACTGCTTTTCTGATCCTGTATTTCCCCCCAACTTTCCCCTGCCCCTAGCCCTGGCCACTCCCTCAGTTCCTCCCTACTGGTTCCTGTACCCCAACTCTGCCCATGGACCGCCCCTGAGCCCCTGACAAAACCCCCTGCGCCCGGATCACGAGGTCTCTCTGCCTCTGTGGGTCACTGGGACAAGATGTAACCATTAAAAGATCCTCTTAAATCCTTTTGGAGAGACCCTTCTCTCCTCCTTCACCATCACTGGCTGTAACGCTGATGGCTGACCAGAGCAAAACCGCGGAGCCGTCCGGAATGGGCTACGGGATGGCGACACGGTCACACTGCCCTAAGCAGCCCTGCTGAGCTCTCAGGAGAGCTGCAGCCTGCTAAACCAAACCTAGAGACTACAACACTCTCCCTTTATATGAGTGCTTCAAGATAAATATCACAATTCTAGATTATTAATTTTAAGTTGAAGTAAGAATAAAATGGGAAGAAAAAAACCCTCATCTTTTTGACTTATCTGAATTTGCTTGGGATAAACAAGCATGTAAACTGACTGAATGCACTCTAAATTTGATCTGTGGTAATTGTACAACCATAGTAAACCATCTCCATCTTTCATTTAAGCAATGTACTGCAAAAAATACCTCATTTTGATGTGGTGCCCTTTTCAAAATGAAGTGGTGAAACAGCACCTCCACATAAGAAATATAGATGTGTTAAGAGTTAAAGATATGTGCATTTCACATCTTTCCAAAGGCTTGGTTTAGGCTTATATTTCTTCCTGTCTCACTACTTGTACCATCCTGATTGTTTCTAATAGTAATAAAATAATCCCTGTTGAATTGCATACCCTAGGCTTGGTCCCATGACTTTAAAGTGTGTGGGGGAGAAACGTCTCAGGCACAGTGCCAGTTATTCTGGCATCAGATTGATCCTCTACAGATCAGGTGGTTGCTGAGAAGTTCCTAGAGCACAGAGGTTTCTGGACGTGCACACAAAATGCATTTAGCACTGGAGGAAATTTGTGGAATATGATAATTAATAGAATGTGGTTTAGCCTAATGCCACAACAGCTACTCACTATTGATGTGCTCACAGAGAAGGTATGAGAGGGCAAGCCATAAAGGTTCACAGGAGGCAGATACCCACTAGCAGGAGACAGGCATCCTATTATGTAGTTAATAAAAACACACGGTTTTAAGAGCAAAATGCAGTGTCAGAATTAGGTGGACCTAAGATGAAGCTGCCAGCTGATGTGAAAAAAAAATGATATTGTTTTATGGATTTCTCCTTTGTGTCTTCTATGGGTTTGGCTTTTGGAGGTTCATGTCTTAGCCACCCATGTCTTTGCATATGTAGCTACCTTAAAAAAGCACAAAATTGAAATAAAATTTCAATTTTGGCATTTTTTTGGTATTTCTCTTCAGGGGCAAAACAGCCATAAAATTTGAGAGGATTAGAACTATGGAGGTGAATTTGGGCTCCCTCACAGTGGTGTTTAATGTCCCTGTCCCCTGCTTGCCACCAACTGCCCAGCATTTGCACATGCCAAATTCCAGTCCACGTGGATTTCAAAGGATCTGTATTAGTGCAAAGTTGTTCAGAGTGCATTGGAAATAGTGATAGCTTGAGACAAAAAAAAACCCCATAAAACAAACAAACAAAGAAAAAGCCCACAAAACAAACAACAACAAAAAAGGCACTAAAAAAGAAAGAATAAATTGGAACTAAAAGATGTGCTGTAAAGCAAATAAAACCCACTAAGAGCAACATTTCAGATACTGCTATCTAATTAGCCTATCTTTTTATTCCTTCCCTTTTTTTGACACTGCGGGTGCCGGTAGCTGGAGGTACAGCTAAACATCCAACACTTTATTTTCTGCTTTGTTTTATACGTGGCAATTGGACAGACAGTCCCAAAGGGTTCCTTTTTATTATGGATTATTCCCAGTGAACACCCTGGCTGTAAGCACTCTGTGACAGCAAGGTTATTGTAAAGTGGCTTTTTTTCCCGTTTGAAGTAGAACTGTAATACTGAGAATAACTTTTATGAGGCCTTGTGGGAATCTTGCTCTTTATGAAACTCAGTGATTATGTTCAGAGGCTGGAATAAATGTTCCTGTGAACTTTTTAAAAAATAAAAGAAAGAGTGAAAAGGAAGGAGAGCATTTGCAGCTCTAAGGGTCAGGTACCCTATTAGATGTAGTTTATCGTATTCCCTGCCCCAACTCTCACCCTAAAGTAAGGTTAGACATGCCCAGGGACTGCTCTGAAGAGCAGACAGTCTGGAGGGCAGGCAGTATTTTCATCAGTCCTCCCAAAGTGAAGGGGTTTGAAAGGGCCTGTCCAGTCTGGTGAATCAGCAAATGTTTGCAGAACTGGTGCCACAGCCAGGGGTACAGTTACTGGCACCATGGGACCAGGCTTTTATGCTTGTAAAGGCACAGAAGCAGAAATCCTAAGGAACTCTGCTTCTTCTGAATCTGGAATGAAGTAGCTTCAGGAAGGTCTGTGGTCTCAAGTATTTTGAATGCGTGAGGATATCCAAGCCCTCAGCTGGGCCCCTGGCAGCAGACATGATGTGGAGTTAAAGATTGTCCTTCCATATATTATCCAACATTTTCCTCAAATCCATCCAGTTCCTCCCAGAACTGAACACTCATTCGCAGTGACATGCACTGAAATTCTGTTTCCCTCTTGTCTTACACACCTGAGATCTGAACAAAGGCTTTTTTACAGTGATGGAGAAATTTCTCCAATGGTAGGTGAAACGAATCTGAATCTGAGTCCTTACTGCCCTCCCATCCCTGTGGTTTACCAGAGGTAGAATCCAAGTCAAATATTTCAGAAAAGAAGGACATGGGTTATGTAAGAGCAGTGCAAGAAGAGCCCTTGTGCAGGGAGGGCACAGCAATTTCATTGTCATGCAGCTCATCAGCATCTGCCTGAATAAAATTTTATCCTTGTAGCCTCTCTCCATTCTGTGTGAACATATGAAAGCCCTCAGGAAGTGAAGGGCAATACAGTGATGAAAAGAAATGAAACATCTCAAACCCAAGTTTCATTTTCTCTAGTGTTCACAACGATTAATTGAAATACAATTCCAGAAAAACCAATGTGAGACCCTGAAAAGTACCTTCAGAAAAATAAATGAAGAAATGTTTATTTACAGGAGTAGAAGACTTTGTCTCCTGATTATATAACACATGTAAAAGAATACCAGGAAGGAGGTGGGAGATAAAGGGCCACTTGTGCTGAAAATATTTTGAACTTATTGTTATGCTCACCTATTTTCTGGCACTGCAGAAAAAGAAAATATTTGCTGAGCTGAGGTCCATCACTGAGTTCAATGCTGAAAGAATATGCTGACGAGTCACAGAGTTTCAGGGCTGCAAAGGCAGGATGATTAAACGCCCAGTGGAGCGTATTTTCCGAATACCCATTTATACAATAGATCTGTGCTTTCATGGGAGATCTTAAAAAGGAGGGAAGGCAGACAGAAGAGAGGATGTTAACACTATCAAGAAGAAAATTTAATGGGTTTTATTTTTTGTTTAATTTTTAAGTGAAGCATTTGTACACAAACAGTGGGGTAATATCTATCTATGAAAGGCACTGACAGTAGTTAGAGTTGGGCCAGGCCACCAGTAACTCATTTAGGTGCTGAGACTCAGTCATGAAGCCTCTCAAACCTGTTTTTCTCCATGCAGAAATTCTGATTTACAGATTTTGTCCTGAGAACAGTCACTTCTCCCTTGTCTTATTTTAAAAAGTCAGATAGCAAAGGAGTCACCAGCTTGAGAATGTAGTGCCCACGCTGGTGAATGCTGTTGCACTCATTTCTTCCAGGAGTGATCCTCCCGATTCACTCAGAGCAGTTTTCCTGGCTGCAACCTCAGTTATGTCCCATTGAAGTCGATGTATTTTAGTGCCACACTGAAATTTAAGCATCTGCTTGAAAGTCTGAGGATCAATGTGTTTCAAGCCATCAATTCAGAGAGAGTGAAACCCTTAAGTCAGGAAAAATTTTTTTGTCAGCTTGTTCACTGCTGTAAGACTAAGAATGTGGATCTCATGAGTTATTTGCTGCTAAACAGCTGCTGTTTGTGCCATGCATTAGCTGTGTAAGAGCAGCTCTCATCTGGAAGTTGCTGTAAGATGAGCTTTTGGAAGGGAAAATGTGCTTTGCATTGTATTCATTAACACATAAGAGAGAGAACTTTGTCTATGAAGCTCTGCAAGTGAGACACACACAAGTCTAATCCTGTAGAATTCCTTAATGCTGGGATAAGGCAAAACTGTTCTCCACATCAGCTGCTAATAAACTGTGCTGCAGGCCTCGGGTGATGCATCATTGGTCACTCTCTGCATCCTCATATTTGTGAGCTGATGGGACCCTAATTCATTGAATCCTCAAGAGAGGGAGCCAGTGGTGCAGAAAGTGACTAAATTCTGCTGCTTTCTGACAGCACCAATCTCATTAATCTCTTCTGTTGTTGGAAGAAGCAAAAAGAAGCAGAGAAACAGTGAAGGCAGACCATAAACTATAAATTATTCTTATGCTAGAAATAAAATGTTGGGTGTTCTAAATTATGTGGCATATTTTTTGTACTTTTTCTAACAAATGTGGAAGTTTGTGGTGATGTATCTGCTTTCTTAATAGGACTTGCACTTTGCAAGAATGAATCAGTCATGTGCATGTGTTTCCTCAAGAGCTAAGTCAGTGTATGAGACAGATTTTAGGTCCATGCTGTTTTAAAGGTAGCCCATGAGACAGGTGAGTTTCTGTGGATTTCTATAGAGTCTCTGAAGAGAATATTCCAATATTTTTGTTCATTGCTCATAATTTTTTTCTCTATTGTGCCTGTTTCTATGTACATTGTTATAGAGGTTATTTTTTTAGTGTAAGTGCTCTTGATATTTTTTTTAATAGGGAAGTACCCATATAGAATTGTACTCAATGGTTTATTTTTGCCATATGTGTCTCCCAGTGTGGAAATGCAAGTGAGCTTGGTACTCAAGGAGTGAACATGAGCTTGGTCTCAATAATAACAACCACATTGTCCAATTCTACAATGTGTAAACCTTTCCTGAAAACTGCTGGTATTCTCTTTGTTTCTTTCAACCTCTTTAGGGCAACAAATACTTGTAAAACTACCATCCCAATTTAAGCTAATATGTAGTGAAATTACTCCCCTGCTTATAGTGGATATGAGATGTACAGCTATAGGTTATATTGAAATCATATGAAGAGAAATTTTTGGCATTAATGGGAATGTTGTTGGCCTTTAACCTCAATTTTGGGTTTGGAAATCACTTCCCTGCGAAGCATTGTAATTATTGCTGTACTTTGGGATTTCATTGAAATGCTTTTTTCAGCAATAATATTATCAGAAAGCTAAAATACGTGCTTCATCAGAAATTCCATCCAGAGATCATGGCAGTTTGTGTTAAAAATGTGTTTTAATAATCTCTTCACCACAACAAGGAGTCTCTTTCATAAGCTGTCACTAGCTAAAACGGCCTTTTTTCCACTCAGCTTTTAGCTACTCTGTGATACAAATTTGTTGCTCATTTCCATTAGGAACAAGCATAATATTTTGGCAAACTATTCTTACAATTGAAACTAGGTTTTTTTTTAATCAGTTGGCGCATTTGATTTGCCAAAGGTTGTGTGCATAGAATGACTTTACATTTTAATTAGAGCTGCAGCAATCTGTTAGCTAACACTGAACTCTGAATGAACACGAGTCTCTAGGCATGTTTGGGAAAGCTCATGAATTCGCCTAATGAGCTGTCGGAAAGGTTCCATCAATAGTGTCAAAAAACTTGTTTAAGGACCCTCCAGACGTATTCAAGAAGCTCGAATGAGCAAGGGCTAATACCAAATGAGTGCCATTGGGCTAAATATTTCTGGAAAGGTCTTTTGCTCTTGATATAGGAAGAATTAAAGGTCATGCTTGAACATTTGCTTTGGAGGGGGTGTTTCTGAAATCTGGGTTGTAAAACATAGCTAATAATAGTTTCACTGTTGTCTCACGGAAGGACAATATAATCATCTCCTTCCTTGCCACAAAACAAGGGTGGATAGGGCCTTTTCTATTCTCCAGTGGGCACAGCACAGGGATTTGAAGAGTACATAAAAAACCCAAGATTCTTTGGGGGGTTCTTTGAAACAGAAAAACCATTGCAAGAAATAGAATTGTGATAGATGATAATTTTTTAATGGATCAGCAAGTCAGTGGAAATCTAATGCCCTCAGCATTTCTTTAGTGGCACACGTAGCATTCCGTAAGAGGAAGAGTCTTTTTGACAGTTTCTGCTCTAAAGGAACTGAGAGGCACAAGGTGATGATCTCCTCACAGGTCACTGGCCTACAATTCACCTGGGAATCCACAGAGAGACAATAAATCCTCTGCATTATTCACAGCACCAGGGTCATGGCACAGCATCTTTTTGGAGCTTTTAAGGTATGTGGATGTCACTGTACAGGGTATTCTCGGGAAGATGTGACAGAGTAATCTGCTGATGCTAACAGCCCTGTAAATCATTTATAACTAAAACTATTTGACCAGCTAATACTTTGAGTTAAAAAAATAGGCTTCTGTTGTCTAACCATACGTCAGCAGTCTCACTGCTGTCACTGATAGACATATTCCAAGTTTGTAAGAAGAAACATATGTATAAATACTTAAAAGTGGAAGAACAAGCACAGGAATATTTACTTCTGATGAGGCAGTGAATAAAATATCAGCTCCTTGCAAGCCAAGATGCAGGGCCCAACAAGATTCTAGGAAACCCCAAGTCACATTAAAGCTACCAGATTCTAAGAAAATTTTAATTTTTTTCTGCTTTATTATTGATGGTTGAGTCTTGGTCTGCAACAGAATGAACAGTCAATTAGATAATCTTGATTTGAGGAATAAAAGATGGTTTGTATAATTACCTCATTTAGTTCCTGCCTTACTAGCTAGAAATGCAAATTTTCCAAGGCAAAAACTTAGTTTTACTTCTCACTTGCAACATAGGACACTGTCAAAATTCATTTTCAAATAGCCTACCAATGGTATAGGCAGTTCTGAAACCAATGCATTGTGCTTGATGCTGAAAGGGAACGCTGGGTATTGCAAAATCTTGTGTACTGTGTACATTGCCAGCATAGTTTCCTTGAATCACACACATTTTCTGTCTGACTAATCTGCAATTTAAACCAAACCAAACAAAAAAAAAGCTGAGAGGGCAACAAGTGGATGATTAAAGCTTTCTGGCCAAATTGAAAATGAACTAAAATTTCTTGTTGGGAATTACAGGCCCAAGTTCCCCTTTCCTTGTAGAACTGATGTAGAGACTGTGGTAGCAAGGGTCAAATTTTTGGAAAATCTCAGGTAATCTGCATCCAAATTGTAATAAGTAATTGAGTAAGTGATGAAGCAATACTATGAGCTACCATGTATAAAAATTATTTATTTTCCAAATGTAAACAGCTTAATAATTCTTAATGAGATTTGATTCACAGTAAAAATGGGCCTTTTTTGTTCATTCTTCTTAAATGCAAAGCACAGATTTTTTGTCTTATATTTAGCTGGCACAGTTTTCTTATGTGTTGCTAACATTGTTTCAATGAGGCAGAAGGAATTAAGGTTTCATTAAATGTCGTCTACATATAAAATTACCTTCCCCAAATCTGTAATGAATAATTTTCTTCCTTTCAACTGAAAATGGGAGAATTTCAGTGGGCTACACTATGGGATTTGATGAGAATCTGTTGTCATCTGGTGATTATGCCTCCCTATCTGTGTCATAACTAAATCCATAGAGCACTGGGATACTTCACTCCTGTCACACTAATCAATTGTCTGTTCTGTGGACTAACAGTACTGTGGATGCTCAGATATCCAGGCTGCCCAAGGGACTTTCTACACATAATTTGTATGCAAGTTTGTACAGAAAAAAAGACATTTTTTACCCGATTTTTTATCACTTAAAAGAAGTAAAATTCACCACAAAGAAATGCATGGGGCACTGATGGAACTTGTGTGTCTTAGATCAAAATTTTTCATGTCACTGTCTGTGTCTGCTATGTGAGAAAGAGTGTGAGAAGGTTCCTAAAAGGCAGGTTTCAGAAGTTTCAAGAATATAATCTAAATATAAAGGATAAACCATGATTATTGGCTGTTATCAGATGGATAGACTGGTTCCTCGACCTGCCTATTCTTTTTGAAGAGATGATTAGCACTGCTCCCTGGGAGTATATTGTTAAAATTGTTCTTTTCACTTTAAAACATACCTGAACATTAACATTCTTTGCTCTAAAAAGTACAATGACAGCCTCTAGCCTATAATTGCAGTCTGTGTATGTGCAGGCCAGAAGAGTTTCCTCTTTAATACAAATGGAAATCTAGACTAGGCAGTCAGGTAGGTTAGTCTCCCACAAATCATATTGATCAATGCTTTATATTTAGAATATATTCAATGCTATATATTTAGAAGTAGTTGCTGTTTTGCTTTGTTGCTCTTTCCAGGAAGATATAAGGATTTCTTTTTTCCTTGATTCATCACTGTCACTTAGATCAATGTGATGAATTACTTTAATTTCAATAAGTGTGTGTATTTGGATCTGTTGCAGAACTCCAGAATACATAACTGTATTATTTCTGAAAATATCATCTCTACCACTGGAAAACTTTGCTGCCCTGCCTCACTCATTAGGGAAACTCATCTCACAGTTCACCTGGATTCTCTGTTTATGATACCCACTCATGCCTGTATACAAAATGGTAGGGTGGAAATATTGAGTTCCAATGCAGAGCTGGGGATTTTGAGTGCAATTCTTTACTAGTAAGTGCAAAATACTGCATGCAGGACAATTGAGTGGCAGTCCCTTGGCCTCTTGGTATCCTTTGGATACTCTGCTGTGCTCCATTTAGAATATATAGAGTTTCTAAGTGCTTGCTGATTTTATTAATGAATGTTTGTCAGCACTCGTGACATGGCACTGATTAATCTTCATCCACTTTCATATTTTACACAGGAAAAAAAGTGTCACCCACTGACTTTAACAGCCTGACCCTCCCCTCAGCTATGAAACCCAAATTAAAGTGCCTTGCATGGGTTACCTGGTACAGCTTCAGTGCCCACAGCAGGTACAGAAACCTTATTCACAGAGATATCCCTATGCACTGGGATCCAAAGCAGGATTTTATAGAAGATTTAAAGACAAAGGAGCAAGAAAGAGGGACCATAATGTCAACAGTAAAAGAAGTTAAAAGGGTACTTGGCGACATTTCAACTGTGACGTGGTTTTAAGGAAAATAAAGCCTGTATTCCTCTCTTCTCTGTTTCTTTATCCTAAGTGGTGAGATATTATCCTTGCAAAGTAATAGCATTAACAATGTGGGGGCTGAGGGTGGTGGTTTTTTGCTTGTTAATATAAAGAATGTGCAATAAGGTGATATAAAACTGAAAACTGACTGTGCAGTGTGGGCGCACCTGTGCTGGATCACACTAAAGATCAGCCTGGTTTAGTGTCCTGTCTCTGAGACAGGAGCTAAAAGAAGAAATGTCAAGTAAAAGAAAGGAAAACACTAACCCAAAATTACTTAGGTACCAACTGTCCATGCCTTAAATTCTGGCATGAGTGCCTATTGCTTTAAGGTTTTAATAGGGTTAAATAAGACTTAAAGAAGGTGATGTTTGGTTTTCATTGCCTATTTCAAGTGTTCATCTTCTCAGATGAACTCATGAATGTTCTGATAACCTTCATGGACTGATGAACCCATCTGATAGCTATTCCTCAGGATCCTAATGGTTTAAATGAGTGGGAACTGATAAAACAATCTGTGCTTCGATCAGCTTTCTCCAAAATTCCTGACATTCAGCTATACCTATTGTTTACCCCTTTTAGGAAATTAGAGGGTATAAGCTATGCTTCATTATATTGTTGCTGCAGTTATAATTTTAAAAGTAGAGCAAATTAAGGCAGTGAAGATCTTATTTCACTAAATGAATATTACCAAAAGCTTCTTTGAGAAAGAAAACTTTCTTGACAGAGTTGATCATCTTGAAAACAGATACAGAGTTTGAATATGCCTCTCAGTTATAATCTCTTTGATATATTTTGGTGTGTTTTGTAGACATATGTTACATCACAACATTTTCCAGTGTTACTGTGTCCATTTTTTTTTACCTTAAATTTCTTAGCACTGTATTCCCATTAACTTAGTAGTTATTGTATTATTTTGTGTAACTTTTTTCACTTTCTTTCCAAGGTGTAATTAAATTCTTTGGCTTTCCTCAGACTAATGACAGTCTCAGCCAGAACCGTCACATTTGAGTTTAATAAGCACAAGGGGAAGTTTTTCTTCTGTGAGTTTGTCTGGACACTTTTTGAACTTAGGTAAAGTGTTGCTATCTGCACCAATCATGAGGCAATGAATAACAACATTTAACTACAGTAGGTGTGATTAAGTTCTGCCATTTCTTTACTTTAAACCTTCCAGCTAAGATTAGATATTTCCCATTAAAACTTATGAGGACATCTATCATACACCTCTGCAGTCATTTCAAGAAAGTCCTAGTCTTGTTTTCCCTTTCTTTCACTTTGATTGCAGGCAGATTGCTGGTCCATACACAACAATAACAAGGATTTTGTTTGGTTTTTTAAAATCCTTTCCTGAAAATGGGGCTTTGAGCACTGCTGGGTAATTTTGGAGTTACAGCTATTTCCTCTTTCATGAATCTTTAACTGCCCGTGTGCAGTTAGGGCTCTCCTGCCTTTCAGTGCATTGCTTTTTTTGCTTTTAATATTTACCACCATGCATGTTTTCCTGCTGTTTTGTCACCTGATTGCTCAGTATTTTGAGGTCCTCTTACAATAGTTTTTCAGTTAGGCCTCCTTTTTTAGCACTCTGAGATACTTCAGTATCACCAACGAAAACTATTACACCTTTATTTATCTGTTTTTCTGCATTCTTTGATATTTTCTCCATATCAAATACATCTTTGTTTAAACAGTTGGCATTTTTAAACCTTAGAAAACAAACATCAGCCCTCAGATTCCTGAAACAAAACCAGTGCAAGGTTGAACCCCTTTCTTGTTCAAGTATATACATCATGATTATATAATGTTGGACAACCTTTTCTGAGGGGTGTATCCTCATGTTTTCAAGACTTCCAGCTCTCACTCAGTTCAGTAACTGCAGAATGAAAAAATGTGAAGCATTTATAAATGTAGTGCTAGTTGTTGCCAATTCTTAACTGCTGCTGGGCACGTAGAACAATTAGTGATTGGTGAAAATGGAAGCACTGCAGCCTGAATCCTGGAGGAGGCTGAGATATTTACCTCCCCTAAGGCTTTGCTGCTTATGCCTTCTAGATGTTCTTTGTGTCTGTTGCTGTGAAATTAATGAATAAGTTCAAAGTTTCTTGATTTCTGCTTGATAGTGCAAGCAAATGTGGTTAAATAGCTCCCAAATAAGTGGTGCTTGCTACCTAAATGAAACATTTGATCTGCCATCACTGAGGAATTTTATTTTATTCTTCACTGACAAGTCCAGAAAATTTTATTTGGCACTTTTTACAGTACGTAATATGTGGGCAACGAGTGCTGTGTTTGTAAGAGATGCATCACATGATGTGAAGTATTACCTGCCATTAGAGCCTCCATCAGTCACATCTGACATGGCATAAATCAAATAGAACAAATTCCCATTTTTAGAATAAGAATTGTTTTGGCAAGTGCACCACCTCACAAACATTGTGTTGGGAAATAATTAGAAATAGAGCAAGTATTTGAAACGACACACATAAAGCTGCAAATAAAACTGACAATAAATGCCAATATAATGGTGTGAAGCCTGTGTTCCTGCAGAAACCCTTAATATAAACTGATGTGACTTATAGTGAAGAAAATATTACTTAGTAAATACAAATAGTGGAGTACAAACAAACCCACCAAAATTTAGAGCCAATTTGGCAGATGACACCAAGTTAATATTTCTTATGTATTAGTGTGTGGTGCACAAGTATGAATCTTGTCTTGGTAGTGTGGGGATTCTCATGAATAAGTTAAGCAACTTTCTGTTTTCTAGACTTTTCAGATGATACCCTGTAGGTTTTAGCTGCACTTCACATATCAGATTGTGATATTTTTGGGAATTACTTTTTCAGTAGCATCTCCAACTAAGAAAGGATAACTCCTGTTTATGTGATTCAGAGTAAAATGTGTTCTCAGAGAACTATAAATGTTGAATATTGTAGACCATGGTATTTGAACAAAAAAACCTTGTCAGTATCTGTGAAATATGAATGTCCATATAACTACAAAATGTAGCTACTTAGCTGACTTTTCTGCCTTTCATGGACAACAAGTAACGCTTTTTTTTAGAGTAGAGGAAAACTTTACCTTTCTTTTTCCAGTGCAGGTAGATATTCTTTTTCCATAGATAACAACAAGAAGTCAGAATATTTCAGAATGAAGGTGTAAATTTTCTTCATCTGTATTTTGTATGGAGCTAGCTGATACTTTACATTCTTGTGAATCTTCCTCCATCATGACCATCTGGGTGTTGTGACTGCTCTTCCATGTGAGTTACTGGTATTCCTGTGTTTTTCCAAATGCACTTAATATTTGATCAAAGAATAAATGACATTATTATTGAACAATTTTCAACTATTTGAGGACTGAAGACTGAAGTTCAGTCAGCTACAGATGCAGAATGCAAAACATTGTGAACCACCTTAGTTTTGGTGAGAGTGGTTTTGTGTAAAAGGGTTTTGGAGAAGGATTATTTACAAATGTAAATGGGCACAGCCACAAGTGTAATCAGCTTATATGAAAAGTTCTCCTGTACAGATGAAAAATTTTTGGGTATAAGAGTAGGCTTCAAATAAGATTGGTATGTTTACTGTAAATTTAAATAATATGGAAGCCATTTACATATTTATTGAGCTATTCATTAAAAGTTGAAAGTGTAGAAGCACTGACAGCTGGCTTTTATTATTGCAATGCATTTATGCACATGGAAGTTAAAATCAACAGAAAATTATTGTAACAGAAATGACATTTAAGGCCACACAAACACATTTGTAGGTATAATTTAAAAAGAGGAAAATATGAACTGAAAATGTGCCTTAATGTTAACATTAAAATAAATGAAAAGCATTTAAAAATCAATGTTATTTTATACACCAAAGTATTTTTATTACCAGTTACAAAGATCAACTTTTCGATATCAAAATAGCAGTGATAGCTAGCACACACTCATTCGTGAAAAAGTGTTTTAAAACACTTGTGAAATTCCAGTACATCAAAACACAATGGATGCTTAATTAAAAGAAAACACCCTCCTTCAAGAAAACAGTGCCTGGCATATCAGGTAATTGAGTCATTGATTTCAGGATTACAAGAAAAGATTCCATTCATGGCAGCATGTATTAAAGTACATTATTAGCTACATTGTTTTATAGTGTCTACTATGTAGAAAATAAAATATTAGTGCATATGTGGGTTTGGGATATAGATTGGGATATAGATGGGATATAACTAAATCTTTGGAAAGACCTACATTAGTGTGAAAATTTGAAAAGACTACTCACTAACAGAAAACAAGGAAATTTTGAAGTTTTTTAGAAAAGAAAAAAGCAGTTTCATTTTTGATTTTGGCGCTTTTAATGCTTTTTGAATTATTGTCTTTGTTAATATAAGTAGACAGTGAAACAAACATGCAGGTCCACAATAACAATATTCGAGTTGGGTTTCATCTTGGTTTATATGTTGACTTTTAGAGCAAAATTTTTCCAACGTTCTTCTGAAGTTGGTGCGGTCCCAAGGTTAATAATTGAAAACCATTAAAAATAATAGTTTTAGGATTGAAAGAAAAAATGATTTGTGATCACAGCATGCTCCTAAATAGATTGACAGTCCAAAGAGGAAAAGAGGTATTCAGATACAAAAATGTAGTACCTTGGGTCTGTTACAAAATCAATTTAGTAATCAGATAATTGAGCCAAAAGATACAAGGAAGGAATAAGCTTTTAAAAAACTTGGCTTTCCTGTCTAAGTAGTGAAGAGACTTGGGGATATGCCCTTTCTGGGAGATAAATTTAGTTTGGCTGCAGGTAGATCTGTGGCTTCCTAAAATGATGTAGTTTTATTCCAGTAACTTGCACGAGAGCTCTCTCTATTTTTGGTTTTAGAGAAAAACAGGGGTAGTTAAAATCAAACCAATACACTTTAAAATGTATTCTGATGCCTTGCCTTACATGAGGAGAGTCACAGGTGCACAAAATAGAGCAACATTCAGAGAAAAGTTGTTGGGCAGTTTAAAGTAGCTGCATCGTTAAAACGTCAGATTTTTCTGTGCTGTGAGACAGTGAATTTGAAAGTGACATCAAAGCTGGCAGGATAAATCACTGGTTCCACAGGTTCTCTCATGCAATTATTAGAAGGACAAGATGTGAAAGTGGAGGAAGATGTGAAGGAATAAATATAGATGACATTGCAGAAGGTAATAGCAGCTGCAACTGGGGACAGAAGCAGAGAGTAATGATCTAGAATCTTTTAAAGAAATGCTTGGTTGCTACAGGTTTGTTCTTTAAGTGATTTAACTAAGCAACTTTTTAGCAAGCTTTATGACAAACTGAACTACAGCAATGTTTGAAATTCTTTGTATAAGCTGTGAGATGTTTCTTGTAGTGCTCTGTAACCATTAAATTACCTATGTGTTACCCTCTGAAAAAGCAACAAAAGAAGCAACTCCAATATATTTCTTGCTGTCCTCAGGTGAACTGCAGAGCCTACAGGGAGCCTAAGCCTAGGAAGTTCAGTGAGCCACAGAAAAAGAGATTGCTATCACTTGCAAAATCTGCAGAAGGAAACCTCTTAAATCCAGAAAGCTGCAAGAAAGAGGGACCTGGATGTGCTTGCTATTTCCTTTCATGCATCCTCCCCTCTCCTGCCACTGCTCTGTGTACCTCCGAGGTCTAATAAGAGCTCTACTAAGAAAAGTTGTCTGGCCCACAAGGATCTCTGTAGTGCATGCTGTTGGAATAACCTATGATGAAGTGGTAAAGTCATTGAGTTTCCTCTGCAAACCCAGGCTCTTGCTCCAAGTCAAATGGATACAGGAAGAAATGCACTACTGTTTCAGCTTCTGGGTATGGAGTATAGACTATCCACGTGAGGCCCTAGAATAAGCTATACACCCCCAGAGTGAGATTTGCTGGTGTTTTTAAGGAAATAGTTGTCCAAGTTCTCTTTTTATAATCTTAATTGAAGGTTTATTTAATAAACAGAAGAAAAAGAATATCTTGAAAAACAGGGTTGAAGAGCTCCAACCTGATAAGTACTCCATGAAACCACACCCAGAATCAGGTATCCATGAGATAAAGAACAAGCATTAAAAGCATGCTGAGCACATCTGTGCCCTGTTTGAACCACACATACACCCTGAAGCTAAAGTTCCTTAGGAAATTTTACAGAAGGGAAGGATTTGGCTGAAGGCCTGAATCTAGATTATGCCACAAGTTCCATTCGATATAATGAGCATTTTAATTTATTGAGTCCACCTGCACAATAAAGTAAAAGCACTATATAATAAATTGAGTCTGAGTTCCCCTCTCACAGGGGAACATGTCAACATGACAACACATTTTCTACTGTTTCTTTTATGGTCAAAAAGAAAAAAAAGATTCAGCTATTTAAAAGAGATAACATAAGAAATTCCCTCTATTTTTTGCTGGTAGATTTTGGTTCCTGTTCTTTTAATCCATAAATTAATTTAGCTGAATGATTACTTCATGTGTAGCAGGTAGGTAAATATGTGACTCCATAATAAAGTCCTTGCTAAAATATTCTATGGATGTGCAATATCAGTGGTAGTTAAAAGGAAAAAAAGATTAATTTTAATTAATTGAAAGATATTAGCATAAAATATGCAGAAATTTGTGATTTTTTTCCCCACCTGTTGATCTTACTTTTGTTTTATTATCTATCATCAATTGATGAATATGTTGGGGATTTAGTGGGATTTAGCTTCATAGCAATGTTAAGATTACGTTAAAATTTTAGATTTTCTTCTCTATGTGAGAAAATTTCTTGAATGGAATTTTATGTCTTCAAGCAGCACAGAGAGTAAGAACTCACTTCCCTTATAATGACAGTATAAAAGATTGCTGAAATGGTTGCTTTTGATCTCAGACATGATCAGAGTAACTGATGTTATGCTATGGCTGTCATTTGCAGATTTTTCCAAACTAAAGCATTTACCTTAAGTCCAGTATGCCTTGACCCTATAAAATCTATACACAGAGCAGCCCTTCCCATCTGAATCATGCCTTTGGTCATATCTGGTGCTTTGATTCTTTCAAAAAACCACCTTATCTACATCTGATAGCACTCCAGTGTGGAACTCGAAAGCACCTGGAAAAGTCATGATGGATTTGGCTGCTCAGAGATAGGACAAGAAGAAAGTGGATTGTCCACAGGTGCTCATCTCTTTATGGCAGGTTAAAGAGCAAAGTAGTTCAGAGGAAATGAAGGATATCTGCAGGCTGCAGAGGTCAGGAGAGCTTTTGACCATGAGGTAGAGATGAAAGAGTTAGTAGAGAGTACACAGCAGATGGACATGATGCAGCCCTGGCAGCCAGAGAGTAGATAGGCACTGATGGTGGTGTGATAAATGTGATCACAGAGAGCTGCACATCAGTCCCAGGAGCCTCCAACTGGGACACTCTGCTCTTGCCTTGCAGCAGGAAGGAGAGGCTGCTGCCCAAACCGTGCTAGTTTTAGATCTCAGGTAGCTCTTGCCTGCTTGCCAAGCTCACTGTTAGACATTATCAAATGATTGTGCTAAGCTAAAACCAAAGAATGCTGCATTTGGTGAAATGACACATTTTCTTTGCTTGCAGAGACAGCAAAATGGAAAATGACCAAAAATCATTTTGGATTGTTTCACAGAAAGGCATGATTACAAAGAGATGAGACAGTAACTCTCATTTTTTCCCTGAAACTGTTGTTCTTGATGAGGACTGTGCTCACCAATTATCTCTCCAATGGGGCTTGCTGGGTAGACTTTGAATTTTCTGTGTTACTTTGGCTGATGCTGGATGGCCCTCCTTTGCTTTTGCCAGTTCTTGATGTTTTAACTTGTCTCTTTAGGACAACAATCCTGTTTGTTAATATAGGTAAAACACAGATTAAATGTTATCCATATAATGTTTACTTGAAATGGTTGTCAATATGACAGGTCAGTGAAAATTGTGGACAAATAGGTCCACAAATTTATTCCTTGAACCTCTACTTACACTTTATCTTCAAAATAAAAAGTAATTCTGTAGGTTTCACTATTTTAATAGGGTGTACTGGGAGATGAAAATGGAAGTATATATTTTTAATACTGGAATCTGACTGTGATATCTGTATAATTTATCTGTATAGCTTTTGAATAATTTTTGGTATTAAGAAAATTGCTGTCTGTATATCTGAGTCTGACAGTTCATAAAAGACTGTCAGATTAACTTTTGTCATGTCAGACCCAAGATAATTTGCACCATTAGAATGCATTCATGCCCTACTCTCATTTAACCTCAGGACAGTTGATTACTTGACTGAACTGAGAGAAGACGAGAGGATTAAAAAATTCTTTTTCTCCAAAGAGAGGAAAAATGGAGTAGGAAGGGTCAAAAAGACGTGCTTCCTAGAATCACGTAGGAGAGACCATGAAACAAGTACACAGAAAATATAAAACAGGTGATACGAAGTTACAACATTTTGGAGGAAGAGGTGTTTTTATGGATTTTATCTTGCAGGGAAAATTAATTATTTCCTCATAAGCCGTGTGCGATGAGTTGTTCTGTACCTTCATTTCTTGCCACATGAGGACAAATCAAAGTTCCTTGTAGCACCATGTCCATCCTGCCAAACTGTCTGTCACTGCTGCACACAGCACTGACCAAGAGTGTGTCCAGGAGTTGTGGTGAGCTGGGGGACAGTGCTTCTTCTGATGTCTGCTCTTACAGTAAAGGTAAGAGCTGCAAGAGATTGTATTAGTCAGCTCTGTCAGTGGCTCTGAGTAAATAGATGATCATTCTGTCAGTTCTTAGCAGCAGCCTTGTTGCTCTCCCATTTTCTAGTCTTTTGTGCTCTTTTAAAAGAGACAGCTGAACTGTGCTTTGGTTGGGTCACAACTATGGCAGGCGTTTTTTCTCCTTCAGAATTTTTTTACTCCATTTCAGTCAAGGGTACAGCACTTTCTGTAAAGCACTGAAGAACTCTGAACAGGGAAACAAAGGGAGAATGGTGGGTGTAGAAAATGTGTATATTGTAGAATATATGATGTAAATCAAGGCAAGGGTTTAATTTCCTTCCTCAGTGTCGTGTCACATTTCTTGCAAATGTGCTGTGAGATAGAATAGAATAGAATAGAATAGAATAGAATAGAATAGAATAGAATGTTTCGGTTGGAAGAGACTTAAAAGAATCAGCTCATCCAACTCTTTGACCAATCCAAGGCTGACTAAATTAAAACATGTTGTTAAGGGAATTATCCAAATGCCTCTCAAACAGTGAAAGGCTTGGGGCATTGAACACCTCTCTAGGAACCTGTGCCAGTGTAAAGAAATAAAATTATATTCTTATAATATCTGAGTTGTTTGAGGAAAAGGAAAAGAATAAAAGACAAAAATTTGTGATATTACAGCCATGACTAACATGTGCCTAGTGAACAGAGCAGTGGGAAGGGATTCAGGTGGCCCAAATTATATTTTGAAATTTTTGCATTTAGTCTGCCTTGTAAACTCAAAAAATGCTCTTTGACTCTGTTGCTCTCCCAGCCATTTATCTTCTCTAGTTAAAAACATCTTTGTCAAAGGGAGTGGTTTTATATTGTGCAGTGAGGAGGAATAATTATATTAATGTCTCTAGCTATTATTATAAACTAGATAACATCCAGTGGAATTTTTTTAGCCTTTATATCCTGATGTAAGGGCTCTTCAAGTAGTTAATGGAACTCTTGTGTATCTGTGTCTTGCTGAGATTTTAGGCAACACTTAAGCAGCAGCATAGTTTTTAATTGCAATGTAATTAATAACATAGTACTGTCCAGGGTAAGCCCCTCATTGCACAGTGAGTTCTGCTGTGCAGAGCATTCTGTCCATCAGGTTTTTGTACATCTATGTCTCACAGGGCATTCTAAGAAACCAGTGGTAGCATGAAGAGACTTTTTCAGTAGCTTGTCTAAAAAGAAAAGGACTCCAACTGCTTTGAAATATGGAATGAAAATTATTTTATCCCTTTTGCTTATGCTCCTCTGCCAGCTGCCACACTGCAGCGATTCCACTGAAAAGTAGCACTGGGATGTGGTATTTTACAGAGCACAGCAGGGTGCACTCTGCTTCCCATGCCAAATACATCTTGCAGCAGACAAGAGTTGTAAAGGATATACCCACGAGGACTGTGAAATGAATGCAGCTGAAGAGTCAAGTCCAGGAAGGAGCCTTGTTCTGAAGATGCAGGGTAGGCTTGAACAGTTGCTGACATTAAGACAAGCAAGGCATAGCCTGGTTTTGTGTAGAATGCACAATACAATGAAAACGTGTAAGGGATGGTGTCCATCACCACCAGCACTCAACAAATAAGCTGTTTCTTCAGCTACAAATATTCACTGACTTTGAAAAGGCTTCCAGAAGAGTGAGAATGAAAAAGAAATAAAAATATTTAAAAGTTCTGTTCATCTCAAGGATTTTCCATGACATCTTTCAGTGTAGCAAGGAGAGGACTGCAAAATGCACCTGAGCATAGTGGTTGGCTGCACAGAGAATCACAGATGTTTGCTCTGTGTAACACACCTTACCTGGTTTTTAAGATTTGCCACTCATTGAACTTGGTAAATACATGTTTATTGCTGCTGTTCTGCCTTTTCTTGCTGGATCTGACAAGTAAATTTATGTGACCAGTCTTGTGGCTGGCTTTACCATTATGTGAGAGGAAGCAAAGCTGTGTGTGTTTATATGAAATTGAATAAAGGAGCTAAAGGCTGAGAGGAATATCAGAGGGGAAAAGCTTGGGAAATTGTGGTGAAGATCAATTAGAAATTTGCAGTTGCTGGAATAAAACCCTCAATGTGGCTATCTGTGATGAAGAAAATCACTCTTCATAGGCCTGCAAAGCAGACAGTCAATTAGCACTCAATTAAGGCTGTATAAAAGCACTGCTGTACATGCAGTAGAGGGAGGAAGTTCTTAGGTTTTCCAGGTGTAATAGGTGTACATTTTCCTTTTTATAATGCAATGTTCTCCTCTCACATTAGAGATATCCATATTCTAAATTTGAAAAGAATATAGTCGCATTTTTATTAGAAAATCATCATAGTAACTTAAGGGCAATTGATTCTAATTTGCCTTGCATTTGTCTAAATTATGAGAAGACTTAATTATGCCATCCCTGTTTATTTTATTCAAATGAAATGTTGCACTTTGTCAAAGTTATCACACTTCTCTTACTACAACATTGTCCTTAATTGCTGTCAGTGGTTCACAAAGAATTTTGAGTAAATAAAGAAATATAAATGTCTCTCTAAAACTAAGGCAAGGTGATTGCCTTCATCTATCTTATCAGCAATGACTCTTACCCCAAAGAATAAATATATATATAAATATGTAAATTTTTTTTTTTTATTATTATTATTTTTGAGATGGGAAAATGAGTTGTGTACAGTCATGGGATCCAAATAGAGGTAACCATTCTCTAACTCATTCATTAACAGACATCTGGGCTTTCTAGATTAAAATAGTGAGGTACTCACTCCAAAACAATATTAACTGCTAACAGATCATACTCTTGTGTGTCTGTACTATGATTTAAGGCAATATTTCGTACAGAATAGTCAGGAAATAAGTAAGAGCTTCAAAATTCCCAGAATATTGAAATCATACTCTGTTAAATTTAGTGAGAGTAGATAAAGAGAACTACAGCTGAACTGAATCCTATGAGCTTCATGGAAAAAAAAAAAAAAGATAATTTTCTTCAATGAAAATAACTACTGGCAATTTTTGCTGCCTCAGTTCTTTAGGGTACTAAGGATATAGAAGTTTCGCTCTGCTGATCTGGCTCCAACTTTGCTTGGAATCAAGGAATAAAAAAGTAAATATGGCTCATGGAAGAAGACCAAGAAACCAAATTAATTGCAGCAAACATTATTTTTTTAGGTATTAGGGAAAATTTTCTGTTCATATGAGTGTAGAACAGACCATTGGGGATTTTGTAAAAATTATGGACATTTCAATTTATGGTGGGCGTTTCCCTGGATAATGGACATTTCATTCTGAATAACATAGAATTTCCTTGCATTATAGTATGGATAACACATTTGCTGTTATTAGTTTCTCTAGGACCTTCAGTTACCTCTCCAATTCAGTTGTTTTACTTCTTTGTACCCAGTTTCAGCTTATAAACAAAGGATATTATTTCTATATACTAAGCTTTCTGACTAGATAGTGAAGACAGACCAGAGCAGGAATCCTCCCTGTTCTGTTTCTGAAGTAATTACAGAATTATTGTCCTCTTATTCATGTTTTCCTGGCTGCCAAGTTTAGGAATTTCCTCTTCTGTGAAATATGAGAGAGCAAAACATGCAAAATTGCAAGCCAAGGAGAACCTGCCAATTCCTGAAATGACATTTTTGCATATCAGATTTTCCAGCAGACAGAGGACTACCTGATTTGCATATCCATCTCATTTAAGACCCTGTGGAGCTGTAGTTGGACCAGACCACTGGAGTCGCTGCATCTCTACTGCAGACTGTGATTCCTCTAAAATGCTGGCAGGAGCAACAGTAACTTAGTTTATGAAATATTCTGTTGCACTGATAAAGAAGCTGTTGCCAGTTTTTGGCCTCTGTAAGGAAAATTCTATAAAAACAGTGGCAGCCCTATCAACACCTCCTTTCCAAGCTAGATTCCCTCTAGAGAGAAAACACTCATTTGACATACGCTTCTTGCATATGAAGGATGATGACTGAGATGCTGGAGATGAAAAGTATTTAAACTTTTCTTCTTATTTGCCTCATAACCCAGATAACGAGTCAGTTTGCAAGAATTTGAGTCAACTCACAACATTTTCCACCCTTATCAAGAGATATCTTTGGCAGGCTCTCCAGCACCAGCTGAATCTTTTCAGAGTTAGCATTACTCCAGCAGAATATTCTCTGTTTCCAAAGTTGCTGAAGCAAATGGGAACATTCACAGAGATTTCAGTGGGAGCTGGATCATGTCCTTACCCATCATCGTGCGCAGGCCTGATCTTTTTTGACTGCTGCTGAAAACTCTCTCTTGTAAAAGAACCCCCACAAGGGTGTGATGTCACTTGGGCTCATGAATCATGGGTGTTTAGCTGTTATCACTCTCCTCGATGTGAAGAAGGCTGGTAATTATGTAGCTAAGTGCATAGCTAAAGATTTTCAAAGTATTTAAGTCTAGTCTCTTAGCCCCTTAAATTAAATAGGTAATGCAATGAGATGGGACTGTGTGGCTTGAACAGATAGAAAGGTCTTTGCATATCCTTCTGAGGAAGTTCAGTTACTGCTCCTGGCACATCTGCAGCAACTCTGAGCTTTCGAGATGTTTAATTTCAGCTTTGACAATATGTTTTAAAAGGGGAGAGATTTTCTAATGATCGTCTAAAATTTATTGAGAAGTATGTTACAAGAGCCTTTCAGTGATTTCCATCTCTGTGAGACCGAGGTGTGTTTATGCAAAGTGCCTATGATGTCAGGCAAAAAGTACTGACACACAAAAGAAGCAGAAAAGACTCTCCAGAAATTGACTGAATAAAAAAAAAAAAAATTAAGTGTTCTTCATAGGCAATTGTTTCTCTCCCCTGACTAAACGATGACTGAAGGAGAAGTGTACTTTATTTTAAGCATTCTAGAAGGTGCAAAAAAATTCAGTAGAATGAAAGTCTGTGTAGTTCTTTTGGACTGAAATGGTAGAGCAACTCAAACTCCTCACGACCTTGTGTCTCAGGTATCACAGGACACCCGCGGAGGAGATTTGCCTGAAAGCCTTAATTGAAGTCCAAGCTTCTTAAAAACTATCCACCATCCTTCTCACCCAAAGTTTATTAAGGTGATTTGTTTGTTGCTGCTCTTTTGCGTGCATTCCACTGGGAACAGCACTAGATAGGAAAGTTTTGAAACACATTAACTTTTTTTTCCTCACTGGGTACTTCTTTCAAGTACTGAACTTTGCAAAGTATTGGTTATCCTTCTGTCAGGCCAATCCATGCCTTAAAAAAACCCTGAAAAACAAAACCCCAAAACCTAGTAAAAATAACTATTAAAAAAAATGAGTGTAACTTAAATTATAGTAAATTTTAAGAATGTATCCTATTTTTCTTGTGAAATGTGCTGGGTTTGCCTTTGTGAGCTTTGATATTTCAGTCATTCATGATTCCTATGGTTCACTACTTTTTAAATTTTTTTGAACATGAGAATTCAAGGGATTAGTCAAAAGAAACTATCATTCTCTTGAGTACTTTCTTTTGTGTTTTAGTTTTCATTCTTTTCTGGAATCTGCACTTCCAGAAGTTTGCTGGGACAAGGTCTATTTGTGTTGGAAGCATTATTAAGTTTCACTTTATGCACTGAAATTTTCCTGTATTTTAGAGGATCAAGTTCATTGCTGGGACTGTAAGTGTGGTTCATGAGATCTCCCAGCCGACCATTAAACTAGACATTATGGAGTTAGTGTTTTCCATCTTCGTTTCGATAAGTTAAAATCAATAAGAGTGATGTGTTTACTCTGGTGGAATGGAAATGTTCACATAAATCTCCAAGGCACTGATGTATATCTGTGGAAATGTCAAAGGTTCAGTGCATCTTTCATTGCACAGGGTAGGTTTCTACAGAGCCTGGATAGATGACCTAAATAAAGATGTCTGGAGTTAGATTTGCTTTTGGTCAAGGCTTCAGGAAACACTGACCTGTGTTACAAGTTGCAAGATGAAGAAAATTTTGCCTCTTTTGAGGAGCTGCAATGTTAACATTATGTCAGGAGAGGGAATAATAAAAGGATGACACTTGCTGCTTTGTATTTTCCCATAGCACACCATAATGTGCATTTAAAGAGAGCTTTTATTCAAAGCAAATCTTTATATAAAGATTTCTACATAAAAACTTGTCAGTTCTGTGCTAAATTAGTAGCATATTTACCACAAAGGTTTTTTCTCAGTCTTTGATAAACAACATGTCTCCTAAAATTGTAGAACAGTTTTACAAACCTTTTGGAAATACAGAAAGGTACCAAGAAAGAGAAACTGAAAACAAACTGAATGCCAAAAACAAACAAAGTATCCAAAAGCCTGGTAAATTTTGGATCCCTCACTACAAGAAGGACATGGAGTGTGTCCAGAGAAGGTCTGGAGAACAGGTCTGCTGAGAAGCAGCTGAGGGAACTCAGATTCTTCAGCCTGGAGAAAAGGAGGCTCAGGGGGATCTTGCTCTCTACAGCTGCCTGAAAGGAGGTTGTAGCCAGGTGGAGGTCAGTCTTTTCTCTCTAGGAAAAGTGATAGGACAAGAGGAAATGGCTTCAAACAGTGCCAGGGGAGCTTTAGATTTGATATCAGGAAAACTTCTTCACTAAAGGGTTGTCAAGTGCTGGAGCAGGCTGCTCAGGGCAGTGGTGAAGTGACCATCCCCAGAGGTATTTAAAAGATGTGTGGATGTGGCCCTTCATTACATGGTTTGGTGGTGGGCTTGACAATGCTGGGCTGGTGGTTGAACTCAATCTTAGAGGCCTTTTCCAACCTAAGTGATTCTGTGATTCCATTAGTGAGTGAGAGAAAAAATACACTCTTTTCTCCTTGACCTTTTCCTGCTTTTCTTGCACTAATCTATTAGTGCTCTTCCTGAACTGTAAGTATTTATAACTCATCTGTCCTGTTTTGATTCTCTGGTGTCCAATATAGACCAAAGGACACTGCACCATTTTCCTTTGAGAGACACTGAGTCGAAGCTCATTCTTATACTCAGCTGTTTCAGGGATTTTTTGGGAGGATGAGGGGGGAATTTGCTGTGGTATAACATGTCTGAAACATTTACCTTTTCTACATTTGATCTAAATTGGTGGATGGAATTGAAAGTCACTATGGGTGTTGCCAGGCAAAGGGGGAGAAGGTGGTAAGCAGAAGCAGTCAGTTGCATTGGGTATGGTTGTATAGATATTTCCTTCTTTGAGGAGGACTGTCTGAAAACTAATTTAGAGTTACAAGCAAAATTCAGAACCAGCAGGAATTATCTAAAATGTCAGTAAAAGAGTCAGTGAAGGAAACACACAGATATGTTTGGTTCCATTTTAACACCATTTTCCTAAAATTAGTGTGGAAGCTAGTCAGAGAAGGATTTGCCTTCACAGGATTTGGTTACTGTGACCCAAATTCAGTGTTTTCCAAATGAAAGGAAGTGCACATATTCTCAGGCAGTATTGTAATATCTTTGTTAGAAAGTTAATGTCTTCATTTCCCATGGAATATCTCTTTTCTTCTGGGAAGTCTTGTTGCAGGGCAGATCACTAAAGGCCTACATATCGGTTGATTTTTATGCACAATACTTAAAACACCCATCAGCTTTTACTTTGAGAAGAGATAGAAGAAAATTCTTGAGGGGAGTTCTATTTTTTTCAGTCTTCAACTCATGTGCTTTAGAGTTACGACAAGCCATTGCATATTACATTGAAAAAGCCATATCAGTGTAAGCATATTGCTCATCAAAAGCAAAAATTGAAGCAAATAAATTTTTGTTCCGCAAAGTTCAGACCTTCCTTCTATCCTGAAAGTTCCAAATTTGTTGTAAAGCCTGTATAGTTTGCAATTGTCACCCCAAAAAAGCAATACTGGATTCCAGCCTTCATTCATTCACTTAATCAATACTAATTTAAGACCGGTTCAAGTGTTTTTCTTACATTTTGGTTACAGAAAATCACTGAGTTGTGTTGGTTCTCAGAACAGGAGAACTGTGCTGGCGGGCAAGACTGAGCTTGCTTTAATTAATAGGCATTTTGCAGTTAGTAGGAAATTGCAGCAAAATCAGTCTACATGGTAATCTAAATCATATTTCAGTATCTCAGTTATATTGCACTCTAAAGGACCTTTTATAAAAGCAAAGTAGTGCACCTTTGTTGGCACTCTTTAATGTGTATGTGTTTCCCATATTTTTTCTATATTATGAAAAATGAAAATGTAGTAATATTGCTACCTCAATTAATTTAAATAGTGTCTATCTACATTGAAAGGTCAGAGGACAAGACAATTGCAGAATAATACAGGAAATTAGGAGGGGAGAGTAGCTTAACTATGTCTCTTGGTAAAATAGTCACAGAGATAGATTGTTTTATTATTTAACAGTGAACATCAGATTCTTTAGGGTCACTTAGGTCCCGCAAGCACTAATTTAAGTTTTACTTAAGACTTGTGCTATTTTCCATTCCATCTCCATCCATGTGAGTGTTGACCATGGAGATTGCTGAGTTAAAGGTGGCCTCTCTTGTCACCACCCCTTGCATGTAGCTGGCTTTAAAACCAGGGGAGGTTCATCACACTATCCTGGTGAGACACCTGGGTCCACTGAGCTTTTTGTCATTTCCTTATTGATTCCCAGCTGTCATATTTCTTTAGTAGCATTAAAAATAACCTTTCTCTCCTCTCCCTTCCAGCTTCTAAAACTAGACAAATCATTAATCATTTTCTCACTTACAACAGAATAGGTTAATTGCTTAATGATCAAGAAATTTTAATTTAACAAAACCCGTACATCAGAGAAACGCAGCAATTTTCACAGATTCCCTTTAATTGTCACATTTTTCTGTTAAACCTGTAGATTGCAAATATCACACCATACTGATGCCTAGTTTCCATGGCACTTTATAGCAAATCTGAGAGAAGAAAAAGATATTTAAGGAAGGAATTGCTTTTTACTAGCTGATGAGAAGCAGATTTTACTGTCTGAATAAACAATCTTTACTTATGGTAAACTGTATAAAACAATAGTGCTTAAGAATTGTAAGCAGGTCTGAGTAAGACTTGCATTTCTCCCCAGTATTGCAGATATTTCAGAAAACTTTGGCACCAACTTAGGGAGCAGTTATGCTGTCAAGCTATCAAAACATATTTCAGAGGAGTGAGGGAGTGGGAGTGGAAGTAAACTACACCTGAATAATGGCCATGATTGATGAAATGGTCAGCAACTGACTTAAGGTCAGATTCAGCTCTCAAGATACCACTTTAAGCTAATGTCACAATTCTTGCTGTATCTCAGTTTTTGTCATGGTTCCACTCTGCGATTATGCAGAAGCATCAATTTTTCTTTAAAGATTCTAGCCCATATCCTTGGAAAAAAACCTGAAGGAATTAATCTTTAGAAGGTAAACTGAAGAAATAAAAGTATCCTGCTTGATCTTATTTGTTAAAAATATGATATCTCATATTTTTTTGACAGTTACAATATTGGGGTTTACAACATTGCATAGTAATCTCATAAGTTACTTTTCCACAGCAGTGGCAACACAAATTGTTCATTACTTTTTTTTTTTCCTTTTTTTCCCCCCACCCAAGCAGGAAGAAAATGGACAGAGAAAAGACAAAACAATTGTGATTTAATTTGTAAATGTTGTTGTAGAAGTAGACCAAGTTGTACTAATTGCCAAGGAACAGCAATTTACCAATTATCCTGGAAATGATCCATTCCTGTGAAGGAACATTCATCTTTACCTATAAATGCAGGGCTACTCACAACAAAGTGGGAATCCAGTTCACAGCAACATGCTACAACATATTTACTTCAAGTTAGATAGAACTGCCATGCAGGATAACGTCCCAGAGTGTCCCTGGAATACCTGTAATCACCTAAACTGCATTTTACAGAGGGCAACTGTGTGTGGAACACAGAACCAAATTCTTCTTAGTGACCACTGTGTAAATTTGAACAGCTCTGTTGACACCATTTGAGTAACTCTGGATGTAAATTGTTATGACTGCAAACAAACTTTGTCCAAAAATCTTTTTGAAAATTTAGACTCATGACTTTCACTGCCAATAATAGGCAGTATTGTTTCTATAAGAGGTTTCTGTAAGCAATTCCTTTACTGGGTTTGAGAGGAAAGAAGAATGAATTGAGGTAATTTCCTTACAGCATTCAGATATCCTTCACTGGTGTGTTTCAGGTAGATATTCTATATATACTTTTAAATATATCTTGATGGGAATTGGAAACACTGTGTTTCTTTACTATTTTATGCTTTGGAGACCATACATTGTTAAGTTTTCCTCTAGGGTAATATGTGGTATTTTTTTCCAGCATCCTTGAAGTTAGAAGAGTTCCCTGGAAGAATATACACTTGCATACATTTTCTTTGTGATGCCGTTTCTCTTAAAATGGGTTTAGCTGCCAGAGGCTGGGGGACAGTATAGGAAATGTTGTTAACCAGCTGTCGAGTCAGCATCTGAGCCTGAGAGAACACATGACCTTCACTGCCATTTACCTTTTCTCCTCTCTTTAGCACTTCGGCAATTTTGATAGTAAGATAATGTAGTTATGCCTCTCTCACTATATCTAAATATAACACCTGTTACAATGAGGGCTGGTTTCAGCTGAGCTCTCCAGGTGTGAATATAATTCAGATTTATAACATGTGCATACCTGAATTTCCAAAAAATGTTCACTGTCCTGCAGTAAAAGCTTTGCTTCCTTTTATGACAGAAGGTTCATTGATCCCAAAAGTTCCACAAATGTCAGTCATTAAAAATTCCATATTTGGACCAAATCTAACATTTTTCCTTTTCATAAGGTGGTGTTATAAAGAATCTAAGCAGCCCTGAGTGACATACTGCTGCTGACTTAGAATAATTTATATATCCCTTGCAAGAATATTTACTTGTACTTTCACTTACTGTGAGAATTATGTTCTCCAGAAGTTTTAATAAAATACAGAGTGCTTCCTTTAGAGGGAGATTGATCATATCTGGAATTAAAGTATACACTCACACACCTATAAATAGAAAGAACATCTTTTTGTGTTCCTGATGCACTGAACTTTGAGCTAGTCCTTGGTAATGGTGTAGAATGTATAAAAATAATTGTGGAAATACACCTGAAAAGCAAATGTGCTGTCACCAGATGCCCTTGTAGACAAATAGTTTTCTTACAGGTGGCAGGAGACACACATATATATATATATACATATACACACACACACACACACACACACACACAATTATAGGAGGCTTTTGAAATTCATGTTGTTATAAGGAAAAATGCAGAGGTCTACTATGAGAACAGGATGAAGTCCAGAAACCACTCCAGCCTTTTTGAGTCTTTATTTTGCAGTTAACATAAGTGAAAGGTGTCATGAGAAAAGACTTTTGCAAGGCCTATGCTATAAAATGGAAATAGGAATTTGCAGCTGAGCAGGCTGGTATATGACAACTGCCATAGTGAGTGGGGAAAGTGAGTGATGGGGAAATTGGGAGCAGAGAGAAAATGAATGGTCTTTTATAAGGGCTGACACTCTCAGAAAAGCTTTTCATTTGCCTAATGGTTGTTATTGCTGTCTGGCAGGTGTTGAAGATATCCCATACCACCCGAGAAGCTGCCCCAGAGGGAGGAAAATAAGCCAGAGGTGTCACTGCTGAAAAGCCAACCATATTGTTGATTGAACTGTTTCAAATAATTTTTTCATACATAGGTTTTATTGTTGGTACTTGGTTGGGGTTTTGTACTTTCTTTTAATCAAGATGCTCTTTAGATAGCTTAGATAAGGTGTTTTTTTCATAAAAACCACTTTTGGCTTTGGCCGGAATTAATAATATAGAGCATTAGCTCATCCACAGTGATTTGGGGTTTTGTTTTTCACGTGAGGAATGCTAGCATTTATCATAATTAGCTCTGGTTTAAATAGGCCTTTACCTATTGATTTCTTTATATAGGATGGCTTTTGATCCAGGTCTAACAAGAGGCTGCCTACCAGGAAAGAAACACTTATACAGTCAAAAGGCACTGGTGATGAGCATTTTGTTGTTTTCTGGCAAAAGCTGAGATACTAATTTGCAGGCTACATGCCAGCTTCTGAAGAATTGGAATAATAATTTTTTTTTTTTTTAATGAAACAGCAACTGGAACTGACATCTTTCTGAATGATAGCTTTAATCCTTAGGTATTAGTACCTGAAAATGCAAAAGAGGAGACATCACCATCAATAAACTGGTCAACAATATCCAATTCAGATTGCTTTTTAATCCCCCAAAATGTTCAGTGTCATGTGCCCATATATATCTGCCTGTCCTCTAGGTACACCCCTTTTATGAGGTACAAGATTCCTGTCTGGTTTGATTTTCCCTTTCTGGAAGGAATTATAAGGTTTCTTGATACTCCAGCACCTCAGCATGACATTCTCACAGCCTCACCTGTGAGACTTGGTTACCTGTGTGTGACCTGCCACACCTGGCTGGCAGAGGGGGCCAGGGTGACACCAGCTGGGGCTCCTCAGGCATGGACGTGGGGATGCACTGGGAGCCACTCTGGTTCCTGAGCTGGCCATAACAGAACACAGACAAACTTCACTGCTCCTGGGCATAAATCTACTCTTTACCTCTCCCAATCTGCCCAGCTTCTCCTAGAACATGTGGAAGGCTGTGTGGTGGCTGTGGCTGCTGCTTTCCTTTCCCATCGTTGTTTGTATCATCAGAGCCCCCAAGAATTTCTTCACACAGAGAGATATCTTTCCTTCTTTCCTAAGTTCTTTTTAAACCCAGAGTTTATCCCTGCTCCTCTGAATTTACAGTCAAGGTTTGCACTCCTCTGCACCATTGCATTGGGCACAGTGTGCTTTGTAATTCTGATTCTTTCACTGTATTGATCAGCTCCCTTCAAAACTAATTTTTTTAAAAAATGTTTTTATTTTTAAATTATTCTTGCTTTCTGGTAGATAATGTGAACAAACATCAGCATCCATCACCATTAGCAGTTCTTTCTTCAATTGAGTATAAACATGATCTACAAAATGCCTCAGATCTTGGGATAGGAGCAGATATTACTGTTCCCAAAGTATCATTTTTCCCATCCCTCTGTTCCTTCACTTTCCTGACTTTTCTTTTTCCATTTTCCCACAAAGGTGGCTTTGCCAATGGCCTTTTACACAGCTTGATGTTGGTAGCAGCCTTTCCGCTTACCTTAAGTAGCTTTTGTTCTGGATCCCAAAACAAGACAATGATGCGTCTTGAGAGGAATATTTAAAGCGAAATCAGTAATTTTGGGTAGAAATTCTGATGCAACCTGCTTAGCGTTGTCAGTTCTGAAATACAAAAAAGGAATGTCTTTCTGGTTTTGAGGCTGTGTATATATAGTCTTATGCTAAATTAGTTCTATCCAGCATTCCTGTGTATGCAGTATAAGCTCATAATTAACTCTGAAAATAATTTAAGTACCTCTGTTTCTGAACAGAAATTACACTTAGAGGGTGAATGTTGTTTCTGAGTTACAGTTTACCTTTGCATTTGCTCTCCCACTGCCTCATTTTCCTCTAGAATAAGCCTTTCTGTTTCAAAATTAGACACATTTAGAGATTGTTCTTCATTAGCAGCTATGCTCAGTGTCTGTGTCTTGCATCTACTTAGATGTGTAGCAGTCATATTGACTCCAGCACATACTTACAAGGGAGCTCTTTGTTATTCTAGGAAATTCTTAATGATGAAAACTTGTTTTAATACTACATTTTTATTATTAGATAGCCTGAGGCTTAGTCTAGGAAGTCAGTGTCTTGGATACGGCTTTGAAATTCGAGAGAATTACATGCGGGAAATTAGAGAAATATATGAAAATCAGCCTTCTCTTATGACTTTTCAAGCAGTAGCTGAACAAAACTTAAGATATGGATTCCCTTATTCTGAGCTTCTCTTGAGGTAGCCTCTAAATTTTTCTGCCTCAAACCTGAGGTAAGCTCCCCTTTAGATCTGTTATTTTTAGACCCTGATCTATTTTTCTGTAATGATTTTAAGTTTAGTGAAAAGTACTTGATTTCTTTGGCTTCTGTGGGTATGCCCAAGAATGTTCCATCTAAGTAAATTTTTGACCTGCCAGTGTTGGTAAAAAAGAAAACAAAACAAAACCAAAAAACCCTCTTATTATTTAGTGGGAAGGATCAACAGATATGTTTCATCAGACAATGCTTCATTTGTTTCAGTGTTTCAGGGTTATTGTTTGCAGAATTAAGTTATAAATGTAGACAGCAGTGAATGCATTTTCTTGATTTGGAGCTCCAGTCTTAGGAAAAGGAAACAGGTTATTTTCTTGTTCAACAAGAGCAGCACAAGTGAACCTCTGCCATATATGGTACATATATGTCCAGTAAATAAGAGAGGCATCAGAAAGACAGACTGCAGAAGAAAAGGAATATTTATCCCACATACCAAGAGGGAGTCTGGGTCAAAAGGGAGGTCTTCCTTTTCACAGAAAGCTGTGCCTTCAGAAACTCCTGTGTGCTGGTTATGTGACACCTCAGTGCTTAGAGAACTGTACAAGTGGGAAGAGACCTTTGTGGTGCTCTACAAGGACACTGCAAGCTTGTTAAATATGATGCTTAAGCAAGAGAGGGACATAATTAATGGAAACAGGTACATTTGTGACATAAACAGCAAATATTGGCCAGCTTTTTTCCAAAAGGATTAACTTGACTTTCCCTGTATACTGCATTTTTACTTAGAAACGGAAGTGACAGTTCTGCAGTGATTTGTCATGCAGATTTTTTTGAGTGAACTTTAGCATGAAGAGAAAATGTCTGAGGAGTTTGTGTTCTCTATGTCATAGTTAATGCTGGGAAGAAATGTGTTTTAATGTTGCTTACTTTGATATTTGTAAAACGGAAATGTTTGAAAACAATTGCACATTATTTTAAAGAAATGTTTTTTGAAAATTTATAGTAAGAATGATTTTCTTCAGATTCTGAACTATGGACCTTTAGGGAGAGGGAGGAAGGAATAGAAAAAAAGGGTTAAAAATTTCGTTACAAACGATTTTTAGTGGAGTAATTTCTGATAATTAAGGAAAGTAATTTAATTTCAAACTCAAGTCTCATCAATCAGAAAATCTGAGATTCTCATTATTCATGATGATTTTTTCTAGCAGAAGAGCCTTTGTTAATCTCCCTAAACAGATCCAGGACTGTTATAAGTACAGTGTGCTGCATCCTAAACTTTGTTAGAAAGTATCAGAGAGAATACTGCTCCTGTCCCACTGAAAAAATCCTACTAAGAGTGGATACTAAGAGTAGTGCTGTGAACATTTGGGATGTGAAAACTGGGGGAACTTAAATGAATTTGATGCTCTTATATTTTGCAGTACAACTGAATCCCATTTGGAGAATATCATAATCGTATCCTGGTAGGGAAGAATGTTGATATTATAATTTTTCCCTTTTTTTTCCTGTAGTCTACAGTCTGAAAAGCTACACCACTTGTCTGATTTATAACAGTCTGGACCTTTTGATAAAATACTGAAACTTGATGACAAATTCCATATACTAGTTGACATGTTGAGTTGGAGTTTTTCTGGCTAAACACAAACAAACCAAAAATAATTTTCAGACTTTAACCTTATTTCTCTCTTAGATCCTGTGGAATGTGGCACAACTTGTTATTGACTTCAATACAGAGTTATTTGAGTATTTCAAGGAAATAAATGTCCTACAAAATGAATCTTGCCACTTGTTTCACTGGCATCAGCTGAGTTTGGACACTGGTCAGAAGACACAGTACACCACTTGTCATGGTGAGTGTGTGAACCTACAGGAAATGGGAATGGAGGGAAATAAACATCAGTGGCTTCTTCTACGTATGGTCAGATGGAACTTTTATTAAGAAATATTCTAAAAATGTGAGGATGTTATTTTTATTGAATAATGTTTTAATATTCTTTTTGGAGGTCATGCTACCTTGTTGTTTCCCAGCCATTTAGGAAGACAGGGGAATAATAGGCAGAATTATTTCCTGGAATTCGTCCTCGCAATCCCAGAACTGTTTTTACAGAGCAATTTAAAACAAAGATGGCAATGCACAGAGCCAGATTATAACTTGTTAAATTAGCTGGTACTTAGAGCAATGCAGCCATGGCAACCAGGAGTAGAGTGGACACCAGGCCCCTGAACTTGGGCAGGGTTTGTGGCCTGCATTGACTCTGGTGCTGCCATAGCAACACTCCCATCTATAGCAAAGACAGAGGATTTAAAGCCAACACCAACAAGCCTCCATAAATTATAACTTTGAATGTCATAATAGGCACACTCTTAAAGATAGTGGGTGTCCAACAGCCAGGAGAAGGAGACAGATCTTTCTGGTTGGCTGCAGCCTTCAGTTGATGTTTATTCTTGTGATAAAGAAAGGGATCTGAGCATGTGTTGGTGTGCATGGAAATGTTTTTGTCCAGACTAAACACACATTCTATTTTGGATGATGAATACTAGTTTTTGCTGGATGAAAAACACTGCTCAGATTGGTTGTTCTCGAATAGATCGTATTGAATACGCTGACTTTACTTGACAGCACTATTTTGTGATGAGGTAAATATACCAGAAACCCTCAGGCTACAGTTCTGCACTTGTAAACACAGGTGTTCATATATAGTTTGAAGAATGATAGGTTAAAATACAGTTTAAGGAAAGTAAGGAAGGTTGATCCTGTAAATAAAAATCCCAAGACATTAGACTGGCTTATATGTCCTGGAGTTCATGAAGCAACACAATTTTATCTGAAACAGACCTGGATTTCTCAGTAACCTGCTCAAAATCTCATAAACCTTTCAATAAAAAATATGATTGACACAAAAATAGCCTCAAATGAAAAGATTTAATCATGTTTTTGACTTCACAGGTTATAGAAATTGAAACTTGAGGTTTTCTTAATCTCACATGGTATATTGATTTCATTCATAAGGAGCTGGGGATGTGCCAACAGCAGCCACCCCATTCCCCTTCTGTAGCCAGTGGTGTTGCCCTCTGGTGTAGCTGGGAGTGATTCTCGTGGCCTCTCAGCACTGACAGCTTGTTGGGGTTCAGAGTTTGTCACGATTTTCTTTTCCACCCCACTGCTACATCACAGTGTATCTCACCTGCTCTGCTAATGCAATTCTGGGCACATCCCAAAGCATTTAACACTCTGAATACAATATAACCTTCAGTACCTTATGCTAAATTTTTTTTCCACCCTGCCCACTAAATTGCAAGTGCTCAAAGATTGGCCTTTATCATGAGGGTCCTAGGACAGAAAAATGTTTCATGATTAACATGTTTTGATTTTTAATTATTGAAGGAAAGATTAAAATAATAGAAGTTAACGAAAGTATATCACACCTGACAGTTGTTCATTATTAAAGCATGAATGACCAGCTAGGAAAGTAAGTAGCATTTAAAAAAATGTTATGTTCTGAGAAGTTAATTAAAATGCTGTTGAATTTAATTGAAGGGAAAAAGTAATATGAAACTATGTGTTAAGAACTATTATGAAGTTCTGAGTAACATGTGATCCTGGAGGCCTGAGGGGAAAATTGACAATTAAAAACTAAAATAGAATAATTAGGTTTATATTACGGCAAATAATATGGCAGAGTTTCAAATTAGCATCTGCCACTCCACGCCAAGGATAGAAATGGTTCAGAAAAGTACCAAGGAATATGAAAGGATTTTTTTCTGTCAGCTTTCCTTTCCGTCCTATGAAAACTGTTTGTCTCCATGATGTCTCTACTTCATGTTTATTGTTACTTATTGCTCCAGCAGTGTCCTTGTGCTGCTTTTAACCCTGCTCCTCTGTACTGGGCAGTCTCATCTCTTGTAGAGAACACAAGATGTGGAATCTTTTCATTTGTACTCTTTTAGAAATGTTTTCAAATATGTTGAGTCTCCACATCACATATTTAATTTTAAGTGGTGGCAAGAGCACACTGTTTTTTAGGGACTAAGGGAGAAAAATGAAACCTGTATGCAGTAGATGATCTCTGTTGTTTTGTAGAAGAATAGTTTTAAAAATGTTTCCACTTCTAGTCTTTATTCAGATATCCCACATTGCCATGTAAATATGTCTGGATTTCCTCAATATATGGGGAACGAAGTTGCTATAATACATATATTTATGCATTTTTAACTTTTATTGCATTTATTTATTTCTACAATATTGCTGCTCTCTCCTTCTCATGTCAATTTGCATCAAACCACTACAAAATGATTCCCAGTAACACAACACTGTTGCTTCCTGCACAGATCTAGAATTAGGAACTCTGAAAAATATGTTTATTTAAATTTTAAAAGATGACTCCACTCAAATATATAGACTTTAAAAAAAAAATAAATAATGTATTAAATTTCTTTGCACCTCAAGTGTGTCACTGGATGATACTCCCAGGATCTTCAGTCCAGGAAAGACAGTTCACTTTCAGTATGCTCTCCTTAAAATAATTTGCTGTCAATTAAAAAGACATTTGTTTGTAAGTGATTCAGTTGCAGTATTTTCACACCTACTTTTCAGCATAATTAGCTAGAATTGTGGATCTGTGAATCTTTTATTTAGCTGGAGATAGTAAAAGTTAACAAAACTAACAGTAGGGTTTTATATGATTATTTAAAGTAGAAATTGTGACCACAGCAGTGACCTGTGGTACTTACAAGATGTATGTTACAATCTATATAAAAATCAGCAGTGAGGATGTTTAAACTGCACACTGAATTTGCCTTCGGGAGTGTCCAAGGACCTTTTAAAAATGGCTAGTTTGAAACAAGACATTTCTCTATTGACTTTCATGGATTGTTTTCCTTGTTGATGGAATCCATTATTTGGTCAAATCCTCGAATGGTTTGGTGCTCCAACAGGAACCTGGAAGAAGCTGAACTGAGACAATGAGTTGTGGGGGTAGATTTTTGCCAAAAGGATTTACTGCTATTACAATAAAATATATTTATTTTTGAAGCAGCACCAGAAGTAATAGAAATGAAACCAGAATTTTATGCAAGCTTACAAGGCATGGACTTTTCCAGATGATATTATGATTTGCTTCCAGTCTATGTTGAGATGAAATATGTAATTAGCACTTGAGGTTCAAATTTTGGAACCTTCATTTTAATACAAGATCAACTATTTATTTTTATAAGTGTTTGTACTCTCTGTGTTTAGTGCCTTCTCAGATTTAATCAGCTAAACCATAAGACTGATGTACAAAATCCATGTTACTTTGTCATGCCTTTGCTGCAAACAATTGCAAGATAATTGTTACAAACAAAAACAAGGTTAGGTTTTTCCCAATGAGATTACAACTCAGTGAGTAGCATCAAAGATTAATATTAGGGTCAGTCTATATCTGTGGTAATTATCACACCATTTTTTCCTTCTTTTCCTGTAATCTTCTCATGTTATTTTTTAATGTGGTTCTGCTCAAGTCAATTCAATTTCTCAGCAGAAAAAATGCATGAAGCAATACTGAGTTACTTTGAATCTACTGAAACATAAAGTGGAAAACTCAATTTTCAAGTCAGATTTTTCAATCAGAAACACATGAGAAGAACAATAAATGAATTCTAAAATATCTTTATTTACAGAAATGTAATAAAATATACATCAAAAAGAAAAACAAAATAAAGTGCCAAGTTGCTTTTGCTTTTTTTTTTTGCCAAGCATGTACAAGTGGGGTGTGTTCTATCTGTGGCTAGGGAGAAGGATTGAAATGCACATTGAGAAAACAAAAAATCTAAGGGGCAGATACAGGGAAGCCACATGGGGCTCTCCTTGCCTTCTCTCTTGCACATGAGAATATGTTCTTCATGCCTGTCCTTGAATGCATCCTCTGAATGATATGCTCCTTTTGTACAGCATTGCCTGACAAAATTACCTTTACCCTGACTGTAAAATTATGAGAAGATTGGAGATAAGAAGTTGATTGTAGGGCTAGGGCAAGCATCTTTCTGCAGGCACTTTAATGTATGCTTTACCACACCTGCAAACTGTTTTTCCTTGCTAGAATGTGCCTTTTTTCACTCACTGAGAAATGGAGCATGGCTGAAAACCAGTAACAGCCTCCAAAAAGGGCTTTGCCCTGCCAGTAAGTGGTACAGGTTACTTTCCAACCCAGGTCCTTTAGGGATTTCACTGGGCACTCATTCTTAAGTAGTAAGAGGTGCAGTTCAGGTATTTTCTTCTACAACCAGGTATTGGTTGTACACTGGGATCCTGCTCATCTTGCAGAGAAACAAGTCCTGAAGCTTCAGCCTAAATTTTATTTTTTCTTTCTGAAATTTTGGGCCATTAACTCATATTCCCAGGAAGGAATAAAGTATTTCCTTTTTCCTTTATCCTTTTCTGTGGGGAGTGTGTTTTTTCTAGCAGTTCTTGTGACTCATCCAGATACCCTGTCATGAAAAAAATTATATCTGCTCAGTGAAAGCCATATAAACACCCTGTGCTTAGTAAATATTGTCTTCTGCCAGGTCTGCCAGCAACTTAACTTCAGTTTCTATGGTAGTCTTATTGCTAAAGTCAAGCAGCTTTTAAGAAATAACTTCTACCCCTCCCTTTCACCAGAAACAGTGGCAGCACACTCTTAATCCTTTCTTAGCTTTTACAGGTTTTGCACAATCTCTGAGTTAATTCATTCTCAAGTTTCAAACTCCCAGAGTAAGTAATGAACCTCTGTCATGAAGGTGATGGTTCTGCTGAGGAAATAGAGGCAGAATTAGTTACTGTACCATGTCAAGGATGTATGCATTGATCTGTTTGGTCTGTGCTAATTGCCAACTAAATAGGTGCTGTGAACAGTCATGCACTGATGTGGATTAATTTCCACTGATTTAATACTGTACTTTGTCCACAATATTTTGTTTCTCAAAGGTTTCATATGAAAGCTTCCTGGGAGGTTAAAAGCTAAAAATGGCAGCAAAAATGCCATTAATGTCTTCCCCATCATATTTCTCTATGAAAAATGTTACTGACAACCTAAGAAAGTCTATTGCAAAGCAAAGTGTTTAAGAGATTGTGGCCAGCCACAAAGGTTAATGCCCAAGTTAAATAGTTGCTGAAAAGAGAAAAGTAGAGGAGCTTAGTGGATTGGAAATTGGTTGTAGGGGAAAAAAAAGTAATCTTAAATGCAGCCTTGGAGAGAATTCGGTATTATGTGTTCCGTGAAAACCTTGATTCAGTAAAGTATGTATGTGCTTGGAAAGCTCAGTTTAGAACAGATAAAGGTGTACAGAAGACACTGGAAAACATTTATGGGGTTGAATGTTTTTTATGTGGTTGAATATTTTTATTCAGAAGATGTTGCAAAGCCCAGATAAATATATTCAGAGGGGAGCTTCCAGAGAAACTGCTTTGCAATTATGAGACTGGGAACCATCGTGATTCACAGAGTTCTTGGGGGAGGTGTACAGACACATGCAGTTTCATAACATTTAAGCCTGGAATTGATAAGGAAAAATCCTATTAATGTGCAGAGTCAGAGTAATCCTATTAATTATATAAGCAGTAATCCAATTAGTTTCAAAGTCCTTAAGACATTCCACCAACATTTTCACCAACCTCCATAGCATTGCCATTAGAGACCACTGATGCTCCATTTTTGCTTCCCAAAGGTGAGAAAATTAGTACTGTTAAAACAGTGCTCTAAATGTTATAACCCTCAAAACTTAAAATGCTTGTTTTAGTGTGGTCCATTAGCAATAGTTTATTATCCATCCTGACCTGTTTTATCTTCTTAGTCTACATGCTACAGTGTTAATAAGTTAGCTGATACCATCACAACCCACAGGTTCTTTTGATTCACCAACTGCTTTCCAATCTTAAATTCCTTCAGACTCAACAAAAATTAGGCAGGACAATAATTAGTAAAATTGCATGGCACCACTTCTAATTGAGTTTGCCAATCAAAGGCACAGTAGTGGAGAAGGGGGTGGAAATAGGATTGATCCTCTGAGCTCACTTTTATTGCCAGAACTTGCAGCCACTTATTAAGGTGGACAGCAGGAACAAACCTCACACACATAACTTTTTGATATTGAGACTTTTGGAGCTTGGGATGTTGCTGGGATGAATTAGTGATTCATCACAGTGTCATGTAGGTGTTTTCATGTGAGTCAGAACATGTGTGTTCATCCATCAGCAACTGAATCTTCAAGGGGTTTCTTTCGCAGACTACGTCACAAAGTGGAAACACTTCTTGCTCTCCAGCATGCCAGGAACTTGTGGGTGGCTCTTGTGTTTGATGTGACTAATGGTATTCTTATCTTCCCTCTATGACAAGTCCATAGGAATATTTTTCTGCTTTCTGAAGCTCTGTTTAATTTTGAGATGGTTTGCCTGAAATCAAGCTTTGAAATTACATTAAGAGGAAGGTGATAATTGCTTTGTTGCATGATAGAGCAGAGCACATTTTCTCTAATGATTCCTAGCTTTTCTCAATTTAAGGGATGTATTTAAGTAATGGTTCACATTCCAAGGTTGCTGTTACTTGTTTGGCCATCTCTGTTTCTTCTTGTATGAGCTGTAACAGTTGAAACTATTATTTATGTGTCTTTCTCAGGAGCTGCTTCCTCAGGGTGACTCTTCTATGAATGACCTGCGGTAGTGTCTGAGAACTGTGTCATTTTTTGACAAGTTGAACATGTCCAGTGAGTGTAGCTATTGCTGCCTGTAAAAGTGGCTTCATTTTGCTGATTCCAAACACTGTGATATCTCCATTGCTTTAATAGTCATTGGTACTCCTGAGCATGGCAAGAAAGGTTTTATCTGCTGTACCTTTAATCTCAATTGCTTTGATGCAGGTATCTTTTATAGTGTCAATGACTTAGAAAAGTTTGTAGCTGCCCAGTGTCAATTTAACAGGTTTTTTTTTCCCCTCTTTCTCCTTGGATGGGCACATAATGTAAAAGCAATTCACAGGGTAAAAATTTTAGTTCTTGGCCTCATATATCAGTATACAGATGAAGTCAAGCAGATGTTTACATTAACATTTAATTGAATTTATAACAGGCTAACACATGTTACATACATTAGTAATAAGCATTAACCAAAATAAAAGAAAACATTATGCATGTGCTCTAAGCAGCAGCATGGCATGAGGAAAAGATCCCTCAGCTCTTGAAATTGTTGCTGTTGATGGGATGAGAGGTGCAAACCAGCTGTACCTGTTCATGCTTTTTTTTTCTTACTGTTCCCAATGGAAAGGGGATTTAGCCTGTTAAAGTTATCTTCAAGGCCTTCTTGAGCCCATTAGAGGAAAACTGAAGCCTTGACAAAATGAAGATTAATCACAATGAGTCTCAGTGTATTTTGGAGAACTTTACAGACAGGGTGTCTTTGGGTGACTTTATGATGTGTATCCCATGTCGCTGCCCTATGCCCAGAAATTAATTTTGCGCCTTTCTGTGCCTTTAAACTGAGCCTGAGAAGAGAAAAACCCGACCAAATCTTTCAAAGCAGTTTTGCAGTTTGTTCCCGTGTTTTCGAGGACACAGAGATAAAACCGGTCTGTTTCTGCAGCGGCGGGAGCGGGGGGAAGCACCCTGCTTGCTGTCCAGGCAGTTTTCGGCTTTCTTTTTCTCTGGAGAGAGAGACAGAGAGTTGAACTTTGTTTTCCTGGGACTTCATTTTTTCCTTTTTTTCTCTGCTGGACTGTTTCAACATCAGAATACATCAGGAGGAATTTCCACCGAGGCCTTGGCCCTGGAGGTGGGCCCACCACCCCGTTCCAGCTGCAAGGAGGGGGAGAGAGAGACTAGGGAAGGACTGAAATTTTCCCAGGTTTTCTCTCTACAGCGAGAGGTTTCATTATTTAGCATCAGTAGCTTTTTTTCCTGTGTATTTGTTAAATAAATAGTTTTTATCTCTTTCGCTTTCCTTCGAGGAAAAAGTTTTTTTCCCTGAACCTGCTGGGGGAGGGGTGGTTTGTGACCTGCCTTCTCTCAGAGGATTTATTTCTAATTTTGGCCAAACCAGCACACAGGGCTGGATCTGAAGCTTTCTGAAGTTAACAGGAATTTTTCTGCTGGCATCACAGGGTTGTGGATGTCAAAAAATATCTCCTGTCAATCAAGAGACACACAAACTACCTTGAGTGAGGATCCCATGGTGATGACAGTAATAGGGGGAGCTGATGTTAGTGTTATCTTTCAGAGTACTGGGGGTGGTTTCCAGGCCCTGATTTCCATCTTGGCTCTGTTTCCAATATATCTCATCTAAAATTCCTGCCTGTATGAAGCAACTCCTCATCTAATGACTCGCTTTTATTTACCACTGTACTCAAAAATTGCCAGCACATCTCTATAAGGTGGTGCTAAGCTTTTCTTCTTTTCCTTTTCTGTGTTGGAATTCTGTCTGTATACTCACTGATTCTATATATTTTTGGCTTAGATAAACTTTAGGTTTAGCATTTAGTAGGTCAAAGAGATTGGTATATCTGACATGCCAAGGTTTGTTCAATATCAATTTAAATTCTACATTTTCCATTTCTGCTGTGTAGGTTCTTGAGAATAGGACTGTTTTCAAATAAGATTGTGAATGACTGTAACCAAATCCTAATGTCAGTCCATGAAATACAGTTATAAATGAAAATGTCAGAACCCTGCAACTTCCTGCCTGTACTTATTAACGTCCTGGATGCTCACAGTGCTCTCAGGATGGTATCTGTCTTGTTATTTAAAGTAACAAAGTGTATCATATCAATAACAGCAGTGTTCTTGTTTTAGATAATACATTAATTTACCTTTATTATCATCTTCATTTCTGTGAATTGTCAGCAGAAACTTTCCTCCCTGTCACTTCTGAAGACTGAAAATGAATTTTAGTGATTTAGGTAGTGTGAAGGCAAAGAGCACCAGGTAATAAGAAAATTATTAGAATTACTGGGCTGTCCACAACAGCCATAAGACCCATTTACCAGAATTATAACAGTTTATGGGGAAACTCTCAGCAATACTTCATGCTTTAGTCAGCTGAGCATTATCTATCTACAGGAAGAAATAAATATCTCTCATGTTGGTAGCAAACCTTAACAAGAGATTATGTTCAGACATAAGTGGTGTGGTGGTGTTTTATAATGGATGTAACTCTAGGAACTGTGAATTGCTCTTTTATCTCAGTGAATTGTGAAATCTCATATTTCAATATCACATGCTGAGCACCAAACCTGTAACTCAAGCATGCTGGAAATGGATGAAAATTTTCCCCACATATTATTTCTTTATGTGATCCAGTTGTTTGGTTTTCTTCCTGTACCTTGTTTATGTTTATGCCAGAACAGCCAAATTCACAAGTTTACTAAAGAAATCTTTGCCATAACTATGAAGTAACGAGATACATTAGTTAGGATAACTGTAAATAACTCACTGCCAGCAAATTTAAAACATACAACCTTTAACATCAGATACCCTCACCAGTATCTCATGGGTACCATGATTATTGATGTGTGACTGTTCAGTTTCACAACATCTTTTTGGCACTGAGAAACTTAAGCACTCCATGAATATTTTGCAATCATATATTTTTGCCATTATGAAGAATTCTATAAAATAGAATCTCAAAATCAAACAGTTTCTTCCATGTCTGGTGTTTGATAATAATTTAAAAAATATACTTTTCTGTTTGCTTACCATCATATTTGCTGTTCCCCAAATCAAAGTATGTAGTGTCCACATGAGACCTCTTAATTTCAATTTGCCATTTATAGTTTACACCATAATTTGTTTTTCAGTTTTGTTCCAATACACCCTCTACTTGCCATAAAACAATTGTTTTCCTTAAATAGTTGAATATAGTATTTTTTATTTTTATATATATTTAATAAACATAAAACTCATTGTAACTGGAGAGATCTGTGAAACTCAAAGTATTTATTTCTCTGTTTTCATTTTAAGATATGTAGAATATATTTTAATTTGTTTGCAACCAATATAATAATTCCCTTTACATCCTTTTACTTGTGCCAACCATATATAATTTTTGTGGAGTTCTTGCATAAAAGTATGTCAGATCTTTTAGAAGTCTTGCTTCATCAAATTCTGTTGAAGAGCAAATATTTTATTTTTCTGTTGCCCAAACTTTAAAAAAGCAGTAGAGCCACTGATTTACTTCCAATCCTCTGATATATTGCAAAAAAAGCAAGATGTTACGAAAATCTGCAAAGTGAGTCTTCATTCTACAAAGCACAAGTTTTAGAAGTGAAAGGGAGTATATTAATGAGCTTGCAGATAAAATTGCAAAGACACTGAAGTTGCACCACAGCTAATCTTGTGTGGGAGCCCAGAGTGCAGAGTGTTCCTCTGCCTGTTTTGAAGCATTTTACCCCCCTGAACAACAGTTTTTGACCTCCATCCTTGAAAAAAGCTGCCTACTCTTAGAGAAGAACTAGAAACTACACTGGTGTGAATTAGGTGATAGACTACTATGTAAGATTATCACAGGGTGAAAAATTTACAGGTTTTGGGTTTGTTAATGTAGTAAATAGATAACAGCAAAAAACATCAAAATGGAGGATTGTTGTTGTTTTCCAAACCTTCTTCTCCTTCTTGTACTACTCCATATTCTGCACTAAAAGTAGTTTGGGATGACTGGACAAAGAATTCTGCAGTTCCTGGCCGTGTTACTAAATAGTTGGCAGAAAAGTAAAAATAATGTACGTTTTTAGTAGGCATTGGTAAATTTACCTTCAAAAAGGCCATGTAATCTTGATAATTTGGCTTTCTCCTGCATTCCCTGCTTTGTGTTGTGTCTGGGTCATGCTAGTGGCTCTGTTTCTCTGATAAGACTTAATAAACAGCTATCAAGAAGCAGTGAAGGCTGAGAGTCCTGTTTGTCTCTCGAACTCCTGGCAAGGACTTTCAAAGATCTCTCCCATCAGGAGAGGCATAATTACAGCACGATCAGTGTCAATCTTGTTTATTCAATTAATAGAAATCTGAATATGAAACATATTCTAAGACTTAGAAAATGAACATTTTATGGTCTTTGAATTGGGCATCTGGAGAAATTATACTGTATAATGAGATACTTTGGGTAATTTTCTGGTTCTTGGTCTTACACCATACAACTATTTGCTTAATAATCATGCATAGATGCAATGCAATCATATTGCTTATCTTTTCCTAGAGATGAAGTAATTCAGCTGCATTTCTGTGACTTCCAATTATGCCACTGATATTGAAATTTAGATATGAGAGCTGATGGCTGGAAAAAGTACCTCTGCAACAGCAGTAGAAAAAACAGTAGGAAAAATTAAATTACTTCCATTTTTCAATCCTGCACTGCCTACCAAGCTTCTTTATTTTTAATTAAAAAAGATAAATCAGCATCATTATGTCTTTTCAAGCAAAACAAATAAAATAGTTGCAGCTACTATTTATATAATTAATTGAAGGCTGAAAATTACTACTAGTTTCAAAGAATGCAATAGTTACTAAGCATCAGAGAGAATGATAGGAGTCAGGAAATGGTCTGATGTTTATATTAGAAAGAAGAGTTCATGAGTGTAAAAGGGAACAAAAGTGACAGGTGGTCCCCATATGTAACAACTTCAGTGAATTCAGGAGAGTTTAGGAAATAGAACTGCTGAATCAGTAAAAGCAATTTGTTACAGTTCATTTTATTGATTCCTCCTGACGTTTTTTCTTTCTCCTGATAATTTGGTTTGAGGTAATTTCTCCTTATTCCCTATCAGAAAAAGCAGTTTGAGGTTCTAGGGAACTCCCTTTCCGTGCTGATGCAGATGCCTTGACTCACCACCAAGAACACATCAGCTGCCAGCTCGCTCTTGTCATCCTGCCAAATGTGTATTCCTGGGTGAGGAGGAAAAGGGAACACTGTTCCTAGAATTCCCATTTTTCCCTTTTGTGCAGTGGAAACACATCAGGAAATCTTGATGGACCCGAAAGAAGAGGTTTGATCTTCATTCATCGGTGGAAAATAAGCTGAGACTGCATACAGTGTAGCATCTGCCAAAGTAGCTGGGCAAATTTACCTGGCCTAGAACACCTCAGAGCTCTCCCCTGGGAGCTGTCTAAGATGTACAAGGAGATGGTTATGTTGTGCTGTGTGTTATATTACATAGGGGACTAAGAAAGCAAAACTTCCTTTAGAAATGCAATAGTAGGATGATTCTAGGACATACTGCAAAGAGAAACAGGCGTGCACCCAGTGAAAAGAGAAGGAGAAGCATTTTATTGCAATGGTTGATTTAATTTTCTAGTAAATTGAAATGAACAAAAAACCCCAAACAAACAAACAAAAAAACCCCACAACCCCAAACCACCCAACTAATAAAGAAATAAACCACCCAAAACAAAATAAAAACAACCACCAGACTACAAGGGAGCAAATTATAGGCTCCCCTAAGACCTGGAAACTGTCATGTCACTGATGTGAAAGGAACAGGTTTGCTTGAAAGATTGATGCCATGTTCCCATTTCACCTGAGTTCCTATTGCACAAAGCAGCTGTGCTCCTTCACTCACGAGACTTCCCTGAATTGGTCTTTCCCCTGAAAAAAACTGCCAGAGTCAATCTTGTCAAGGAAATTACATGCATATTTTTAACATAATTTAGAAGCAAGTTTGTCCTGCATAATAGACACCTAATATTTCCTTCAAACACTTAGTAGGGTTACTTTAACTAATAGATGAAATAAAAGAATCAAAACCAAACTGAATTTTTCAAGTCTGAATGTTGGAGTTGTGTTTGTCCAGATCAATTGCTCGGGTTAAAATTACTGTGAAGTACTCATTTTCTGTTGCATGTCTCTGTATTGTTTTCAAGGCAAATTTAAATGTTTTATACTTATTATGAAACACCGATCTTCTATTTCATTATAGATCCTTTAACCCACATTGTTTAATGATTTAACAACAGAGTGGTAATCTATTGCTTTCAGTGCTGAGCCAGTGATTTTTGGGAAGTGTTGGAAGTTTTGCTAAATGACCACTGAGTCTATATGTTGTTCACATCTGCATTTGCTGTGCAATTTCACAGTACATTAGCTGCATTCCTCAGGAATGCCATGCACCCATCCACACACTACATGTTCAATCTGCATTGGCACTGGAGGCTAAATGTGAGACTTGTGGAACTTATCAGCGTGTATGGAATCAATGCATTTCAGTAAAGGGGTTTAACATTTCATTTTTGACCATTGGGTTCAACACTAAAAGAAAAGTAGATCTCAAGGAAGCTCATGTGACTCTGTATTGTCTGTTGTCTGAGCAGAGTGGACAGGCAGAAGTGTCAAAAATCCCTTGTTTTAAATCAGATATGTTTAGGGCTTCTCCTGTCTATGGCAGCGTTGGACAGCAATACCCTAATTCCCATGGTACTGTGTGCAATAAAGGTATTTTATAGATTTTTCTTGGCAGTGCATTGTTCAGATCAGTCCATTGCACCAGCACCCCGGGTTAGACATGCCATGACAGTAGAAAACAGCTCTGGTGGTGTTGAAATACCACAAATTTTAATTAGCAGGGAACATCCAATAACAATTTTTCTTGCATTGGTGAAATCTGACTCGGTGGAGTTTTCTGGTGTGAGTCAGTGATGGAGAGAAGTTTTGCATTATCAGTGCATTTGCATCTTGGAAGAGATTAATATTCCAGCTCTGCTTTATGACACTCTCATATTTATAACACCTATGATTTAGTTCCTATTTTTGTTATTATACATGTGTGGTTCTCATAATGATGCAAACTATTTTCTTCACCCTGAAACTACAGCTTGTGAACAAGCCAGATATTTTAATAACTCTTACTATTAAATGCATAATGAAGCTACCCCAATATGAAATAGAAAACAAATTTCATATGACTTTTAAAAATTACATAGTAATGTTTCATGATGTATGGCACAGGAATTTCTTTATTCTAATTTATTTCTGATAGCTGCGTCATCCCCAATACTTTTCTCATAGTAAGTGGAACAATCATATTAGAAATCTACTTCCTGTAGTTGGAGTGAAGAATTGTTAGACTTTACTATGCAGTTAGGCCAATTATTTTTTTTAATTAAAATTATTACCTAGATGTGCTCACTATTTCCTGGCTTGGCAATTATTAACGTTTGTGCAGATATACTGATGGTCCACAAGAATAATTTTTTTGCTTTAAAAAATAGATCTGTACAGCTGAACAGTAGTTTTGATGGGTTTCTTTCCCTCGTGTAAAAACAAAGCCAAAGCAAGCCCGGGATGATGGATTAGGTTATAGCCTCCTTATCTGCAAAGGAAGGATTTCCTAAATCCCTCACAGAGTACTATTTTATGAGATCTGCTGTCCCAAGCCCAGCACTGGACTTTGGGGATGCAATACCAGAGTTATTGGATTTGGAGTTGGGTGGCTGCAGATCACTGAGGACCGAGCCCTGTGCAGCCAGGGGAGCCCAGCTCTGCAGAATTCCCTGCTGGGGCCAGGCTGGCAGCACAGTGCCTGTGCCCCATGGCTCTTCCCTGCTTTGCAGCAGCAGGGCTTGGTGCTGCTTGGAAAACTGGCACTGCTGCCTGTGGAAGAGGGATGGAACTCCAGGAGAGGGATAATCCCAAGTTTCACTGACACTGCTGGCAGCAAATTCTCAAACAGCATTCCAGGGAAGCTGAGGAGCAGTGTTGGGGCTGTTCTGATGAGGCCACATGCTGAAGGTGAGGCAGACACAGATGCTCTTGCTGGGACATCAGGCAGATATGGACACTGGAGTCCAAAAAAATCTGGACAAGTTTCTTTCACTGTCCGCCTGCTGTGGGCACGAGGCTGGGCAAGGTTGTGACTAAGGCAGTTAAAATGCATTTCCCTGAAGTGTAATGTGTTAGGAGGGTATTGTTGTACCACCTCACTGTGAGATTCATCTTTCCCCCGAGGTCAGTCAGCTTCCCAAAACCCTGCTCACTTTCAGACAGAACTTTCTGGAGTTTGTGGCTGTAACAAGTACAAGGCACACATTAAATTTGCAAGCTTCCCTTTCCTTCTGCTCTCCCTTCTTGTGATCAAAACAACACCACATCCTGGCATCATTATCTCCCCTAAACTGGGTTTTGTTTCATGGTTTCTACTTGGTCTGATTTTGGCTGAACATCACAGTTCAGTTCACTGCATTTATTCAGTAGTCTGATAACTACTTTCCAAGAGTTTATTTTCCTTCCAAAGAGAAAAGCTGCTCATTTGATCATGACACTCAAACTGGTGAAAATTGCTGGATTCACTACTGTTTGTACCAGCTGAAGCTATGACTCAGTACTTGTACTTTTAAATGTTATTTAGAAATACAGTTTTTTTATAGCATTGACACAGAATGTCCATAAAGGATAGTTATCAAAATGTAGTATTCTTTTATCCTTCAGCCGTATTACTGATACGAAATGTGTGGAAAATATTATCATTTAAAATCATATTTTACATAGAGAGTTATCTGATTGCCACCAAAAGGCTTTGCAGCAGTTTTTAATTTAGCCTTATGTATTTTTAACATGGCAGCTGGAGCACAGCATGCACATGGCATATTAATAGAGGAGACTACTAGTCAGTTCTGTCTGTTCTTGCAAAGAAAAAAGCAAGTAAGCAAAAATGTTTAAATTGCATGTTCTGGATAAAAGCAACAGACAGTGCCTGGCAAACTGGGGCAGTGTGCAGAGATTATTTCCTTATTCCATCTCTGATTTGTTTTTCAGGCCCTAGCTGGCTTTTTGTTTGTTTTCAATTAAATTGCTGCAGTGTACATTGAGAGATCCATCATTTATCTATCAAACAGAAAGTTGGACTTGAAATGCAGCCTCTCTGTAAACTCCATTTTCAATTGCTCCTTACTTTGCAAACAAGAAGTCCTTTAGACTTGAAACGTTCTGCATTTGATCATAACATTTTGGTGCTTGTTTGTTTCTGCAAATCTGGGTCTTATTCAGCCTGTTTGAAGGCAGTGTTTAAAAACAAGCATGCACTAACTGATTAAGAACAGGAAAATAAATGTTTTACTTTTTTATTCTTTTATCCTGGAAAGAAAAAGAAAAGAAACAATGTAGAGAGATCACTATTTTAGAGGAAATAAGCTCACAAACTTTAAAATAATATGTGTTCAGTTCTCTCACTCTCTCATGATACTCTTCAGTGGGATTTTTCTGGTAGGCTTCTTTTTTCAAACTGAATTTTAAAATGTGTGGGGTTTATAGGTGACCCGGTATATGGTATAAGTTTTTTGCAGCTATTTTGATGAATAGGGTGGATCCGAAATGAGCTCTTAAAACTTTACTTCATCAAAGATCATTGAACTTCAAAGAAGTGTTAAAGGCAATAATAAACCCAATATTAAATTATGGGAAAAATAACTAAAATTGCTTCTCACTGTTTTTCTCTTTTTAAAGAAAAAAAGGAATCCTAATGGAAAATGCAAACAAAAATCTTGGTCAACAAAGAATTTAAATTTGGCAAATGCAGGGTATGGTTTAATAAATATATTTCAATTCTGGTCTAAATTTAGCATCAATTTTCCTCTTAATTTTTAGTATATCAAATAATGTAAAGAGTGATTTGCAGAAACCTTTTATTCAAGAAGTGGTTATAGGTCTGAGAATCACAAATAATTCCTTGTCTTGTGATTTCCTCACACATTTACTCCTTTTCTACCATGTTGCAATTACACATTCTTCACTTGTTTGGCCTATATTAGTCTGGTCTTGGGCAGCTGAGTCTGTCTAACTCCCTGCAGGGGACCTGCATTATATTCCTGGCTTGACACTAACAAACCAGCCAGCTTGACAAGTTTTTCTTTTTACTAGAAATAACGAACCTAAACTGTTTTTGTAAAGTGCCTTTGAAAATTTGCATATGAAAAAAACCCGTTATGTAGTATTAGGTGTGATTTATTTTAATAGGGTTCCCTTGCAGGACTGTGGTAAATCAGGGAAAGTCTGATTAAATGGATCTGTAGCACGACATCCTCTTTTCTCAAGCAAGCCAACCTCCCAAAATGTAAATACATTAAATGTCACTCTCATTAAGTACACATCATGGAACTGCTAAGGAGGATTAAGGAAGAGCAATAATCTTCATCTTACTCTGAGTAACTGCTAATGGTCAATGTGACCTGGACTCAAATTTTTATTGAAGAAGGTAAGTAAAGAGAAAATTTTCCCTTTATGAGCTCAAGTTGCCTACCTTGAAGTTAATGACCTCTGAATCAACACTTGGTGGTTTAGCACATAAGCAATTGGGGCTGAGATGGGATTCTTTAAACACCTATTGACATTCTGAAGCTGTTTACATCCTGACCTTTCATGACAGAATGAGTTCAGCCAGTGCACAAGAGAATGTCAGAATCTGCTGCAGAAACTGGCTGCAATTATGAGACTAGAAAAGGAAACAAAAGCCTTAGGCAATCGTTTTAGATTGCAGAGTGGTGGGCAGATTATGGATACAGTACTTAATAGCGAGGTGACACACAGGTACCCTTTTAAAAGGTCATACCTGTCTGAGCTGGGAGTGGTTTGGTTTGCAGTGGTGGCAGAGTCTCTTATTGAAGTAGTTTCCATTTGTGACAGCAGGCATTGCCTGTGCAAAATTCCTGGAATATGGAGATACAAAAAAAAATATTTCTGGAGGTTGGATTGCTGTTTGGCTGACTTGATGAGGTGTTAAATAGGGTTCATAAAATTATGATAATTTCCAGTCTGATTTCTTTACTGAGTCTATGTCAAGATTTTAAACTTGATCATCAGCTGGTGCCAGTTGTTTGTTAATGTAAACCCATTCAAGCTGAATCACCCTGTTTACACCTTGCAACGTGTCATTTTATATAGATATTGCCCTATATTCTGATGTACTTCTACTCCTAGTAATGGAAAGAGTTTCTTCAAAAAGTGAAATGGTATGTTGACAACAATTGCTCAAATATACAGATTCTCTGTTTGTTTTCTCTTCTCCATACCAGCCCACCTCTGAGTCCTGGAGAAACTCAGTGAATGTGAATCAGAGTTTCTCATTGCCCTGTTTCAAAGAGGCCAATGGAGCCACTTCGCTTCATTTTTCAATTGTTCTTCTTAGGAAATCAGAAAATCAAGTGAATGTTCTCAAACTTCAGGGTCCCTTTTATTTGATTTGTGATCTGAACGAAAAAAAGCCTTACGAGAACTCTAAGAAATGATGAATGTTGCATCTTTCACAATTTTTCAAGTGCTTTTGATCTTGGTGGTGGTTTAGCAATGTAATAGAAAATAATGGGGCTCTGACAGCAATTATGTAGGAACTTTTGTATCAGGCACTGAGAAATGCATCCTCCTTGATTTACCTGATACTTGTACAGTGGATTTGATTAGAGGCTAAATTGTTTCTCTGCCCAGTCTGGGTATTCTAGGGCATCTGGGGTTACTCCTGACTGTGAGCTGCCCTGAAGGACCAGTCCATCACACATGCAGCTGCAGCGCCACAGAAGTTCAGTTAAGCAGAATTTTTCACTGTAATAACTTGGACATGCAGAAGAGATCTTGCAAGAACAAGATTCAAATATATAAAATGATCCCTCATTTCCTTAATTTCCATCAAGTATATTTTGCACAGCATCCCTCAAGGATGTGAAAGGCAGGCCATGGCACAGCATCTTCAGTTTCCAGACAGAACTGTCAACTGCAGCAGTCATTCCACTCTTGTGACTGCAAACTTCTTCAAACAGGCTGTAGGCATATGCAGGCTTTTATACTCTTTTGAATTTTTAAACAACATTGATTTAATATAACCAGCTAAAACAAGTCCACAGTGCTACCCTAGTTATATGAATAATACCTGATCTTCAAAAATAGAATAGAATAGCTGAAATATTTTATGTTTCTGATGGTCTTTGAATTATATTATATTTATAGAACTAATCCCTGAAAAAGTTAGGCTTCTGAATTTTTTTCTTTTTTCTTCCCTTAATAATTTCTTTTTCAGACTAATAAGAAATCTCTGCAGGTAAGGTACTTCTGGAGGATTATTTCACTGCTCAGGTGGCTGTATGCACTTGACCTTCAGTCCCATGTGACAAATACCTGAATAGGCTTAATCCTCTGAAAATGCACTATTTATTGTGTCTAATGCTTTGAATATCACCTGCCTTCCTGCTTTTCACATCTTAAGAATTGCATTTAACTCTTATTTTGCAGAAGGACAATATAGTCACAGTGCCTACTGGAATTATTGTTTTATTCAGCAAATAATGAGGATAGTCATTTTATGGCAAACAGAATGAAGGTAGGATAAGGCAAGGAACAAAATTCTCCAGGTCAGGAGGAGAATCTCCCCTTCTGCTGCTTTATGGTGCCAAAGGAACTGAAAGCACCTGAAGGCAGCTCCCTTCCCTGCCCCACTAATTTTGTGCAGATCAATCTGCCTCCTTGGGAAAGAGCTTTGAGCGCATGTTCAGCCACAATGGGAAATCATGGAGTAATGTTTGGGTTGGGAGGCAAATGGAAGTGGAGATTTTCTAACTAGAAAGTTTGCATAGCAGAATTTTATTCACAAAGTCATTTCGTCTGCCCCTGTGTGGCTCAAGTGCTGTATCAAGCCAGCTCAGGGGAGAGTAGATGTCACAGTTAAAGCTGAATTTCAGAGCCTGGAACACTCAGGCAGGGTATAATATTTGCTGAGGGACACTGGTGCTTTGATTACACGTCACAGGAGGGTTATGCACTCTGGTAGCCTTGAGGGTTGTGCTACACATCTTCTCCAAATGGGATCTATGTGCAAAGACTCTGTAAAGGGAAGGATGGCTCCCCAGCTGCCTATGGACATTAGCTGATAGTTTTAAAGCATTCCTCCCCATCCTGAGAGCAGCAGTGTGGAACCACCTACCAAATCCTCTAGCACAGAGGAATCTCTTTCACTTTGGAGGAAAACAAGTGTAAAACCAAGTGAGCAGTGAGACAAGCTGAACATTCTCTGCTACTGCTTAATATCAAAGTGTGCAGGGCTTTTTTCCCCGTGTGTTTCTCCTAAGAAGAGTATCTCAGGCAGAACAAGAATATTTTTTTTTTTAATCAAATGCTGAATTACTGCAGTGAACATCTAACTTGTACCACTTGTTAATGTCTAGAATAAGCACCAAAGAACCTTTTGGAGTATTCATCATGCCCGTGTTGCTGTCATCCACCTGCTGCTATTGTAACCAACAGGCTCCCTATGTCCCATTAGCCTCTATGAGACCAAAGCAATTGCACTGAAGTATGACAGTGCCAAGTGATAACAGGGTAGCCAAAGTTAGTGTGTTTTTAAGTTTGAAAGAATAGGTTTTCCTGTGTACCAGAGGGCTGCAGTGAACCCCTTAGAAGCAAAGTGAAAAGAGGTTTTTTTGTTGGTTTGTCTTTGGGATGAGGTGTTTGGAGGCACAGCTGTCTTTGAAGCCAGCTACGAGGAGTTACAAGTAAAACTGCTGCTGAAGGTGTTGGCTGTACAGCTTTGCACTTAAATTACTGGAGCCTGTTTGTCTCACTGTGGTCCAGGGTTCTTTCTTTGGTGGCAGTGGTTTCTTCCCTCAGCCCAGTAGTAAAACATCCTTGCTCACATGTCAAACAGCAGCATACTAATTAAGAATCAAAATAAAATCTGTGAAGGGTTATAAAAGGGAAGTTTAAACTGGAATTCTAACTTTATGAAGGATTGCCTGCATATCCAGAACTTCACAGATAACTGAGTTCAGATTTCTGCCCTTTGGTGCAGGAGAATCCTACAAGATGATGAGTTTGCTGCTATTTGCTCTAAGTCTTCCCAGGTTTTGTCTAGCATTATTTGCTGTCTTTACAACTGAAAAATATTGTATACTGATTTTACATGATTTTACAAAAAAAGTAAAAATAAAAAATCTAAAACAAAAATAGCAGAGAGGTATGGTGTTGCAGCATTCTTGTCCCTATTACTGCTGCTTTATTAATGCTTTTATAAGGAAAAAGATTAAATATTTATAAGGTTTATTCTGACTTGGTGTGCTGATATTAATCACACTGTCATGTGATAAGGTTGGAGCAGAAAACATATGTATCTATATACAAGCTGCTTTCTGAAGTTCTAATTTACCCAGTAACTTAATAAATAAATGCATTGTATGTGAAAAACTGAAGTAGGAAAATATAGTGATTGAAAAAATAAAAATCAGCAGTTTCACCATCAAAGCTGTGGGGATGAGGCTGGGATACTTCCATTCCTGTGGAGGTTGTTACATTTATATCTTCTTGTCATCACAATATAAGTGTTTTTACATATGATACCACTTCTTTTTTCTTTTTGCTATGCCCTAATACCAGTTCTAGCAAACTCTCAAGGTAACATTTCTGTAGTAATTGACTGTTTGTGTTGAGCTGCTGGAGGGCTTTGGCTTCATCCTGTGCCTTGTATTTTCAAGGTCTCTGGTACCATCTTGTGCTTACACTCTGGGGATCCCTACTTTGAAGTGTGGCAAGCATGTCATCAGTCTTGCTCAAATGCTGTGGCTCTGTGCAAAGATTCAACGTGCTGCTTTAGATGAGATGCTAGACTGATGCTCAGCTGGTATAAATCAGTGCAGCTGCACTGACTCTGTCAGGACTCCACAAACTTGAACCAGCTGAATATGTGTTCTCTCTTCAGATATTACTCTCTTCCAGCAGTTGTGGAATTTGGTTAATTTTTTTCTCTAAGAAGTGGTACAATTTTGCACACTGGTACTCATTGAATTTAGCACTCTTGTTAGAATCAGCAACCTCAGTTTGTTCATAATGAATATCAATACAGAATTGTTATTGATTTTCTCCTATTTCTTTTGGGTTCTTTACTTCACACCAAATGTGAGATTCACGGTGTTGTATCTTGCCAATGCCTTCATCAAACCTCTATGGTAATTTTTCATTTTCTGAAAGTTATTTAAAATTCTGGTTGGTGGGTGTGAATAGTGAAAACTAAAAGTGGTGATTTATAGAGCACTTCTTTGTTTGGACAAATAGTTGATGCCAGATTGTTTTATGCTACAGAGTACCCAGACAAAATTGCTGTTCTTACTCAAAATAAAAAAATGTGGAGGAGATTACTGATAACCTCTTATCATTATGACTCTGGAATTGTCAGTTTATGTCTTACCTTGATCAGAGACTTTAAATTGTACTAGAAATTCATTTCTATGGTTAGTTGATGTCAAAATGTTGGCTTTTCTACATGGTCTAACATCTGCACATTAATTCTTAAATCACCCTGTAAATTATTATGCCAGACAGGGAAATAGAGTTAAGGTTGGAGTTTATTAGAAAAAGGGGCTCCTTAAAAACATTCCCTTCAAACCAATACTTTTTTAACATTCTTTCAAACTTATTTGTACATCTCTAGGAGTCAAATCACTTTGTCATCCTATCTTCCACCCAATTCAGTTCTCGCTTGATTTCAGTGCCAGCTTGCCTAATATATTGGGCTGTTGTCATGATATCCTCTGGCTGAAGCCAGGCAAGATGGAGCTGTTTGCATATTGAGTTAGAAGAAGTTAACCTCAATTAGCTTAACAAGCATTTGTGCTTGAGAATCAGCTCTGGTGCAGCTGTCCCTGTTGCCGGTTGGTGGCTGCTAAATCAGAGCTGTCCCCAGCTCTGCACGGTGCCTCAGGGCTCTTGCCAGTGAAATGCAGACGGTGGCAGGCCAGTGTACCCAATAAAGTAATCCCTTCCCGTGTGCATTTGAACAGGAAATTATGCCCATCATTCATTTGGAAAGCAAGACAAGCTTTAAAGTGTGCTTTTCATCCCAGCTGCGATGTGGTTTAAAAACTAATCTACCTCAAACTAACGCTGTTGTGTAAGTAGAGTCTTCTGAGATTTCCTCCTCATTTTTTAACCTTCCCCTTTAATATGCTTGCCAGAGATTCAGTATAGTTTATTGCAGTTACACAGGCCCTGCCCCAGTGTTTGTCCCAAGTCTACAGGGTAACCCTGAGCAAACCTGTGCTCCAGCAGCCTGCCTGCTCCTGCTGTTAATGAAAGCACCAAAGCTGACACTGCTGTAAGATCTCCTGGAGAAAACTGAAGTTTTATTTAACAATTGAATGCTACACATCTCCTCCAATCCATCTGTGTTGTATCTTTCCTTCTACACTCTGCTTTTGTTTTTCTGTATGCATGACACTGAATCTGAGAGGATGGCAAGGAGCTGTGAGCAGCTCCTGACAGGCAGCCAGCAGTGCTGATCTGGAGTCCTGACATGACACAAGTCAATGGACTTAAGCAACCCCCTCCAAAATAGAGGATCACATACTAAAGGTGTATTTATTATTATCCTGAGAGCTTCTTAAATTGTTTATCAAGATGACACCTTCGTATCACTTATCTCCAGGAGAGCCTGCAGTTTATATAATGCCTGACTGACAAAACTCATGGCTAAGGATGTGCTCAAATGCTGTGTTGGCTTAATTCCCAAGTCCTCTTGTTAGTCTTGGACTCAAGTAAAGGTCTGTGCAGAGGATTAACATTTTCCCCTCAGTCTCTTGTTTATCTGCTTGTTCTTGTATTTCATTACGGTAAATATTCCTAGTAACTCTGCCTTCTGATGAGATAATATTTGCTTTATGATTGTCTGAGAACAGCAAATGTGTTATGTATAATCACATTTGGGAGAACATAATTTGAGTTTAAACAAGTTATTTTTTTCCCACAGCAGAAGCATAATTCAATTAACATTAATGTTAAATCTAGATATCACTTTACCTCTGCTGCTCCACACAGGTAATTACTTTCTGGTTAACTTATATTTCTTTGTAGCTGATGAAATTATTTTAGTTCACCTGGAGTACTGTCTTATTTGTAGAACCAGTGACTCCTATGTCTGATTCTGTACATTCTAGCATTGAACTGCGTGTGAAAATGGTGTGATTCCCTCTACTATAAATGCCCTGATTATAAACAGTGTCAAAATGCATGGATTAAAACACTCAGAGTTAAGGAACTATGACTCAAGAATGGAATCTATGAACATTTTTGCCTGTTCCTGAGTGGGATGTCTGTAACTCCAAACACAAGGACTCACAGCAGTTTTGGGGTATTACCCACACTGAGCTAAGAATGGGTGTATGTGTCTGCATGTCCAGGCTGTTGAGCATCGTAACCCAGAGATATCAGTTAAAATCCAGCACCTGATCTTTATGATGTGCATGATTTTGATTGGGATACAGTTCATTTTCTGCACAGTAAGTGGTATAGGACTGTGGTTTGGTGTTTTGTTGAAAATAGTGTTGCTAACACAGACATTTTTCAGTTACTTCTGAGCAGTTCTTACCCAGAGCCAAGGCCTTTCCTGCTCCTCACCCACCCCACCAGAGAGAGGCTGGGGGGCACAAGGAGCTGGGAGGGGACACAGCCAGGACAGCTGACCCCAACTGACCCAGGGGATATCCCAGACCATATGGCACCACGCTCAGCACATAAAGCTGGGGAGGAGGAGCAAGGGGGGACATTTGGAGTGATGGTGTTTGTCTTCCCAAGTCACCATTACAGGTGATGGAGCCCTGCTGTCCTGGGGGTGCTGAACACCTGCCTGCCCTGGGAAGTGGGGAATGAATCCCTTGTTTGTGTGTCCCACCATCACTGGCAGAGGTGCAAGAGGTTTTGTACTTTTGTTTTTAACACCCAAACTTTACCTGAATTGACATGTCCTTGTACGTTGGTTTAAACAAGTTTTTCTTGGGCCCCTTTTTGCTGAAACAACTTTCTAGTCACATCTAATTCTGTTTTTTATTTCAATACAACTCAAGAGTTAGTCTTTTAACTGACAAGATTTACTGGAGTGATGTATTGACAAAAAGTCAGGGACTCTGCCTGAGTTATTTTTAATTTTTTTTCTGGTATTCTCAGAAGTACTTTCAAAATGGAGAGCTTCTTTTAAAATACCAATTGATATGTAAAAGCCACAAAATATACACTTCAAGGTACAAACCCAGTTTATTCTCTGATAAATGGCCCTTTGGGGAAAACCAATTGCACTGCCAGGAGATAGAGTTTAATAATATCTTTTGAAAGGTCAAATGAAAATGAAAGGTCATACTCAAATTTATGTCTTCTCAGAGGATGAATATTTTGTATCTAAAACCATCTTTGACTGTACCTCTCTACATATGTGTGTACCTATACACATATATAAATTTATGTGCATATATACACACCACCACCCCCAACAAATGCCCTCTTCAGTGTTTTCTGTCAAAGCCATCTCATCTTCAGCTACTCAGATTTATGAGTAGTGACATATTGAAGGATATATAGATGTGTTCTTGTGGGGGCAGAACTGATCTGGCAGGAGCTCCTATTTTTGCCTTAAAAATACCTAAAATTCTCTTTGAGGAAGAGAAATAAGAATGAGGAGAGAAAGAAACCTTGGAGCAGCTTTTACATAGCAATTACAAATAATGCAAAATAAGTCTATTACCTAAGCCTAAAAGACCTAGATTCATCTAGAATTGATTCAGAGAATCCTTATTCTCAACAACCCCACACTGTATTTTGCTGGGGAATGAAATTTTGATATCTCTGTCTTTTACCATGTAATGGAACATAAGGTTGTTCTTAATTGTTGCTCTAGGGGTAGGTTTTCAGATTTCCCTCTCAATTTTAATCTGTTCTTGCATGAAAAATGAAACCAAATGCTGAAAATTGAGGAATGTTCACATTTGGCTGTGTAAAACCTCAACGTGAGAGGCTTGGGTTTAGCTTTTAAGGTCTCCAGTTTCATATTGCAGAGAATTTTCTTCAGTGCAGGCATGGCTAGGTGCTATTAAATGGTCTATTAGGTAAGAAGTCAAATACTAACAACAGTAGTCGCCTGTGGCCTTGAATTTATGATTTCCTTAAAATCTATAGCACTGTGTAGGCTTTGATGAATGTTTACCATGCTCACTGCCCCTGGAAGTGAATCCATTGACAAATATGTGCAGAATGGAGGGGAAAGTTGCCCAACTGATGGCATTCCAGCTCTTGCAGATCTTCAGTCAAACCCATTTGTTTTTCTCTAGACTGCCACTTTCTTAAATGGAAGCAGCTTCTTAGAGTTTATACATTTCATGCCTCAAATTCTTTGTATTTTATTGATAGGACTTGCCCCTTGTTCACTGGCTTATGTTTGACAGTGGCTCTCTCATCTGCTATGGACCTGTGCTAATTAAATTTTTGCAAACTTTGCACTCGGTGCCAGTGGGACTGACACTGGAAATCTAAAAAGTTTGGGCATGACTTTCTTTACAGAGTTACTGCTTTGACTCATGAGGAGAGCAGGCATCATCTTGAAAACGGTGTAGGGTCTGTAAGCAAAGTGTGCCACTTGTGAACGTTGGGTTTACAAGCTCAGCTCTTCGTGTGTGCATCTCCGTTACTATTCATGTGCACTGATTCTTAGACAGGAATGCAGAATTATTTAGATCCTTTTCTCTGGCAGCTTTCTTCTCCTCCTGTGTCATTTTGCACCAAGCTAGGCTGGTGTAGAAAAGAGCCCCCAGAGCTGCCTGTCAAATTCCATCCCTGTGAGACAAGGGTACGATGCTGTGATACACTGGGGATGTGAGAGATTCTGTCCAGTGAAACCTCTGAGCTGAATGCTAAATCTCAGTTCAAATGTTCAAATTCTAATGGCTTCAGTAGTAACTCCACAAGTCCTCTTCTCTAACTTTGGAACAGGAAAGCCCTTCAGCTTTTAGAGAAATCAGCAGACCCTGTCTCTCTCCCCTGACTCTGCAATTAACCATGCAGGAGGAAACAGCTACAGATGTTGAGAGGTTAATTACTCTGAGTGAAACAAACCAGCAAATGTGGTGTCAAATTAGCCCACTTGACTGTGTCTTACCAGCAACTGAAACACTGATATGGATTGTGGAAAGTAGTTAAGTTTAGAATCAGTCTCGATAAATAATATGCTAATTATCTTAATAGTTACTTTTAACTCAATGATATTAGTTAGATATATTTAAAAATTCAGTTTTATCATTTACTATCAGCAAAAGTCACAGTTTTCTGAATTAAAATGTTAATCTGTTAAAATATAAGTTCCACTTCAGTATTCTGGCCAGTATGGCAACATATATCCTATTTCATGACACAGGGCCTCAGATCCAAGCCAGATCAACGAGATGTGGCAGAATCAATGTACTTAATTTCAGAGACATGATCCTGCACCCTGTGACATAACTGACTCTGCAGACATCTTCCCTTTAGGTTCTTCACACATCTACAGTCATGCCAAGAACTACCTCACATTCCTCGGGGATGATTAGATGCAAACCCAGTCGGTGCCCTGTTTAAATCCCTATGGAAATTTCCTGGTGGAGATTCTCAGGGTGCACCTAGTAAAGGATCACAGACAAGTTCTAGTTGCTCATTCTTTAATTTGCACCCTAAGGAAGAACTATTACCCTCCTTCCATATACTAATGTAGAGGCCAGAGGATTTCTGCAGGAAATGGGAGATCTGAACTGGTTTTCCTTGCCTGCCAGAAGGATTTAAAGCCATGGCTTCTCAGGACAGAGCTACATTAAGTACAGTTTGTGTGATATTTTGAAAGAAAAATGTGTGCTTCTGTCCGTAGGGCAGGAAAGGAAGAGCTTCCAAGGAGAAGGTGTAATCTCTCACAGCACTGAGTAAAGGCTTCCCTCTCCTGTCTCTTACCCTCTGTGCAATTGCTTCTGTCAAAAGCTTTTCTTGATTTGCTAGAATGCAGTAGTTTCCAACTCTTGGATTTTGGATGTTGTTCAAAGAGTTTCACTCTCTATATAAAAGGTACCTCAGTGCATAACAGGATTTACTACACCTAAGTCTAAGCTCCTACAACAGAAATAAAACTGCAACTAACTCAGGTGACTTGAATCCATTACTAGATCTGCAATTAGTAGATTTGCAGCAATTAGTAAAGGAGGCAGTCTCTCAGCAGAGGTGTCAGGTTGCTGTGTACATAATGCATATCCTAATGACTACCAGGAGTTAAGATGACCCGTGCACGTAAGAGCACTGCTGATTCTAGCCCCAGCTTCTCCCAGTTGATTTTGCATCATGTGTGCTGGAAATTGTGGAACAAAGCTCTGCTCCTGCTCTATGTCTGTCCCTTCTCTAAGCCCTAAGAGTTAGCTGACCTTTTCCATTGGTGGGTGGCAGGCATCCAGCTGTCCATCTCAGAGGCACGGCTTGTTTTATGTGACAAGGATAAATGCACACCGAGAGAATCTTAATCTCACAGGATGAGTCTTTACTAACTGTTGTCTCAACAAAAGCTTAGCAAGGGCTAGAGATTTATAACTGGACTGCACTGCTGACTTCATCAGGAAAGATGCATGAACCTCTTGCAAGCTGTAATCTATGTGCAGTAAAACCAAGGCACCAGGAATTACTTTGCTTTTTTTCGCAGTATCATGAGCATGGAAACCTCTTTGATTGAAAGATTTAGTGTGCCTGAGACGTTCATGAAAAATAAAAGCACTTTGGAGATTCCAATAGCAAAATGGATGTGCAACAAGAAGTTAGATTTTTCTTTGCCTAAATTGTAATTCCCCTGATAAATGCTTGGATTTTTTACACGCAGGTCCTTAACCTCAGGTCATTCCATTCCTGCTGAGAGGAAACACATACTATCTCAGTATTGGGTTAATGGAACTATGAGCTTTTTGAAGCATAAATAGCATTTGCTGTTATCTGGCTGAAGTGTGCTGTCCAGACAGATTTTTCTTGTGGTTAACCATCCTCCACTGAATAAAACACATTTTGACATGTCTATATACTGTTTTATGTTAATAACTATTTAATCACTTTGTTGAAAATAACTCTGTAACACACCCCTCAAAGTTCTGTTTCCTGTCAGCCAATGAAATCATCTAATTCTCTGATAATTTAAGATATTCTACCACACATATTTCCTCTTCATCAAGGTTTAATTCTGTTAGGCTCCATTTACATGTACCTAATCTGACTAATTGGACAGGATGTCCTAATAGTCAAACTTCTGCAGAACTCAGGGGATAATTTACGTCTGCAAAAAGGCTGGTATATCTCAATTTGTGATTCATTAAAACACAGGAATTTTAAAATTTTGCTTAATATCCCTTTTTAATCTTTGCATCACATACAACAAAATTAATCAAAGAGGATTTTAAAAATATGATTAATAAGTATATTCTCTGTATTTCCTCTTCTGTGTCTTCTTCAAGTCTTGCATCTTGTACATCCAGTGGCACTGCCAAGATTCTGACACAGAGGTACCTTGGGGTTCTCATGATGAAGTGGAAAGAAATTAAGAACTGCTGGAAACCTGTGAAAGAAAATGCAACACAACTGAAAAGCATTGTGAGGTCAGGTTGCAGAAGTGTGATCCCACATGTGGATGGAGGCAAGGGAAAGTAGCTGTTAAATTTACTATCGTATTTTTGCCTGAACCAATAAAAGCAGCCTGTCTGTTCAAAGAAAGGTAATCAGCACTGCAAAACCTGGTGAAACATTTTCCTCGAGTGAGGCACTGCAGGATGAGGTCAGCAATGTTTGTGGAGGAAGATATGGAAAGGTTGAAAGTCATTTCAAAATACAGAGATGGCTGCTCTTACTAACTTCATGAGCACTTGTGCTCAGCGCCCTTTGTGTGCTGTCAGTCCCACACTGCCAGAAGGACTATTGGGATACCTGGTTCTGTGAGCTGGCCTGATCAGCCATACAGGTACAGCTCATATGTTTGTGACAATGTGAAAACAGGAGCTGGCAGAATCAAAGAACCATGTAGGAAAGATACTTCACTTGAGCAGGTAAGGATATAGCATTGCTGTGCTTCACTGCCCAGCATGTAAAACATCTGTTAAATTCCTCTGTTTTCTGTGTCCTTGTTGACATTCACAAAATTCTATTAGACAAATGTATGCTAGTAAAATACTCCTTTTTGGTACTGTATACTGTATTTCAGTGCTTCCATTTGTTTTAGCAGCGGACAGAATAGAATAACTTTTACTTTGATGTCCTCCAGTTGTCCTCTGCTGAAATCTAAGCTATTGTGTTGAGGGGCTGAATACAAAAGGTACTTTTCATCCCAGGAAACCTTAAACAAAACTTCTTTGCATGTACAATAGATGCTTATGTAATCTCAAAACTTAGCTGTGTTTCAAAATTGGTAAATCAGGTATTTCTACTCTTTATATACTGCTGCATGTGAATATCTCTAAGTAAAATGGAGACATCACTTCAGCCTTCAGTATGCTGTGCATGTACTTCTGCCTTGGTGTGTGCCTGTGTGTACATAACTGCACTCTCTTGGTCTCTCTCCACCCTCATAAACACACAAAATGTGGTTGTTCAGCCTGTAAAGAAGGAAATGCAGATCTGCCATTTTGAGGTGTGCATTGGTTTAATTTAGTTGTAACTGTCATTTGGTGCTCTGGGGTAATTTTGAAAATTACAGTGAAAAGTTCATGACATTTTATAATAGAATAAGGGAATTTTTAATTATTATTATTATAGGAACAGGGAAAGATTGCTAAGATTGCTACTACTCTTGTTACAAAATGAAGGCCAAATCATAAAAGGGTGTTGAATAGATACCTTAGGAAATAGGGAGCCTTTTCTTTTCTAGAGCTGAGACTATACTGCTACACGACAGCCATTTCACATTGCTGAACTCTCTTCCCTCACCACAAATCACATCAATAAAACAACTTCCATGTAACAGGATTCCTGAAAGCAAGAAAGTGATTATTTGAAAAAACTGCATTTCTGTTTTCTAATTATTTGTATAGCATATATGTGTCTGTGTGTTTGGTTTGGTGTTTTTCACTTTTTAAAGGATCCCTGTTGAAAGAGCCATTGTTTCTTTCAATGAGCAGAATCTGAGCAGAGTAGATATCTTCATGTCTTTGAGAAAATGAAATAGCTTTGAAATCTCAGAATTTAAGTGGCACTGTGACACTGTAAGACCATATGTAGCTTCTGAAGGTACCAAGATAAAAGACAGAGCTGGGACACTCCCTGTGGTGAAAAAGAAGGGAGCTTCTGTATCTGATGTGCAGAATGTACCTCAAGTACCCAGGCTCAGAGCCTGGCCTCCTTGAGCAAAGTCTCAGCCAAAACTGTAGTTTATACAGTACTTTGAATATTCTAATGGCTTTCATGGATATACCGTGGGTGAAAAAGAGGTGAGGAAAGAATGAAAAGACTTTCTTTTATTTGTTTCTCACGTAGCAGCTTCCTGCTTTGACTTTTCACCAGGATTAATGCAACTAAACATGATCATTTTACTGCTTGGTTCTCCACGTGATTTTGTGTATGATCAGCCAAAGCTTTTTTTCTTTCTTTTTATTCTTTAGCTTTGATCTTTTATGATCAAAACCAGAAAAGATAAGTTCATAGAAGATGCATTGCTCAAAGAATCAGAAGTGTATGAAATTGGGAATAAACCTTTAGCCAACAGTTACTTCAAACAAATTGTATGTAGCAGGTAAAGCTGAGTAAAAAGAGGTTGCTTGTAAAGGGCAGTGCATGTGACCCCATTTTGGGGCCAAACCTTCACAAAGGCCTGCTGGAAGAAATGCTGCCAGCCATGGAAAGTGATACTCACAGAGAGGACAAATGCCACATAGTTGGAGGAAAAATGTTTCCTGGACGCAAACAAAAACAGAAAATATAAACTCTAAAAGATGTATTGAATGAGGCATTCACTGTGGAGTAATTTTCCAGTGCTACTGTGACTGCTGATTGTCTTTGTAACTTCAGACTATTTCTGTTACATCTGCAGATAGATATAGACAATATCTATAGGGTTGGTAAGCTTGCTATCACATAAAATTTCCTCTGATGTGTACTAAATGTCAACAAGATGAGCATACAGTTTATTTTCAGTTTTGAAGTTTGATAAAGACGACCAAATCAAGAAGGCAACCAACAGAGATGTAGTCAAAAGCTTTTAATCTTAGCTCAGAAAACATACAAGTACAAAATTCTAAAGGGAGAAATATTTATGAATGTTTATGAAATGGCAAAGTCATGCTTTTACTTCCTTGTTTTCACAATACATACTTTGCGTGTCTCCATAAATTTGAGAATGCTCATACAGAACAGATGACTAAAAGAGATTTGCACCAAAAGCTCTAGATTTATGCTTACCAATTGCTGAACCCAGCAGCACTGAAAGATTTGCTGTTGTAGTTTGACTTGAATGGTTATGTCAGTTCCCATCAATACAACTAATGTTTGTGCAGCGTGAGCTTCAACATGAATGAGAACGAAGAACGTTGTTTATTGGGGCTATCTGAAAGCCATTCTTGTGGAGCAGGCAAGAAAGAACAGCTGTTACCTCTTGTAGACAACTTCTGTTACTCTGCATCCATGAAATGGAACAAGGAATTCCTCTGAATTTGCTTCCTGGAGCATAAGCAGTGACAAAGAGGCAGAGGGGAATAGGGCAGGAATGGGGGAAGGAATGGGCAGATACCTTGGCTCTGTATCTGTCAGACCATTAGCAATGAGAGATTAATAAAATCACCACTTTCTCAGCTGCTCTTCCCAGGAAAAAGCAGAAGCATTCATCAAGTCTATGCCAGCTCCATCCTTTGCAAAAAGACACCTGAAAGTGTTGGATGTTTTTGTTATCTGCTGATATGTACATCTGCATGAGATCCTTGTTTCCATCCCAGTGCACACAGATCAGATTACAGTTGAAACCTAACTGCTATGGAATGAGTACAAAATAGAATCAGAGAATGGCTTGGGTTGGAAGGGACCTCAAAGATCATTTATTTCCAATCTCCCTGCTATGTACAGGGACACCTTCCACTATCCCAGGTTTCTCCAAGCCTCATGCTATGCTTGAACACTTCCAGGGATGGAGCAGCCACAACTTCTCTGGGAAACCTGTGCCAGTGCCTCACCACCCTCACAGGAGAGAATTTCTTCCAAATATCTAATCTTAACCTGCCCTCTGAGAGTTTTAAACCATTTCGCCTTGTCCTGTCACTACATGTTCTTGTAAATAGTCTCTCTCCATCTTTCCTGCAGGTGCTGAAAGCTGCAATTAGGTCAGCCCTGATCACCTTCATGGGCTCTTCTGTATTTGCTCCAGCAGTTCTGTGTCCTTTCTGTGCTGTGACCCCAGAGCTGGATGTTGCACTGCAGGTGGGGTCTCATGAGACTGGAGGGGCAGAAACCCCTCCCTGCTCTGCTGTTTTGCTGCAGCTCAGGACACATTTGGGGCTTTCTGGGCTTTGAGTGCACATGGCTGGGTCATGTCCAGCCTCTCATCCACCAGCACCCCCAAGTCCTTTCCTGCAGGTCTGCTCTTGATCTGTTCCTCCCCCAGCCGAGTTTTACTCTGCTAATCTGAGATTAGTCTACTGCTCTGTCTTATTTCCCCAGCCTCTGGCAATTAACATGGTTTAGTTTAGATTTTGGATATTCAGTATCCTGAAAAGCCACACAGTATTTTTCTCTAGTTACCTGTTATGAGCCATACAACAGGGGTGAAACAGTGGCTCCAGCAAGCTGCCCTTGCAGCAGCTGAGATGAGGCTGATGTACGTCTGTATGTCTGATCACCTGGGCCTAGACCCTGTAAAAGGCTCCTCAGCTGCAGTGAGAACAGAGAGTATTTCAGAGAATGAAGACCTCTGTGAATTCATATTAAGATATCATTTATCACTTTGCTATTCACTACTGAGCAAAATAAAAAGCCTAGCAACAAATTTTAACTGATTTCAAAAAGGCACAGATCCAGTTTTCTTCTGAAGTGTTTTACTGACTCTACCAGAGTAAGCTTACTGATTCTTTACTGGCATCCACCCAATTAGTATGCAGAAATTAACACTAATTAGAGAGCTACAGGAGCCTGATCTTGCTGTTGTTCACAGAGCAATCTCTATTCCATTTAAACAATGCTACAAGGGGTTCATGTGGAGCTGAAATAGTGTCTCCCAGCTGCAGCAATGTGCAAGTCAAAGGTAGCTGCTCTGTGTAAAACACCTAGTTTTGTGAAACAGGCTTTTTACTGGACAAGCACAGTGATGAATTTCCAGGAACTGATGCAATATTCGTAATGGGCAGTGAATAATGTAACTTTGTGGAAAGAACACTGAATTGGAGGATGGGACAAAGCTGGATGCAGTCCAGAGTTCTGTCTCCAATATGCATGGTGAACCCTAAGCAAGAGATCATGTTCTCCATATGTCTCAGTTTGCACAGGCCAACTTTTGCTTTTGAAGAGCTTAGAGAAGCATTTAACTACATAAATAGATATTTTGTATATTGGAATATGGCAAACACATGAGGCTTTATATAATTTGAGCTACGGACTTTCTTTCCTTCATTTCCAGGAATTATGGGTTTGGTTGTTGGGGTTTTTTGTTTGTTTATGGTTTTGTTTGGGTTTCGGTTTGGTTGGGGGTTTAGGGGATTTTTGTTTTTTTCTTGTAATTTGTATTATTTTTATTTTTTAAAAATTTTGATGGCTAACATCTTAAAATGCAATTTTTTTTTAAACTTCAGCTTAGTATTAACTTAACAATGGTCATTTTGTTCTCATTATGTATAGCTCCTATCTTGAATAATTTTTTATTTTTCTCTCTATAAGTTGGAATGACTGAGCTTAATTAGAGACAGAACTTAGAGAGAAAGGCTTTTTCAGAGCAAAGTGATTAAATTATTTGGATTCCTCACATATTCTACCCTTTAGAAGGAGTGTGTACTGTATTAATAAAGACCAGGATGCCAGAATATGCTATAAAGACATTTTCCTCCCCATGGAAAAAGTCCTGCATGAAAAAGTCTGAACCCACTATACAGCCAGAAAGCATGGTTTAGGTGTAATTATTTCAAGCTTAGTTGCTTTGTCAGAAAAAAAGAAAAAAAGCCAGCATGATGTCCCTTGCCTTTAGTACATGTAGTACCTTAATCCATTTACAAGTGCTGAAGAACATTCCGTGTTCCTCAGTGACGCCAGTTTGTACCTGCTGCTGCATCCCACCCGAGCAACAATAAATCAGTCATCTGAAATGTCACCAGTGGGTGGATTAGTAGGTGTTAAAGAAGAGTTCATGTCCTTGCAGGTGTGAGAGCTGCAAAGGAAAGTTCTCCGCTGGAGGAGTGGTTCAGCATTGGAACAGCCTGCTCAGGGACATGGCACTCTAAGTTCTGGTTTGGTGGGGGTGGCTGTTCAGTCACAGGATGGACTTGGTGATCTTGACGATCTTTTCCAGCCTCAAGGATTCCATGACTTTTATTCCATTTGCACCTTGAGTGCTGTGTCCAGTTCTGGGCCCCTCAGTTTAGGAAGGATGTTGAGATGCTCAAATGCTTCCAGAGGAGGGCAACAAGGCTGGTGAAGGGACACAAGCCCTGTGAAGAACAGCTGAGGAAGCTGGGGTTCTTTAGTCTGGAATAAAGGAGGCTCAGGGGAGACCTTATCACTCTCTATAACTACCTGAAACGTGGTTGTAGCCAGGTGGGGGTTGGTCTCTTCTCCCAGACCACAACTGACAGAACGAGAGGACACAGTCTTAAGTTGTGCCAGGGGAAGTTTAGGTTAGACATCAGGAAAAAAATCTTCACTGAAAGAGTGATTGGGCCCTGGAATCATCTGCCCGGGGAGATGGTGCAGTCACCATCCCTGGATGTGTTTACAAGAAACTGGATGTGGCACTCAGTGCCATGGTTTAGTTGATGAGGAGGTGTTAGGTTAGATCATGGGTTGGACTTGATGATCTCAAAGGTCTTTTCTAGCCTGCTTCCTTCTGTGATTCTGTGATTCTATTCCTGCCCCATTCTTGTCCTCTTTCCTTGCAGTCTCAGAGAGCCACTGGTGGAGCTAAATTACCCAGTGAGGGTGTTGTGCTCCAGCTGTGAGTGCAGGGGTGGTTACAGAGAGCTGTGTAGTTGTGCTGCTTGTTACCACTGCTTTGGGAGCCCCCCAGCCCCTGTGTGTAGCTGTAACTGTGACTGAGCTAACAAGCTGTGCTAAATCCAGTGGGCAAGGAGCCACGCTGGCATGGCTGTGCAGTTTCCAGGCTGAAGCTGGGTTTTGATCCACCAGGCTGAGCACTGACAGAGCCAATGTTGGATTGCCTGCACCCTTTCATCTGCATTGCTTGTCTTTTGGCAGACTGGGGAAGACAGTAATGGATCAGCAATGCTTGGGGTACATTTGGAAGATGACTTTTCTGAACATGACTCATGGGAAATGCTTATTTCCTCCATCTCCTCCCTTTCCAAATTAAAAAAAAAAAAAAAGAATGAATGAGGTTCTGCATAATCCTGAAAACTCATGTAAATACATTAAGTAGTTTTCTGTTTATCCATGAGACATCTGATATGCCAGATCTATATAAAAATTAATTGTTATAACAGAACAGAAGTGTTGCTTATTATGATCTAAGGGAATAGATGGGGTTAAAAATAAAGGTACAAATTACCATGTAATATGGTTGAAAAATGATGGGCATCTTTTGGCACATAAACCCTTCATCAGTTTGGATAGCCATTTCTTTTTCAAATTTGGCAATAACTTTTGTGCCTGAAAATGTCTGTGTTTCTGTAATAATATCAGCTGGTCCAAGATGAAATCATAGTACGAGAATATTCAAAACTTTTAGTGCAGAATAAGCCTGTCTTCACATACATAATGACAGCTTGTTTCAACTTGAATACAGCTGACTGTATTAGACTTCAAGGCTAAGCCAAACAAGTTTATTTGGAATACTGGGAACGGAATTTGTTAGTTTGGACTGCAGAATGAGTTAGCATAACCCACAGAAATGTTACCTCTTTCCCCTACTGAAAGATAAACCAGTTCCATTCTGATCTGAAGATAATGACAAGTTGCACAGATTTAGGTGAGCACTTCTGTCTTGAATCTGGTGGTATTCCAATTTGCATCAGCTGGGTTCAACCATGTTCTCATAAATTCTTTTATGTTACATTTTTCTATTTACTGGATTCCTCACAGAAATGTTGTGTTTTGTAGAAGTTTTCAAGAAAAAAATGGAACACAGACACCTGAATTTTCACCCACCCTCAATAGACACAAGGTACATAATTTATGTGAACTGAACCTGTGCACTTCCCTCATTCTGCACCCTCTTGTGATGTGATCTGGCAGCACGGCTGAAACCTGCTCGTGGCAGCACTGCCAGATATTACAGGGTGTGGGTGAAAAAATGGGTGTGATGGAACAGAACTGATGGGACAATGTCCTTCAAATTTCTTCATATCCATTGGATTGGTGTGAACTAAATGTGGTATCACAAAAAAATGCCCTGTAGATTGATCTAGGAGACATCACTGGGGGAAGTTCAGCCCTGTTTAACCCCACTGATTCCTGCATTATTTTCAACAAATACGAATGGTAAAGGTCCAAGCCACACTTGCTTGTTTCTGGGATTTGAATTGCTGACTGCTTTAGTAATGAGGTTTTTTTCTTAACTCATGTCTGTTTGAAAATTTGCTTACTCTTCAAAGTTGTCCTTATTAAACAGGGAGTAATATGTGTGCATCAAATAGTTCATGAACACAGATAATCATCCAATGAAAGGACGGAAAAAGTGACTGCTTGTTTATCTATAAGAAATTACTGTGGACAATTTTTCTCATGAAAACTCACCTTTCACATGAAAAATGTATTATTGTGGTAACACTGGCAGGAGTTTGACTGTTACAGAGCTTTCATGTGAGTAGTGAAACTCTCAAGTGTAGGAGCAAAAGGCCTAAAATTTTAGTCTTGTGTGGAGTATCTGGTGACTTCCATGGTGAAGCAGAATGATTAGATTCATGGTATGGCTATATTGTGGCTCTGGCTATATTTTATTGAATCAATTTTATTGACACGGTGACATTCAAAAACCTACCAGTAAGGGCTACAATGCAGCTCATAGAATAAACAAATTAAGGAAGAATTAATAAACTGTCTCACAGAAAAGAGCATGTGGTAGAATCACCCAAGGGATCTAAAAACAGTGTTCCACCAGATGCACTAGAGCAGAAACATCATCTGATCAGACAATGTAGGCTTTTCCGCACAACTATGAATGTGCATGAACTTTTCTGTCCTGGAATTTTTTGACCTATTTCCCAGTACCTTGTTTAGGAAGATCCTTCCTGTTACATTGCTGTTTCTGCACTTTCTTTTTTCAAAGCCCACTGCTTTGGAAAGCTAAGGGAGAACTTCATTAATAGAGCATTTTCAGCAGAGGGGAAAAGAAAATTAACCAGTGAAGTTGTCTGGCTTGGTTTTTTGTTTTGTTTTGTTCTTTCTCTGCGACTGATGTCACTGTCAATGAAAATTGAATTTCTCAGACATAAAAGTTGACATCCTTCAGACTTTACTTTCTCTTCCAAAACTCTAGGGGCAAACAGTAGACTGACTATAGTCTTCTTCAAGGCAGTCTGAGAGCTTTCCTCATGACACTCCAGTCTCTTTCCAACAGCACACAGTAAAAACTACCCTCATTTCTTCTTGAGGTGGAGTTATAACAAATTTGTTTTAATCAAAGTGCTTAAACTTGCAACCCGCTAATCTTTAAATGTGTTCAAGACTACACAAAACAAGTGCAGAAAATTGCATACCTATTCTTATGATTAAATTTGACTATGCTTAAGTTATTGGACTAAATTAGCTGAATTTAATCTAATCTTTTCAAGTCCCTGGAACTTGTGCTTGAAACATGAGAGTGTTTATCATGCATGATTGTTTTTCCTTTGTAGTGCTCTTCATTACCTCTCGTTGCGTTCTGCTTCTTACACTGTCTAAATTCCCTTATAAGTATCAAAATTCATTTTAGCACACCAGAGAAGCAGCAGTAAGAAATATGAGCTTATATTGTCATATACAAAGACATATACAAGTCTTACTTCTTTATAAAAAATCAGTGAAATAAATAGAAGGCTTTGACAGGCAGAAAATAAGACAGCCCAAACCCTTGCTGTTTCAAAGCCTTTTGTATTTGAAGGACTAAACTGTTGTTGCTTCTACTCATGGACATTGAAAGCTCTTCTGTGCTGTCTGGTCCAGCAATTCCCCATCCCTCCACCTCCAGATGACTGCATTTGGCTTCAAGCAGAGCAGTCCCTGGAGTGCTCCCCATGAAGCAGGAGGTTGCTGGATTCTGTCCTGGGACAGCCCAGCCAGGTGCTGGCTGGTGCAGAGCTCATGGGGCTGGGAAGGCACCAGGGGCTGCATCCCCCTACCAACCTGCCAGTGGGGATCACTGCTCTGCTTTGATGCTTTGGGCTTAGTTTGGTTTTAAATGCCTGCATGTTCAAGGAGACCTTGAATTTAATTTAACCAGACACTGGTCAGTGATTTATTTCTTCTAGAACATGAGATTATTGCTTGGAATTTAAAATGTTTGTGTGGATTTTCAGTTCCTCTTGACCTATTTAAAATTCCAGTCACCCAGAGGGGAAAAGTTCCTTTCCTGGTTAGAAATGCATGTTGACATCAATTAAGTACTATGAGGACCTTTAACCAGACCACTGTGAAGGTGAATGTAATGAATATGCAATACAATGTAACCTTGCAAAATTTGAGTGGGAAGACCCTTAAAGAAGTTGCAGTCAGCTGTGTCATCCATCATTTTTCAGATCAACATTGCATGGATCACAGTTAAATTCATTGCTATTGTCTGTCCTATCTCTCAAAGTCTCCAGTTACAGATACCTACAGATAGATTGGATTCCTCCTGCAATAATTAGTTTTTCTTTTAAGAGCCATGTATTACCCTTCAGGTTTAAATTGCATGAGGATGGCTGTAAACCCTCTAATGATTGATACTCCTCACAGCTGCAATGGGTTAATAAAGAGTAACAAATATAAGCCATGGTTATAAACAATGAGTGTATTAAGCTCACCTTCAAGCAATCAACAGGGTACTAAGAAGAAAATATTCACTAGGCTGTGCCCTAACCTGATCTAGGCAGCCTTTTCCTTATTTTACAGTTATAATTTATTCTGCAAATTATGTCCTTTGACTAACAAAAAGCAGAGAGAGAAGGGGAAGTGTCTGCCATGATTCCCTTGTGATCCCTTCTTGGATCTGTTTGTCAGAATGGCAAAGTGCAGACAGAGCACAGGCTCTTCTGCAAAAGGGGAGATAAACTGAGCATCTGCAGGATTTGCACTGAGAGAGATGTCACAAGTTGCCTGACAGAATTTAATCTGTTTTATAACAGATAATTGTAACTGTGAGACAATTTATAAGCTCCTGTGATCGCAGATAAGAAACAGTTAATGGAATGACCACTTTATCCATGGAATGATCATTTTTTTTTCCTTCCACCTTCATTGCTTCCCTCACTGTGATTACAAAGCTAATTAGTGGCAGCTTTCCTAAAAGGCAGCAGTCCAGCCACGAAGGGACAGCCTGGCACTTGGCCAGAGAAATATTTCAGGCAGGAGAAGAGTAGAGCCACATATTGTCGTGTTTTCCTGCGAGAAATGATGGGAGGCAGAGAAATTAAGAGCAGCATTTGGCTGCCTGTCCCAGACCCCTTAGACTTGCCCCTGCTGAGAAGCCCAGGTTTGGATTCTCTCCTCCTCCCCCTAGGGATGGAGGCAACAATCCCAACACGAAAGAATTAAACACCACACGGGAGAAAACCTGAAAACTGTTCACGGAATTAGAGGCTTCCGTGATCGATCTATTATTTTTTTAAGCCCGGAATTAGGGAGCAGAGTGAGGAGTTGTTTGGGCGTGCAGGTGCTGCTGCGGACACCAGGGGGCGGAACGGCCCCGGCTGCGGCTCCGGGGACTCCGGGATGCGATTCCACCCTTTCCATGGAATTTCAACAGAGGAGAAGCATCCCGCGAGATGCCTCGCAACGAAACGCTCCGCAGCGATTGTGTTGCTAACAACGCACTAAAAAACCTGAATTTTTTACTATATAACTTGAAGCGTCCTCTCGTATCTCCCCACCTGGGTAGGACTAAAAGCCCGAAGAGCTGACCTGGAACATCAGTGAGTTCTTACACCTAAAGCTGTTCTGCAGCATGGCCTCCCCAGTTCTTCATGGCAGAACGGAGCTGTGCAGCGGAACTGTTGGCAACGTGTATGATGACAGAATAAATAGATTTTTAAAGTTTCTTAAATAGAGGCTAATAATAAATACCACAGCATTATTCTCCGGTCTTGTGGTATATTTGCTGAAGTAAGAAATCCTTTCACATTATTGTCAGGATGCAGCTTTCCATGCAAAATCAATTCTGATGATAACACCAGCATTTAGCTGATCTCAAAAGGCTGTTCCATTGTGTTTGTGAAGTCAGCCCCTTATTACTTGTCTGTAGAAATTCATACACAATATGCTGAAACGTTTGCAGATAAATATCACAGTGTACATCATTGCATCTCTTATTATGGAAATTGCTGTGATCATTTAGATGCAATAGATTTGGGACTGTCTAGTTAGCAACACGGTTTCTGTGGAATAAATGGAAGAAAAATATTGATAGGTAAATTTGGTTCAGCAAAATGAGAAGAACAGCATAAAACCTAATAAAGCAAGGCTGTTCAATTAAAAAGCTAATAGTAAAGGACATAGCTACTTATGGGAAAAAAAAACCCACAAAATAAATTGAAGAAAATCTCAACAGTAAATGTTGACATACAAATTAAATAATAAATGGATTGAAAGGATTTTTGTTACTCATCTTGGTGTAAGGAAGCAAGTACATGATTGTAATTGACCACAGTTTAACCCATTTGCAGTTCACTGTTCAGTGAATATTTTTAGGAAAAGTAATTTGAGTTGTAAAAGCAAAATGAGATAAATGTGACATGGCTTGCTTTAGTGATATCTGAAGCATAAAATGTCTATCTTCAACCTATGACCTCTTAAAAATAGAGCTAATGTACGTGAGCATGGTGCAGTTCATTAGCATGTCAATGGTGATTCTTTAACAGGGTGCCATTAAATTACTGTGGTGATAATTGAGACATTAAAAAAAGACAGATGCTAGGTCTGTTTCTAGGCTCTTACAACCCTTTAGCAATTAAATTTCAGTGAGCTAACATAACAAAGCCAGAGCAAAAATTAACAATTGGGAATATTTTTCTGTAATATTGCCTATCTCTAAGTGAATTATTATTTTTAAAGGGCCAAATTTTCAATGCTTGCTTGATGTGATTTCAGGACTGTGAAATGGACCAAAGGCTGGCCTGAAGGGGCTGCTCGGGATTCTCGTAATGGGGATGAGTGGGACATGGATGGGAGAAGCTGTTAGAGGCTGGAGATTCAGTTTATTTTCTGCCTGCAAAGCTTGGGAAGGTGGAGAATGTGCCAGGACCAAACCTGCAGTGTCCAGAGAAGGTTTGGCTGCAAGCAAACAGGAGCAGAGTGAGAAGTTGAGGCAGAGGCATGGGAGAGAGAACAGAGGCTCTCAGTTTGTGTCATTGTGAAGTTGCAGTTGTCCTGCTCCTGTCAGTGCTGCTCTCTGGCAGCAGTAGGAGCCTGGCCTCCCTGGTACCACACCCGTGGCTGCCAGAATAAAGGGGTCCCTGCCTGGGGAAAAGCTGCTCCATCACATTGTGCACATGTGGGAGAGGAGCAGCACTGATGAGCAAAAATCCCACAGCAAAAGCAAAACAAACAGATGTGAATCCCACTGACCCTCTGGAATCCGAATATTTTGTTTGAGTAATTTCATAAATTCTTGCTTTCAAAATTCATTTACAAGGTTGTTTTCCTTTTCCACTTCTGGCCTTCCACATTGTGACATAATAATAAAATTTTTCTGTTATTTATTAACATCAAGGACAGGGGCTATGAAATACTGACTGGAACACCTTGTTTTCTCAGCCAGTAATTGCCTTGTAATGAAGCAGTTTGATACATTGACACAGAGCCATTGAATGCTGTAGAGCAAATATGGCATCGTTAGGAGCACTGGCTGCAGCTAAAACCGCCTGCTGTAGATGCTGTTGGCCCCAGGCATCTCTGCTGGCTTTCAAATTCTCTCCCAAATGGAAATCTAAATGCTGGGTATTTTGTTCAGAGCACTGAAAACCAAGCAGCACAGTGTGCAGTGCAGCACATCACTGCGTTCCTGAGACAGCTTCTCATGTAAATCTTCCTGTCAAACCTTGCCACTATCAAAGCTTGGGGCACAAATTGCAGTCTGTAGCAAACTTGCATGTGTCTGAATGGCAAAGAAAATTATAGTGGATGTCCTGTTTCCTCCTCGGTCCTGTTGGATTGGGGAGCACCAGCTGCACTTGCCAAGGTCTAAACCAAACATGGATAAACTTTTTGCTTCCCTGTGACCTTGCAGAATCTTGGGGATGGCAAATTCCAGGAACTTTTCAGGGAAATGGACAGAGAAGGACTGAAGAAAAAGGCACCAAGTTCTCTTTATCAACCCAAGTAATCTAAATGCTGATTTTAGTTTATTTGAGGCTCCCAATGCCATGGTATGTGAGGATTACTCCCAGTTCATACATTGGGAAAAGCTGGGTTTCTTTCCCTGCACTGGAATGCTTGTATTATCACAAAAGGCATGCTGAATAAAGATGATATTTGTTGCAGTGGTCTGTTGGGTGTCTGTGCCATGTGTTGTGGCACCTTCCAGTGTGTCCAGTATTACAAATTACCCATAACAGATTTTATGAATAGCTGTCTGACAGCTGGGGGGTCTCTCTTGTAGTCAAATGAAATCTCAGGACATAAGAGCAGCCACGTCCACAGGTTAGGAATTTCCAATTCATCATCAATAAATTGCAGTGTAAAAGTTCTACCTGCAGACCATGGTTTGTACTAATGCAAATCATCTTATTCTGTGGGTTTCCCTTGAGGTTATGCCTATTTAGACCAACCAATTTGAATAGTTGGTCTTATCTATAGAACAGTGACAGCATATGGTTTTTAAAAAATTCATGTTGCTGTACTTTAAATCAGAGCAAGCATTAGCATCTCAAAAAGCACCATAGCATGGATTGAATTATCTGTAATAGCTTCAATATGGCAACACCTGGCTCTACAAGTGTCTGAAGTCAGAGCAGGCCATCTGTTAGTGGTCCAGTTGGATGCTTTCTAAGCACATCCTGAAAGAAAACAAGGACACTGGGGAATAAAGTTGGAGAGAGTCTGGGCAACCTGGACTCAGAATGCCCTGTAGGGAAGAAAAGGAGGAATGCATATTGTAAATAAGACATCTCATTCTGCATTTCAGTCAGCTGGGAAGGTTGGAGGCACTGTGAAGTTTTTAAATAAAAGCTAGATATAAACTTGGAGACAGTCACCAGCTGTTCATTTCTCTTATGGAGCATGTGGAGGAACAAAAGCACATTAAAGGCCAACAAAAGGATTGAAACAGCATAGAGCAGCATCTGTGTGGCATGATTCCCACAACCAGAGGGGCCTCTGTCTTTACAGATGAATGTCATAACAGTGGTAAGAGACAACTGGGTAATGTTACTGCCCAGTGTTAAAGATCTGTCCTTGTGCATGTCTGTGCTAAGTCATGCTCTGCTTTGAACATATGTGGCTGTGTTCAGCAGGATGTCTGCAGCAGAACTGTGCTGTGAGGAATGAGCCTTTACTCAGGCAACGCTGGCTGTAGATCCTCTAACGTGTAAAAGCTGCTGCTCGTGGTGTTAAAGCTGAACCCTAATGCCTTTGCCACATTCTTGGGCATTGGCAGCATGGCCCCTGGCACACAACTGTGTGCAATTAAACTCACTGTGCTGGCAAGAGAGGAACCCAGACAAGAATACAGAGCACCAAAAACCTCGAGGTCCTGGCTGGCCATCAGTACTGATGTGAGGGGCTCTGCCAGACACCACCCATTCTGTTTGTTTCTGGCACGAGGGTTCCTTGCGTTTGTTGGTTTGCTTTTAAGGCAGAAGAGAGCAGGGGGAGGATTGTCTGTGTGCCTCACCTGGGCTGACCAGCACTCTTGTTCAGGCTGTGTCTCCAAGGTGATCTCTTCCCCAGCCATGCATTCCATGTGGGAAATCTCTGGTGCTTTAACGCAGCTCATGTGAGACAGATTCGCTCAGGATGGACCCTGAGCAGAAGGGCAAGCCAGGATAGTGCTGAGAGTCAGAAGCAGACATGCTGTCAGACCCTTGAGTGTAGGAAGGAAAGAGACTTTTTACAGAGAAGCTGTAATGTTGCACAAAGCTGTTGTCTCCAGAGGTGGCTCTGAAAGCTGCTTGGTAAGAGCAGGCCTGCAGGAGGTTTGCCCAGTGAGGATATGAAGAGAGGTCTGGTTTCACTGTTTTCTCTTTGAGCTGTCAGGTCAGAGCTTTTGCTATATTGGAAGTTTGATTAATTTATGTTCTAACAAAATATTAGAGCAGAGATTCAGAGCTTTGTCAGCTTCTATCTCACCTAGCATCAGCAGGTGATTCGGCTCCTGTGTGTCATTTAACAAGTAACCTTCCCTTTTCTAGCAAGTTCAGCTCTGGAGAGCACTAATTTTTTTTCACAGAGAGCAGAACAAAAGTGATATCCATCTCCCTGTCTGTAAGAGAGCAGGCTTGGAGGGGTGAGGCTGCAACCCTTCTGGTCCTTGTAGCATTCCTGCTGGTTTCAGTTCCTCAAGTGATGGTACTGTGGCACATTGGCTGGAAAATGATTCTCTCTTTGTTACTTTTGGCTCCACCATGATTTAAGGAAATCAGTCACAGCCAGTAAGTTTTAAGAACTTGTTTCTCTGTCATGTAGCTAATTCAGAGAACGGTTTCTTATTCATGTTCTCCAATGCCATTAATACTATAGGTAAAGGAAAGCCACCGTGAGCATGCTGTTTTCATATGTTTATGTTTTCACATAAAGTGAATTCAATAACACCTATTTTATTATTATTGGAAAGGCTAAATTGTAGGTTGTCTACCCATTAATGTCTGTGTTCTGCATGTAAAAACTCCCCCCTACCATTGCTTGAAAGGAGTTTCAATCCTGCTTCTCCATGTGTGAACACATGCCCAATTTTGCCATGTGTACAGGGGAAGCACAGTGAAACAAGAACATAAATGTTCTCAGTATGTTAATCCACTTCTTTTTGCCCATGTGCATAAAAACTAGTAGAAATCCCACCTAATGTATTAAATAATGGAAATAACATTCTCATGCATGAATTTTCCAATTGCCTTGCTGGGGAGCACATGGCCTCATCACCAGCACAGCATGAACAGCACGATCTGCTCAGGCTTTTCTGTCAAAAATGCAACCAGCCTGACTTGGTGGAACTGAGAGCCTTTACACTGACAAATTTGCTCAGTGTGTGCAGTGTGGGATAATGATGGTAAGCTTAGTGCTTAGCTGAGACATCAAGAGCAAAAGGGGAGAGATAAACATGTACCTTGTAATCAAAGGAGAAAAGAAAAGGCCTTTTTTTCCCTTGCATTTTTATTGGCATCCATGCTGGTGTAATCCAAGCTTCTGAGCTTTACATTTGCATTTAGTAAAAGCTTCCAGGCCACCTCCTCTAGTCTGAAATGTATCAATGAGGAGATATGTCCTGATGGCATCCTCTCCTCTGGAACACAGGAAGGGCTGAATGGCAGCTGTCTCTGCAGACAGAGCTCATCCAAACACTGATTACAGAGGTTTGGATTTGGCAGTGCCCCTTCCTGCAATAAGCATCCCTGAACAGGATGTGTTCATGAGTAGAGAGCTGTCATTCATTCCAATATTTTCCCTTATTTGTTGCAGAGATCCCAACATTCACATATGTTTACCAAATGTGTAAAATTACACTCTTATGATTCTGCATTGGAAACCATTTGGTCCTGTGAGGAAGAAATGGAAACTACACGAGAAAGAAATGGCAGGACATCTTAGAATTTATCTGTCCTATATTAACAGGGAATTGATCAGCATTTTAATTTTTGCTCTAAGCTATTTCCAGCATCAGTCTTGTGATTTGAATACTAATCTTGCTCACTAGAAGATCATGTTATGTTGCCTTGGTGTGGGGTATAGCAGGCAAGTGCCTATATTGATTTTAATGAATATGAAAAATAAGCTTCAAAGCTTTCATTTTCACAGCCTTCATTATCTTCTCTCTATGGAACATGCAGATCTTTTTTGTGGTCTTTTTGTGTCTTATATGAGAATTTACTGACTTTCAGAATTTAATCAAAATATTTGGGTCATAGTTGATAGATTAATGCTTTTTTTCATGGTAGAGAATTAAGAAGGAAATATTCAGTATGGGGAATTTTAAATGCAAGTGAAACGTGTGGATTCAATTTTGGTCAACAGTGTGCAAGAAATATTTCCATGCAGGCTAGGGTTGATCTGCAAGTCTGCACAAAACACATGAAAACCATTTTTTTTTTATTTGAATGTGCCTGAGGCTTCACATCAAGTGTGTATCAGGCCTGAAAGTGTTTTTCTTATTCCTTGTGCAAGAGAACCCAGAATGTGATGACAGGTTAAAGCTGTCCATCTACCAGAGATCTGTGCAGTCTGTCTTACCCAGCAATGGCAGCCTTCATATTCAAAGCAGTCACCTTGCCATGAAAAATTATAAATCCTTAGTGGGCTGTGAACAAATGGCACACGAGTCTTTCCAGCTGCCAAATGTGAAGGAGAACAGTTCCATGGAGAAGGTCTCCTGGACTGGTACTGCCCAACCTTGTCTTTACTCAAGCTTCATTTTTATGGAAACATGTCACGGAACCATGATGGCCAAGTCACCTTCTGTGAAAACACTGCTGCTTTGGCTGCTGTTTGTCAAAAATCTGTTACAGGAGAAAATAAAAAACACTGGTAGGATGTCAATTGTGTGCATAGTCACCCTGCCAGATCTTGTGTGTGAGAATCACAAGGAAGCAAAATGCTTTTTCGCACGTGTCTTTCTCCATTTGACCAATGGTTTGAGGAAAGAAACTTCTCTCCATTCAAGGCTATAGGTTTTTTAATGAAGAAAATATGGGTTTTCCCTTCTTGGTATTTATATTTTGAAATCAAAGTACACATTTTGATTATGTTAAGGGTGATTATCCTTTAAAACCTCTGTTTTGTATTGTTCTGCACTTTATATTCTCATTTATGGTCTATTGAATATGTGCATGCTGTTATCATTCCAGGCTAAGTGCAGTTCCAGATCCTTAATGAAGCATTAATATAGGAGGCAGTAAAAGATGCCTTCACTACTTGCTTAATTAGCTTTTTTCTCTGCCACAACTTCCCTGCTACTTCAGGCAGCTGTAACTTAGAAAATAGATCTATTGGCATTTTCATTACAATATTGCTGATAACTTGGGAAGAGCATCCCAATTTACTGCTTAGATGGACCTATACTCCAGAGTGTGGGAGGATTGTCACTGCACTCCCAGAGCAGACAGGGGCTGTGGTAACTTCATTTCATTCCCCAGGAGTGCCAAGGTCGTTGACTTGGGAGCTGAGCTTATTGCAATGAATGCCTAAGTGGGAATGAAGTTGGATATCCAAGCTTGTCCCCTTTGATTTCACTAATTCAGGTGAAAATGAACCCAGCTCCAAGCACCTTGCTTTCTGGGGAGGAGGGGGTGAAATCCCACAGCTGACTGACACACACGGGTTTGCAGTGACTACAGATTTACTTGTTTCATAGTGGAGACGAGAAGACAGCTGCAGCCAGAGGCTGAAAGGAGCAGGAGTAGCAGGTTAATCTGCTGTGCTGAGAGGCACTGCTGCTGGCTTAGCAAGGGTCAGGAGAGCAGCAGCGAGGCTGCTCTGCCCCCCAGATTGCTGGAATGACAGGAGTCGTGAGCTGCGGAGTGCAAGTGTTTGAGTGGCAGCTGGAGATGGGGGATCTGATCTTTGGCTGCAAGGAAGAATCTGTTTTCCTGATAAAACAAGCACAGCATGGCTCAGCTTACGGCGGGAGAAGTTTGAAAACACTGAAACACAAGGAGTTTTATGGTTTGGAATCAGATTGAACATGTGTTTGTACAAAAGGCAGAGCAATATAGAGCAAAGGATCGCTTGAACATTTGGGGTTTCATGATGTTTGATGAGTGTTCATGTTGTGGTAGTTGGTGGGTGGTTTCTTGTCCAAATGAATAGGAAAGGGACAGATTGGAAGGAAAATTAGGGAGTGAAATGTAAAGTAAAACATTTCAAGGTCCTCAAATTTTTGCAGGTTATTGTGACCTTTTCCCCTGTTTTGGTAAGACTGAAGAAGCCCATCATGAGTCTGCTGAAATTTATGCACTCTACAGGCTTTTTCCTGCAGAATGTTTTTTCAAATGAAAGGGCAGAAGGAAGAGAACTGTAAGTAAATTACAATTTCTTGCTCTATCTTTCCCTCTAGTCTATTAAAATCAGTCGTGCTCTCTGCAAAGAGAAATGCACTGAGTTGCATTCCAACTAGGAAGAACACTGGCATAAATATGTGCTGTAATTAATAGTTCTTCATTCAGTATCTGCTGGACAGAGCGAACACCAGGGCCTCAAACCCACCATTGTTGGCTCTGAATGGGCAGCTGCTTTTTTGTCAACTCGGGCATAGATTGTACCTAGTTGGGGGCTTCTTAATCACTGTTAATATCTTACAATATCCTGAGAGACAAATGTTATCTGAAGCTTGCTGGAATATTGCGCTGCCTTTTAATGACGGGCAAGAGATGCCTGCATAGGAAATATAAATTTTGCTGCATCTGCTCTGGGAAAGGTTGAAATTGGAAGGTAACTTTAATGTTTATTTGTTTTGTGGCTTGTGGTTGGTTTTGTTGTTTTTATTGTTTTACTTATGGTCCCGGTAGCATTGCTCAGATGTAAGGAAAGGCTCTTCTGTAGGTGCTCAGTCTAAAATAACAATGTAGGTACATGTTTTTAATAAGAAGCAGGGGATTTATGCATATCCCTGTGTGTGTACTCACCTTGAAGGTTTAGCATTAAATATTTTATGTTTTCTATTCCTGTCTCTAGTGTATTCGAGTGTATACTAGAGGCATGGTAATTACAGAGAACAGAACAAGGAACATATGCCAACAAGGAAGAGACCTTCAAGAGGCTTCTGTAGCTGGTCTGCAGCAACATAAAGGATAATTCTTAAATTTTCTGCAGAACAAAGTCAAGGACATTACCAGTATTTCATTATATAGGACCACTAATGGCTGCAGTGACAATTAAAGAATATTCTTTATTACAGAATTTCATGAAGGCTGTACATGCACATGTTCAGTTAAAAAAAAATACCCTCCTAAAATTTAAGCAGGTTCATTTTATTTATCCAGTCTTAGCAATCACAGAGTCTCACTCATGCTGACAGTTATTTCATTATGTATACTAATTAGCAGTGTATTCAAATAACTGCTAGTCACTGGCTATAAATTAAAATGTGACTTGATAAATATGATTGTCCTTATGTATTATCTAGTGCTGTCAAGGAATCAGGATTTTTCCCTTCTCCCTCTGCTAATTAAAACCAAATGAGGTGTCTAAACATGCTGCAGCCCTATGCTACTGTCAATGTAAAGTGTTACCATCATTCCTTCACTTGACTCTCTTAAGTACAACATTTGTGGAACATGGGTACTTTTTAACTGTGTAAGTGAAAGGAGGCTGGTTTTGAGATTCTTAAAATATGGGGAAAAATAATCCCCACTCTGAGTGGATGATGACAGTGTTCTTATCCACATGTTTCTATGTAAATCTAATACTGAAACAAGATGAAATCTTCAGGAATCCTATACTACTGGATAATCCACTGTACTCTCAACAGGAGATCAGGCTGGAGGCAACACTATCCTTTACCAAAGCCTATTGAAACCAGTAGGAGATTTTCACTTGTTTCAGTGGGTTTTGGATTAGACCCCAGTAGCTTTTGAAACAATACCTGGTGTATGTTCTCTGTAAAATCAAACTGGTACCAGGCAGTCTCCTCACTGAGGCTGTTCCATGATCACAGGCACATTTAGAGCCCACATCTCTGTGACAGGGGTGGAGTCACCTGAGTGTTCTGTGCTTCTGGGCCACACATATCAAGGGTTTTATCTTGCCTTTCTAAAGCAGTACAACAGAACAGATAAAGCCAAGATTACCAAAGTGCTTTGGGACTGCATGATTCATTCCACACGTTCATTCTTGCCACAATAAAAAAAAGAAAAAAAACTTGGCTTAAGGGCCTGAGTGCTCACATCACCTAATTTGATGCTATTACAGTTTGACACTAATAGGCTGCTCTTACAAAGAACATGTGAAGCACAACTTGAAAAAAACTCACTTTGTTAAGAATTGCAACATATAAATGAATGAACAGCCTGGATGAAATTTAGGTTCCACTCTTTCCCCTTGTCTTCAAGAAAGACATTATTCCACCTGCCTTTTTCTTGTAGTTTCCCATCAAGCTTATCAAAGTCAAGAAATTAGTAATCTGAATAAAGTAGCCTTCCATTTTCCATGTTCCAGAGAGAGATTTGAGATCAAAAAAACAATCACAAACTCTTTAGGACAAAATCCTATTTCTCATTTTATTATGCAGGTTTCTCAGGCTTTGGTGGTAGAGGAGGAAGTGTCTGCTCTTTTGCTGTCATTTGTTTTATTCTCTACCCTGAGGAAAAATAAGGAAAATCTGGAAACCTGGGGAGTTTCAGAGCGACAAAAAATGATGTTTTGTGAAATACTTTGAATGAGTAATGACAGACTCCTCAGTGTTGAAAATTATATTACTGCTATATTTCAGTTCTTTCAGATGCAGTCTAAAATTAATTAGGATTTCAAATTATGTTATTTTTATTTCAAATTTATATTAGTATACAGGTCCAATGCCTATATTCTATGTATTTCTACATCCCCTGGAGCTATGTTTCAATGAATACGTAGAATGTTTCATTCATTTTCCAATTTTTACCTCTACAAAACATATGTTTCCTCTGCATCTGCATTAAAGAGCTGTGCTTTTTGTAGGGGCTAGGCCTCAGAAGCTGTATGTAAATACCTTTCTGGTAAAAAGTCAATAACATTGATGTTTTATACTTCTACTGTGTTAGTTTTTCCTACTTTAGAAATGTTTACAGGCAAACAGTAAATGTAAATACCTTAATATGCAGAACAGCTCTGTCTCAAATATTGCCTATATTTGTCATTATTCTAATATAAACAACATACAGGTATTTATTACACAGACCTGCCCAGTAGTATTTTCAGTTTCATAAATAAATTATGCATAACACATTTTTCACACTTGAAAAGGTAATTAAATACTACTTTCAAAGAAGAAAATAAATAATGTAGATATAATTATAATTCAGTTTCCTTTCTCTTTCTCTTAATCAAACAGGACTGGAGATTTTGCATTTTTCTTTGTGGTTTTCTTTTCCTAGACTTCCAAACTTTCCATTAACTTTACATCTCTCCAGATAAATACCTTAGTGCATTTATGTAAGGAATACCACACCTACAGCTCACTGGTAGTAGTACAAGAATTTCTTAAACAATTTATTTGAATGACCTGCTTTTGCTTTGCGGAAACATCTTTCTGTGAGGCTGAGAATTTTGCTGTAGGCTTCAGGACCAACTTTGCTATCTTTTCACCTTTTCTTAATAGATCACTCTTGGCAAAGCAGCCATTATGGAACTTATTTTTTCACTGCTCCATATTTTATATTCCAATATTCCATATTGGCTGGAGTGAAATATCTGTGTGCTTAATTCCCCTCCCTCTCTTTATCTCTCTCCCACCTCTGTTGCCTTATTGTGCCTCTCTTATTTATGCCTTTTATTTTTCCATCGAGTTTCCAAACTTATAAATAAGTCTCTAGAATGTCTCTTTTCAGTCTTCTCCAAGCACAAGAAACAAAAACCAAGAGAATCTAAATTTTAAGTTTGCACTCACCCAATGAATTTACTTATCAGGGATCTTAAATTGGTGACAGAACCAGTAGTGCCCAAGTCCCCATCTCAAACATTCAGACTGAAAATTAGCATTTCTTTTCTTGCTTTTTAATGACCTCACTTGCCTGAACACAAATCTTCTGCACTGGGATGTGTCCCCCTATCTTTGTGTCAAATAACTTATTGCCACTAGAATAAATTATGGGCTGAGCTAGACACCAGCAAAGAATATCCCTTTTGTGGCAGCATTTTACTGCAGGAGATTTCTGGGCCTGAATGTGCTTCTGCCTCACGTCCCAACAGATAGAGTTGACAGAGTTAGTTTTGTGCTGACCTAATCCACATGGAGATTAGTGAAAGGAAAATTAATCAAAAGGCAAGCAGTGAATATCATGGTTGGGATCCGTGAGAGAAGGCCCCAGATTTTATTGATTTCACCCCTTCTCTGCTAAACCCAGCTCGATTCTTAGCCTCCTAAACAGTATCTGACTAGTCAAAGTTGGCCACCAAGCTACCACTTGCAGAGGGGGATGGAGATGAAGAAGGGTTGTTGGCTTGCAGATGTCCATATTCCCAGCATTTTTTGATAAATGAGATTAATCTCCTCTTGCAAAGTGGTGGTGAGCAATGTCCTGGAACTCTGGAGCTCTGATTTTGGCAATGTTTTTGGCAGAGTTAACACCTACTGGGCATTACCATCCTTGGTGAGGAATGGTGGGATGGGTGCTGTATCTCTTTTCACCTGCCAGTATGTTATGTAAAACAACTTTCAGTGCTAGTTTAACAAAATATTTTGGAGATGCAGCACTGACAAACAAGACGTTTTTTCCAGGGTAGAAACTTTCCCCCATGTGTTAGGGTAGTTACCTGGGACTGTTCAAATTTTGCCTAATCTTAGTGCTTAGTTATCTGTAAAAGTGCTTGCACTTTGTGTAGCCCTATAGAAAATACTGAAACTAATTCCAGATTAAAGCACTGTTCAGTAGGAAATTATGTGAGAGAACTGAGGCACATTAAGAACATTAAGAATTCATTCATATTTAAAAAATCTTATTGAAAAGAAAAATAATTCAACTGAGACCAGTGATGGGCACTTTCCCTTTCTCACTAACCAATGTATAATAAAAAAAAAAATCTGCATTCTTCACTCAGCTGGAGACTGATTCTTGTTGCAACTGTTCTTCATCACTATTGCTTGTATAGTGGATTTGTACTGAATGAAGTTAGCTCCACAGCAGCAATGTGGGAAATAGTAAAGGCATATGTATTTTTTAAGGCTACATAAACAGTACTTAAATCAGTATGGGCCTGGTTTAATTTTCAGCCCTATGTTTGTTTTGGAAGTCAGGGGGAAGTAGAGGAGAGAAATATTTTTGTGTGAGGGGTAATTGCCAGAGGACCAGATAGTGTTTGTTTCATAATCTGAGCTTTTGGACATTACTCAAAGCCTGCCACACTCATTGGAAATACTCCCATAACCTTCCCGGAGCTGCAGCCTGGATCAGGTCAGAGCTAACAAGGAGATGCTCAGAGCCCTGGAGTAACCTGGCTCTTCATGGCCCCCAGTCCAACACCTGTAAAGAAATAAAAGGAAGCCCAACAGAGTCACTGGAGGCTGCCTGGGGAGCCAGTGCTTGGCTGGTTTTGAACAAGCAGTTGCTTTTTAAGGGCATGCACTCAGAGCCTGAGGAAAGGAACTGGGAGTTTGATTTGTTTGACAGCGTTTCCACTGTGTCCATCTCTGCAATTCAACCTGATGTCTCAATCTGAACACCCTTTTTATTCTTGGTGATTGGGAGTAAGCTGTCGCCCAAAGTGCCTGCTAGGAATTTCCTAATTAACATGCTAATCAAGATTTGCCTCAAGGTGTTACTTAGAATCATTAGTAATACAAAGAAATAGCTAACAGACGTGTGGCAGGACTTGAAGAAAAGAATGTGTCCAGAGAATACTGTGTGCTTGTACCAAAACCATCAAGGAAGTGCAAATAACAAATTAATTAAACTGGGTTACAGTGAGTCACGAGGCCAAATGAAGTGTCCGGTGTTAATTAGTTAATATTGGATTGCGCTTCGAGGCAGAAGAGTGGTAAGGCTCTGGCGAGAGCCCCGGGAGAGTGCCTTAGATAGGGGAGAAGTTTGGGAAACTCTTGTGACAAAGGAAAACAACTTTGAGTAGTGGGACTCTGCAAGGCTCTGGTTTGCGCTGCCTGCAGAGAGCGCAGGCTCTGAGAGCTTCAGCTGAGCTGCTGCCTGCTGCCACTCGAAGCCAGATCGTCCGAGGCAGATGTCCTCATCAGCCTCTCTGTAGCATAACGTGGATAAATAAATGAGCGTTTTTTACTCAGCTGGAGACTAGTCCTGATTGCAAACTGTGTTTTATCACTGTTGCTATCAGGTCCCCCCAGGCAGGGCTGCACACCAAGGCTTGTCACACTGGGTGTAAGTTCTGTGTTTAAACACAGCACTGCCAGGTTAGGGTAGGGGAAGGAGAATTTCCTCTGGAGGAGGCCAGAGGACCCACAGCTCAAAAATCAGGATCCTGTACTGTGTCACGAGATATTACCTAAACAACAGGGCTCTGGAATGAGCCAGCGCCACAGATGGGAACAAGCAGGCAACCAGAAGCACTGGCACTTGCTTCCGTGGAGGTACAAAATGTTTGTAATGTCTTCCACATGTTAGCATAAGAGGCACCTTAGAAACGTGAGTGATAACTGGCAGCACCACAAATTATTTCTATTATAAGGAAAAGCCTTTGCAGGCAATAATTCTGGCACCTATATCTATTAGCAACAGATTAGTGGGAAGCTTGAAAACAGGACAAGGTGTCATAATAAGGTTATCTCACCGTGCCCCGAAATACATTCGTCTGGGTGGAATTTATATTGCCAATTGACTTGGTGAGAAATCCTTTGGTCAGTCACTGAGGACTCATGGGGAGTTATGACAACAGAATTTGGAAGGTGTAGGGAGTCTCTTGGGGAAGGCAGTCAGCTGCCACTTGGGGTTTAAGGCTAAATTTACTCTCAATTTTGTATATTACAAATCAGACAACATCGTAAAATATTGAAGTCTTTCTTGTGGTAATATGCTCGGCTGCAAAGGTTTGTTGTAAGTGTTGGTTTATGTTTAAGGAAAATGGTATGGAATGAAAACTTTTTTTAAATATGAAGAAGTCTCTTAAAATTAAGGTGTTTGACCCATACTATTTAAGTTATAAAATCTGACTTGCAAGTCAACCATTATGATTGTGTAATTTTCTGACATTTTGATGCATGTTCAGTGACCAGTAACGTGTGGACACTAACAGATGTTTATATGTTCTCATTGTTAGGGCCTATTCCAGTCTAAGTAGAATATCACAATCTTTTAGATAAACTCCTGTGCATTAGAGCTGTATTTGTGTGGCTTTCTTTGCTGTGCAGCCTGTTTCTCATATCACCAGGAGGTGACAGGCTGCAGCAATCAGTGCACGCAAGGGGACTGTGCGCAGCCTTGGAAACACAATTGCTTTGTTCTTGGCCTATACTTAACTGTTCTTCAGTGTAACAGCAGGGGTTTGTATTTTGATGATTTGCCTAAGAAATGTAAAAAGGAAGTTACAGGCTCAATGCCTGTGGAACCGTGTGCCTGTTAAAGGTTTCTGGCAAATTATAACTATTTGTTGGGAAAGAAGTGGTACTGACACAAACTCATTTTACTAGCCTGTGTTTGAGTAACAGTGGGTCACCAAGGTCATGGACATTTTGCCTCATCCGATCATTTTTTAGGGAAATAAACAATAATGGCTGTAAATTGCATGTGTGTAGATGGGGGGAGGAGAAGGTGGACAGCTATGGAAGAGATTATTTTGTGTCCTGTGGCCTGTCTTTGCTTGTCAGTGTTGGCAAGTCTTTAATCAAAGGTTCATCATTCATAGAAGACCAACAGCTTTAGTACTTTTGCTTCAGTTGTCCTTGTATCCAGGAATATGTCTCAAACCAAGGCTGGTAGAAATCAGGATCAGCTAAAGTTCTGTGGTTGTGCAAAACAGTGAAAGGAATTTGGTGTGATCGAAGTGGGATTGCAGAATATGGAAATCTAGTTTGCTTAAGAGCATGAATAAGTAGTTTGGAATTGTCTTTATCTTTAGTAAATACAAACACAGGAAAAATAACTTGCAGTCAACTATGTTGTAAAGTAAATAATTTATCTGTTGGCAGACTACTGGCCTTATAAACTTACTGACCTAGGTTCATCATTGGGTGGTTTTCTGTATGTTTTGCTATAAATGGCATTATATATGCCAAGACATGACAACTGCTTTTTACTGAATTTAAAATGACTTTCAGAATTATCTAGATAATTGGAAGTTGTGATATTTGGGATGCTTTACAAACTCCAAATACTTTGGATAAATGAGTATTTTCCCTTTAATCTTGCTTTCTGTATATGACTATAAAACTTCAGGTAACTTTACTAGAGAATGTAATGTTTTAATATATTCCCTGATTCAAAAATTATAATTATTTCAGGTTCAATATAAGATATTTGAATATGGTTTGTCTTTCATGTAAATGTTGCTATTTGAGGCATCTCATTTTTATTCAAGATCTCTGAAATTTTCCAGACATGATTCAACCAAATATATTTTGTCATATTCTTCCAGTGTCTGCCTGGTTTCATTACTTTGCAAAGTATTATTGCAGAATAGCTTTTCTTTTCAGCAGAAGTAATCTGTGAATTATTTGTGAACAGGAAAGAACTTTCTCAAAACTACTCCAGTATTTAAGATGATATCTCTTGCTGTTCACATAGAAAGAAATATAGTTCCATAAAATCAGTACTATTGCAGGAATCTCCATACTAAGCAGGAAAAGGGAAAGTATGGCTTATTTGTAGGTGTTATTTCAACTTTAGTGCATCTAACCAAACAGTAATCTTCCCTAAATTATAGCCAAGCAGTTTGTCCAGCACTACTGTGTGAAATTACTTATGTCTACCAAGGTCATTACCTTTTCTTGTTATCTTAGGTGGCATTGACAATCATGTGTTAGTTCCTTTCCCTATTTATTGAGTTTTCACCTTGTAAAAAATGTAATGCCAGCATTCTTGCCCTGACTGGATGCATTTATATGTGTGTATTTTTATGCTTCAGGTGACTAGGACTGCTAAGACATTATTTCTCCAGTAAATCTTGAAAACCCAAATTGAGAAGAGTGTACTACCAGTCTGAGACCTCTGTCATTGTTAGGCTTACCTCGTTGACTGAAACTGCTCAGACCTGCATTATTTTGTATCTCTATTTTAACATCACTTGGATTAACAGAGGATTGGAAGATCACTAGCAGCATATTTGTTATTTGCTTTCCCAAAGATTGCTGGCCCACCTGTGTTTTTCACTTGTATACTTGGTTACAATAATATGTAAACTGCAAAAGACTGCCTAATATCTCCAGTGCATAAATTAAAACACCAACACATGATACACCAAACCTTACCTGCAGTTGTTCAAAATACATCACTGTTGTATTGTGTGAGTTGTGACATTTTAAGCTCAGTTGCTGCCAGTTTATCTCCCAGATATGATGCATTGGATATTATACTTTCTGCAGTTAAGTGAAAGATCCAAAATCACATGCTCAGGGTGGGGAGAGAGGACTAATATTTCTGTATTTTGCAATCTTGATTGATACCAAAGATTCATTGCACCTTATAAAAATTTTAGAAGTTCATCATACTTCACCTATTTACATTGCTCATTGTCTTGCTTCTTTTTCAATTTGCAGTTCTAGTAAGTGCCAAGTAAGGGTATTGCATCTGTAGTTAATATGAATAATTACTGAACTGCCAAGAGCGATCTTGGAATCTCTATGAATAAGCTACAAGAGTTGATAATCCACTTCTGTTTTAATTAATTACAGGAAAATAATCTGTTAGTCTCTTCAATTGTTCTCAAAGAAAAAAAAAAAGGCAACAGGGTCTAATTTCAGTTAAATCTTAAAATGTCAAAACCCCCCACCAAACAAAAAAATACTTGAAAAGAAGCCTTGGTATAAGTATTTTCAGTATTTAATATTTGCCTACAAACCAGAAGTCTAATTTAAATAAAATATGCAGCTTTAAAACATAATTTGCAGCTTAGTTGCTTAGTGTCTGAGTTCCTTTGGGGAATCTGTTGTGTTTTAGGGGGACTGTTGAGAGACTTGTGTTGCAAGGTGCTCCTCTCTCCCTCAACCCCCCAGGGCCATCAGCCCTTTTTGTTCTTGTTTCCTGTTCATCTTGGAAATGCTCTGTTGAAGCTGCTGCATTGTTAATGAAAACTCGCTGTGTAGTGCCCAAGATACTCTCCTTTGAAAAAGGAAATTAAATTTTAAAAGCTTAATTAAGATAATGCCGAAGCTCTGGTTTACCTACAAACAAATGGTATCAGAGTTAAGGGGATGAATGTTGCTGTGCCAAAGAGATTCCAATACAGACATCTTTCAGCTGATTTGGTGCTGGTTTATTTGTAAGCAATTGTGTAGCTTTCTTAATTATTCCTCATCACTAGTGAGGTAGCAGATAATTTAATTTGTGATATTGCTGACAGAGAGGCTTCCTCATTACCATCAAGTTAATTTGTGCTATTAAATGTGTCTGTTACCTTCCCACTCACATTATGAGCCATTGTGGGATGTGTCCTGTTGCAGAGCAGCTCATTCCATGAACACTTGCTAATTAGAGAACTACAGTGCAGCCTGTGATTAAAGCATTTAAATTTCAGAGTGTTCTGAGGACCTGGTATGAATTAAGAAACTGCTGAGTGAACTTCACTTATGGGATTTTTGATTAGTAGCCACATTTCCAATAGGACTTGTGTAGGGATGTGGTCTGCATGTACATACTGATATGATATTAGTGGCTTGTTTATGAAGTGAATCCTGCCTGGTGTCATACCAGGAGACATTTCCTTTTAGACTTACAAAAAGAAATTCAGGTCTTGCTCCAGGCATTCATCTTTAACTTCCCAACAGATGAATGTCTCAGCCCAAGAAGTCAATTAAGCTTTGTGACAGTTCCATTGGTTCTTCATCTGTTGATTACAAAAACAGAGCTGTCTGACAGCTATCTGATAAATCTCCTGTATTCGGAGGGACTGAAGAGCCCAAACTTCTTGTACTCATTAAAATAACAGAGAAAATATATAATTTCTTATTTTGGGACAGTGTTCAAATACAAACTCTATATTCTATCTTTAAAGTACTAGTTTGTAATGCAAGTATTGTTTATCCTGTTCTTACAGGATAGCTGAGTGATTATAAATAACATTAAAAGTCGGGACAAAAGAAAATTAGGGTATTTGATACCACTTACCAAGAACCAAAAATAAAAGTAAGAAGCACATGATTATGATAAAGGGTTTAGCATTTGTGTGAATGGATGTTCAGGTTCTTTTAACTGCCAGACTGGAACAGGATTCATAATTATGACCTCTTCTTTTTCTATCCAGAAGATTTTCAAATGTAATTTTATAGAACAGAAGAGAACACAGGTGGATTGGGGGAAAAGAAGGATAGTAAGGAAAAACATTTTTTCCCTTTCATCACGGTACTCTATGTTGAATTTAAGCACAGAAATGTTTAGGGTTTCATTTCTGCTTGCCAAGGCTTGTGGTCCTTGTCTTCCAGTCTTACCATCTGATCTCTATTTCAACATACCATTTAAGAGGAGTTAGTCATAAAACAGCTCCCTGAAATAGAAGTAGTGATGGGTGGGGATAGCTGAGCCTACTACAGCAAGAAAGGAAAAACTTATGTTAAAAATATGAAAGATGCAAGCCATTTTTGTGCCACCTCTGAGATCTATGAACAGACCTGTCTTCGTGGAAGCAGATGCAGCCCAGGGAAGCTGAGTGGGAAAGCCTCCGTAGGGCTCCTGAGCACATTGTTACACATTACACATCTCATCTGTGCTGGTGTCAGTCAGGCAGCGAGGTTCCTTGAGGGAATATGTCAGAGTGACATTTGGTGACAACACCTGGAAATACAGCTTGTTATTAATGGTAGGCAAATCACACAGGGCTGCCTTCCTTCCCTGCCTTTTCTCAGCCAAGTGATGCAGGAATCCTCTCTGAAAGTGGTCACAAATAGGAGTACAAGTCTTATATTGAGAAATGTTCCGTGTCAATGTGTCTTAGCCAGATAAACAGTATCAAGCAGAATTAACTTTAACATGAGGGAATACTGAAGTCTCTTGTAGGAAATCAATGCAGGCTCTGAAGTTCCTACTCACAAAGGCCCCATGTTCACTGAACACAACTCTGCTCCACTGGACATATTCCCTTCTGTGGGGAAAGCCAAGGTTCCAGACCCTATTAAGCTTTAAGTCTCCAGTGAAATGAGATTTCCCTAAAAAAATCAACATTTTCCCTTGCTTGCTTTTTTTCTTCAAGCTAAATTTAAAGTCACAATTCATTTCTCTGTCTCTCAATCACTCTTCTGAGTCAAAACAATCTCTCAGTTGTAAATGTTTGGCTCTAACAGAATACAGCAGATGTGTTCCCTGATTAAAATATCTCCAAATTTGTCCCTTTAGGTGCAGGAGCACACAGAGCAACACGAAGCGTACAATGCTGGCGCTCAAGGGCAAGAAAAGTGAGATGTGAGTCACCATTCATGGTTGTCTGAGGCTGTGCATGGATGGCAGGCAGTGGATGGATGGAGAGAACAGTTTGCATGTCCCAGCAGTGACTCAGGCAGGAAGCTTTATCTCCATGTGCATGAGTGCTTGCAGGCACCCACAGAACTTCCTGCAGGTGCCTCTCAGTGGTGCTCACGTCCAGCACAGCCTTTAATTCACGGGTCCCTGCGATCAGAACTCTGCTAGGCTCTCTGATTCTCCTTCCAGCAGCTGCTGTACAGATGTGCCCCTGTCCTCGGACAGCTGAACATGGTGGGTCCCACCCAGGCACTCCTTCAGCACCAACTCTTGCTGTTCCCTTGCTCTGTCTTTGGCCTGGGGATGCTTTCAGTGATAGTCACCTTCCTTTTTGGGGGATTTAAGCACAAGGGAGTCAGATTTTTGCTTGCCCAGGCTCTGTGAGTGATGGGTCTTGATAACTCCCTGCACCCCCTCTGTAGGCAAATCCCTTATGGTAAACAGGAATTATTGTTTTTATACTAATGAGGCAGCATGCTCACTTGAACTTGTGCTTACAAAATACTATTGGTATTTTTATTTGTTTACGAGTTTTGGAGGCTAGGGAAGAATTTCTCATGCAAGTCAGACTGACAAGAGGCTCTGTGGACTCTTTCACTTTAGGTTAATTAATTGGGGACTCTGGGTAAGGTTAAAGCATGGTATGCCTGGCTGTGATTTATTTCTAGCTCTTGGCTGGTATGACATCAAGCTGAGGGTCAGAAAATGACCACTTCCACAAGTGAGTGTAAATCCTTTATCCTATTTAGCATCCTAAATAAGAAAAAGAAGCCTGAGGTTCTCACACCCACAGCTTTCAGGACACACATATTCCCCTTTTCAAGAAAGGTTTCACTGGGTAAGGACAGCCAGCCTGGACAGTTTGGTATTTGGTAAACATCATGCCAAATAAAGGAAGCAGGGTTTTATCTATCTCACTCAAAAAGTTGTACTTCTCATTCTGAAGTGTATCCATCTGTCTAATTCTCTTCAATCCACTCTTCTCTACTTTATGAATAACTCAATTATTTGTAGACATTCCAATTTACCTTTAAAAGTCAGAATTTTTCTGCCGTTCAAAAATGCTCAATTAAGAATTTTCATTTGAAGAATGCATGTGGCAACTTTCCTGCCCTCTCTTCAAATGATTTATAACCAAAAGCAAAGTGAACCCCATATTTGAGTGTACCATTCCTCATTTTCAATTCGAGCAGATCATATTAAATCTTTGCAAAGACTTGTGCTAGGAAAGCTTTTTCACTGGAGCATTTGGGAAATTCAAACAAAAAGGAATATGAACAAAGCAAATTGATATTCACATGACATTTTTAAAGGTATTCTGCAGGCTCTCTGCAGAGATCAATTTTTTTCTGTTCCATCAGTTGTATACAAAAGAAACTAAAGTAATGCCTGACACTAGATCAGATCTTTTTATGCCTAGCTACTTTTTCAGGTCTTGTGGGAAGATTTTTCCACTTTTACTGGTTTCAGCTAAAGGTTCTCTTAGAGCAGAGAAACTCCAGGTTACCAGAAGCAAGACAGATGGTTCTTTATATCTTTTCTCCTGGAGTTTCTAGTACAAATAAGGACAAAGGAGATGGCAGCTGATACAATTTAGAGTATCCTAATACACTTCCAGCTTGGCCTGTGATTGAAGGCAAGGAGACAGGGGCTTTTCATTTGTGGGGAACCTGACTGAGCACAGGCAGAACAGGAACCAGTAACATAAAGCTCTTTTCTCTCACTTTGGTTGAGCTGTAGGAGACTCAAGTTTAAATTAAGTTTGGCTTATTTACATCTTGCTCCTGCCTTGTGCTTAAGCACTTTGAGGTGAATATTGAGGGAGACAGTAAGAAGATGACTGATGTGTATATAGACACAGTCAGGGACCATTATGACAGAACTGAACTATTTAGTAGCTCTCTTCTCTTTCACACTGTCTGCAGCCCTGACACCTGATGACAGATGTCTCACAGGTGGAAATTAACTCCCTTGAACCAGAAGGATGTAGGAACAGTTTTGATCTCTGGGATTATCAGTTATACAGTTTTCAGTGTGTTTTATGTAAACAGATCTGTTCCATGAGAAGATGTTGCCCATGCATTTTTATAGCTGGCTGATGGGAAAAACGCTGATCTTAATGACACTGTTGAATGTCATCTGCAACACCTGGAAATAGGTTTAATTTCCTCAACCTTTATCTCTTTCCTAAGTTTAAGATCAAATGTGAAATATTTGTTGATTTTTGCTCTCTGAGCTTGACTTTCCCTGCCTATAGCTCTACAAGTGTCCCCTTCAGTCAGGCAGAACCACCACTATGGGGCAATCCAAGACACCACTCATGACAGCACCATTGATGTACTTTTAGTTCCTGCTGTCAAGAGAAATAACAAATTACCTTGATTTTTTTTTTTAATGGCAATTCCACTTACCCAGAGGTAGGTGAGAGGAGAAATGACAAGTTATTTTCACTCACATGTTGTTGTTTGTCATTTTAAAATCCATAGTCAGGTAACAGCTGAGACCCCATGAGGAAAGCATTTGCACCAATTTAGTGTTCTTCCAATTCTTTCTTCTTGGGGCTTTAAATAAAAGATAAATTTAAGGCAAAAAGAAAAGCCACTTGTAAAACCTTTAATGCCCTTGCCTGTAAAGAAGATGTTTTTGAAGAGCCTTAGTAAACCCAGGCTTAACAGAAGACTCTGAAGGAACATCTCTAGCTTTGCCCCGATGAAAGCAAACTAAAACAAGAATATAAATATATTGATGATGAAGATAATGATTATTATGGTTGCTCCAATAAGTAGTAAGATTTAGCTGGGTAGCTTGAGCTGTCTTGGCAGAACTATCTGACTGACATCACTCACATTTAATTTGACATCTGCTGCCTTATGCTTCACCAGGAGAATATAGGGCACAAGGATAATAATGTTTGTGCCATTTTATGATCACAACAGTCCTGTGGAATACATTATCCAAGCCCTGCTGGGAGTGAGCAAAGTAGATTCATAAAGGAATTTTTACTTTTCATCAGCCACTTTTCAGGACCCCGGTGGAGTTAATGGAGTTTGGAGCCCATGGATCCCTGTGCAAGGAGAGCTAAGGGCTACGAACATAGGTAAGGAAGGCACCATAGAAAGCCTACTTAGCCAGGAGGATGTGGAAAGAAGATGAAGAAATACCAGGATCATTCAAGGGACTTCAGGAATACCATGTGAATTCCTTTTCCTGAAGGCAAACCATTCTTGTCAAGAAAAAAAGTTGGCAAGCATGACAACATGATAAGACTTTAGGAGATCCTGGTTGGTCTTAAACAGGACCAGCTCTACCCAGAATGTTCAGAGAAAAGGCAGTTTTAATGCCTGGAATACCCACACATCTGTGTTGAGTCCAATTTGAAGGGGTTTAAAAGAAGTAGGGATTTGGCTGCAGGATATTACAGTAGCAATGTACTCTGTGACAGCTAAAAGAGATGTGAAAATCCAGATTCTCTTCAGAGGTTCTTAAAAGGAAACTCTGCTACAAAGAAGAGAACAGCCTCAGGAGCTATATTATTCTTGTAGGAATGTGGAGTTGGCAGGGACAGGAGGTGTTTTTGGTAGTATCAGCCTTGGCCTCTTTGCCAGTGTTGGTTCTTTGAGTATCATGGAGCTTGAGGGTCCACAATCTCTGAGAGGTCTCTCACTCAGAGGGAGGTGTTGGCAAAATGACTGAGGCCCAGGAGAGCCCAAAGGGCCTCACTCAGGCCCGCTGTTTATAGAGTCACAAGGTGATTGACTTTGGCCATCAGTAGGTTTCCATCCTGGCCATAGCCCATGTCGGTAACTGGGCTGTACCAGTGGCAGTACTCCACTCAAGCTGTAATCAGGTAAATGGTTCACCAGGGCTGCAGAGGATAACTGCTTGAGGCTGGCCTTGGTTGGGCAGCTGCTGTTTCTGTCTGTTCCCATCTGTACCATTCAAGAGCTCCTGGTAAGATCCAGACGTGCCTCACTGCTTGACTGGTGTTGGCAAGGGACACTTCACCTCTCGGTTGGTTAAAGCAAAGCTTATCAGGAGCTTCTGAGATTGCAGCCAGGCCCAAGGATGGGGTGGAGTGAAGGGGCAATGCACCACAACACTCATACAATATTAGAGTAAGATTACCATTTCCCTGCTTCTTGTATGACAATTAAGAACAGCTTCTCTGCTCTGTTACACATTTTCACCTGGAAAACACAGCAAATTACAGGAGTGCAGCATTATTTATGTAGAAGTGTTGAGGAATGTTGAAGACCCTAATCCTAGGAATTAAAATGACAGCTAATGACCTATGAGTGAAAAGAATGTGGCATTATCCCCCAAGATATAAGCTACATTTATGCATTGGTTTATTATTTATGATGCATCTGTCATGTGCACTTGAGAAATTACACATCAGCATCCATAATAGTCTTACAGAATATTTCATAACCTGTGGCTGCTAAATTGATAACCTTGGGTTCTTTACTGACTCAGCTTTTCTAGCACATCCCATCATTTTACTCACCAATTCTTTGGAAATAAGGAGAAGTTTGTCTCTTAAAATTGCCTTTTTGAAAGACAGTGTACTCTCTGATTCATCTAATCAAAGCAAGGCACTTATTTTTCCTCCTGTGCCTCATTTAGGCATTCCTTGTCAAACACCAAATCCAAGTCTAAGTGACTGCTGGTCTGGGAGCTCTGTTTCTTTTATGGAATCTGCCAAACTCTGGCATGCAGCCCGGAAGGAGCTTAAAGCAAACTTATCTCATTTCCACTGAGGTCTAATAGGTGTGGGAATTCCCCTGGGGTAGTACAGGAGTAATTTTCTCATCAGCTGTCAGTGCTCCCAATCCACATGGCACAGATAATTTAAGTATCTCAAAAGGGTAGCTTTAATTTAACAGCAGCTCAGGCTGGGTCCATGACCTTGAACAGAAAATTCAGGGTTTCTCCCTGGTTTGTGGAGCTCTGCTGTATTTTATTGACCTCCTGTTCATCTTATATTGTCTAATGAAAGTAGTCACTCTCACAGGAGATATGTATGAGGTATTCTGTGAGTCCTTGCAATAATATTATTGATGGAGGCCAGTTTTGCATATTTAGAACAGCTCTGCCACTGCACTGAGCCTGGCTGAGAGAACATCCTACAGAAACTTGTACCATCGCTTAATAAAAAATAAAATTTTTACTCTATCTTCAGCTTTTTCTGTCCCATGACAAATCCAGACATTAGAGACTACTGAGAGAAGAGCTTTTACAAAACAAACAAAAAAAAATGTATCATGTGTTTGTAGGTGTTATCCCTGGGATAATATTTAGGATCAGGTGACATTTGTGTGCTGCACTTTGGCTGGGGGCAGTTGCAATATTCAGTTTTGTAACTGAACAAAGGAACAGGGAAAGGAAAACCAAAACCAGCCAGGTTGGCTGGAACTGAATTGTTCTTCATTTGCTGGCTTTTGCTTTACCTGGGAAAGTTCTTTCTTGAGGAGGTAGGGGGAGAATATGGTCTTAAAATGACTTTAAACTATTTTGTAAATTATGCATAGGAAGCAAAGATTTTGAACAGGGATTTTTTTAACAAACCTGTGAAAGCATGAATGAAATTTTGTAATTTGGGATTTGGAGAAATGTCCTGAGCTTCAGTGAAAATTGCAACAAAAGAGTAATTGGGGAGCACTAAGCAAAAACACTCATTGGGAACTGGAAAAGCACCACGTTCTTACTGAACCAATTCCAGAGTAAGACCAGGTAGGGCTAGGTGTGTGGAAGGCATACTTTATAGCTGGATCAAGATCTCTTTTATTTTAAGTAAAGGAATCATTGGGGAAGTAGCACTTATATGGAAAACACTGACAGAGCAGCACAATATTTCCATTCTCATTCTATGTCCTAAATATAGTCCTTATCATATTTTTTCCTTCTGTGTTTGACTTGTTAGAGGTTTTTGTTTTATAAGAGAAAGGCAAAAAATAGTAGGTCTTTTAAAAACACTCTGAGTTGTTATTTGCTACAAGAGAAAGCACACACAGAACACACAGCACTGTGGAAGGGTGTGAAGGATTTTATTGGAATTTAGTTCTCCTTCCCTGCGTAATGCCACAGTCCCAACCCTGTAAAAGCCTTCCTGCCTCTCAGCACTGCCATGAATCTTCCCCCTCTGAGATCATAAATGTTGACTTTCATACCTTTATATTCTGGCAAGTGTGTACCATTAAACTCACGTGTTTTGTAGGTTCTGCTCTAATTTCCATATTTTGAGATTTAGAGGCAAATATTTTCAAATAGGAACATTTGACCATCTTGGGGGACTGAGGAGGAAAAGAATAAATCAAACTGCATTTAAGATAGAGATTGTTTGGTACCCTGAATGTGTCACTAGTGCTACCTTGAGACCAAACATCTGAAGTCTGTTCTGGGCAGGTGGTTGTAGCAACTGGACTGGATTTGTAACAGCATGGACTCCCCATGGAAAAGCCTATTTTTACTGGAAGATGTAATCATCCTTGCTTCAATTCAAGCTAGGAGTTCAGATCCAATAAAACTCAAATGTTTCTGGTGTTCAGGATGTTATCTTTTGGATTGGTAAACTAAGATTTTCAAGAAATATATACTTTTTATTAAAAGATTCAGGAAATAAAATTTGCTTTTCCTTACCTAATTCCTACCTCAGCTACATGCATAAATCAAACTCTGCAGAAGTGAACAAGTTTCTTTCTCTACAGGACCTTTCAAGAAAGAAAAACCACCACCTAAAAACAGTTTTGCATTTATTTCAGGACTTTCATTTGTGTTTCCTCAGAATTTTAAATTATGCTGCCTTTTATTTGAAAACATTCTGGTGAACTTTTAGTTTCTAAAAAAATTTCTCATCTGCCTCAATAATTTTTCTCCTGCTCATTTCAGAGTGAAGCAATTTTTTTCTAAAATATGACATATGTCATACCGGTAAAAGGTAGTCATACTGATTTCTTGTTGTTTAAGTTTCAAGGGGGTTTTTTGGTTTGGGTTGGGTTTTTTAAGTTGCCTTGATGCAGCAGAGCTCAAATGTGAGTATGAGAGGGGATAGGGAGACAAACTGAAGAGGGTAGGATATTTAAAGGCTCATTTCTACTACTGACTGGTTTGGATTGATTAAGGGTTAATAGAAGGAAGTCACAACTACACTGAGTGATTATATGACAGAATAATTCACTTAGATGTTTTAAGGCAATTTATTTATAAAGTATTTGCATGTTAAAGGCAATTGTTCTCCTTTAAACTAAGTTAGCATTAAGCTGTTAACTAAGTTTCAGGAATGATGTATTGAGTGGGCTAAGCTTCTGTAAGTTCCAGTATTTCGCTTCATGAATAAAACTGTCAGAGTAAAGCAACCAATAACTTTCTGTCTTGACATTATATTCAGTATAACAAATAAATCTTTAGGATCTCAACAGACCTGGCAACTTCATTAACAGTTATGCCTGAAGCAGAGAATGAAAGAAAATCAATTCATGGAGCCTGATATTTTAGGGTTTACAGAAGACAGGGGTTAGTGGACTGCTGATGAACCTTCTGTTCTTGAGCTCAATCTTCCTCCTACAGAGAGGAACAAAAATTGTAAGAGAAAACTTCCATCCAAGAAAGGAAAAGTGCCTGAAACAAGGGAAAGGGTGTGAATTAATTATAATTGGAAATAGAAACCACAGCCTGTGAATCCTAATTCCATTTTACAAGAAATATCTATTTCCTGTAAAGCTTCTTAAGGAGGTTGGCCCCAATCTGCAAAACCTCTTCACCAGCTCAGGATCTGGTATTTGTAGCTGAACATATTGATTCCACAGGGCCTTTAAATTTTTTTTTATTTCAAAAATATTTCCTAATTCTGCTTCCACTGAACATGTTACAGCTGATCTTAGATGCAACATAGGCCAGTATTATAATATTCTGATTCTATTCATTGAAAAGTCAATGAATGTGTCTGATATGACAGAAAGTATCATCTGCAAAACAGCTGTTGAGAATGTTTTTGTGAATTTTAAAATTATTTCCACTTAAAGAGTCCAATATGTATGCCTGGGGCTATAAAATCAGGAATAGTCTTTAGAGATGGGGACTAATCTGAAGCATAACAATTAGGTAAATATGAATCTATTGACTATCTACGCACGTATATGAATAATTCCACTGTTTTAATTCCTCTGAATCATAAGGAATAGACAAATATGTTATCTGCCCTGTCAAAATAGTGAATTGTCTACAAATTAACGGAATTAAATCTCACTTGGTTTCCTGTTGTGTAGGATGCAATTTACTTAATAAAGAAGATCTTTTTAGCCTTCTGAATATTGAACCAGATTTAGGATGAGGGAATACTGCAAAATCTTCAAATTGTACATCAGTTCTAAGCACTTGCTCTCTTACCTGGGTTTCCGTGCTGGCTTTATTATGAAATTTATTTTGGGGAGGTTCTTCCAGGGCTACAAGTTCATGCTATATTTTCATGCAGTGAAATTGTACACAGTTATACTTAATGATATTTCCAAATTCAAAAAACTTATAGATAAAAGGTCAGGGCATAGGAGAAGAGCAAATTAATAAGTAGGCCAGGATGGCAGAAAGGGAAATGTAATGAAAGCAAGTGTCCAATTCATATGCAGTCAGTAGCAGTGATCATTTTTCTCCATCTGCCTGAAATATTTTATTGCATACTCACCCCTTTTTCTTTTTTCACCATAGCTCAACATGGCTTTGCAGCAGACAGATGCATCTGCTCAAGCAGCTTTCTGAAGAGATCATACTATGTGATATAATGCTAAAGACTGCTGCAGCTCGTTAGGCAATTTCCTGCAGTAAGAGATCATCCTCTAATGCCAGTCTCTCTGCACATACAAGATTTGAAGGATCACTTTAAGCCAAGGATCTTTGTCAGGTCAGTTGGAATGAATGAACAGTCAAGACAGATTTCACTGTGAGCTGAAGTGCACCTAAGGGAGGATGTGTGGGCAGAATACAGGAGAGAAGCTCTTTTCTTTCTTTGTTATAGGTTCAGTGGTAACAATCTGAGCCCAGGTTTCCCTTGTGCTCTCAGGACACAGGAAGAGTCAGGGCTGTTTCTCTGGAAAAAGACCATGGAAAACATTAATCCTACTCCTGGAGAACTTTTTTTCTCATAAAAGTAGAAAAGGAGTGTGGATGAACTAGGAAATTTCTTGACTTCATCAAGTAATCAGTTCTATATTTTCCAGTTGATGTGTGTAATCAGGCTAAAGTCTAGTAGGACAAGTTTTCTGAAGCTTCTTTCTGTGCTTCTGACAGGATTAAGAGAAACTTAAACTCTCCTCAATTTTACAATATAACTGGTTTATAACAGATAATTGGTCCCAACCATTCCTTACTGATGTTGAACACTGTGAGCTGCTTGCTTGTTAATTATCCATATGAAGGATACAACGTGGAGCACTTTTATTCTGTAGAATAATTCACCTAACTCAGTTAACACAAGTTAATGGCTTCTGACCAACTGTGAATTATTACTGTGGAGGTGCTGCTGCTAATCGTTATTCGTTTAATTAGTGCTTCATGGTACAACAGAAAGATATTGATTGTGGAAGATTTGGTGATTTGAGCAATGAAACTTTTGATGTCCAACGTTTTTCTTCAGTCCAACGTTTTTCTTCACATGCAAGCTTTTTGGTTGGATTCTGTAGGATTTAATCCTACCAGGTGCTCTGACCCTTTTCTTCTATGGCATCTATCCTACACCTGGTCACTGACATCCATGAAACTAGGGTTAAATTCTCTGAAATAGCTATCTTTAATTAAATGTGGTTAAAATCAACCAGTAGGCTTCTAAGTTACTAAGGAAAAATTGAGATACTTAAGAAGTAAAGATTTTGGCCAGGACTAACTGTGTGCTCATTTGCTCTGTGGTTTTATAGTGCCAATCCAGCTCTGATTTTCACTCGTGAGAGAGAACAGCACTGTCAGGTCACCAGTGATCCCACTGCCTTGTCATTATTTCTGCTGCTCTTGTGGCTCCACTGGGAGCACTGCCTGTGATTTCCATTCAATAAATGGTGAAAAAAGTTTTGTCCAGCCTCAGGTGAATGATAAAACATTCACTCAGTGTCATGGAGGTATGTGCTTCCTTATTCTCCTCCAAAACATCCTGCACCATTAAGGTGACAAAAAAGTTGACCTTGACTTCAGCAGGAGAGCTCTGGGCAGTCCATGTTTATTGAAAGTGAGGTGCAGCAAGATCAGCTAGGCAGGGGTAAGGCACAAGGCAAGGGGTCGTTCCTGCAGGACAGGGCAGCAGGAGTATGAGGGAGGTGAGCAAGCAGCAGGATGTGCTCTGGCTGCAGAGCTCTGGGAGGGGCAATGGCCTCAGCCCAGGTGCTGCCCTGGCAGTGGCACTGCCCTGGCACAGGCTCCTCCTGCCTTGTTTTCCTTCCCATTTGTCATACATGAAATCCCTAATTGTGTTTGGTCTTTGCATATTAAGTGTTTTAATCAATTAATTCTGAGTTAAATATTTTTAAATTGAATGTTAAAATTAACCCATCAGCCCAGGTACAAAAATCAAGTTCCATTATCAATGTTTTCAATTGTTCAAAGTTATTTATTAAGAGAGTTGCACCATTCCCAGTTAAAAATTCCCCAGTTAAAAATCCCAAACTTATGCTCCCTTCTCAAACTTTACACCACCGGTACACCATAAGAGTTATCTTTCCTGTGTTTATTGTCTACTTTTACAAGTGTTTTAAGATGTGTCAGATGTATTTTAATATTTTTTAAGTGTTTTTTACTTTGCACCCTAACTCAAAGCCTAACTTCAAAACCCCAGTTTCTAACAGCCACCAGCTATTTTTAGCTCCTCAACCTACCCTGCAGGCAAGCCCCATGGCAACCTGAATTTTAATGAAGGCATTTTAGCTCCCTTATCTCAACTGATACCACCCCTCTGACAACGATGAGCCATTGGTGGACAGAGATGATCTGTCAAAGGGAAAGCACCGATCACTTTAAACCGAAGGGGTGGGCTGTGGGTGGGCTGTGGGCGGGCTGTGGGCGGGCTGGGGTGGAGCCAAGGCACTATAAAACAACGGGACAGGCCTCAGAAAGTTCAGAGTCCCCTGTAGGCTAGCTGTGGGTGGGCTTCAGTGCTGGGCATTAAAAGCCCTACTCCTATTAAGGAGCCTTTAATAACCTTTTTCTGACTTTTGGACCAGCCGAAAGTCAGCCCAGCACTGCAAGTCCTTTTTCTCTACCTGAGGTCTAGTGCTGTCTCAGCCAGAAGATCTCATATCCCTGCGCTCCTGGGGCATACCACCTACCGAACCATAGGATCCCAAATTGTTATATTTTTCTAATTTTTGTAATTTTTCAATTTTTCTGTTTTCAATTAATTATTTTAATTTTTAATTTAACTAAGTTAACTAAAAGTTGTCTGTTTCCTCACACCATTCCCCTCACGTGGCTGGGAGGAATGGCACTTCACACCTGGAGCATATAGCTCGCGCTGTTTGCCATCGTGCTGAGGGGTCTGGAGCCAGCTCTGAGCTCAGAGGAAATGCAATGTGGTATTTTCCTGTGAAGAGTTACTCACTGCTCTTCAAACACTTCTGCTCTCTCCCTCTCTTAACTGCTGCAATCCTTTTAGTTTAACATGTCCTTCCCTGTATAAATGGCACTTAGGAAATGATTTCTGTCTTCCCCACCTATAAACCATGCTGAGATTTCTTCAGTTTGTTGCCACATAAACGAGAAAAAAGTTGTGTGCATGCCAGGAAATAAAAAATACCAATCTATTGTCTATTCCTTTTTATATGGCTACTTTCGTCTGAAGACATTAAATCACCTTAGAACTACCGGTTAGCTGAAAACAGATTTTACTGCATCTCTGAAGTTAAAAAGTAGTGAAACAAAAAGACATTTCAGATTTTAATGCATATTTTTGGTGCCTTTTTTTGTTCCTCTGTGCCCTTCCCCCCAAAGGATTCCAGAGCTCAGTGGGCTTTCTCCCAGGCATATATATAAAATATATGTCATCTGATCATCATAGTTACATAGCCCTGACTTCATGGAGTCACCAAGCTGGGCCACACTGGCAGATGTCTTTCTACTACTAACAGAAGCACATTCCTGTAAACAAGTTGTTTGCATGAAACTGCAGTATAATTCATTTTCTGTGTTATAGAGAGCTCAAAAGGTTTCCATGGTTTTTTTAAAATACTCAACTCTTCACACTTCCAGGACTGCAGCCGTTCTCAAGATTTGTGGTAGGAGGGGAAGGGGGATTAAGGTCATTCAATTTAGGTCCTGTTGTTGCCATTTAGATAGACTGGGGCAAACCAACATTGACCTTGAATGAAAAGTTCTTAAACATGCCTGTGATATTTTGGTTATGTCTTTATATATTCCAGACACTTTGCTGTCAGGCAGAAAAATTAGATTAAAATTATATTAATATTTGAAATTCATCTTTCGTGGAATCTGCACAGGCACAATTGTCCACTGTCTAGCAAATCAAACAGTACCTTCTTGTCCTTAAGAATGTTCTTAATATCATTGTTCCATGTACCTTCTGTGCTTTGTTGGATTAAGACAAAGTACTCAGTGCTGCTAAGTGCTCAGTGCTGCTCTAGGGAATTTCTTCATGAAGGATGTCAAATACTTGTATGCCATGAACTTGATGAAAAATCATCATCATGATGTTGTGGGTGCCTTTCTTACAGGTAGGTTTATCTCAATGAATGGCTCTGTACTGTCATTTTAATCCCTTTCTCATTACCATCACTCACTTGTTCAATGCAAAAAAAAGATTTTTTTTCTGTCTGAGTGATAAGGTTGTCTAAATTGTTGTCTTCCTTAGTTTAGCATTGCAATTCATAATGCTTTGAGAAAAGCAATTTGTTTCCCATTACACCATAAATAAACACTCTATATTTGTTTCTAGTGTATTTATTTCAGTCAAAAACTTTTTAATGGGAGTTGGGCACTTACTTGTCCTCCTGGGCCTGTGAAAACCTTTCCCTGATATCAGTTACCTTTGTAATGCCCTCAGAAGGATGTGGATAAGATTTTCAGCAGCAGTGGGATGACCTTCAACTTCCATTCATTTCATTTTTTTCCTTCTTAGTTGCTTTGATGCTTTAAAAACCATATTTTCAGGATTGTTGTGAGAGAAGTATTGACCAAATCACCCCTCAGTGTTTGGGGTTGCTCCACCACCCCCAGCTTTCTTCTGCTGTAGCATTTTTACCTTGAGCTACTGAGCACTTTGGAAATGCAGTATTTCAGTGGAAATAATGTCATTCATGAATACAATTATTCATTATCACAGGAATCCCTGTTCTCCAACTGAGTTTGATAGTTACCACCATTACAGAGTGAAACAAATATTCGGCAATACTTTTATTTTTAAAATGGTAGGTTTTTAAAATTTGTATTTGATTAGCTGTGAACTGCTAGTTATGTTAAATTTGTTTCTGAATTCTCATGACATTTTTGGTCAGTTGCAGAAAAGGCATTATGCTGTCATTTAATTGGTTTGCTTTAACAGTAAATTATTCTGTATAGATAGATTTAGGTAGATGAAAAAAGATTACTCTGGGGTCAAAATCAGCATTAACATATGAGACACATTTAGGTGTGTTATTTAGTTACTTGAACATTTTCAGTTTTCAGTAATTCTATGCTGTAGTAAAAGAGATGATTTATCAAAATCTACTGCATGACCAATTTACAACAACAAAATAGATGACTTTATTTGCCTGGCTTCAGTACTATTATCTATGTGAAATGGTGTAACCGTGCAAAATGAACTCTTCATATGAAGCATCTTCTGAAAAATATTAATATTACTCACCACTCTTCCCAGTTCTGCATAAAGGTGTCAGTTCAAGAAAGTATATAAATTTTAACGAGGAGTTATAAATTATTTGGGGACTAATTGAAAGCCTGGAGGTCACTGTAGTTCTGTTCTTGACATATTTTCAAAACTTCAGTCATAACAGGTGAGATTTCCAAAAGTGTTTGAGTGATAAAGGACAAGGGTGTAGAATATGCTCATACTGCAGTTCACAGTCTGGAAGTTTGGGGACATCCAAACATCTGTTGAAGGAGATGGAAGGGATGTCCCAGAGGAAAATTCCCTGGATTTCTGCTGTGTTTTGTGACCTCTCAGGCCTGTGCTACTTAGAGAGAGCTGGCTTTCCTCTGCTGTCTTCTAACAAGTGCTGTGTTTGTGTTAAAATGGAAAAGCAGAAACCTCATAAAATACGCAAGTAAATAAATAACAAAAAGAAATGTTACCAAAAGTTTTTATTCTTAACACATCGTAAACTGTTGTAATCTGTATTGCAGGAGGTTAAAGCAGCACATGAATGATACATTATTTTGGCTTCACAGATCTGTTGAGAGAGAAATTTTCTCACAGGGTGGAGGATGTGGATGCAAAACTGCTCTGTCAAAATATTTTCTATCCCGCTGAGTTAGGATCACGTGCAGCTGAGCATGATACACATTTGTAGGTAATGTACAGCTGGATGTACAGAGTTCCCTGAGAAGGTCACTGAAGGTCTTGAAAGCTGGATGTTTAACCAGGGCCTAGGACTGTAAATCCTAGTAAATGCCTGGATGTGTTGTTAGTATTTAGAGTTATACATCACAGGGGAATAGATGCTCCCACAGGCCTAGAATGAGCTCAGGCTGAAACCAAAAATGATACAGCCATATTAGGGGGGCTGTGAATGAAAACTAGCTTCAAGTTCTGATTTTGCACTAGCTTGACTTGTCTGCATGGTGCTCTATCATCCAGAAATGCCTAAATTTGGAGGAGTAATTCTGATAATACCAGTGGATTATCTTCTTTTTTTCTTCTGTCACCTAAACAAGTGCATGACAATCATTAGAATGACAGGAAAAGGAGAGGAACATAAAATCAGAATCTGGGTAGTTTTGCTGGCAGTGTTTCTTGGCTTTGGTTGGGAGTTGTAGCACATTATATATAAGATCCTTGATATTGATTAAAGTTCAGCTAAAACCGAAGAAAATGCATACAGAAGCCCACTCTCATGAGTATCTATTCTGGGAATGGGTTTTACAGTGTGTGCTTATAAAAATCTATCTGCTCCTTGCCCCAAAGGCAGGAAGTTGTTGTAATTCCTCAATTTACAGATCATGCAGGGAGTGATTAAGCATGTGTATTTTGTGATAGGTGTAAATTAAAAATAAATGTCAAATACACAGAAAGCACTTCCCTGAGTGTTTTTGTAGATATGTGATTGCCTTTTTTAGCTAGGAAAAAAAAAAAAAAAAAGATTTAGATATCCAGAAGAAAATGTCATACTTTGTGGATATTTACAACTTCTCATACAAGATTCTGCTAACACCCAAAGACAGATAAATACTAATAAACAAAGTTAACAACACTGTTGTGAATCCCCTGAAATTTGTTGCATTCAACCTTCATGAAATACCTTGTTTGCCAAGCTTGAATGCTCAAAGAATGCACTATTTTTAGAGAATATCTGTGTGCCATATGAATACCTGAATTTGAATTTGAACAGAGGTAGTCATGCTCTAACACTCACGTCTGCTGCTCAGTGTTTGTTATTTAGTGTTCTCAGTATTCCTGCTGAGGATGTTTCAGGCATCTGTTCGGACAGCAGAAAAAAGAGGAGTTGCTTGGCTTAGATCACAAATCATAGTGAATAACAGCTAGCAGGCAGGCAAAGGGAACAGTTTGGAACTCCTCAGGAGGGCTGAAATGTATTTACCCAAACTTTGCCTTTATCACTGGGTATAACAGAAATATCTGTTTGCCAGACTTACACGGTAACAAGGGTTACATTCCCTTATTGATCCATTATCAGCCTCCCCCCACCCTGATGTTATCAACTCCCTACAGCAAGGGCTTAGATTAATGTAAAACAAGTCTCCCAAACTTTTCGCAGTCAAATTTGTATATCTATATATTTTCAGGTTTATCTATAAACTCAAGTGATTTGTCTGTCTTAAAACAGCAAATCAGGAACAAAACCAGAATCTAAGACTTCTGATTGTACTTCTCCAGGTCTAAGTATTTTCAGTGTTTATTCTGTAATCTGTAAAATAAATTAAGTTACATTAGAGGAGATATTAAACTCAAAGCATTCCAAGATTGTCATGATATTACAATCTCATTTAGTTCATAAATATAACTTTTAAAATAAAGAATTAAAAAAGCACTAATAGGCAGTTTTTCATGTTGACTTACTATTTTCCTTTTTTGTGCTTTGTATGTCTTAAAAGTCTAATGCATGGTTTTTAGTAAAAGACAGCAGCTCTGTACTGCCTGGAACAGCTGCCATGATCTGATGTGATTGCACAGAAAATAGAGAATGCAGTCACTGAGCAGATTTCTTGGATGTTGAAAAACCACCAAGTTTAGTATTTATGAATAGAGTACTAAGTACAAAGTGATATTTCCTGAGTATCTGGTTCTTGGTAGAGGTAAACATCATATCAGTATTTAACTGTTTCCCAGGTAATAAAATTAGAGGCCCTCAGAGTATTTACGCCTGAAAGCACAAAATCAAAAAAAGCTGTGTAAATCCTCACCTGCTGGGGCAAAGTGTCAATTATATAGGCAGTAAAAATGTGCCACCATGCTGTTTTTCATGCAAAGCCTGGACCATTTAAAAATTTCCCTAATCAAATTACAGCCTTTCTTAAACTGTTACATATGTGTACAATTATATAAAGGGTTATATAGACTGGTTGTTTCTTTCCCACCGTCTCCTTCATCTGTTGTGAAATCATATCCAGCTATCTTTTCCATCTACAAATGGTTGTGAAAAATGCGTGATCTGAGCTTTGTTAAATTATTAACTCCCAAGAAAAGTAGCTGACCCAAGAAATCTCATCCAGTCTCTTTGGCCTATGAAATGTTTCGGCTCAGCTACAAGGAATATGTCAGAATAATTACTGAAGGAGAGGGAAAAACAAATTACTTTCACTGAATTGCCATGAATCCTTTTTAAAATAAGGTGCAATTGACTAAAGCATTATTTATTTTCAAGTCTTGTAATTGTTCCATTGTCATGGAAGCTTATCAGAAGTACCAAAGCTGAGTATTGGTATAAAATGAACCTGGCTTATGTTAAATCCCCAAGGAGCCAGTCTGTTCCTGACAGATATCAGTACCAACTAAATGACCATCTGCAAATCCTAAGTCTCATAAAATAGCAACAAAACAACAAAAAAGGCTTGTTTAGTTTTTCAGTCAGTGAGCTCAGTTTATATACAAGCAAGAGATTCATTTCATGTTGGGATTTTCCAGAACTCTTGTTCTGACTTAACTTCATATTGTCAAAGTCAACAGGGCTGACTGGAATAGCAAGCTGAGTAAGGCTTTACCTCAAGAAAAATTCATCTCATTCTCCAGGGTAAGAAAAAAGAGATTGTCTTTTTTCTTATATGAACTTTGTGGAACATGTGTCCAGTGCAGGATCCTACAATTCCTGCTTTCTTCAGTTAAAATTTTCTAGATTATCAGAAACTTCTAGAATTGAGTCAGTGCCTTTGGATTTGTTCTTGTTATGCTTAGTTGGCTTTTTTGCTGAAAAATCTAGTCCATATAGTGTCCCTAGCAGGTGTGCTAGTGATGAACTAAAATAAAGAGGCTCAAAAAACTCTAGAAAAAATAGAATTAGGCCAAAAAATTAAATTAAAAGGGGGAAGGATTTGTTTCATAGTTAACTTTGAATACATTTTGGCTAAAGTTTTGGAGAGGCTACAGACAAGGCTGAGACATGTTGGCTGTACAGCTGCTGTTTTCAAACAGCCTTCCCCCTGCACCTCCCCTGCCAGCCCCATCAGTAGAAGATTTTTCCTTGGATATTTTTAATGGCACCGTAATGCAATGCCTTGTCCTCTCTTTTTTTTGCTATGCTTTCCAATTGCAGCAAGTTGTTTGTTGCTTCCAACATGTAAAATAAACAGGCCTTGCAGATAAGGGTGGTGGTATTAAATTCTTTTAGATGGTAACTTATGCCCAGTTTGAACTGTGGCCTTCAAGGCTGAAATGCTGGATGAGGACTCTGCAGTTGCAGCAGTGCATGGACACTTTTCTTGTAACTAAGAGACGATTTATAATGATGATTGTAAATTTGGTGATGAGAGAAAAAAGTTGTTTAATGCAAAGATATTGTAATAGTAGTGTCTTGCCCCCTGTACTTTTTCTCCTGTTGATCCTCCAAAAGGTCTCTGCAGGAAGGAACACAGCTGTTTCTCTGCCTTTGATCTCTGCAGAGGTTCACTGTGTTCACCTCTTTTACTCCATGGGAAACACTTGGAATATTGAGGTTTGAGAAAGGGAAGACAGTCTTAATTCTCATGATGTACATAAAAAATGAAATTAAAGATGAGACTGTGACACAGGTAGCCTGGAGACAGTGATGGCCCATGAAAATATCCTTTATCACTGCAGTCTCTAATTATGGGGGGAGGCGCAGTCTGTTAGCAGATTTTGCCAAAAAATGCTCTGAATCTAATTTGTACCTTTAATTTCATTTTACCATCCATGTTAGGATTAAGCTAATCACATTTCGGGCTAGCTCCTTGTCTGTTTCCACAGATGGAAACATAGCAAACCATGTCCAAACATCCATGTGTGTAACACACACTGGGCTCTGCTCAGTTTTCCCAGGAGCTGACAGAGAGCCCTCAGCCACGAGAAAGGGTCAGCGCACGTGTTCAGCAGCACAGAGCCAGAGAGAGGCACTGCCATGTGCTCCCTCAAAGAGGGAAGAACAGGCATAACCTCACAAGAGTTCTTTCCTCTGTACACTGCCTGAGGAACCCCAGATGTTACAAATCCATCTGGCTTTAAGCCTGCTCCAACATCCTTCACAATTTAACTCGAAAGATCGTTGCTCTGCCTAGGTCACCTCATTGTCATTGAGATTTGCAGAGGTACAGGCAGCTCAGAGATGTGCAGAGGAACACCAAGCTCCATCACAAACAAATCTATCTTACCAGCAGCTTTACTAAAAGAGATTTTTTTTTTTAAGTGTCCTTCTGGAGTGCCCTCCAAGGATGATGATGTTGCTGAGCCAGACGACTGCGGACGATGTGACCATTTCTGCTCTGCTCAGCAGAGTCATTTGACAGGATTCCTTTGTAGACACTGACCTGTTCTCCTTCCCCTTGTCTTAAGATTCAACGTGGAACTGTAAAAAAATCAGTCAGGGAAAGAAAGTGCCTGTGGTTTGTTGTTATTTAAAGCAGAAGTGTTTAGTAATGACAGGCAATTAAAGGGATGGCGCTTGCTGAACATGACACGTCGCCTGGTAATGTCACTGCACATAATGGAGGCGGGGCTCTGGGAGACGTGATGGCTTCTGATATGCCAGGAGGCAATTTAGGCAGAAATTAACTCGTGTCTAATCTGATCAGTGGACTCTTCCAGGTGATTCTGTCAATGCAAGAGTGGGCCAAAGATGCTTTTTTTGCAGGCAGGTGAGGGAATGTAACTAATTTGCAGTTTTCAAGCCAGAGATAGCAAATTTGTTGTCTCTCTCTTGAAACTGCTTTCAAGTAAGATTTATAATTGTTGAACTTTGCCTTGAAGGGCTGAAAAATAGAACACAAAAAATACTTGAACAGCTGCATACACCCAATTATCACATAGGGGACATTAAGGCCGTATCTTAAATAACAAAAATCAGCACAGATGTACAACTTTTACTGCAGTTTCATTGCTCTGAGTGTTTAAATTCCAGGCTCTTATATATGCATATATATATTTCAAAATCCCTTTGACAGACTGTAATGTTTCAGTCTTCAAATTTATTTAATAGACAGTTTTTATCTAGTGAAAGAGAGGAAAATACAACCATACATTTAGTTGCTACTTTTTATGAAGAAAATATGATATCAATAAAGATGTCTCCATGGATTCATTCTGTTCCAGGCTGCTTGACCTATTACAGTCTTTTAGGTGTTTTCTTTCTTTGCTTGTTACCCATTCAAATCTACTATTTAAAACCTTCTCAAATAGATCTAGATATGTTTTTTCAATTTTAAAGGAGGAAACAATAATTTTGGTTTAGTCTCTAGAAACAGATTTTGTAAAAATAATGTTTGAATGAACGATAAAATTTATTCAGGTGTTTCTTTGGCCTTTTATAATTCTAAAGTTGTTGATACTGTCTAATTTAACATGTTATATTGTTGTTTTTAGTCTAGTCATTGTAACATTTTGTGGTGATTAATACCCTGACATGTCAATATATAAGCAGTTACATGTATGTTGAACGCCACTGAGGGTTTTTTCCATTGCCAAGTTAGAAGTTGGAGGACAAAAATAAGTTGAATGGGGGAATACCTAGAAAAGAGAAAATGAGAATACAATGAAAAGTTTAAAAAGCAGCAATTTCAGGTTTTAAGTTTTAATACATAAAATAAACATGCATAAAAGAATTTGAATTTTAAGAGTGTCTGTTTTAATTTGGCAGCATTGCTAGCATTGACTTGACAGTATTTAACAGAAAAATCTGATGGTCTGGATACTTCAGATCAAGTGCATGTTCTGTAGGACTTTTGAAATAGTTCAGTGTTTGACTCTCAACTAATTGGATAGAATATTATCTTGTTTCAGAAGTGGTCTTATGTAATTCGATAGGACCATTACTGGAGCAAGATGTTCCCATAGCTGAAGGGTAATCACACAATTATCAGTTCCTTCCTCTAGAATTAAGATCTAATTATGTATTTCCTTTATTTGTTTACAGGGTTCAGATCCTGATTTTTAACATGCAAGAGGGAAAGAGGTTGGGATTTTATATGGGACTGAAGACATTTCTTTTGGTAACAAAACTTCTATAAAAAGTTTTATAAAAATAAAAAGTCTCTTTTCAGAGCCTAGATAATAATATACATTGAGAAACTTGTCTGCTTTTGCACCTGCAAATTATCATTGAGTGTGTATGGCACAATCAGTATAATAGTCAATTACTGTTAATTCCTGCAGTGGAAAATTTTTCTTTTTATGTCAAGGAGAAGAGACAGACCACCCTGCTTCTCTAGAACACTGAAGGTTATTAGTGGCTGATGGCTTTCAATACCCACTGTGATCATTAACAGTGTCGAATATCTGTCAGCTGCAGGAGGCAAAGAAGCTGCAAAAAAATGATTCTGATAGTTTTGGAGAAATAACTGCAGAGAGCTGGATGGTCTCAGGACCACTGAGGTTCGCTGAGATCTCAAACCATTCTGAGATTGCAAAATTCGCCGCTTCTTTTTTTGAAGCCTAACATTTTCCCCTTGTGTCCTTGTGAAAGAAATGTTCCCTCCTTTAGCAGCTGTCCACACTAAGCATAAGCAGATACTCATAAATAGAGAAGGCTTGGAATTTTATTCATACCTTCATGTTGCCAGGTTTCCTGTAAGCCTCTGAATTTTAGAAACAGGCATGTCTATTTCCTGCTAGTGGCCAGTTAAGCTGTTCTCCTCTGAAAGGAAGCATAGTGGGCAGTGCTTGTTGTTATATCTGTAAATGCTGTGAATTTATAGAAGTGTAATAATACATTTTTAATTGATTAAACCTGTTTGGCAAAGAGAAAGAAATGGTAAAGATACAAAGAAAGAGGGAAGTGGGAAAAATGGAACACAATTTATGAATTAAATAACTTTTCTATTGAATGTCACATAAATAAGTCTTAGAGTCCTTTCCAGAGTTTCTTTACACAACTATATCTTCCATCAAATCATTCTTAGCTGAGATTTTTCTTTTGTTCTCTGCTGGGGCTTTACAACTGGCTTGTGCAGAGATCCTGAACACTTTACAGCTGTCATCACATCATGATGTGTGTCCATTTGATTCAGAACAAGCCTGATTTCTGAAGCAAGATGCAGGTTGTATGTATGAGATTAACAACCACCTTTTTAAAAGGTCAAGAAACCTTTTATCCCATCCAAGCACACTTTACAGAAGGTGATACATTATCCTACTTTACTATTCCTCTGTAACCATCAGCAAAAGGAAAAGGCTCTTTAGTTCTTCCTCTGGTACATTTGTCATGATCTTCTCCCCAGATCTATTCTAAAAGGTTTTCACTTCTTCCCCTTCCCTTTGTTCAGTTCACAATTCCATTCACTTGGCATTAATTTGCCATTAGAATTGTTTTTTTTTCTGGCCCAATCAGTTATTTTTTCCCGTTTCCCTGAATAGAATGCAAACCTCAAAAAGCTGTTTAGTTAGGACATGAGTAGACTTGGGAGATGGTGCTTAAAAAGGTATTAGGTCATGCATTTCAACAGACCTGTTTTAAGCATCATTATAGGTTTATTGAATACCTTTTAAAATGTAGAATGTTGCTGTACTGAAGCAGTTTAAAGGCAGGAAGTCCAACATGCAGTGTCCCAAATGTTAACATCTCTGTGCTGGTGTGGTTTAAGCACATGCAGTGCAGTTTCACCAGCCTTTTGCAGCCACCTCTGGGGTGCTGTGGGACCTCTGACCCAACGAGAACCCACATTGTCAGGGTTAATGAGGCACTCATCCCAAGATAATAAGCTCAGCTGGGAACCAGGTGATTACCTGAGGTTCAGAGTCTTGCTACAAGCCTGTTGCTGCTGGTCTGCTGAAAGGAGGGGCAGAGCCCTCCTGCTCAGTATGCACAGAATACTCAGGGTTGGATGAAAGCATCATGTACTTTAATATTTTTGGGAAACTTGCAGACATGGTAGCAATGACTTTAATTCTTGTTTATTTTTAAATAGCTTGAAATATGCTAAACACATTCATCTGTCTATTAACATAGCAGTGAAGTCTGTTACGCTTGTCATCGAGGAGGAACTATTTTCTGTCTTGGCATTCCTCTCATTTTGCAATGGATTTTGGTTGCACGCCAGTCCAAAGCCATGTGTTGTAGTTGTTAGGTGTGACATCTCCCCATCAGTCAGAGATGCTGAGTGAGTAGTGAACCAGGTTCTGTTTGGCTTCTCCACCCTAAAGGCAGCGGAGCTCTCCTGGTGTTAGTCGAGTTACTTTTGATGCACATGTGGGTGAATGTGGCAAAGCTGAGGATAAAATCAAGTTGTTCCATTTAACTGAATTCCCAAATCATATCTTTACTTTCAACACTTGTTTCTGGGTTTTTTTTTTTGTATTCATAAAAATTTTTCAGGAAAAAAAAACTGAAAAAAAAACCCCAAGAAAAGAAAAAAATCCAGAAAATATCACAGCGACACAAGAATTAAATTTGAAAGCTTAACAATTGTGTCTCTTTCAATACTAAAAAGTTGTGCTATGATCTTTACTGTGAGTGAAAACTGTAATAAATCTCTCCAATCAGTAGGTGCAAGTGCTATACTATGTAAATAGCTTTGAAAACAAAAAGGGAGGATGACACTAATGAAAACTGATTGAAAGGCCACAGTTCCTTTCATCAGGCTACTCAGTCCACAGACTGTGGAAGTTAACATCCCTCTGGGAGACACAGCTGAGAAGAAAAAGCTCTTTAAGAAGATGTACAGGTTGAAAAAAGCAAAATTCAAATAGTCATCAATGACTACACTTTTAGAGCAGTTTGGGTAAAGGGGATAGATAGATCTATCTGTTGTGGATGTCCCTAAGACAGATCCTTCTCTTGTGGAGATCCCAGATGAGAATCTCCACATCATAGATTCCTCTAGTTTGGAAAAGATTGCCAAATACAACTGAAAACTTGACTCTGCTAAGCCATGTCCCCAAGAACCACATCAACATGCCTTTTAAATACCTCCAGGGATGGTGACTCACTTCCCTGAGCAGCCTGTTCCCATTCGTGACAACATTTTCCATGAAGAAATATTCCTAACATCCACTCTGGTACAACTTGAGGCCATTGCTTCTCATTCTGTTGCTTGTTACTTGGGAGAAGAGACTGACCCCCATCTGGGTGCACCCTCCTGTCAGGGAGTTGTAGAGAACTCCCTCAGCCTCCTTTTCTCCAGGCTAATCCACACCCAGCTCCCTCAGCTGCTCCCCATCAGACTTGTGCTCCAGACCCTTCCCCAGCTCCATTCCCTTCTCTGGACATTTTCCAGCCCCTCGATGTCTTTCTTGTCGTGAATGGCCCAGAGCTGGACACAGGATTTGAGGAGTGGCCTCACCAGTACCCAGTCAGGGGGACGGTCACTGTCCTGGTGCTGCTGGTCACACCATGGCTGGGACAGGCCAGATGCCACTGGCCTCTTGCCCACCTTGCCCAGCACCCCCAGGGCCTTTCCCACCGGACACTTTCCAGCCCCTCTGCCCCAGGCTGGAGCTGCAGGGGGTTGTTGTGACCCAGGGGCAGGACTCGGCACTTGGCCTGGTTGACCCTCGTACAACTGGCCTCAGCCCATGGACCCAGCCTGTCCAGATCCCTCTGCAGAGCCTTCCTGCTGTCCAGCAGATCAGCTTAGTGTTTACTGCAAATTTACTGAGGGTGCACTTGATCCCCTCTTCCAGATCATTGATAAAGGCATTAAACAGAACTGGCCCACAGCACATCACTTGTGATCAGCCCCAACTGGATGTAACTCCATCCAGCACCATCCTTTGGGCTGGACATCCAGACTCAGAATAGCTGCGCTGTCTAACATCAAATACCTGTGAGAGTTCAGTGTGGTCTCTCTGCTGCTTCACAAGTGCTCAGGTAATTAGCAAACTTTTATCATCCTGCTGGCCTGGTAAGCTGAACTGAATAAGACATACTCTTAGGAGATTGTAAACACACAACCCTCTGTCAGTCACTCCTCAGCTGTTCAGAGTTCTTACTGTATTTTTGTATTTACTGTATTTTCTCTCTCCCAGGGGCAACCCGTGTGGTGCTCATTGGTCTTTATTGTCCAGTTTGTTTCTGTCCACACAATGATGATTTGTCTAGAGAAGTTTTTCTCTCCTGTTGTCTTTTAGTTCATTCCCCAATATAATTTCGCTTAAATTTTATATTCTCTGTTTCTTGCTCTGTCCAACATGAAGCTATAATTCTCCCTTCTGCAAATTCTGTAGCAGTAGCTCTGCTGAGTTCCATTTGATTGGTGAGGCACAATAATTTACACATCTGTATTTCTTAAAAATTCCTTGTGTCAGTTTTGAACCAGGATGAGTGGGTTCTTGGCCAAGAATAGGGCCAACAAAGTCATGTTCTGTTTTGCAAATCAGTAAATTCTTGTTCCTTAAGATGTATCTTGGCTTGTGAATCCACTGCAAATTCACCTACATGTTATCATTTGATTAGATCTGGAATAAGTAGCGATTTCCTCCTGCTGCTTGTCGAGGTGTAGACATTCTAGGTTGTATTTAATAACACAGCTTCCTAAGGTGACCTCTTTTCTGCATGAATGTTGTCTCTGACCTTCATTTTGTTGAGCTCAGTTCATTACATATTCTCTCTGCCTGCCTCTGCACTCTCTAGGGAACACTCTCATTTCAGTGCACAAGGGGTTTCACTGCTAATGAAAATCCCTAAGCATCACAATTAAAATTTACTCTGCTGTGCTCAGTCTACGAAGAAGAACAATGTATATTGCAGTTAGTAATTTAGATCTCGTTAAAACCAGCTTGAATTATTTATTTCCACATCAATTCAAAGTCATTTACATGCATATATTAAACTTAGAGCTAAAGGGTTAAACAAAATGAACCACATTCTACCATTAGTCTCACTGGAGCCACGGACATCTGTTTCAATATAACTTAGCAAAGATACTGCTTCAAAATACAGCAAATTTTGTGTTTCTTTCTTCAGATAGTCAGAACAAGCTGGTGTCACCATTAGGGAAAAGGAAGACTTCATTGTTGAGTATCTCAGTTTCCTTATGCTGCTTGGTCACTTCCTATATTCAAACTACGTTTTAGAGTCATTCCTTAGAAAATCTGTTATGGCTGTTTCTTGCATTGTTCTGACTAGAACTGAATGATTTTTTGAAACAAGTTTAATTTGAATGAGTAAATAAATATTCTAGCCATGATGGAGAGAAATGATACAGAGGTGTTATCTGTGTTTATTTGGGTAAACCTGAATAATCATTTGTGATGGAGTTGTCTCTGATATAAATACTTGTGTATTACTGCAAATACTTCTGTATCTCTGTGCATCTCTCTCTGTCTTTCACTCTTCCTCTCAGACAAAAACAGCTCTCTGAATTAAGGGCAGGTTAGAAATGGTAGAGGTCCAATTCATCTCAGTTTATATCTCATCAGCTGACAGTCACAAAAGCTGCAGTGAAAGCAGCTGTCCTTGCCTTCCGAGTCACTTACGTGGAGCACCTGTACAAGGCCTCTCTGATGCTGGGAAGGAAGAAAAAATGTGCCTTTGAAATAATATTCCTCATTTCTTTCCTGGGCCAAAAGAGAAGCCTGAACTTCTCCCCACTCGTGGAATCTTGGGCAAAGATTTTCCCCACTGACGTTTCCTGAGGTGTCCCATGGGGTGTTGCTACAGCAGCAAATGTGACGTTCAAGCCAGCATTTATCCCTCCCTGCCTCCCTCCCATGAGTCAAATCTCCATCTCTGCCTCACACTGAGTCTTGGCATCAGTGCTGATCCCTCCTCCGTTTGGCTTCAAGCCCCTCCATGGGCAGCAGCCACAATACCTGCAGCTTTTATCAGTTGTGTTTCACCACCATCTCTGTTATGGATACTCTGTTTTAAGTGACTGGAAAATTGAGCAAATTCAATGTATTTAAAAGGAAGATCCTTTATCACAGTGAGTGAGGGTATTCTGCATACTTTTGTTTAACATAATTAAAAAAAAATAGAATTAAATTAGGATTAGAATTAGAATGGGAATTGAATTCATCAAATTGAGCCTTAAATAAAATTAATAGTAATGGTAAACTGTAATGAAAGTGAGATGTGTGTCTCAAGAGTCTTAATTCAGTACAATATTAACTCATTTTTCATCTTATTATAACTTCAGTTCTTTATTATAACATTACATTTAAATGGAGTTTTTCCTTACAGACATCCAAAAGATATTATGTTTGTGAAATGTACACAAAACGTGTGCTTAGTTTCTTAGCATTTGATACCCTATCACTGAATCCATAAATATCCTCCCTTAGGTGGACTTTCAGAAGCCTTTGAATTAGACTTTAAGCCAGGATTCTAAAACTCTCAGTGTATACAAAGTTAATGAGGCTCAATGTTGGTAGAAGTACCAGGAAGAAGAGCACTGGACTTCCTGTGCTGAAATTAGAATTTTCCTTCTGGACCAATGAAAGTATTAGAAGACTTCAAGACAAATAGATCCAGTAAATAAATTTCAAATTGTGAGCTTGATAAGATACAGTTTTTTGAGGTCTTAACAAAACATTATGAAATCTGAAAGTCAATTTTCTAGTTTCTTAAGTTCAGTAAGCAGGCGTTATCCCTGAAATATCATGTGCAGGCAATTTATTTTCTAATTTATTAACATATTTTGAAGTTTAAAATATATTAATTTATGTCCGATCATCAGCAACTCATATTTTTTGATTTTAGAGCTTTTCCTTTGATGTTAAAAACACACTAGGGTGTAAATCACAGTGTTGTAAATTTTTAAACTACAGAAAGACTAACATGAGATTTTTAAGAGGCAGAGTATATTACTGTAATTGTACTAAGGAATTTTGTAATACTGTTGACACTTTCCTATTTCTAGGTTCCAAATTGGAAAATTTGAAACTAGTACAGCAGCACTGAATTAAGTCAAGTGGCTTTCTGTAAAAGAGCCACTGTGTGACTAAGAATGGTATTTTTGGCTTATAATACTTATGTATGGATTCCTCTTACAAGGCAGAGAAGTTCTGCTGATAAAGGAGCAAAAGATGAAATATCATTTGTGAAATAAGTGGTGTCCTTCAGGTTACTCATGTATGGAGAAACCAGACAAGTGGCGATTAAGGAGGGCATTTTTCATACAAGTAAGGGAGAAAAAGTATTCTGTGTGTACAAGCCAAAAAGAGCAACTTGTTTGTTAAATTATGACCATAGGTTTGGGTGTGTGAATGTAACAGAATGCAGCATTCACATCTAAACAGTTAATAAAACAACTCTCTCAAGATTTTGTTTTGGTTTAGGCACACATTCTTAGGCCCCTTTCTAAGAATGTACACCTGTCTGTAAAAATTGATCAATGTTTCTTCATCAAAGGTAAAGTGATGACCTCAAAGACATTCACAGCATGATACATGTTCCCAGGGTAGGTAGCATCCTTGTCATGGAATGTAGCAAACAATTCAGCTTCAAATTAAGAAATAGGATGTGCATGGTAATTATTCAGAAATAAGGGAGACAGGAATTTTCTACAGTACATGCAGATCCAAATGAATTCACAGTGGCACCTCTTCTGGTCAGCTTTTCTCATTTGTTCTCCTGTGAAAAGGATCTAAGGCGTGCTGAGTTCAGGCAGAATCTTTCGTGTGTGTATTTGTGATTCATAATAACCTTGGACCCCTTGGGAAGTGTTACAGAGAAGGAAAATTTTAAAGAAAATAAAATCTAAATGATTGTAAAGTAATGCTCTTTTTAAAATCTCAGTGTGAGGATAAGTGACTAAAAGGACCATGATGCTCAATTATGAATATTTTATTCCTGTGTAGTGTAAGATCTTTCAGATGAAATGCATCACATTAGTGAAAAACCCAAACACCTAGTTCATTAAAAGATAACTGCATCATGAAAGATAGGAAACTGCCTCTTGAAAGTGCTTGGCAATGCACATAAAGCACTTTCACTTAATTCAGTTTGAAACTCAAGCATTGTAAAATCACCAAGCTACATTTTCCTTATCGGCATAATTTATGAAGCAGAATTTCTGGAACTGCAGTTGTTTGCTCAGTTTCCATTTTCTCCCCTATTCTCAGTAAAATAATCATGTTCATCCCTAGAAGCAGGGAAGAAAAAAAGAACTCTTCTTCCACAGCAGCTTACAAAGTGTATTCAACTCAGATTTCCTGCACATTAATACCCCTTAGGTACTTCAAGTGCTTTCTGTTTGTGTATGAAAGTGTTCATACTGGAATTTTCTCACTTTTGAGTAATTGAGTGCAATATCTTCTAATGATATTAGAACCACAATGCAATAAAATATAAAAGGATGCTGTCACTAGCTGATTCAGTTACATTTTTCATATCAAATTTTAACACCAGAGAGTGTGAAATTCAGGTCTCCAATTCTTATAAATTGGCGAGCATGGATCAGGCCTAGCAGGAGCCTCAGAACCATCTGGCTGGAGCTTGAGACCTCTCTCCAGAGAGCAAATCAAGTGTCAGAGTGCATTTTTCTGTTAGTTGGAGTGAAGCAACTATAGCTTACTATTTCAAAGCTTGTGGTTTGGAAATAACCACAGAGAACCTGCAGATAACTCCATGATTTAAAACTCAGGATTACTCCCCCTGTAACCATGCTGACATGGAAGGCATCCATGGGCAGAACCAAACCCTTAACTCTGAGATGTGCAACCATCACCAGCTGCATTTTTGCAGAGCTTCACAGGTATGTTAGGAAACTGTGTGGAGGGGTAAGAGGATCATCACAGAAATGAAGAGTCATTGTGACTGTCAATAGGAACAACTTAAACTTTGCAGTAACCTTTATCCATGGAAAGTCTCTTTGTAATTAGTGGAAGATCTCTTGTCAGCGGGAAGCTGGGTAATGGATACTGAGCCTTTCTTGGCTGAAGAGATAATGAAATACCTTTGGGGATACAGCACTGAATCTGAGGATGCAGAGCTGCAGAAAAGTGTAATTAATAGAGGAAATTTCATTCTTTGTAGCACAAAGATTGTCATCTTTGAAGAGGATATTACAGACCTTGCTCATTCTGGTACTCCCAAAATAGCCTGAGCTCCTATGGTAAAATTCCTACTGTGGATAAGGCAACATGAGATTTGTACTTTACTGTTTCTATGAAAGCACAGTATATCTAACTACTAAGGCAACAACCAGACTAGCATGAGACAGAGGAATGTCACTGATGTGTAACAGCAGAGCACTGGTAAATCCTGGATAATATTCACAATCCAGTTATCAACCTAAGAAGTCATCAGTAATAACAGGAGTTAATAAAGAGATAGAAGAATCTCTTTAAAGAGAAGGCTTCTGAAGCCTTTTGCAGCTGAGTGGTGAGGTGGTTTCCAGGCCAGATAAATCAGTCAGACCTTTCCCCACTGTGGTGGCTTTGGGGTGGTGTCCATGGCAGAATCTTTCACATTTCTTTTAGAAATGGTAGCAAAGGAATTTAGTGAGTGGTTGTGTTTGACTTTCCATTCTTCCCAGCTAGAGTTTTTATAGAGGATGTCTCAGAGGATCCCCCATAAACCATGGTCTGCATTCCCTGCCATCTTCACGTAGTGTCCAGTGCTGCACTGCCACACCAGATGCTTCACTTACTGGCATTCCCTGAGTAGGTGGAGGAATTCCTGTGAAGACAGGGTGAAATACCAAGCACACAGGTTGCAGAAGAGAGGTCAATTCTTCTGTCATTTCTTTTAGGCTTCAATGTAAATTAAAATGCACAAACAGCTGGTGCACACCTGCTCCTGGATTTCGGTCCTACTTGCATCATATCTTCACCTTGGAAGGCTTTCACTTTTCCATATTCTTTAAATGTTACTTTTCAGTATTTTCTAAATCAATTTGGCTTCCATGCTTTTGGTGTTATACATGAGATATAAAATCTTTTTAAAAATTGTTTGTTTACCAGAATAAAGAAAAAAGAGGCCAAAGAGGAAAAAAAATTAGAGTATTTAGAAATTTAGAGTATTCTGTATGCCTTATTTATACAAATTGGAAGTGTATGGATACTATATGTATGAAATCTAGAGCTGCTGAGAAAGTGAAATTTCTGTCCCAAGAGAAATTTCAACATTTTCATGCTGGTTTTATCTTTGAGTAAAATGATAATAAAAATATTGTTATGGCTTTCAGAAGAAAACCTTAAAAAATCCTAACTTAAGAAACATTTATAGGAAAATATTTGATAAACATTATGGGGAGTATCAGCAGATTGGTTTTATATAAAATATTTTTTAAATTGCACATGAGAAATTAACTGTAGTAAGTTTCAGTGTGCGATTCTTTTTATTATTGCCTTTTAGATCAAACTTCATTACTGTTCCTTAAATAAAACATAAGTAAATTATAAACAGCTAGAAAGGTTGTACTCTCCTGGAAGAAATCTGAGATTTAATATAAAAAATAATTTATGGTGTAAGTTGTGGATTCCTCATATAGTTTGTATAAAATGGCTTAATGGCTTGAATCAGCCTTGGTAGACCATTACTGTGAAATCACATTGTTTTGTGACACAGGGACAGTAAAATAGCTCATATATTCTTTGTTGTTTACAGTAAAATATAAATGAACAACATAAAAGTGGAAAGCAGCAGAAGAAAACTCTATAGGTGAATATGATGAGGCTGGAATAAATTACTGTGTTGCACAAGGCCTTCATTACATTCCAAATGTGAACAAAAGGATCAGTAAGTACATGAAATATTAAATGTTGGCATTTTGTACAACATTCAGAGAGAGTATGCCACAAAGAACCAGTAATCAGATGTAAAACATTCCTGTGGGTAGCTTTTCTTCTTAGGGATGAGAAACAAGACTTACAGCTCAGTAGACCCAAGGTTCTGCTGTAGGCATATTTGACTTGGTTGCACACTATCACCTATGAGAAATAAATAGAATAATAGAGATCAATTACAACAGAAAGGAATTGAAGCACAAATGCCAAAATGTTCAGACTGAGACTCATTCATCTACAGTCTGGCATAATCTGTGACTGATTTTCAGATGTTGGGAGCAGTTGTTCTCTTGAGCAGAGGCAAAGATCCGCATTCTTCTTCTGGAGAACAGGTTAGATGCTCAGGCCCAAAAACTCTTAAAGCATACACTTTAAATTACATCTGTCCAATAGTTTATGTAAACATATACTTAATATTGACAGAGAAAATATTCACCCTGAGATATTAGATGTGGTCTTTATGTTTTAACTTCAGGCATTATGTTTATTCTTAATTAACTTAAATTGTCTGAAACAAATTAAACACAGTCAGATTAGCTATTGTGTGTGAAGACAGCAGGATGATGAAAAGAGCCCAGAATATGATAAACTTGGAGGGTACATCTGCCTTTTACATCAGAAGGAAACTTACACCCTTTTTTTCTTAATTTTTCTCTGAGTTATCTCAGCAGCACGATTTGTTTCAGGCTGTTTTTATTACAGAGGACTGCCATAAGTTAGCACCAGGCAACTGAGAGTTCATGGGGAGGTGTGTTTACAAAAAGTCTCTTTTTTTTTAATAGAAAACCTCAACACTTATTAATAAGTTTGGGTCAGGTTTTTTTAAAGGTTTGACAACTTTTCTGAATTAGAAGCTTATTTTCTGTCTCCAAAACCAACAGTAAAATACTGCTGGTGCAAGAAGCATCTTTTTAGGAGCTGTGTTTGCCCTGTGTGCTCTGTGCCTAAGTTCAGTGATGCCATGAAGATTTTTGCCTTTTCTTTTATACCCCTGTTATACCTTTTTACAACTTCTGTATTCCCAGTGCTTTTTGCCTGCATTCTTGGACCTGTTTGTCAAGCTGAGAGACGAAACATTTTAGAAGCTTCATAGCTGGGGATCAGTGTGCCCCAGAGCCCAAGGTCCTCTCCAGAACACATTCTGTAAACCAAGATAGAACCATCCAGGGGAAGGCTCCTTGGGGAGGGGGGGGCTCACTTGAGCCTCTCATTGGGGAATCTCTGATAGATCTGCTAATTAGTAACACCTATAATGTTATACCCAATGTTGGGGGATAGACTTGATGGGGTGCATCTCGATGCACATGACCTGGATGTGTGCACCTAAGGATCCTTAAAAATAAATACCAAGGTAAAATCCCTTTTCCCCTTCTAACTGTGTATGCCTCTTGATTTTAAGACCTGGAAAAGGCATCATCAGAATCTCTGTGCATGTGTAAATTCAGTAAGTGCCAGTTAAGAGTTCAGTCAGCTTCTCTGTCATTGCTTTCTCCCTCAATGGGAAGCCAACCTCTGAGGCTCTGAACATCTGCTGCCATGAAGCAGAATGACAGTGCTGGTGTCAGACTGTAGCACTGGTGCTGGAATTAGGGACAACTCTATCCTCGTTTAGCATATGGCAACATGTGTTCTCATCAGTCATTTATCTGCTACTATGTGCCTGCATCTGAATGGTAATGAGGGGGAGAGAGGGATGAGTGAAAGCCTGCCCTTGGATACGGAGAGTTCTTCGGAGTCATCACACACAAGGTTAAACAAAGATCAGCTGGAATGAGTTGCTCCCAAAAGTCCACATTGCACACTTAGTAGTAATTTCTACAGGTAATTGAAAATCTTCTAACATTTCTGTCAGTTTCTGTGGTCAGTTCTGGTACTGCCACTATAAGGGGCATGTTTAAGTAACTGGTAGCAACCAGGACCATGTCCCTGAAACACCGACTAAAAGCTCTCCATTGAATGAACTCTGTATTGGAAAAAACCCCTAGATTTTACTTTAATAATGCAAAAAGAACAGTGTTCTTTCTCTGGTAAATACTTGAACCTGTATGGAAACAGATGAAATCTTTACTGATAATTGTTCCCAATTGATGATAAGATGATGAATAAAACAAAAATATCCTCTTCAAATACTTTATCTGAGCAGTTATGAAATATAAATATGAGATAGGCACAAAGGTAAATTGTTTCAAGGTTATATGACAACACTAATGGCTCTTCACATTGCTTTGTTTTTTCCTTTCCAGTCTGGACAATCTGTACACTTTTGTGTATTTCTCTAAATCAATGTGGTTGAAATTATGTAAACATTTGTCATAATATAATTAATTGACTGTATCTCACTGGAGCTCATGTTTGGGTGCTCAGCTAGATGTTAAATTGGAAGAAATGTGGAACTGGTCCAAAACTTGAAAAGAGCTATAATCTCTACTCCATTAAAATTTTACTTTTTTTTTTTTTTATAATCAGGATGTAGGTTTGAATAAATGTCAACAGACCTGATACAAGTTTTCACACAGGTGTGCATCAAGATCTAGTACTAAGAGAACAATCCAGCTCCTGTTAGAATGGATAGCAAGCTTTCCATCACCATTAATTATTTCTGGATTGGACCCTAGACTGTTTCCAAGTGTGCTCATCTAAAGCTCTACAGAGAACCCTTTTACTAGAAAAAGCCATACTTGCACAGGTGTTGTCAACCTTTGTGTGAAAGATCAACCCAGTGGGAATTAAAAAAAAACCAAAAAACCAAAAAAACCCCATATATATATATGTATATAACTTGTTGCAATAATGGAGTTTTTTCTGCTACTGCTTGTCTGGGGAACACACTCAAGTTACCTTGATCATGGACACTGTTCCTGCATTAAATCAATTGCAGTTCCTTTGTACATATTCCATGACATTGAAGTTTGCTCCTCAAACTATTCTAATGTTTAATGCTTAAATTAGTCTGCTCTGTTTAAATTATACTTTGGCTTGGTACTCACAAAATAATTTTGCAGTAAAAAGGAAGGACAGCAGAATAATCGAGGTCTCTCAACTCCAGAAGATTCCTGAGACAATCCTGATTTTTAATATGATATTAGTATTTTTTATCCAATGATACCAGGAATTTTTGATATTGCTAATGGTAATGTGGTATTTCAGAAGATGATTTCCCAAAGAAGAGTAAGTTTTAGAGTATTGTATAAAATTCAAGTAATCAGCTTGAATAGACTTAGGGCAGCAAAGATGTGTAAAGAAAAGTTCACAGAAAGGTGATGCCTTGGGGAATGAAGTTCTCACATGTGTTTTCTTGGTGGATGCTCTGGTTAAAATGTCCTCTGGCTTCAGCATCTTTCCAGTGATCCCTCAGCTGGGATAACATATGGAACCAGTTGCTGAATAGGAATTTGACCTCAGCTTGTAATGACCAACCATATTTTTTGGTTTCTGTTGTCCCAGGACAAACAAACAGGAGGTGGAATAGAGGTAAGAGTTGGTATTTAAAGATGTAGGGAAGGGGAACCACATGTGTTGAAACAAAAGACCTTAGGATAAATGACCACATTGAATTTTGCACTTTTTTTCCTGTTTGCTTATTACATTGGTATCCATTTTCCATTTGAAAGGATTTTTAAGCAAATCAGGCTATCTTGTGTCAGCTCCACAGGACAAAGAGCAGCTGCCACAAGTGAAGGTGGCTGCTGGAGTCCAGAGTGCCTTGGTCTCATTTTGCACTGCTGTGCTCTGTTGGAAAAGGGTAAATTGAAGCTGCATAAGAAGCAGGTTCTGGAAACTCTCTTTAACATAGAAGAGCACTTTAAGTTACCCAAGTCTTTCAATGCTGCCAGAGGAGGATATCCTATCCCCACTTGTTCATTCCAGCCACCACTTTTTGTTTACACAAGTGTGATCCATGTAATAAACCCTGGAGTAAAACCGCTGGAGACTGGAAACCAACATGTATTTATTTTGCCAGGTGAGTTGTAACTGGGATCAGTTCCCTGAGCAGCTACCTGAACATTTCTTCTGGCTGAAGTGAAGGGAGGGTTTTGTGAGTATATGGAGGGCTTTGAGCAGCAACAAAGCTTGCAACAGCTTTCAGTGCTCAGGGAACTGTGCATGCACTGCTCAAGGAAAGACTGGCAGCTTGCTTTAAAACTAGGAAACAAATGGAGAAAAGTTTACCTTAGCCTGGAATTTGGTCTCACTGTACCTCTTGCATTTGTAAATCAGTGCTACACAGATTAGTGCATGCATCACCAAGCCCACAAAGAAGATACAGGAGTGTGTTCTCTCTGCCAAGCACTGAATTTTGTGCTACTTCCACTGACTGAGTTAAAAATACAGCCCAAAGCATGAATCCAGGATAAATACCAGATGCAGAGAGTAAAAGATGTGCTTCAGTCTATCTTTTATCTGGACATCTGCAGTTTCATGACTCTCCCAGCTTGTTTGTGTTAGCCCGACTTTATATCACACACAGCTTCTTTTCATGCTTTATCCATTGATGCTCCCTCTGGGGCAGCCTGTCCCTGCCTGTGTGCTGAGAGCACACTTCCCTGAGATATTCTTACTTGTGTTCCTTGTGTTTTAACTTCAGGCATTATGTTTATTCTTAATTAACTTAAATTGTCTTAAACAGCTTAAACATAAACCAGTGAGATTAGTTATTATGTGTGAAGAGAGCAGGATGAAGGAAAAGTCTGTGCATTAGGATATGTCTGCAGTTCCTGCATCTCCCTGGGACTATTTTCTCTGTTCACTCCTTGAAATTAAGGATACATTTGAAGGGATGGGTTCTATGTGGAATCATGTCTTCAGTTTGCATCCTTGTATCATATACCATGAAGATAGTGAAGACAAAACAGATTAACCTGTTTTCCTGGTGCTCACATTTATTAGTCATCTAGAATTAAAGAATGCTGATCTGATGGGGCAAGTGGTCAGCTCCAGCAGCACGTTTCCAACTTCTCTCTCCTCATTATATTACTGCAAAGGGAAAGCAGTCAAATTCTTTTTATACTATTATATATTTCAAAGAATAACATTCTTGCCCGGGCTGAGACTTTGTCTGACAAGTTTCAGTGCCATTTGAGTTCTTTATGCTTGAGCTATAAACCGAGGCAGGGAATAAAGGATTTTCATAATAGAAATGCTCTCACACCACATTAATTGTATCAGCATGAACTGTGGCACTACAATCAAGGTTGTTTTAATTTGACTAAAAATGAATAGATTACTGTGAATCAATTGCAATCTAATAAGGGTCTTATTGTAAAACCTACTGATAAAATGGAGTGGAATTGTTCTGAACTGTGTTCCTGGGAGTGAGAATTCAAAAGAATTTAATGCTGCCTTTTCTAAATCTTTGACCAGTGATACTAATGGAAATATAGGCACACCTATCTCCCAGTGTTTCCACTTTTCATTAAACTGTTGCCAGATTATTACTAAAAGAGAATTCTCTTCCTTAAAGCTTTAGTCTGAGAGGAACTGAGCTGCTCCTGGCTAGAGTTGTGTTCCCTAAAGTCGTATTGTCTGTACAGGAAGCTGAGGGTGCTTAGCAATTCACTGAATGTGGCTCATGAGCACAGAGAAAGAGGCAAGTAGATTGTTTAAGATGCCTAAAACAGGAGTGATTCATCCCAGTCTTAAGCAGCTGTCTTCAGGTGGACTCTAAAACCAGCCCATCTCTGCATTGTCCCAAAATATCTAAATAACTGTGTTTTGTCTAAATGCCTCACTTTTTTCATGACTAAAGTTAGGAGGGAATAAGAATCACAGCACATTTTAGTGAAAATATTTTTACTCAGATTATTGGTAATCTGAGCCCCAGATTGCTTCACAATTTCCTTGGTAAAAGACCATATGTTCAATCTTCCCCCAGAAAGAATCCAGTGTAAACTTTATAAACTCATACCTGATCATAAAAAATGTAAAACACATTTGAATTTTCAGGGATTATTCTGTTATTCCACAGGCTTTTTTAACAATCCTGCTAGTTAAGAGTTCAAGATTTCTATTTTATGATTAGAAATATGAAATTTGTTTTCCTAGTACTTTAGACACACATCGTGACAGCTTTTCTATGTTGCTGAATGTATTGATTCTGAAAGTTTTGTAAGTGGATGTTTGACTAAGCATTTGTGCCATCAAAGCTATATTTGTCATTTGCTATTTTGAAGCAAAAAAATTCAAATGGAAAGCAAATTGGCATGTATAAAAGTATCAGGGATATTCATAAATAGAATTAATAATGATGACAGCATTTGAAAGCATTTTAACTTCTACTTGCAGATGTTAAACAACTTTAAACTGTCAGAGTTCAGGCAAAGAACTGTGTGAGTTGTCTTGATTAGTTTCCCTTTGCTGTTACAGATTTTTTTCTGCCTTCTTTTGAAGGACCCAGTACTGAACACTGTCAGGTGCAAAGTATTGGACTATATGCAAGATAGTTTATACCAGGATGGCAGATCCTATGATCCTAGAGGCTTTTTCTAATTTGCAATTCTCATATATTTCTTTTTTTTTTTTCCCAAGCTTCAGTCACACTGTCAAGGAGAAGAAATAACTCTCTGTGATTTAGCCGACCAAATATGTCAGAAATAATGAAAAATGACTGGTCCTATAGCCAGTGATCAAAGAAAAGGAAAGAGAAGGAAAATTATATACCCAGACTATCTGGCAAACACTTATTGATAGGAAATGCATTTGTTGTACTCAGGAACATTTTATAAAAGATTCATAAACAGGGTAGTGGTAGATTCTGCAGCAAGTAGAATGAGTAGAAAATAAGTTTAAAAACCTTGAAAAAACAATGTTTGATATTCTCAGATTAATCACTTAACTGAGGCTCTATGGTTCAAATCAGAAATCACTTAATTCAGACAATAATATTCATCTGAATTGCTTTGAAATAATTGTAATTTATTATCCACACAGTGAGGCAGGATTCTAAGGAACAGGATTTTCTTCTCTTCATCTCTGCTTTAGAATTATTCAGTTATGTTTTGCTCAGGTATTTTGTCATTTCTGACTTTTGATCCTAATCAGAGCCAAAAGAATAAAAGGTACAAGAAAATGCAATCAAATTTAAATTTAGTTACAACTTAGCCAACTAAAGACAGGAATAAGTTTTATTTTAAATTAACATGCTTGCTTATCTCCTGCCTATAATATCCATCAATGACAGATTTTGATGTCATTTTCTACAAGTGTTGCTCCTGTTTTAGCTCTGTGGCTTAACCCTATTTCAAGCTGAGCATATGCATTAGTGGCTACAGAGCTGGAGTCAGTGTCATTCCTCCCAGCAGCTTTGGAGGTATTTCACATTTTCTAGCTACCCTGGAACTACTGCACATGATGCTGCCAACCTCCCTTGCTCTGGGAGAAGCTGTCATTCCAGATCTCTGCTGATTATTGCAGAGTATCAAGTTATTTAAGAAGATAGTCATGAAATGTTGGCTTTTTTTCCCATAATTAATTTATTTGTACTTTATCCATAATAGCTGCTCATTCCAAACATTTCTTACTCATTGAGAAAGCTCCATCACTCACAGATGCTGTATAGATTTTTAATTTTCTCCTGTAAATGTTATATGATGCCTGACAATTACCATTTTGGTCTAAGGCTTTAGGAATTAGATCAGCCTCATTAAAGTAGAACAAAGTAATTTCAAACTAAGCTGAGTATTTTGTGCTGAGCAACACAAAAAAAAAAGAAAGCACTAATCTAAAATTGCCATTTTCATATTGATCAGCCAGGCTTTCTTTCCTTGAAACGCTCCCTGATGCATTTCCATTCAAATTAGGTATGGACATAACCACTGCTGGCAGCTGTTAATGGGCAACAGAGTGTTTCATGTCAGAGCTTGGCCTTGACACTTGCATCTAGCTTTTTGTTCCAGCTGCCCAGCAATCTTATGCCTGTGAATGTTTAAAGTTTGATCCCTTCTAGGGGCCTCTTTCATATTAATGATAAAAATTTAAATGCTTTCCTCAACATATGTGAAAGTCCATGGGAGCAGAATAGATTCTATTTTAAATGTGGACATTATTAATCACATATTAACATTTTATTAAATAAAGATGGCTGTAACTGTTGCTTGCTTAGATATTTCCCTGAGTCAGTGATTTGGGTTGGTCCATTACCATGTAAGGCCATCTGTGAGTTTTAGATGTAAATCTGAAGCCTGTGAATCTTCGGGACAGAACAGATATGTGTTGTGAGCTTTAAGATTCAACGTGAAAGTTTAGAATAATATTGTTAACATTGTTTGGAAAATAACTGCAATAGCTATGTATTCTACATAGTCCAGATGGATAAAATCTCTCAGGGACATTTGTTTTTATGGCCTCTAACTTATTATTCTAATGCCTAACTTTTATGAGGCAAACTCATTATTTTTAGCAGTCTTTTACTATCTCTTAAATGCAGTGGAAGGCAAAAGAGGACCACAAATCTGTTATATTTAAAGCTACTGAACCAAATGTCAACAATTACCATGGACCTTGTGCATTTCTTAAATAAAAATAAGGGTAACTGTCTCTTGACCAAGGCTTTTACCCTCTGAATAAAACGGACATTATACTGAAGGCTTTGTCTCTATTATTGACTCAGTGATGATTGGTGATAATGTTCCATCACGTTGTGCTAAAATCAGCATGATTTGGCTCTGAGTTCAGCTCAATACATGCAGTGCAGTCTGTGTTTCAGAGCTGCGAAAAAATCTGAAGGCAGACACAGAACCATAAGAATAGGGTTGATGTGACCTCAGGAGGTCACTGCTTTCCTTTACTGATCCCAGACAGATTCAGCTCTACCTGAAAATTATTTGACAGCCATTTATCCAACCTGTTTTTAAAATAGCCTGGTGATGCAGAATCCCCATCTTCTCTCAACAGTTGTGTTTTAGCTCTTAATTCTCTTTCCATTCAGCATGTTCTTAATGTATAGGATAAATCTCCCTCGTGGTAACTTAAATCCATTTCTTATTGTCGTGGAGAATACGTTGGTGCTTTCCTCTCTTGGCCAAACTCCTGATGATATCAGCTGTCATTGGAAGTAAATACTCATTTCCCCCCTTGGTCTTCTTTCAGCCAAATCATTACTTTCCAGCTTTCTTCAGAGGTTTTATTGGATATGTCTTGGGTTTTGCTCCTTTTTGAACTTTCTACAGTTGATCCAGCTCTAATGTTGTGCCCAAATCTGATGTAGTACTCCAGCTGAGCCCCACTGACGTTGCGGACTTCAGGTGTCTTATGTACAACATTCCTGCACACATCTCCTAGTAGGTTATGGCCCTGTGGACACTGTTCCATTCTTGGTCCATTAATTCTCAGGCCACCCTCTGTAGAACCATTTCTATCATTCTACCTTGTAGCTGTGTGTCACCTTGTGGCCCACATTGAATTACTTATTGTTTTACTGATTCTACCACATCCTTTCAGATTCCATTCCTGTCCTCTAAAGTGCTTGCCATCCCTCTCTAAATGTGTTATCATCTTCATACTAAAGTGCTTTCTATTCTGCCATCTAAATCATCAACAATGAACCTTGGTGTCTAGAGTACAAGATGGATTTAGGCAGAGCTCTGCTAGTGGCAGACTTGAACCAGTTCTTTGTGGGATCCAGTTTGCTTCTAAAATAGTTTATTTGTTCCACTTTTACCCTTATTATTTACTTGTGGAGTACAAGTGTTCAGTGCTCTGAGAACTGGCATGTCCTGGTAAGACTCACACCACAATGCAGATGAATGACACATTTTGAGCTGACTAGAATGGAAAGATTCCTATTCCTTATGAATGTGGAAGACACCGTGGAGGTTTGGCAGGGTCAATATTGAGTGATAAACAGATGGGCCTGAACATGAACGATTGGGTTTCTCAGATCTGTTAATATTAGAAGAAAAAATTGATCATTTGTGAACCAATTCTGTTGTGGTAAAACCAATCCACAGTTCCACTGCTTACTTGCATGTGCAGCACAGACATTATTATGTCTTATTAATACTTTAAAAATGTATTTGTAATCCTTTCAAATGTTCACTTTCACATCTTGATACAGGACTCCTTGGAAAACAGAAAGATTTTTTTTGTTTCGTAAATAATGTACATCATGTAACTAGGATGCAGTTTAAAACAAGTTCATAGCACTTTGTGCTGAATAATAGGAAGGAGAAGCTTTTCTCTGTTTATGTTGAGCAGAACTTTGTCCCAGAAGAATTTCATTTTAAGTTTGCTAAAAATTGAAAAATATATGTTTGGGGGAGATTTGAATCTTTCTGGCCAAACCAAATTTCTCATGTTGGCCTTCTATAGAATGTTCTCATAAGTGAACATTCTTTAATTTGTAAACAAGGTTTAAGCAGATTTTATTTGCTGTAGAGAAAGATAATATTCAGATTTTTTTATTATTTTATTAATCTTTGTTCCAAAATATTGAAAGTCTAAAAATATTTTATATTCTTTTGTAAATCATGCAAGCTAGGATATTTACATCCTTTTAAATAACCAGACCATGATAATATGAATGAAGAATACTGCAAGTAATTATGAATATATATTTCTGGAAAGTTGTACCATAGTGATGTTTCAGATAAAGTTTTATTAAAACTGAAAAAAGCCATTTAGTCATTTCCTCACAAATGTTTGGTACTGAGTACTGCTGAAGCTGTATCAGCAATTTGTTGTGAAACAGCATTAAATGTGAAAGCAAACCAATATGAACCCAAGGAATCCTCTTAGGGAAATTTCTGTTTGGGTGGCAAAAAGGGTTTGATAAATTTACTTTATCATTCCAAAGAAATTACCTAGTTCAACATCATTTACAGTCCAACATAATTAGATCTTGAGTAATGTGTAACTGATTGTATTTGTAGTGCAAACAAAACTCAACTGTGGCTGTGTAGATCAGAATATTGATGATTTCATATGGAAAAATAGATTAGAGACACAGATGGCTTCAGAGACCACGCTGACACTACAGCTTTCTGAAACTTTACAGCTGCTAGAAGTATAATCTTGCACTTTTGCAGCTACTGAAAGGTGACCAATATGGGACACTGGATTTCTGCTAATTTTGGGAAGGTGCAAAGACAGCTCTAAACCAGAGAGCCTGTAGCTTATGTAGATACCAGAAAGAGTCAGAGTAAAAGGGTCAGCTTTTTTGTTCCTTGACGTCAGCACTGTGCTCACTCTTTGCTGAGAACAGCACTGTGCAAAATGCTACTATTTATTCCATACCAGCTCTGAGCTGTTTAATCCTTAATCTCTGGGTTGATGATTTTTTGTCATAAACTTTCAAAACCCAGAATAAATGTCAGAATATTTTTATATTTGTATTCCTGTGAAAATGTTTTCTCTGCACACTCATCTCAGATTTTGACATTAAAAATGCCTTTAGTACTCAGAGACACGTCCAGACTGAATTCACTTGACAGCTGGATCATAAATGAAAGACAATCTTGATGTTTAGCATCATAAAAATGTTGATGGGCATCAGCTGATTACTATCAGCTTAATTCAGTGAACCAACCCACCTTTGTGTACTGTGCTGTGCAAGTCCTTTACAAAAAAGTGTAACAGGGAAAAGAAGGATTCTTTCAGACAACATTTACAGGTTCAGGTTCAACTCTTACTGAAAGAAATGCAACCAATCAATACATGAATATATTAAAGAACATCTGTGATCCTACCTCCTTAAGTATTTATCACTCCCTGGTATGATGCATGGGGGTTTTGTAAGGCTGTTAAATAAGAGGTTAAATATGTGATGAATTTTTATTTCAGGAAGAGATATAGGAAGCAAATAAAACAGAAATTTAGTTAGCTGAATGGAATTGTGGATTTTTAAAATGGTTTAGGCAAAGTACAGAGGAATAGGAAATGAACCGACTTATGTAAGCACAAAACTGATGGACCTGCTCTGAGTTTATACTAAGAAAGTTTCCTTTGGAGGCATGTTCAGTTCCTTAGGAAATAAAAAAAGATGGTTAAAAAGTATTTGAAACTGCAGAGCAGGGTAGCACTGGTGATCGTCTGGACTCAGGGAGAAATCTCAAGATTGAGCTTTATATAAAGTAGAAAAGATTAGTCATCATCAATAGTTATTTAACTGTAAGATTGGAAGGCTTTAGAAGAGATGAAATGCTTCAAAGAACTAAGTAAAATGTGAGTTGGTTTGAAAAAGGCAACTTTTTAGTAAATAATGAATCTATCTTATTAAATGATTAATATTTCCACAAACAGATCGTTTTTAATCTATCTAATACAAGCATAGAGGAAACTAATGTCTGGGACATGGAGCTAGCAAAATTGCAATAAAGAAATTGAAGTAAAGAGAACTTATATAAGTGTATATAATTAATTATTACTTCCATTTAAATTATTAGTTGACTCTGTCACATACTGCCTTTCATCAGCTCCGCCTGCCATTCTGTAGGAAGGCTCTCATTCATAAACTAATCTGAGGGTCCAAAGCTTCTTTAAACAACAGGAGAAAAAAAATTGTTTGGGTATTTATTCTTGGTCCTTCTGCCTTAGAAAGCTGGGACATGCACTGTGTATTCTGAAAAATCATCTGTGCTCACACAATAAATCTGACACAAGAAACACCTTAAATTCCTCTTGACTCTTCAAATATCTGATATCAGATGTTCACAGCTGCCAGATTCTGGAAATTCTGAACACAAATAAAAATTTTTCTCGGTGAAAATAGCTATCTTTAGTTTTAAAGTAAACTTCTACAAAGCAGCTTCTAGAAAGATTATCTATTTTAACTTTATTGTTTTGTTATGCAAACCAGATTGGTTTCAAGAACTGTGGAGTTCAAAGGAGTTGCTGGCATGGTAATAAAGCCCGGTTCAGCCAACAGAGGCTTGCTGGTTTATATGTGGAGCTGACCAAGCACTTAATAAGTGACGTGTTTTGTTGAGATTCCCATCTGGTTTTGTTGTTGTTCAGACTTCAGTTTGTGCTGACATCTCTATGAAAATGTTCTGAGTTCTGAGAATATGAAATGCAGCCATCCCATGTTGTGTTTCAGTGCAGTCACAGCTTCTGTAATAACGGGCACTGCCCAAAGAGGTCATTTCAAACAGAGCCAAATCAGCTGCCTGGCTCATCCTTTATTTCCAGACAAAGCCCTTAATTCTCTGTAATTTTCTGTCAGTGTGGTGATACCTGCCCTCTGGGTAAGAACTGCAGGAAATCAATGCTCATTCAGGTCAGGTCAATCAGGTCAGTTTAAGGTCACCTTTACTGCTGCGGCATCACAAGAGGCTTGAGGGTCTGTCCCAGCATCATAACACAATTGCTCTTCCATTAGAGCAGCCTACTGAAAAAGAATTCATGATTACTTCCTTTCCTCGCTTCTCCTTTCCCATTCCTCTCCCTGACAGATTACTTGCCCTAGCACTTTGCACAATACTCAGTCTTAACATTTTCCAGCTGAAATGTTCAAAACTCCCACATTTCACAGGCTCAAGTATTAAAGTATTTTATGCTTCTTTGCTAAATGAATGAACTGCAAATGCATCCTCTCATAAAGAGGCTTCTGCCAACAAGACATTCCCAAGGTATGGCACTTGATTTTAGGACACTTGTAAGTAAGTAAAGGATTTTGGTAAAAGCAATTACAATGGTCTTTCTCATTTTGTAACTGTTTTTGAATTCAAGCATTATCCATCTGTACTGGTTTTGGCTGGCATGGAGTTCATTCACTTCATAGTAGCTTGTATGATGTTGCAGTGTAATTTCAGTGTTGTAGTTTCAGTGTGACTAAAACAACCTTTGTTTTACCTGTCACTGGGCAGAGCTTGCCCAGAGCCAAGGCCTTTCCTGCTCCTCACTCCACCCCACCAGTGAGAGGCACTGGGAGGGGACACAGCCAGGACAGCTGACCCCAGCTCACCCAGGGGATAGTCCAGACCCAATGGGTCATGCTCAGCATATAAAGCTGTGGAGAAGGAGGAAGGAGGGACATTCAGAGTCATGGTGTTCGTCTTCCCAAGTCACTGTTATGTGTGATGCTGTCCCAAAAATGCCTGAACACTCATTTGCCCATGGGAAGTAGTGAATTAGCTCCTCTTTTGGCTTGCTCACACATGCAGCTTTTGCTTTACCTATTAAACTGTCTTTATCTCAACCCACCAGTTTTCTCACTTTTGCTGTTCTGATTTGCTTCCCCATCCCACTGTGGGGAGTGAGTGGCTGAGAGGGGCTCAGCTGCCTCCCGGGGTAACCTGCAATAGCATGTCCTTAGGTGTCTCTGAAAACCAGTTATTTTCTATATCTTTTTCTGTTAAAAAGGCTGAAGACAGCCAGTAGTCTAACCATTTATCTTTTGGTTGTCTGTAGAGTTATAACAATATAGATGGCATAATTCAGTGTCAAGAAAATCTATAAGCATTTGACCTTACATTATATCATGCTAAAAAAAACCCTAAACATGCTTAATCGAATATTTCATTCTCTTTCCTTTCCAACCAATATTCCTTAAAAAGCTGGCTCATGCACACAGATGCTTAAAGAAGCATTTCTAGTCTCCAGGATATTTTAGAATGACACTGTATATTCTTCTGTACCGGAAATATTTCTCTGGTGAAGCTCTTTCCCATTTGCCAGGAAAGGTAAAACCATACTCAACGTGAAAGTTAAATTTATTTTTTATTTATCTTCCCTTTTGAAGTTGTCCACAGTGTCCAGAAAGATTCAGAGGGGAAAAAAAATCTTGATAAAGGCCTGGTACCAAATACCAGCAAGATGGGGTCATGAGTACACTAATATTTGTTGTGAAGGGCAGGGGGGAGATAAGGATAAAATGTGGCAATTCTTGGGAGTAAAACAAGCCACAAAGTGAATGTAAATGAAGAAAATGATAAAGCTTGATCTAATTTGTCTGTTGACCTTTAATTTTTTAATATGTTATGTGTCTATGGAATATGCCTGGCTATTGATCTGTCCATTAGCTGGTCTTGAGCAAGTGGAATATACATTATTTATTAATTTCCATTTTCTTTTATGTTTCTAGGATCTTTGGAAGAAAAAAATGCTCCCCATCTTCATAGCAAAGTGAGAAGTGATCATTAAGTATTTTGGGGATGGAATTTTTTTGGCAACTTAATTTAAACAAAATTTATCCTTAAACCTCTAATTTCTTTCTACAAGAAGGAACAATGCTGAAATACATAAGAAGAGAGGCTGTCCTGGAAAAGTGAGAAAGAGTGTGCAGAAAGTAACTATGCCCAGATGATTCCACTGTGCCCTGTTTGGCATAAAACATAGGAGAAGCACAAAGAAGATATCAATATTTTGCTTCTGCTTTTTTTAAAGGAAATAAAATCCTAATGAAATAGAACTTGTGTTTGGATGGTGCTTTTTGCTTGTCTGTTTTCCTTCACTTAAATAGTTCTTTTCATCAAGATACTTGTATTTTTTCGGCTGTAAAGCCCAGGTGTATATTCTTGTTCATGTTAAACTAGAGGATCCAGTGGCTCTGTCTGTCCTTAATATTGTCAGTGCAGGAAAGGCAACACTCTCTTTTGCAGTGCTGGGAGAGAAGGGTGGATTTCTTTACCTCACTGGCTGGCTGCTGGAAAATTAAAAGGCTGTTGTAGCCTAACATAGATAAAGAGACACCAAAATGAGATATTTATTCTCTGGTTTTATTTTCTTGGCATTTAGATCTTATCTAGAAATGTACTCTGTAGGAGAATACAATAGTAGTATTAATTGCATGCTTTACTAATGAGTGTGGTGACACCTGCACCCACCACGGAGAGCTCCACTCACAACAGCCAGGGTTAGGCTTGTTAGCACACGGTGTTCAAAAGTGCCTCAGAGAGGTTCTGAAGGAAAACAATTCACCAGCTGTACAGGTATTTCCTTCTCCCAAGCACAGGGGGAAACACAGGAACAAGCATTAAAGTGCTGGGCTCCCTCTCTGCCCTTGTTAATGTGGGCAGGGGGTGCTGAGGCTGGAATGGAAGGGGCAAGGAGGCAGGGTGTCAGAAACATCTCGGACAGACAGTGCAACCTTTTCACTGTAGTTGTGGAGGGAGCACCACACCAGCTGCTCTAAGTGTCCAAACTCTCTCTGACAGCCCTTCTCACGCCCTCCCTGCACTGCCTTATTCTAGTTTTTTGGGATGAAGCCTGCTGTATTGAAGCAGGTATTTCCCAACAACCTCAGGACCTCCAGCAAGGCTCTGCCTGATGTTCTTCATGTTCCCAAACATTCATAGTACAGAGGAAGAGAGAAAAACTGCAGACAACCCTGCTTTGCAGACAAAAAATTTGCGTTTAGTGACAGGAGTTGGTTTGCAAAGCTGCAGAGAGTCATACAGCAGCATATCAGTGATGTTCACAGAGGCTACTCCTTGTATCCAACAACCAACAGAACTTTGTTTTATTCAAAATGATTTATTGGAAACTTGGAACCAGCTGTATGGTGAGAGCTGTGGCTACAGTTACTGTGTTACAAGCACTTAAAATACATCTTCTTGCTTAAAAAGCTTTTTATCCTTTAGGCTAGACAGTTTAATAAACCAAATAAGAAACCAAAGGCAAACATACAGTAATAAAACTAAACATAATATACCAAAGCAAATCTAATAAACCAAAGTCAAACCTAAATACAGGAAGGGTACTCAACATGTAGAGATATTTCCTGGTGCAGGAAATTTCAGCAAACCAGAAATTCAGTAATATTCTTACACAAATTACTTTTCACAAATTATTTTTTTATTTTTCTTGGTCAGTGCTGTAATTCCTTTGAGCCTTTTCAGTTGTGGAGGTTGCAGAGAACTTCTAAAACTAAGACAGCCTCAGAGTAAATTGGTGGAAGACAGTTCCAAGAGTAGCATGTAGTAACATTTCCTGTGTTAGATCTCACTTAATGAAGCCTGCAAATGCAGTCAGAAAGACCTTTTAAATTGAATTTCATAATTTGGCTTAGAACCTGAAATCAACTTACCTCCACAGAAATCAACAATCCTGTAACCACAGTAGTACAGAGCCTGGGAGTGGGTGAAAGTGTGTAGGCAGAAACAGAACATAATTTTATTCTGCTTTCTTGGTGCTGGTAATGTCATAAACATCCTGCCATTCTGATATTATTGTGTTAATGTTAAAATATTTGGTTGATGCAAATAGGAGTCGAGATGTAATATTCTTTATATGGCATTGCCCAGAGCAAAGTAAGAACACCATGACAACAAGTAGCCTGCAAGCTGTCATGTTATTTGTGTTCAGCCTGCAGAACAGCTTATAAAAAGCCATCAGATGACAGTCATCCTGAACGTCAATAGTAATCTAGAGAGAAAGAATAGAAGAATAACAAATGATGAACATGAAAAAAGCCAAAAAAGGTAGAATGAAACACCCCAGGAACAATATTTTTCCATACACTTTGAGTTTTCCTAAATGACAGTCATTCATTAAAAAATACAGCTTCTTGAGTAAAACCCATGAATGCAACCACTTTAGCCTTCAGACATCACCATTGCCCCCGTAGAGAACTTTGCTAATAAAAGGTGACAGCACACAAGAAACCTTTCTAATATTTTACTGAACAAAACTATCAAGCATTTATTAAATTGACAAAGATGACTACAGGGATATGAAGAAATTTCTTCTGAAAGTACAAATATTACTTAGAAAAAATATCTGAGGAACAGCAGACTCTGTGAGCAGTAACATTGCATTTAAGGATATTGCCCACAGTACTGTCAGGATCCTTATGGATATAACTCTTGTGATTAGGCCTTGCAGTAGTTATTTTTCTTTATTGTAAAATCGTCTTTCATTGTTTAGGATTTTGGACTAGCTTATTATTGTTTTGCCATGTACACAAGTAGTAAGTAACTATGAAGCAATGCATCTTTTTGTACTGGTGAACACGATCACACAGGTCACTGTCCTGGGGAAATTCAGTTCAAGGAAACAAACAAGGAGCAAGAGCCCCCATTTTACAGAGCTGGCTTAGTTTCAGTGGGACTATTTGTGAGAGGAAAGTGGGAATTGATCCTTTAACTGTCACGGTTTCATTTGAAATGTAAAGTGTGTGAAAGAGTAGCCAGGTGTTTTAAAATCTGAATTTTTACACACAACACGCAATGACTAGTCTTTTCTAGGTGAAGCAAAAATAAAAATGGTGATGCAAAGCTAAAAAGACCTACAATTGGCATTTCTGGCTGTCCCAGGTTTTTCTGTATCCTTTGACACCTAACATATCAGGGAATGCAAAGATAAGCTACTGCTAGTGCAGATGCAAAGCAGTATTTTAGCACCTACCTATGGAAAAATCAAATTTGTCAGAGAGAATGCAGGGCACCGGTAACATATATTGCTGATTTCCTTGAATGACACATGGGATCTAGTAAACTACTTTTGCAGTGTGCTGCACCACTTTTCAAATACCAGGGAGCTGAAAACCTCAAGTCGTAGTTGGCTTCATTAATGAGGTACCCCACTAAAAGTATGAGCAGCTCTGCTGACAGGCCATCTGTCTGCTGTCAGCCAGGAATCGATAGCCTGGCCCTCAACTGCATCAGCTGTACAGAAACTTCTTGAAGAATTCAGTAAGCAATCCCTAGAAAGAAAACTGCTTAATTGTGCCAGTCTTAGCTGCCACTGTAAGAAATTAACATCTCAATTTTCCCTAGGTATTAAGAGAACAAATGAAAAAAAAAAACCCAAAAAAATGAACAAGACCCCAAAACAAAACAACCCAACCAAAAAAAGTGTTGATACATTATTCATGCCAGGGAAAGAGAGAGGCAGTGATGGAAAAAACAAATAAACATATAATCAAGGAGAAGTTTCCTGGGTTTGGACCTAAACCTCTGCTTCTGAAGTTCATAGCATTCCCTCTTAAGAGTTTTCCAAAATATAAATTGTAGATCATCTTGGGAAACACTGCTTCAAATGCACAGTGCTATTGATGTAATTATGATTCAGTGAGGAAAAGCAACATTTTATTACTTCAGCACATAATTTTTGTCATATGTGAGTTTAGATGAGGGTTATCAGGAATTAATGACCCAATTTGCTCTGATATTAAGGGACTTTAAAAAAATGAAAGTTGAGTATGTTCAAACAGAAGAAGAAACTGAACCTACCCTGCCTGGTTTTGGGTAAGAGCTCTAAACTTAAGGTTACTGCATAAGAGGATTGTACTCCTGACATGAGGCTTGTGCCACATTTTAGAAGGGAGACAAGGCCTTTTCTTCCAGGAGGACATTCCAGCTGTGCACCCCTGCAGGCGATGACTTCCTGAGACTCTGATTAACTTCTCTCACCAGACAGGAGTAGCAGCATTCCCTTGCTATCTAGTCTACTGCCTTTAAATGCCTTTAGAATTAGATTTCACTGCAAGACCCAGACAGCTCAGGCCAGCTGTGAGGGCATTCCTATATCTTTGGGTTCAGCACTGATGAGCTGCGTTGTGCAGGACAGGGACCAGAAATTAGGATTTCATTTACACTGCAGTGCTGAACTTGTCCATGCCACAGCCACGAGCAGGAACTGCCAGTGCCTGTCTGGCCACCTCACAACACAACAGAGGGGAAATCATTTGGGCCACCAGCATGGGGATCTCTAACAAAGAGATCTTCTAGCTGCAAAGAGCAGCCTGGCCTTTTTCTCTCATCTCCTAAAAATCTCACCTGAAACAAAATCAGTTTCACAGAATTTAATTTACCTGCTACAGAAGTATAAACAGCTGAGTCAAACCTGCTGGCATTTGCAATATGAATGTTGATCTAATTATTGACACTGACAGCTGCTAGAGCCTTGCTGTAATAATAAAATAACAACTTACCCAGGGCTTTTTGAGAGCACCTTTCATTCCAGGCCATCCTCAAGTGTGCTCTGAACCCATACACAAGCTATATATAGGAAGCACTTCACCCACCCGTGACAGGCAGCCACCTACAGATGAATCACTGGGCCTCCTCACAGCTCCCATCATCGGGACCCAGCAGAGCAGCACTCACAGGAGACAAGGATGGCAGAGGGCTGATCCCCAGCTCCCTCATGCCTGCTTTTCTGCACACTTATTCAGGCCCTACATCAAAGGGAAGGAGTTTGCAATTTTTTCCCCCTCTTTTTCATTATACAACTGCCAGGCTAATATTTATTCATTTATTATTATATTATTAACAAACAAAAACCAAACCCCTAGAATATCTCCTGATCATATTTGGTTAGGTCATAAAGTTTCACCAACACTACTGTAAGTTTATGTATATGACCTCATCATTAATATAGCTCATAGCTGTTAGTGATTTGGCATATTAATTTGATAAGAAATATTTTATAACACAAACAAACAAACAAAAAGAAGCAAAAAAGCCACCTCTCTGTTACCAATGTCATCTCCAGAACTGTTGCTTTGACTTGTGCCATCTCACTCCGCTTAGCCTGTGAATTATTCATCCTGTTGTGCTGTGGCATTTGTCAGCCTAGAGAGGGTACTTCTGCACTGCAATTACATTTGCCTCCCAAAGAAATAACGTCAGCTGTGAGAGTGAAGAAAAGCCCTGCCTGGGCTGTGCTGACAGTGGCTGGAGTGATGTTACTGACTCTGCTCAGCCACAGCCTATCCCCAGCACCTCCCCAGCATCTTCACCCAGCAGGGGCCAGAGACACACAACTTGTCATCCTGCAGGAACCATCAAGGAATCCTACTGAAAGCCAGAGTCATCACTAGCGAGGGGTTTATATTTTGTTAAACCTGAAACAAGATTACACTCCACGTGGGAGCTGCAAAAAAACTTGTGGAAGCAGCCTAGCCTTAACTTTAAAAGTCAAATGCTTTACAAAGGAGATTTTTCAAACCTTGCAGAATTTTTACAAGCTACTGCATTTCTTTTTTCAGCACAGAGAAAGAGTCTCTTACATTTTTAATAGAAAAGGAAACCAAGAACAGGTTGAAAGTATATGCTGAGCACTGGGAACAGCTGCAATTCAATCCTTCTTTTGGCATATGCTAGTTCAAAGAGAGCTCATAATTTTCAAAGTGTTTTTTCAGAAGAAACTGTTGCTGTTGGAGTCAAAAGACTGTTATTTAGAAATGTTTGGGGATTTTTCCCTAGTTCTGAAATTCAGCTTAATTTTCTGTGACTAAAAATGCTACATTTGGAAAAAGGCATGATCAGCTGCTGAACATTTTCTACTGCTTTCATCTAGCACTGCCCCATCTTGCAAACTATTCTTACTAGTCTTATGTCATTATTTGCATTCAACTAGTAGTTGGAGTGAGTCAAGGAAGCAAACTGAGCTAAGTGTCTGCTGGGTTAGCAACACTCATATCAGACTGGGTTAAGAATTGAGTTTAGAGACTGAATTTATTTTCCAGTTCACAGTGCTGACTTTTTTATGGCAAAATTCTGTTAGAGGAATGAAGCTCCATGAAGAGTTTTCACGCATGTACACATAGAGAACCTGATAGATCTTTTGGTCAAAAGAAGTAGGATGTAGATATTTCCTACCCAACTCCTAAAATTTAGGAAAGAAATTTGCATGCACCCATCCACACCTCCATGATGCACTTTAGTCATGAATCTACTTTAACTGGTGATTTTGTTGTATGGATCATTGTTTGAGGAGATGGCACAAATTACTTCTGATTGAGATTCATTAAGTTGGTGTGTACTGAGAGACTATTCCCTTGTCTAACGAGTCCCGTGCCAAACCTTGCTTAAGTAAAATCTATGAGATGGCAGACACACACACACACTCTGACAGCTGATACTGTGTAGGATGCCTCAGATGGAAATTGTGTCAAAATTGGAGATTTAACACAATAAGGTGTAAAATCACAGGCCATGACTTTATATCTCACTCTTCTCACAGCTTTTTTTGTTCTAATTTAATTTCTTCCCTGGCTTGCAGTAAAATATTGTATTATATTTCAGGTATGATCATTCCTAAGTTGGCAATCACTGCTGTGATCACAGAAGACAGTATAAATTCTTATACAATAGCCATAATGATTTAGAATAAGGTCGAGGTTTCTCACATTTACATGATTGCTTAAATACTTTTATGATGCTGTATAGTAATTTCATTCCTTTTTATTTCTATTCTGTTTTTGCAAAATTAAAGCACATGCATTTTCAAAGTGCTATTAAAACACAAAGGAATATGAGATTCATTTCAAATTTATATTCTATCAATAGCCATATTTGGATCTGGCAAGAGTTCTGACTTTAACTTAATGTTTGTTCACTACTTATATTTTAATAGCTCCTCTGGGGTTCTGCTAGGGAAATAGAGAAACCAATGTGTTTTCCATATTGTAGATCTTGAATGGAATCTGAATTGTTCATAGAGTTATATAATGTTAGAAAAAGTCATAATAAGTTTCTTAGAAAAATATATTTCACGGTAAAACACACCTCTAAATTTTACAGATCTCAACCATATTTTTGTTATTATTTTAATAACAATTATTATTTAATTGTAAAGTTTTGAAATTTTTTGTTGTAGTTTTGTGTTCTAAACCATAGAAAACTAGTGGAGACAATGCCTTTTGATGATAAACACTGACTGTTCAGCATTGACAGCATCTCGGAATTTTCTGCCAAGAGAGTTAAGCTGCTGGCTCAACTACAGCTTTTCTTTTGAGCCTTTGGACAGATAAACACATAATGTTGGACCCATGAAAGATCTGAGTAGCTAAAACTAAAATATTGACTTTAAAACCTACCACTTGTCATCTTGCTCTGGATTCATATAATTCCTCCAGGCACGAGAGTCTTCCAAAGGTGCACCTGACCCACTTGCTTTCAAAGTCATTGGCTCTCTCAGGCCAAAGAATTATTTTGGTATAGAGAGTGGAACAGTTTTGGAAGTGAGAAAGGGGAATCTCATAGGAAACACCTCCTGCCTTGATGTACAGGGCACACTTGGTCAGGCCTTGGTTCCTTAATTTTCTAATAGAAAGATACGAAGCCAAGTGAGTTTCCTGGACTGAAAGAAAAACATTACTGTGACTCCTGACTGAATGGATGCACCATCCTCCACCCCAAATTACAGGTCCATACAACATATTTCTTCTCAACTGCTTTGGCTTTACTTTCTGCTGGCTCTCAGTTGCAGACTTTCCAAGGTTAAGTTATGCAAAGATGAGCTTATATCTTGGCATTGTCTTCTGTCTCTCTTTGTACCCATTTTCAAAATCAGAAGACTATTTCCTCATTATATAGGGCATATGGAATGCCAAATAAACATGGAACTGGGAGGAGATGCTCCAAGGAAGGCTCAGTGGACTCAGAATATCCAGCCTCCTCCTCAAGAAGCAATGCTCCATCAAAGCTCTGGCAAACCTGGCTATGAGTCCTCCACTTTTCAACTCACTATTTCTAATTCATGGCAATGTCTTCTCACACTCTGGAAGCTCTGGAAAACTGGTAATTATTTCATATTGATTCATTGTCATTTCAAAAAGATCTGCTCAAATTCATACTGTTTCTCAAAAACTTACTAATCTTAAACTATCATTTAAAAAAAAAAAATATTTGCTTCCATGGGAAACTTAAAAAACTACTTTTATCCTGAAATAAAAACTTGTTCAAAATATCCTAAATTCCCATGAAACAAAATTGAATTTCAGCCAGTTTTGATCTAAACAGTAAGGCCTTTTCCAGCATCAGAGTCTAATTTTAAGGAGCTATTAAAATACTGAAGGCTTGTTGTGATAAATATCAGCCTGCAGAGGGAATTTCAGTGGCAAAATTTTAATCTATCTTATAGAAATGCTCACAAGGTTATAGTAATTCTGCTATAAATAGAAACACAAACAGTCTACCTCAGTTTTTATTTAACCTCAAGGTCCTTAAGGGTTCTTGTGCCAAACAGCCTCATAGCAACTAACACTTGATTTTGCGAAATTGCTTCGAAATCAAGACAAAATGAAGTAACCTCAAACAGCCATGAACTGATTCACAGCCCAGTGTATCTCCACATTCTGCAGTTATCTCCTTCTGAATTACAGTGCCTCATTTAAATTTTAATGGAAAAGAACACTGAAGGTGAATTAATTAAAAAGAAAATATCTGTTTACAGCCTTGATCATTGATGATGACTTGGCCATTCAGAATAATTTCCTTTTCCTCCCTGCTTAGCCATTTGATCCCATTAGAGTTACTCTGATTATCTATTAATTTAGGATAAAATATAGAATAATACTTAGGCACCTAGATTGTCACCTATGAAGGGAGGATGAGTAAAATGAGTCAAAAAATTCTGCTTACACTGACAAGATGAAAGGTTCCCCAGATCCTCAGCCTTATGCTGCTGTGCATGCCTAGAACTGCTGCCTCAGTATTCATCTTCCACACAAATCTTCTCAAGATTTCCAGGCTGAGGCATCAATCTTTCAGTTTTAAGTCATTATCCCTTGTCCTATCACTCCACACCCTTGTGAACTGTCCCTCTGCAGCTCTGCTCTCTTGTAGCCCCTTTAGGTACTCAAAGGCTGCTGTGAGGTTTCCCCAGAACCCTCTCATCTCCAGGCTGAACAACCCAGATCTCTCAACCTCTTCACAGGAGAGGTGCTCCAGTCCTCTGAGCATCTTCATGGGTCTCCTTTGGACTTGCTCCAACAGGTCCATGTCCTTCCTATGTTGGGGACCTCGGAACTTCTAAGGCTCTGGATGAACAAGACTGTTCTTAGAAGGGGGATGTTTTGTCAAGGATTTATGTGTATTGTTCGAGTGTGCGTGCTGGCAGTATAAACATAGCACTGAGCTGATATATTTGGGACAATCCACATTCACAAGAATATATTGCAAAGATATGATAATCTTAATATCATTAAGATACTCCTCCTTTCCCGCTTGGAGAATGGATGGACTTTGAAATTTAAAAGACCACGGAATAAATTTTTGTGGTGTTTCTGATCTCTTGCTAATATTTAAGATAATGTCCTGGAGAATGAGCAGAAAAGGATTTGTGCTGTGTGCAGAACTGTGTATTTGTGTATACATGCTTTTCCTAGGAGTGGGATGTAGTGCAGACTCCGTGCAGCCTTTGACATCCTGTATGTCATAACTGTCCTACGTAGACTTCTGTGCCAGTTTTTATTGTTCCTTGGTGGCATAAACGCATACATTCCACCATATTTAACTTCTGATATTTATTCCATTAATTTCTTAATTCTTATTTATTTACATTGGATCCAAATGTGTATATAAATAGTTATCCTTTTAATTATGGCAGCTTTGTAAGGCACCACGTACTAAGCAGTTGTTCACTCAAAAGGCAAGGGAGACAATCTGGGTTTGCATTGTGTGTAGAGCCTTCTGGCCCTGAGTATTAAATTCCAGTATAATGAGGACCTTGTGCTGGTTGTACATCAGACAGGGATTCAGCTTATTCTGCCAGAGATCTGGCAGCGATGTAAGACTGAGCAGCAGCTGCCAAAAATTACTTGATATTTTGTAAGCCCTTGTGCTGTACAGTTTGAGAGTTGAAAGGGTTCATGTGTGAGAGCAGAATCTGCAAGTGAAACGTATACAGTGGAGCAACATTTGTAATAACCATCTGCTCTGTATCCCCTCCTCTCCCTTTGTGCCTGCATGGCATAAAACATGGTGAGTCCATATGAGCACTTCGGGTGAAAAGTATTTTTTGTTCACTGTATGATATTTTTGTCTGTGGAGAGGAAGAAATGTTATTTGAGCCCCAAGGAAGAAGAAGCTGAGGTTAGGCCCTGCAAAGGTTGGCAATTTCCACTGGACCTCCTCATTTTAGGTTTTTTTAACTGCAAAATGGATCTGAAAGTGTTGAGAATGAAAGTCATTTTGAGGAAGCTGAGTGGAGGGAGTGGTTTAGAACAGATTTCACTTTAATTTTTGAGTTACAGCAATGAAAGGACTTTTCAAAATTACGCCAAAAATAATCTCAATATTCTTTAACTGAAGAAAAAGTTCAATTTATTTTTAAGCCTTTTCCTATGTAATTCCTGTTATCTTTGAATAGAAGTGGATCTAATTAGCTGCTCTTAGAGAAGTACTTTACAAAATGATTGCTTATGTACCCTGTTCACTTATCCAGCCTTTCTCCAGAAAACAAGGCATAGGTCATTTTAACGAAGTTCTATAATATTATAAGTTTAACATCTTTGCAGTGTATGCTATGAGTTTCAGGAATTTTGTGAACATGAAAGCATAAGCTTGATTAATTCTGTATTTACTCTTCAAGATGGTTAGCCTGATTAGAAGACAGAGTAAGAAACCAAGATGGTATTTTAAAATGAAATTCAAATAATTTTTGTGCCCTGACAATTCTTTTCCCCTTGAAGCATCTCAAGAGGATAATATGGAGGGTGACAGCACTGAGAGAAATTAAACAGATGAAGACTATTTGTAGACAAATTGCAGACATGCTAATCTTGTTAATTTACAGTAAAACCTAACACTTATCCAGACCTCTGTCATGACAAAAAGCAACGAAAGGGAGGCATTTCTAATTTCTCAAGTGCACTTCAGATTAAATTATGTTCTGCTACAGTCACTGAGGAACCCTATTAATGCTTATTTGCAGTTGCAATCCTTGGGTCAAATTTGGCTCTGTTTTTTTTCTGGTGAGATTAGATCATTGTGTTAGTTTATTTGCTTGTGCTTCTTCCCATCCTCTGTCAATTGCTCTCTTTCTCCCAAATGTTGCCAGTACCATAATCATCATCATTATACAAATTATGCAGAAGGACCCTGTGCTTGCATATTCTTACCATCTTCTGCTGCATTAGAGTGAAACAATGTCAAAACAAATGTCACTCATTGCTTTCTGACAAGTACACACAATCTAAACCAGTCCTTGTAAGCCGCGCTGGCAGCAAGAATTTGTAGGTAATTGGTATAGATATATATCACCTAATTTTAGCTATCCACAATGAAATATCTTGTTCCAGCTGCTCATCTGGATTCACTTGAAAGTCGACAGACAGTCTAGCACCTCCAGAGTGTGATTCTTCTCCGTGATTTTAGACATCTGTCTTGGGCTGAGATGTACCATCCACACCATTCCAAAGTTTCACCATTTCAAGGTTGCACCATTTCAAAGGCATCTAGTCACAGATGAAACCTCACTCACAGGATTCCAGGCTGGTGAGAGCTGTGCAAAGACAAGTGTCCATGTCTGATACCCTTCCTACCTGGAGTCACAATGGTGCACAGTTTTGTGCCATTTTAAAGGTGTTCTCATCGTCACATACATATGAATAAATTACCCAGCCTTTCCCAAAGGTCACAGAAAACTGGGGTCTGACACACTACTCACACCAGCAGAGGTTCATCCTGATAGGATCTAAACACAGGGAGCATCCACCAGGATTGTGTCATAATTCACCCTATTTTAAAATCATCAGTATGCAAACTGTGCAGCACAGGTTTGTACGAAGTCAGGGTACACATCCTGACTGAGGGACTCCATGTGTTCCATGGGATTCTGTTTCCTAAAGACAACAGACGGTCATTTTAAGCCTTCAGTAAAAGCAGAAGAATGATATACTCTCTGAGTTTCTCCAATACAAAACAAAAGTCAAACAACAACAAAAATTCCCATTTGTTTTAATAGGTAGCACACAGCTGCAGTTAAGTCTTTGGCATTGCTAATTCTCAGACATTTACCATCATATATGTCCAAGGAAAAAAAAAAGTCATTTTATTTTAATGAGCACTCAGAATTTTTGCTAGCTGCCAACAGTATTATTTTAACAGGCTGTTGGAACAGAGGGTGAGAATGGACTGCACTTGTGTAGGAAGTCATTAATTGTTCAGACTATATCTTGTTGTGGATTTCTGTACGTAATATGAAAGTAATTTTGAGCAGTGACTTAGAATAGTTACCACTGTGAAGAACTATTTTGCACAATTTATTACTGAAGCACAAATTTAGTATGGGAGAAGAATGACAAATGAATAAACATGTAGTTGACGTACTATGAATTGGTGAAGTGGATTAGCATTAAATAAATTTGAAATCAAGACTAACAAATATAAACTTCCTTAGAGCCAGAATAGAAATGTAACGTAGCCATTCTCAAGTAAGGCTGAGGATTAAATGATGAAATATTTGACAGAAACTAATGAGCCATCATCATAAGCAATAGGGTGTTAAAATGAAAAAAGGGAATTGCAATGAAACACATTTTTTCTGATTAATTTTTAGATTTTTTTCTGAGTACATTTTTTCCCACATGCCTATGAGTTCTGAACTACTACTTTCTTGCCAATTTTGGAGCTGCAACTAATGGCTTGTGACCATATAATGAGTCGTAATATTTAACTTGGATTCTGTGATCCCAAATGTACTTAAAAGTTTTGATATTTTTGTTCTACTTGTGGCAGTGCAAGGAAAATGTCCTCCTAGTCACACAGAGTGACAAAAATATTAATTATTTCGAGATACAAAGCTCACACCACCATTCCTTCTCTTTTCCTGCGCTGTGGGAAGGAAAGCAGAGATTGCACTCACAGACTTCTCATAAGCCCTGCACACCCAGCTCTCAGCAGGGGAATGAGCACCTTAAAACTTTCCCACAAAGGCAGTGCAGTGTGGTGGTTGGAAGGGGTGACCCAGGTGACCTCCCTGCTTCTGATTATGTCTTTTATGCCAAGCTGGCTGAAGTCACTGAGGAAAAGCTGTTTCAAAGGCCATCATCATTGATTTCTCTCTGCTGCTGCTGAGGTCAATGAGTTAGTGTTATCATGATTCTTACCCATAAATATCGATGTGAAAACTCTCATTGACTCCGGCATAAGTGAGGACAGGGCAATATTCTTGCAAATCCCATCTGCTGCATTGCAGTTTGCTGCTCCAGAAAAACAGGCAATGACTATGCATGATGTATTATGAAGGCTGAAATACTGGTACTTCAAAGAGTGCTTAATTAGTTCAGATAGGTCATAGGCCCTCAGAAATTACCAATTGTTACTGAGGTTTTATTCCCTACTGATGCCATTTTTTCCCCAACTGACAGATGGAAAGTGTGCTTGCAGTGACCTTGTCTGGATGGGGTTTTTTTATCATTTGCAGAGAAGTCAGAAACACGAGTAACAAATTCCTTCAGTGATTTGAACATACATCCTTCTACTAAGCAATCTATGTCATCACCTGATTTTGAAATAAGTTCCTATTAATAAGCTATACCATCTCTGAGGAATTATCATCAGGAAATCAGTATCGAGATTGCTGCCATGAAAAAGATTAAACATTCTATCACATTTTACTTTTTCCTGTGGTTGTAAACTTTTTTCAGTAGAGTCCTGAATTCAGGACACAACTAGGAAGAATCATTATTGTTATTTCTATGTGAAAGGGAAGACTATTTATTTTTTTGATTTGTTCTCAGTTCAAGACAGTTTTTCTTGACTTTGTTAGTTCTTAACTACCACAGTTTTTCTTGTATTATGAGCGGTTGAACAGAACACACCTATCCACACCTGTCAATCCAGCAAAACTGAGAACTTCATTCTTTATTTAAAGATGGCAACAATCAATAACAAATTAAAGAACATAGCTATAAATTATTCATGACAGTAAATCCCAATAAGTGAAGTATGCCACATGATGCAGAGCATTAAAAATTTGCATTGCTTGCCATATCCAGATCAATATTAAAGAGATTGTTAAATTGAGATCGGGGAAACAGCAAACATGGAAAAAAATCAAAAGTGAACCACAACCTAAAATCCATAAATCAGTCAGTCATAAATAATTAAGGTGAACAACCTTTCCTTTTGTAGAATATACAATACATTTAGAGACCAGCTTTTGTTTGGATAAAATTTCAAAACTTACACTACGCAGCTCTCTGGGTTTGAAGTTTTATTTATTTGCAGCATTAGTTGTTCAGTACTTTGCAATCAGATGAAACCACTAAACTTATTAAATTCCACTACAGCTGTTGGTGATGTAGTATCTTAATCTCCCTAAATTTGGCTAGTACATTTGATCAGAAATGAAGCAGTAAGCAAACCCTTGAATGAAACTTTGGCCTCCCCTGCACCCTGCTGAAGTTGATGGAAATTCTCCCACCTGCTTTGGACCTCCTATTGTGATTTCATTCTCAGATCTAGAAATTTAGACAACACAGCTCTACAACTAAACACAGAAAAAAATCTGTCATGAACTTTCCTCTACCTATCCTGAAAACATTTAATGCAATAGGCTGGGTGAATGATCACTGGACTATTTTCACTAGTGGGGATTTTATGGGGTTCTACATCCCAAAAGAATGACACCCAATTGCTCCCGAACATTGACTTCATTACCTTCAAGCACTGATTTTCTGAATATACGGTGACAGAACAGATTCTGATTCCCCCAGAAAGGCAAGGAAAATGTAATTCTAGTTGCAGCAGTGCAGATCTCTCATGTGTTAGCCTCTCACGTGGCATCCTGCTGATGCCAATGACGTGTTGAGTCCCAGCACAGGCAGAGGCAATGGTGGTGAGCTCTGGCTGACAGATGCACCACATAATTCCAAGGGTCTGCTGCACATCTCTGGATGATCCCAAAGAGGCAAACAGCCAAGACACTGCACACTATCTCCCTGGGAGAAATCTGTTGTCTTGAAAGTACAATAAATGTGTTAAGCATCATTAGCAAGATTCTTAATTACCTATTTTGAATTAAGTAGTGGCACATGCAGAAGAGAAAAGTGATAATTTCTGTGCAGACAAATAATGTTGCCTATGAAATTGCTCCAGGACTGGAGCCAAGGTAAAAGTAGATGTAAATACATTATAAATTGAATTCAAATTCTGCAATTGATAGTATTTTCTAACTTGGTGACTAATTTTCTGCAACAACCGTTTGAACTGAAGGAAAGAGACACCCAGTTCCTTCTGAAATGAATGGGAATGCCGTTTGCAGTGCCCAGGGGCAGATTTTGAGAACCTTATCCTTGATCTTTTTTGATGCAATGGCTTCTACTCTTGTCAAGGACACTAAGAGCTGAATGAAAAGCTGTGTTTCCCTTGCTTTGTGACAACAAAGCCTAAACTGCTTCTGTCAATGGAGAGTGACCAAATGAACGTGTTTTTCTCTAGTACATACAGTTCCCTCTTCCTCTCAACACTTTTGTCCAATTTTTTTGTTTTGTCCAAACACTTTTGCCTATTTTCTGCTTAAATACACAATTTAATAACAGATTGCATTATATGTAAAAAGCAATTCATGCATGTAACACACCAATACTGTTTGTTAGCGTGGTGCAGACCTCAGATGTATCATTAACAATCACCTCCATACTACTGATATAGAAAACTATTTCTTCATTTCAGTCTAAGGACAGAAAAAGTAAATTTTCAGCAAAATATCATAAAGACACATTAGTTTCTAAGGAAAGCATTTTGCTCTGTTAAAACTACAAATCCAGTGGATGAACATGAGACTATTTTCATTTTTTGTGATTTTTTTTTATTTGGGGTTTCTGCTTAGATGGGGTATTTCCTGTTTGCTCTATTTCATCTGTTCCATATACACAAATTCAAGATACCATAAAAATTAATACTGGACTATGATCAAGCTTATGCTTTACAGTAGACTTTATAAATGGACAATTTCCAGCTTTGCTCTCATAAACATAAAATGCATTGACTTAAAACAAAATGATATCATCCTCATATGAGCATGTTCTTGCACTAGCACCCAGCGTGATCAGACTAACATCCACTGTCATCCTCAGAGACTTGTTTATTCATGCCAAGTGCAAGTGAGAGATACCTCTCACATTCTTCTACTTTCTATTCAAATCCTCACAGTGCACCCATTTCTGCTGGAATGGAATCAATGTTCTCACAGCAATGGCAATAAAGGTCCCAACTTGGGACCAAATGTCATCCCACCCACAAAGAACTACTGGAGTATTTCAGAGGGAAGGTGGCCTTTGATAGAAAGTTATGATCTAACAGCAATTTTCCCACCAACTAGTAAAAAAGAAAGCTCTTGGATGTTTTCAGTTTTTGGAGAAGGCACATTCCAAACTACAGTCTGATTGTAAGCCCTTATCTTATATCGACTACTATTATTATTATTATTATTATTATCAACATCATCATCATGATAATCACAATCATCATCCCTTTTACTTTATTCCAGTTATTAAACCGTTCTTATTTCAACCCATGAGTTTTATCTTGTTTTCCAGTTCTCCTCCCCATCCAGCCAGGGTGGGGATGGAGGTGGGTGTATGAGAGAGCAGCTGTGTGATATTTACTTGCCTCCTGGGGTTAAACCGTTGCAGCCACACTACTGACAAACCTGAGATGCTACTTCTATTGTATGTGTTTAGTTGAGTGGGGTTTCAGTGCACTCAGGAAATGCTTAGAACCAGAATGAGTCCATTTTCATCAAGGATCTGAGAAAACAGACCTCAGGCTGGAGCTGCAAAAAAAGATTAATAAGGTTTTTAGGAAAATATAGTGTTCAGGGAAGTTTAAAAATATTAAAGTTTAATTATGAAATATTAGGGGAGGTTATGCTGTGCTGTGTTCAGGAAAATTTCCTCTAGAAATGGGAAAATATTGAACAGGTTGGGGGTGTTTACATAAGCATCATCATCAAAATCATCACCAGAACTGCAGAGGGTTTTTTGCCAGCAACATCTCCTTCTGTTCTTTCAGTTGGCAGGACCATAACTTTCAAATTATTGCATAATCTTAGACAGATGACTTCAGATAAGTGATGGTGGCACAGAGCTCACCATGAGGTCAGGATTCATCAGGAAACGCAAATGTATCTCTTGAAGATGGATGGATAATGACAAGGAGCAGTAACAGAAGCACAAAGAGGAAAAAAACCAATGTCCCAGATTGCCTGATGAATCCGAAAGCCATTCCATTTGTGAGGAATACAGGAGGAGCTCTGTGTTCTCCCAACCAAACAACATGTTTCTCCAGCAGGGCTGGATTGTCAAATGCATGAGCCACTTCAGCTGGCAAAGTACCCTGATGAAATCAACTTATTTACAGCCCTGGATTTCTAATGAACTGGCTTCCTAATTCCATAGCAAGAATGATCAGCATGCCATAGGAATTTTGTCAAAAGCACACGTAGAGAATGAGATAGCAGCACTGCTGTGCTTTACGGGGTCCTGGATGTCATTGTCCTGAGAGTCGGCCCTAAGAAGGGTAAGTTAGGAGAAGGTGATTAATTAACTACCCCCTCTGTTATTTTGGACTCTGTCAGACTTCTCAGCATTCCCATTTAGCAATGGGACAGGGATGCTTCAGGTTTTGACCTTTATGGGGTTTTTTCTCCCTCATATACAAAGTAAACCAGCAAGTGGTGGTGGGGACTGCACAAGGTTTCACAGCATACCACATGGCTTGAGCTAGCCCAGGTGAATCAAAGGCAAGGACAGCTGGGTCTGGTGGCTACAGCTGTAGAAACAGTCAGGTCTGGGCATTTGTAATAACTTATATTGGGGTAGGGACCACCTGCCTGTGGCAGTTTCCCTCTGCTGTGCTGTGATTTATTATGACAGCAGCCAGGATTAGTGTTATGTCACCCTGCTGCTGGAACGATGATTATGTGCTTTACCTTGATTTTACTTGATGCAGTGCTCTCTCTCCCTCCAAGAGTCAGTGTTTGCAGGGTTTCTGTGTTTCTTTAGGAATTTTGCCAGCATCTGGCAGATAGGCCCTGCAACATGTACCAATGAAACAAGAAAAAAGCCAATGACAAAACCGCTGGGGGACAAGAGAAAGATCAGAGGAACACTGGTCTTCTTTTTCCTGGCTGAAATACCACGTGTACTCATAGAAACAGTAATAAAATACCCTCCAAACAAACAGGAGAAAAACCACAACAAAAAAACCCCTGTACTATTTCAGAATTAACCCAGAAGGAGACAAAGCCAGTCTTAGAAGTACCCTTGGCCTTGCTTCTGCTTTGCTGCTGCAGGGTACTATTAAAGTTCTGGCAAATAAAAGTTCTGTCCCCTCTCGTCCAGTCAGGAGAAGGTGATTCCAGCCCTGGGAGGGAGGCACAGACCAAAGGCATGGAGAAGGTAAGGGAGCAGCCCACACTCCTGGACCTCACACAGCTCATCTGATGGTGGGGGGTAAATCCTTCCTGCCTTTACTCACTCTTGTAGGCTTGACAATCAGAGCTTTCCTACCAGTGATCAACCACACTGTGAGCACAGCTACATATAAAAAAACCTGGATGGAAGGGGGGTTTTCTTTTTTTGTTTTGTTTGTAAATGTAGACATTTGTTATTTTACTAAATGTGACCTTACCAAGAATCACAGTCCTCTTACACCTTCGGTGCAAAGAGAATTCCTTCTGCCACTACTGCAATTTCACTGTTTCTGGGGACTTACTGACAAGTTGAAACACAAAGCAGGAATGGTCCTAATGTCCTAATGAAGTGACAGGAACAACAGAAAACTGAGCAAATAAACGTGAAGAATGCCAGATTTTGGTAAAATCAAGAGACACAGTCCAGGGAATTTTAACAGCAAATACCTTCTAAGACTGGTTTGGTTTGGTTTTTTTTTAATCACTGTCAGTTAAATCACCTGATAGGATTTCCTGAAAAGGCTAATTTATGATGCTGTTCTGATTTACTTATAAATATGTCATGACACAAAGTTCTGTGAGTTCATTTTTTAAAAAATAAATTAGACTATAAGGGTTACATAATGGAGGAAAGCAATGAACATCTGTGGCATCGTGGTGCCACATAAAAACACTGTTTGGGGGATTTGCTGCTACAGACACTTGCTTAGCAATGATGCCAGAGCCCACCTGCTTCCTTAGCTTTGACAGATGACCAGAATCACCAAATAGCCTTGATTCTGAAATACAGCTCATCTCTTTAGTCATATACATTCTGCCTATTTTTTATTCTATGTAAAATAAAATTTGAAACAGGCTTTTGAAAACTGAAACTTTAATCCATCTAGTTGTTGAGTTTAGCATGGAACAATAATCAAAATTTGGATTTGCAGAAAATAAATCCCCAGACTTACTTTCCTGTTCTTTAGGAAATCATCAAACAATCTTTTGCATACATAGTTAGAATGGCTGAAGTAATTACCAGCCAGGTATTTGTTATTACCTCCATGATGAAAACAAAAAAAAAGAAAAAGCTGTTTATTTAAGAGAGTCCTGTTATCTCTGACTGCCCTGGAGGTGACTTTGGTCTAATTCAGGTCATTTAGAAGAGAAAGCAATGAGCACCACAGCACAGTCCTGTCGGGTGTTTCAAGTGTGGAGCCAAAATTGTTGGCCAAAGAAAGTACAGCTGGAGGTGACTTCCAATGCTTTAACAGCTACATCCAGAGGAGAATGTCTGGCTTCAATCACATAATGATGCTATCCAAAGGAATCCAAATATGTTCTCATATTTATGCATAACCTGTTTGGAGTTGCCTAATTTTGTCTGTCGGTAGTTTTTTGGTTTACATCTTGTAAATATGAAGCACATGTATCTAGAAGTAACTATGTTTAACTTGATTTCTCTTCACATTAAAGGGTCATACTTAAAATATATTATTCAAGAACATTTATACATTTTTCTGCTACCTTTGAATAATATACAATTCCCCAACATTAAAAATGTAATGCAACTATGAATTACAATTAATTATGCTTAGACTGTTCTTTTATTTATCAGAAATACATTTTAGAAACATCTCTGCAGTAGCCTCCATGTTTTTTTCAGTCATGAATTCTGTTCTGCTGATGCATTTCCATATTTTGCTTCATGTTTAAGATTTACTATTTTTTTTTCACTTTAAGTATATAACTTGAAGCTTGTTCAATGGGTTTTTTTTATATTTCACTGCTGTAGATCTCTAATTTTACTGGTATTCAATTTAAAGTTGTAATGCTATGATTCCTCACTTTCATGACTATTAACAGATACAGAAAATGCATCCAATGATATAAAAAAATAAAATATTTTGCAGAAAAGCCTTTCTTAATGAAGATTATACTTGTCTTAGAATGATTGCTTTTGGGAAGCAATTGATATTACAAAAGTAGACATCAAGTATGAAACTACAATTTAAATTGCACCCAGTGATCACAGTCCATATCAAGTTCCAAGAGCTAATTTTTAATATCACTTCTTTATCTTTATATTCAATTTGCAATTCCTGTTCCTCCACTGTCAAAGAGTCATGCAAAACACCACGTGAGCTGCAGTAAATCAGCACAGGTTCACTGAAATCTGTAAGTACAACAGTTTCCACCAGCTAATGAGCAACACCACTTTTGCAGAGAACATTGTGTTGTATCAATATTTATTTTACCTACACAACCCTGGGCAATATTTTCTCACAGAAACACACAAAACCTATGACTTTTATGTACCACTGAAAACTTCTGAAAATCCTATCGTAGTTGCAGGCACTAAATGTTCCTGCCCAGCTGAGGGACTCCACCAGCAATGCTGAAGAGAAGATTGGCAGAATCAGAATTTCTCACCTTCCAGCTTTTATTTTGAAGCTGGCATAAGCTGGTTTAGAAGGCGTGGTCATCCAAAAGTGGTTTCATCTGAAAAGAGGTGCTGGCTGCAGAATTGTAACCTCTGACCATCACCCATGCATTTTAGGTAGGCAGCTTCCTGAGCATTATCCAAAGGACAGGTCTAGAGGACAGTCTAGCAGTCTTTCATTGCAAACCAATGTTTCTACAACCTGCAGGTATAGGAAACCTCCTTAAACACCTGCTGAATAGAGAACCAGGCCCACTGACTTCAGGGGATCTCTCCTCACGTGTCAAGGCAGGCAGACACTCCAGGTTTTGCCACAGTATGGACCCAACTGGGACAGAGAGCTCCTGACACAGCAGTACCAGCACTGCTGCTAATGAAGCACTTTTCCAATGAATAAATTGAAGATTCTCCTCTTAGGGGAGGTTGATCTGGCACCTTTCACGAGCACAGTACTCATTAATATGTATCTTGCATTTCTAAAACCTTGTCTCCAGCTAAAAAAAAGCCCTCTTACACATAGTGATTATAGCTATAGCTATTCATATTTCCTTTCCATCTTCCCCACTTCCTGGGGTCTTAAACATGAAGAAAATTACTGCATTGCATTTGTACATCCATAAGTGGCAATAAACCTTTTTAAATATAAACACCACTGTGGGTTTGCATGTCTTTTGAGAGAAAATATGATGGGAGAACTTTGGAACCCAGCATATTTTTCGGTAGTTTGTGTAAACATATAATTTAGTTTTCATTCTCTGCTTTGGTCATAGTTTTTGTCAGTCCAACAAGGCACTGAAGCTCAGGCCCAACTTTAAATTTGTGCCTATTCTTGTTGCCTTCACTGAGACTTAACAAGAACCCAGGCAGAGAACAGAATGGGACTCTATGGGATGTGGGAGGTTTACGAACTGCATAAAAAGAGCTTGTGGTGGCACCTGTCCTCAATATCCTACCAGAAGGTCACCATAAATCAACTTACTCCAGAAACTGATTTTAGACAGAAAGGAAAAGAAATTGCACTGAGTACAGTGGGTATTTTAAAGTAGTCTCTTAGGATGGAAGTTTGCCTGTTGGCAATGCTGCAGTTGTGGATATTACAAATGAAACATCCTGAATGTGAAGGCTTTGGCACTAGTATGACTGTCCTTGACACCAGGTAGAGGAGCAAGAAAGGGAGGGAACCATCCCACTATCATCTTGTTAACATTCCTGACAAGTGCACTAAGGACACTGCAGAAGCACCATACTGCTAATGCCCCATGTGAGCAATAAGACATGCCAAATTCTAAAAAACACCTCCCTCAGGGGAGCAACTGAAAGCTGTTTACAATAGATCAGAAACTCCTGTCTGAGATTTATCAGCAACTGTCACAGGTGAGAAGTGTTTACTAACAAAGCCAGAACAAGTGACAGAGAAGGTGATGACTCCTTCAGGATGCTCAGCCTTTGGAATAATTCATCTTTTAGCAGCAGCTGTGGCAAGTCCCAAACTGGAGCTTTCAACAGGTAGCTTGGGCACAGCAAAAGCATTCCCTTCCCTAGGCAGATCTAATCTAGCCCAACTGTATCTGCAGCTGCCCTGAGGCAGTGAGGGAAATGGAAAATGAATTAAAGTGGATCTGATTCCGACTTCCAGGAGAGCACTGCAGAGATTAATTTCCCTGTATTTGATTTGACCAGATTAGAAGCAGTTCTTTACTGTGAGGGTGGTGAGGCCCTGGCACAGGTTGCCCAGAGAAGCTGTGGATACCCTTGGAAGTGTCTGAGGCCAGGCTGGATGGGGCTTTGAGCAACCTGGCCCAGTGAAGGCGTCCCTGCCCTTGGCAGAGGAGATGGAACAAGGTGATCTTTAAGGTCTCTTCCAAGCCAATCCATTTTGGAATGAAACTCTGGAAAACCACTTTCTTTAATTGCAAGAGGAAACCAGAAGCTTTGCCTACCTCAGGCTCTATATCAGCTGTATCATACAACCAACAGAAATATCATTTTTCTATTCTGCTCCCACAGTTCATAAATTTTACTCTAAGAATTGAGTGCAAATTGCAGTTGGTAACTAATGAAGGAGAACTGAGAAGTCCCTAAAAGAAGCTGGGAATTTTTTGATAGATGTCTCATTATGTTATATTTTGACTGCTCAACCAGCTGTTCTTTTTTTAAATAAACCCTTCATTCCAGGTTTGCTGCAGTACATCACAATTTTTTCGAGATTCCAGAGAGTGTTTCCTTCTACTTTTGGAAGCATCGTTCAGGCCATGACAAGTATCTTCCAGGAAAGCTGCCTGCAAGTGCACTCGTCTTCTTAAATTAAACACCCACTGCCATTTGCAAGCAGATTTCTTTAGACACAACCAGAAGCCATGCAGACATTGGCCCTTCCTTTCTTTAGGCCTCTAGCAGCCAGAAATATGTCACATTTTTATAGGTCCTATCACATAATTGCATCAATCTCAATCCAATAAACCTTGTCTCCTCACCACACCACCATACACTGCTCATTACAACCATTAACAGGTCCATGAGCAGGAGGGGGGATCATTATCAGTTCTGATGGATGGGTAGCAGCTCTGTTCTGCATCTTCCTTGTCTGCTGATTCCCTGTGCCAGGAACCACATCATAAAGAGTCACCTCGTTGCTTTCCTGTGGCCACATATTAAGTTTTCCAGCTTAAAGTCTGTTTATAACATAAATATTCATCAAAAGCAGGCTGAAGGAAGACAGGATAAGAATAGTATGTGACTACATCAAAAGGTATTTCCAAAGAAACTGTTTGTTTTTTTTTTTTTCATATATATTTTTCAATTATTGAGATCAATATGGGGTTTTTTTTCTTGTGGCCTGGATCACAGGGTCTTAGCAAATGCAGATAATAACCCTCCCTTTCTCATGTACTGAGTCCCCTGGTCTGACTGCAAGCTTTTTGGGAAATAGTTGACCTTTACTGCATAGCTTTAGAAAGAACCACGATTGCTCTCTAATCTCAGTTGCTGTTTATGTGCCCTGGTCTAAGTAGTATTAGATAAAAACTACCTGTGCTTTCACACCTGTACCTTCACAGTAGAGTCATTAGAACATTCTCAGCAACACCTACATTTAAAGGCTTAAAACAAAATTCCACTGAAACTCCTCTAGGTACCTTGAGGTTACAATAGACTGTGATAACCAGCAGTTTGCAAATGGTGGCCTGCAGCCATAACAAAAGGCTTGCTTGATTTCTCTATTCAAGAGGTGGGAGAGTAAAGCAATAAATATGCAATGTGCTTTCCTCTGTGGAAAAGAAAGTGCAAAACCACAACAAACAGGAACAGACAACAACATTTGGAGATAACACTGCTATAAGAGAGACAAGTTGCAGCCTGAGGGCATTAACCTGCCTTCCCTCAAACTTCTACTGTGTAGAATCATTGTCTACAGGACCCCTGTTTTGCTCAACTATTTAGCATCCCATGATAATTAGATGTATCACATCAAACCAAATGATGACCAAATGAACTTTTATCCTTTCTCCCATCTTCTCTTTCCCTGCACCATAAATAAAACCAACTTCCATCATCCATCCTTTATAAACTTATCACTCTCCCCTCCATGTAGTTTATCTATTGCATCCAGGTTTTGCTTTTTTTTTTTTTTTTTGGTAAGTTTTGAAGAGCTTTATGAAAGGAAGAGGCAAAGGAATAAAAACAGAGAGAGCAATAGTAAAACTGGGTGGCAGCTGCAAAAAAATAATCACAAGAATTAGGCAAGATTTATTGCTACTGAAAGAGAACGTGACTCCACTGACACCAACAATCTAAGAAATGTGTGCAGATATGCATTTTTTCTCTTCTACTGCCATTCACAGCAGCAGCACCGCCAAAGGAATCCCCTGACTTTCCACTAACACAGTGCAATCCTGTTTCTCTCATACTACCAAATACATTTATACCTAAATCATAGAATTCATTGCTTTATATTTCACTTTCTGACAGATAGTCATGGCTGATTCCCAGAGTTACTTCTTCTCTCAGCAAAAACCATATTAATATCCCTGCAAGTGAATATCTAGTGAATTTATTATAAGAGGAACTGGTTAGACACATACAAACCTCAGAGCAATTTAATCCATGCATCAAAATACTTACAGTGCCGAATAAATTGAAAATGGAAAGTGTGATACAGATATGTGTTTGGAGTAGAAGCAAACAGTCATTCAAGTGGTTTTGCTATCACAAATTAAAGTACTTAACATTTCTTAATTCAAAGCTATTAAAAATTACTTCCTGTGAACACCGCAGAGCAGTACATTTTTTATAATGATAATAAACAGTTTGAAGTTTTATCAAATCAGATTTGGTTTTGGGTTCTTTTGTCATTAGGCTTCTTTCCCCCAATCAAATTAGAAATGTAATGCATTGGAGGGAAGACAGTATGTTGAGGCTTCAGTGAAGCAGCAGAGAGATGCAAAAACCTTACTTCAGAAGTGGGATGGACTACTGATATCAGCTATCCTGAAGCAATACATTATTTATTTTGGAAATGCTTAGAATTTCTGATTTATCACATAATCCAGAGTGTGATCTGCTAGGATTGAGTTTAATACATAAATGAGGAAAAATATGTAACAGGGTTTAAAACCTTAAACTTTCATGGTTGAAATAGTTTTACCTTTATGAACAAGCCCCAAGCACAATACAGCTGAATGACTGCTCACTGCGACATTCGGAGAGACTTTCTCTGCTCCACTAAGAGCAGCTTAAATGTGCTTTTATATTTTTTCTTTCAATGAGTCAGAAATTGTCCTTTCTATACCCTGAGGCAGCATTTGCTGCTCTTATAGGTGGTACAGCGTTGTTATCAGTCTAGATATTGTGGTGCCCAAGTGCCATGTCATCTAGAAGGGGAGCTGTCAGCACTGTGAAGCTTGGGTTTATTTTTGCTGTAGTAAATTAGTGTTTCACATACAGGCAAATCCCCAAACAGGGGGTCTGGCAGCACACAGGTAATTCAGTCTCAGAAATCCCAGGTCAGCACAGGAGTCTGGTATCAGCAGAGCTAGTCCCACCTCATGCCTGGGACTAAAAGAGAAGGAGACTTCTCCTGCTGTTTGCACAGCTCCTACCCCACTGCTGTCTCAGAACCCAAAGCATTGCAATAACTCAGTGGCAGAAGTGTCACTCAGCTCCCAGGGATGGAGCTCCTGTGCTGGGCTGCCTCGTGACATTACAGGTGACATTACAGGGACACTGCCCACCTACAAGGGCTCACTATGCAGAGCTGCCCACTTAAGAGAAAACTGATATCCATGTGTCTGCTGGTTGCTATAACACAGTAGATTAATAACAACTGCAATAATTAGATAATACAGCCCTATTGTCAAAGGTGTGCTGCCACTATCTTTAAAGATAACTGCTTGATATTTGCAAGTACTTAAAGCACTTTGAGGATTGGAGTCTCAGTGCAGAGCCACACAGCTCTTTGAAAAGTGAACAAACTGATGCTGAGCTCTCTGGATCCCTGGTGAGACCCAAGTTCTCTTAAAAATTGAATGCCAGATGAAAAACTGGTTTTGCCTGTAAGAAAGCTCTATTGGCAAACAAGCAGGAAAAAAAAAAGTACAACGTACAAGCACAGTACAAGTACATCCTCCTGTCTGTCTTCCCAGTTCCTTTCAGAAAGCCTGAGCAATTTCTCTGTGGTCTAAGGTAACACAGCCTCATCTTCATGCAGGAATGTGAATAGAGCAGTGTAAATAATGGGGGTACATCCAGATAAACATTCTGGATCTGTAGCAGTTCTTTGTGGGTATTTTTAGCTAGTGAAAAACTATTCAACCATGTTCAAAGCAGCAGTCAATTTTGTGTTTTCCGGGGTTTTTTTCAGAATGCAACATATTTGCATAGCATCTTGAATTCTTCTGGGGGTGGGTATAGAGTTGGCTCCCTTCCACTTTAAATGCCTTATTGTTTGATTTTGGTTGTTGCCTTTTTTTTTTTTTTTTTTTTTAAGTCAGAAGCAGAAACATTCTTGATAGCTACAATTGGTACTCTGTTACCCTTACATTGATTCTTTAGCTTTTGCATTCTTACAGAGCTATTACACCATGCAAGCACAAGTAGATTTACTGGTGACAACAGTAAACTGTGTTCAAGTTACAGAGCAGCATTTTTCTGATGAAGTTTCCCATTCAAGCAGCACCAAGGATTTCATAGAGCTGCTGAACCTGTGTAGAGTTGCCAGACTGCAGTTGTGGCATTGCCTCTGCTCAGGACACTGGGGTGAGCTGGGAGGAGCTGAGGGCATAGCAGTTTATGCTGAGGGCAAAACACTGGAAAATTTATGCAACTGCTTAAATACAAGATGCTAGTGAGCTCTCATTGCCACAAATCATAACACAGCCTCAGCATCAGAACCGGTCTCAGGCACAGCTTCCAACCTCCAGCTGTTTTATTCTCTAGTACTTTTAATATTTCCACACCTGTGTAGGATTTTGTGTCGAGCACATACATTATTCCTTTTGAAAAAGGTGCCATATAAACAGGTTTCACTATTGCTACTGTTACAAAGTAGGAGTTGTAATTTCTTCCCAGAGGAGAATTTAACACACAAGAAAAATACAGCTTCCCCTGAGTGTGGCTTGAAAATTTATAAGGACTGAGATGCTTTTGTCCAAGTATCTTATATTTACAATAATGTGATCTGTTGCCCAGTGTGATTAGCAAGTACCAGATCGAAAGACCTGATAGGGCTGCTTTTTTCATTTCTTAGAGGACATAAACCATCACTAACATGTGACTTAACATTCTTTATCTGTGTCCATGCCTGTGAAGTCAAACCTAATAGTCACCCTGCATAAAATGCACCTAGCCAGATAGAGGGCCTTTAGTCTCCTATGGTGGTGCATTGGCAATCTAGAGGATGAGGAAAATTAAAAACCAAAATATTGACCCATGTCTGTTCTTGCATTTATACAACTCAGGGTGAGTGTGCTGTGGGTGTGTTGTATTTCTTGGCATTTATGAATATTTAAACCAGAATAATTGCCTTTGTATGCAGAGGATTTAGTACCTGGAATTCAAAGGAGAAAGCAAAATCCATTCCCATTCCATTTATTAGATGATTAAATTGTATTGAATGATGTCAATTCATCTTCTCTCTCTTCATTTCAAATAACATGTTCTGTTTTAAAAGGGTGAAAAAGTGTCGAAGAGCCAGAACTGGTACCCACTGCTGAGCAAATGGAGAGCAACAAAGTGAGCAGGCTTGAGATGCTGGCTGTGTGGAGTAGAGGTTTCAGAATTTGCCCTTCTTAACAATCATGTGAAAAGGATTTTGACAACACTTGTACTGAAAAACACCTCTTTTTGTGCAACTATAAACTTGCTGAAGAAAAGATGTATGTGGAAATAAGAACATGTAAATTTCCCAGTTATACATGGAAAAAACCAGACTTTTCTTTTTTTGGACACCCAAAAAGTGTGCATTCCTAGCAACTGTCTCACAAAGAATGAATTTGAAGTGCAGAAACAATACCATCTGATTACAAAGCACAGAGGATTAACAGTTATTGGCAATCAACTGGGAGGACAGAATTCATTCTCACTTTCTCAATTCACAAAGGTGAGAAATACATCTGCAGAAAATCAAAGCCTGTATTGATGATGTTCAGAAAAAGAGATAATTTTATTAGAGCAAATAGCTCTAAGTAGCCATGTGATTTTCAGCAACCTACAAAAGAAGCACTACATTTTTTGAACTATATTTTTCAGCTTCTCTCCCAACCCTTTCATCAAAAATCTCACCTCAGTCTGCAAGAATCTTTTGCTCACTGGCTGCACTTTTAAATGACCAGCAATCAAGATAGTTAAGCTACATTACAAATCTAGCCTTCTGGTTATGGATTTTTAATTACTCTCAATTACTCCTTCTCTTTTTTGAACCCTTATTACTTGTTTTTGCCAAACACGATCCCAATCCAACAGCCATTCAACCCAGCAGGAGTCATTCCATTAATGAAGTTTTGATCTGTAACAGCTTCTTTCATTTGCACTACAGACTATCAGGATCAAATCACAGCTGAATGATGCGGTAAAGGAAATTGACTCATGAACGCTATAAAGTCTGGCTTCCAGATAACTCCTGTCCTATTACCACCCCCATCCCACCTCCCTGGATAATTCCCATTTCCCCACAGCTCCATCAGAGCGGTTCTGCCCCGCACATTCCCAGTCCCCCTGCTATTATTCTCCTCTCCCACAGCAGCTCTTTCTGGTCCCCAGGCACTTCCCCTGCCACATTCCACATCTGAGCAGCCATCCTGTCATGCTGATTGCTCTGCCCTGTGCTGTGCAGGCGAGGAGTTGGCTGAAAGGCTGTTGGTTATATGGCTGCTATAAACTCAGCTGAGAGCAAGGGAGTACTCCCTGTTTATCTCTCACTAAAGGCTCTTTCCCATGTACCCAGCTGTCAATTTTAACAGAATATGTAGGAACTTAACACCTTCCAGATCTCTCTGTGCTATCAAACTCGTGGATATTTGCAAATTTGGTTGGAGTTTGCTAAAAAAATATCGAAAGCTGCTAGGAAGTAAGTGACTCACAGAGAGATGGACAATGTCATCATGAGTTGTGTTTCCTTAAAAAGCCAGACTAAATGTTCCCAGAAGAAGGTTACAATCTTATAAAATCACAGACCAGGTATGAATGATAGTGCACTGGCAGCCAAATCATCCATTTTCAAGAATGGGGTCATAAAAGAAGAGTTCGTTTGCTCAAGAGAAGTAATTCTGATGTGCATTTGCAGTAAAGTGAGTAAAGCTCTCAAGGTTACTGAATCTGCAGTGAGGGGAGACTTGTTTCCAGCTGCCAGGCTGCAGGTCATTGCAATCCTAAACAAGTGATCACAGTTAAACAGCTTATCCTGTTTATTCTGGAGTTTAGCTTGAACCAGAACAGAAAATCTCAACGACCCTTGAATTTTTTATCTGGAAACTGAACTCAACATCTCTATGTAGGCTTACGGCTTTGCAAGGCTGAATTGCACTTTGAAATTTGAAATTCTCAGCTTTAGGGGGAGTCTTTGTCACTTTATTTTATCCACAACGTTTACTTCCCCCTTCTGCTTTTGTATCAGTAGAAGAAAGTGAGCTTTGCTCACCAAGAGAGCTCATGCAGAACGTCAAACCATTGTCCTCTAGCTGCACATTCAACTGATGTTTACATCTGAAAGTTCCACTGGAGAAATAAACACACTGAGCACAACGTTGCCATCAATTAAAATACCAAGCTGCCTCTTCACAAGACAGGCCGTGCATAGCTAAGCATCAAAATATGTTCCCGGTACTGTTATTATTATGATATGACCAAAGAGTCTTCACATTTTAATGCTATTATCTTCTACAGGGAGGATAATAATTTAACCTGCTTCAGTGGAGACAATAAAAATTCTTGTACTTTTGCACATCTCCCTGCTGTCAATACTTGAATTTTTCCACATTTTTTTTTCTTTATGTGGAATGAAGAACCATCTACTGAACACAAATAGCAACTAACAAGCTGAGCTAACCCCATCAAAAAATAATTACTATAAGATCCTTGACTTTTTCCTCTCTGTCCTTCAAACAAAAACTATTAAAAGTTAACAAACTGAATTTTCTTTTTGACAGAAACACCAAACAATGCTTGAAAAACTGCCCACATCTGTGAAACTATATCTAATCAAATTCACGCCTGCATTGGTTGCCTGGGTAACAATCAGACAGTTGCTCCTACAAACAAACTGCAAAGAGCAGAAGGAAATGTGCTCTAACTGGGAGCATCTACTTCTTTGAGCTTGGCCCTTGTTAGTTTAAGAAATAATCATATAGAATATGATCTTATTCACGAGGCAGTGGATGAATGGAGGAGAGATATTATAGACTGGCTGGCTCACTCATGAGGGTAAGGAAGACATAGGAAAGGTTGTGAGCAAATGAACTTAAAAGCTCAGCTCCATTTTTATCATTCTCTCCTTTTCTTCTCCCTAAGAAGCACAGCATGGCCATTTGGAGGTAACTATATGTCCCTGCATAAAAGGGTGATTCATTACTTCTTTTTCAGCACATAGTTAAAGTTATTGTCTACATTCTCCCCTCACAGCACAGGCCCCCAATTGATCAGCTTCGTGTTAGGCTCCTCCTCATGACACACAGAAGAGATGGCTCTTAGGGATGTATAGAGATGTGATAGGCGCTGCAAAGGCCGTCGTTTCCACAGCAACGGGGATCATGCAGGAGCTCTGAGCCAAACTTCATCTCCACCCCATTCCTCCCCCCTTAATCTGACCACACAGGTTTCCTTCTTCACGCTCACCACAGGCGCTTCCGGAGGGATCCAGCCACGTTTGGACGGGTGAATGTCCCTCACACACTGAAATGTAGGAGTTGTACAGACAAGTATTGGCTTTGGGGCTCGCATGACTTTCAAAAAAGTCAAGTTTGTCAACCTCAAGCATTCAAAAATTATGTTTTAATAAGTATTTAAAACCTTGAGATTTGACTAATGAATATCTTTGCATGAGGTTTAATTTGACTTCTGGGTTATAAGACTTAAGCCCCTTTTCATACTAAGGTGGGCTTGAAAGTTAGACAGGTATTTTTTGGTGGTGTTGCTTTAAATTAATAAAATGTAAGCTGCTTACAAAATAAGTCAGACCCAGGACAAAAAGGATCTAAACAAACAATTGTTATGATAGTGGCATGCTATAAACTAGGCATATTGCAGCTGTCCTGTAACACTGCTTAAAAAAAGGGAAGAAAATAGAATAGTCAAACGGCTGCTCCTTATTGAAACCTAAATCAATTACCTGCTAAAAGTAAGTACTGCAGAGGGACATACTTGTGCTGCAGATTTCCCACACTGCTATGTACAGGCTAAAGCCCCTAAATAGTGCCTTACATCATGGGTTTCAAGTTGGTGGGTGTAACTGCAAAACTGAAATTATCACTAAAAAACAAATATAAAGATGCCAAGCTGACTTCCTGGCCACAGAAGCAGAGCTGACAGAAACAAAAGTAACGTGGGAAAGGTTCATCAGCAGGATGGTTACTTGCTTTGCCAGCAAAGAAGCCTGTTGCAGCAGCAAGGATCAAATGCTGGCTGCTCCTCATGGTCAGTTTTTCCACCAGATTCATAGGTCTGTTTATTTTGGGGAGTTTGCTTTGCCCTTAATCAGCAGTAGCCACACATTACATAATGCTGGACTGGCTATGTGGCACAGATTAACAGAAACCAGCTGTGAAGTAAATGCTTTCTTCATCTTTACACTTGTCACGTTTGTATGACAGAGAGATTTTGTACAAAAAGGCCTCAGCTCTGTGCATGGGTTTGCAGGCATGTGTGCACGTGTGCCTTCTCACCTCCCCCTAGTGCAATCAGCTGGCAGGAAGCTCCCAAATTCCCTTAGATCCCAGTGGAATTCCAAATCAAAGAGAGCTACTGACCACAGGACATTTAAGTTTGACCAAACAGGGGGACTTTCTAAAAGGTTGGTAAAGGAAAGCTTCTCGCTTTCTCAAGCTTTGAAACAAGTCCGTGGCTGGGCTCTGGAGGAAAAGGGGAATTTCTGTTTCCTGGTGCCTTAGTTAAAATATTTTTTTAAGGTAATGTCAGGCTTTTAATCAAGAGAAACTGTCCAACAATGCCTCATCTTTTTCCTCCTTCTCAGACCACAGTCTACTTACGTGTACATTAAGCAGATTGTAAAACAGCTTGCCCAGGACTGGACCAGGAGCAAGGATCATCTCCTGCAGATGCTGCCAGCACTGGGCCTCCAGCTACTGCAGCTGCAGCTTTGAGCAAATGTCCTGAAGCAGTTGATTTTGGTGGCTGTTGCTGATATGCCTTTCCATATCGAATCAGATACAGAGGAAAACATGCAATAGAAAGTTGTGAACATGAGCAAGGAAATAACTAATGTGCCATAAAAGCAGGAACAGCCCTCAAGTCCCCAGTATTAGAGCATCCACCACATTTGCCTCTGCTGACCTTACCTAGAGGGATTTGCTATGTAAGATGAAGAAACTGTCATATGTACTTACAGAAATCAGTAAGATACTTACTTCCATACATGAAGTATTGGAATTTTTAAGGACTGCTTTTTGTTGTTGGTTTTTTATTCCAACTCAGGAAAAATTGTGAGCAATCTTCAATTTCACAGAAGTTTTCCCTACAGGCTTTTACATACATATCAACCTGAAACAAATTATCCGTTTTTCAGCACTTAAAAATGAGATTCTTCCCAGTGGTTTAGCAATAAACACTTAGACATTATTTTAAGCTTATTGCAAAACAAAAAACATTAATCATTAATGTTTAGTGTAGTTTGAAGAACATTTTCTTCCTGAGAAATATATTTTTTATTTCTTCCCTGCCCCCGTAGTATGGTTTTCCAGCTCTAGAAAAAAAGCCAACAGGTCATGATGATACCGATGGCTCTTTGGGAAAGCATCAGGAAAATGGAAGTTTCTTTGTGTGACTTTTTTCATGAAAGACCTGGGGATTTTTGTTTGTACATCTTTACTTATTGCTGAGACATTTTATAATCTTAGCTGGGCAGAATTTTAAAACCTATCTTGAAACTGAATGGCAAAAATGGATGAATGAATGAATGAATGAATGAACGAATGAATGAATAAGACATTAACCTAAGAAGTAGAAACTGAGGCAAAGTATGTGTACTCTGAATCACTACAGAAAGAAACAGATGCCAGCAGAGTCCTAGAACTCCTCATTGTGTCTGAGGAGAAAAAAAAATCTCAACAAATTAGTGCTAAACGAAAGATACCTTTAAAAGACTGCCTTATGTAGGGAATGGTGTTAAAATAGAACATGAATAAGGAGATACAATACAAATAGAAGGTAAAAGGCATGATATGTACATCTTAAGTTTTGCTTTAAAAATTGTATTTTTGTGGGACAGTTTACTATTTGCTCTTACAGTAAAGAACCCTGAGACGTTTAGTACCAATATTACAACTTTTTAAAACCAATTAAGTTGTTACTTGATACAATATTCTTTATGAAGACAAGCTTCTGTCAGCAATTTGTTGCCCCCCTCACACCTGACTTCAAATATGAAATTGGGCCATCAAAGTCTACCATGGCCATCAAAGCCACAAACCCACAGCCATCCACTTCTACTACAGTCACAACAACTGAAAGTAGAATGTACTACAGAACACTATTTCATAAAGGTGGAAGAGCATTACTTTTACTTTTTATCTCCTGCACGTATGTCCCAGGGAGAATTCACAGTCTGTGCTTCCCATTTCTGGAAGCAATGCACTTTACTTTGTAAACGCTGGTCATATGCATCATTTAGGTATCCGTGGTTACATAGATGTAAAGAGCTCTTGAATTACATCCTACTTGTTTTCCAGCTTCTGTGCCTGTGAGGGTTGCTGCAGCAGCAAAAACCGTGGGTCTGAACCAGAGTCTACCATGGCTGACAAGGAGATGACATTAAATACAAATCTGAATATCTGAATAAATTAGGCAGCTGGTACAACCCCAGTTGGTCTTAATTTATATGCAGAGTAAGCAAGGAAAGAGGAGGGAAGAAGGCATTAGAGAGTACAAAGTACTTTCCAAGCCCATATCATCTTTCCATGGTATCAAGAGGAAAACCTGTTACTTGTTCTTCCAGCACATTGCACTGCCATGTACACCAGTGACACTGCAGAGTCTGGATCCACTGTAAAGGTCATCTTGGGACTACTGAGGTCAGTGGAGCTCTGCTGACCCCAGCAGATGCAGGAGAGGCTACCAGAGGATCTCCATGCCAAGCCTACCTTTTCCACCCCCACAGTGAAGCAGGGCAAGGAACACCCTCAGCTTCTTTGCCAGGGGGCATTCCCCAGTTCACATCCAGTGAATTTCAGGAAGATGTCCACTGCTGCCCTTTAAGTGGTTACAAAGAAAGGAGGAGGGTGAGACTGGCTTTCCATAGATACCCTTTGCTGCTCACTGGGTTAAATAAAGGAACTTCACCATTCCCATACTGGAGTTAATTACCCAAAGAATATAAAGTGCTGTTCAAGAAGCTGAAATTCACTGTTTTTACAGAGGTTAATACATGCAGTGGCTCATTCCAAGCTATGATGTTCTAAAAATGAAGGTGATCTGTGTTCTGCCACCACATTTCGAAAATTGCTGTTTAGCCCTGGATCAGAGAAGAGCTTGACAACGACTTGCTATAAAAATAAAATGATAGATTCAGGTCTGCATTTTACAGTCCCACGAACACTGATCTTTGATATTCCTTAGGCAAACTTTCTGTTTGAGGTTTGGAGATTGTTTTATTGTTTTTTTCTCTCCTGGAAAAGGTTTGTTGCTCATATTCAACCTCTGAAATCTCTTGCGTACTCCCTGTCATACTATTTTTCAAAAACAGCATTTGATCTTGTGAAATAAATAATATGAATAATTCATGAGAAAGACATCTTAAAACCCAAATTCCACCCTTCCTTTCTTCCTCCTACTTTTCCATTTGGCATTTAAGCTATTATAAACAGGCACATTTTGGTAACAAGCTAGACTGCCTGTGGATAGCAGGAGTATCATCAGTTAGAGAAGCAAAACCACGCACTGAAAAAAACCCTTAAATATAACACTGGAACAATAAATACTGCCAAGACAGTATTGATTCAGCATACTCTTAAATTATGTTAAAGCTTTTAATTCCATGCTCTCTCACCCTTTTTCCTTAAAACCATATTACATTAAGTCATATACCTTTCTGATACCTTCTTCTACAGCACTGAAACATGTCTGCCAGCATTAGAAATATTTTCAGGCCTGTGAATAAAAAACAATTTACTTTAAAAAGCACCTCCACAAATCTGTGTTCCTAAGTTGGTAACTTGTTTCATTAACATGTTGTATAAGGCATTATTTAATACTTTTTAAAAGCACATGACATATTGCAAAACCTTAAACTTACCACATTATTTCATGAGTGATCGACAGTGGTCAAAATTTGATACCAAATTCTAAAATATTAACATCAGTTTTCAGAATCTTTCAATCCCACAGCATGTCTGGCTGCTCTTTAATAAAAGGCAATGGTTTTGAGGATCCATCAACAGTTTGTGTCTCCACTGGCTCATCAGAAATGCCATCAGAAGAGGAGCACATTTCTGTTTTCATCCCCCTACGGCACAGATTGGGTGATATGGCAGAAAAAGAGCCCTGCTCACTGCACAGCCCAGGCACAGCTGTGTCTTGGTGACAAATGGGGGAAGACTGATGTTCCTTGGTTCTGCTCCTTATAGGTATCTGAGATGGCACCAGGGATGGCCAGGTGGGGTGACACTCCTTGCAGAGAGGCTTGTACTCTTCCCTGGATGGTAAGGGATAAGGATTGCAAGAATGGTCTCCAAATCTACAGATTCCCAGGGAACTCAGAAACATCTCGTGGCCTGGGACCATTTAACTCTGCCCCTCGCTTGCTTTGGAGTCCACCTTTCATCAGGATTGCTGCTCTTACAGCTCTCCTGAAGTCTTGGAAGAACATCAGGGTAAATTAGCCCATCTGTTTTCATCTGGCAGGGATTCAGCAAGACACAGTTTAGCAAAGTGCTTAAATAAATGCTTAACCTTAAGCTTGCTATTAAGGACCCAAGAAAATGCTTTCCTGGATTAAGAACAAGAACTAGTGGAAAACGGAGGAGGTGTTCATTGTTTGTGGCAGTCAGAGGCCTCACAACAGAGAGGGGGACTGCTTTCAGGGCTTGCCAAGATCTGTGTGTGTGGGATGGGACAGTCAGTGGAGATGGTGGCCATGTGTGACCACAGAACAGGACACAGACTGTGGCGTGGAACTTTCACATGCCATTTTCATGACAAGAAAATAGGGGAAGGATTGCACAGCACTGCTTTTTGACAGTGTTCAACCTCTACTGGCCTGTGTCTTGGGCCGCTTAACCCTTCAGGTATTAGAGTGGCACAAGTCCCAGGGAGGCACAGAGGCAAAGACCCGAATTCCCGAGGATGTAGGGGACACAACTTTCCAAGGATGCTGTGCTGCTCATGGCTGCAGGGGGCTCTAGCACAGGGACAGTGCTGTGTGCTAATACCTCAACCCCTCACTCTGCTCCGTGCTCCCTCAGCCATGGGAAATAGAAGCAAACAGCTCAAATCTTGTGTGATGATGGGGGTAGTGAAGATCCAGGTGGCAGCTTCTCTACAGGTTCGTAATAACTCTCCCTTTGCAATACAAATACTGCCTGCAGGTGTTTACTCCTGCCTTTTTACAAACTGAAATGAGACAACGTTTGCACGACGAATCTCTTCATAATGCATTTTACCCCCTGCAAACTGCTTATAAATACAATTATTTTTCAAAAGACTGAGAAATCTGCCAGATCTTTATATATAGGTCCTTGTGGATGACACAATTCATCACCTTTTCAGTAAAGAACTGTACAAAATGAAATATTTAATAGGTGGTGATTAATTAAATATTAATGGCCAACGCATCACAGACATCTCCAAATGTTTACATGAGTATGTAAGTTAGAATGCTTATTTTTGTAGCAGCTCAGTCTGTTCCCACCTACCTTGTTTGCTAACTGCTTCACTGGCCTCTAAGGAATCCCATGGCCCCAAAGTCACCTCTAAGCAAAATTTCCAGCTCTAGAACTTCAAACCCAAGTTGTTTCAGTTCTTCCTTCAGCATCCCTCAAACATCCTCCTACCTTACCATGGGCTTCTTGGCTTGCCTGTGTCTATCTCCATTACTCACAATGAGTTTTTACTGTAGATGGAGGTCGTGGGCTCAAAGAGAAATGATTTACCCCTGCTTTCATTCACACCAGAACAAAACCAGCATTTTCCTCTGCAGAGGTATCTGCAGAGGTTCTGTGGGATGCTTTGAGCTGGCAAAGAAGGGGAGGTTGAGGAGGCTGCTCAGGCAGCTGGAAAGTGCTGTGTAAAGAGCAGAGCATCCTGCTGGGGTAATTAGAGAGCTCCTACTGGATTTATTCCAAGATCAAAGCCCTAAACTTATTTACTTACTTAACTCCCATATCTTTGAAAAAATGCACACTTATAATACCAGACTGCAGGATGAGAAGTACTTAGGCCGCCTGAGAGGGGAGCTTTGAAAAAGTCAAAATTTTCCTCCCTGGAATTAGTTTGCTGACAAAGAGCATTAGGTCATCTGGGACAGATGCTGCCTCTCATGGACATCAGTGGGGTTTTAAAACCTGCAATTTTTTCTCAACACCTGAGAAAGATCCCCATTGTGGCAGTTCACACAAATTCTTCTACTGGCTTCTCTTGAGCAAGACAAACCCTAAAAAGAATGTAAAGTTTTGCTTTTTAATCCCCTTCAAAATAGCTCAGGCATGTATGGTGGAAGTAGCTGTGAGAAGTAATTGCTGCACAGTGGCCCAATTACTCACATACTTCAAAACAACCCAGAACTCCCACCTGCTATGAGGGAAAGGCTTGAAAGTTGTGGGTTATGAAACAGATAGAAGCATCATTTCAGACCTATATAAGTGTCAGCTTACATTTGTTTTTCTTTATTCCTACTACAAATTACCATTAACCTAAATGTGGCTGTTACCTATGACTGGTGTTCCTTGTGTGTGGTTGGTTGGTTGTTTTTCTTTTTAACTTGAAGCTACTGTTTCAGATGGCTAAAAGCCTACAGACTCCATAGGAAACTGAATTTTGGAAGATTTGTTTAGTGCAACTAATACCATAAAGCCCTGCCCCAAGGTTCATTGGGTCTCTAGAGACCTGCTGTGGTTTTAATATGCCTTATCATGGCCTGTAAAAGTTACAGACATGGAGTGATATCCTTTATAGAAAGAATTTTGTTGTCTTCCTTGGATTTTTTCTTTCTTAACAAAAAACCCCCTTCATTATGAAGATCAACTATAAACTATTCCACATAGTTTGGGTTGAGTTGGAGTCTCCTTGTAATAAGCCCAAGTAACAGAAACTCTTCTTCACCCTTGATTACAGTAGCAGTACTAGGTGGTGCTGCATTAAACTGACCTTTGGCTTTATTTATCTGAGCTAAATAAATTAAAAACCAAATAAAAATCACAATTTCCCAGCAACAAACACAAGCATATCTTATCACTCACAGTATGAAGTTGTTACTACAGTGCCATCTTCAGTGCGTTACATAAAGTGGAGTTTTCCTGTAGAGGATTTTTTCTTTGTTCCTTATGGGTTGGAAATGGATTAATAGAACTTCAACTGCAGAGAGGAATGAGTAAAAAAAAAAGTGAAATCCTTCTGTCTTTGTTAAAAGGAAAGACAGTGTTGTTATTAAGAAAATAAACTATTATACCAGAAGCATATGTCATTATTAGGCAAAGCAATCTGAATCTGGCCACCACAATAGGTTTTTGAGGTAAAAAAAATGGTTGTCCTCATTTACTGCCAGCAAGACTCAGCAATACCACATGGAAATGCAATTTTGCATGTGCACATGCATCATGTGTAGCACACTACCAAACCATTAGAAGTGTTCATTCAAGTTTGACTGCATACTATTTACAGACAGGGAAAAACATGTATCTCCTCATATCTGACAGAGAACCTGGGCTGTACTGTGCAGAAAATCTCATTTGGTCAAACCAGTTCTTCCTATCTGGGCCTTAGAGTTTAGACTGGACCCAGACTCCTGCTGCAAAAGGGACCAGCCCACATATTGAATAGCAGACAAGGAGAGTCTTACATTCTTGATTACAGAGCTCCTGTGTTACTTTGCTTCCCTGGAATGTCAAAACAAGGATGTTACTGAGCCCTGCTACAACCTTGTTCCTTGGTGCAAGCCAAGGATGTTGTGCATGCTGTGGGCCATGGCACAGGTGTGCTCCAGAGGGAAAAGGAGAAGGCATTTTAGTAAAGGTCACTACCATGTTTCTGCTGTCTCTGAGCATATCTAGTTCACCATTGTTGTTCTAGTTCATAGCAAATGCCTGCAGAGTGGGTATGAACTCATGTAGTTGTTTCAGCCCCATATGGCACTGAGACACATTTAGGCAAACTGACCTCGTCCATGTATAATGTCAAAGGGAATATTTGTGTGCAGAAAGGAAACAGGAGCTGAACTCCACATCTCAGTCCTACAACTTGTCAGCATAGCAAAAACAGCCAAAGGTGCCAATGTTATTGGAAAATATGAGTGATTTTATTATTGAATGCAGATTCTCTTCTGGGAGGGAATGTATTTGCTTGTCGTTTTTAGGCTTACATATTTTCTTGTGGATGGCTCAGAGCTGTATTGCTCTGTAGAAAGTAAACAGGTCTATTTAACAGCTGAAGAAGAAAAGTCTACAAAGAGGAAAGCACAGCTTATCCACTTTCAGTAATATTTCTCAGTCTGAACAATAGAGCACTATGCACAGTACAATGGTACTCCCCTTTTGAAATGGATTGTATGCTGATAATACTCATCATTTGCATGCTGCTTTCATTTTGAAAGCACATTACAAATGTATAGGAATCCTTACCAACACACTTTACAATTTATAGTCCTTACTATCCTTGCTGTCATGAGTGATATAAATTACTTGACAAAGCTACACAGAGAGAGTGTGCCATACTCTTGTTTTGTTGACCAATACAGCAAAACCATAAAATCATGCTCATGGCATAGCTCCAACAGCTGAATTGGAACTCCAGATTCTAGGGGAAGCTATTTAAAAGATAAAACCTCTTATGGCACCCATGGCTTATATTCTCGAGAAAGGATTACAAAATAGGGGCCTTGTTTGTTGGCACAAACTGAATTTTCCCAAATTAATTCCTGAATATTTCACTTGTACTTTCTGAACATTTCACTTCATTGAGGCAAAAGTCATTTTCATTGAACAAAAAGAAATCTTAAATCTAGGTTATTCATGATGTTGTCGCTCTTTATTTTCACCTTGAAAAACCATGAGAATCAAAAGCAAAGCTATTTTTCTAGATATTTGCACCCAATTTCCTGACCACATCTGTAAAATCACTAATGTATTGAACTGATCGTAGAAATAAAGATCTTCCTAAGTATAAAACAGTGCAATGACATGGTAGTATTTAAGAATGAAACTATATGAACCCCAATTATTTCAAAGTGTTAACCCCATCCAAAGAAATCACTCCTTGTATGACATTAGTACTCTTGTTGCTAACCAACTCCATCAAACTGCAGGCACAACTCAACAGGAGCTTGAAGTCTGCTCCCGAAGAACGCCTGCTGATGTAGCTTCCATTAAAGCAGAGAGGGAACATTCAAAACCTTGCACTTCATTTCTACCACACAAAAGGCAGAAAGACATTGAGGATGAATCTTTGCAACTAAATTGTGCCCTGAGCTGCACATGTGAAGTCCCTTGGCACCCCAGGGGCATATTCTAAGCCAAGAATGGAACTTGAAAAGTTGCATGCTAAAAATATAAACCCAACTGCTTTATTCCTCTCTCTCTTAGGAAAATACTTTCATAGTACAGATATTAACCAACAATGTGACCATTCTTTAAAATATCTGTATTTTTCTTTTTCAGTCTGGAAAAATTCAAATTCAGCCCATTTCGCTTTTCAGAAAAAATAAAAAATAAAAAAAAGGGAAGTTATTTTTCTACCCTTCTCCATAAAACTATTTCTGGGTATAAGCAAACACAGACTGCACATACACGAGACTGGTGACCTGGAGCCTTATTTGCAGTGTATAGACAAGAAGAATACCCTGCTGAGAAGGATTCACAGGGTCTATGAAATCCTGCCAGGGAGCAGGAAAATCTGCTGTATGGTACATCCTTTCCTGCAGTTTCTTGCAGTGAAGAGCTCAAAATCTGTCAAAACATGCTGCCCTTTGTGACTCTGCTCATTGAGATGTGCTTTTTGTACAATGCCTCATATTCAGATGTGAGCACCAATGTAGCACAGGAAGAGAGCCTCTACCAAAGGCACTGCTCAGCAAACACTGGGTACAGACTGACCCCCACACCCAAACAGTCCCCAGGGTGCACACAAGTGTATCCACATCCCAGTTAAAAGCCTCTCTGAGAAATCTGTATCACATCTGCTTTAACCGGAGTAATTGGTCCAAGGCTTTTCAGTGAACAGTGACACCAAAGCCAAGCTCACGTAAGTGGGGGCAGATGTCTGCAGGATTTAGCCACAGTCTGTCAGGACTCAATTGACTGAATCACATTTACTTTACCCTGCACAACTTACACTCATGGAAAGCCACGATTGTCCAGTTTCAAAAGCCCAGCACAAAGCTTCCCAACAGAAGCTTAAACTCTTTCCTACATTTCTCTGTTTTGGATTGTACACCATCTGACGTGACAAAAACCATCCAGGACAGGCTCTTAGTTTGTCTTTTTTAGCTGGTTTTTAGGAACTGACAAATCCCACTCTTCTGCCTCTTCAAAAACTGCCATCAATCCAAGCCTAGAAAAACCTTCAGCTGAAAAGGACTGGCTCACTGAAGGTGAAGTGAGAGCATGGCGTGGGAGGATGCTCTGGAAGGTCATAGTGCACACATTTCCAGGAAATTACATTAAATTAAACCAAGAAATGAAATCCTTGTGGATGAGGGAAACTTAGGAATATTCTTTGTTACTCTACCTTTACAAAATGATGACCAACCCATTTAGATACCACGTTCTATTTTCTGGTTGAACAAAGACCAAAGAGAAATCAGGTACCACTTGTTATCCATCAGAGTCCTACTACACTGTGTTAAGCCTTCACATACACACATAGCAAAAAATCAGATTTAGTAACAATAGGACTTTTTTTCTTATCTGATCTTTATTTGTGCTTTTGAGGAATTATTTATGGAATTATTATTTAGGGAATGGAAATTCAATATAACTCAGTATCTGTCTGTTACCAGTGACTGGTATTTTAAAAATAACAGACTGTTGCAATGTACTGCTTTCAGACAGTAAATGAATTATCCCAAGTATTGCTAGCAAATACAAATAAAATTAGCAGTAAAACAAAGACATATGAAATAAACTCCCTACTTAATGAAAAACAAGAGCAGCAAAACTTTGCTCCATTATAGGGAGAAAGTAAATTGTATTGTTAAGAAAGCATTTGTATTTTATGTGAGATCTATCCCAAGTCTCTGTATAAACCAGCAAATTTATATATTTTGTACCCATAATACAGCTCTGGGATGCCCACAGCTCTTGAATCATTGTAGAGGTCCACTGACACCAAACAGACACAGGACTGCACTTAGTCTGTGCTCTCCCTACAGTCATTTGAAAATAATAACAGCTTTACCACACAAATCAACAGAGTATAAAGCAAGATTATATTACATTTCAAGTCAAAAATTTCTTATTTTTATTTCAGTGGTGGATAGATCTAGTATCTTCTGCTTTTTTTGTTCACTAGGGTAAGACTCCACTGAAGTCTGTTCAGTCAGTCTGGATTTACATTGGTAAATTTCTGAGAAGAGTTTGTCCCTGAGCAATAATATTCTTATTTTTGTTTTCCAACACAGCATCAATCATAATACATAAGGATGAGTGAATTGAAATTGGAAATAAAGACTAATAATTACAAAACATATTACCAGAAAACTCTCAAGTTCCTCTGCATTCAGGAAAGCAGTGCACACTTATTATCAGAACATGAATAATTAATTCTCGGTTCTTGAGCTTTTCTTTAGAAAGAAATTATATGGAATATTATATGTAGGCCTCTCTCAACTAATGCTGTGGGTTTTTTCCTAATGTTACACTTCAACTGGAAGTGAAAAAAACCTGTATAAACTCCCGATTTTCCACTCCATATCCCATTCTGATTCTCATTCACTGCCATTATAATGCATGTTAAACTCTGCACAACAGGGGATGTTTAATCTAAATGTAATTCTGTTTCTGCTCTTCTCCCTTGTCATGAAGATTTTTATGAGGCTTTGTAAACCATTTTAACTACAAGATATAAATTTGGAAGTTAAACTACCTAAAGATGTTTTTTCAACTTTCAGTTATAAAACTAACCTAACCAAATGAAATGGTAGATGGATTGGTATTTTTGCTTCTGCTAAGGACAAATTAGCTTTTCTTTCCTCTGAAAAAATTGTTATTGAAAATGACTAATAAGAAGAGAGCAGAATCAAAGCAAATGTCCCTAACATTATGTAATTGTTCCTCTAAGCACTTCTGGGTTGAAGAACTGAGAATACAACTGAAAACTAAATTCTGCTTGTGGTAGTAATGGAAAATATTCACTGACTTTGGAGGGATTATTGCATAACAGGGGAAAGGAATATTTTGTTGGACAACAGAAGATAAGAAAAACTTTCTAAAATACAACAAATTGTTGAGGTGGTTAGAAAACATTACTGCATAACTGCTTTACAGATTCTCTCTCATCCATATACAAATAATCAGAAAGAGAATATCACAGGCACTTAACAAAGTCTAGTTTCAGAAATACAATAGTACCAAACAATTTTATTAATATTTCATACAAATTTTGAAGTCAACACTGACTAGTATTTTGATATTGATGAAGGCAAACAAAATTAATAAACAATAGGTTTCTGTGTTTTACATTGGACTGGATGTCATAAGCAATCGTCTTAATTATAAGCTAACCTAAAATAGTAATGATCGAAACAGGGTAAAGCCAATACATTTTGTTTTCTTTACTTTATTTCAAAATAGAGTGATTATAAATACATTCTTGTTATATTTCCTTCCTAACTCTTTGGATGCAACCAAAAAAAAAAGTCTCACTGTGCTCATTTCATACAATATCAACATACAAATCATGCAAAAGATATTATAGATATTATACCACCATCAAGTTCTGGATGTTTTTTCTTGATTCTGAAACATTTGTTAACATTATTCACAAGGCCATGCCTTTATAATTTATATCATCATTATGGCTTTAAAAAAAAAAAAAGCATCTAAAAAAGATATTTATACTAGATTGCTGCATCATTGTCAATCTTGAACACTAAATGCAAAACATAAATCACCTGGTCTTGTGTTCTTGCACCGTGGTACTTGCTTTCTGATAAAATTGCACAATTTTTTTTCTTTTTCCAGGAAATGATTACACTTTATTGATTTCATTTAAAAATGGAAACTTCTTTATAATACAGTGGAGACAACAGATTATGTTAACACCTTCACTGATTTAGTTTATGTCTATGGGTCTTAAGAGCCATTTTACAAGCATGGCCACTCAAACCAATATAATGAACAGACAGACCTGTTAAGCCACACCCAAGAGTCACCTTCTCAGAAAGACTGACCAGAGATTTGAATGGACAGCACACTAAAACTGCTGTGCAGACACATACACTGTTTCAAAACATGGAGAAAATAAACTGACACTAAGGTTGCCATTCAAAGTAACAATTTCACAGAAAAAGAGTGTTTTGCCAGCTTCTGCATTCTTCACTCACACTATTATGCCTACATATTGCACCATACATTGTAAAACACTTAGGAACAATTTCTACAGGAAGGTCCAGATTGTGCAACCTTTACTGATGCTGGTGAACTTACACTCAACTGCATAACCCCAGAAGAGTCACTGGGCTCTATGGATTATATACAATGGTTCTGAGCTGGCTTGTTTTGAAGTCAATGACAAAACTCTATCTAAGCCCCACTCTTGGGCAGGTATCTAATTATTACCTCATGATTAGTACCTCTGCACATGAATTAGGTTGAGCTGAAATGCCTTACTGGGATTGCGGCCTCAGTGATCAGGAAACTCTGACCCAGTGTAATGGTACAGCATAACGGTTCAGTTCTTCTTTTGATCAGCAAACAGGAGATATCACTCCAAAAACAAAAAACCCCTTCAAACAAAGGAAAAAAAACCCCAAAACCCCAGAAAGAACATCCCCAGAAAACCTCACAACACAAAACAAAACAAAAAAACGTCATTTTTTAGCTGAGGAAGGTATGATCACTTATCATTGTTCTTTCGACTCAGGACAACACAAGTCATAAGCACATCAGTTTTACCATCAGTTAGAAGTATTTCCTTATTTGCTATTTTTAATATTTTTAACACATTCCTCTCAGGATGATCATACAGGACATGACAGTGAAAACGCACTGAGTGTGTCAGACACCTTCTGCTTTGGCAAATCCCAGGGAACTTGGACACATCCTCGAGGCCACACAGCACCGTGCAGAGCAGACCCTGTCATCCTTAGCCTACTGAAGGAGCCAGCAGAGTCCACCTGGTCAGTGCATCATGGACACTCCTTAATCCACAGACAATAAACACAAGTTCTCATCCAAACCTTAGCCATGTATTGCATCATTGGTCAACCAGGACCTTTTTATGCCAGAACTGCATGTGTATGCAGTATCTATGCCCTGAAAATCCCTATCACATTCTGAATTGAGTTAATTATTGTGCATGGATAGCTGCAGCTTTTTGAAAGAAACTCAGCCATTAATTTATCTCCCATAATTTTATTATCTGAAGTCATGTACATACTTTGAAGTATGGAGAAAAATAATAAAACCACCTTCTTTCTAAGCCACAAGAGCATAAACAAATGTCTGAAAGTAGAGAAACGTTTTGTTTGCTTTCTCTCAAATAAAGAAGCAGTGCTTTTTTTGCCTTTTTTGATAAAAATATACTGCAGGCTGTTTGCCAAGTATCACTTCAGAATAAAAATTTCAACTCAGTGTCATAAAGCCCTGAAATTAGAGGTTTATATTGGAAATAGCTGACACAGCCTTCTCCACAGTATTATTATTGAGTCTTGCTCTAATTTTTGCTAGCTTTGAATTCATGAAAAACATTCATGTTTATATCCTACTACCTTAATTGATTTATGTATTGATTATAAAAGGTAGGGAGGGATAAAGGTTCTGAAAGCAAAGGAGATAAGAGGGTCTTATCTAAAGCTCATCAAGTCAAAGGAATTTTGTTAATCTCATCATATAGATTTGCTGTAGGATGCTTTACCAATATATTTCCATTTTCATGTCAAAGTACCATCTATCAGTGAGATACAATGGGGATTTTCCATTCTCTTACCTTTTTTTTCCTGGCTATTCAGATCCAGCTTTCACAAAGGCAAGCTTTTACTCTCTAGTTATGAGCTACACAGTCCTTTGAACTGAGACCACTATATCCATTTTGCACTGTGGTTTTAGACAGGATTTGCCATATTGTTCACTGTTCTGATCAGGTTTTGCTGACTAACAGCAGCCAGAGTGATAATAAGAACAGAAAACTTCTGCATATACAATAAAAATATTCCCCTTAGCATGAATTCCTGTAAATACTTGTAGTGGAAAGTATTTAGATTAAGCTGTAGAGACCAGAAAAGCAAGAAAACTCATGGCAAATAATTGCCTGAGACACAATACTAAAAAACTAATGGATCTATTTAAAATGCACCATTGGTAACAAATCTGAAATAAGATAATATGCTAATCTCACAAGAATAGTACAGAACAATTTTATTATTATTATTATTATATCTGATCACTTAATTCTGGATGATGCTATACATTACATCCCCGGTTGCTGTTTGGTATATTGTTCTGGTTTTATTTATACTGAATGATTAATGCATTGTGATCAGGAAAACAAGTCAGGCATATTAAATACATATTAAGGAGTACATATTTTTTTTTTTCCTATGTAGTATACAAAGTATTTCATAAATATGAATTATATTACAAAAATAATTTCTGCTACGCTCACACAGTAAGCACTTTGACAATTTTGGACAACCTTTTGGGGTTGCAAGAGTTTCACGTAACTGAGAAGGAACTCTAGTTTTAATTGGAGATGAGTCTTAGAACAGATTCTGCATAAATATCAAATATTTTCTTCAGATGTCACGAATACTGCAGAAGTCAGGTTGAGCTATTTTCTTTCTTTTCTTTTTTTTTTTTAATTTTCTGTATAGACATGTATGCTTCAGGTGGTCAGATTTATTTCATAGGTATGTAATGCATGGTATATTTTAAACAAATATTTGCACAATTTAACATTATAATTCCAGTGGTTTCAAGATGCAGCCCATAAATGTAACCAATTTACACATACTATTGAATGTTCTCTCTTTGCATGCTCGTTACTTTCCAGATAAGCTTTAAACAGTGCCATTAGAACACCACAAATCAAAGGATTACTCCAGTTCCACCAACTTAAATCCACGTGCAGGATGAAGGACCCAGCTGAAGTACAAATATCAGTACCAGGTTTCTTGTGTTTGTTCTAACAAATCACAAGGAGACGATGGTTTGCATTTAAGATACAAAACATATATGCCTCTTGAGGTTAAATTCAGTGTAACGTGTATAAAGCATCCCTTTGGCAATAGAGTTTGCAGTATCCCTACAGGATTCCACAGGGCATGAGCTTTATGGAGTAAAACCCATTAAGGAAATTCTCCTCTACTTGACAAATCATATGCAGCTACAGTTATCAGACACCCTTGGATACACCTGCCTCTATGCCTATCAATATAATATAGTATTTGGAAGTTAAAAGTCAACAAAAGGCACTTTCATCATTAAATAAATGTCCTCTGTAGGCAATAAGATTGTATGACCTATATTTTATTCAAAGCTGTTTGTTCTTCAAGGACTTGTAGGTAGTCAGGTGAACCTTGAAGTTTAGCTTTTAGTTCAAAATATTCACTTTTCCTTTGTTCTACTACAATTTTACTATGATTACCACCTATTAGAGATTTCTTGTTTTTTTTGTCTTGCAGTTTCTCTGGGTAACGTATTTCAAAGCCACTGACCCCTATGCTGTTGTATTCTTTTTTACTTTCAAGAAAATTTTGAATAAATACATTGGAATCCCTTCCAGGGAATAACTCATCCAGTTCATCGATTGTGCTAAGTCTTTTTCTGGTATCCACATGCAATAAATCTTTCTCCTTGTCATTCATATTTCTCAGAATGACTTTTTGCCCTGGTGGGTCAGCAAACGTGAAGCCTGTTTCAGACTCTTTCAAGCCACAGGTATGACTTTTGCTCATCTGCTCAATGGTTTGAGGAATGAAGGCCTCTGCACCCAGTCCATCTTTTTTGTTTGACTTGTGATCATGCTTTCTTAGCTGCAGTTGCATAGAACTGCACTCTTGGTTTCCAATCCCTTCATGCTTTACAGTTGGTTTTTTGTTGCGCCGAAGCACAAAAACAAGAAGACAAAAAGCAACAAACACTGTTAAAATCAGCACAACCAATATGCTTAAGATTAGGATGGACAATGGAACTGGGCCACCAGGAGGACTCCGGACTGGTCCCGGTGGTGTTGTAAAAATAACAGCAGGCATAGGACTAGTGAACAGAGCAGATGGCTTGTTTAAAAGTTTAGGGCAGAGAATCTCATTTTTCAGAGACTTAAGTTCTATGTTAGCAAACTGCACAGGTGTTTCACATCTCAATTCCTTCACCACAATACCGTCATTTAGCTTTTCAAGCCACAGTTTTAAAGCAACTAAATCACAAGTGCAGTCCCATGGATTACCTTCCAAATCTATTTGTGTAAGAGATTTTAGCTGATCAAGAACACCACTTACAGGTAAATACATGAAGTGATTGTTCCTCAGATTCAGTCTAGCAAGTGGTGCACCAGCAAAAATATACGCTGGCAAGCTTCGCAGAAGATTGTTGTTCAGGTAGAGCAACTGCAAATTTGGCATTAAGTCAAAGGTGCCTGCTAGGATTTCTTTGATAACATTGTATTCCAAATACAGATACTGCAAGTTGTGGAGGCCAGCAAACATTTCTGGGCTCAGACGCTCTATCTGATTGCCATTGAGATACAATCTCCGTAAATTTGTAAGGTTGCGGAAAACATCTCCTTTGATCACTGAAATCCGATTGCTGCCTAAATGGAGTAAATCCAGTCCCTCAAACTCAGCGAAATCTGTAGTATCCACATCCTTAATATAGTTGCCATTTACATGCAGTTTCTTGGCATTTAAAGGTTTTGGTACTAGTTCAGCCATTGATTCTATATTTCTTTCTTGGCAATTTACACTTAATCCCAAGTCTGAAGGATGAGTTTTGCAAACACAAGGGACTGGACAAGGAGTTAGAGGAGGCACCCTGGTCTGGTAAGATACGATCTGACTGAGATTGCGATTAGACAGAGCTTTGCCTGCTACTATCCCCGAGATCTTCGAAGGATTTGTAGTTTTTGGCGGCTTTGTGACTAATCTGTGCACTGATGTTTGAGTGGTGTGGCCGTTGGGTGTGCTGTAACCGGGCTCCAGCTGCGAGGGAGGCAGGATGCGCACGTCAAAATCACTCCCTGTCCCCATGGAGCACAGCTCCTGCTTATTGGTTTCTTTCAGCAGCCTTCCATACAAGTCACTGGGTGTTTCACAGATAGCCTCTCCAATGTAGATGTTATAGGGCATGTTCTCCAGCCACGCTTTCAAAGGCAACAAATCACAAGTACAATTCCAGGGGTTGTCTTCCAGCTGCAGTTCAACTATTCGCCCGATGTGCTCCAGAACTCCAATGTATGGAAGCTTCTGTATTCGATTCCCCCGTATATCCAGATGGGTTAGAGAAGCAAATCGAAAAATATTATCGGGAAGGAATGAAATCAGATTGTCATTAAGTATCAGGACTTTCAGCTTGTGAAGCTTATTGAAGGCTCCCCGTTCAATAAACTTGATTAAATTGTAGTCAGCTTGGAGATACTCCAAGTTCTCTATGCCAAGGAAGGTGTCAGCCCGGAGAATCTTTAATTCGTTGTTGTTCAAGTGCAACTGCTTTAATGCACTAAGACCCATAAAGGCCCCTCCCTCAATGTTCTGTAACTTATTATTACCCAGTTGCAAGGACACTGCATGTGTAAAATTAAGAAAGGAATTTGGATACAGAATAATTAGCAGGTTGTTTTGAAAGTTGAGGTGGTAAAAATTAGACCATGGTGGTTTAAGCTGATTTGGTCTGTAGACTGCAACCTTCTCACAGTTGACATAGAGTACATTCTCAACTGACACACAGGAGCAAACATTGCAAATTTCCACAGATATATCAGCATCTGCAGTTGTAGAAGAAACTGGAGATGACAGAACCAGAAAGAGCCACAGAATCATCTTCTTATGATCAGCAAGCAACCTTAGGCTCCTGAACAAAGATAAAGAATCTGAAGAAGAAAGAAGGAAAGAAAAAAGGAAAATGTTTTTCAGTTGACATTGTTCCAAAACGTCATTTGGGTTAAAAATTGTATACCACTGAGCTACTGTACCTGCCAAGGATTATAGATAAACTACAAGAACTGAATTCAAAATAACATGGAAGACTTTAACAACCAAACAAATGCACAGGAGCTAGGATGATTTCAAACACAGAATGTAAATTTCTGTAGACAAACACAAATAACTCTCAGGTCTGTCAAATGTATTTCTATCTCTTGTACATGCCAAGCATGCATAACTAACAAAGCAAAATAACCAAAGGAGATTCCAATTTTATGCATATTTACTCTCCTCAATCCTGCACTGCTCATATGTTGCTGTGCATTTCAGGGATATTAAACACAAATGCTGATGTTATGCATGCCCAAACATCTGGGCTGGGATAGCACAATACAGAAAGGATGGAGATGCTGACACAAAAAGTAATGCCAATGCTCAGTATATGCATCTAAAGCATCAACACATACAGACACATCACTCTGATAAAGATATTCACTCAAGGGCTACACAGGCACGCACACACATTGTTTCTGTCACTTCTGATACCTAGTTTAAATAAGTAGGTGGTAAACTGACGGCAGAAATACAACTGTCCACAGAACAACATCAGCTCTGGGTGACCAGTGGAAGCACACAGACATGGAAGAAGCATGCACAAGCACACAGCCCCATCCCCAGGAATAACCATACACTGACTTGCAGGGCAAAACAAAGTCACAATTCGCCAGCCTAACACTATTGAAACCTGAGAACTATTTTTTTTTCCCTAAAACATTATGTAATTTTCTCTTATTCCTGCACTGATAAGAACCCTTTGCATATAGTCAGGCCAGCTGAGCTGCCATTTTTTACGCAGAAGAACTCGAGTCACAGCATTTCCTCTGAGTTATAAGGTATCTTTTTTCCCCTTTTTTTTTAACAAATCAGTCAATAATCAATACTTTGCACACACACACACACACACATCCCATCTTCCCATTACCCCCATTTCCCAACTTGTCCCTTTCATTTCCTGCTGTGGGAAGCCACTGAGTTGGCAGGAGGGAGCCAGAACGAAAAGTAGAGAAAAGCAGAAGCCAGCTGGAGGGAGGAGAACCGCGCTGGAAGGAGACACGAGGGGACGATGTGCAGGGGGACCTGGAAGGGAGGGCAGAGCAGGAAAGACCGCAGGACAGAAGGACAAGAGGGAGAGGGAATGCACAGAGGAGACAAGGAAGGATGAGAGGAAGGGATGGCTGAAGGGGTCAAGGAGGCCGCTTATCGGGAGCACAGGGAGAAGGGGGAGCGGAGCAGCGGCTGCCGATGCCCGCGGGCTCCCGACCCCGGCGAGCGCGCCCCCAGGGGCGGACCGGTGCCCCCGCGCCCCCGCCGCTCCATCTCCCTCCCCCTGGCAGGCGCCGTCCTCCCGTATCCCTGCCTCGCCCACGCTCGAGCCCTCTCTTCTTCCTCAGCCCCGGGGCCCCGGCCGGTGCCCAGCGGGCAGGCTGCGGGCGCTGCGCGGGGCGGCGAGCCCGGCCAGCAGTGCCGGCACTACCGCAATTTTTGCCGCATCCGGCTCGGCTGGTGCCGTCTCCCCTCTGCCGTGGGCACCCCGTCGCCCTCTGGCTCCCGGCGGGGGAGGGCGGCAGGGGCACGGGCGCGCTCGCACGGCGCACACATCCCGGCTGGGAGCGGGCACGGAGCGGCGGAGCAGCCCCGCATCCCCTGCACCGTCCCTTCGCAACAAGGCACGACCGTGCTCCCGCCGCTGAACGCACCAACCCCCCCCGCCCCGGTACCTTTGCAAAGTCCAGCCCGCAGCAGATCCACACACCCCCTTCCCCGGCCCCACTGCGCAGATCCTGCCCCCCCCCCCCCATCCCTCCCACACCTCCAGCGGCTTCTCCGGGCCGCCCGGCCCCGGTCCCTCCGCTCGCCCGCTCTCCCGAGAAGGATGGGAGAGGGCAGCGCTGCGCCTGGTGCCGCTGGCCGGGGCTCCGGGAGGCGGCCGGCTGCAGGGAGAGGCGAGCGCGATGGCAGAGAGGCTCCGGCAGGAAGCCACTGTCGCCTCGTCGTGTATTCCCCCCCCCCCCCCCCCCACCCCACCCCTCGCCGTCTTTAAACAGCACCAGTAATTATTACAGCAATGAAAACAAAACCTTCGGAATAATTAAAAGAAATTAAAACGCCAACGTACAGGCGGCCCCGCCGTGCCCCCACCCCCGCTCGCACTCACACGCCCGGCGGGCGCCCACCGCCCTCGGTGATGCTCCCGGCAGCTCCGCGGCCAGCCCGGCACCGTCCCTACCTCGGCGCCCGGGGTCACCGCGGCTCCGCTCGGCTGCGCTCCGCCGCTCTCCCCGCGAGGTCCGCGCTCCGGCGGCTCCGCGCACGCAGCGGGCGGCGGGGGCAGCCGGGCGCCCGCCGGGGCGAGCACCCCCGGCCGCGCGGAGCGAGGGCAAGCCCGGCGCTGCGGAACCCCGCGGGCTCCGCCGCATGCAGCAGCCGCCCGGCTGAGCCCTGCCCCGCCACCGCGGTCCCCCGCACACATGCGGGGAGAGGATCCCTCTGCACACGGGCACCCGCTCCCATCGCACTGCTCTCGCCCACCCCCTGCACGCAGGGAGCCCCCTCCCCTTCGCCACACGCACACCCGCACACACACACACACACACACACACGCACACGCACGCACCGAGCGCTGCTCCGGCGGGCAGGGAGACGCCGCTCCGGGGGAGCAATCCCGGCGCATCGCCACGGCCGGAGCCTCTCCCGCAGCCCGGAGGCGCCGCGCCGCCGGTACCTTTCCCGCGGAGCCGTCGCGCTGCGCCCCCGCGGAGCCCAGGCGGGGCGTGCGGGGCGGGAGGAGCCCCCCGGGGCGACGGGAGCGGCGGGGCCGCGCTGGGCTCCGCGGGGCTGCCATGGGCGGGCAAGGCAGCCACAAGTGCAGCCCGCGGCCGGGACGGGGCCAGCGCGGCCCCCGCGCCCGAGGATCCGCAGGGCAGCGCGGCTGCGAGAGCCGAGCGGGGGAAGGAGAGAGAAGGCGAGAAAGGACTCCCCCTGCTCTTCTCCGGCGATCTCCCCTCCCGGCTTGAAACAAAAGTAGAGGTGGAAACTGAGTGGGCAGGATGGTAACATTTGCTGCATTTAATGTGAATTGCAATTATGGAGCGAAATCGCTGCGAGGAGACGTACCCGAGCCGTTCTTAAGACAACGCCGCTATTTGTCTATCTCATTCTTTGTGGTTAGGTGAAATTCCTTCTCTGCTTAGGTAACAGCTGCAGTCTGATGGAAAAGAATTCCTCAAATGTTATGCACTGGTGCTAAACAGATTCTGCTAATTAACAACTCCTATTGACTCTACCTTTCATAATACACTTTAAAATGGTAATGAATACCCCCAAACCAGGTGACATCTCATTTCAAAGCAGAAGAGTCAGTTAACCAAATGAAATCTTGCAAGGGGAGTTCAACTGTTTGTCCTTTACCATGAATGCTAAAGTGATCCAGTTAGAAAACTGTTTATGTGCTGTACACATACCGGTTGTGAGTGCTGGTTCTGGGCAATAAACGTGAGGGAATGGAAAACAGCAACTGCTTTCTTCATTTACTGAAATGAAATAAATAGCTTGCTCCAAAGGCTGGCTGCATCAAATTGACATAATTGCAGAATGTTATTTTGCACTATGTGGTTAGACTGATACCTGAAAACAAATGCAGCTGAGACATTAATAATTTGCATATCACAACAGAACTGAAAGTGATCTGTGATTAATATTCAGCCAATTAAAAACTGAAGTTTTTAAAATGTAAACGCTCTTAATTATGGAGCCATTAACAAAGTACTGTTCACATAAAAGGGGATGTGTGTATATAAAGGGCCCGGTTTAGAAGGATTTGCATGTAGTTTAAGCTGAATTTTTCAAACACTATTTAAAAAAACTAATGAACTAGAGAGCAAAGGTGTAGAATAAAATTCATTTAGGATGATAGCTGGTTTATAACTATTTTAGCAGCAGGCACAGAAATGCAGGTGTAAAGATCAAGATGCTAGTTTTGTTTAATTCCCTGCTTATTTAGTAGGTGAAAGAGCATACTGACAATCAAAGAGATCACTATTCCCACCACATTCAAATAACTACTAAGAGACTGAATCAAACATCATACAGGTAGCATAACAAAATATCATAGTTTAACCAAGTAAACCATGAAATGAATAACTAGTTGAGAACTGAAATTACACTATAAGTAGATAATTCTTGATGTTTTCTATTGTAAGTTGCTATTAGCAATGGCATGTGTTTATGGTGTTGTAGAATTCATCTGAGAAGGAAATTTAGTTATGCAGCACAATTTCATTACTAGGGTTTCAGTATGTCATATATTTATATTTCTAATTTACAGTCACTAAAAATAACTTCTCCTCCAAACCTTAAGTGATTTCTAAGCTACTTGAGCTAGCCTACATCATGTCAAACTCACTAATATTTAGGCTTACATGTCAGGATCACATTCCAAAGAAATTTAGGGGAATTTTAATGTATAACATAAGCACAAGCTAAGGTCAAGACTGGGATCCAAGATGATGATGTGCTTCAGGAATAAAACATTTTAAAGGGTTGCATCCTAGAGTCACTTTGTTGCACCCATTTTCTGAGATCCATCTTGAGGTTCTATCCCTATCAGTAGAAATTTTCTGTATGGGCTGATGGTAAATAATTGGAAGACATCAGAGGCAAGTTGGAGTACCTGGTCTGGTTCCCTGAAGTTTACAAGGTTACTTTAGGCTACACACCATGCTCATTTAATGTCATCTCTAACCTTTTCTTAAATTTTCTACTGTGATGGAACCTCATTCATCTCCTTTGATTCTTTCCCCCCTGTCTGTTGTTTGCCATAGCAGCATGTATTTTTTCCTTCTTCAGCTTAGCAAAAGGAGAGCAAAAGCTAACAGGCTGACAGATTCATAACAGGATTTTCTGCAGGGAAAAGTATGTGAAGAAAAGGTAGAAATGTGAGCTATACTACTTCTCACCCAAGCAGACACACTCAGGGTGGCATTCAGTAATGGTACAATTAGCTTGTTGATAATGTCATTACCATACCTAAGATCTTGGGAGAGAAAGGTACTTTTTACTCCTGGCTACTGGCATTCATCCTTAAATCTGCTCAGAAATTACAGAAGACCATTTATATTTTGTTTCCTTTCACATCTTTTTGAGATCTTCTAAGTAATACTTTTCTTTTAAACACACAGACATGCTTGGTCACCTATCTCTTCCAATTTAATTCTGGGCTGATGCAGGAACTTGAGACCGAAACTGAGCTTTATGTGCATTCAAAGTCTGTCAGGAGAAAAAGCCTCCTGTAACAGAGTCATCAAAATGCAGAGGCCAGTTGAGATGCTGAGTCTACTGCTCACAGCAGGAAACCTTGGAGAACATTTTCCTCATGCTGCTCGGCACACATGCAAATGGGGCTGCAGCTGAAGGCAAGGGCAGTTCTGTGCAATAAGTTGCTTTGTTTTTTCATCCACAGAAATTTTCTGAGTTAGAAATGAACTGACAGGAAACAGGAGCTATAATTTTATGTAAAGACTATGTGTTGCACCTTCCTTTTCCCAAAGAATGGTAAAAATAGCCCAAAAGTTAATAATTTGGCCCTTCACACAGGGCCCAGGAAACAAATAAACTGTTTAGATTGAACATGTGGGAAGCTGGTTAACAATTCTTTGAATAGGAAAGCAAAGGTTTGTATGGGCTCTGTCGGTTGCTGAGGTTTCCATGGTTGACCAATTTCACTTTAACAGGTCTACAATAAGTTTCTGCTTTCATACAGATCAGTAACAACAGCCATACCCAGCAAACAACATCCAGCACAGAAGAATACAGAAACGACTGTGCAATCTTCTAATAAGTCTTCAACTAATAGGACACAGCTTTCTGAGGAGGAGAAAAACCCCCCAAATCAACCAGCAACTCCACCCAATGTCCACATCTTGCCTATATTTTGCCAGAGTATCAGTCAAAAGAGGGGGAGGAGGAGCATCCTTGAAAACTCTGTATGTACTCGAGTGAGTCCTGGCATGTGCACTCTTTAAAGACACAGTGTGATAGGGAACAGTGCAAGTGTGCAATAGATCGAAGTCAGAACCACTGTGAGAGAGAGCACTGTGCTAAATAAAGTGGAAGAAACTGTCAGATATCTGTCTTTGCCTGTCTCTATATTATTTCCACCTAACTTCCTCCATTTTATCCAGGACCCCTGCTCAGTATGCAACAAGGAACCCCTCACCTGCATCCAGGAAACCTGAGGAATCACTGAAATGCATGCATCCCTTCAACAGGGATTGCCATATTTTGCTATTCATTTGCATGACTCATTGTCTTGAATGCTTGATCAAGTGGTCTTGATGCTGGTAGTGGGTTTTCTCACCAAGTCTCTTTGTAAACTCAGCCCGTGGGGTGGTCCAGCTCCATCACACTGTGCTTGCCACCTTTCCATAACTGTGCTGTCAGAGCACAGTGGGTAGGCATTTAATTTCACTAAGTTGCAACATGTCCTGTGCCTTACTTATTTACTTTCTCTGTGCTCACTTACCCAGGGGTTGTTCACCCTCTGGCTCACTGTCAGAGGCTAAAGCCAAGCTTGGCCTGCCCTCTTGAACCCTGGAACAACCAAAAATGTGAAATCAGGAGACAAAGAAAATTTAGAAAAATAATAGGGGAGGAACTTACGTGGGATATTTTTCTATAAGGTTTTATGATAGAGGGTTAAATGTAAAACCTACAAGCAACTGGTCTTGTCCTTTCTGTCTCATGTGGAAACTGCTCACTAAATGATTTCTCAAGATGAGAAATATATTTAAAATAAGGATCCTGTGCTAGAAAACTCTGACATTATTGAACACACCAAATCATGAAATAACACTTCATTCTCCCTGACCAGCCAGCCTATTAACTGAATTAAAGAACTGCAGAGAAAATGTAAAGGACTGACTGGGGCTAGAAATGTTAGAGGATAAGAAGGAAAGAGGTACTTTAAGAAGGGGAGAAAAAGTATTGTGTTACAAGACTTGTTTCTTTGTTTGCTCCTAATAACTTTGTCTTCAACGGTGGAGCAAGGGAAATCTTTTATGCCACCACTACCATCCCTGCTATGCTTCCAGTCAGGATTGGATGGGTTGAGGTCACTTGACATTGACAGAATACGAATTTAGAACATTCTAATTTAAATCCTCACTCTTCAATGCTTTTCTCACACATGAGACTGTTTCCTATCACCTTCTGGAATTCCACAGACCTAAATGGGGCTTCTCACATGTGTAGACGTTGATGGAATAACTCTTTCATAAAGCTACCTGCTAGCAGAAAGGTCTCTTTACTTTATTTCTTGGATAAAGAATAAAGCTTACAAGAAAGAAAATAAAATGGTTTCCATTCAATCTTTAGAATGAAAAATAAATATTCTGGTTCTGCTGTAGTTTAAGCTGGTGCTGTCTCTTGGATGAAGAGGTTCAAGCTGTGACCTCATGGAACAAGCCCAGAGCAACTTGCCAGCTACTCCTGTCTTTCAGCACACTGAGAGATTCACTCCCCAGCTACTGTGCTCATCAGCTGAAGGACCACTGGGTAGAATTAATAGGCATCTGCAAAAGAAACCATGTGCTTTAGACTTGTTGCTTGATTTGGGGAAAAAGTTACACCAAGGGGGAAACATCTGAAGCAAAATTAAGTTGTTACATGGGTTTTCTCATTGCTCTACTTTATTCTGCTTTTGCTTCTGGGGTTTCTTTTGCAGCTGCCCTAATTTCCTCTACTTTTGCATTTTCTATTAATTTCAATTAAAGCCTCCATAGGCTCATGAGCTAACAGGCTTTTTTATTATTGTTTTTAAAAAAGCAGGCCAATACTGGCTTTCCTATTGCCTCTAGACTGCTGCAAAGGAATGTAGGAGCATGGTGTTTCAAGAAAGAAACTGCAGTTTCAGTATCTAAGTTGTGTCTTTTTTTTTAACTTTATGATTAAAGACCAGTGCTGGTCTGATATAAAGTGTCTTCAGGGAAGGCACTGTAGTTGAAAAAGAGATGTTTGCTTTTAACAACAAACATTTTGACACTGTAGCAAAATGATCATGGAATAACAGAATATTCTGCATTGTAAGGGACCCACAAAGTTTATCAAAACCCAATTTGTGGCCCTTCACAGGAGAACCCCAAGAATCACACCATGTTCTTTCCGAATGTATCTTGAGCTCTGGCAGGCTGGTGCTGTGTCCACTTCCCTGGGCAGCCTGTTCCAGTGCCCAAACACCCTCTGGGTGAAAAACCCTCTCCTAATATCCAACCTAAATCTTCCCTGACATACCTTCTCTTCTCTTCCCAGGAAAGGTTGTATTTGAGATGGGTTTCTCACCCTCTCTACAAATTTTAGCCCCATCTGGGTGAAGGAAGGAATGTCCTCTCATTACTTGTCTGCCTCATGTAATTGTCTCTGAGGCATGAGCAGCCAATCCAGACTGTTCCAAAAGCAGGTAAAATGAAATCTTCCTCACCTTGGCAAAGGCTTAAGCACAGCAATATGTTCAGGCAGCTCTGCTGCATTCCACTGGATGGACACACCGGGGAACAGGAGCTGGACCATCAAAAGGAAAACAGAAAAAAACCCAGAAATGTCTTTAAAAAATGTAAAGCTAGATTTCATGATGTGTAAAATAATTATTCAGAGCAGTGAAGTTTTCCAAATGACAAGCCAAAGGGTCTTGTCAAACTCTTGTGCCATCTCTGGCATTTACTGGACCCTCCTTGAACCAGCTCACCAGGCCCAAATGACTGCTTTTTTCTTCTCTAGATTAGGCCAATTTTCAACCAAATTAGTGAACTGAGCTGGCTTGTGAAGTGCTCCAGCATGTGTTATAGCTGGTCTGTGGTTAGTTGTGTGAGCCCCAGACACTTATGGGGTGACAGAGAGATGGGACAAGTTCTGAGAGGAGGATGAGCTGGACTAAATGCACAGCAACAGCATATATTACATGTTTTACAATGCCTACTGCAGCTCACAGTCATGGGAATTTAATTTTCATCAAAGTTTAGATGGAAAAGTAAAGAAGAAAAATAAACTTCTGTAGAGTTTCCTCACTTAGCTAGAAAAAAAGACTGTATTTTCTCACACTTGTGCCTTTCAACATTTAAAAACGTAAAATATCTTTTCTTCCCAAATGTCCATGAAATCTTGTTTTCAGAAGAAACATTTATGCATATTTATTAAATAGTGAAAGAAGCAAAGGCAGATTAATGTGAAAAGTCTAAACTGGTGCCTGAATGATGGAAACCTTGTAGTCTAAAGGCAAATTCTAGCATTATTGGAATCCTCTTAAGCCAAGAGGATATGCTTGTAGGTGCATTGAGCATAACAAAAAGATAAAAAACCAATGTCTTGCCTAATCTCGAGATCTATGACCCAAATACTGTTCTGACATAGAACATTCAGGTCATCTCCAAGGTGTGAAGTTTAACCAACCTCCCAGACAAATCTGAAACCAGCATGTAAACCAAATGTAAAGGGAAACGAATTTTATTAAAAGAGTGATTAGTAAATCAATAAAGACGTTCAGATATTAACATATCACTAAAGTAAGCCAGAAGCAGTGCAGAAGGATTAGGTGGAAAAAGTGAAATGCTGTAACAAGGGAACCCTTGCAGGTGGTAAATAGCTGAAGAACAGGTTTGAGAGACTGGAGAGAGCAGCAGAGGAATGGTTTTAGGAGGCTTGTACAGAGTTTGGGGGGCTGGCTAGGAGTGCATGAGTAATATTCAGAGACACCTTTATCCACTAATGGAACTGACAGAAGCTGACAATTATGACAACGGTAATGAACCTGTCTTATCTATTTTAAGACACCTTGTATGAAGAATTCAGAGAGAAAGAAAAAGAAGATTATTCTTTGGTTGGTTAAAATACCATGACTTCAAGGGATTCCCTTTCTGTTAGCTTCACATGGAAAATATACAAAAGCACCATAATTGCAGAACATTTAAATAGGTCATTTAAAATAGATCCTACAAAGTGAGAGAATAAAAAGTCCACCCTACTTTAAAGCAACTTTTTTTAACAAAAAAGAAAGAGGACTTCCTTTTATCTTCTTATTCTTCTATTATCTTCCATACTTTAGAAGGCCAAGAAAGCCCATAGATTTACTTTAGATAGCCTATAGATTTACTTTATATGGCTACTTTTCCCTGAGATTAGTCCAAGAGTGATGTCTTCTTGATGTTTACATACGCCAAGGGATCCAAGACATCTCATTTTTCCCCTTTTCAGTTTGTTCTGAAAACATGCTGTATTGACTCTGTGCCTTTTTCTTATGCTTTTTTGTTTTTTGTTTTTTGGAGGTTTTTTTGTGCTGTTTATCTCTAAGATCATTGTTTGTATTGAGGGAAACTTTCATTGGGATTTCAGTGGATGTAACTTTTTTTCCTTGATAGCATTCCTGCTAGTAACCCTGTGGTTTCCATTGAGGTTGTGAAGTAATTTTTGGACAAAGTCAAGGTGTAATGCATCTTTTAGTGAAGCCAGTCAGACTCAGCTTTGTTTAAAATAAAGGGGTTTGATGCCTTCCTATTTTAGTGTGTAAATTATTTCAGTATGTAATGTCTTTCAAAAATAAATTCCATGTGCAAATCAGCATTAGCTCATACTACAGGTTCAAAAACCAGTTATCCAACACCACAAAATGCTGTCCAAACACTGTTTCCCTCCTCAGGTTGTAACTTGCTAGTGTTGACAGGTGCACAGTGAAATCCAGTAGAAGCTGAAAAGGTCTTTATCTGTATCCCTTTGGCCCTTTAAATCTGATTTGTGGCTGGCAGGCCCATATGGGTACATGCATCCAATGGTCCAAGTTTCAGCTGAGGTCAGTGGTCAGTGGCACTGGGGCTGCCAGTCAGGTTCTGGTTTAGCATCTAATTTTTTTTGGAGCAGCTTACCAGTTGTATTAGTAGCATTTATCTACCTGTACCCAAACATGGTTGGGCATTAAAAAGTGCAGTTTGAGAGCCAGTCTATAAAACAATGAAGTCAAACACATGCTGCTCAGTCAGACTATTTATTATCCAGTTTTGGGAAGTAGTCACTTGCATTGTTGTTCTGCTTAGTGCACACCTCGTGTCCATCTCGCATTAACATCTATTTATGGTTGTGTTCTCATGTTTGTTTTCTAAATCATGAAAAAAAGAATATTTCAGTTCTAGAGATTCACTGAGTAGGTGTTAGAATGGGGACATTCTTGAACCTTCAAAACCCAGTTTTACTACTGTAGTCAGAGTTGAGAATCAGTTCTCCCCAAGGGCATCATAGAGGCGAGCAGCTGAATTTTTTGGCCTTTAGTCTGTCAACTTCTGTCAGCTCTGGATTTCTTTCAAGAAGTCACATCTCTGTCATACAAAAAATCCCTACCCAAAATTTAATCATTTTGTTGTATTTCCCTGATGACTTAATTTTTAATTAAAATAAGTATATTTAAAAGAAATGTTATTTTTGAAAAGCTAATTCTCAACAATATCTAATGCTAAGCAGAGCTGATAATCCTAAAGCTGAAATGACAGATACGAAGTACAGGAGAACAGAGTAAGGAAATCTACCCCAGAACATTTATCCTGGGACTATTACACTGCAGTGGCATCACTAGACAGTTCTATGAAAAAGAACATTAAAGATGAGGTTTTCAGATTCTTTCTCCAAAATAAGGCATAACAAAGCCACCACATATGAATGGAAAATCTAACCTTTGGCTGGCTTTATAAATTCTAAAAACTTCCTGCATCTAAAAGAAATTGTGAAAGCAAATGGATGAATATAAATAGGAAGAAGCTAGCAAACCAAATTCAGAAAACACTTTGACAGTTTTGCGTCTGCATTTGCAAAAGTTCGCCAAAGTTCATAGCTGAAATTTAAATTTTAGAAAATATTTCCACTTGCTCTGACAATAAATATTACACATAATATAACATTAATCTCAGCTGATAATGCTCCTTATAACACATTTTATGAATCATCACAGTACTTTGTTTTTAACACCCCATCACTTGTCAGAAGGAAAAACCAAGGAACAGAGAATGAGCCTAGGTTTTAAAATTGGGAGTAAGGGCCTCCTTAATGCAGTGGTCTTTGGAGAAGACTCTGATCTATGGGGGTCTCTAGCTGCTGAACTTTTATCCAAGTAATAAAAATTAGGTATGTATGGTTTTTTGCATTATTTGCCTTACTTGTATAAATAAATGTGGGTATGGTGGTGTAATCTGATCAAGGATTTCAGCTCTCAAATTCCTATAAATGCTTTGTTTAAGCCACAGTTCCTGCAATGTCTGCCTCTGTGCTGGTCTGTCTGACTAGAAATATCACATCACTTTCTCTTGTGAACTACTTTGAGGGTTTCAAATGACAACAGGAACTTTAATCCTCTCTTTTTCCAAACAATTTGTAAATCAGAACCATCAAAACGTCCATGCAGTGGGAGAGTGAGGCCTGTGGTTTTAAGGACATTTTGGTTCACTGCATCTCTGCAGTGCTTTGATCTTACATGTCCTGTGATTTCATTTCAACACCTCTCTTGTATTCTCTTGAGCCTGTTTCTCAAGAGTGAGGCAGCAAATACAGATATACAGAAGAGCACATGATAAGGCCATTTGTTAAGTGAAATTCTCATCTCCATTACAATCTTGCAGCTTCCTATCATTATGTCTAGGTTAATCAAAGACAATTACAGAGCCCCAGTGAAGCTGCCAGAGATCTGTTTGGATGCACAGCAGAAGCCCATGTTGATATACACCAAGACTAGTTATGCATTCTTTGACATAATTATTTTCCCTGCAACGGATGGTAGCAAAATCAAGGTCTGAGAAAGGGCAAGCAGTGATTTGTTTGGTGAGTTACTGTTTGCTTAATGGCTCCTTAAAAATGCTAAGTTTCTCACTCTGCAGAAATTAACCTGCCCTTGTACCTCGTAGTGAAATAGTATTACAGCAGTCTGGAAAATGCCCTGCAGTGTTGCACTTGTCTGCAAACCACGGTGGGTGTCTGCATGCCACCACCCAGGGGTGGCCTTGAGACTCCCTGTGACCCAAATGTGGCGAGGAGCAGTGGATGTGCATTGCCAGAGTACAGGGCCAGCAGTATGAGGTACACAGTCCCTGTGCAGGGCATCCAGGTGGGTAGGAGGTGATGGAGAGAGGAAGCTCCTGGTACATTTTGCTCCTGGTACAGGCAGAGCTGTTCCAGTTTTACATCTGCTGAATCCCTTAGCCTGACACTTGAACACCACGGCAGAAGAACCCAACCTGAGCTCTTAGATCTAAGGCAATGAAAGCTCTGTCTCTGCTTCCAGAGGCTTGAGTTTGCTCCTCATTCTTGTACATGATCAGCCAACCCAGATACATGGCCTGGGATTGTGTCCTAATGTGCCTTAAGCTCCTGCTGGCAGCAGGAGGTATTTAACATTAGCAACCCATTTCCCATCTCCCTTCCAGCTCCACTTTAAATCATTACTAAGTCTTCTTGGTGCTATGTTTTCAGTTTTGGGGTTTTTGTTTGTTTGCTTATGGGCTTGTTGATGAGAAGAAGAGAGAACTGTGTGTACAAGAACCAGTCTGAAGAAACCAAAAATCTCTTAGCTAAAATTGGAGTCTACAGTACTACTGCAGACCACAGACTCAACTAATGCAAAGCTGTACCATTTATAAGCACTTTCTCATTGCCTGGGAAAATGGAACAGAACATACCAGACTGCCAAGGGCCAGGGAAGAGCATTATCTGCAAGTACTTTAGCCTGTCACCCCTAAGAAATGGAGGAATTGTGCTGGGAGTCAACTAAGTGAATGCAAATACCTGTCCTTCCCATCTGAAGAGCCCTCAGTGCTGTTCCAGGTTTGATTGTCATTAGCCTAATGCTGTTATTGCCTGCTTTGTACAGAAACTGGAGTTGAAGGTCTGGAAAATCTCTGGAAGAGATGTCGTGAATTTCGGACACAAATTGTTTCACAATTCAAGATTCCAATCACATGTTTCAGGTTGGACTCAGAAAGTGAACGTGTTCATGCCACAATTACATGAGTAAATCTGCTTTTAGCAGCCACCTCTATTTGGGATCTTAAGACTTTTCATAGCATGCGTGCTCCACAGTTCCTGGAAAGCCTTGAACAACACGTCAGCACTCATGGACAGCTGGGCTCAAACACTGAGTGAGTCAGAGATCATCACAGATCTATCTTAAAACCTTGTTTGGAGTTTAAGAACAGGATAAGCTGCCTGTATAAATATATGAAAAGTATTTATGGGCATTAACCTCTGACCCAAATTGCTCTGCTAAGATTTTTACTCTTAAAAGTGCCTCTTTTGAAAATGCCCCTTCAGTGATTTCATTATTGTCTATTTAACTCATGCATTAATTCCCATGAAGGAATATGCACCATCTACTGTGGAAGTCTCCACTTTTATTTTCTCTGATGGAGTAGCAGCTGGATCAAACCCATTCTTTTTTTCATCAAGGAGAGGGAATTTATTCATTGTTGAAAAGGGTCTTCTTCTGCAGTGTCACCAAGGAAGAACATTCCTTAGCTTTTTGTTGTTTCTTCTCCTAGAGCTGACAAACTGAGGAATGCATCAGTGTTTTCTAAAGGGCTTTTTTATGCATTGTGCATCATGTTTCAACAATTCTGAGTCTAGAATAAGGCGGCTGCATTTCAGCGTATTAATCACTCGGGTTATCAAACCAAATGAATGATTTGCCAAGACAGCTAGCACTGCTTCTAAGCTGCTCTAAAAAATTGAGGGCTTTTCAAATAGCACTATTATAGTTAATTAGATAGGAACTTGTAAGAAGGCAGAAATGAAATTAAAATAATAGCTTGGTAGCTTGGTCTAACATGCTAAAAAGTCCAGATGTTAATAGCTGATTGGGAGGAGCTCTGAATTACATTGGAGCAAGTTCCAGAATTGGCTTCTTGTTATTCAGCAGGCAATCTGTATGCAATATTAAACAAATCAGGCATTTGATGAATAATTGTTGACAGGTCCTGTCTGCTTCACTGCTTTTCACAGAACTGCATCAGTGGGACTCGACACAGCATATGTCTAAGAGGTTCCACAAACTTTTTTACCATTTTGTATATACTCAGTTTCTGAAATTCACCAAAGAGCTATTAATATTGTCCCTTCTACAGAATCAATAGTTAACAGGTCTGGAAAACCCAGTAATCTGCTAAAGAGCTACCTGGTACTGCTGTATGGAATGGTTAGAAGAGCTCCTCACTTGATTTAAGAGTGTATGTCAAAATTTGGCTCTCAGCAAAAACAAATTAATGATCATCTGTAAGAATGCAGCACACATGATGTAAATGGAAGTAGAAACTGCCCCTATTAATAAGAAGGGAGAAATGCTACTATTTGCAACTTACTCTATCTGTAATTTTTCATTCATGAACACAATGAGCAGCCTATTTTTCAAGAGTACAGCCTTTAGATATTATTCAGTGTTGGTAACTTTTTGTGGATCCCTCTGATAAGAACCTACTTATCTTCAATTTTCTCAGATCTTGCTGGGTGTCCTCAGTCAGGAATTGGGCTCTAGGACAGAAAACAACACTCTTCTGTCACAGATTGATGGCCCTGCAGCTAATGGACTTTAAATTGCAGGGACCTCTCAGCAGATAAATAACAGGCCACGGCAGGGACAGAACTGGGAACTGTGGCTAAGGCAGCAGGGGAAAGCAGGCTTTGCTCAAGTCAGTTTTTAAGCAGGAACTGTCTGGTTCTACAACCTAAACCAAACAGTCCTTGGCCCCACAGTGCTTGTTGTGATCTAGAAATTTGCCCTTGAAAGAGCTTGGAGACCCAGCACAGGGATTTTAGTTTTTGCAGATTTGCTTGAATCCAAGCCCTTGTCTTTACTGTGGAATAGGAGAACACAGAAAACATTCCAGGCTCCCTGTGAGTGTAAAGATAGCACTGCCCATGAGCTGACTGGCAGGGCTACCCTTGCTGCTGGCCAAGGGAAGAGCTGGCCTGACTCTGCGTGAGTGCCTTGTTTCTGTCCTCGGTGAATCAGGTGAATGTTTTACAGCTTAAAATCATGGAAAAGGCATACAACATAAAGCTGCACAGCACTTCTTCAGTTTTCACTTGAAATTCTTCTGAATTAGGAGCAAATCACCCTGATTGGTTTAGCCAATTAGACTACTCTGCTTTGTTTACACTGCAATTTGCTTTGTAGTGAAATTAATTTGATAAGTTTCATTAGGAACCTGAGAATTTCAGTGGCTAAAACTGCTGTGCCCTTATTTCTCACAGGCCAACCTGTTTGCCCTTCATTCAACAACAGCTAAAGCCAAAGAAAGCCCAGATGCACTCGCTGGGTCTGTTTGGCATCTCAGAATTCAGTGAGATGACATAGCTGGGCCAGTAGACTGCAAAAGGAGCAATTTCCACCCTACTCCAGATTTTTAAGGACACTTTCCGTAGAGCACAAGAGCTCTCAATCCCCAGGCACCAGAAATCAGGCAAGGAAGGCAAGAGACTGACGTAGCTGAGTAGGAAAGTGCTGGTCAAACTAAAGGGAAAGGAGAAATGCACAGGCAGTGGAAGCAGGCACAGGTAGCCTGGGAAGAGTGTGGGGACACTTTCTGGCTGGGTAGGAATGGGGTGCAGAAGGCCAAGGTGTGGATGCAACCACAGATAAAATATGAGCAGAAGGGCAGATTTCAATTTATGGTTTAGCCATTTACTGGAGCTGGCCAGCATTTAGAGGGAACAAGGAAATCCATGTGTATGTTTGTGATACTGCAGAGAGAGTGTATTGAATGCTATGGTATGGCAACTCATCTCTTTTTTTTTAAACCTAATTTATGGACAGATTGCACAGAAATATGCCTTAAATTTGTTATCAGCTATTAATAGGCAGGCAATACTGATTTTGTCCCTATTCCAAAATTGGATTAAAACATAAGCTACAGGAATGTTCTTAATCATTCAGACTTTCTCTAAATATAAGTTGTGACTGATCTTTACTGGCATGCGAAATATTATAATTAACATACCATGATAAAAATGGTACATTTTCCACAGTGGGAAATTGTTCTCTATTAATAAGCCAACCAAGTGAATATCTACTACATATTACCACCAGCATAATTCAAAATAATACACTCCAGGGAAATATATGCTTGGATTCCACTGGTGCTGCCGTCTGGCACACTCCCAGTAAGGTTGTTGCTGTGTATCAGGAGGGAAGAAGTGTCAAAAACCACCAGTGCTTGTGCATGGAGCTTGCTGTCCTGGGTCATATTTGTACACCATAATGGATTTTCTTCTAACCAGTGGAGAAAAGGCAAGTCCATGTTTTATTCTGAGTACAGGTCTTTATCCACGAGATGGCACTCTGCTTGTCACTGCAGTGCTAGACAGGACTGAACTAGAACAGCTGCAAATGAACCTAGCTGTAGAATACAGAAAAATATTTATCTTCATTCTTAATTTATTCAAATAAAATCTAATTTCTCGTAATTTTCATAGCTCTATGTTTCATCTCACCTTATAAGGAACTAAAGGGGACATTTTTCTTCACTGTCAATGCAGATACATTTACATATCCACATTTTGCCCAAAGCTGTGCATTCACATTCATTGTTGATTGGGCACAATTTCCACATAAAACCACAAATGTTACAGGCTGACTCAGAGGTTGCTGAAACTTCACAAAACTTTCAGCAGAGCTGGCAACTTGCACAGTTTAATAACAATCAGAGGTAGCTGGATGTCGCATTAGTCTGGGTTGGAAGAAAAATATTTTGGGATTTTTTTAATATATATAAGATATAGATATTACAGAAGTCTCTACAGAACCCAGCAAAGGAAGTGCCATAAAATGACTCAAAGACACTGGTGACATTGTGTGCCATTCAATCAAATGCAAGACAAACTTAGAACCATTGCTACAGCAGTTTTCTTTAAAGCAGTAACGCAGAATGTGATGGACCATACTAATCGATAATTGTAAGCCTAATTTTTGTGACAAGGAGCAAAAGGACCCTTTAAAAATGTATCTAATCCTGACTGCTTTACATTATGATAGGTAAATATAATATAAATGTGTGTATATGTATAAGATAAAGTATTTTCTGCTACATTTGGGACAGTTGACACAAAAGATCAACCACTACAGAGCAGACATCTTATTAAAAAACCCTCAAAAACCGGTGATCCTTAGGCAAGGGGTGTTGTTCTTTCCAGGTTCCAGTGGCACACAGTGATTTCTGAGCAGGTCCCACCCAGCAGAGCAGGGCAGCTGTGCAGGAACACCCAGGCGAGGTTTGGGCAGTAGGCAAGTGTGGATCTGCCAGGAATGACAACTGTTGCCAGGGTAAAATGCCACGTTGTGATTTTCTGGAGGAAGGTGCTTCCTGCAGAGTCACTCATGGCACAGCCTGTGCCAGCAGGGTGGGAAGGAAGCCCCAAGCCCCCGCAGTTTGCCCACGGCTGAGCAGCTCAGCAGCACAGACCTGGCTGGACGGGAGGAGCCAGTCATGAGGACCTGGGGGATGCTGCCACAGGATGGTATTGAGGGGCTGGGTGGGCTTCTGAAATGGGAGTTCCAGGGCAGGGGCTTGGAAAAGGATGGGGAGGGATGGGGATGAGGACTAGGATGGAGGGAGACCCCAAAACCAGCCAACTCCCTGCACATTGTGACGTTGCCTCTGCTCACAGAGCAGCTGCCAGGGCATCTCTCCAGGCTTTGGCACAGAAAAAATGTCAAAGCAAAGGCCCAGCTCATTGCCCCCTGTGTGGATGCCCAAGCCCTGGTGCCTCTGTACCACAGCTCACCATTTACAGAGATCAGCACTGCCCTGGTGGGCACATCTCTGCCTGGGCCTGGGCTCAAAGCAGAGAGCAGGTTTCTCAAGGGGAAGAAAAACGTCAGGAACTGTGAGTTGTTGCTGGTCAGGCAGCAGATAGGAAACCTCTAAGGTGCTGCTGCTGCTGAGCATGAGCTGGCAACAGGTACAGGCTGTGCAAAACATGAATGAACCCTAAATACCACAGTTCAAAAAGGGGCTTCTTTCTCTCAGCAGAGCCATGGTAGAGCTATATCAATATCTGCAGTGTGATATAGAGGAGACAACCATTCACTGCATTGCTAAATATTCATGGGTTACCCACACTTCTTGAACCTATTTAAGCCTTTGATGTGGGCTTTTTGTTTGTTTGTTGGGGTATTTTTGTGTCTGTGTGTATAGAGGTCACACACACAATGCTTAAAAGCAAAGAGGAAGCAGAGAGACTTTAGGAGCAGGTGTAAAGCAAATAAAGGAAGAAGTATTTTTATTTTCCAGGAACCAAGTTATGTATCTCTTGTCAATTGCTTCTGTATCTATTTAACTGACAACTGATACGTATGAAACTCTTCTGGAGATGGAAAGAAGAAGCTGAGGAAGGGGATACGAGGCTAAGCAGAGAAGTGATGTGGAGGGGATGTTTCAGGTGGGGGACACTGAAACAAGGGCTGTCATCAAAGCATTGCAAAGAGACATGAGACAGGAACATAAGTGAGGATCTTGGGCCTAGGGGTTGTCCTTTCTTGTTTTTTTCTTGATCAACTATTGGCAGGTGATGGAATTTGGGTAAAGCCCTGCCAAGTAGCAGCCAAACTGGTTCAATAGATGTGAAGCAGGAGGGCTCCTCACACCAAGATCAAACAGTGGGAGCTGAGGAGAAAATCCCCACCATGTCATCTGAGTTACAGTTCACCTAAAGCCAAGAGACACTCTGAGAGAGAAGAACCAGTGTTTTTTCTCCCCACAGTGGCAGGGAGGTCCCAGCAGTTCTCTCAGGTCCCTCTGTGGCAGGAGCAGCTGTACCCACCTAAGGCCGATCCAGGTGAGAACAGCAGCATAAACATAAACTAGGTTATGCTGCTCACATGTATTTAGTATAAAATGACTTCCAGAACCATGCTGATGCAATTCCTTTTTCACAATTGCTGCATAAGCAGGTAACACACATTTAACACCTTCAGTTGTAGCCTAAACTTCCTCTGCATTGCTCCCCAATATTCTGAGGAAAAGCCCTGACTTGTCTATTAAGTTACAGCTATTCTCAGCCATAGATAGAGGTTTTCAGCTTTTCAGCATCCCTTTCCAGTTCAATGGCTTTTCTGAGTCAAAAGTCAAATTTTCTTTCAAAGAACTGTTCTGATGTGTGGTTTAAACAAATCCTACTAACCAAGCATTGCTCCCTAATGGCTGAGATTAGGCACAAAGAGCAGGTTTTTTTCTATGGAGATTCCAGGTCCTCAAGACTTTGCAGTTTGCTTCCTCCCACTCTGCTCCAATTTGACTTCTGGAGTCCAATGTCACACTGAGCTTTGTTTTAGCTTGTGGAAAAGGATTTTTTTTTTTTTTTTTTTAATTTAATTTTAGCCTGGTACATTTGTGTCTTGTAAAGGAAAGGAAATGCAAAAATGGTTGGAAGAAAAAGTAGAAGAACCTGACTTCAGCTGGGAGCTGGAAATCACTCAACATTGTTAGATTATTTTCCAACTTTTTTCTTCCGTGGTAGTCTGCATAGGAACCAATAAAGTATCCTATAAGAGCCCCTGTAATCCCAAACCTACCTTCTCTTCCACAATAATAATAATAAAAAAGAAAAACTATTGCTTTTTATATCCAGTAGCTTACATTCTGTTCCTTCCCTGGAGGTACCATGGAAGTTTGCACTGGAGTACAATATTTTGCATCTTTGCTTTTCTCAACATTTTTCTCTTCTGCTTGCAGACAATTAGTAAGAAAAAATTCCTCCAAGCATGTTGAACTCAAATGTCCTGTGCCTTGAACTCTGACTTCACTCTGTGCTGAAAATGTTGTATATTCTAGACTTGTGGCTTCAGAACATTCCTTGTTTTCTTCTTGCTTTACAGAATTCCTGCTGCAATTCTGGTGGACTAGCTGTCAGAGGTATATACTTTGATATTTTAATTCTAATGAGGGTCTCAAAATTAGAACAAGCCCTTTATAGTGACAGTGAATGATGACTCACCATATGAAAGAATCTCCTAGACAGATAATTATTTAGGCATGGATTTCAGATCATCCGTTAGGTGTCTCAGAGGAAGAGATTATTTTTTTATCAACAGGGAAGACAAGACAGTAAGTCAAATTACCTTGTAGGCAATACTGACTCAGGAGGGTAATGGGAAGTTATTTGAGAGCTGTGCACATGGCTAAATCTGGCTCTTCTTATTTAGCACGTGGCATTTGAAGCTTGCTAATTGTCAAGATTTCCTTGAGCATTCATCTGTCTGACACTATCCACAAGGCCTGATTTAAGAGTTTGTTTCTTAAGGGAATGGTCTCAGCAGTGATTGTGATCTGACAATGTCACCCCAGATCCCACCTTGGGAAGAATTATGATTGCAAGCTCAAAGCTACAGAGGGTGACCTGGCCTAGGCTGCCATCAGTCCTGGCTACAACCTCTGTTAACAAAGCAGCCAAAGTAGCTCTCGATTGTCTTTTTATTTCTTTTTATTCATCCTGAAAGGATGAACATTCATCACAGACTGAAGGAAACTAATGATGCTTTTGAGGTCCTTGAAGAGACAGACTTCAAATTGTTGGGTTAAAATTGTAGCCTGAGCGATTTGACCATCACAGTGACCTCATTCCATTTAGATGAGCTCTTTGTAACACTACCCAGGGGGTTGGATTTTCACAGGGAGTCAAACTTTATCTGCTGTGATAGCTCTGGGCCCCACCCTCTGCAGCAGCACTAAGGGGTGCTTACCTGGGGGAGCTCTGGAGGCTGCCAAGGAGAATTTATGCTACCTAGAGCTGGGAAGGTATACTGCAAAATGTGAGGAGGTATACATGCACACAGCACAAGGATTCCTCATCCAAGGCAAGCATTATGCATTTTTCAAATTCCTGATGAAAAAGTCCTCGTTCTCCAGGATCCTTAGGAAGTATTTTTCCCTTAAATCTTGTATCCATATTATCTTACCTTTGTGTCTTTTTGCAGTATTAATCTTGTTACAGAAGTCTTGTAGGTCAGGCATCATATCTCAACCTCAGTTATAATTAAAATATTTATAATTGCTGCTGCATCAAGTTGCTGCATCAATTATTTCCCCTTGCCCCTGAACCTGTGCTCTGTCAGGTCCTCCACAGAGTATTTCCCCAGTGACCAGCGTCATAAAATGAACCATTGAGAACAACCATAGGTTGCAAGAGGAGAGAAGGAAAAAAGGTAGTTTAATGTGAAAAGCATGAACAACTTTGATCCTCTTCAGCTGTCCTGAGCAAATGCTGTTGTTCTTACACAAAATTAGTGGGTGGTTTTCAGGTGATATTTGTAGCATCTAGGGTAAATTATGGCTGAAACATCTCATATTCCCTAATCACCTCATCCGTGGAGCTTCTTAGATTTACTACCCTGTTATAATTTTTACATTAACAAAGGCATAAACACTCTTCACAGGAATTTTACATTAACAAAGGCATAAACACTCTTCACAGGAAACTAAACCCATTAGACAGGGCTCTTCATATTTGGAAAAATGACTGTACTGTTTTTAAAATAGAAAAATAATGGAGAACTTCATACAAATGTGAAAATTAATGACATTTCCTTATGCAGTCTTTGATACAGACCTGCTCTGTCTGGGTTAATTTGACTTAATTTTGAATGGTTTCTTGATCCCATATTTTCAATTTCTTTATCTAGTATTCACATATTTTCCCAACTAGTTTCTTTTTAAGCAAGAAATCTTGCTTAGGCTAAAATAGTTCCATAAAATAGCTCATATTTGAAAATAAAACCACATATTTTTTCAAAGACAATGCCAATAATTGGAGCAATTATGTAACAGGCAACGCTGGTATGTGCAGACAGCTATCACAGATAAAAACCCAGGAGCTTCACTGCAGAAAATTCACTTTGCACTGTGAGATAGCAGACAACCATCCTGATGTATTAGGAATGGAGGAGAAAAAGAGGAAGGAGGAAAAACATACGTAGCAGTGCAGGCCCTAAACACAATGGTTAGATTGGTACAAATGCCATCTGTGATATTGTTTGGTGCACACACAAGTGCAGTGTGCATGGTGGATCAAACTTACAATTCAACAGATAAAACCTTGTTTTAGCTCTGTTAGAGAGCTGACATACCTCTCTAAGGCAGACTGAACAGGTCTTACATCATTATCTTGACATGGTTACATGATGGTCACTGTTGGATTACTGGCGTGTTGCTGAGAGCACTGTGAATATCCAACACAGCAATTGCCAGCCACTGAGCAAATAAGGGTTTTCCTGTCTGCCAACCCTTTCCAAGCCATAATGTCCTATTTCTCTATTTCTCTTATAAGAATTGAGTTACCTAGCTATGCACATTCTTGATTAAAAAGAACAAAATAAACTAAAACAAAACAAAGTTCTCATGGAAACCACAAACTTTAAAAGTTACTTTATGTTACTGCTTTTCTGTTATTATTTGTATTGAAAAATATCAATACATATTTGTATTTCCCCCTTGGCTGTGGATGTTTCTGGGTTTGGATTTAATTTCTGTGGAAAATAATTTCCATTTTATTTATTTATGTATTTTTAGTGTAGTACTGATATTCTATGTATGCAGCCATGAATCTTCAGTTGCTATGGCTAAAACCAGCAAAGCAGATTATCATTTGTCCATCTTCATGCTGGAGAAAGAAATGTAAACAGACTTTTCCTCTAGGATTTAAACAATGAAAAAAGTTGCACAGAATTGTTATTAAAGCATGAATCCAGAGTGAGAGCAGCAGCAATAACTACCAATTTCCTAATGTGATAATTTTCATATCCTCTTCAAAAGTGCTTGAAAACCCCCAGGATTTGTCTGAATATAGATGGGTTGACTATTATATGAGTTTAGTGCTTGAGCCAGGCTGACTCTTTGTCAGTCATGATTCAAAAGAAATGGGATAATGGTCTGCTTGCCTAAAATCAGATGCATTGTTTGGATGTGCAAGTCTCCTTAAGAAGAACCCTTGAAAGGAGTCTTCAGTGTTAATAGCAAAATGAGATTATAAGAGTAAAAATACCACATCATACAAAACCAAACTATTTTTAGCGAGAGCAAAAACCTAAATAAAGAAAGGCTGTTCTATATTTCCAGATTCAGAAATTTTTATCAAAATGCAGAAACTGAGAATTTTTGTGAGTGAATTAAAAACGTCTTTAGAATAGAATAGGACAGACTGTTTCAGTTGGAAGGGACTTGCAACAACCATCAAGTCCAACTGCCTGGCCAGTTTGGGGATGACCAAAAGCTAAGGCATGGCACTGTCCAAATGTCTCTTAAACACTGACAGCCTCGGGGCATCAGCCACCTCTCTAGGAAGTGGTTCCAGTGTTCAAACACCACCCTCTTTGTACAGAAATGCTTCCTAATGTCCAGTCTGAACCTCCCCTGGCACACCTTTGAACCATTCCCATCCTAGCACTGGATACCAGGGAGAAGAGATTTAATTCAACCAAAGAAAGATCACATGAAATAATTATGACTTGGGAATTGAATTTAGTCTAAAAGATCATTCTAGCTTGGCAAGAGAATTTAAGTTATCAGGTTCTTCCAACTCATTTCTGTACCTTCTATGTGTGTTGTATTTATGATATAAGTTACCATAAAAGAAATGTAGAACTGTTGCAAAATTAGAAACAGAAGATAAAAATAATTCAGTGCTGTACCTGACAAACCACAAGACCTGTTTGCATCACTTTAGTTCAACTGTTCTGTTATATTCCAGACTACATTTGCATCTTAATGCTTAACTGGATGACCACGAAGCCAAAGCTGAACAATTCATTTCTTGTGTTTCTTTTCATTTAACTTCATTGACACTTCACTTATCCTTGCAAAACATACACTGAAACCCTGCCAGAAATGGAACAGGAAAATGCCAATGTAATCAGCCACCAGAAAGGCATTTGGACACAGTGAGAAAATGTCCTTGAGCCTAAATAGAGGCACATCAATAAGTGTGCAGATGACAAGAGATACAGGACTTGGTGAACACTGTATTATTTCCCTGCAGTAAGCAAACACTTTTTTAAAGATTTATAGTGAGAGGAGAAAAAAAGAAGAAAAGAAAAAAAGAAAAAAAGAAAAAAAAAGGGATAGTCAAAAAGAAATACTACACATTTCAAGAAATGTTGACCTTTATTTGTGGTCTTTATGGTGCTACCAGGTATTGTGAAGGCATCGTTGCTGGAATACTCACAGGTGATCAAAATGTTGTGGGAGGAGCATGTTCCCTGCTAGAATTGAAAACTTTTTCGTAGAAATTCAATGTAAAAATGAAAGAGGTTTAAATTTCACAGTGATCCTCAAGCATGTGAAGCAACAGGCTGATAATTTAATCTCTCTGCCCTAACACACTAAGGCCCCACTCCTGCTGCCTGGGAACTCAACGGGAATTTCAGATAGTGTCCAGTGAAAGCAAGGCTGAGAGTCCTCCTAAATACAAGGAATAAAATTCTAAATTCGATGAACAATTTAATTGTTAAGGAAATTCCTCACATACATTCTCATGAGACCACCCAAACTTTGGCCTGATGTCACAGATGAGAATTGTTTTGTAACAAACTGATGATAATTGACTAAAATATGTAACATCTTAAGTGAGAAAAAATAGTCTTCAGCAATCTCATAAAATAAACAAAAATTCCTCTCTAATTTGTTTTGCTGAAAGCCTGGTACCTTAACACCTGTTAAAAACAAATGTACTAACAGGAGTTCTAAAAATACAAAATAAAAATAAAACCCACATTAAACTGCCACAACAGTTGCCTATTTTATCATTGTTCTTTGTACACAGTGATGTGGCTCTGAATAATGCAAATTTTAAGAGGCTATATCATGTAATGCAATGTGCATTTTCCATAATTTTCCCCTATGTGCTCTTATACACACATCTGGTAAAACTTCCTTAATAAAATTTAAAATCTTTGCTATCTGGGAAGCCTGGTTTCTTAACAATTGATTTCAAAGTAGCTGGGGGATAATTGGGTGATAACAAGAGCTGAGTTATATGAAGAACTAATTATGTTAAACAAATCTCTTGCTTCTTGACACTGTAACCAATATGCAGTGTAGTGGATAAGAAGGAAGAAGTGATAAAAACTGCCTTTTTTTCATTAGTGATCTCTTAAAACAAAAAGTAGGAAATGTATTTGGATGAAATTACCATTCTGTAAGTGTAGAAGGAAAAGAAAAAAGTTGTAGCATCATAGAATTGTTTAGACTGGAAAAAGCCTTTAAGGCTATCAAATCCAACCATTAAGCCAGCACTGCCCAGTCCATCACTAAAACATGTCCCTAAGCACAATGTCTATACATATTTATCTAAAAACATGCATTTAAAAACCTACTATCAGTCACAACTCACTCGGTTTGCAGGCTGTCAATTTTTAAAATGGTTCTTTTTCTTAAGATTTGAGTGACGTGTTATAAAAACACCTTACACTAATTTTACTGTGGCTTTTTTTCTGTCCAGAACTACTCTTACATAAGTGAGACTTGTCTCTTACGTCAGCTGTCTAAAGCAATGGAAATAAACAGCTCTCATAATGATTGGCTTTCTCCTGGCATCCTAAGGAAATCACACTTTGTGATGTGATAATGGACCAGACAGAAGTCACTGTCATCTCAAACAGCAGATACTTGTTTTCTTCCACTTGGAATGAACTACAAATCTGGCAGCCTTGCCCAAGTGGGGAGGTAAAGAGAGGGTACCAGAAAAGTGATGGATTTTGGTCTGCACAGGGAAGAAATTCAACAGAAATATGCAGCTATTTACTGCTGTGCATTTGTGAAAGATGTAAAGTTATTTACAACCTGTGAATGGGCAAAATAAAATATAATCTGTTGTAACAAGATCTCTCACTGTGTTTGAAACAGGATATACTATACTCCAACAGTAATGGCATTGACAAGGCTGAATTTATAATCTCTGTTTCTGTGATTTTCAGAATTATTGACAAAACTTTAATTTCACAACAGTTTTTCAGAGTACGATGCTAGTTTTTATAAAGACAGAAGCAATGAATGAAAATGACAGAGCTGGGAGATTCTCCAAAGTTAATTTAATGCAGCTACTCATTAAAACTGTCTTTTTAGCAATTGAGTGAGATTCATTTTGTGGAAAGTTATGGCATTTGCTAGATTTTGAAGAATAATATAAACAAGCATGAGCAAAAACACTGAGTAAAATCTGCTTCGCGGATGATCTGAAATGAATAAATATTTCCAGTCCACTATTTAGATTTCCTTTGTATTCTGAACTTTGAGTCTCAACTTCAAAGTAAACACAGGGGATGTAAAATCTTTTCAAATGAAACTAAAAAAGATTTCAACCTCTTTCAGACAAATTGCCAAAATGTGGACTGTTGCCTGTTTTTTTTTTTCTCATTCAAGCTCTTAGGGGAACTGTGTTCTCTAGAATGACAAAGTATAGCAACTTTTCACCTGTGTATTGTAAAACAAAATTCTTTATTGGTATAGATTATTTTCAGATAATAGAATATTAGTTAGTGTGAACTCTTTGCATATAATTAATGAGTTTATTTTTCCCAACAATTTTATGCTGCTTTTTTGAGATTTTTATGGTTTTATGTAGATACATTTAGTATGGCAGTAATATATTTTAGGTGGTAGAAAAATTAATAATTTACAGCTTAATGTAAACTGAGTAATCTTCCATGTGGCTGAATCTTGTTTGCTCTACCTTTAGCTGTTAAACTTCCTGCTTTTTTCCATTGTTGTCTTAATTAGTGGCTTACAGCCACCAAGTGATTAATCACAGATTGATAGAATAAGGGCTGAAATGGTCAAATCAAATGAAGGCTATGTTAACATGTGAGATATAAGCTCACCAGGGCCATTCAGAACCCGGCTGCTATGATGATAGGCCTGGTTGTCTTTCCCAGAAACTTACACCAAACATATTTGATAATATTGAGCATTCTCACAGTAATAAAGACTAGATCACATAATATTTTTTAGTGTATGCAGAAGTTAAGGGGAAAACCTGGACTGTTGTTGGATCTGTAGTTACCAAATATATACAACGTGTTCTGTTCAGCCTTCCTCAGACTAGAACTATCATGGGAAAAACAAACTATTAAACTAACTCAGACTTGTGGAGGGCTTGTATAGAAAGACTGTTGACTGTCACCTCCATTAGTAACAGAAAATATTTTAAAGATGGGCAACATTCAAATTTGTTGGAAGTTCCAGTGTTCACCTGGGGTTGTCCATGATATGTGGGATTCTGCAAACAAAGTTTCTTGAGTTTGGAGAACAGCTTTGGAAATTTCACAGAACAGACACTTTCCTCCTACTTCACGCTCAAGACTAAACACGCTTTTCATGGGGAGACTTAGACTTGTTTTTAAAGATAGTAGAAACCTGAGGACATTTTAAGATCCTTTTCCTAATAAAGTGAGATTTACACAGGGTGGATGTCCATCTGCATATTAGTCTGTGCCCACAACACAACCCTTGCATCCATCATCCAACCTCATCTAGATTTGACAGAGGCACAGAGGTCTCCTGGCTTAAACTCCTCCATGGAAATTGCAGCTCACAGGAGCAGTAGGACCCACGACCACCCTGCAGTCAGGGTAAGTTATTTTTTGCTCTTCCCCTCCCCAGGCAGCCTGGAGTTAGCAGGGAACCTCTCAGCACCAGCCTGGCCTGTGATCAGCAGGCTCCCTGCACAGGGGCGGGTGGGCAGGGAGGTTTGGGTTAGAGAATAGGCTTGTCAAGGGAAAAAACTTGAAAAGAATGTGGTTACAGGGAGCCTGGAAGAGAGCTGCTTCATTATGATAAGAGAAAGTAGTAAGTGAATCAGTAAGAAATCAGATTTTATTAGATCACTAAGAAGCTTGCCTGCTTCTACAAGCTGATTTGCTCTATGAGGCAAACTGTGAGCTGCAACAACAGGGAGAGACACGTGTGTGCATCCCAGGGACATGCATGAACAACACCACTGGACATTTTCACACCACTCCACAACTCGAGTACATCTATCAGTGGAAATGCACGGATCAGTCAGACCTCACCTGGAGCAGATCTCAGGATTTGCACTGTCACTGGCCTTTTTTAATCCCTTTTCTGAGTGCATGGCCAATAGCTTCACACACTTTGCAGATCACAGTCATGACATTTCTTCTTCTCCTGCAGATTGTGATGCCAAAGGCCATGGGAGATCTGCAGTCTGTCTGTCTCTCTCACTCAGTCCAGCTTCTTGTATTGAAAATGGCAGCTCAGCAGTATTTGGGGCCTCTGTGTCCTCTGAAACCAGGAAGATTTTTCCTTAAATAAATGGATTTAGAGCATTTAGTTGCTACACCTATTAGATATCCAAATTACCTATGGGAAACTAAGGTATTTTGACAGCTGATCTGCTACACTATGGATTCAGAGAGTGCTGAACTGCTGTTATGCCTAAGCCTTTCAGCATTGTGCTGAGGAATTTGCTTGCATTGATAATGTAATCATTAGCCTGTGGGGATTTCTGGATTTCTTGTTTTTTTCTTGAGAATCATCCACAATGAAAAATGTTTGATATTATTATACAAACATAAAATAAGACCTCAAATTTGCATTTCATTCCTGTGATCTCTTATCTTTAGAGAAGGATTAAAAGCTAAGCCTCTTTACCAAAATCACCGAACATATTAATTATACACCATATAAATAATTTAATTGCACACAGAGAATAGACTTTCTGAAAGTTTCATACATACTTCTCTTTATATGATGGAAATTATTGTAAAACTAGAGAAATTTTTCTCTTAATACTTTTCATGGTTAAAACTTATCCTGCTTAACTGTAATTTATAATTTGATATAGAAAACAAAAATTGCTAATGCTCAAAATGTATAGTAATGAGAAAGTCTGTTAAAGGTTGAGAACACCAGAGAGGTGCCTTGTTGCCTCCTTGTTTTCAGATAAGGTCAGGCCATCAGCTGCTTAACTCTGACTCCACTAAAGGGAATGTGGCTTCATCCATCTGCCAGCACTGGGGCTTGCTCACAGCATTAGCTGGGTCACCATAAAAAACTTCACAAGAAAAACTCACCCCCTTCAAGTCTTGCACCCATTAAAAATAGCACCAGCATATTGCCAATATCTGGAGAAATGTGTTAAAGGTGTTGGAGTTGGGGGAGGAGAAGGAGATGCACGTGCAAAGCTCAAAATGGATGAACTCTGTCAGATTACGTGCGTGAGAATCTACCTTGAGATTTGTGTGTTCCTATTTTCTGTATTTTTGTTCTTTTATTTTTGCAGACTCACATCACTGTAATTTAAAGAAAAACTTGCTCCAAGGGGTATCTTGGTATAAGGAGTTGAAGGCAGAACCCCTGCATGTTTATGAAACATAAAGCTGGAAATTCCATTATACATTAATTAACTGATACACACTGCCTACTTAGCCTCAAAGAAGTTTCATTACTCACTAAGGGTCACCTCTCTGGTAGAACATCTTCTATTTACCTGTCTCAGTAGAGATTTATAAGCCTGACTGTAACATTTGTCCTTGAGCCTTTCCTTTCCCCCTGTCTGTGTTGGATGACTTTTCCCTGGAGTGCAAGTCTCCCATAGTCACTGGCACTGGAAGGAGGTAGAAAAAAAGAGACAGCTGACGGCTAAAGATGCTGGGACAGATTCTTCTCAGGATTATGCCAATTTTACAGAAGCACACTGCTACTGACCTCGGTGAAATTCATTGCAGCTTTTGACTTAAGTGCTATTGACTTCAGCAGGCCTAGTTTAGATTGTGGGGAGGTTAAAGTGAGGGCAGATATATTATTCTGTGAGCAAGAGCAGAACCCGTGGATCCTACTGTTGTGTTAACTCAACTACGAAGTGGGTACTGTAGATATTTACATATGAGCTTTGGCTGCCTTGTGCAAATTCCTTTCATGTTTTCAAACGGAGGATGTTAGGTTTTCACCCAACCCTAAAGTTAGAATTTCCACTCTGAAACTTGCCCACAATTACTAAACTAGGTAGGTAAGAGACCTGTAGACATGAAAATAAACAATTTTTCTGAGTACTCATTGGAAATTGTAACTTAGAATCCTATACCTAAGTGCTTTTATGTTCATGCTGGGTTTGTGATTGGAATAGCACAATAGACACCTAAGGGCAAATTCTCCCGTGGAGGTCCCTTTGTCAATAAAGGGCAACATGCACTCAAAAAAAAATTATATTGATGTATATTTGTATAAATAAATTAGTACAAAGATGACTGTTTTCCTGTTCTCTTGAGAAGCTTCCTGCTCCTTGCAGATGCAGATATTAAATTTTCTCCTATGAATGTCTCGTAAGTTCATAAGAAAGGGCCAGGACAGGTCAAACAGTAAGATGGAAACTGTCCATGAGCCAGTCCCATGAGCTGTGTGTCATCTCAGCTGAGTTACAGGGTCATGGTTCAACCCTCTTGAAGCTGTGAAAGATAATTTTTAATTTTTAACACAAAGAGAAGTTACACTTCTGGCCATATTAAATCTTAGATATTCATATTTGGATTAACTAAAGACATTTGGCAGTTCCAATCCAAACACTTATTTCCTGGCCCCAACTAAAAGTGCAATAGCTGTATAGTACTGAACAGCTGTTGAGTTTTATAAAAAATTGATGATAGCTGTCTGTGTAAACATGTCCTCTCTTTCATTGGTTACTGAAAGTGGGATGTAAATATGAGATTTGTTATCAATAAACAGCGATTTCCCAATTTTTATTATCCCATTCATTCTTATGTCCTTGTCAAAAATGTGAAAATATCTATCATTCCGTCAAAGATCAAAAAAAATTATAATAAAAAAAGAAATGCCACTAGGAGCAGAGCTGCTAAAATCACTAGGAAAACAAGACCCTCAAAATATAACAATGATAATAAATTTTTCCTTTTACAAGACATTTGTAAAGGATGTATTCTCATTGTAATTTTTACAAGTGTAACTCTCAGTCTCTTCAAGGTCCTCTAGTGATCATAAAATTATTTTCCTTCATGTCATTTTGAATGATTTCCTATCTAGTTTATTGTTAATGCACAGAAGTGTGAAGTATGGGCTTATGATTTCTCACTATAAAAATGTAATGGATCTTCTCCTAGTAACAATTCTCTCCAGTAAATGGCTTAGCGTGGCTGCTGCATTACTATAACACCATATCCATAAAGCTTAAGCACACCTGATTTCGTATTCTGATGCTTTGCATAGTATACAAAAGAATAAATACAAATCTGCTTATCATGCAATATACACAGGATCTAATCCAAATCAATACAGACTTCAGAAAGAGGGAGATGAAGTTTTTATTGTATTCTTTCAGACCATTCACTTTTCCTACTAGATGCCCATGAATTAAAAAAAGCTGTTTTCTTCATAGTAAGCACCATACCTACCATGTCAAACACCACCCTGTAATTCCAAACAGCTCTGTGCATAGCAATTTTTCTCCCCCATTCTTTGCACGAATGCTATTGTTCTATTTTTTGTATCGTTGTGATTTTTAAGAATGATACTGGTTTGAAAATTAGGTTGCCCATTTCCTGGTGAGCCATTTCAGTAATATTAGTGTCATTTGCATAGGAATGAAGCACTTTATGAGTCAATAAAAAGACCTCTATGGATTTTTTGATCTGGTTTTTTTAGATATTTTGTGCAAGAGAGCAAAGAAAGATAAAAATGGTTACACGGGGTAAGACCTGTTATCCATCTGATACCAGTCTTCTGTCTCTGAGACGATTTTACAATGGCTTCAATGTAAACATTTTTCTGTCACTGCTTTCTGAACTGCTAAGACAGGACTGAGTACTCCTACCAGAACAGACCTCATAACTTCTGAGAGACAACTGGACCTGAGCCACCAGGTGTAAGATAGAGCAAGAACCAATCATTCACTCTTCTCACATATGAAAAATTATTTCCATTCATGGCCTACATAACTTTTTTCCCAAGTCAGCAAGAGCAGTATATGAGAAGGAAAGTAATGCTGAGCATATCATACAATATTATTTCGTAATTATGCTTTTATAAGCACTTAAAAGGCAGTAAAGTATTTGAGATCCATCTCCTCTTTCCAGAAGAAAAATCAGAACAATTTTTTTTTCCTCAGGCTAGATAATAATATTCAAGGTTTAAAATATAATGAAGAGTGGTGTGACTTTACAGCACACATAACGTCTTTATAGCAGTGTGGATGGAAGGAATATGATGGCATCTTCCTGCAAATTTTCCATGACCAGTTTGAACTCATGGAAGGGGTCCTTCAAGGGAAGATGAAAAGCAGGCATGAGTCATGAAACAATCCCTTTTCATACCACCTGTGTCTGCAGTGAAGAACCCTCTGTTTGCAGCCATGCAAGGGTTAAAAGCAGCACAGATAAGGTCAAAGGATGTCCTTTGAAATTTTGTCCAGAATTGAGTGAAATAGTTGGAGAACTTGAGGTATAGATTTTGGAAGTTTCAGTGTAATAAGGAAGAGAAAGCCAACAGCAATATATAAAATATCATCTTCCGAGCAAAAGTGTTGCTCAAATTTCTCCCTATTGTTTCTCCTAAATCTGTATCTCTTCCTCACCAAGAAGCTTCACTCTCTATGTAATAACCATGAGCTCATCTGAGCAGAGCGTGTTGATTTCTACATTCGTGTAAAATAATGTGATGAATATAATGAGTGTTACTGAGTAACTGAAAGAAAATTCCTTTGTTAGGAAGCTCAAAGCTGGGATTTGATCAAAATTTTTACTCATTAGAATGGTACTGTTGACTTCAGTGACCAAGTAATATTTACAGAATTGCTCCCTTGGAAAACTGATGGTCTTAGCATTTTAAACATTCATCTCACTGCACTGCACTAGTTGATTATTTATTTTTGTAAGAGTGCATTTTTTTTGTCATTGTTTATTGGAGTGTCCCTACCATAGACAAGCAAAATCAATGAGCCTTTGGATTAGAATTGAAAAAATGGAAATGGGAAGTGTGATAAAAGGCCAAATTTTAACAATATGCCTGCAGCTATAGAAGTTAGTGCTTTTAGATTAGAGGCAATCCACATGTCACAGCTCTGTATTCCCTTTTAATACCAGGATAGAACTCATACATTTGGTCACCCATGACAAACCATACAGTTAGTTCTATTCTTATTTCTATCTTTCTTCTCCTCTGTGTAAGAGATAAGATGCCATCAAATGGACTAGGGCTGCAATTATTTTAGTAAGTGGAGTCCAGTGTTGATCCCAAAGCATTTTTTAAATTTGCCAAGTTCTGAGTTTTTATTATTGCTTTTCCTTTATAAATCTCTTTCCTACTCATGCCTACTTGTGGGCATAGGATACTGTTAGCAATGATTCAGTGAAATTTTCCACAATACAAAAGCACTGAACTGTCTCATTCAATAACTGCGTCCAGTTTATTCTGGGATAATGAAAAAGTCTTTTACGATTCATTACAACTTGCCTTTGTTCTTTATATGATATCAAACCATTAGATGGAAATTATCTGAAGCTACTGCCTGCCAGCAACTTGGCTATTGCTGAGAAAAGGCAAGAAATCTAATGCATATCCTGTATGGTGAGAGTCTGAAACTATTCCTATATAACTCTGCCAGCATAAGATTATTAAAATACAAAGTAATTAATGTTTATGACTGAAATTCAGCAACATGAAATCTCACTGATGAGACTAGGCTGCATCTGAACCCTCACAGACAGAGCAGTAAAGGAGTGACTGGACAGAATTAAATAGAGGAGCTGAACTTTTCCATGTAGGTCTATTAAGTCATGTCAGTCAATTTACAGAGTCAGATGTCACTAAGACTTAGTGGCAATTTTCCACCTAAGTATTATTTAGTGGAAAGTGTACTTCCTAAAAAGATTTTTTTTTCTATATTTTCATAAGATGATAAAATATTACAAATATCAAATTAATTAAGAACTGATTGAAAAGCAAGACTAGTAGGGTGAGATTTTGGAATAACTTGAATCAAAATATTTAAATTTCTTGAACTAAATGAAAAATTCTGGATCTGTTCAGTCTTAAACTCTGCCTCCTCATGGTACCATAATTTCTCATATATTTTGTAATCCGGGTCAATGACTCTACTTCTCCTGAGGGCCAGGCTTCTCTCTGCTCGTGTACAACATGCTCTCCTGTTTTCTACTTCACAGGAATCACATGTGCAGAGCTGTGCTGGCGATCTCTCTTGAGGCTGACATCCACTGGGACTGTATCCATTCTTTGGGAACAGCTGTGGTAATATGTCAGTGATTTTGAGGTACAATGCAACTTAATATGATGTGCAGCAAAGTCAAAAACTTCCCTAACAATGGAGCAGCCACAAAGAATTTGCAGATAAATAGTCTTAGCAAGGCTGCATGAGTCAAATTTCCTTTAGAGTGAGTCTTGAATTCCTATTTTTTACCTTGGAAAGTGCAGTATTTAAAGTATTTCAAAAGCTGTTAAACACAAATAAGATTTTTCTTCTGTACTTTGGGGTGTTCTTTGAGTTGCTTTTAAAACGTGATTTCTTTTAAGGAAGTGTAATATCTCATAAAAAGGACCTCAGAAGAGAATTAGACTTTTGAATGAGTTGACTGCACATGAAGCACTTCTGATTCTAGCAAGAAATTCTAGCAAGAATCAAAGAAAAATGTGCTGTGGAGACAGAGGCTTTGCTGAAATCAGTAGCAGAGTTCTTTTCTATTTTAATGGAGTCAGGATTTCCACCTTGTGTTTTTATTGCCTCTTTTCTAAGCACAGTCTGGAAAACTATGGTAAATAATTGTAACTGCCAGGAAGAGAAACTAAAGTGGGCACTAAACTTGAGAGCACATATATTCTTCAAAATGGGCCTTGCACATAAAAATGTGTAATAAAATCTCTTGGAAGTGCTCAACAGTGCAAATGAATCTGATTCATTTTTCATAAGTAGTGAGAATCAAGGAAGAGGAGAAGTCAGGCGTTAGGCTGAAATGAAGACAAAATACTTTACAAAGCTGTCTCACAGTGATTCTGTTCAAACATTTCTTTGGAACCTGGTCTTGCATTCTTGACACACAAGAAAATCTCAGTGATTTCATCAGAAGCTTGGCAATGGAATGTAGAACTGAGCTCTGGAGTGGTGAACCCAAAATAGTCAAGGCTTCATTATTTAAGCTTAGTCAAAACTCCTCAGATGTTCAAAAGTCAAATATTACCAATATGACCAATAAATCTTCATTTTACCACTTAGGCATCCAGAAGCTTTCCTAGTAACTCACCAGGAATCCATCACTACTTCTAAAATGAGGTGTAAGTCTTCACACTTCAATTTCTGTGATAATGAAGACTCTACACTCATTTTTCAGCCCTGGCTGTGGTACTCCATTGGGAACACACACATCTTTTTCTTGGTACTGCTTTGATTTGGACTAATTGGGCCCATCCCTTGCATCATCTGGACACACCAGAGGGCTGAGATAATAAATGTACAGATGTCTTCATGAGTATCATCTCACATGGTAATGGTGAAGGATTTTTAGCTATGCCAAATATTAATAATGCCCAAGAAAACATTACAGAGGGTATCGCCCTCCCATGAAAGTCTACCACACAAAGTCCAGGTCTTGCAGAAAGAAGATGCTGTGCCACAGCCATTATTTTAGAGAAGGTCCATATCCATGACCAGGGAAGATGTTTTAAGATGTTCTTGTGGTGGTGAAAATTTCCAAATTCTATATTCCAGATGGTAGACAGAATAGTATCTTTAAATAATTCACAGTTTTGACAAACATTTGCGTTTTCTGCCTTTTAGTTTTGGCATATGCATATTAATAGCAGACACTGGATAACACAGCTTCTGCTGCTGGAGATAACAACTCCTCAAGGTATTCTGAAAGCACCAGTAACTTTATTTTGTGGTTTGGGGGTTTGGGGGCTCTTGTTTGTTTGTTCATTTTGTTGCCTTTGTTTGTTTGTTTGTTTCAAATAAATTATGGAGGCATATGCAATCTGCTAAGGACAGGATGAGAAAGTACTCAGCAGAACAACATTTCTCCTTATCCATAGGCAAAATAAAGTATAAATACAGCAACGCAAATGCAGTCTTCTATGAAATGAACCATATAATGGCTACGAATAGAATGTGTGTGTGAATGACGTCTGGTAATTGGTTGTAGAAATGAGTAAATCTAACCTGTTTCACCCTTGTATGACTGATGTAACACAATGCTAAGCCAGGCAGGTTAACTCTTAATTGCCAGGTTACAAAGCTGAGAAATTAAAATGTCAGGGAGTGTTTCATTTTTGGTGGTTTGACAGCTGTGTTCCTTTGTGACTAGAAAACAAGCCATGGAAAACAACACAGTTTGTGATGCATCAGATATAAAACTGTGTGATATATCTTACAGGTGAATGTCAAAGGAAACTGTTCATGTGTTGATAGGTGGCCTTAAATCAATTCTGCTGACACATTCAACTTACATGCAGCATTTGAAAAAATATGCTAAATTCTGATGAAATGCTTGGTGAATATTGATCCTTTGTAACCACAAAGAATCAGGGTGTCATTTTTCTACTTACTGGGGGAGGGGTGGTGTTTAGAAAAATCCAAACCACCTCTAAGCCACCATAAGACTCATAAAATATATGTAACTGATTTTCTAGAAATAAAGCATTTCCTTCCAAGGAGCATAGAAATCTACATCCTCTATGAGCTTTTGGGGAATGCATGCAACCTTATATAACCTCACTGCTTCTCCTGAGAGTTTGATTGATCAGTGTGTTTTGTTATAGAATGATTTCTCCACTACATCTGAAACATGTCAGTACTGCATGAAGTCAAAATGGGGTGGCCTCTTTCAAAATCCTCTGCAGCTGTTCTGTAAATATCTCACCTCTCAGATTCTTCTCCTGAAATCAGTGTGGCTCTTCTAGGGGTAAGATACTACTCACCATAAGCAGATCTTCATGAGCATGAAGGGAGCAGAAAGAAGTAGTATTTTGAATCAAATATATATTAGATTTCATTTATAAGTGTCAGAATCAAGACTTCTCTGAAATACTGCTAGAAAACCACAACCCAAAATGTACAGAGGTTCTTTCTCTGGCACTGTCCTCCATAAAAAGGAATAAGTGCAGATGGGAAAGGAGGAAGTATCATATAAGCCCTCTCCAGAACTGCACATTTTGAGATTATATTCTGTGCAGCCCTACATTGCAAGAGGAAATATAATGAGTAGGATAGGGAGGTTTTTATCACAAGGTGACCATTTCAAATCAAGTCCAGCTTTGCAGACCACGACCCAAATGCACTTTGAGCTAAAATTATTTTATATTGGGTGTTCATTTATAAAACTAATGCTCACTGGCATAATATCCCTGCTATACTAATGCAGCAGCACAGATTGAAGTGTGAAAAATTGCTCCCAGTGATCCAACTGGAAAAGTAAAAGGCATTACACCCACAGCTGAAGCAGCACAGATCATCAGGCATTGTTCAAACAGAAGAACTCTCACAAATTTGAAAGAGAAAAATGGGGGGTAGGGAGGAAGTCTTTGAGATATTTAAATATTAAAATTGAAACTTCTATGAATCTTTACAGAAAAAAAACACTATAAGAAATTATGAGCCACACTCTTCTGCAATGATCTTGCTTACAGTGTCTTTTATATTCATTGCATTCTGCTTTCACATGAATGTACAGGAACAAGCATGTTTTACTGTGTCTTATTGTGCCAGCATTATGAAATATAAGAAAACTGAATGAAAGGCATTATCAAATGTATTTTTGTGTTACAAACTCACGAGTTTGGCAAAATATTGCAGTCTGCAAGACTTAAACAGCCACATGTAGCAAATGGAGTTTTAATTTAAAAAGAGGCTGAAAAATCTGTGCATAGATAATGACTGTGCGGGGGAACTTAATGTCTTAAGTCTTGTTAAGGGACAGGTTTCCTCACCTCGAGGATCCAGTCTCCTACTGAGTGTGTTGTCTCTGAGGTTGCCTGCAAGGCAGAAGGTCAGCATCATTTCCTTGATGTGTTGTTCTTCCTTCCCCAAAAGAACACGCTGAAGGATTTAGCACCACGGGAGTGACCAGAATTTTTGCACTGTGGGGCACTCAAGCACATCGAGCCCTTTAGGAAACCCTCTAATTGGGCTTCCTACCTGCAAGGCTCTAACTCTAGACCAAAACTTGCAGGCAAAGTCATCAAGAATGGACTTCTAGCCACAGAGAATGGTGCTTAGCAAGCTTCATGAGGCTTTAAATTATTATTTTGGAGCTAAAGAAAAAGATTGGAACTAATTTTAAAGAAAAAGAACTGAAAAAAGGAGGGGAGTTTCATCAAGACCTGTGTCCGGAAATGAGAACATCCTGATTAGTCAATCAAGAGGTTCAGGGTTTTTTTCAGTCAGATGCTACAACCTATGCAATATACTATGACATTGCTTATAGCCCTTGTAAATGTTTGTTATTGTCCTCTGATTAATTCCTATCCTTCCCCAGTCAACTGGGCTTCACAGCTTTGGATTGGGTTTTCTATGAAACTGTAAATCAACATTTTTTTATTAGAGAGAAGTGTGTCATTAATTGGTCCTCTGAATCTCTCTGGTGGAGAAGAGATTATGGCAATTGGAAAGCTTCTTCCAATATGCTGCTATTTTTTTTTTTAACTAAAAAAAAATGTTTGAAAGCAATAAAAGAAAAATTACTTAATTAGCACTAAAATCCCCACTTCCTTATTGGGAGAAAGAGCCTAAGAGATAAAGGACTTGTGAAATAAAAAATCATCAAATAATCACAGGTGGAATCGATCACCAGCTGCACAGATAGTTAAACAGGCAGTCTTAAAGCAAGAGAAGCCACAGTGCAGAAATGATTCTTTAGATTGAGGCACTGCATTTGGCTGGGTACTGGGGCAATGTTTCTTATGAGGGTAAACCCATATTTTTTTAAACACATGTTAATGTTGAACCATGTTTACTGTTTTTTGCTGGTGTTTTCCTCCTTGATCCTATTGTTTTATACTCACTCCATAGTCACTTTTTATTTCACCAGTTCACTGCTCCATTTTTTAACCTTTAGAACAGTTAGTGAACAGTATCTAGAAGTGAACTTTTAAGCATAAAGTTTCTTATTTCCTTTCCCAAATTAAAGCGCTCACATCCACACCGATCAAGTGGGTTGTCAAGCAGTCTGTCTATTCCATTTGTGACACTGGACATCCAAGGATGTCCAAGCTCAGAGCTAGAGCAAGTTATGTGGCAGGATGGGAGGGACATTATCAAATCCTGCAATCTATAGAAGACCTGCAGTACAAGGTAAATGAAGGAGACGTTCAGCTGTGAGGGACAGGTAGTCCTGAAATAGTGATCAGAGAAAGTAAAAAAAGAGAAAGAAAAAAAAACCAAACACTCACCAAACCCCTACTTATCAGGCAGCAAATTTGAGGACACCTGGTAAAAATCCAGGTGTTTTTAATACTGCATGCAGCTTGGGTCTAAGGTGGGTAAGAGGTGTTATGGGACTTGCAAGTACAGGAAACATTTTGACTGGACTGTACCGCAAGAAACTGGATTTTTCTTGGCTGACTGAAAAAAGTAAACTGATTGTATACATATATTTATATCTGCAATATGGAAAACAGTGTAGTTAGAAGATACCCAAGTTAATACTATATGAGCCAGTTGGGTAATGAGAGCTGCATAGCCATGACAAAGTGGAGATCAGGAAGCTTAATTTAACCTGACCTTGGCAAGGACTCCCAGTATCCAAGACAGCTCATTTAAAACTCAGATATGGCTACAGTACACTTGAGTCTGCAGTGTAGACACTTTTTCTGATGTTACTTTAATGAAGGGCAGAAAATGGAATTGTTATTGAACTTAGTTAATTGCACAGTGGCAGATTGTCCATCTTGCAGAAGTTGCAGTTCAGAATTAGACAAGTCAGTGTTAGTTTACATATGTATCAATGTTTCCAGATTTATTTATTTATTTATTTATTATTTTAAAATTCCATCTCTAAGCTAATCTGTTCTTTCCAACAATTCCCTGTTACTCATCACATTTTTGCATTCCATCAGGAAGCACTGATTCATTCTCTCAAACTAGGAACATGCCATGAGGGAAAAAGTGAAGAAGAATCACTTTTCAGCTGATGGTACCTATTCTGAAAATCAGAGCAATTGTAAAGATGAGAGTTCAAATACATGAAAGAAGCTGAGTGCATAACTTCAATAGTGATGCCTGAAGCGGCCACCTAAAAACGGAGACTAGACAGGAGTAAGGGAATAAATGTTGGTATTTATTGGAAGGGCCTTCAAAGGTACCCCTGGGAGCCAGAGGCTACTGGCAAATGGACCCCAAGGTGGACGACAGGTCATGAGTTCTTCACACTTTTAAAGGTTTGGTTCATTTGCATATCAGGGTTAATTCTCCAATTAAAGCTTCAGTTAATGATGCAGTTTCCCCAAGACTGCCCCCCCTTTAGAGGCTTCTGGTTTACAAATTTTGGGCCTAGGATGTTCTGAGTGTCCTTGGAGAGCAGGCCTGGAGAGGCTTTGTTATGTCTAAGCATGAGAGAGCACAAGTTAAAGGGCTACAAGAAACTTCAGAGTTACACACTAGGCAGTGCAGGATTTGAAAAATAGGAAAGTTAAAACCTAAGGCATCAATAGCGCTTCTCAAGAGTCCTGCTGAATTTACAATGATCTGTGCACCTAAGATTACCTGTCATTTAGTTTCTCTACAGGGTCTGATCCTGGCAGACTTAAGCCCTCACCCCTTAAGAGAGTGAGGCTTCACAAGTGGCTCAGTAGCCATTCAAAGCAAACCAGGAAAAGAGAATTTACATGTACATATGTGTACATAAGTGTGTATACATACATGCACACATACACATCACTCAAATGATTAGTTATTTCTCTAGAAAGAGGAGAAAATGTTTCTAAGCTTCATATTGTCATTAGATCACAAAACCACAAAGCATGTGTTGGTGTAGAATGCATGTCTTGTCTCCTGGTCAGATCTAGGATATCATCTTCTCTTTCCACCAGTTTTAGCCAATGATTCTTAGCTCGTTTGGCAAACAGGAGAGCTTCAAGGCTCCACAGGGCATAACCCCAGGTCCTGTCTCTTGGTGGGTGTCTCTGCTAACCACAAAGACTTTTTACAAAGGTAACCACAGCGTCATGGTGCCAGCTGTGATATAAAAGCTCTAATGTGAGTGTGTTTAAGTGCAGAAAGGGATCTCAGATGGTAAATGTATCATCAAACATTGAAATGGATGCTGAAGTGACATACTCAGAGCTGTGGATCTTTTTCCAAGAAGCAGCCACGTGCAGTGATGCCAATTCCCAACTGCCTCTTTGAACTGCAGAAGAGAGCTATGGAGGAGCAGGGGAGGATTATTGCTTCCATGTCTTTTTGAGCAATTACACTTCTTGGCATAAGGTATCACTAAGCAGAGAATACAATAATAGAAAACCCAACAATATAATTACTAACTCAGACTAATTAATTAGGCAGCACAACTGCACTGTGTTGGTGTCAAATACTTTCTATCGTCAAATTTCAAAAGAACTTTTGTCTTGTCTCTGTACAAGAATGAGGAAATTCCAACAGCATAAATATTTCAGACTGCTTTTAATTAAAACTTCATGTGTTTGGCATGAAACCACTTGAGCAAAGGAGGCCAACTGTGCATTGGCTCTACAGCCAACGTGTCCCCCTTTCATGCTAACAGCTGGGCAGTAAACACAGAGCAGCACAGCTTTGCCACAGAAAGTATTCCCAGCATGCTTGTGTTAGTCATGAAACCTTGTCAATGAAATCTTGCAGCATTAATATTAAAAGCACAATGTGAAATGTTCATCAAGGTCACCCCTGACCCCTCGTATATTTTTTTTTTTTGGAGTAGCCAAATTCTGTGAAGGAAGGAGTAAAATGCCCTACCTGAGTGGTGGTATCAGAGTGATACTCTGCATGAGAAAAGAAATAAAGGGTTGAAATCTCTGAGGGAATTAAATGATGTTGTAATGAAGATGCACTGTAATATGAAAGAATCAGCCTGATGGAGCTCTCATTTAATTGAAGCAGCAGAGGACAAATTCTGTTCTCAATTACATCAATCCAATACTAATTAAATTAATAGGACAAAGCGGAACTTGACTCTTTATCCCTTCTGGAATTAAAAATATCAGTTGGAGGAGGAAAAAACCCAACAACCATGCAACATATTATTTTTGTTAAGTAAGAGGTTTAAAATCAAGCCTGAATTGGCCTCAGGAGACTGTGCCACTTAGATGCCAGTTCCTGCAACCAGTTTCTGGGTCTTGGAGCTGCTGGTTTAGTGGTTCTGGAACAAGAAGGACTGCACACCTGATGCCTTTTCCTCAAGATTCATACACGGTTAGAAGGGGAAAAGGGATTTTACCTTGGTATTTCTTTTAAGGATCCTTAGGTACACATGTCCAGGTCATGTGCATCGAGATGCACCCCACTGAGTGTGTTCTGGAGAGGACCTTGGGCTCTGGGGCACACTGATCCCCAGCTAAGAAGCTTCTAAAATGTTTACTCTCTCAGCTTGACAAACAAGTCCAAGAATGTAGGCAAAAAGCACTAAGAATACAGAAGTTGTAAAAAGGTATAACAGGGGTATAAAAGAAAAGGCAAAAAATCTTCATGGCATCACACCCTTCCACCTAAGTGACCACAAAGACACACCCACATACTGTTCCACTGTCCAGCAGCATCAATTGCAAATATGGGGTTTTTTTCCCAAAACGAGGATGGGAATATTTTCATTAACCTCAGGAAAGACATCTTTCCAGCTTTTTGGTTTATTTTTTAGAGTGCCTTGTCGAGGTCCCTTCCCCCCTGCCATGTGGTCCTGGGAGAGGGGCCCTGGGCAGGAGAGATGGGCTTTCCCTGCCCCTGGTCGGCCTCATTCCCCATTGGTTGTTTTGTGTTCCCCTGTACGGGCAAGGACCCTCGGGTCCCGTGATTGCCTCAGTTCCTCAGCAGATCCCGGCCATGTGGCTGGAGAAATAAACATCTCTCTGACACATCTATCAAGAATCAGTCCATATATATATTCTTTCCACAGGCCTTGTTGTCTGATACACGTGTTGCAGTATCCCCACTGTAACAGTGCCTGAAGCAAATTTCCACCAAAGTCACATAAGCCACGAGTCTCCGTAGCTCCATTTTCTTAATTGGAATAATAGTTAGGGATTCCTTAGTTACTTGTCTAATTTGGGTTACAAACACACCTCATTCTAGGTGTCCAGGCATAATTTCCATCTCCACCCTGCCACGCATTTCTTCTGTTTCAGCCTTTAAAGCCAATCTCAATAGTTATAACAGCTACCTCCTAATATGATTGCATCCATCCACTTTTGCCTAAAAGCAGCTGGTGGAGTACTACTTTTTTTCCTGTCCTTGTTCTTCATTAATTACAAAACCCTATTTCTATAGGCTAAATCATTCTTAATAGCACTGAGCCAAGGTCCATTCAATCTGCAGAGCTGTGTGCAGCCGTTTGATTATTTTCAGTAGTGCAATTATTTTCATTCATCTACTCAGTGAGCCAAGGTTAAGGTCAATAGTATACAATTTGATTCTACTCCAGCTTAATAAGGTCAGATGCATAATAGTTCTCTGGTATATTATCATAAATTCATTTTCACAATGAAGTTAAACTGATTAGGACAATGCAGCACACCAATTTTGCACACTTTGTTCATATCTAAAATCAGTTTGTGGAGTCAAGTCGTAAGTTTGGACTGTATTGTTGGTGTGTTCATATCCATCATACATTCTCAGAGAGGGAATCTCGGCTTGAGTTATATGTTAAAAAGTATTTTCAGCACAACCACACTTCAATTCAAAAAGAAAGGTGTTACCATTTTATGACACCAAATCAGTAAAATTAAGCGAACCATGGGACAACCATTGCCTTAATCCAGTGGAATTCCATCCCATAATATCTTTGTAATTAAAAGATTAATGATCTTTCTTTGTGGACTCTAGTTCTAAAGGATAGAATTTTCTTTCAATACTGATCATGGAGTAAAAGATAGAAATTTTATGACATTAGCTTTTTTGGACAGGGGGGAAACTGAAACTTGGCTGTTTCAGCAATTAAAATCAGCACCAGTACCAGAGTTTGAAAATAAATTGTTAAAACCTTTAACAATAAGTTCTTTTACCCAGAAGACAGTGGCCTGAACATGTGATTTGGCAAAAGTTAGTGGGATGACTCCTCGTATATTCTCTGTAGCTACCTCAGCTGATCCATAGTGACTTGAAGTTAGCGTGGTATCAGAAGTTAGTGTGGTATCAGAGAACTGGATCTCATGGAAATGTCATTGTCTCAAAATGCAAGTGTCAAATACTCCTCAAACACAAAAAAGAGGGACATAATTACACACAATACTGTGTCATGCAAGTGAAAAAACCCTCTTCATCTTATCTCCTGAATGAGTCAGCTATGAGCTCCCACAGTGAACTGTCCTGAAATAGCTGTGGCTCATGACAGACCTTCATCAACATGGGTGTTGAATTCATATTTAACATTTAGACCATGCTAATGCAAGAAAATATTGTCAAATTCTGCTTTTTGTAATCAGGAAACTGTTAATAATACTGATAATTTTACCTTTGTGTCTGTTTCCTACACTCTATTGATAAAAATTTTGGATTTATAGTAAGATGTGTACCTGAGCTAGATAAAAACAATTTTCAGAAAAAGATCAGTCCAAGTATATTATTTTTAAAATATAACCATTGCTTGGGAGACAACTATGTTCATTGGATTTTTAACATTTTAGTATTAATACTTAAGACATTCAAATACTAAACACCATGGGCTTCATGTGAAATGTTAAAACTGCTTCATTAGGAAAATAGAAAAACCTGATCTTGCAGAACTTTGGGGAACATTAAGATTCATAGTGCACAATCCCACAAAATAAACCGGAATTAATAAACGTTTTCTATCCTACTATAGTGAAGGGATATTTTTCATACAAATGTTCATATAGCTTTAATGAGACATTTTTTGGTTTTTGACTCTTGGGGCCCTGCAGTACATTCTATTTTCCTTTTAAATTCTTATTTAAAAAAAATCAAATCATATGAAAGAATACTCCCCACCCCAATCCAGAGGAAATTTTCAGATTTTCAGCACATGTAGTGGAGTTTCACAGGAACAAAAGGCTAGAAAATATTCTGCTTGAGTAGCCATGCAAGGAACACAGTTGCAGACTGGTTTTATCAGTTTTTCTCAAAGGTTTATGTTCTTTCAAAGTAGATTTTCAGCCTTTTCTTTGATTAGTCTCTGGAAGAAAGTCTTATATACCTATAAAACAAAGAGCTGGAGTTGATGACACAGCCAAAGGATATTCTATATATTTAGATTCTGCCTAACTTGCTCCTCTAGGCTTCCTTATGCCACTAAGGGAGTAACTTGTTCTAAATAGTGAAGCACAGAAACTGACAAAACTTGAAACAGCAGAGAATTCTTATGAATCTGAAAAACAAGTGCACTTCAAACAGGCTAACCTTTCTGAGCCCACCCATTTGATGAGAAATACCTGGACCTTGAAGGGCCCAAGTGCCTAGAAAGGGCCTCCTCTTTTTAAATCAGGCTACAATTTTCCAAATTCCTTTCACATTGATTCCTCAGCATATGGCATCACTGCATTGCTTGTCTTTACACTCCATACTTTAGATGACAAATGTGTGTGCTTCCACAGTGAGAAAAGATGAAATTATCATCATGAGAACCTGAATCAGCAGAAAATATCTAAGATTATCCAGTCTACAGAAGCCCAGAAGGATGTCTGTGCCAACTCCAATGATATTTCCTTTGGACAGATCCTGGGTTTTTTAACACGCAGCAATGACAAGCAAATTTGGGCTGCATTGCAATGTAGAAAAGTAGAGAAAGAATATACTGCAGTGATGCTTTTAAAAAACCTTATCAAATAATTAATGTTCCAATTTGCTTGCCAAAAAGAGAGAAAAGCTGCACAACTTGTGTTGAGGGTTGATAATAACATACAAGTAGTTCTGACAGGACTGACTCCACCTTTATCTAGGGGACAACTTTCTGTCCCAAATTCAGCAAATTCTGATGTTTTGTTTCTTGGCACTTAACTAGCCTCAATTTAATAGACCTCTACTTCCATGATAAATTATAACACTCTTCAAACGGAAATGCATCAGCAGACAGCACCATAATAGATAAAAATATGACAGGGACGTAGTGTAATTTTCTCAAGACATGTTATTGTCTTAAATCAGATCTTCTATTCTCCTTTTCCAGGAGACTCTTAAAAAATTTGATGATTATTTTCTTTCCAGAAACATATGGTAATACTGGTTGCTAATATAGCTTTGGTCATATTTGTGGGAAATTAGCATACTAATTACAAGGACTGTCTTAGAGAAACAATACGTGCTGTTAATTGCCATGGTTGTTTCCCCAGCTTTTATTTAAATGGTGAAAAAATGGTAAATAAATGGCACTGAAAATGTGCTACTAAATGCAAAGTATTTTTAAGGTAAGCCTGGATAAATTAGAGACAATCAAGAACAGAAGTGAATAAAGACGTGCTCTCAAAACACAAACCGTTGCAAAGTTTGATGCTGATGCTCAAAGATGCAAAGCTTAGAGGAGTTCCTTCTGTTGATTTTATAGCAAGGTAAAAAAGGAAAGAGGGGTTGAAATCTGTCTGCAAGGCATTTTAAGCCAGGCAGCATTGCACACAAGGCTGGGTGGCAAATAGCCAGCTGGAAGGTGGCTGAGCACCATTCCGGGAGCTGCCTGCAGGAGTGACTCGCACCGGGGAGCACGAGGAGCTGCAGGTGTGTGGTGAAGCAGAGCAAAGTGCAGATCAGAAACCTCAGGAACCCTCCTGAGGCGCCCATTCAAACAAGTCAACAGGCAAAGGCAGAGGTTTCCACAAGCAGGTGTTTTTCTTTTTTTCCAGGGATATGCTACGACCAGCAAAAAGGGTCTTTCAACAGAGCTATTCCAAAGTTATGTCAGTAAGACAGAGCAAGATCATGTGGGTGTTTTTCCTTTCCTCCCTTTCACTGGTTATTTCCCAGTAGAGACAATGGGACAGTTTAGGTTTTTCTTGGCAGTGACCACAATCAGAAAAGCACACTCTGCCCCCAGTTAGTAGTTTTAGAGTTTCAGAGAGGGGCATTTCCTTGTGACAAATCGCTGCAGCATGATGCAGAGAGCATGTTTCCCCCTGAGCTGAGGGTGCTGTGCAGAGCACTGCTCTTCACTGGGGTTGTGCCTGCTCAAGGAATGCTGATACAGGAGTGCTTTACACAGAGTTTGTAAAATGAGGACAGGAGGCTACACTTCAGTGTATTTCAGCATACCCAAAGCATATAGATATAAAAGGGTCTTTGAACATGATTCCTTTACAGGAAAGACAATGCCTTCCTTCAACAGGAAGTTCAGAGATTTTACTTGGATTATATTATAATTATCCTTAAAGATAGTTTTTTTTTTTATGTCTATTCCCTCTGAGCAAGCACGACTCAGGGCAAACCATGTTGGCCTTGTACAAAAGTCACTGATGTCACCAGAACTAAAACTATGAATAAAACATGTAGGATTGAGCCTACTGTCAGCTGGAGTTAAGTGCTATCCACTAAAGACATTTATTTTTTGTACCAATTTTTAATGCAAGATGATGAGTACTCTAATTATAAGATTTTTTTTGCAGTTGGTTTTATGTACACTGTCATAAGACTTGGCAGACAAAAAGGGAAGAAGTCATTGCCAAAAATATATTTATATATTTTACAAAAGATCACTCTGTTCTTTGCCATTGTAATACAGGATTGACTTTTTTTTTTTTTTTTCCCCAAATGCTTCCTGCATTTAATTTTTTACCTTTTCAGGAGAAGATTGTATCAATGCCTAGCTTCATATGAACTGAATGCCCTAATGTTTTTATTCCATATGTTCCCAACTTCTAATTAACTTTGCACATATTATGGCAAAATTATTTCATTCCTATAGATTTCAACCGTCCAAATTTCACCCACTTACTTATCTTTCAGCTAATTACTTATTGCTGGAATACAATAAATTTACACTACAAGAAAGAAAGAAACAAAGGGAAGTGCAGGGACAGTCAAGCTGATTCTGAATTGGTTATTACAATCAGCAGTGGTGCCTGGAGTTCAGCACTTAATTCCTTTATGACTAGGCTACTCTGCACAGTTTATGACATGGTTAGACATCTGCAATCAGCTTGCAGGCCAATTATTTCTGGCTTTCATATCTGTACAAAACCTGTGTTCTCTTCTCATACTTTCTCTCCTTCATGGTTCAATGCAATAGAGTTTGATGGTTCTTAGCTATTGCTTATAATTATACTCTGAGCTGGATGCTCTCCAGCAGGAATTAATTGCCTACATACGATTGAGGAATGGGACCTTTCCTGCATGTAGGAAGATGTATGCTTAATTTCAAATAAACTATTTTAATCAAAGTGATTATGGAAATACCCTAGAATGCATTTAGGTTGCAATGGAACTGCATTTTCTAAGAGAAAAATTTCCTATTAAAAAAGAAAAAAATTCCAGAAATGAAGATCATATTTAGATTCCAACAAGCACAATCACTTTAAGGAGATCCTCCATAAATAAGATTGCTTGTAGGAGCTTTTAAATGGTAATTGGAGGTAGAAGGGCAAAAAAAAATCTACTCCTCATATCATTCTCTAAAAGTCATCTACAGTTTATTTTAAGGATCAGTAGTAACAAAACTTTCCTTTCAAAACTCTTCTCTAGAAATAAAATTAAAAAACAGATACAACTTTTCCAGGTCTGCTATTTACCATAGAAGTTCTGATTAAAGCTGAGTAAATCTCCACAGGGTATAGAAGCCTCCTTTTCTAAATAGCATCAACTAAATCCTGCAGACCCACCAAGAACCTGGTCAATCTTAAGTAAAGCAACAAGTATGTGATGCTTACGGAGAGAGAGCAGCAGCTGCATATGTACAGCTGTTCCTCAGTGCCAAACAGGTGTTTGCACTTCTATTTGCTGGTTGACATTTGCTTCCCCCTGTTTTTACTCTCCTCCTCTCTTACAAAACATTACCCTTGCAGTACGTGTTGGATGGGCCACAGGGGGACTATCTGACAAAAAGCAAGTTTGTGTTTGGTGGAGAGGGGAATGCTGGCTGGGAATGCACACAGGTCCTTTGCACAGGCTGCACAGAGCAGGCTGAAGCAGCCCAGCTTGAGCTCATAAGCTTATGCTCAGTGTGGAGAATGTGAGACACTGGAGACCAACTCATGGAGCAGCCCCAGGGTGCTGCTGGAACAGAGCTTTTGTAGTGACCAACAGCTCTCCTCCCCCTCTAACATCCTGTCTGCAGTCTCATTGTTAATGCACTTGCCTGGTACTCTGGACTGGTCTTAACACCACATTAACATTTTCTGGGGGTGTTCTAGCAAGAGTTTGCATCCACTTGCACAATTTTTTTAAATATCTAAAAGTACAGCTCAACACCAAGTGATGTGAAAAAAATCAACAGTCATTATCATCCTGAAAATCAAAATCAAGGAAATCCAAATACCTTCTCTCCTTAAATATATTGGAGTCACCCTGGGATCTTACCTAGGCCTGTCACACACTGGCCTGTAGAACGAAAAGGTTTGCATCTATCTGTAAGCCACAGACCACATTACCAAGAAGAGATGGTCACTGCAAGTGTACCGAGTAAAACCCAGCCCAGTAACTGCTAAATTGTACAACCCCACTAGTCCAGAGAGCAGTGGCAAATGATGACGTGAGCTATCAGCAGGCATTGTGGTCTTAATGGACATAAATACTGCTAATAATACTCTTCTTTAATGCCCTGGGGTGGAATATTTGTGGGACATGTAATCTGTCTCATGCTGCACTCAAACTCTGAATACTTCTTTCTAGCCAGGCATGTGCTGCCATGTCAAACATCACACCATCATTTATCCTACTCAGTATCTTTGCTTACTTTCTGCCCCACAGCTCCAGGAAAGGTAGGCAGCCAAATGTATGTGTTTACCTCCTAATCCTTTTATTTTACTCCTCATACAGTCTGAGATTTTGGCAACACTTCATATCACTCTCATTATCCAGGGCCTAATCCAAAGCATATGGTTGGTGTAGAGCCTTGTGGCTTTGCTTGTTCTTAATCTAAGTATAAAAATACAATATGAATGTTCATCTTCTCCTCAGGTTGCCTCCAAAGGCTACCTAAGTGTGACTTACCTTTACTGGGACCTTGTGGGCTGTCTTTAATGATTAGTCCCTGCCCTTCCAAATTCCATACTGTTATTTTCACAATGTTAATACAGCCCTGAGCCACACTCTGCATGAATTTTCAGCTAGATTTCAAAATTATTGATTATAATTTTTTACCCTTAGGAATGACTGTAACAAATAAACCCCGTACTCCATGTCTAAAGTCTACTGTCAAAAGAGCAATCTGCTGCTAGTACATTGTTTGCCTATTGTGGACTACTTTTTGTGTTTCAGGGATTCAGGAATAATACGCATTCATATTTGGTTCCAAACTCCATCTCTTTTCCTCTTAGCATTTCTTTGATGTGAGGAAGAAACTGCTTTTTTTTTTTTTTTTTAATCAAAGACACTTGTAAAAGTATGTAATTATTCTATTATCACCACATCTTGTCTATGTAGGAAGTGATGTGCCCCAGTGTGAGTGGTCTCAGTGGGAGGGGTGCTGAAGGCAGTAAAGAAAGGGGTACTGCACCCAGAATCCACACCAGGAGAAAATGGGAGCTGAGAGATGGCAGCTGAGAAATATTTCCTGTTCTGAAGTGAGTTTCACAAAGGTGAGCCAGCCCACGGTGCATGCTCATGTTCTCTTATTTTCATAAGGTTTTCTGTTTTAAGTGGGACAGAAATTAATTTAATAAGTTTGAACTTTCCCCTACTGCTTACATTATAAAAGGTGATTTCACTCTACAATAAGAGAAAATTTGACATTAGAGGTGTCTGTGGAAAAGAAAAATACCCTTTGTGGATTTTGATCCATTTCCAGATAGGGAGCATGACAACCCATTGTGTTCCATAAGCCAGGCTTTTTGGTGACACTGCATCTTTTCTGACACATTCAAAACAATCCCTCTTTTCTGTCTAAAATCCCAGTGGCACCCCAAGCTACAACTGTCACAATGCATAAGCTAAGAAAATGCAGCATACATTTGTTTTGATTCACTTAGAAAGTGTCCTGTGCCATTTTGATATAATGAATCATTTCCATTTAGGTTGAATCATTGCAGAACATTTTGTTAACACTGACATTTTCCAGGAAGAAGCTTTTTTTGCTTTTAACTAGACACAGCTACCTAACAAGCTCAACCCAATAACATAATCTTGTGCAGGTAAAGAACAGAGCCATCTAGATTCACACACATAATAAAATCAATACCACAGCTTTTAAACAGAAGTAAATTCACACTTTGACCTTTCTTTTCACAGAAAAAGAGATTTTCTGATTTTTTTCTGTGTTTTTCTGATTTTTTTTTTAATATGGAATGGAACAAAATGGAAAATGAAAAGGAGAGAAATACTAGTTTGATGTTGAGCACACAGATGTCCTTTCAACAAAATAATTATAAGCAAAAAGATAGGCTTGATGAATTGTTCTTTGCTAACAACACAGCACAAATTCAATAGAATTCATTTATATAATAATGATGGATATATTAAAAAAGTTTATTAAATTCTATTCTCATCATAAAGAAAAAAGTTCTTAATTGCATCACTTCTGAATGGGGAAGGCTGCACAAAATGAAAGTTCTTAACTTCTTATGGTCTGGTTTTCAAAAATAAAGCCCTTCAGCAGAAAGTGTGCAAGTGGAATGATTTGTATTTATACTTTGACTGAAATACTCAAAGTGAGGTGATTAAAATTAGTTTTACTAATTTTACTAGCACTTCATATATAGAGGAATCTAATATAACCATACATAAAGGGTTCTAAACAAAGGGGTTTTCTTACAGCAAATTCTGGGAACCTATAATTTTCAGATGCTCCAATCAAATCTGAGAAACCTTAGCATTTTGGGGTTCTAAGCATCTTATTTAGGTTCCTTAAACACACAAATGGTCTCCATGGTTCATCTGGGCACCTAACTTTGAATATCTACCTTTCATCCTGATTTTTTTGGGGGCGGGTTCTGTCACTTTTACTAAGCCCCTTACTGAGTTCAGCAGCAAAAGATATTTTGCCTGCCAGCTTAAAGGTCATAACCCATCTAATGCAAATAATGAACAGACAGAGCCACCTTCCACAGGCATTAAAGATGTCAGTGCTGTAAATCTGCCGTGTCAGGTTCTGCCCTGCACAATGAGTGAGGTGACTCTTTTGTCTTCAGTGTGTGAATGACTGTGATGTGGCACACAGCTGTGAGAAGGACTGGGTCACGACAGGCCCTTCAGAACCATGGCAAGGAACAATCAAGTGATATCGCTTGCCAGCATGAAGTTTGAATTTCTTATTCAGCAACGCCTCTCACGATGGAATTAGCACTGTTAATATAAAGATTAATGTTTGGGGCAAGCATTAAGCAGACAAAGGCCTATTAGTGCCCAAGAGTTTATGCCAGCAATAGAGACATCTGCATAAGTGACTCTGACATAGGCCTTGAAATGTCCTCCAAAGGCCTCTGCTGCTCCAGTGGTGGAGATTCCACCTCTTATTCCAGCCCTAACAGTCAGAACTCTTTTCTTACTAGCACAAAATCCTTCATTGCAGCTGAAATTCGGCTCTCATAGTGGACACAAAAAGCAGTGTTGACAAAATTGCAGGATAATCCTCAGAACATTCAAGAATGGATTCCAATGTATTAATATTCTGCGAACTTGAATAAACTTTCACCTTTCTCCCCTGAGTATTAAAAAACTGCTTTGCTTCAAAACTCAATAATTTTGATGCATTAATGTTTAATTTATGTGTCACAGAGCCTGAATCAAGGCCTGCTGTCCAGCTCTGAGTGCTTGCCTTCTGGTTTCATAGACTTTTATGAGAATTTTGAGGTTTCAATGTATAAAATTGAGGCCTTTAGTGGAGAACTAACGAAGAAAACCTTTACAGATCAGGATGCTGAGATGCTCACATGATAATAAAAAATGAGAAGATACCAAATAACCAATGTGTATTTCTCATTTCAGTCTCAGGAAACTTGAATAATCTACACTGTGATTTATCTCAGAGGTTAACAGGGCCAGGAAGAGATCCCTCTCTTGAGTATTGGCATGCTGTGGGTAAGAGCAGGAAAGAACTTTGTGGAGATGGGCAAACTGGGTGTCAGATAAAATAACCAAATATAGGACATCTAAATGCATGCAATCCAAATAATACTGTAATGCTCTCTCAAGGGTTCTCACATCCAGCAGTGCCACGTAAATCCTATTTTGTCAAATTTAAAGCGGATTTTTGACTAGAAGGATTGCAGCAAATACTTCTTTAATTTTTTTTTTTTTTTTTTTTTTTTTTTTTTTAAGAGCAAACATTAACAATAAACCTCAATAACTCTGGGAAAAGATGTTGCTGCTTTCAAGCTGTTTGATTTCTGCATATGCACATTAACTGATACAGGGGGACTTAAGGTGAAACTCCTGCTGCAGTTCTGGGAGTTACGTGTGACCGGCTGCTTTCTGGTGGGACTACAACCAGGAGGGTTTAAGTTCTTCAAATAGTGACATTTTCATGGGAAGAAAAATACCTGAACAGAAGACCACCTCAAAGGGAAATTGTTCAGACTAGTTCCACTTCACATTGCAAGTTAATATGAATTTTTCTTTTTTTAATAATGACCTGTTTTGTGTTGTTGTTTGGGGTTTTCTTATATGAATCCTTTCTAATATATTGCTGCAGGTCTGAATTAATGAATGAACAGAAATAAAATTAATATCTAGATTGAAACAGTATGTTAATACTTTTTTATTATTGTTTCGTGCTGAGCTGCATATTACTCAGTAGTGGAGCTTAAAGTTTCTCAAAAAAAGGAGTGGAATGAAAAGCAGAGTGCTGTATGCACTTATTAAAAATGATCTGGAAAAATAAAGGACCCAAAAAATCAGCAAATATTTGGGAAGGCATTTTACATGATCAGAGAAGTAGAGACACAGGTTCTTCCTAGTATGTCTTTGTTCTTCACAGGCCTGAAGAAAATCTTTTTCCATAAAGACAGCATAAGTAGTGCTCCCTACTTATGGATGAGATCCAGAAGGAATGCAGGTACTGGAGAGGGAGCAGTTCTATGTCTGTTATTTTGCATGGCACTGAAATGCAGCAAAGAGAGTTTTTAAACTGATATTTACTATACTAATATAGTCATTTATCTTTCTACAGTGACAGAAAATTGACCTGGCTGAGAGGGCTGTAGGTACTGACGGAATTCTCAGTAGTGACCCTTCAATGCCCACAAGAGTTTTTTCTCATTGGCTGCTGGAACAGGCCTAGAACAACTAAGGGATGAAACAGTGCCACTTTCAAAATTATCCAGAACTACTTTTGAGCCTAAGTAAACTTTAACTATATATATTTAGCAGCTGGACTATAAATTTTGTGAACTAGGAAGAGGTAAGGTGCAACAAACAGGATGCAATAATTCACAGCAAACAACACAGCTGAAGCTTTTTCCCTTCATTACAAGGGATTTGCATCATTTCTGCTGTCAGATGCTACATCTGAACTAAAGGACAGGATATTATTAAAATGTTCTAACATAAAAGATCAATCGATCATGCTCCAAATTTAATCTGCATCTGTCTGTATGTTTTGTACATCTCTTTCATCCTACTCTGTAGAGTCTCTGTATGAATGAAGGAATAATGCTGCTGCTATATAAGCTCATTCAATCTCCACTGATTTAGACAGATCTTTCTTGTGAGGACAAAAAGTGTTTATGTTTCCAAACTATACAGCACGGTTAAGGTTTAGTTTAGATTTTTCACATTGTGTACCATTAACCTAACAGGAGAAAGAAAAAAGCACTGCCTGTGCAACAGAGTTTTATATAATTATTAATTAAATAACTTAATTTTAACAGATATTTTCTTGAAATAGATGTTAAAAGCCTATAACAGAAAAATGAAATTCCATGGGGTAAATCAAAATCTGAAAGGAAATATTTTTATTTTCCTAAGGGATGCTTAGTATTAAATATTTTTTTATGTGGAATTTTTATTAAAATGAACATTTATTAAGGATTACAGCTTGCTGAAAAATTATAAATGGCAATCAACCCCCTTCTGTCTGACCACATATAAGTGGTCTTATAGACCACTTATGGTCTATGGAGTAAAAAATTATGCAAAACCCAAATCATGACACCATGTTCTTCCATAATATTGCCAAACCAATAAAGCTTCTTTTAAAACTGAGTAAAAACCTGCACAACGTCACAACTTGGTTTAAAACTTTTATCCCATCTTTTTTTCCTCCTTTTTGCACTGGTGAATAAGGTTTGTTCAGCTGCCTGTGTAGAAATTGTAGTGAGGAAACACACTGAGTGCCTCAAAACCTGTAAAGTAGTCACAGGGTGCAGTAGCATTTACTGTCTTATCTTGAAAGATGCCAAATTTGTGCGAACATCAGACCTTAAAAAGCAATCTTCCAACATTAGAGACTTCCATTTCCTTGTTCAAACAACATCATTTCCCACCAAGGTGAACTGCTTGCATTTTTCTCTACTGAACCTCATGCATCTTTACCCTACTTACTATCCCTCTGTACGAGAAAAATTCTCTGTTTCCCAAGACCTCAGTTGCAGCCGTGGTAGATGAGGAATTTATTCATTTTTTCCTGTACATAAGTGTACATTTTCTTATTTAGCCATTCTTAATTGGCTCTTGTGGACTCTGTTCACCTGCATGTCCTGCTTTTAGTTCATGCTTATAAATGAAAGGACAGTTCCTTACAAAACTTTAATATTCAGTAGCATGTACTCCTTTCATATTTAGGAGGTACTGGTTCTCTTTGGCCTTTAGTTTTATTTCCTCAGTGAAATATGACTGATTCTTTATTTACAATACAAATTTTTCACCTAGGTATTCATCTCAATTGTAGATTCCCCTCCTTAACTCTATACACATTTCCCTGCTAATAAGGGATTGGGAAAGAATCTAATTTTTAATGACTTTATTGAAGATTTTAGCTGAAAAACTCAAATACTGAGAAGAAAGAGAAGAAAACCTGAAGTACTTCTCTTCTGTGCTTTTCTTGGTGGCTCCTATGCTTGATCTTTAAGAAGAGTTACCACGCTTACCCCAAAATTGAAGTTAAATTAATGGATCACTCATTTTCTCTTGTGTTTGTTGGTTCTCTTTCTTGCACATGAGAACTTCTGTGGCCTCTTTCTAATCTCTAGGGCATTTCTCTATTAATAGATGTCATGAAACTGTCCATTGCCACTTTTATTTCACCTGTTCATACCCTTAGTTCTTTTAATGAACAGTACATTTCCTTTGTTCCCACTGCTTGAATGTTTTTCCTTGCACTTTTTTTTTGGGGAGCTTTCTATCAATTTAAGTACCATTTCAAATGTTATTTCTATGATCCTTAATTCCTGCCTCTCTGTCATTGTATATATCTCACTTCTGATTTAATCCTATTAATGCCAAGAGAAAACCCATACAGTACTTCTCATTTGAGATTATTGGAATTAAATCGCTTCTAAGTGCATAAGTGCAACCCAAGTACTGTATTAACCCACACACACAGCATTCCTTTCTATGCACAAAGAGAGAAACTGAAGAATAACTTTAGATCAGGCTATAAACTAGGAAGTAGGATATGCTGACAGTTCAGAGACGTATACTAGAGATGAATGAATGAACCTAGTTATTCCATAATATTTTAAAATATCAATTTTCCTTTTTATAGTGCAACGTATCTATTATTGTCATATAATAGAAGTCTCTCCTTTTTCAAAGAGCCTTTCAGTAAATTCTGGTATTGGAGTGTGGAGAGAGGAATGGACCAATTGCCAACAAGGAATACATTTTACCAATTAACAAACTGACTATATTTTCAGGACTCAGAGTCATTTTCTTCCACAATGCACCACTTGGAACACACGATTCTCATTGATGCAGGACACACAATAGGAAGCAATAAATGGCCCCATAGTTGCTTGGGCACTGAAATGCAGCTGAATGATTTGATAAAATCAATAGTAATTTACTGCAATATGTGTCAGTGGTATGGACATTGTTCTTTTTGCATAAGAGAGAAAAGTGTGGACACATCCTAAGGAGAAAAAAAAAAGAAATAAAATCAGCACTTGCTTCCCTGAAGAGATTTTACAAGAGACCCTGGGATTTTTATTGCAATGTTTGTGAGTTTGTCATTATTGATGTCCTATCAAGACATATTTCCAGCATATTTTTTTGTGAGAAGGGGCTGTGCATGTGCATTCCTCCAGTGTGGCTGGAATCATTTGGCTCTGGCACTGATCAGCTCTGGCTCTAAGGCTGGGCAAGGACTCCAGCTGCATGGTTTGGTTACTGATACGTGAATGTGGTTTCCCTGTGCAGCACAGTGGGAACGTCCTGCAGCCAAACATTGAAGGCAGCTGAATTTCAGTGCCTTATTTGGCTCACCAGGAGGTTGAGTCAGTTACTGCAGATTCAAGCTAAGCACAAAGCAGCAAGATGTCAATCAGGAAATATGAATACCATGACTGTACAGAGGTAATGCCTGTGTCTGTTGGCTCCCCAAACCCCAAAACTGGACTACAGCTTGAGTGATTCAGAAAAATCCCACTAGTCTGAAACTGGGTGATATTGAGACCAAAATCCCAGAAAAAGCTCAGAAATAGGATACAAGCCTGCTTCCCATCCCATAGTGTCCTTGGAGAGATGCTGATTTCTCTGCCATAGATGGCCCTTACAAGTTTACTGCTTAATACAATTCTTATAGGGAATGTTGCAGGAAATAGAGCCCCCTAAATAGTAGGTGTAAATCTCAGAGAGGCTTTTTGCTGTCTCTAGTGCTGCTACCTGCCTCCATTTCCAAATGAGGCTGTTACAGGCAGCGTGACACTCCGCTGTCTCTCCAAGCTTACTTAGCATCCTGAAATCAGCTGCCTGGCAGCTAAAGAACTACTTGTTCACCTTTGTTTGCAATTTGATGGTTGTTGGGAGACTGCCATTTTACTATAGGGAGGTCAGAAAAAGGTGCAGCTATGCTCTTTTTTTTTTCTTCCAAGACATCTAGGATAATGAAGTGGCAAAAGAAAAAAAGTAATTCTCAAATCTGTATTTAGATTACAAATAAAAACTTCTAAATCACTTTTATTTTTTTTCCTTCCTTAGTTACGTAGATTTGTTTCTAATTTTGCAAATCAATAAATTATATTTTTTGAATAAATAAATCAGGTTTTTTTAGGTATAATAAATACCACAAGTCATATCAAATAACACAGAGTGAAAATCCTACTAGTCTTCCACAAAAAAAAAAGTTCAGAGAGGCTATTATCTGCAGGTGAGACAAATCTGAAAGAAGAGTGTTTTGTCTTCCACTGGCCTGGAGAAGCTCAGATCTCCACTGATCTGAGAAGCTCCAACCTTCTCCCCAGCACGTTGTGTTCAGCTGAGTCAGGGGAACAGCTCCTCAGATGTTGCAGTGTACAACCAACAGGGCTATTTTAAGCAGCTTTCCTTGACAGCTGAAGCAAGGTTTGACTTACCTTACACTGCAACAGGGAGTGCTGGTGCTGCTTTGCTGGCCAGGATGCAATGGAGGGCAGCCACAAATCACTGAGAAGACAAACTGCCACAGCCATTTCCTCAGCTTCTGACAGAGAAGATCCTGCACTGAATTTCACTTGTCAGCTGAGCAGTCACCCATTTGCACCGCTTCACTTATCTCCTGCCAAAAGACATTTTTCTTATCTCCCCAGCCGAAGGAGCAAGGCAAGGACTGAATCTCCAGTATTTTGGTTCCACAGCTGATGGGTTCATCATACTTCCTTCAAAGACTTCAAGCTATTTGTGCATCACCAAAAGAGAAAAACAATAAACAATTCAAAACCTGCCAGGATGTTTCCAAACTATTAACTGAGCAGTTATTCAAACCCACTTGAGTCACTTACAAAATAAGACTGTCTCCTCACTGTGGTACCCAAGCAGAATAAAAGCAACTTAAACTTTCCAGAAGGGACAAAGGGTTAATAAAGAAATGTAGTGTACTGTAAGCCTACAAGTATACACCACTCCTGTCTGCCATGGGTAAATGATGCCTAATTATGCCTTTGCTGTTTTCCAGAGCACTTCTGTTTCATTTATCATTTTTGAGCTGCCAAAAGCAAGGAATCAAGCTGTGAACCTCTTGTCTTTCTGCTTGGGCTGCCAGAAAGGGGCATTAGGTGCCTCTTGGCAGTTGCCTCAGTTCCTGTTGTTACAGGATGAGAAAAAACATCAATACGACTTCCCACCTACACAACAAACCTCTCCCACTGCTTACTCCCTTCCTGCTTCATTATCATTGCTAATGCCACATCCCACATCTCCATCCTCCCCCTGAGATTTGCCTGGAATACTAAATTAAATTTGCTTGATGTTGGGTTATCCAACTACAGTCTTTAATCATATTAAACACAAAGGCAAGGCACAGGTGCTGGAACTGACCACAGCTGGAGAAAGCCAAGGGAGATGGGGAATGAAGAACACCTGCATGGGCTACACAGCGATGTCCTGAGCAGAATGGTTGTCTCAGGATAACCAAGGTGGACCAAGTAATGAAATTATTTCCAGAACACCAGGAAAATGAAAAGAGATTACTGCCTAAAGGGATGTAGGACTTATTGTGGGATGCTGGGAGGAAGACAGTTTTCAATGGAGCAGAGAGAAACGGGGGATTATACAAAATTTCCTACAGAATGTTTTGAGTAAGGGACACAAAGGAAAAGGAGGAAATTATGCTAGAATGGATATAGCTATAATAAAAAGTTAAATATCCTTAAATAAAAATTATACTCACAAGCAAGAGTTAGAAATGTGGCTATATACCCCATCACTGCATCCATGTTTCCTAAAACATGAATTCCCTGGCAGTGAAGCTCTACAGCAGGGATACTGTCTAGAACTTCATGTAGCTGCAACAGCCACATCTCCATCACCTGAAATAATTATGCTTTTTAATGGCACCTTTTTTTGGGATACTTGATCCATAATAAAGTGAGAAATTCAGGAAGTGAAGGTTAAGAAGTGCACTGCAGTGTAGAAACCAGAGGCAGAAATTCAGATAGGACTGAAATGGAATGACTTGAAGATGGTTTCACATTAATCTCCAAAGATTTAAGAATGAGTGGGAGGAAGGAAATTGAATATTACCTTATTTTCTAGAAAGGCTGAAATCTGAGAAAACCCTACATGAAGACTGAGGAGTTTCTAAGTGGATTTTGGACATTATTAATTTTGCAGAGGTCAGGGAGTCCCTTCTTTTTTGAATTAGGATTGCATTTGAAGAGAAATCTGCAGTGGCAGCTGATCCGGCAATAACCTTCCTGATCACTTGTAAGAATATCTAAATGATGCATCTTTGTCTCCCATGATTGCTCCAAAGGGTAAAACAAGCTTGTTTCAAGGTGAGAAAATTTGATCCTTTCCTGGTAAGAGACGTAAAGAGAGAGAAAGATTTGAAATGGAATGAAAAACATGAAACATGGAATTGGTTAGGGAAATATGCTTGAAGACAGGCCCAAGGGACTGAGAATGAGCTCCTTTGAATAAATCACCAGCACTATAAAGCCTGCTTCCTTTAGCAAGACGACTTTTAGGATGAGTTGTAAAATGAAAAGATTGAGTGGTATTGGGGTGTAACCTACCCTAACTATCATTTAGCTAAAGTCAATATCTTGAATATCACCTTATACAAGTGTTTCTAAAAGTTTTTAATCACTTCCTTGCTTGATGTAAGAGCAGAATGGTGATCTCTGTACAGAGAGCTGTTGTCAGGAATGGTAGCTGGAAGGCTGCATTAACAGAAACCACTCTTCCTTGATGACCATCTATTCTTCCTTCCCCTCAGGATTGTGGAAAAGGTACTTTAGATTCATAGATGTGGCAGCTAAAGGAGCAATTACCATCATCTACTCCAGCTTCATGCCTCCCACAGGCCAAAGAACATCACCCAGGAGTTCTTTCTTTGTGCTCATAATTGTTGAGCTATAATGTCTTTTAGAATGCTATCTACTTGTGATTTAAAGACTTCAAATTATCATGAGTCATCCAAAGAAACTAAATTAAAAGTTGGACTTTATAATGTCCTTTAATATATTTTTCATTCAGTCCATTTGTGGGCAAGAGTGCTATTAGCTTGAGGTACAACTGTAGCCAGTTAGAGCACTGACAGAGGATTTATGTTCAAAGAAGTTACTCAAAACATTTGACAATTTCTTGGGCACTCAGTGTAAAGAATGCCCTCTGGTATTACATGAGCACATCTATTTAAATCAGAAAACAATTTTTTACTGGACTATGACTGACATTTTTTGGAAAATTGGTTCTATATATCTTGCTTACATGTTTTAACTATGGATATAAACTGGGAAGATATTGTTCTATTCCTGTTAGAATATACAGAAGCATATTCTGGAAATATTTCTGGTAGCTGTTGAGAGCTCTGCCTCTGATTTTCTCTGGAAACATTACAAATACTTGCATTAATTTTCCTGTCTGTTGCAGAGGTATCATGAGATTTACCATGCAGAGATAAAAATATACTTATTTTCCAGTGACTGCTAAATAATCTGCTATTTTAGTTAGAGATATTGGCAATGTAATAATACCATGTACCACTTTCAGTGTGGAAGCTTCATATTCACTTGTCTTCACTAATATATACTCTATTAAAACACTGGATTAACTAAATAAATTGAAATGTTCATTTTTAAAGTTGAACTTCCATTAAAGAACAGCTCATAATCACACCTGTTGTTTCATAATATATTCAGCATCAAAATCTGTCTAGACTTTGAAAAACTCTGTACCTGAGTTCCTACTGAAACCTTGTAAACATTTTTCATCTGTCAGAAAGTTTTGATCATCTAGAAAAACAATGACACCAATGCCATTGACATCAGCTCATTCTTGACATGAAGCTTTTATTAAGCATATCTTATTTAAAAAGCAACTTCATTGATCACAGTCATCAGGGGGAAAAAAAAGCTAAATCATCAGAATGTAATTTTCTTTTCAGTTATTAAGAATAAGCTCTACTGCAAAGAATACCCATTAAAAATTTACTTCCTATTTAAAATGAAACCTGTTTTTACTTCTTTTCAATGATAAATAATATACCCCTCTATGGACATTTATATTTAAATCTCTTAAAGTCATTTTTGAACTTTATCTCCCTTTTCTGCCAATAATCTCAAGAGTCAACACTTTCATAATCCTGGTACTGAGAAAATTCATAAGAAGCTCAAAAAGTAGCACTTGAGCTGTAAGTCTATTAGTGTATGGACAAATGAATGCTTGTACACAAGGAGCTACTTCAAACCATCTCCTTCAAACACAGCCCCAGTAGTTCACCAAACCATGAAACAGAAAGGAGTAAATGCCATACCAAGCACAATGAGTTCAAGCTGCAAGAGTTTAAAGACTTATATATACTTAAAATTATGCACAAGCCAAAGTGTTTTGCTTGAAGAAGCCCTTTGATAAAAAGAAAGTGTAGGTAGGAATAATATTTTTAGGTCCTGATCTGAAGTCCATTGACATTACTGGAAGGATTCATGCTAACTTTACCAGGCCTTGCAGTAGGCCCCTGCTTTTTATCTTGAAATCTCCAAGTAACATGCTTAAATAGATCTTGAAGACTGCCAATTTAGGGTGGAAATCAAAAGAATAAGCCCAGTGGTGCTTCAGAAAAAACAGACAGGTAAACTGAAACGATCCAGATGTCCCTGGGAGAGTTTTCAGATTTCTCTTTGCCATGAACCTCTTGCAGCAGAACTGGAACAGCCCTGGGATCACAGGAGGCATCCAGGTTTTAGTCCTCATGAAGGAAAAATCATGGTCTGAAGGCTGGGTGCATGTTGTAGATGGCCCTGGTGCATAATGCTCCCTCCCACACTCTGATGAGAGCTCAGGTAATAAAAAATGCTCTGGGCTGCCAGACATTAACCATGTGCTTCACCTGCTGTGAGTCATCCCCTGTAATCTCCAGGGTGAAAGACGTACTTCAAATGTTAGGCTATTGATTCTCTCCCTCCCTCCCCAGAGATACTCTCAACTCACTGATATTCATGAATAATAAAGGAACTCCAGATATGCTGCAGTCAAAACTGGATACCTTACAGATGAAAGTGAAAAGATAAAACACATGGGAAAGAAAACCCCCAAACTCTTTATTTAAATATTTGCAATGTGCTTTATTTTGCCAGGTTCTCAGGAAAGAGGATGATTTGCATTTATAGCTATGCTGAGATCCTCTCTTGGGTCAGATAATTAGACGTCCATCTCAAGAATACATTACATTAGGCACAATTATTCCTTAGATCAGAGGTTGTCAGATGAAAACCTGGCATTCAGATGTCTAGGTTACTACACACTGTCACAGTAATACAATTTTTTTGCATCTTTTAAACTAATAAATCATTTAACACACACCTTATGAACTTCATCAGTTCTGCACACATCTGATTGTGCAAATTTGTGGTATCACCCTGTTTATACTGAAGCAACCATTTGTTAGACATTCCATGTAACAGACTGGCAGGCCTAACTACACTATCATCATCTGCTCCTTGCAGTCAAGAATCATATTTTAACCATTAAATTAATGACATATACCTCAAAAACCAATTTGAGATTGCCAACCTGGATTTTACCATATTTTTCTTCCAGATGCAGAGAAGCAGACAAAATAAAATTTGAGCAAGATTCTTATTCCAAGAAGCTTTTGCACCAGCACAGTTCCATTCTGTTTAACAGTGGTAATCCTCACGTGGCCCTTTGTGAATGCTAGAATCAGGCCATTTGTTTAACAGCATTGCTTTGTAATTAGGCAGTCACACACATGTAGCTAAAAGCAAGACCATAATACCCTGGGCTGAAACGTATAATTGAAGCTAGGACTGGGTCATGTATTCAAAAGCTACCTTTTGTCTTTTATACAAGTATTTTTAGACTATTTTAGTATGCAAATTTACAGATGTGTCTATACTGTTGTACTTTGCTGAACGTGTTATGTCAGATTAAACATGTGCTGAATGTTTTTTAATTACAATGCTTAGAAGAAAATTCTAAAGCATGTTGCCACACAGTTAATATGTGGGTTTAAAGGTTATATATGCCCTGATGAGAGGAACTGGCTAGGTTATCAAGATCCATATTTTATTTTGAGGCAAGAAGGCTGATGCAAGCCCTGAAGTGACCTGACAGTTTGCTGGCAAGTTTGTGAGAGTGACAGAAGCACCACTGCTCATCACATGAATTCCTCCAGACACCCGGGCTCCAGCCTCCCTCCTAAGGCTTCAAACCTAAAGGTACACAAAAGACAAACTTGGGAAGAGTTTGCTTTTAGCTTGGCCTTTAGTTGTTTGCTTAGTAATACTGGCATTGGGGTTTCTACTCACTGTTATTTGCATACAGAAACGTTTACAAAAATCATCTGAATTGACAGATAATGGAGGCTTCAGGAATGAACATAAGTCAATGAAAGAATTACTTAAAAGAGACTGCTTTACTTTTGCCTTTTTTTACTCATTTCTTCTTGACTATCAATAAAGTTTTTAGATGTTTTGTTTCCTTTTCCTTGAGAAACAAGTCAACAGATGATTGCAGTCTCAGTTTTATAAACTGAAAATATTTCCAGTGGCTTCCTAGAGGTTCCAGATCTATTTTTGATATTTTTTAAGCATAGAATTCCATGAGTTTAAGTGGAAATTACACATGAGAAGAAGTGAAAATTAGATCAGGATGTGGCCTCGGTGTGTTTAAAGAAGGTGCTTCTTAAGAGCAGTTCTTTTAAGAGAAAGCTTCAGAGAAATACCAAACCCTACTCAGCTTTAACCTTTTGTTTCCAAAATCCTCTGAGGTGATTCTCCTATTTCTCCCAGGGTCTGCCTCCATGTATATCCTCCCTTTATTCTGTATTTTCTGTTTATCTGCTTTGCCACATAAGAACTCTTGGTGCTGTTAGTTCATTCCTTCTTGACATGTGCTAGCTGAAAGTAGCCTCCCTCTTTCTTTCCACCTCATTGACTCTCTAACCCATTCCTAAACATATCCTTGCCTCCTCCCCTGTTGACAGTTCTTAATTCTCTTCATCCCACTAATAATTTTTTTAACTCTATCAGTTTACTCTTTATAGCCACTCTGTAGAGCACTCCAGGACACAGCTATATAAAAGTAAATAATATAATAAATATAGGCATGCCTTCCACTGCTTGGATGTGAAACACTTCAAAGCCAGCTGGAGCTGTCCCTAAATTATGATTTTGGGCCCACACACACAAACAAATCCTCCTGCTTTTACTCAGTCGCCATGGGACAGGGTTATTTTGCATTGTAGCTATGGCTCTTTCTGTGAGCATTTTGGTACCTGTAAAATCAGCCACTGAACGCAGATGCATATGGGGTCTTGGCTAATTTTAGTGAATTACTTTTCTTATTGGCTATCGTTTCATGCTGAGGTTTCTTTAACATGAATTTTTGAATCCAGCTCTTCTATTTTCAATCTAAATTGGATATTTGGTCATAATAGTGTTTCTGGGAAATGTGCCTCTGTGTTAAAGTTTAATGACTTTAGGCTGGGGAAGAGTGGGACGAGTTGACTGGAGTTCTAATGAGCATTTCCTCAGTAAAGTAAGTGCCAAAAAGCAAATCCAAGGTCATAAAGAATGCTGGTTCCCCTCTGCTTGAGGTAATACAAAAATGTGTTAGTTATCAAAATGTATTTGCAGATGGAATTGTTTTGGAGTAAGAGGAATCAAAGTATTATGAAACCATGTGTACCCTATTCTCTTTTATAACATGATTCCTTTAAATCAAAGATGTTGGGAGTTTATGTGGGCGTATGGGTTTCAAAAGATCTCTTTATGTCACTGAAAGGTTGCCAACTGTTCTGTTAGGCTGGGAAAGGAGAGGCACTGTGACACCTCTTCCAAATGAAACGTGTTTAATCGATCTGGGCCACTGACTGTGTTCTGATCTTCCTGGGGTGCAAGACTCAGCTCAAAACATAAACACATTAAAGAGCTGCTCGTTTGTGGTGGTTGCTATCTGCTGCCACAAAAACTAAGTATCTTTGGTTTAGATTACTTGCACTCAAATCATGTGCCAGTCTGGCTGACTGGAAAATGTTTTTCCACACCCGTTACACACCTACAGCAAGAGGAATGGTGAAGGTGCCAAGGCAAGTAGTGAAGATCTTTTTAAGTGACACAGAAGTTACACATTCACAGTTATTATCAGCTCCTTTTCCTCAAGGAGAAGGCAGAGTCTTTCACTTAGGGATTAAACAAGGCTTTATTTAAAACCAGTGAAAAGTAAATATCCAACCCCTGCTTTACTATTTCCAGGGGATTTGAGCAGCAGATTGTAAATGACACTAAATGACATCTTAAGGGGGCAGAACAGTTATTAAATACATGCTGTGGAAGGAAAGTTTCTTCAGTTTCAATGAAAAATTTGAAGGCGTCTATTTACTCAATCAAATGGCATTATTAGTAAAACAGCCAGGGGAAATTAAATATGAATTCTTTTAAAAACTTTCTTTTCATGGAAACTTACATTAGAAACGGGCTTACTTTGTGTTCAGTGAAGGAGTATTTTCTGTCAGCTGAGAAGCACTTGTTTATGGCAGCAATAAACTGCCATCCCAGACTGCTTACCAAAAAGGGACAAAAATCAGCTCCAGGAAGGACAATAAGAGGAACTAATTTACACTCTTCCCCTAAGCTAAAAGTAGCCAGGAAGGAGCTAGGGCTGAGTCACAGTTCCTTTTCTGTGCTGTGGAGGTAGTTCAGCCCTCAGCACGTTGCAGTGCTGTGTTCTAATGGCTGTCTCCAGACACCAGCATCCTGACTGCTCCCTAGGAAGTGCTGCCTTGCAGGACTCTTTAAATAAAAAGAAATATCATCAAAACAATATAATAAGCAAGCCTGTCAGCTTAATCAGCATAATTTGAAAGCTTCCTTTATTGTTTTTTTAAGTGCTGGTCATTTAATTTAGAGCTGTAAGGTAAGATTTTATAAGAAAGAGCGTGCAAACAATGATGTCTTGATTGGGTGTGCTGCAGAATCCACATAAGGGCACATGAGGCTCTTCTTCTGCTTTTACCATTCAGACAAGATATGGTAATTTATAAATAAAACCTTATTATGGTTTGAAAGCCGAGGAAAAAGATTAGCCATCAAGAAATAAGAAATTTTACTTTCTGAAGCCTGTAATTTGGGGTGATCAGAAGATTCTTTTTAGAAGGATTAAAAGAGTAACAAAAAAAGGTGTCTCAAAGCATCTTCTAGATATTGCTCTCTATGGTAGCTTTAGCTGTCAATGCTGGTATTTGCTTGGAAGCAAATTATAGTCATATTAATTAAGACAAACTTCAAAGTACCACAACCATTTTAGTTCTGTGCTGCATATAAGAATTTTAATAGAGGGGCTGAGCATTTCTTAAGTAGAATAAAACATGAAAGGACCTGGAGGCTTCACACATAGCTGCAGTCCTTAGCTATGTTTCCTGCTATTTCCTCCTAGTCCCTGTCCTCACCACTCTCCTCTCCTTAGTCACTTCACTAAAGGTCATATTAACCAAGTGCATAGAGGTTTTATGAGCTAAGGTGAAGAAAAAAAAAGATGCTTTTCAGTATAAATGCTTTTTTCAGGAAGAAAGAGCATCGTTTGGTACAACACAGCTCAAGCAGGTGGGTGTCTTCATTTTTTAGTTCCTGTTTATGTGAACAACACAGTAAGGAGACAATAAAAAAGGAGCGCTAAGGTATGTGAGAAGAGGAGGATAACAATTAAAAACCAATTTTGGGATAAGCCTACAGTTATCTTTTAGTTGCAACTGTTCATTGAATATATTAGAAAGATACAGGGTGAAGAGTGTCTATTTTGTCAGGAAGTTTTACTCAGCCTCCTTCCGAATGAATTCATGTGGGCTTTCTATTGTTATTCTGAGTCTCAGTTCGGATGGAGAGACAAGGTTCATTTTTATTTAATACTTGAACTTCCTTATGTGTTAAAGGCTAAAAATCAGATTTAAATGTAGCCATTCAAATTCACTGTTTTCCTATTTTTTGGGAGGCAACTAATGCTTACACAATATTCATAGTGCTTATAGAAATCTCAGTAGTTTTATTTTCTTCTATTTTTCATATACACAGCACTCACTAAAGTGTTTTGCTACAGCCTTCTAGGAATCACAACTAAAAAGCTGAATTACCATTGCTAATTCTGTAGGATTGATGTAGTACAGGAGGATGTGGATATATTCTCTGATGTTGATACATCTGTCAATCACTTTAGCTATCTTCTCCAGCCCATTAAACTCTTAAAGCAACAGGGAAAGGGGCATTTAAAATGGTCACCTCCCAAATATCCCATCTGGTAAGGTTTAGAATTTATTTTGTACCACGTAACTCCATTTTAAAGCTCTTTTGCATTTTCTTTCTGGGTATTAACAACTTCAAATACAAGACTGTCAAAGTAATAAAGCAACTTTCTGGTTTAAATAATTCGCACTGAACAATAGATTTCTGGAGCACCCGGATAGCATATTTGTCTGGAAAAGGGCTCCCACTGACAGAATTTACAGTCCAATTGCAAGTGTATTTAATAGCTGGCACTTGAAGCAAAAAGAAATGGCAGTTAGGTTGAAGAGGTATAAAACAATTGAAGTGATGGAAACGTAATTTTCCTAGTACTTTTCTTTAATGTTAGAAGATAGCATTTGGCAGAAAAAACCCCAAAAACCAACAAATTAAAAGAAAAATCCCCAAACAACCTCTTACTCAATAAATAAAAATCCTATGACCTTAAATTTGAAAACTAATAACACAATTAGAAATATGAAAACAATCTGTAATTATTTTCCTGAAAAAAAGTCTATTAATTTATTCTCACCTTTATAGATTATTAGTTGTCCTGGTGTTTTCAATACTTTGTAGAGAGATCGTGAAAGGAGACTTAAGGTAGGAAAAAACCAGAGAAAAATAACTGGGAAAAGATCCTAGACCACAGTATGAAGACCTTTTCCTTTAATATTGCAATAATTAAATGGCCACAGGTTTTGGTTGACAGACAGTGTAAATGAGAACAAAAGCTTCACAACAGTTTGGGTAGGAAGTGATCTCTGGTGCTCATCTGGCCTGAGCACTCAAAACAAAGGAACCTGGAGTTTGATTCATGTTGAAATGAAGTGAGGCTGCTAATGACCCTGAACCATTGACATCTGATGTCCACCTGGGATGGGATTGCTCAGCCTCTCTAGGAGATGCATTTCACTGTTGCAGAAGAACTTCCCATGCTGCAGCCTGTGGGACTCATCCCATCTGGCCACCAATTCCTCGGGCTGGGAAGCCCCAACCCAGGCACTGCATCAGATGCAGGCTCCCAAGTGCTGAATGGAGGAGAATAAGCCCTTGCTTCACTCACCTTACTGCATTCTTATAAATGGAGCCAGAATGCAGTTACCCTTCATGCCACAGAGGCATGCTGCTGATAATGTCAGGATTATATTGGAGGATAGCAGTAAAATGAAAATTTAATTTTACCATTATCCACAGTATTGTTAGGATCTGGAATTTAGGCCAGCTCACTACCCAAGGACAAATTTTCAAGCTGGTGATCTACAATGCAAGGAAAATATTAGTATTGTCTGTTCAATGTAGGAGTGGCAACAAAGAAAATTTAAGTTTTGTAATTCTAGACCATCTTCCTACAATAATAGGAACTACAATCACACTTCTAGACCCAGAGGGCTAATCCTGACTGATTTGGAACATCCTGTGGGATACTGAGCTCCCTGTACTCCCACAGACTGAAAATCTTACAGAATAAACACATTGAAAGACCTGCCTTTGATCACCAAATTTGAGTTTTTAGTCCCAGAAGGAATAATTTCCCTTTCTCATTTTGTCTTCTTTGCGCTTCTTACAGGGGTCTTTCCTTCAAATTCCTTGTTTGGGAAGACAAGATATTTAGAAATACTTCTGATTGCTTCTAGAATTCAAGATAAATGATCTGATTTGGAGACGAGTTTGTTGGTTATTTTTTGCAAGCAAGAGAAGTAATTCAAACTAATTTTAATAGCTGCTTTCTTTCTATCTGCTTACAATATGTTCATCTGTGTACACAGGCTTTAATCACAAATGTGCCAAGTGTATAGCAGAATAGTTAGATGAAGCACACACTGGGGGAATGGCAGAATCAATGTGCTTAATCTGTTCTTAATCCTCTCTTGTGCGTAGGAGACCTGCATGTGCTGCTATTCCATACACAGACACAGGGGCTGATGTGATTTATGCAGGTCTGGTTATGCAGCCAAGCCTTCATTCAAAGAGACTCAGAAGCCATCAGAAGGGAAGGGGGAGAGGCAAAAGAGAAATTGTGGTAATTATTTTTACTGTCTGAAATTCAAGAGAGGCATCTATTAGCAGCATAATATATGGAGCAGTCAAGAAAGAAAAAAGATGTCAGCATTTTTATGTTTCTGCTAAAAATGTGCCTGAGACTTTCTCATCTGCAAGAGCCATAGACTGAAATCAATGCCTGCATTGCTTAGGATCCTTTTGGAGTGGCAGCCAGAGGCAGGTGACCAAAGTACATAACATTAAACTCTTTGTAGGTGTTGCTCCATCTTTCCTAACCAGCCACCCCTCTTTTGCCAGGCACACAGAATAGTGTCCTACTGCTCCCCTATTTCAGTGACCTCCCTGTGAGCCCTTCCCCTGCTGTCAGAGTGCAGGTGTATGACAGGATGGACAGTGCACATCCCAGTTCAGCACAGGACCGAGAACTCAAGGACTCCCTTTCAACAAGGCAGGTATTTTATTTTAATTCACAGCTTCTCTGTGACTGCTTTTTCATTCCAGTGCCAACTCAAAAAAAGCATTTAAGCAGTTCTTAAGCCATAAATGCTCAAAAACCTTGTAAAAAAGGCCCACATATTCAGGGAAATGTGTGCCAAATGTTGAACACTTGCACACCTACCTCTCAAAACTGGGTGACCCAGACACATCTTCAAGTGCTCAGTTGAATTAACAGCAAATCTAAATATGACTCTCCTTAACTGATGCTTCTTTGCCTGATATATCTGCCCTTCTTGCAACTCTCCATGATATTCAGCAAAGCAGATTATGTCAGCAGCAGTGAGGACATTCAAATGGGTATGAATTTCCTCCACTCAAATGCAGGGAGGACTAGAGAACAGGACAGGTTCCCTTCCTCTATTTCTCCATCTTTTCCTCACAATTCTCCCTGTTTCCCCTCTGTTACTTTCACAGAAAATAGTTATGGCCATAGCAATCATTTGTGATCTGCTGTGGCCCAGATTTCAGGAAAACTTCTGATTTGAGGCTGAAGGATAGTAAAGCAACTGAATGGGTTTAAGAAAGGTATGAAGCTGAACTGACCCAGTCAATCTCTCTGAAGAATAGGAATACTGCTATCTTGGATCTAGCTCAACTCCCATTAGAAAAGGGATGACTTGGAGCTGTGATTTAAAGTAATGGCACCATTTAGTGTTTTTGAGCTATGGGAGGGTAAACACAGTAACAGAAAACCAGAAAAACAAAAACATTTTAAAATGTCGTGGTCTACAGAAGAATGGACATTTTATAGCTTTTAATGATCATGTAGATCATGCTCAAGTAGATTGTGTCCTTTGCATAATAGTTGCAGATTTCATTGCCTAAGAAAATTGTAAAAACCAGGCCTACAAGGACCAATTGCAGTTCTATCAAATCATTATAAGGCTTTGCAATACACAATTACAAAATCAGTAGTTGTGCAAGAAACAATCATAAAATAGCCAGACTGCATCTTCATAACAGTTCTATCTGTTTGTGTGAGTATTCATTTAGGAAGTCTCTAATCGTGCATCTATACCTGCAGAAGGAAAGTTAAATACTAATGTTTCATATTTAAATTAACTGCTACACCTGTAATGTATTTTCCCTCAGATAATGCGCTTGCTTTTAAGTGCAAGAAAACAAGAAGCCAAGGATGGCAAATTCTACCTGGAAAGAGGAAGGTCCTTTGTATCAGAACATTGCAGTGAGCATCTGACACCAAATACTGAATTTCTGCTGATGCCTGAGTTTGAAAAAAAAGGAACAAACTTATTTTGTTCACTAGACAAGAGCAACAATTTGAAAATGGGTGCCCAGCGAGGCTTGTTTTGCAGAAAAGACAGATTCTTCTGCTCACCCTTGGAGATTCATAACCCTTTTAACAGTTTAAACCAGAGGGGTGCAATTGATTAATCACTCCTGAAAATCTTAGCGTTTATTTTTAGTCAGTACAAGAAGAACCCCTGATTGTGACAAAATCCCATACCACAGCCTCCCTTTCAGAGTAAATTATGGACAAGGTTATAAACCAGCAAAAATGGAGGTTCATAATGGAGATGATGACAGAATTTTAATTATACAGGGCATGAAGAACAACGCTGTAATAAAATTAGTGGGGGAAAAGAGTGTCATTTAGTCTATTATGTGCCTGAACACTTCACTATAGATGAACCAATGTACTTGGTTCTAGTTTCTCAGAAATTGTCTTAGAACCTTTAGTGCCAAAAGTGCTTTGTGCCTTAAATTCATGCATGAATTTTGATTAATCGTGATTTGGGGTGCCTCTGTGAGAGAGGTTAAGGTGGTGAATATTGTCAATTCACAGCTATGCAGTTTGTTTTGGTAAGTCTGATGCACTCAAAGCTTAGAATGGACACTGCATTTGGACACTGCAGTTAAATTAACTGATTCTCTGTAATCCACACACTTAATTCACAAATTAGCTTGGTTAAAGCAATATTAAGACATTAACTTGGGATGCATATTACATTAAGAAAGCTCTGAGGCAGCATTAGAAGAAGAGTTCTTTCTACATGAGTGAGGTCTTAGTTTTTTCCTCTGTGAAAAGAAAGAGAAAGGCCCAACAGAAATTATTATGGTTATACATAAAACTCTCAGACCACATGAAATACCTGGGAATTTTTAGGTCTCTAATACCAGCTTTAAAGACAACAGAAAAGTGCCAGCTGGTCTACATTGGCTGTTTTGAGTCTGTTACTCTGCAGGCTCCAAGGTGGTCAATAATGAAATTGAAAAAGTCTGTAAATCATGTTTACCATTAGTCAGAGGTATGTAATTTCCATTGCCACATGATTTCCTCTGTACAAGTAGCTATGGTTGCAGGGTAATGGAGAGCCATATTTTAGCATGTAGTCACAGACAACGATCAAACTTCTCTCAAGTTTAATCATTCTCTTTTCAACATAGTCTGAGTGCAGAACAAAATATTGCTCACTGTGAATCTAGAGGGGTGAAAGGGATACCAAAGCCTCAGCTGTATGGTTTCAGTCTGCTTTCTTACAAAGGGGTTTTCCTGACAACAGAGAATGGCAGTTGCAGGGTGGTACCACTAATTCATTGCTTCTATTAAGCCAGAATCTAAACCTGTATGTTAACCAGGTGTAGGCCACATGGTCAGAGCCTCAGGCTTCCAAAGTGAAAAAATCCACAAGTTCTTTATTAGGCACTTACAGGGAGAACAGAGAGATGAAGTGACCCACTGCTATGGAAGGGTCTAACCCTACCAGTAATTTTATTGCTTGGTAAGACTTTAAGGGTCTTAGTGTGTCTGCAAGAGAAGGTTTTAGTAAAGTGTCTTTGCAGGCATTTGAGGAGGAATAATTTTCTGGAGATATTGTTTACCAACAGCTCCTTCTTTGGATACTTATGAGATTTTATTTCCTTTGAACCAAATAATTTGTTTTTGCTTGCAAGTAAAGAGCCATTCCACTAAAAGGAAATAATTTCTATGTGTCTTTTCAAATGATCTTCAAAACATCAAGCACAGTCATGGATGCCTGAAGACAGAATAGCATCTTCATAAAAATGCAAATTATTCCAATCATAATAGCAATCAGAGTCACAGAGAGCAAGGGATTTCTCAATTATAGCTCGTGTGGCACTCAGCATTCCCACTGAGACACAGCAGAGGAAAATACAACAGTTTAAATAATACTGATGTCCATTACCTTTCTAATTCCTAGTGGCATTAATATTATTTAAAGACTTTGAAATAAATACACCTCACAGAAAAGTTGCATAAATTATAACTTTTGATTAGAGCTCATATAAATACACTTTGATATATTGTACACCAAAATTTTACAGATAAACACAGATGTTGAAAATTATCACAATCATTGTATGACAGCTAGGTTGCAACCTTGATTGCTCATGCAATAAGGTAAATAAAGACCACAGTTGTGCAAGGCATACAAAATAAAGGACAAATATCACTCAGTTCTTGCTCTTTGGACAAGCAATCTAGAACTGCTATAATTAAAGATAATAAAAATTAATTAACTCACTATAAATACCTTGTATCAAGTCTGAATCTTGTTTGTGCATATCCTAGTCCCACAGACTTTGTAGTACTGGCAGTGTTACTCCATCTATCACTGCATTTTCCTGGGCAAACCCAAAATATTCTAGTTGAGCAAATAATATGTTGTAAGGTTCTTTGGATACTGTTTACAAAGACTAAACTCTTCAGAATCCAACTGCAAACAATTCTTTTGTTCACTTACAGGTTTCAGATTTTTGGAAATTTTTAATATTGGAAAACATACAAAGTGTTAGCATGGTCTCCTCACACTTTGAGGTGCACAAGAGCAGTTATTAAGGCCAAGAGGTTGACAGAACTGACACAGCAACTAGAAAGGTTCAGCTGTAGCTACAGGGAGCAGAATTTAGTTTTCTAAAACACTGGACATCTAAGAGAGATTTCTCTCTGTATTTTGGAGATAGGTCTTTATATCCAGAGGACAGCCATGCTGCTTAGTTTCGGAATCAGGAGTTGTGCAGCAGGAGGAAATACTGACGACACATTAAACAGATTATTATTGTTAAAAATATCATGATACCTGCTTACACTTTAATATACCATCATGCAAAGTTCTTTCCTTCGCATAACCTGGGGACTGCAGCCTCCAGTCAATATGCCTCACTCTGGTCTCTCAAAGACTGGATGTGCCACAAAATCCCGTGAGCTGCCAAGAAAGCAGCAAGGTGCCTGTGTATCTGTGCTCTGGGGGCTTTGCCAGAGAAGCCCCATGGCAAACCCCAGGAGAACAGGCATTTCCTGGAAAACCACCAGCGAGGGAGATTATTGCAGCAATATCTTCCCTTTGCTCTTTCTCCCTGCCCACATTACCCTCCCAAATTCAATGCTGGTAAACTGCTCTGAGGCACCGTTTGCTATCAGACACATCAGCATCGATGGAGCCAGGAATTCTGTGCTCCTGACAGGTCATTGTGAGCAGCTGAGACCTGGGATCCACCTCATCCCACGGTGACTTCAGTGCCTGCTCTGGTGGCTGTTTGTTTTGTACAGGAATATATTAGAATACTGTCTGCACTTGGTGTCTTAAAAACACTGTGGTGGTTTTCAAAGGAATGAAATCCATCTACTGGAAGGAAAACAGCATTCCTAGAAAATATAGTTACAGTTCAGTCTGCCAAAAACCAGCTAATACTCAGCATCTAAATGTTAGTATTAATTGCTGCTAAAGTTGCAGTAAGTAAATTGCAGGATTTCGATGCTCCTTTCACAAAAGCTGTGTGAATTGCTGTATGGGTTTTTTTCCTAATTTCAGAACATTTTGTTTCTCACAGCTGGCCCATATCTCCCATTTGCAGGGCAGCAGGAAAAGGGAAAGAGACAAAATATGGTCTTGTTGAAAGGCATAGGGACTATCTTTACCTTTCAGAGAAAACAGAAAAAAGTTGGCTGTATTTTGGAAGACATAATGTGGAACAGGGAAAGGAAATTAATCCTGTACAGTGTCCCTAAACACTTATTCCACTTTTTTTTTTTTTTTTTGGCCTGTTTATTTGTTATTTATTTACTTCTTTAAACCAGAAGGTCATAAATCAGGAGATTTTATTGCTGCACCTTTCTCAGACTTACCTGTCCATTTGCTCCCAACTCTTGCACTCTGTTCTACAGATCTCTGCAACAAATATTTCCCTTGGTCCTCTTATTTGGTCTCTTCCACTGCGCTAGAACTGTCTTTTGTACTGAAAAAGAAAAATATTTAACAATGAGAGACCAAGAAAAACAATTCATACAGGTTTCTTTATAACCTCAGGAACTCCAAGGTCTCTTTACCAACTTCTATGAGATTTTTCCATTACTTTTTTCTTCTGTGGAACATCACATACGTTATCAATGTATATGAATTACCAAAGGCTTAGAGGTGTAAGAGCTGACATTGAACTTATATGTCATTTATTTTCCCCACTGGACTAGAATTTCAGCTGTGAAGTGGTCTGGTGTATGGAGAATATGGAGGAACAAAAGGGTGGAAAAAAGTAGACTGGAAATGGTAAAGTAAGGGCAGCTCCTTTCTGAAACTTAATCTTTGGGAGAATAAGATGGTAATTTTAATCTGGCTGGTTTTAATAAATAATTTTCTTATTAATAGAATGGCATATGCTGTTTTTTGTCATAATAATTTACCTGGTATAAAAACAAGTTTCCCTCTAAAAGAGATATTGTAGAGTGGTGACTGAGGAGGGTCGTGAAGAGCCTGTGCATGACACAAATGGAAAGAAATAAATTGTGCCTGTATCTAGACATAGCATGGAAAGATCTATTGTACTTAGATGTGATTTACATGGATCACAATATTTTCATAATTTAAAGGCATCTATATAAACACACATGCAGTTTTTTAAAAAATATAGCTAAGGAAAACATTTTTTTTTCTTTTCTTCCAGCAGAAATTTCAGCAAAGTACATCTTTTTTTAAGTGGGTGAGCTCCATGCTTCTTTTCATTTTCTATACACAGCTTATTAAAATGAGTAAAGATTCAAAAAATTTTTGGCAGAATTTTTCATGCACAATTCCCAGACCAGTTCTACAGTTGGAAACACAAGCCAGTATCCAGAAGCCTGATGATCCTGGCCAACATGGCCCCGAGCCTAATCTCTGCTTGCCAGTCTTTCTTTAGCCTGAAATCTTCATTACAAAAAAAACCCCAAAACCCAAAAAGCAAAACAAAAACCCCCAAAATTGAACAAAAAGGACACAGTCTTTGAAAAACTATTCCAAAGTAAGTTCAGGAATTGTCACAAGATCCCCAGTCCTCTGGCTGCAGTTTGAGTTTTATACCCATTTCCCCCTCCTATAGGTACGAGCATCTTATGCCCTGGGGGCTGAATGCATGGAATGAAATTCACAATCTGCTCCAAGAAGAAATGCAGTCTGTTCATCACCATGTGCAAGGCACTAAAATCCTCTCCAGAAGTCTTCCTCATATTGGTAATGCTTACACTCCCCCTTTTATGTCCAGATACCTTTTTCTTCCTGGCATCCATTTTCTTTCATTATTCATGGAATGATTTGTTTTGCAAGGCCTGAACACAGCATCTGTGCAGTGCTTCTCACTGTATGTGAGAAGATGTACAAGATGATACACTGACCATGAGACCTAGGCACTTCTTTTAGCAGAATTTATTTATCATGATTAGAATTCTTGTAGTATTTTATTAGTTATTTTATATTAGAATATATGTTAGGAATACAAATATGAATATGAACATGAATATGATTCAGTCACTAATGAAAGAAAAATTCTTAGGGATAAGGATAGAATAAATGTCAGGTGTTGAATGAATTTGGGAAAAGGAAAGAGGAAACAATATAAGGGAGAATATATTTGCAGTGATCCTTTGCGATTTAAAAATGTACCTAAGGATATAAGAAAGGGTATGTGACATGAATATTTATTACATAATGGTATTTAAAACCTAACTTGTCAATAATAGAAATTTGCTACTGTTGGATGTTCTATAAAGGGATCACTGCAAACATTCTTTTCTGAGTCTTACCCATGATCAAACCAATTTCTTAAACATGTAATAGGGAAAAATAGAGAAAGATCCTTTTGCTAAATACATCTAATCTGTTTGAACTACTTTAAAACAGTATTCCTCATTATCTAAACCCAATATTTTATTGTTGAGAGTGTACATAATCTTTCTTCCCCCAAAATGTTGACAATATTATTTTTAGCTGGATATTACAAAAATAAAGATTTTTTTTTAGGATTACATCAGTAAAGTCCCACTAAAGAACATTTCTGCTAATGATAAATGTATCCACACACCAATCACAGACAAGTCAGATGAAGAATAAAGATACCAAAGCCATGATGACATGTCCTGGTAGCTCAACACCTATTGAGCTGTTGGCAAGTGGAGACACAGAATGAACCCTCCCTGCAGGAATGAGTGCTACTGTCATGGATGCTGCAGTTCCACTGGCTCCATGAGTTCAGACCACCTGGCACCACTAAATTCATCTGTTTTGGAGTTTGATTCAATAGCAGTTTATGGATCCAATTGCCTAGTACAAAGCTGCTCCAAAACTGCAGAAATAATCATCAGCAAGGAGTGAATGGCCCAAACCCCCTCACAGATTTCAAGATAAAACAGTGTAAAGAGCCCTCTTAACCTTCATACGTGGCAATGTCATTATTCAGTTACAAAGGCAGCAGTACCACAAGTCTAAAATCCTAAACATTGCCTCCACACAGTATTGTGTTTTCAACTCCACTAACATTCACAGAGACTTATTTTTATTAGGAAAAATTAGCCCTGAGAAACATAGTGGCAGTCTCAAGTACCTGGTACATTTTAGAGCATTGAGGGACTTGCAAATTTTCAGACACACTGTTGTGGTTTTCTCCTCAGGGTTATTATGCTGGAATAATGGAACAGCCTCTTGCCTAAAAACCCAGAAAGTCCTACATGACAAAACGTTTATATTTCAATTACTAGCTTCATTTACCCATAGGAAGCAAGCATTTGAATACCAAATTTTGCAGTGTACTTCTGAGCGCGGGTGGAAACTTTTTGAAAAACAATGTGCTAGAAATATTTACTGTCTAAAGTAAGTGTGTCAAGACTCAAATGCCTGTTATTTTCTTTTTTTATTTTTTATTTTGAGGAGAAACACATGATGTCTACATGCCTTTTTGGCATTTTCCAAAGAGGTTTGATTATCAGATGTTTTCTCTCCTTGATTATCAGCCTGTCAATGCAACATATCATCATGGTAGCTTGCTGCAGATCATGTTAGTTGCTGTCAGACCAGCCCAAAGGCTGCCAAAACATTTTCTTTCATGGCAAACTGCAGTAGTTTTGCTCTTTGAATGATCAGACAAGATACTGTCCTTTCAATTGTCCTTCATATTGTTCTTTTCAATTAAAAGTAAGAAAATAGATTATATGTGTAAATAAGTATCATCATTTACAAGTGCTCAATTATTTTCAAGAGTACATTTTAGAAGGTGGTTTGGGTCTGGGGGAGGAGGTAACTAAAAGACAAACAGTCAAATTTCATTCTATACTGGAAAAGTTATACTTCCCTATATAATGTTATGGTATAGTTAGAGATTACAGCGGACACAATTGCTGAATTTCCTTCTGCTAAGAATCCTGCAGGATTACCCTAGTCCCTGGAAAGATGAAAACATGGGATCTTCAAGGCTTAAGGTAATTATCCAAGTAATTTTGGAGGGCCACTGACAAGAAGATCAACATGTCCAGCAATGCCTCAGGATCCTGCTTGATAATGCTGAGCTGCAGCATATCACGTAGTATACTTTGCACAAATGGGTACAAATTACATTTTCTAGCCCTCAGTGGCTAGTCTTGCACATATTTTTTATGGTAGTTTTGACTACAGTATCCTGAGAGACACATGGAAAAATCTGTTAAACCAAATGGAAATATTTCAGTCATTGTTCTGGCCTGGAAAAGCAAAATTCTTATTGTTTCCATGATGCACAGAATTTGACAATATTCTTGGAGTTGTTATCCCTTCATGGTTTCACAGGCCCTTCAAGAATCCCAAGTGGATGTTTGACTTACTCCTTCAGCAGTTCGTGTCATAGAGAGGCTTTAGACAGCACAGATTCTTAACATCAGTAGTCCCAAGATATAGTTTCTATGCTCTGGGGAAAAAAATAAATCTCTATTTCACTACTGAACCACCGTTTCCAGAGTCCAGTCAAATGGAAAGAAGAGTTGAAAGTCATGATTTAACTAGAGCCTTCTAAAAGCAAATCCAGAGGCCAACAGGATGCGAGCGTCAGGTAGGAAATCAAACTTTAGAAAAAAGAAATTGTGAGTCAAATTTTAGCTGAAAAAATTCAAAACAATGAAATTTATTTTTATGATTTTTGGTACAGAACTAATTTTAAAGGCAGCTAGGTTTGCTGGAGTGCTTGAAATGAGGTTAGAATCTGAAGGTGTTGGAATAGCATATTTTAAGTCCCTGTTCTGAAGTTAGATGCCAGGGACTCAGACACCTAATTTCCCTAAATGGATGCAAACTAATGCACTCACATTATTTCACCATGTGAGAACCTCGCCCTGTAACTTAATGGAGTGTTTAACTTCTGAGTTTTGTCGGCCCATAAACACATAAATGATCGTAACCTGATCTGTAGCAAACTGCTGGCTCCGATCAGCAAAATTTAATAACAATGTCTTCTTCTGGGAAAAATGACCATAAAATCTAACTCCTGTGTAGTCTTTTCCAGGGCTACAACTCCCACTAATTCTTACCTGGCTTAAAGAAAAATTTTCATCTCATATGGCCAGTATCATTTACTACTCCAAAATAGCTGTTTTTATCCAATTTTATATGTGTGCATTGCAAATTCACAGAAACTTGCCAAGTGCAGTAAGCTGAATTCAAATTAAAATAAATTGCTACAGAAGTGCAGCATTCAGGTTAGATATAAATAGTCCTGTAGCATTATTAATAGATGTTGAGTTGTCTGGTTTTCAGTTTCCCAACCTGCATTTCTCTCAAATGTTGGTAGAATGCAGGTGAAGTGCGCTTTTTGAAAGAATGAGGTCTTTGTTCTGTAAAACTGGGCATTTTTAGGGATAAATGACTGGGGAATAGTGCACACTAACCCATCTGCAAGAGTCTGATTCAAAATCTATTGAAATTAAAGTTTATGTACAGGTCTGTATTCTGTTAGGAATTTGTTTACCAAGTTAGTCCCTTTATCATTCAAGACTCTGAGGTGCAGAGTGGTGATATTTCCATACCACTCTCAGGATTAAAGCAAAACTTTATGCATAAAAACGTCTAGAGATGGAGAAGACATTCCACAGGCTGAAGCAATAATGTCTGAAACGGGAGAATGACGCAGGACTGGCACATTTTCACACCCTAGATAGCTTTTCTAGGCTGCTGGCCACTCTAAGAACATAAAATCTTTTTCAAGTTGTGTTGGGCATTAACAAAGACTTTTGAGGCCACTATGTTTAAGAGAATGGTCATGGAGAGAAGTCCAACTTAGAAAGCAACTCAAATCAACTCACCACAAATCACCTGTCAAGATTAGCTTTTGTGAAAAGCCTTTGCCACCCCCAGGAATGCTTTTATCTAAGGCTTGATAGGGAAATGGATATTTGTTAGAAGAAAAGTAGTTGTCAAAAATTACTTCTGGCCCCAGATGAGAGAGCCCTCTGGGACACATAAACATTTGTTTTGAGAGAGAAACTCATCTAAAGTTTATCTCAAGAGCTTCCTACCTTGTGATACTGTGTGATAAAACTCTTTACAACATAATTTGCAAGTTGAAAAGATCCCTTTTTATTATTGGATAATGTAAAAGTTTGCGATGACAACTGAACTGTTTCTGCAGTCTGGGAAAGGAGTAAAACAATTTATATGCAGCTTCTAACCAACACTAACACTCTGAGCATGAATGGCCAAGACAGAACTTCACAGGTTCCACTGTGCAAAACATTAAACTGTGTCCTAGTTCAAAGCAATGCAGCAAGCCAAGCTTCTATGATTATAAAATGTTCAGAGCACACTTTTTAGAGCATAAGACTTTAAAAGAAAAGGTAGTATATGGAGGTGACAAACAATAAGCTTTACTTAATTTCTAACATGCCTCCAAAACATAATTAGCTATTTCATTTCTTGATCAACTCTATTCCCTAGTCCTATTTTCCCCAGAAAAGCTTTACACACCCTCTTCAAGTTTAAATAAAACATTGGAAGGAAAGGTCTCTATTTCTAAGTGTGGAATCCTCTGTTTATAGACTGATTTCCACCAGAAAGGATTCTTGGGCAGAGGACCTGGGATATTCTGAGAGGGGCTTGGACAGCTGCTCCTATGGGAAGCCCAACAACAGATAAAATAAGAAGGTGTTTTTTCTTGTTTGCTTTCTAAATTTAAAAATTATGCTATAATCTGACAGCATTCTGTAATCTTATGTAGTTAATAATTGGAAGTTTCTTTTTTCAGGCTGATGTTTCAGTGCTCTGACATGGCTCCCAGAGTGATATTTTGGGCTTTAACATCATGGAATAGATTTCGGGTGGGCAGTGGTGTTCTGTACAGCTTAAAAATGCTTATTGCCACATAGGGAGATGAGTGTAGGTGTGGTAGACTAAGTTTTCTCTTGGTCCTTATTTTCTGTGACTGATGATTCTTATTTTCTGTAAAGCTGCTGATGTGTGGGAATCCCTATTGAAGCACACTGGTGACATCTTCATACGTTAACAGGAATATTCTGCTATGCTAAAGGGAATTATTGTGTATAAATAGCAAACAACAAGTCTGCATTAGCACACAAGCATGATGTAAACAGCTCATACCTGACACAATATCACAACTCCAGAAAACAGTAGGGAAGAAGGTGAAATAATCAGGTTAGTTGTTCATTATAGTGTGAAATTAGACCCCCAAAATGTAAGCTTGCAATAAATGGCATGAATAACTTCCCTCCTAAGAACTGTCCCGAGGAAATCAGTGAAATCACTGTACATATTTCTACCCATAAGGTATGCAAGCATTTCCAGGCCCAGAGCTAAATGAGTCACAGTGCTGAAGTGAAAAATAGGTCATGAGAAGTGGAAGCATTTCTGCCAGCATTGGCATCATGGGGATTCCCCCACACACTGAAGATTATATTACCTGTGTGATCTGCTCGATTCCCAACAACAGACCAGACCTAACTCTGCTGAAGATACAGAACCTAGAAACAAACTATTGAATAAATAAAAGAAAACTCTTTTCCATTCTACTTCATTGACCAAGCTGGAGTAGCACTAACCCCCTTCACTACCTGTCCCCATAATGCCACATGGCTGCAGGAGCCCAAGGGACAGACAGACAACAAGTGACACTCAATTTGTGTGATCACAACCGCCTAAAGTCTATTTATTTGCCTGCAGCATTTTTTTTCTATTTCTGTTTGTTATAGACAGTATTTTTTTTCCAAGAAAATAACCACAGTGCGCGTGCATTTTTCTTCGTGGTCTATAACCCAATGACAAAGGCTAAAGAGGTTGTGGCCTGTGAGCATCTCTCAGCCTCTTCTGGTGTCTCACCCCTTTGCAGGATGCTGTGTTATGGCATCTGTCAAAAATCCTTTATGCAAGGTGCTTGGCAACATCGTATGGGGTACTTTTGCCTTGTTGTGGCACTTTCATTGCAGCCTTTGCTGTAAGTTGGCATCATCAGGGTCACACTGGGAAAGAGTTCATGATAACTGTGGAAGGATTGCATATTTTTTGGGGTTTTTTTCCCCCCAAATAGTTTTCAGATAATGGGCAGATGTTGCCAAAGCAACAAAACCAGGTGAGCAAAACAAATTAACACATTTAGTGAGCTTGGCAAATGGCAAATTCTTCGTTCATTTTAATATTTTGATACAGGCTGTTGGTTGACATGCTTTAATGTGAATGTTTCATTTTCTGTACATTAATCTGTAAATTTATAAGCAAATATAAACTGAAGACTCTATTTCATTTTATTTGAGTTCAAGGTCTTATCTGAAACGCTTTAAAGACGTACTAAAAAATTAGAGCTGAACTGAAAGCATAAATGTCAGCAAATACTATCACAGCTAAAGTTGCTCACACACTGACCATGTCAAAGAACATGCAGGTGAAACAATGCAAGTTAGATAAAGCACAAAGAATGATGGATTGCCAAGTTAACAAATACTACAATGCAATTTTGGGCCCTGAAGGTTATTTATAGAAAATAAATGGAAGTGTTGTTCAGTTGAGAAAAGAGTAAACATTTAAGAGCTGTATTAAATGTTTTGAAGAAACATTTTTTCCTTTATGCCTCAGGGAGTTTTGGAGTTATTTTGCTATGAAAGAAGGTCCCCAAGGTCTCTATTTAGATGCTAGGAAATTATCATGGTGCTATCTGTCAGCTCACCATAAGGCACCAAATTAAATATGAAGTTTAAATGAAAAGGTCATAACTCTCAGCTTAATTTCATATAAAAATGAAAAGAAGCTGTCCAATGACCGAAACCTCTAAGATGAGACTAGGCAAAGGGAGGCAAGTCAAATAGAGAGATATTTCATTTTAGGGTATAATAGGGACTCATAATCACTGAGAGCCTTCAAAAGATTAGAGGAACAGCCATTTGTGTATTAATATCAGCCCTAGCTGTTTTATTTTACCTGTGCTACTTTGCCACTTTGATTCTGAAGATCTTATGCCCTTCCCTTTTTCCATCATCCTTTCTCATTTTGGAAGCCCTCTTTCAACAGAAATTAGGAGATGGTTTCAAGATAAGCACCATAACTGACAAGAAATATGAGACAAACTTTCTGATATGGACACAAAATGCCCATCCAAGATAGGTTTCCCCCTCTTCCTCCCTACCCTTCTTATCTATTATCTTCTAGGTCTGCAGTGCTTCTCTGTGCTGGATGTACTTCTGTACAAACACATCAGTGCTTGACAAGAAAGATCCACTGTCCAGAACTGTTCGACATACAGCTGAAAGCAAGCCAGGTTTCTATTTAATAAAAATGTGAGAATAAAAACTACTTCTTTTGATCTCTTCTCATTTCACTATATGTTCTTGAAGTACCTAAATACTGTTTATTTACGCTTGAAATTGGTGCTGCTGAACTACGACAGCAGAGCTTTACTGATGGTGTGATTAACCTCATCTCCCATTTTGCACTCCAGACAGAAAAAGATCAAATTGGGATTACTTACAAATGGATATTTGGGGGCTCTGTGTACAAAAGCTTCCTGAAGTGCTGTGAAAAGTATAATATTTATTTCAAACTATGCTGCTTCCAATAACAATCACACTTTTTTTCACACTTTTCCTTTGAAATTGTAGACATAAGCCACAGATCCCGACAAAGGAAGAAGCTGTGTGCATAGCAACTGGATATCAAATATGACACCTGGAGGAGGAGGAATAAAAAGAAGACAACAAACGTTCAGAATATTTCTTTCCTACACTATCTGTTCTGCTGGACAGAGCACTTCACAGTTATGACTACTTGAGACCTAAAATAATTACAAATTCGTATATTACTTTCTGCCTCAAGCATCTGGGTCTACTATTTACAGAAATTTATATAAATGGGGTATCAGTGATTTGCCTGACTGGAATAAACATGCTCAAGTACAGATATCTGTGCAGAATATGCAGAGAAATTTGATAAAGAAGCAGATGGCTTGCAATTTTCTCCTTTTTATTTCTTGCTCTATCAGCACTAACAAGACTCAAGACACTGTTCCCAAGCTTGTAGGTTTGTAAGTCTGGGTGCTATCATTTGTAACTTTCTAACAGGACTTTTCAAGGAGGGGAGCACTAAACTGATGCCACTTCAGCACCACTTGTGATCACTGAAGAAAAGGATACTTAACACAAAGAGCAGGAAATTATTTGCTAAGGTTTAATTTACAAACCTACCAACCGTGATATTCAGTCATCAACTTGTTTTGCACAGCTGGTGCAGGTACAGGAAGAACAGCCACCCCTCCACCTTCCCATTAGAACAGAGGGTCTAGTGAACAACACACCACATCAGCGCACTGCTGCTGAGCAATTTCCTTTCTGTTTTACTAACAACTTTCTCTACTTGGAAGCTGGAAGTTTCTCTTTCTCCACCAATGAAATTAGGGAGAAAAAACATCACTGTTCACTGTGTCCTGATGGAGGGGTGTAGTTGAGATGATTTTGTACAATATGTATCTCAGCTGAAGAACTGTGTTACATGAATTAGTGTCTCCTTTTTATATTTTTATATGGTTCTCATCTCAGGTTTAGTGAAGGGGTTCCCCATTCAACACAACACGCACTGTGAAAACTTAACATTGCTACATACTCCATACATCTAGGATGATACTTTGATCTTTACAGTGTTGTTCACAGACCTATCATCTCCCTAAAGGTCTTTCTGATCCTCCCCACCCATGTCAGTTCAAGACCTGCCACTTATGAAGCTTGTCCTGATTTTTCAGGCTTCCAGTTTTGGCCAGTGTAGGAGCCAAGCTGTCTGTTCTTACAGCCAGAGCTCAAATGTGGTGGGGTCTCACCGTTACAATTCCATGTTTGAGGGAAGAAACATTTCCAGTGGAAATTCCCAGAAGCAGTTTTTGGGTTTGGGAAGTTGGACTCCATAGAGAAAATTCTATGAAGCTTTAACATTGTCCATTCTTTTTTTTCATCCTTTTTATGAATTCTACCCCAAACATCAGACTTGTTGCTAAAGGAGTTTTTTTATTCCGTGTTGTTAAAGTACTGTCAAGTGGGATTGAAGCCATTTGGCTTAAATTCCTACTCAAAATAATACAGGTCCCCAGATAGAATAACACCCATTTAGCTACTCCTGCAATGCAATTGATAGCTTGTTTGCCAATAATTTCACATGTGGACGTGTGCCATAGTTAACAGAGCACATGTGGATCTCCTGTAGGAATTCAGAGCCCAGTGAATACAAGACAAAAAAGAGTAAAATTGGAGGAGGAGAAAAATACACAAAAAAGGAGAAGAGATGAGATACACTTCAAGATAGAGCAAGTGTGCAGGTTCTTCTTGACCTTTGATTTCCAAAAAGAGGAATTCAGGAAGTGAGACGACTTTCTGTGAATAGATCAAATACCCTGGAGATATAGAGGCCAAGAGAAAAAGGTTATAGGCTCCTTCTTATAAATAATTGATTCAGCTGATGATCAAGTAATGTACAAGAAGTTTAGTGGAGAGAAAGAAGGAGAAGGTTTATTATGCAGTAGATAGAAAAGGCCATTATTTAATTTCCTTCCATGGTGCATAAATTGGGAGGGGCATATACGAACACAGGGTTTAGTTTGTGAACTTTGTGAACTCTGGAAGTCCATGTATTCAGAAGTTGCTGCGTCCTGTGGCAAGCAGATGAGCTTATTGCACAGCAGAATTTGGGTTCATGGAAAGCTCCTCAATTTCTAAAATCATAGAAAGCAAGAATAAGCTACTGTTGGCAATATGGAGATCAGGCTAGCCATAGGAAAACCAAATGCATGTACTGGCCAGATCATAACCCAGAAAACTCAATCCTGTTCATTCCTTACTCAAATGTGTGATGAAAAATGGAATCCCCCCTCCCCTTCCAGCAGTCATCCTGGGCCAGCAACAGCTTACTATGCATGTAGCAGCTGTCCTTTTTTTTGGTATTTCTTTCTTCTTTACAGATATTTTTTTTTAATAATTAGAAGAAAACTTGTCATAATGATTAATTGCAGAGGAAGTAATGTATTAAATTGGTCAATATCGAAGTTATTTGTCTCAGACACAATACAGTGGTGTATTAATCATGAAGATTGGAATAAAGTCCCTTTATGGATTCATTATGGACATGAATTAAAAACATCTTTAATTTGTCCTACTAAAGCTCTGCAGAGCTTTAAGTGCTTCTAGAATTTAAATGATTGCCACAACTGGTCTCATGGAAAAGTCTGAGAATAGATTTTTTTTTTTAGTGCTGGAAGAGATACATGAGAACTGTTTTTCATCTTATTTGTGTATAAAATGTAAATGCCACTGCATTTAATATAGTAAGGTTACATCAATATGGAGTAAATGAACTAAAAGGGTCTTAGAACCCAGTACTTATTTCTATGCTTCACTAAATTACATTATTCCTGGAGACCAGAATTCCTATCCCATTTTCTTATCAAATCAGCTACACATTAAATGTCACAGATTTTAAACCTGCTGGGTACTGTCGGGGTCCCTTCCCCCTGCCATGTAGCCCTGGGAGAGGCGCCCTGGGGGGGAGGCACGGGGTTTTCCCTGCCCCTGGTCAGCCTCGTTCCCCACTGGTTGTTTTGTGTTCCCCTGCGCGGGCAGAAGGACCCTCAGGTCCCATGATTGCAGCAGTTCCGCAGCAGATCCCGGCCATGTGGCTGGAGAAATAAACATCCCTGAAACATCTATCGAGGGTCAGTCCATATAGATTTCTTTCCCAGGGCCTTGTTGTTTGATACATCGTGTTACAGAATCCCCACTGTAAGAAATGGTAGAGGATTGCGAGCAAAACAATCCCCGATCCCTAAGCGACTGATTTGTGAGTAAAGAAACTTTGGATTCCTCTTCTTGGTTTTGTTTTGCTATTCCATATCTAAACTATGGAGGAACCGTGGGAAGACTCTTGGCTCTCAGAGCCACATATGGACATTTATCTTAAACTTCAAATGATTCTTGAACAACGATTTGTAAATTTTAGCTTAATTCAAGCTCAAAAGGAACTGAAACACTTCCTGGCATGGTTGTTTAAGATCTTTTTCTGTTTCTTGGGATTTCTTACCAAAGACTTTTGGAACACTGTTTGGACACAGTCAATTTTTGAGTCAGAATATATGCCGATGGAAGAATATTTTCGTGAATATTATTTAATTACCGAGACTGTTGAGCAATGTCAGCTGTGTCCTGGCGAAGGGAAGCCTGGCGCAGGGACCGTGCGGCCCAGGCCACGTGCACCGAGCGCTCTGCGAGCAGCAGCGAGGCAGTTCCCGCGTGCGGGCGGAGCCACGCGAGCCGCAGTGTCGGTGGCGGAGCGAGGCGCGGCGGGAGCGGCGGGACCCGGCGGTGCCCGCCCGGCCCAGCACAGCGCGTGGTGGAGCGAGCCCCGGGAACGCCCGACAGAGAGGGGCAGCGCACCGGTGGTGGCTGGCGGCGGCAGAGCAGAGCCGCGCCCGGCCGAGACACGCGCTGGAGCAGGGCACGGGGGAGTCATCGCTCGGGGGCCCGGCTGAGACGTGGCTGCAGCGCCTGGCAGCGGCAGCGAAGCTGCGACCAGAGGAGGCGACGCACGGAGAACTGAGCGGCACAGCCCGGCCCGGCCCGCGCAGCCCCGAGCGCGACCCCGGGAAGAGCGCGCAGGCACCAGCAGCTCCGGCAGCCCCAGCAGCACTAGCAGCCCTGGAAATTCCAACACAGGAGCAAGCAAAAGAGAAAGCAAAACTGCAGCGAGACAGAAAACAGCAGCCACTCGGAAAAAGGGAAAGATCACCGTAGCTAAGGTTTTAGGAATAGTAAAATGGTATAATGTTAAACAAAACTATGGTTTTATAACGAGATGTGACAGCCAACAAGACATAGTCGTTCATAGAACTGCTATGAAAAAGAATAACCCTGAAAAATACATCCCAAGCTTGGGAGATGGAGAGGTGGTGGAATTCAAAATTATACAAGGTAGAAGAGGGTTACAAGCAGTGGAGGTCACTGGGCCTGATGGTGTTCCTGTAAAAGGCAGTATATATGCTAAAAATCGTAGTCATGTGAGACAATATTATAAGCCCCCCCACAGTCTCCCTTTCCTAATCCCACCTTTCCCTTTTACCCTATGTCCTATTACCCCCAGTGTATTCCCAATCCGTTTTTTCACCCATGGTTTCCCTCACAAAACCATGCCTTTGCCAATTGTTTCCCCAAAAATCCCTTTCCAATGCTGAGTGGGGGATGAAAAGGGGGAGGGAAGAAATTAAACCCTCTCCTGCATCAGTTTCCCCACAAAGCATGCCCGGAGAGTCCTGTCTCCCTTCTGTCAGCCTTAAGATGTTCCAGAGAATCTGTTTGGACATTTAAAGACTCAGAAGGGTGGCTTGTTTTATTTTATGTTCTTGTTATGTTTATCCAGTTGTTTTCAATGTTAAGTTTTAAATCTCCTTTTGTTAAAAATAAACGGGTGAAATGTCGGGGTCCCTTCCCCCTGCCATGTAGCCCTGGGAGAGGGGCCCTGAGGGGACTCATGGGGTTTCCCTGCCCCTGGTCAGCCATTGGTTGTTTTGTGTTCCCCTGTGCAGGCAAGGACCCTTGGGTCCCGTGATTGCAGCAGTTCCTCAGCAGATCCTGGCCATGCGGCTGGAGAAATAAACATCTCTGAAACATCTATCAAGAATTGGTCCATATATATTTCTTTCCCACGGGCCTCCTTGTTTGATACATCGTGTTACAGAATCCCCACTGTAGCAGGGTACTGCTTTTCTTATTCACTTTCTGCTGCTGGATCAATCACCCTCACCATAAATCCATGAAACAACTAAATAGTTCAAGTGTGAATCCCCTGAAGAGCAGGGCAGTGTTTACCTGTAACTCATTTACTCTTTCTCAAGCCAGAGTGTGTGTGCTGCAAATCAAAGACAGCAGCGAATATGAAGGTGTCCCTTTCTTACCTAAACGGATTGTTCTAATAGGAGGGCTGATGTAAAGTAAAATTAGTCTGATCATTCAGCAGATGGGAACACTTTCTTTATGTTTTTCTAAATGTTTGTGAGTTAAACGTATTGTTCCAGTTATTTTAGCAACACCCATCTGTAATTACACCTCTAATATTTTAAATTAGTGTGACCTCACATAAATAGGTTTGTAGCATCTTGCATAAATTAATGTTAATTGAATGTTGTTGGTATCTTATTAAATAGCATTTGTACTAAGATTAGGAAAGAGGCCACACATTTACTTGTCTAAATTCTTTTTCACAGCTGAATCTTAATTTTTCCCTCCTCCCCCATCTTTATTTCTCCTTCAAGAGGAATGCAGGATTTTGCTTCACAATGAAGATCTAAGAGGCTGCAAGCTGAAGAAGGATGCTTGAAGGATGATTTAATTGTAAAGTGTTTCATTTAGAGTCTACTCAAGATTCCAGCTGTGAAATTGCAAGATCCTTGTATGCCAGTATTCACAGCAGTACCTTAAGTTTGCATAGGACTTCTGAAAAATTGCTAACTGTTCCAAAATTTGTTAGGCCAAACTCAAGAAGTCATGATATCGGCTTTAACTGGACTTCTCATCAGCCTTTAATTTTAAACCTTTTAAAGTATTCTGTGCACTTTTACAGCTGCCCTCTGCCATCAAGCAGGCTGTAGGGTTTTGTTTTTGTTTTAATGAAAATTGAGATTGTCTCATAATAAAAAGAGCCTGAGAGAACAGCTTTGAGAAAAGCCATCAAAGATCATGAAAAGAGCTGAGAGATGAGGATGTTATTTCGATATAGCAGCAACTGAGCAGACATGATTTTCCTGCAGTATGGAGCAAAGAAGGCACACAGAAGATCCTAGAGACAATTTAAAAAACACAGATTATTTTATATTTTCCCCCCATGAATATAAGGAATTCCAACAGCTTTCCTCACTGACACAGCTTAACGTGACTATATTTGAATAAAATACCCGCATCTATCAGAATGCTAAGACCATTAAGCTGCCACATCTGTAATTGTAATGCCTATTTGAACAACTTTACATCTAGAACTTGCAGGTTTCATTCTTGAACACAAGTAACTGTCATCCCAATGCACATTGTCATTTTTTAGAATGAATACAATTTGACTTTATTCCATGACTGTAAAGGCACTGTGTTTATCCACCACATTCCACCACAGCCTCTGATGTAACTGCACCTACACAATGACAAGCTCCTTGGTCTGCAAAGAGATGTCTGGAGGGGATGTGACAGGAGTCTCTCAAACCCACAATGAGCATGGGGAAGGGGAAGTGGGATTGATCATTCACTCCTTCCCCCAGCTATGAGAAAAGGCAGCAAATATTGAAGTACACAACAAATAGCAGCTGTTCCCCTGCTTTGTAGGTGGCTAACTGACAGAGAATGAATAAACAGAAACCACACCAAGCTCAGGAATTCTTTTAACACCAAATTCCTGGAAATGAGAAGTATTAGGAGACGACATATGTCAGCTCTGTTCTGACACTCTTCCTGAGGCATCTCCTCAAAGCCTTTGCCAGAGACAAGATGCTGAGCCACAAAGTTCTTTATTCTGATGCCTTCTGGGATCAAAACAAGATCTCTGAGAAGAAGGAATTGCATGTTTTCATATTTAGACCCAAAGCTCTAAACTGTTCTGGAAAAAGAGAAGCCCTGCATATATACAGGTCAAGGAGCACCTCACTGAGAAGGGTTTACACCTCTTGCCACTTCCTGCAGCATCTTTAGCACAAAACTGAGGTTCAGCTTTGCCTCCAAGTGTGGAGAATTGGAACATTTGTCTCCCATAGCTGTAAGCAGTGGTGATATAGCCCCAAGCACTGCTGCCAGACTGGGACAGAAGTGCTGCTGCTTTGGGCACAGAGCCAGCTCTCCCTCAGCTCAGCTCTGCCTGGGCTGAGCTGAGCCTGGCCCTGGCTCCACAAGGCTCAAGATGCTAAAAGTCAACCAGCATTACGCTTCAGTAAGCAGGTGAAAGTGTTCCTGCTAGAAAAGCAAAGCAACAAGTTGTGGCAGCCAGGGGTACAAGAGGCTCACAAGAGGCTCACCTCAAATAGAATTTGCCAAAAGACAGTGCATCTGTGTGAATGAGCAGCATCAGCTGGAAGGAAATGAACTCCTGTTTTTCAGAAAAGCTTTTAACAACTGATCTTTAAATCCCCCACAAAGAATGAAAGTGTTTCCAGATAAATAAAAATATTTTGAGGTTTTTTTAGATGCCATATTTAATTTGATATTTATAAATTTAAAAAAAAATTTGGTTTTCCAATTAAAACAGAAAAATTGCTTTGTTCTGCAATGTTGAACCAGAACACTGACTGCATTTTTTTGTTTGTTGCTGTTGTCAAAGTGCGTTTCTCAAGCTTTAAGGCAGCAAAGTCTAATTTGTCTGCTTGCACAAAAGGTTTGATCAGAAAGTTTCTGACCAGTTTTATGTGTTCCATTCTTCTAGTTTTCACATTATTCCAACTGGAATGTGGTGGCTGAAATTGTATCAAACAACGATTCATGGACCCATTAATGGAGAAAGCTGCAGAGCTCAGCTCACTGTGATTTACAGCCATCCAGCTGATGGCTAAAATGTACAATTGCCAAAAGACTTGTTTTCATTTTCTACTCTAGAAGAGAGTAATTTTAAATCTTGTCTTTAAAAAAGCCAGGTAACGAAAATGCATGTGTGTGTCAGTACACAGTAATCTATTAAAAAAAAAAAAAAATCCATGCTAGCTAATAAGATTTTTTGCTATCTGGAAAAGGGAATATATTTTTGACTGGTAATCATGCCATGTGAATTTTAGTCCTCTATAGAAAGATTTATATGCAATTCTGAATATTATTAACCTGTTGCAAAGGCAAGCTGTCAGACGCTAGAGAGCACCAGATTAAAGTTACCTGCACAGCAGCCTCATTACATATGCCATGTAATTCTGCTTTTTATAGAAATACATATTTTTTCCCTCTGTCTTAGTAAAGGCAATGGCTGGAACATGTTCAGAGGAAATTACATCTGTGTAAGGGTACATAACTGGTGGTGTGTCTCTTGATGTGGATGTTGAAATTTGCAAAGCAACACAATCAGAGCACCTCTGTTTCTGAAGCAAGCAGATATTTTTGCATGAAACAGGAGAAATAGTGAAAATGCCTTCTTGTACCTATACAGTGCTTCTCTGTTCTAGCAAATACCTGCAGAGGTGGAGGTGAGCTGAGGTTTAATTATGTCAAAGAATGCAAGCAGTGTGACCTGGCAGATCTAGAAAAGCAATAAGGTTTCCTCTATGTTTTCTTATCTTTTCTTAGATGACCTCAGGAACCCACAACAAATGGTTCAAGCTCCTCAGGCTTCTCAGAGCTGTTTACTAGAGGAAAATTACTATTCACAAATTCAAGCATGCCTTAATTAATTTTTTTTTCCCAGAAACTTTGCCCAAACATTAGGCATAGGATATATACTTCTATGAATCTTTGCTTGCACATTCAACAACAAAAAAACCTCCACAATAAACAAACCAAAACCACCCACAAAACAACAACAGAACAACATACACACACACACCCCCCAACCCCAAATTTACTGAAGCATTTGTCCAGACTTTGAAATATGAACAAGAAGATGAAGACCATGGCAAGCTACCACAAAATAAATTGAAATCTTTTGCGTAACCCTTAAACCCAAAGGTCTAAATATTAAAAACAAGTGAAGAAAATATTTTCCAGAACATACTTCCCACTATTTCTCAGGCCTAAATTTTATCTGGAGAAGCACCTACATAGGGTTCTGGAAGAGCATCAGGCAAAGAGGGGATCAGGAAAACAGGGTATGCAGAATGTGTGGCAGAGCTTGTATTCAGAGTGAAGATAAATAAGCCCTGCTAGCAGTCTGCAATTCAAAGCAATTTACCATTTTTTTCCTAGAATCCAAATGCTACAGGTGTTCTGAGTAAAGAAAAATGACAAAAGGTGTTTCAAGGGATACTGTAGAGCTGAACAGGTACTGATGACACACTGTAGTTTGGGGTGGTTTTTTTTTTGTTGTTTTATTGTTGTTGTTTTGTTTCATTTTGATTTATTATTTCTAACATTTAAATAGTTTCTTTCACATGTGGGACATCTACCTAGCAGCCACAAGCTGAACCCTCACCCTTTTCCCCTTTATAGCTGTTCCAAATTCCATCCAGTGGCCGTTTATTTCTGCTCCTTTATTTCCTGCTGCCATAAACTTCAAGTCCCAACTTTTCAGTGGAAGTCTCTGGACTGTTTACACAGCACTGAGCCCAGTGACTTTCAATAGCTGAGAACAGACCTCACTGGCACTAGAGCAACACAGGAAACAAAAGGACCTGTCTCCATGTCCTGCTTGTTTACTGTTCTATTTACCCTGGCTTTTCCAAATGAATGAGATTTCACAGTCCACATTATGAACTCAGAAGCCAAGGTTAAATAAGAAAGTTTGATATGTCAATGTCAAGCAATATATCATAAGCTTTTCTAAGCTGAATCTTTAATATTCAATGCTGAATAGAAATCCTTTGGAAGAATGAAATATCAGCAGGAGAAGCAGAATTATATAGAATAGCCAATATTCTTCCAAGCTTGCAAAGAAAACTCTTTAAGGCAGGCTTCCAAAATGGCTCTTAAATAAAACGTTTGTAATTCAAAGAAAATAAGTTAAAAAGATATAGCACAGTTCTGCTTCAGCTGATTCAGAAAGAGATGTAAAGAACAGCTAGTAGTAAGAGGAAGAGATAGAGCTGCCTTAGGAATTTACAGTTAATTTGTCACCATCTAACACAGGCCATCCTGGAATTAGTGTGTAAAAACATGAGCATAAGCATTTAGAAACTGAACACTGGCATGTTAAGCTACAGTGCCAACAGCTGTTCTCAAAGTACTGCAATAAAAGGTGCCTCCTGGTAAGTGTTCCATTTTCTGACCTTTAAGATGAGCTTTGCACAGACTGTTTTTATTATAAAATATTTTTTTTTTACTTCTTGCTCTTCTAGAGGCACATATCCTTAAAAGAGAAAAGCAGGAGAGCTGTCCATGCATCAGCAAACTTGGAAAGCCCCTTGTGTGCATTCCCATATCCTGCTACTGGGATTGTGGATAACACAAGGCATGGTGTTAAGGGAAAAATTTCTCCCAGCCCTTCATTGTAAAAGCAAACCAGAACCACTCAGGGGACACAGTGGTCATGAAAATTAAAAACTCTGTCTATTAGTCATAATGTTGTGTGGGTTGCTTTTATTTAGAAAGTTCAGGTCCATTAATTGTTGACAATTATTCCAGTGTAAATCCTTTATTTTCTTTTTCTTGTACAAGACATTCCTTTTCTACTGAAAGGCAACAACCCCATCAGCAGGAAAGCTGACATTGCCTTTAGTATCGAAAATCACCTGAATGCTTAAATAGTTAACAACACTGAAATAAATGCACTGGGGGAAAGAAGAACAGTACTAACTCTTATTTGCAATAAAGTTTTACTCCTGGCTTTGTAAAACATACATTGTTTTCTGTGACTCAGTTTCCATAGGTATAAAAAGGAGATAATTTTCCTTATATCATGGAACTATTGTGATAAATAGTAAATAGTATAAATATAATGGTATATAAATTAAGTTTCATAAACAGACATAAAGGTGTCTAATGTAAGAAGAGAAGAGTGCTAATTTCTGCAAGAAACAGCTCTTTGGCTAACTGAGATGAACTAAGATACTATCTTTCTTCTGTTCTCTATTCTCTTCAGAGCCAAGCTGGCATCTGTCTGGCTCTCACTGAAAGAAACATAATTTCTAAGCAGATTCAAATGGAGAAGACAACAGGAGGCCAATGAACCACTAGACCTTTTCAGCAGGTTGGAACAGTGGGCAAAGACATAAACCTGAGCTCTTCAGCAGACTGTTGGAGACACAGCAAAAAATATTTAGTATTCTTCAGAGGCTTTTTTTAAAAAAAATACTAGTTTTTTTCAAATCGTAGTATCAGGGTTAACAAATAAATATCAGCTAAATAGCAATAACTTCCATCTGCATTACAGTAGTGGAAGCTAATGGTTCGGACTGCTACTGTACACTGCAGACACTCTTCAGTTCCATTTGATATAATTCAAACAAAATCCAGTTTTCAAATGCTAAAGCACTTACTAACATAACATATTTGAGACTAATTGCTCTTATTTTTTAAAACTAAAGAAGTGAAAGGGGTAACATAATCCTGCCATTTCAACATATTAAAGGAAACAGTTATAAAAGTAAGAATAAAATTATTTATTCAAATTGCCTCATCACATTGCTTCTCAGTGACTAGTAAGAAAGGCTTGCAGCACCCTGGTGTCTGCAAACATTAATACATTCATGTTGCATATTTTTGTTGTTTGCAGATTTCAGCATTCTGCTCTCAAGTATTAGTGCCTTTGAGCTGTTACTATACCGAGGGTTTTCTTTGAAATGTTACAGCACTGAGAACATATCCATTTCCTAATACTGCCATGGACATTTTCAGTATTTTTTTAAATCTGTTGAGGAGGCTCCCTGAACAATTTTTCCTCCTGTTTCCTTTCATTAAAGAGCATATTCAGAGACACTTGCAGTGCTCTCTTCCCCAAAACTCACAGTAAGTTCTTCCGGAGAAACAAACTCTGCTTAAATAAAACATGGCTCAGAAATCAGTTTTCCCCCACCCTTACATGCACGTACAAACAAATCCTTTATTTCAGAAGCTCCAGACAAGGTATTTAAAAGGCAAATTGGGTGTTGTCATGATTTAACCCCAGCCAGCAAATAAGTACCACTCAGCTGCCTGCTCATTCCCTCACCAGCAGGACTGGGGAGAAAATTGGAAGAGTAAAATCTGGAAAACTCGTGGGTTGAGATAAAGACAGTTTAATAAGGAAAGCAAAAGCCTACACATGCAAACAAAGCAAAACAAGGAATTAATTCCCCACTTCCCATGGCAGGCAGGTGCTCAGCCATCTCCAGGACAGCAGAGCCCCATCACATGGAATGGTGACTCGGGAATACAAATGTCAGCACTCCAAACATCCCCCCTTCAGCTGTCCTGGCTGCATCTCCTCCCACCTTCCCTGCACCCCCAGCCCCCTCACCACTGGGGCAGTAAGGAAAGCAGAAAAGGCCTTGGCTCTGTGTAAGCCCTGCTCAGCCATGACATAAACATCACTTTGTTATCATTACTGTGTCAGCACAAATCCAAAACCCAGCCCCATAGAAGCCACTGTGAAGAAAATTAGCTCTGTCCCAGCAAAACCAGCACAGGTACTAAATCAGTTCAGTTTGGATCTTCTGTTCTAAGTATGGTTTGCAGTGCAATACAAAATTCTTTTTTTTTTTTTTTTTTTTTTTCCCCCCCAGAACTTCAGGCATCTCCAAGGACATCCACCAAGGACAAAAAAGAAATTAAAACATTCTGACATTGTATTTTGCTAATGATCTTGAGCTTGAGTTTTTTTCCCCTACTATAATTCCAATTTTAAATAACCAGACTACCACAAGGCTAAATTCCTCTGTAAATATCATATGACCTAATCACTGGAGGATATTTTTCTGTGTCAACCAACATCCTTCTTACACAGTGGAACTCCGATTTACTTTTTTTTCTCTCAAAATGACACAAACTGTGTGGTTTGCAGTGAGTATACTTTGTGGCTTTTCTGTTTTCCCTAGCCTCATGATAATTTTTCTTTGATTTCACAGCACTAATCTTAGTTTGACACTATATATTACATTTGGTTTTCACCCATCTCCTTGCAAGTTCTCCAAGGACCCCATTCCTTTCTCATCTTTCTCCGTAGCAAAACTCATATTGACTTCAATGAAAGAAGTCAATGCTTCAGCCTAATGTTGGTTCTTAAGACATACAAAGCCTAATCATGGCTGAATTGAAGGATCTAAACATTCAATTATATCCTAAGTAATTCTCTGGGAAGTATCTCTGGTATCCAGCAAAGACTTGTTTATATCAGAACACTGTGAAATTTGGATGTTGGCCAGAGATTTCAGGCTAAGGACAAGACCCATTAGGACTCAACTCCTTATATAAGAAGGAAATTTTCAGTGTGTAATCCTGATGTGCAGCCCAGAGCACGGGTTTTATCATCTATGGGCTGTTTATCTGGGGTGTGGATTGATCAGGCCAAGGAAATATTATTGATTCACAGTGCTTCTGGTGCTTATCAGATCCCATCACCTCTGAAGCAGGGTGTCTCCCCAGGCAAATGAAGTCAGATTAGGGATAAACAAAGCACATGAAAAGAAAAAGCACCAAGAACAGTCTGGATTAACTTTATAATATATCACGGACAAGTAATTGATCCTAATAAGAAAGCTCCTCTGAAGGAGCTAGGACTTTGGTTATTGTCCCTAAGTATGTGCAATGTCAGTAGAGAGAAAGGCAAATTCTGAGAAATTAATTAGTTGGACGCAAGCTCCTCCTGAGATCAGTGGAAATTGCATGTCCAAATGCATTTAAGAATCTTGAACTACAGTTTTAACTTCTGAATCACAAGAAATAACAAGACATCTCATGTTAACAATTAATTTCTCAGCATCTTTAATATGTAGGACACTCAAATGCTTTTTAGCATCCATAAACAAGTCACATTTTCCTAATTAACCACAGCTACTTCTCCAAATCTTGTATTTAATGAACACTAACCTCTTTCAAACATCAATAAAAGATGAATGTTTTGACAAGCATAAGTCATAGATATGTCAAAATGAAGAATGTGCTGTATTTCTACATTTTTGCTTCATTTCTTGCTAAGCACTTCTGAATTTATGAATAAATAAACTGGAAAATTGAGTAACTTGCTCTAGAGCTGTTTTGAGACACACCTATGAATAATCTGTTTCTATTAAATCCACTATTTTAAATTGAACAACTGTCATGCTCTATTTCATAGTCGTGTATGAACAAGATCTGTAACAACTTGACAGTATATCTAAGTGCAAACAAAAAAATAGAACCTTAATTGAAATATTAAAAACACAGACCTCTCACAAAATCAGCTTTGTACCTTGGAACAGCGTCAATTATACCACTGTGATAAAAATGGGCCAGCATTTAAATGGCTTCCATTCTCACAGTAGCTCTGTTTCCTGCACTGTTTAAGATATTCCCCTCCCCACCACAGGGAAGATGATACAAGTCCTGAAGCTGAAGCACTCATAGGAGATAAAGGATGATGTGCTTAAAATCTACAAAAGTAATATTCTGGAGTGCCTTTTTTACTTGGGGTGCTCAGATTTTATACCAGCAAAAAAACCCAACAGACCTCAAATGGGTGTACTTTTCATCTTCCTCTAAAAATTTTCTTACTTTCGGTAGGGGTGAGAGGAATTCAGTTTTAAGTAAGTCAGAAAGAGAGAATACAGAATCATCAAGGTTGGAAAAAGCCTCTAAAATCCTCGGGTCCAACCATCAACCCAACACTGCCAAGTCTACCACTAAACCATGCTCCTAAGCACAGCATTTACAGATTTTTGAACACTTCCAGGCATAGTGACATCACTACTTCCCTAGGCAGCCTGTTCCAGTGCTTGCCCACCCTTTCAATGAGGAAATTTTTCCTAATACCACATCTAAACCTCCCCTGAAATACAGGATTAATTAGCCCTGCATTTATGGTCTCGTCAGGAAGAAAGAGAAGTGGGCACCTGTTTTAGGTGTTACCCAAAGACTCTGAATGTAAAGCACATAACCTGTGACCTTACATTCTACTTAACTAATATCTAAAATTTCTGAGTTGCTCTCATAACACCGAAGCCCAAGACTGAAGTGTGTCCAATGACTTTCAGTAACCCTCCAGCAACCAGATAATGCTTGTATCCCACTTCTGTCAGACCAAAATCCAATGCACTAACTTCCACATTTATCTACAAATATATATTTAAAGAATACAGAGAATAAATAAAAGAAAAAAACCCAAAAATCATTCTGCATCAGGTCTATCATGAGGACACCAAGCCCTCCCATCTGAAGCAAAGCCTTATCCAACAGCAGTTAACACATTATTGTTTGTATATTGGAAAATAAATTTTCACCATAATCAAGTTTACTCTCTGCTAAGCCTTGCTTGACAGGCTCAGTAATATAGGAGACACCTAAAGGTCATGGTGCGGTTTTCTCAGGCATTAATTTTGCTTTCAGAATCAAAAGGACGCTCATCTCGAGATCTTTGAGCAAACATTGAATATAACTTTAATCTGTACTTCGATTTTGTCGTGAATAAGACAGATCAAAGACTCTCAGCTGGTTTTTTTTTTCACATTTCCTAGATGCCAGTTAACAAATCATGGGAAACTTTAAACTCTCTGGAATTACTTCTGTACCTCAAAATGCCCAGTTTCTAGAACAAACCATGGGGTTTGGTTGGGAGGGATAGGTTTTCTTGAAGCATCTCACAAATTGGCACTGACTGATCTGGAAAGCCCACAACACCAGTCTCCTCTTGAGCCTCCTGGTTCGCATAATTTAAATTAGGACACCAGCCTTTAGTGCTTTTGTACCACTTCAGGCAGATAAAAACCTCTCTGATTGAGACTCAGAGATTTCAGTAGAGCCAGGACATTATCTTGGTTACTTGTGGGGGAGGGAAAAAAAATTAGATATAGCTTGGAATTGAGCCATGCAAGAGAGTGAATTTTGAAAGCCTATAAAAAATATTAATGATGTGGCATTCCTGCCAATCAGAGGTATTTTTTTTCTTTGATGTTTTCTATTAATATGAAGAGTCCTCTACACCTTATATAGCCCCAAAGTATTAACCACCTTGTAAGGTTATGATCAGAAGTAGATTTTCATATCATACAGTCACTGAAATTATGTCAAATTTCAGATGTATTTCCTTAATGCAGACTTGGTTTATATCTTTTTATATCTTGGTTTTATTTCTAAAATCTTGCTTTCTAGTTAACTGCTAAAATTATTAGGCACAAAAAAAGGACTTTTCATTTTTTCATGGCTGCTGATAAGTTCCTTGTATGGGCAAGAGCCAGGTTGAGGAATCAAATCTGTTGGCAGTTCCCAGCAAAAAGTAAAAGCGATAAAGGTATCTGTGGTCCAGTCCACTTCAAAGTGTTCTTTATAAAAAGAACTTCTTAAAGTTAGACCTAAAAAATGTGCAGACAGCAAATTTTAGCGTGGGATTCACATCACCTAACTTTAGGCTCCTGTGATGTAACCATCTATGTCTGATCTATATATAGTCTCCCTTTTTAGATAATGGAAAGAAAAAGCACTTCTAAAATATATTTTTTTTCTGAACTACTTTAGTAATCCATCTTTAGATGAGATAAAGCATCCCTGGAAGTGCCCACTTCTACTCTACCCCTCTGACAGAAGCTGTGATGACTGCTTTAGATGTAGCCATATGAACATGGATATCTAAAATTCAGCACAAACGCTTTTATCCAGGAAATGCTGGTACAAGTCGTGGCTGTAGCACAACAGTAGTTATTCACTGAACTACCACCAGCAGCTAGAACAGATACTGGCAGTGTTTGCACAATTACAGCAATGACTGCAGAGACCCTGGCCTTTTCAATTTCAAAGAATCCACAAACCTGCAAACTAGCAATAGGCCATACACACACACACACACATATATATATATGCCTGTATCTATGTATTTATAGGCAGAGATAGGGAGAGAGTGCACATTTAAAACCCTGCAACATTTTATGCAAGTTACACAAGTCATAAACCCCTGTATCTGCCATTTTCACAGAAATATATATGTCAGATGGTCCTTTTAACAGTGAAAGAAATGAGAAGTTTCAGGAAAGCATATGGAACAACAATAAAGGAGCGTTTTTAATTTTAGTATAATAGTAGAGGAGTATAATTACACTTAAAACAATTGTGATGTGAAGGAAGAAAACCTTGAAAAGAGAGTCACTAGAAACAGTTCATGAGGGAAGAGTGAAAGCTTTTCAGCCTAATTTGGCTGAAAGGGAACTGGATTTAAAAATGGATTTAAATATCAGCTGAGGTGCTGAGCATTACAGCACCCAGTCTTTTCACAGACTGAAGCTAAACAACAGATTTAGAAATTATTCAATTAATTAATTTCCAACAGTGCTTCTCAGTACACTGTGTTCTGCAATGGAAGCACAGAGCATTTCATTTGAAAAGAACTCAAAAAGAAGAGAAAGAGTATTTAGAGCTAAGGAAGCCTACCACACAAGAAAAGTGTCTTCTTTTCAAATTATTAGTGAACAAGAAACACAAAATTAAGCCTATTTAGAGCAAACACTACTATTTCAGGGCATTTCATTCAGCTGGATTTCACAGGGAAGCATCAATTCAGTACAATTATGTGGTAAACACAAATAAACCAGAACTGACATTTTTCTTCCTCTGTTTTGCATTCTCTTCAAATATGAATTAAACAATGGGACAATGGTTTAGAAAGGGCTTCTTTTTAATCTTTGAATGCTACAAAGGCAAAATTCAGATCTCTTTTTCTAAAAGACAGATTAAAATCTGAGGAATAAGCAAGTTTTTAAACAGCATTACTAAGTTTTCAAAATGTGATTTGATTAGAAGACTCAGGCTTATATCCTAGAGAAAATCTATTCTGTCCCGAGTTTGGTATAACTTAAATTCTTAGCCTGAAAAATCACTGAAATACAGCTATGCTTTACTAGAAATTTTCCAACATCTCAGAATAGGCAATGGAATGGGATTTGTAGACAGCCTAGTCCGAATCCCTGTTTTTTTCAATACAAGGAGCCATTTGCAACTATTACATGACTGAAGTGTCAGAAAGGGACAGACAAGAGGAAGAAACAAGTTTTTCTCTGTTCATACTTAGCTTTCTGAGATACAAGCACACAAACCAGCATTTAAAGAATTAGAGATTGAGTCAAGAGAAGAGGCTCTGGGTACCAGGATCCCTACAGACAACATGGGCAGATGTTGTAGGATTCAGAGGAGTCCAAGGCTGCATTGGCTCCATCACTTATTCCTGCACACTGTTGACCTCTTGGAACTTGATTGCAAGCCTTAGGAATTGTGCATTTGTCCCACAGAAATGCATTTCTTCAGGAAATTGTTGCCTTTCACTTTTATGCAGGTCAGAGACCATATCAGCTGCACAAACTGATTTCTAGCCTATCAGGCACTTATTTAGTTTTTTGTATATCAATACATGTATTACTAACATAGAATTGCTATTGGTTGAAGACTTTATTATATAAGCTTTAGAGGGTATAAGATATCTAAACTGTGTCTTTTAATTAAAAGAATCTTACATGATAAACACTTAATCTATTCTGAGCTTCCTGAGATAGCAGTCAGGTTTACCTAATCTATATAACTGTCATGTGTTTAATTAACTAATGGTTAATAGGGATTTCTAAAACAGATTAAATCAATAGCATTAAGCAAAATGACAGATTTCTAATGAGACCCATTGATTTGGTGGTTGATTTTTAATGATTCCAGAATGAGCAAGCAATGTCTTATAGAAGAGAATTACATCTCAACAGAGCTTTATTACCTTGTTTGAGGAGTGCTGGATGCTGCTTTCAGGAAGAAATAATTCATTTTCAGAAGTGCCTCCCTGTTTTAGTGTGTGACAGTTAAGAAAGCCATTAACATACAAATGGTATAAAAACTCAGGAAAATACCCATAAGACTGGTCTTTTGGTTAAGGCATCAAACAGGATGTTGCAGTCCCACAAACAGAGCACATGAATATCCAAGATGAGGGGACCTGCTGAAGTGACCAGGAAACAGCAAAACTGGGTGCCTAACCCTGGGAATGCCAGGGACCACGGCAGTCCTGTGGCAGACCTGCTCCACTGGACATAGCACAGCAGTTTCTGTATTTTGGTATCAACCTGCAAATGGACTTTAAACAAGCAGCTCCACCCCTTTGTGACTCCATTCTTCACCTAACACGCATAGCCAAATATCTAAGATATCTCAGGCTCAATTCCCCACTTAATACTAATTGTCAAATTTATACTCTTTTTTCAGCAAAAAAAAAAAAAAAAAAATTCTATAGTGTCTTCACCTTTTGCTGTACAGTTCCTAAATGAGTTGCATACAGACTTTCTCATCTCTACTGTATTCAGCCTTCTATTTTTTAAGAAGCCAAAGACTTAGTCATAGGATTTTAAGTCATAAAATCCACTGCCAATCTTGTAATTTACTGATTACTTCTCCTAACTTTTGCCTTGATCCTCCTTACAAGATCACATTATTTAGTTTCAAAATGCCTTCTAAAACTCTTTCTCAGCATGCCATCATCAAACCCAATTTTTTCTAGGTAAACCTGTCATAATTCTTTTGCTTTGCAATGATCCAGAACTAAATATAATGTCTCCTTTATAAGGTAAATAAAAAAGTTGAAATCACTGTAAGAATTTTTATCTGTATATGTTTTTGATCTATAATCTAAAATCTCTCCAACATTTTCCAAGCAAATTCTTTAAGCAGAACTCGAGATAATTTTGTCAGATAAGAATTAGACAGAAAAGATTTTTTTTTTTTTTGAGAAGCCATATCTAAGCTTTAAAACCACTGTTACAAAGTGATGAGTAACACCATTTACTAAATAAATAAACTAAATACAACCTGGTCCAGCTTCTCATAGGACCTTGTGAGTAGATCTGCCATTTTTCCTCTTATTATGTAGGGAAGGAAGAGAGGAAAAATAATTCCAAAATGCTGACATTTGAAAAGTGGTGACCAAATTCAACTTGAAAATGCTTGACCTCAGAGCTGTAACAGCATAAAAAGAAGAGAAACGCTGCATTTGGTAGGTTGCTCTTAGACTTGGGGTGAAGCACAAAAGACTAGCAGCAGCTGAGGTTATTAGATGCACAGGATAAAGTCATGGCTAAACTTCCTGACACGTTCCAGCACCAGCAGTTGCACTCTGAGTTTTTAAATGGCCCACTGCTACTTCAAGTAGCTATTGCACCTTTCAGTTGCCTTTCTGGAGTACTATTGTGCACTACTACAGAATTACCACCTCGGCACCAGTGCTCAAAGTGTGGAGTGAAATGATCTCTACACCTTGCATGAAAACCACTGCCCTGGACTTCTGTAAATAGTTTCCAAATACCAATACAAGTTGACCTATGGCAAGTCTGAACATTGGCTAACCTAGAATATCCTTTTAGGAACCCAATAAAATACTTTAAAAGCCCTCACACCATGAGTTGCTACTGCAGAAACATTTTTCATCTACAAAGAACTCCTGTATCAAAAAGGAACAAAAGTACTGACAAAAATAGAAGCAGCAAAAATTGAGAAACATAAATACATCCACTGGCAAATGGATCAGCTTTGTCTGGCCAATCAAAGCCCTGTCAGCTTCTGCATGAGTGTGGTCAATGGCAAGCCTATATAGCCAGGACATTTGAAACATCTCAAAAGACAGTCCTGTTCCATTCCATTTACACTCACTTGCCCTTCAACAAATCTTCCATTTCTCTGGCTTAAGGATTTTGTATAATGCAGAAGTTTTCCTGGAGTGTGTAGATGGGACATGATTAGATTAATTTTTTTCATCCCAGAGTCTAATGTTAACCAGTTGTGAGTTCAAACAGCTGTTAAGATAATATATGTTCTTTTCTGTCCTTAATTCTATGTCTTGTTATAACAAACAACAATTACCATGTTTTACTTTTATCTGATTTTATGATAAAAGAAGATATATTGCACCATTTTTCATGGCATATCTCTTCAGTAGGAAAAGATCTTACTATGGGACATAGGCTTTTACTGAGATTAATTCCCACAATTAATCTCGATGAATTATATGTTTAATTAGATGCCTATTAATGTTTTATGTCTGCAATGAATCATAGAGCTAACTTGAGGAAACCAGAAATGCATTGAATTAAAATAAACGGTTGTTTAATTTGATCTTGTGCATAAATATCAGTAGTGAACCAGAAACGTTTTCATGCAGGCAATCACGTTCCCTGAACAGACACATAAGGAAATGTCCTTCTAAAGGCATTTGTCACTTCAAACCCTTGTAAAAAAAGGTATTTGCTGTTGTCACTGCTGGTCGTCCACACAACTGAATGATTGAGGGAGTGTGTTTAATTTTTGTGCAGTTCTGTTCCATTGTCTCAGAAACACAGAGATTAGCAGAGACACACAAAGAGTGTGGGTATATTTTAAAGAGCTGCCAGATGAGGTGCCTGTAGTGGGACTTGAAGGGTAGGGGGTGAAATTGTAAACACTGAATTTGTACCAAAACTCTTTGCTCAGAAAGCTTAAAGTTGTCACATTCTACAGATTTTGGGGGGAGAGGGGAGAGGAAGGGAGGAGGCATGAGGAAACACTCGGGAGGTTAAACTAAAAACTTGCTCATTTCTGAGAAGTGTTTGGGAACACAGAGCTCACAACACGTTGAGGACATAAATACATGTTGGTTCCCCCCAAAAATCCCTTTTCCTACAGACCTCTCCCCATTGGGGCCTGTGCCTGGCTCACAGCCCCACCTTCACTCCAAAGGCCGGTGGGCTCCAGGCCTCTCGGGAAGCAGCCAGGATATTCTTTTTCTTTAAATATTTGAAGTCTCCAGACTATTTTATAAGTCCCAGACATCCTTTCTCAGTTCCCTTTTATTGCTTAGCCCTCCACTAAGCACCTGCACGGATTACCCAGGGCACTTTTGAGCAGAGGATAAAGTCCAGTTTCTAATGGTGATTATTGATATTACCTCAAGGTACAAAATTCCTGCACAAATGAATAAATAGAAAATTTTCAAGAGATGAAGTTAGAATTCCTCTATCATGTATCCTAATTTTCTGCGTTGATTTTCAAGAATCAGTGTATTAATTAACTGTAATTTGGAAGCATTTAGGACAAATGCTGCTCTTTCCCTGACTCCCCAAGAGTCCAAAGGTAGTGTGCACCTCAGTCACAATATTCAGAAAACTGGGAATAGCATTCAAATTTCAAAAAGTGCCATTTTGAAGACCACAGATCAATCAATCATAGAAGATTAATCATTACTTCCCAAGCAACATGAAAATAGTTTTTGGAATGTGTTTTGTTTTTTTTTTTTTGTTCTGCAGCAGTGCAGGTTTTTTTGACAGCGCAATCTGTAGTGGAAAATAGATATTGATTTGTATTAGTGTTTTATTTCCTTAAATTTCTTCCTGGTCTTTGTAATTATGTAGAAGTGAGGAAACCAACTTTCTGCTGTTTAAACTAACCTTGATGCTATATTGAAATAGTGCTGTTGTTCCATGCAAGTTTGAAGCAGAAGCTTTGGCTACATGATTTCCACACCAGAATTGCAAAGAATTAGAGTATTTATCTTCTGCAGATTTCAAGGATCTGGTTAAAAGCAAACAGGTTCTGACATCTTCAGTTTGGATGTCTTCTGGATTCAGTTTGATTATTTTATTTTATAAGCTTTATTTATTATTAATTTTACTTAGGCAACAATGACAAAATCCCTAAAGAGACTTTCTTGGAAGAGTGTGCCAGTAGCTGAGTAAATGAATGCTTAAAAAAAAGCCCCTTTTAAAAAGTCTGGTCGCCAACAGCTTCGTGTGCCATTGTGAGCCAAATCAAAGAGCACACAGTAAAATTTTGATAAGAAAGTTTTCATGGAAACTGACTTTAATGGAAAATGTGGGTTTCCAGTAATTATTTTTTTTTCATAACTGGTGAACTCTTTTCTTCAAATAAGTGTGTATTATAAAAAAAGTAATTTTGACCTCAGACAAACCATTTCAAGCTCCTAACCTTTCCTTTTTCCCCCCTTTGAATTCCCCACTTATGCCAAACAAGCAGTTTAAGCATCTCTAGATGTGCTGTATGGGAATACAGTTAAAATGCCTTCTGTCCTCTCCCCTGTCCTATGTTCCACATCTGCTCTGCAGCTTCACTGGACATCACAGCCAGGGCAGAACCACAACACAGGTCAGCAGGAGAAACCAGAACACTTCTTGGAAACCCTGACTAGCCCATCATTGACAACACAGAAGGAATCAGTCTGACAAAACTTGGAGACACCTGAATCGATACTTTGCAGTTTAGACTCATGGATTTCATGAGACAGTGTTCTTTTTTTTCATGTTATCCTCCCAAAGTTGAAATTTTCTACAAAACTATCACATTTACCAGACTGGCTTTACTAGTAAAGCACTCATATTTCAGGCCAGGAAAGCAAAGCTCTTGATACCATACATTAAAAAATAATGCCACTCGTCTGACTGCTTTGGCAATGGTCTTAGCACAGCAGCTGCTTGCCTCTCCCACTGCAGATAGAGCTAAACTCATTCTCTGCTACTAGAGGGAAGAGAACTAAGTTTAGCTCTGCTAATTGCATTTTAGTCACAAGAATACAACCATACACCCCACTTGGAAGGCTTCAAAATCTTTATCATAGCATAAATCTTTCCCTTGGAGAAAGGGAAAAAAGAAATTCAAGTACTGCCTCTAGTTTCTGCTCACTCCAAGAAGAACGACATGCAGACTTATACTACCACTTTGAATTTATGATTTAGGTTTAATTTGTCTTGCAGAAAACAGAGCCATGCACCATGATTTAAGGAATAGAAGTCCTTCCTTTAGTTTCTCCATTATGACCTTTAGATCTTAATTAGTTTCAAAAAGGTGTATTTTTGCTATGTTTCCCATTACTTTTCATCAGAGAGGGACCCACAACTATTTTTTAATTTTCATATGTTATTACAACTTTTTATTTGATTTTAATTCATCTTGTGTATGAGAAATATGAGCTGATAGCATTTTTAGTTAAATCCAATTAAATTAGGTTTACACTGAATATTTCTAATTTTCTGTCTTGCCAGTATCCAGACAATGAGCTCATAATACATTTATAAATGTTCTTAATTCTTATATTGTCTATTCTCTGCTAAATTTGAAGGCAAAGAAGCCATGGTAAATAATTCAATATTAGAACTTCAATAAAGGCAAAATTATTTCTTCTTCATGTTTTTTAAAAGGGTACAAATCCTGCACAAAATCCATGAAAATCTACTCTGACCACTACATTACTGGAACTGGAAGAATGCTACACCAATTCTGATTTACGGAGGTGTTTCTCAAGAGTTCTGTCTAGTTCTGTCATATGGGTGATATGTTTTAGAAACGTGCACAGTAAAACTTTGGGATGAAATTAATCCCCTTTGCCTCCTTCCTAAAACTCAAAGCAACAAAATTGAAGAAATTCAATGAAAAAAAAAAGAAACAAAAAATCTGTCTGACCAGACTGCAAGCTTTGCTCTAATATTATTTACAGGATCTCTGAAGTGTGCTGATTAGGACAATATTTTTCCTCCTACATGGAAGACAGAATGCCAGAAATACAACAAGCATAAGAAACAGCTTGGCAGAGGGCTGGCATTTCAAGAGTACTTGTGGGGGAGAGAAATTTGATAGCTAGATTAGAGAAAATAAAGTGACTTTCCAGCTAATTAATGTGCCACTGTCAAGGTTTAATCCCAGGCGGCAGCGAAGCACCAGGCTCTGAACTCACTCCCCCACCTCTGCTTCCTTGTGGGGAGGGAATTGGAAAGGAAAGGTAAAGATCTCATGGGTTGAGGTAAGAAAAGCTCAATAATTGAAACAAAATAAAGTATAATAGTACTACTATTACTAATAATAATAAAAAGGAGGGAGAGGAATAAAGCCCAAGAGGTAAGTGATGCATGACACAACTGCTCAGCACCCGCTGAATGAAGCCCAGCCCGTACCCAACCAGCAGTCGCTGCCCCCCAGCCAACTCCCCCAGTTTATATGCTGGGCACCATGTTCCATGATGTGGAATATCCCTTTGGCCAGTCTGGGTCAGCTCTGCTGTGCTCTCCCCTGGCTTCCCTGCCAGAGCATGGGAACTGAAAAGTCCTTGACTGAGAGCAAGCACTGCTCAACAACATCAGTGTGTTATCAACATTATCCTCATGCTCAACCCAATTCACAGCACTGTACAAGACATGAAGACAATTAACTCTATCCCAGCTAAAACCAGGCCAACTGTCAATTGGTAATAATTCCCAACCAGTGTATGTACTTCTATGTATGCTATATTAGAATTATATAATAGGTTCATACCATTGAAATTAATGAAACTTCTAATAAGACCTTATAATTTGGAAATCAAACTCATTTTTTAAATCAACAGGAATGCTTATTTTGGAAATTCCCGAGGACAGGGAATAAGTCAGGACTCAGTCTTAACATCTAGCCAATTAAAATAGCTTAATTTTTCAAACCTTTCTCTACTGAATATACACAAACAACATGAATTTCAGAATTTTCTCAAAGTGTTCATATTAAGAGCTTCCTCTTGTCTTCCTACTTTAGGACACTATTCACTATGAGAAGCAAAGCTCGTATTCTTCAAAAAGCAAGTAATATATTTTTTTCTTCTCTTAGATAATTCCCTCACTCACAGTCAGTGCCAAGTTCTCCCTTTACACCTCAGTCATCAAACCCAAGTTCAGATCCCATCAACAGCAGCTTTGGTGTTGACTTTATCACAGCCAAGGTTGTGGTCTCAAGGAATATTAAGAATCTGAGTGCTAAGTGCTCTCATTTATGCCTTTTCCCAGTCCTGTAACAGACTGACTTTGCTTCTGTGCAGAAAAATGCAAAAATCTCACCACTACAGTGACTAGCCCACATAGAGCTGCTGCATTAATAGCTGTCTTCATATGAAGAGGATGGAAAAAGAAAGAAAATTGTCGACAAACTTATCACCAGTATGTGAATGTATTGAATTCTATTTTCGTAAGACAAGTCCATTAGATCTTAGTTCTGGTATATTGTACAGCAAAGCAGCAGGACTCTGCAATAAAGACACATCATAATAGTAAAGGTTGAGCTAAAGAACAGAAACTTAATCCAAGCAGGACCAAAAACAAGTGCTAAATTTAAATTAAGTGGAGGACTGGGATCAGTCAGTATTTGATTTAGCTGGGAGGAAGCAAGGTATTTTAAGAGTATTTAATAAAATCCAAAAAAAATCAGACTTCTGAGATGTGGAGAGAAAAATGGATTATAGTGACACGGATACAGAGGGCTGGTTTACTACCAAAGTGCATAAGAAATAAGCCTATTCATTTAAAAAGTAACAAAATTTTACTTTTGATGCCCTTAACGATATTCTTCAGTTCTTCCTTTGGATATACTTCGAGGGAAGAACAAAACTTTCTCATTTCATAGGTTTGCTTCATTTAAATGATGTCATTTTAAACTGTATCACAAAGTGAGCTACAAATGACAACACTCTCCAGAACTGGATCACTGACTGCCTGCTTTGGGACACATAAAGCAACTTGCAGAGCACAGCTGCTAATTATGTTTTTATTTTATTCCTTCTTGCTTATTACAGGACTGTTTTTCAAAGACAGGTGAAAATAAGGGAAAGAGGGCTTATTACAGAGCCCTAGAGACAACCAACACTGTTTTGGAGACAGTAGTCTGCTGGCAGATTTTTATATCCTGTTTGGTCTAACTTTAGAGGAATCATAATTTCTTTGTACTCTCAACACTAACCTTAACTGTAAGATAGGTAAAATTCAAAGTAATTGTAACAGAGTTATGGTGTCTGATTAAAACATTTGGTATCTAGAAATAAAACAGTGTGTTGCTTACCTTGTTTTAAGCTGAGTACACTGCATAATCAATACTCAAGGCTCTTTTTTGAGCTTGTATTTTGTATAATGCAGATATTACTTGACTATAACCTGCTGTCAGTTTTGTTAGATTTTTTTCCTCCAAAATCACAGAGATTTCACTCTGAAATGCAAAAAACTGCTTGGTAAACATCCCAAATTCTTTGTCATATCCGCATTTCTCTTTAGGGTTACGTGTGTGTCTGGAATATGATTTAATTAACATAGTGTATATCTGATTATATTAAATCATGAATGATTAAAATCCAAACATCAGGCATAAATTTTTGTTAACTTTATGTGTTTACATTACATCAGAAGCACTGTTCTGCTGTGGTCTCAGTGGACTCTCAAAGGCAGGAGCTGGCTGGCTGCCCATCTCCCCCCACAGATCCAGGACATTCTGGGCCCTGTAGCTAAAGAGAGTTTCATCAAAGGGAAGGGAAGGGCTTGCTTCTGTACAAGGAATAAGAGAAGGAGTTCAGCTGGAACAAAGTTTCATTGCAAAGCCCCTATCCTGCATAGATTAAATTTGATACTTATGCATACATAAGTACTTGCTCATATACATTTCCCTCAGAAGTCAATTTGTTTAAAATACTGAAGATTGGATTAAGGTTTAATATAAATTCCTGCCTGAAAGTCCAAGTTTATAATAAACAAAAAAAGAAATCAGCCCATCCCAGTATCCAACAGGTGATTTACACTACAGCCAGACCAACCCATGCCACTCAGGTGTGGTGCCACTCATATTTTACAGTATTTTGCCACCACTCACTGCTTGCTCTCAATATAGCTTAGCACAGATGCCTTACACCGTAAATAATTTCAGCCTTCCCGAATGCAGATAAGACACAGCACAGAAATATGGTGACATTTCATTTTAGGATATATTTAAGTAACTCAGAAACCTACAACATAAAACAGGAAACAAGAAAGCAATTTTCTTTCTGTAAATAGATGTATCCTGGTATGTGGCAAAGGAAAGCAAAACACTTGGCTGGACAGAACAGTATTATAAGATCTTCATACTAATATTAAAAGACCAAATAGATTGAGACTCAGAAAAAGAAATTTTGTGAGAAGCAACTAATTATAATAAAAAACCCATGTATGCTAGCTAACCATCTGCCACCAAGGGAACAAATTTACCTGCTATTAATTTTGGAGATAAACACACAGCTGAAATACCAGATTGCACAACTTTGGGAACAAAATCACTGTCATGCAAAAGGGAGGTGTATGGCCTATAGCATTTAACATCTTTCCCATAGCTCCAGTATCTGGACACGAAAAATGTTCCACAGTTTGCTAGGAATAGGTGTGTCATACACACAGGTACTGCTACCTAATATTTTGACTATCAGCTTCTTGTGATGTAACATTTTGGCCTGATGTTGACCAGCACCTTTGACCACAACTGTTGGGTGCTGCTTACAAGATATCAAATGGAGCAGCAGAAATACAGGATGACCAACAGATAAAGATCTTTATTTAAACTGATCTCAGTTCCAAGTCTGTAAGGAAATTAACTCGAATCATTCCAGACTAACTGGAAGTCACGATCCACCATATGTAGCAAGTAAGTTTTTCTGATGTATTTTCAATCAAATTCAAAAATCAGGCTGGGAGTATGTCAACAATCTCTTAAAATCATAACATCAGGCGTACTGCGAAAAGCACACTGCCATTTTATAGCTTTGAAAAAGGCCAGCTTACACTCTTCTCTGGATGCATCTTACCATGTATATGCACCTTATAACAGAGTTGTCCACTTCTCCATCTGCATGTAGGATAATATTTAAAGCAAAGATTTGGTGGGAGGAGAAAATAAAAAAGCACCAGGAGATGAGCTGAGAAGAGAGCAGGTAAAGCTGTTTCTGCCAAGAGCTGGCATATCATTTACTACCCATGAACATGCAGAGAAGCCATATAGAAAACTGTACATGAATAACTGTAATTCTGACTGCATTTTTGTACTATAGATCTTAAGATCCCTTGTCCACTTATTTAAAATAAGAAAGTTGCCTAATTATCAGTGACATTTAAATCCAAAGGAATACTCAGTAAGGGTAAATGTCTTAGATTTAGTGGGTTTACCCCATGAATTCACAGCCAGTTGTCTCATTTATGTTGTTTCAAGTTCTGGGTTTTTCTTTTCATAATTCCTTGGATTAGATTATCCAAAGCAACATTTTAATACTCACCTCACACAGAAAAGTGAACTATGAATAATATCGGAGGCTCTTTTATACTCTCTAGATATTTATATATACAAGTTTATATTCCTGAAGACTGTCAAATCTATTTTTCTTTAGTCATAAAAATTCAGCTGTTGTATTTCTGCTTGGTTCTAGATGGATAGGAAGTAAGTGAATCACTGGATATTGATTTCTAAGCATCTGGAGTATTACAATGAATAAAATTCTTTTTCTTTACAGAAATCAGTGTTACACAACCAAAGGCAAAATTATCTTTTCTCAGTCTGCAAAATATTCTGTTAAATACAGTGATTTTTTCAGGTGCAATAAAAACATTAGAAGGCTTTTTTTAGTTCAAATTAAATATATTTTGTTTAACATGTTACAAGTTATCTGATTTCATAGTTCCTTTTTTCCACCACCACTCCCATCCCCACCATGTTTATTTTTCTTTCACCCTTGCTCCAGGAAAATACCTGAAACTTTCACAATGAGATGACTGGATACTATGAGGAAGAGGAAATATCACTTTCAACCCTATCCAGCACTGCCACAAGACCTGTACCCTTAGTTCTCCTACAGTTATCTAAGTAGCTTACAGCTCTGTTGGTCCAGAAATAGAAATCAGGAGGATATCCAGTAAAATCACTTGCACAGCTAAGATAAAAATTCAGCTTAGTCTCATGAAAATTACACTGAGGGTAGGAAATGCTACAACAGCAATCTATGCAAGGAGAAAAATGAGAACACAGGAAGAATATAATTTCTGCAAAAGAGGTGTAGATTGTAATGCTGTGCTGCTTCTGATTGCTGGAGTGAGCCAGCTGAAAGTGGTGGTTGTGATCCTGTGCATCACTGAAGAGTGCTATAATACACACACACACACACACACACAAGAGAACTGTATCCTTTGGGAGATCTGCGTTTTATACCCACACACAGGAAAGTCAAGAAACTTTAGAGGGCCTTTTTCAGTTTAAAAGATAATTTATAAAACATTAAAACTTTGAGCCCTAATATTTTATGCTTCATGTTTTGCATAGGGACAGCAAACCATTTTACAAGGGGCCTGAATCAGCAAAAATATTCTGACAATTTCTCAGTGCTTCAATGACACAGATTCCCTGTGTCAAAGTCTGTTCTCATTTATGAGGATATAAATATAGAGCAACTCTTCTTTGGAGGAGGTGGTGACAGTTTATAAGCTTCATTTTGAAAGGTTTCTTTCAAATCAGTCTAAAACCATTGTATAAATAATGCATTTCTCATTTCTCTGTTTAGCGTATTAATAGAAGAGGATTTCCTGAATGGTAAAAAATTTCTGTCTGTAGGACTCACACAACTATACCAAGCAACAGCAGAACTGCTACAGTGTAGCATTTTCATGCATTACAAACGTGGTTTATTTCTGACTAAAACATAACACAGTGTTGGCCCTGGACATAAATGGAAAAAAACCATGGGTTTTTATTTCCTACATGCTGACCCTTGTTTCAGTCACACAATCACTGGACCTACAACTTATTGATGAGCTAGGCCAGCCAGCAGTTAGCAGACTATAATTACTGTGAGAATGGCCTTCTGTTGTCTTATGGTCCAGCAGTGGCCACAGGGCGTGGGCTGAGTAACATTTCTGTGGAAATTATATGAACTTCAGAGCATCTGAATGATCAATCTCTCACACATGCAAACACCCACACACTGTCTGTCTCTATTTTTTATCTTGAAAATGAGACGTCAATAAGACATTACTTTTAGCTATTGGGGTTTTTTTTGTTACATTAATGGCAGAGTGGTACTAACAGATGATCTCAACATTTCCTGTGAGATACTCATGGCTTCAGTAAACATGCACCATTGGGTACCAGACAGATTCTGACAACCTGTTTCATTCTTTGAATACCATTTCATTGAACAACCACCCCAATGGAGAAATTCAAGTTTTTTTAACTTGGAATACTGGAATCTAGCCCTTTTGAGACAGGGAAGACTGGTGTTTGTATTGGAAAGCTTTTACGTTCCAGCCTTACTTTTGAGAATCTGCTGTTGGTTTCAGTGAATTAGAGACTGCAGAACTGGGTCACATTTGTTTTGTGACTTTTGAGAATCTACCAATATTTATCCAAACTTTACATGGCTTAGGTAAGGGTCATCCACTCATAAACATTGGCCCCCTACTATCCATACCTCATTAGTCCAACCTCACTCTGAAAACACCAAGAGGAAGTGTTCTTTGAAAAGTTGTTTTGCAGGGAGCTCGTATTTTTAGCAAAAAAAGTTGCTGCTAGTAGAAGTTTGTCTGGCTTTTTTTTTTTTTTTAAAAACACTCTAGGTTTTGAAATACGAAGTTCTTTTAAAATGCCGTCAGCTTACCTGCCCAACTGAATCCAGAGGCTTTTCTCCTCTGTAAGAAGTCAAAAAAGGTCGACTGTCTTTGAAGATGCTGGAGATAAGATCAAATGCATCCAGAATTAAGTCAGTTCTCAGGTGCAGCACTACTTAACAAAACCAAGGGTACTGCTTGTTCTCAATGCTTGGCTCTCTACAACTGCAGGACTCTGAGCATTGCTTTGGAACCCATCAGAACTTGATAATTATTCCTAACCCTGGGGAAACCCAAACATCCTCAAATCATCCCAGTACCCAGTGTTACAACACTGTAACTCCATCTTGCAAAAATCAGGGCTTCAGTGCCCAAATATCACATAAAGAGAACATTTATATCTTATTTCTGATTTTTAAGACAGAGAAGAGTCCTCAACTTGATCCACTGGGAGGATTCCAGCCCTCCAAAGCTCCTCATGTTTACCTTTATATCTTTAAATCTTTTTCATTCAAATCAAAGAGCATGCATTTGCTCCAGAGGAAGCACCAAGGAAGTCTGCTTTCTGTGTGTCATAGGGCTGCCTATTGAGAATAAAACTCAGGCTGTGCCCATATCCCTGTGTCAGCCATGTGAAGGTCTGGGTACAGCACTCTAGGGAGCTGTAGTACAGGAGGTACTGCACTGGATTACCCTTTTAGGGCTTCTAGGATGAGCAATGCAGCCACAGAGTGAATATCCCTGTGTTTCTGATCCCTGTCTGGAGTCTAACCTTGATGGCTAAGGTGGGATCCATTACATCAGCCATGCACAGACTGTGTGAAGCAAGGACAGCTCCCAAGAGGGTTTTAATCAGTGTATACCTCCTGTCTAATCCACACTGGCATGGACAGCTCTCTAAAACTTCTCTCCACCCAGGAGAATTATTTTCTCACTCAAAATAAGAGACTTCAAAGCACATATTGGACAAAACCAAGTAATTCTGTAATAATTCCGTTTGAAAATATGACAGATGAGCAAAGTATCCCAGGCTGCCTAATTACATTTTCCTCCTTCTTCCATGATATTTTCCATATTACATCTAATTGAAAATAAGTGGTCTGCTTATTTCTGAACCATGCTGCTCAAAGCCATATTGATTATCAATAATATTAAGGTTCAATTATTACATTATTTCTAGCCCAGGTGCCCAAATTGGAAGGCGTTGTTACTTTTCCTTAAGCATCTCAGCTGTTTAAAATTAGATGAGCTAGTTACTTTCATGAATGAAAAAAAAAGTTTTCCAATTTTACTTTTTCAGCATTTCTCTTTTTACCTTACCTACTTAAATATTTGTTTCTATTTCACAATGACTTCACTCTGCCCAATAGACATTAATTTCACAAAACCATGCAGTGAAACAGTTCAATGTTATGCTAAGCCACCCAAGGTATCTTAATAGAACTAATGTGACTATTTTAGAATGCAAGGTGAGTTGTTTCAAGAACAAAGGGTAAATATCCATGGTGGTGTGCTCTGCACACTGGACTATTTAGAAGTTTGATGATAGAAATGGATAATCTTAGATTTTAAGGCCTTACAAGTAACTCACACATTTCAGGTGATGTTATTTGATTTTTTTTCTTGTCAGCTTTTCTTACAATAAATGTTTTTTCCTTGTAATAATAGATATCTTAACATTGGATGCAGCCTATGAGAAATCACCAAAACGATTACATTTTGTTTTTTGGTTGTTTCCTAAGTAAAAGTGCAGTAAGGAACAAGAAAGGTTCATTTAATGCTACATATTGTCTATTAACTTTACAAGAGAACAAGCTGTGAACATGCATCAGTGTGAGCATGTGCAGTATTAGGGAAAAGCACAGCCATTAACAAAGCATGTACATAGCACTGGGGGTAAGATAAACCTGTTATTTCCCAAAAATCATGGCTAACCCATGACAAAGTGACTCTCTCACAAGATAATTATGCCCTCATCACTGACATTTAATTTTCTTTGCACCTCTAGTGTGCTCAAACTGTAGAGCTACCACTGCCTCTTGTTTTCAAGGCCATGGATGCAGGTCAAGGACTCACTCTTATCAACTTTCCCTTCACTGAACAGGCAAGGTAAGGCAGCAGAGCAGAGCCTTCATCCCAGATACCATCACCAGTCACCTTGTGAGCTTTAGAAAAGACCACAAAGTTTCCTTATTGTAGGCAGTCTGTGGTATCCACTCTAAAATTACACAAGAAATCGTATCTACAGGTGAGCTGAAATACAGAGTCTCACAGTTTGATACTTCTCAAGTGTTGATTTTTTAGGAACAGCAGTTTTATAAAGAGACTTTTAATAACTTTGATATTTATTTAACATTTGGCTAATAAATAACAATCTTTTTTCACAAAGATTAAAAATATTAAAAAATAACTCATTGTATTTTTCATACAGAATTAAACTCAAGAGTGCCAGATTCCACCATTTCTAATCTTTCCAAAGTGTGTAAGAAGGTTATTCATTCAATTCTGCTGCACATGGCTAACATTAAGGGAAAAGTCTCAGTGACTTTCAACAATTTTTATCAGATTAGCCAAAACACACATTCTAAGTTTATGTACATCTTTGCCTCAAGCAACAAAGAGAGAAGATCATTCAAGAAATTACTTGATTTTAAGATTTCATATTGAACTGAAACTTTTAGCACAGTAGCCGATGTAAGATTGGATAGGCACACATTCTGAGTAAGATCTCAGGTAGAAAATACGTATTTTTGGGAATTACAGCAATTGTCAACTCTCTCAAGGAGTAGCTCAGCAGTGACATGTCCTTTCTCCTTCACATGTGCATCTCATTCACCTTGCTTATTCCTCAATTGAGTTCAGCTCCGACACGTTAGAGTAGTTTGTGACAGTAACATAATTTAATTTTTCACATGTAAATGGTTCCTCTGAAATCACTGGAGGACAACTGCATGCTCGCATGGCTTTAAAACTAGAACTGGTCACTCATTCTGGCCACTCTTAGGGCATCCCAAGAAACTTTCATTGAGTTAGGGAGATTTTCTTTAGTGATTTTGCTATCCCTTTGACATTCTTTTGACTGACAATCATGGTAAAAAATGGGACACCAATATATATCAAAATATGTCAAAAATGTATCGTAAACGTATTGTACTGGCTAAGGGAAGGGAGCCAGTGATAAAATGAGCTGTTTATATGAATTCCCGGGAGACAGAAAAGAGAACATGGTGACAGCAGATGAAATTAGGAATGGTCATAAAAAGAAGAATCATGCAGGAAGAGGAGGGAAATTTCAGAACTAACAACTGAAATTTTTTTCCCACCTGATTTCATACTATTGCTTCCTCAGGAACATAAAGAATGAAGTATTAGTATGACTAAAAAGTAGGTATTTGCTATAGATGTTTGATCAACATGCTATAAAAATACATAGTTTTGTGGAAGAAGAATAAAGTGCCAAAACAAAAATTATATGGGTTAACTACAAGACAACAGGATGAAACAGAAGGTAAGGGAAGTGGGAAGTCTGACATACATGAGAACAATGAGTTCCCAGTCTTTGGTGGCAGCCAGGGTCAGAGCCATGATTTACTTCACCTGCATTTCAGATTGGTAAAAGCTTCATATGGCTGGTGAAGCTTCCCAGGCCTAGGGATTAAGCGTATTTCAGCATCTCTTTTCTGGAATTTCCCAAATTTCTGCCACATCAACGCATCTTCTACTAATCTCTCAGTCAGCATCAATTTCCACAGGATAAAAGTCTACTCATTGGTGTAAATTTTACATTTTTCCTTGTCTGAAATAAAGGTAATTCACTTTCTTCAATGTTAAAACAGTAATCCAAAATATTTATCTCAGAATGATTTACAAAGCATTGTTATGGATGCTATTGATGACAATGGTTTGGAGCACAGCACTGCTGCTGTGGTGCCCAAAAATTAGGGCTCAGTTATGCTATAACATGCACAAACACAGCAGGAGGGGATCCCTACTGAAAGAGAAAACACCGGTTTTAAGGCAGTCTTGACACTTCATTAATGCAGGCAATGTCCTGAGATTCAGTGACAGGACATATCTTACAAATGAAATTCATAATTTAAATAATAATATAACTAAAGGAAACCTTTTAATAAACTAATTTAGGCTAAAGTAAGAGCCTTACCAGACTTTTCTCTTTTGCAGCAAAAAAAAGTTTCTCCCTGTGCCATTTCCATGAGTCTTACTGCAGCATTTTGAAGACTATTTTTCATCTTGGGCTTAATTCAAGGTGTTTTAGGAAAGTATACTCTTCTAGAAAGACTGTTTTACATTTTATGCCTTTTATTCTTCTGAAACACAGATTTTGAAGAAAGCATTAAGAGTCTAAGATTTTAGGAAGTAGGTCCACCTGAGACTAATTAAGAGTTAATAAGAGTTAAGTTAGAAGCAAGCTTTTAAGTTGCAGATAATTATCTTTCTATATTTGCTTAGTTGTGTTTATAATGAGAATCAGAACACATTGATAGATAGATCTAAAGAGATTTAAAACAATTGCTAATTTTTCCCATCTGGATACTATTCAGAAGTCATAAGGAAGAAACTGGATGTTCCCCAAGAGACCATTTGTATTGTCAAAACACTGAGGGGTGGAAAGTTCAAGTGAGGAAGAGCATTATTCCTTCATCTTCACAACCACTCCTCAATTAATACTGACCCAATTTAAAAACTATACTACGCATGCTTAATGAGATTAAAGCTAATTTCCATACGAAGCGGAGAATAGGAGGGGTCATTGTTATAAATATGTATTTGTATTTTGGATATTCATCACTTTTGTGGATAAATAGACTCTGTAACTGTTCATACTTTGACACTGATCATTAGGAAGCTATTCCACGCAGCTGCCCGGCGCCTAATAAAACATACGCTTTCTAACTTTAAACTGTTTGAGAGTTTTTGTCTGTCTCAGTTGGATATCGATACTAGATCGATATTCATATGTTTGGTAAATCACTTCCAGAAGAGCTAATCAATGTTTATTATGAACCTGTGGAGTACTCAAATAAACACAGAATTAGACTCCCATTTTATTGCCTCTCCTCTGGAATATACATTTCTAAACTGCCTAAAGACAGACTTGCAATGATTTTTCTTTTTTCCATACCAAATGAGGCTTGTCAGGGTTTCCTTTTGATCAGTTAGCTCTGCAACAGTGTCAAGTCACACTCCCATACCAGGAGCTGAGCTGTGAGGACAGTGCCTTCACTCCCCCAGTAGTGACACTCTGCAGGGTCTTTTTAAAACATAACATGTGCACCCAGGAAGGGAATATGGAATTTAGGAGCCCAGCAAACTTCCAGGTGAGAACAGCCACAAGGGATCTATAAATGCACAAGGAGGAGCAATGCAGCACTGACTGCAAAGAGCAGGGTGTCCCTACCTGGAGGGAGAAAGGTGAGAGCAGTGCTCGTGTGCCACACTCCCTGGGTGAGCTGAGGAGGCAGCTGCTGGCTGAATTGATGCAATCTCACCCCTGAATCCAATGTTAGTTTTATTTATACAGCTGCTCTGCCTGTTTCCTTCTTCCTTCCTCCCCACCTTGTTCTTTTTTCTTCTTTTAATAGAGAAGAAATCTCGTTACTGAATTGTCAGGAGCATAGCTGCTTGGGAGAATGTCTGCCTCCAAGTTCTTCATCTTTTCTCCTCTAATGGAATCAGTCTTACTGGGAAAGAATTAAGTTTCTCTGGCAACTAGTAGTGTTTTAAACATCATCAAATTTTAATTAATTATACACCACTGCTTTGTAGACAGACGTAGTTCTGAGATGAAGATGCAGAGGAGTGCTAGTTTCTAAATAGTTGATTGGTTTCTTAGAACCCTGATTGTCTCCAGAGTAGCACAAACTGTAACAGATCTACACTGAAATCTTTAGCCAGAAATATAAATAACAATAATAAAAACCCTCCAAAACCCTAATTTAAAAAAACCCTTTATAATATATATATATCTATGTAATATATATCTATATAATATATATATTTCTATTATATATATTTATATTTATAATATAAATATAAGTGTATGCCACTAATGTATATATTATGGTTATGATATGCCAATCTTTGATTAATTCATATTTGAATTGACACAAATTGAGAATTAATTGATTTTTTTTTTTTACCATAGTATCCTGCTCATGGATAAAATACAAAAATTCATTCAAAAATATTTGCAGTAAGGGAACTATAACTGTTCATCACTATGCAGTAAGTTTCCAGTCATATTAATTATGTACCCAAGATAATCATATACTTCATGCAACTTTTTGTTCAGTCAACAGTGTCTTCTTGTAAGTAGCATATGCACTATAAAAACAGGGCCCAAGAGGCCTTCTCTAAACTCAGTTCCCTGTTCTTATGGAGATTTATCAATATGAGCCCACTTTAGCTCCAGGCACAGAACACAGAAAAACCCTCTCTGTTGCAAGGGCTTTGGGGTTATAAGGTCAAGCACACACGAGTTAGGAAATGCTGTCCCCAAAGTGGCCAGCATAACCTCATTTTGACTTTCTTTTGCTTGGTTATTCAGAAACAACAGTGCTGAGGGCCAAAGAAAAGCCCATGAGGACATGAAGGCTCCTGGATTCACTTTAAGGTTTGAGCAAGGCACAGTAAATAAAGTCTAAAGAGATCTAGCGCAGGGTGGCCTGGGACATCGCATCCAGCCTGCTGGAGGCTTCTGCCAAGCCTTTTCCCCAGAGCAGATGAGGCTGCTCAGGAGTGAGCATTGCTCAATTAAGCACAAAGGCTCCTCCTTTCTCCTGCCCTGGCTCAGCCCAGGCTGGTGCCTCTGGAGGCCGGGCAGCGCAGATGGGGACAGGCTGCAGCTGCCGGGGCCACTGCCCTCCCCTCTCCCTGGAGCGGCAAGGGACACGGGGGCAGCCTGGCTTTCCAGGATGGCAGGGACTCAGCTGTGACAGCTCAGCTCCCTGCCAGAGCACGGATGCCACAAGAGACTGCATTTGGCAGAAACTGCTGCCAGGGAAAGGTGGCCAAGGAGTAACCAAGTATGGAAGTTGCTACACCGGGGATGTGAAGTGCGACGCAAGATATAGCTGAGTGCCAGGATCTAGATCCAGCATCAAAACAACTCAATGTGAATTATCCTGAAGTTTGTGATCAGATTCCTCATAATTCATGCTTAAACTCTGGGTTTTCTACTCCCTTTCCTCCACTCTCAGCTTCCTGCCTTATTCCATTCTAGTTTCTCTATCCAGCTATTGCCTGTCTGATTCTCTGATCTGTGGTTTCTAGGTACAACCATTCTCTCTCACCACCTTCCAGCTTTACTATCTTCCACATAACCAAGTCTCTTTCCATTATTTTCTCCCACTGACACCTCATTTCACATTACATAAAGCCGGGGAACCAGGTCCCCTGCTCCTGGTTCCTTGGGCTGGAACAAAGTCTGTGTTGTGTGCTTAAACACTAGTATGTACCAATTTTATTTTCCCCACTAGAGTAATAATTCAACGAAATTAAACAATTTTTTTCTCTAATGAAGACAGGAGAAGGTACTTCTAGACCATCAGAGGAACACTTTAGGTAAGTTTCTAGTGCCTACTTAAATATATAGGTCCTAGCCTTTCTCAATCTAGATATTCAAGGAAGAGAAAACATATTTTCTACTAAATTTATTCCCTGAAATAGCTGAATCATTCTGGTTGACACAGAAAAAATACAGCCTTGGGCAGATACCTGACAATGCAATTTTCATACTGAGTGACAAGTTTAAAAAAGGTAATGAATGCTGATAGCAAGCTCTTGTGATGGGATGCACTGGACAGAGACACGTATGAGCTTTACTAACAATATTGACAGACTACACCAACAAAATTATTTATTGCAGAGCAGAACCTTTTTCAGATATCAGCAGCTTATCAAGACTGGCCTCTACCTAAGTATCCATCAGCCCTAAGACTACAGAGTCAACATAACCTGAGCCCTAGCTCTGTACAGGCAGTTCTCTCCATGAAGGCAGTAATAAAACCACAAAGCACTTCCATTTCCCAAGTACCTTACCTGATGATATTTTCCTTATAACATCTCTTATAATTATCAACTACTCATTTCAAAACACTACCTAAGGGCAAGAGCAAATGGAAAAACAAAGAAGAAATATATGCTGACTTTGATGTTGTTGTCCCTCTGGTTCCCATTGTTTTGGAGGAAACATCTTTGAAAACTAAGCAGAGAGAGAGGCACACATAGAGGAAAGCTCATATTCTACAGAAGCCAGAAGGCACCAGATAAAAGCTGATAAGAAGTAGGTCAGCTAATGATTCACAGCATCCAGTGCTCACAGAACCCTGCTAACAACAGCAGGGAACATGCAAATGCAGAAGATAATGTCAAGTTCTTCAATATGGAAGAAATGGATATAATGGAAACAATTGGCTCTGCCCACATCTGGATATGGAAACTGCAGATACTGAGAACAGAGCCCCACTGATGATAATCTTTATTTAGCAACCACTGGAAACTCAAAAATCTACACTTGAACACCCATCTTTTCTTGGTACTGAGACTGGTGATGTGAGGTCCATGAATAGTCATATTTTCTATTAAAGGTTCTTTTTATTTTATTCACCCTTTCTCTTTTTCTTTCTCGGGCATCAGTCAGGGCAGTAAAAGTGGGGCAAACCTCTCAAAAGTAAAAACTGGCAACATCAGCAGCAATAACAAATTTCAGATATCTCTTGGATGGTGTATCATTCTGATATGACAAATATTCACCCAGTGGTGGAAGCAACTTCTTTAAAAGTTAGATAGTCAATGCAGAAAACAAAGGACAAGGAGGAAGGTAACTCATTAGGCAAAGATCCATTTTGTGTTTATAGGCACCCTTAAAACTGCTGACAAAGTCTTCTACAGGGGAAAAACATGCTCATTTATAAATGAAGCCTCTCACAGTCTGATTCCGCAATGAGCTTATTAAGAAGCTTGAGTTACCTACGAGGAATACAGAAATTTCAGTGTAGGATTCCAGTGTTAGAAAGTGAAATCTCATCAGCATAAACAAAGGTGGCCTGAAAGTACAGAATTCCTCACATTTTCCAGCCAGCAACGCTGACACACAAGCTCCTGGATATTTTCCTCCTGTATGCGACTGCATAATGAGCCTGAGACAACTGCAGCAGCTGCTTAGAAGCAGAAGTGGAGTAATTTATTTTAGTTATGTTTTAATGTCCTTTGTCAGCCTGACAGCAGGAGAGCCAACTCCCTGTGCCCTGCTGGCTCTCCCCAGACCACAGGCAGGGGCTCCCTGGACCATGGGCTGGGATGTTCTGCAGCAGCATTGATTGCACCACTCCTTTGGCACAGAAAATGAAGCCTGTGACATTTATTACTGTAACCACCCTTCTGTGCCAGATCAGATTTTTTGACAGAGTGTGTATTTACTGAATTACAACCAGCTCTCAAGGAATAAGGAGGTTTCATCAGAAAACCTGCTAACATTTATTTGAAATTCTAGGATACCAAGCCCTAATCAACCCCGGGTCAGAGGTTTTGTCTTTTGTGAAGTGACAGGAGTTGACATCAGCTGAAAACTTGGCCCATTATCTCAGAGGTCAACGTTCCTAAAATAATTGTCATGTTTCAAAAAAATGTGAGTTTATGGTCAATTTTTTTGACAGATTCTATAAACAAAAATAAAAGCCCTAAAATAGAGCTCAGACCTGGTTGGTTTATATAATAAAATCCAGGATCTAAATCTCTAACAGCTTAAAAAAATCTGATCAAAAAGGTTATTGTAACAAAATATATATTAAAATTTTAATGTTAATCCTGTTGAAATTGTATTCAGAAGATAAAAGGAGTATTTTAAAACCTACATTTTCATTTTTCCTTTTGAATTATTTACACACAAACTACTTTTTTAAAGGATCAAAAGTCCTGAAAAGAAAGAAACATAATTAAATATTTTGTTCTTATCATGTAAGAATATTTTAATTGATTCCTCTCAATAGTTTAAATTTATTTGGTAAAAAAATTATTTTTTAATTGTTCATTCCAATTCAGGACAAAGAATATTATAAAATTTATTGGGAAATTAAAAATTAATTTTGTGCCGAGATCTATTTAACTTATTAGGATATTCTTCTTGAATACTTATTACTTGAGAATTCACTGAGCCAGATTAATTCTTATTTATTATTTTCCACTAATTTCACAGTGGAATTTTCAAAGGATGATTTGATTTTTATTTCTTTAAAATATCTGCATATGCCATTGATATTTCTCAGCACTTAGATTAAGTCTATTTGCTTAAAAATGGCTACCCAAAAAGAGGAGGCCAAAACTCCAAACCTCTGGCAAAACATGCTTTTTATTCCTACATAAAGAGACTTTAGTTCAGAATTCTGTATTCAAAGCAAATCACAATCTAACCTTTGCTTAGTATGTTATTAAAATAAAGATTAAAATGGAATATATTGACGCGTTTTTCTAATCAGTACAACTTCTCTCATTTTGATTAGTAGAAATTTCAGCTGGAAGAATGTGTTATATTTTCTCCTCTCAATCAGAGATACTCTTTTCTCAAAATCCTTTTCGAACAGCTGAGCGTGAGATCCCTGTGACACGAGCAGTAAGGCTGTCCTACATCTCAGCACAACATTAGGGCATCACATTCTGCTCAGACATCTGTAAGACACATCCATGGCCCCTCCGTCTCAGCAAGTGAGGCTGCACATCATTCCTAGGAGCCCTTCCTGACCCCGGATTTGCTTGGCCACGGTGATGTCTGGGCTTTGCTGGCAGCTGGAGAGCGGTGGCACGCCCTGCTCTCCTTTGGCCACTGGTGTCAGAGCCAGCAGGGAGCTGCCAGCCCCCGCAGCACTCAGAGGATGCCGTGATGTTTAAACTCTAACCTGGCCCTGCGAGCAGGGCGTTGCTTTCACCAGCACAGAAGTGTTGACTGACACATTACATAGGACAGGTATCCGTGTCTGGCCAGGAGATCTCATTGCCATGGCCAAGGAATGTACCAAAAGCCAGGATCTTTTAGAAATTATCCTGCTGGAAAAGCCTCAGAAATTGCTGTGGCCATTCCATATCAAGTTTGTCATCCTGCAACAGTTCATTAGCTGGGCTAATTGTGCTGTGTCAGCTAAGGCAGGTGGCCAAGTCCCCTTTCCTGCCTCACCTGAAAGAGAGCAGCCTCTGCTCCCAGGGATGGATGCCACAGATGGGGAGAAAGCAAATGCTCAGCAAAGCACCACGGCTCCCTCCCTCCCTCCCTGACAGCTCACAGGGCTACAGCATTGTTTCGTGCACACTTCAAGAGCTTAGTCCCTTACAGTGAACAGGGCTGTACCTTTCAGAGTTGCAAAGGTGATAGTGGTGTTTTCTGCATGCTCAAGAAACATTAGGGCTTTGTAATGATCCTTCTTAACATAAAAATAAAGAAATAAAAACCACATCCCTGCTATTCCAAGTACAGCAATTAGAAATCTGAATTTAAATTTGTTTAACAAGTGAACAGACAAGGGAGATGCTGCATAAGCATGCACAGCTCCCCACAATTATTCAGATGTTTCATCTAGGTTAGAGTGCATTACTTTGATCTGCATATTTCTGTTGCACTAAATCCCTGATCTAACTGTTAATTATGGTAATTTAAGAGCTGTTTATAGATATACAGAAATCTCACAGAAAATTTCTCTTTGTTTGATGGTTTAATTTCTCAAGATTACAACCTCAGAAAATCAGACTGATAGTTATATCCATCTGCTGGTTTTACTATGTTTGCTGCTGTAGCACTATCAAACAGAAATATAATGCTATGAAGTCCCTTTGATTCACACCTACTTCGCAGTTCCATTACAAAAATATGCATTCTTTCATGCCTTTGTATGGCTGATGATACTTCAATTTTCAATCCAGTGTAAGCATTTGACAAAAATGTTGATTGCCCAGACTGAAATTCAGATAATGATGTCGCATCAGCTTCATTTGTACTTCATCCTTGAAAGGAAAAACAACAAAAATACGTATTTTTACATGTGTGGTTTTTACTGATCCTGTGAATTCGTCACAAACTTTTACTCTATAGAAGAGGACAGAAGCAGAACTGAAAAGAATGACAGATGCTCTGTCACATGTTCAACACCATCTTGCTTTGCCTCTGCTTCTACAACCTGAAAATCCATTCAGTGCAAGAAACAACAGAGTAAAACAAGGAAGATAAGACTCCTGAGCAGTACTGAGTCTCAGGATCAAAGCAAAAACAGAGGCTGAATGCACAAAATATGCCAGTCTCCATCTATTTGGTAAGCAAACAAAAATTAGCACCCAATAGCACTACTTCAGAAAAATAGTAATACTTAGGATCCCGCTAGTGTCATCTTTAAAATGAAACAGTACTTATTGCATCAGACAGCAAAAAGATAAAAAAGCCCTGCAGAAACAGATATAGGAATAGGAAATAATAAACCGGCACTAAAATACTTGAAAATGTATTCTTTTGTAGTTTAGAACACGGTGCATCCACAAGAAGGCAACTGCTAAATGCTGTCTGTGCTTTAAAAAAATCGAATTTGCTCAGGTTTCACTGAACTTTTGCAGCATGTAGCGGGGAAAAAAGCTCTGGTCTTCTCTGGATGTACCTTGGAGCTGCAGAATGATTAATAGATAATATTAGCACAGTTATTGGCCTAGATCTACAAAACGCGATGCAATTCCTAATATGTGATAAGTGTAACCAATTTATGTTACATTCAAATACACTCAGAGAATCAGGGAGTTCTCAGCATCTTATTGGAAAAATCATGCAAGTGTTTCAGGAACAAGTCCAGAAAACTGGACAGTAAAACAGGTGCTTTTGGCTGAGCTATATCAAAAATTGTCTGCAAAATAAGACCCAGAACCCACCTGTGTAGGTGACCTGTAGCTATAGAAGACTTAAAAAATATCTATTATTCATTTAATTCAGCATGTTAATAAGGGAACTTAGAGGCTTCAGGTATCAAATATAAATACTAGGAATTATGCACTCTGCACTTTTGGGGAAGAGAGGGTTTATTGGCTTTGTTTTTAACAAGTGCCAACAGAAAACATGTCACTATTACATTAACAATCAGTAAAGATGCAGGTTTCCTTTCTCTTTATTCAAGGTCAGTGCTCTAACCTTCATTTTTCCACACACTTTTAACCTTTGAACTTTTCAACAAAACTGCAAGCAAGCTGAAAATACAATGTCCTTATTAGAAGAAGTAGGTCAACATCAAGTACGTACAAATACGTACAATCTGTGATTCTCCTGATTCACACCCTTACTTGAGAGTTAGATCATGGAATAATTACTTATCCAATGTCAAGAGATTGAACAAATGGGATTTGCAGAGCCAAGTATTGAGCTGTACATTCCCCCATGCATCAAACCATTACAACGTCATAACATATATTGCCTTCTCAGGTAAAAATAGAAATAATATATCCCAATAAATGCAGACATGAATTGTCTTATGGAACTTGACTAGTCTCCATCACAAGCAAAAGAAAAATTCCCTTGTCCTCCACTGGAGCAAGATGAAGCTGCTGATGGACAGTACAACTGCAGAACAAAAGGAATTAAATAAGCCCTGGAGCTTCTCCCAATCATTCCAGAGGGGGAAAAATAAATTCCCCAGTTCTTTTCTCTTGCCACACAGAACTTTGAATATTGCATATTCTGGGATAGCTGTAAGGTACTATGGGCAGGAGTAGCTCGTGCCCTAGACTTTCTGGGGTTCAGCAGTGGACAACAGACAAATTATACCATCATGTGTTCAAGGCAGAGGAATTGGTCTAGATGACTTTTAAGGTCCCTTCCAACCAAAAGTAGTCTTTAATTATATGATTAATGCTATTATCAAAGCTTTCCCAGCCAGCATTATGGACTAAAGTAGTCTGTGCAGTCCTTGGAGCAAGCAGAAGGTTCCTCATTTTTCCCAGGTCCGGTATTTGCATCTCAATAGGGATGCACTTGGCATTTAGATAGAATTTTGTACATTGAAGTCTGAAGCACTAAGCCGTTTTTATTCTTGTTCCTTCCATATTTTATTTTTTCAATTGTGAGACCAGCCAGCATTCACAAACTGCTTTTAGAAGAACAGCTAGAGCCAGCTTTCCACAGTAGCACTGGTTTTGACCTGCTCTGTTGGTGCTGCTACATCAAAGAACCACACACTTCCATTGAGTTCTGGACTCCTGAGTGCTGGGGGAAAGCACAGTGCTTGAAATCAGGCAGGTATTGCTTCCAGATGAACATTTTGGTATGAGGCTAGCCCTGAAATCAGCACAGTGCTGACCCAAAATTGCCTGGCTCCATCTTCCTGGCCCCTCATTCAGTCCATCCTTTTCATTTTTTACAGTGTGAGTTCCCTAAACTATTTGGAGACATATGGCTTCAACTCCTATTCATATTTTCACAGTCAGCCACTTTTCATTCTGGTAACCTTGCCAAAAGCAGATTTTGTCAGGTGAAGTAATTTCCATCACATTAGAGAGATTATCTTAGCTGATGTGAGTTGTACACAAGAGGCTCAAACAAGCACTGGTAGGCTTGTCTGACAAATGTAGGCTTAAATTCTTTCCTTCAGCTGGGTACAGGAGCAAGAGACTTCCAGCTACTCACAGAACATGCAATGAGGCAATCAATTAAATCAAACACAGCTTGGGGCTGAATAAAGACAATGAAAGGTTAATTTTTTTTTTTTTTTTTTTTTGCTATCTGATGTATAAATCAAGCTCTCACCTAAATTTCAGAGAGGAAATTTTTACTCTTTAAGGGCTTGTAAAGAAGTGCTGTATAACTGACTGGCTTTCAGTGGCAATGATCTCAGCAGACACAGCCTCTCTTGTTTGAAAATACAAACATTCTCTTGAACAACACCTCTGAAGTCAACATCACCCAACAGCAAGAAAATAAGGATAAAAACCTCACCACTGCCTCTGCTTATTCTCTTCCAGCCTCTTCCCAGGCTTCAAAATATCAAAGAATAGAGCTATACAATATCTGACTTTGGTGTCATTCTATCTTTCAATAACAATAATGAATATAATAACAATAAACAATATGAATCAGGACATTTATTCTGAAAGCACTTTTCCTAGACTGTGCCAGTATGTTCTGTCTATTGACCTCATTTGAAAACATGAAGTGTCCTAAAGTATTCTGACATCAGTAATAAAAATCCACCATGAGGGCAATAATATATGAAACCACATAAAAACACCTCCCGTTCAGTCTTGATTTTACAGGAATTTCAACCTAATATCCAGTTACAATTAAATCTTGCTCATTTTACAACCCTGGCTGTCAAAACACGCTAAATTTGCCATTTCATAAGGTTCTGAAATTAATCCAGGTGAGACTCAGTAGTCAAATTGGTTTTGCATTGTGATTTTATGCTCATGCAATCTCCAAAGTCGTCAGAATTCAGTGTCCTTGAAATTCATTGTGCTGAAATCAAAGTTAGGGGGAATTCAGAATCACCTTAGAGTTTTGCACATCTCTCTCCTTTGCATATATTTTTTTATAGACCCAAGTAAGCTACAAGTTTCAATGTTGTACACAAAATTCCTTTAGCCAATATTACAAAAAGCAAATAAAAGAGTGGATAATTTTTTCATTCTGTTTGCTCATGTTCATCTATAATTCCTTCAGCTTGGACAAGTGATTTACAAGGAAGCCAATCAAACACTTCCCAGTTCCTAGAGAGGGCTATAGCAGGGCTTATGGGTTTAAGAACTGAATTTAACAAAACACATGTGACAATCTTCTGTGGGTAGCTGACTCCTATAAGCTTCTTCAGTCAGTTCCAGTGCTACCATGTGGTGAGCAGGTGGAAAAATTGGCTGGCCCCACAGGGAGACAGCCCAAGGCTGAATCTTGGCATGGGTCTGTATTGCTTTCTGGGAAGTGGCCATTACTAGCTTTGTCCAGTTGCCATAGGAGATTCCATGGACTGGATGCTCACCTGAGATCAGTATTTTGCTCTGGACAGGAGTCTGATGTTTCTTCCATTCCTATCATTACAATCAGACCTCCCTACTCGAGCACTGTGGGAAGCTGATGCCTGGAAATTAAGCTGCTCATTCTAAATGTTTTCATATCTAAGGCATCCTTTTGCCCTATTATGCTTGCTATCACCCACAATCCCAAGGAAACAGCTGTCTGACCAGGTACATAGAGGGATTAAAGGAAAAAGACACTTCTACTTTCTTAACTGTCATACCTGAGGCAGGAGTGACAAGTAGGGCACTTTGCTTTGGGGTTTTTGGTAACTGTCTCTGTAAACAAAAAATTGAAACTCATATATGCAACTCCTGGTTGTAGCCCACTGAAAAACTATCCATAAAAGTCCTTCTTTGGCACAAAAAAAAAAAAAAAAAAGGATATGTTACTTTATTTCTTTAAATTTAATTTTTTTTTTTAAATCATTTTCATATCCTAACATAGCAACTATGTAGTTTCAACTTTGCTAAATCCACCAGCACCCTAAGGGGGCAGTTATGCCACAGTCAATTCAGCAAAACAATATACTATGGACATATATTTTTGTGGTTTCATGGCACTTCAGTTTTTATCTTCTATCTCATTTTAAGTTTGCCTTTTCATTTTCTGAATTCAGAGCAGCTGATGCAACTACTTAATTCTTTCCTATGCATCTATTCCATAGGGATTGGTAGGGCATATAAGCAATCAGCTATGCTACTTATGAGTGGTTATTTCTTATTTGGAAGAGGTTTCTACCCAGAATTTATTCCAAGCCATTTGTCATGCACTTGCACTCATGATTATGTAATTGCAGTATGATAATGCATTCTTTTTCTATAGACTAACAATATTTCCCAGCATTTGCTCCTAAATCATGCTTATGACCATCACTAAAAGGAAACGGTATTTTAAATGAGAAAACCTCCTATTCTTTAATTGCTAAAACTATGATAATTACACTAAATATGCCTAAATGAAGAAAAAAATGTTTGGGAGGTAAATAGGCTGTCGTATTAATAGCAGTTTTACTCCAGGAATGGGTTAAAGCTCTGATTCATATCTTGTACATATTGGAATCCAGATCTCTGGACAGATTTGCATTTTTTTAAAATACCTCCAAGCACAAACAGGATGAACATGCTTCAAATGTAAGGAGAAGCCATTTTAAGTGGCTCTGAATGCCTTTATTTTTCTTCCCTTGCTGGCATGCCACCTTCTGAATCTTAGTCTCTGACTACTGCACTGTTTCCCCTGGCAGTGGTTGTAGCTGTTGGGAATGAAGGCTCTGATCCTTCAAAGAATTACATGTATTTAAATGTCCAGTCCATGCTACTGCAGGATAAGGTGGGTTGGCAAGGATTTTCAGGCTTGGGGTGTGAACCCTGATAGTAAATACTCAACATGTCCAGCAGTGTTAGCTTTAGTGATTTATTCTCCTAATCTCTTGGCACAGAGAATCCTGCCAGGTTCCTTCACCTTCTGCCTTCCACTCCACTGCCACAATCACCACTCCTGCTCCAAGGGTAGAGGGCTGATTTTGCATCAGAATCCTGTCAGGGCCGATATAGAAAGGAGGAGGCTGAGTGTGGAAATCAGCCCTCACTTTCCAAAAGTCAAGGAAGAGGGCTCAAGAACAGTCAGATTTCTCTTCATCACAGAAAGTCACATTGCACATCTGCTGCATTGCAGAGAACCAGAAGACAACTGGTTTGTACAATGCCCATGGGTAGGGAAGAGGTTTTCATTTCCCAATATCCTACTTCCCTTTCCATAATATAGCATACAGCTGAGATGGAACAACTGATCATTTTAGGGAAAATGGAACTTTTTTTTCCGCTAAGAGATGGTAAGCAACCACCCACAACTGACGTGGCATCCCTTCTCATGTACTGATAACTCAGGAACCCCTTTGACTCCTACAAGCAGGGCCTGAATCAGGGCAGAGACTTCTGCTGCTTGGAACATCTAGGGATTGCCACCAAAGCTGGAGCACAGGCAGGGACCCATATGGCTCATGCACCACAAAGAGGCATCTCTCATGGGGTTACTCAGAACACCCTTTCCACGAGGCTGGCCCAACTATGGGCCCTATACATTCATGCTGTTCTTATAGGTTCAATTTTGCTTTTGTAATAGTGGAAAACAAAGGAGTGTGTCTGCATACACAGTCAGAGGACTTGTGCTGTACCGTATGAATAATCCCATGTGCTGGGCATTGATTACTGCATCAAAACAGCACAGGAGGACATGACCTCATGAAGACAGCAGTCAGTTCTGAAAGGAAGGTTCCTGGAGATATTTTTTTTACTAAAAATTTACTGTGATTTTGTTCTTTCCCTCCCCCACCAATGCACCCAACCAGGTCTTAGTGATTACAATACATTCCCCATTTTACTCTAAAGAATCTTTTCTAGCTTAACCTTAGCTGGAACTACTCCTCCTTCCCCCAAATTTTATTCCTAATTTAATTTTCACACTTGGATGATCTCCCTGTGCATTTGTATATTACCAAAAACTTCTCAACTATTCTCATATGAAGTGGTTTTATTACATTTTTGCATCTTTTAATATTTTTTTTTAAAGCAGATACCTCTGCAGCATAGGAAAGGGACTGCAAAGCCTGTAAACTGCAATTTAAATTTAGAATGAAATGTTTCCAGCTCTTTTCAGACGTATGCTCTGGGGTTTTGCCATATAAAAAGTCCATCAATTAACTTTTTCATTTAGAAGCTGCTCCCTGCTCCTGGGCACTTCCCACATGAACAGCTCAGAGATGATACCCCCTAGCAATGCCCACCAGGCTGTGTAACAAATCTTGACTCATGACTGGGGTTCACCAGCTGCACTTTTCTTCCCACACTTGTTCTTCCTGTACTTTTATTGAGAAATTATTTTTTAGTTATTCCCCCTAAACTCAAACAGGCATATAGGACGTGCTTGGAATGACTATATGGCATGGTAGGAAAAGAGCAGAAGTTCAATCTGTGCATCTGGGACCCCCCTTGGACCCTGAGTCCTCTCCTGCCCTCCACCCATTCCTTGAGATAACAAGTGTGCTGACATGTTCCCCTGTCCCATTTAAAAAGGACATTGCATTTCTAAGGATCCATCTCTTTCTTGCTCTTTTCCTCAACAAAGCTGCAAAGAGTCAGGCTAGGTCTTATATAAATCTTATCTTTCACAACAGCCTGAGTGATTACTTAATTGTTTGCACCTGTTATTTAAGAGTTCCTGTCTCATTCTGTTAATTAGATATATTTAAAGCTCTATGAAGTTAATGGGGTTTTTTTTTTCCAAGGGGTGTAAAGCAGTTGTCCAATAAACAGTTCACATAATTTTTGTCCCTGTTTCCATATGTGATGAAAAATGTTTGATTTTACGTTCTTCTCAGACTTAAGCATTCTTAACATTTTGTGATGGGCATGAAAACCCCTAATTTTACTCAGGGGTTGCTGGTGATGCCTTAGGTTTTAACTTTTATATTTTTCAAACCCTGCACTGCCCAGTGTGTAACTGAAGTTTCTTGTGGCCTGTTAGCTGCTGTTCTCTCATGCTGTTTAGAGGTAACAAACCTCTCTAGGTTTCCACATCAAGGACACCAGGCCCCAAAATGTGTAAATTAAAGCCTCTGAAGGGGGGCACGCTTGGGGTAATTACATCATGAATGAGGTTGTAACAGGACAATAAACCCTGATATGCAACTGGACCAAACTTATGGAAGTGGGAAGAACTCGTGACCTGGGGTCCATCTTGGGTGTAGCCTTTTGACTGCCCAGGGTGCACCTTTGAAGGCCCTTCAAATCAATACCTACCTTTGTTCCCTTATTCTTGTCTAGTCCCTGTTTTTAGGTGGCTGTCTCAGGCATCATTGGAATCATTATTTTTTCTGTCTTTTTACACAAATTTTTGAAAGGTTAATAATTATATATATTTTGTTGCCCTTCAGATTTATATCAGACCCTGACTTCCTAACAGATTAAATAGCAGTTGTTGACCTTTAGTTTGATGCACTAATTTGAAGACTTGGGAAATCCTGGTACAAATTATTTCTGTTTGAGTTGAGAGACACTCTACTTCAATATGCAAACTCCATTTTAAGCTTACATCTTCACTGTCTTATACCTTTCTACTGGTACCTCATGGTAAACAATAGAATATCTCTCCATTTTTATTATCATTTATTTCAGGGATAATACTCTCAAGAAAGAGCCAAGGGTAAGGCATATTTAAATTCTGATCTTTTAGAAGAGGGATTTAAACACAACTGGCTTGAGGGGAAATGTAACTACAGTGAGACTGGTCTCTGAAGCTCTCCATTAAATGAAGATTACAACAGAAAGGTTTCTCAGCCTTTTTATGGCAGAAGACCAGAACAGAGGACAGGAGAAATTTCACTGTAAAAGCAACCATGCAAGAAAGAAGGGAAGGAAAACCTCAGTTCCTATTAGAAGATGCTACAGGAAGGAAAAAAAAAAAAAAAAAAAGAGAGAGAAAAGTACTTTGTTTTGTCTTTTTCAAGCTGAAGCAAAGCCTAAATCATCTTTTGAAACCTTTACAAAGCCAATATACCTATGATTTCCCATGTTGCATCCTTAATGAAAAGCAGTACATAGAACAGATTGCTCAAACAACTGGAGCTTTAGCAAAAGCTTTATGATTCTTGATTTCATCACTGCTCAGGAAAATATTTAAGCACACACATAAACCCCATAGCACCTTTTAATTGGGCTCTAATCCAACTCCTTGATTAAGTGCTTTTCTGTAAGAAGGATTCTATGGGAAGAACTAAGGTTCTGAAAACAACAATGGTCTAAAAATTAGTATTCTGCCCACTAAGCACATTGAGCAAACCTTTGTTTTAGCAGTGAGCAGCGTTTTTTACGTTTGTTAGGAAAGATATCACATCCTAAATCCTTTTAATAATAAGTCTGAATAGAGATACTGTCATGACAGTACCTCTGCCCTCCTAATCCTCATAGAATCTTCTCTGAAGCTTGCATATATGTAAATAATTCACAGATGTGTCAACAGACAGTAGAAGACACATGACATTTTTATGGCATACTAAAAATAGCATTTTATGGCAACATGTAAATGCAGAAATACTCAAGACCTTTGCTCTCTTCATGACTGAAAGACATCTTTGAAATGTGTATGTTTTTCTCTGCTCTTTAGTCCCAGGCCTGTGGCTACGTGAAAGGAATTTAGCATGGCATTATTAAGTAATGCACTGGTTAGTGCAATGGTTGAGGAGACCTCAGCTACTGTGGCATTTAATCTCTTTCTGGAAACTATTTAACAAATGCAGCAGAGAGGTTTCCTGTGAATGGAAAACAAAGATTTATTTCTTCTATGGAATTGGTAGGTAACACCTTTCAAAGCTGAATAGCTTTGAAAACCTTTTTGTGCATTGGGCCTGCAAGCTCTGTACATGCAAGGACACTGCTGAGATATTGAGATGCCATCACAACAATTCCTTTCATATGTAATAAACCTATCAAATCATGGATGGCAAAAGGATTTTTAATGGTTTCCAAAATCCGCTTTAAAGAATGTAAAACTACACATTTTTGAAGTTGTTGCTCTTCTACCTTCTATTAATGTGTGCAATTTTATTGCATCTTTTAAGAGGCAGCAAGGAAGAAACCGTAAACCCTTTAAGGGTTGTTCTTCACAACATAAAATGCAGAAATTGAGACGCAAGACTGGTGTCCAAAACTCATGACTTTCCTCTTGTTCAGGACAAGTGGCAACACTAACCAGTAATAAAAAGAAAGAAAATATAAAGACCGAAGAAAATGGAAATATGACCCATTCTAGATAGCAAATGATACGCCTCTCAAATTTTAAAGCACTCTTAAAACAGTTTCCATGGGAACCGAAATTTGGCATAGTTGTTAAAACTGTTGGGAGGCAGCTTCTACCAAGCCAGATGGATAAAGTGTAACAAGGGAATCTAAGAAGGGAAGTAGGCTGTACAATGCCTTAAACCTTGCTAATGGATCCAAATGGGCCTAATCACAGGGCACACCTCCAAAAAATGTCATCACCACTGCTGATGGTGACAATGCTGTCAAAAGAAGGTAGAATCACTCCTGATTAGGTGAGATATGAAAGGCTGCATGCTCCTTTCAGCAGTGCTGGTTTGGGTACAGGGAAAAAAAAAAAGGTGAGAGAGTGGCTGTGGCCAGCAAGTGTGGCAATTAATGCTAGGTTGTTTAAGAGGGAGAAAATAATTTGAAATGTTTGGCTCCCAAATACATGCAGCTAGTAATTCTAAAGGAGCTCCTGGGTGGCTCCAGCCTGCAAAACTGAATTTTCCATTAAGATTTTTTAGGGTAGAACACAGGTAGGGAAAAGTTTCCAAGAGAGCACAAGCTCTATCAAGTACTACGTGATCCCACAGTATAAACCAAAAACTTATTCCCTAAAACCAATTGCACTGGATAGCTGAAACCAAAACATCTTTTGTCATTAATCAGTTTATTAATTTTATTTCTCCACCCTGAATACCCCTCAACTTCCACAGTCTTTGAGCACCTTATGATGGCTCACATTCACATGAAGACCTTGTCTGGAATTGCTTCCAGCCCACACCAGAGAGTTTTAGTGCCTCAACCTACTGTGTGTTAAAGCTGGAATCCTTTTTCTAGCAACAATGGAAATAAAATTTAAATTCTAGTAACAACAGAAAACACTATGACTATAATGCTAGAGGAAGAGTTCTTCCTGATTACAATAGTAATCAGCTCTGGAAGTTATATGAAGATTTATTGCATGCCTAGTTTGTAGATAATAATTTTAAGACCCAGAGACACACGTGGCCACCACAGGGTTCCCAAGCCTGCTGGGAAAAGCAATCAGTCCTGATTGCCTGTTGCTCAGCCACATTTGCTTTTATGGATGGGAGGTAAGACACAACAATCTCAATATTTGTTTCAGGTCTGTTCCACATTTACATAACAAATGTAAAGTAACCCAATGCTGTTGCATCAGAAAATAATAAAAAGTTTCTGAAAACATTTGAAAAAACTCTGTAGATACATAATGCTATATTTAACACTGGAAGGTTGCTGTGATAATGGCAATAGTGAAAATCTTGCAAGTTCTAGCAGTGTAAAAATAAATTGCACTAAGTCAAGTATCTCTTTTGGAAGAAGCAACACAAGAATCCTGCATAACATTAAACATTTAAGCAAGGTTCTAACACAGCCCATACCTGTGTAACATTATGTGACTGCTGAACAAGCATTATATCACATCCAGAAGAATAAGAATTACAAGAATAAAGATTGCACCACATCAAATATTATCTTTGATCTAAACAGAAGCTGAAAATTTCATTAAGCCCTTGTGCTTCCTTCATCCTGGTAGCATCTGAGGGATCACCTTCACTACCTGCAAGAGGGTTTTGCCCACCTGAGTATCAGGATTGTAAAGGTCCCCTTTTGAGTCCTGAAAGTCCTGTATCTATCATCAACTTTTCATGATGAAAATTCAGTTCAAACCTTAGTCATAATGAGGGTACCATCTCTTCATAACATTGTCGTTTGTTTTGACTGACATTTCATTTAGGATTCAAACTAGCTGCTGCTTGTCATGTCAGATAATTGTATTTTTATTCAGCCACCTGAGCACAATTAACTCAGGGAAAAAAAAATCCAAAACAATATAAAAGTCCAAAAGCCATTGACATTCCACATGTCCCAGAAAAATAGCACAGGGCATGGAAACACAGGTTGTGTTATGTCACAAATGCCTGTATTTATTATGCATAAAACAGTCTGGACTCTTGTCAGATTAGATAGAATGAGACCTTGGTGAATCAAATCTCCTTGGGGCATGTCAGAGATCAGGCAGGGAATTTCATATGCAGCTTTTCGTTTATGATCCAGTATGAAAAAATTAAGAAAAAGAAAAAAAGAGGTGTGGATCAATAATGGCCCTTCATAATCTCTCTGACAGTCTAGTCCAAATTACTCCCAGATGAGGAATAATTTAACTTTTGAGGACTGGACTCTTGGCTAATGAGATTTCTAGCACTCTTGAAAAAAGGGCAGCTACCCTTAGCCCTAAATCAAAAGGTCATTTCAGCCAACTGGAAAAACTTTCCTTTTCTTTATGTTTAATAGCAGTTTAGGCTGGCTGCTTTGCTTTATTAACTTGATAAATAACTACTGAAAATTCTGGCATTTTTTTCAGTGCAAGGAAATAATATAGGCCAGAGAGATAAGGAATGACCATTTGTGTAATCAGGTGGTGCAACACCTCACATTTTAGGACTTTTCCTGCTAGAATAAAATACAAATCCATAGTCTGGACCTGGGAACTGTGAATTTTTCAACCAAACTTCAACTAAAGACACGTAGACAAATCCTCTCTCCAAAACATAACAGCCTACCTTGGGTTACACGCGGGCATTGCTCAGGATCTTGACTTCAAAATTGTCTCTGCAGAATAATCATCTTCCTAAAACTCTCTTTGCTTGTTTTGTTTAACAAGCAGAAGGATCAGTCCTTTTCTTTTCAAGCAGAGACAGAATCAGTAGCAATGCCTGTGATTATCTTCCAAAAAGCATCTTCCTGGATGGAACAGTGACTCAGGAGGTTGGAATTGAGGCCTCTCTTCCTCCTCAGCTTGACAGAATCTGTATCTTCCTCTCTTCAGTGCCTGAAGAATGCCCTAATCATCCCATTTGGACATGGATGTGGCAAGACAGCTCTGTTTGAGCAGTGCATGGCTACCATCTGCAGAAAAGAAACATAGTCCCACGTGTGGTTTGTTCCTCCAGCCATGACCTCTTCTTGTCTGAGTTCACTTCCAGAGCTCCCATGGCTCTGTGAAACTGTAAAAAGCAGGGGAGGAAGAGAAATGGACCACGAGATTCTCCACTCTTTCTTTAAGGAAAAGAAAAGAAAACAAATAATGAGAGATCCTAAGTATGTGGACAAAGTGTGTGTCGGGTACAAGCCAGAAGTTTGCCCCAAATTTAGGTTTTACCAAGGGTATGTGGTCCTTTGGCTGCTTCACAAAACTCTTGCTGAAATCTTAAATGAGAGTTGGAATGTGAGTGCAGAGCAAATTTTCAAAATAACATTGTACCACTGTTATGTCAGGTGAAACGAAATGTCTGGCATCAATTTGAAAAGGAGATCAGGTTCCTGACTCTCACAGGTAGTTTTAAAATCTTTTCCCAATATGATCTATAGCACCAGCTCAAAAACCCAAACTAGAGATATAATTAGCTTTAGGTGACACATGCTCCATCACAATCATTTTCAGAAAAATAAAATATGGTACAACCTTTCAAGGTAACGCGAAGGAAACGTTTCGCTGTCGCTTTTTAAAGAATGCTGTAAAAAACATGATCTCAGCTGGCTTAAATTGGCAGAAGCAAAGGCAAGGCAGTTGTGCTGATTGACAGCACCTGAGCACCATGTTTTGGATATGAAAATTTAGTAGTAGTGGTTAGACAGATAAAAAGAGAGAAAATAACCAATAAAATATGTGTTTTCAAAACATAACAAGTTGATATTAGAATATAATTTATTTGTGCACATTGTGGCTATAAACCAGGTCAGGTGCATGCATTATACAGAGCTAGATGTGTGGTAAAACCTAAAGACATGCTTGGGAAGAAACTGGGGGTTTTTTTTAAGCTATCATTAGGTTTTGAAGAATCCACAGTTTATTTTCTTGCATCCTTTTTCAGTAGAATAATTTATAAATGTCATCAAGTTACCAGATCATATTACTTTCTCTTTTTGATAATGAAACCACAGCATGCTGGTAAATACCCAAGAGCAGATTAGCTCTTAGGGCTGGTGATTATACCATTAACAAATAACCCCCTACTTATTAATTAAAGATATTGAAAGAGTCTCTACGTAATGTGTTACTGAATGCAATATCCTGTGCTGTTTACAGTCTTCAAACATGACCACTCAGGCAGGAATCATATGTTTTCAGATAATCACTGCAGAAAATTCTAAAGAGCCCCTGATGCTTTTTAGGGTATACTGGCAGCTACAGACCTGTGAAAAAAACCTGAAAACACTCCTGAGTTCGAGCCTCAGTTCTCATATTAACTTCCCTACCTCCCTGTTTCACAAAATTCAGCCCCTTGTGTCAAATCCCAGCACAGATGCCTGGGACTGCAGGTAGCTTCTTGCTTATGCGCTGCTGAGAGCTCCTCAGATGCTGTGTAACATGGAGGAGACAGAGAGGGAGGCAGAAAGGAAGAAAGAAACAATTTAAGAAAGGAGAAAAGGAAAGAAGAAAAGAAAGCAAGCACATGCTAGGTAAAAGCTCTGTGTTTTCAAAGGTTGAAGCAGTTTAAATTGATTACACATCAGGTAGAGATGTCTGTAATAGTCACAGTTCCAAACAAACATGGGTAAAGTAGTTTGTAGTAAAGCCATTGGGGAAACTAGCTTAATATGGACTACAATAAGCAAATACTGTGGAAAACTAAATCTCGATAGTAAAGGGCTCATCTTTAGGCCTATGTATTTATATTTGATAATGACTTTCAGTAATGTTCTTTCTTTAATTGAAACCTCCAGTGGCCTGCAAGATTTATGTAATATATTTCTGCCCTAACAACAGTACTTGGGATTTTATTTGCATTTGTTAATAATTAATTTTTCTCAAACTGTACCTGTAAAATTTTAAGCTGGAGGAAGGGACAAAGGCACAGAATGGTTGGTTAATGAAAGAAAAGCCCTGCTCTCTTCTATGAGCAGAAAAAGGCTGCCCTGCTCCTGCTGCCCACCCTGGCAAGGCTGCCAGCACAGCCCAGTGTGACAGCCATGCTGTGAGCTGTACCCAGCTGAGAGGGTGAGGCAGCAGCCTGCCATCCCCTGGAGAATAATGAATACTGTCCTGATAAATATATCCAGGCATATGCTGCTTTCTGAAAAACAGGGAAGAGGAATGTCGTAAGAAAGGCTTTGTTACTGTTTGTTTTAATATTTTTAATACCACAGTCTTCCAAGCAGGCTGCATTATCTCAGCAGGATCACTAAGAGGCCTGATATCACTAGTCACTCTCATATTCTAGCTAAAAAGAATCAGATTCAACTGCACTTGCAGTAAAACAAACCCAGAAAGCCAGTCAAAAAGAAAATTCCAGTGTGTGATGCTACTGCTCCTGTGAGACTACCCTGCAAAGGAAAATGGAGAGCAAGGAATTCACCACTTCACCAAATACTCACTGCATATTCACATAAGGGAAAGTGTCTCTAAAACAGACAGATCTTCAATGATACCAAACTATGTGGTATCTATCAGACATAATCCAGTGCTGGAAAATGTTTGCTTCATCCCTACTGTTCCTATTTGTTGTAAGGCTGTATTGCTATTAGGTTTAAACCTTGTAATACTGCTAAAGATAAACCTAAAACAAGCTAAAGTGAAATCTTAGTGTCAGAGCTTTGAAGGGTCTTGACCACATCTTCACACGTATGGGGCTTGACTGGTCTGCAACCTTCTTTACTAGAGAGCCTTGTCCAGAGTGGAGAACCAAGGGCCACACAAATCCAGCCTCTCACTGTTTCTCCATCAGAAGTGATGATAATAGATCTAATGTTAATAATACTGGTAGATAATCATGTGATTCAGCCTGTTATATAGCCCTCTTTCAAATCTTAACCCTGCTGGGCTGCTGCAATACTTTCCCAACTTTACAGATATAGAAATATCTGATACAGAGGTCCAAAGATATGACAAGCCAAAAGTCAACTCAAAGAAAAGGAAAACCAACCAAAAAACCCAATCCCCCTCTACCCCCCCAAAAAAAAACCCCAACCAAAACCAAAACAAACCCAAACAACAACAAAAAAACCCCACCAATCACACCACCACCTTGAGAACAAGATGATTTCTCAAATATGCACCCACAAAAAAGCCAGTTTCTAAATCAAGTCTAAGTTCACCACACCAAAGACATGGATGGCTTAGAGTCTAGAGTAATTCCAGCTTCTCTGACCTGAGCACTCTGAACAACTATCCCCAAGAGTGAATCTGCTCTGCACTGGACAGGGGTCACTGGGAAAACCAGCTCCACACTTAGAGCAGGTACAGGATTCATGATGCTGCAGCAGTGCAGCTCTCGCTGTGGGGGTGGCTGGGGTCAGGCTGGTGAGGGGTCAGGCACCCTGCAGCACCCTGACAGAGTTTCCTTTATGGGGAATCCAGAGTGCAGCACCCTGACAGAGTTTCCTTTATGGGGAATCCAGAGTGCAGCACCCTGACAGAGTTTCCTTTATGGGGAATCCACACAACCCCTACCCTCCCTTCTACCAACTTGGGTTTTGCCACCTGAGCTGAGGTGGGAATCCATTTCAGATACTGGTTCTCAACCCAAAGTCTACAAACTGTCTTCCCAGTCTGCACTATAAAAGTTTAACGTTGTAAAAAATTTGATCTAAAATCCAGAATAAAACTTTCAAAACCCTTAAAATTTGAAGGACTTTCTTAGGTACTGAAGTAAAATTGAATCCTTTCAGAAATAAAGCAAAATTAGCCTTCTCTACTCTTTTGTAACTTGGCTTTAGGCCCTTTTACCAGTCTAATCTGTCTGCTCTCACTAGGAAGAAGATTGATTTGCATAACTCTAGTTTGATATCAGTACATGCTTCACTTTCTAACAATTAACAGTACTTTATTTGTAGCTTTGTACACTAGCATACATTTCTTCTGTAACTATAACAGTTGTAGTTCTTTCGAGTGAGAGGCACTGATACACACTGAGCTCTGGAAGAATCTGAGCTCAGTGTCCAAAAGCTTAAAATATGACATTTCTGCAGAGTGGAAAGGGAAGCTGTTTTTTTCACTTTGGTAAAAATTTCGGGTTCCTATTGTAAGATATCTACAGCTATACATTTGACTTAGGGGCAGCTTGTTAAAACCAGAGAATGAAAATCTTCAACTGTTTTTCTTTTTGGAGGCAGTTCATTGGAAGAGAAAGATCCATCAGCTTAGCTGCTGCCTGCTGCCTTCAGAAGCAATTCTGAAGTGATTCTTCCAAACAAACACACAAACCAGCAACTTTCCCGAGAGATCTGCTGCTTCAGCTGAAGGAGTTGAGAATTCCTCTCCTGAACACAAAACCCAAAATCAAACAGGGAGGAGCTTCCCACCTTCATCCTTTTCTTAACCAGAAAAGTCAGAGCAGAAAAATCCCAATCTGATTTTCTTTCCTGGCTTTCCCTTGAATGACATTTTTCTGCTGCACTGATATTAAACCAAACTGTTTCTATTGCAGTCAACTAAAAATCTAGATATCTTTCAGCAGATTGTTCTGATAGTAATAAAATACCTTTGATGAAAATTTTGTTGGAGAAAAATCATTAAAAAGGACTTCCTTTCAGTTTCATATCCAGTCAAAGACAACCACTGGAGGACAAGAACTGAATGGCATGGGAGTAAAAAATTCATTAGGATTTTCTAGTTCATTACTGTGTATTTGTAACACAAATATATGTATCTTCAACAGGGCTAACACTTTATTATTTTAATAGCATTATTAATATTAATAATTTCATAATAACAAAAGTTATTACTGTCCTTATCAGACTGCCCCTACCTACCTTTATATGCAGCAGCTTTGATAGAATATGCTGGCCCCAGCACAACAGAACATTTTGACATGAGACTTCAGCTTTTGGAAACAACTTTGTTGAATGAAGTGGGATTGAAATTCATGAAAGTCAAGTTCATCAAGAAATTCCTGCAGTTTTGCAGCCTTTTATTTCTTTTACAGAATATGGCATCTAGACTAAGTGTATGGCTTTGTGTATGAAGCCACGATAGGCTTGGATGTCAGCAGTGCCATCCTTACAGCACCACAGCCACATTGCCAAATTTTCCTCTGTCAAACAAAACCACTGGAGATTAAATTAATAGTTCCATACCTGTGGATGCTAAAAAGCTAGGAGCAGAGGAATTTTCCAGCTGCTGCACAATCCTGTGAAGTTTTTCTTTCTCATGCAAGCTGAGAAACAGTTTTAGGCTTTTGTAAACCAAGACTATCTCACAGCTGAGAACTTGTTTTCCATATTCTTATCGTACACTGGAAAAAATATTTTGAATGGGCATTGTTGAACCTCCACCTTTCATTCTAGAGGGTGGTTGGTCAAGCGACCAATGGGGTCATGCCACACTTGCAAACAAAGTTATATAAGCTGATTTATATAATTAAATGTAGCCATTTTTGGCCACTTAGCCTGAAACTGGACTCGTGTCATTTTTCACCATTCTTGGTACAACAGTGACACATACCTGCTTACTAAAAGCTGTAGGACAGGTATGCCTGTCTACATACTCTTCTCATAATTAAACATATTATTTTGTCTTTGGAAACTTTCTTGAAACAGCATTCAGTAGGACCACTATTAACTGCTGAAGTGATAGTATAAAAACAGCAGTAGATAAATTATTTCTTCTAATTAATTAGCATACAGTGCTACAATGAAATGCAGATATGAGATTGGAATCAGAGCCAAGAGACAACTGTGGATTAAAGGTCTGTTAAGATTACCCTGTATAGGGCCCACCCACTCTGCAACTTCTGCACCTCCATAGCTACAATCTGCAGAGATGATTAATATGCACATAAACAAATGTGTTTTCAGTCTCCTGTAGTTTCCACGCAGGCTTTTGGAAAGATGTTGGAATAAGTGAAGAACTCATTTCTCCACACACAGCACAGCTGATGTGTGTCCATAGGAAGCCCTGATTACAATGGACAGATGGGATAGAACCCATAGAAAGCACCTGGAGTATTCTGCACATGAACCATTTCCTCTAATGGACACAGTTTTGGTATCTGGCAAAAGCCCTTCTTACAGGATGCCTTTCACATACTTTTGTCCTATACCCACTGCTAGAACATTCGACACCAATATCAACCAATTATTTCCAAATTATGTTTCCAATTAAAAGATCTTAAAAATTGTGTTTTGTTTTGGTCTATTTTTTTTAAGAATTGGATAGACATAGAAGAAAGGTATGACAAGCCAATGTCCCATGTCCCTCATTCCCTTCTGCTTCCCTTACCTTGAAAACAAAAAAGTGTTATAAGCACTTTACAATAGAGTATATTTTTTTCCCCATCACATGAGACCCCCAAAAATGAGGGAAAGAAAAAGTTATAATTTTCCTCCTTCATTTTCCACATAATGCAGATAGATACTCATTTTGGTTTAAATGCTGTATCTATACTAAGGAGGTATTTTATATCAAGGGAACAAGGAAAATAAAAAAAAGACCTTACCTTTTCAAAGACTAAATCAGTTATATTAATGTAAATATTTCTGCCATATATTATAATGAGGCATAAACAAAATAAAGAGGACAGGCACAAAAACCAGTAAAGCAGAACATATATCTATCCAGAGATATATCTGATATAATATCTGATATTGGAAGAATACAGCTCCAGACCAGCAGTGAAATTGATTGAGTGATGTTATCTGAAACCAGGATTAGCAAAAGGGGAAAGAAAATGAGGAAATATGGAGGAATGACCCATAATATCTATCTTGTGGGTCGCCAATCCCATCAATCATCTCTGATATGATTACACATTGCTGGAGAGAAATTGGGCTGAAATGTTAATGATCTCATGATTTACATTCTGCCAGAATCCTTTCACTTTCCTGTGCAGCCTCAGAAATAGCACAAAAGCTCCAGAGTCCAGAAAAAGCAGGATGAGGGGAAATCACAATCATATTTCATAACTCAGGTCGTTACTGTTTGTTCCTGTGGCAGTAGCAAAAGTGGCTTCCTCTGCTGAGTACACCATAATAAGTGCTAAATTGTTTCAAGGACTTCAAATGTCTTGGGGTCATCATTTCAGTTCCTTCCAGGATATAAGGAACTATCACAGCACTAGTCAAGTTTTCAGGGGGTTGTTTGTTTTTGTTTGATTTTTTTTTTTTTAAGAAAAAACCAAACCAAAAAAATAACCCATCAAAAAAACCCCAAACCAGAATAAAAGTTGTCCTACAAGGAAAATTTTAAGTCTAGCCAATTGAATAATTTTAGGTCCCAAAACAGAACTATGTTATTTTTCATTCTAGTTAAAAAAGATATTCCCTTATTTCTAATTACCAGTTAACTGACTCAAAGAAGTGTTGAACTACCACTGGAATGGTTCAAATCTACCAAAAACCCTCTACTAGGACAGCTTCTCTCTGGGAACACACACTCCTTCACACTGAAAGTTTTTGCAATCTGTGTTAACTGCCAAAATTTAATTTTTTTAAAAAAACCAACCACAAAAAACCAACCAACCCAAAACATCAGAATACCAGAATATTTCCTTTTCCCTTGCTGAAAGGAGTAAACTATTTATTATCATAACAATATCTTGTGATATGTTCCATGTCCCAACATCCCCATCTATGAGACAATAGTTTTGCAGTTGAACAACAAGGGAAGCTTATTCAGCGTGCTAATTAGAGGAACAGTTGTTTTGTGATGTTTATTTTATACATGGAATAAATTTTTCTGAATATTTGAAGAAGGAACCCTCAGTAGATTTTTTTCTTCCAAAAGTGTCATCTGGGGATATAGAGAAGCACCTCAGAAGGTGAGCACAGTAAGGACAAAGTGAGAAAGATGGATTGGAGAAAGGCATTGGAAAGACAGAACAAAGAACAAGGGATGAGGAGCAGCACAGGGAATATCACAAGAGGAAAAGCAACTTGGGGGAAAACTGCAGCATAATGTGTATGAAGGAGAAGGAAAGAACAAACAACAGAACAAACCCAGGAACTTAAGACTGAATTAAAATACAGAATAATGAGGAAAGAGGAGAACATCAACATCCAGAGAATGGAAGAGGGACAAAAAGTAAGCTAAGGTTTAAAACTAGAAGTAGGAAGGAATAATGGAAGACATTTTGTAAGTTCCCTCTTCTACCTTTCCTCACTTGGGATAGGATCATGATTGTCTTCGAATTCCTGAAAGCCCAACAAAATCTGTACCATTCACCATCACTGAAGAATCCTTATTAAATGTGTATTCTAATAAATTTTAAAACATAACCAATTGCTGCGCATATCTCGTAACTGTCTCGGGCCTGCAACTGGTCAAGACTAATTTCCAACAGATGCTGAAAGTATTTCCCCACTTAACTTCTTTCTCCTACCCCTTTTCTTCTTCACTGCAACAAATGAAGCCACTGTCACGATCCGCTAATACAAGCAAGGGTCCTCATGGTTTGTTTACAGATCTCAGAGTGTAAAAGGACACAAGGGATTTCAGTTTTAATCGAAACAGTGCACCTTTATTAAGTGCCCACAACACGGTAATGCAATAGAGAAAGAGAGAGATAGAGAAAACAAAGTAAAAGAGTAGAGAGGAAGAAAAAGAGGGGGAATAGCTACCAATGGATGAGACGAAGTTCTTGTGGCCTTCTGCAAATAGATTTGCCTTCTTTCCGTGGGGAGATCTCGTCTCAGTTATTTCAGACAGTCCCTTTATAGCCCTTTTCAGAAGCGAGGGGCAATTGGCCAAGACCATATCTATGTTTCATAATAACACTGCAAAACGAGGAGCTAGCACTGACTATCACAGGTACGTACCAAACACGCCTTTCATAGGCGGTACTGCCTGCCATGGTTTGCGGCCTAGCGGCTTTAGCTGACATGAGTTTAGCAGTGCTCTCGCTTCTGCTTTCTAGCTGTATCCCCACATCTCCCTCCTTTCCCCAGGAAGTGGGGGAGATCTACAGCTGTTGTTATGGGGCCCGTTGCTTTGGGAAACGGGTACAGGACAGACGTACAAGACAGGGGTACAGGACAGGTCATTCCTTTCCACTTCAGCGCAGTCCTTCCCCCCTGGGCAGCAAGAACGGCACAGTCCATTGTGACCTGCACTAATTTTCCTCAGGAATTGGGTACCAGTTCCCAGCGGGCACACCTGCAGGCAACACTTGGCAGACATCCCACCTCAGCCAGGCCAGGACTCCTGTGCTCAGTCTCTGTCCTCAGCGATGATCATGAGGCAGATGAGGGATCTTCAAACCATCTCTTCCAGCCACTGAACCCAAAAATAATGTTCCACATTTGGAGAGCAGTCCCTCAGAGGCTCTTTACCATGAGAGAAAAGATAATGAACAAAGTTTCCATGTGCAGCAGGGAGGAGGTCAAATAGAAATCATGTGTGTTTGCCACTTCTTGAAAGAAAGGCAGAAAATATACTTGAGGCTTTTTAGGTGGCTCTAATACCACATGTAAAAAATATCAACAAAAACCTAGTTTTTAATTTTGATCAGACACACACTCTCAGCCCAGTCTTTGTTAATAAAGAAAGTCTACAAAATGCTGGGATACATTTGGTATATTTTAATAAATACCAAAACAAAGAAATTGGTAAAAGTTATTTTGGAAGTCAGATTTCTGTTGAAGCAAGGAAGAATTTAAAAAAAAAAAAAAAAAAAAAAAAGCCAATCTAAAGGCACATACAAGAATGAATCACCTGCTTTTGTTAGAATGAAACAAAATTTACCCCACTAAAAATACTGAGTCTCTTTCACATTGATTAATCAACATTTTCCAACAGAACTACATACTAGAAAATAAATAGAAATTATAGCAAGGCATTTATGCATTCCCATGTGTCTGTAATTACCTGAGTGTTCATAATTTTCCCTCTTATAATTTTACACACATTATTCTGAATCTCTCTGTGAACTCTCAATTTAACTTCCACTTCTTGTTCAATGGATTGGTATAAAAAGCATAGACACCACTTTCCATGTACATACAAAATGCTTGCATGCCTTTGAAAGTGTATACAAGAAATGGCAAAAATCAGAGTTATTGTGTATGTGCCTTTACTTAAAACCAGTTTTGTTAATTAAAAATTAGATATTTTCAAATAACTAGTGTTCAACATAGCTAGCAGTAGCATTTGGAGCATGGAAGAAGTAGGTGTAAATTGCTATTAGGTCACTTCATAGCTGTTTACACACAAAAAATGACAGCATGGGACAAGACTGAATTAATCACTGCCTTATAAATTAAGATTTATTATCCTTTAAATTCACCTGAGGAAGAACACATTTTAAGTGCAACTGATTTGTTATTAGACAAATCAATAGTCTTTTGTTTCCCCCTCATTTTCCTTTTAACTTGAATACACAAGCACCTGTCAAATACTAAAATACCATGGTGAAACCAGCCCTGGTGGAGACAAGCTAAAATGCTGCAGAAGGTCTTAGAAAACTGGCCAGTAAATAAATCTGTACTGAGGAAATGCATTTGGCCAGACTTTTAGGCAGCTAATTATTTGTACTATAATTGCATTAGGTGGATTGCTCTGGTTCACAGTGTGAGAACAGGAGTGTTGATTCTGCAGGACTGAGTTGCTTCATAGAGCAATAGCAGGAATAACCTTTTGATGTCCTTTAGTTAACTTAATCCACCTACCGCAAACCACACAGATCTTGCTAATTAATAAGCTGATCAATGACCACTGAGTGGAAAAAATTCTCTCTCATATTCCTACAAAACTGAGCTGTAAGCAAAATTCTAATACTTGGAATAAAGTGAAGGTGTCAATCACATCAGCATACAACTTCTGAAGGGAAATGAGTCACGGAGCAGGAGAATCCACTGAAATGGGTAATTAATGGAAAGCTCTTGAAGGGTTTGATCACTGCTGGTTGCAGCCTGTGTCTTACTGTGCTGGCAGTTTCTCTCCAGGAATGTGGAGCAGAAAGAGAAGAAAGGGAGCAAAAGGAAGCATGAGGTCAGGAGACCTGATTTAAACTTCATCTTGAGAAAGACACAAGAGATGACTCATTTCTGGGTGTCAACACAACAGAATGTTACTGATCTGTTTTCTCAACAGAAAGCAGCCCTGATGGCTGTGTGGGGAACAGAAACCTTTGCAGCAAGGACCCGTGAGCAGATACGGTGAGCCAGGTGCTGGAGAGATTTCCATAATCTGCACATCAGTGTTTCATGCTCCTATGACTCTCTGAACAAAATACTGTTTTAACAGTGATTTATCACAAAATAAATAGATGTAACACTTACGGTGTTAGCTATGGTAGCTAAATAACCCAAGATGAAGGAAAAAGAAAAAAAAGCTGATTTCTTTACATCTAGTGTAGAATTCTAAGATTTTATGCAATGATGCCTATTCTGCCCAAGGTCATGTTTCAACTAAAATTTACCAACACATCATTTGCTAAAATGCATAATAAGAAGCAAATGCTCACAGGACTGGAATACATTAGACTTGACAAAGTATCTGTTTCAGTTTACCCATAACAAAGATTAAACACCGATTTAATGTTACATTATTTAAAGTTATTCCAATGTCCTACTCTCATCAGATTCAGTTGCTAACTTACTACAAACTTGTCACAACATTAGTCCAAGTAGAACTTTGAGCAAAAGGTAGCTTCTTATGTAAGTATTTACAATGAATACAAACACAAAAATTTGCATTTATGTCAGTAGTACCCATGAATTCACAACTTGCAAGTCACCAGAAAGACACTACAAAGACTGTCAGAACAAAGACGAGTCATTGAGCTAAAATAATTTTTTTTTTTTTTTTTTTTACTAAATGTTTGTTTTCTTAGTGATGAGGCGAGATCATGAAGATGGTGGTAGGGGTCTCTTCCCCTGGCTGCAGAAGTCAGCAGGGAGGAGTGCCTAAGCTGATCTCCCAACAGGCAGCATAGCAGGTATTATGGAAAAAGATCCTGTAAGCAATGAGAAACCGCTGAGCACTTGACTCTTTTGTTCTTTGATTTGAATTATGCAACCTGGGCTGAATTCTCTAAACCCTGTATTCACTCCTTGCAATGAATGCACACTTTAGAAAGGATTCAGAGCTCACAGAAATGAGTTCAGTGTCTCTCAGTATCTGTTTTACCTGTGCTGCAGTCAGGAATATAAAGATGTAGTATCATCTTCCTGAGAGGAATAAGAACTCCATCTTTAAAACTTACATTGCTAGAAAAGCAGCTTTTGATGTAATCCTTCTATAATTGTTGTCACAACTCTCTAAGGGTTGCTAAATGGCTTCATAAAAGTTAGCCAGTACAAAAGTTTTCAGAAAAAGTTTTAGAACTAAAACATTTTCTGCAAAGTTTCAAATGGACAAACTATCAGGCATTGAAGAAATTCATAGCAAACATTCACAGATGAGCATAAACTGGACTGGCTCAGATTTTCTGTGGAATTAGGTGACTGCTAGCCATGACTCTCTTTCATGACACCATATTCAGTGAAATTACATGTAAAATAATTAATATTACCTCTGTCTTTCCTGAAGTGCTTGTGTGACAATTTCCTTACTATGGTTCCAGCTATTACCCTTAAAAGAGCTTTTATTTGATTATGCTGACATAAAGGTAAGCTGTTAGTGATTTCCCCTCTGCCAGGACTTTAATCAGGAGAAGCAGCAAGTGGAGCAAATCTGTGTGAGCTTATTCCATCTACCCATTAAACTCCAGGGATTGTCTCTTCACAGAGATGATGACAATACTGGGAGTGTTGGGATTTGCTCCTTCCCACTGTGGTTGGGGAGATCACTGGTGCCTGGAAGTGCTTGGTGCAAAAATGAGGCTCAGGAAAAGCTTCTCTCCCACTCAGTGGTTTAAACAAAAACATTGGCCCTCCTTTGGTCTTTTTATACAATAACACCAAATGATACAAACTTTGGTTTAGGCTCATGGCTGAGTAAAAGTGGTTCTGTGTTAATGGAGTGTCTGAAACCAACACCCAGTGGTAATACTGGGCTGTCCCTGGGAAACATTTTGTTTTATCTGCCAAATGTTTGTTTTATCTGCCAAATGCTGACTGTCTGCTGTTCAGTCCGTCCAGTTCAAGACTGTTAAACTACAAATGTGACAACTTAGGAAATTCTGCATAGGCACAGATGTTAATTTGAGACAAACTTCATTGCTGCCTTTGAGGTAAAGAAGCACACAGAGAACTGCTTAAAAAACCCCAAGAAACCCATGAAGGTTCTTGATCTTACAGAACACAACTCAGTAACAGCCCATAAGTACAGATTGAAGGCTCTTCTGTTGCTCAACAAAATTCTGAGGAAGCAGCCTGCCCACGTTTTTGTTTCAGAGTTTTGGAGGATGCAGCAGATAGAGTTTTCCCATGTGTCAGCCTCCCAGATACATCTCCTGAGTTATTCAATTAAATGCTAGATTATCCAATTAAATGAGGATAGCAGTGATCTTTAAGTATTCTCATATATATATATATATATATAAAAGAATATAGTATAAGGTTTCTACTAAAGTAAGACTTAACCAGGCCAGCCACCTACTCATTCTTTTAGTAGCTTTTACATCTAATAAAACTGATAACAGTTTTGTTAGATTTATTGTAGATAAGCTGTAGTTGATGGACTGAAACTAAAGTTTTGTCCCTGAACTCAGTTCACAGCACAAAGTCATAAAGAAAAAAATATAACAAAAGGAATTAAAAACCAAACCAAGATCAATTATTGCAATTTTATATTGCAATTACTTGGTTAAGCCTTCATGCTGTCTTTCATATCTCCCTCCTCCTGCAACTTTTTCCTAATGTTATCATAGTGTATATCTTCTATGGCTAAAAGGAAATTTTGTTACTAACAATAAGAAATTGAAAAGTAATTAACACTTTCTATTTTGTAACCTACATTATTCCCTTCACATATCAACCCACAGTTCCTGAGGTGCAGCTGTAATACTGCCAAATTTTGTGATAGAAATAACTATTATTTAAAAAAAAAAAAAAAATAGAAGGGACAATGGTTAGGTGATGCATTGCACAGAAATCATTTGACAAGAACCTTATAAGTCCTTTAATTTTACGCTTTGCTATAAAACAACAGTGCTAGTAATATTTTTTGAATCATTTAGCTTCTATTATAACATAACCAGCAGACTAAAATAATGATCCTGAAAATATTATATGATTTTTCTTTCTTCTCTACTGTAATCAATGGTACTGCGTCATGCTACAGAATAATTTTAATAATCTTATGTTTTTCAAGGTAATTGCTAAAACACTTATTTCTACTTCTAAATAAGGAACCCAGTGAGGCAGGCTATAAGCAGCAGTAAAGATAACCTTAAGTGAAGCCCACGTAGGTACAAGGGCGATAGGCAATAGTAGATATTTCAGGGCACAGCAGGATTAGAGCGACAGAAATCCAGAATCAACAAGAAAGATCCTAACTGACACAGGATTAGTGCTCCAAACAGGAAAGGCTGGTTTACTGGTTTAACTGCTGGATGTATAATTTCTATAATTAGAGTCTGATCAGCTAAGCAACATTGCCATGCAGCTTCAGCACCCTAAAGAAACTTTAGACAGGTTATTAAAGAATGATTTATGAAGCAGGCTTTTGTTCAACCAAGTGATTAGAATTTAATAGTGTTGCCTACTAAGTGTTGAACTGGACATAACCAAGCTAAGAAACAATAAGAAGCCAGAAAAAAAAAAAAATAGAAAAAGAAAAGCATTTCAATATTTTCTGTGCCACAGCAGTAAAGAGCAGCATTATGTTAAAGTAACCAAAAATTTTCAGCCTTCCATTTTAGACAATATCTCACCTAAAATGTTGTGCTGAACTGCTGACAGATTATTCTTTCATTCAAAAAAAATTAAGATCTGCAGAATGATGCCTGGAAAAAGCTCATCTTGGTTTCTGTGGGTTGAGGAAAGGCAGAAGGAACACCTTAAAAAAAAAGTGGGAAAGGGAAACACTTCAAATGTTATACTTTAGGAGAACTTTTTAAAATTATTTTTGGAAAAACAGAGACAAGGCAAATAGGGAAAAAATATTTGAGGCATCTTAGAATTGGTGGTAATTTTTTCCTCCCTAAACAGACTTTCTTACTAAGTGGCATCCTGTCATTTGTCAGACAAGTCTGAGACCTGATTCCCATTAACTTTAATGAGAGTCAGATTGTGCTTGCAGGTCATTTGACCATTAGTACACATTTCTGTTGGGAGGAAAACTGTCTTATTCATCTGGCCCCTCATAACAATGCATGACAGCAAGCCCATTTAGTGCATTTCTGAAGGTGTTGTTTCAAAACAACTTTGCACTTAACAAAAGGGAAATAATGGGTGTGGAAGGAATATAAACCCAACAGAAAGAGGCCCTGCTCACTAGCAGATGGATTTCAAGTACAGATCTTAGTTGAAAAACAATGTGCACAACAGCAAATTAACACCTACTACACCCACTTACAGAATTATGGGATGTTTTCAGAGAGCTGTGTGTGCAGGCAAGTAACGAGCAATATGCCAAGAAACAAAGCAATCACTGAGGTTTATGCAGAAGCTTTGGGAACAGTCCCACTGAATCTCACCAACAAAAACAAAAACAAACACACACACCATAAAACCCCAAAAGATACACACAATAAATAGGCAACATTGGGAAATCCAGGGGATAATTTAGGAAAAGCTGTCTACAATTTTCTGAGGCTACTACACTATGTGGTTCATCCTAGGAATTGTCTTCTTGATTTTCTGTTCTCATAATTCTCTCATTTCTTGTGCACAAGACAAAGGGTTTTAGGAAGGATTGAACATGATTAGCCAAGCTGAGCTAAGAAAATTATTCTGCATTTCATAAAGTTGCTTGCAAATGGGTGTGAGGGGAAGAAAGAGAAGCTGGCAATATTTGTGCTGACAGAGATCAATGAAGTATGACATCTGTGATGTGACAATGCATGAAGAGTGCACAGGAAAACAGAAGCTTGATAAGATGACCTTGGTGGATGTGTTGGACAGAATTAGAGTTGTAAAGGACAATTTGAGAGAAACAGAGAGGGATGATGCTTTTAAGAAAGTCGAAGTTTTAAAAAAGGGATCACTATCCAAACTGAAGATGAAAGAGCATCTGAATAAAAAAGTTATAGAATAAACAGTTGTGGTGGTTGGACACACTGGGGACTGAAAGAAGAGGAAGGAGGGTGCTGGTTTGAAACTTTTACAGCAGTTAAGGTAATTTGAGTGATAGAAAGAAAATAAAAGTCTACTGTGGCCCACTTTCAAGAATGCCTATGGAAAACACAGCTGGCTCGTGAGGAGAGGAAACTGGAGAAGTGAAGGGAATCGAACAGAAACCAGGAAGGAGAGAAACACGAGCCAGATAAAACACTACTTGTAAAATCTGTAATACACCAATAAGCAAATACCAGATCCATGTTTCTCCATGCCTAAGGCAGGTTGCTGAGCCAGAGGGCTGAGCCCAGGCTGTCAGCTCCTGTAGGAGTCACAGTGGGATATAACTGAAGGCTAATCCTCAGTATATTGTTTGATGCTCAGACTATCTTGTACTTTATATCCAGAACATTTCTAGGAAGAAATGTACAACACAGTGCTCAAAGTATGGCAGGCTCTCTGTAGGGAAGAAGGGAGTTTATATTCAGGTAACTAAACTTGACAATAACACAGAAATAAATTAAGAAAGTCTTTTTAAGCGTGGTAATGACAAGAGCTGTTATTGTGATTCCAAGTGTGCAGATGAAAAATGTTTGTAACAACCTTCAGGGGTCTTAAAGTGTGGATGAACTGATCATAGAACCCTTCCATGAACTGCCTTTTGGGAGCTGGAATTCATTGGTGACTTCATAGATAGCAATGTAATTTTTAACCCAGCACTACCACATGTTAAATATAACACTATAATTTATTATTTCCTGTCTTTTTTTTTTTATCAACATCAAATGAAATGCAATTACTCTTCCAGGAGCCTTTGAATATCTCTTAACATGAATTAAAATCTTCATTTATATAAAACTCAACAACATGAACTAAAGCAGGACACTGTGCTTATGCACACTAATTTCTAATCGAGGTACATGAACTAGGGTCATATTTCCTGGCACAATCATTTGACACTGAAACCTTTGCTGTAGTCACAGGAATTAGGAGATGATAGATGTGCTGGTGTGACTACCCATTCTACTGTAACAATTTCCTCTGTCAGGTAGGGATGCAGAGGGAAGCAGGATGACAACGAGCACATCCTCTGTAGAGCTCCTGGGAAAACATTATCCTGAGTTTTCTGTTGTTTTGCAGGTCTAAGTGGGAAACAGAACTTCAATTGCAAAGCAGCTTTCATCTATATTTTTCTTAGGGACCACTCCTACCGCAAGGAAAGGGTCCATATAGTGCCTCAAATCTACGAGCAGCCAACAAAATGAAATAAAGGACTCGTTTTTGTTCAAAACATCAAGTAAAACCACTTGGAGTTGTATTTATAGTGATAAGGATTGCAGGCTTCTCTGTAGATCAGGTGAATTATACAGGTGCCAGACTGCATTAAAACCACTTGGTCTGCATTATGTTTTGAAAAAATAGGCCACAAAACCACAATTTTCATTTTGAAATGTCTTAATTTTCTGAAGCAAAAAGAGGGAATAGAATAAAATGCAAATAATGAAAGATATTATGTACAATAATAAACAGAGTAGATTGAACATTTATCTTCCTTATGAGGAGGAGAAAATTTGGAAAGACCAGTACTACCTTGCAGCCCTTTAAGAGCAGCTGAAATGGGCAGCATTAGGTTTGTTTTCTGGTGTTGCTGCAGCAGTCCTTGAACATTCCCAGCAGTGCCATGACAGGGCCAGAGAGAGAATTTTTAATGACTGTACAACCAGAAATGTTTTGCATGATCTACATCCTAATTGCTGCTGTTCCCAAAGAACAGAACATCAAGTTTTACAATACACAGCAGGGGACTAAAGACTCTCTTCAGAAAACTTATGATGTAAATATAGGACAACAAGGACTTTGAAACTCATTCATACAATTGCCTTTCACAGTAACACTTCTGCTTCAGTTGCAGGAATACTCATTTACAGAACTAAATTGGTATGTTTCCCTTTACACCATCTTTCCCTTAGTTAAAGATTTTGTCTCAAAAATCTTGGAGTTTTATACAGCTTCCTGTTGCATGTGATAATCCTGACATAACAAAATCTCTCTTGTGGATTTCATTTTCAATAAAGCCTGTTAACATTAATCCAGTTTCTCCTGTTCCGGGTTGGAATGTTATTATTTTTAGACTAGTTTGTCAAATCTTTTTAGATATATAATATAAATTTATTTCTTCATTGTATCTATATCCAGCCTTATTCAGGCCGCATTAACTCCCTCAAAGTCAAATCTTGCTTTGCTTATGATATTACTGGCATTGATTTCAGAGGCTTAAGACAGAAAAATACCTGCACTTAATGGAACAATTGTACCAGTCCCACTCTGTCCACAGAGGATATATCAATTGTAAAGACATCTTCCCTCACCCCCACACCCTGCCCTTTCCTTTCCTCCCTGCTTTGGTAACTGAATTAGCTGTGCTGCTCTTCAGATAAGTGCTTGTTTTTCAAATAATTGCTTAGTCTCAGACCCTTCCTCAAGGCTGATTTTCTTTTTTTCTTAATTTGTCTCAAGATGAACTTTACCTGACCTCACATCTACAGTGATTGAAGTCTTTATAAACTGACTATGATGCCTAATTTTGTCTTCTTTTAAAGAGTTTATTCCTGCAAAAGATACTTAAGTGAAAGTTACAAGCCTGACATATTATCTTCCAGGCCAGTAGCTTGTTGGATGTGATTCTGAATACTTGCTGGGATGCAGGAGCAAGCAGCACCTGAGATGCAATTTCTTCAGATAGAAATAAATCTCTGTATTTCATCCACAATTCCAGTGGACTGGGAGTGAGCACCATGAAGCCCTCTATGACTTTATGCAGATGCAACTGCCCAGAAGGTTTGAAAAACCTTTGTCTTCCCACCAAATTCTAAAAACATTTCTATTACGTATTCAAAGCTTCAGATGCAGCGGAGCAACAGGAGCCAGAACGTGACACACAAATCAAACAGGAGGGATTGAGAATATTGATATCCCCAGTCATGCCAAGAATCTAGAAATAGCCAGGAAATATTTCTAGCTGACCATCCGAAGTGGCTCACTAAAACATCATCCCAGTATTTTTTTTTCCACTTTAAAGCACCACTTTGAACTTAAAAACATCTATCATTGATTAAAAAATAATTTGAGCTCTACATAGTCTATTTTCTGTTCATTAGCAAGAGGAAAAAACTCTAAAAAATATGGAAAAAAATTTGTTTTGATGTGGTAAGTCTATCTGATGAAAAGAAAGGGTTTTTTCCTGGTAATTCTTGACGACTCCTAGAAGAAAGGATGGTACCCTTTTAAAGTTTTGAATAATTTCCTTTAAAATTTGGTTTTTTTACTTTGTTTTTGTTTTTTATTTTTTCTTTTATTTTTTCTTTTTTTTTTTTCCTCCAAGATTTTTTATTAGCTATTTCATGTTAGGTGTCTTTGAAGATATCTCATGAATTGAAAAGAAAAACGTGTTCATGATGCCAAAGGACAAACAAAAGACTACATCATTTATCACACTTTCATTAACAGGAACATGTAATCATCTAGAAGTTTATTGCTCTTGTAGGAATACTGAGAGGTCCATTAAAGGTACTGCACCAAACCTGACATCTCTGGAGTGTAAAAACTTTGATCCAAAATAAAGAGCACACAGCATCTGCCACTCTGAAAGATAATGGCAGTCATTCAATTAATAGTGCCAAATTCCACTGGCTTAGCTGAAGAAAACAATAAAGAAAAGGATAGGGAGAAGATTTCCTCAGAATGAGCTGAAAAAGAGAGTATTAAAAAAAAAAGTTAGGAGAATGAGGTCACTGAGAAGAACTGGCCAACATTTCAAAATGCACAGAGCTGGGTAAAACCACTTGCATATAGGAGTGTGTACACACAGACACTCTCACAAAAGTACCTGCTCTTGCATTCTGGGTGGAAATTAATATTCCAGAGATGCTTATCTCAATTCTACATCATTCCATAGAGCAAACCTCTGCGTACAGACTGTAGACAAACACACTTCCTCTTTTTTTAACGACAAAGCCTATGTTTCCTGAAAGAAGAATCCAGTTAAGGATGTAAATTTTAAATTTTTTTAAATAGTCTTTCATGGGAAAAAATACAATTCCCATTTCTACTTCTCACTGGAGACTCTTTCAACAGATGAAAAGGAGAACTGTGCATGTTCTTTGGGCAGGTTCTAATTCAGTTACATAATCTAATTATGTTTCCCAGCAATGTACTCTCTGAAATACTGAAACAAGGTTTTAAGCAGTATTTCACAAGGATCTAGATTTAATACGCATTAGCTGAACCAAATTAATTTACTGTTAAGTGTAAAATAACAAACTCCAGTGTAAAAATAATTAATCCTGCACTTACCTTAAAATATGGACACTATTTATTCTGGATTTAACAGTGCAGTAATACCATGCTAATAAAATATACAGTAACTTGCTAGCTTTAACTGTAATTTTAAATACCAATTAAAGATATTATTTAACAAAATCAGAACATCCCTCAAAAATAATATGTATTTATAATAAAATAAATCAATAAAACATAGGAGAAAATAGAAAAAAACCTACCATATGGAAAACTTCAACTACACACTCCTGAAAGTCCTGCTGTTCCATTTTGTTTAGGAATATTTTTAGCTAAAGTTACCACTTTTCAAATAGGATTACACCAGCAACACTTAGCTTGAGACTTACCTTAGTTCATAAGCCTTTTGCTGAATCAAAATTTTTGTTTCCATAGAATAGTCCTACTTATCAATTCCCATTTCTGAGTCTGCTGTCTTGAAGGTTCTAAGAAGGTTTTGACTAACATGACATTTAACTCAAAGACCTCATTTACAAAATAATTTTCCTTTCCATTTTAAAGGTTTCACTAGTCTTCACTAAATATAAATCATCTCCTACAAACCTGTTTCTTCTTTAAGCCCATAAAAACTGACATGTTAGTCTTCAAAGTAGTTTGGCACAGAGAATACAAGACTGTTAAATAAGATATTTTTTCATCTTATGAGGTCTAAACATACAGTGCAAATCTGGCAAGTGCTATTTCTTCTTTAACTGAAAGAAATAAATACCCAAATCCAATTTTCTTCAGTTCCTGGCTCAGCATTCCAGAATCAGAGGATGGCCATGTTTCTCAAGGCTGTGGCATCTTTCTTACAACAAAATGAAGGTGCCACTAAACTTGCCACTTTGGCTTGGCTTCGTGAATCAGAAACACTTCAAACTGCAACTGACAATATGCTCATGGGAAAGTTAATTATTTGTAAAACCAAAGAAAAATTTTCTACCGATATCCAGGAGAACTACAGTCTATCTGGATCTTCAAGAGACAAAAAGGGAACCATCCTTTGTGTTGACCCAGCTCCAGAATTTCTTTAACTTGACACGAGCTCCAACTTGTGTCAAATGATTGGCATGGTCCAGGCTCATCAACAGCACAGCAACTCTTTGATTCAGGTCAGCCTTATTTAAATAAAATAATAGCTTAGATTAAAACATCTTTATGATCTAGGCTTTTGCAATTAGGAAAGGGAAAAAGCCAGCAAAAGCTCAAGAGTGAGCAAAGGATGGGGGTTGGAACAGGGAAGGAAGCAAGAAAGAGAACAGAGATCTCAATACTGATATAGAAAAGTAGAAAAATCTGGACTGAGACAAACCAAAAGCGATAAGCTGCAGCTTCCAGGCAATGGGCCAAACCTAAAGTACTCCACAACTGTAGGAAAAAGAAGCCTACTGCAAATCCTCTGGGAGACTGAGAAGGAGAAAAAGCTGGTGAAGTTGGCCAAGATCTGATTGCAGTATTAAAAAAAAAGTCCAAGTGCCTGTTTAGGGCACAGAGATTTAAGTCCCTCAGGTAACAACCCTTATTCATACCTGCAAAAACTAAATTTAGTCCAGAGACTGGGATGTCAGTCACTGCAAAGAGCTAAGTCACAGCCTCCCTCAACAACAGCTTCTATATTCCCTTTATAAAAGTAGTTTTATTTGGTCTCTAAGAAAGATCACTGACTAACAGCAATAAGAAAAACAAACAAAAAAACATTGACTTGTACTTCTTGTCCACTTATACTGGTGGCATAAACTCACAGGCTCTCACTAGAGATAAACAAGGTCTACATTGAACAGCAGTATAGAAAACATGCTCCTTCCTCATGTCTGTGAGGAAAAGGGCTTAAATTCAATTATACTTACAAGGATAACCAGTGTAACAATTGTTTCAGCTCCAGGAGTACTTTGTTTAGGATGAGCCAATTTTATGTGCACTAAAGCCAGACACACAACATGATTCCTTTCTTCCTTTGCTTGTTGCATTTAAAGGCTGTTTGGCGTTATCAGGTCTTTTCCAGAGTTGTGCATAACTGTTAGCAAAGAACATATCAGCAACTGCTCATCCACAACTCCTGTTCCTGTTGAAGGACTTCTATACTTAGCAGAGAATCAGAGTGTTTCTCAACCAGTCAGCAGGAACCAAAGGTAGTTTCATGGCTATCATCAGAGAGCTCTGAGTAAAATCCTAGCTCCAACCACACAGAAGAGTGATTAGTTACACTGATCTTGAGTGGATTCCTTCTGCCCAGCTGATGGATCAGCATCATGACAACTCTCCTTACTAATTTCAGTGTGACAAAGCAGACTATTGACTTTCACTTCTGCTATAAAAACTGGGTTTAGCACCTCTCCAGAGCCAACTCAAAGTCTGTTTCACATCTTAGCAGACAAAATATTTGCTAAGAATGTGTATAGCTGTTGAAAAGGTGACACATTGGTATCAAATCACTAATGCCTGCAAAGCACTTAATACCATCACCATGAAAAAGTACAAGTGTTACAAAAATTCCTCAATTTACATTCTATTTTGATAGCATTTCAGTACACTGGGACAATCTCACAGACCTCAGCATGATCTCCACATTTCGTGTTTGGTAATATTGGATAGGAGGGCCAGAATTTTCAGTTATGGTTCAGTTCCTCAATATTTTGTTTCTGCACTCTTTGGAACATTTGTTTTCTCCTTTGGTCTAAATACTGTTTTGAATGTTAGAGACTGCAATTTGGAAAACTAATCTAATTGTTGTTATATCTCAGTACACAAGTTCATTAACACAAATAAAGTCACCAGACAAAGAAAATATTTTAGCAGTTTTGTTTATATATAGCACATTTGGAGGCACCTACAATAAGATGCTTCTTTTCATTATTTTACTTATTATTTGCACTTATAGGTACACAATTACCATCAGAAGGAATGAATTTGTGCTTTCCATCTGCTTTCACCAGGGTGAACTAAACCATTAACACACCCTGATTCTCGTACTGTTGACAGCATTTTAAAAGATTTTCTGTTTACATCCACATTGGCCTTATACGTTCCCACACACTATCAGAGTCCACTTCATTGTTCTGCAGTGATTTTCTTAAACAGAATAGGAAAACTCAAAAAGAAGCCATCAAAATTAGCCTGTTGCTAATTGCAGCTGCTGAGAATTCAGTCACTTTACTCTTTTCAAAGCCAGGTAATCATACTGTCCATACATGCTCTGCATTTCATCTTGCCCTGAAATCGACTCTCTTCATACACCTGCATGTAAATGTTTTAAACCAAGAGCAGAAGTAGGTTTGCTCTTCCTCATTATGCAAGTTTTTCCATCGCTGATTAGGATGTGCATAAAGATTTATTATTATTATTATTAGTAAGAAAGAGGATTAATAATGGACCTTTAAAACACATCAGATTTCTATACCATCATTATGGCCAAGCAATTTGTGTGCAAGATGCACTGTACATTTATTCTTACAAAAACCTCATTGAAGTGCTATAAATAATCAAAAAAATAAAGCTATGAAAATCATGATGTGCCTCAACATAAAAGGCTTAAATCTGGCCAATGAGTTATGCACAATGAATAATGCAAAGAGCTCTATTCATATGTACAGTACTGTGTAAAATTTAATTTAGGAATTTAAGTATTTGCCTCGTGTGACTTTTCTGCCTCTAATTTAATACAATTTACTTTCTCCAAGAAGTGATCACAGTACATTTTGACTTCTGTTCTTCAAAGAATTATAGGGATGGTTCTTAAAAAATATACTTCAGAGTATTTTATTCAAACCTGCCCATTTCTATCAGACTCTACAATAATAATTTTAAGTTATGAGGTATTGCTTTTCATTTCATTCATATTCATTAGCAGTGAGCAGATATCAGAAGTACGTGGGTGACAGAAGGGAGATCCAAAATTGAGAATTAATATCTACTATAAATTGCTACAGGGAACCAAAATGGAAAAAGTAGAACCACTCTTTAAACCAAATAACTTTTAGGAGAGGAAACGGCTTCTAGACATCTTTGAGCTCACTGTCCATTTTAGAAAATTTCCTAATTCAACCTTCAGTAATAAGCATGGAAAGAAATGCTAAAAGAAGCAAAGCATGTCAAAAACAGTTTGAGCAATTGTTAATTCTAATCACTAATAGTGATCAGTGTTTCACAGAGCATTTTATAACCAAAATATTTATTTTGCTTCCATTTGGTCAAAAAATAACCTGACATACAGAAATTAAGACAGGCAAAAAGAAAATAAAGCCTATTTTCTTTGTGAGCTACCCTTAAGATGTGTCTGTGTCTCATAATGGTAGCACTTCAAAAGGTGAAAATCAAAACCCAAGAGCAAGTAGGAAACATTATCCAAAGGAAGAGCAACACATTCATAAACAGTTGCTGAAAAAGAGAGGAAGTGTCTGACAAATCAAACAGAACCCATAAAAACCATAAAAAGAATTTATTGCATTGTTCACTACCTCTAATATGAGGTAGCAGATGTGAAAGGTGGCAATTTTAAACATCAATCTATTACAAAGCTAGTTTAGGAGCTGCAATGTAATATCTCATATCAATAGATCTGAGAGAAATATCTTCTGCAAGACAATTGTGCAGTTAAAGTATATTCGCTGGCACTGCTTATTACATTTATGTTTTATTTATTAAATGAGTAATCACTATTTGTGTTTACACAATTACAAACACTGCCAACTCTTCTGAAGGTAAACTCCAAAAAGAATATCACCTGCAGTGAAGCCTCTTCAGTTCACTTCTCAGTAAGCTTATTTCATTTGACAGTAGCTGTACTGAGGGCTACATGTCCAGGAGAACATTTTCTAAATGAAATACTGAAACATGTTTATGACATTACCTGAGCTCTTCAGGGGAGGAAACAGGCTTTTTTGCCCCAAAAGTACAGCGATATTTTTAAGCACATCATTGTACTTCACTTGCAAAGACACTATCTTGCAATGATCAAGAGAAAAACCCTCAGCACTATGAGAAAATTTTGCTGTATCACTAAACTTTTCTGTCAAGTCTAAAACCATCATGGTCTCAGAGAAAACTTTGATTCTACATGAAGTCTCATATCATCACTGTGTTTTCTGAATATCCTGCCAAACTCTATACAACAATTTATAGTGACCTCTTCAGTAAAATCCTGATAAAGACTCATTAGCATATTTACCAGATACCAAAGCTGCTCTTATTCTAAAGAGCAAGTCAATTCTATTCACACAGAAATAGGAATATCGTCTGTAGACAATAAAAAACTCATGACATAATAACAACAATTAATGATACAGTAACAGATGCTTCAAATGTCATTAAAGCATTACAAATTTAGAGTAACCAGATTATACACTCAGCAACCTCTGAGGAAGGATATTTCTTCTTCAGGATAACTGGGTAATGATCCAAAAACTACAGAGATAGTTTGCAATAATTGACTTTTTAACATACAAGAAACCGGAGAGGCACAAAGATCTTCTACAAAACCAAATGCCTGCAATATGCTAAAGCAGTTCTATTTATACATGACATTTTAGGGAGGAGTATTCATAATATGCCTCAGCAGGTACACAGTCCAGTTCAGCATATTTATCAAGCTCCCACTGTACATTATTTCAGAAAGACACCACAGGGCCACGTGCTGCATTCAAGGCCAAATGCAAAATGCTGAGAACCACCAAAGATTTTCTTCCAGATTCTGAAGGAACCAAGGGAAAGTAGGTAGTGTTTTATTTTTTGTATTTCTTTCTGTGTAAGGAGATGCTCAATCCTGCAAGACTCAAGTGGAAGCTGCCAGATGGAGAATACTAAATGCAAAGTTTCAGCATTATATGTGTACCTGTGCCCAAGGATCCCTCTCTCTGCTGGGCAACATTCCTGCTCCAGAGCTGTTTGCCTCAGCAAGGGACTATTTCTGTATGGCAAACCAAATGATTTTTACACATGAGATTTTGTTGAAACCAAAGGAAAATATTTGCATATTTTGCAATAGAATGAGAAAAGATACCATTTTCTGAACAAGCACTACACTTAAATGAAAGAAATTCCACCTGATCCACATCTAGTTGAGGGATACTTTCATAAACATATGCAGCCATACCAGACTGCCCTTGGGAACCAGGAAAAGCAGTCCAAGTTTTACTTCTGTTTCGTTAATCAAAATCACCACAATTATAATCAATTGGAAGCAGAACTGTGCAATAGAACTCCCGGGTGAGAGATGTAGACAGATTTTCCAATGGCAGTTTGTGAAGCAGAAAAAAATTTTAAAAAAATTAAAATTAAAAAAGTCTGTATTAAACAGGACACTTCATGTGCCTATGTATGTCCTTCTGTGAAATTAGATGTTGATCTCATATCTTTTTTTTTTTAATCTTCCTTCAAGCTCTGCAGCATGAGTTAGCAAATAATAATTGAAAATGTATTTGAAAATCAGTCTAAAATGGGTATGATTTTCCCTTTCTTAATTACAGCCTTATATACTTTAATCACGTGAGTATTTTGGGGATTTGTTTGGTATTTTTTTTTAAGGCTTCCCTGTCCCTCTGATCTGTTCTTCTTCATGTTGTAGTTTTCTGTCCAAGTGTGTATCCTCATGCTGCAGAGGATTGCTCTGGAGATGCAGTATCAGGAAACTACCTGACACGGAAGATTTATGTACAAGTCTGTTTGAACTGGTATTGCATACCAAACAGAGTTCCCTGCCCTCCTTTCACCACTAATTCCAAGGCAGAAAACTCTTTTACTCATGAGCAATTTTCATCTTCATATAAATGTCTCCTTTTGCTTTCCTTCAAGAGCCCTGCCTCAGTAGGTTTTGCTTGGATTCTTATGGTAACTGTCTTTCCACTGTTCGTTCATTATCATACATTTTCTCCAGCCACCTATTTTAATTTCAGTTGATATTTCATTTTTTTCTGACCTAATTTCCAGGGAAAAAAGGGCTCCCAGATAGACAAGAGAGAAGTAACAGTTACAAAATCCTACAATGGAAAGCACTTTGACTCATACCCCATTTACCATGGTAATGTATTTATCAACAGAAAGAAGTAAAGTCCTGATGATGCTGGAATAGAAAATAGTTTATGCAAATTCTGTAATAAAATCATGCCAAAGTTAGAACATCAGCCTTGTGATGAGAACACCTACATTGCTTCACTTCTAAGTGTTGGGTCAGAAAATTTCCCTTTTAATCAATTATTTTTACTCTTAGCCTGTTTTGCATGTCTCCAAAATCTATGCTTTCAATTCATATTAAATTTCTTCTCATTCAGATATATTTATTATTCTCATTATTAAAGTTGTTTTGGTTGGTACTTGACATCAGAGAGCTCCAGACAAAATCAAAATAATTTTAGTGAATGAAGGCCTACAGCAGGCTTCTCCTAGTTATTTTATTCTGATCTAGATACATGTAAGCCTAAACAGAAAATTTAATCCCCCTTAGTTTGCTCATATTTTGTAGTTTCTCAATGTCATAATAAAGTAAGTAATATCCATTCCAAAAAAATAGCAAACATATTTAAATTAATTACAAGAAGGATGTTACCTTCAACCAAAGATGCCTCAAATTAAATTTTGGAGAGTGTTATGCTTGATACACTGCAAAGTTATAGTTTGTATGGTTAATATTGACATTCTCTATGCACATCAAATGGAGATCTGAAATGCTTTATGTGTCCCAAGACAATCTCCTACAATTTTTATTTTTTTTTAACCAAATAACCTTGGAATCAGAGCTGTCTCAGGTGAGGGATTAGCCCCTACACTATTAGAATACCTATGCCCCACTCATGGCAACTGAGCTGCAAAACTTGTCCATAGCCAAGAGTCCCAAAGTGATTACCTGGCCTAGTTACAAACTCTACTCCTCATTATTCTCCTTGTATGAACACCCTTTAATCTCTAGTCTAATTAATTTATTTTATGGCCCTGGTTTATCAGTCTCAGATCTTCTCAAATCTCATTTCAGACTGATGAAAATGTAAATTTCTAGGCTGCCCTAAGCAGACCACTTATCTATCAGAAACATAGAGGTTTTATTCCCTATTTTTGTAATCTAAATTATATTCCCCAGTATTTTGAGTGATTTTCTTTCATTATTGTGTTCTCATATGTATTCATTTAAATTAGCCACAGCATCATTAATCTGCTATTATATAACTGCAGTTCACACCTTTGGCCCTCTAATATTTCAATCAAGAAAAACAACTTAAATTTTAGCTATAGAAAGCCACATTAATTTCAAATTACTAATAGAAGTAGTGACTGAGATGGACTGTTTTTTTCTGTTAGAGAAGAGCAAGGTCTTACATTCCTAGGAAAACAATGCAGCTGACAATTATAAGTATTTTTGCTGAGTCAGTCTGGAGTCTCTGAAAAGAGTCATTGCACGAGTTTACCAAGATCTAGGACTCAAAATCTGAAACTTACCAAGAAATAATTTTAACACTGGCAGCATTCAATTAATGTTAGAAACATAGGTATTACAAAGCAGCAAAATCCTTCCAACAAAGAATCACAAGTATCAGAACAAACGCATTCAACAAAAGACTCACAAGTGCTGAAATGATAGCAACAATACCACATCATGAGAAGCAAAAAAGCTAAATAAAGAATCAGGGTTCAGCCACAAATCTTTATAACATATCAGGCTTATAGATATTTTTTTCTTAAAAGCCTGCATTCTGTTTAGGATTAAGAAATCTGATCTAAAGAAAGAACAGGTATTTTGTCAGATCAGTGGCTGAAAGTCTCAGTAGCTGGTATTAATGCAGTGGTGGCATTTTAACTGGTTTTTGAAATGAACCATAGATATATTTTCCCCAATATTTTCTCTGTCCTAGCAAGTATAGTGTAAACAGCAGGGAAGTAACACCACAGAATTCTTCTAAAACTGGATTTCAATTCTTGATTCTTGGGAAAGAGAGAAGGAGGGAAAAAAGAAGAGAAACCTGATATGTGAAGAATTAAACCCTGTAAAAATGCATTTTGACACAACCATGAAAACAATTCCAGAAAAAGGAGGATATTTGAGCATGTTAAAAAAAATTTGCACAGAAAGTTTGGAAAAGCTGACAGGCTCACAAAGCACGTTTGAAAGAGTTAAGTTTTTCCTTCATTTTTATTTTCTCTTCCCACCAGCAACAACCTCCAGATTGGTGGTGGTGAAGTTAAGATATCCTGCTAGAGATTTGGAAAAATGACTTTGAGTTAGGCTTTACTCATGCAGAAGCCTACTCAGAACATCCAGTTGAAAGTGTCCATTTGCATTAGGGGACCAACTTTGACCCAACTGCAGTTGCAGACACAATTTTGCTCAGTAATACTAAGAAATACGTTTTATTTAAGGTAACCAAATGACGAAACTGTGATCCATTGATCTGATGTTGTCTCAGAGGAAAATGTGACGAGAAATTTGTGTGTTAATCCTCATTGCATTCCTGTCCAACACCTGCAAGCTTCTGTTTGGAGGCTGGGGATATACCCTGAAAAAACTCTACCAGCAGCAGCACTGTTCGGTACCTTCATCAGTGACAAACACTGGGATCAAGAGTTTTTCAGGTGACACTGAGCTGAGTGGTTTGGTTGATACTCCTGAAGGATGGATGACATCCAGAGGGACCTGGACAAGCTTGAGCAGTGGCCCATGGGAATTCAACCCATTCAACCAAATTCAATGAGGTTCAACCAGACCAAGATCAAGATGCTGCATCTGGCACAGGCCAACCCCAGTATCAATCCAGGATGGATTGAACAGCTGGAGAGCAGCCCTGCAGAGAAGGACTCGGGGGTGCTGGTGGAGGAGAGGCTGGACATGAGCTGGCAACATGAGCTCACAGCCCAGAAAGTCAAGTGTATCCTGGGCTGCAGCAAAAGCCCTGTGGGCAGCAGGGGAGGGAGGGGATTCTGCCCCTCTGCTCTGTGCTGGTGAGACCCCACACTAAGTCCCCAATATGAGATGGGGGCCTGTTGGAGCAAGTCCAGATGAGGCCACAAAAAGAAGGGGCAATGTTTTTTAGGTACAAAAAGAGGGTAGATTCAGATTACCTATAACAAAAAAATATTTTATGCTCATGGTGGTGTAACACTGGAACAGGTTGCCCAGAGAAGTTTTAGATGTCCCATCTATTTTTAAACAAGACCCTGTGTTTAAAATGATTTTTTGATATTACTTCATTTCCATCAAGGAGTGCTTCAAGTTTGTCTCAATATTTTCAATCTCTAAGGTGACACATAAATAGCACTCTCACTTCGCTTTTCAGATCAATCACATCCTCCTGATTGTTATGAACTTAATTGGTACACATGACTTAACAATAATCTTGTGGGTTCCCCCCCCCTCTGGTTTTAAAATCTTGGCTGGATTTCAATTGTGCTCCATTAGACCCAAGACTCAAGAATAGTGGATTCTCCAGAAATTCACCCATGTTAAAAAATTCCACATATTCAGATTCTATCCTCTGAGTTGGTTTTGTTTTTGGTTTTTTTTGTTTTTTTTTTTTTTTTTTTGGTTTTTTTTTTTTTAGTGCCACCTGGAGATTTCAAACCACCTAAAAGTTTTGTGCACTCTATTTTGAATACAATTCAGTTACACCTAGTTCCAAAATAAACTGTTCACTGCTTGAATAAGTGAAGGTACTACATACTATTGCATTTCTATGCCAAACTCAGACACTTTTCAGAGAGCCTTGTAATTCACCTCTGAGAATGTAATTTCTGCTCCATCTTTAAATGTCCTTCCATGGTAGTTCACCCAACTGGACACTGCTCTAACTAAACACAGAACTGCAACAGCTTTGCATCTGCTCTTGCACTCAGTCATGGAGTTCACACAGATTTTTTCCAGATTCAGAAACCTGGGTTTAAGGCTTAAAGGAGATGGTTTAAAATCCTACTTGAAGAGCAGAGCTGGCTTTCAACACGTGCTGGTCAGCAGTTACAGCAGAACTGCCCTTTCCATTGGGATCTGCTCTCTCTGAGATCTCCTCCTGCTCTTAGACAAAGGAGAAACTGCAGCATTTTTAAGAAATGTAGGCCAGACATGAAAAATATGGGAAAGGAGGGCATGACACACCTACACGAGTCCCATGAAGCACTTTGGTTCCTCCTCATTAGGCAGGCAATAATTAGATTCAGACAGATCCATAATGAAATGCTTCTCGATTTGCTTCCATGAATTGTTTTGCTTTATACGATTTGACCCAAGATGCAATATATTGTTTACATTTCATCAAAAGGAAAACCAAGGAATTTTAGTTTTACCTTTACGTGGCAACGCTTTTCATTGGGGGAAGGGGAAGTTAAAAAATTCTGGTAATAATTCTTTCAATGTTATGGTATAATGCATAACAATTTAAGGTTAAAAGCACATTCAAGATACCAGTGCTTAAAGATCAGTGATAAAGATAAAGCTTCATGTGTAAGCCTGCACCATCATTCACCCAAACTAGTTGACATTTTTCACACCATTCAATTTAGACACACAAATCTCAATTTTGCTGGAGAAGAGAGTAAGGATCCAACCCAGCTTTCAACTCAGATTTTTATCTAAATTTTATATTTGATATTCTTTTAAATCCCAGATCCTGAAATCATCTAACTACAACAGAATGCCGTATCTTGCTTCTAATTTAAAAAAAAAGTTCACTCATGAGGAAAAATCTTGACAATGTGAACCATTATGTTTAAAATAATTTTTACATGCTGATCTTCATTTTTAGATCAGTTATCACATTTATATGAAGCAGTTATCACTGATAATATTACTGCACAGCAAAGAACAACTTAAAAAAATATTATATTAAGCATAGCATCTTTTAACTTACTCTGATGAAGAGATTAAAAAGAACTCCAGCCAAAAAAGACTTATGAAGTACTGACAATAGAGAAAATCCTCTTTTTTTGATATATACATGTATGATATCTATATTTAAATAAAATTCTCCAGACTCCTTTATGCTATGACAGCTATTGATTTGTTTTCTTCCTTTCTTTGAGATGTGTCTGAAATAAAGCAGGCATTTCCTGGCTTCCCTTCCCATTACTTCCAATACTAAAAAACCCTGTTAATCTGTTGAGCTATTTCATGAACCATCTTCATTGAAATAAATAATTTTTATTGCCACCTTAGAAGAGGTTCTTAAGGAAAAGTGCTTTTTTTCTTAACTGAATTAGAATATACCTTCCATTTACCTGTCTTAATATAGTAAAAGGAAGTGACATTCTGTTCTATGCAAAACACATCTGTGCAGAAATGTAAAGATTATTCCATTAGACACCTGAACACACCTGAGAGCTCCACTCTCTTGACCTCTGGGCTAGTAAATCTACACAAGGTGCCTACATGTCTTATACTATTAGTATAAGCCACTATAACTGTATATTTTCTTGTTGAAATAAACAGTCTGAGCTGTACTTAAAAGTTGGAGCTATATTCTGTGCTTATCAGATTTAAATTCAAAGTGCTTGCAAAGAACTTGGCAGGTTGGGAACTTGTAAGATCTGCAGAATTTGAAAATGCAATGCTTTGACAGACAGAATTCATCTTAATACTCTTTGCAGATACTGTTTCTTATCAGAAAAACAAAACATAAAAAACCCTCTCAAACAAGAGCTTTTCAAATATGTGACCCCCAGCATGCACACTGACAAAGTAAACAATGTGAGAAACATCTCACATGTCCAACATCTATAAGCCAAGTGATCATCTACTTCTCACAGAAAGTATTTTGCACATTTACCAGGCAAACCAACCCTTGCCAAATTCACACAGGTAGAATTTCTGCAGTAGGTAAGGTTTTTTCAGTACTAAGGTATTAAAAAGTGTTTCATCCAAACAGAGCTCCCCTTCCTCCCCTGGAAATAAATAGATCTCTGGAGGAAATCACCAACAATAACTTACACAAAATCTCTGTCCTGAGACAGGAGATAAGGAACTCATCCAAGATTCAAAAGCATCAACAAGGGGAACTTGTCCCACACAAGAAAAAAGATTAATGAGTGGAGAATGCACACCTTGCAAAGCATCTACCCCTGAAAATTATGTTTCCTTTGAAGGTTGTACTGACTCTGTGTCCTATCCATGCAAAAATCAGAAGCCAAAGTTTCTGGTATTGAAATGGCCTTACAAGTGCTGAAGAAATCATGCACTAATCTTAATGTTGCTGATATTTAGGGAAAAGCAACTGGCCCTTCTAAAGGATGACTGTCTTGTAAATTAAGACCAACGGAGCCAGGAATTTATTCTGAGAAGATTAGATCCAAATAGCTGAATGTTTAATGAGGCTTAGGCAAGCAATAAAGAAAGCATTAAAAGGAGTTTTAGCTTTCCTTTTTGACAAAGCACAAAATTATAACACCAGAAGTAGACATGCTCATTTTAAAAGTCGAAAGACCCTAGATCTTAAAGGTACGAGATTCCCTAATTTTATGCTTTCCAAAGGGAATAGGTGTTTACAGTTCTGTTCCCTTTCAGTAGAATTCTGACACAGGTACTGTGTGCTGATGTTAATGAATCCGCTTTTTTTCTTTTCCAGAGCTCTGCTTCTCTTTAATCAACTAATGTTATTAAGACCAACAAAAAATTGCTCCTTTTATACACTTGGCTATAGCTTAGTTCTCAGACATTCATTTTTTACAGAGTGCATTGTATTAACATGGCATGCTTGATGAGACCAAATTTCCACAAGGTTCAAAGGAAAAAAATTAAGTAATGGCAATACTTTGGGGTCTAGTAAAGTAACTGGCTAACGTTATATCTCATATTGGCACTGAGCAGAAGAACTGCTGGTAGTATGGTTACTCATCTTCATATTTTCCCATTAACATCTACCATATGCCTAGAGTATCTATTTAACACAAAACTGTAATTATTTTACCTAATTAACTGATACATTAAATGAAAGGCCGACTCTGCAAAGTAAGTTAAACCATACCAATTATGTCTCGTGATGCGTATTTTCAGTCTCTTACAATTGTCAGTGGAGTTTCTCTGACTATGATTAATGCAAACTGATTAACTTCCTTTTTATAGCTTTAATCTTCCTAAAATGTGTAAATATATTCTAGTATTAGCAGAAGGTCTTGAAATTACAGCTGAGGGAATTTATTGTTTGTTTATTTACTGAATGCAGTCACCATCAGCCCAACCCCACCAATGCTTCATAACCCCCCCAAACTGTCTACATGATGACAAAAAAAAAAAAAAGAAACAAAACCCAAGAAACTCAGTCTCTATTGGTCTTCTATTTTTCAAGCTAACCTTATAGAACAATACTTAACCACAGAGTCTTTTCATGACCTGCAGTTTTAATGTTTGCCCGGCAGTATAAATAAAATGGTTATAATTCCAAAGAACCCCTTCTGGATTTACAGTCTCATTGCAAATTAGTTAATGTCCCTTTGACCTCTCTAAGTGCACATTGCATCAACTGGCTACTCCTTAATGAGCTATTTTGATGCAAAATGCACACATATGTGCAGTGATTAATCACAAGGTGTACAGAGAAAACATTTTAACTTTATCAGTTACTTCCTTGCTCAGTCGCATATCACACTGAGTCACTGGTTTTACTCCCCCTGACACTGTTTCTTTGCTCTCGAAGTTTTAAACAAAGCGACTGCTTTAAAAGTGCACATTTCCTGTTCTGTTAGAGTTTCATTCATTTACAGCATTATCAGCAGTACAGTTGGTTTCCTTTTGCTTGCCTGTCATCTTTGGTACTCATTTCTCCATCATCCTATCAACATGTCTGTTAGAGGGTAGGGGGAAGTTTAAGAATTCATACAGAATAAATTGTCATACAAGATATAAAAGCTTATTGCAGCCTCCCACAAACTCAGTGCCAAGTTCCAGCTGTCCTTCCATTGAAGAGTTAGCAAAATCTTGGCCATTACTAACTAAAGGGAATAGTGGTGGTCTTCCATGTATTCAACCTCCCCGGATCCGTACCAATTGCTTTGGTAAAACACAGGTGAGGGCTTCATTTTGCTACTATGCTTCCATGTATGCTCTGTAAAAGTAGAGTGTGTAAATGGCAAGAACTCTCCCTGGACCTCTTCTAAAGTAGAGCTAATCCACAAATCAAAAGCTACTCTGTCCTAAGCTGCATCAATGCTGTAATTACTGTATCACTTTTATAGCCAGTCCAAGATAAAACTGAAATGAGAGATAACTAGAAAAAAAGAAAAAATTAGTCTATGACATTTGCTGGCTTATTTAAATTGAAATGTCACATGAAATAATTTAATTTTGACAGTGTTTAACAGATTCAAAGTAACATTTCCAGATTCACATGCCAAACCATGTTTCCGTGGGAAAGCTTTTTCCTTTCCTCTTGCTATCTTGCTTTAGCTCCTGGCAGCTCACCTGGTGGGCTGAAAGCCTGTGGATGACCTGGAAGACTAAACAGGAGCTCCTGACATCGACAGCTCCTAGGCAGGCTGCCAGGTGAGCAGCTTCAAACCAAAACACAATTTTCTTTCCCAGATAGTTTCAAAATACTTTGAGATCTCAAAGAAAATGCATTTGGAAACACGGCCTTCCATAAAACACAATTACTTTTCTCCAGGAATCTCTGCCTAATATAGATTTTATTTATTTTTTTTTTAATTTTAATAAGGACTCGTTAAATATTTCAGAACTACTGAGTTTTCTCTTTCCCATTCAATGCACTTTAAGTTCAAAGAGGTACCACAACAAATTCACATTTGAAGTGTTGTCCTTGTAAAGGAGAGCATATTTGTCTGAGATTACAAACCAGTGGTTATTTTACTCTGTTGTGGAATGTGCTTAATAAATATGAATAACATATGAAGAAAATTGCAGGTTTCTCCAGAGGCATTGTGAAGCATACTAAATATATGCCAATTCAGAAAGTAGTCACTGTTTCTCCAGGTGTAGAAGAGACTACTACAGCAGTTACTAGGCTATATTTGCCTCTCAGATCATTGCAAATTAGAGGTAAATATGCTGAAATGAGCTGAGCTAACCAAAAGAAAGATGTATTAAAAAAAAAAAAAAAAAGTAGCTGGTTGAAAGATTCAAGATTAAGTGTTTTAAAGAAAACAGCATAGGTCTAAATATTTGATAGCTAAACGCCTTGGATCAACGTCTCACTTAAAATATGTTTCAGTAATAAATTTTTGTATAATTCCTTTTCAATTTCTGCCAGGGTAAGTTAAAGCACAATTACCCTAAGAGATATGCAGGTGTGATCAATAAGGCAATCACTACTCAGCAGCATTGAACAACCTGAACAATTGTGTCAAGCCCAACAGGCAAATACTCATCTCCCAGGGCTAAGTGTTCTGCAAAGTACCAAGCACAAGTCCACTGTTCCTGTAGCACAGAAATTATTCCAAAAGTAGGAAATTTCCAACCATTCACCTGAAGAGAAGTCCAGGAAGAAACTCTACATTGCACAGACACCGTAAAAGGCCTGGAATGCCTAACCCATTCTCCTCCTTTAAAACTAAGCTAAACACATCACTCAACAAGGCAAATATCAAGGGTTCCATGACTTTCCTTCAAAAGAATCTGCAACTCTCTATTCTTAGAATTTTAAGCCTTTTTAAATACATAAGTAGCTCTCACAGTGCTGGTATTAGGGCTAGAATTTCAAAGTAGTTTAGCTCTTATTTTAGCCCCCAAATAAATTGGCAGATTATCAAGCAGGCTCAGGTTGTTGTCATTAAGCATTTTCAGAGTGGGAAGGAGACAGGCCACAGATGATTTGAGCAAAGTTCGACCCTTTAATTTTCTCTCCAAAGAATGTTGGAATTCTGATTCCAATTCTAGGTGCCATTTAATTAAATCATCAAGCATTAGGGTCCTAAAAAATCTTACCCTCAAGAAAAAGAATGTCAACAACTCCACACTTATATTTAATGGGACAGAGACCACACTAAGCTGACTTTATCTGGTTATAGTCAAGTAGCTACCCTAGACCTGTGCATGAGGATCTTGCCTACAATGCATCTTTCTCACTTCAAGACTTAGCCTTTGGCAGGAATGCTTCTATTTGGGCCATCCAGTACAGCCATCTACTACACTACCTGCATCAGGCCAAGTTCTGCTGCCTCAGAAAGTGGTTTTCTGCTTTCCCAGGTTTTTCACACAGTGCAAGGGATCTGGTTTGAGAGGATCCCTCCACCCATAAGCCTAGAAAAAACAGCAGAAAATGTTTAAAATGCTAATAGAAATTCTGACCAACAACTGCAAACAATTTATGGTATGGCATGTGATTCAGCATTAAAGTTATTTTTAATTAAAAAAAAGGTATAGCAGCATGACAAGAAAACACTGAACAATGAAAACCCTTGGCTTTGCACAGAAAATTGTTGAAACAAGAGAAGGGCCAAGATGAGGGTAATAGGGAATTATGTGATGCAGGTTGCTGAAGAATGGGGCATTAGAATAAGAAATTAAAATGCCATAATCTCCCTACATTGTACACTCCTCTGCTTTATAACTATAGACTGAACAAGTGGCCTTTTATTGCCAAACTCAATTCTTTGAGTTTGGGATTTCTCCCCAAGCTTGGTGTTTTTCCAGCTGCTGACATGCTCTGCAGTGAGAGGTGGCACAGAGAGGGCATTTCTTTGTCCCCAATTCAATTCATAAGATATGTACTGGAGGAATTTTTCAGGTCATGATATACCTCCCTGATTCAATGGCAACTGACAGCTTCCACAAGGAGAGAATTGTAGGCATGGGTTTCTGTCTTTCTAGAGTAAGCCACTCCTGAACAGTGCTTTTCATCAGCAATTTTATTAACAGATGGCTACCGTTTATGTAGTGGGACTCAGGGCCACAGAGGGGAGGAATAAGTTGACAAGCATTACTGATGAAAAACCAAACTTGTTTCCCTTTCAACAATTTTATTCAAACTGCTCTAAATCTTGTCTCCCTAGAAATGGCTATAACTGATAATGAAATACACTTTGATCATACTTAAGTTAAAATATGCATTGTCAAGTAGCCTGGAGATTACACTTGCTCATATTCAAAAATTATATTAAACTAATGATTGCTCATTACAGAAATAATCATGTAAAGGTATAAACAAACAGAACTATGCAGGCATAGCAACACAGTAGTATTTTAATATTTTATTAAATGCAAATTGCATAGATACAAACATAGCAACCTTTATTTCATTATCATTGTTCTGTAATTTTGGTACTAAATATATTCCAAGTAGTGTTGTTCCAATGAAGCTCATTTACAGAACGTTGGCTATTTTACCAGCTTGCTGCTGCTTTTAGTTTCTCAACTACTGCTTATTGGAACAATTAAAAATGGGCTTTAAATAAAACTTTCAAATTTGATACAATGAGTTTGCTTAGTTCTAACTGGTTTTAATTAAAAAAAAACCCCTCAATTGATACTTAACTCTTTATCAGATAAATACATCAATTTACAAGATGTATCTGAAGGATGTCTTGGGTTCTCAGATTTTGGTTGGATTAGACAGAAAAATATTGAAAGAGTCTTATTCTAGAAAGCCTAGAGATCAATTGCTCAGTTTTAGAGACCTAAAGCAGCAGCACCAGGGATCCTCCACACCCATGCAGAGAGATGTTGGGAAATGTGCAGAATATCAACAGCTGCTGAGCAAACTCATTTACCCAAATCCTCAATTTCTCCTTGCAGTGCTAACCATAAGCTCCTCTGCCCAGAAAAATCTTCAAGATTTTCTGAAATGATTAGTGACCAATAATTTGTGGGAAGCCAAATTGCTCCAGTTTACCCATTCAGCTATAATTAGAAGTTGTCAAGAGTAGCCTCTAGACAGTTCACTTCTCCCTCAGCTAAAGGTTTTGTAAGAAGCTGCAGAGCTGTAGCGTGTCTTCCCCAAGCCATGATTGGTGATGTCACCACATACTGACTCCATTAGAATTTAATTAGTGATTGACATCCCTTAATACATCAGCCTGTGAAAATGGAACTCCAAAACATCCCCTTTAAGAATATAACCTCACAGCTCAATTTTCAAAGGTCAGATTTTTTAAAAATCAATATACCTTGCAAAGTAGCATAAGTTTAGTATCTCAAGAGAAGAGCCCAGAATAGTAACCTTTAGAAATCAGATATGAGTCAAGTATTAACCCATGAGCCAGCAAATCAGATACTGAAAGTGATGCATTTTCTAAAGCAGAGCTCTGGAGAAGATAGCGTGTGATCCTGCACAGGCTTTGAACACACAGAGCTTTCACCACCTTAAAGAAGAACCTTTGCTAAAGAAGATTTGAAGTAAAATACTCTAATAAACACAATGCTAAAGAGCCGAGTCCCTCAGCAGTACAGAAGAAAATATTATAACCCCTGAAGATTTTAAATCTCATTAAAATGGTCAAAGTGAGGTAGGAGGCCCTGAAGCCCTAATCAGATGTATTAAAACTGAAAGAAAATATCAGACATGGGAAATGATTGTAATTAAAATTTTAACACATACAACAACTCCAACATTACTAAATGGAAATCAAACAACAGTATTTGGTGTTAAGGGACTGAATAATAAGCCACCCTTTAATCACCCCCATCTGTTTTTTAAGTGCATACTTTACAAAGTGTTATATTAATTCCAGGCATTAGAGAGTTAAGTATCCCACAGAGGATGCAAGACTTCCTGGCCTTACACCAGAAGTAAAAGACTCAATGTTAATAAATAAATTTATTAAAACAATCTTTTTTTTTTTAAATTGCTTTCATTATTCATTGGGAGGCAACAGACTGGGGGAGAATGCATGAAAAAAAAATCTTTCTTTCCTTAAAAATGGTATTTTAGGTTTCTTCTTTCAAAAGTTTTTCTAAAATCAGTGGTTTTTTTACAAGTTTGACTTAATTTCATCAGCTCTCAGAAATAAAAATCATTGCTATTAACAAAATAAGGATGGCAAAGTAGCACTTGAAACAGCTTATCTTCTGCATTTACTTCTAAGTGCACAATAGCTGCTACTTATGACATTTTCTAGATCAAAATGTTTCCCAGTTCCTCTGTAATAGGCTGGCAACTTTAGGGTCAAGTTGTTTCTCATTTTCTCTTCTTACTATCCTATTTCTGGCACAATCGTTAAAGCTCTCCCACATAACAGCTTAAAGTGTCTTTCCTTGGCATCCCCTTGGAAGTGCAGCTACAGGAGCAGCAGGTATCAGGCAGTGGAGTTGTATTTTGCAGCTGGATTATAGAAAGCTCAAGGTACAACAGGGTGCACCTTGCTCCATTTATTTATTTATCGCCTCCCATTGCTACGTATGCTGCTCCCACTTGGCTCATGATGACAGAATATTCCATTTTCTCAGTCCTAATGCTCCATTTTCCCACAGAGACACAAGATGCTCTTGAATTCATAATAGCAAGTATTTTTTCTTAATTCAATTGTAAAATTTACAAGTGGTAGAAGAGCTGAGAAAAAGAGAAGATAAAATGTAGAGAATTTGCTGTACAAACATATTTGTCATAGAAATTTCTTTGGTCCTTTTCAAGTTCCAGCCTCGAATTCTCCTGATAGAGCCATCTCTTTGCCATGTCAACACATCTATCAGCTTTCCACAGATCTGATGGATCTCCATCCTAATTCTGTACTGCTTTGGGAAACCTTGCTGGGAAGAAAATGTTTGGAGTCAGGTTTAGTCTTGCAACCTCCCAGTGCTTTCCTCTTTACATTTGATTCAAAGAGCAGTCAACAAAAACCACCAGCATTGCTCGACTTTAATGACTATTTACTACTGAACAGTGGAAATAAAAACTCTCTTGCTGTTATTACAGCCTCAGATCCCACACAGGCTGTTTTACATGATCTGTCAACACCAATAGGGTTATGTGATAATTCTTCAATCGTACAACTTTCTCCATTTCTTTTACTAAGCAACAAATTTTCTGATAATATCTGTCAGCCAAGCTCCTTGATTTCCACAGGACTGCACTTGACAGATTGCCACATACCTACTACTTTAGACCAAGTAAGAAAAATGGCTTTTCAGTGCTGGCATCCTGTCTCCTTTTCTGACTGAGAACAGAATGAGCGCTTTTAGCTCTAGTTGATATCCCTAGCCAAGTGTCATCAATCCACTGAAACAGAAGTTCCTTTCAAGTCTTCTGATGTTTAAGGAACAGAAAGAAACTTTTCTATTATCTTCCTCTTTCTCCTCAACCACAATCTCAACTCTGAGGCAATAAACAGCACTAAAAAATATCTTTGCACCAAGGAAGGAGTAGTTTAGTTGCCTTTTGTCTTTTAAATCACAACATCTGTTGTTAGAAACTCCATGATTAATTAGCAGAGAGTTTTTCAAGTTACAAAAAGGCATTTGAATACTGCTAAAACTTTATATATGCTATTTTCCTTTTCTGACAAAAACCCCACAGTGGGGGAAAAAGCCCCTACCATTTAAGCTTAGTTTGCAGTCCAGCTAGATTCAAAATCCACTTTTTTTTCCCCCCTAACAAATTACAACATTGTTTCAGGAACATCTTTATATTTTTCTGGTAGCACTGCTTATAGAGATAACTAGGATCCTGACACTTTGATTTGAACTTGGTAGATCTCAACAGTTTGGGTACATAGTATGACTCACTTATATTTCCATTATGCTTTACATAAACTCCATATAATCTTCAAAATAAGCCACAGATGATGATCTGTACTGCAACAATACAGCCCAGGGTTTCCAACAGAAAAAGTCCTAGCTCTCATGAAGTTTGAAAGTTTTGCCAAACATCCATGGGTATTCGAGTCTTCTGTGGACCCAAAGAAAATACTGTGAGTGAATATCCACCCATAATTCAGATGCATATTATTCCCCTCAGATGCAGAATTCTGAAAACTGAATTGTGATCAAAAGACTCAGAAATAGGTACTGGGATAGAACAGGAAATTCAAATTCAAATACAGGCTGGGTGGAGAATGGATTTAGAACAGCCCTGAGATGAAACACTTGGGGATTCTAGCAGCTGAGAGGCTGGACATGAGTCAGTAACAAGTTCTCAGCCCAGAAAGTCCAACTGTGTCCTGGACTGCATAAAAAGCAGCAGGTTATGGGAGGGGATTCTGCCCCTCTACTCTGTTCTCATAAGACCCCATCTGCAGTCCTGCATCCAGAGCTGTGGTCCTCAGCTCAGGAAGGACATGCATCTGCTGGAACAACTGCAGAGGAGGCCACCAAGATGCTCAAAGGGCTGGAGCACCTCTGCTATGGAGACAGGCTGGGAGATGCGGTTGTTCAGCCTGGAGTAGAAAATATTCTGGGGAGATCTCAGAGCACCTTCCAGTACCTACAGGGGCTCCAAGAGAGCTGGTGAGAGACATTTTACATGGCCATGGAGCAACAGTCAAAAAGGAATGACTTTAAATTGAAGCAAGGTAAATTTAGGTTAGATATGAGAAAAATTCTTTACTCTTAGGGTGGTGAGGCCCTGGCACAGGGTGCCCAGAGAAGCTGTGGCTGCCCCATCCCTGGAAGCATCCAAGACCAGGTTGGATGGGCCTCTGAGCACCCTGGGATAGTAGAAGGCGTCCCTCTCCAGGGCATGGGGGTGGGCACTAGGTGATCTTTAGGGTCCCTTTCAACTCAAACTAGTCTATGATTCTATTCCAGTAGCAGTTTAATGACATATTTACTTAATGAGACACACAACACTGCTGCCTGAACCCATCCACTGGGATCAACACTGCTCCCAGTCCCCAGTAGGGTTCTACCATGTTATCCTGCAGTGCATAGCCCTGTCCTTGTGATTCACCTGTTTCCTCCAGCTTATTTTCATTATCACATAAACCTTGTACTCTAAAATGCTATCTTCATGCAAATTTCAAGCACACATTTCATGTTTGTCTTGCTTCTTTAAGAAAACTGTAGATAGTCAAAGAGCTTAGGACACCTGAAGACAATCAGACTCTCTGGAAAAGGTTATGGATACTTGGAAAAAGTAAATTAAGAAACCAAAGATGACACTGTATAGCTAGAAATGAAGGCCTCTTGTATTATGAGAAACACATTGATGAATAAAAGTTCTGAATTCAGTACTGATACCAACTCTAGCTTCTAATACAAATCTATAACCACAAAGTAACAGGGAGCACTCTACAGACAGTCATGACACAGTCCAAATGAAATAGCCTTGGACTCTCTGAAGTCCCATACATGAACTCCAAAGCCAATCTCTGAAATTCTGAGAAAGCCAAGAGTAAACCAGTAAAATTATTGAAAATATTCTTGAATAATAGTACATTTTCTCCACTAATATATGTATTACTCAATCATTTCATTGTGAGCTCCATGTCATGATCCTCCTTTCAAGAACACTTGGTCATTAAAAACTGGCTTGGCTGGCCACCACCATTAACTCACTACCTGTGACCAAGAAATCCAGCAAAGCATGTGCTAATTTTAGTTTTGGAGGGAAGAAATAGAGAGTTTATCGTTTTTATACAAGGCAAGCATTCAAGTATAAAAGAAATAACTTTTCTAGTACTAGTCTGTTGTCAAGCTACAGAAATCTTGAACTAATGACAAATTTCAACCTAATTAAGAAATTACTCACACTCTTTGAAGCTGCAGACGACTGTTTTAAATGAAATGGGAATGAGCTATACAATAGTCACCATTTCTACACCCAACATCTGCTTCAAAGACTTAATTTCTTCTTATTTATACAAGAAGAGAATAAAATACTCACTGTCATAACAAATAGCATCTGCTGCAAGTTTCTTAGTACACAAAGCAATTGTGGAAACTTTCTGAAATTCATTCAGATGGGATAGTTGAACAGGCAGTAAGAATGGGCTGTTCTACTCCAAAATAAACACTTCAGTAGTACAATATTCTGTAAATCAGAGACCACAGACTTATGTCACTCGTGGGAACTAAGGCTGTCATACTGATTCTAATCAATATCTCCTTTATTTTCTTAACTTATGATATAGAAATTCCATTATGAAACTAGAGTGTAAATATCATGTTTTAAGCTTCCACAGCCCATCATCTTTTGGTGTCTTTTTTACTATTACATGATGTAATTCTGTACTTCAGGCAATAATCCCAGACAACCTCCACTAGAGAGGTATATAATTCATAACAACAATACATGAAAAAGAAATTTAGTTGGAGATTTGCTAAATACGAGAAGGTGAGTTGATTCATGGGCAGCTTGGGCACCAAAAACCCATGCACAGCTTAATATGACTCTTGTCTTTCTAATTGTCAAGATGAAGAACATTCTTCTTTTCTGTGAAATGCTCTGGACATGAAGCATGAACACTTGACATAACTACAACCACGTAAGTTTTATGGCTTATATATCCCCTTTTCCAAGAATCCTGACTTGTATCCCATATATATGACTGGTATTATTTCCCCCCTCTTGATTTTTATCTGGCTGAAGTGATGTGACTAGAAGAGATTGCATTAGCTGTGCTGGCATGTCTGAGCAGGAACCAAACATTTCCATAGCAACTTAATACTGCCACACTACCTTGGTAACCAATTTAAGATAATTATTTATGATGTTTACCTGCACTAATGTTCCAGGGCTGAATATTTTAGGAGACTGCAATTCTTAAATATATTTGCTAGTTTCACCAATATTCAGTTTATGAATAGGCATGTTTTTATGGTTTTGTGTAATATGTAATAAAACCCCTTCCCAGATACATATTTTGGAGTCTTCAGTCTGTAGATGTCCTCAAACTGACTAAAACCATCAAGAAACCAAAACCAAGCTGTCAAGCAGGACAGGCTTGTAAGGAGGAGAGGAAAAAAAGATAAACCATTTTTGTTAATAACCAAGATTTAAAGGAATTTTAAAATAATTTTATTTTCACACAATGCTTCAGTCTGAGATTATTTTCCTTGCTCAAAAAACCTGATTCAAAAATCTTGAGACTATGATTCAATTAATCTTAACTGCATATAAGGCATATCTAACTTTTAATCAGAGGGAATAAATTAATCAACACTGTAGATTCAATTGTTTTGAACCTCGAACCTGTTTTTCTAGTGGCTGCATTCAAGACAACTTCAACTTGTGTGCTACCACTTATTACCATACCACAAATTCAATTTTAAATACAAATTACAGGCTCTTCCTCTTCATATTCTATGATAGCAGTTGTTTGGATTTTTTATTTAAAAAATACTTTCCTCTTAATAGATTACAGTAAGCAGAAAATTATTAGACCTTATTTAACTTCAAGTATTCTGCTTCTTTGGGTTTGAATTGTAAGTGCACTAAGAAAAATAAAACACAATAATGAAAACAATGCCCAAACCAAATATATGACATGCATAAGGCAATTTAATACATTATGTGACTACGAGAGCAGGAACTGCACTAGTAAACACTTCCAAGGCTATTAAAAATAGTTTTAAAAGAACTCTTTTTATCATAGAAATGTAGAATGGTTAGGGTTGGAAGGGAACTTGATTATCTAGGTGTGATCACCCTGCTGTGGCCAAGGATGCCACTCACTAGTTCAAGTTGCTCAAGGCTCATCCAAGCTGGTCTTGAATACGTCCAGAAATGATACATCCACCTTTTTGATAAGGCAGAAAGTGTCCTATTGAGTTAGTTTTAAGGTTACAAAAAAATTAGTATGAAATTTAACTGCTGTAAACCACTAGCTGGACAGGTCTCATTTTTCTTTTAGTTCAGTGTTATCTGTCTGTGTTAAAGTACTTGAGAGACAGTGAACACATATGTTCATAACTGCAGACATTCAGTGTCTTGAAAAGTGCCAGAAAAGCCCCGCTGTGCCAAGATAGCAATCACTTAATGACATCGATTTCTTGTAAAACATTCCACACTAGGGAAACAGCAGTTATTTTTTTCACTGTCTGTGGAAAGCAGGGAACAGAGGCCTCAGAAAGAGTAGTGAAAGCAAAAGAATTTGATACCTGAAGTTCTAGTCTCAAGATACATTGTAGACATTGTAATTGTGGGGTCCTTTTTGTGTGATCAAAGGCTGAGCTGCCAGTTCAACACAAGGATATCCAGCAATAAGCAATGTGGCAGCTTTTCAACTTCTGAAAGAGCAGATTCAAAGTTTGATGGCAAGCTCTCTGAAAGTTAGCTGCCTGGTAGAGCTCTCTGAAATAAGAGAGAGGAATGCTGAAAGAGGAGTCTTCTTTGAGCTGGTGCCTGGAAGTGCCTGCAGTGGCAGGAGTCTGGCAGAAGGATAGACAGAAACACGTGAGGAACAGACAGACATGGAGTGAAAGATGAAAAAGCAGGAACATAACAGTGCAAAGTCTCAAAGGCAGGAAACATGAATACGATTTAAGGATGAATGAAGAATTTCTGATAAACTGTTTAATCCAAAACTCATTGAGGACAATGGAAAGACTTTGAAAATGGTTTGATATGAGGCTTGTAATCTTAAATGACTGCATTTAGAATCATTTCTTGACCAGCATATCAAAAGCCAGAGAGCACTCCTCAAAAAGTGACTTCATAAAACATCTTCTAAGACAAAGATGCCACTGCTGCTTTGAAGATACAGTCATTAAAGGATGAAGCATGTGAACAGTCAGTATGACTTCTCTGAAGTTTAACTATAATCTTATTATTTCTTACAGAGTTTTTGAAATCTTCTGTTGAAAACAGAAAGCAAAACTGAAGCAAACAGCTTAATCTAGAAATTACCTGTGGACTAACTTTAGACTCAGCTCTTTTTTGTGTGTGTGTACAGGCATGATCATGCCCAATTCTAACAACATCTAAGCTTTTTACTGTTGTGCTTGCCTGAACAAACACTGAAATGCAGTGTAATTTTCCTACCTTACATTAGCTATTTGTTACTGCTGCTTGTCACGCAGTGGAAAAGGCACATTTGCTTTTGAAATTTCACTGTTCACTTAAGAACAGTTAAGAGATGTTCCTGTAAGGGAAAAAAATTTCTCTATCACAGGCTAAATTTTATATAAACAAATATCTTCTTTGAAGCAAAATAATGTTTTTGTGATTAAGAAAAATGTCAATGACACTAACAAAAAAAGTTCAGTATGAGTCAATTCTGAAGCAACCTCAAACATGTACATAAGTCCATTCAAATACACTCATGCACAATGACTTGACATAGATATTAGACACTGAATGAGGCATTCTTGTCAGTGCAGAAAATTCATCCTTGTTTCTATGGAAGGGTTCTGAACAGAAGTAAGGATGAAAAGTGATGTGTTTGTATTAACAACTGACAATCAATTTTAGCAATCTCTGTTCTCCCTATAAGAGCCTAAAAAGACACAGGCTCTGTGCTCTAAAGTACAGCCAATGTCCTGCAGTGTTTTTTGGTTTTTTTTTAGTTTGATTCTGAATAATCATATAAAAAAAGACTGCAATGTTTGAGGAATGACAAATAAAAAATACAGTTTAAGAGTATGAAGCACCAGTAGAGAAAGGGTATTTGTAGGACAGTTCTCCACCTTGAATATATGGAAGACAAGACAATACAGCACAGCTCTGAGAGATGTTTTGCCTGGCTATAGAATGGTCAGTCCAGACCAAGATCATTTCCAAGGGGACACATTTTATACTGTCTCATTGTGCTTTACTCTACAAATGAAGACAATCCAATCACTGAGCAGTTCCAGGAATGATGCCAACCTTTTATGAAGAAGTGGATCAGTTAATCATTCAGTCCCACAGAATGGGCAGACATTTTATATATTTAACAACCTAATAGGAGCCAGATTGTTCATGTATTTACCAGTCCAAATAGAAGTTAATGCCTGGGAGTAAAAGAAATAAAAGGCCCCAAACAGATTTCAGTGAAAAAATTATTAAGCAGGGCAGGAAATTCAAAGCATGACCGAGCTAAAGCCAAGTTATAACATTTCACATATTTCTTTGTACAATTAACTGTGGAGGGGTTTGGGGTCTTTTGGGTATTTTTATTAGTTTGCTTCAGGGTTTTCTTCGGTTTTGTGGTTTTGTCTTCTCTTTGGTTTTTTTTTTTTTAATGCAGGAATTATGGAATAATGTTTGCTCTTTCTTTGTATACAACAGGCTACAAAGATCTAAATTCCTTCTCCTGATGCTTCAAAGATTTCTCTGCTTTAATATCACTTCCAAAATTATGTTTTGCTAGTCAAAGAAGAATTGCCTGTGAAAGTACTAAACAGTCCTAAAACATGTTAGGTAAACAGCTTGATGGAACCACAGCCCTGATCATGTGGATCAAAGCTTGTGAGCCCTAAAAGGCAGCAAAGCTCCACCTGCATTTGTGATACATCAACACAAACAGAATTATCAGCATGGAATTTAATGGGAAGAAGCAGAATTGAAACTACTCAAGCTCAAGTTTTGGAAGAGATGTAGGAAAATACCTACAAGCCTTGCTCAGAGCCTCACATGGGAAAACGTTTAGCACAACAAAATAAGGAGTCCAAAACAAGTCACATGCATCAGTACAGATTCAGCTGGAATCATCAGGTGTCAAATGAGTACTTCATTCCTCTTAATTTAAAACACTTGAGTTCTTCCCTGACAGCCAAAAGCTACAATGGTCACCTATAGCAAAGGCTGTCTTTCAACTTTCTGCCAGAAATCATTACTGAAGTGAAGAAAGGGGGACACCTAGGGTCGTGTTTAATGAAGGACAGCAACCAGAAGAGGTTGTTCTGTTGAAAACTGAAAATTCCCCATAAAACTAAAACACTCATGAAAAGATTGCATTCAGCCAATTCATGTGTCAAGCCTGGATATTAATTACTACTTCTTTCGTCTAATCATGGAAGTAAAATTACTAATTCTTATGGTGATAGGTGGACAAGAGCAGCCAAAGTGAACAGAGAACACAAAACGTTTCTATGCAAAAATGACAATCCTCCTACAAATGAAGCAAAATATTCAAACTCAGAACAAGCTTAAAAACCTTGTGCTCACATGTCAAATTGTGGCACCTCTTGCTTCAGTAAACCAATTGTGCAAAGGACAAAAGCATTACTAAAGTAACAAAATCAAAGAATGAAAATTCCACGAGGGGAAGCTATATATTCGTACCATCACCCCATTCCAAGATAAACATTACAATCTACATTGATGTGCAACAATGATGTACTCTGACTACACTGTCACACTACATAAACAGATGCTCTTCCAGTGGCAGATTCAATGGTTTTGACTGAGCAACTGATTTCAGGCACATACAAGCAGAAAACAGAATAATGAAGTTTGACCAATTCTTTATGGCAGGGGTGAAAAATACATTGATGCTTTTTGCACTCACATTTGACTAGTTGAAACTATGCATTACTCCATGGACCAAAGAAACCCTGAAACAAACAGGCAAAACAAACACCTAAAACAAAAACCCTGTATATATAAATAGCCTAAAACTCTGTCCGCTGTGGCATTTATTCTGTACAAGCTACAACATCAAACTTACACTGTAAGTCCATAGGCAGGAAATAAAAAGAAATAATAGCCAGCTTTTGAATCTGATCTCACACTTCTCAGCTTTACAAGGAAAAAAAGACTCAATATTTATAATCTCCCAGACCGTTAACAAGAATGTGAGAACTACCACATTTCCATTCCTTAAATTATCATCTTATTAGCCAGGAACTGTCATTATTTACACTACAGAAGCAGCAGTTTCCCAAATTCCTTATTTGGGTCTGTGCTAAAATTCTCCATCATCACAGAATTCACATCCCAAAGAACAACAGGAAAAGAGACCCACACTGCTGAAGCTCCAAATCTCCTAAAAAAACCCATCTCTGTTAAACCTTACTTGTTGTAACAGTCCCATTGAAAAAGAATAGGTCTACATTTGTGCATAAAATTGACCACTTCCCTAAATATTTTCAGGGTTGAAAAAGTCACATTCTTCTGTGTTCATAGTTTCATTGCTTGCATTAAGACTCAAGGAAAAGGAGCATGGAACACAACTCAGAAGTGGAATAACGGACCCAAATTTAGAGCAAACACAAACAAAAGTTCTGATTCCATCATTTAAATATTTGATCATCTTATTAGGACAAGGTAATATTGACACCAAGGAATCATCCAAGGAGACAAAGATTCCCTTGAGTCTCCATCAAAGGCAAAGTCTAATGCAGTTAATTATATTATTTGTTATACTGCAGAAGTGCTACGTTTTCCTTTACCATCTTTATTTATAATTATCAAGAAAATAAACTTTTGTAAATTCTGATTCCTTCCTTAACATGCATGTTCTGTTTCTGTAACCCCTTAAATAAGGGCCCTATTGCTTTCAAGGTTATGGCTGCTAAAACCAGAAGGGTCTGAAATTCTCCTTCTTTCAGCTAAAATCAAGTTGAAAAATAAGTTATCATCTGGAAAAGAAACCCTGAGATTTCTTAGTGGTTTTTCTTTTAATTTCTCATAGTCCTGGAAGAACTATGTCTCTGAACTATTGATCAAAGGGTTCACCTGTGTTAAGGAAGCTTTCCTGTCTGGCCATCCAGGTGCTACTCCTGGGGTCACATTCACACCACCCCGACTGTCACTGCCAGGACCGAAGTCCCTTTGCAGCAGTGGCTGAAGTGACCCACGGGTCCCCATGGGTCCCCTCCACACCCCACACTCACAGCCAGACCAGGTTTCTTTACCAGATCCACCCCAGGTTTCCCACAGCAGAGTCTCAGACCTTTGGAGCCTTTAAGTAATTTTACTTAGGAGAGCCAGGTTTAGATCCCAGCCTGGGTTAAACTTACACTCACCAGGCAAGTTTCACCTCATGAGCCATTGGCTGCTTTGGGAACAGTTCCTCTCCAGCTCTTCTACTGGGTGATTTGGCTTCATATGAATAAATATTAATTGCAGCAGAGACAAACAGTTTTTCCATAGCCTGCATGAACACTACAACCACAGAACTGTAAAATCGGTGCTTCTCTGCTGCTCTCTAGCACAATAGATATTTAACCATTCAAAAAGTGAATGAAAGAAATCAAGACACAAAAGAGGAACCATCTCAGTATCCCAGTAATTAGGTCTTTGACTGAGAACAGTCAGCACCTGACAATGATGGAGAGCTACAGTTTTCTCTCTTAGAGCAGCAGAGCAAATCATCCGAAGCAACACCCCAGCTCTGGTCACACACCAAATACCACTGAGTACTCCGCCCTAAAGAAGGTGCCATTCCTCAGCTCCCTTCTAACCTGTATTGAAATAGACCTTTAGCTCTTGCAAGAAATGAAAAACAAAGGAGCCAGGACAATAATCTCCTCTAAAAACGGGCTCCTAGATAGTCTAGTTTAATTTCCCTGCACTGAATTTCATAAAAGCAATTGGAAAACAGCTTTCAGAAACAACTCTTGCCTTTCGCATCCTTGCAATGATGTGGAACATATTTATATTTGTGGAATTTCTTTTTCCTTCAATCTGATAAATATTTATAATAGAATTTAAAAAGGACCAAGCTTTAAGCTCAGAATTGCATGGTATTTAGAAGCAAAAGAATGCATCTAAAGAATCAAAGAATGTATGGAATAACACACTCCTTTATGCTTGCTTTCCTGTAGCAGAGGATTCTTCATTTAGATATGCTGCATGAAAAATAGATCTTCTGCTCCTAGTAAAATTAAATGTTACTGATGCATGCATTTTTCCTGAAGTCTATTTTTGACAGACATCTATTACATCGAATCATTCTGTTTTTTATCAAGCTTTGCACAACTCAATGTTGACAATAGAAGGAACATTTTTGATAAATATTTTTAGCCAAGACTAGACTGTGGGGGCAGAAATCACTCAATCATTAAATGAATCCAGTTAACCTTGTACAGTTGTTCTAGTTCTTTGAAAATTATTAATATAAGACATCAGGAAGGCTGTGTAAGTGAATAAGTCTATGTAGCAAACCTGGTTTATTATTTCATGGTAAGTATCACATTACAATATGTACTGGCTGCACAGAATTAATGAAATATGAAAATAAAATCCACATTTAACCTTGGAAAAAACCATGAAGTTCACTGACCTGTCCCTGCAGGCAACCACCAAGTTGGGCTAGGCTGCTTTTCCTGGTCAAGCCTGATCTAAATTAAAGAGAAATTTGGAACAGGGAGGAATTATTTATTTACAGTAAGGAATGTGAATACTGTACCAATGCTTTCACCTAAATAGCAACATCAACCCAGAAGTGCCAGCTACAGATTTAAATAAGGGCATTTAATGGAAAAAATGTTATTTCTCTGAACCACATGAGTTAACTAGCACCTGTCTCCACATACACATTACCATTAACTGTCCCCACAAGAACCAAAAAACTGGAACTATATTTACAGTTACACACATTAATGCAATAAAAGAAGGTATGAGTCAAATAAAAGTGAAATGATGTCACTGCAGCTGCCAGAAGTCCAGGGAACTCCGGTTGCTTGTACAAAAAACTGAACAAGAAAGCAATAGGTCTTGTATTTTTCCCTTACTTTCCAGCCAGAATTTACCAAGTTTTCAAATCATATGGAGGTTTAAACTTCAGCAGAAATCTTGAATGGTGCAAAATGCAGAATTCTGAAGTCACTAAAATGTTTTGAAAGAATTTCTTCCCAATTCTGATATCAAAATATGTATTCAATATATAAATACCACGTATGCAAAGACAGACTGCTTAATGAAAAGGGCAGCAGCCCATGGAGAAGGGGAAATCGATGTCTTCACAGAAAGGTTACAAAGAAAGCCATTTCCAGAGAACCCATTTATTTGTTGGAACAAACAAACAGAATTCTTATGACTGCCAGGTATTGCATTTTCAGATGTATACCAAAATCAGACTCCACCTAACTGGTATATTTTACACAGCCTTCTGAAATAAGACCTTTAGAACTGCAACCAAACCCGTAAGATTTTCAAGCGTGCTCATTGCTTGTTCTGCCCCCTGAGCCATAAAATTCCTCAGTCTTTTTGTGCTATCACAGAACTCGTGCATTGTTCCACTCCAGTGAGACACTAACTGGAATCTAGCCCATCACTACCAGCAAAGCAATGGGCCACAAAAGCACTCCAATATTTAGAAGTTCATTTGTCTCATTACTATTCACGAATGCGACAAAGCAGTTAAAAAATGGAATTAAAACGTAAAGTGCCAGAGAACAGTAGCCCAAACAACTTTAGCTTTCTGTGACTGGCAATTATAATGCAGACAATCCGTGCAAGCACTGCCTTTGGCAGCATTACAGAGGAACTCTTTAAAAGCATTAAATGGCTTAAGAGACAAGAGACGGCAAAGAGGCAGGAGGCACTGGAAAGCAAGAGCATGTTCCTCATAAAATAGTGTCAGTTCCATCTGAAAAACAACTCTGCATGAGCTCACCCACACAACAATTTGCACCTCAGCAAAAGGCAGCTTACATAAATAGGAACGACTATAGCTTATTTGGGCAGAGGTAATGTATATTTAGCTATGAGCATTTAAAAGTAACTCAGATTTGATTTTGCTCAGATCAATGCTTATCATGTGAAGTACCTTGTTCAAAGCAGTATTTGCAGGAAGAAAAAATAGAGATTCTTTCTTTGCTGCCTTCCACCTGCAAGGAGCTGTACCCCATTCATGGCTCTCCCATTCACTGGGTGTAGAGTTCGTGGGCACAGTATCTGCCAGAAGATAAATGCAGAACAAGTGCTCACAGAAAAGTAGTGGTGTAGAAAAACTTCTTGAAACTGGTGTCTCTCTTCCTACACAAGATTGTTTTTGGTGTGGGGGAAGTGGGGTTTAATAGATGTAAGATTCTTTCCACCCTGAAGGTTTGTTTGGGGTTTTTTCCTCTTTTACTATTGTACCAATATACTATATTCTTTTTATTTATTACTTTATTTTCTAGTGTTAATATGATATTTCTTCATAAAGGACATTTATTTTCAAAGAAAAATAGAAAGACTTACAAGTTCTCTAAATTCTTAGTTGACAGGTGGTGAGAGATCAAAACCTATTCCACCCTGGCGTGACAGAGATGGATATAGGACTATTTTTGCCCAAAGACAGCAACGTGTTAAGTAACAAGAAATAAAAGACAAACAGGCATCTTGATTCCTCTACATCCTCAGTATTTCAAGTCAGAATAAGAATGGACCTCTTGGATCATTCCCCATGGTGAGAGAAAGCATTAGAATGGAATTAAACACCTGGTAAAGAGCACATCTCCATTGGCTGTTTCATGCATGCTCAGGCACCTGATCACTTTCTCACCCCCCAAATACTTAAACCTATTACTTGGAGTGAAGCCACCAAATTGAATGATCCAGAAGGCCACCAAAGAGATTTTACTGAAGAATAGAACCACAAGTCAAACACCAACATACTTGGCAGAGAAAAGTACAGAGGTGCTGAGATCAACCCTGTTGTCTAAATTATCTTCTTCTTATTATTGATTCTTAATCACTCCTTCCCTCTCAGCAACTCAAGAATACTATTTAAGTATCCCTACACCAGGAAATTTTAAAAGATACTGTGCTGTTAATTATTCTGATATCTTTCTTTTCCTTTGGTTCAAAAATATGAAGAATCAATATGTTTGCATATGCATTTCAAGAGGCAAAGTCTTTACTTGAAAGTATGAGGAAGATTAATACTTGAAAAATTACAGGTAATGGCTATCACCTTCTCTAAAGACATGCTTATTTTTTAGGCTCAGGACTACCTTTATATAAAAGAAAATTGGGTCTTGAAGCCAAATTTTGCTGTGTGATTTTATAAACATGGCAGATCCTAGGCAGAATTAATGTCTTGCATTTCACCAAGACGACGTTTGCAATAATCTTCCTCTGAGATGTCAGGAATCAGGCATATCATTTACCCTCTCCATATGGAAACTTAATTGATTTCTATTCGCTTGATATCATTATTCATAAAACTTTATCCATGCCATCCCAGTCTATACCAAAGTCAGGGTTAAGAAACCCCTCAAACATTCTTGTAGGCTGTTAAGTTAAAAACAACCAAAAAATTCATTTAAAATGTGAACTTAACATCTGAAGCAGCTACTAGTCTTCCCCTAGATAACTGTTTAATCACATGGCTATAAATAGACACAAACAAGCTCCAGAATTTAACAAAGACAGGAGATTTTACATATCTCAGATTCCTCCAACCCCCTACAGAACTCATTTGTTTCATCATATTTCTGTTGCACTCAATGCAACCATTAGGGAGACAGCAGAATGGGAGGGGGGCCCTGATAGAACAGCCTTGGAACTTATTTTTCTTGTCCCAAACTGCTTTTATCTAATATGAGCTTGATTAATGTCTACTCCCAAAAAAGCTGTCCCATGTCTATTATATTTCTTTCAGATCCTTGACCTAATCATCATCAGGGACACAAGCTTCTTGTTGGAAAATACAAACACAATTCTGCATCCACAAGAAGTTAGGAAGGTGATAATATTCAGAAGGAGCTCAATCCTAAATATCTTTGATCAGCTATGCCTGTTTCAGTAAATGTTTGCAGATGGGGAAACAGGAACACTGCTAGACCAAAAGAACAAAAGGAATAATGCATGAGTCTCACCTGGGATTTGCATTAGAAAAAATATTCAGTAAGGTTGCCACCTTTTCTAAAATATTTCAGAAGGGCAGTGGATCAGCAGAGGTGTTTTTAAAATATTCATGTTGGCTGCTTACTCTACACTGCTGAGACAAAATCCTTCCTTGCAAGGTATTATGCAAACTATTCCAGAAGTGGATAAGAAAAGCCATAAAATAAGGAATTAGGCCTCTTTAAAATGGATTACTACCCAGTCACTGCTGTGGTTTGTATTTCAGACACACCTATTCCATTCAGCTACATGACATGATGAAGGACAGGAAGTGGTCAGTAGCTGTGGGCAGGTGTCTCTCCAGTGACAGCAGCACCCCAAACCTCCAGACTCACACAGTATTGATCACACACCCACACAAACCTGCACCCTCTTCTAGCACCAAAGGAGAAATACTGTCACAGCAAGTTTTTATGTTAGACCTGCAGAGATTCTGTGAGTCAACATCCAGCTTAAATATGGTCCCTGGCTTAAAATAGTACATACATAAATATTAATCTTCTATTGTAGAATAAAATTTTTAAACCATAAACTACATGAGGACTACATGTGCAGTCTACCAGGAAAAAAACTTATTAAATTGTCATTTTAAACTAAATTATATACTGCATTATATTCAGGATACTTCAGAAAAATATATTCATGACTTTACTTACAGTTAAACCAAGTTCTCTTTAGGAATAAATTTACATTTACAGTAGCACATTAGGATCAAAGCTAAGTTACAGTAGTCAAGCTTTAGATGAAATATCATTGCTAGGTATTCCATTTATAAAATAATGCATTATTATTTCTCTTATAAGTTCTTCTCAAAGGGTAAGTTACTAACAGAGGAATTGGTGTTGGAAACACGAAAAAATATTGTAAAATGTATTTATTCACACGCACAAAAGGGTTGAATATGTTTAGAAATATAGATATTTCCCCGAAAACTGAAAAAGGTGCAAGCAAACTCTTATTCTTTGGAAAAAAAAAAAAAAAGGTGGTTTTGGAAAAGGTTTAGAAAATAGAATTACTTCTCAGTTGAAATATAATTAATCTCCTTCAGCACAGTCTTATGGAAGATAACTTTTGCTGAACATGCCCATTTTCTTCCCTGGACATATTTACAGATATAATCAATATTATATCACATTTAAATTAAACCAATTGCATCAAGTGGATTAAGTACAAGTAAATACCTGGCTGAGTAGCACACAGTCTTGTTAATGAATGAGAAGGTTTATTTCTATTTGAAGATATTGCTCTGAACAATTTAACAATATCTGACTGCAAAAAACTCAAATCTAAATTCCATCTGCAATCATGAAAAAAGTATTTGTTAACAAGAGCTTTCTGCAAGCATATTAAACAATAATTTCTAGAGAAGAATATCTTCCAAATTGGAATGAAAGTCTTGCAGTCCCAAAAATGAAACCAGAATTAAGTTTAAATCCTTTAAGTCCCAGGTGTATAATTTAAGGTCAGATCACCTTTCTCAGGCAAATGATGGTTTATAAGATTGATATTTGCCACACTTGGCAGCCTGCCAGAGGACATCACCAAAGAGGAAGCAGATTAAACCAAACCCAGAATTTTGAAGATTTGGAATGTTTTGACACAATGCAAAGTTTTTTTCCTAACTTGTACATTTACAGTCTAAGTCACAACTATGCCTAAGACACTTTCTAGGCAATAAAATTTTTATTATACAATGTTTTTCCTTCAGAAATACCTAATGTAGAATGATTAAACTGTAATATACCCCAGCTATGAGTAAACTCTAAGAAGAGGCAGCAGGACTTTTAGCAACACTCAATTAAGCTTCTGTGTTTCTTACACTGCTGACTATCCCCTCTCTGCTTCTTCCTTTGTGGCCATAAGCAGGTATGAGCAATAAAAGGGGAGAAATCTCCAGCACATAAAATCCTACAGGCCTGATTACACAGAACTAAAACATGAGAGCTTTAATTTAAATGGGAATAATGAAAAACCTATAGTCTATACCTGGACAATAAGGCAGTTTTTCCAAACAAGCCTAAAGTCAGTTTTTTTCCACTTTTAGTCCAGGATTCCTTTAGGAATCTGACATTGTGTTCCTGTGCTTCTCTATTGATGCATACACCACACTATGAGTATCACAAACTGCTAACAGAAAGCCAATAAGATGGGCATGAGAAAGGAGAAAGGCCAAACTATTCTGCTGAAAAGAGATGGAAGATTAGCAATTGCACTCTACAACATTCAAATTTATATTACATAATGTGACACTAGAAATAAGTGTTGAAAATCTTCATAATAAAACAGCACACAAATTCACAGGAGTAAAGTGCCAGTTCTATATTGAATATTTGAAAGGAGAAGTTACTTATAAATAATGCACTAACGGTTCTGGATATCATAGTAACAAAAGCCAAAAGCCAAACTTGAGAGAGATTTAATGTTGTAACATTTGGTCCACTCCATTTCATTTTAGAGAGAGCTGGAAAGACAGCTCAGAGCTCCCCATCCCCCTGACTCTTCTTGGCACACAACAGCAGGTACAAGTCAGATTTCACAGGGCTAAAGAGACAAATTTTACTTCTACATTAGTGAAATGAGATTGGCTTCCCTCACTTTTTTTCACCCTTTTAAATATGATCACACCTAGAGAATAAATAGCGTAATAATAACAAACACTGAAATGCCACAGAGGCTCATGATTTCAGATGGAAGTTGTGGAGAGTTGTTTCGTTCAAGGACATTTCACTAGAAATAATAACAGACCAAATTCTGCCAGCCACTGTATCTTTCAATAATATTGGCAACTGAAGGCATGATTTAGCAGAAAGTTAGAGGTAAGCAAAGTCTATCATCTGAAGCTTCCTTTTTAAAATTAAATTTGAAGGGAAAAATGCACTTCATGTTTTGATTTGCATTTAATAATTACAGTCAGCATTAGTATTAATTATAACATTTTATGGTCAAAATACTCATTTTATTCACAGTTGCATCCATTTTCACTGCTCTGGGATTATTTCATATTGCAGAGTTGTTAATGTTTGCTCTTCTGAAACACGGCAAATGCAGTAGAATTTCAATAAATTATTTACATTTTTACAGACCAAAAGCTTATTAACATTTGCCTGGAAGAGTATATCCATGTTTTGCTCTGAAGCTGAGAATGTAAATTAGCATCTTCTGGCCTGATTCTTTTCTCACTCTGTCAGTGTTGTTCTCAGTTAGAATGGTCCAAATGAGATAAATCAAGACCAGGGCACATAAATACCTCCAAGAATAATTCCCTAACACCTTCAGAGCTCTACCCTGAACTTGGATTTTTCAGTTGCGGCAAAAGCAGAACACTGCAGACACAACATCAATATTGAGAAAAAAGTTTCAATAACAGAAATTCCTACTTCAGGATTTCAAAGTATATAGGTAGCACATATCCAGTGATCCTCCTTGGCTTTACTGGCAACACACAGGGGCATATGAGGCAGAAAGAGCATAAAGATGGACCTCTCCTCCTGCTCTGAAGGAAGCAACAAACACACTGCTGAAATTTTTGAGGCTTTATCAGTAGTAAATGGATGTAACTGATCTAATGTCCAAAATACAAGCAGAGAGACCCAGCAGAAAAATAAAAATATCTACACTTATCACAGGAAGTGAGTCATCCATATTTTGCCAATTTTCTCATAAAATACAAGGCAGAATCTGTGTGGAGAGTATGGATGAGGCAGTGAGTCTGTGTAGGTCAAGACTCTTGACTGAAGCAAATAAGGAAGAACAGAAGCTGGTAATAAGGAGTAGCAAAAAAGTGAAAAATTACAAATAAGTGTAGGAAAATGGAGGAGTTTGTTGTTTTCAACCCAGTTCCTGTTCAGTGCCTGCATTCCATCACCTCATAGCTGAAGAGCTCTTCCTGGATGGGATGCAATAGGAGGAAGCCAGGACACCTGCTGCTGAACTCCATAGAGTATTCTGTTTCTAATCTTCATTACAGCAACAAAACACACAATACCTTGTGTGATGCAGGAAATTCCCCTCTCCCTTCTTATTACTATCTTAGACAAATAGCTTGAAGCCAATTTATTTTCTTTGGATCAAATATTATTGTGCTACACAAAGTTTAATGAGCTATAGAATGCCCCAGAAGAATACAGTATTACATGAATATGACAAAGTAATCTCATCTCCTCTCTATACAAAAGGGGGAATAATTTCCTGTTGACAGGGAAATATTTTACTAAACCAAGGCATCAGACAGGAGCCTTTCATAGAGAATGGGACTGGGGAAAACAGTTTAATAATCAGTAGTTTATATGTCCTGACATGTGCTGTGCACAGCAAGCACTGAAGATGATTTATAGTCAAGAGCTACAAAGAGAGTAAAGGCTTGAAATGACAGTGAAAACAAGCAGAGCTGCTGGTCATTGTCATCATGACAAAGTGGGGTTTTTTTGTTTGGCTTTTCTTGTTATTACAAGAAAGAGATGGCGATTTCAACCTAAAAGCACTTGCTACCCTGTCATGCTGTTCAGCCTGACCAAGCTTCCTCAAAAGAGTGCACACAATGCAGATCAGATCATCTCAATAAAGAAAAACTATTGCATGACCTTTCTGGAAAAAGGAGACAAGTAATTCATTTTGCTGCAGCAGAGTTAGCAAAAGGCTGTCGGAGAAGCACACGGCTTTCTCTTCCCAAGTGCCATTGAGGCGTGCATGAACAGCAGGGAGCCAGCCCAGGATAAGCCTGTCTGTTAACATTTAACATGGGCAAAAAAAAGACATTCAGCACGGGTAGAAAAAAGAGCTGCATTCCCTGGGATGTGTTTCCTGGGAAAGGGAATCTTTGGGATGATAGTATTTGCAACACCAAAATGCACGATGAGATCTGTTTGTTCTGTTTGAGGGAATGACACACTCCGTCAGTCTTCAAAGGTTCAAAGTCCTTAATTTCCAAAAATGGATATGAGCACAAAGTAGCATAGTAAATTTATTATTAAAATCTCAAGAAAACAGTTGGTCTGGCAAAGGAACCTGAGTCTTTCCTAGAGGAGCTTCACTAGTTGCAGGTTTCCCCTTCTCTCCAGGGATTAAGGCAACATAACTTGGATTGCCTAAACTTCCCCGCTCCTCTCTTCAAATCTTTCAGCAGGGAAATACAAAAAGCCTTTAAAACTCTCATCACTCACTGGCTAAATGTCTGAACACAGGCACACTGATATTATATCACAGCACTTTGCCCTGGGGCCACTCTTCAGCTCACTGTTTATGCAGGGTCTGCTGGGAACATCATTCAAAAGAGGCTGTTCAGAAATGAGTATATCATTGTAGAGTGTGCACAGATCCAGTGATGTGTATACATTATACTCTAAAAAATACAGGATATTGAAATATTATTCATTCACATGGTACATTATATACAAATGAGATTATTTTGGGATGCAGATGATAGCACTATGCCAGCAGAGGAACTTCACAAATGCTCAGAACAGAACTCTTAGACTTAATACTGTGCACTTAAGGTAGTCTATAAGCAGTATCTTCAAAAACACAGTAGGACCTCAGCTCAGAGTCCTTAGGCAGAAAGCTGCTTTCCTCAGCTAGGTCTTGAAATAACTGAGCACTGAAACAAGTGCTTTAATTTCAAGTGCTAAAAGTAATTGGGACTTCCCCTTGCTGACTTGGAATCAGCCCTATAACCTGCCATTTCATGACCTCTGAACTCAGGCTAGAGAACCACTCCAGGGCAGAAACAGAATTTGCTTCATTATCTCTGTTCTGCACTGGAGATAGCATAACTTTTCATTATCTTGAACATGGCTAACATTGTTGCACAGTCTCTCAAATCAGTGCTCTGGTTCACATGAATTTATGAATATTGGCAGATTTTGGTGTTAGGATCTAAATGTACAACAGTACTCAGCAATGATAAAGAGACAGAATTTTTTGACCATTTGAGTGAAAACCAGGCCCAGAATGGTGTAAGGCACTTTTACAAATTACAACAAAATTATTTCCTTTTATTTTTTTGTGCACATTCTGTTTTATGATTATTAAGATTTAATATATCACATCATCTAAGGTATTAGTAAAAACAATTTAGAAACTCCTTTTCTCCAGGCTGAGCTCCATCAACTGCTCCTCAGACTTGTGCTCCAGACAATAAAACAAAACAATAGAAGTTTGTATTCCATCTATTTTCAGTTAAAATATTTTCCTTGAGTAAAATAACCCAAAAAACCACCTTAAAAGCAGATTAATTCTAGAAATACATTCCATAGCCAGTAAGAATGAGCTACAAAAAAATACTAAAAGTCACAGCAAATCACTCTCCAAGGAGTGAGCTCAGTCATTATATTCCCAGGTCTGCAAGAGACTGAGTCAAATCATGCAACACTTCTCTACAACACTCAGCAAGAGGTGTTACAGAAAACAAGAAATCATAATGGTGTAATGAACAAAACATTGAAGGAATATTTATCAGGGTTCTTTTGGATTAAATGTTAATTTATAAGTAGTTAGATGATTAACAGATGTTTTAAGTATTCTTGTTTCTTTTATAAATAGCACACTGCATATACATTTAAAAGAAAGGCTGTAGGAATTAGTGATTTATGAGAATCAGCTACAGCCACAGCTTATGTAATTAATGACCTGTGTACCCTATTGGGAGATACTATTTATTATTAATATCTCCTAATCACAGATTAAACTCTTCAAATAGCACCTTATTATAAGGTGTGGCAGATATATATGCCTGTTTAAGATTCTAATGGTGGAACTGCAGTATCATTGAACACTCACAATTATTTATTGAGATTTGTCAACCCACAATTTAGCAACACAGCAACTACAAATAACACACTGAAATATCTCTAGTGCCTTACACAGTAACTGGACAAATCCAGACCTACAAACAGAATTTTACTTCACGGAAGTATGTGCTGGACATACTTTGGAACAAGCTTTGCAGGAGGGCCTAAGTGTCAAAAATAAAAAAGTGAGCTGACTTATTAGGTGATATTGTCTAGGACTATGTACTGGCAATAAAAACTCACTAGATAAGTGCTTGCTTTCTTCAAAAGAAGTGCTAGTTCCATGAGAAAATCAAATACTTCTTCAAATAGACAAAAGTCTGAACACTTTCAAGGGCAGTGCTACTATAGCTGTGATAATCTAATAAAATATGAGTTCCAGTGTCTAATCCTGTCTGTCTTGTCTGCTTAGACTAACTGCTTGTTTTGAAAAATATCTCTGAATCTAACATGGCTCCTCTTTCAGATATAATATTAAAAAAAACCCCAACAACTTGGAAATTAAAGCTCAAAATCTGTATGCTGAGTTTAATCACATTTTAATCCATTAAAAACCATCTTTTTCACAGAATGTTTTTCCATGTTCCACAAGCAGTAAATTACTTTTCCTTCTATTTCCCATTAGGGAAAGAGAGCATCTTGAAATACCTTCTGACACCAAAGTGGCCCTTCTACTCCACAGCTTGTACACTCAGCTAGTTTAACTACATACCTTAACCAGTCAAACAAAAACCAGGTCTCATTTTTCATTTAGCTTGGAAGTTTTGCTCCCACTCTCTCCTGTCTGGCATATTTAATTTGGTGCAGAAGTTATATACAGCCTAAGAAATTATTTAGACTGTCCACAAGTGAAATAAAAAAAGAAATCCAATCAGAACTACCCTCAACAACAGGGGAAAAAAATCCAGTAAATGGCAAGTATTAATATTTTCAGATGGGAAAGAAAAGAAATACAGAGAACTGTGTTAAAACCTTAAAAATTCTGAAGGACAAAAAAGCAGACCAAAAAAAAAAAATCTGCCAATCACTTAAAAGATAAAAAGGTGGATTTTTTAAAAAAATAAATTAATTCTGCCCCAAACTGCTTTTACATATTGCAGAATATGCCATCTGTCACACCCAAGCAACCCTTCACATGGGTAGATTTTATACTAAGTAAACATTTGGAATATAATAACTCCAACTGAAAGTTGGCTCTTCCACATGAGGAGGAGGCCTGGAAACATTAATATGTGGCAGTAATAACAAGCTTCACCACAGCTGTTTAACTGCATTTTATATGAGCGTAATTAAACTGATCTCCAAGAGATATTTCATGCTATACAGTAGATCCAAGGCCTTATCTTTATTGAGGAAAACCACTAAGACAGTATAGAATTTAGAGTTAAATCATAGCCAGATTGTCTTAATATTAAGGGGACTTGCATTTCCAAGAATCCAGGAGCCACTGGCAGTCACACTCACACCCACTTTTTTTGGTTTTGAGATCATGACACTGTTTGAACTTCCCAAGTTAACAGATGAGACCTGAAAACCAAATTCCATGGTATAGAGTCCTCCCCCTAAAGAAATGTGTCAGCTAGCAGACAAGCACCCGACTGTTTTAAACCATATTTACTACATGGCTCATAATGGGCCATACTTACCCCAGCTTCCAAATGTTCAGTGGGATATCTGGCACACAAATAACCAATTTCAATTAATTCAATTTAATCACTATTTGAATTTGGTTTCTCCTTGGATCATTTAAAATTACCTTGGACAACAAGCACCTTTCTGTCTACCCTACACTACCCTTTACATGTCCTTCAAGCTGTAAATCCCAAAAGTGTTATTCCTTCAAATTGCTCATTAAAAAATATCAAATGGTTGTCCTGTCATAGAAAGGATGGAAGGTCAGGCAGAACATTAGAATTATAGCATTATCTCATATTTTCAACTATGATTAACTTAAATAAGAGTAATTGGAAGGAAAAAACTACATGATTATCTGGTGAATATCTTGCCACAGGTAGATTGATGTTTTTCTGTCCAAGAACATCATGTTACGCATGCAAATTTAAACTCTGAATCCATTCTTCTCCAGCCAAAACTGCAAATGCCCTACTACAATTAGTTTGCAGATATGCACTAAAACTCCTTGTTCTTCATGCAACATGAACACAAAAAATATTTGCCAGCTACCTAAAAAGATGATTTTAATGAAGAGGAGGTATGATATGCTATTTAATAATTTAAATGAAGGTTTCAGAAATTAAACAATTTCTGTTAGCAAGTCCAGGATTCACATCTCATGCAGATACCACTGTTACACCATTAGCCAACCTAAAAATAGCTTTAAGTCGATATCCTGAAAAATGGAACAACAATAATCCAAAGCAAACCTTTCCACGTAATACTTTAACCTGAAGAATGGTTTAAAGTTGATCCCTTGAACAAATTCTGCTTTAAAATACGTGTTTTCTTAGAAGAAAATTGCTTATTAACAAGCCACAGTAAAGCACTAGCAGAACGCTAAGAAGTCAGAATACCAAGGTTTGTTCAGGAAATTACTGTTATGATGGATCTGTAGGTATAACTAAATAAATTTAGGCTGTCATAACTATTAAATTTATCAGAGATCGCATCATGATGAACAAGAGTCCACCCCATGAAAAAAACAGAGACACAACACTATTTCAATTTCTAAATTTGTAGCAGGCCTTTTTTCCTTCCAAATACAATAGTGTTAACCAGATGAGAACTGCAGGGCAAAAAAGGTCATTGTAACTGATTTCTCTAATACTCCACGACATTTGTAGGAGAACAAAATGGTGGAGACATAGGTTATATAAAATGACATTTTTGAAGTCAAAATGGGCTAAAAAATCTTTGCTGAGTTCATGTGGAGCCGTTTTCAGCCACTGGGAGCTGGCAGAAGGGGGTTTTACCCCTCGTGTGCCGACACAAGCCCAGAGGTCAACGCTGAAGCCCCTCTGGAAGGGGGCACTCAGTGCCTAATACACAATGAAAAAGGGGTAGAGCTCCTCACCCAGAAGGGGCTGTATCCTTCTGTCGCTGTTAAGCAGGCGAAGGTAAAGAAGTAAAGACAGAGGATTCTCCATATGTGCTCCACACAGGCTCAATCCCGTGAAAACACAGGGCAAAGAGGCCAATTGGTGGGAAGGTCCAGGGATCTTATACTGGGTACAGAATAGGTGGGGAAAGGGATCTCAGCCAATGGGATAGAGACAAGCAGGTGGGATTGACAGGAAGGGAACAACACATAGGAGGGACTCAGGGAAGGATCCAATGGGGCTTTGAGGAAAAAGGACCTTTCTAGAACTAATACATATTAAAGAAGGAAAATGAATATACATAACTTCATACATAAAACAAGAGGACAAAGTACTAACCAGTCAGGGGAAAACGTGCAAAAGACAAAACAAGGGAATCATGGGTTCTCAAAGTTACGTGCTAAACTTGGGTTGCTAACCACCGGAGCTGGTTGTGAGTTCTCAGGACAAAGAGTAGCTGCAGCCAGCTGCACTGCTGCAGTCACCTAGTCATTAATAAAGAGTATGCTACAATCAAATGTCTGGATCAATGTAATTGCACTGAGATGAAAGGAAATTTTGCCATTGAAAATCTCACTATAAATTACACAGGCCCCCTTCTCTTACTCCCACTGGAGTCAACAGCAAACATTTGTCAGCTTCAGTGGGGTTGCTGATGGCCATAGATGACCCTTGACCGTACATTGCAGGGTACCTAATTTGTCTTTTATTCTGATGAGAGCTCATAGACACATGATTGGAGCTATCACACCCTTCTTTGAACAAGGAATCTGCAATGAAGACATTTCCCTTTATTGCCAGCCTTTTCTAAAGAAGATTAACACCACCTCAGCTCACATTATTGGTGAGTTACTCAGCTTTGCTGGAGCTAGACATAGATCAAATATCTCTACCATATCTCCACAACTTCTCTAGGCAACCTGTTGCAGTGCCTCCCCACCCTTAAATAAAGAATTTCTTCCCAATAGCCAATCTAAACCTCCCTGCTTTTAGTTTGAAGCCATTCCCTCTTGTCTATTACTCCATGCCCTTGTAAAACATCCTTCTCAAGCTCTTTTGGTCCCCATTTAGGTACTGGAACACGTATAAAGTCTCCCTGGAGCCTTCTCCAGGCTGAACAACCCCAACTCTCCCAGTCTGTCTTCATAGAAGAGGTTCTCCAGCCTCATTGATCATCTTCATGGCTTCCTCTGGAATTGCTACAAGTCCATATCCTTATGTTGGGGACCCCAGGTAGGGTCTCAAGAGCAGAGCAAAGGGAGAGGACCCTCTCCCTCTACCTTCTGCTCACTCTTTTTGAGGTAGCCTGGGATGTATTTGGCTTCATCCAGCAACACCCCAAATTCCTGCTCCTTAAGAGCTGCTCTCCATACATTCTCTGCCTGTGACCATGAAGGCCAGTTCCGTTGAGATTCACTTCTTGATTTTTGGGTTTAAGGTAAATCCTTTCTGATAAGGCATGTAGGAAAGATCAGAACATATTTCTAATAAATATCAATTCTGCCTGTGAAACCTTAATCTGTGCACATCTTAGCACTCCATCAAATTGCACATCAGCATAGAAGGAGAAAACCACCCTCAAAACAGTTAGAAGCAACACATTCCCTCATCTCATTTCCACTCTTTTTTGTATACACACATGGAATAATCCATTATACACATTATCAAATCATCAACAATAGGATAGTACAACAGCAACTTGGATTTACAGCACAGTTTAAATCCAAACTGCTTGGAGCAGAATCTAACAGGATGATGTAGCAAGAGCTAGCAGAAATTTAACAGTAAAAAAAAAAAAAAAAAAAGGGAAAAATTGCTTTAAAAACAAACACCCAACATCTTCCTGTCCAAAGTTTTCCACCCAAGTCCAAGTACTCTGAAGGTGAGACTGAGAATAAATAGGGGGTAAAAAAGCCCCAAAACCCATTTGAATGGTTTCAGCCTTCTGCACTTGAGGGTGGGTGGGGTACAATATTATGAATATTGAAAAAGCATTTTTTTAAGTTTTCTAGCAACAATTATTTAAGCTGCTATGAAAAGAAATAGCAAACAGGCAATGTATGTGTTCTTTAATTTCTTATTTCACTTTCAAAGAAGCATTTAGTGGAGACATGAATATGGATCCAACCTGTAATGCTGAATACCTGTTTACGCTTAGCCTTTTGAATACTCAGGCTTTACATAATCTTTATCACATTTTGCCAGTATCCTTGCATTTATGTCCTTGGAATGTAGAAGTTCAGAGTGAATATTATTCAAAACCTGTAACTACCTGAGTAAGGACTTGGGAAGGGAAGGTTGGTTTCTTTGCAAATGGAGTCAAAACCAAACAAACAAGAAATCCCCACCCAATATCCTTTCACTTCTAAGATACAGTAAGACAAAATTAGGGTTGAGTTTTGTTCTGATTTTTTTCCTGCCAATTCATTTGCCCACAGTGTGGAGAAAGGAGGATTCATACTAAAATACCATATATACCAAATATCTCTGAGATTATCCTCCAAATAGATTTTTTTTCCAGTGTTAACACTCCTAATGCATAAGTACAGAAAACAGGCTTAAAATAGTTTTTCCCCCTTTACCCATTTGCCTATTTAGATAGATGATTGATAGAGTACAAAGGAGAAATGTAATTTCATTGGCTGTTTTTTTTTTTTTGTGAGCAGATGGTTCTTCAGATTTACCTTTAAAATGAATACAAATTCAACCTGCAAACAGCATCATTTAAAACTGTAACTATAATGCAAAACCCCATTTTCAAAATATTACATGCATGGAACAATAGTTCTTATCTAGGGAAGTGTTGAGTCTGGCTGTCTGAATAACTAACACAAAGCAGAAGGAAAACACAGGGGAACATTAGATTCATGGCACAGTCATTGACAAAGCCTTGTTGCAGTATTTCCCTTTGAATCAAGCTGGCAGCTGTGTGGGATAAGCTGCCTTTCCTCTTTCCTTCAGCTCTGCCTTGGAAAGGCTGGGAAGTCTGATGAGCAGTGGTCTGCAGCTCATTCACAGCCAGCTAGAGATAGAGGACTGGTCCAGCACAGCCTGGGAAGGAGACACGTTCACTCCATGGAGAACAGAGCCATTGCTTGTTACAGAGCTCTGTAGCACTTCCAGCACCACTGCACACGAGCAGGTGCACAGCCCATGCAAGGCATCTTTTGCAAGGGGAGTATTTTTAGAAAACACTGCACTGAAGTTTGTAAAGGACTCTAATTTACTGTACCCAGTGCAAATGGGGTAGAAAATTGCTTGGGAAACAAAGTCATGTTTGCTAACTCAGACCAGGGATAACTTATTTTTACATATTTGTTAAACACCAGCACAACCTGGAAAGCCTGATGGTCCACAGTTAAGGCCATGAAATTTAAACAAATTTACACCATACGGAAGTAGGCCATCTTTCACACAAGTCCATCATCATGGTCAGCACATCCACAACAATCCTGCTGAAGTTCACTGAGCAGCTTCTGAATCAGCCCTGGGACATTGTGCTCAATCTACTCCTTACTCCAAAACTGCTCCTTCCTCCCTCTATCCAGTTTATACCAGCTCCCATTATCTTAAGCAGAGGAATGCAACTGGCATTGATGCCTAACTTCGGTCCAGTATGTTCAAAAAATTCCAAGACAAATTATCCTTAATCTCTTCAAAACCTCAGACAGGAACTACAAACTATAACTTGCAGGAGGTAAACTGAAGCAAAATTTCCCCATTTTTGAAGGTTTTCAAAATGTCTTTTTAAATAAATCAGAAGCAATTCAAAATGTAGATGATTATTGGTATAAGGACTACTTACAGAAAAACAAAATAATGTAGTTGCAAACACGTCTGGTTTCTCATCCATCCTATTCTGTTGGAAATTTACTACATATCTGCAATACTGGTGGAGAATAGGGCCACTTCTTGTTTAAAAACACATCTTGCAGAAATTTACCAGTTCTGGTGAAATTTACCAGTTCCATTCACACTAATATTTCTACAGCAGAAAGCATACAAACAAATTAAATTTAATAAACACTCTCTACAGAATAATCCATTAATCCCCACAGTCTCCATTTATATGAGCTCAGTACAGTTATTTGTTCATATAAAACTTCAATTACAGAAATAAGACAATGAAATTATTTGGCCTAAGTTACATCTTTTAGCACTTCAGTCTATAAACCATCTATTTAACTACTTTTATTCACGATTTTCCAGCCTCTGCTTCCCACTTTGTTACTTTAACAAAAGTCTCTTAATGATGTAGATTTTTATGTGTTCCTGAGAATCTCAATACATTATCTTACAAACAAAATAACATCCAATTTAAATAGCCCAAGCACACGTTCTACAGAAATTAATTCCTGGAGTAATGTACAGTAAATATGTCAAGAAGGAAAAACATAATCCTCTGCCACTATGTATTAGATTAGAGGAAGCTACTGAATTAAGAATTTTAAGATTCCATGGCGACAAAACAGGAGCGATGCCTCTTTTACAAAGGTCTTTCAGTTACAATACATATAATATGCACAAAAAAAAAAAAAAAAGCTAAATTATAATGAATTAAATTTATTTCTTTCAAATTACTACTTAATTACTCCAAATCAAAATTCTATGGAAAAAGGATTAAAAGCAAGACTAAAGATCAGACCATACCGAATCCCTTTAGCAGGAATGGTAGTCAGGCATAAGAGCAGTTATAGCTTCAAAGGTAGAGGAAGCATGAGTCAAGTACTGAAGTTTAAAAAAAACCCTGACACGTTAATTTGCAACAGCAATGGCCTTGGAAAGTGTTTTGAAATCATCAACAAGTACTTTGCTAACACACACAGAAACTGCATATTACAAAAATGAACATTCATCACAGAGCTCTTTTCTGTTTTCACAGCTATATAATAAGTGTGTTTAAAATATCCAAGTTTGTTTTTGAAGTACTAAGGCTCAGTATTCAGGGAAAAATATACAGATAAACCATGTGTACCAGTCAGCAACAATTCACACTCATCTGCATGCATGCAGCACCTTCTCTACTTCTCCTGGACATTCCACTACTTCTTAAAACATCATCCCAGCATATTTAGGAATAAAGAATTCCTCCCTGCAGTTCTCACTTATAAAATTCAAACCCCAAAGCATTCCAATAAAGTAATACTTTAATAGCAATGAACTGTAATGTTTAATCTGGTATATGTTTCCTTAAAAGAGCTCTAGCAAAGCTAGTTTGTTTCAGGATTTTTGTTGGTATTGTCATTTTTTAAGTCATTCAAAGGCAGGCCCCAGCAGTTAAACACATAGACTCATGCTCCTTCTCTTTGTAGCATGGTATCAGGGAACTACTATAAAAATAAGCCTTAGAGATCATGTACTAACCTTAACTACTCAGGGAGCCTCTGGAAGGATGAAAAGAAAATGTCAGTACACTTAACTCTGAAACCAGTAAAACTACCTTATATACCCTGGGAAAAGACATCAGCTGGGCCAGGTTAGAGCCCAGTAGGGAATTAAATGTTATCAGGTAAAGCAAATGATGCAATCAAGGATGTCCAGTGGTTCCAATTGCTCAGCCCTGTGCTTGCCTGCCACAGTCTGTGACAGAACAAACTCTGCTCTTCCTGTAGTTCTGTGTCTATCTTGGTCATTCACAACACACCGGCTGGAGGAATTTGGCGTGTCGTCCCTGGGTTTGGTGGAGGACTGTGGGAATGTTCTTCCCTATGCTGGGGGGGTGCTGCCTAACACTTGCATCCCTGCCTAACTTCCTTCAACAAAGGAGCACAATAAAACCCATGAAGGGATGTAAGTTTAATGGATAGAGTCTGGTAACCTTTCCCAGGAGAAGTGTCCACAGTAAACCTTCTAACTTCCAACCAGAGGAACTAGTCCATTGTATCAGACATACTAACTTCAGTATAGAACCTTGCTTGGTAGGAGGCAGTGTGTCTACTTTTTAAAATGTACATAGTCACGCCAAGCATCTGAAAAGCAAACTCCATTTAGTGTTTCAAATTACGTATTTTAAATAGAAGGAGGTGTTCATAAAACACCCCCACAGTTTTGCATTTGTACTACTGAGAAACAAAATCATTTTGCCTCACGAGACATTATGCGTTGAATATTTTAATACACAACTGTATTAATAGTGATTTTGTAATTAAGCAAATCAAAGTTCAAGCTGTGGGAAACTGAGTTTTCCACACATTTTGCAGTGTACTATAAACAATGAGGACAAAGAAAAGCAAGGAAGACTTTATTTTAACTGAACATTTCACAAAGATGACAAGGGACAATTTTTCACCTCCTGTATGTGTTTCTCCAGGTTGTCATAGTCCAAACACAGAAATCTTTCATGCTCCAAAGTCTTGAACCCCGTCCACTAGTTTTCATCTTCATACAAAGTTTATCATGTCAAAGATTAAGTTACTATCATGCTTCTATTTTCTTTTAAGGAAAAATATATCATGCACATCTCAGCAACTACCATGAGCTCTGTATTCAAAATGTGCATTGAAAAGGACAGAGACCAGGTATGTAAAATGTCAGCTCAAAATGGAATTTATGAGTACAGGGATGAGAGGAGATATAACAGGAAGTTTTACAACCCCAGCTGTAATGGTTATTGCCTTGGAGAGCTATAACAAACCCAAGGCTAACAGGTGACATCCCAGATCTGTTTGATGGGGCTGCTGGCTTCTGGGGAGATGAAGTGACCCAGAAAAAAAAAGCTGGAAGACCTGTTAAAAAAAAATAACTGAACAAACACACTTTAAAAGGGGGTCTTCACTCTGTCATTTTCATTTAGTTTGCCTGCAGCTGCTGATTCTGAAGCCTGCTTATTTCATGGAAAACTGTCCGTCACTGACAGCTTCCAGAACAGCTGAGATTCACAGGTGTAAATACCTGTGATGTAAGATGAGCCTTATGGATCTTTAGGTTGTTTGATTAAAAATTTGCCAGGAAAAGTTCTGTCTCCTTGTGCCAGGAATCAAGTTGCTGATCATGCTAAACTGATTAGATTAGTGGTCAGATTGCACACTCTAATTAAGCACAAGCTGACAGTAAGAAAAAGCCATTTCTATTTAGATACCAGAGAGAAGTTCCTGACTAGTAAAACTTAGTCTGGGAACTGTTTTCACAGAGCTTATTATTGACTATTCCAGTCAATACTACAAAATTCTTCTTACCAGTTGCTTTAGCTACCTGATCTCCTCACAGAATCACAGACTACATCACTGTAATTTTCCACTAAGCTGCATGCTTTAAGCATACCAACTAAAACCTGCAAATATACAGGTGCAGAGATTTAATTTGTTCTGATTACTGCCTACATTTTTTTCCTGAAAAACTAATCCTATGCCATTAAGCCTTAATCCATATTTCTGACAAGTTTTATTTCCTATATGCCTGCCCTTCCCAAGCCCTAGATGCCAGGTTTGATACAGCTCCTTCTGTCATGCATCACCTTTGCAAAATTACCAATTAAGTTTTTGCTCTCATTACTCCCCCTGATGACTCATATATTCCACAAAACCACAGGCAGGACATAAAGAGGAAAATGATAGCCAGCTTAAAATAAAAGAACACTCTTAAAAAATGCTTATTTATTCCTATACTTTACCAAAGAAATGCTATATAAGACTGTCTGGCTTAGATATTCAGTTGTAGTATCAGTCAGAAGTTAAGTGTTCCATGGGATAAAGACCATGCCTTTATTCATTAATGAAGTGCAGACCTTTAGTTCATTCAACCATTAAGAGAGTCAATGAAGTAATTTACTAATCAATTAGACATCAGTGAGCTCTAATGCTTGTCTGTACTCAGCTACAGTACAGATGTACCTCAGACTTAGTTGTTAAACAATTACCTGAAAATTCCTCCTTCTCTGAGTGGGCATTAGGGCAAATGACTGACAAAGTATTAATTACGGCTTCTAAGCCATTATTTTATCCTTCACAAAAAAAAAATCACCATAAATCTAACCTATCAGGAGAGCAGAAGGAATGAAGTGTAGAAAGAATAGACAGGACACAAAGACAATAACACAGCTAAGCAAATGTAGAATAAAAAGCACTGTTATTCCACATATTTTTTTCAATTTATTGTTATACAGATTCACCTCAATCTGATATCAAATCACACACTATCTGGGATATGTTATTAACTGCTTTCTAAGAGCTTTTTCTGCTCCCTCTAATTTGAAGGGGGTTTTTAGTTTCACACAAACCCTTCAAAGTAGTCAAGAGTAAAATCCTTTGTCTCTGAGAAACGATTGGCATGTACAACTCGTTCAAAATGAGGCAAATAAGACACAAAAGAACAATTGTATATTGCCATTGAACGCTGTGCACTTAGCATTATAACCACTCAGATTTAGTATTAAAATCACATATCTGAAAATCCAGACCAATGTGATCAGTCATGTAAGCAGGAAGTGAAATATCATCACTGTTTACGAAGAAATTACCCCATCTTCCCTCATTTTAACACCTACAGCCCAATCTGAAGAGTATCTTCTACCACTGTTGAAGTCAACAGCGCATGCACAGAGCTTATGTCTGACTCCAAAACAGGGAGTGTGCAGAACAGACCATCTTCTTGACATGCTTTTATGATTTCAATTTCTCTAGATTACATAATTCATTTTTCTTTTCTGCTGCATTTCTCCTCTCCATTTTAAACGATTATTAATTTTCCTGTGGAGAGAGGGAAATTGAGAAGAGAAAAAAAAAAAATCAAAACCAAAACAAACAGCTAAACAAACCAAGACAGAAAAACATAATTCTGAGAAATTTTATCTGCACTTGTTAGAAAATAGAGGTATATCTGTATGGATGTTCCCCTTTACCTATCATCCAGAGGCCAAGAATCCAAAGCACCTCTGCAAGAACAGGTAATAAATGTGTTGTCTGGAACAGCACAGCTGGGACTGGGGCCCTGGATCCTCTCTAAGATGCAGTAGAGAACCTCCAGACTGACACATTTACATCCTGTTTGCTGTTATTGCTCCAAGTTTTACTTACAGGTTCAGAGGTCAGGGAGGCAGCCGTGGCTGGTAACAGCAGAATTCTTTTGTATGTGACCAAAGTAAAAGATGAAAACAGGCAAGACATCTTCCATTGCATTTTGGGTCCTGCGTGGTTCTGACAATTACAGGAAAACTTATTTTAGAATCCCCAATATCCTCAAGAAAGACATAAAAATGTTTCTACAGTTTCCATCAGGAGATAATTGTGTTAAAGACAAGAAACAAAACAAATTTTTAGATCTTGCAAGAAAATGTCACATGTGAAGGAAGAATATTATGTTCTAAATCAGCTTATATCTTTATAGAAGGGAATTTATTAAGAAAAACAGACAATGCTGCTACTAGTGACTAAATCTTACCTCTCCTGGCTAAGTAATACATTTTAGGTAGAACAGATTCTAGTTACAGCCAAGCTTGATAGAGAGGTCTCACATATATTATATCAGTGGTGTCTTTATTTCACATTATCAGCCTAGAATGAAAGGAATTCTCAACATGAAGTAGAAGCTGGGACATGGTAAAGATGGCATGTTTTCCTGCACTCCTCTCAGAAACCTGTTGGGCAAGTCACATACTTTTAAGCATAGATTTGAAGAGGGTATATGTGTTTAATTTTTCGGGTATTTCTCTCTCCAATATATGACCATCAGTGGCAGGGCCTAAATAGGAAAGACAGCCAAAATCATTGCAAAGTGTGTATGTCACACCTCTGAGGGACTGACAGGACCCTTTCCGGAATGAATGGAACATATGGCAAAGTCCTAAAAACATGTCAATTTGTTTAAATGTTATGAATTACACCTTGACAAAAGTGGTTCCTGATTCCTCCACGACATCTGTCAACAGACCACACACATTTCAGCAGTCTCTTGACATTAAAATTCAACATTTCAAAACAGAACTGAATTCAAAATAGAACTGAATTGTTCTGTGGCCTATCTAACCCACTGAGCAACTCAAAACAGCTGTAAAAAATCACCGTGAAACATTCTGCAGTGAGGAAAGGAGCAGCTTTCCACTCTGTATTAGATAAGGATTTGGAAGATTTTACACTTATTGGGGACTCTGTGGCTCCTGCAAGAGAAATGATACATGAACGGAGTTATTTTGCATAAGTACAGCTTTTTGTGCATGATGTCTGATGCACCCTGACACTGAGTATGATTTGCTGCCTGTGACTGCTGGGCATTGCACAGACACCTGACAGTCTAGACTTCCAAGCACCAGGAAAAGCCACCAAGAGCTATAAAAATGCAGCATAAATGACATCTTGCATGCTTTTTCTATGGGACACAGTATTTAGTAGTAAAATATGTGCAATCTCATTTTACAGCAGACTGTCTGGATGTATTAACCATCGCTGCTGGATCCAGCCGAGCTTGGAGGACCCTCTCCCCTCATGGCTGGGGACAGCAGTGTTTCCACCCACTGGCCAGGATGCTTCCAACCCTTCCAGTAGCTCACCATAAAGGCATGTTACTGGAGCAGTTTAAAAATGCTTTTATTGCTGAGTGACTTGTTCCTCAGAGACAGAGCGGATTTTAGCCAGTGTAGCATCTTTTACAAAATGTACTGCACTGATTCCCTCTACAGCCTGCCCTTGACCAGTAGCTGCAGTTTGCTGGAAACTCTTCCTAGAATCCGTTAAAGGGGTAGCATTTGTCCTTGTTAAATTAACGTGAAATCAAATCAAGCCAAATTCCAACCAGCTCTGTCTGCCAAGAAATTTCAGAGGACTGGCATCTCCAGAAGAATCCAAATGGGCTGCAGTGATGGCACAGCTCTGAGTGGAACCCGAGTGAATCCCAAGGAAGTTTTATAGCAATGAGGATGTGTGGATGAGAAAGTCAGAACTGAAGAGTAAGTACAGAATGTCACTCCTCAGGTCACAGGCAGCAGTCCCGTGGAATTACACAAACTCAAATTGCATATTTTCCATAGGGAGTCCTCACAGATGTCAGGAAATGGATTGCACAAAGATCAGTGGAGAAATGCAGCTCCTCCTAATTGCCAGCCTTAAGATAAAAATTTACTTATCTGAAGCCTCACTTGTCCCTCCTTTGCTGCATCTATTCCTTTTGCTGTATTATTTATTCTTTATAATTCCATTTTTTTGTTTTATTTTGGTTTTCCATTGGCTCCCTGAATTCTCAGCCCAACTGATTCACCTCATTAAAAATATCAACATATAAACAGCTAACATGGAGCCAGGTACACCATTACTGTAATTTCACTCTTCTCTCATTGTCAGTGTGGGACATGATCATTCCCAGTGAGGTTATTCTTGATGTGATTGCATACTAAATAAAGGTGTAATGGTTTTATTTTATAGGATTTTCTCTCCATGTCTTTCCTATGTTTTTAATGATAAAGGAAAGTTTAAGTTATTCCTGATTAACTAAATATGCAAAACACATGTTCTTTGTAACGGTTCTGCATTTGACACTCCTAAAATATTACAAGTATTAAAATACAAATTTAGATTATTATGGCTATGGGTTTCAGACCTGGCTACTACAATTATTTCTTTAATGTCACCCCAAGGTACCATACCAAAAGTAGTTTATAGCATTTAATTTCTCCAGTAGGTATCACATCAGCCATATAACTTATGAAAACAACACTCATAGAAACGTGATGAAGCAGAGCTTCTTCCAACTCCAGGAGCTTCCTCTGTCCCTGCAGAATGATAGATAGTGATTGCCTGCAACAAGCAGAAAGCAGGATTAACTTTTCAGCTTGCCCAACGTAAGCCACAACAACCAGCAGAAAACCACGCTGGCTACTGAGCACGTCCATTACATTTTACAGTTGGAACTGGTGATGGATGTTGGTGTCTTGAAAAATAACAGGGCCAGAAAACTGGATTCCCAGAGCTCCAACAGAGGTAGTTTATTGCCTGACTCTGACATAAAGAAAAGGAATTACAGACTAAACAAAACATATTTTAAAACCAGGTGTAGAATATATGCCTTTAATCCAGCCCCACATTAGTCTGGAATAGGGTCAGGATGTTCATTAGATTTCTTCCAGCTTCCCAGGGGGCAATAAAGGATACATTAATTGGGTTCCATCAAAGACACTTCTTGTGGATTCAGTAATATTCTCACTGTTTTTTCATTCTGCTCACAATCTCACACTGATTTTGTCATGGGCAGCTCAAAGGTAAAATAAAACAAAACTCCATGGAATGTATGGGTCTGACTGCTGCAAATACTCTGTTCTGCTTATTCTTCAGAATTCATTGTCACAATTTATCATAACATTTAATCTGATCCACAGGGTTTTTTTCTATTTAACTGCTGAGTTACTGGGAATTTGGTAAAATTGATATTTTGTATGAATTTTACTTTACAAGTATCAGATTTGCATAGTAACACATGCATTGAAAATACCTCAGAACATCACACACTACGCTGATGGAAAACAAAAAATCTGTTGCTTCCATATGCAGTGCTCTTATGCAGCTGTATCATTTTGCATTCTGGCAGGGACAAGAAAATTCTCATGCATGATCTTGATTTTGACAGTGGGCAGCTTAAACTTTGGAATAAAAGTCTGAAATTCTGCATTTTAAAATGCCAGCATCACAAATTTACCCTTTCAAATTCTCCAACCCCAAAGTCCATTTGAAGGTGGGCAGCTGATTATGTGGATTTTTTTCTTACTTTCTTCCTAAAGAATAAAATATTCCTTTCAAAATTACTTGTGGCTGAATACTTATATTTAAAAATAAAATACTTATAGCAAATTATTAATTTTATTTCACAGGAAAGTGGCTGTTCTGTTGAGAGGTTTTGAGTCATCATATAAAGTTGTGTTCTTTCATTAGTTTTCTTTATTAATGCAACAGTCCATGTCCACTACAACTAATTAGAACTTATAACATTCCTTTAGCTGAGGTGTTTAAGATGACTCCTTCAAATTTTTTATTCTGTGTTTATATGGTCCCACATTCTATTTTATTTACTTTAAATTGCAAGTTTCCTTACTTGTTCTCTCAATCTCTGATGCTTCAGCTAAAACCAGAATACTTTTTAAGTATCTAAAAATCCTAACAGTAATTAAAGATTCTTCATCCTCCTAAATTACTCTGCCCGTGTATAGCTACTTAGCCTTACATTTTTAGGAGCAGCTCCAGTTTATGTTCTGTGTCTGTATGCACCTATACAATGTGGGCTACAGAGCAGGAAGTTATGTTTTTCTGTACTTCTCTGAAATGAACTACATCTCATAATAAACACAAAGGCCTTGGATGGAACCCATGCCCTGATGTTCAGAGGATTCAAAGAGGTAAATCTTGCTGATTCACACAAACACTGCAGTGCCTTATTTATGCCATTTTATGATTAAGGCCTTGAACTAGCAAAGTTCTTAAGGACATGCCTAATTTTTAATTCAATGGAAGCATTCATCTGTTTGAAATGCTTAAATGCTTTGTTAAATTATGACCCAAACAAAGTGAAAAAGCAATGAAAAAAGAAAGCAGCAGTTAAATTTCCTTGTGCAGTAAATATTCCGAAGCCCGTTTCAAGAAGCTGCAACCACCACCGGCTGCAGGAGCACTCAGATTTGTTCATGCTGGTAGCAAAGCTGGGCACACAAATGAGATTCCTCCTCCCCAAGGACATGCATCTCTTGTCTCTCAAAGTGCACACCTGTCTATTGTGAGACCCCCGTGCCTCCTTCACCTGCTCCCCTCTGAAACTCCTGGGAGAACAGCGCCGAAGGATCCAAGATGACATCCTGGCCCCCTTACCACACTTCAGAGAAGATAATCATAATACAGGAAGATGTTGCTGTAATGCTCTAATTAGGACACCTGGCCAGGTAAAGAAAAGTTCCCAGGTGGCTTTCTTAAACAAATAGCCACATACAAAACTATTGTCTAGACTCCCTGGATATTGTACCCTTCTCCCACAAAAAATCTCAATGAACTCCAACTTTATCTGTGATCCTCATTCTTTTCTTTGCTTTTCTGCGCCATTTGAAGATCTTCCATTTATCAAAATATTTTACTAGTGTTTAATATAAATACAGGTGGTCTTACCTCTTTAATCTTGATTTTGGCTTTCATTTGGAGTTACCTACTTTATTCTGATGTGTCACTTTAGATTAATTTGTTATTCTAAGTACTTGCCAAATAAATAATGAGCTTTCAAATGAGTCCATATGTAATAAGGTAAAGATTTAATTATTCCTAATGCTTTTAACATTTTACTACAGTATCAGGGTCATGGCTGAAAATATGATAGACACTTTTAGGATTGCCAAGAGCTCAGTGTCTCACTTGTGAGCCATTATTACTGCTGAGACATTGGCATCTAATGGTTTGTAATAATGACAAAGAAGGAGCAATTCTTTGCTGCAATCCCTGGAACCAGACATTCTTTATTTCAGTACCAAGCTTAAATCATTCTGAAGTTCCTTCCTACTGCTCAAAACTACTACTTTGGAGAGGAGAAAGAGAATCGAGTGTAAGATTATATAAGGAGAGGTTTTTTTCCTTTCTTTTTTAATCAATAAATGTCTTTGAGTTAATTTTTTTCCCTGTCTGATTGTCCTTGAAACCAATAATTGCATGACAGCCACAGAGGCTGCGTTTGGAGCTCCACTGAGCTGAAGATTCCATGTAAATTAAAGGTGGTCTCCTGTACAATCTGCAGACTGACAGACCATGAGGGAAAGAGCAACAGATGTACAAGAGGATGAGGTGCCACCTGCTAGAGGTATGTAGGAAAGGGACCCATGCATCCTGTTCTCCAGCCCCTAAAGCTGCCTTTGCCACACTGTGAATACCAACATCTGGGCCAAGGCAGTCTGATGTATATCCTTACTCACTTTTCAAAATGTAGCCTGTCTCCTGTGATTGTGTCAGATCCTAAAATATACAATTGCTCACAAATTCCTTTGAGAATTCTTTCAATGGCACAGATAAAAGGTAGAATATCATTTTCTTGAGCAAAAAATATGCAGTTCCAAGGATTTGACTTTTTCCCTCAGTTTTTCTATAGCCATTTTGCTGACAGAAATGAACTGGAGGTTTTGAGAGTACAAAATGGAAGAAAAATCTGTCACTTGCAGACATTTCAGAATTTACATCCATAATTACACAGTCAGCTCTCCTCCTTATTCTGTCTACACCATTAGGAGTGCAGAGTTGGAAGCAGCCACTTGGAGACCAGTCCTTTTTTGATCCATGAAAGTAAACAACAATCTAGCAGGATCAATATCTACATGTCCTTGCATGATGCCAGGCAAAAAGTATTTTCAACACCTTGGAAGAAACTGAGAAATGAATGTCCAAAACACACAGGTGCCACAAGAGAGCAGGAAGCTTGAGAGAATCACCAGCATTCCAGGTCCTACCAGCAGGAAGGAATTTACTAATGATTTTGAGACCACACTGCCAAGATTACCCACTGTCAAGAGCCCATCTGCTTCTAGAAATTTGGAATCTGGAAAGTCAAAACACATGTCCTGCTGAGTGGCACAGCTCCAGTCCTAATGTGTGAGTGAATTCCTGCACCTGCAGACACCCTGGGCCTACAGGAGGTGACAAATCTCTCACAGAAGCCTGTGTAGAAATGCTGGAGGTGAACATCAACATGTGGCCCAGGCAGCAGTGAGGCACAGCCCTGCTCCAGGGCATGTGCTCTATTCCCAGCTGGAATACAGGCATAAAGAGTATTTGCCACTACTCCAGTATCAGTGCTTACTCATGAAACATGGTGATGATGATTCTAGTAGGTAAAAGAATTCTCCTCAAATATTTCTGAGGGGCTGTGCTTTTCAGGTCTTTTATGAACTGTTTTTAACCATGCCAAATAAACCAACAAAAAGCCATATCAAAGTACAGGATTTTCACTATTTATCAGGGTTCTGTGGAATTGTGTTGCAAAACACACTGTTGACAAAACCTAGTGAGGGAGGTTGACCCTGGCTGGATGCCAGGTGCCCACCAAAGCCTCTCTCTCACTCCCCTCCTCAGCTGGGCAGGGGGGAGGAAATATAATGAAAGGAACACTGAGAAAAGGGCAGGGAGAGATCACTTATCAATTACAGTCACAGGCAAAACCGATTCAATTTGGGGAAATTAGTATAATTGATTAGCAGTCAAATGAGGGTAGGGTAATGAGAAATAAAACCAAATCCTAAAAGACCTTACAGCCACCCCTCCCTTCTCCAGGGGCTTAAATTAATTCCCAGTTTCTCCACCTGCCTTCCCCCGTGAGGTGCAGGGGAACAGGAAACGGGGCTTGCAATCTGTTCATTACAGGTTGTCTGTGCTGCTGCTTCCTCCCCAGGGGGAGGGCTCCTCACACTATTCCCTAGATGTTTTTCACTTCTTCTCTCTTTTCCAAGAGTTATGTTTGCTTAGATGGATTGTGTTCAGTGGTTTGAGTGGTGACAAAACAGAATTATACTTGCAAATTTCCCCTCACCGGTAGCTGCCTACATGCAGCCCTAGCCAGGATACAGCCCTTGGCAATAACAGCCTGACAGCAAGGGAATGATATTTCCATTTGCAGTAAAAGAGGTAATGGGAAAAATCCATGTTCAGGGCAGTCATTTGAGGTCAAAGACCATGAAATGATTTGGGGGCCAAAATCGATTTCTGTGTAGGAAAAAACATGCCATTTCTCACATAATTTCAGAAGATCGTGCTGGATATTTTACAGAAAACCCTGAGAAGGTGGCGTGTAAGTGAATCTCAATGCATTCATTAATCAGAAAACATCTTCAAGTTAGTTTGTTAAGCATAATTATGCTTCATTCAGTCATTTCTTTCTATTAGCCATTTTACGCTGCTCTAGTAATTACAGCCAAGTGCATTTCCATGTGGGTTGCAATGGCAGTTGTTTTTGCAGAAGGTTTGTCACATCATAAGTGGACTTTAGAGAAATGGGCATGATGCAATTGTTACTGACTGCACTGGAAAAGTTGAAAGGAATAAACTAATTACTTCAATATTCAAAGATGTGTCCAAGCAAGAAGTAGTTACACTGTGACATGGGTGAGCAAATAAAATATAAAATGTAGGAGAAGCCTTGGGAAATACAAAAAGGAGATTTTGATTACTCAGAACTAGACTGGAATACATTAAAGAAGATCTAATGTGGGTTTGGTATGAGACTGCTTTGGAGCTCCATAGGTTATGTGTGAGTGCCTAGCATTAAGACCACAGTATTACTGTCATGTCTGGGAAGCAGTACAGCAAAAAGAAGGAACTATATAAAGGCAGTGAAAAAGCTATAGAACAGTTATTTCTATCTCACTAGGGGTCAATCTCTCAGGCTCTTGCCTAATTTTAGTCAGTCCTTACTCATGCAAATCTCCCACTTACTTCAAGAAATTCCACCTGAACTGGAGCAAAACCAGTAACAAGTTCTGGTCAAAGATTTTTTTATCCTATCTGGCAAAATGTGTGGTACACTGCTGTGTGGGAAGAAACCATAGAAGTGAAGGATTTAAAAATCCACAGTGCACAAACACCTTTCAATCAAATCAGCTATTCTCTCAGAGATAGTGTCTAAAATGGTGGGGTAATACAGAAAAAAAAGAAGCAATAACTTGCTTTCCCCACTAAACTCTCAAGCAGATATTACCAGTTGAAACATAAAAGGTCTAGAAGGCTCACACTTTATTACCATTAGCAATGCATCTGTAATGTAAAAATAATCATTCTAAATGGAATTCTCAGAAAAAACCCCATGAATGTCGTGTCATCAGAGACACTTAGATGTAAGAGTCACATTAAGGAACACAATAGAATGAACTAAAAAAACCCCAACCAACCAAAACCAAAACCAAAACCCCAAAACCAACTAAACAAAAAACCCCAAAACAAAACAAGAAAAAGAAATCATGCTTCACAGTCTTATTTTCACGTGATAAAACCAGCCCATAAGCAACCAGGAGTGAAGATCTCAGTGACAGCCCTCCTGGCTGTGGGACAGCAGCTTCCCTCAGACTCAGCACCTGAAAAACCAACAGCTCAACAGCACTGGAGAGGAGGGTGAGAAATTGGGAGTAAAGCCCAGGAAGAAGAGAGGGGTGGGAGTGAGGTGTTTTAAGATTTTTTATTATTATTATTTCTTATTATCATATGCTGATTAGGATGGTAATAAATTAAATTAATATCCCCCAGTCAACTCCATGGTTTTTCTGTGATGATAGTTGAGGAGTGTTCTCCCTTGTCCTTGGCTCAACCCATGAGCCTCTCATGCCGTTTTTCTCCTCCTGTCCAGTTGAGGAAGGGGAGTGACAGAGTGGCTCTGATGGGCACCTGACATCCTGCCAAGGTCAGCCCATCACACTGATTCAGGGATCTGTGACAGCACAAATCTAACCCTCAACACATAGGAAAAATAATTTTCTCCCTGTTTCAAGATTAAATTGCTTTTGTTGTGATTGCTCTCTATTTTAATTTAAGGCAGAATTTACAATGGTATTTCTGCTGTTTTCATTGCTAGAAGGCAAAAGTTTGGATAGTTTTTCTGTCATAAGATAATCTATTTCTTTTTCATTTTAGAAAAATTAAATCACATGAGGTGTATGTCAAAGTTAGAAGGTGTTAGTCAAAGAGATATATTCTGACTTCAGGAAGCCAGAATGTTTTTCATCAGTTTGATGGCAAACAAACTGGTTAATAGTTGCAGCCAAATTTTATAGAAGTTGGGATGTTACTTTTAATTAACATACTTGATTTATTTGCCCAGATAAATACCCTGCATGATGTAATGCACTAGTTATTTATTTCTCAGAGTCTGGGAATCAAAACAAGTCTTAGAGGTCACTTACACTTGGAGGTTTTGTTCTGTCATTATACACTCATAAAAGTTAATAGTCCTTGCTGCATGCCTGAGTTCAACATTAAATTCTAAGATGAGTTAAGAGAATGTGTTAATTACTGTTCATTACTGTAGGAGTTCATGTGAAGCTACTTGGAAATTACAGTCAACAGAGATGATGGAGAATATGCTGTGTTGGGGTTTTTTTGTGAGGGGTGGCATTAAGAGAGAAGATCAGAGGGACAATAAAAGCTGAGCTGTCAAAAGTGAAACTTTTTGGCAGTATCTGTCGTGTTTGATGAAAATTTAATGCAAAAAGATTTCTTAGTCTCAAATGGGGACTGATTTCTCTTATTTTGCCAGGACGATAAAGTCACTTCTTGAGGTAAGGTGACTCACTGCAGTATGAGAGTTTTTTGGTTGAATATCTCTGCTTGATTTGTGCTAGGTGTGGAATCTCTGCCAATTTTCCTCTGTGCTGAAAGCACGTGCACGCAGCAGCAGGTTTAGGGCCATTTTGTCAAGTGTTACTTTCTCTCCGAAGTTTTCATTAAAATACTTTGTGAGGATCTGTGTTCCTACAAACAAAGATAAATCTTTAAGAGATTGCAAGGATTTAAAGCCTTCTTAAGGGCTGGTTTTAAACCTGAGCAGGAGATGGATTTCCTACCTCCATTTTTTTCTAAAAACCCCAATATTAATATTCCATTTTACCACAACTCTAGTCACCATTTCTCCATCTTTTTCTCTGTGTATGAAAAAGATCTGACTTGGAGTTCTGGAAGTGTTTGTGACTAGATCTTTAGACATATCTCTGTGTGGTGAGAGAAAATATGGAACTGGGGCCTGAATGTTTTAAACAAAACATATTCCTGCAGATTATTCCCTCATTTTACATCAAATAGTTGCTGGCTGCCTTATGGAGTAATTTTTTGTACATGAAGAATTCTGTTGGTTTTCAGCTTCACAGGTCAACTGAAAATGATCTCTCAAAATGAGGATCAAATCTGATGGAGGCACCTAGGCTCCTTATTCAGGTCTTTTTTAGGATATGGTTTTAAATTATTTATGCTTAGTTTGTACCACAGAAAGAGAGGCAGGACGGCAGGATGTGTATGTCAACTCCATCTAACAGACTGTGGACAAAAATTGCCTGTTCTACCCTCACCCCAAGCAGCATCCCTGAAATGATCCCTGTGTTCCTCAGCCTTGAACTACTGAACAACTTTGAACAACCTCAACTACTGAACCAATGTTGTATTTTTTCTCTTTAATCCAGATTTTCTCTTTAATAGAGATCTTTCCACTAGCCCAGTTCGAAGTGTGAAAATAGGTCTGAATAAGCAGTGGTTATGGTTTAATTTTCAAAGTAATTTGCCAGCAGGTTCATGGGTTAAAGGAGGCAGATTTTTTGGGCTGATTTGAGTTCTAGTAAAGAAACCTTGATTATCCCATCCGAAGGACATCAAGTTCTCTACATTCAATACTTTTTCAGTTTTTGTAATGTCTGTACCCAAGGTAACCAGGGATATTTTATTTGTACATAATATTGCTCTTCCTGAGCATAGGAACAGTGGTGAATGCTCCAGAGGAAGATATAATAGTTGAAGAAAGCAAAATTAAAATATCAGCCTGTTTGAATACCTGATCTCTGGGAGTGGTTATGGGAAACCCCAAACTCTTGAAATCTACAGCCTGTTGAAATCCTGATATCAACAGGGCTGGGAGTGAAACTTTCATTGGCTTTATGGCCTTTGAGACAGGCCTGCCAATATAGGAACCTGATCTCAGCTGCACCTACTGGCTTCTAGAAATCAGACAGAGTAAGTCAGACTATATCAAGTTATTGTAATATCTGTTCTTGTTACTTTTCTTGAGTCATTTCAAATTAAATGAGATCATATAAAACCAGTTAGATAATACACATTGAAAGATACTTTAGTGGAGATGACAGTGTTTAGCAGGAGAAAGACTCTCCAGAAATACGTAATTTCCTTTTTTTTTTCTCCCCAAATTAATTTTCCCACATGAAAGTCCTCATAGACTACCTGTGGAATTAAAAGATCTGAAATAATGTTATCTTTTAACTAAGAATAAAAAGAAAACAAAGAAGAAGCATAATTATGAGCTAACCATTAGAAAGTTCTAAGTGCTAATATGCAGCAGAGGTCAGAATACTCATGATTTATAATCGACATCAAGAGAATAGAAGGCTGCTAAGAAGGGCTCCTCTTCAGAGAAGTGAGAGAATGCTGCACAGATAATAGCATTTCCTTCATGCTGATGACTTTGTCAGTGAATACAATAAGCTGATTCATTAGACAGACCTATTCAATATAAATCCACTTAATTTTAATACCTAAAAGGTTTAAAACATTTTAGTGATCATGTCACACAGAGCTATTGTTAAAAGAGAGAACTGTTTGCCCTGTCTCACATTCAGATAGAGCTCAGGAACATGAAAACGATGGACAGACGGCCCTTTAACTCTTATGAAAGAGTATGATGGGACAATAGACGTGTCTGAGTATTCCTCATTGTCAAAAACCCTTCTGTACCACTCCAAGTGATCAGAGAGGCTGTCAAAAAAACCCTGCTCTGAAGGTTTGATGGCAGGGTAGAGTCAGCTGTCTCAACGTTGGCTTGTAATAGACTTCTGGGACAGCAAATCATCAGAGAGCCCTCTCTGTTTCTTGTATGTGATGTCAGGAGTTTGATGACAAAATTGGAGGGGAAATTCACAAGGCTGCTCTGCCATTGTATAGCATCCTTTAGAGATCCCCAGTCATGGCCTGTGCAGCTTGTGCATTGATGGGGAGCAGGAGCAGGGACATAAAATCCTCTGCAGACAGAGTAACCTCCCCATGTTCAGTTGGTACAAGCCCTCGCAACTTTAGGAGTAAACAGTGTTAACCTTCTTACCAAACAGGGGACAAAGAGATAGCACTTGCTAGAGTATATAGAGGTGATAAAGATGTAAAAATATGAAAGTATTTCAATACATTGTGTTGCAGTGTAATGGAGCAATTACAGTAGATAACCTTGCTGAATTAAGTTCTCTGTTAGTGCTAAAAGGCAAAGTCTGTTAGATCTTTAACAGAAAATAGGATTATTTTGAATTTGTGGTGGGTTGACCTTGGCTGGACACCAGGTACCCACCAAAGCTGTTCTTTTCCTCCCCTCTTTGACTGGACAAGGGAAAGAAAATACAATGAAAAGCTCATGGGTTGAGGTAAAGAGAGAGGGTGATCACTCAGTGGTTACTGTTGTGGGAAAAGTAGATTTGACTTGAGTAAATTAATTGAATTTTTTACCAATCAAATCAGAGGACAGTAATGAGAAATAAATTCAAATATTACAAACACCTTCCTCACACCCCTGCCTTCTTCCCAGCCTTGCGTTTACTTCTGATTTGTCTACCTCTTCCCCCCACGGTGTGCAGGGGAAGAGGAAATGGGTCCTGTGGTTGGTCCACCACACATTTTTACATTGTTCCTTTTCTTTGCTAATGGTCAGGTTTCTGATTATCTACACACAAGATCTTCAGTGGTAAAGGTGCAAGAGACTGTACAGTAATTATCTGTGAAATTGCTGGCTGTGAAATTTTTGTCTCTGAAATGCTGAAATTTTGTAGGCAACAGCAGGACACTTTCAATGAAATAATACTAGGACAGGGAAAAATTGTATGCAAAGACTCCATTTGTATAATAACTTGATTGCTACCAAAATCCCTTATGAATGAGTAAATTGAGTTAGTCAAATGTCCAGGGTTCTATTGTTAAAGAACTACATGTACACAAAAAATTATGGATGATGGATTGTTTGTTAAAAAATAAAGTGGGTTTGGGAAATGGAGAAGAAATATAAATATTCTGAGCAGAAACCAGCCATGGCTGCAGTAGAAGAACATCTTTGTATCCAGCAGGTTTCATTCCTTGAAGTCTGGGTACTTTAGGGTTCAAAAGCCTGATTCACAGATGAACAAAATATTTATTAAATGCTTTTTTGACAGTAGAAAAGACAGCAATATTCCCCAAGTACCAAAGGATGGAAGTGAGAAAATACCTGACAGCATGCTTAGAAAACTTAGTGTGTCTCAACTTAGGTGTCACAGAGAGGGTTCCCCTCAGTGGTACCCAGTGACAGGACAAGACACAGGAATCCACTTAAACGTAAGAGAAAAACTATGTCTACCAGTAGATGTGCCCAAAGATAAGAGAACAAGTTTTGGCATGGCAAAACAGAAGTATGACCTTTGAACCTGGAACAGTGCCTTGCCATTTTCATAGAATCACAGAATGAATGAGGCTTTTAGAAATCTTAAGAATGACCTTTCATCACATTAAAGTGTTCGAGCAAGAAATATTTGCAAGTTATAAAAGTCAAATAGTGCCGTTGGGAAGAGGAAGGAGAAAGGACAGGGTGTGGCTCTGGCAAGGGAAAAGAAACGTTTTTTTCTAGCCTGGCAAGATGACACACTTGTTTGATGAATGTCAAATTAATATTATTAAATATGTGACAAAAAAAGCAACTAACATGCAATTGTAACTAGTCCTGGTTCAGTAAATGATCCCTTTAAAGGGTTTATGTTTTGGGAAGTTTGGACCCTGCTGGTCGCAGGGTCCAAACTGAAGTCAGTATTTTCCTCTGTTTAACATGTATTTGTTTAATTGATTTGCAATGATTCACTGTACAGAACTGGCATTCTTTCTTTTTGCATTGTAATTAACATTCTTGAAAGGCTAATTCCTTTTTTAAATATATCATGACACGTTGAATCAATGCAAAATTTCATAAAAATGGCATGCATTTAGCAAAATGTGGAGAAAAGAACTCAGAAAGTCACAGTCACTCTTACTGTACTTGTGCAGATTGAAGGAGGCTGCTAGACTTGATAGCCTGGCAAAGTCCCTTTAGGAGAAGACTTGTTGATCTTGTTAATTCTGTTAGCATTTAAAAATATATATATATATTCATGTGAATAATACTTTAAAATATTTCTACAGGTGAAACACCTACATATTACAAAATGGCCAACTTTTTTTTTTTTTTTTTTAATTTGTATGGATATTTTTAACTTAGATTTATAGCTTTTCTTTGGGAAAACTTTTGAAGAAATATCTATAGTATTCTCTATGTTAAAATTAGAGAGTTTTTAAGAATCCTACATTGATTCCTCAATAATACATTAGCAATACTTTGCTGGTATAGCACACTATTAACATCTTCAGGATCACTGACATAAAGTGCAAGCTATAAGGAATAAAAATCTCATTTTTTCCCCAAAGACTTCAGGATAAGTGCTGCAATGCAGTGGTCTCCTTGACTTTGTGATATAAATTATGCTTAACTACTGTAATTTTTTCCTCAGTTTGAAACTGAGCAACTCTCAAATCCACTTAAGAATGCATTATATGGGGAAAAGAAGAGACATGTAAAGCCGTGGCACTGAGATTCATACACTGCTTATCACCTTCTATTTTCTTCTCTTTCATGTATAGATATATTAAGGTCATTAGTTAATTGGAGGGCACAGAATTATTAAGTCATTAGCAGAAACATCAAAAACTCATGAATGTTGAAACCCTTTTGTGTCTCCAAACAGCATCTTTTTTTCCCCCCTCTAAATTGAAAAAGAGGTGTCAGACTGTAGAAATAAATAACTAAATAGGTAGTAAGATGATTAGGATGCATACAGATTCCCTGCTAGAAGAAAACTTGTGCATACTTGCAAAATTGGTCTAAATCCTTGAGCAATAGCTAAATGCCAAAGAGAGGTGCAAGGCAGAAAATCATAGATTGTTCCATTAAAAAAATTATAACACAGGCCAAGAACACTCAAATCAAATCCTTTACTGCCAGCACCAGGTACTTCACAAATTCTTTAGGCTATACGGGAGACATGAGTGATGAGTCTGGGATAGAGTGTAATACCTGATGATTCTGAAGACTTCTCTGTTTTCTTCCCAGAGGAGATTTTACATCCCTCAACTCACAATTGCAAGGAACCCTCCAGAACTAGGAATTCACCACCACCTCTTTGATCCTTCTCATAAAATGTTTTTTTATTATCCGCAGAAAGGTTTCTACGGCTCACTGTCATGAGAAAGAAATGTAATGAGACCTGGCTCAAGGCTTGGCACTGTCTAGAAAGTAGCACAGGTCAGATGCTGACTCCCAGTTTTGCAGTGCACCAGAAGTAGATTACATACTTCATTTTTAAGGCTGCTCAAAAACCTGCTCTATTCTACCTCCCGAAGCTTCCAGCTGCACCGTTGTTCTGGCAGCAGAACCAACTGCCCTTCCCTGCTATTTTGTTTTTCTTTGGAGTGTTTAATTTTGTCTTCCATGCTTAGGGGCTCTCCATCAGACTCCAGAGGTCACCCAAAGCAGATTGTACACAACCAAGTATATACATGCTGTGCTGGACAAGTTCTTTGTTCAGTCAGTCATGCACTACAGTTGCTGTAATGGAGTTAAATGTAAGGGACCAGATGACAAAAGGTGTTCCCCTGATGCTGAGCTCAGTTCTCATTGATGTTCCTTCCTGCAGTGATACCCTTCTCAGTTTAAGCATCTGAGCCTTAGAATTTCCTTTGATAAACTGATCATCTCCAAGTGGGTTTTAATACTTTCAACGGATAGATTTCATGAAGATTCTTTTCAGTCTAACTGAAAATATTTCAGATTTTCTAAAACTGTAATTACACAGCATTTTTATTCTTTTTTTTTTTTTTTTTTGCCTTAGGGCTACTATTTTTCGGCAGAAATTTTAAAAACTAGTTAGTTCAGGGCAGAATTCTTTAACTTCTCTTGACTTACAACTTGTGTTTGGGTCAGCAAATGCCAAGCATATACTTGGCTAAATCCAAAACAACTTGAGGCATGAAAAAGTTTAGCTAAATATATTCAGACAGTCTTTAGAAATGCTGTTTCAAACCAAGTTACTTGTTATCTGTGCAATATTGCAGAAATACTCTGTTATTACTGCTACCAAATTGGTTTTAACATCTTTCAATTGACTCAGTGCATACACTCAAGCAGAAGGCCTGCCTTCTTTTCACCAAATGAAGTGCTAACTATTTTAATAGAATTTTTGAATCCACATTAAAAGCAGAAACTGGATGCAATTGCAGCATTAAAACATTGTAGACCCTAGTCAGGTTTTCCAAGAAAGACAATAATAATCTTCAGGGCAGGGAGGGACAAATGAGAAAGCTAATTTGATCCAAATGTGGTAGATTAAGGGCAAAGTAATTTTAAACATTCATCCCAAAGACACTTTTATTGGAGTATTCAAATGCTTAAGAGGCTTTTTTTATTATTATTTTATAATAAAAAGTGTTTGGACATTTTTTCTGCAGCTGCACTACTGTGAATCTTCATGGCTAGGAAAAATTATGAAGTTGCCCTTAGAACCTCATTTACTATCTGTATGTATAGATGTATAAAAAAGGTATTTGTTTATGCATTGAAAACTAGATTTCTCTGTAATATTTCTGTGCAGCTCTGTTTTATGTTTTTATTAAATATAGTTAGTAGCACAGTAATAAGAATCACTATAAAATTGTAGAATTGATTCTGAAATCTGGTAGTATATAATGAAGTTTTCAGCTTCAGCTTTGAGACTGTATATATTACTTATTATTAATAACGAATACGAAAATGTCTCAGTAAAGAGAGAAGATATGATTAGGGAAATGGCACTGGATATTGATTATCCTTCTAGTGCCTGTTATTGATGTATTTAGATGCCTTAACTTTTAGAAAGATATCTCTTGCAATTTCCCTGTGGATAAGTTTCTACTGCGAACAAACTTTACCCCCAAAAGGTTGTTCCACAAAAGTGCTCCATAAATAACCGGATTTGTAAATTCTCTGAACTACCAGCTGAACATAATATGCATGAACCTGCTGGTTTCCTTCTGACCACTTAAAACGCTGTTGGAGAACATAAATTTCCCAGTGAGTCTCAAGAGTTCCCTGTGTGGAGCCAACAGAATGATAAGAAATCGCATCATCTCAAAAATGGATTGGCTTCTTCTAACAGCGGGTGAAAAGGTCAGTCTTACAGGAAACATTTTCAGACACCAATTTGTTCAATGAAGGTCACCTTCTGAGTTCTAGCTTAGCTGAACATAAAGCTGTGACTGTAAACTTAGCCCTGCTCAGAGTACCTCCAGGAGCAAGTGTTTTTCTGTGATTTTATACGTGTGTGTTATATTCAACTTCTCTTTTTCTTTTTCTTTTTTTTTTAAAATTTTGTTTCATTATATTGGTTCCTGTGCAGTTTGGTAATTGTACATCTGTTTCCTGGTCAGATTTCTAACAAATGGCACATCTTTCTTCTGAAGACCCTTTTTGCAACACTAATTCAAGAATTACTCTAATCAAGACTGCACCTATACGGGCTCTTTTGCATCTTCCCAGGTGCAGAAACAAGGTTCAGCCAACTAGTGAAGGATGAAATTGAATTACCTATTTCTGCCTTCATTTTTGTTTCTCAAAATTAATTTCTGGCAATGGCTAAAGCATGAAGGAGTCAGTCTGTCCATCCTGGGTGCTCAAAAGACATTTGCTGATATATTGGCTGACAGGATTTTTTATTAAATTGGAGGCACAATGAGTGTAAATCCTTATGGCTTGAGTTAGGGAACCAGATTCTTTGACTCGGCTTTGTGACAGACTTGTGTACATTAATATCAGATTTAAAACCCCAAACATACAAACAGCTCAAACATAGTAATTGCATTCAATACATGAGTGATACCATTAATTCACATTACATTTGTTTGTCCTTAGGGGTTTGTGAGCTTGAATATCTTGTTTTAAATGCAATGGTTAATAGAGTTTATTTATTTTTGTTAAAGCATGAAAGAAGTTTACTTTTTCCCCATACTACCACATTTTTAAATGGTCAAAAGAAATGCTTGTGTAGAAATGTAACTAGCTCAGAGGATTTATAAACCTGGAGCCAATACTGCTTTTAATGCATATTAACCAGAAATCTTCTTATACTCTCTGCACATCCTAGTAAAAGCTGACTGGTTTTTATTACCCCTCAGCAAAAATTTAAACAATAGCACAGAGTTTCGCAAAATTCAGCACCTTTACAAGGATTAAATTTGCTATTTAAAATTTAAAGTAAATAGTCTAAAGCCCCTGATATATTGAAACATTTAAAAATAAATAATTCCATTTTTATAAAGTTTCAGTAGAAAGCTGCTCAGAGTAAAAATATATTTTTAATAGATTTTTCAGAAGACATGAATCTAGACCAAGTTCCTGTCCAAGGAATAGAAAGAGCAATTTAATAATAAATCTGATTAGTTAGACTAAGTGATCAGGTAGAATAGAATTGGTTTAATTCGCAGGGGTGTTCAGGTGAAGGGGGAGACATTTAAGGTTACCTCTGTCAAAATAGAGAAGGCAGCTGTATAAATTCAGGGGATGACTACATTGTATTTTATGTAACAATATTTTTTTTCCCCAAATGAGTTGTCAGAAATTGGTTGATCTAAGTATTTTCAGAGTCATTGGAGATTCAATGTTAAAAGCAATTGTCTCTGCTACTCTGCCTGGGGTGTAGTAAAATACATTTATCAACATGAGCCTTAGTGGGACAACTAAGTTTCTTTCCTTTCATTTATGTCAGCAGTACTAGGAATATTAGTATTTGTTATTTTTCTCCTCATCAGTAAAACTCTGTTCAAACAACTTTTAGCAGGACACTTTTTGAAAACAATCTTTTAGTCTGTATCATCAGTCACAGTCATCATCAGTAATCTCATAATGTTCCAGCACACTAAAATATCAAAAGTCTTTCTTCTCCATGCTACTGCTAATTTACACTGCTTTGACAGATGGTATGATTTGGGCTGAGAAATAAATGGAAGAAAAGAAAACAGTTTCTTTTCTGTGTTGGTAGTTACAAAACCCAAAGGGTAAAACACAGGTAAAATCAGGGAAAGTTAAGGAGCAGATAAGAAGGGACAAAATGTCAAAAAGAAAGAGAAGAAGTCTGCTTGGATAAAATATTCTCTGTAGAGACCAAAAGAAACATAAAGGCAAATCAGATAAATTGCTCCCTCATTTGGAATACCTGTCTTGGATGGATGTAAATAAAGGTAAAATGCCCAATTCATGTCTCCCCACTGTGATGTATTCTCATGGCAGGAAATACTTGAAGGTACAATAACAGATGAAGGTTCTTTTCTTTGTTTTGAGTTTTGAGGCTTATATTGCTGCCTGTTGGTGGGTTTTTTCAGTGTTTGATTTAGTTTGTTGGTTCTATTTTTTAATTATTAACATATGAATTACTGTCAGCACTGACTTTTCAAGGTTGTTTTTATATAATTTAAAAATTCATTTCATTCACCATTCAAGTACTTTTTAAATTTAACTAGTACTTAACTGAAATATAAATTTGTTATATTCTTTCTCACAGGCTAGTCAGAGCTTCAAATGTGTTTTTGCAAAAAATTATTTTTACTATACATTGAGTTTAAGTTGAATGAACTATTCCCTAAATATTAAAATTTATTAAATTGAGTTTATTCCTTCTTTACTAGATTTCTTTTCCCAATTCCTTCTTATTTGACTTCTCATTCATATCTTCCATTCTTGGAAGTCTGATCCAAACCCCATGAAATCTATTGGAGTATTAGTTGTGAGAAATATATGCAAGAAACTGTTTTTCTACTCTGTTCCAGCTGTGTATTTCTCATGCTTATTTCCTCTTCTGAGTATTTAATAGGATTTCTGTCTATTTGCTATGCTGCTTTTCCTGGCATTTCTTATTTTCTTTCCTGGCTTCTGTTCAGACTCCAAACCCCCAGCCATTCAACATCTTCTCCCCAAATAATTGCAAGGGTCCAGAACCCTGCATGCTAAATTACATTTCACTCAGGCTGTCTTTCTGGAAGCAGGAGAGGAGGAAGAAAAAAAAGCTTTAGTGTCTCTCCTGAAATTCAATTTGAAAAATAAAACATGTGCTGCCAATAGCTGTTCTGCACCCTCAGAACTGTGTGCATAGTCAGGCAGCTATTTGATATGAACATCAGAGTCATTCTCCCCTGCATATATTATCATTCCACTGTTCCTAAAAATATGCTTACGTTTTTCATTATTTCTTCTGGTGCTGTGAAAGGGGCTGGTTCAGGAACATTAATCAACTTCTCAGATACATGAAGTCATTATTTTTAGTCCTATGATGCTTTTCTCATTCCTCTTCCCCAATAATAATCTTACTCTAGCTACCCCTGATCAGTGAGTGAAACCGAAATCTGCTACTGTTTGTTCTGGCTCCATTCCCTGTTGCCCAAGGTAGCTCGTATCAGCACATGCTTTGGGCAGTGCTGGTGTTTATATTGTTCTGGGGGATTTCTTGACTTCCAAAAAAAAAACTGCTCTCCATAAAGCTTGGGGTCAATTTACTTTCATGGTTAAACATCACCTACTGGTCATAAATGACTGTTCTCTTTTTCTTGATCTTAGACATATAGGGAGGAATGGAGGTAAGAGGTGTAAAGAAATAAACAGTAACAGAGAGAAAGCAAAGAAAAATTTCATCGTCTTTTGTTATTGGAGAACTTAGAACCTATTGTTATTTAGTTTAGTCATATTTCTGACAGACTAGAGGGAAAAATGGCATCAGTACTTCTTCAAAGGTTCTCTTGCATGAAATCCTTTGTGCCTTGATGCCAGAATATAAGACTGGCATCCTTTTTATTGTAAACACCTGGTGCTTCCAGCTTAGGTTTGGGGAGTGGTAAAGAGGAATGTGTACTTGTATGCCTTCCCTTCATCTTCTCCACTTTGATTTTCAGGTTGAAAAGTGCAAAACTGGGCAGTTTGCTTTCAGTAGGATGGCTTCAAGTGATGAATTCTGTCTGCAGGCAAACATATCCTGGATGCTGCACAAAATGCTGCTGCAGCTCTTCTGTTCGATGGTTCCTGGTCTCCAAGGACTGGATAAATTAAGGAGAATCTTACTAGGAATGTCCATCCAGTTATAGAATTTATTTGGTCCCATACTATAAGAAAATTTCTTCTATTGAGGACTGCATTCAGTGCAGGTGGCCTGGGGTGCAGATGCAGGTGAGCTCTGGGTGGGGGAACTGCCGACCCTTTGGACAACAAAGGGTACCTGTGGCTCAGCCAGGTGAGAGACATGGCAGGAACTGAGAACCTCAGATTTTCTTGTGCTTGGCCTGTGAGGGGATAAAAGAGTAGGCTTTGTGCTCTTTGGTGTCCTTCTCAGAGGCACCAGCTCGGGCTGTTTCTGCCTTACTGCACCAGGAATAAGATGCTTCATGGAACAAGACATCTGAGACTCAGCTACTGGAAACCTGATGTCAAACCAGTAAGGAAACCTGGGTTGAGTGTGGGGGAGTCCAGTGGGGACCTACTGGGTCACTGGAGCTGCCGTGGTGATGGGACTTTGGTGCCAGCAGTGACAGTCTGGGGTGGTGCAAGGGTGGCTGCCAGAGTGGCTCCTGGATGTTCAGGCTGGGAAGTTTCCTTAACCCTTCCTTAACAATATTGTCATACTGTGTAAGCCAATTTAACTGATTTGCCTTTTCCAGCAAAAGAAAAGTCTTTATTAGCTGCCTATTTTTGTGCCACACATGTATTACAAATGCAGCTGTTAGAATTCAGTGCTCAATAGGGTTTTTTGTTCATCTGCATTTGTTGTGGTTTGCTCTTTCTGTGTGAGTTCACATCTTGCATTTCATTCTCTTCTGCAAATTGGTAGAACATGCTGGCTTTAAAGGAGGAGAAGGGGAAAACTCTTTGCAAAACACTGAGCTCAAAATAACACCAATTAAACCAAAGTAATTGCTGGTTACTCTTAATGAAAAAAAATCACATTTTTATTAGAACTACTTACCTGTAGTTAACAGAACAACCAATTTTCAGTAAATATCCTTTAATGGGGAACACTCTTAGTGCCATCAGTAGCATGTAATTGTTGAACAAGATTTCTGTAATGGATTGTTATCTCCTAAAGTTGGTTGGTTGGTTTTTCTTCTGATACATTTTCAAGTCTGTAAAATGACACTTGGCTACATCAGCCTGAAAGGGAAAATAAAATGTGGTACAATTTAATGGAAGCACATATCTTCCAAGAAAGATGAAGGCCTTTAGCCCCTACATTGATGTGGTTATGCCAAAATCCTTGAATTAAAGGCTCAGAAGATTTTTGTCCAAAGATGCCCAAGAGGCCAATAGCAGCCTGAGGAAGGAAGTCTGGAGGCAAAGCCTTAACTTCTAATCCACCTTTTCGTCTGAGTTCTGTTGAGGTACCAACAGCTGAATTCATATCCACAAATTATAACTGGGAACATAATCAGCTTATTCTGCAGAATGTTTGCTTATAAATGTCTGTGATGCTTACTGGGTGCTAGGCTGTATTTTTGACATATTCTTTGTAAAAAGTAAACAAACACTTGCATCCTCAGTAAGATCATTCCACCAGGGGAAGAATGATGTGACATTTTGCTGTGCTTTACTGAGCATACGAAAAATGACTGTGATTTTGTCCTTTGCATAGGTTCACAGGAGAGGAAAGGCATAGCTCTGAGCCTCTTAAGTCTCTCAGTAACACAGTGCTGCTAGATCAAAGGTTAATTCTTAGCCCTGCGACCTTTTTGCTACCATTACACAATGAAAGTATCTGAAGAGACCTGGCTGAAATGCCTAGATGGGTTTTTCCCTCTTATCATACATCTCCTTATACATTTAATTAAAATACTCTATCACTGTTCTGACATAAATGCTAGCTTGTGAGATAGCCTTTGCTTTGCAATACACAGCATTTCATTTGTCAGTTGGTAATAACTAAAGGTATTCTCTGCAAATTTCATAGCAAAAAATACAATGAACTGCATAGCACCTCTATCTTCAGATTACCCTTTCAATCAACTGCTTTTGAGAGGCAAAGTCATAAGGACAGGTTGTCTGTTTCAAATCCCTAATTCTGATACAGGTTTCATATCTTTGACTTAAGTTCAGGGGAAGAGGGCAGGAGGGGTGGGAAACACAAAATGGGCAAAAACTCTGTAGCAGTCCTCCAACAGATAAATAGGGATATCAGCTGATCTAGCTTATGATAGTTAATAACAGTGAGAAGGAAAGGTACCTTCTTGCTGCCAAGACTTAGAGCTTGATTCTGACCCTGATTCTTTCCTTTGGCATAAGTAAAATCCCAGGATATCGCAGGCTGAGCACAAGCATTTTTTGTAATATGGAATCTGTTTACCAGGGGAATCCTTAGCAGACTTTTGAGACGTGAACATTTTTAATGTTTACAGAAGGGGCCTTCGGATTTGAAACTAAAGACTGGATTGCTTAGATTTCATTATGCCTGCCTAAATATTCTGGAATCAATAAAAAATATGGCATCTCAAGCTATGCTAAACTCTGTCAATATTTGATATAAATAAATTTAGGAAAAAACCCCAAAAAACAAATGCCAGAAACAAACAAAAGAAACCTAAACATAACTGGAATAGAGTGTTTATTCAGCAGTATCTTGTGTATTACTTTTAAATGTTGAACCAGGGCCCAAAAATATAAAACTGTTTTTATTCTGTGTAGTACTGGTAATTAATGGAAACTGTGATGCACCTGTTACTAACCTGTCCTAAAAAGGGAGTGCAGCTGTTCCTCCTAATATGAACCTTTTGGGAAGGTTCATGGTAGAAATGATTGGCAAGACTTAAGATTATCCACTCATAAAGTTATGTCACTGAAGAGACAATACCATGGAATAAACTTTCAGGGGAAAAAACAGATGCTGAAAATATATTGCATTTTATGCTGTGGCCAAGAACATTTTTTTAAAAAATTCAAGTTCCTGTCTTAAGTTCTAGACCTTCAGTGAATTTATTTGCACAGATGAAGTTCTTCAGTTTAGCTGATGTCAGGTTGCTTCTACCAAATGCCAAAGCTGAAACTCTTAAATAGATTTTATAGATTTTTAACAAGCCCTGCAGGCCTCCCATCTCAGTCAATAAGGATGGGATCTATGGTGATATATAGTGAGTTACAGAGCCTAGGCTAGGAGAATTACATTTTCAAATCAGATCTTCCCAGAAGATTTCTACAATTGATTATTTAAAACTTTGTTATTTTCCTATATATAAAAAAACCTATCCTACTGGCTGAACTCAGGAGTTATTACCTTCAAAAATACTCTTTTAAAGGCAGAATTTTTTTTCATTTTTTTGAAAGATCAACTGTTTTTCCCTTTTCAAAAGCTTTCTGAAACATTCTGCATCAAAGACATTGGAAAATTTCTTCCAGTAGAATTCAGAGTGCCATTTAATGCTTTTTTGTGTTTCTGTAATCTGCATGGTGTTGGTAAAAGTGACAGAGTGAGCAAATGAGAGCCCTCAGGTGTGCACTGACCCATCTGTAAATGGAAACAGAACCAAGAGTGGGATGAGCACCAGGGCTCATCTCCTTGCAACAGCTGCAGAGGGCCCAAGCTGCTGTTGTACCTCTCTGTACGGCAAGCCCAGGTCTGGTAAGAAAATTTCAATTTCTTAGTGGTTTTGTACTTCACTTGTAGAGCCCAGAGCAACCCCTCTCCACTCAGCTGTTGCAGTTTTTGTACTGTGTGTATCTATGGAATTGATCTCCCTTTTGACTGGCAAAACCTCTCTTGTTTGGTTATAGAATCATAGAATACCCTGAGTTGGAAGGGACCCACAAGGACCATCAAAGTCCAACTCCTGGCCCTGCACTGGACAACCCTCAGAATCCCACCCTGTGCCTGAGAGCATTGTCCAAAGGCTCCTTGAACTCTTGTCCTGTTCCAGTTCCCAACCACCCTCTGGGTACAAAACCTCTTCCCAATACCAAAGCTAAACCTCCCCCGATACAGCTTTGTGCTGGTTTTTTTAGTTCATACAAACTTCCTACTGAGAAGAACAAACATTCTGAAGCCCATTCCTAAAAATCAGATTTTTAAAGTATTCTTTTAAGAATATTCATTCTTACCAACACTGTTCTTCATGCAGAAGGGATTTTCTTCTCAGGTCTCTTTCCTGACCCTGATATTGGGAAGATCTGAAGATTCAAATCTCTCTTCCAAGAAATATTGAAACTGCAAATGTGTTCTTAGCCTGAAGTGCTGAGAGAAAATGGATAGTTTTGGTCATGCCAAAGTGCTCACTGAAGTCAGCAGAAATTTTTCTGCATTTTCAGATTCAAAGTTTTTTGTGCCTAACTGAATCCAAGAATAAATGCCATGCTAGTATTTTTAGAAAATTTGAGTGACGGAGGTTGACCATGTACTTGTATTAATCGTGTTGTACGCTGGGCCTGTGTGAAAATAGTGCAAATGTAATATAATCTATAGTGTAGTATGAAGACAAAGTAAAAGCTTGACCTAGGCAATGACCAAAACCAGTCTTTTCCTCTAACTAATTGTTTCCTCGTTATAATACTGAGTTCCCTCATTTCACAGTTTAGCCATAGGACATCTGGCAGTGACCTGCACAGTGAGGCTTTACTGTGAACCCAACACACCTTTCTGGGACATACTGTCTTTGATGTGGTGACTCTAATTCCACAGATGATCGAAAACATGGAATAATTAATATTTGATCTTTGCTGGTAAAGATAAAGCATGTACTGCTACAAATGATAGATATACAAGGATGTGAATAGATGATTTCTCACTATTCTTGCCAAACCCTTTATTAGGAGTCTTGAGGTTGAGGATATCTATAACTCAGCCAAAAAAGATTACTGCAATCCAGTTTTTGAGGATCTGGTCATCCCTGCAATAGCTTGCTTAAGGCAATCATGATTTTATATGAAGGTGTTTGCAAGGGCAGTGAAATACTGAGAAAGAATGTTCAGGAGTCTGCTGTGCTTGGAACTATTGTTTACTTTGTCCTCCCTTCTGAGAGGGCTGGTAAAATAAATATGTGGGTTTGTTAATCCATTGCAGTAGTTCTTGTGCAGAGAGTACATCTCTCATCAGTGCTACCAAACTCATTTTCAAACCTTTGCACTAATGCCAAGTACATAATAGGTACTGCCCTTGCCCACAGCTTTCTACTGCCACTTTGGGATACCTGGAATATAAAGGCACTGAATGAAAACTGATACTTAATATTTAAGATCCTTTAAAGAAAGGAACTACATGAATGTTAAGCATCATTATTAAGCAATAACAACTGAGTTGCAGGCCATTAACCCCGTCAGTCATTAATCCCAAAGAAGTCTTCTAAGCTGAACTTCTTGTTAATGTTTTAAGCACAGTACAAGGCAAAGAATGAACCTCACAGGTATATTGACTCCTTAGTGGGTGGTGCTGCTGCTGTTGTAGTGCTTGCTGTAATTAAAGTGAATATTATCTGGTCCGTTCTCACTGCGGCACTAGTGATACCCAGTAAAGGAGGGAAAGAAATGCTTCCTAAGTGTTAAATCATAATATGAGAAATATCTGCAGTCTCCATGCTTTAAGGAAAGCTACATTAAATGAGTCTCTCTCCCCAAAGATGGGGACTTGGGCAAAGCACCAAAGAGGTTCTTTATCTGCATAGCAGTTCCCTGTTAGGAATGCTCTCCTGCCTCGCAATCCTCTCTTCCTGCAAGCACAAGGAATATACTCCCTACCCTGGTCTAAAGGCACAGGAGGAAAAGTGTCCTTAGTAAGATGCTCTGGACCACAACCTTTCCAGCAGCAGGACTTCCCAGCCAAAGTTTCACATGTCCAGACATCTGGACAGAAACCTATACCTCTGTGTCTCAGTCATGACTAGAAAGTGACAAATGAGTTACAGCAGGCAAGCTCTCATTTTTAATGAGATTGCAGGCACAGTTTTAATTGCTAAGGAAAAGGCTTATGTAGCAGAAAGAGAGGAAAGAGGAAGCAGCAGCACAATTACCTGCCAAGGATCTTCCTTGAACATCTCGGGCTCAGAGCACTATGTCTCCTCTGCCATTGTTTTCAGTGCTAGCTGCAATTGAACTTGTGCATGCTGCAGTCTCACTGTGTAAGCACATTCCTGACTGTGCATTGCTTTAAACCATTCCTCCTTTGTTTGGGATATTCTTTCATTTCCCTCTCCCCACTAAACTCTCAATTTCACTTGTAATATGTTTATATCATCTCTGGTTCTTTGGGAAGAAATGCTCTCAAAAGGGATCTTAAAACAATTAGCGCAATCTTCAGAATTTTTTTTGTGTGTCAATATTTAAAAATGAGGCAGGTAAAACTCTTCCCATTTCTCATTTCCATGAAAAGAAGATCAATTTGTGCCATTCTTTGTGCTACACAGACAGGAAGATTCTTTGTATTTCCTCAACCTTTCATTAAAGGGTCTGACAGGACCCACTTTGGAGTCTCACACTGACAGGAAGGGGGGACCTTTTCCCTGACAGTTTGCTTGACCCAAGTATAGTTCTGCTGAGAAAAGGAGTGGGTTATTCAATGACAGTACCCTTATTTTCACATTTTTAAATTTCAGTGCTGACAGAGGGCCAGGGAGGTTTAGTGAGAAGCTGACAACGGCAGGTCAGTCACTGGCCAGGGGTTACTGATGCTCTCACAAGTCACTGGATGTGCTGCACACGTTTGGGGTCACTCCCCATAAAGGACAGAAACTGGGAGCTATCCAAAAGGCACAACCATCACAAAGGCACAACCATCACAAACAATTAATCTGCACCTATTCACCTATCTGACTCCTATGAGAAAATGTTTGTCTGTCATCAAAGAAGCCGAGGCTTATGTAGCAATTGGTACCATAATTACAAAGTTTTCAGTAAAGTAGTTTTAACTTCAGAAAAAAAATTGGTGAAATGTTTCGAAAAATTTCAATTATTATCTTTAGCGTAATTTTAAACGTAGTTATATAATGTTATTTTTCCTTTAAACCAAGTTGTGACTAGTAATTTGGTTATAAAATGTTCTATTTTGTGAAAACTGAAGGCATAATAGTATCAGCTGTCATGTATTTTTATTTCCTTGATCACCAAAGTATCTTTATAGATTTTAAGTGTATAACTTGTGTTAGAAATCAAAGAATAGCCTCATTAATCCCAGTAAGTGTTACTAATTTTTAATTTTAACTGACAAGTGAAGCATTAATTGTTTAAAGTCTATCCAAACTTCAATGCCATGATTATAGAATATGATGATGTATTATCAGCTTGTTGCCTATAATAATTGGTGCATTTTCTGATGATATTATTGATTTTTCAAGATTGTTCTCAGAAGCCTCATTGAAAATCTTTCAAGGCCAATGGTGTCAACAGCGATGGGTTACAATGAGTTTCAATTTAATGTATTCCTTTACTTAACTTTCTTGGTACTTTACATTTGAACAGATAGGACAGATCTTCCAGCAACATTTACGTGACTATAAGATATATTAAATAATATGTAATGTTTCAAACCTCCTTGGATCAGTTTCCATGGAGACCAAAGGTATCCGCTGGAAATTAAAATATAGGGAATCTCAACCTATGGGATGGTAATATACGATACAAAGTTTTGAAATCTTGTTTCAAGAGGCAGGAGTTCATATGCTTGGTAATTAAAGCAATATTAATTCTATATGCATGATCTTCTGAAAACATTAGGAAGCAAATTATCCACTTTTTAAAATTAATACAGTATTTTTTGAGATTTGTGCGAAAAAGATTTAATTCATCCTGTTACTAATGATGAGCTAACAATCAGGCTTAATGCATAGACTTCTGTATGAAAATGGAGGGAATGAGATCCAGTTTTCACTGGTAGCTTGGACAATATGGAAGAGAGGCACCATCCTGCACAAACTCCAGCTGAGATGTTCCCAGTGGCAGCTCCCTATGAGTGAGCACAGGCTGCCCAAGGGGTGTAGCTGTATAAACTCCCTCCTTTGGTCCTTCTGCCACTCTTTTCACTTTATTCCTATTAAAAAGCAATGATTTCTATTATGGCAGACAATTCTGCTCCAGTTATACACTGTTATCTAGCCAAATACTGCCCCAAATTACCTCATGCTGAAGTGATGCCCTGGAAATCCAGGCATGGACAAATTTGTCCTGAAATGAAGGTATCTTAAGGAAAAACAAACAAACAAACAAACAACACCACTAAAAAAACCCATTGCCTGAAACACATGAAATTATGTTATTAACTAGTGACAGAAATGCACTTTAGGCCCTGGGTTTTTTGTTTAGAATAATATATTATGCTTCGACTGCTGTGCAGACAATTGCCTTAAAGTGGGACATATCTCCCCGTGTGAGGAATGAGGCAACTCTTGGATCTTAATTAAAATAATTAAGAACAATTTACTGAAAGAACAATCAGCAAAGAAAAAATTCCAAGTACAAAAGAATTATAAAGCAAAAAAAAAAAAAACGGGTCTGCAGTGATTAGAGACCTTGTTGGCCAAACCAGCTCAAAAGTCCCAAGGCAGAGACCTTACAATGCTGGGGTGACTTCAGCTAGCCCAAAATCAGAATGGTTAAATTGCCTTTTGAAAGAGATAGAGGCCAGTGCTCCCAGCTTTAGGCTCCACCAGCAGCTTATCTGGGGTGAAAATGGCACCTCTGAGCTGCTGTCCAGTAGTTTTATAAAGTCTGGGTCCCGCCCATGACCGCCCACTGTCCAGCCCCCATGGTCCTGGATGATTGGTGGTGTCTTGAGGTGAGGTCATCTCAGTCTGCCAATGGCTCCTTGTTACTTAGGGGAAAAATGTCATGGGCTCCAAAGGTGGGAGAAGCCCTCATTAAAATTCCAGGTTGCCACGGTGCTGAGTTGCAGGCCAACAGCCAGGTTCTACAAATAGCTCCCTGTCAGTTCGAAGGTCTCCTTTTTGGCAAAGCTCAAAACTCACTCAAAACTTACAAAGGTTAAGAACACTTGGTAAAAGGTCTAAACCTGGGCTATAAGTATTTCAGAGAACTCTTAAAAACAGGGTAATTAATTTGGACACGTACAAGAATTAAGACATTGGGGGTTTTTACGCTTTTTAGGGACTAAAGAGGGGAACAAACTTGTGGAACTTTATTAACAAGGGATTTTTAATGAGGAATTATGTAAAACACTCTTTAATCAACTAATCAGGGGAATAACTTGGGAACTTAATAACTCTCAGCTGGGTTGATGGGTAATTTGAATAAGCAATAATTAAACAATTAACAATTAAAAGTTGAAACACTTAATATGCAAAGGCCAACACTCCATTTCATATATGACACCCAGGAGCAGATTTCTATTTTGTTAGTCAGCTGCTGAAGATTGAAATGCCCAATCTAATCTCTGAGATTAAGTCTGTGTTTGTATTACTTTAAATCGCATTTAGCTATCAGAAAGGATGTGTCACCAGCAGTGGACATGATTAGAACAATATATAAACACTTCCAAATTGTTTTGATTAGCAAAAAGATGTGAGGAAAGTACCAAAAGAACAAGAAAAAGAGAAGAAATGACCATAAAATGTTTTTTTCTGCCATGGATGAATAGTTTACTTGGGGAGAGGGGGAAATCTATCTTGTATTTTTTATAAAGATTAATAGACATAACAACTACGATGTCTAATGTCTGGTCCACAGTGGAAATACTGTGTAATCACCAGAATGTGATCCTGTGGTCAGGATCTCAAATAAGGGCAAACTGATAGTGATAATTATAGTCATTTATTTCATTCTTCAAGAGGTTGCTGCAAGAAGGAAAAAAACGTTAATTAAATATAAAAACAGATGGCAAAGAGACCTTTGCAAAGGTCAACACTGGAAAAATCTTAACTCTGAATTATCTAAGTGGATTAGACACATGTAATTTATCTGAGAGAATTAAAAAATAAAAATAAAACACACTTGATATTCAGAAGAAGATAATGAACAACATTGCTAAAAGGAAGCAAACAGTACTAATAGCAGGAGATGAAAGATCACTCAGTTTGGCTTCTTATTACTGGCTCATTAAATTCTAGGCTGATTCAGAAAGTACATATGTGTGTAGAACCTGCTTTATGGCTATATAATTTTGATAGAATCTATATTTGATTAACTAGGAGAGAAAAGACACTTGGCCCTTCCACCTGCGAGTTGCCTTTTAGATTCCAAAAGCCCAAACTCAGTTATAGAGGTCTGGGTGAAAGCATCTCACCTCCTTCCATTCTCCTTCAGCAAGATTACAGTTCTTTTGTCTTCTCCTGTCTACACAGATCATCATTCTTCTCAAGATATCTTTTTGAAAGATATGTCCTTCCTCCTGAATGAAATTATTAAAAAAAACCCCAACAAAACAAATAAGGAATCTAAGTGGGTTATTTCAATGTCTTCCATCTCTAATTTTTTAATTATTGTAGTTAACTGCTACAAAAATACTTCCTGTTTAATGGCATTAATATTGCTAACACCCTTTTATTTAGCTGCACAGCAGTAAATAGAAACATTTTAAGACTTAAGAAAAAAATCTTCTGAGTGATACACAGAAGGAAAAGAAATCTTGATTTGTCAGTATATGCTGAGATATTAAGAAATTCACTGAGCCTTCATGTTACATTTGTACAGTATTTTCAAGCTTTTTTTCCAGTGTTATGAAGTCTGGAAATTCGTGCCTCTTCAATTTGATTTCATTTTAAAGAAATGTGTTATCTCATAATTTTTCTGCAAATGCCACTAAAGGCCTTGAGGAAAAAGAAGATAAATATTGCAAAAGGTCCTATAAGGATGTTGGTATTTGCCACACTAGCTTTGTATTTTTTATGGACCCAAAATGCATTAGTAGGAGCTCCAGCAGGCTGGTGCAAGTGCAGTTGGCTGCTGTTTTGTACTCTTAAGGCTCTCTTTTTTCTTTTGGATGGACTATTAAAACAGTTAAGTAACAATTATATGCAGGTACGTTTCATTGCAATCAGAAGAACAAGGAGAATCCTCTTGTTTCATAATCATGAGGGGCTCGTTTGAGTTGTTTTATGTCTTCATGAAGAAAGGTGCTTTGTTCTCCCCAAAACCTCTCTTGTCTGTGAAACAATCCCTGAATTTTAAAGAAATGGCAGACTGTGAAATATCTGTTGGCCAGATATTGAAAAGAAACAAATATTCCAGATATTCTGATGTTAGAGATGTCTCATCAATTACAGGGTTGGGCAGCACCAGGAGAATCTCTGATGCTTTTTATGGATTCCATGGACTTTCTGTATAAAATATAATTCCAATTAGCAATTAATACTGGAAAAGGAGTTCTCATTTATCTTATTCAAAAGTACCGCAGAAAGAATTGATTTTGTATTTTTCACATGTTGCTAGTAGTCTGGCAGCACCATCTGACCTTAATTATGCCGCTAAGAGTGTGGTTTTGAAAGTCAGATAATATCAAACATCAACATCTTTTATCTTTTATCTCAGCAGCGGCACTGGAAAAACAACTGTCTTGGTATCTAACTTCTGTGACTGAACTTGGTCAACCCTCATCAACAGCTGATGTAACTTGATTTGTTGTAAAAGTAATGGGTTTTTTGTATGTATGAAAAAATTAAATTATGATATGTGGAAATAAGAGGAAAGAACAAAACATTTTTGCTGATGTATATTTGTGAGTAACATGTATTTGAGGTGAAGGATATATTGGTTTCTTTGTCACATCTAAATTATTAGAGGAAAAGGCAGTGGAAAAATGGAAGAAATCTGGGGAAGATTGGTTTGGTTTTGCTTTAAGACAAGCAATTATAGAGCTTGGATTTTTTCGTTTTTTTCAGAAAAATAAGAAAAGAGAAAGAGAGAAAGAAAAGGAAATCTGCATCTTATTTCATTTATTCAGTAAAAATAAGTCAAATCCTGCTGTGACCTCATATATATGGGCAGTCCCACAGAGCTTTCCTGAGATCTTTGGACTCTTCTATACAAAATAATTTGTAGAATCAGTGTCTTAGATTTCTGCTTTTCTCTTGATGCTGAATAGAAGGGTTCAAGATGGACTTGAAGATTTACATGACAAAATACTATTTTTTGCATTCCTTTATTGTAATGCATAATATAACTACCTAGTGTCCACCTAGTATGTTATCTGATTTTCAACAGAGATCTGTGTTTCTAAAATATGCCTGAAAAGCATTATGGCTTGCCTCTATTTAGCAAATGTGTGGGCAGCAAAGCAAGGATTATGCAAATATCAAAAAGAGAATTTGTTGCAGTCCAGGAAAACATTTATTAAATTCAACAGGAGCCTTGTCAGACGTATTCAGAACAACTGTTCTTATGCTGAAAAAGGAATGGTTGCACAGGAAAGTATTTAAGAAGGCTTACATTTATAATGGAATAGTTTTCTGTCAGGAAATGTTGCTCTGTTGAAGGATGTTGCAGGAATGTTTGTTTCAGCATGATGCAGAAATAAAGTGTATTATCTGTGTTTCAAGTGTATTGAGCCTGAAATACCCAATAGTATTCAAGCCATGAGGTTGGGAAATTGTTGTAGTGTGGTAAAAAAATAATATTCAAAGGGCCTCATTCTTTCCAATTTGATTAAAAAAGGTACATTTCTCTCTTGCTGCTTAAAGTAATTGCTCCCTTTCTCCTATTCTGCTTCATTTAGGAAGAGCAGCAACTTTCTTTGGCCTCATCAAAGTGACTTAAGGTGCAGCCTCCAGCTGTAGGCTCCTGAGAGTCCCTCCTGGTAGTCCCTAGCACTGATCCCTCCTCCACTTGCACATGAGATGATCTGAGTCATTTGGTTTCCTGACTTTGCTCTCATGTCCTAAGGGCAGGTAATTTCTTGGTTATTGCTCTAAAGCAGCATTTTCCTCTTCTCCTTGCAAACACTCTGGCAGCAACTTCCAAAGAACTTTGCTGTATTCTGATTTCAGGCTGTACTTTGAGGCCCTGCAGACCAACATCCCTTCTCTGCATATGGACACTTAGTCTAAATTACAGACTTTGAGCCACTTTCTGCTTTCTTACTTTCACCTATAGCACAACTTCTTTTCCTTTCTTCCTGCCTTTCTATTCCTGCCTCTCTCTTTCTTCTTCCCTTCTTCCCTCCTTTCCCTTTCTCTGCATATTCTGTGACTTGATTTTGAGTTAAGTCTTGGTTATCTTAAAAGCTTCTGAGTTTAGGAGCACTGTGTTTGGTGGGGCCAGAAATTTACCTCCAGGATGCAGAACTAACCCAAAGCCCTTCTTCTCCATTTTGTTTTTCTTTAACTGTACCTAGATGTCACTTTCTGACAGTCAAATCCCATATGGATATGAGATTATTTTGAAAGATGACTTAAATAAACTCCAACCCAATAGTTTCTGGCAAAAATGACTCAGGGGTGAGAGGGAAGGACCATGTTATTACGTGACTTCAAAAGTTCCTGCATGTTAACATTCATAGTTGCAGCAGGTAAATAGTTCCCCACTGAAATTATATTTTCTTACAAGAACTTGGGCAGTGAACATGAAAGATTGGTTTCCGTAAATAAAATTCTGCACTGGATGAGTGCCATTCCTCAAGGACACAGCTCAGGTGGGTGTTTGCAAACTGATTTGATTTACATGGAAATCAGTACATGGTTGTTAGAGCTGGTGGTCTTTGGCTTTTTATAAACAGTACCAGGAATCAAATGCCTGCATTGTACCTATTCCTAGTCATAAATAGTTTTTAGAAATATTACTAAAACAGCAGAAAGCATAGAAAAAAACCTCAAAATTGTACAGACATGAAAGTAAACGTGTTCAGATGTGATTTTATTCTGAAGAACTAAAAATGAAAACAATGGAAAGGAGATGCAATAAAATATTTTTTTATATTCTTGGTATTTAGTTATTTCACATCTCATTTTCTTTGTGAATTTGCTGTTTCCTTTTATTTTAGCTTTTTTTGTTGTTCTTTGTTTGTTTGTATTGTTTTATTTTGTTTGGGTTTTTTGTTGTTGTTTTTGTTGGTTTGTTTTTGTTTGGTTGGGTTTTTTTTGTAGTGTGACAGCAACAGGTATTCTCTTTGGTGATAACTTTAAAATTGCAGTCATTTGGAAAACTGAATGTTGGTAATGGATACCTAAAATCAACTTAAAGTAATATAGATAACATATGTATGAGCAATAGTTTTGAGAAACCCCAGATAACACATTATTATATTGCAAACAGTATGGGAATTTAGCTTCTCAGTAGATGTAAAAAACCCCTTGATTTGAGTCCTGATGAAAATAAACATTAGAATACTCTTCCAATCTAAAATTACCTTCCACAATCAAATCTCAGGCAGGACAGCACAAACAGTGTTTTAAATAGATTAGACAGAGAGATCTATATAAAATGTAGAAAAGGTATGAACGAAAAAAATGTTTCAACACAAGAAATGAGTGATGGAGCACGATGTTTGCAGTGCTCAGCCAACAACTGTGGGGCTGCTTATACAAAAATCTGTCGTATGTAGATCCATTTATGGACCATTCTCGGTCCCCTGCCTGAGGTAATACTGCATCTCTCTTGAAATGAGTACTTGTCCTCTAAAGTGACCATGGTATTTGGGTGCCTGGGCACAAGGGGAGTGAGATTTTCCCTTTGTAGTCCTCTCTAAACTGCAGGTTTTGGGATGAGCTTTGGGCTGTACATAGGAACGGTGCCTCTATGCATTTTTTTAAAGCTCTTCTTTAGCAAGTAAATTTACAGTAATGTCAAATAATGTCTGCTCAATGGGGACATTAGTTAATGCTCCATTTATCTCTTTGTGAGGTCTCAGATGTCTCCACTGAGGTGTTGAAATGAGACAGGAAAGTGGTAGTTACTACCAGTCCTTTTCTGAAGGACATGCAATAGCTGTCAGAATACATTCTCACTGAGCAGCTGGAATTTTTATTTTTCCTTGTCTGTCCATGTACTTTCCAAAGGGTTTTGGATTTATGTGTCTTGGCACGCTTCCTTGGACACAGACAGTGATGTTGAATCATAATGTTAATGTGGAAACGGAACTTGCACTTATGAAAGATCCTGGATAAATATCAGCATAAGGAATAAGCGTCACAAAGGTGTATGAGGTAAAACATCCCTAAAATGGGCTGCTCAAGTAGTCAAAAGGGAAAGTCTGACAAATATCACTTCTTGAAGTGAAGGACATAGGCACAATTTAGCCAGCTGTCATAAGTACTTCTAAAATTTACTGGGGAAAACTGCAATTACCTGAGAGAATGTCTTTACCCCTGTTTTTCTGGGGCACCCATATTGTCATCAATTAGAATTAAACTCATACGCCAAAATATTGCTAGCACGAGCTGTAGAAAAATGATGACAGTGGCAGATTTTCTGTTGCAATTCTGGAACATTTCCCATTTTCTAATCAAAGAAGCTTACTGACCCAAAACTATGCTAAAAACAACAAGTTTCCTATATGGCGTTCCCACAGTGTGACAGCTAAGTTAATGTTTGAACAAAATCATCCCTAGTGTAAAAGCTTGGTTTATGTTTTCCTCACCAGACAAAAGAAAGAAATAGGACTCAAATCTGAAGGAGGAGACTATAACTTCTCTTAGAATGAATGCAGAACTCTTGGTGCATGCACTGATGCTATCACATTGTCATGTTGACACTATTCCTTTAATCTCATTTATATGGGATATTATGGGTAGTCTGTTTCATTGCTTTCGATTGCAATCCCTTTATGGCAGGGACTCTTACTCAGTAGCGTGTCTAAATAAAATATAATAAACCATATATAGCTTGGCTTTGGGGTATTATCACCATTAGCATGGATTAGTGGCACAGCTAGGTTGTGTGGTGAGTGGATTGCTTCCTAAGCCTTATCATATGCAAGATTAATCATTAACATGCATTCTTTAATCTGCTTTACCAACTCTAAATACCTCTCTTTCTCCTTGTACGGTTTTTTCTCACTGTTGTCTTAATTCTCTTGATTTTTCGTACTCTATAAACCCCAAGATCTCATTTTGAGTGGATCTTACTCCATTCTGCTGCTTGGTTTTACCTTTGAAACCTTACAGAGGCTTGGGTGACAGAGGACCCAGCTGGGCCTAAGAAGCTTGTTTGCAGCTCAGTGAAGGTCACTGCTTAATGGCTCAGTCTGCTGAAGTGAGAGCAAGAATTTTGCCATTTGTTGTTATAAGTTTATATCCTTCCTAATGCAATGTGCTCTAAAGGAACAGGGAGCTCTTTCCATAGAAATGCATATAGGGATCCTGAAATAACAAATGATAACAAGTGTTGAATTACGGTGTAGTTGCAGTGTACATAACTCATCTTTGCTGATCAATTTTCATTCCCTCCATGAAATTAGAAACATGAATTCATCTGAAGGACTGAAGGAGCTTCAATATCTAACATCACATTGATATACTCTGCACCACATGGTGAGAGATTTCAACACTGTTTCTCTAGTGAACAACAAGTAAAATGTTCCTTTAATGTACATGATTTTGTAGTGCTTCCATGCCAACAGTACCCTCCTTCCCGCCCACTCCCGTTGGCATCTGGATTAAAAATATTTCACTTGTGTCATTTTCAGTGGTTTGTATTTGTAGATCATCAGGTAAATCTGAAGATAAAAGCATCTTCATGTAATCTGTTACAACTACTCCTGGTACTGGTGTGTGAGAATATTTTCTGTAGTGACCAAGGACTAAAAGCGACATTAAAGGAGCTGCCAGTAGCTATTTTTGTACACATGCACTTGTGTATACTTGCAAAGTTTTCATAGGTCTTAGAATACTTCTGGGGCATAAGAAATAATATTCCAGTCCAGTTTTATGCCTAAAGAATCCAAAGCACAATCATCTTCCAGATCATTCTGCAGCTTAGTGACGGAAATGGGAATAGTTACCATGAAAGCAGATTGTTTGCTGTAAATGTGCTACCAGAGACTTGGCTGTTGCAATAAGAAACTTCTTAAAACAAATCATGGGATAAGATCTTTGTAGGTTGAAGCCCTGTTATCCAAAAATGACTCATAAATCTGTGCTACAAGTCATGATACGAGTGTTTAAAATCACAGATTAATGTACTGATAGTAATGTAGTGACAAAAAGAGCAGAGTGGAATTTCACAGCAGCTCTTGGTACACTGCTGTAAGCTGCCCTTAGTGATTGTAACTACACAGGAATATGCATCTGAGTCTTACAGGTTTAAACCTGCATTTTTATCTGTCTCAAAATTGAAATGCCCTTTTAGGTGTACAAATTTCCCTTTAGGAACTCTGGACATGAAAGGTTATTAACTCTCTCAGTGGAATTAGATTCTTAAATCCCATCATATCTGCCTTTTGGCTTTTCATCTAATGGGCTTTCCAAATATCAAAATAGGTGACCATGTATCTTGTACCACCTAAACTGAAAACATCAGTCTACCAACATCCAGTCAGCTCCCACCTAGAGTACCTAGAGTTCATGACATGTAAATTTGTTTTTCAGCCTTCTGAAATTCTGACCTGGATATCTCATCATGTTAAATACCAACCTGGATTCTCTTGCTAGTCTTGTCAGAATCAATAACCTAGATCTTTCATACTTATGCCGTGCAAGGATTTGAAATGAGGATATATGCCCTTAGTGAGAGTTATGGACAAGGTGGTGCAAAATGCAGGGCAAGAGAAACTATTATACTGCTTAAAACTTTGGGTATTTACAAACTTATTGGAAGATGTGTACTGCAGTTCCCCCTCAAATGACTGTTTTGGTAAAACTTGTATAAAGGTCAAAATTCAAGAAATCAAACTGTACCATAAATCTAAAATTTTTTAGTCAATAAAATAGAAATGATTGTGTGGTACTTACAAAGTTAAAATAAATGTATTTACCAGAACTGATCGATCTAATCTTCTCAGAGACAGTCCAGGATAAGTCTGATTTGTTCCCTTGGAAGGGTGATATTTCTCTCTTTATAGAGAAGTCTTGATCATACAGGGTCAATAGGACTTTGGCTCCTTTCTGTTTCTGCACTTAGTGCAGCCTAGCAGATCCTATTCAAATAGGATATTAAAAATGTTTGGAAAGAGGACATCTCAATCCAATTATCTTGTGGAATGATTACATTTCCCACACACTTGCTGTGTCGTCTGTTTTGTATCTTTCTTTATTTTATACTGGGCCACAAATAAACCAAGATAATGATGGTATCATACTTGAATTAAATAGAAAACCTATATATGTTTGGGCATTATTAATACATTTAGTTGAATAAATCAAAGCTGCATTTGCCAAAAGAATGATAGCTTTTGTTTTAGGGAGGATTTCTGGTCTAATTCTAAAAGGACCTTGTATTCACCAATAAAATATAACACTACAAACAGAAATTATCTGGCAAGCAGTGGACTACTTTTGCAACTACGTTATCTGCATGTAATACTGAAGAAATTGTTTCACTAGACAGTTCTTTTTAGTGCTTCAAAAAATCAAACCTACAGATGAACACATCTTGTAATATTCTGAAGAAATTTCACAAAAATTCAAGTGTTCTAATTTTGAATGACATTTCTGGGGACCAGTGCAGCAATGGGAATATTTCTTGTTTAGGTCCACAGTTATTTTCTGGTTTTCAAATGTAATTCATACCACAAATTAAAGGAAATTAATGATGTGTTGCACTATTTTTAATGGTTTATTTTTGGTGGATGTTAATTATATTATTTAATACACAACTGAGAAGGGCAATGAGGACTTGATCCAAAACTACTCAGTACAGTATGGTATTTGTAATTCAGCATGATGTCTTCATTATTAGCATTGATCCCTTGGATTTGATACCTAATTCATGATCATTCTTGTTTTCCATTCTTTTGATGATCAGCACTGGAAAGTGCTCCCTGGAACTGGTGTCATTTTGGAAGACATATGGTATATCTGCATCACCTCTTTATTAGAGTTCTGACCTATCAGTTGTTCTCCAAAGCAGTATAAATAATCAACTTTTTTTTCAGTTTGTAAAAAGACCTCTCCATATGCTCCTCTGTAGCTGTCTGTTGAATTTCAGCAGCACTGCAGTGCTTTGAGCTGGCAATCCAAACATCTTCATTTAGAAACAAAACACCATACGGTATAATCAACTCCCCATAGTAATTTTCTCCACTGCAGTATCATTAAAGAAGTATTGTAGCATAAAGAGTAAACTGAAATATTCTTGGCCAATGAGAAGGCCAACAGCCTTCTGCAGTTGAAGATATTTTTACTTATTTTGCTACTGTAATGTCTGAATTCTTCACAGTCTTAATATATTCTCCTAACACATTCCTGTCTCCCTTTGAGCAGGATCTGATTTACAGAAATTCATGTCTGAGGAATCAAGCACTGCAGGCTCTCAGCACTGCCCAAAGGGCTCTCTAACTCTCTAGAGAAGCTAGAAACTGAACCTGAAAACTGAAACTTCCAGCCAAGTGCAGATAGCCAGAGGATTGCAATCCCTGCTATGGAGTGAATTGCAACAACCTGGCACCATTCTTCTTCTACAAAACTTCTGTTGTGCTAAGGTTTAGACAGGAGCCAATGATTTGGATGATGCACAAGTAAGTAGAAGATATGGCAGATATTTTTCATTTGGGCTTAGAGCTTGAATAAATATAATTTGGTAATTAATGTCATTTTAATGCTTTAAATACCTCCTCTGTGCTTGGGACTTCTTCCCTTTCAAGAATTATCTGAAGGGTGGGAGCAGCTGAAACATTTGGGGTTTTTTGTGACTTTTTACTATTAAATATGTTCAGTAATTTGATGGTTAGGGAGTCCTTAAAGCTCATGCTCAGAATATGGATCTTTTTTCAATTTGTCTTTTGTTAAATGTTACTGACTCCCCCCAAAAGAGGGTGAGGAGGGGCCCTCTTTAAAAATTGGTTGATGCAGACCAGCACAACCAATGCTGAAAGTACTTGTCACCAGAGCCTTGTATAAATAGCTGAGTCAAAACGTTCTTTGGTTTTTGAGCAATACAGTAAACCTCAGTAGTCAAGAGGGGTTCTCCTTCATAACACTGTAAGCCAACTTAGGAAAAATGCACCAAACTCACATAGAGTATTAACATGCCTTTTTAATGTGTCTCCCACTGCTGTGAAACAACACTAGCATTAGAAGCAAAGAAAACAGGATGGTGTTTCTACTTTGGGAAGCCCAGCTGAGATTTTGCTGAACAGAGGTCACAGAAAATAGTTTTTGGAAGAAAGGCATGCGTTAAAATAGTCTGAAAGCTAAATTATTAGGTCAGTTCTACCAGCCTTCCCAATGTAATTGCCATTTATATTGCCTGCCAGAAACTGTATAGACAAAGAGAAAATGATCAAAGTCATTCTTGCTGGTGCCAGACTGCTGTTACTGTCATTAATTGTTTCTCAACATTACACACATCACTGGCGTAGCTAGGGTCAAATTAATAGAAAGAAGCATAATATCAGGATGGAAATCCCTTTTTATTTATTGATCATTTAGTTTTGACATCTGTAGAAGGATGAAAACTGTTTAAAAGAAAAAAAAACCTGCTTACATGATAGCCTCTGAATGACTGCTGCAAGACAAACTGAAAATAGCTTTGATGCAATAATTTGCTTATTACTCAAGTACTGCAGCACTTGATAGTTTAAAAACACTTGGATACACAGCTCTTAACTCTACAGGAGAGAAGGAAACACCTCATGCTCTTTATAAATGAACCAGGAAAACAAAGAGGTGTAATCCTCAAAATGCTAAAGCTCCAGACTTCTGAAAGTCAAACTCCACACCACTGAAGTCTGCACGCAACCAAAAATTCAAGCCTATTATATAAACAGGCACTGGGGAAGATATGAAAAGTAAGTGGGGTAGACATTGATTTTGAGTTTTTTGCTCTTGGTTTTGCGTGACAAGTTGTCAGAGATTGTTCTGAATAGTTCAGTCACTGAATTTGTGTTTGAAGTTTGAATGGTGTCTGTAAATGATGGGAATCACTGATTCCCAGTTCAGTATTTAGCCCCAGAGCATGAACATGTAGTAAAGCACTCTGAAAGCATTGACTGGCTATGAAAATATAAATCAAATAGATCCTGTGTGTGATGTGCACAATCCAGTGGATCTTTTGAAATGACAGAACAATGTGCTTTCAGTTAAAAAAAAAAAGGGAAGTTTCTTTTGCAGCCCAGAAACCGATGGAAAAAAAAAGATACAGTGATATAGTAGGGAAAATGTATTTTGTATCATGTATTTTCAAGCCTACAATGAGATTGCAGATGTGAGATTTCACAGGCTTCTCATAGTTAATTTTAATGAGGAGAAGAGATGGATGATGTTGAACCACAGTTTTGTGTGCATACAGACAGAAGATTTTCGTTTCTTGGTATAGTCTCTGAGAACACACTGGCACCAGGGAAGAGTCAAAGACCAAAAACTTCAAGTTACCCTTTGGAATTTCAGCTACACCAAAAAGCTGGAGGTGTGTTACATTTATATTTATCTAAATCTCACCCAAATATTACCTGAATTTTGTAGTAATGGCTGCCCATTCTAAAACCAGTGGAAGGGCTTTGAAGCTCATTCATTCAGAAGAATTCTTGTAGCACATCATGGGACAAGGGAAGATAGGAAAACAAGTGGGGATAATTTTTCTGCCCTTCCTGGCAGTTTGGTGAATATATTCCACTTTTCTAACTTGCAAAACATGTTGCTGTCCTTAAATGGTATTTTTTTTTTTTCGTAACAAGAGCATAAAGCTTGTGTTCACTTTATTGATCTGTCTAAGGTTTCAGATATGGACATATAATGAGTTCATTATATCAAACTGATTCCAAGTAAGTATCACTAATGTGCTTCTGAGAATATTTTCCATGTGGTGTTTTCTTCTGACAAGATTCATTCCTTTTCATTTCATAGCAGGGGCTGAACAATAGATCCATAGTGGCATTGATATTTGTGAAAAATTAATTTCTCATTTACAAGCTTCAAATATGGCAAAGCACATCTGTGTAATTTGCCAACAAGGAAGCTGATACAACCATGTTGCTTGCCTGGAAAATCAGGGAAAAGAGAAATATGTATGTTTTAAATATCAACTGGTATCCACTTAGAAATAACTCCTTATTTGATTCATATAAAAAATTGTAGCACAAATTGAAGTAATCATGAATACATTTCAGAAAAGATGCCTGTTTATAGGAAAAGCTTTTTAATTATGTAAATGTTTCTTTGCAGTTATTCATAAAGATGTGCTCAGGATGTTAGCACTGAAACCAGATTGGCAAAGCTATACTTCCATTCCAGTCTTACTGAAATGAGAAACAGATCAAGGATTTTTGTAGTGAATTATACCTTTTTAATATAATTATTCATCTACCTTTAATAAAGATATGAAAAGTCCATGAGTCTGTTTTTAATAATAGGAAAATCTCCCAGTAGATGGAGGGAGACTTGAAATTAGATCTAAAATTTATTTACGAAGAAACACTGTGCAAGGTACTAACCACAGGTCTCATTTATGGAAATCTGGAAAACTGACCTCAGTGAAAATATCTGGGCAAATATTCAAAAGTACAGAAAATCTATCCAATTAAAGATGCATGTCCTAATCCCACAAGCCTTCAGGCAGATATATTTGCTTATTCAAATAGACTCTATTATAAATTCCAGTAAATTAAAATACCTGTTAACCTATTTGTTCATTTGCCTCATTGCTTTCTCGTGTTCCAGCTCTAGATTATACATAATTGGCTATATTTGCAAAGGTTTATTGTCTCCCAGCACTAGAAAGTAGTGAAATGAAGTCATAAGGTGTTTTGCTTTGGTTTTGTTTGATTCTTTTGTTTACAGTGAGAAAAATAAGAAAGCCAGGTTATAATGAAGAGTCAATCCATGCACTGCAGGAGCAGGGTACTTGCCAACCCAATAGTTTTTAAAAGAAAAGAAATGATATTTTTCTTCAGGCTAAGGAGAGGGGAGTTTTAACATAATACTTAGAACCAAATTGTCTTTTCAAAATAGGGAGGAAATATATTTCCTGTGTACCATTGATGACAAAACTCCTATTGCAAATTCTAAAACACTGGATGATGAAAGACTTGCAGAATCAGTATGCAGCATTGCTGAGGAGTAAAAAAATGCATAATAACTTGAATACCTGTTCCCAGAAAATGTTTGATTTATTTACCTTCAAAAATCTCTCTCCCATGAAAGTTCCTAAATCAGTGGTGGGGCAGAGAAAAGAAAAAAAAAAAGAAAATAAACAAAACTGAATGAACAACCATTGCCAAGGAAGGACCTCAGACACCTCCTGATTTCATTCAGCTCTTGGAGACACTGAAACATATTTCCCATTTTTCCAGACTCAGGCAATGGTACTTGAACATGCTGTGTTTTGAAAGATAGTGTGATTAAGTGTTAGTCGTAAAAGTTTCCTTATTTATTGTTTAATCAGTACCTGAGTGGTTAAACAATAGGTGATTAACAGTTATGAGTAACAGTGTAATGGGTATTCACAGAGTTATAATTTTAAAATAAAAACTTGCAGGGTAATTAGAAGTAGGTGGAATGGCCAATAATGGCCAATATGGTCTCTGTTTTTCCTTAACTCCATCCCCAAAACCTTTCTGAATATGGCCTTCCAAATGGTGTAAATAACAGAATGTAAATAATTCCTATACCATATAATGGATAAATGTTATTTCTCAATTGTATTTTTAACATGAATTAATGATAATTCATCCATGTATGGAAGTTTCAAATGAAAATATTTCCTGGCCCATTTTTTGCTTGCTAGGCATTTTCTACAAATGGATTTTATATAAAATGGTTTCATTTCAACCAGATTAAATGCTGATATTCCCTTATGTGGATCAATACATGTAACTGTTAGAATAATTTAACTTTCTGGCACAAATTCTGCCCGTTACTCATTTTATTACCATTTTTCTGTGAATATATTCTAGATCTGCTTAAAATTCCTTTGGTGACCATGGCTGTGCACTTTAACAGTGCTGCAGGCTTTTGACAATAGGTGTAGTATGGTGGTATAAAACAAGAACTGCCTGAGGGTGGGGAAAGTTAAATGGGTCCTTCCTCTAACTGATGCTCTGACTTGCAGTTGTGCTTGGCAGTGCACTTCTTTCCCAGATGATCCCATTCTTTCCCTCATGAGCTAAATCTGCATCCCAGAATTGTGGAACCTCTCTAAATTTTGAGCTCCCAGTGGTGGGAGTTTGAGTGAGAAGTTCGTGGAAGGATTTAGGATTTCCTCACCTCTCAAAAAAGTAAAGGCAAAATTGGCCTCTTGTTCATCTCTAGTTTTCTACCTGTAATTCAGCTGAAGTTGGAATAGTTCCCTTACTGCCTCTGTCTTTACCAGTACAATTGTGCATATGTGCTTATTTATTATTTTGCCATTGCCCATCTTCTTGCAACATTATCTTTCTTCCTCTCCTTCTGCTTGAAATTTATGTTTATCTCATTTTAAAAGTACATGCAGGGCTGTCCACAATTATTTGCTGTCCTCCTTTGCTGATGAAATTAGGCATTTTCAGACCTGGAAATAGAAACATAAAACTGAATTGGAAAAACAGTTCAGGTACACAGCTGTGCAGTATTTCTGACAGAATCTTTGCACAAGATAATGCTGTTCTAATGAAAGGGGTTAGAGCTGTGATTCTTGAATATCAAAAGTTCTCTGAAACACCTTTTAAAAATTTAATATTCCCACTGACTGAAAAATGCAACGTATATTTGAGAGAGAGTGTGTGTTCTGAGCAGAACAATGTACACAACAACAAACAAATTTCAGGCAATTTCATGTAATTGATTATAATTGTTCAGTTATTTGATAACAACTGATATGCTTACACATGATTGGATAAAAAATGTACAGAATTCAACATTGCCTTTTTAGCGAAGACTTCTTCTGTCCATCTGATACAGTAGTCTGCTATCAAAAGTGAAATTACAAATATTGCCTTAAATGCAGAAACTTAGGGATTGACTGACTGTTCTATTTCTTTCTGATTAAACAGAAACTTGATGTGTCTGTCATTTTACAAGCACATCCCTACGGGGACGTGTAGCTGCCATGCAGCACAAAATGCACTTGTGTCCTTACCTGAAAATTGGCAAGATCTCAGCAGTGCACATCCCAGTGAAGCTGAAGTTGCATTAAAGGTCAGTAAACCTCAGGAGGCAAAGCTCCTACCTTTGAGCAAGTTTGAGTCCATCACTGCGTGTTTGGGTCCCTAAACCACTGACACCTTCCTCTGGGGTTTTTGATGTTTTTAATTTTTTGTGTGCCACAAATGGTTTGGAAAATTCCCACTAAGCAGCTGATGTTGTTGTGGGCCAGCTCCCACATTACTTTTAAAAACAAGAGGTGTCTGCCAAAATTTTCTAGTATTATCTAAATAGAAAAGACTGACTTTTTGTAATAAATAAGTGCACACTCCAACAGGTAGTATCTGTATTGAAACAGACAAAAGAAGTCCGTGGATGCACATCTACGTAAAGAACATTTCCTAAATTCCTATGTGTCAAAAATATTTCAGATTTGCATTTTCAATATAAATGTGATTTGAGAGAAACCATTTGCCTCATTAAGGCCTCCTTCATCAAGGAATGTAAATCAATGTATCTTTACATGCAACAGTGTAAGAATGACACCAATGAGCTGTTCCAAATCACAAAATCAACCGCTTGCATTTCATGTTCTTTTGGAGAAAGGCATGATTTAAACAGAGTTTCATCTCCTGCATTATAATTATGACCAAGTGGGAGAAAAGTTCCCATTCTCAAACTTTGGAAACAAATCCTGGTCTCAAATTCCACTGTGCATGTTGCTAAGGACAAAGTCCAACTCCTACTGAAATCAGCAGGAATCAGCTCAGACAGCCAGTGCAGTTGAGGGGGTTGTCTTTCCATATAATTCAGGGGGAGTTAAATTAATGACAACAGATGTGGCTGAACAGCATTACATTATTGTCTTACAGCCATATGATTCTAGAAGTTCACTGAATCACTCTATTAAATTACATACATGTTATGATTATGTCTTTATTATTTCTATAAAGGAACCAATCTAGGCTGCAATTAGGGCTTTTAAAAGGCTGTTATTTTTTGGCCTCTTTAATAAGCAATTTTTTCTTTCAGAAATAATGACCATATATTTTATACTAAGAAAACATGAAATACTCTTTATATAAAGAACTGATCTTTCTCAGGCACATAGGCACAATTTCCAGTTATGCAAATGAATGAGCAACTTCAAAACAAAAGTGAGTCACATTAGTCTAAAAAGGGATGTTGTGTATGTATAATGCACAGAGACATAAAGTATCTTGGAAAAGTGACTTTGATCTTTAAATGATGTAAGTAACTGATCTACTTTGTTTTTTATAGAGGAAACATGAGTGCTTAGCCATGTACTAATATGAAAATTACAGTTTATTTTCAAATATATGTACCTTTTGTGTGTGCATGTGTACACACACATTATGCACATGGTGTGAAGCTGTATCTGTCATACATATGTCTGTATAACTTTTTTCTAACTGAAGCAATTACACTATGAAGAAAACTTGTTGTGAGTTGAAAGGAACTACCAAGTGATATCCTGGCAAAATTCAACTGACTGATCAGCCTAGCAGCTAGGCAAAAATTATTACAGTGGAACAGTTTAGAGAATATAATTTGTTCAGCTCTGTATCTCATGATACAGAGTGCAGGGAAGGGCTGTGCTTGCGCTGGACATCGTATGATGCCTAGCCAAGATAAAAATAAAAATAAAAGGTATCTAAAGTGCAAGAACTGGACAGGAGGGAAAATACCTGAAGAAACTGCTCTTCCTTTAGCTGTCTAACAAGCTTGTTATCTTGGATTAACCAGTCCCTGAAGTCTCCAGAGATTGTCTTAAATAAATAGATGCAATTTCTAGTCATTAATTACCTGCCTATTCTCAAACCAAGCTGAGCAGTGTTCTAATGCACTTTATAGGTTTCTGACTTTAATTGAAAACAAACGTGGGTAAACAATGAAACTGCATGTTTATCAAGCACCTATTTCCTGACAATCAAGAGATAGGTAATTGCAGCACTACAAGGGCTGTTTATCAAGATGCTTCATTGTTGAGTGTTTACATATATCTCCTCCCAGTCCTTGTTCCCATAAAACACAAGCAGTGCTGGCAACAGTGGAAAAAATGTCCCTCCTGAGGCCAACAAGGTAGGGCAGCAGTGGTAAAAATGTTCCTCAAGTGGCCTGCAAGACAGTCTGTTCCACAAGGCCTTATTGAAAAAGATGTGATTGGAAAAATGCTCCAGACTGGTCTCAGGGAAGTGGTTTCAGAGGCTGGAAAAGGAAAACAGTAGTGGGAGTAAATTAGCATTTTTTATATGCTAATAAATGCGAATAAAATACCTTCTAATGAGCAAAAATCTGTGTAAAGCTCCCCAAAGGATGTATGGTCGTATTTTGGGACACAAACTCAGGTGCAAACCACAGAACTCAGAAGGCTCCTACAGCAGATGTTTCAGGAGAATATTTCATGTCAAAAGGGAGGGCTGGCCAAGATGCACTGGGTAGGGCTTTTACTGGTAGACAGCTATAGTTTAGGGGAAAGTGCTCTATTTTAAAGCTTGGATATTTTAATACAGAAGTTTGAGCTCTTTCCAAAATCTTTCCCTGCATCACTGCAGAGGCATGTGCTGAAAGTAGACAAATACATGATAAGGTAACAGGAAAACAAGCTGGATGACAAGCAATGCACTTTGATGAGTGAGTGTGTCAGAAGAAATCACTGTGCATAAAGCCATGGCAGGACTGTGTTAGGTCTTCACTAAGATCCTGTTTCTTTAAGAATTAGACTTTGTGATAATCAGAAGGTTGAAGCATTTTGGTGTCTCTTACACAGAAGCCATGCTAGGATAAATGTACCTGATGTTGGTGTGCTTATCTGTGTGCATGAAGCTGAAAATAATTATGTTGTTTTGAAATGTCCTTTCAGTGGCTTAATGGCATTCAGAAATGATTGTTGATCTGACATTGCTTTAAAAAGTAAAAGAAAAATAAGTATTGTTGGCCCACTAAATACTATTCTTTCAAGAAACATTTCCACTCTAGACTAGACATCACTGCATCATGCTTTTGTCCCCTTCCACCCCCCTCTCCCCACCACATGCACTTAAAAATGTCACAATTCTGTTTCCTGAAGTTTTCCAATTAATTCCCTTACATTCTGGATGTGGAACATCTGTTCCTTTTATTTCTTCTCCCATCTCAAGAAATACATTTGGTTTACAACCAGAGAATTAATTCAGCTCTTACCTCTGCAAGCATCACTCACACAATCCTTTGATGTCAAAGCAGTGGCTCACATATTTGACGGCAAAGCTAGAAGATGGATTGACTTTTTAAAATTTCTTAGCCAATCCTATCCTTTTTTTTTCTTTTTATTTATTTATTTTTCATGTAATTATAAAGACCGGGTGTTCAACTGACATAAACCTATCACATCCCATTCTTCTTCCATGTTTCCTCATTGTTTTATAGCTAATGAAGATTTAGCCCTGCTGCTGTGGAAGAACAAAAGCTAATGTGATTCTGTTTGTTAACTTGCTTGAGCATGCAGCAGCAGTACTGATGATATTAGCAGAAATGAGCACACCTTGGGAATAGCAGTTTTTACTTAATTACTGCTATACAACCAGCTGGGAAAACTCAGTTTGTTTTTATTAAACTTCTAAAAGTTCTGTGCATGTAAGGAATGCTTAGGGGTCTGATAACACACAGTGCAAACAGTTGATCATATAGTGCAGGGGAGTAAATACACAAACACCAAAACACACAAAAAGGTGAAAAGCAGTCTGCCAGAACAAGTGTTATGACACCAAGGCTATGGGGAACCCCATACTTTGTACCCAGCTAAGAAGAGTAACATGAATGAGGGACTTCACAAAAAAAACATAGTGAGATAATCCTCTAGAATAAGTAACAGCCAGTTACCAGCTGGCCATTTTCTCTGCCTGAGAGTTGTTTTTGTTGGGATTTCTACAATTTCTGCAAACTGGCTTAGAAAATATTCTTCCTTACCACATATTTTTTGTGAATCCTTGTGCGCTGGGCAGATCAACTCTACGTGGTGCTTGTTGAGTTCTTCCAGACATCTCTGGAATACCGTGGGCAGTGTCAATTTTTCAAGACATCTAAACATCCAGAAGCTTGCCAAAAGTAGTCTCCTCATCTAGCAGTAGGTCTTGCAAAGCAGGGGATGCACATCTGGGTGCCTGTGTGATCTACAGGTCCCACAGAAATAGAAGTCACTTGTAAAGAGAAGAAATCCTTTTCTTGTTGCTGTGTCCAACTCAGGTGATCTTTAATGTGCTCTTTAGACAAGGGAGTGATACCTTTCCATGGACAAATGGATGAATAGATTCTCTTTTAGGAGAAGCTGAGTTGCAGTGGCTGAAATGTGAATTATTTACTATTTGATGCCTCCCAAGCCTAACATGACAGAGATAACAGAGAAAAAAATCTGTATTTCCAAATATCTACATTAATTTCTAAAGCTTCACACAACATACATTTTCTATAAATATCTATTACAATTGCTACCATCATTACTATCTTTATACTTTTTTACTTGTAGGAAAATAAATTTCTCAGAATGAAGCAAAGGCAGTATTGGTGACAGACCTGTTTTTCTAATTTTAAAAACTCCATTGTCTTTCTTCTGCCATCTTTGTCAAAGCATTTTTTTTTTATTTTATTTTCATTTAAGTCCCTGTCTTAAAAAAGCTGAATTAGTAACTTGCTACAGCTATTAAGAAAAACAAGGCTATTATCCCCCCACTTAACATTCTCCACAAAATTTTTTGAAATATTTTCATGACCAGGGTTGATGAAATTCAAACACCATCTTTCTTGTGGTCTTTCATGTGGAGAACTGTGGTCTCTCTTTGATGATAAAGAAGTTAAACGAGCTGAATTTAAAGCAGGCTCAGCTCTGGCCATGACTTAGTGTAATTGTTTTCAAACACCTTGATTTAAGATAACTTGCCTGAGAGCAATGCAATATAAATGGCATTACTTTACTTTTTAATAGTAAGTTCACTTTATCTTATGACTATCTGAAAAAGCTAGATATGGTTTTATATGATCACTGAAATAGAAGTGCTTAGGTGAAAGACCATAAACATGAGCAAATGTCTGGTGTCAGGAGCAGAGCTGTACTGAGACTGGGCAGTTTCCATTGTTCTGCCAGAGCTCTCATTCTCTGTGGCTTTTACTCTGTGCAAAGACTGTAATGTTGTTTATTTCTTAATTTTGCAGAATGTAGCCAGGATTTTTAAAGGATTTTAAGAAACAAGAACTAAATTGATCATAATTTCTGGGGCAGAAGGTAAATACTGAGTAACAGAACTTATGGATTAGTGCAAAACCAGGGAAAATCACATATTCTAATGTTGCTAGTTCCCAAGTTTTGTTATAGCCTGGTAACAGTTGCTTGTTAATATGAGAGTTTCTTTCATGATATTGGGAAGCTGAGAAATTCTTAGGTACCAGTTCTTCATTTTTCTTGGTGTAGGTGAGTTTAAGTGCAGAATCTCTTTTATTTGAAACCTTATGAAAGAAGAAATTGCAGATTTGGCACTAATGTTTGCCTTCTTTGCGCTCTTATGGCACAAACTCTGTGGTACTTTAAGAGATGAGCATTCAGAGGTTTTCAGAAGTCTCTCTCTCTTGTTAACAGTGTCACTGTTGGCATGTTTAAATTCATTTTAGGAATGCTATGACTTTGGCAAATCAGACATTTCAAGTGATGTTTTAGAGCACCATTAGAAAGAATTTTCATTAAACGAAAACCTAAAAATCAGCAACAGAGCTTCTGCCTTACTTTTACATTCTGAAGTTTGTGAACAATTATGGTATCTGAAAAGTTAAGTTTGTCTTCAATCCAAGACTCATTTTGGGGTTTGCCAATCTGAATAGTGAGTAACACATCCCACATTCATTATTGCCACCAGAAAAATGTTGTCTTGCAGTATTTTACAACAGAAAATAAAGTCAGGGACAGTTTACAGTGCCAAGATTATTAGTTGACTATATGGAAAAAAAAGCTACCGCTATGTCAAAATTATTAATAGAGTTACACACACCTCCATGTATCTGGTTCAGGTGAAACAGTGGCAGGATGAATAACTGAGGTTTTGTCTACCATAAAAGTTCAATATGTTTAAAGTGCTGACTCTCCATTTTCCTGCAAACATCACATTTCCTCTTAGGTGATGTAATTTGTCATTAAATGAAAAAAGAGAAACACAAAGATTTTAGAATGATGCCATATATTTTTGTTATTCTAGGTCTGGTGCATACACAGAATTGAAAAAAATAGCATTTTTGTTTTGAGTAGAATGCCAACACTTTGTAAACAAATAAAGACTAACAAAAAAATTTTAATATTTTGAACCACCCTTTGGATCTTTTTTTTGCTAGTGACAGTATGAAACAGTAGCAATCTTGGCTGTTCTTAGTGACTGAGGTTTATTTATGACATATACTTGGGTGCTGTTTATTTCCATCTGTACGCACTTTGTCCTTCTTCAGCACTGTATACATCTTAAAATTTGCACCCCTGTTTCCTCAAGGTGTAAATCAGAATAGGAGACTGTTTCTTGTGACTTTAACTAACCTGAAAATTCACACACTGAATTACTTCTTGAGCTGGTATTCATAGAGTTTTAAAAAATATATTCTAAAGGGAACATTCTTTAATTTGTTGCAGAGTAACAAATGTGTCTATTTACTTATCACAATATGCCTTACTGACTCTGAAAGTCTTCTAAAGCTTTACAAAACTTTATTTTTGTTGTTGCTGCAACCCTAATAGTTATTTTCATAGATTCTTGAGAGGTTACAAGAACAAGATCTATTTAAGAGTCTCGGTCACTGTGCTCTTTTAAACTAAGTTAAACTTGGGGTTGGTTATTTTTTTTTCATCTTATTTCCTTTACTCCTTTTTATTTCTAATTTTTTTTTTAAACAACCATTTCTACTACATGCTAGCATTGCTGTCATAGATGGTTAAGCCTTTAAAGTGTGATTTTGCTCCTGGAAGAGCTTTCTGACACTTGCAGGTTGGAATGCTGAGCTGTTTTTGAGGCTGAGAATGTTCTGAAAAGCAATCACAAGAAAAGTATTTGCCAAATGGTGTGTTGGAACTACAAATCTTAAAGCACCTTGTGCCTGTGAGAACTTGCCAAAACCTTCCTGATTAATTTGCTGAAGCATTTTGTCCCTGCTATCTCAGCAAATATTTACCTTGCAGAAGTCCCTGGTGTTCTGGCACAGCTGTTGGGGATCTCTATGAAGTTTGAATGTGTTTCCCCTTTTGCTTCTGCAAATGCTGCCGAGTAAACAGGCACTTAGATAGTGTAAAACCATGTATTTTTGAAAGTTTTTCTTTGTTTCTCCAAGTTTTGTAAGGCTTGTTGTTTAGGTCTTGCATAAACAAGTTTCAGGCTCAGTTTTGCAACAGCAGAGGAGCTGAATTCCTGATTCAGCATGGATCCATACCTGCTGAGTGGTGGTATCCTGGAAATAGCTGATAAAAAGTAGCTATTTTCAGCAGTCGTACCTAGTAATATGTTATCAATTATTGGTTTGCCTTTTCCTCTGAGAAAGCTTGCTTATCTCTTGTTCTCACCTTCCAGAACAATAGCCTGTGTGGGGAAATCGAATTGCCTAACAGCTCTTCCATGGAATAAACTAGTTACCATTGTAATTGATTTCTTGAATTGTCTTAAACAGTTAGGTGTACTCAGGTACACATTGTGTGCAGGGCTTGGCACAGCTGTGTGATCAGCATTCTCACCATGGTGAGCTGGATTCAATTCCTTGGCATTGTATTTCCATTGGATTCTGTGCCCTCACTGCCCTGAGGGCTCAATTTCATAGTGATGCTCTTTTGAAACACTTGTCATGATGCAAAAGCCACTGGTTATTGTGCCATGGGAATCACTGAGTGAGTAGCATGCCAGCATCTTTCTTCTCAAGGAACATTGGGAACTTGATTGTTATGAACCAGGAATGACATAACAGCCAGGCAAGTTCCTTCTAGGATTTCATTTTAAATTTTGGAAAACAAATTAAAAATCCATATTGTGATATAAAGGAAGTATCACAAATTGTCCTTAAAAACACCTGAGCAAAGAAAAAAAACAACTTTTTTTTTCTTACACACCTTCAAAAATATTTTTAATAAGAGGGGAATAATTTTTAAAAACAGCATTTCTTACATTGGCCAGGCAACCTCAGAAGACCTTAGCAATGCAATGCATTTCTTTTATTACAAAACCTGGACTCTTATTAAACTTGTAGTTTGAAAGGGAAAAAGAACTTCAGAATGCAATTCCACATGTACCTCTTACATAAATATCTGCCTTTGATTCCTCAAAACCACATTATATTTGAGGGTATTTTACTAAAGTGCAGAAGTAATAAATATTATATGTACAACTGAATAAATTAGTTTTCATTGATATTATTGCTTACTTTTGTGCTCCTTTCCTTGATAGTGAGAGGGGGTTTTTACATTGTTTTATCATTTTTATGTTGAGTAGCCTTTCTGGTGAGTTTAAGGGCAGCTGTCTGTTTGGTCTATGTGGCACAGTTTCAGGATGTATAAAGTAATAGGTGTGAGCATTGCCAGAATGTAAGTAAAACTAAACTCTGTGGATGTCATTTTCTCACTCATTGAAATCAAATTTTTTAGAACTGCATTTGTGTCTGTGTTTGTGTGAGCATAGATTCAAATTCACATGGCCTAATTACAACCCAGTTGCAAGAGTGGAATTCTGAGGGATTAAGCTCCTTGGGACAGTAGCTTACATGTGAGATGTGGAGCACTCTGACCACATTAGGGATAAAACCAAACTCTGAAATGAGACCACGGACAGAAACATCTCAGTCCTTTGATATTTTTACTAGGTTGTTCAGTAGTATGCATCCTTAAAATAATACAATTATCTTCTGAGTTTCTTCTTGCTAAGACATAGTTTTGTCCTAATTACAGGCTGGGATCTGGACCCCCAGCTGTGATTGAGACACAACTGTGAGATTAATTTTATATTATGACTTTTAATCTTTTTTCAACGTGGTCAACACGCAAAAAGAAAAAAAAGAAATCTTATTGCTGCCAACTAGCAAAATATCACAATGTGAGTACAGTTTCAATACTCAGGGGTCTTTCAAATTATGGTTAATAAGTATTGTGGAAAGACTCTTAGCAACCCTTTTTTTGAGTTTAGTTACTGTTCCATTTTCAAACAGACTGGAAGGTGTTGTGGTACTGTTGATTTTTTTATGATTTCTCAAATTGACACAAAATGGAAGAACTCAGTTTTGATAATCCCTACAGTTTTGCAGAGGTAAGACTTTTCTTGCCTGTATGCTGGATGCACAAGTGATCCATGATGTAAATTCATGCTTTTTCTCCATCCACACAGAAATGAAACACCAAGTGCTGTGTGTTAAGCACTCGAGAGAAAAGCCTGCTTGGACATTTCCCCAATAAAATGATAATTACCTTCAAACTGTAACAGCTCAGACAGGGTATCCTTTAGGCTTAAAATAGCTCATTTGGTAAGTTTTTTTAAATTTTATGTCCTAAGGAATTTGAAGGGTTGACTGCTTTACAAAGTGCTGGAATGCAACTAATACCACAATTTGTTCAACTCATAGCAAGCCTGTGCTTGAATATGGCAGCAAGTCAAAGGGATAGAAAATTCTTGTAATGTTTATTATTTGTATTACAGGAGTGTCTAGAGGCTCTGATCTGGAATGGCATCCTTTATGCTGGCGGCTGTGCATATCTGCATGAAGTTAATCTTTGCTTGAAAGAGCATACAGTATGAGGCAACAAAATAAATAGAAACAAGGGTAAATAGCGATTTAAAGGATTAGGAACTGGGAAACAATAAGTACAGGTATCTGTACAGGATCTCTATACAGTTACTCTTATTTTTTTAAATCATATTTGTACCAAAGTAACATGCTGTGGGAAAAAAAATGTTTCTGAACCAACATGCATTTAAGAAATAATTTAACTCTTCATTCTGCTACAGTCCCGTTGTTGTACTATGGAAGACAGAGAATTTGAATTGTAATGGGAAGAAAATATAGATAAATATCCCACGAGAAGTAAAAATTACTTTCAGAATGTCATATTCTTCAGAGTTGGCTTGTAAAAATTATAGAAACTTTGATAAAATTGCTATGAGTAATAAGTTTATTTGACTTTAAATCAGTCTTCAGTGGATGAATTGAAAAGTATGGTGCATGATGGGATTAGCAAGACTGGATTTGAAAATGAAGTTCCGTTCAGTGTGAGAGAGAAGCTATAGGCAAAGAAAGAAATGAAAAATAGCAATGATTGGAAAACCCGTAATATAACATTAATTTAAAGTGTGGTGAGTGGAAATGAGATGTACTCAATATGAATTTTCTGAGTTTATGCAGTTCCCTTTTTACAAAAGGAGAGTTCTATACCTCCAGTAATAATGATTTCTACAGATTGAAAGATACCAGAGCTCTTCTCAAAATAAAATAGATATTGAGATCAGACAAAAGGGAAGCGATGCAGCAATTGACTCATAAGACTAAAGGAAAAAGTAATTGGTCATTTACAGAGAAGGGATAATATAATATATGATGAAAATATGCTAAAATCAATGGGATTTTTTAATTCGAAAGAATGTATATTTATAATTGCTTTCAATGGGGAAGTGAGTTTATTCATGGGTATGAATCTATCTATCTGTTTGTCTGTCTATCCATCCATCTATCCATACAGGAAAGTTAAATTCAAGAATATCACCCCAGCTGATAAAAATAAGCATTGGGAATACCTGTCAAGCAGACAAATGTTTCTGCTGAAGAGGCCAGAAATATTTCCCCACAACATTCTTTACTGGTTGTAACTCTCTACTGGGAGGAGTAATGAGGTAATAAAATGTAGTACAAACCAGATAATCACAGCACTCTCTTAATAGAAATTTTACTCTCATTTCAGGGTTCAAGGAGTTCTAAAGAGAAATATAGCTTTGGATACCCATGAAGAATGTTAGAAAAGAATTAAATAACTTTCTGTAGTGTAGGATTAAACACCGGATTCCTGACATAGTTATGTTGTGATAGATGTGGGAAATTTCTGCCACTGAGTTTATAATTTAGACCTTTGTGGAATAACCTAAGTGGTTTGTTCTGTATCTGAGGGAGAGACAGAGGCTCTAAATGATTAAAGTTTACCCTTCCTTAATAGCCAGAATAGATGTCTGGTTGCATTTATGGGCAAGTGCCTGAGTTTGAAAAACCAGATCTCTTCAAAAGGCAATTACATTCCTTAATCAACTAGTTGATATTACTGGAATGAAGGTCTGAATCAAAGTGTAAGTGTGTGATTTTTTAAAATCAGGTATGGTGATTTGCAGTTCATATTTTGTAACAGACCAGCACCAGGATTTTATCTTTACCTGTTACCCAAAGTCAGAATTAAGGTTATCCTTTATCTACTACTTAATTTAGGTAATGTGAGGTAAGAGTCATCGTGAAATTATAATCATGCCTTGAAGGTGTTTGGGATTCTCCTCCATTTAATAGTGAGGTAATACTCCTATGTATTTATATGTATTTGTGTATCTTTTCCCAATAGTTTTAATCAAGGGCTGCTACGGATATTTCACAAAACAAACAGCAGTACTGAAGAGGATCTTTCATGGAGACTCCCTTCCTTCCCTCTTCTCTCCCTGAGTAGATAAGCAGCCATGTGGTTACACTGAATGTCAGTGGGAGTTTTGTAATGTATTCCCTCTCAGTGTCCTTCGAAGAGTATTACCAGTTCCCAGGCTATTCCAAAATCACTACAATTTATAAACTCATTGCTGCATCTTTGGATGTTCAGTGTAGTTTTGAGCAGTAAAAATCCAATGAGTTCACCTAAAATCCTCTGTTGTCATCACAATGCAATGGGAAATGTGACCTGCTGGGAAGGATTGCCCACCTGTGCTCCTACTACACTGTAAAGATGGATCATTGCTGAAGCACTTTCTTACTTGAGGGATCAGGAAACACCTGTTAAACTCTGCTGCCTGGGGTTTGAGGGTTTGTGTATTGACGGAAATTAACACACAGTAAGGTCATACAAATTTGCACAAAGCTTTACTGTGTACTTTCTTCCTAAACTCCCGAACCTTTGGATGCTAACTTGGTCCTAACTCATGAGGTTCAGAGATTCATTTCCCCCACCAATGCCCCATGTGACCAATTGGATCTCTCTTTGCTGAAGACAGCTGTTACACTCTTCTGTATTTTTGGCAAGCATATGTCCCAGATGATGGTATAGATGAGTTAATAACTTTAGCAAGGTGATTGCCCTTCAGACCAATCTAGTGCTTACTCTGATCCAAGTATGAGTTTCTATTTGTGAGTGCCCTCTTTGAGCTGAAACACCCTCTGGTCACTTCCCAAAACTTTTCTGCTATTGTGACAGAGAATGACATTCACATCTTCCCATTACTTGGCTCTTTAGTGTGGAGATGGGTCATTTTTCTTCCTCTGGCTAGATTATGTTAATGAACTTTCTAAACATGGCCCTCTCTGTGACCATCTGCATCCTGGAGGCACTTGGAGTGGCTGCAGTGGCCTATTAACGAGAGGGTGCAGAAAATGACATTGGAGTGCTTTGGCTGAAGCTGAAAACTCATGCCACTTTCCTGTTTTATTTATGCTCCTTCATTGCAGGGTGAGGATTAGTTTGCATTTGCCACTTCCTTCAGCTGCACATGAAAATAGCAAACAGTTTTTATCGCAGGCACAAGGCAACAACTTGGTGTGTGACTGATCCACAGCTTCAGAGAAGTCGCAGCTCTTTTTATGGAATATCATCATTATCCTTCTGCCATAAATATATGCCAGCCAGAACCATCATGTTCTGATCTGTGCTTCTTAAATTTCAAAACAGAAAACAGTGGGTTTGTTAGGGGTATTTTTTTGGTAGTGATTCGTTCCTTATGGGAATACAGCAAATGGAAGAGAGGAGATTTCTGTCGTTGTCTCTTGTACTACCACGCTGTAATACACAGAAGAACAGAGCACAAACAGGTTTTTGAACTTCCTTTGCCCCTGGAAATTGGGCAATAAGTGCCTGGTCCTCTCACTTTATAAAAGGGCAAGGCATCATATTCAGTGATGGTCCTCTGAGTAACAAGAAGGGAAATGACTCATCAGAAGTGGACACAGAAATGCACTATGCCAGAGCCCAGGGAAATGAAAACACAGTGATATACTTTAGATACACATACAGTGCATAACAGACCATTATCTAAACCATATAATAAAGGGTGATGAAATTTTGACCTTCAGCTCCTACTCTAGTCTTCTACATCTCCAGCTAAATGAATAGCAACTTCATTTGAAAACCATTGGATTAGCAATTCAGATTAAACTTTGTACTGAATGAAAATACTGGCATTTAGACACATCTAATAATGGGCAGCAGTACTACCTTAAGTTCTACAAATAAATTGCAGACATATATAATTAATATCATTTATATCTATAACATTTCCCTTTTAGAAGGATATTGCTTTGATTTACTGACTCTGTAACACTGTTCTGGACATCGGAAATAGGAATGACCCCTCAGGTCACCTAAGTCCTCCATTCTGCTGGGGCAGGTTTTATAGCAGGATCTGTTCACACATCACTGAACTGCAGCCACTTCTGCTGTCACTGGGGAATTAATCTGCCATAAACCCACCCATCATATCACTGTCCTAACAAAGGGCAAATTAAAGCATGGGAAAATCAGTATGTCCTTGGAAATTACCTCTAACCTTAACAGTTTGATAGGTAGATAACCTGCTGAGAGAAGCCACTTTATAATTGCTTTCATACACTCTACATGAGCTGAGAATCCAGGTAAGAGAATTTAGGGGGTTACAGGACAACCAGAGGTCATTTTTACTAGAAGACAAAAAAAGGAAAGTGCCTTTTACAACATGAGTGTATTTTGGCTTGTTCCTTTTTAGACTAATACATTCACTTTTTAGTCCAAAAAGGAATTGCCAAGCCTGATACAAGCTGTTTAATAGCAAGTTATTAATTTCTGAATTATCTCTGTGCATTCATAACAGACAACAGCAAAATTAAGTTGATCATAATTATTTCAAAATACTATAGGAAATTATGAGATATTCTATAAATATTCATTACTATCAGTACCTCATAGCTAGTAGGAGGATTTTTCATTGAGATGGAATAAAAACTGACTGAACAGTCAAGCCCAGAGCATGGTGATCAGTGGTGCAAACTCTTTACTACTGCCACGTTCTTGTAAACCCTTTTCTATTTCACAGGTTGTATTTTGGATTATTATTTTTTTAATTATAAAATCATAATATTAAAAGACTGTGTATGCTGTAGCATAGTATAGAGCTGTCATGTGAATGTTTTTAATTTGTATAATATGTTTTTGGTCTTCCTGTGATCATTCACCATTTTTCTGGGATTTCTAGACATCCGCAGTCCCATCAGAACTAGCTACTGCTTTCAGTACACCCTTGATAATTCAGGAATCCTGGGCAAATGAGCAAAGTCTTCCAATTCCATCTGGCACCATTTCTGGAGAGAAAAGTGGAGCATGTTTGAAGCCCAAATACATTGTAACCCTAATATTCCTAAATGAAGTGGAGCAAAAGTTAAAGAAAGAATGATTTTTAGGATTATTAGTCATTGTTCCTTAAAAATCTAGGCTTCCACATTTTTTAAAACTTGCCTAGTGGAGATAACAGATGAAAACAGAACACAGGTTACTGTCTATCTCGTTTGCACTTGCACTTTATTAATACAATGGGAATCCCAATGGGAAATTAAGAGTGCATTTCATTAAAACATTATCACTTCAGAATTCTGAGATAAAGTATTCTCTAATATTCAGTGATATAAAATATAATTTTCTGATATATTTTCTTTGTTTTAGACCCAAGAGCACATCTTTTCCAATTTTGATGTTTACTGATAAATGTCAAGGACTAAAAATTATTCATGATGAAAGAAGGCTTTCTTGGGGAAATTGTGTAGAAGACGTGAAAGAAATAAGAAGGATATTACTAAATGCAGGAGGCTTTTTAAGTCCTGTTCAAGCAGTGTGTAGTGACATCTCAGCATTCCTCAGTATGGATCCAAGTCACAGCAGTGCTGTTCTTGCTGTGCTGCTGGGAATGGCAGTGAAGGTGCATCATTGGAGTTGCAATTAACCTTCATCCTCAATCAAAATAGAAAGAATGTTTCATGTCTGCTGCACGTGTGGAGAACAAAACAACAAAAACAAAGGGAAGACATTCTCATTTAATGTGATAAAAGGCAGCTGAATAGGCACATTTGGGCAGGCTCTGGGCTACTTTGCTGATAATGCTTTATAAATTAGGAATGGAAATGAGTGGTTAAACTGGGCAACCACTGTTCTGACAGGAAAGATGAGCAACGGGAGATCAGGGTCTGGAGTCTCCTGAACAATCTTCAGGATAACATTTCAGTGCATGTTCCTGAAGCAGAACTTAAAATCAGTTCTTGAAGACAGAGGAGTGGAAGAGAGGATGTGAGCTTTCATGTCTTAGAGGTAGCTGTACAAAAGAGAGGGAAGCCAGTGGTAGCATTTCATTTCTATGAATGATAAGGTCTCTATTCCCCACTTGTCACCAAGTTTGCTGCAGGACCTGAGAGCCAGAAGGTGTAATCTGTCCTTAAGGCATGGTGACCGTGATGCATCTGGTACTCTGGAGAGGAAAGTCACAATTAATGGCTTTTACAGACCTCCCTCTCACAGCACTTGCAGCGAGCAGTTCTTTGCCTGCTGCAGCTCTCTGGTGTGTCAGTGCTTTGTGCCTCTTCATGTTGTATCGCAATCACATTTCAAGATCTTATGTTGGTTCTTTAAAAAAAAGTGTTTTTAAAGATCACATCCCCTCTAGGATAAACCTCTAGCATTATACTTCTCTCTGCTTCTGACAGCACATTCTTTTTGCTCTGAGAAGTGCAAGCTGACACAGTTGATCTAAATGCAATGTAATCCTTTGATTTCATTAAACTTGAGTGATATTAGAGGAAAGTGCCCACACGATTCCTCATGGGATTGCAGTCAAGAGGGGAAATTGCAAGGAACAATTGTGTGCAGCTCAGGCCTTTGACTGATCATGGCAGGCCACTGTGGAGTGTGCTGTTTGCCTTGACCTCACAGCACTCCTGCTCTTCCATCAGGGCTGAAAACTTGCCAGTTCCCAGGTACACCATAATTCTAAATTTAGCAAGTTGGCTCTGAACCTAAATGGGAGGTAGGAGCAGTTGTGCATGAAGTGGGAGGCTTCATGATGGGGGAGCTTGTGGCAGGCTAATAGAGTCATGATGGAACAACTGCACTAAAACACACAGGCTATACAGCAACAAAAAGGCATTATTTCATCTCTAAGAAATGTCATCCGCCAAAAAAAGCACCAAAAGTGTGCTTTGATCTCTTCCCTGGGAAGCAGCTTTGGTGATTCCAGTATATACCTCTATCCCTCTTTATCTGTAATGAATCAATAATGCAGCAGGAATCCATTGGCCATTCTGCTGCTCTGAAAGCCATCTCTCAGGTGAGATACTTAAAGAATTGATGTCCCTTTTGTAAAAGAGGGAGAGCTGAATGTATACTTCTAGGCCATCACTGTCTTCCAAATTTTCATGCACTTCTCTTCTTGTTTAAGCTTCACAGGGTATTAGTTGAGATTTTATGCTAAACTCTTCTGATTTTGTTACAGATATGGCAAAACAGCTGGAGTGCTGCTTTCTGGAGGCAAGTGCATTTCATTAGTGATAGAGTGACCCAAATAGATCCACTGGCTGTCAGACAGGAGATTAACAAGTTTCTTGTGTAGTGATTAAGAAACTGCCTGCTCTTTAATCTAAGGTTTACAATCTTTTTCTCTAAGGAGTTTAAAAATAATATATTCCTCAAAAACATGGGTTCATCAATAACAGGCTTAAAGAACTTGAAAAAATGTAAGATCTTTGAGCAGTCACCAAAACTTTTTTAAAATTACATGAATTATTTTACAAATTAAGTATATAGGAAAATCTCCTTCCACTTTTGCTGTTTAGGCAGTGCTGAAAATCAATTGCTCTTAATTTCTAATTTGCACTTAAAAGCACTTATACTTGAAAGTAATTTTAAGTGTGATCCAATCCTGGTGGTGAAACATAGATTTAGAAGAAACATAAAGATTTTAGTTATGGGCTAGCTGTGTTGAAATTAGTTAGAATAGGAAGGAATTTGGGCCCATCTAGAGTTAAGAGAGCTGGACCTGAAATGGATTTTAAGATGTTAGTAACTGATTACCAAATAACTGATGATCTGTCATTTGTATGTTTGCTTAGCTGTGCTTAGAACGAGGAATAGAAATATTGATAAGTTGGTGTAGGGAACAAGGACAATTACCAATTTCCTCCCTTGGTAGGAACCCATCCAAAAGTCACACAAGAGGAAACTTAGAGGTCACCAAAGTAATTAGGATTGTTAAAGTTCAGAGAGGCAAAAAGGCCAAAGTGAGGAAGATGAGTTACTTCACCTTTTTAAGACCACTGACCCAATTCAAGACCACCAGCTCCATTCAGGACACACACTACGCATGTTTAATGACATTTAAGCTCATTTCCATATGAAGCAGAGAATGGGAGGTGTTAATGTTATGAATATGCATTTGTATTTTGGATATTCATAATTTTTGTAAATAAAAGGTATCGTGTTTGCTTGGATCGGGGCCCTGTGTCTTAGGGAGCTATCCCACGCAGTGCCTGGCGCCAAATAAAACATTCACTTTCTAACTTTAAACTGTTAGAGAGTTTTTGTCCATCTCACTTGCATATCAATATTAGATCGATATTCAGATTTTGGTAAATCGGCAGGGTGTTATAAATATGTTGTCTCTGCATACAGCCAGCCTGTTGTTCAAGTATACATGTGTTAGATGCTTGTGTGGGCGTTACTGCTGAAGAATCCAAGTACAGCTGTCCATGAATTATCTGCTCCAGACAGAGCACAGGTCACGGATTTATCACACTCTGGAAAGCCAAGGTGAACAAAGCTAAACAAGGCATCTGCAACACATCAAGGAATGTCCCAGTGCCCAGTGTCAGGCTTTAAGTAGTTAGTCTTACTTTAAATAACAGTGTGCTTTATTTGTTGCAAGGTGCAATTAAATTGTCTAAAGACTTCCAGGATTCTTCAAAGAGCCCCCACTCATTTTTAATTCAAAACATATTTGAGTAGTAGCTCAAAAAGTATCATAACTGTTTCTTAAGGAAGATAAGCATTTATGGAATATCTTCCTTTACTTCAAGAAATTAATAGTACATTGAATATGTTTGCCTTCTGCTGACTTAAAGTGATGTTGTTTATTCAGAATTTGATAATTTCAACACATCTCATTCAAACAGGAACATGATTTAAAAAACACGTGGGAGGCAACATATACGCAGAGACATGGATGGTGACGAAGACTCCCTGATAGAACAACTACTAAATACTGAACTTAAGGAAGATCAAGGAATTATGTTAATAAACTGCTGAGGAGCATTCCAGAATCAGAAACCCTACAGAGAAATATTGCTTCCCCTCTAACACACTGGAATCTGATACTGTATGACACAAAAAGTAGCCTCTAAGGCATACTGCATTCTAAATATATTCTTGACACCAATGCAAAACTACTTCAATCTGTAAATTTAGTTACTTTTTTTCTTTTCTGTGCTAGAGGACATGATTGTGCTTGAATGGGAATTGAAGTCACTTCTGATGCTTCAATTCATGTATGCAGTTGATATCTTTTTTGCTACCACAATCTAGTAATAGATTTTATCTTTTATTGGTTATTGTTTGTAGTAGTTTCATATTTGCATTCTGTATTTTCACTTGAAACAATCAAAAGCAATAAGAGAAATCTTGCATCTGAATTTAATTTCCTTTTCTCGCCTATTAATATTCATGCTTCATGCCATGCATGAGCATTAAAGAGAAAATCCTCTTGGCTATGTGCAGTGAGACTTAAAGAAAGATCAAGGAAGATTCACTTCATGGGATTCTGCTTGGGTCATACAGAAGGGCAAAGTTAAGAATCCAGCAGCATGGCTTTTTGGCAGGAAGTCTGTTCTAAATTGTGTCAAGTGCTATTCCAATAAAAAAATGCTTCCATGCTGCTGTTGCTAATTAAAAAAAAAAAAAAAAAAAAAAGGTTGGTTACTTGCAATCTTGCTGATCGAGGGGAAAACCAGACAGGACTGCAAGGTGCAAAAGAGCTATTTAGTGAGTTCTGTGCTTGGGAAAATAATGTTGGCACTTAGGTAATGCAGGAGGCAGTGCCTCAGGAAAGGCAGGAGGAAGGAGGAGAGAGCAGGCCAGGAGAGGATGGCAGGAATGGCCACAGGAACGAGCCAGTTTGCTGCAGCTCAGAGCTGCAGTCACTGTGCTGGCTGAAGCATCTGCACTGCACAGATGTGTAGGCAGAAAACCAGTTTTATATAACCATTTTTTAAATTTATGTTCTGTCTTCCCCAGTAATCATCTGTTGTCTGATTAAAAAGTTAATTATTCGGTTTTATATTTGAATAAAAACTGTTGGTGTTTTCTTTTTAATGCAAAAGCTTCCTGTCCTCTGGGGAGTTCCTCTGCCTAGACTTAGAGGAGAAGGTCTGGGCAGATCCACTGCAAAGCTCTGCCTGCTTCAAAGCCTTATCAAAGAGATTTTACAGCTCTTTTACTGAGCGAGACAGTAGCAGTGAACTCTCTCGGGTGCATTATCATGGAGGTTTCTTCTTTATTTCTGGTCTAAATATGTTAATGATGCAGATGACAGTTATCTGTCAGAATACCTGTATTAGGAACACAGGTATTAAGTTTCTTAAGGTCTCTGATATTATATTTGAATAGCAGAATACTCAACAAAATCTTTGTGGAGAAAGTGAAAATTTCTCTGCTCTACCCTTCCTGAATATGTTTCCATTCTGCTCTTATTGAACATGATGCCTGCTACTATTACTTCATTTAAACTCTGTTCAGCAAATTCCATTAGTTTCACCAGCTCTGACAAAGCCAAGGTGAGGTGCAAGCATTTTTCTGACATCCTATTTCAAGCAATTTCCTCTTCATCATCTTTTTCGTCTCATTCACAAGGTTTCCTTTTCTGAGATGCACACACTGGTGAGGCAGTCCTTGCATAATACTTAGAACAGCCAACAATTACACATGAGCTGCCTAATCTTAGGGCCTGTTTCTTTTGAAAGAAGTGTGCTCGTTTTATACAGAGTTTTCTGACTGGGAAATGAAGTGACAAGTGATTTTTGCCACCTATTAGCTGCTCCCTCCAGTGTGCCCCTAGCCTTCCTGCTTTCGGTGCTCTGTGAGTTTGTGTGTGTGCCTGCCCTGGTCTCTGTGTTAGGCAAGGCAGAAATTAGTGCGGTCCCCAAAAGTACAAAAGGAGGAGGTTCATATAGGGAGATCTGAATAGCTTGAAAAATCAGGACAATCATTTACTCAGATTTTTAGAGTAATAGCAGATAATTCTCAGCTAACACACATAAGAATACACAACAAAGAGCTATAATTCACATCCTGGTCTACTAGTTGATTTAGTTAAATCAGTCTTTTCCTTGCAGCTTTTCTGAAAGTAAAAAATGAGAGATCGGGGATTTCTTGTTACGTATTGCCCCCTACAGATAAACTGGATGATGACAACAACCCGCGTGTAGAAGGGGAGAACATGTGACTGCAGAGCAGCACACGTTCAATTTTTACAGATTTAAAATTAACTTCCGAAAAATCATGTTGTCTATGTTAACGGGGTTTTAGCTTAATTTTTTATTTTTAAATTGAGCCCTGGTCATACAAAAAAGCAAAACTTGAAAACAAAGAAAAGCAAGCAAACTAACACATCAGACTGTACTGATTTTCAGTCTAGCAATGACAAGACATCTTGAATGCTGATGGATTTCTTAAAGCCTTTTCCTCCATTGCAAATAGAAAATATTAAATCAGCTCTTCAACTTCTCATGAAATCTATGCAAGCCAATATCCATCAACATTTTATTCTAACATAAAGGAGAGTTAAAAATAAATAAATAAAACTTGTTTGACAGGGAAAATTATCATGCACGAAAATTTATCATTGAAACAACTTTTAAACCTGATGTTCTACATTTCTATGGTATGAATATAAAGGAGTAAATTAAACACAAGAATGTGGGCACTCACAGATGCTCATATATGCAGAAACCCACTTTTTATAAACCTGGATAAACCTGATGAAGACCCAAAGAAACTATTTTGTTTCCTATGAGCTAAAAGTTTGATGAAATAACATCGAAGATTTGCTTGCTTCTTTCTGTCTTTCTGTTTTCTGTCTTTTTTTTTTTTTTTTTTAATGAATAGATTATACCATCATTTTATGGGACTTTCAGTGAGTGGGCTGTGAGTGCTTACGCCAGCATCACTTTCAAACAGGTGACATTGAATCACAGAAACTGTCCTGTAAGTGACAATAGTTGAGTGGGATAACCAACCTCCCTTAAGACCCCTTGGCAGTTTGGAGGGTAAGGATCCAGAAATCCTTGTGAAATGCTTACAGATAGTGTCTCTGCTGTAGTGTAAGTGCTATTCAGATAGGAAAAACATAGAGTTTCAAGCCCCAGATGAGGCTGGGAGGAGGAGAAGAGTTAATAACTGGTTTTGAAAATCCCAGCCTTGAAGCAATCTGCAATCATAAGAACTCTATTTGTCTAAATTAAAGACCTACTTATGCAGCCTCCTGTTCATGGAAATTGCTATATGCACATGATTTTCTCTCTGGAAAGTGTTGAAAAGAGACTGACATAGAGATTGCTGAAATGAAATAAGGAATTTTAGGGTTAATGAAAAAAATTGGGAAAATATAACAAGTAAAGTAATTCTTCTATTTTATGCTCCTGACAACCTCTTAACTAATTACCAATTACCAATAAATACAAATCTGGTTTCTGGTTATTACAAGACAATTTGTAAGACACATACCTCCTCATTTGAAATTCATGGGAGGAATTTCATATCACATTAGAAATTATCTTTAATGTATTCATCATATACCATCATTAAATACATAATCACAGGAAAGATGACTGAGTGCTTTACTTGGTCTGTACTCTTTTAAAGAGGTAAAAGGATTATGCTTAATTCCATTGAGATCTTTTTCTCTCTGAAAGGATGCATTTGAAACTTCTATTAACATGAATAATGCTCTTTCTCATTATAGAGGGAAGATAAAGGGCATGGGTGGATATCTTGCAAGTGAGGAGGCAAGAAACGTTGGTCCTTCTTCCCTTTAATGGAGGCATCAGTGCTCTGAGGCCCTTCCTCTTGGATTATCTGCAGTGACTCCAAAACAGCATCACTCTGGGCCTATTTACCTTTTTCTATAATTTCCAGGAGATTCCAGAGGCTGCAGATATCCTAAACAATCAGGTAGCATTCTGTATGCTACACATGAAACACAGAATATTATGCTGCAAAAGATCATTTTTTTCAGTCTTCTGATTTTTGGTGCCTGTGAAAAGAATTAGGCTCTCAGTGAATAAGACAGCTTGATTTTCTTTAGACTGAGTATTCTGTATGGCACATGTCAATAGTTCTACTAAGTGATCCAGAAAGGAAAATTCTATCTGGTATAATCAAAGTAAAATTTTGTTATAGAAGTGATCACCCTTTTTATTTCTGGGTTGAAAACACTTGTGAGGATGAGTGAGGGAGGATATAACTCTGCTTGAGGGACAAATCCGCACCTACTCCATGATGGGGTTGGGGTAGGAAATAGTTGCACAAACTGTGAGATGTAAAAAAGACTGCAGATCAAATCTGGTTTAGACCTTCTTTGCATCAATTTGTGTAGCTATTTATTTTGTACTGGAGAAGTGTAGTGACAGAGGAAATTTGGCTTCTATTCTCCTTATTTCTTCTGCAGGAACTCCACCCTTCCCACCCTTTTTTTCTCATGCTATGTCTGTCTTATCCATGTAAGTGGTAAAAAGGTCCAAAAGTTTCTCTTCCAAATTCTCACAGAAACAAACACAGAGGGCAAGAGAGCCTCTAGGTGGTACTGTGCTATAAAAAATAATTAGGGTCAGCAAGAAAAAAGCATGCTCAGTTCTTATTCACAGTTCAAGATTTCACTTAGATTGTAAAGAATATATTTACGGAAGAGAGTCCTTTTCCTATTAAGTGAAATTCACTCCAGCAAGCTGACATTCAAAAAAAATTCTGTGTTTTAGCTGTGTCAAACTTCATTGCTTTGCTATTCCCACATTTCTAACTGAGCTCTGCAGGATCCTATTTTATAGCCATTTTCATGGAGTTTAATGTTTAACACTACTAGATCATAATTTCATTGAAGATTGATTCTTTCCTAGGTATAGCAGAAACCCCTCTGCCAAATTTGATAAATGGCTTTCACATTAGCTAGGATATAGCCAAACATCTTACAGGAGAAGCAGAACACTAGGTTTCTTGTAGGGGTCTTTCCAGAACATATATATCAGAGCCAAAATGTGGTGCAAACCTTAGTATAGAACAAGGTAAATGTTTGAGGTGACATGCAATCTGCAGTCAACACTAAAGGAAAGAACAAATCATTCTATAAGAACTGAGCTCTCTTTCAGGAAATAATTAGAAACTAAAATAGATAAAACTGAAACTGTTGTTTTTCAGGTTTTTTTAAGAGGAAAAGAGGCCAAGGTTATGATACAAGAAACAGTATCCCTTAGCTGCCTGATGGGTGTGCACAGCTCAAATTTCACCCCAGGATAAGGATATTTTTGCTTCTCTCCTACAAGTGAAGAGAGTCACCTCATTCATGACACATGGCAAGAATCTGCTGCTCCTGCCACATCTTGGTCTTTTTGTTCAGCTCCTTCCATTTGTTTTATTCCTTTCTCTTCCTCTGCACTGTGTGATCTCTTCTCCTCCCCTCCTTTGCCCCCCTTCAACATGTTCTACCTCTCTTCTCCCTGATGCCACTCTGTCTTTTGTGCCAGAGGCTGCAATGATAGCGCTGAACACTGATTATGGATTGTATCTTCTATGTTCTTGTCAGAATTCCTGTCAGAAGCAGTGGATTAAGATAATGTCAGGGTGGATTAAGGTAATGGGAGATACAATATAGGTAGAGAGGTACCACAGAAATATTTTCTCATTTGGTCATGTCTGCTGTGGGATTAAATTTGAAACACCTACCAGCCTTATATTCTCCTACCCAGAAAGCCATTAACTCTTCTCATGCAAACAAAGAAAAATAGGAGATGAGGAGCATGATCAGTGGGAATTCCAGCCTGTTCACACAGAGTCCCAGCAGACAGATTGCAGTAAAGCCTTCTTTTGCCTTCTGAGCTGTGGTTTTACCAATAATATCAAACAGAAGTAAAAAACACTTTTCCATTCTGCATCCTTTTTGGCAGTATGATTATTTCTTATATAAAACTTTGCAGTCCTATGTTCTGTATCCCTCTGCATAGAATATTAGTTCTGTTAAATCATCTGATAAGACCTATTATTGTAATTATAGTTATTAATATAGGCACCTTAGACTAGATTGATTAGCATGTGATTCCAGATACAGAGTCTGTTTCACAGCAGTAATGTATTGTGTGACCTATTTTTTTAATCACAGTTTTAGTGATCCCATCTATCGGGTAAAAAGTGGATTTGAAAGTTGTGAAATGGAATGCAAAAAAACCCCACTATTTAGGTTATATAATTTGTTCTGGCAAGGCCAAAGAATCTATGTACAAATATCATTTCAAAGGAAGTAATTAGCTTAATCCAATCATCCTATTTCATTACTTAGTAACTTATCCTCAGAACAACAGGTCACTGCATTAACTAAATGGCAAAGGAACGATTTATGAAGAGCACTTTTACTGTGCCTTGGTGAATTGCTGATGAGTTTTTGTCTAAGTTTTTGGCCTCTACTTTATAAACACTGTAGATCAAAATTCCCAAAGACAAGAGATATCCCTCACCTGGGGAGTGTATAGTCTATAACAGAGATTGTGTAAAGGAAAGTGGCATGTTTTCTCTTAAATGCTTTATTTTTGCAATTTTTATTCCTGTATGCCTGTAATTGAAGTAGATGTACACGTTTTGTCTGATGGATATTGGTTGCTGTAAAGTGACAGTTACTCAGTCAAGCATTATTAAGAGAATGCTTTTTAACTTGTACAAAGAACAGATAGAAAGACTGGCTGGCCCATCAGAAAGCAGTTATCAGAAAAAAGTTATCACCATTTCAAAAATAAATTTTACTTATGTGACCTTCTGACCTAATTTCTCAACTGGTTAAAAGTTTTCACAAGTGCTGGTAAACTGGCAGTGTCCAATTAGGGCACCTTCAGGCCACGAAGATGATTAAAGGGTTGGAGCAGCTCTGCTACAAGGAAAGACTGAGTGAATTTGAATTGGTCAGCTTGGAGAAGAGAAGGCCTTTCAGTACCTAAAGGGAGCCTGCAAGAAAGATGGGGAGAGACTTGTTACATGAGTATGTAGTGATAGGACAAGGGGGAATGGCCTCAAACTAACAGAGAGGAGTTTTAGACCAGATATTAGGAAGAAATTCTTCCCTGTGAGGGTAGTGAGGTCCTGGCATATGTTGCCCAGAGTAGCTGTGGTTGCCCCATTCTGGAAATGTTCCAGTTCTGGTTGGATGGGGACTTGAAGTGGTTCAGGATTATTTTTCCCCAAAACAGCATGGAAACATTCAGCAGCTTTGGAAACAGAAGATTATTTTAGGTTCCTCAAATTCATTACAGGCTTTATTTTTAAATGCTTTTATTTTACAAAGCTAATCTCTAGTTTTCTTGAACTCTTACCTTTAATGAGAGCCAGCAACCAGTGATTAATCCAAAATTACCCAGAAATTACTCTTTTCATCAAAAGAAAGATGTAAGCCATTTAAAACAGACCCATATAATCAACACATAGTTTTGGCTTAAAAAAATCTGTTTACAAACCCATGTAAATACAAATCAACCAGTTTCCATTTATTTTATTAAGTACAAATTTGAAAGAAAATACTCAGGTAATATAACAGAAAAAAGAAGAGGGAAAAAGAAAAGAAAAAAACCAGCTGTTACCATGATTTTTTTTATTTTCATTTGTGAAAAACGTCGCACTTTTCTTCGAAATGTTTTAATTACAATATGACAGTAAACAACAAACCTGTACCCAAATTGTTGTGCTTTTTAGCTTGTTCATTCTTCTATTTGATATTCAGGACAGCGCAGCGATTGGGAGCGAGTTCGCAGCCCTGCAGTCCGTGTTTGCTGCGCGGCTGTTCTGATGCCATGAAGATTTTTGCCTTTTCTTTTACACCCCTCTTTTACCTTTTTACAGCTTCTGTATTCCCAGTGCTTTTTGCCTACATTCTTGGACTTGTTTGTCAAGCTGAGAGACGAAACATTTTAGAAGCTTCGTAGCTGGGGATCAGTGTGCCCCAGAGCCCAAGGTCCTCTCCAGAACACATTCTGTAAACCAAGATAGAACCATCCAGGGGAAGGTTCCTTGGGGAGGGGGGGGCTCACTTGAGCCTCTCATTGGAGAATCTTTGATAGATCTGCTAATTAGTAACACCTATAATGGTATACCCAGTGCTGAGGGGGACAGAGACGGACACAGAGATAGACTTGGCGGGGTGCATCTCGATGCACATGACCTGGATGTGTACACCTAAGGATCCTTAAAAATAAATACCAAGGTAAAATCCTTTTCCCCTTCTAACCGTGTATGCCTCTTGATTTTAAGACCAGGAAAAGGCATCAGTTCCACCCCAGGATCGGCTGCGGGCTGGCTCAGCACTGAGCTGGCTGTCCCAGGAGAGGGCAGAGCAGGAACACAGAAAAACACAGCGTGAGCCCATCACAGCCCGTTCCTGTACAGCGCTGCCGCCTTTGGGTAAGACTCTTTTGTAAAGAATAGAACCATTCAGTTATTTTCGAGTTTTGGAGTCTGACTGACGTGCAGAGAGCTTCCCTGTCTTTTAGCACTGAACTCCTGGAAAAGTTTGAGTTGCTAGTGATTTTCCGTGTTGGGTTGTTGCTAGTAAAACACTGGTTTGCTGTAGTTCCAAAGTGACTCGTTTGTGAGTTGTTGGGGAGGATGAAAGTTTGGTAAGAAAGTTTCACAGGTATGTAGGCTTGGCAGAAAGATCTCTGAATGTAGAAACTGGGGATGAGGTAGAAATGGAAGCAAGTTTTGATATAAAGATGTTTTGCTGAAACAGTGATCGATGAGTAACTGAGAAGGCAAAGGTTGGAGATGAGTCGGAAGGAGATTTTTAGGAGTAGGACAAAGGTATGTGACTGCAAACAAAGACATGTTTTTCACCAAGTAAATAAGTCTCAAGAAGAGCATAAGTGAATAGAAAACATGCTTTTACCAAAAAGAGAGATATGGCAGGCAAACAAAAAATGTTGAAGCAGGAAGAAAAAGAGAGATCTGAGACTTTTCCATTGTAAGCTTAAATTGTAACTTACTTACTCTTGTGATTGGATAATAATGACTATAATATGGTGATGGTAGTAGCTATGATAGGCTATAGGCAAATGTAAAGGTATTGTGTATGGAGCTTATTGGTTGTTATGTATTAAGATACTCAGCAAAGAAAAGTATCTGATGCTTTGTAACTTGAACAGAAAGGGGCTTCAGGTATGCCTACAGCTGGAGCTGGCAGCTGTGGGGCTGGCTCTGGATACCCACTCCCTGAGCTGCTGTAACTTCACCTGTGCAATAAACAGCTTTCAAGAGAGCTGCCTGAAGTCCAGACATCCTTCGTGAAACTTTCTCCTATAAGTGAGTAACTCATGTTTTGGGGGCTTTTGCTAGGTTTCAGTATTTTTGTGAAACAGTGAATTCAATGAGCAAAAAAGTAAAGGAATTGCTGAAACTGAAAGCCTGTGGTTTAAAGGTTTGCTCTTCCTCTTATGTCTAAAACTGTATCACATCACTGCTTCCTGTGCTGTTCCACATACACATATATATATTTATATATATGTATAATCTGGACAACTCTATAGGCTTGTCTGGGAATAATGAAGCCTCTCACTTGCAAGATTTTCTGTTTTCCAGGGTGAAACACTATGTCTTCCCCACAGAGCAGTGGTGTTTAAGTTGGTCAGCTTGGGCATAGATATAATGAAGGAAATTGGGACTGTGCATCCAAGCCAATGCTCATTGTGCTTTGTGGGTGGCAGAAAATGATAAAGAGAAGATAAATCAGCAGATTTTGCAGAGCAAAAACAGAGTGTACAGAATTTCTTGTATATCTGAGACCCCCTTACCTGTATATAGCACTTGGTGCAAACACACACAGACCTAGAAAGGCACTTTGGCACTCATTCAGTCAAGATACTTTAGGTTAAATTTCTCTCTCTTAATTTTTCACAAGGAATAAAACCCTATGAACCCAATGCTTTTATTCTATATTTACACCTGGTAACAAAAGTAGATTCCTGTAGCCTTTGAAATTATGCTTTATAAAGCAGCCAAGCGTCAGAGATGAACAACTGAGGAGGTGGATGGGGTTAGTGCTACAATCTACCCCAAACCACAGACTTTGTTCATGTTCATTTGTCAAGGTCAATGTGCTGAGCTGGGAAAAGGTCCTTTAAAAGAAATACAGCCTTTACTGATGAAACCCACATAATCAATAATGGTTCTTGGCTTATTTGTTTTGATTACTCTCTCCCTTGATGATTATCTACTTTAAGCTTCACCAAGCCTGAGTTTCTGTGTTTAAATCTCAGACATATGTGCCCTACCCAGTGAAATACATCCCAGAATGTCCTGAGAGAGCACTGGAGGAGGAGTTCAAGTGAGAGAATGCATGGGATCATGGTAGAACTTGAGTGTTTCTGTGCTACTTCATTGAACCATTCTGACATTTTTGTCTATTTCCTGTATGAACTAATGCATTAATGTATGAATTTTGTCTCATTCCTGTATTTATTCACACTTCAGCACAAATTTTTAAGTCCACTATGCCTTTCCTAACATGCTTCTTATAAAATCTATCTGCTAGAACTGCTCTCGAATAACCTAAAGAATTTATGTATTAATTAATCAGTGTACAGTGGATAGCCCATTACTTGTTTGGCTGGTCCGAGCCCAGAGTGCTCAGTCACTTGCAGGATAAAACATTACTGATAAATGTCACCTTGTTATGTATCTTGGTCTAATTTACAGGTATTTGCAGGCCATTTTTCTTACCAAGAGAGCTATTTTTCTTCTGGATACCAAACAAATAGGTTTTAAAAGCAACACCACTAAACTCTTGGGATGTTTTTAAATGAAACCTGCAGGTGATAAATAACATTAAAATATGATCTCAGAAATTAAATGATCAGAAATAACAGTTGAGAATTTTGTCTTCAGGAAAAAAAAAGTTAACTGCTAAAAATCTTTAAAATGCATGATTTCAAATAGAAATTATTTAAAGATATAAAATATTTTGGTTTTAGATGTTTTAAAAGCAAGACCCATGTTTTTTGATTTGAACTTATCTTTTATGTTGAACTGAGAAACAAGTATTGATAAGAGAAAATTGTTCCTATTATAATGAAAGATTTCAGCATTACAATATATGGCTCTTTCTAGTGTAACCTCTATATTAGGTTTCAGGGGTAGTTGTTTTTTTCATCTTTGAAAGTTTTGGAGCTTAAAATTCCATTGTAATTTTACATGTACTTTTACTGAAAAATAATCTCAAAAAGTTTGATCTCATAATAACACAGTTTTTTGTTAAGATAGATTTAAGTTCTTTTTTCCAAGAAAAGCGCTGTAGAATATAACTATAACATTATAGATAATTATTATAATAATTTAAAAAGAATGTTTAACATTATAAAGATGGGAATAATTATAGGATAAATTAAAAATAAATAGAAATATTTTGTATATTGAAGTTCAAGGATTTTTAGAAAAGCCTATTCCATTCATTTCATTATAATTTGCACTTTTTTCCACTAGATTTTTCTTCAGGTTACGAATATGAAAATAATTTCAAACATATATCAACTCATCCCACAGAAGTATCAAAGTAACACTCAGTCTTGCTTCATAGCCACAAAAATTGCCAGAGCCAAGGTTAACCCTTAAAATTGATCTTCTATAGCACAGCCCCACCATAAAGGCATCCATTAGGTAGTAAAAAGCACAATCAATAAACACATAACAAGAAAGGTCCTTCTTACTTGTCAGTATTTCTAAGTTTTATGTGCCATTCAGTGAAGAAAGTCAATTTGGGATGTGCCTGTCCCTGATGCCTGAAGAGGCCTCCTAAAAACAGAGACTAGACAGGAGTAAGGGAAAAAATGTTGGTATTTATTTGAAAGGCCCTAAAAGGTACCCCCTGGGGAGGCAGAGGCCACTGCCAAGATGGACCCCAAGATGGACAACAGGTCATGAGTCCTTCACCCTTTTATAGGTTTGGTTTATTTGCATATCAGGGTTAATTCTCCAATTAAAACTTCAGTTTAATGATGTAATTCCCCCTCATCTTACCCCCACCTTTAGACGCTTTTTGGTTTATACTTTTCTGGCCTAGGATGGTCTGGGTGTCCTTGAAGAGCAGGCCCAGAGAGGCTTTGTTATGTCTACTTAGCACAAGAGAGCAGAAATTAACATTCTACAAGAAACTTTCAGAGTTACAGACTAAGCAGTGCAGAATTTGAAATGTATAGAAGTTAAAACCTAAGGTATCACCCCTATATTACATTTATTGCCCAGATTTCACAGCACGAGGTTGGATCCTGCTCTCCATAAGGTAGGATTGCAGAGTGCCTCCACACAAGGGCCTGAAAGATGTGGTATCTTTTCAATACACACATGGGCATCTTGTGTACTGTGTCTTGCTCAGCTGATGCAGCTGGGCAGCATCTTCTTCACAGGATTGTACTATATGTTGTCAACCCATTCTATATTTGTATAGCTTTAGGCAGAAATTTTCAATTCTTGTTAACATTAATGGGAAAGAGGTTGGGTATATCTATGAAATATGTAAATATTTATTTTAAAATACACAAGAATAGTGGAAGGTATAGGAGAAAGGTTCACGAAGGATGTCTGGACTTCAGGCAGCTCTCTTGAAAGCTGTTTATTGCACAGGTGAAGTTACAGCAGCTCAGGGAGTGGGTATCCAGAGCCAGCCCCACAGCTGCCAGCTCCAGCTGTAGGCATACCTGAAGCCCCTTTCTGTTCAAGTTACAAAGCATTTTATATTTTTCTTTGCAGAGTATCCTAACACATAACAACCAATAAGCACCATACACAATACCTTTACATTTGCCTATAGCCTATCATAGCTACTACCATCACCATATTATAGTCATTATTATCCAATCACAAGAGTAAGTTACAATTTAAGCTTACACTGGAAAAGTCTCAGATCTTTCTTTTTCTTCCTACTTCAACATTTCTTGTTTGCCTGCCATATCTCTCTTTTTGGTAAAGACATGTTTTCTATTCACTTATGCTCTTCTTGAGACTTATTTACTTGGTGAAAAACATGTCTTTGTTTGCAGTCACATACCTTTGTCCTACTCCTAAAAATCTCCTTCCGACTCATCTCCAACCTTTGCCTTCTCAGTTACTCATCGATCACTGTTTCAGCAAAACATCTTTATATCAAAACTTGCTTCCATTTCTACCTCATCCCCAGTTTCTACATTCAGAGATCTTTCTGCCAAGCCTACGTACCTGTGAAACTTTCTTACCAAACTTTCATCCTCCCCAACAGGAAGGCAGAAGGGTAGTTTCCAGTCAAAATTTAAAAATTACCTAATAATCTCTATACAGTAATAGGTTAGTCAGATTACACACACAAAAAAAAACAACAAAAAAAAATGCACTCACTCTATTTCAGGTTGAAATTTTACCTGTTTCCCAGGAGGACTAGCCAATTTCTGACTTGCTATCAATTTTTAAGAGTTCACTAGGAAGAAATAGAGTTTATAATGAGCTTATGAAGTCACTTAAGGATAGATTCCATAAAAAATGGGGATGGGAAGTTAGATGACAAACTGTTGAGGCCGAGCTCTAATCAATATGCACACAGTGAGCTTGAGGACATGACTTACATGGCTGAGTACCTGGAGACTGCAATATCATGGATGGTGATGTGCTGATCTCTGATCACTGTCTTCAGTAAACTTGGAACAAAGTCATGACAAATCCTCAGGGCTGATGCTCCCAAGGAGCCCATGCAAGAATCAATGCAGCTTCATGGGCAGAGTTCAATTTGCTGTAGCTGTGCTGCTGCTGCTCTATAAAAGCATCCACTGCATGGCCTGCAGCAGCTGCAAAGATCACCTTCCCTCTTCAAATTCCTCTTGACCTATAGATACATGGTATGAGGCAAAAATAATTATGGTCGGACTCTTCCCTTTCATTTGTGCATCTAATTGCTTCTCAGGATGCATGACTTCTCTGAAACTGCAGCCCTGGCTGCAAAACTAAGAATGAGTGACTGGTGACACAAATGAAACAGTAATTCTTATACAAGCAGTATTCTGGACAAAAAGTGAGTATTTGTATAGGCCAGTTTCAAGACAGTCTGTCAGCACTCTGGTTTTTGTGCATCTGCCAAAATGTCTTTTCATGAAGTGCACATTTAAACCTTTGCTGAGCTGGCATATCAACAACAAAATGTTTTTCTGAAATTGCAAACCAAGGGGGTCAAACTTTCCTTAGAACACAAGCAAAATTCCATCTACCTGCCTTGTACAAGCCAGTAGAGCTGCCTGGTTTAGGGGTTCTGGCTTCCAGTTATGTGAGACTGGATGTTGCGCTGTAGAAGTTGCACTGCCATTGGGACAAACAAACGGCCCAAACTCTGAGTACTTTGCACACCTCAGAGCACTGGACAGTGAGCTGACTGTGGCCATATCATTTCTGATGGACAGATGAGTCGGTATGGGGCTGCAGCAGCTGTAATTAGCAGGATTATCTGTAATTACTAGGACTATCTGGTGTCAGCAGCAATTACCAGTCACATCTTCAAGGATCTCCCCCTGGCTCCATTACTGTTCCCCTGGCTTCCTCTCAGATCTACTACATTAATTTCTTAGTCTGTCTCCTTTTATCTTTGGAGAAGTAAAACTTTGTCTTGCCTAGAGATCTGAGTTGCCTTGAGATGAATATGACCTGACAACTATTACTTGAATGTTGTAAAACCTAAATGAACAATGCCCAAGATGAGTGAGTATTATTAGCTGATAAGTAGTGTGTGTGCAAATGCTTATAATTGGGGTTGGTATTTTAAAATCATAACTAGGGACGAAATACTGGATTCAGGAGCATAATTTACTGCTGAGTGAAACATCTTCTGGATTCCATTCTAATTAGCTGGATTAGACAACTGCAATTTACATGGCAAGGATGAAATACTGTTAATAACTCCTATGAAAACCTTCAGTACAATCAGCACTCATGAAAGTCAAACAAGTGGTCAATCAGTTGTTGGATTTATTTTTATGGTTTTTTGTGTGGTATTTTTAGTTTGGGTTTTTTTGTTTGTTTGTTTGTTTGTTTGTTTTTTTTTTGTGAGAAGAGGTGTGGGAAGGACTGCAAGTTGTAACTGTATTTTTAGAATCTTTTTACACCTATTCAGTCTCAACTATTGACCCCTGCCCTGATATTTACATTCCTGTGTGCCTTGCAGACTGAACCACAGGGGCATACAAATGCACAGATATTTAAGAGGCCATTGCTCAAAATAAGTATAAATGGGTGATATAGTCCCTGCAATAGATGAACGAGAAGCAGGAGCATTATTGCTAAGATCGTGCAATGAAACTAAAATCAGAATATCTGCTTAAATTCCCTGTTTATTCATGCTGGACATTTATGCAGTAAAATGCAGATACATTTCCACAGGTATAAGTAGCAGAAATAAGAAAGCACTCTGGTAGTCACTGCGTCATACAGCTAAAGCAACTATCTAAAAATAAGGTAAAAGTCATAAAACTCTAAAACTGTGTAAGGGCAGTGAACTGTGAACTGTGCAAAGCCACTGGTACTGTCTTTATGGTAGGAAAACAACCATAACTATCAGCCTAAAATAAATTTTTATAAGACAAGGAAAGTTTCTGACTGATTTCCTGCTGCTTATCTGCACACTTTCTCTGGCTCTGTCAAATACACCTTTAGGTTTGTGCATGTTTGGATGTTTCTGTGCTTTCTTTTCCAGAATCTTCACTCCCAATTTATGCTCCTTGTTCCGTTTTTCTTCTTCCTAAAACCCTCATCTAGCTTTATTTATTTTTTTACTCTAAAGGTGTAAGTTTGATCTTTATCCCTTAAAGACTTGGATATCAAAGGAACTTCTATTCAGTTTGATATATATGAAAAAGACCAAGATGCCTTCCAGGCAAGTGGTCATATCAGAAAGCTATCAGAGCCCAGCTCTTGGTGGTGGGCAGGATATCTGAAAGAAAATCTTCCTCCATGGATTTCACTCAGCTTCTGTAAACCAAGCCAGTGCAAGTACAAAAAGAGAACAAGCTATGTGCTCAAATATGTCATTTCTGCAAGTTTCCATTGCAGAATGCAAATAACTGCATCCTTTAATATGCTGGTCAATAAACTTGTGATTTATTGAATAATCATAACTTCTTTTCTAGATTTCCTAGATATCTTAGTTTTTATTGCAATTTATTTTAGACATTGAACTTTGCATAAGATTGGTGGAAAATTCAGAAAGTTATTAGGTCCCTAACATCAAGCTACAGACACTTTTTCTTACCATATATATCATGTTGGGATCAACAAAAAAAGGGAAAAAATCCAAATATGATTAAAATTTTTTAGCATGGTAAAGGATTGGCATTTTCTCATGTATAATTTCATTACTTAATGCCTAATAGAGTTTTTTAGTGACCATTCCAAGATAAAGGATTGACAAATCTGCAGTTTGTGTGATGAACTTGCTTTGGATGGGGAGCATTCTGCTTATCTCACAGTCACTGAATTCCTACAGGTGTCAGTGTGATCAGAACTGGATCCCAATTAATATTGCCATTTTATCAGAGGGATGGCATAGGAAGGACCAGCTGAGTCCTGTTGACTGTGCTTTGTTAAAATGGACAGAGATTTTTGCTGAATGAATTTCACATTCTATACTGCACATCACTAATTAATGGCTCAGCACGTGCTAAGACTGAGTGTAACCTCTCTGCACTGGGTGCTCAGAAGACAAGATTTATTTTCAAGTACCTGAAGTAGCATTCAAACCACAGACCAAGAGAACAACAATTCCATCAGTACTCCACAAATAGGGTTTTTCCTGACAGCAGATTTAAACTATTAGGCATGTTCCATATAACCCTTTCCTGACCTATGGCCTCGTGTTCCAGTACAGAGCCCATGCACTCTGCCAAGGGATGACTGCCTTCCCTGTAAAAACCTGAACTCATATTCTTCAAAGATTCCCGTTTTTCCAGCCACTCCTTGTGCTACATGAAACATGTTCTGATTGTTTTTATTGTAGTAAATTCAGCAGTAACTGCAGCCTATTTAAAATCATTTTAGCTAAACATATATTACTGCTTCTACAAGCAGAGCCTGAAATTTTCAGAAGTGCTCTCCTCTCTTTTCAGTGCCAGGGGGAACGGAAGGTAAAATATAGTGCTTTAAAAGTAAGCCTCTTCCATCTGGTTAGCTACCCTTAGACTTACTTCAGTCTGCCAGGAATATCCTAAAATTGTTTCTATTTTTCATCTGTAGTTAAAACACTAACAGGCATAATGAGAACAGGAGCTTTTATAAAATTACTGACTGCCAGGATGATGAATTTATCCTCTTCTGTTAAAATGAGGCTGTGTTTTAGGTTTGATATCATCCTATTCTGTTTGGCTATTACTCTGATTTTAAAGTAGATATATGAACTTTTTCTTAATACTCAAGAACATTACTCCTGATGCTATATTTCTCAGGTTCTCACAGAATTTTCATTATAATACTTTATTTTCAAGAGTCTGTGACTTCACAGCAAAAAAATCCTCCAGGCAAAAAAAAAAATAGATCACAGAGTCTCAGCTTGGGAGTAAGTCAAGAATAGCTTATTTAAGTTGATTAAAAAAACATAGTATGAATTTTCATGAATTTTTTTCATGATATATACACATTAAAAAGTATGTCTTCCAGAATTATTCTTTGTGACTAGATCAACTCGAGTCTTTAAGCAAGCATGAAAGATTTGATTTGTGTTTAAAAGTACAATCAAGAGCTATTAAATCTGTTTATGTTAAACCTGGAATCTTCTGAACTCATGATCTTTTAATGCTGAGGGGTCTGGGGATTTGTGATTCTTAGAGTTTTTTTGGTTTGATTCAGTTTTTGTTTATTTATTTATTTATTTAAGGTCTATTTAAATGTGTCTGTGTGATTATATACTTCACCATCTTGTTTCATAAACTGTAAGTCTATTTATATTTTACCAAATCAGAGCACATCAAATCCATGATCTCACAGCTAAAATCCCCATTAAAACCAGGATACCTAAGCAGGTTGCTGAACGCCACTCCAGAATCCCACTCAGATGCTGGGATCCTCCACCCTCCATCCCATTAGCAGTAGTTCCAGGGAGAGGCCCTACATCTCCTGTCCCCTCCTCTTTCCAGGAATGGTGATGACAGGACATGTTAGGTACTCTGGTACTCATGGAGGAGGGATGATATTTTGCTTCAGAAAAAAAGATTTCCGTGGTTACAGGTTACCCCAGTGACAGCCAGACAGGAACAGATTTGATGCCTTTTCCTGCACGGGTTTGGTTCATGATCTCTCCTTGAAAACATAATTTTTTCCATGGTTTTCTTCCCATCTCTGTACTAGTATGTGCTATGGGGTGGTCTCTGGCTAAATATTTAATAAGTGCTGTTTTTGATTGGAGCTCTGAGGATGCAGTGGTCTGTAGCCATGCCAGCACTGGAAAGATGCTGTGTGATCTTGTTGATCTGCAGCAGTTCACTGTCAGAGGACAGGATATAATTTGCTTGGGTTTCTCAGCCCTAGGGCCTTAAAGGGTCAGTGAAGATGAATGGAGTTGTCTTGCTAAACTGTCTGTTCCTTTTTCTTTCACTTAAGGGGTGAAACCGTGTTTTCTAATGGAATACAATTGTTCTTTCCTTGAACTGTGAATATTCTTTATGCTTACTTTTGTGTAGGACATGTTTGGTTTTACTGAGGTCCATGTGAGTAGTGTGGAATTTTGCTGGGTTAAATGCTTTAGCACTCATATCATTCTTAGGTTAATTTGTTGGGCTTTTTAAAGGGTTGTGTCTGTTTACATGTGTGCCCTCATTTTAAAACCACACAGACAGCAATTGCACATGCAGGCTGTGCAGGCTTCTATCAATGGCTCTGTGAAGGTCAGTGATGCATAACCTAAGGAATAATCATTCAATGTAATGCCTTTATAATGAAGCTTCACCACTGTTCATCATCCTTACAGCCAATCTGTTTATAGGTATTGAAGGCTGAAGTGGAGATTTTCAGGATGAATTTAGGCAGTGAAAATAACTGCATTCATTTAGATTGCTAAACAATATTCCAGTTCCGAAAACTGACAATAGATTAAATTAAGAAATTCCTTGTTATGGGTCAAATTCTACTTTTCTGTGCAGATCTGCATTTAACAATCCGGTGATAAGTCAGCTAAAAACCATTTTATTTAATGTGCTTTTTGGAGTTACAGAGTAGATGAAAATATGCATGTAAACACTGCAGTTCAGTGCTTCATAAAATTGTTCTGCTGATACACATCAAAGGACACAAGGCTGTCCCCTATCTCTTTAGCACCAGGCATGTTGGAGGTATTTAATTCTGTCACTATCCATCTTCACACTTTGGGGAAATTGGTTAAGAAACAGAATATGTTCAAATATAATTCTTTCTTCCAGTCCACAGTGATATTTTGTTTTAAAGTTGTATCTGTAAGAATCAAACAGTTCAATGGTTGCAATTCATGTAACAATTTAATTCCACTAATATGAAAAGAAACTCACCCTATTTGTAGTCTTAAATTATTGCATAGGAAAAAGTGTGACAAAAGCAGAGCTCCTTACCTCCTTCTTACTACAAATTTCAAAGTACAGAAGCCTCAACAGTATTGGATGAAAATCTGGCTCTTGAATATCCTCAGCTTTTAATAATACTGAGCACTTCTTACTATGGGCACAACAACCTTGTAATAATGACTTGCACTATGAATAATACTGGGCAAATGAAAGGGACAAATGAAAGTGGAACTCCAGGATCACCAGTAGTGCCACATCTACAAAATCACATGGATGCAGCCCCCCAGCACCTCAGCATCTTCTGTTGAACTGTGCATCATGATTAATATTCCACAACTGTTTCGTCTAAACCGACTGAGAAAGAGCTTGATTAACTCCGCCCCATTTATCCATCGTGTTCTCTGAAGTTCTGGGTTTTTCTAGCTTCATACAGGCAGCATGGCCGACATATAAAAATTTGGATATAATTTTATGTCTTCAATTAATTTAGGAATGTCATTTTATTTAATACAGAATAAATATTAATTTTAGCAAGGAGATTTTTACTTTATAAAATATCATATGCAGACTGTTTTGCATATTAAAGTGTTAAGAAAAGTTTAGATTGAAAATATGTAGAAGCCTGGTTGAAGCTGGATAATACAGTCAAAGAGAATGGAAATGGCCCAAGATTCAATCAAATTCAGGTAATTTTCACTGGAAATATTTTCTTCCTATTGATAAGGGACAGAGAGTTAACTGGGAGCATTTTCAAATCAGTAACATTGCACAATTCATGTTAGGAGAGAGTGATAAGCAAAGTGATATAATAAATAAGGATATCTTTTGTTGGCCAAGACAAGATTTGCAGGGACTGGTGTAGGACTCGGGGACTCAAATCATTAGCAGAGTAAATTAAATAAGAAATAATGGGGATATGCTTCATGCAGTTGCAGCAGCAAGTTCAATTCAATTTAAAGTTTAAAATCAAAGTTTCAGTTTTCAGTGGCTAGATCGAATGGAAATGTAGGCTTCCTGAGTGCCAGTCTTCCTTTGCTAGTGAAGGGCATTGTGATATAAGAATATTAGCCTTTCATATTTTTTCTCATTATTGTTATTTTAAAGCTTACAAGATAACTAGTTGGTACCATGCTTGGGGTTATTTTCCCTATATATAACTTTTATCCAGATTGACAATATCTGAAGGAAATTAATTTCTGATGGTGTTGACATTGCTAGAGACTAGAAGGCAGATGAGAGGAAGGAGGGCATTTGAAATGTAACTGAGAACATAATTGTAGAGGACAGACCTAGAAGGTGCTAATCTAAAGGGAACATTATCACTATTGTTTTCTTACTGTGCTTTATTTTTTATGCTTTGTTGTCTAAAGGATTTAGGATTCCTCAGTTCCAAAGAACTTATATTTGCCTCAGTTTTTAAAATCTTGAAGTTTACCCATGGAAATTTTTGACATGTGTTTGTTTAAGCATAATAGTAGATTTTGAATTTTCCATGAAATTGGAAAAATCAGTCTGAAAGAACTGAATAATTAAATATTATTTCCAATTTACTGGTTTTGAATATTTTTATTTGAACATTGTATTCAAGCATTCAGTTTTTAATATTGTATCCAAACATTGCATGATGAAAGGCTTTGCCCTGAAATATCACTTTACACAATTAATATAAGACAATATGGTTTTCTATTTGACAGTAATCTTACTGAAATAAAACCTGTGAACATTTAGATTTAATTTCTGCATGTCTGCTAAAACAGTCTTAAAGGAATATCTGATGAGCACCTGTGCAAGATCAGGTGCTAGCAATTATTGGCTGGGTTTTGTGAGCAAAGTAATTCACCTGGGTTTGTGTGGGAGAGGCCTCCAATTAAGTTCCTTAAAAGAGACCATTCCTTGCTATATTTTAAAGGGTAGTGCAGGTACAGCAGGTTCCCTTCCCTTTTCCCCTCCTTTCCCTCGTCTCCATACTTGTGTAGAGTGCATTTTGTCTCTGTTGGATGTCGTTCCCTTGGAATGAGTCAGTATTTCAAACACTAAACCTGTCTCCTGGAAAGAGGATATGCAGAAGAGATAAACTGTCTCAGGCCTATTTTATTGCAGGTTAAAGATAGAAATATGTGTGTATCCTCAGTCCTCAGTCTTCAAAGTACTCCCTCCTGGTGAGTAAAATATAAATGACTTGGAAGATATTATTTGATGTGTTTTGACACTGCCTGTTTAAGGCATCCTATGATGACTGATAAGTTAGGTAACACAAGACAACACTTTTAAAGTAAATTTCTAGCCTTAACATTTTAAAGCTGTATTACACTGCTGATGTTTTAGGCTCTTTAGCACAGTGCACAGGAGCTATTTCTTCCCTTAGGTTTAATGTGTGTACAAGAGGAAATATGCTAAAAAGATAAAAAAGTAATCTCTTGTGGATACCTGACTTACAGAGACTTAAATGCATGACACAAAAAAGTCCAAAATGGTGATTTTATTAGAGTTTAGGGATTTTTTTTCTCACTTTAAAGTGTCTGCTCTGAGATGAGTTAGCTGTGAAAAAGGCTGAGATATAATCAGTCCTGTACATGGCTTATCTGCATAAAAAAGTGTCCTTAATGTTGCAATTTAGCATTATTTAAACTTCTCCTTATTGTCCTAATTTTGATTCAGACTCTACAATTATCATCCAAATCCACTTTAGACAAAAAAGGACCAAAACACCTAAAAATACAGATTTTTAGATAAGGCAAGCTCATCATGCTTTATGACAATATTCAGCATTCATTTGTTCATTATGACCCTCAAAGATATTTTTTAAGTGATGGAATTTCATTTATCAAGTTCTGAAATGTCTTTTTTGTAGATAAGTGGCCTATGTTGCTGCTTCTTCTGTTGCCAGGTTTTGATTGCACCTACATCTTCCAGGGCTCTGCACCCAACTGGGTCTTTGGTTTCAACAAAGTAAACATTTCCAAAATCAAGTGGAAGGCAAAAAAGTTATGCAAAAATATTTGTGTGCTCTTTTGTGGAACTACTACTTACAAAGTATGTCTTGGACATTCTTTTAATTAGGAGAAAATAGAAAAGGAAATAGCTTAGGTTTTAAGTATATATTTATGCCATATAACTGATAAACATTTCAAAACAAGACAGGGTCTCTAGGGAAACAAATGAGGATCTTTGAGGGGTAGGAATTTGTACCTTGGTGCACAGAGTTGGAGAATGCTATGAAGCAGACTAAATCACAGAAGCATATAAGAGGTAAATATTTTCTGATGGGAAACAATTGCTTGAAGTCTAAGAAGCAGATGGTACCACAAAAGAGTTATTTTTCTAATATTTTTAAAATCAAATTAATCGTAATTGCTGCCATATAAAGAATGGTTCTTATTATAAGGTGTTCCTAATATTTCTTGATTATTAATCACACAATATCATTGCTAGGTAGCCCAAAGAGTGTATTCTCCTTGAGAGTCTGCATTGGAATTTTCAAAGCATTTACATTATTTAGCTGCTGGAGGCCTATCTGGCTTCCCACTGAGGTAGATTCTCTGTCAGGGGACATTTTTCTGATTTATTCTTTTATTGGTGCTGGTGATTTAAATGAGCCTTTGTGTCTGAAACTGGTATATTATGTGTTTAGAGAATTTTCATGTCAAAGGATGTCATAGGTTAGCAAGCATAGTCCCGGAAGGGATGTCCTTGCTAAGGGGTGCTTACAGTTTCCTCTGGGAACTGATAGAACCTATCAGCTGGCCAGTTTGAATATGGACAATTCTCTAGGCCACTTAAAGTTGTGAACACCTCTGTGATCCACATTTAAGAATAGGCAAACTCCCCCCCAAGCTCTCTCTCGTTTCCGGCGCTGGCACAGGTGGCTGCGGGCCCCGTGTGGGGGCCAGCGGGCCCGGCCAGGCCCTGCTTGGGCCAGGCCGGGCCGGGCCACGGCCATCCTGGAGCCATGGACCTGTTCCAGCCGTGGAACCCCCCCACTGCCTTGCCGTGGGCAGCCGGAGCGGCTCGGCTCTCCCCCCTCTCCACTGCGATAAGAAACATTCAACATTCCAGCTGCAAAGCTGCAAGGCCGAGGTGAGATTAACCCTTTTTATTGCTGTGAAGAGCTGAAAACCCTAGGGAAGAGAGAGAGGAGATGCTTAAAGCTGAAATTCTGTTGTGAAGCTATGATATATCAGAGTATCCTGTTGTAATTTCATGAAGATATGGGGGGTGGAGTGTTCAACTCGTGAGCAAAAGCACCTGCACTGAGATAGGCAGATGCTGAGGCAGCTGTAATTTCATGAGAAGTTTGGACAGGGAGAGATGGACCAGATGAGGACTTTTGCTCCAAACGGGAAAGGAGAAAACCTCAGTCCCTAGAGATGCTCCCAGAGATAGTCCTAACGATGAAGATGAGGAAGACCCTTTGCTCCCAGGGAAGGAGAAGGGCCTCTGTTTTTGTTTCTGAACGGCTCAACCTTAAAATTGTACCCCAAGAAACTTCAAGAGTGGACCCTCGAAAGCAGTTGCGGGAAAAGCTGCAAGTCGGGGGAAAGGACTCACACGCAGGCAGAGAGACTCCTCTTCCTAAATGGACTGAACAATATTTGGAAGGGGGCGGCTGTCTCGTTGTGAGCATGTTTTCATTCATAGCATGAGCAAGAAGAGACTTCTCTTTCTAAATGGACTGAACAAGGTTATTATGGAAGTGGTAACAGACTGAACATCTCAAGGGTTGTTTTTTTACATTGTCAGTGGGAGAAGGGAGGAAGGTGGGGGGAGGAGGAGAGTTCTGAAGGTGGTATAATTTTTTTTTCTTTTCTCCATCTTTTAGGTCTGTTAATAAACTTCTTTATATTCTTTCAAGTTTGGTGCCTGCTTTGCATTTCTCCTAATTCGTATCTCACAGAAGATAAACAGTAATGAGTATTTTGGACCAAACCACTACAAAGGAAAAGCAAGTACCAAAGAAAAGATAATAGCTTCTATTTTTCTCTACAAGGTCCTTTACTATTGATGGGATGTTGGCATATTTTTGCACTCCGTGATCTAGTTTTGTGGTTGTCTATTCTTCCATGACTAGACAACTTTTCATCTATTAAGTCAATGTTAAGAAACATCATTAATAGGAAAAAGCAGGAGGATTTTTTTTTATTTCTTTTGGTAAGACACTAGAACAAGTTCTGAAAAAAGTCTTGTTCTCTTGCACAGAGAAGTGGAAGAACAGTTTCTCACTGCCTTGCAACTGAACATGAGCTAAGATGAAACTGGTTAGGAGAAACTACATGAAATATTTGTAAGGAATATATTCCTTTATGGAATTTTGTGTAATAAAGGGAGATGAGAGAGTAGAAAAGGCCCTAAATACAGCAGTATATTAGATAATCAAACTTTGGGAAGATAATCCTTGTATTGGGAAGGGAAAGAAGCACCAGAGACAAACAAGTCATTGCAAGACTTAAGTTGTCTTAACCTGAGTTGCTTTTGTTTACACTAAGATATAATTTCATGTTTATGTTGATGAAATTTCAATATCTAAGTCAAATCTTATTTCTGTCAAATGCAGATTACATAATTGACTCAGAAAAGAGCCAGAAGGCAAGTATTATGTCAATGTAAAATCTTAATGGTAGGAAATTGATAATTTGGAATTGAATAAAAATGGTTTTTTTGTTTCTATTCATTTTATTGTCTTGCAAATGATCACTACAAATGCCACTGACTAAAATTGTAAATTAATTGTGCTCTGGAACACTTAATGTTCTAATTCTTCTAACTTTGTAAGTAAAAGTATGCTTATGACTCGTGGGGAACTAAAAGCCTCATTTCCATTCTTAAATGAAATTAACTGAATCTATTTGAATTGTAAACTATTTACTGTGCTTATTTTGAAATGGCCACGTTTTAGCATATTAAAATGGTAATAACTCACATTAACCAAAAATAATTAAGTTAACATTTCACAAATGTTAAAGGCTTGCCAATGGTTCATCTTGTAAGAATGTTTCTGACAGTATTTCAAAATATTGCTTAGCCAAATCATGGCAGTCAGTTTTTGATTTCACATGTTGAAATTTATTGTCAATATATTAAATTTTGAAATGTTTGCACATATAAGGAGAACAGAGCAGCTGCTCAGATAGTGTAGTCTGTCGCTTGCTTGAGGTGTGTGGAACAATGGTGGTTTATGGCAGCTTTGGATGTGACAGTATTTTATCTAAATGCATTAGAACCTGACTCCCCTGACCTTCTCTTACAATCAGCCTGAAGGACAAATGGATTTGTCTGGTTTATATGCTTGCAGAAAATTATCTAGTTAAACCATAAATATTAGGGAAGGATTTTTGTGGTAATGAGACTCCCATTTAGGTTGCAGCATGAGCTTCAGGTCAAGTTGAATTCTTCTACCTCTTAGAGGGATATTAACATCTCTGGAGCTTAAGTTATTTTTCCTTTCTGTCTTTTATTCTCCAGCCGAGGTCCCTCCTCCTGCAGTGCATGGCAGTGGTGATGCCATGAAGATTTTTTGCCTTTTCTTTTATACCCCTCTTTTACCTTTTTACAACTTCTGTATTCCCAGTGCTTTTTGCCTACATTCTTGGACTTGTTTGTTAAGCTAAGAGACTCAACATTTTAGAAGCTTCATAGCTGGGGATCAGTGTGCCCCAGAGCCCAAGGTCCTCTCCAGAACACATTCTGTAAACCAAGATAGAACCATCCAGGGGAAGGTTCCTTGGGGAGGGGGGGCTCACTTGGGCCTCTCATTGGGGAATCTCTGATAGATCTGCTAATTAGTAAAGCCTATAATGTTATACCCCATGTTGGGGGGGACGAGGAAAAGAGACACAGGGAAAGATTCAGTGGGGTACATCTTGATGCACATGACCTGGATGTGTGCACCTAAGGATCCTTAAAAATAAATACCAAGGTAAAATCCCTTTTCCCCTTCTAACTGTGTATGCCTCTTCTTTTTAAGACCAGGAAAAGGCATCAGTGGTACAAATGAACAGGTTTCTAAAGGGAAGGGGGGATGTGGTATCTTGTTTATGAAAGCAGGTATCTCAAAGATGAGATTTGTAGAGAAAGTTTGAATAAAGATTTCCATCCTTTTTTCTTTTTTTCCCACCTTACAACAGATTTTATGGGGAGAGCTGTAAATTCTTGTGGTGATTAAGTCCTCTAGGATACTATTTTATAGAGTCTGCTCTTGAACAGTGTCAGCAGAGTTCTTCCTTTTTCTTAGACGTAATGAGTGCAGAGAATGGCTTCAGAAATTATGAATCATCTCAGTGTCATAAAAAGTCTCAGACTAGTTTGATGGAAGACAATTACCTGATTGCCTGTCTTCTGGTGTCCAAAGTCTGAAAAGTTTCTAAAGATCATACTTTCTAGATGGAAGTCAACAGAACTGAATGTAGTACTTTGATTTTTTTTTTTCCTTTCAATGAGAATTTCTGAAGGATTTCTGGAATGTATTTAGTGTTTTCATTCCTGAAGGAGATGTGGAATTTAACAATCTGTGAATCTGTAAATAATGATGTAGTAATTACGAAGGAAAGCAATTCCAGTCTCTCCAGCACTGTCTTAATAGAGGAAATGCTGCCTCAAATATCAGCTGCAAAAAGCTGAGTTAAGAATATTGGTCTAAAAATAATTTGAAACAAATAATTCTTTTCAAATGTGGAGGCATTTTATAGTGATTCTTATGCTCAATCCCACATTTTGCTCATGGTAGCATTTCATGTAGGAAAGAACTTGTCAAGCTTTGCTCATTCAAAGTAGTGCATTACCAGTGATTCCTCTACAGCTTCTGATGTTGGTTACAATGCACAAGGCTCATCAGGGAGGGCTAATGCAGCTTGCCTTGGCCAGGGTATTCTGAAATCTGAACTGGGGGAGTTGATTAATCATAATGGATCATTTTCTAGGGATGCTAGCAATGTGCACAGTCTCAAATACTGCCTCTGTGTTAATAAAACCAGTCATTTTGTGAAGACCCTGTGTTGAAAAGAGGTATAGAGATTTAAGTGAAAAATTGCTGGTTTCCTAGCAAATAGTTCTAGCTCTTAGCAGTTATTTATGGGAGGGAGGCCTCCTTTGTGCCCCTTTCCTCCAGCAGAAACTGGAGAATAACTTTAACATGAATTTTTTTGTGATGATTTATAATAGGACAATGTTAAGTGCTGTCATAAAATCTGCCTTCAGGCAGACTGTAAATACTCTTACTTTCTGTAGATTTTTGTGAATCCTAATAATAGTGATCTCAGCCATAAAACTACTACTTCTCTAGTTTTCTTTCAATGCCATTCCCTCTAATTTTTATAATACACATTGGGTAAAGTGTAATTAAGCACAGACATTTTGAAGATGTTCTCTTTCTGCTACTTCTTACATCAAGTCTCTGATGCCTGGAATTTCACATAGGACCTGCAGACCCCAGTATTTACCACTTGGCCTTTCCAGATGCAAATTGGGATTGTGCTGGTGCTTTTAATCATTTGCTCAGTTCTTCTCATCTCCTACCAGAACTTGAATCTCTATTACCAAAGTCAAAGGTCATATAGAAGATAACTAAGTAGACAAAGCTGCAAGTACTTCTGAGAAGTATTTGTTCTATTCTCTCAGATCATTCAGAATTAGGCAGGATCAAAAGAGATGGAAAAAAATATTTGAACTCATGAGCATACAAAAATCATTCGAGTTGAGCTTGAATTTCAAATTTAGTTGATATATTCTTACATTATTTTTTCATCCTGATAAAATGGCCACTTTTCCACATAGAATAAAAACAAAGTAGTGGAAGGTAATGTATTTAATCTACCTTCATAAGGCCTTCCTTTCAGGCATTTCACTGAATACATCTTTTTTGAAAGGAATAAATTCTTCAGACTTGCACTCTTTATGGATGTTTTTCTTAGGCACATCTCCGTTAGTTCTGCCTTGTATTTCACTGAGTTCCAGAAAGAGAATTTGGTCTACAAGGAAATATGTAATTGTCCATATCAGCTGAGCAGCACAATTGCATTAAGTGGCTTTGGAAGCCTTTCCTTAGATGAGTGATGAAGTGTCAGGTGCTGGACAATAGTTCTCCCAGAGGTTTCAAATGGCATGCAATCAAATATTTAATAATGCTTGGAACTGAGCACACAAAGACACACAAACCAGTAGGAGAGTTGTTTAAAAATGGTGCCAGTCACAGAATTATCTTTGTTGTACAGATGTTCAAGACAGCTCCAGTGCGTACATTTTAATCATTTTTCTTCATTTAGCAAGCTGCAGATACTACAGGTGTAAACTAAGACAATGAAGTGTTCTGTGTCCTTGGAGGAGATACAAATTTATAAGGTCATAGGCAGAAGATGAATTCAAGGGGAGAACAGCTGCAGTGGGCCAAGAACAGGTAGCATGGGAGAGCTCCCTATAAGAATCTAATATATCCAATAAGTGCAGTGGTTTTGTGCTGGCTGACACAATGGTGAGAAAGCTGAGGATACCTGAAGACTTGAAAGCAAGCTTCTCATACATAAAACCTAATTAGTTCTAGTTTTGGATGATAATCTGGCAAGATGATTTCAGTGCATATGTTTGCTTGAATACACTGTTCTCTTACGGGTCAAATTATCTTTATGCAGTGTGGAATTACACAAAAAAAATCAAAGGATAGAATTTTTGCTGCAGTTGCTTTGCTGGCATCACATTTTGATGTATTGTTCATCATAACACCATGCCTGATAAATGGTTTCATAGAAACCAAATAGGCTTTTTCTGTAGAGTGTCATGACTAATTTGTCTCTGACTAATTTGGCAGAACACATTATAAAATATTGATGTGAATAGCCTAGCTCCTTCCTCACAAATAGAGCAAGGTTTTACAGTGAATTATTTTGAATTAAAAAATGTTATTTTACCTATGAATTTTAAAGGTCAAAATATGTGTCAGGAAAGGTTGTGCTGATTGACAAAATGGAAGGACATGGAAGGCAGGGAAGTAAGAATGGAGATATATCCATCAAAGGAGGAGGAAGTGGGTAAGAAAAGGGACTGTGGTGGGTTGTCCATGCCCACCAAACCACACTGTCACTCCCCTTCCTCAGCTGAACAGGAGAGAGAAAATATGCTGAAAGGTATTTTGCTTTGTCCTTGTATTGTGTCTATGTGGCAGGGTTTTGTACTGGACGGGCTGCAGTGTAGACATGAGCACAGCCTGGGGGAGGAACTCATTGGGAGCAGCCCTGAGGAGAAGGAGCTGGGGGTGCTGCTGGATGAGAGGCTGGACATGAGCCATCTGTGTGTGCTGGCAGCCCAGTGAACCAGCCTTTGCTGGGCTGCATCCAACTCAGGGGACAGCAGGTCATGAGAGGGGATTCTTCCCTCTCCTCTGCTCCGGTGAGGCCCCACCTGCAGTGCTGCCTCCAGCCCAGGGACCCCAAGCATAAGAAGGACATGAACCTGTTGTGGCCTCTGTTTCTGTTTTCTATTTGTGTTTCAGTGTAAACAAAGGCAGGAAAGGAAGCAGAAGAGATGTCTCTTTTTTTTTTTTTTTTTTTTTTTTTTTTTTTTTTTTTTTTTTTCCCTTCAGTCAGAAGCTCTACCAGCAGAAGTAATGAAGTGTGAGCTCTTCATCTCAGCATGGTCTCACATTCCTCCTTACTCTGAGCTGCATTTTTCCTTTATCTACAGCCCGGTGTCTTTCTTTTCCACCACTCCCATTCAGCTCTATTGTGTGCTTTAAACACCCACAATGTGTGCTCGTTCACCTTTCCTCAGATGTAGCATCAGGTGAACACCAGAAAGCTCTACTCTGCACCACAGGTACCAAAGCAATCAGGTAACACACACAAGTTTCCAGTTTTCCTGTAAGCAGTCTGGGTCATAATTTGAAAATTCCCTATTACATCTCCTAACTTCCATGTGCTATTACAGATGTGGGTGATGACTGGGTGGATAACATGGAGAGTGCTTTCAGAAACCATACACCAAAACACTACTGCTCTAGATACCCTTCAGGTTTGGGATGATATCTGAAAATGCAAAATCTGCAAGAGGAAATCAGAACAATTACATTCTGCACTGTGCCTCTCCAAAGGCCATACAATTCCTTTCTTTTCTTTTTTTTCATTCCTTTAGCAGCTGGGGAAGGCTCATATAAATACAGGCTGCACTGTAACATTGGTATTTGCCTACCAAATGTGAAGCCTATTTTGAGTCCTGAGCACCATGAACCCAAATTTTCCAATCACCTTTCCAGCACTTTTAAAGTGAAAAAAAAATCAAGCAGCAGAGTTTGTGTCTTGTTGCAAAGCTGCAAGGGACTAAACAAGGAGTCAAACTGCAACCAGTTTGGGACCAATCTCTGAACTCCAAGTAATTCCATTTTATGACAAATAATCCATGTGGTTAATTTTCAATTATGTAGTTTATTTGCTTTTTATGTAATGCAATCATAAACGTGCGGTGTATTTTTCAAATCTGAATAAATTATTTCAAATGAGACACTAAAATCCATGATTAATTACATTATAATGTTCAAATCAGATTCTGCTTTGTGGCTGGTCAAAAATACAGTTTCATTATAAGATTACAAACCTCTTAAAATTAAGTAGCAACAGGCATCCATAGATGCACAAGCTAACATTAATGCAGTTAAGGATATATGATTACTAAACTATATCTTCAGAGGATTATACCTTGACCACAAAGCTCTATCTTGTTTTATATTCCATAGAACTGAATCTTAGCCATAAGATGAACTTAGTTGGTTTGGTTTTCTTTTTTTTTGTAAAATAACCAATAGATTTTCCAGGACTTTATCCTTTAGTCTGAAGAGTTGAATCTGCAAACATTTGGCTCATGCTTTTTTGTTGAACTATCTTAACTTTTAGTGATTAATGAGGAGATCCAAAATGAGCAGCTAGGACATAATGAAATCCTGTGCTGGATTCTTAACTTTGCATCTGTCTATTATTGTTTCAGATTAAGACTTTAGTATCTTTCTCTTTTAGGAATATTGAAAAAAGTCTTCCTGTTGTCAATAGGAAATCAATGACATTCATGCAGAGATGTCTCCTGATTCTCTTTTTGTCTTTCCATTCATATTTTAATATTAAGGTGATTAAATAATACTAGGCCAATTCTTGGTATTTTTTTTCTTCTCCATTAAATCATATGATACCTGAACTGAATAAAAAGCTTGCATTCTCTACAGGCAATGACTTTGAAATAACATTTACCATGAATCTCCCAAGATGGTGCAATGGAATCTGGATTTGTTGCTCACAGTTGGTACTATTCTAACTCATTTTTAAATCATTGAAAATGTGAGCGTGGCTATTACTATACTCCTTTATAAATGTTTAAGTTGTATATATCAAGAAATGCGGTAATGTAGAAAGCAACCAAACAATTGAAAATAAGCACAATGTCAGCAATAAAGGGTAGGAATATTAAAAAAAGTAATAATCTTTCCTAGATGAAGTGGAGTTGGGTGACTGGGAAATGGGATTAGTTGAATGAAGACATAATTTGACTAAAGCAAGAGAGAAAAGACTCCTAGATTGAATTAAAAAGCTTTTCTTTTCTCTCAATAATCTTTTTAAGTTTTCAAGTGGTCTCGTGTGGTCTGCTGCATTCAGTAATCTCTGGCTTTGCTCACCCCCAGTCTGTCATAGGTTATAAATGAGGTGCTGCTGGGTTATGGGAGGGTGATGCTGGGTTGTTCCCTCAATGAGATCCAGGGTCAGCAGAGCAAGATCACTGCTATGGGAAAACCACAGATGGTCAAAGGCTCTGCAGAGTTTGTCAGCATCCTGTGCTCTTCTCCTAAACACCCTGAGCCGTACAGGGAAGCCCAGTGGTACTCCTGCCTTTCTTGCCCATTTGCAGGTAGGTTGAGATTGTTTAGGGGATTTCCTGTGCTCTGCTTATGTTACTGACTACTTTGTACTGCCCAGGATTGACAGAGGAAAAGCTACAAAACTCAATCTCATTCAAGTAAAATCATGCCTGCTCTTGAACGATTTAGGAAGGCAGTGCAAGGGTCATTGGCTAACCTTCTTCCCATTTCCCCCCTAATAAAAGTGCCTGAGCAGTGATCTCTGCGCAGACACTATTGCTGTTGTGTCACTTGGACTGTGACAAGAATTTTATCACACACCAACACTTTATTTTGCCTATTAGTGATCAGATCCTCACAAAAATAATTACTGACTCGATGAAGGGGATTAAACCAAAACAAAATGAACATTTAAGCAGTGTTTCTGTGCTGCACTAACCTTCAGCTTCCCCAAATGAAACAAAACATCATCTGGTATGTCTGTGTTCCCTCCATGCTGCCAGTGGACTACTTTACTTTAACCCAAAGAGGAGATACATAACTCTGACTGCTTTAGAACCTGTTTGTTTCACCTCAGCCACAAGGAAGTCTTAGTCCTTTTATTGGTACTTAAATTTTCCTGACAATAAACACTGGGAGATTACTTTGTTCTATGGCACAAATGTCCTTTCTTCTCCACAAAGTTTCTTAAAGTAACAGCTTAGCTTAAAATTTTCACTGGTTTGCTAAATTTTCTTTATTTCCTGTGAGATGAAGTCAGGAAAACAATTTTTGGAGCTACCTAAAGAACTACTCCCTTAGAAGTGCAGTTCTGACCAAGGTAGAATGTCTCTTCTCGATCTAATCATTGATTATTTCTCTCTACCCAGCTGGAAAAAACAACTTGAAAGTTGAAAGACATGACATATTCTAGGAGCGAGAGGAAAAAACAAATACACAATCTTAATTGATGTCAATCTAAAGAGCTCAGCTAGAGCAGTCTGTTGTCTATATCCTGGATAGCTTTAAATTTAATATAATATGATTTACAGGAATTGTCTTGCCTGCAATTTACTGAACATGTCACCCTTCCTAATGTATTTTTGATTGTTTTCAGATCTCTCCTTCTGATAGAGAAATCACATCTTGAACCTGTTTGATTTTGTTTTTTCTGAATTTCTCAACATTGAAAGAGCTGGTATAATCATATTATCTGTGGTTATGCTATTGTGGGGGTTTTTTTAACATTTAATAGATAAAGGGGAGTGCATAGAAGTAACGTTCCTGTTTCTCTGACTATGGTTAATATTTTTATGCATGCATTAAAATTCAGACTTATAAATCAAGATGATTGCTGTTCAAAAAACAAACCAAAACCAACAGTCAAGTTAAAAAGAAGAAATGGCCTGGTGGTTGGGGCAAAGTGTCTGAATTCAGAGATATCTCCTGCTGCCTGAATCTATTTATTCTTGATGGTGTTTTAGATTTGCATTTTTCTTTAAATCAGTGAGATCATTTGAAGATAGTTTCACTGAGCATGAGTAGGAGAATGTGGCCATATGAACTGATGATGGGAAGTGTTCTCTCAGGCTTTTTATTTGTTTTTTAGATCTTTGAGTGTTTTTTCTAAGATTTTGAGTGACTGGTTTTTTTCCTGCTTTGAATTTAAAGACTCTGGGATGCATTTAGAGGATATACAGCTGTTAAGTGAGTGTAACAAACTTTTGAAACACAAAGAAAGTAAAGGAATAAGAGAAGGTAAGAGGAGGAAAATAGAAGACCTCACAGCAAAACTATCCAAGTTTGGGAAGACACTTCACTTTGAGAACTTCTTTAAAACCTTTCCTAGATCTTTGAAAAATTGAACCTTCAATGACTGAGGAATATTGAATACAGTAATCAAGGGGGGGAAAACTTGCCAGGAGCCACTTTCTCTATATATGGGCAAAAGGTGCTGATGGATATATCCTGCCTCAAGATATCTTATTGACTATATAGAGAACAGAGAAATTTTGACTTGCATGTGTTGCAGTGCTAGGTTTGGTTTAGCAAGCTGCAGCTTTCCCAGAGAGCTCAGCGGGGCTGCTTAGGGCGGGGCAGCCATTCTGTCCTCCTGCAGTCCTTTTTGAATGGCCCTGAGCTCTTACTCTGGCTAGCTATCAGCTCAGCAACACAGTGATGGCAAAGGAGGGGAGAAGGGTCCCTCCGTGAGGGCTTCAGAGGACCGTTAATGGTTACACCTTGTCCAGTGATCCCCAGAGGCAGAGAGACCTCGTGATCCGGGCGCAGGGGGTTTTGTCAGGGGCTCAGGGGCGGTCCATGGGCAGAGTTGGGGTACAGGAACCAGTAGGGAGAGCCTCAGGGAGGGGCCAGGACTAGGGGCAGGGGAAAGTTGGGGGGGGGAACAATGTGAAAGGCATTTAATAAGTGAATCTGTGGGAAATACACCACCACGTGGATGATCTTTGGTAATCCAGGTAGATCAAGACACTGAAGCAGTGGTCCGGATGGTCAGTGTAAGATCTGCTCCCAGGCTGCTCCATCTTTGTGGCTCTGATTATCCCAGCTGGCACAAAAACTGCAAAATCATGTAGCAGGTTATGGTGTAGGCAGATACTTAAGTTAACTTTTCCCAGTTCTTAGCAGGGTTTTTGGACGTTTTTCTGTGCCTTTGAAAAAGGTCTTTCTCATACACTCAAACTTCATTGTTTTGGGGGCTGAGGGTAGGGTGTTTGGGGTATGATTCTTGCCTTTGGCTTATCAAATCAATGTGCTGAAATCAGGATCCCTGAGGAAATTGCCAACCCCTGGAGGCTGAGGTGTAAATCGGGACAACTGTGTGGAATGTACTGAAGTGATACTGAGCATGTTCTGCCCAGACCAGTAAAATACATCTCATCATGACGGATGCACTGTTTTGAATCCAAGTTTATGTTCAAAGTTAGCTGGGGTACTTTTCAGTGACCTTGTATTTCATCAGAGAGCAAGTTTCAGAGAGCCATGTACACGTTGGGAGAAGGATCATTGTGTCTAATTTGGCACAGATTCTTTTATCCTTTCTGTTGTATGCCTGCTGAGAGCACTGAAGAAACCAAAAAGCAATTTAATAGCTATTCATATTTTGATGTCAAGCAGGCCTCAGGGAAAGAAGTTTCTATTTTCCAGGCTAACCACCTTGCCATAGTGCCACTTTGCAGCACGTGTACAATGTGTCACATCACATTTCCAAACTCTTGGTGGCAGGTCTAGCTGTGCTCCTCCTACAGTGTAGTCAGCCCTCCTTGTCCAAACCCACGCTGCATTTGGTGATAGCTGGGACGAGCCATTTTACAAAAAGTAATTTTCTTCCTGCTGAGATAACAAATTTGTAGGTGTGTGATAACCATCTACAGCACTTGAGATAACAATACCCCCCAAGTGAACAAATTATCCAGCCTTCAAACCTTTACCTGTAACAAAAGACTTAGGTTGTGGCTTTTTTAGACCCGCTGTGTTGAGGGTAAGTCCAACTCCTCTGAAAGCATCACAGAAAGAGCACTCTGTCAGCTGGCTTACAGTAAAGACCCTTCCATTAAGATTGAAGTGTACATACCTATGTCTGTGTCTGAAGAATAATATGCTGCAAAAGGAGAATGGTCTGGAACAACTGGTGATCTGGTACCTGATTGAAAAACCAGAAGACTGAACTGGGTGCTTCTTGCTGATTAGTGCCCTGTTCCAATATATATTCATTCCATGATTGCATTTAGCCCAGAAATTGAAAAAGGTTTTGTAACAAACTGGTGATGGACTTGAAAATTTGAGTTCCATTGTATTTTTCTAGGTCATACAAGGAATGTGGCTAATGAACCTGTGACTCACTTGCATTTATTGGAAGGTCACAGCAAAATTGAGGCTCCTGAACTGATGAGGTGGTAACACATTATGTGAGACAAATTATTTTTCATTCCTTGAGTATGTATTAAACTACCATTAATCATGATAAAATCTTTATGTATTAATGGAGCTGTGCTGCATAATTTTAGAAGATTTTCAATTTATTCTAGCACCATTCAACATCCACCATGAAGTATCTAAGCTAACTTTGGCGACTTCTGTATACAGAAGATGCAGTAATATTTCTGCTTTGATTATAAAATAAGCTCTTTTTACAAAATAAAATACTGTGTATTATCTTAGAATAAAACTGTAGACAGTAGCATGAATAATATACCACTAAAAGATTGGGTTAACTCAGTACAGCCAAATGAACTTTACATGGACAGTAATTTTCCATTTTCTTTTAACTAGGAGGTTTTTCATTGTCAATGCCCTGGAAAATATATATATATATTTTTTTTGAGAACTTTAAAATGTTTTATAGATAACTGCAAAGGTTGTAGATTAAATGTTCTTAATTAAAAGACAATTTAACCAGCCTTCTGAGGGAGGAAAAATCTACCATCTTAGGTTTGTTGCTATTAAAAGGTCAGAATTATGCACATATCTTGCAGTAGATTATCAGGAGTGTTTCTGTTCTTTTGGATGCTAATTTCTTTTGAATACACAGTCAAATACTGTGTTATCATAGGATGCCACAGTGTGGTAGCTGCTGGTAAGTGCTGTGGGTTTAATAACTTTTTGAAATGTGTTTTCATATGTTTGTTTATCTTGAATTTTAAATTACTGTCCTTTTCCCAAAATAGACTTTTTTTTTTCCCGAGAGTGAGCTTTAAGACTTTTCATTATGCTTGTTCATTTCTTTTTTTCCCTAATATTGCTGGGCTGCCTTTCCATGGTCCTCATAATGTGTTATTCACAGATTCACAAGCTGAGCATAAAATCTTGCTCTTAGGCAGGAGTGCAGAGTTCATCTATATACTAAAGCAGACTCTTCCACACCAGGAGTCACACTGCAACAGATTATGGATTGCAATTCCTTGATTGTTTTTCAATCTGAATGATGTTTATGCCATCAATAAGGAGCCTGTCATAGTCTCAGTGGATATTACAGTGCTGGAGGAGCAGCTGAGGCACAGAAGGGACAGTGCCAGGTACATCAGGCACTGGGCATCTGCTTTATAGGGAATAGGATACAGCTATAAATGCAATATCCCCATATTTGTCACTGTACTTGTGGAAATTAAAAATTGCAACAATTAGTGCTGGTAACTAGCAAGAAGCTTGCAGAAGTCTGGGATCTCCTTGTCTGTTTCCCCACAAAGATTTGCTGCTGTGGTTATGTTGATGCTGATATTTTTCTTCTGTTGCAGAGAGATTTAAAAAAAAACATTAGGGCAAGAAAAACTAAAGTAAGAAGGGTTTTTATATCCTGTTTGATAGAGGTTTAGGATATAGAGTTACGTTATTTATTAGCCTGTCAATCTGTTTTCTGTGTTTAGAACTCCTTACTTTCTGGTTATGGTCCGTTACCCTGACTGATCACTTTCATCTCAGGACATGGGTAGTGGAGAGAAATGAAACAGTGCTTTGTCAAGAGAATAATCTCCTGCTTCTTCAGGAGACGGAAAGCATGTGATAGGCTGTGACTCAAGTGCTGCAGATGAGAATGGCACTATCCCCATCATAACTGATGACAATAAGTCAGATTTATCCTTTCTTTTATTTCTCCCCTGAAACTCAGTAGTAATACACTTGGAAAGAACCTTTTCCATTCCCTGAGGCTCTGGTGGGATAATAGAAACCAAATTCTGTCCTGCCTGTTAGGTATGAGTTTGGGGCAAAGATGAGTCCTGACTACTGCAGAGACATTATTTCTGGGACAGCACCTTAAAAAGTGAACTAGAAGTTGTATTAGGCTGCTCTTTGCAAGCAGAATTATTTCCCTTCCAGTGAAACAACAGTAGAGACTCTGCTTGAATTAATTCTTGATATGAAACTCTACTTAACTGCTTTGTTTGCTTCACTAAGATGTCACAGGGAATCTCACCAAGACAGACCTGTTCCATTGCCCCCAGGATTTTAAGTCTAGGCCAAAATGTTGTCTACCTTGGGGGGGAGTTGTGAGTTTGGCTTTTTGTGGTGGGTTTTTGTTGTAGGCTTTTTTCCCCTCCTTGTCTTGCTGCTGCTTCCCACACAACTTGTCAGTGTTTTGCAAGGTGTGAGACAAAAGAGTGGAAGAATAAACTGAATGTCTTCTCATCACAATAAAAGTAAGAGAGTGACAGCCACTGACTGAGAATTAGAACTAAATATACTCCTTTCTTTCCTGAAGGTGAATCTTTGAGATAAGACTAATTTTGCTAATAAAAACCCCCTGATATCTCATTTCAATAGACTCAATGCAGTATATTCTGGCAGGAGTTCCCACTCCCATGTAGGTTTTGCTTTTGCTTAGAAAAACATCAAGCACGGTTGAGCATTTGTGAGCAAAATAGTTCTGGCAGTTCAGTCTTTCTTTGGTTACCATTGCTTCAGGTAAGTTGGTAACACATGATAGAGGCAAACAACTATTTTAACAGCCCCAAAATGTGTTGTTTGTCTCGCTTCACACTGAATAGTTTGTTCTACTGACTTACAGATGGGACAATTGACCCAACAGTAACCACAGGCAAAGACGAACATCAGTGCCTCCTCTGAAATGTCAGCTCTGAAGTCAGGTATGCAGAGGGAACTGTACAACAAGGGAGACATGCACAGTTCTAGGGTCCAACTGTTAATTTGAATAAACTTAGCTGTGATCTGGAAGGAAGTTACTTGCTTATTTCTTATTCTCTTTTTATTTGGTACCCAAAAAAAGTCCTTCAGGATGCACTACAGTATTTTTTCTTTTTTTCTCCTGAGAAACTTTAATTTGAGGCAAGAGATAGAAAAGTTGAGAAGAAATAACTTTGGAAAACAAAATGGGAATAGTAATTAAGAGCAGATTTCCAAAAATATTTAAACAATTAGAGATGCAGTTACACTTACAAAAGAAAATGTGACAGCTGCTTGTGCTGGGATGTACACAGTTAGCTGAGAGAAGTGTGATGTTTACTTTCAGGAGCTTGTTTTTTTTGGTTTTTTGTTCTATTCAGTGCATAAATACTTTTCTATGGGGGAAAAAGAAATGTTGAGGGTTGGAGGGACTTCAGAACTTAATGCTGTTTATAGAGACAGTCTTTGACCTGAGACACAGCAAGTCTTAGAATAGACCCAATGTAGCCACAAGGTCTAAGGTCCTGATATAGAGCAAAAATGAGAGTTCTTTGAAGTTCAGGCATGTTGGCTGGCATTTCTCAATCCAGGCAGAGCTCTGAATGCTTTAGAAGAGAGAATCAGCCCTGGCTCTAGAGTACACAAATTGTACCATGAATATTCTTTCACGTTCAGTGAGCCCCATCCACTCCTATTCTGCTTCCACAGCTTTCTTTGAGAATCTGAGTACCCTTAGACCTTTGATTACCAAATCCCAGGTGAATATCAAGGCAAAAAGAAAATAAATCTTAAAATGCTGCACAAATGTAATGTGTGCAAGATGTGCTGCCAGCCACACTTCCACTGTTTGAGGCTGTCTATTGTTAGCAATTGTTTAATTACATAGTCAAGTTTTTAGTATATTGTTTTATTTATGATGAATGGGCAAATGATAAAGACACCAGCTGGAAACATAATAAATTTCCAAGCGAGCTGAAATATTATTTTTTTAAAATACCATTAAAAACCTATTGTCTTTTATTATTTAGGAACATAAATGAGAGAGAAATCCTGGGAACATTTTTTCCTCAGAAACTTTCCATCAAGTAAAAGAACAAAATACTGTGACAGTCTTCCAAACTAATTACATTTCTATTTACCCCTTGGCCCCTAAAGACCCATATCTCTTGATTTTGCTTTTGTATAAATTTTCAGCAGTAACCCTTACCAGTGTGATTGTGATAAAATATAACAGGATGTGCTTACTGACTTCATGCAGGTACCTGGCTTTTCTAGCCTTAATAAGGTCTCAGGAGACTGATTTTTCAAAGTAAAGCATTCTCATGTATGACTTTTCAATTATTTTATTTTATTGCACCAAGTTTTACAGGACTTTGTCTCACATAATCTTCTAAATGGTTTCAGATTTATTGTAGCAACAGAATGCTCTCAGTGATAAATGAGGCAAACATTTTCCTGTCGTTTATTCTAATCGTCTTACGCTCAAAAGGCACATGGGAACACATTCTATAACTTGCCTTTGATTACATGGTTTGGATATTTTCACCTGGGTAACTAAGCTGCTGAAAAATGTCATACAATTATTAAATTACTCATGATTAGAATTTTTTAGAAGGTCTTGGTTCTAGATTGATTTGGAGTGACTGATATTGAGTAATTTGCTTTTGAAATATTCCTAACAAAACAGGCTGTGCACTTGGTAATCTTCTACTGTTTTTTCTGATTGAGTGGAACACCACTGTCCAACACTTTTGGAGAATGGACTACTTAAAACCCAAACAAACCCAAAACTACTCTAATGTACTCTTCTCTCCAACATTGTGATCATACTGCTTTTAGAGTTTTTATCTACACAGAAGGTCCAATTGACTTCATAAGCAGCAGTTTAATGAAGTTCAGATTTCATCAAAATTGTATGCAGTTCAGTAATTTTCATTCTTTTAAAAGAAATATGGTGTACTCCTGTAATCCCAGGCCAACACTTGGGTGTAAAGACAATCCTATTCACCATTTTGAGACTTGGATATGTTCCTAAATACAGTGACCCTGACTGGGATGATCCAGAGTCTTTACCTCCCTATCATCCACCTTTTGAAATCTGAGGAGCATCCAGTGCAGATTTTTCATTTATCCACAGGCTGTCACCTGAAAAACTCTTAATTCTGATGTGTGAGACAATTTCATGTTAGAAAGTGAACCATGGCCTTTGAGAACCCCTGCTAAGGAACCAGAGCCTGAGAGCAGATGGATATATATACCTTGTCAGCAAAAATCAGGAATATGCAGAGCTCCCTAAAAATTCTATGGGGATCATATCCTATTTTAAAATCAGCATATATATGTAGTGGAGCTGTTCAGCACACAGGGCAAATTGTCTCTGTGCCTTCATTAGCTGTTCCATGCTGTGCTCAGCGAATGTGAGTATCACAACACTGAGCTACCTCAGACACCTGCAGCTATGATAAATTAAAAAAAAAAAAAACTTCACCAATTTCATTCATCAATATGGAAAACAAGATTTGAATGCTGAATTATGAGTGAAAATGTTCTGCAAAATATATTGAGGTTCAAGCAACTTTTATAACACTCAAATTTGCTTTAATACTTTGCTACTCCTTAACAAAGAATCACATTTTAAAAATGTTCTCAATTTATATTTGAGGAGCTCTGCTCAGAGCAATAATGTCAGGAAGATGATATATGTAACTGAGAGTAGACCTCATATAGTTTTAAAAATTACTTCTACTAAAACATCTGTTCTGGAGGAACTGTAATAGATTTTACTGTGGCTGAAGTTCTCTGTCTATCCAAGCTGACAGAAATCTGTGGCTGTTTTTAATGAGGACCAGAATATTACCTCAAGTACATTTAGAGGTAATTTTACAAAAATATCTTTTTCTTGGAATTAAGAGATGTTCCTTCACTTGAAAACTCTGGTAACCTTTTCCCCCTGTCCTATTGGTGCATCTCTGCTCAGAAGAGTCTGACAAGAGGTGGAGAACACACTGAAATGGGTGAAGCTGCTGCCAGCCCTGTATGGCACAGCAGTGCAAAGAGGTCCCTCCTTCTGGAGGCTGTGCAACCTGGCAATCTCCAGCCTCAGAGATGAAGTCTGGGATAATTTGCCATCACATCAAATGTATTTATTCTGTGATCATCGTTTTCTGCGCTTCCAAGTTCAGTTTGAAAATATTAATCCAACAATTGCCCTGTTTTGGGGGTTGTCAGTAGAACATTGAGGGATGTTTTGAGCAAGAAAAAAGGAGTAGATTTTCCTTCAGTTTTTGATGAACTCTTGCTAATGAAATGAGGATTCTTGTTGTGAAGGGAAGTGAGGAATCATTTATGTTTCCTTCATGGACAAGGTGTCAAGGAGCAGCAAAAGAGTCTATGCAAAGGGAGCCAAGGGTGGCAGCAGTGCCATCAGTGAACAGGGATGCAGCTGCCGGACCCAAAAATGCTGGTAATGTCTATCTGAATTCAGGTCAAGAAGCTAAGGAGAGAGAGAGGTAGCTGCCTACACTTAAGCATATTTATGTCATGACAGAGGAGAAGGGCAGCTCCTGAGGTGTTAGAGAGAGGTTTGTGCTGTGGGGGGCCCCAGATGAGGCTTTTTATTGGCTCTTTCTCAGAATTTCACTCAGCTGATCTGCTCTGAAGTTACACAACTGCTGTTCTGGAGCAGACTTTGAGCTGTTGAGCTTTTGGGGCCAGGACAGATGAGGATGCAGAGGCTTACACAGAAGGAGGGTTACAGGTTCTTTAGGGTGGTCAGTCTGCTGGTGAACTGCTGACATGAGAAACGTGTCACACCCTTGCCTTACTGGCTGCAGCTCCATTAGTGAAAATTAGTTAAATAAGCTGGGCTGTTAATGTATATTCATCTGTCAGTGTGATTCTTGCCTCTTGATGCAAGTCTGCTTCTTCAGAGCACTAGGACCCAAATAAAAATAAAAAGGCACCTGTCACAAATCACAAAAACTGTTTAACTGTGTTTTGGTGGATAATGAAAAAAGGTTTTATGCTTTATTTGTTTAAACTTGAAAATCCTAAGAGTTTTCTGAGGAGGAAGTTTCTAAAAATGGTTTGTGAAGTTTGAGGTATAGGAATGCCAATCTTAAAAACAATCAAGGTGAAGATGTACATCTACAAGAGGATACAGTACAGGTTAGTACAATGAGATGGGTTAAATGCAATATAACTGAAAAGTCTCCCAATCATTAAACAGTGTCAGTTCCCCAGGGTGCAACAGTCCTCTTTGTAATCTCTATTTTCCTGAAGTGCAGTACTGCCTTTAATAACATGTCAAAAATGGGTGTACTTTTCAATCTTGACCAGAATTGGGGAAAAAAAATTGACCTTTCTCAGATTAGCTTTTTTGGGATTTACTCTTTTGTTCAAGCTACTTTTTAATTTTTTTTATCAGTCTGTAGATTGAGCAAAGTGGGAGAATAGTTAAATGCTTCTAGTATGTGCACTCATTGGATAATAACTTTGTTCAGTCTCTATTTTTATATAAAAGTATTAAGTGTAACTATCTAAAGTTTCAAGTGGATGACAATAGAAATATTTCACAGGGGTCTTGCCAGAAATTTCTATTTTGGCATACAAATCTAAGTCAAACCTGATTTGCAAGCGACATCTGTGAGTGGCTCATTTTCAGCAGGTTGCTTTTAATCAGTCTCAGTATTTCCTTGACCGCATCAGACTTCTGTAAGCACTGAAGGAGAACAGTTACTAGCAAGAGGTGCAGTATATAGCCTTGTAAACTCCTGGTACCACTGAAATAAAAAGCTGGGTTTTTTTGGTTTTTTTTTGTTTGCTTGTTTTTTTTTTTTTTTTTTTTTAAGACTTATAAGACTGAAAATAAAAGTAATTCTGACTTTAATACATCTTAAAATTATTGAGTTTAGCACTGGATGTAGTGAGCTGTAGTATCTTCTTTTATTAGCAGAAGAGAAAAGATTCAAAAATTAAGTAGTCCTAATGGAAAGTAATACTCTTTGGGTTTTGTTTTGTGATGTAGGTATTGCTATTTACCATTTAACTTTTAAAATTTTAGATTAGAAAAAAGAGAAATACGTCAAAGAACAATTTGTTTTATCTGTGTAATTAGTGGGCACTAACAATGACAGTGGGTGCTGCTTGAATCTGCTGAGTCCTGACTGTGCATTGTATATATTTCCTCTGTGATCTTGGGTCCTGTGGGACAATCATTCCAAAATTGAAATAATGTAGTACAATAGTAATTTGATAGGTTCCGTTCTGATATAGCCATAGGGTGTCATTGATGATTTTTCCCAAACTACAAGTTTCATCTGATATGTAATCAGATCATCAGAAAATAACATTCTGCGGACTTTGACTGTTCTTGAGAAGTGTTGCTTGACTTTTTTCCTGCTTTTTTCCTTCCGAGACAAAGATGCAATTTTCAGACTACAACCCTTTCTTAATTTGATGGATCTTCCAGACAAGCATGATTCTCTTGAACTCCATGATGTTTATACTGGATTCAAATTGTTCTTGCCCATGCATGATGCCTATCTGCCTGCTGTCCTCATCCGTCATTTGTCTGCTGTGTCCACAAAGCAGGCACAGACTGTCAGCTGCACAAGCCGTGCCATTGCCTGGGAATGGGGCAGCATCACTTTATCCAAATGTGCTCAATCATTTGAGTGACTGCCACGGGGATCCTTACACTCCTCCTGGAGGTGAGGGGATGGCTGCACAGCACGTTTGGCCTCTTGCTGAAGCACTCAGGGGAACTGTGACTATCTTGGATCACATGAGCGCACTTGAACAGCACCTAGACACTTTCTGTTCAAAAACAAGGCCAGCAAGATGACATGACATGCTGCTGTCCCTGTAAACATCAGCCTGTCCTCAGAAAAAGGACAGCAAAGCTGGCTCACCAGCTTGAATTAAGTGCTGTGAAAGGAAGGCTCACCCATTCTTTACAGAGCGTGAAGTTATTAGGGGTAATATCAGGCTCCTGGTATTACCAGGTAAAACAGAAAAGTCCAACCAGTTAGACTGTTTCCTGTTTTAAAATACTCAAAGGTGTTCCATATTATAGTCCAAATTTAGCCAATAAACACTCTGGCCAAAGACACCTTTATCTCACTTTATGATGGTAGAGGTCATAGCATGATATGATCCTGGTTCAGGCTCTGGCCATGGCTGTCACATCAATGATGAAGTTCTCTGCTGGAGCTATTCAGATTACTCCTAAATGTTCAGCATAGGCTCACCTAAATGAACTAGGTCTCCAACTGACATTTTTTTCCCTGTTATTCTGCTTTAAAAAAGAGGATAGGAAGTAAGAAAGGACATAAACTTTGTTACTGATGCTTCAAGTTCTCTCTAACAGTGTCTAATAGAACCTCATCAATGTAAGTATTGTTCAGTCTTTCCAAACTAAAATTTACAGTGAAAGGTACAGAGAGGAACATGTAGGCTTCTTTCTCTATTTCTTCTGAAATAAAACCTTGTTGACTCTAAGGAGAAGCTGCAAAATGAAGTGATTGTGTTATTTCATTAACCTTTGGTTGTAGCCAATTTTGCACTAATGGCAATATGTAAATTTTCCTTCAATTTGGATGTCATTCTACTGGCATATGGAATATTGTTCATGGGATTCTTACTGGGCCAGGAGATGTTTCTTCTGTCAGTGGTATTTGCGAAAGCAGAATCTTACTGCCAATAAAAAGTGTGCTGTAACATCTTTAATATGCAAACATATGTTCATCTGAAAACTGCCCTTGTTGCTAATAGCTGCAAGCTGACATCTGCTTCTGTTAGTGATTCTTGTCTAGGTCTCCAATAGCTATTTGAAGAGAACAGCCTGTGCCGCGTTGCAGAGTTCAAACTATGAAGGAATTTCTGCTATATGATCTAGAAATCACTAAGAAAATATTTATTCAGAATATGAAATCTTTCTGGAAATAATTGAAGTAGTTTGAACCAGTCTAGCAATGTGATAGACTAGGGAGCACTTTCCAAACTCATTGTGGAAGTGGTTCAGTTGAACATGATTAGTGACTTTAATAACTGGATTGCCCAATAATTTGCTTTCCTAGCATGTCAGCATTGTGTACAGCTGTATCTCATTTGCTCCCCTCAAATAAATATTAGTTAACTTCTAAGGGCACCCAGAGTGAAGCCATCAATTCAAATATATCCTTGCTGGCAACCCTGTCAGTACAACTCCAGTGCCATTGGCTCCAAAGCCTTTCCCACACTGCTTTCTCAGTCATGCATTGCCTCAAAAGCCTGAATTAAAGTACAGTACAGCATAATAGACCAGACAAAAGCTTTCTGTTCTGCCTTTAAGGAATACCATTTTACTCTTCAACCTGCCCAGTTGAGGAAGAGGCAGGGTACAGAAAGGAGGAGAAGTGACAAAGTAAGGGTGATATAAAGGGTGTCTGTCTGGTAACAGACACCAGTACTTCTCATTTCCTTCAACATCTGCTGCTAAAGAAGTTCAGGCTAGAAATGCTAGTATGGAGATATGTTTTGGATTTGTGCTGAAAATCACTTTAATAGTAAAGGGATGTTTCTGTTATATCTGAGCAGTGCTTACCCAGAGCCAAGGCCTTTTCTGCTCCTCTCCCCACACACTGGGGGGGAGGCTGGGGGTGCACAAGGAGCTGGGAAGGGACAGAGCCAGGGCAGCTGACCCCAAGTGACCCAAGAGATATCCCAGACCATATGGTATCATATTTAACAATAAAAAAACCCTGGGCAATAAGGTCTGAAGGAGGGGACACTTGGAGTGATGGTGTTTGGTGTTTCCTAAGTCACCATTATGCAGGATGGAGCCCAGATTTCTTGGGGAGGGCTGAGCACCTGCACCCTCATGGGAAGTGGGGAATGAATGCCTTGGTTTTCTTTGCTTATGCACAAGGCTTTTGCTTTACTTGTTAAACTGACTTTATCTCAGCCCGTGATTTTTCTCACTTTACCCTTCTTGTTCTCTTCTCCATCCCACTGCAGGGAGTGAGGGAGTGGCTGCGTGGGGCTGAGCTGCCTACGGGGGGGTTAACCCACGACATTACCTTAGGGCTGGGAGGATTTCCCCTATTCATATTTCAGAGGCTTTTTTCAGTATCAGCATTTCAACTAATCTCCTGCTGTGACATCAGAGAAAAAAAATCCTGTCAACAGCTCAATTTAAAATTTTATTTTTCACACTTGTAAAGGAATACTGATAGTATTTTCCCTCTTTTCTATATTAAACTATTTAAAAGATGTCTCTGTGGGTTCCATCTGCAAACTGATGCATCTGAAATTTGGAGCAGCAATGCTGGAAAGAGGCTGGCTGTTCCTTACACTGAGCTGCATGTTTTCTGTGTGCAGACCCAAAATTCCTCCAGTTCTATAATATTTATTCTTAAAGCATATCTACTGACATTGAGACCATCTACAGCCATTGAGGCTGCATGTCCTGAAGAGGAGCATGGCTGAGGGGCAGGGTTTGCCATCCTGTGCTAGACAGAGCCTTTTGGAAGAAACAGATTATTTGGGGGAAGAACAGACAAAATGATAAATGGACTGAGTATTAATTAGCAATTAATGACTCCAGAGGGAGAACAGACAGCTTGAAAGCAATTTGTAGGCTTAGTCTGGGAAATGGTTTCCCCTCAGAAGTGCTCCAAAGGAGAGCTGTGGCCTTGGAGAGGAGGAGGTGGGCAAGCTGCTCAGCTGGGCATGACACCCTCTGAAGCTGAACTGCAGCTCATGAAATGTTTTCCCTGCGTTTGACTCCATTTGTTACATCAGATTAATGAGTGCTAAATCTATTCAGTGTTTTTCTGACTAATACTGAATTCCCAGAATTCACAGGAATCTGTTAGTTACTAATTGCATTTACTGCTCCATCTTGAAGTACACATTAGTACAAGTCAACTTTGTGGTCCATAAAAGGACTTTACTGTAGGCTGAGTGAAGACAGCTGTATATATTCACACTACTTTTATTTGGAGAAATAACGATCTTTCAAGCATGTTCCTGGTGCTTTGGATTTTTGTCACCCTGATGTGTGATTAGAGGCAGAGGATGGTGTGCATGTTTCATAAAAGGGGGCCATGAGAGAGTCCAAATACCAAATGTAATGCTGGATTTTGTTACTAATATATTTGTCTTTCTTGCTCTAGCAGGTATTTTAAAAAATATTCATAAACTGAAAAAGTCACAGTATTTCAGTGGCTAAATAAATTTAGGAGGACAGTTCTGACTATCAACAGTTTCTTTACACAGCAGTACAAAATTACCACTGTTAGGTGTGGTGCCCTGCTTCAATGCAGCAAAACCACAACCTCTAGTGGGCTCACTTGTTCAGTACAGTGGAATATTATTTATATTCTGTATTCCAGTTTATTTCTTGCTTAAATCCTTTGTTTTTATATTCTAGTTCCTCTTTAAAATACCACGTGAATATTTGGGTTTGTTTCTCCCACCCTTGCACAGATCACTGTGCTCAGATCTTTAGTTGTTGTGGCTGGTTTGGGAATAAGACCAGTAATTTTATTGGATTACAGCCCCTATTGGCAGCACCAAATTTTGCTGATACCCTAAGAAGGAATTTTAAGGAAGGAATAGGTGTACCTTAAAATGAAATTACTTATTAAACAAGATGAGATTTTCCTGGTTGTTTCCTCTGTAAAATAGACCTGCTGACACTCTGAATCTCACCCATGGAGTACTCCATTGTAGGATTCAGGAATTATGTAAGTAAGTTATAGAATATTTCTATCCTCCTTTTCAGCTCTGGATTACTTGATTAGACTGACCCTTCCACTAGGAGTTTGGGCTTGCAGGGCAAAGCCAATGTGTAATGGGTATCCCTGACTGGAAGAGGGAACACACCAGTTTCTGGAAGACAAAATAAAACTGGAACCACAGTAATGCCCAGTGACAGAAGTTCAAAAGCACCCCCAGAGTTTTGTAATGCCTCTTTTACTGAAAAAAAATTTTTAAAACTCATTATTTTATCTGGAGTTTAGATGGGGAAAGAAAAACCCCTAGACTTTTGTGCATATGTTCAGTGGCAGAAACCAGGGGAAAATAAAGAAGAAAACTTCTATTTCAAGAAGGGACTGAACTGCACAAGGTCTACCTGACTGCTTTCATTACCAACTTCTGAAATGTATTATCACAGAGGGAAATTGCTGTTTGTATTCTTTTATTGTAGAACATAACTAAGCAGGGGCTCAAAAAATTAATTCTCAAAGAGGTAATTAAAATTAATGTCTATGATGGATGGAGGAGAGGGGGGAAAGTATAACAGCTTGTAGTTAAGTACATCATAATCTTGGGAAAAAAACCATGAGATTGTGTATGACCTGTCATTGGAGAATAGTTGAGGAGAGGGTTGCATTCTTCTGAAGAGACAGAAGCTCACCTTATGGCTGATGAGTGGCTTTAACTCTCTGCTCTGGAATCTAAATTAGATGGAAATATTCTGCTCTCAAGGTCTCCTGCCTTGGTTATTCCCTTGAGCACTGAAAGTACTATATATTCATCTACTGTACTGTAGTGACCCAATATGCTGCCCAGCTTCTTCTAGTTATCTTTTGAAGGACAAAAGTGTGTTTTACCTCTCTCTTGTGATTTAGGGAAGTTTCTTGATTGTCTTAAATTAATAAGACTTCCAGAAAGTCTCTGTATTAACTAGTATAAAGCAAGTCTTCAAAGCCTGTGAGCAGAAGTATGGAATTTAATTGTTTTACTGTAATTCAGCATGTCTTAATTTTATGTATGTATTTAATAGCATTTATTTTATATATACTCTATCTTCAGCGTTATTTTAATGGGAAAATTAGCCTCTGTGAAGAAATTAACTTTTAGTCACAGGTACTCTTTAGTTCAGAAGCAGTAGTAAGGTACCCTAGGCCAGATTTCAAGGGGAGCCTTCCTTCTGCAGGTTTGTGTTTTGCCTGAACAGCAGGGCATCCTTCTTGCTTGATGCATGAGATTCTGAAGGACCAAGATCTCCTTTTCCTGCTTTTCTCTTTGCTCCCTTCAGGCCTGGTTTCTGTGATATTGCCAGTCACAAGTACTGACTGATCCCTTAGTTTCTTCCAGTGCAGCAGACAAAACTCTTTTCATTTCCTAGAATCAGCACGGTGAGCTTATTTATAAAACCCGAATCAGACAATTTAGGGGACAAGGCTTCGAAATAAAGAAGCCTGTTTGTTTTGGGATTTTATAATTAATCTGAACTTCATAATTAGCATGTGGACCTATAGTAATATGAATTTAATCTCTTCAAATCCAACAGCAATCTTTCTCAACAAAAGGCTGTTTGAAGGCTCCTTTTTACTTTAATTTAAACCTCTTTATGAAGATGATTTGTGAAAATTCAGAATAATTCCCTTTTAGATTAAAATAATACTTTATTCTCTTAGCCGGCAATTAATGTGTTTGTGGTTTTCTTCCAATAGTCTGGGAAATGGAAGAGTGCAAAATCCTTGCCTTTTTATGTAGATGGCATCATTTTTCTAAGAAGAAGATGCCTGCAAAGCAACCTGTTGTTCCATAGAGGACCTACACATGCTGGGTTTCAGTTAAAAAAGAGCTGCGATGAATGTCAAAACAAAACAATTAGGGAAAGATTAATTGCATTTTTCAGGTAACTAATCTTTGTTAAGAAAAAGAAAAACCCTGCAAGATTTTTGCTCTCTTAGTATTTTTTCTTGCTTAGTTTATGTATTGCTGTGAGGCCTTGGGTTTTAGGGTGGGTTTTTTTTCTTATTAACTTCTGCCATCTCACTGGCAGAAAGTAGAAGATAGATTGTGCATGGAGTAGGAATTGCAGAAGGAAAAAAAGACAGTCCTATGATTAAGATAATAAAATTATATCAAGATTTTTCTTTTTCTTTCCTCTGCAGGTTTCCTTTTTATGCTAGGATGGCCTTGTTATGAGCAGTCCCTTATGCAGGCTCTCTGTAACTCTCATTTTCAGAACATATTAATGCTGTGCTGTGCCTGCTGCAGCATCTCCCTTGAAGAAGGCACCTCTTAGCACAGGCACACTGCTGCACCAGGGCTGCTGACAGACACCAAAGCTTTTGCTCACCAGATGACCCTGGCCCTATCTGCATTTGCCTAAAAGACAGAATAAAAAGCCCGTCTTTCTCATTTTTTTCTGGCAAAGATATCTTGTGCAGCTCAAGCTATTGATTATTTCAAAGCCAATAAACACTTAACGCTCCTTGCCTCAGTCTTGCATCCTTAAAATGTGCAAGTAACATCACCCTTTATCTTTGCAATGTGTGAAATTAAAAAAGGGAAGGGAGATTTTCACCCTTGGGAAACTCAGAGGCTCTCCTTAACATTGAAATAAGTTCTGTGGCTACACCATGGGCAAAGAGGAGATCTTGAAAAAAAATTTTAAAAATGACTTAATTATTTCCACTACGTGGACCTCGTCCTATTCCTGTGGTGACCAGTGATAGGACACAAGAAAATGGAATGAGGTTTTGTCAGGAGAGGTTCAGATTCTATATTAGGAAAAGGTTCTTCACCCAGAGAGTTGTTGATCACTGGAACATGTTCTCCAGTGAAGTGGGTTTGGTAGTTTAGCTTTTAGGTAGTCCTGCAGGGACCAGAGACTTGGAGTTGATGATCCTTGTGTGTCCCTTCCAACTTGAGATACTCTATGATTCAAAGCTGCAATTCAAATGACAGATTTCAATATCTACACTGTGTGGAAATTCTCTTGTGATCCTTGGACTCATAGCCCTTGGCAGGATGTAAGACTGAGTAACTTCACTCTGGGAAGGAACAGGGCTTTTTCCCGGGCTTTCCAAGGTCATGATATTCAAAGTGTATGTTATATAGAGAGCAGGAAAATTATAAAGGGCTGGTTGTGGGCTTGTTTTGCTTTTCTTCTAGAAAAGGACAATTTAATTTAGAGAGGCAAAAAATTAGTATGCAAAAGGTGAAAAAACCTTCTTACAGCAGAGCAGGGAATTAGGGTGCATCTTCATTTTTCCTATTCATTAAAAATTTCCCAACACTTCTTTATGGCAGAAATTCAAAGACATCCTTTTTACTTGGCTTAAACTGGATACAAAATTTCACAAATTATAGTGATTCAAACGTGTCCTGTTCATCAGTTCTTCTGTTGGAGGCAGACCCTCCACGCTATTCTGGTATCCTGTGGCAGTCAGTTGAAACTCTATTTCAAAGTAACAGGATTCTCCAGAGGCACAGTCCTCCAATATCCTCCATCTAATTGCAGTATCCGGGGCTTGAGGATTTCTGTCCATCTAATGAATTTCCCTGTGATCTCATTTTCCAAAGCAGCAACAGTTTATTTCCCCTTGGTTCTCGCCAATAAGAAGAGGGCTGCAGGAAAGTTACATGCAGGACTTTGAAGTATTGAGTCATTCATTTATTCACAGAAATAATTAATGGATGTAGTTTTACATCAACTGTTTTTCTGCTGCACTAGATAGCAATTTAATCTAGGTTTTAAATCCTCTGCAATCATTAACAACAACAAAAAAAAGCCAACCAACCAAAAATAAAATAGTCTTTCTCCTTCACGTTGAAAGATAATTTCTCTTTTGTGTTAGATGACTAAGTACCTACCACTAGAAATAAAATGGAGTGTGAAAGAGCTAAGCATAATAATACAGAATATATAGTTAAATATGGAAATGACCAAAAAACTCCAAATAAAATCCCCCAAAACAAACAGGTAAACCCCCTAACAGGTGGGGTTACCATTGAGACACTAGCCTAGGTGTTAGGAGACTTCTGCAGCACCAGCCTGGTGCAGAGGTATTTGAAAGAATCCATAAATCTCTGTAATGTTCCTTTTAGCTTTGCCTTGATATAGGGGAAGGCAACAAACAGGAAATTCAATCATCTTTCTGTCCACAGCAGAAGGTTATTTTGCCTTAGAGTGGGTCTGCCCTGCTAGATTATCCTTTCTTTCCCCCTCTAATAGGGGCTGGGTGAAGATGGTGAGACCCTAAAACAAATATTCCAGAGCCTTCAGGCTCTTGAAGAACATATTGAAAACGAGTTTTAATTTCACTGGTTCAACTCTTGAGCTTTATGGCGTTCAAGTTTTAAAAAGCTTTGACGAGTGTTATAAAATTTTTATAATAATTAAAAGAGTGTTTCATTTTTTCAGGATGTATTGTAAAGTAGGCACACTAATGGAGAATTGTATCCTTAAATTGTAGCATTATTCTGGATATGTTAGAGATCTTGTACTCTCTGTGTTAAACTACCCTCTCACTGATGGTTTCCTGGTGCTTTTTTGGGAGGGATTGGGGGTGGTTTGCGGGGGTTTTAGGGCTGGTGGTTTTTTGGGGAGGTGTTAGGGGGATTTTGTTGGGGTTTTTTTGGTTGGCTTAGGTTTGTTTTGAAAGTAGTGGGGTTTGATTGATTTCAGAATGCAATTTAAAAAAAATGTTTTATATAGCAGGTGCATAGTCTGGCTTATGCAGAGCTTAATGCCCAGGTCTCACTAAATTTCATCTACACTGCACATGAATTAGCTTTCATACTGACATTAGAAAAAGTCCCACACTGGTGTATAAAAATATTTCATCCTCAGTAATGAGTGTGAGAGAAACTTATTACTTGAGAGTTTTAGATCAACTCTGTCTCTAATTGTCATTACTGCCAGTGATGCTTTGAAACTCAACTCCGAGTTTATCATATAACATTTGGTATCAGCTGTAAAATTCTCCAGTGTTTGATTGAATGGCAAATGTTATTATCCTCCCAAAAGGTTTTAATTAAGATGTTTGGAGGCCAAACAGCTGTGCATGGAAATGCTTACTTCAGCTGAAAAAAATCAAACTTTGGAACCAATAGTTTCAAATACTTAATTTATATGCCTTATCTTCTGCTTATTATAGAAATCCAAATTAATGGAACTTGTGGAAATTGCAGACACACTTCTGCTGGTACAAACTGGGGAGCTGGGAATGAAAATGAGCACAGGATTAATCACTTTGTATTTGCAGAAGATCTGATTGCTATACCTTGGCACAAGCAAGTCCCTTCCAGAGAGGATTGAGCCTGGGGGGGATAAGGCTGAAAAAACAAGAAGACTTGAAGGAGTGCATGACTCTTGAGTGTTTCTCTAAATTAAAGATTGGAAATTCCTAGAAAATCAGTCTTATATCCATAGTATCCAAGTGTAAGGCATCTAGTGATCTCTTATGCAAAATTTTTGAAATTATTTGTGGAGAATTTTTTTTTTTAGGGTTGTGTCTGTCCCTCACTCAGTTTTTATTTATGACTGAAGTTGATGAGGGTGTTGGTACCAAGCTTTAGGAATTCATTTGCTTGTGGAAGGGTAGGGAGGGAGGTTGTTTGTTGTGGTTTGTTGTGGTGTTTGTTTATTTGTTTTTTTAAAAACCCAGTCAACAAATTCTACTGCCTTCCTCAAAAATGCACTGTACAATGTGCATGTTACGGGGCTGTATTTTGTTTAGAATTCAGGTTTTCTGAGGGTTTTATGGTGGGTTTTTTGGTGAAAATTCCATAGTATAAAATCCTTGCAGGATAAAAATATAAATGAGAAAAATTTTCAAAGCAAAACAATTCTCTGCCTGCACTATGAACCACAGCAGACTGGGGGGCTCCTAGAAAGCCCAGCAACTGTTGGACAAAATTGCTTTATTTTTTTCTACTTTACTGACAAAATGGATTTGAAAATTGGGAGTAACCTTGAAGACTGAACAGAGAAATTTAATATTCTGAGCCCGCTAAAGGAGATAGATGTTTCCAAGAGCCAAGGACTGAATTACCTTTTAGCTGATGCCTTGTTGCAAGGGCAGGTCCTTGTTGTAGATCCTGCTAGGGTGTGACAGTGAAAGCAGATACTGAAATAGTCATGAGCACCCCTTTCCCTGTGCCTTCATCCTCTCTGTGCCTGTCTCACCTCTTTCCAGGAACAAATTACCAGAATACATCTGAAGAACTGTGTATGCTACCTCTGTAAATTAAAAACATAATAGCTGGACTATTTTAGCAGCCTCTTTCAGGCACATCTCGTCTGTCATAGGAATCTAATTCAGAGGCACAGTAGGTTTCCAGCCATTAGCAGATGTTTAAGGTTACATTCCATTCACTACCCTTGAAAAAAGTACCCAGCATGTATTCTAACAAAGGACAACTGTGCCTCCTGGGAAGAGACATGCTATAGCACTCCTGCTTTAAAATGTTTTCCAAAAAAGAAGCGATGCAAGAAACCTTTGTATACTGGAAGGGCAAGAAAGCAAACGTTCACACTATATTCACTTTCCAATATGCAAGAGCAGCTTCCCAAAGTAAAAGAAAAATGAAATCAGGACAGAACACCAGTGTCAATAAAATACAATCTTTGTTGTGCCAGTGTCTTTCAGTTGAATTTCAGGGTATGCTTGTTTTCTTCCCTGCTGTGCTCCCCTGCAACTCGTACAGCACTGGCTGTTATCTTGGAGATAGAATAGAAATCAAATTCATGGGGGTATTCTCTCCTCATCTTTCTCTCTCCTGTCTCCTGTAGTGCTGATGTGATCTCTAGAAGATGGAGAGGATTTCCCCTTCAGTTCCCTTGAATTCAGGAGGTAATGATGGCATTTAGCACTGTGTTCAGAAAACAGCTAAATGGTAAGACCCAGTCTGAAGGTGCACTGTCAGTCAAGAGAAGTGTCAGTCTTGCTCTTGTGCAGGGTGTAGCTGAGGGCAGCAGTGACCAGGGAGGGGACTGCACCGTGGCAGGAGACCAGCTCTGTTTGACAGTCCTCCCTAAGGGTGAGGAAGCCCCAAGCCACAGTAAAGTTGCCCTCACTTGCAGCATAGAGCTGCACTTGCTGTTTAGTACCAAGAAAAGAAGGCTCGGGGGAGATATGTTCCTCTCTACAACTACCTGAAGGGTTGTGGCAAGGTGGGGGTTGGTCTTTTCTCTCAGGCAACGACTGACAGGACAAGAGGAAATGGCCTCAAGTTGTACCAGGGGAGGTTCAGCTTAGATATTAGGAAAAATTTCTTCCCTGAGAGAGTGGTTAAGCATTGGAATGGGCTTCCCAGGGAAGTGAATTCAGCATCCCTGGAAGAGCTCAAAAAAAAAAGTAGAAGTGGCATTGACAATATGGTTTAGTGGGCATGGTGGTATTTGTTTGAAGGCTGATGATCTTGGAGGTCTTTTCCAACCTCAATGATTCTGTTTTTCTGTAGCTACCTTTAGCTGGAGTTGGCAGTTCACCCTGCACCATTGCACTGATTTCAGGCACGGAGAGGTGAGGTGAGAATAAAACCCTGCACACTGTAGGATCCATAGCTCTGGGAAGCTGTTGGGAACTGCTGGAGGGCATGCTGTACTGTTGGGAGTCCCGGAGGAGCCTCACTAAGGTATCAGAACCCATTATATGCAAGCTATATTTCCAAACACTTGCAGCAGAAATCTCAGTGTGGCAATAACGGCGAATTATGACCCTTGGGGTGGAAAGCAAAATGTTCTGTTGTTATGGGAGGAGGTGATGGATGTCACCTCAGCTGCTGTGCTCCGTGATGCAGCCGTCCTGTGCCTGGATCTCCACAGTGCAGAGGAGCAGGGAGCCCTCCATGATGGTGCTCTCACTGAAAGGGACAAAGTGTTCTCTCCCTTGCATCCCTTGGTAGCCCAGGCATGGTGTTTGTGGAGCCCCTGGCAGAGAGCCTGGGGCAGTCTGATGTTCATTCTCTCACTGCCCTGTCGTAGCACGTGCTCTTGTTATAGTTTTGCAGATTTAACAGTCTGGGCTTGATCTTAGGACTTCACAGTGATGTGAGGAATGATTAGAAAATGATGTTTGTGTAAAATTACGTGACCTGCTTTGTTAGTGTTATAGTTACCAAGCAATATCGGGCATTATGCAATGAGGCACTTAACAGAACAGACTGAATGGTCAGATATCCAGGTTTCTAAAGGCTTATTGACCAGCCAAGATAATGCAGCTAAAGTACTTGAAATTTAAAATCAGTCTCATATTTTCTTATATAAGCAAAAGTTAAAGTGTAAATCAAAAATACACTTATAAAAAAGAAGGATTTTCAAACCCAGAGAAAGCCATGTCGATAAGAACCATTTTTATTTTGATTGTCTGGCAGGCTGAATAGGAACTGCAAACTATTCTTTTCTGAAAGAGTTGGGACAAAAATATTGGAATAAACATGTCATTGTCCTCAAGTTTGTATGTGTGAGTGAACTACTCTTCCAACAGAAGACAAAGGCTGTTCATTTGTCCAAGTTCATCATTTGAATTTAAAAAAAGAGAAGAAAAAAAAAAAGAAATGGAAATATAGCCAAAACACCATAATTTACAATGAATGTGACTGTGTGATGTCCAGTGAGCAGATCATGACACAACAGTTTGAGCCACAGAAAGTAGGTTAAATATTATGTATGGTATTCAGCTTTCTGTGCAACTTCTCAAATTTGAAACTGATATGTGTAGATGAAAATCATGAGAGACCAAAATATCTTTTTTTCTCCCTGTTTTAATGAAAATTGATTTGCAATATCCAAAATCAGCTGCACATATTAGATAGGGATGATTTCAATTTTCCTACAGAATTAATGTGTTTTGTTTTATGAATATTTATTTTCTGAGGTTATTCAGAAGCAAAGACCTATTTTTGAGTGAGTAAAACCTTCTGCTAAACATAGGAAATATCTTTCTTGTTCTTCATTTTATCTACAGGAAAGCTTACTATGGCAGTGGCCCAATTTAAGTAATAAGACATTTTGAGGTGCTCTGTATTTGGGATCATATAAAGTTTAAAATTAGAGCTTAGACAGTTTCCAAGGTTTTTTTTATATACATTTTTAAGAAGAAAGCTCAAATATAGAATACCTTAAGAGCTAATTTTATACAATAGTCTGTCATCTAGTTAGGCTTCTGTTCCCAATAAGAGGAAGTAGGCAAATATCCTCTGTATTACAGGATCGTGTCCCTTCTAGTTATGCAGTTTCAGCCTCACCTCTAGTTATGCCCTGCTTCCTGTGAGGCTTGTGCATTGATAGCCCTGCCCTCTGTAGCTTTGTCTGCAGTGCTCTTAGAAAGAAATCATGAATCCTCATAATGTGAAAGACACTTGAACTGGGGACAGACAGGAGGTAATGAAGGGAGGTGGGAGAGTGCTGGGGTACCTGTGCTCTCTGCAGAGCCTTGGGGCAGCAAGGGGTCAGGAATGCTGGGCACAGTCAGTAGGTCCCTTCTGAGTGATCCCATTTCATTTGTGCCTTTGTGAAAGGGCTCAAACACGTGCACTTGCAACATCTTCGTGCTTCAGTACCAGCATTGGGATGTCTTTGGGTATAACAGAGGGGGTACTTGCTGACTCCATGGTATTGCTCCTGTTAGGGCTCTTACAGTAAGAGATTTAAAGTAAATTGGCATGGAAGCAGCAAGAACTGAGATTTAGCTTAGCCTGCCCAACCTATAATAATCATCATTCTGTGTCTGTTAAACAATGTTATACAAAATTCTGTTTAAAAAGCAATAATGTCTGTTCCTGATAATGTCCACTTTTATTGGAAACTGTGAAGACTGACATGCAACATGCTTGATTTGCTGAATAGCATTTTACTAATTTATTACAGTTTAAGAGCATATTTACATTTCAGAGCATATGCCTCTATTATTAGCTGCAATAAGAGGTATATTCTTGATGCAGTTAGTATAAGGATGACCATTTCTTGCTGTTGTGAGTACTTGCCTTCAGAATGTAATTGTTGCTCTTCCTCCTTGATGTGACATTTCTCTTGATGGGCAGAATGCTGCTGTGGATGCCAAAATAGCTCATAGCCAGACAAGACCCTACAGGTTTAATAATGAAAACATACTTTCAAAGCTGAAACACTGGGACAAGTGCTGCCAGCTGCAAGTGCTTCCATGCTCATGTATTCTTAAGGTTAAACAAACCATATTCTCTGCTTTAGGCCCCTGATCATCTTGGCTGTGCTGCACTCACTGCATTGTGTCACTGTCTGACAAGCTCAGCTCTGGACAAAATATTCCAGCTGAAGTCTCAAGTGCCAATCAGGAGGTAATAATCCTCAAAATATCAGCCACTTCCCCCATTTCTTTACCATCTGCAGACTGGGTGTTCCCTTGCTCACCATCCAGGTTATTAATAAAACAACTTGAGAAATATTGGGCCTGGTATTGAAGTGTCAATCCCTGAGAGGTCCTGCCACAACTGGACACCAGCTAGACTTTGGCTTTTCACTGTCACCTTTCTTGTTTCTCTTCTTGTGATTAGAAGTGGCTTTAAGGAAGACTTGCTGCATAATTTTCCCACAGATTGATGTTTACCCATAACTTCCTCCTTTGTCTTAAAAATGGGTTAAATATCTTTCTCCAGTCTTTTCTGAGCACCATGCCCTATGAAAGTCTGCTTCCTTGGGACCTGCAGTTGCACCCCATCTGTTTGCATGGATTTGTATATTGTTCAGTCCTGCCAATGACCTTCTTCATTATAGAAACACAGGATTTACAGTGTGATGGAAATGCAGTGATCCAAAACATTGTTAAAGCTTCTGATGCTGCAAACTGGAATTTTTAATTTTTTTTTTTTTAAATCACTTGTGTTGCATCAGCGTGTGCTTTGACAGATGGTTAAGCATCCCATAAGACTGAAATAGAATATTGGGAATATGTCTTTATCGATACCAAAGTGTAGTAAACAACCTTCTGTTGCCTGTATCCTCTGGAAAATGTCAGGCTTAGTTTACTTATATCTTGTAGTGCTGTTGCTGATAGAAATGTGTGAATGACTGCTCCTGTTAATGGATAAGATAAATAAGAATTACTGTGTGGCTAACTGACAGACATGAGAAAACTACCTCTGCTGAATCCTTGATCAATGGTTTTTCATAGGAAATATTTTCTGTTTGTTTTGAATGGAAGTTTGGCTGGCCCACAGAGCTGGTAATGTTATTCCACATTTTTTCCTTAAATCACTACTTGCAGGCCAGACTGGCAAAGCAGTAACTGTGAGGTTTTGCTCTCTAAAGACTGATTGATGGCCTGTGTGAAATAAGTTTGTTCTCTCAGTATAGTTACTAGCAGAAGAGATTCATGTCATAAAAACCAGCACCACAGTGAATTGTCTCTGTGGAAATTTGACAAGAAAGTGAGGACTGATAGAGCTTGGAAATGAGTTACCTTTCTGCACCTAGAAGGTCTCCTGTCAAAACATAAAATGGTGAAAAGGCATCAGTGGCACCTTAGTGATCATCTTTGTATTTAAAACAGGATAACCATCAGAATATTTTTTACTATTTCTTCTGTTCTTTAAAACCATGCTAGTGATGATAAATTCATCCACATTTCAATATCAAAGGGAGGAGATTGTACCAGATGAAAAGGAAGTTAATGAACAAATGCCTCTATTCATTGCATGTGTTATTTTTAGAGCTGAGTAGAACGGGTGGTTGGGGGGTATTTGTTTGTTTCAGGGAATTTTTTTTTTCCTTTATTCCTATTGTCATCTGTAGACAGAAAATTAAATAAAGACAAGAGATGTATTATTCCTGTAACACTGCCTGATGTCCTTCCTCTATTCCCAACAGCTGCACCACTGCACACAAACTCCCAGCCCTTCCATGACTGTTGCAGCTGGTTTCAGATGAAAATGTCTGTATTCAAGTCCATTGTAGTGCACTGATGAAAGGTCCATGTTGCATTGCTGTTGAAAGAGAATTTGATTCATTACAAATTACAAATGTGCTGCTGTATAAAGGAAAGATAGTTCTGAATTCTCCCTCTCTGCTGCAAGCCCTAGTGCACCATATGCTGAAGGATACTGCATTTTAAGTTGATAATGAGATACAGCATAATAAGGTCAAAGCAGTGACGATCAAACTGAACATATGCTGTGGCTTATTCATACTGAATGAAGACCTCCAACTATTGATGTTGTTGTTACCAAGGCAGAAATATTTTTTCCCAGGAGATATTCTTGATTTACTGTAAGAAAATCTGACATACAGACTCAGGAAAGCAGGTATCAAATGATCTGTAAATGCCTTCAGTATTACTTAATATTTTCATCAATAAACTGTAAAAGAGGTACAACGGCAGCCTAATGGAGTTCAATGACCTTTTGAGAGAGTCTTATAAATATATCTGGGAAAAATGCAACTTAGTGGGGGAATGGGTAACATGAAAAGAAATCCAGGAGAAAAAAAAAAGAGAGAGAAATATGCCAAGAACTTATTGGTGGAGAGACCAGATTTTCCCCTCCTCTTTTAAATGGCATAGAATACAACATTGCCTCTTCGATCACTGGCATGCCATGTATTCAGGGGGTAAATGAAAGAAGCAGCAAAGTGGGAATTTCACCCAACAGCATAATGTCAGCTGTATTTAGTTGTTTGAGGGCCCACCATACTAGAATAATTTTGATTCAGCAAAGCCCTGCTCCTAAAATGTTACCATGAATGTTGCAAAGCAGTTTGGCTCCATCAGTGCTATGTGATAGGGATACAGTGTGGATAGAACCTCTCTTCACAGAGCAGTTTCCTCAGGCAAGACTTCACTGCTTGCTGCCTGTGTTCAGTCAGGTGTCTTTTCACCAGATGTTTCTAATTTTATTCATGCTAGTGCATTAAACACAGAGCTTTCCCTGTAACCTCTTCAGTCAGAGCACAGACTATCACAGAAGACTACATAAAAGCAAGCAAAGATAAAAACCTCATACAAATTCAATGTTGACTTATAGCTAAATCAATTACATTTCTTATGTAAGTAAAACTTGTTTGTTGGTTGGGATTCTCTAGTTAAAGTTGAAGGACAGGGCAGTTACAGAGATTTGACTTAAAAATAAATAGGAATTACTTCTAAATTACTAGACTTTTTAGGGTTCGGGTCAATTTTAAAATGATTGTGGGAAACTGGATGACTAAGACCAGCAATGAAAAACTATTTCTACAAGTCTGTTAGGTGCATAGAACATTCACTTTTAAATGTATTTTATTTTCAGAACTGATATTTACACGTCAGTTGACACTAATTTCTTTAATGTACTTATTTCCTTTAAGTCAAAGTCAACATCTGCAATCAGGTTCCTTTTAGTTATCCAGATTTCTGCCTGGAAATACATTGCTTTACATCTGAGGTAGTTAGATGGTGGTGGGTAGGTGTGAAAGATAAATTAACTACAAATTTTTGAAGTCCAGCACAGGGCCTGGAACTGGTTCTTCTCAGGTTATGCTACATTCCTTTGTGTCAGGAAAGCAGGGCTGTGGGGCAGTAGAGCTGGTGAGTGATGAACAGCCCTGCTGTCCTGGGAGTGCCATTAGTACCTCCATGTGTGGTGAGTAATGAGCAGGTTAAGTACCTGCACAACAGTGGCTCCCATAAAGGGGTTCTCTTTGATTTCCTTGCTTTGTTTCTCTCCTGTATCTCATAGTCTGGGCTTTAAAAGATGCTTCCCATTCTGTCTGCATATACTGTTTTAGACATTGCCTTATTCAAGCATATTTTAGAACAGTGCATAGAGCAGTGCAACCAAAAGCATGAATGTGTGCATGGACAAGTGATTGTATTGGAATATTAATATTCATTAGCTTGAACCACGGCTGTTTCACTGTTTTCATCTCTTGCCAATTCCAAAATAAAACATCAAGATGGAAAATATATGTTTCCACCAGTTTTAAAGGTCCAGATGCTTAAAAAGTGCATTAAGACATGAGTACTCAATGGCTATTAGTTGTCCCTGTATCACACTCAATATATATCCACTGTTTTTCTCACATTCACTCAGGGCTGGGGAGAATTCATGCACATGCCTATTTATGCTGTTAAAAACAAGATGTTTCTAGGAAGTTTTCTAATGTTTGCTACACTTAATTTTTCCTATGATATGGGGGACAAGCAACTTCTGCCTTATTTCTGTCTAATCTTGTTGCATCATGAATATCAGACATTTTGGATAATATGACCTAAAATCACTAACTGTACATTTCATTTTTAAATTCTGCCACACGTGTTTGAATGCAGCAGATGGTTAAAACTGTGGGACATACTACACAACAAGAACCTAATTGCATATCTGTTTTCATTTCAGTGCATTGATTGATATAATTTCATCAGGTTAATAGGGCAGCACAATACCCTTGTCCCTGCTTGATGTAAATAGCAATGTTGTGGGCAGATTTCCTAACTTTTCTGAAACCATAGGTAGAGCAAGAGCTTAAGTGATGGATCTTTCATTTTGAACTATCTACAGGTTTTTTCTGCAAGTATAAGTAGAAATTTACTGCTTCCTTCTCTCTGGGAGAATGATCTCTGTGAGAAATGAGACAACTCTTAAAAAGATTAATTTATTGAAAACAGAAAAATTGAAAAATTACAGAAATCAGAAAAATATAACAATTTGGGATCCTATGGCTCGGTAGATGGTATGCCCCAGGAGCGCAGGGATATGAGATCTTCTGGCTCAGACAGCACTAGACCTCAGGTAGAGAAAAAGAACTTGCAGTGCTGGGCTGACTAAAAAATTACTAAAAGCCCCTTAAAAGGGGTAAGGCTTTGAATGCCCCAGCACCGATGTCTCCCACAGCTAGTCTGGAGAGAGCAAGAGGGGAAGAGAGAAGAGAGCCCGCCTCTTGGCTTCGTCCTTTTTATAGTTTTTGCTCCGCCCCCAGTCCGCCCACAGCCCGCCCCTTCGGTCCAAGGCGATTGGTGCTTTCCCTTTGATGGATCATCTCTGTCCACCAATGGCTCATCGTTGTCAAGGGGGGGTGGTATCAGTTAAAGATAAGGGAATACAATACTTTTATTAAAATTCAGGTATTCAGGTTGCCATGGAACTTGCCTGCAGAGTAATGGCCGTGGCTAAAAAAAGCTGCTGGCTATTAAGACTGGGTGGGGTTTTGGCCTTGGAATGCAAGTCCAACACATCTCAAAACACTTGTAAAAGTATACAGTAAACACAGGAAAGGTAGCTCTTATGGTGTACCAGTGGTTTGAAGCTTGAAAAGGGGCAAGTTTGTGATTTTTAACTGGAAAAATTTTAACTGGGAAGGGTGCAACTCTATTAATAAACTTTAAACAAATGGAAACACTGATAATGGAACTGGATTTTTGTACCAGGGCTGATGGGTTAATTGTAACATTCAATTTAAAAATAATTAACTCAAAATTAATTAATTAAAGCACTTAATATGCAAAGACCAAGCACAAATAGGGATTTCATGTATGACAATCTCCAAAGCCAGCAGATGCTGATGCTCTTTGTTGATGCACTTTCCATGCAATTAGCGCAGAAGCAGGAGGAGCTGCTGATTCAGCTTTCACAGCTCATCTCAAGGCACCTATCAGAGATCATTGCCCTTAAGACACCTCATGCTTCCATTTGTATTGATCAGTTGGCTCCATGAAGATAAGACTGAAATTTGTAATTTTTTCATATAGGCTTGCCTTTCAAAGACTGGAAATTAAAAAAACAAACAAAAACAAAGACAAACACCCAAAAAAAGTATTAGTGGGCAAATTAAAAAAAAATCTAAGATTCAGGGCACTTATGTACAAAATAGAAAGAAAAGGGCTACAAAACTATAAATTCAATTCTAAACCATATATAACTACTCCTAGATATTTTAATGAAGAATAACAATGAACTTAACCCATCACAACTGAGACTAAAACTTTAATGATACACTGAAGGTGGACTGTACTCATCTTTTCAATTTTACCCTCCTACATGGATCTGAAACCAGATGTGGGAGCTGCTGACTCTGCTAATCCTGTTGAGGGCAGCCTTTTGTGAGTTCGATGAAATCCCTTCCCAAACATGTCTGAGCTGCCAGGACTTGCACCATAGAACAGGAGGGTATCTGAAATAAATTCTGATTTTACTCAAAGTCCTTAGCTATAAATTCTGCTGTTCAGCAGCTGCTCTACAGAGCTGAGCTCCAACAGAGAGGGTGGGGAGGGAACTTCCAAGAGAAGAAGAGTGCAAGAAGCGCTTCAAGGCAGCAGCTGCCACAGATATCCAAAGGGATTTCCACTAAACAGAGCCTCTACTTTAGCTGTGCTCAAACTTTGCATTCGACAGCACTAGGAATTCCTCCCAATTCCCTCCACTGACTGAATGCTCTGTCTGACCTGCATCAACCACTGCTTGCCTTGGATTCTTTGAGAGCGTTACACTTGACAACACCTCTGTCACATTTTCAGAATACATTGTGGTTCTTGAGGAATCCATTCGGTGCAGGTGGATGGGTCGGGGTGCAGCTGCAGGGTGAGCTCTGGGAGGGGGCTGAGACAAGAGGCCGTGAATTGCCACCCTTTGGATAACAAAGGGCACCTGTGGCTCAGCCGGGTGAAGACACTCAGGGCAGGAGCTGAGAATGCCAGACTTTCCTGGAGCTAGGACAGCGAGGGGATAAAAGCCCAGGAGTTCTGAGTCCCTCCTCAGAGGCACCAGCTCGAGCTGGTATTTTTTTATTTGGTTATTGCACCAGAATTAAATTGGTTGATGGATCTGGACATCTGAGACTCTGCTACAGGAAACCTGGTCTGGCTGTGAGTGGGGTGTGCAGGGAGCCAGGTGTGGAATTGTCAGGTCACTGGAGCCACCACTGTGACTTTTGTCCCAGCAGTGACAGCCTGGGGTGGTGCAAGGGTGGCTGCCAGAGTGGCTCCTGGCTTCCTGGTGGCACAGGAAAGTGTCCTTAACAGTGATATTGCCCTGTATCCAAGAGTCCATGAAATGTGAGGTAAGGAGGTGCTTCAGTATGATGTACTTTGCCATGACTGAGACAAATTATGAGCTGTTGCGGAAATTTAGAGAATGTTATCAGTCATTATCTGTGTCTGAACCCAAAATTAAAGCCACTGCCTTTTTTATACAAGTCAATCACATTTGAGACTTGCTTAGTGGTTTCAGGTGTTGAGGGTTTTTTTTTGTTTCCTTCTCCCCTCCTTCCCCCTTTCATTAATGAAGAATAACTTCTGTGGCTTAACACCTTGTACATTATATTTCAGAGTAACAGCCTTGAATGATTTTTCTTTTTTTTTTTTCCCATGGTCAAGAAATAAGACTTTGAAAGCAAAGGTCAACAATGTAGAAGCAAATTCCTGCAACATAGCTTCAGCAGCAATTTGAGCCATAAGTGACCTTCAGTTTAACTTCTATTGACATCAAATTCTTCTTCTAGAGAACAATGACAGTACATGGCCTTGTAAATATTAGTCTGAAATAAATTCACCTTTACTGCAAGTTTTGATATACTAACACTCAGAGTAAACAAGTGTTATTGCTTTGAGGAGTACAAGGTTTTAGGAAGGTGTGTTTGATAAAGTATGCAGTGAAAAAATAATACGTTTCTTGGATTTTTTTCCTTTTTGATTTCTTGTTTTCTTGGTGACAAATTATGAAAGAAGGATTTCAGATTAATAATTGTATTTGATCTTGATATATTTACTTTATTCCAGAAAACAATTACCAGACTGGTGCCTCTCATTGTTCTACATACATGTGCAAAATAATTCCATGTGAATTGTTGCCTGCTTATATGTTTAAATATAATTATGTTTTCTCTTTGCATCCTCAGTGGAAATAATAAAATTCTAGCTTTTCTTTTTAGTCTGAGGATGCAAAATTGTTGTGTTCAGATATGGGAGAGGTTTTGAAGTGGGAAGCTGTGTTGTTACTGAACACTGGTTTTGATAATTCAATGAAATGGAGTTCTGACAGACTCTTGAACATTTTAAGCCATATGTTTCTGAAGTTGCAGTGTTTGTCAGAGATGGGAGGGATGCAGTACTTCACCCACTGTAGGAAAACACATAGGGCTGTCTGAATCACCTGGTTGTTCCTTTACTAGGCTTATTACTTTGTATAGGACTAAAGCACAAATACAAAATAGAGCCCATCTTGATTTTAAAGCACCCAAGAAAGAATTTGTAGCTTTTACTAAAAGACAGTTTCAAATTTGAAGATACAGCACATTTGAACTTTTATACTAATCCAATTTAAATTTATCAGGATTCAACTTCCTAGTCTCACTTCTTGATTTACTGTTTTCCAAATTCAGTCCACATTACATGGATTGCTTTCCCTTATTTTCCACTGTATACCATTCCCTCTAACGAAATTAAAATGGTCACAGCCTAACCACTGATCCAAACCAGTTTACGCAACAGTTTTGTTATTGCTCTTCACAATCCTGCTACCATCAAAGATATTAAATAGCACAAAAGAGACATGGGTCACTCCCAGAACCCCAATATACCCATCTTCAATTGCTTGTTTGGTAATTTATTCTGCTCTTTCTGTTCACCCAGTGTTAAGTGAATTTTAAAATCAATAGACACTATACACCAACACCAAACCTAAACAATTGTGTGAGTATTCAATCTATGGGAACAATAAGCACCTGGGATAAAATTTGCTGTTCTTTTTTTCTCAGAGGCAGAGTATTTAGCACTTTTCTTGCCAAGCATTAGTTGCTTGAGATTCAAGAGGTTAAAACAACCTTGAATAAGCATCCAGGTTTGTTTTTTGGGAAGCTGTTAAGCAGACACCACTTGAGCCACATGGATTGTTGCATACAGGGTTTTGAGTCTTCTGTGTACAGTACCTTCAGTTCTTTATGTAGCTGTTCTGTGGGTGACTATTTTCCCTTGTGGTTTTCAGAGAACAAACTGGAACTGGAGAAGTTCTTGGCCCAGTTACAGCTCAGGTGTTTCCATCCTTTCACAACTCTACCAAACTACTTCTGCTTTGGTTAAGGAGTCAAGTGCATGCATTGCAGAGAGGAAAAGGCCTCAGGTTGTGGCAAGGGAGGTTTAGATTGCATATCAGGGAAAACATCTTCTCAAATACTGAATATACTGTCCAGGGAAGTGGTTGAGTCACCATCTCTGGAAATATTTAAAGAACATGTGGACGTGGCAACACATGGTTTAGCAGTGACTTGACAGTGCTTGGTTAATGGTTGAACTCAATGTTCTTAAAGGGCCTTTTCCAACAGAAGAAATTCTATTTCTAAATTTATTCTGATTTCTAAAGGAAACTGCCTGGTCTGGAAAAGTATTTGGTTTGAATATTCAGAGGGAGACATTCTTTTCTGGGGTATCAGCAGAGATTTCTGTGATTCTTAATTAACTTCAGCATTTAAGTGGTAGGTTTTAATTTAACTGAAGTGTTTCAATGCTTCCAAAACTTATTTTTATTACTAACCTTGCTTTTGAATGTAATTCATATAAACTTAGTAAAATCTTCACGAGGGACTGAAGCTATTTCAGGGTTCACAGACAGGACAACATTTAGTAGAGTTTTCTTGCCTCAGCATTTGCTATATGAATACCAATGAGAAAAAGACAACATTTTGTTTTCTCCTTGAACTCTGACTGCTATCGAGATGTGGATTATTTTGATACCAGGATATTCCTTTTTTAATACATACACAGGTATGGGGAGTGTATGAAAATAATAATAAAAAAAATTAACTATGTTGTCCTGATCCATGGTCATGTCTCCTGGCATTTCATGATTCAGTACTTGTGGAATAAATTATCTGCAGTGAACTGACTTAGTTGCTGAAGAATGTGACTTATTTGATGAAGAATGTGTAGGAGGGGGGAGAAATTAGCATATATTGTTACTTTATACAGTGCTAAGCCTGAATTTCAAATAGATGACGGTGTATTCATTTTTTCCCCCCTAAATTGGTATTCATTCTAGACAGCAATGCCATTGTTTGTAAATGATGTCACCTAACAAATCATGTGGATGCTTCATTCAGTAAAAGAGCAGTCTAGGAGCCATGGACATATTATTAGGATGGTTTTAAATGCTTAGCATATAGTTATTGCCAGGAGAACATACAGATCTGATCATGGTGCTGAGGAGATGATTAGTCATGTTGTGCAGACCAGATATTTTTACAGCTAAATCACTGCCTGTTCAAAGGAGGTTTTTTTTCTTTTTAATATGCGAAGCACCAACAGTAAAAGATGGTGTTTAGAATCAATGTTGTCTTTCCCACATGAATTCATTTATCTGTCCTTCTTTATTTCTTTCCTCAGCCACTGTTTTACAGTTTAATTTGTCTTGTTCTGTTATTCGGACCCCAATGAGGCAGAGATGCAATGAAAACATGATTTATTGCCGAAGATAAACATGAGCTAAGAAAAGCTTTTAGGTCATCGTGGAAGGGAAAACTTAGAGATAAAAAGGGTGAGGTGCCCCTGCCATTATTCATGTTAGGGCAGTAGCTCAGCATAGATGGGCCTTTTGCAATTTTGGTTCTTTTTTTTTTTTTTTTTTTAAGCAAAGTAAGAGATGATGCCCTTTCTGAAGAACTTTTGCTCTAATTGAAATAAGAATGGGTAAGAAAATGGGATAGCCCCATCTCACACAAGGAACTGAGAACAAAGAGAAATCAGTGCTTGATTCAATGTCTACATGAGCATGTGTTTGCTTTCAGACTGACTAGCTGCATTTCAATTCACTACTGTATTCAGAGTGATTTTTTACCAGCTGAGGATCCAGCCCAAGAAGTTCTCCTTGTATCAGTTTGTCTAGTCCATGAAAAATAGCACCCTGCTTCAGCTGCTTTTTTGCTATGCTAATGAAATACTGTAGATTTTAAACATAGAACTGAGTTTTTATCAGTCTGCCATATGTTTTCCATAGATAACTACATGGTCTAATTGGTTTGATTCAAACTACTGACATCAATATGCAAATCGAGTTGAATGGAATGTGTTTATACTGCAGCTTCCTTCTGAACCATTGATTGAAATATGAGTGCTTAAAATAGATCTGTGGGGAATATTTAAGTAGTTTGCAATTGTACACATTCTGTCTTGCCCGTGCTGAGTCCTGTGAAACAAATAAGGAAAAAGTACTGGTCAACTTCTCTTCCCTAACCTAACCCAATGTGTTTTAGAGCATCTTCATGCTTGCAAGATTTTTAAAATTGAGTTAGATCAGAAGTGGCATATTTAGAAAGGTGTATATATATGCTTATGTGAGGCTAAAGCTATATTGTGCTAGCTCTGCAGAGATATTACTGGAGCACAGACCTTTCTGACACTTTGAAAGTATTAGTTACCTTTCCTTTTAATATTGCATGGTTATGGCATTGTAATGGATGTCTCTGTCTGGTTTTGTCTCTGTACTCTTTGCCTCTGTCCTCTCTTTCAGTGTCCTTCCCCAGTCTGTTAAGGCCAGATACCAGGTGGGCCATGCCATCATACCAATTATTTCCACTGGAAGGGCTGCCAGGACAATCTTTTACTGTTCATTTTTCATTACCACAAAAAATCACATTTCTGTGCAGGAGTCAAAAAATGTTTATGCGTGCATCTCTGGATTGCTACAGAAATATGCAGGCTCAGTATGTAATCATAAGTGACTACAAAATTTCCAGTCGTACTGGAAGGTGCCTGAATTTGAACAAAATTGTTTTGTAGGGAAGCAAAAATATGCACATGCTAAGCAAAATTTTAAATACATTAACTCAATTTTTAGAAGTTTCCCTGGCAGGTTTGTGTGATTTGGTAACAAAACAGCTGCACTCTGATTTCTGACTTTATTCAAGCAACAGTCATTATAAACAAGTAAAAGAATTTCTTGTATACAATAAATTATAGATTTTGTTTATCACCTTTAGTATTTCACATCATATAACCATGTTTTGTGATAGCAATTCAGTATCATTATATTAAATAGATTGCTACTTGTATGAATCATGTATTGATTTCTTGACTTGGTTCTTTTTATTAAGTGAAGAAGCCCGTGCCTTCAAGAGCCACATTATTGCAATAATAAGTATCTTTCATTTCCTCACCAAATTAAAAATTGACAATACACAAAGTAGTGAGCACACCTGTGCCCCTTAAAAGCTGCTGGTATTTTTAAGTATTGATTTAAAAGAATAAGCTTTTGGAGGAGAATCTCAGCTGCTCTTTCAAGAAAAGGAAGGGGACTTGAATAGTGAAAAAGACTTGCAAAACATAATTCCTAAAGACCAAGTAATCAAATAATAGACAAAGCCAGTCAAATAGGATTGTAGAACCCTGCCTAAATACCCTCTATAAAGGTGTCTTCTGCTTGGAGCCGGTTCAAGCACACCTTTTCACAGCTGCCAGAGACAGGGGGATGGATCACCTTCCTAAATTGTGAAAAATCATGAGATATCTAGTTATGTCTTCTATTGCAGCTTTACAATGTTGGGGGTTTTATGCTAATCATGAAAAGAGAAGGAAAAAATGGCGGTAGCTTCATGAACGTCACTGAGAAGGCAACCAGTGATTTCCAAGGGAGACAGGATTTTATTCCTGCTAATTTCATTCTTTCTTCATATTCCTATTTTTCAGATTGAGTCACTGGTGAAGAGTAGGTTCCATGAGAAGGGGCACTGAGGCTGCTGGGACTTAGTCTGAATGAACTGACCAGCACGGGTGTTCTGGAGGGCAGAAGTCTCTCTGATGCAAACAACAAACTCCTTCTTCCATCTGGCTTTCACTGCCAGCTCCAGGGTGAATTCCAGGAGCTGAATTGCTTTCCCAGTGGGAATACTGAGCTATCTTCATTCAGCAAGGCATACGTGCCCTTAGCTCTTAAACTGCAACTAGCACTGTTCAGCTGGATTACTCCTTCACCTCCTGTAAATACTGCAATGGAAAAAGAAAATTAGATTGAAAATTCCATGCAACTATGCCAGAAGTTATGTTAAGAAGTGGTACAAAGGAAAAATGAATAGCAAATACCTTATTAGACCTTCCTGTGCTTCAGACAAGGTAAAATTACTTCCTGTATTTGGTACAAAGTTTGGAACTATTTGCTTATGCAGCTGCTTTTCTGTGGGTGGATCCACTGGTGTGCAGTCACTTAATTGGGGACAACTCCTAAGATTACTGTTCAGAGAGAGCTCTCTGAAATCTGAGGGGAAATGAAAATGAATCTACAGGAAATAGCATAGCAGCAAATTGAATTTTAGAAAAGTTTTATAGACCTACTACAAAATGCTTTTTGGCTGAAAGACTTTATAATGAGATTAACATTTACAATTCTCCTCCAGACTGCTCCTGAATGAAAATGTGCAGCTGTGGTTCAAGATGTTTACAGAAATAAGCACCATTTTCAGGGGTACAAATGTGTAGTAAAATTATTCACACAGGGAAAAAAGTTAGATTTAAACATACACATATACAGAAAGTTGTATCAATACCAAATTTCTAATGCATTTTTGTCCCCCTGGTGTAAAAGTGAGAGGACTTAATCTAGTGAGCATGTATTCACTTGCTTACATTTGTTCCTTTGAGTCACTTCTCTGGATTTGAATGTGTTGCCTTAAACTGCAGCTTTCTCTGATTACAACATCCTGGCTTATAAAGTATAAAAACCCTATTGATCTCTTACAGCATCAAGTGGAAAAGAGCAATATTCTGAGACTTAGGATAAGAGAGTGATTTCATCACCAAAGTAGCTGTTTGAAATTTTTTTTAGAAATTGAAATTGGGAGGAATAAATTGACCTGTGTGATAGTGGGTAAAAGGACAAAAATCTTGAAGATATTTACCAGTTCTTTGGAGGAAAGGACATACAGCTTTATGACTGTGCCTTCAACTTCCTAATTTGTAAGCTGCTAATTAGCACCCTACTTCTGCAATTGATCTGTTTGCACTGGCAAATGGTTCATGGGCCGGCTTGTTGGAGGATCTCAATGTGGGTATAAGACAAAAGACAAACATCTGTAAGAAGAATTGGCTTCCTCATGTTACTTTCCAAACACTTGATATCTTTCGGCAATGCAACTTCCTACTCCAGAGACAAGGCACAGCTCTCTAGAGCACCCAGCAATCTCCTTTAAATTTAGCTTTGTTTCTATGAAGTTTGGAATCTGATTGTCAGCAATAATTGTGCATTAATTAGTAACCTTACTGAGGAAATATGCTCCAACTCCTGCGGTGAGAAACTTCTTTAAATTGAAAAGCACAGCATATTTGCAGATAGATTATAAATCTGAGAATGGGTTTTAGATTCAGAATTAACATTTTAAGGTTGCATGCACAGTAATCCTTCAGATAACATCCAAAGCTGCTACATAACTAGCATATCAAAGCTAATATGTTTCTTCATTACTGTATGACCCTTGCCATGAATTTGTCTGTGTTAGGAATTCAGTTCTGAAGAGAAAAACTGGTTTGCTTTAATTTGCACTTGTAAAAATGTCTGTGTATGTATATGTGTGTGTCTGTATGCATAGATCTATAACCATTTCCTGCGCTGCCTCTTTGCTAACATCTATGTTCATGCTTCTACATAAAGAACAGTACTATGAGTTGGGTCACAAGGCTAATTAGCCAGTGAAAGTGGCTAAGTTTTCAGAGCTGTACTTACAAATCTAGATTTGCAGGCTGAGTTGCTGTTTCAGTTGATTGCGACATCCTTATACATATTTGTATGAAATTCTGACAGTGAATATTTTCTGGATAAAAATAGTTGTTCGTGTTCTATAACTGATCCATGAGGGTCAGCAGTAAGATAGAAAGTTGGAAAAAAAACGAGTATATGAGGGACTGAAAATGAAATTGAAATAATGTTGGTTTTGGTGAGGACACCCTTCTGGGAAGACTGTGCAGATGTCTGGAGTAGATTTTAAGGGCCTGCTTTAGGAAAACACTTGCAGTCAGTTTTGCTTCTGAGTGCATGTCTCTCATATACTGCACTCTGAATTACATGATTGGGAACAAGCATCTGGGTGAAATCTGGTTATTCATCTACCCCAGCATTTCTGAACACAACATTTATTAAAAAAGGCAAAACAAAATATATAAATTAGGGCCTTGAAAAGCAGTGTAAATAGAGATACAAAGAGACTTTTGAACACACTCAAATTCCTGGCATGACTCTGATAAGAAGCAAGCCATTAGGGACCAGAATTGTAATTTAACGAGTTTTTGTAGCGTGGCCAAGGAAAATGCTGCATAACCATCCTTACAGATTCTTTAACAAAGTCCAGATCAACGAGTTAATGGTGTTCTAATACTTAAAAGACACTAAATTAATGAATATATTTTGCCCATCCAGTACAGGTGGACACATAGCAACAGTATAATGGTATTAACTGGGCCCAAAGATGGGAGGTTTTGTTAAAAGTTCTTGGTATGCATTGACCAGACTGACCACTGGAAGAAGCACTGAGCCAGTAAACCAAGTCTCACATGCTAAACCAAAAAAAGACTTGTTTTTACAGTCAAGATATTTTTTCATCTGAGGAAAAATTTTATTTATTTTATTTCCACATAAAATAAGTATTTATTTACTTATAAATAGATATTTATTTATTTTGTATATTAAAAAAAGATTGTGGGGGAACTTATGCTGGTGTGGCATTTCACATAAAAATGTTTTGTTAATGTCATTTACCAAAGGTGCTGACATACTATCAAAATTTTCCTATCAAACTATCAAATTGATTGAATTATTCTGTATGCACTTGAGAGATTTTTAACCCATGGTTGACCCAAAACATGGCTGAACCTGGCCTACATACTTTTTTAAATGTAAAACATATTTAGAGGGTTTGGGCTTCTTCAGTGGGAGTTTATCTAACTTTGGCACTACAGCTTGCTTAAACTTTCATATTTTTTTTCAAAAGGCCTTTTTGTATTGTTCCATGCTTCTAGAGTACTGCTAAATACATGGGAAAAGGAATGGAAATTTTACTGCAGCTGTTATTAGAGGCATTATTAGAGAAAACACTTGCCTGATGGGCAAGTGCAGTGTTTACCTTTGCTATTTGATGTAATAGGATTCCAAAAGCAAACAGGAGGCAGAACTGTTCACTTGAGTAGAAGGATGAGGAGCAAAGAGGGATTTGGTGGTTTTTGGGACTCAAAGCCTTGGCTCCATGCTTAACTGTAATGAATTCACCACACAATGTTGTGGAGATCAGATTCAGCTGCAGCTGTTACAGCTGACAAACACTTCACTTTAACTTTCATGGTGCTGCTTTTGAGTTTTTCTGTCTGCATCAGAACATTATAAACAAACAGTTCTTGGAGTGCCACATACCCATGTCTAGGAACAGAGTATCATTTTAAAACCAAAACTTGGTCTGAACATGAAAATGTGAAAGGTATTAAGCTAGTTTTAAATATAACTGGCTTCCAAACAGTTAATTAAAGTGATCAGACATTAATTACCAGACCACTTATAACTAAAGGTGAAAACACTGCCACCTGTTAGTCAGTAAAAATGCCTCTTCAAAGCAATGCTTTATGTGCTGTTATGTCCCTGACAAATATATTTTTATGAGCCTGATCATATTAACAAAAAAATTAATTGATTTCTGGTAAAATCTCTCTATTTGCCATTGCATGTTCAGTTCTTCATTTACAAGAATTAATAATTGTAAGAATTAATAGTTATAAGAATTAATTTCTCAAGCAAATCTATAATTATTACAATTCCTGACCTGAGAAGAAAGCTGCAAAGTATTAAGATCAGTTAGTCAGTAAACAGTAAGTGGTTTCAATTTATGATGATATTCTTAGCTCCTATGAAGCTAAGAAAGGAGAAAAAATGAATCCTTTGCATGAGGCTTCCTTCAGAGTTATCACTGTACCTCTTTATATAATGCTATCAGATCAAAATAATTATTTGAAGTAAATTTGTTTCACACCTTTTGTCAAAGCAGAAAAGAAGGGGAAAAAAAAATACTGAGAGCTCTATGAAGCCATGATACATTTTCTCTCAGATATCCACAGCACTGTGAACTTTATAGGCAATATTACTCATAAAAATTTCTTTTTCCTGGTATAGTTGCATTGAATTTTGATTCTGTGATCCTGCACTGATTTGTCTGAGCTATTTTTCCTTGTAGTTTCCTTACTTTGTTTGAAATTTGTAATGCTGCACTCTTCTCCCTGCCAACAAATTATAATTTTCATGTGGAAAGGGAATTTTTCATTTCCGTAGCACCAACTTCCTGTACGCGCAGAGTTGTGGCTTCCTAGGAACTGGAAATGATTTCATATAATCTTATCCTTTCCTGACCCTTCTTCCAAAACTGAAGCACTGAATCTCCTGCCTGGTCTGACTTCAAAATTAGTGTTCTTAAACTAGAATTTCACAAGGGTCTATAAAAGTGAGATTAAATGGGAAAGGAACTAAAAGCTCTTTTGTTCCACTGATGGAGGGAGAATGGGGTTTTTTGTTAGTTTGTTCATTCCCATCACTGCTGCACAAACATAAATTGTGAGTCAAAAAGTTTCAGGGCTGTTAGAAAATGAAAGTTTCATAAAATTGTCTGCAAAAATGTTCTAGGGCTCTGTTTGGGAGAGACAGGATGGGATGGATTAGAAGTTCATCTCAGTTGCATGCACAGGAAGGAAACATCGACCACCAAAGCACAAAACCAAAAACCCCAAACAGCTTTTATGATAATAGTAAATTTTCAATAAACTGCAAAACCTTTCATATTAATACGTGGCATTATGCAAATCACCTGCCTCTTCTTTGAGCAACTAACATGGTCTGCTCTGCTGGGAAAGGCTGAAAAGACTCCCAAGGCAATGGTAAACATTACCAGAATGATATTACAGAAGATCTAGGACTTAAAATCGTGTATTCTGTGCTCCTGTGAAGTGTTATCTCTGACTGTGCTTCAAGCCAGAGCTGCATTAAAGATGCAACAGGGAGATGCAGCAGACTTCAATGAATTCTGTAAGGAAAGTGAATAGGGAACAGAGTTGTCACATACAGTGATTTAATTGGTTGCCTCTAAAATTTTCAGACAGGAGATACTTCTTCACACAACACTTAACTTTCATATGGAAAGCATTGCCATGGGAAGCCTTAGAAGCCAAAATTATAATTACGAAGCAAGAAATGAGACAGATGAGTGGAGGCTAAATCATTTAGAAACTAAAAACTAAGGTAGCCCAGCTACAACCTCCAGTTGCAGATGTCCCTAAAATTTAAGTTTGTCAGCTGAGACATCATCTGAAATTAAGGCCCACTTTACTCATGCATCTTTTGAGTTTCCCTGAACTGACATTGTGTTAGACACAAAGCTGAACTAAAATTTTCCTCTTCTAGCACAGTTGTGCTCTTAAATGTGTATGTATTTCCATGCTGTTTCTATACTATTCCTAGACTCATAGACTTGAAGAGGCTTAAGTTGAAAAAGACCTTTGAGTTCATCAAGTCCATCACTAGGCTGTGTCACCAAGCACCATTTTTGTAATGCTGAGAAAGCCAAATTATTGCAGTGCCCTAATAAAATGCATTCAAAAATATGTAGTTATATTAAGGCAAGTAATTGAACATTTTCTTTGGATACCAAAGGGAAGCAGCACTTTAGAAGTTTAATTACACTGCAAATCAAAGTAGAAATCCATTTTTATTACAGTGCCTAGAAGTTTTTCCAGATATTGATATCTGTACTTCAGATGTAAGTTTTCAAGCCTGCCATGACCTGCTGTGTAGGTTAGTGGTGTAATGCAGTTCACTTTATTGTCTTAGAACAAAGTCATTCTGTACTGGCTACAGTTGCCATTGGGAATGTATTCACCTTTTTCAGTTGTTTCATTGCTTTAACTCAGATACTCAGAGATTAAGGGGTTTCCTGTCTCCCCAGATGTTTTGAAGACTAATTAGTGTTTGCAAAGCTATTTAAAGACAAGAACTGCTGTTTCCATGGTAGTAAATATGGTCAATTAATGTTTGTGTTGCATTTAGTTTGCAATTTTTGAATTAGAAATAAGGCATCAAGACATAGCACTGGTCAGTGTTCCCATGTGGCTTTCAGCTTTGATAACCTATCCTGACTTCTTGCACTTGACTACATCAGGATAAAAACTTTTTAATTTTATTCATTATTTTAATGTCTAATACCTTTATATAAATTTTAATTTTGACCAACCAGAAAATTGTGATTTACTTGGAAAGGAAATATTAACTGAGACAGAGCTGAAATTAGCATTTTTCTTTAGGGCCACTAACCTTCTGAACACTGTCTAGTGATGCAACAAGTCAGAGAGAACACTGAATGCAATCACACATTGTTATCATCATAGGAGGCACTAACAGATTCTCCCTGCTAATGGCAATAGAGATTGTGATTTTCTGTTGTAAAGCACAAATCCAGAGTTTGAAACCATGGAGTGGAAAGGTGCAGAAGGAGAAGGAGGAAGAAGGAAAGGAAGACTTTTTCCTGGTTCTCCACATGTCCTAATAGGGAAGGCATGGTCTAGTTGCAACAAAGATAAATAGGTATGTTTTAATTTCAACGTTTAGCTGCATGCTGCAGCTGTGATTGCATCAGTAATATGAAAAGAGCATGAATTGGCATGCACTTTTCCAAAATAATTTAAAGTACAGAGAACCTGGTCTGTCACCTGCCAGTCTCAGTGTGAATCTAATTTGTAATGATAGACCATATCCATCCCCACTGACTATGTCATTTTTTTAATTGCTGTCTTTGTTCAGTCTCAGCATTTGGCTGTCACATCTTTAAGAAAAATGGTCCAACTGTTTTGCCATTTGCTCTAAGAAATAAGTTACTCTCAGCATATGGAGGCTTTCACAAACAATATGCTTCCAGTTTACTGTGCTTTGGATTTCTCCACAGAAAATTGGTAAAGCTAGTGTGAGATTAACTAAAAATGCTGCTGTCCATATCAGCAAAGCCTGCAAAAACTTCTTCTGCACAGGAGTTTGCTAAGGAGAAGGATTTAATGTGCATCCTACTTCAGCTGAACTTACTATAATGAAACAGCACAGAAATAAGAATGACTGTACTGAAAGGCAATACGTGATAATGAAGAGATGGCTCCTCCCAAACCTGTCCAGTGCCCCTGGATGGCATCCCTTCCCTCCAGTGGGACTGCATCACACAGCTGGGTGTGTTGGCAAACGTGCTGAGGGTGCCCTCAATCCCACTGCCCACGGCACCAACAAAGGTGTTAAAGAGTGCCAGTCCCAAATTCATGGTCACTGCTGCCAAGGCTGTATCTAAACTACTCTGAAGAGTTTCACAGTGTAAGAGTCTGTAAAGGAATATCTTCCTGTTACTCAAAGCTCAGTACTGACTTCATCCAATGCACTTTAGTCCTGTGTTAGAATGAGTAAATTTTCTGTGTCTGTAAGTCTGCACTTGAACGTTTTTCAAGTCTGTTCTTCCTTAAGGGAAAAAGCATTGAAAAGGAGAAAATAGGAACAGTTTGTTTTAATAATTTTAGGCTCATTTTTCCACCTAATCACTAATCTATTTCCATCAAACTCAAATTATTTAGTAGGAATTGCTTTGATTTTAAGTGCTTCTGGTCTTTCTTGACGTGTGACATTCTTCAGTGTGACGTGCTGCTTTGCTTGAAGAACATCAGTAACAGTATTAGTTCTCCAAGCTGATAGGTTTTCTTCACAAATGTCAGATCAGTTGTTTTCATGTTATGTAATTTATCAGCTTTTAATTTCCTCTGGTATGGTAAATTTTTTTTGTAACTTTTTTGCTGCATATTTCTATTTATAATTTTATTTATGTTCAAATACTATTGCCTGAGAATAATGAAAGTAGAACATAAGTTTGTGTAAGCTTCACACAATCCAATTTTTTGATAACTTAAAATTGCTATTTTGCAATTCTGAGCAAACATTAATTTTTATATAGCAGGGTTTAGAAGTTTATTTTACACAGTCATATTAAGTTTCATTTTAATTTTAACAAGCCAGAAAAAGAATAGGCTGGAAAACAGATGTGTTTCTCAGAGCATTCCTCTTGGAGAGTGTTTTATCTTAGGTAATAAGTCTGACATTTCAAGGCATAGTGTGACATTTTTCATATATAGGAGCAAGGGGCCATGATTTGCTACCCTTCTGCTGCTTTTTCATTCAGTATTAATTTCAAAGGGGACATTTCTTGACTATGTTTCAACCAAAAAAATGTCTAATAAGGAAGGCTGAAAATGATGATAAGATGGCGATACAGGCAAATATATTATTTTAAGAAGGTACATTTCTTGTCAATTCAATGTTCAGTGAATATCTTCATGTTCTTCTAGAAATTCATAGACAGAAGCTGAATCAGAGAGAAACTGGATCTCATCTGAGAGGAACTCATCAGTGTTTAAAGTAAATTGGATAAAAAAATAAACAGAGTTCATACTAAAGCCTCATGTTTCTGTGTTTAAATCAGTCCATAGGTGGCAGGGAACTGAACTCTCTGAGAATGGATGAGTTTCCCATGTTTTCCTGAGGTGTGGTTCTGGTGCCTGTTTCTGACATATTTATTTCCAATCCATATGAAAGAAAATATCTGATCTGAGATGTTATGTAAAGGTGAAAACTTGAGAGTGTTCTTTGACAAAGAACTAAGCAGTCCTTAGGCATTAAATTCATCAGTTGTGGAACTTATTTTAACAAGAATGACCTGAGGAAAAAATCGTTGTGGCAGGAAGTTAAGTGGAAACCAGTTAGTGGTAGAAGTGAAAGGAGTTTTTCTGATAGCAGGGTGTGACAGGATGACTGACAGTGTTATGAAATGCAGTGCCACCTTCAGGGTATCACTGGCTGGACAGTCTTTTCCATCAGCAGCTGTAAAGAACATAATCAATCGGGAGGAAGGGAAGTATTTTTGTGTTTGAACTGAATCACTGTGTAAAATGGCTGTAGGGAACAAAGAATGTAATGACATGTCTGGGTTATAGAAGAGCATCTAGTAAAGCAAGAGTACAACAGCCCTCGCCCAAAAGCTTTTAAAGCACAAAACCAATCAAGTTAAAAGAATAATGTTTCAGCCTTAGTACCCTGGGCCTGCTTTCATTCTTGTTCCAGAAGAGATTTACAACTGATTTCAGCCTCCTTGCTTAGTCATTCTCATGAAATATATTGTAAGCCTTGTCTCCCCCTCTATAAGTCAGAGAAAACTCTTTTAGTCAGCAGGGCTTAGGTAAGAAAAAAGTTGACTGCACCAGGATTTTCTAATTGAAACTTGATGTTGCTCTTCCTCTTCCATCTTTGACTGAGCAATAGTATTTGCTCCATGGTTCTGAAAAAGATTTAAAAGGAGGGCAGTGCTAATACTGGTCTTGCTTTAGCCACAGACTCGTGAGAATTGAGAACAAAAGTGGGCAGACATCAATCAAGTTTAGGGAAGATGAGTTCTGCAGAGGCTCACACAATGGTAAGCAGGCATCCTGAGCATGCTTCAGAAGAGGCAAAATCCAGTTGGAGTGGAAGGCAAAAGGGTGAGTATGAAAAAAAAATCCAAACCTCTGAGGATGCATGCTCAATGTCTGTTTTAATGGGAAATTTGAGAGTCAGTCATTATTTCAACAACCAGTTCAGGTGAATGAGCTCCCTCATAGGTCTGATCAAGGGCAGAGTGGGATTCCTACTGTGCTGTGTAAAACATATCTTTATTTTGCTCGTAGACACACGATATTCTTAATTTCTTTGAATTTCCTTGTAGAATTGCTCTCTGATGGGAAACAGGCTCAATCCCTGTGCTCCTTGCATTGCATTTCTTCAGCTCCTAGCCTGAGTTTTTCAGGCATAGGGGATGAATGGGGAGGATGTGTGGGGTATTTTGGGGGGGTTAATCATGGAAGGAATTCCCATCAGCCAGAGAAGAACCATTTGGTATTTTGGCCATGCCTGTTCCAAAATATGCATTATTTGAGTTTGTAATGCCACATATATGTTTTGACATAGGAAAAGGCCAAATTTGAAGACCTGTTTCAGCTCTTGCTAGGAACTCAAGATGGTCTGACTGAATTTAACCTCACAGACAGTTTGATCAATATTTGTCTCAATTCAAGCTTTATCACATTTCATTTCTTTGCCTTTGCTGATCAAAGCAGGACGTTTGGTCTGTGAGCTTAATGTTGCTGATTGCTGTGTTGTAAAGTGGTTTCATGTTCCTATGTTTTAGGGAGAATGACTTATAGAAGCTGTTAGAAAAGCTTCAGGAAAACAAGAAGCCATTTTAATAGAAATAGGCAGAATGATGCACTTTCCTTTTGAAGGAGAACTCTCACAGAAGCCATCGAGGTCATATAACTTACCAGTGGTATTTACAGTTAAATATAAAGCATTTATTTATTTAAATCTGGACACTACTAAAATGATAGTGAAATAAATCTATGGTACCAGAGCTGCTCAGTATTTCTGTGTAGGGTTTCATAGTTGCATGACATCCTTTATCAATCTGTCAGCATTGACAGTGATGTGTGTTTGTTTTTCCAAATATGCATGTGTGTATTATAACCCAAAAACTGCATAGCAGAACCCGATAATTTTATACACTGATCTGGTCTTCATAATCTGTGAGTAGCTCACTGCACAGATCTGGTGCTTCATCTAGCCCCAAAGTATCTTTTAAGTGGGAAAAGTTTTATAGAGCATTGGCAAATGCCTTAGTTCAGACATTGGGCTGTGGTATCTCTTAAAATATAATGCTATTATATACCATTTATATGTTTTGTAACACGTATTACTAGTGTTCCTCCCGGACTCACAAAATTATCTCTACCTTCTAAATCTGTCAATAACAGAACTGTAAATGGTAAATCATATTTGGTAATATAATTAGTAAGTTTTTAAGGGTTTGACATTTTCCATCTTCTGCTATTTAAATTGATTTTTATATAAAGCAATTAAGGACATCCTTTTTCCATTAAGGAAATTACATTTAACTTCTGTTGTGATAATGTATGTTATATATAGAAGAGAGAAGGTACTTGAATTTCACTTTTTTCCCCACAAGGTCATTTTCATTGCTGGTGGTGGTGGTGTAATTTTTCAGAATAAATATATTAATAGGTGGTGCTCTTAGCATAAAATAAATCAGGACTTCAAACATAAATATTTCTTTTGACATAATTACTGTCATGAATGAGAAATTATTTTCATTCACTAAACAACTTTAGGCTTTTGACAGATTAATAAGCAGTATGGAAAGTGTCACCTGAAACCTATAACATGAGCACTTTACTTTCTTGTCTGAGATTACTGCTTATTGCTGGAGTTTTCCATGACACTTCATTAGGATGGTGGCAGACATAAATAAATATACACAGATATGATGAAGAGCTTTTGAATGTATGTGCATTCGACATCGAACTGTTTGGAACAGAGCAGTGTGAGAGCAGCAAAGAGATACTCTGGGCAAAGAGAAGATGAAAATAGCCCTGCTTGAGATGACTTTGTTTCCTACAAAAATGCTTGAGGAACAAGCATTTCTTATTTTTTTTGTTGCTAATCTCAGTATTTCTTTTTACAAACCAGTGTTTATTTTGTTCTTCTGTGCACTTCACGCCAAGGCAAAGCACTGGCATTGATTCCATAATGATTGCAATTAATTGCATAAATTACTGGCAGTGTAACCTCCAACTAGGTTTTGTACAAAAGTCCAAGGGAGATATTTTTGTCCTACAGCTTAGTCAGAAATTTAAGTGAGAACATAATTTCTTAAGATTTCTGCTCTGTGATTTGCTTCAGGAGAACAATGGTGAGGAACAGATTAAAATTATACTTTTATGAGTTTGCTAAATTTTAGATTAATCCACAGGCACTAATGGTGTCTGTAGCTGACTCTGTCTGACACATACACAGAATCGTTTTTTCCCTGTCTTATTCCAGATTAAAATATTCCAGAGTATTCTTTAACACACATGGAAGAAAGTCATAAACGATATCATCTGAATTTGGCATAAAGCAGGAGGGGTTGGCTAGGTGATCTCCAGAGATACATTTAAGTTTGAATTATTCCAATATTCTGTGATAGATGATTAGTTTTAAAAGAAAAATGTCTGTATTTCTGAGAGAGATTGCTCAATTCTTTCTCAATATGTTCTTATGGAGTAGTAAACAAAGATTTATTGAACATAACTATTGTAGAGCTGAGGTTAATGTGAATATTTTACCCCTTCACTTGACCTGAAGGAGATCTCTGTGCACGGCACTAGTGAGCACCCAAGAGCATTAGAAACTCTGTTAAGGGAGTGGGAGTGTGTTTTGGGTTTTTTTCCTGTCTTACAGTTTTTATTTCTTTTCTTTCTTCTTTAATTTTCTATTTTGTTCTTGTTATCTCAGAATTCACAAAATAACAGTTTTTATCACGCTGGAGTAGCTTTGGAGACTTGCTCTCAACGAAAATGTCTTTTTTTTTCAGTAAAAATAGTTTGCAAGGGATCTCATCAGAGTTTATTCTTGATGTTATAATATTTTAATACATTCTGATACAGGGGGAAGTTTCATATTCTTGGAAGTAGCTTGGAAAACTTGTGACATGCTTGGTCCTGCCACACCAGTTGTTATGATGCACATTTAATAAGAAATACCATAGGAATACATGTTCATCAGTAGATGAAGCTGCATGCAGAGTTGTAGCTCTTTTTAAAAACAAGGTTATGCTGGTAATAGGTAAACAAAAGTTTCAGTGGTGTTCAGTTCATCAGACTTCTGTACTAGGTATGCCAATCTTCATTAAGGTACATTGCATAGCTGTCCTGAGGAAAAAATATTATGAGCATAATTTGAAATGCTCTGTGACTGCCATAGAATCCCAAATGGCTTATTCAGCATTCTTCTTTGAATGGTTTTGTGGTTTGATAATCCACTTAGTTATTTTAAAATATCTGTGGACAAGAGCATCCTCTTTGAAGACAGTCAGAAAGTAATATTGGATTATCTTCTTGATAATAGTGCCAGTGCCTCAATAATGCTGGTAGATTTTTTTTCTTTATTCCTCTTAATTGATCCATTTTTTCATCCTTCTACTCAACCACAGAGACAGATGGAAGGCTGTTTTCTTTTTATGTGATTATTCGACACTTTACCCTCAATTTTTTTGGAGAGGGTTGGAATACCATTAACAATCTTTAGTTTTAGCAATGTTAGTAAGAGTGTGTCTACATCTATGCTTCTTGTATTTTATTTGAAGTAAAAAGAATATTTTGTTTAGGTCCCAGACCTCATCTCTTCTAATAATAAGATGGTGGCCTCAACTAGAAGGTAGGCATTAACTTGTTGCCATTGTGGTTTGTTTTTTTTTTTTTTTTTTTAATAACAGGAATCAATTTAATGGAATTCTTTTTTTTCTTTAAAGAAAGAAGGTTTAGATGTTGCTTATTTATGGTTGACTTCTATGTTAGACTTTAAACTACAAAGCGTTTCATAGAAACACACATTTCAGTTTGGTGAATTCAGCGAAATGAAACTGGGATTTTCAGTACATCATGTCTGTGAATACCTACATGGGTAATTAATTATGAAAATATCTTTGTGAACTAGACAAGTCATTCTGATTCAGTATTGTAAATGCTGTTTTTTACAGGCTTGTACTTCTATTTTCAAACTTGTCACCCTGGTGGTCAAGAAGGCAAGATACATTTAAAGTTCATATTGGGTAAAAGGAGATAAAAGGATAAAAAGGAAAAAGAAAACAGGAAAAAGATTTCTCTTTAACCACACAGTGTGTTATCAGTGTTGAACTCTGGAATTTGAAGCTGTTAAGGGCAAAAAAATAGAGGCAAAAATGTAAATGAGAAATGTGTGTAAACCTAGCACAAAGAAAAATACAGAAATATTGTGAAATGTAGAGCCAACAACCTTTAGAGTCTTATGAAAATGGATTGATGGAGGATGATTATAGTTTCAGGTCTGGTTGCTTCCTTAATTTTCTCTAGTGTTGGGTGCTGATGGAGATGATGTAGTAGGAAGGCCTTACTTAGTCTAGTGTGACAGTATTTCTGTTCTCAGCCAAAATCTTAGGCAAATAAATAGGTGACCTAGTTTCGGAGTACAGTAAAGATTGAGGAAAGGCACAGACAAGGATGTAATGTTCTTACTCAGGACAGGACCTAAGCTTGCATCTGCCCTGAAACATCTAAATAGGACTCTTTGGCTCTTCATATCCTTCCAGGCTGGCAAAGAATCAAGTGCTTTGCAGAACTGGTCTGAAAATACCTCAGCCCTAGAGTTGTTGGACATGTGAAATTAGGTAGATAATTTAGTCAGGTAGGTTTGTTTATTTTTTTTACTGCTGCAGTTACATCAGAGTTAAAACCTGTCTTCCTTCTGTTTTCCATACTAAATCAATAGGTTACATCCTTGCCTTGTGCATTCCCTGCACAATGTTTGATAACTGCATTAATGAACAAACATAATGTAGGAGCAAAACGTATTGGGAAGAAGTGAAAACAAGATCTTGCATCTTGAAAAATGCAAAATATTTCAACTTAGTGTCTCACCATTTTGCATGATGTTTGTTGTCTATTTTGAATTCACAGAGCTCCTGTTCTGACTCTACAGATGGAGAATGAGAGTTATAGATGGATTTAATTTCATTGAGAGAGAAAGAGGTGCTGACTCCCTGCATTTTATTAGCACGTGGAACACTGGGGAAAACATGTTTGTTAATTCGCTTCAGGAGGGGAAACTTGAAAAATGTCAAGTACTTTGTGCTTTCTTTCTCCTACTATTGCCACTTTTCTCAAGAAGTTACTACATATTTTTCCAGAGCTGTCTGAAGAAAAATAATGAAAACGAGAATTTATCTTCAATACAATGGAATTTCAAAATATGTGAACCAAACACCTTTGCAGTTGTGTCATTTGGCTTTAATATTTTCCATTCTCCAGAAAACTGTCCCGATTTCTCCCCATTCTTGAAAGAGAAAGGCTGCTGATATTTAAAAGTAGTTTCAATATTAGTTTTTGTCTCCAAAACAAGTAGATGAAGTCTCATTTCGTTGGATCATTCAGTAGATGAAGATGAATGTCATTGGTTTTCCATTTAATCTTCCTTTTAAAGTTTAATAATTCATTGATCTTTTAAATGAGTGTGGTTTAATGCCATAAGCTTCCAATATAATAAGGTAAAATAAGCAATTTATGACTATTGGACTATCCAATAAAAACAATTTTAAAGTCTGTGCAAGATACAGAATAAAGATTTTCATCCTATTGCAAAATCAAAGTAGTAATTTTGATCACCTAACTGGAAGAGGGGGTTTTTAGCTGTGTGAAGTTGCAGAGGTTTTTATTCATCTTAGTTCAGTGTCATGAAAATATGAAAACAATTAACATTCTGTTTATTCAACAAGGCAAGTGAAGGAATGTATCCACTACGGAGATCAGCTGAGATACTTCCCTTTCAATAAGAAAGAGAGTGAAACAGGAGATTTACTAAAGGATTAAAATGCTCCTCTCTTTTCCTTTTTGTTTCTGTATAAAATTCCTCTTTTCACTGGAACTGGACTTCTCTGTGGCATTCTCAATGACCATGAAGAGCCTCAAATACTTAAGTAAAGAACAAAACACAGCAAAAAAGGCCCCACATCCCAAGGTCAGATTTAACTTTTGATTCTGAAGACTAGAGATAGGTGTAGGCCTTTCGTTTTCTGAGCTCTCATTCTAAATATGATATAAATCAACTCTTTAGTGACCCAGATGGCCTGCAACTAATCACCATTTTCATTAGTGCATATTAGTAAATTAACAGGTTCATTAAGCCCTGCTGGTGCCAGCTGCTATTAGGACAGAAAGGTTTGGGGTTCATTTCTTTTTAAATTGCAGGATGAAATGAACTTTTCTGTAGCCCCATAAAGTTGTCCTATAACATTTATAAAAATATCATACCTGACTAAATGAGCTGAAGGTCTAAATACTGTTGGGAATTGCACAGCCTGCAGTGTCAGTGGGTATGGGAAATTAATGATGGAAATTGAAGTCTGCATAGATGTCAGTGCTTGTAAATTCCTCTGTTGGGTGTTAGAGCCATTGGGTTTTTGCTCCTAGATTTTAACAGTATTGAACTAATTAAACCAACATTTTTCTTCACTTCTATTTCTGAAGAACATGTAGAAATAATCCTAGTTTAGACACGAGAATCCTATTTTTGACAAGAACTAAGCTAAATCTCTACGCTGGAAAAACACTTCATCACTTTTTTGACATTTTCTTCCTTTACTCACCTCTCACAGTTTCAAAAGAAATTATTTAGTGGACACTGATAACGTAGCCTAGTATGTCACTGATAAGAGAAGAAAGAAGATAACAGTTTCCAAGATGTATTATCAGGAATCCAGTAAGCTATTAACATATTGAACAAAGATAAGCAGATAAATAACTTGTGGCAACCTCACAGACTGCTGGAAAGATCTTCAAGTATTGATTTTGATGAAAGAGTCATTAATCCTTGCAAAATGCATCTTAAATTGTCTCATCCTTTAAGGAAGGAAAATCCTGGCCTTGTGATCAATACCATTCCTCCTGTTGATTTCGCTGGACCAGAATGTCATACCAAATGTTCATGAAATGCATAGTCTGAGAAGTCAAAAAATCCAGGCTTGTAGGAGAGATTGATGAAGAATGAACTTTGCAAGTAGCACCCATGGCTAGTTTATTATGGAAGGCAAAATTAAACTGCAAAGTGTTTTTACAATTTATTAAATAGTAGCATACTTTAAGTAAGAATTTAATAATTTAATTAACCCTCACATACTCTTACCTAAGTTTATTCACGTAATGCTGGATGTTTGACATGATGATCTAATATTTCTCCCACAATAAAGAAAACACTGCAGTAATTAATACCTTGTCTCATTAGTCAAGACCTAACTCATTTGCATAAGATACTTCTCATGTAATTCGAGAAACGTAATCTGAGAAATTCAAATGTACTTCCTCCTCTTAAAAGAACGAATCTGTGGAAATTGGAGAGATGAGGATTTGACAGATGGACAACTCGGTGGATAAGGAGTTGGCTGGATGATCACACCCAAAGTTGCTGTTCATGGCTTGGTGTCCCTGTGGAGACCAGTGAGGTTCCTCGGGGTCGTTATTGGCACCAGCACTGTTTAACATCTTCATCTGTGTCATGGACAGTGGGATCCAGGGCACCCCTGAAAAATTTGCTGATGATGCCAAGCTGTGTAAGTCAGTCACACACTGGAGGGAAGGGATGCCATGCAGAGGGACCTTGACAGGCTGGAGAGCTGGGTCTCTGTGGACCTCATGAAGGTCAACAAGGTCAAGGGCAGGTGAGTCGGGTCAATCCTGAGCACAAACACACAGGCTGGGTGAATCAAGAGTGAATTGAGAGCAGCTCTGAGGAGAAAGGCCTGGAGGTACTGGTGGAAAAGAAGCTCAGCTTGACCTGGCACTGAGCACTTGCAGCCTAGAAAGCCAAGCGTGCCTCTATCTCATCTTTGAAAAGCCATGTTTTACATGGCTTTTTAAGGCAAAATTCTTAAATAAGAGCAACAATTCTGTTTCTCATTTAAAATGTATAATTAATACAGTAATAAGGAAATGAATCTTTAAATTCTGTCCCTAATTATATTAAAGTATTCCCAACTGTTTTCTGTGTGTAGAAGCAGCAGTTATCTAGCAACAGACGGCCTCAAATTAATTTAAGAATTTATTTATTCGTGTGCTTGTGTATACACATACCTGTGTGAAACTTTCACTGGTTTGCTTAGCCAGGGCAACCTCATTTTAGTTTCTTTTGCTTTGTGTTTTTGTTTTATTTTTCTGAATAGTTAGATGTAATTTCAGATTGTGTCAAAATCTATTATTAAAATTTTCCCTAATGTCTACTTTCTTCCTCTCTTACTGGAAGAACAATGACAGGCAGTGGTGGTTTAGGTTATTCACAGCTGTCTTTTTTGCTCATGGCTTATTAATTTACCTCACATCAGAATATAGAAAAATGTAACTGTCAGTGAGCAGTAATAGGGAAAGGGTAGTCAATTAAATCTTTGGAAAGCTTCCTAGTCCCATACTCCAGATAACGCTTAAAGTTAAGATGAAAGGTTGGGGCTAAAATCCTTTGTATTTTTAAGGATCCTTTACAGATACTGTTATCCAAGGTAGACATGTATGTGTTAGAAAGACCAAAGCTTTCCATAATGAAGTTTTGGCTTTTTGACAGTTCCTTCCTGAAATAAATGTATTCACAAGAATTCACCATCTTCAATTTAAAAATTACAAAACTAAATGACCAAATATTCTGTTTAAGAAAGTTCTCTCTTTGCCAAAGAGATTTGCCTGCTGAATATTTGAATTCTCCATTCTTTGCTAGATGGCTAATCATCTTCGTCACCTGTTGGTTTGGACTAAAAAGTACACAAAGAATTTTATAGGAGCAAGTTAACCCTAATTTTCTAAGCACTTACCATTGTAGTCTCAAGAAATTCAGGTATGATCATTTTTTGCAAGACTGGAGTCATGGGCAGGTAGAGTAGACTTTGCATCAAACCTTTAAGTAACCTTTCTATCTGAAGGCAGTACATTTCTAAATCTTTTATAAAAAGGGCTTGTGTGGGGAGACAGACAGTCTATTATATATTTCCAATTTATTAAAGATACAAATTCACAAATCTGGTGACTCAGTACAGTTCAAATTATAGTGAGTGCATGTGATATCCATGTTCTTGGCTGTCATGCAAAGAACTGAAATGTGAAAGTTTTTACTGCCAAATTTCTCAAAGTTATCTGCTGGGGTTTCAGGAGTCAAGAGCAGTTGCCAACCTGAGGACTTCTTTGAGTGTATTTCTGGCCGATTTATGCTCTGATTCACAGTGTGGCAGCTCATTCCTGTGAGGAACAGGCAATGTTTGATTTGATCTAATGCAAATGAATTTGTGTATTTCGATTATAACAGAGCAGCACCTTCAGTAGACCGTGGGGACAAGCCATGCTCATGAGAAAAAAGGTGTTGAGCTCGTGTGTGAGAATCAGCCTCAGCAGTTTGTAAGTCCCCACCAAGTGCATCCTAGACCAAGCAAGGTGACTCCCTCTGAAGAGAACAGGAAAGTGAACTCCATGGATCACCTCTGCTAAGCCACAGATAGTTTATCAAGATCTGTGTTTGTCCTTCCCTTCTGACTCTGTGTGTGTGCACGCTCACACATTTGTAGAAAGGCTTGGGGTGGAGCCAGGGCTGTAATTACCATTCTGTTCACTGTTGTGCTCCTTGTTTTCCCAATGTATAACAGTGGATGTGGGCCTGGTGATGTAATAAATGGGTACAAAAGGTTAAATCTTGTTCAGCATATGGGGAGAAATTTCAGATAAAAGGAGAGTGCAGCCCGTTTGCCAAAAATCTGATTCATGCGAGAAAATCAGGGAGGAGGGAAAGAGTAGAGAAAGGCTGCTGTTATTTTTTTAACAAAAGACACTAGAAGCACAGTCAATAGATTCTGTATTGACTGAAATTGCACCATTTTAAGTATATAATTTTTGGGAAAAAATTCTCTGGAAGCAGCTATACCTTGCTTTTGCTTTCCCAGAGCATCTGTAGCTAGTTGTATTTCATGCTAGCAATCTTAACCATTTAAAAATCCGATAAATTCACCCTATGATTATAAAATAGAATGATTAAAAAAGGAGTCAGAATACACAAAAATTTGTCTTTTCCCAGCAATTAACTTTTGGTGTAATTTACTTTTGATCAGACTGAGGTTTTGACAGGTTGTATTATGTGGCTTCCCCTGGGGTTTTAGCACGTTCAGTGATATTTGAGTTTAGCTCATAATTAAACCCCAGAACTTTTTATAGTCTTTACTGACTGATTTAGTTCCTTCAGTGCCAGGGATGGAAAGGCACAAGATCCCTGACAAACATCATCTCAGGCGTATTGCTTAAATTGAGAGAATGAAAGACAGAGGGTAAGACAAGTTTCAGGAAAATTTCCATTAAGATTCTGAAATGGGTCTTTGGAAATGGTTCTTTGTATTACTGGATTCTTCTTTTCACATGAAGATACAATATGGTAAACAGAAAATCAGTATATTTACCCCTGATTGCAGTATAGATTCTGATATTAAACCAGAAAGGGAGCCAGGCTGCCCTCCCAGTAAAGAAGCAAGAAGGCAGAAGAGAAAGCTGCTGCTCCACAGCATTGCTCAGAAAGCACCATATTGCAAAAAAAGAAACTGAGGTGTGAAATTCAACAATAAAAAAATAAATCTGGCAAATAGCATGAAGGTCAGAGATAAATATAACCATGAGGGAAAGGAGAAGGAAAGTGGGGAAGAAACAAGAGAGATCCTTAGCAGAAGTGCAGCTGCAGATTGAAATGACTAAGGAACATGAAAGAGGAGGTGGGGTAATTGGATCTCTCAGTGGTAGGTGACTGAGCAATTGCATGAGTGGATACAGCCAGCTCTGTAGGACGCAGCATTTGGTTGTCATTCAGGGGGAACTGCTATTAAATTCAAAGTGAGAAGAACAACAGAAAGAGACAGTTCAGGAAACTTACTCTGGGAAGATTAAAACAGGCATTTCAGTCCAAGTCACTGTGGTGCTGACTATGTTAGCTACCTAACAGGGCTCTTTCCGTTTTCATCTGGTTTTTAGGTTTGACAGGAAGAAAATGCTTTTCACTAAAGGTATAAAGGGCAATATTTTCAAAAGTGCCCATGTGCTTTTTCAGAAGTTCCTTAGACTTAGTTTCATAGAATCACAGAATGGTTTGGGTTGGTAAGGACCTTAAGGATCATCTAGTCTATTCCCCTGACATGGGCAGGGACAGCTTTCACTAGACCAGGTTGCTCAAAGCCCCATCCAACTTCACTTTGAACACTTCCAGGGATGGCACAGCCACAAGCTCTCCAGGCAACCTGTGCCAGGGCCTCACCAACCTCATAGTAAAGAATTTCTTCCATATATCTTATCTAAACCTACCTCCTTTCAGTTTAAAGCCATTTCCCCTTGTCCTATCACCCCATGCCCTTGTACAATGTCCCTCACCAGCTCTCTTGTAGCCCCTTTAGGTACTAGAACGCTGCTCTAAGGTCTCCCCAGAGCCTTCTCTTCTCTTTCCCAGGCTGAACAATCCTAATTCTCTCAGCTTGTCCTTAATAGAAGAGGTGCTCTAGCTCTCTGATCATCTTTGTGGTCCTCCTCAGGAATCTCTTGAGGAGTTCTGTCTTTTTTATGTTGGGAGTCCCAGAGCTGGATACAGCACTCTGGTTGGGGTCTCTCAACACTGGACTAAAGGGGCAGACTCACCTTCCTCAACCTACTGGTCACAGTCACACTGCTTCTGATGCAGCTCAGGATGTGCCAAAAAATAACATATATTTTGTAGAGTGGTCCCAGAGGTGCTCTCTTATAGTGGAAAGGGAGAGAAGGAGAGAAGAAAAAGAGAAGAACGATCCAGAAGGATGACACTGCCACTCCTCCTTTCATTGGACATAGAGGGACTCTTGACAGTTCTACAGAGCAGGTACTTTAATGCTGACAATTTCAGGTGGAAAATGGTCCATGAAAATTATCCTCTGAGTACTTTGATAGGGCAAAAAAGGGATGCAGGATTACTATACACATCAGGAGAGCTAACATAACAAAATGCATTTGATACTGGTTTAATCTGACCAAAGTGAGGTGTTTAGAGGCAGTTAGGTTGTCAAAACATCAGGGTCAATTAGAATCCCAGTAAAACATTACATTTTATTAATTTCCAGTGGACACTTAGCATCTTCTCAGAGAAATTTTTTTCCTTCAGAAATGGAATTTTTTTGTCAGAAAATCATTATGATTTTCTCCCAACTGATGGTCCTTAGGTGCTGGTATGATCTGCCAACTGTTTCTAGAGCTGCTCCATAACTGTCTTAAAATTTACAGCCTCCGTTCTTCCTTTGGAAGCAGAACATATTGAATGCTTCTCTTATTCTGGTAAGAACAGCATGGCCAAAAGAAAAGTATATTATCCATCCTATTACAAGTAAAAGATTTAATTAACCTCGTGTTTATTTTCACCTATTAGTCATCTGTCAGTTGTTCTGTGATAATAATTTATTTTGGTTGGCTCAACACAAGTTAAATTTGCACAAAGTGAATTTGTCTGAGCCTCAGCTGTATATGCCAGATGACAAGTAAATGTATTTGTCTTTATTGCAGGGTAGATTCCATGGAATCTCTTTGCTGGACATTCAAGCATCCGTAATACTGATACAACAATACAGTTGGCTGAACTGCTGGGCATTATGGAGAAGAGATCTTCAAAACGTAGAAATCAGAAACCAGAGGTAGATGTGGTCTCAGAATAATGCTAGATGAATTGTCTCAGAAGAGAATAACATGCTTTGGAACCCATAAGAACATTTTTAAGGATGCTGTGAAGTGTTACCATAGTCTTTGACATTAATTGCTGTCCAAATATCTAAGTTTTCTGAGTCAGTTGTCATGGACTGTACCTATTACACTGAGTAGACAAACCAGGTAGTGATAAAAACTATTGCCCTGCAATCTGTGAACCCCAAAGCTCTTGCTGTTTGGATAGTCATAATTTATTTTCCTGCCATTACTTATTTTGATTTGTGTGGGGTGTGAGACTAAGACAAGACAGGGGAGTTAAAAATTTCATGTTGTTTTTATGAGATGTGACAATTTGAGGGATTAAAGCTTGGGAACTTGTTAGAAAATATCTGTTCTTTTCTTCTGTGGTCTCTCATACTCCATGTTGGTGTCTTTGGGAGCAGTCAGGGCTGTGGTGCTTTGCTGAAGAATTGTTCTGCTGAAGTTCCTCACTCAGTGGAAAATAAGATGCAGAAAAGCACACCATAGCTTTTTTGAGGACCTAGAAATATTTTTTTACTTTTCCCACTTCTGGTAAACATATTTTCAGTCTATCATTTCCCCAAAGCAATATATTAGGATTTTTTTTTTTTTTCAGAAACAGGTTTTGTTTTCAAAACCATTTATTTAAAAATAAACTGCCTTTTTTTCTAAATCACATGTGTTCCTTCAAGCGAGCTGTGCTCCATGTACACTTAGGCTCCTCTGCTTTTTACAACTAAAGATCACATGTGAAAGACCTTATCTCTTTGTGCAATGAAAGCAAAGAATTGCTATATCACACATTATTGAGGTTATGAAGAGGCATTTAATTTTTATTTATATCTCTCATTAAACACCATAAAAATCCACTCAAAGTTGTTCTCTTAGTTCTGAGTTTATGCTGCAGAATTTAGAAATAATTTTCAGTGCTTCTTGGTCCACTGAAGTGCCACCTGGACTTTCAAGTATGACGGAATAAACCTAGAAATAATCTTTTTCACAACACACCATCTTTTTGGTGTTCAGTAACTCTATCTTCCCTTTCTTTCTCCTTGCTAGCCCAGCCAATATTCACATTAGCTGAGATATATTTGCTTTGTAATTGAATTTCAGTTTAATGTATTACTGGAAATTACTTTCGAAAAAAATCGTAAGGGAAGAGGCCTCAGTACCACTTTCCCAAACTGAAAAATAACTTCCCCTGCATATACACCATCCAGATTTGTTAGGTCTGTCTTCCTAACACAGAACACAGGCTGCTGGCTTAAAAAGAATAACTGATAGTTAACCTCTTGGGCTAGAGAAAAGATTCAGCTTTCGCTGTTTTTTGAGTTTGTTTTCTTTTCTGCTTGTGGCAAAACAGTTGAAAATGAGAAAATGTAAGGGATGTGCTTTCTTCACAGATAGGTGCCCAGCAGTTGATGCTAGCAGGGCATGTGGCAGTAATAAATGGTGGCTGGGACATACCTGTGTTCAGTGGTCCCCGTTCCTTCTGTTCTGGGTAGGGGTGGCTGCAGAGTCCTTTTGTTCCTGAATGCTGTCACCTTCTAGCTGGCTCTGGAATAGCTTCTGATTTTCATCCTGGAGTCATTGCAGTATCATTTGTGAAAGAGGGTGTAAAATCTGCAGGCACAGTATGGATAGCAATACCAGTTAAGCACTGTCTTGTTTTTGCTTCTCATTTAATGGTACACGTATGCATTTAATAGTTATATGTTGGTCTGAAAAGCTGGTTCTGTGTAGGCAAATTTACCTTTTTTCTTTCCTTTTTAATTGAAGCAAATCATATTCCTCTGATGTCTTGTTTCCATGCCAAGTTTTCTCCAATTAAGGGAAAAAAAAAAAAACAATATTCCCCAGGCAACCCTGTTACCCTTATTCATAATTAAACCATCACACCTGAAACATCCAGCAGGCTGCTTGTGAGATTTCTGAAGTACAGGGAGAAGCCACAATAATATCTTTGGGCTGAGTGCCAGCACACAGAGATGTCTAACTAGGAAGTGAACCAATACTTTATAGGAAGTAGAAAGGTGTTTCCTGATTAAGCAATAATTGAATATGCAGCTCAAGGAAAAAGTGAATATGAGGACATATAGTTGCTTTCCCACTGTAAAACGATTCCATCATTTAGACACAAGTTCTACTTTGAGAAAAATATGGATTTCTAATTTTTTTCTCTTTTTTTTTTAGTATGCAGCTTCTGCATGGTACATGACTATGTTGCATTTCAATGGAAAGGTCTGAGGGGAGCCATTGAAGCTTTCATATTCTTGTTATTTGCATTAAGGACAGTTCTGCTAAGACATACCTGATACAATTCAGAGCACAGGCAAATAAACTCCAACCTGTGGCACTCTGTAACTTCATAAATGTATTTCTCCAAAAAGTTGCTTCTCTTTTCTAGAGCTGTTACAGAGAGCTGTAGAATCTGGGAGAGTCAATCACCTGCCCTGGGGAACCATTGAAGCTGCCTCAACAATAGTAGACAGGAAGAGAACTGACTGAAGTTAGGTTGTTTCTGGTTTTTTTCCCTCATAGTATTCCTTTAAATAAAAATCTATTTCCAAGTAGAATATCTCACTGGAGAGGAATATGATTTAAACTCTTTTTTCTTCTTCCATGTGTTGCTAAGAACCCAGAGGCTTTATAATTACCTTGTAGCTGAAAAATCAATGGGTCAGTGGATGCAACTGGCCTCTCTTGGTTTGAAAATATATGCGATTTTCTCAGTACTACTGTTCTTCCAGCAAAGAAAACTTTTTTTTTTTTAAATATTGATAGAAAAAGTTTTGAGAGGGAAATAGTCAACCAATAAAAAAAGAGAAAATGGAGACGTGGGGGGCAAAAAAACCTCAGCACTCCTACCAATGCTTGAAATTGGGAAGAACATTTGAAAGATATTTTTAGCTGTTTTGTTGAAGAATTATTTTTATTTCCCCCTTTTCTGTCTTCAGAAAAGGATTTTTAATAGTGAAGCCATCCTGCTTCTAGCAACAAATGCCTCTTACAGGAGCTTCATCTATGTTTTTTTGGTTTTTTTTTCCTGGTGCCTTGTATTATCAGGAACACTTTTTGTATTTCCCCTTGCTTGTTTCCTAAAGATAATTATAAAATATGGAAATCTTTCTGTGACCCTGTCTTGTTCCTATGAAATAGATTATCCTTGTAGACTAAAGTAATTGGCTTTTGCAGGAAAACACCATTAACTTGGCATAGCATTGTCTCTTACAACCCATACTCAGGGTCATTAAATTGTGTCCTCGTTAACAGTGAAAATTCTAACCTCTGTTGCATGTGTCCCAGCACAACAGCTCCAAGTCCTCAAATTTTGCATAAAATTAAGGAATAGAGTAAAAGCCTGCTTGTTTATGAATGCACCATAGATCAGTGTAAATATAAGAGCTTTAAGAGATGCACCTGCAGCATGGGTAAAACTGGGTGTAAGCCAGTCTTAAACTGGAGTTTTCAGGGCACAGAGTGTTACACACAAATCTGGGGGTGCTGGTAAGACATTGTTAGTGCAAGAGCTGACATTTGTGCTGTTAAAAATGAAGCCTGAGTTTTGGAGATTAAAAGTTGGATGGTTCCCAGTTACATTGGGATACCTACCATAATTTTTGGATTTATCACCTGAATTCTTCCTTAAGAAGGTTTTTTAACTGTTGTTTGAAACTGGGACACCTGAAGTGCTCACCTGAGACTGTGTGTGGAGAGGAGGCAGCTGCAAAGGGTGATTTGTACCAGGCAGGATCTGGAATGCAATCTGGAGCATCACTCCCACCCAAAAAGCTGCAGAGGGAGCAGAGAATGATGAGGCCTCTGATTTAGGCAGGTCAGCGAGATGCCCAAAGCTGGAAGAAGTGCAAGTAGACTGAAGTTCTTTCTTGGATTTTAGCATTAATTACCTTTGTCAGAACAATTCAGAAAAATGTTTGATCTCTTCTTTATGATTAATGTTCTTTATGATTAATGATACTTCCCCCAGCCCAGCACTGTGCAAGTGGCTGTTGCTGCCTGCAAAGCAGGGATGTGTGCAGGGTTTAAATTCTCACAACCACTGCAACTAAGTAAATGTTTCTGTCCTATTTTATATGTGGGGAAATTGCAGTGCAGGAAAAAAATTAACTGACTTGCCTACAAGGTACCCTGTGGCTCAACAGATTAAACATTAATGCAGGATTTCATTGAGTGTAATTCTGCTCTGGGATTTCTTTTTGTTCATTTGCTTTGTTTGGCAGAGGTTTGAAGTTTTGATGCTCTTTTCCTCAGTTTTGCTAAAAGCAGTTTTTATGTTACCTTTGATTCAGAACGCTTGAGGGTGGCTTTAAAATTCTGGTTGAATTGGAATAGGAAAACCTTCTGTATATTGGATCAGTTCATTTCAAAGCCAGAAAGGCTGCTTTAGTCAGTGAACGAGTGCTTATAGCACCTCTTCCATCATCCCCACCAGCCTGTCTGACTGAACTCATTCAGTGTCCCAAGTTACTGGGAAAGCCTAGAGAAAGGTGCATCTCACTTGATGTGTCACTACTTCACTGCCTCTGGCATGCTGGCCACAAGCATTGAAACACTTTATTCTTCTTAATCTAAACGACAATTTTAATCCAGCTATCAAAATTTAGTGGTTCTGTTGACACATTTTTCATTCAATTACTATATTTACTATACCTACATTAGGACAGTATAATCAAACCAAATAATGTGCTAATTTTGCCAGTTTCTGAACTTCTTATACATTTTTGCAAGAAATTTGGTTGGCATAGTAGGATTGAACCACTGAATTTCTGAGCCAAAATTATTAATTGTTCACAACAACATGTTCCAGGTGGGTTTGTAAGAGGAATTTTTTAGTTAGAGGATTTATTCAGTCAGGTAGGCATTCATACTCTTATTTTGGGTACACTTACTTGAGTAGTTACATCTTTTTCTCATTAAAGTACTTTTCTTCTTAATTTTTTTGTGAAATGAAGGTTTAAACCCCTGAGCCATTGTTATTTAATGGGGTTTTTAAAATTTTTTTTTAATATTTTGTAACTCTGAAAAGCCGTAATGAAATGTTCTGGATTTCCTCTATTCTGCATAATTTATTCTGAATTGAAAGAGTTCAACATTGAATTGTTCTAGTTCTGTCCAGTAATGAATAGCTCTTGAGACAGGGTTGGTTTTTTTTAACTCTCATTATTGACTTATGTCTGCTTCTATCAACACCAAGGAAGTTTTTACAGGTATTTAAAAAAACAAACCCCAGTAAAACTTTCACATTATTTGAATTAACAGTGACAGGACATAATTCAATAAAAATAGCCAAAATAATGAATCTGAAATGAGAAACCATAGCCATTTTGAAACAAATATAGGCAGGGAATCTATTTATGCTTTCTCATTTATATTACTTGCCTGCATACGGAAAAAAAAAAAAAAAAAAGATGGTTCTTTACCTGCCCTCTGGGCAAAAACAGTGAACTATATAAGGCATTTTCTCCCCCTCTTTTCAGACTACTTTAATTGGGTAGTTTGATAAAAATCTCTGTTTAGATACAGAAACTGAAGATGTTGCAGCTGTGTGAGTGAATGGGCACAGGGGGAAATATCCTGAGGATATTGCAGCTGTTTACAGGGATAAAGAATATATAGATTTTTCCTCACAAAATTGCAGGGATTTTTTCTTAACATTATCTTATTGCCTATTGTAATTTTACTTCTTTCTTTTGTCTGGTTTCATAAGAGTCTGCTTGACTGAGGCTTTCCCCTTCATCTTAAGAAAAAAGAAAAACCTAACAATGGATGATATGCTCAGAGAGGACAAATTAAAGCTGAAAAATTAGAGTGGAAGAGAATCACACATGTACAGAGAAAATAAACAGAAATGCTCCCAGAGAATGTATTAAACTGAAGTTTTGAAGACATTTATATGCTGCCATCTTTGTAGGCCAAGCCATGGTACTTTAAGAGGAATTTTTCAGTTTCCTGTCAGAGACCGGGTTTGGGACCCATCACAGTAGTGGATCATGGGCAAGGGGGAATCACCTAAAATCTGTGGTATTTGCTGCCTTATTCTAAGTTTATTTTGTTTGTATTTTCATGCCCAGCAGATACTAAATCTGGAAAGGGCAATACTTATAAGGAAAAGACCCTTCTATAGAAGGGAATTTTACAGGTCTGTAAATGCTGCTAGAGAGTTTGGAGTAGAAAATTTGACCTGTATTTTTGTGACTTTAGGCACTTAATGTTGCTGTTAGGTATCTAACGATTCTAAAAAGCACATTCAGCTGTCTGCATGTCTTCCTGCTGCACATTTGAAAACCCACAGCAAGTCCTGTCTTATCAGAAATACCCGATCAAAGGGGAGATTTAACAAAGAAAAACTTGATTGAAAAAGTAGTAATAGAAAAGGCAGTGGTTAAAGACCAGTAATTTTTCAGTTCATCTTAGAATTATAAAAACAATTTAAAATAAAATACCATTCCTGTATTTTATCCAATGAAAAATTATGCCCTGAAGGATGCTTAAAATTAGTTTTCCCACTCAATTATAAAATGTCACCTCATAATTCTGCTTCCACGAGTGCACGTGCCCCTGTTGTTTAACAGAACACATCATTAAAAAATATTTTTCAATATTAAGAAATAATTTTCCTTTTCATAGCTTTAATTCAGAACTGATGTTAACCTTTCAGTCTTCCAGTTAGCCATCAATTTGTTCTCCTTTTTTTCAGTCTGCATAGATCAAGAAATCTTATACATAGGCACAGGCTGACTTGCAGAAGTCAAGAATTCTCAGCCTTTCTTCATGTGAAGATGGATACAAATATTGTCACTGGAATTTTCTTTTGCAGGCCTGGAATATTATATTTCTTTCACTATTATGTCTAAGGAAAGAAACAGAATAACTAGACAGAAAATGCCAGCTGCAGTGTGAGAGTTGACTGGTCCTCCTCTGCCTGAGGATCTCACCTGGATGAAGCACAGAAACCTAATTTTTCTTATGTGTGGTGATTCATTTTCCTAAAGGCTTTATCTTCTTTGGTACCTGCAGTAAAATCTGATTCTAATCCTATGTCTGATTAGCATTAGAATATTTTTGTCTGGTATTTATATTCGTCACCTGTTTCATTAGGACAAATAGATTTACTCTGCAATGTGATGGTGTTTTAGGTAGTTTACATGGATTCCTCTCCTCTCCATCATCCTTAGTTCACGTTCATATGGCAACTAAACTTGTTCTGAAAGGTATCAATAGTCAGACAAAACACTCATGATATTTTTAGATTGAAAGAGCAAGTGTCCAATAAACAGCAGCTGAAGTTTCAATTAGCTGATGAGACATTGTCTATTTAAGTACCAAACACCTGTCTGAAAAATCTGGTTTTATCTAGATAGGACTAATGCTCTTCAAATCCAACTTATTTGGGGTCTGCATGTTCTCTGATCACTCAAGTAAGGAACTATGATTCATTATCTTTTAGTATTCACCTGCTTCAGAAATTCTTCATTATATAAACATCTTCAAGAAACACAGAGAAGCTTAAAAACTATCAAGGTGGGTTTTTTATACTATGAGATTTTATATCTACCATTACAAAAAGAGCATTGTTTTATTTATTTTCCCAGAGGGAATATTTATATGTCATTAGGAGTTCACAGTAGTTCTTTTCCCTGGTAGATCTATGTGATTTCCAAAACAAGCTGAGTACATTAGGGGTTCTTTTTGTTTGTTAGTTGTTTGTTTTTACCTGTTGCTCTAAATAGTGTGGTGTTCTCATGAATAGAAACTCTTGGTCTTGTACAGCTCAGAAAATTGTCAGAAGTTCCATATTTTTACTTTGATCCCCCTACTCAGGGAGAGAGCAGCTGGCATAGGATGGATAGAGCAGAGGAGGATGCCCTCGTGGTGGCATCATTAAAGGACCCCCAGCAGATGGGAGCTGCTCCCTAGGGAAGGGGGTCAAGTACTGGTAATGGTCAGAGTGCACTGGGACAGAACTGGGAGCCCAGCAGTGAGTCCAGCAAGGTGTGGGAGGCAGGTGTGAGGAGCTGAGGCAGAGCCAAAATCACTGAGAGGGAGGAGGAGGAAGGAAAATCGAAGTGGAGGTGGGGATGTGGAACAGTAGGAGTTGTAGAAAACATATCTGATCTTGGAGGCAAAAGCAGAGGTCTGGGATTAAGAAATGGGGGTACAGATTTGTAGAAGAGAATGAGTTGGCTCAGGAGTGGGAGAGAGAGAGCAGCAGCAAGGGTCCCAGGGCTGGAGAGCCCCAGGGGAAGCCCAGAGGGGCTGGAGAAGGCAGCAAATCAAGAAGGAGGCAGATGCCAGGAAAGGAAACCATGCATTAGAAAATTTGGAGAACATAAACCTCAGTGTTGGCATGTGTGTATGTATGATATAGGTACACCTCAGAAGGGTAGATTGGTCAATGTCTAATATTTTTTAATCTTTGAAAACAGAGATGTGAATATAAGAATTTGTATCAAAATAGTTACTTCAATTTCATTTTTCATTGTTTGAAAAACCAAAATGATTTCCTCACCTGTTCCTCTGTCTTCGCACTGTGTTGAGGTGAATGAGTATTTTAATGAACTCATTTCTCTTTTAAATCATTAGATATATTCATGCTTGATAATATGCATCAGTTCTTTCTGTGGGGGAGATTATTACTAGAAATAATGTGGTGCATTAGAATTGCATTAGAATGTAGACTTAGGCCATATTTAACTTCCTCCTGAGCTCCGTGTTGTGCAAACAGGGTACAAAATAGATGTAGTCCAAGGCAGAACCTGACAGGATGAGCTTGTGACTGCAGGGGTCAGCAAAGAAGCTGCTCAAGTTCTGCCCCTCTCAATCTGCTCCGATTTCCTTTGCTCTGTGGAGCACAGTACGCTCGGGTAGAACCAGCACACACACTCTGAATTAATCAGTCAGCTCAGCATTAATAATTCAGTGCAAATTACAAAGAGCTGATCCGCAAATATCCTTCCGAAAGTCAACGGTAGAGCTCTCTTTCACTTTCCAGCTGCAAAATTCTAAACCTCACTGGAAAAAGATTGGAAGACCCTGAAACCTATGGTGTTATACTGGGAGTCACACTGGAATTGTGACCTTTTGTGTGTTTTAATGCATCAGCAGGCTGATGGAGAGAGGATGGGCAACAGGATCTTTCTCCACGAAGGGATGTTTAGCAGTTTTGGGTTATCTGAGCTTCCTGTGGGATGCTCTGCATGCACAAGGATTTAAAGATAGACCTCTAGCTCTGGGAGATAAGTAACATTAGTCAGGATGGAAGAATAATATTTTTTTCTGACAAAGGTAAAAATCTGAGGATCTTTGGTTACATTTCAAATCCATTCTCACTGCTAAATGGGTTTTCCTTTAAGTCCAGCATTTCTGCAAAGGAAAAGTCTATGTCAGTGAAATTCTCTGTCAGGGAACCATTTTCTTCTGAGCAACCCAAGTACTCGTGTGTTTGAGCCAACAATAAGGAAGGGGAACTGAAACCTGGCCAAGGAGCGCCATGGTTTTGTTGTTTCCACTGGGCAGCAAAGGGACTGAGGCTGGCCAACTCAGTTAATGGTCAGCTGAAATTAAACATTTCATTTCAGGTCAGCAAAATGGAATAAAACATTTCAGAATTTTTACATGCTTTTTTTTTGATTTTTTTTTCTTTAATGCATAGATTCGATACAGCAGTACCAGTTATTTTATGTGCTATTAAAACATGTCAAATTCCTGGCTGATGTGAAAGATTTCTTTTTTTGGTCACCTCTGTATTAAATGGGAAACAATAATTCAGAAGGTAAATTATTTCTTATATTCTCAAATACAGGCAGTAATGTTATTTTGTAGAAAAATGTGCACATTCTGGACTTTTTTTAAAAATGAAAATATCTCTTCTGAGAAATCAGAAAATGACACTGGGGACCATTATTCTCATCTTTGTTGAAGAGCAGTTCTCAATATGAACCACAGCTGATGCTCTGGTCTGTGAATGGAAGAGGCCATTGTCCTGTATCCAATAAAGAATAGGCCCACTTATGAATCCTCCCTTAACCTTTTCCTTTTTTTTCACTACGTTGGGGTTGGAGAGCTATTCCAGTTCCTAGTTTGCTTTTAGCATCACCACTGCCTAGTGAATTGTTCCCTATCCAGTATTTTTGCAGTTTATTCTTCCTGCCCAAGTGTTTAAACTTTACAGCTATCTTTATTGAATGGCATCTTATTTTTGGTCTGGGGTATTTTCTGTCTGTCAAAATAATTTTGAATTGTAGACCTGTCCTCCAACATGCTTGAGACCCTTCTGTGCTTAGTGTCACTTGTGATTTTAATATCTGTATTTCCTATGCCACCACACACTTTGGTAATGCTTTCTATAATTAAGGTGTATGTCAAAGAAATTTATTGTAGTCATTAAAAAGAAAAAAAAAATCTGAAAAGATAGACAGGGGAAATAATTTTTCTTTTGGCAATAACACATTCAGATAGTCAGCAACACCTATTCTAAACTGAAACATAATCTTTCATTCAAGACCCTCAAATCCCCCTAAGATTTTCAGTTGCAACATAGCCTGGAGCAACGGAGACTAGAGAGCTCCCAGGTTAATTTGCTGTGTTGTGCAGCATGTGCTGCATATACAAAGGCCCAGTCTTGGTTGTCCCACAGGAATATTTGATAATAAACTCAATTTGTGACACTAATAGCAAATAAACTGTCTAAAAGAAAATGAAATTTGATTGCCTTCAATTCCAGGAATATAGAGAGGTTTGTTTACCCAAGTCTCAGAGTTTCTGGTTGCTAAGAATGAATCTAATAATTTAAAGCCTTTGGACCTGGACTCCAATGTACTGAATTTTACCAAAGGCTCTGTGCCTAGTGTGACTTATATTCAGCATCTTAGCCAAGGGGAATTAGAGGGACTTAATGTATCCAAACCCAATATACAATCAGTGCCAGAGGGCATTTCTTGCTCTCCGAGGAGAGACTCAGTGACTAAAGAGGGAGACAGGATAGCTGCTAAAAAAGAGTCACAGCAGGCTGGAATAAACCTCATCCCACCACACCTCTTTGCACAATCACCTGTCATAATGGATTTCTATATCCATGGATACTTAGATGATTTTCAAGCCTCAGTTCTTTTGGTAATAATGGAGAAGTGGATTGAGAGCATAGCAAATAAATTAAATTACTTATGTAGGAGGCAGTGAAATATGACTAAATGCACTGGGATCTTGTTGTTCCTGATGATGCATCTGAATCATTCACCTCTTTTGAGCCATTCAGTTTCCTGGTGGACACACTCTTAGGAGAGAGGTTCACTTGAACACTACCTACAAGGATGTGTATGCTTGAGTAAATCTAATTTAGAAAACATTAGCAATTATTATGGAAGCTTGTTTATATTTAGGTTGTTATCATTCACTGAACTTATAATGTGTTTGGACTGCATTTGTTTTGTGGGGTTTCTGGTACTGTAAATAATGTAATCAGAGTTGATAGCCTTTGTTTTTGTACCACATGTATGCAACAGCAATGAAAGGAAAATCTTTAGTGGGAAAACAGTAAAAGAAATATTCCCATCCTCAAAGTTGGTCTGTAAAAATAAAAAAAAAAAAAAAAACCAAACCCAAACAGAAAATCAAATGAAAAGTGAAGGTGAAAAGGATGTATGAATTTTAAGAATTTATCACTAAATATCACACATTAGAATTTAAATGTCTCACAAAATTTTAAAAAAAAGTCTGTTCAGTAGTTGTCCCTAATTTCATACCTTTCTGTGCTACCTGAGGGGTTTGTCACACTGTGTTTGGTCTGCAGGAGCAGTAAAGTCTCAAAGCGAATGAGGAGCTCTTCTCCCTCCTGCATAGCTGCGCTGAGCAGGACAGCAAACACCTGATCCCAGTGTGAGCTCCAGATTTCTATGTGAACAATAAGGTTTCCCTGTTCCTTTCTGCAGTGCCACCTGTGTTTTCAGAGCTCTCCAGAGCCAGGTGGTGACCTGATGTAAATCGAGGCCGCTCTGCTCACTTCCCACCAGAAACATGTGGGTTTAGGGTTGTGCTTGGATGGACTCGATTGTATCCTCATCTCTAATATTGCAATGAAATGTGGAATGTAGGCTGAACACAGTTCAGTTCAGTGCAGTTTTTAGGGCCCAGACTACTCAACTTCTTTTGATGCCATGAAGATTTTTTGCCTTTTCTTTTATACCCCTGTTATACCTTTTTACAACTTCTGTGTTCCTAGTGCTTTTTGCCTGCATTCTTGGACTTGTTTGTCAAGCTGAGAGACTCAACATTTTAGAAGCTTCGTAGCTGGGGATCAGTGTGCCCCAGAGCCCAAGGTCCTCTCCAGAACACATTCTGTAAACCAAGATAGAACCATCCAGGGGAAGGTTCCTTGGGGAGGGGGGCTCACTTGAGCCTCTCATTGGGGAATCTTTGATAGATCTGCTAATTAGTAAAGCCTATAATGTTATACCTGATCTTTGGGGGCAGATACTCGGCGGGGTGCATCTCGATGCACATGACCTGGACGTGTGCACCTAAGGATCCTTAAAATAAATACCAAGGTAAAATCCCTTTTCCCCTTCTAACCGTGTATGCCTCTTGATTTTAAGACCAGGAAAAGGCATCACTTTTATTTCAGACTTTTCCTGTATGAGACTATTCCCTTCCTAGTGGGTTCTCCTTCACAGTTTTGGCATAGAGTTCTGACCTGATACAGATTCCCTGGAGGACTTTCAGTCCCACAGGCTCCATACTTCCATGGGTGCTAACAATTTGTCTCTTATCTGGTAATTGAAATAACGTAGATGTGAGGTTAGAATGAAAAAAAAAAAGAAAAAGATAGAAAATGGACTGTTCTTTGTATTAATTAACTAAAGAGAAATAAGGAGATGATGAAACACTATAAACAGATTTGTATACAATTTTCAAAATGTGTTTCCTCATCATTAAAATGTACTTTGGACAGAATATTCCTGTCCTGGGTGTTACTGTTCTAGATTAGGGACATACACTTATGTCTGTAGCCACATCTGCTCTTTTCTGAAACCATTTTCATCTTCTGGGGTCATTCTCTGAGATCATATCAACCTTTCACCCTGCTTCTGCTTTAAAAGACTGGGTTTTACAGATTTTTTTTTAATATACTTCACCCTCAACCTCCTCTTTTTTGTCTTTTTCTGTGATTTAAGACAATCTGACATCTTCAAATTTCATCCATCTTGTCATAATAATGTGTTTTCAGTCAGATGAGCACTTAAGGGTTTTTTTCCTCCTCTACTGTTCCTACTCTGGTAAATAACCAACTTGACCCTGCTGACAGAGTTCTTTACATGTGCACATTGGTGTATTCAAAACACAGCCAATAATTCTTGAATTTTGCACAGATGTTTTCTGCAGTCACTTACTGCAAAGACCTGGGAAGCAGATGAAGGTACTGTGAACCTCTGACAGACTGGTAAAAAATAATTTAGTAATCTGCTTCTGCAAAACTGCTTTCAGGTAGTTTTTTCCAGAAAGAATTTTCTCAGTTGATAAGGCTATTTTTTGGTTGTCAAAGCATTGTATCAAGATTCAGGTACCATAAGGCTTCTAAACATTCTCTTGTTTCTAAAAACCATCATAATTATTTATAACGTGACAAATTATTATTTTCTTTAATATTTAAATGGTTGCTATTTTTGGCAGTATCTGAACAACAAAGTACTTTAAATTCTCTGATGTTATTTCTCACCCATTGATGTGCTTGCTCTAAATCCAAAGCAATTTATGGATCTCAGATAATTTTCCTGTAATGCTTTCCATTCATTGTTCAATTTTTGAACCTATAACATTTTCTGCTAGCTATGCACATTCATAGTCCTTTCTTAGCTGATATCCATCTAACTCTGAAGTGCAATTATATTGTATTTCCTGTTTGCAAGTATAAAAAGTCTATATTGACCCTAGTGGGATAGGAACCTATTGCTGGTACAGTAGTCTAATAAATCTTGGGGTTGGAATATGTCTGCTTTAATCTTCACTGTAATCAATTAAGCTTTGAGGTTAGCACTGCTAAGGTTTAATTCAGCTGGCTGTTTGCAGAAGTCTATGAGCTGTCTTTTCTGAGGGATTGCTTGTGATATTAGGATGCAGTAGCAGAAGAGTAAATCTATACACAAGATCTAAATTTGGGCACAAGCTATAAAATGAGGGTTGAACTACACAGATGGGCAATTTATTAATTTATTGTCTGCTTTTTGATCAAAAGTCAGTTTATAAGGCTTAAGAACAGGTGATTTTTAGTTTGTACGGAAAACTTGTATACATATATTACTCAAATTTCACATGACTTGTTTTGTTTTGGGGTTATTTTTAGCAATTATTTTAAATATGAATAATGACTCATGCATTAGTCAGACTGTTGATTTGAAGATTCACTTCCAAATGCCATGTGGTAACACAGTTCCTGCTACTACTTCCACTTGTTTTATTCTTTTCCTTTTCTCCATCTAAATCTCAGAAATTCAACTGTATGATCCCTCACTGTCTGGCACTCCTTCAGAAATGGCAGTCAGCCTGCAGATACTGTTTAGCTATCAAAATACTTAAGCTCAGAGCCTCAGGAAAACATGAAGCACTTCCCCCAGAACAGTAAATGTGATATCCCCGTTGATTTAGCCATCCAGGAAAAGCACTCCTAAGCTGGTTTGCACCACGGAGTTACAAGAACACCAGGGCCCCCAGAAGTTATCCTTCCCAAGGGCTTTATGAAGCACGGCTGGAGGAGGCATTAGCCAAAGTGGCTCCCAACATCATGGCAAAGGTCAGCAGTGGCCAGACCCAAATCCCCCAGGCTGACTGTGACCATAAGAGCCTCTGTCTGCAGGGAGCAGCCCCAGTGTCACCCACCTGCCCCACACACTGAGCAGTTCCCCTTCAGTGCCTCCCTCCCTTTCCCAGCACTATCCCTGTGCTATTTTCCATCACACAGACTATGCTGTGCACTCGCTGGGCTGACCTATGTGCAGCACTGTGGGTGGAAATCTTTCTTTCTGATGAGCTGGTCCCTCACAAGTTTCCTGTATCTGTGACAGAACCAGAATAATAAGAGTTCTTTTCTTGTCTCTCTGCTCCATTTGCTTCCCCCCCCTAACCCCCCCCCCCCTTTTGTTCCAGCCTAAATGGAGTAGAGGATGCCACTGCTGTGGGAAATAAATTTCTCTTTCCCTGTGAAACATGGAAACAGTAAAATGCTCCAGGTGTTCATTTTTTCAGCCCCCATACAAGTCAATCATTGTAAAGCCTGAGCAAAAGACAGCATCTCCTGTTTGTTAGAACAAGGTGGGGTTTGGGTTTTTTTTTATTTTTGCTCTGAGTGGCTTTTCATCTAAAAGCAAAGATCCATTTAAACTGAAGAGTTCTTGTGACATTATATTAGTTTTATCAAAAGTTCCATAGCAAGGAATAGTGAAAAAGCAGAACCCATCCTTACCCCAGGCAGCCAGGACTATGGGGTCAGGGCTCTTAGCTGACATGGGAAGTGCAGCACAGCTTCCTGCTGTCCCTAATTTAGAGGAAAGTCTGGAAAGCCTTCCAGGATGCTGGATGCACAACCTCCGTGTCAGGCACCTCAGAACATTCCTTGGTTCAAGACTCTTTGAAATTCTTTACATGGTCCTAGTTCTAACTTCAACACTTCTTTGAAAGCAAGAACAGTTTATTTTGTTACAAGCTCTAGCATTGTGTCTCATCAGGAAGAGATTCAAAACAATAATATTATAAACCCTGCTTTTTCTCTTCTGTGGTTCCCCCCCCCCCCCCCCCAGAAAAACCACAGAAGACTGAGTTTGAACCTTTATATAGAATCTGCATTATTCTTCTGATTTTAAGAGGCAATGAATCAGACCAATGGTTAACATTGCACATTAGCAAGGTAGTTTTTTAGTCTCTAAAAGGGGGAAATGATGCCATAAAGATTTTTTGCTTTTTCTTTCATACCCCTATTATACCTTTTTACAGCTTCTGTATTCCCAGTGCTTTTTGCCTACATTCTTGGACTTGTTTGTCAAGCTGAGAGACTCAACATTTTAGAAGCTTCGTAGCTGGGGATCAGTGTGCCCCAGAGCCCAAGGTCCTCTCCAGAACACATTCTGTAAACCAAGATAGAACCATCCAGGGGAAGGCTCCTTGGGGAGGGGGGGTTCACTTGAGCCTCTCATTGGGGAATCTTTGATAGATCTGCTAATTAATAAAACCTATAATGTTATACCAGATCTTTTGGGGCATAGATTTGGCAGGGTGCATCTTGATGCATATGACCTGGATGTGTGCACCTAAAGATCCTTAAAATAAATACCAAGGTAAAATCCCTTTTCCCCTTCTAACCGTGTATGCCTCTTGATTTTAAGACCAGGGAAAGGCATCACCATCATCTCTGATACTCAAGGGTGTGTGTCTCTATATCCCGTTTTCCATCAACCACCAGTAGTTGGCTGATCTTATTTCAATGCATTATTATACAAACACGAAAGTAGCACATTTCTTAGCTGGATAGACATGTTGCTATTTATGGCTTTTTAGTCATGTATATTTATGAGTTTCTAAAATGGTGTGTCCAATTTCAGAACTTCTGTACTGTCCAAATCTCATGAATTATAAAGTATATGTTTTAACATACATGATTATTAATGGTACAGAAGAAGAATTACAAGTAATAATATGACTGATTTCCTGTGGGAACTGATAAATTGCCTTCATATTTATTTCTTGTGGAAAACCCTGACTTCATGGCTTGATAATTCCCAGGCTGAATATTTATACCCTTGACAAATAGGGCAAAACATATTTGACATTTTTAGAACCCATTTATTTGCCATTTTGAGAACTTGGTCTTCATTAACAGAAAAATGTCTTTTCTTTTCAGCAAACAAGGTAACCAACCCAGCATTTAAAAAAGATAAAAATCTCCTTGCTATTATTTCCACATCTGGGGTTTTTTTATATTTTTAGATTGATTTATATGCCTTGTTTTCATGCATCTTCACTCAAATACATCTTGAACTCAAGCTTTCAACAGTGTTATTTAATTAGAAGAAATAGATAAATATTTTTCCAATGCCCCACTATTCTCTTTGTCTAAATTTTACTGGACTTATTTATCATGCACTCAAAAATATTTGTGATATATAAGCATTTTAAATGTTGTATATTAATTAAGGGCGTTCAATGTGTGCTGGCTATTCTGTTATTCTATAAGAGCAAAACTGTGTCCTTTCTGGTTATCTAAATACCACTCAGGTGGTATTTCTCTCTGGGTAGAGTTTCTACTGTTCTCATAAGGGATACACTCACACTTCAGCCATAGTAAATTCAGTTTAAAATTTATTCAGCTGTGAGAGACAAACTCCTTGGAAATTGTGTGTTGTTAGTAACAGGACTATTTGTTTGAAAATTTTTCTGGTTATTAAAGGATGAAAGTGGGGGAAAAGATGTGGGATGGACTGAGAGAGGACCCACAGCACAGGACAGAAGGGCACAGGAACAATGGGAAGTGAGGAAGGGGCAGGAGGGAGAGCCAGAGTGGGGAGAAAGGGGTCTGGGAGGACATGATGTGGAGCTGTGCTTAGGGAATCCAACTGGGAATGAGAGGACGGAAAGTGGATGGAAACTTTCGTTGTCTGAAGAAAATAGGATATAATCAGGGGGAGAATTGTTACAGAGAGCATTAAAGTGGTAAGAGCCTTGGATGAGTGGCAGGTGAAGAAGCTTTGCTTTTTGTCTTCTAAAGATGTAGCTGGATGGTTTAAAAAAAAGAAAAAGCTTAAAAAGTCACTGCTGCTTATTTTGCACACTGAGTGTTAAAATTGTTTTAAGCAAGATGTTCTTGAGTACTTGTGGTATTTGTCATGGTCCAGTGGAGCCTCCAGCCCCACCTCTAGATTACCAGCCAAAATACCTGAAGAACATTAATAATCCTAATATTCTTAAGCATTGTGGGTAAGAAGAGAGTTCTGGTAAACACAGATTTTGACAAACTGCTAAGATCAATTCTTGTTCCAATTTCAAAAGGAAATATCTACTTATTTTTCTGCTTAAATGGAGCAGTTAAGGCATTTTTACACATCATGATATATACACATAAGTTTCAGGCAATTTGACTTGGAAGACTTCCAGACAGGAGCAATCTGCAAAGAACTTCTTTGTCAAAACTTTGACTGGTTGTGGTATGGAAAGGAATATGGGTAAACACAGATTAGCTATCATTAAACTGGGCAGCAAAGAGTGGTTGAGTTTGTGTTTACCATTCACTGCTGCACTGACACATCAACTGTGGTCTTCTAATTAATAGCAGTGTAATGGTTAGGGATCCACACAGTAATAAAGCTGCTTATAGGATGGCTACTATTAAAAAAAAAAAACCAAACAACAAAAACGAAGCCTGAAGTGAGTTGTAAAGTTATTTAATTGTCTCTAAATTAGATGTGGGGAAAATAACATTAAAGCAGGCATTTTTTGTAGTATTGTGGATTGCCTGTCTGAGAAAGGTTTTAACAGCCTAGGCTTCAAAGTGAAGAAATGATTGTAAAAGCAGTGACATCTGTAAATGTGGATACTTAGGATACCTTTACTGAAAAGCAATAGTTTAAAGACATCTACAGCTGGCTGGAAACTTGAGTTGCAGCAAGCAATAACTCTTATTGAACCACTCAATAGTAAAACATATGTTGAATAAATTATAGAAAAATAAACATAAACATGATAGTAGAAGTATAGTTTTCCAAGGTGAAAAATTTAACTGCACAATCGAATTAAGTGTTTTTATTTAGTTATATAGCAGGTAATTTCTTGCTCAATCTTGTTCTATGAACTAAGCTGTTTGCATACATAGAATCAAGAAAAAAACATAAAATACTAATCAACAATATTTCTTTGGCTCTGGTAGCATTTGCTGAGTTCAAGCCCTGTCATACCACCCTGCTGAACAGTGTAACTCTCCTGTCCTCCTTAGCAATGCTTCTCTGTGTAGATAGTAAATCTCTACTTTTTGGTTTCTATTTTCTTCTATAAGTGCAATCACTTTTTGAATGTCAGCTGGAAGAAAATAACTAGTTATTAAGGCATTCATGATTGAGTCTGACACAGGGGCAAAAAAGTGCAAGTAAAAGCCTTTAATTAGGCATATCCTTGATTTTGTGTGACTGATTCTCTGCAAGTTTATGATATAATTGGGTTGATTTTCAATCTTGTTTTGGAAACGGTTGTGATGTGGAAAAATCTCTTTCCTAAATCTAGTGCACAAGTCAAAATGTACAGAATCTTTCTCCACGATTCCCTGTCACAGATACTTGTTAAATACCATAAATAAGAGGGAAAATTCTGAGCTTGGGAAGTGTGAAGGACCTTATCACTCTAAAATTCCCTTAAAGAAGGTTGTAGCTGGGTGTGGGGAAGTCTCTTCTCCTGAGTAACAACTGACAGGACCAGAGGAAACAGCCTCAAGTTGCATCAGGGAGGGTTTACATTCGGATATTAAGGAAAATGTCTGCACTGAAAGTGTGGTCAGGTATTGGACCAGGCTGCCCAGGGCAGTGGTGGGATCACCACTCCTGGAAGTGTTCAAAAGCTGTGTGGATGTGGCATTTGAAGTCAGGCTTAGTGGTGAACTTGGTGGTGCAGAGGTAATGGCTGGACTCGATGACATTAGAGATCTTATTGCACCTTAATGATTCTGTGAGAGTGAAATGGGCGTTTGGGATGGCTGCAGGCAGAGGATGAACCCACAGCCTGCCCAGAGATGGCTTTAGGTGCTCTGTCTGAATACAGGGATGAGAGTCTGACTGTGTGATTTTGGTCACTGTTAGGTTTAGGCAGCAACAAGAATTTAATCCAGCCACTGCATTTGAATTTTGATGGAAAGGATATTTCTAAATGTTGTATCAACTGTGGAATTAAGGCTACCATAACAGAATAGCAGTAGCTTTATGATATTGAAATTACCAGAGAGTGAAATGCTTCTGTTGTCAAGAGTGCCCATAAAAAATAACAAGCCAGTATGCAATGGCATCATTTACTTTGGCCAGGGGAAAGCAGAAACATTTTATTAAAAAAAAAATTGAAACTAGCTGCTGGTTCACACCCTGTGGCAGACAGATGTCCTGGCAGAAGACACAAAATCAGCTGTGGTAGATGCTGAAATATTTTGGGAGGCAGCAGAGGTGATTACCATCCCTGAAGTGCAAGGAAAGGTCAGAGCTGCATTCCTTAAGAGGAGAGATTCAGTCTGGGGCCTGGAGGAGGAGCTGTGGACTGGGTTACTTCAACTCTTGCTTCATCCCATATGTAAGAGACAGATTCTCGGGGTGAGGGATAGGTTGAGTGGCCTGAAAAATCAAACTCCTCTACTGGAAGAGTATGATACCATTACCAGAGGAATAGAACTGTTCCTGTTCTGGTTCTTCTGGCCAAGCTTAAATCTGGGATGCCTCACACCTTTGAAAATCTTTTTATTTGACCTTTTGCTTTTTTGCCTTCAGGGGCTTAAATCTGAAAACTATATTGCAGGATTATTTTAGGTGCTAACTGAGCAGAATTTTGGAAAACCAGTGGCAAAGCCACATTCTGAGAAAAACCTTCCCCCCAGTCTGCAACCAGAGGGTGTTTCGGTTGTTACACCTAGAGAAACCTGGTGGTCCCATGGATGTCGCTGATAATCTTTGGTATTTTTACTCCAGAGCTCTCCAGATCTTGCTCCAGAGAACATGAATTGCTGCTGCTATAGTCACTGGAAGCTGTGTGAGGATCAGGTGCAGCCACTCTTCAAGGGAGAGCAGAAAGCACTCTGGATCTCACAAGTGATACATTACATTCGATTTTTATTTCTTTTTTCCCAACACATATTTGTCCAACCTCTGGCATTTACAAATCTCTTCAAAGGAGGAAACTCTTTTGCCTGATGTAGGTGCCTCAAAGAAAACACAAACTACTTTTTTCTTCTAGTTGGATGCAAGTTATAATTTACAAAACAGTCACATGGCATACTGCCATGTCAATCAACCTTTTTTAAAAGGAGATTTGATTTAAACACTGCTTGCTTAAGTCATGTGTCTACACAGGCCTACACATCCATGCTTTCAATGAAATTAATAGCTGTCAAAAGAACAAAACATGTATAATTTGTTCCTTACACAGACTTGAGCAATAATGAATACTGGTCCGAAGAAAGACTCCAGAAGATATGACAGACATGGAATCTTTTGTTTTGAGTTGGTTTTTTTTAATCACATCAGGAGCACTGAATATGAATTAAAACTTGTTATTGTGTGTGGAGAGCATCAAAAGTCTTGCAGAATTGAAATCACCTATTTCAATTTATATTTGTTTCCATAATTTTTGGAGAACAGAAGGGCATAGGGGAGGATTTTCTTGTCATGAAATGAGATTTTATATCAAAACAAAATATATTTGAAATTGTCAGGAAGATCTAACCATGAAAGATGATTTTAAATGTGTGGTTAAAGAATTTTGCAGTTTTTGATACAATTCCTCCAGTATCTATTGCAGAAAATAATTTTTCCCAGGCTATAACGGGGTAGTGTGCCACCACCTTTGCTGATCCTTTTGCCTGATCCACAGAGTCATGAACTCAGCTGGAACTTCTCTTTGTGATGTTCTCACTGATGTTTCCAATTCCTACCTGACTTCTGTCTGTACTTATTGCTGAAGAATCCTGTCCTGGGTTATGGCACACTAAGCAGACTGTGTTGCAGATTAGATATTTTCTCTCAGCTTTCAGTTCAGCTTCAATAGTGCCATCTTTTTCCTGTTCTAATTTTCTTAAACTCCTCAGAGCTTTAATTCAGCTGCTACAGGTGTTTCCCTTTGTTCCTCTTATCAGATCAGTTTCAAATATAAATGCTGCTGCCATATTTGATGCTATCACAAATGTCTTTATGGATTTCTTTTTAGTGGTTCATCTTTTTTTGCTGAAATCTCTGGTGAGTTTGAAGCCAGTACAAAGATAAATTATTTGGGGCACCCAGGCTTGAGTTTCATTGGACAGATATAAAACTCAGTTCCATTTTGGGGGAAAAAAATTGCATTTACAGCTAACCAGGATACTTGTTCATAATTTTGAAACCAGACAAGAGCACAATTAAGCCACTTATATCTCATAATCTGTCTCTCATCACTGTGTGCCATGGTTTATTTTTAAAGTGGTAATTCACTTTAACTGAGAGCTCCTATGCCTGAATGCCTAAAGCTCTGTACAAAAGAAGAGCCATGACAATATTTTTACCCAAAAGCTAATACTCTGCACTAAGTGAAGGGAACAAGTTCAGTCAAGGCCCCTTTTCTTCTTTTCCTTACAATGACTTTTGAACTAAGCGTTGTGCAGCTTCTGGATGGTGTCTTGAGACCATTCCCAGTGGATGTTCTTGAGTCCCTTAGAGCTGCCTGATCTAATCCACTCCAGCAGGTGAAGTTTGCATCTCCCCTGTAAAGATTGCCCTTGTAAACACGCTGACTGCACAGCCAGCTGGGGAGTGAATTCCTACTGAATGGGATCAAGGTAAATTTCTGTAATTTTCTCACTGCAGAAGAGTGAGTTTTAGGAATATGACTCTTTTAAACCTCTCCAACAGACTCCAGATTACTACAATCTGTGCCATTTGAAACTACTGATAGATGTCATTGGGCTCAGAGGGGCTACCATTGACATTTGTGATCATAAGATGCCGTGTTCTGGCTTTACACACATCTAAAGCTTGTTGGAGCCAATATGTTTTCCATGGCCTTCAGAGAGTTATACATAAAACCAAAAAAGCACAAAAAAACTTGACACTTGTTCTGTAAACAACTGCAGAGGAGTCTGTTCATACAGAGTGATGTCCTTCTACCTACATCTGAATATTCAGCACTAATCTTCTTACTGCTTATACCTGCCTTAAAACTATGTTGGAATACGTGAATTTTGAATTATGAATGAATGAATATTATGCTAAAAATTAACTTTGGATAAGCTGTCTGTGAAGATGTGTCATGAATACGAGCTGATGACAAGATCAATTAGCATCACTGCAAGTTGTGAAAGATTCAAAAAAATAGGTCAGGAAAGAAAGTAAAATTAAAAATATAAATAAAGAGAGAAAAATCCTATTGTACCATTTCACAGAAGGTTACCTTAGCTGAAGCACTGGGTCTGTTAATCTCGAGTAGGTGAAAATTGTTGGTACCAGCTGGCAACTGAGCAGGGCTGCAGCTGGATTCTTGTCCTGCTTGGACATTCACAATGCAATCCCTGCGTGCCTTGAGCATGTAACATAAACATTTTTCTCCTCCTTTTCCTCCTCAAAGGCAGATGTAGACATCCTTTATTGCACTGCCCTTCAAATTCAGTTCAGAATTTGGCTGAGTTTGCTTTTGGCTTAGCCTGTCAGAAGGGGGATTTCGTTGGTCAGGACATTCAGTTTTGCTCTAACTTTTCTCTCTATCGTGATCCCCAATGAAAAGAGGTCACACAGTACCTGGATGTTTTCCAGGTACTTTGGAAATCCTTTCTAATCCCTTCTATAAGGCAGAAAGGAAATAGTGAAAGGAAATACAATTAAATGTCTCCTTTGGAAGAAAAACCACACTAGTTTAAGCTAACAAGCTTAATTAATAAAATTGAAAATTTTGAAGGATGTAAGCAAAAGGTCCAGAAAGAAGATAACGATAAAGATAAAGATAAATTAAATAAATAAAACCAGTTTGTCAGAGAATTTCACAGTATTTCACAAATGACTAGGAGGGAGAGCTAAAAATCTTCAATATTTTCTTTTTAGGAAAAATGTAAATGCTTCCATATTCAATCTATTGCACGTTCTTTTGGGACAGTTTTGCTATCTATAGGGAAGTGGTAGATCTTTCTTTCAGAAAGTAGAGTCTAAGTTCTCTAATTTTTTTTGCCATATTCTGTCCTTACAATATTCCTTGTCAGCTTACATGGTCCTTTCTTCTTCATGTTATCCTGTAAGTCAATTTTAATAACACACTTTTGATTTATCCTCACGCCAGTCCTTGTAGTGATATGAGATTCTGTATTTATAAAGAGTCTCTAGAGAATAAATGCAGACAGGAAGACCTGTTTTCTGTAATTTTTCTATTATTAAAGAATTGTTAGTACTGGACATGTTCTCCATACATTTCACTCTATACAAAATGTCTTCACTGTTCCTTGCCCTATCAGTACAAAATGTAATATAATAAAGTAAACATAATCATAAAAAAATAGTAGGCCTGCAAATCTGGTTCAGCTGTAATTTGCCAAGTTAGAAAAATCTCTGTCTTACCACAGAGCTCTGCATTCTGGAATATTATAATAAATTAAAATCTGTCGAGAAAAAACCTCACCCTACTTACTGCAGAACATTTCTTTGATGCTAATTCCTCTTTTACTTCTCATGAGAGGATTAGCTCAGGGTCTTGAAAGTGAAAAGGAATCCAGTCTGTCAACTTAGGGCTTTTTCAATGTCTAAATTAAAATAATTTTTCAATGTGTAAATAAATAGGTGGACTTCCTTATAAGTTTTTTTTACAAATTTCCAGTGTGAGTGGTAGGTGTCTTTTCTGACATTTTGTTTCACAGCCAAAATTCAGCTGTGGGGTTTTTTTTGTTGGTTGGTTTGGTTTGGTTGTTTTTTTCTTTTTTTTTTTTTTTAGGAAGCCCATCATAAACTCTATACTTGAGTTATAAGGACCTGTAAGTGCTTTCTTTTCTATTCTGTAATGAATTGTGGAAGATTAACTGGCATGAAACCATATATTCAAACAGCTGAGAACAATGTAAAACACACAGCAATATTGATGAAAATTATGCATGTGAGCTCCTTTAGACTGGTTGCTCCAAGGGCAGTTCTCCTTTCACCTCCATCCATTAAAAGTGACTTCATTCCATGAAGTGGAATTAGAACATTGTATTCTCTTTCCATATTTCTTCATGTATCACAATCTTTTTGTCTCTCCATCAATTACTGATAAATAAGATGAAGATACAACAAAAACATGAGGGAAAAGAAATAAAAAATGAAAACTTAGGAAGAGAATCTTGTAGTCAGAGCAGCTACATGAATAGGTATAAACCGAATTAAGGAAAGGCAGAAGATGATCAGGAACAGGGAACACTTAAAAATGAAGAATTGGATTGAGAAATTCTTTAGATAAGATTATGAGGCAGGAAGGTAGAGCAGAAAGAACCGAGGAAATTATTGGCAGGTATTGTTTTGGAGCTGGCAAAAGTCACTGGGTTTGGGAACTTTTCAAGTCACTACACACTGTGCTTCCACGTAGGAAGTTCTGGTGGTTAGAGAAGGAATTCACAGACCTTTATACCAGTTCTGCCCTTCTCACTGGCTCCCAGTATGACCACAGGCAGAATGGGGTTTTTTGGATCAACAGCCATGTGTCTCAGGTCTCCTCTATGTGTGTCACCTAAATTAGATTTTCTTTAATACTAGTAAAGATTCTTGGTGCAAAACGTCATTACGTATTTAGGACTCTGTCTAGAAAATGACAGCAAATCTCCTTGATTGTGTGTTGATTTTCTTATCCATTAACTCCTTTCTATCACTCACTTGCTTTTTTGACTTTTTTCAATGTTGTTTCAATACCCAACTAAGCCATAGAATCATGGAATTGTTTGGCTGGGGAAGATTTCTGAGATCATCTAGTCCAACCATTAGCCTCTGTACTATCACATGTCACAGGTACTACAGTATCACGTGCCATAAAATATGATTGCTCTTAACAACCTTCAGAAGAGTTATTTTTCTTTTTATTCCCTTCCCTCCCTCTCCTCTGAGAGTCATTGCTACCTCTTTTTAAATTGCAGTCATACATTGTGCAACTGTTCCATCTTTCTAAAATATCTGTTTTCAGGCTGGTAAAAGTTTCATTTTTCCATAATTCAACTCTGGGTATTAATAATTCCTTAAAAATTATTTTCATTCTTAATGCTTGGTGCAGACATTATGTTAATGTCTCCTTTACCTTTTTTGCGATTTGGGAGCATTTACAGTCATTAAATATTTCTAGAGGGAATGTTTGAAAAGAAGTTAATATCGCAAATTAAAGAAATAAAATTTTCTAAAAATCTTGAAAACATAATTTTCCATTAACTTTTGTGTTATTCTACTTTAAGATCTTTTTTCTTTAGGATGTTATACCCTCTAAGCTATATGGAGGAACTTTGCCTGCTACTGAAAATATCCACAGGGCAAGCATTTGTTTCAGCTGATATCTGGAATTGTCTCATGTTTCCATCAGGCTGTGAGTGGACTACAAATCACTGCTGTGCAGAGAGCAGCACAAAAGGGGCTCGGGAAGGACACACCTGCCTTCCACTGAAAATGTTCTTCTGATTTATTCACAGATAGAGGAGAAATATTTTAAACATGTCTAAGTCCTAGAAAGACCTTGCCAGTTCTGTAATCTGTCAGTGTCCTCAGTACAATGATGAAGATTATCATGTGCACAACCCCTATATTTACATGCAAGAAGCCACCTAGAAGATGACAGATATAACTTTATTGCAGTAGGACAGTTGCCTTATGTGATGAATTGAGTTCCCTTTTTCTTCCAATTCTCATTTTTTGTCCTTTCTAAACTTCAATAGACCAAACTGGCAGTGGTTTCCCACAACATATTTCTCATATTGCTGTTTAAATTGTATTTTCTTTTTTTCTTTTTTTTTTTTTTTTTTTGAGATGAACTGATATAACTGGATGCTGTTAACTTGCATTTCTACTGGGCTGTCTCTTATAATAATAGCATTGGCTAGGATTGGGCAGGCATAGTAAAACACAAGAGGGATGCAAGGAGGGGGGTTCATATTCCCTGGACACCCTGGGACAAACCACTGAATGTCTCTGAGTGTGGTAAATTAGGGGTTTATTTTTCTGCCAAACCTCAAATCACTGACTAAATGTCTGTGAGAAAGATATTTGTACAGCTATATGTGTGCTCCTGGAAGTGTAACGCTCTCTTTAAAATAGGATGAGCTTATCTGCCCTGTTCTAATTTTCTCAGCCTAATATTTTTATTTTTAATGCAAATCTCTTGTTGTTGTTGTCTTTTATTTTCCCCTACTGATAGCTTTTTCTCAAAACTAAGAAAAAAATTACAATAATTTCTTTGTCACTTTTTTTTTGTAACCGTGGTATGTAATAGCAATTTTTGAAGAAAGCTAATTTTATCTTCCTATTTTCTCCTTATTTGGTTTGTAATTTGCCTAGGTATATTGTCAAGTCAGTTCAGTATTCAGCAGCTAACCTAAATGAATGTAACAAGAGTGTTTTATGATAATTTGAGCAAAGTTTCAGTGTCATTGTATGCAATATTTCACATTTTATTTTAGCACAGTAGGGTTGAAATATTCTCCAGAGTGCCTTGGAGTTGTTTACTGTTTGCTTGTTTTTAGAAAGACTCGAACAACACCAAGAAATCAACAACAAGGAAAAAAATGAACTTGCCTTAGTTCAGAAGTCTGTGTATCTCGAACTGATCCTGTGTTTCTGAGATGCTTTATTTTATTTTTAATATCTCACTCAAGGAAAAGATGACACAGATTTTCAGATGCTCTTGGAATGTCCAAATTCACAGGAGGGTGTATTTTCCCCCTCACTGCTGCTCTATATACGTGGTTAATGCAGATGTGAGTTATGCATGAGCATCAAGGGGAGAGTTTTACGGCAGCTGCTGAAGCACAGCGAGTCTGAGTGGGTGGTGAGGAGAGAATAAACAGAGCCTTTCCAGTGGGAGTTGGGAAAGGCTGATGAGGAATTTGTCTAGAGAAACACCTCATCTGCTCTGCTGTATTCAGAATCACAGAATAGGCAGCGAGTCTAACAACACTCATCATCAGAAGGCTGCTGAAGGGCCATTGCTGCCCTTATCTGCTCTAAGGCAGATATGCATTGATTTTTGTTGGTAGGTAGAAGAATTCCACAGAGTTTAAAATGCAAAGCAAGTATGCACTGTAGAAAAGTGAGTAAGATAACTGCAGCAGACACTGAAGTTGAGGAGAAACAAGAGAAACTACTTTGGTCAGAGAGGTGAGCAAATGGGAGTTGAAAATATACTGCAGAAACATTTGGAAGTGTGTGTTTTTACTAACTGTCAGGAAGAATTATTTGAATTCTTACTTACTTTTTTCTACTTGTATTTTTTCCGCACTATTTTGAACTTTCTGAGAACATTAAACTGTGCAAACTTTTCAGGAGTGACTGCAATAACTTCTTTCTGCAATAACCTAAATCACTCCTTTTTTCATTTAAAACTATTACCCCTTGTCCTATTGCAAGTCCTTCTCAGCAGGGCTGTTCCTAAATTGTTCATCCCCCAGCCTGTGTTGACCTCCCAGCCAAGGACTGGACTTCTTTGTCCAGCTGGCACCTGAAGGCTGAGATCACCAGTGAACACAACATTCTCTGCTCCTCACCTTCTTCCAATGTCACAAAATCTGGCACAGGGGCGAAGAATCAGGATTGGTAAGGAAGGAGAAGTTTGAATCTAGAAGGATTTTACCATGCTTTAGGCTACAGCTGTGGGAGACCCTGGAGGCACCTAAAGAGATACAGAGGTGTCCCTGTACCCAGCTCTTCCCTGGAGGGAGCTTTGGGAACACCTGCAAGAAATAATGAAGTCACAATTCAGTACATAGATTTTAACCTGAGTAGTTAGCAGTACAATCAGACCCTTCCTAAAAAAGCAACTGGCATATACATTTTACCACTGTTTGAAGGGTTTTAACATCCAATCCTGAGGTGATATTTTGATAAGAAAACAGGAAATAAAATGATTGTTCCTTTTACCATTAAACACCATTTTACACATCTCAATCCATTTAAGGAAAAGAGGGCAAAAATAAACATCTTCATTTGCAAGTGGGAGAGCCAAGGCACAAAAAAGTGAAATAGCTTGTCCTAGTTTGCACAGAAATCTGAGTGTTCCCTAGTGATCATTAAGAAGGATCCAGCCTATTCTTGGCTAATGAGGACAAAATATAAGTTGTTCTGGATGTGGCTGAGAAAAGATCAGACACACTTTGTAAAAATGAAAACCTCACTAGATATCATACCATGTTCCTGAGTCAGTGGTGTGACAGAAAAAAGCCAAGTAAAGAAATCCTTGACTTGAGGATATTAGTTAAATTAAGAGTGTGCATTGCTTTCAATAACTAATGATTGGGATATATTAGAAAAAGAAAATGCAGTCAGTTTATAATTGTCCTAATCTAACCTTTCAAACTTAAGGTTATGCACCAGTCTAGACAGATTTATCATAAGTTTGTTTAATTAATGTGGAGCTTTTTTTTCAAGTATTTCAGTGTTCTCCATATCTTGGTGGAATTAGTGGAGGATTCTATTAAGCCATGACTTTGCTAATGTAATTTGATGGTTCAACGTCTCAGTGTGCCTAGTTTTCACTATTTGTTCTGCTTCAAAATTTGACATGATCAGTCAGATCTTAGAATTCTAATTATGCAATGAAGAAAAAGACTTCAATATTTCAAGTCCCCACAGAAAAAGCCAGTGGGTATGTAATTAAGAACAAGAAAAAAGGTCGACCTACTTTTTCCATTTAGTCTAAACTTCTGTTTGATCTATCTTTATTTCTTTCTATTGATCTATTTATCTGCTTATCCAGTCTGTCACTAATAATCTTGACCTTATTTTGTGTTGATTGATCATTTAAACTAATTTCTAGCCTGAATGATGGTAATTTAATAATGTGAGTCAATTAGAAGTTAAATAGAATCAATAAACCATCCTGTGACATCAGCGGGAGAAACATTGAAGTACCACTGTCTCATGAGACCTTTCAGCATTTTATATGAATATTTTTGGGGCTGAAGTAAAATGAAGATATTACTGAAACTAGAAAATAATTCATAACATGATGTTACTTTTTAGCTATCTACTTCTTCCAGATTCAGAAAATAAAAGCCAGAAATGGCTGTTATTTGTTCAACCTCAGCAGGCACTCTCCATCTAATCAACATCCAGTATGGGGAAAGATGTGTTTGCCTTCTCACTCCTGCTTTCATCATCTCTCTAATGTTTGTTTTCCAGCTATTTTGCCTTTCACATCTATTTTAACTAGTAAAAAGAAGAACCTGTTATCTTCTGAGCCAACCACGCCATAACATGGATCAGTGTAATCCATGGAGAAACCACCATTTGCTGAGTGATTGAAATATTTTTCCCAGGAAAAAAGTTGTGAAAAATCAGTGTTTCTGATGTTGAAAATATCAGAGGAAGAGTTGTTTGGAAGAGAGTAAGAAGGCTGATTGCTGATCATTGAACATAAACAAATGTTTCCTCCACTGGAGGTAGCATCATGATTTCATCTCACAGGTACATACAAATATTGGATCCACCAAAAACCAAGGGGAGCTGATCCCATGCCTTCAGATTGTGCACTTGCCTTCATAAGATTTTGGCTTTCAAAGGGCCTGATAGTTACTCCATCTTTTCTACAACATCTTTCACCAATCTCTGGTTCCTCCAGTGAAACGAAAAGCAAATTAAATACTCAAAAAGCAGTTTTGTATCATGAAAGAAGCAAGATTGTGAGGCATGTTTGCAGATATTTTTAAGAATATTCTCCTAAGCCTGGCATGTATCGTGGGGAAAGGAATGCTGGCAGGTGCTTGCAAAGAGACCCATCCCTCTTCCTTACTGAACACCTTTGTGAAAATGCTATTTTCTTATCAATTGCATGTGTATCTAAATGAGCAAATAAATACACAAAAATATATGTGAAAACCTAGCAGAATCTGAGTTCTCTTAAGTTATCTCTTACAATTTTACACCCTTTTAGTCCTAGATTAAAATTTTCTTTTGTTCTAACCATTGCATGTGTCAGATGAATTCTAACTATGGTTTCCCACAGGCTTGAGTACAATTTGTTGTTCCTGCCTCTGGATGGTGACAGATAATTCCTGCTAGAGCTGGCCCAAATGTAACTGTTAACAGTGGGCATTAGCAGTGTTCTAAGCTTTTTGTTTGCTTTCCTGCAAGCCCTGTCAGATGCTGCTCTTTTGTTTTGGAATTTATATTGATTCATTTCATTTCCTTCCTGATAAATCTGTCCTAGGAACACAACATACTTTATTATGGTTTTAGACAACAAGCTTCTGTGAAGGTGCTAGATACTATCCATGTGACATGGAGCAGACAAAATAATCCTTCCCCTAAAATCTTTGTAATTCTTTGTAATCCTCTTCCTAGATTCTACTTTTCCAGCTGGCTGGACAGGGTAGTGGTGCTGTACCAGGTTCTGATTTAAGGTTGTTGGCTCTATTCTGCACATAGCCAGAACAGATTGGCTTTACTGGCTCCCATGTAAATCCAGATGTTTGCCACATGAATAATTTTTAATCTGTCTGAAGGCCCATGACACAGAAGGGGATGGATTCAGCATGTCAAAACCCAGCCTGCTGGAATCCTGCTTGCAATTACCTCCTTTTAGGGGAGCAGGTGATGTGCAGCAGCCAGGCACACAGACATTTGCTCAGCAGTGCTCACATCAATGTCTGCACAACACAGCCACCTCCTGACTTCAGTTCCCTTATGTTGGACGTATTTTGAGTTACAGCTGTCTGAATTGTGAATGGGATGAACAGAATAAGTGAGAGGCACAGCAGTAGCCCAGCCATCTGAGCCAAAGTACCACATGCCTTTCCCTGCCTTCAAAAAACCCCAAACCACCAATCCTTTCAACTGCAAGTAGTTGGGGCAACATTTTACTAGCCAGCTGTGGTCAAAAAGGCAAAGACAGCACTGGAATGCATGAAGGGATGAGAGAGAATAGAAGAATATTATATGGTACAGAACCAGATGATATGTCCTCACTTTAGATTATTGCACAAAGTATTTTTTGAAATCTGTTGTAAAAACAAAACTGAAAGTTGTATCAAGAGGCAATAAACAGTTCATTGATAGTGGAAGTGTGGGAAGAATGTCCATAAAAGTAGTACATGATGACAAGGAGGGTTTGATCTGGTAATAAAAATTTATGTGAGAATATCTTTAACAACACAGCCTGTCCTTCTCCTTCTCTAGTCCAATGACAAAGAGAGCTTTTTAAACAAAAAAAGGTAAATTTTAACCTTTCTCTCCCACCCCATCTGTGCAGTTTAGCAGCTGCAGAATATCTGAAAAAAAAGCCTAATTTTTTCATGATTTGTCATTCATGTGCCAGAACCTCATGTACTGTTGGTGACCAAACTAGAATCTTCAGTCCCTCAGGTTTGGTCTAAAAGAAATTAGACAGAACCCAGCAGCATTTGACACTCTTTTCTAAAGCTCCTAGACTGATAGTTGTACAATGTTTATCCATTGTGAAAATTGGTTTTCATGCTGTCCTAAGGTATTGCCACACAGACTTTGGAGGAAAAGAAAGTATTAACAAGCAACAAAAACAGCAATCCAGACTGATTAACAAACTCAGCTGAGAAATGGTGACATCAAAGAGATTTGGTATTGAAGAGACAGATTTTCATGACCAAAATTTCCAAATTAGCTACATCTCTAACTTCTTTTAGGCACACTTTTGACTTTTTAAGCTCTATTGAACCACAGGAAGGTCTGTATTTACCCTTTGAGGGAAGGACCCCAGTAAGATGCAGTTTTCTGAGACTCTTCCACAGCTGAGTTTACACAGGCACACAAAAATGGTTTCACAATTCTTGTAATATTGTCTAATAATCAACCATCCTGCAAAACCGTCCCAGATTCAAAGAAATAAAAGAGGTTAGAGAGCAGGAAGGAGGGATAGAAATGAAGGCTGAGGAGGGAATACAAATTCTAAAAAATTGGAAAGTTGGAAAAATTCAGAAAAAGGAGTAACAGTAAATAGATGGTAGTTCCCCTTGCACTGGAACAAGAAAAGGGAAAGAGGAACCTTTACCTCTGTTGCAAAGATCCACCACTTTTAACTGTGTTGTTTTGTTTGAGGGTTTTTTTGGGAGGGGGTTGTTTGTTTTTTTGGTTTTATTCACAACCTATTCCACAAATTGAAAGTCAATGCAGCTCAAAATGAAACCTCCATTTGTGGATCTATAATCCATATATTTTCACTCTTTTTGCCAAGCTCTAAAAGCTAGATCAATGGAATAGATTTCCTTTAAGAGCAAATGAGGGTTGTCCATTTCCCTTCCTCCAAAATCAGTTATTATTTTATTTTTATTTTCATGTAGGCTTCTCTTTGTGTTATTTCTGAACCTTGTTGCGAGTAGATTTGCAAAAAGTGAAATAAAGTATCTGAAGATTCATTTAAAGGAGTCCATTCATGAATGACAAAAGGTGTTGGATGCAAGTCTCTTAATCAGTGGAGTTTACTAATAATATTCAAGAGCTCTTCCAAACATTCTTTCTTTAAAATTTTTTTCTGTCCAGAATTTATGCCTATATTTTAAAAAAATGTTTGATTTAATTTCATGTTGTTGCTGTTCCATAATTCTCTTTTTGTCCTTCATTTTGAATTTTTAGTTTTCTCTTCCTTATGCTTAAAAGAAAACTGTACTTATTTAACTGGCAGCTCTTTAGAGCTTAGAGACTAAATTGCCTTGGAAATGGGAAGTTTGTGTAAGGATAATGGATTTCACTTATTTGACAACTCAGCAATCTGAGGAAATAATGACGGATATAGTTTCTGATTACATCTAAATTTATGATTGGTTAAAATTTCATTTTACAAGACTAGATTAATGATTAAACATCAAATTATCTGTAGATTTTAATATTTTGATTTGTTCATCATTCCATAGATACAGATAATAAAATAAAAAACCATTGCGAGAACTTTGTTAAAAATTAAAAGAAAATTACATATTGAAATCCAATCCTGAATTTTGCATGGGACATGTTTAAACTGGGTTATAAAATATTGCATATTTAATCTCTCAGAGAAGAAGCTCCCAGTGATTACATCCAGGTTGTTCAAGCTCAGTATTCAGAGATGATACAAAAGCATCTGGAGTCCCCCTGACAACTACAAGGGTAATATAACACCTCTGCACAGCATGGGCACGATCACTGCTACTGGGTTTGTGTGGAAATTCAGCTGCTGCTCTCCATCCTGGGAATCAGAGCTTTGTGGAGCATCTGCAGGGCTTCCCCAGCCCTCCCGTGCTGGGCTGCAGCACCGAGGGATAGCACTGAGGCATCAAAGAAATCCATTTTCTCTCCTGCAAAGTCCAAGCACTCCTCTTGGCAAGCGCTGTGAGGAGGAACACACTGGGCTGCTTTCATGCTGCAAGATGCAATTCCTTCATGGTAACCAGAGAAAGGAGCAAGAAGACTGAGAATTTAGCAGACTAAGCTGGGAATCTTTGGAGGAGGGGTCAGAGAAACAGCAAAAAGAGTTCTTTCTAATAGTTCTTTCTAAACAAATAGCCAGTCCCTACACCAGTTTTTGTGTTACCAGTGTACCATTTGATCTTATTCCATTTAACCAAGCCATGGGTTTCTTTGAAAGGAATATCTGTGATGGAAGGTAAAGTTTGTGCCCAGGTGTGAGGGCAGCTTTGCATTTTAAAATTTTTCACCACACTTACACAATTTTAAAATTTATTGGCCCTGCCACGGCTCACTTCCTCCAAGATGGAACTACTATCAAAAAATATTTGTGCAGTGATAATCCTTCTAGGTTCATGCCTTCAACATGCACTTCATCACTTGAGGATGATACAGGGATTAAAACAAATTTCAGGTGAAAATATAATGTGATGTAAAAACTACAGTTTCTGATTTGGATATGCTTTCCTTGTTGCTGTCTATTCCTTGCAACTCTTTCCTCCACTACAAATTTAAGCCTATGTGGTATTTTTTTGTTGTTTTCTGTGTTACAATATGTTACTAATAATGTTGTAAGTTTTGGTAAAAGGTGAGTAGTGTGGGCAATAGAAAATGTCTTGAAAAGTACCACGTTAATTCACACAGCATACACACTGCTGGACTCCTTTCCAATATCAATTCTATCTGTTTTTTCTCATATATATTCACAGAAATCACTCCTTCTTAGCCTTAAAAGCTGACCTCAGGATCTGTCAGCCTTTATATCTCACTAATGCTGTTGGGCAGAGATTTTTATCTTTGTAATCATAAAGAGCACTATCATAGTGATGCTGATTTCTGAAATATAAGAGGCCCTCACTTGTTGAAATGGGCATCAGAATATGTGTTTTTTATATTCTTTCATAAATCAAACTGCAGCTGTTTTGTTCTAACTTTGCCAAAAATGTTGTCTTTCAACAGAAATGAACATTTGTAATTTAAAAAGAAAGGAGTTGAAATTTAGAAAATCTCGAGCAGGGATTTATAAGTTTTGTTCACAAATGTCTGCATAAACATAAGAAATCAGGTTAGGAATGCTATATAACAAAATTCATCTTCAATGCAATGCCTAAATGAAATGCAACCTCTCAAATAAGGACTTTCATTGCAAACCTTTTGCAGGCTGTGTGGGACCTTTGGGAGCATCTGGGAAGCCCTGGCTCAAAGCACATGGAAATAAAGGTAAATTATATTATGCAGGTTTACTATACTGCCTATCATTTTCAAGGAAGTTGAAGATGTGGCAAAAGCACAGACAAGATAAATAAAAGTTCTTAACAAATTCCCTTGTCAGTACATTTTCATGGTTAAAGTTCAGAGTGGTAAATGATGTGCAAGAACATAGCTCAGATGCCCTGTCAGATAAAGCCAACCTGGGCTGTCTGCACACTGGCTGGAATGGAAATTAAACTTTTTTTTTTTTTTATCACTGTCTGCAAAGGAAACCTCTGGTTTTCCATTACTCAAGTTATTTCTTGTTTGGGTTTTTCCGTGTACTTATCACTTGGGGGTTACATACAGAGCAGTAATGAAGAAATACATCAGCTCTCAAGGTAGTATGCCAAAAATAAAAGTTGGAACTCAGATCAATCTTCTGTCTGTCCTGCTTGTTGGACCCCTGCAAGCATGAAACTCTCTGGGAGGTGGGGTTAAATCAGAAATGCAGTAGTGATAAAATAAACTGGGTACAGACTCTTTAATACCACTGTTCATGATTCATACCTGACTCTGCAGCTGATGGATTCTTTAAGGCCAGGACTGCCAAATGAACCTTGATTTCCATGTGAAAAAAATGCAGTGTAATAAAGATTATTACTCTATTATTATAAGCCAGTAAACTCCCTCCCTTCCACTCAGGTCAGACTGATTTTAAGGAGAGAGCTCCCTGTGTGTTTTTCCACTGCTGCTGTAGAAACCCCAACCATTCAGAGGAAGATTATATTAAAGAACAAACATCATCATTAGGCAAAATTAAAGGGCTATTAAAAATCACGAAGGCAAGCTGGACTTCCTTTTTGTCCTTGACTTGGCCAGTTGTGTTAGGCTTCACATTTGTTGCTGAAAACTGCGTCATCTCCCCTACTTCAGCAGAGAGGCTTAGCTGGGTGAATGTACTGAATGCAAATGGCTCTGGGCTTTTGGGTTTAAATCAGCCATTAGCACTGCCTTTTATTTTATCCGATTAACATTTAGACACTCAGGAAGGGAATACTTTCTTAGCCTAGCAATAGGGGTTTGTATTTTCTTTTTTACATCCTCAAGTACAGACAATAACCCCCTAATGAGAGTTGAGGGATTTTTTTCATTTGACGCATTCTGAGGGAAGAGATTTCAGTGGGAAAAAGTGATTGGTGATGGGCGGGTGATTGTTGCTTCTTTCTTGAAATTTTGCTGGAAGACTGGAAAGGCAATAACTGCTAAGGGCTGCCACATTCCTCAAACAGTTATCTCCTGTGCTAAGGAGAGAACTGCTACCCCACACAAATGAAGAACACAATGCTGTTTTAAATATAAATTTACACAAGCTATGTCCTTTAGCTTCAACTGTGTGCTGGAATGAGTCAGCTAGTACAGAACAAGGTTTGAAGGAAGTTAAAGCACCAGAGCATGTGGCAGGACCTAATTCAGCTTGATGAACTAGCGTGCTACATTCATTGTGAAATACAGATTATCTTGGAAACACAGCTGGATACCTTATGGACCACAGGCTTCAACCAGAGCCTGGGAGATTAAAACAGCCTTGCTAATAGCAGTCCTCTTCTTGTAGAAATAGCCACTGGAAGTGCTTTACACTGTCCCAGGTGTTTGCCTGGGTCTGGTTATACCCCCATGTGAATTTTAGAAGGAAGTAGAATAGGCAAACCCCACTCCTTGCCACTGTCCTTTTAGCTCTCAACAGATCAAGCCTTCTGGGCAGTTGCTATGAGACACAGGCAGTTCCCACTGTGTCTCAGTGGCACTTTTGCCAGAGAGGGTTAAAACCATCTCTTTCACAGGAACATACTCAGAGATGATGTGAGGAACATATTGCAGACCAGACAAACAAGGAAGAAATATCAGATCAGCAAAGATTTAAAAAACCCCGAAGCCTTCACCCAACTATATCACTGATAAAGAAGCATAAGATTGCAGTTTTCATAAACTTCCTAATTCTCTTAGGAAGATTACTGGAAGTTTCTCCTCTGGAGTTGCTTATGTGGTGACATCTGTAACAAAACAAAAATAAAGCTTTGGTTCTCCCTGATGTAGGTTAAAGCTATAGCTCTCCCTCCCCATATCTGATGAATAGAGAATGCAGCAGTATTCTCAAATTTCTTAGGTTTTATAGACACAATGATTCACCCTTAGAGCTGCTGGTAGTTGTGTGATAATTGAAGATAAATCTGAGATTCTGTGGAATAATGAAGAAGCAAATACTCCTGAGCATCTTTAGAAACAGATTTTTTTTTCCCCCAGAGTATTTTGTTCTCATCAAATGCAGATTTAGATGTTTGTGTCAGAGATCACAATCTGTATACTGTTTATTTTAGGGAGAAGTCTTATAACAGTCTCTTCTTTGTAAAAACTCAGAGGCGGTAGATGAGAAAGTGAATGATTTTTATCCCTGTTTGTACAGAACCACATTTTGCAAACTGAGACTTCTCATTTTACTACAGGTCATATAACTTTCCCCTGTGTTTTTCAGCTCCATAAAGTGGTGACACCTCTAGCAGTGCACCTCATGATTCACAGCACTGACAGATGCAGCCTCAGTGAAAGGTGGGGAGGGTTGGTCATTGCATGAGTGTGAAAATGAATGTGTGTCACATGAATGTGGCTTCTGTGGTGACAGTCCTTATCTCATCCCTCCCCACTCCCAATTTTACTCTTCTGGAGTAGTCAGCACAGTGCTAATTATCTTGAGCCCAACCCATATAAATATTGAGGTACCTAAAAATTAGAATACTTGTACTTACAAAATTGAAAGTAATTAGGCAAATCCTCTAAAGGTTTTGACTCAAATTTCCTAATTATTTCTGCTGATGTCTCTTTTATAAGGTTTTCTTGCGGGCTTTTGTGAATATTAGACTTCTAAATATCTAACTGTAGCCTTCCTGCATGTCAGGTGTAGGGTGAACTGCTGTTATGGATGTGCTGTGTGAGAATATGGTATATATGTTGGTGTATGCTCTGCCATAGGTTCCCCATCAATAATGATTCAATGCCCAAGCCTGAGTAATCCATTCTCCTATTTGTCCTGTTACATGGCTGGGTCTCCAGGCAGGCTTTGTGCAGTCTCCATTGGCAGCATAGATCTGACACTTGCAGAATAAAACAGCTTGAACTTTTCACAATTCCAAATCAGTTTTGTCTATCAAAGGTGTGATTTTTAAAAGGGACTATATTCCTTTCTGCCTAATCCTATTGCTGTCTGTGTAAAAGATAGAAGCAGCGTAAATATCCTGGGTTTATCCTTGGATTTTCAGCTGAGGAGGAAACAAACACCCAAGAACTGTTAAGTGACAATGGTTCCCTGGAGAAATAGAGTCACACACATTTTTTTTCCCTGTTCTGCGAAAAATTGCCAAGTAATTTGTCCAGGTCATTTTCTACAGTCAGCACAGCTCCTGACACGTGTTCCTTTCCCCCTAGGCAGGGGACACAATAACTCATTACTGCTGCAGGACTCTTCCTCAGTGATTTAGTCAAGTTGCTGTCTGCCTCCCTGATTAATTCACACAGCTTCCTCACAAACTCTTCCTTAATAAAGTGACAGAGTTCTGGCTCATCGGGTTTCCTCTCTCTAGCAGAATAATCCTGTGTTCTTCTGCAGCATGCAGGCTGCTGGAAAAGCTTCTGGGTCTGGACAAGCTGTTTGAAAAGTGACTTGGCTGCACGACAAAGCCCTGCTGGCTGAACCTCCAAGCTCTCTCCCAAGGAGATTGCCATGGTAGTGCAGATAGCCTCTTTCAAACCCTCCTTCTTTGCTTCTGTCTCACTGAGGTGCAAAAATACCTTTTCAAAGGCAAACATAAAGTCTGTCAAATAGAAAGGGAAAACAGACCACCGAGGTGTGAGAGAGCACATCCCAAATCATGGATCAGTGGACAAGTGCACGTGTGCAAATCAACACGGGTTTAAGAGCTATTTGTACAAAAATGCCACCTTCTAGAAGCAGCCACTGGTCCTGGTCTGCCTACTCTGCAGCTTGGTTTCATCAGCCCAGGAGTCCTCACGGCATTGCATCACTTCATGCACGGCCACCAGCCCAGGCTGCTCTGTGCCCTTCCCTGCATTCTTCTCCATTCTGAGTTTTCACCTTTTGCCTGGTTGTCAGTTGGTATCTCAGCACATATCTTTGAATTCTCTGCTCTTTATCAGCAGCCTTCTCCCTCATGGCCAATTTCTATTTCATGGTAATATGCAGAAAGTGGATATATAGGTAAAAGAGATAATTAGGAACTTTGAACTGAGTCTCTGAAGACCCAGGTTCTGTGCTTAGGTTTAAAAGGTTTCCTTGTCTCCTGAATATAAATCTGACAATATATGAACTTTCATGGCATCTTAAATCAGAGCACAGAAAGAATCTTTTTCCTTTAAAAACAACAGAGTTATTTTTACCTATTATAAGTAGGGGATTGGACAAGCTGACTCTAATTTCCAACCTCAATCACGCTGTAATATTTATACATCTGAGAAAGAAAATTCCCTTCTGAGGATCTCTTATCTTGTTACTGTAATAATCCTGACAAATTCATCTCTTGTGCTTCATGCATGTTGTAATTCTGTCTGAGAGAAGAAAAATTAAAAAGTTCCCATGTTTCACAAAACAAACAAACTGTGAGGTGGGACTGGGAATGCTGTAACACCAACAGAGTGCAGAGAGTGGGTCTTGCACATATTAATTATTTCATTTGGAAGGAGTAATATTGACAGGTGCTAACAGACATGAACATGCTGTGGTGGAGACTCTCAGTATTATTTTTTAACTCCTCTTTCATATAAAATGTGCAAGAGGGAGTGGTTTGTTGTTTGGAAATGGCCATTTTAGCAGGTAAATGTTTCCTGCTACAGTTTAACAGTATGTCTCAGAGAATTTTTCAAAACCATTTGAACAGCAGCTAGGAACTCAAGACTTTTATTCTTATTAAATTAATTATTTCTGTAATGTAATCATTCTAGTTATGGGCAGGGATCAGGTATCCAGTCTTCTGAAAACACACAAGTGAAAATCATTGTCTGAAATGAATGCTAGTTACATAAGGCATGAGAAATAGACTTAGCAACAGCTTCAATGTTACAACACAGTGCTTATAGTTAAAGAACAATATTGTGTTATTTATGGATTTTTCAGTTCAGCATCTGATCCAAAAAACTATGGGAACAATCCTTTGGAAGGGTTCCCTCCATAAATATTTTTCTCAAAGACGAATTGAAGTTTCCATTTATTGTTTTTGAGATTTTTTTTTACCCAGTTTGTAATTGAAATATTTTCATATTCTAATTTAAATTATTCTAAAATTGAAGGTTGAAACGCTCTATTTATAACATGCTAGCAAAAATGATTGCAATTATCTGATGGCACCTCTCCATGGCTATAATTTCTTTCACCATAATTGTCCACAAATATTTTGTAGGCAGCATGGAGCAGGATATTTAACACTTTCTAAATTGTGCCCTCTCTTCCATGTATCTATTGCAGGAAGAATATCAGATTATAGTTGCTAACATGAGCCAGCCAAAAGATTGGGTTTTTGCTCCTCCATACATTTACTGTGTTGTGTCACTTCCCACATTTCAACATCTCTGATAATAAACGAGAAAACAATGTCTCTGCAATTTCAGAATAAAAATAGAAGTAAATGTAAAACAATAGAAGCTTTTGTGAAAGATTAAATTTTGTGATTTATACTTTAATTGTAATAAAAGTAGATTAGAGAGGGTGGGGGTGGCGCTGGGATTCCTTTCTCTGCAAGCTTCTGCTATCTGGAACCTACAGAGAGTCACTTTTGAAATACTGTGGAAAAAAAAGAAAAATACAGCTGACTATAGAAGATTATTCATATATTCTCTTTATAGTTATCCTCAGCATTTTCCTGAGCTCTGATTCTGAAAAGAAGTCCAGTGGTGATGAGCAATTGCACCGCTCATCACTTGTTAGGTTTTATTTCTCTCCCTTTCAAAAATTTTTCTATTTAATTACAATTTTTATTAACAAATATTATTAGTTATTACTATATTTTATTTCAATTATTAAACCTTTCTCATCTCAACCCACAAGTTTTCTCACTTTTACCCTTCTGATTCTCTCCCTCACCCCACAGGGAGGAGAATCAGTGAGCAGCTGTGTGGTGCTTATTTGAGGTTAAACCACCATAGCAGTATTTTCTAGAGCTGAAGTAGGGTGGCCAGGTTTGTTCCACGATGGTCCAGTGCAGTGGCTGAGTGGATAGCAGGTGATACAAGATATTGTTCTGTGTCATATCTAGCCTCGGGTCCCAGAATTGTTGTGCTTTCTTGCAGTATAATAGCTGCTGTAAATGGGACGTTTCCAATTAATGCTTGCACTAATGCAACAAAAACTAAAGAATTTTTGTTTCTTTGCAACAGTATTTCTTGAACTTCTGTGAGCAGGGCTCCAGTCTATTATCATAACTCTGTTTTCCTCTCTCTTCTTCCCACTCTCATAATCCCTGCAGCACCTGTACTTTTTATTCCTGGCAGCAGCTCTGCTCATCTGGGGCAGAGGGAGGAGAATTAGTTAAAATTACTGAGGCCAGTGTTGGAGGACAGAGCTGTTCCCAGTGAGTCTAAGGCAGTGTGATTTTGTGACTTGTTTATGACCACTAAATATCTGTAAAACACAGTCTGAGAAATACTGTCCAGGAACTCGTCTCTGATGACTTACTCTAGAAACTAAGGTAAGATATACTTGGCTAAATCCAGTACAAACAGTCTCAAACTCAGGCCCAATTCTGCAAAATCTTTGTTCAACATATTCTTAAGCTAAAATATTCATAAACGTCACTAAAATGTTAGCCTAAAATGTCAGCCTGAAATGTCACCTGTTCTTTCATTACCACCAACATTTTGTATCAGGATGTGTTGACTTTCGTGGATGTTATTCTCATTTGTCTTCAAGGCAAGAGAAAAAAAAGAGCTAGAAGCAAGACAGACAAAAACATTTGCCCTTGCATAGAACACAGCAAAGAGACAATCAGAAAACAAACATTTTTAAAATTAATGTTTATATTTGATTGGAAAAGGTTGACCTTTATTACATGGGCGTGTATTTTTTCCTAATCTGCAAGAAAGCAGAACAGTGACTGGTGAGAGAAAGATCTAATGTATCATCAGAGAATTTACATCTAATTTGCATATAGTGGTTTTTCTTTTTTTTTTTTTTTATTTTTATCACTTCTGTTTTGCAACCTGCAGTTCAATTCGTTTCATCTTTCTGTATTATGTCTGATGAGTTATATGAGTTACTGAATAATTTCAGTGTAATCCACTGCTGTGGCATAACAGATACTTCAGAGAAGAAACTCTCCAGGCTTGACCTTCCAGACAGCTTTTTTACCCATTCAACAGTGCAGCCATCCAAGCCAGTTTCTTCAGGAGAAAGCTGTGGAAACATCTTTACTAAAGTCCACACAGACATATCCATAGCCTTTCCCTCTTCCATTAATTGGATCCCCTTGTCACAGAAGGAGATCAGGCTGGTCAAGCAAGCCCTGCCTTTTATAAACCTGTGTTGGCTGGGCCTGACCCCTGGTTGTCCTGATCTGCTCCATGATCTTCCCGGGCACCGAGGTCAGGCTGACAGACCTGTAGCTCTCTCCTTTTTGTTTGCCAGCTTCCATCATATGAAGTCACAGATGACTCCTGTGCTCAGTCTATATCTGTATTTTCTTTCCTCATTCTGGTATCAGAAACTCTGCTGGGGCAGACATGGCACAGGGCTTTTTCTCTGGTTGAGCTACATTCCCCACACTGGATTTCTAATCTGTGACTAGAACTGCTCTTGTGATAGGACACTGCCCACAGTAAAATGCTTTGTTGAAATAGAAGGCAAAAACATTTATCTAACACTGCCCAGTCACCAGGGGTCTACTGCCCAAATCTAGGGATCAAAGGCATTTCTGGCCATCCTGTGGTTTCTCTGCTTGTGTGAAGATCAAAGGGCAGATAAAGACAGATAAACAGCAATAATACTCCTGAGGGAGAGACCAAAAGGTGCACCCAGCTGAATGAATAGATCTCAAAACTTAAGGTAATCACTTAGAAGGAAAGACATCCTCCCTCAAGCTATCCATATGTAAAAGTATAAGTAAAGAAACTTCCCAGGGGATTGTGTAATTTTCAGGGTATCAGAACTCCTGCAAACCCAGGAGAAAACAATTGAATTTCAATGATAAGATTAAATATAAAGACATTAAAGTAAAGAACAGACATGACCAGCTCATCAAAGTATTTATTCTGAAAGAAGTCTACAGGCCCATATGGGCATTAAATCTCAAGAGACTTATTAATGAATTCTTTTCCTTCAGTATTTTTTGCCTAATTGATTGCGTAGTTTTCAGTCCACCGTTATGCTCAACAGGATTCATGTTTTAAGACTATCTACTTAGAAAAGTAAAAGACAACATCTTCATGTGATCAAACATACCATGAGCAATCACTCTAAGATAGTAGCTCAGTCACATTTAATAGCCCCAAAATATTACAAAGGTGCAGTCTAAAATTGATTGCTGTTAAAGGGAGGGAAACGTCCTTTCTCCATTTTTTTTTAGGCAGTGACAATAGGGACAGCCTTTATTCACTCTTGGGAATAAATGAACTTTAAAAACCTGATAAACATGGTGGAGAAAATGGATTGATTTTAAATTTAACAGTAGATATCACAGAGTATAAAAGAGTCTTTAAGATGATTGAGGAATTGGAGCAGCTGTCATAGAAGAGGCTGAGAGAGCTGGGACTATTCAGCCTGCAGAAAAGGACAGTCACAGAGAGCTTCTCCTTGTGTAAGAATAACTGATGGAGGGAGAAAAGAAGGTGAAACCAGACTATTACCGCTGGCCTGGTTCCTACAGTATATCACCGTGTCCCACAGCCACAGGGAGGAGGAGGAGAGAAGATCCAGCAGGCAGGAATTGTGCAGCAAAATTGATTTATTTAATTATTTTACAAACTCTTTTTTAGACTTTTTTCTTCATAGTCTAATTGGACAAAGGATCAGCCACCCCTTGGGGGTGATTGGCTAAAATCCTAAACCATCCATTGTCAAAATATTTTTCTACTATACCATAAACAAGACTTTTCAAGGCTGCAGGTGTTTGGTTGTTTACATACTCTGCTACCTCTTCTCTGAGAGAGAGAAGTCTCTCACGGACTTAGAAAATAGCAAGAAAATCCTCGCTAGCAGCATTTTTGTATCTACACCAGACTTTCAGTGTTGCACAGTGAGAGGACAAGAGGCAATGGGCACAAACTGAAATACAGGAAATTTCATCTAAACATAAGAAAACACTTCCTCACTGTGAGGATACTCACACACTGGAACAAGGTGCCCAGAGAGGCTGTGCAGTCTCCATTCTTGGAGACATTAAAAATTTAAACTGGTCATGTTCCCAAGAAGCCTGTTCTAGCTGCTCCTGGCTCTGAGCTGGAGTGGGACTAGATGGTGTCCAGAAGGGCCTTCACACAGCAGCCATCCTGTGCTTCTCTGAGCTGACTCATTTGTTTAAAATCAATTTGTTCACAGCATTGTTTTATCAATGATCTAAGTTGTTCCATTTTCACACAGCTATATTTGCACAAATTGACCTATAAATGACTCCTAAAACCTTATTGGTCCCACACGAGTTTTTCCTGATCCATCTCCTAGAAATATTCCTATGACAAAGTTATCAAAAGATTGACAAAAGGATGGTAGGTTTTGTTCACTTTCAGATAAGTTGGAGCTAAGCCTGCTTCTTGCCCCTTTTTATTTTAGAGCTATTTCAAATGCAATTGTTTTCTAATAAAAAAATATACTGCTCATTTAAAAAAATAGTTTTTCAAAAACTTACATTTACTCTGAGAATATTTCTGGCTGATAATTTTTAGCCTGCCCTTGGCACGTTTTTCTGCTTTCTGCACTGTATTTATCTGTTTTCCCTCAGGAAATATTATCTCTTACAGGATAAAGTCTGAAACTAACTTTCTTTGGTATATGTTCATCCAGCTTCTAGCAGGAAGAACCCAATACCCTTACCTGCCTTCAGAGAGAGAATTAATAGTGGTAACAGTGATAGAGTTGATGCTTAAAAGGTAAATTTTCCAAAATACTGACATTTATTTGCCAGAGTTTTCAGAAGTAAGTAGTTTTACCTGTCCTATCTGCTGTCATGTTGTATATTCTTGTGTTTAATGCAGATTCTACTGAATATAAACCTAAGAAATTAATTCTAAAGTCTTATTAAGTTAAGCTATAAATTTTTATTTGTGGAGAACCTTAGAAATGGGAGCAAGTGCTCATTTTTCTAATTCATGGGAGAGAGGAAATAGCTCCTATTGTTCCTACAGTTCCCAATCTGGGAGGAGGCTCTGGCCTTCTCAGAAGTTTTCCTTTGCTCTTTTCTTTGCTAGGCTGTCCTCCACATGCTTGGTTTTTTCTGCAGCATTTCTTTGCCTGCCTCTGTATTATATGAATATAATCTGTCCTCAGGACAATGGGAGGTCACCTTGCTCCTACTCCCTTAGAAAAATCCTTACGAACTGGCTGAAGACAAAATTAGTCCTTGCAAGTGTGGGTCATTTGTTCTTGCTCAGACATACAGACTCAACAGGAAAGTGGGACATTTTGAAGCAGACTGAGCTTGGATTGCTGTAAGATTGCAGTATGATCAGCTATATGCACTACTGCCACATGTAATCTGGAGTAAAAAGTGTAGCTTATCTTTATTGCTCCTTGAGGGGATGGGTGAGTAGGGAAAAGGAAACTAAGAGGAAGGAGTAGGAAAAGTACAGTTAAAATAGAGTTATGATATGAAGCAGATTATATAGAAAGGTTGGAGACACAAAAAGATATATTTAACAATGGCAATACATAAGTTTTGCTCAATAAACTGTCCTTGTGCAGGGCTTTTTTTCTGGACTCAGCATCATTTACCTTCAATAACCTATTCAGACATCCACAGCACATGTTAAAGTATATACTAAAAACTAGCAATTTGACATTTGTATGGCTTATTTGACTTCTACAGGTGTACATGAAATCACAGCAACCTGGGGTGAAATGCAACCTTATTGATCAGCCCTCTTTAAGTCCTTTTTTAACTTGACTGGCTGACAAATTTCTTTTAGGTTCCCTGGAGATGGATTAATTTTGCTTCTAGTGATTAAAAATCAGGTAGGCTATCAAATTTCCGTGTGTACTTCGCCAACGCAAGGCAAGCATTACAGTGAAATTCTCTTTGGGATTTTCAATCGTGTTGGCAGAATTTAATAGGGATACTTGATCAATTGTACTCTACTACATACCAATGAAAGCAGCAACATTCTCATCAATTTGATAGAGAACTAAATTATGCCACCTACTATCTGAGATGTCCTGGGCAGCACCAAAATTTAAATACTATCTGTGTGCAGGAATCGATGCCTTAAACATCACTGTCACTGGCATTAAGTGCTAACTAATGTGAATTAGAAAACTGATGGCCCAGGGTAGCTGAGCACTTGAGGCTGGGACACGTGTGCTGTTCTGTCTCTGAAATGTTCAGCAGACTTAAATAAGACTCACAGTTCCCCTGAGGGACAGCAGCACTGAGCTCATTAGCATGAACTGCCCATTTCCAGTGGGCTTCCTGCAGCAACCATCCATGGCTGGCAGTGTCAGCTTCAGCCAAACGTGCTTGAAGTGCAAACACCCAGGCAGGTGCCAGAGTGAGCTCTGCAGAGCCCCATGAATCACTCCTGATGGCACAGGTTGTTGGTGAGAAGGGCACAAATGGATAAGCAGGAGTCCAGGTGCTTTCTACTGTGTTCACTGTTGTGGTGGAGTCCAGGGGCACTTGTTATTTATATTTATTGAAAAAAAATATTGTACTCGGAGATTTTAAAATGCCAAGAAGGAAGCAAACTGAGCAACTAGGAGAGCAGAATTAGTGTCTGGGCACTACTATTTCATCCTCTAAAAGATGTATGCTTGGCTGATGTCTACAAGATTTAAACAGGGCAGGTTTCAGTCTTGGATAAAAAGTTAAAATGGATGGATTTGTGCCCTGGCACAAGCAAATGTGTTCTCCCTTTGATCTGTTGTCCTCCACCAAGAGTATGATGGATATGAATCCTAATGACACACAGGAAATAAGATTGATGCTACTAAGTGACTGCAAGTTGGTTTTGGGCAGAATGTATAGTTTGCACTTCTAGGTAACAACAAAATTGATATTAAAGTTAAGTTAGCAAAAACTAGGAAAGGTGCTTGAACCTTGTAGGCGTGAGGACACTATTTTCTTTTTATTTGCAAAATAATGAGTAGCTTTTGGCTCTCAATGCTTATATATGTATCACAAACAGATGAACTGAGGTCCCCTTCCAACCTCGTAGTCTGTGATTCTATGAATTGTGGCTCTCAAGCTTTGCCTATGAATTTTCCAGTTCGTTCATCCTGCTGGGGTGTGATATATACACAGTGGGGTTTAGCTACATCAAGCATGCAGGATTAGATTATTTGTCAAGATTATTTGACAAGATTAATTGACATCTTTGCATTTACTAATTACTTTGGCTGTGTAATTTTTTTTGTGATACAGTCTCTCATGTAGTCACCATGTAACCTGAGTCCAAAGAAATTATAAAATATGTCATCCTCCCTAAGGATTATGTTCAATGCACAGCTCTCTCGCTGATAACAGGTTTTACATCTGTTTGTGATAGTTTCCAATGGTCTGGAATTTCTAGGTGATAAGGCCAGTTTACACATAATTTCCACTTGAATACACTTGAAATGAGAGAAGGGCTTTTTTTGTCATGATGAAACTTTAAGACCAAAATCTCAAACTACTTGTAAATGATTTATCCAATTTTCATTGGATAAATGTGATTTAGCTTTGATTCTTAGTGTCTGTAGGAAACAGAGGCTAATCTCTGAAATCAGAGCAGTAAACAGAGGTGAGCTGAACCTTGAAGATGATTGTTACATTTCTTGCTTTTAATAACTTTTGTTTTCTAGTAAAACATATTTGATAGAAAAGGATTGGACAGGCCCCCCACTGGTTGCCTAGAGTGGCTTATAGTAACATAAGGTTTAGCATGAAGATGCTTTTTCTTTGAGAGCCAATCTGCCAGTGGGTCTCAGTGTGACAGATGATGTGTGCATGGGCAAGACTGGATCAGTACCGAGCTTTTGACTGTATTACCATGTTTAGTTCACACAGTGAATGAATTTTTATTAGGAACAGGAGCTATGGATTATGCCTAGTGCTGGTGTTCATCATGGAGATGTGTCTTGTGCTGCATTCCAATGTGGGCATAGATATGTCCCTCGTGACTTCAGAGACTCTGAAAGCCACTCTTTATTTTTATCAATTATAACCTGGTTGGGGTTTTTTCTTGCTATTTTCTTACTGAAAACCCTGAGCTGAAAAATCTGAATTCTTCTATCTTATAGAGCTATATAAAATATTTGCATTTTACACAGAGATATTTTTACTAGCTTCTGCTCTACCTTTCTTGTTAAAAGGTGATTTTTAAAAAAAAAAACTGATTTGGAGATTTAGGAAGAAGGAAATAAAGTTTTGCTTTAATTTATGGTTGCCTGCTCCCTGATTACCCTGAGGAATAACCTTGTGAAAGAGCTTTGGTTTTGTATCTGATTCAGCTGCCTTTGTGCAACTGCCAGTTTAATGATGAGAATAACATTTTGCTCGTTTGGACAAGATGTTAAAACCTTGTTATGGGTGTAATAGAATTTCAGACAGAATAAGAGAAAGGCTCTGTTTATATTTATACCCTTTTCCATGATCTCAGTTCAAGAAAGCACTTCTACAAGATAGGGTATAAGCATGTGCTCAACATTAACCTTGTTCTTGAAATCATGCTAACACCAAAGCCTTCCAACAGAAGAGGATAATTGTTTCGTTTTTAGAACTTACAGACAGTGGAAGTGTCTGCACTTTCACCTATTTTTTTGAATTTTAATTCAAACTAGCATTAGGCCTATGAGTTCAAATATTTGGCTTTCATCCTCTAAGACTGAAAAATGTCCATTATGCCTAAAAAACCTGAAATGGCTCCTTAGCACCTGTGCACCCCAATGTGATGTCAGGGATCTGTTGTACCAGAGCAAGTAACCTCATCATTGATGCAGGACAATTATATTTTGTTTAATTTACAAAAAAAAAAAAGAAGTAAAAAGTAAAATTATGTTTGATAATGACTACACCTGGAAGGTCTTGTAGAAGGTGGTGTAATTCCTTCTATCATTACAGCAGCTAAGCCATAATGAAACACTGCAGAAATTGAATTTGCCAATTTTAGTTACGTGCAACTTAATTATAATTGATTTAGTGCTAATGCTGTATATCTCATGCAGAAGGCTGACTCGGTAAAGAATTTCTTATAATTCACCAAAGCTCTTTTTCTCCTCCAGTTTTATTCTGCATGTAGTATCTTTTTAAACACAGATACTTTGATTGTTATAGCTGCACCATGAGTATTGTCCAAGTACCACATGAAATGTTGTCTTATGCCTACAGATCTCTCTTCATCAGATCTGGCTGTCAAAACTGGCCGAGTAATTGGGACAATTAAGGTGCCCCTGAGATCTAATTATCCTTTGTAATTTCTCTATATGTTTAAGAAAAATGATGATTAGCTCACAAAAACAGGTTCCCCACGGTACAATGAGAAAGAGGATACTGGAAAAGAACAGATCAGCTTTAATCTCCCTCACTTAAATAGTCCCTAAAATAATTTTAATCCAAACTCTTCCTTCTGTGCCAGCAACTTAGACCACAAAGCAACATTTTAAGTATGTGTAGACAAATAAATGAGGATGATCTCTGTTCAAAGCATCCTTTGGTGTATTAGATCCTGGTAATGACTCTCAGTTGCTAGTGTGAGGAAGATAAATGCGACAGCTGTTTTCCCATGCCCCACTGACTCACTATTCATCTAGTTAAGTACATAGACAGTCCTCTGAGATCCTCTGCTGCCTCACAGCTCCTCTGTGGCTGAGCAGCCTTATTCCCACTGCCACAGAGCAAGAACTGATTTAGACAAACAGAACATCTTACCCTCATTATCTGGGCAGTTTATGGGGGAGAGGCTGGATGCTTCCCCCACTGGCTGGCTGCTAGACCAGGACCACTCACGAGGCCACAGGGGCAGGACTGTGGCTGCCATGAAATCACCAGCATCTGGAACAATGCACAGAAATGGCCCTTGGCCACAAATGTCCAGGGCTCCTCAGACATTTCATTGTCCAGCCCAGAAATTTTAATCTTCCTCCCCTGCATCTCCATCTGGTTATAAATTATAAAATTAAAACTAAAAAGTTTTACTTGATTTTTTTATATTTATTGTGTAGGTTGAATGACAAGCTGGTTGTAAAACATCTTTTAAATACCAGTGTACTAACACAGCACTCCCTTCTCTCCAGACTTCAAAATACAAATAGAATACTAAGGAGTTAATCTTTCCCTCAGACAAGTGAAGGGTAGCACTTACTGCAGTTTCTAAAGAATGCATACATTTAAAAAGATGAATATGACAGGAATAGGTGTATTCACAAGGAAAGTGTTTATACCACATTTATTCCCCTAGGCAAGAACATTGTCTTTCCCACCTCCACACCTCAATTGTATGTTTCTACAAATCCACATTTATGCAATTACATTACTGAGGAAAAAGGTGCAGTGGTTGTTTTAAATCTATGTCCTTTCAGCCCAAAAACCAGTTTTTTTACACTTTCTTTGCTGTGGCTATCAAATCATGGAATTCCCTGACATGAAATAAATTCTCATTTAAAACACAAAATCCTACTGAAAAAGTCAGGCTTTAAAGTCATAATAAGGCACTATCCTCTTGTAGGGGGTAGATTAGAAAAAAACAGTCAAAGAGAAATCAGAATTTGGGGAGATGGTTAATTTCAGTCTCCACTCAGATCTAATTTGCCTTTTATATACCCTAAATACTATAAGTGTACAGATTAAAGATTTCAGGAAGAATTTACTGTTGCTTAGCACCTTGCATATTCACATACCTTCAGCAAAGTGTGTGAATGTACAGTTTACACTGTCCCAGTTGAAGGAGATGGCATTTTACATCTGCTTTGCCTGACTGCAGCATGTATCATGAGGCAGTTGATGATCCAGCTCCCCAGCACATTTGTTTTGCTCTAATAAGAAAGCAGAGCAAGTAGCAGCTACTTCTTTCACCCTTGTCTCACCTGGAAAGTGTGCAGGCTTGAGTGTGCTGAGTGAGGTTGAAGGCCAATTTACTCTATCAGCTGCAGAGACAAAAGCTCTCTCTTGACAGCAGAAGAAAAAAATGTATTTTAGGTACTACAGAAGAGCTATGTCCAGATTCAGCCACCCTGAGTTATACCAAGTCTTGTTCCTCTTGGTTACACGGGTCTAGAATCCCCATATTAAACCCACGAGGCCCAAGGGGGATCTGAGCCTTTCTCATAACTCCCAGTCATTAAGCACCCAAAGGGCCAAGAGATCACCCCCATTCTCCATGGCAGTGATGACCTTGAAACTCCTTGTCAGCACCTACATACCCCTACTCACTCCAGAAAGCCTCAGGGGTTTCTAAGGTTTGGTTCTGGAAGGCAGAAAATAACATGTGCTTGTCCTTTGTATTTTCACTATCCTCTGTGTGCTTTCTTGGTGTCTTCTCACTCACTTGCTGCCCCTGGATTGAACTGGATGCAAATATAAAAGGTAAAGAAATACAGCTTGGCAGGCATGGACCACAGTGGGAAAGAAGGTTACTTGTGTAGTCAGGCAGGCTCAGATTCTGTAAATTTTTCTTGTCATTGTCCCCACATTAAATGTGTGTCATACAATTCATATCTGACTTCACCAGTTGCTTACCTCAATTACACATTAAGATGTTAAAGGAGGCTCTGAGCTGTGTTTAGCTCCTCTGGAGAAGCCATTCCCAAGGTAAATATGTTCAGCATATTTACCTTGTTCTGAGCCTGTCGTAGCTCTCCTATCACTTTGTCAACATAAATACCCTTGGGCAAATGTGACCCGTTGTGCTGGTAATGCAATGACATTTAAATTGTAAAAAATACATTAAGCTGCTTCAGAGGACTGTGCTCATCTTCATATAAAATATTAACTTTCCATTTGCCTGTGGGAAAGGAAACACCTCAGAGCAAGTTCTTGGGTCTTACAGCAAAAAAACAGGTAAAAAGCTAGAATGATATTTCCCCTGAGAAATGCTCCAAATTGCTGAAAGAACTGTCCCCCAATGGCCAACTCCAGAGGATTTCTACAGCCACATGAAAAAAATACACTGGTAGTGTGTGCCCTGTTCACCTGAACCCTGTTTTGGTTTATTTTGCATCATCTTACTGAGGTTTTGTGAGGATTACTATTCAGAGGCGTTTCTAAAGCCTTTCTTCCTAACTGGCTTTTGTCAGATGTGATGTCAGTCAGTACAAGGTGTGAGAATATGTTGACAGAGCAAGGTTTGTGGTATGTTAGCAGTTCAGTTTTCATTATATATATGAAGAATTTCATATTAGAATGGAAAGGATTTGTTCTATTACTGTTTCTCCTTGGCACAGGCTGAAGGTGAGCTGAAACAGAAATTGCAGTCAGTTCTCCTGGCTTAAAAACAAGTTAATGGCAGCCTGAAGAGTCCTCAGGACTCATAGAGATGTGGATAGAGAAAAGGCAAAGGCAGGAGCAGGTGCTGCCCCCAGCAGCAGGACTCATGGAAACCCAAAGCACCTCTTCCTCTATAATTTCTCAGTTCTTCCCCACTTAAAACTACCAAAAAAATATTAGAACCTACCATTAAAAAGTTTATTCCTTTCTTACATTTTCATATGAACTCCATTTCTTAGCCTTTATTAGTGGTTTGCAAAACATACAAGTAATTTTGGTGAAGAGAAAATAGAAATTTATGGTTTACATTTATTTTAAGTTATATCCCCTTTCCCCATATATACAATCTTTTCAGAATTCAGGACCACATACAATGTCCAACAGATGTAGGAAAATAGCAGTATTAATTCAACAGAAACTGTTAGAAACCCTCACTATTTGGTCTTAGCCCGTTTGAGCTGAGGATGATTCCAAAGAACACTCTTAAGACCAGATTTTTCACCCTTTCCTGTTTGATGGTCCATGTAACATGGCTGGGCCACTCCAGCCCATTTTCTGAGGTATGTAAAAGGTAGCAGCTGTATCTCCACTTGACTGCACGAGTTGTTTTGAAAAATAATAATGGAAGTGTCTGTGAGGCAGAAGTGCCTTTCAGGAGAGTGGGAGCTCTTCGGCAGATTACTGGGAATAATGGGATGCTATCATAGTCACTGAAAAGGCCTACATGGCCTTTAAATGTCCTATATAGAATCCTGAATTCCTTGGAAGATTACTTTAGATAAACAAAGTTCCCTTCTTCTCTCACTTGTTCAGTAAGTGAGCAAACCTTTGAAAAGCCTGTACATGATAAAAGTATTCCTTGAAATCATCTAAAACAGAATGTAGCCACAAGGTAAAATTCTTACAAGAGCAAAAATTGGTCATGCACGATTACTTTCTGACACACAAAATAGCTAGCTTGGAGTTTATATCATCATTAAATAAATGGGAACTAACAAAAAGTCTTTTTTTCTTTCTCTGTCCTTATTACTGCAGAATATGTTTTGACAATGTTTTCCTAGTTAATTTGGACCCAACTCAACCTTGCTTTTATTCTGTATAATGATTTCCAGTAATGTAAAGAGGTTACATAGTGCTGCATTTTGGGCTTCCTAGTTTTTTACTCCCACTTTGGCAGGCATGTCCAGGGAAAGGGAAGGGCATGGGAGATAAGTCTGTGGGTTAGCAAGAGCAGATCCTCTGCAGTAACATGGAAGGAAAGCTGTATTGAAGCTTGGCTTACCCCCCTCTATACCTGTCATGGATGGAGACAAACTGGACACAAACTCTAGATATGTCTTTACTCATTATTATTAATAAGGAAAGACTGCCTTCTGATTTACTCTGGGCAACATTCTGCTAACATTAACCCTAGAATAAAACCTTCCTCTGGCGTAAGGTCAGTGAAGCTTATTGCAGAAGGTTATCTGAGATGACTGAGAATTTCTGAGTTGCCTCCTATTCAGGAAGCCATTCCTGATGGCAGGCAGCTCACTCTGTTGCTTACCAGGATATACACAAAGCCTCTGGAAACAATCCAGCTAAAGAAAGCCTGTAGGGCTACTGCTTTTCCTTTCAGTCCTGGCACTTCTGCTCCATTTTACTGGTGTGTGAATAAGACCAAATTAGGTGCATGGTAAAAAGAGAAGAGTGTTGATAAAGACGTTGTTACCTCTTACTCAGGCCATCAGCACAGTACTTAGTGATTTAGTGAGCATCCCTTCCTCCCTCCTGTTATCAGCAGTCAGTTCATCTCTCCTGTCTACTCCAGAGTCCTACGGCCCCACTGTTCTCCCTGTTCCCATAGGAGCTCCATCCTCCCCTGCCTGAACAGCCACTGCCTTCCACAGTCATTCCCTTTGCAGCTAATTACCCCACTCCTGGTGGGAGAAAGAAAAGAAAGAATATTCTACTGAAAATGAAAGAAAAAATACAAAGTTCGAAAAATATAATCTGTATGACTCAGTGGTCAAAGGGAATGGAGATAATGCTGATCTGTAAATGTTAAACGACTGGGGCATTAATCAAAACATGTAAGATTATAATTCTTCTTCAAGATTGATCATAGAGCAATGAATACACAGAACAGTGCACAGAACATCTTCTACTCTTAAAATTACAACATAAGTCTGAAATCTGGGTTCTGATTTGACTCTGACCCTTTTGATCTGAGATTAGTAGTTCAACACTTCACTAAAGTCTCTGAAAATGCCAGATGAGATCTAAAATGGAAGTAGAATGCTTTAGGACTGACACAGCTATCAATCCTGCCCTTCTCTGAATTCAGTATTTGAAAAGAGTGTCTTCACCCTCAAATTAGAACAGAGAAAGATTCAAGTAACGATTATTTCAGCCATTTGACATTCATTTTGTGTTGTTATTACCTGTTTGGCTGGACAAAGAGGTATTTATGGGAGATAAATTGTTTTTCTTTAAGCTACTTCTCAGGCCTGGTGTTGTTACAGTGCAGATACTGCAACACGTGTATCAGACAACGAGGCCCATGGAAAAGAAATATATATGGACTGATTCTTGATAGATGTTTCAGAGAGATGTTTATTTCTCCAGCTGCATGGCCGGGGCTCTGCCGAGGAACTGCTGCAATCACGGGACCCGAGGGTCCTTGCCTGCACAGGGGAACACAAACCAACCAATGGCTGACCAGGGGCAGGGAAACCCCGTGTCTGTCCCCAGGGCCCCTCTCCCAGGACCACATGGCAGGGGGAAGGGACCCTGACATTTCACCCGTTTATTTTTAACAAAAGGAGATTTAAAACTTAACACTGAAAACAACTGGATAAACATGAGATAACAAGAACAGTTTCAAAACAAAACAAGCCACCCTCCTGAGACTTTAAATGTCCAGACAGATTCTCTGGAACATCTTAAGGCTGACAGAAGGGAGACAGAACTCTCCGGGCATGCTTTGTGGGGAAACTGAGGCAGGAGAGGGTTTAATTTCTTCCTTCCCTCTTTCCATCCCCCCCTTGGCATCGGAGAGGAGATGTAGGGAAAGGGAATTGTATAGGGAAGCCATGGGGTGAAAAACGGATTAGGAATAAACTGGGGATGGGGTAAACTTAGGAAAGGGTTCATATTGGGTATAGGGTAAAAGGGGGAAGTAGGCTGTGGGTAGGGAAGTTGCTGGGATGGATATTGTTTATAATTTTGTGCATAACGGCTGCCCTTGACAGGAATACCTCCAGGCCCAGTAACATTCACTGCTTGTAAACCCTTCCTTCCTTGTACTATATCAAGTTGTACAACTTCCCCATCTCCTACACTTTGCAGGTAATTTTTAGGGTTATTCCTTTTAATGGCAGTTCTGTGGATGAATAGATCTCCCCCTGTATCATCTCGTGTTATAAATCCATAGTTGTTTTTTACATTGTACCATTTCACAGTTCCTGTGACTTTCGTGGCTATAACTTCTCCTATCACGTGCTTGCGTGTTTGTCGTGGCTGCTGGTCCCGTGTGGCCGCTGCCTCGCCGGCTCCGACGTCTCGGCTGGGCCCCCGCGTTGCGGCTGCTCTGCGCTCTCCGAGCGGCGCTGCTCCGGCGCGTGTCTGGGCTCTGCGCGGTCCTGCATTGCCATCGCCGCTGGCTCCATGGCCTGTGAGTGGCTCCGCGCCCTGTGAGCGGTTCTGCTCCACAAACTCCATGCTGCTTTGAGAGCGGCCCGGTTTCGGCTCGGCGCTGCGCTGCGCGGCTTCTCGTGTCGCTCTGGAAACCGCCGCTTCTCCCTCCGCAGGGCTCTCCGAGCCAGTCTCTCAGAGCGGCCTGCCACGCCGATGCCCGGTTCCTGGCTGCTCGTGGCCCACGGCACCCGCGGCGCCTGCGGCATCGCTCCCTCACTCGCGGCCGCGTGGCCGGGGACCCCGAGACAGGGATGGGGTCCGCGATAAGGAGCGCGCTCCCGAGGGGGCCGGGCGCATCCAGCACAGGCATCTCCACCGGCACGGCTGCAGTCATGTGCTCCCGGGATGGCGGCCGCGCGGCCTCGGCCACAGGATTACAGCCATCCTCTGCTCTAGGGGTAATGGGACCATACAAATGCTCCTGAAGAGCTTCAGTGATTACAATGGATCCACAGAGAGGTTCTATCACTAGTGCATGTTTTGTTTGATTCATTATTTCCTCCAAGATCTCATATCAGAAGTTCCTGTTACCAGTTCCAGGAGGATCAATATCAAAAAGTAAGTCTTGAGAAATATAAAAGAAATTTTTGAAAAGCCAGTTAAAAAACTGTTCTAGATCTCCCAAACAAATACTTTCTTGCTTTGTTGTTCAAGGATTCTTCTAACTTCTAGATACATTTCTTGTGGCTCAGAGAGCCACATTTCCCACGATTCTTCCATAGTCCAGAGAGAATACCCAAACCAAGGCGAGAAGAGAGAGCTCTAGAGTGGTTTTTACTCACGAATTTTCTGTCCTTAGGGATCGGTGTCTTGCCAGCATTTCACCACTATTTGTTACAGTGCGGATACTGCAACTCACGTATCAGACAATGAGGCCCATGGAAAAGAAATATATATGGACTGACTCTTGATAGATGTTTCAGAGATGTTTATTTCTCCAGCTGCATGGCCGGGGCTCTGCTGAGGAACTGCTGCAATCACGGGACCCAAGGGTCCTTGCCCGTACAGGGGAACACAAAACAACCAATGGCTGACCAGGGGCAGGGAAACCCCGTGTCTGTCCCCAGGGCCCCTCTCCCAGGACCACATGGCAGGGGGAAGGGACCCTGACATGGTGTCACTGAGCCCATCAGACACACGGGTTCAGAGAGGAGGCAGGTTGAGGAAGCAGAGTTGGATAATTCGTTCTTTGCACCCATGACAGGGAGGGAGCTATTTAACAAGCAGGTCTGAATTACTCCTTATGCAAGCAAGGAGCAGGAGAAAACACTGACCGAGTCACAATTTGTCCCTCAGTCTGGCTGCATCACTGATTTCACCCCTCACTCTGGCCCAAAGCAGCCGGGTGTGAGCCAGCAGCTTTAGCTGCACAGGCAGGGAAGTGCTGAAGTGCATCCCATCCACCTCTCCCTCCAACTGCAAGACGAACTCTAATCTTGAGAGTGAGACTAGCTATGAAGCTCTGGTTCAAAGTCAAGTTACAAAACCCAGAAACAGACTCCATTGCCAGCATGACACTAATGGAATATCTCAGTGGTGAGTGGTTGTTTGAGGGCTGGTGTATGAAAGACCAGAGATATAAATGATGCTTATGCACCGCAAGCTCCAAGAAAAACAACAAAGGCACTGTAGTTCCTGTTATGATGATTAGCTAGGAGTGGAACACACAGGTCAGTGTGGATGCTTTTTGCTTGATAAAAACAAGCCCTTGGGGGGCGGGGGGAGGAAGGAGAGTGCCCAATATTTCCTTCTTTTCCTTTCATTTAAAGATGAAAATGCCACAATGTGAGAAGTCATCTGAGCAAGTCTGTTTGGGTCAGACCCCATTGCTGGCTTGATGGGACAGAACATTGCAGGGCTCTTGGTACTGGTCACTGGGATGTGAAGAACAAGTCAGTTCTTTCCAGGGGGCTGCAAGGCTTGGGGTTGTCTTACCCTTGTTCAAAGAATTCTGTTTATGGCAACTACCTCTAGCCAAGACAATGCCCCTAGTGGCTCACTAACTTCTTTAAAATGGAAGTCACTCTGGTGCCAAGCCTTTTGTCTCACTCTTGACTTACTTTCAGTCTCCTGTCAGTGATTATATTTTGTTCTCTTTCTTTGTAGGCACAGCACTCCCTGTGCAGGATGCAGTGTTCCAATATACTTTTTTCATAAGGCCATTGACAGTCTTTGAATGAAGACTATAAAAAAATGTACTAGTAGAGTTTACCAGGTTTCAAGGTGATCTAAGGTATTCCAGGCTATAAAATTAGAGTGTCTGTGCGTTTGTTTTGGTAAGTAAATTGTCAATGAGACAAAGACAGTATTCTTTTCTATAGTGAATTACTGTAAATGTGATTTTTCACTTCTTAGAAGATCACCATAGCAGATCAAATAATATATGATCTAGTAAACTTAATTTATTCTCTCTCTCTCTTTCTCTCTTCCTCTCCTTCCCCGCCTCCCTTCATCACTAGGAGTTAAAATTTCATGAGATTATATATACAATTGCATTCTGCCATGGTTTGCTATATTTTGCTTCACCTTTGGGTAAAGATAGATTTTTCACTCCCCAAGGAGGAACCCAGTCACTTCATAGCCATAACTTCTATTATCTTCTTGCCTGGAGAGCTTAGATCTATTCAACTGTGAAATAGCTTGTCCCTGTATTATGCAACCCTGGTAATTCTCTGTTTGGCATTACTCATACATGCCCAGGGTGGAAGCATCACTCCAGGAAAAGAGGGTAGGAAGTTGAATGTAGCACCAGAACTTTACAATAGGATGGAGGAGGAAAAAACCAAAGATATTCATGTATCTTAGAAAAGTGCAAAATAAGAAAACTGAAAAATTATCTATGAAAATTAATTAGGTGTCTTTGATTAGAGTGGGGGATATTTCTGAAGAGTAAATCCTAGCTCTTTGTGGAATTTTCTGTTATGCAACTGAGAATTTCATAGGAGCAGATAACTTTTATCCACTGTCTAGACTCAATAAGAAACCTGGTTTTTATATACATTTATGCACACACTCACATATGGTGGAGATGCCAGAAGAGATGCCACAGTTAAAGACAGTTGGTTGAAATATACAGATAAAACAGTACTAAAATCCCTTTTCTTCACACTTCAGTGAATCCAGACTGAATTTCATATCCAACTGACAATCTAACTTTTTAGAAGAAAATTTAATTTTGGCTTTGTTTTTTGACAAATAACTTAGTGGCTTCCACAGGAAATTTCCTCCTCCTGCTCTTGCTTATGTCTACAGGTTGAATTGAAGCTTTCAAAATGTTTTGGGTTTAATTTTCATTTAAGGTCCTTTCCACAGCCAAAGACAACTGTAGGTTATCACAAAAAGTCCAATATTCTGTGTTTCAGGATTTTTTGGGGGTATTGCAGTGTTTTGAGGCAGGTTATGCACAAATGAGTCTGTGTGGATGACAGGCTGATCACACGGCAGAGTGAGGCAGCAGATGTTTTGTACAGCCTGAGCAACACCTGGGTTTGACCTTGACAACAGATTAAAGAAGTAGGTTTTTGAGTTAATGTGGCAGCTGCATAAAGTTTGGAGCTGTAAACAGAAAAATCAGCCTCTCTGGATTCTCCGCTCAAAAGGATGGAATTTTGTTTATTTTTAATAAATAAGCAGAAATGCAACAGTTCTACTATTTTTTTCCCCTGCTGAATCAGAATATCCCAAAACCATTAAATATTGATTCTGCTACTTGGGTCAAAAGAGATACTACAGTCCATATCCTCCCAGGCATTCTCCAGCTAAAACAGAATATTCTCCTCCTGCTCTGGTGTTGATATAATACCCCCAGTCTAAAACTATCTTGAATGTAGTCCAATTTTGACATTTTAAATGTGAAGAGATTTACATTTTCGTTTTCAGAACAATTTATAGTGAACCACACAAAGATTAATCACTAAGTCTGCTCCAGTTTCTAGCTACTTTTATTTTACCTTATTCCAAGCCAACTTTTTAGGTCAGGACAGAGGACAAACAGAAAAGAGAATGTATGTTTGTGTTTGGAGTCATTGGAAGATGAAAAATGGGCATGGTTTTGTATTAATTGATGAAAATTTCAGAAGAAATGTAAATAGCAGAGACTTTAAGAGGTGTGTGAAGCAAAGGCAGATTGGTATGTGTGTGGAGCCTGCACCTAAGGCAGATTCCACTTTTTTAAGGGGAAATATCTCTGTGATTCCTTCCCCATTTCCTTCCTGGACATAACTGGGCATTCACAAGTGCAAAAATTCTGGTGAACCTATCCAGAACTCCAAGTCCTTCCTGATTTTTATCCGGTTCTTTTCCAAGAGCAATAATATATTCTTTAAAATTGTTTGAATGTCAGATGGTGTTGTCTCAGGTGGCTCTGTAGAAAATTTTATTTTATTATCTACAATATTTTTCCATTCCCACAATAATTCAGTTACAGATTGTTTTGACTGTCTTTTTGCTAAAATACTGAGAGCACTGTGGCAGGTAAAATACAAATTTGACAGGTAAAAACAGTTTAAAAGCATATGGTTTGCCTATGCTGCATCACACGTCATTCTCAATTATAGACACCAACTCCAACACTTTGAAAGATTTTGAAGGTATTTGACAGTTTAGAAACATTCATCCATATAAAAGTAACATAATATTTTAAAATTACTGATAAAAGCTGATGTGCAAATAGCTGGTCCTGACTATTTTTGTCAGTGAACTTTGGGAATGTGATGGATGAACTTGACTCCATAGCCCCAGTAGAGTAGTTTGGTAGAGGCTCCAAAGGAGGCAAATGCCTCCTTTGTACCTGGACCAAGAAATTTGCTCTAGGAAAGAATGCACCACAAATGCATGTGCTAAGTATCAGTAGGGATATCATTATTGATTAGGTTGGTGAATATTTAAGTGAGAGTGAAAAGAAGCAGTTGCCTCCTGGGAGAAGACTTCCACTTCACATGACAAGTAAATATTTCTACATCAATCTTCCCTATCATCAGGAAGAAGGTTGTGCCACAGCACCTCAACACAGACATTCTCCTCTCAATTATATTTTAGACCTGAAATACTGGGAGACAAAATAACTGGTGTCGTAGGAATGGTGCATGTTCTGTAACACCTCCCCTCATTACAAGCTAGGTAGTGAGGTGCTTCAAGAAGGAAATTGACTTTGTGCCATCTGCAAAGTCATAATCTTAATGCTTTGGTAGTCCAATTAATGTAAATACACAAGTCTGAATAATTGCTTTGGGGTCATCTTAATTAGAACTTCCATCTTTTAATTGGCAAAGAGATTAATTAAGATATACACACAACTGCCCATTAAACCCCATCCCTTACATTTTATAAAGAATTATTCCATCTCTACACAAGTGCAGGTCAAGAATACTAATCCTACCTCACTCTTCCACTCTGCTAGCTACAAAGAGAAATCTTCTTCTCACATGCATACTGAATCACATGGAAACACTGGTATCTGCCTCCCTGCATTTCCTGGGTATGGATGAGCTACGGAAGAAACAGCTGTCACCACTAAAACTCCACCTCTGGAAGTCCAGAGGGAAAAGAAGGGCAGAGCAGAGGGAGCACAACCCCAAGCTGGAAGGACCCAAACAGACAGCAGCCCACTCAGAGGAGCACTGGACATGTCCAAGCCTTGGCAGCTGCTTGGCAGCCTGATGAAGAGGAGCCATGGTAGGAAATTCCTGGGAAGAAAAAAGGTAGAGAAAGACCTTAAAACCTCACTAGTGTGAGAGTTTTTAAGGCACAACTTTCTTGCATCCAGAATGCATGATTTCTCACTAATTTCACAATCTCAACACTACAGATGAGTTAAAGTACAACTGCACTGAGTTTTCAGGGGAAATTAAGTGAGAACTGGAAAAAAAATTGGAAAGTGACATTTCCAGCCAAGTGCCTCTGGCAGGTGTAAAGATTTCTGAGCTGTTTACAGCCAACCCCTGGTTCTGCTGTTCAGTTTCATCAGATGGGGCTTAGTTCAAAGTAAATTTCATCAGCTTTTGAGTTTGCTCAGAACTTGTCCAGTCTGGAAAGAGGCAACCCTCTGCAAAAATTGAATTTTCTTGATGAAAAAAACAAATTTAACTACCAATCTATGCCAAATCAATTCCTTCTACACTACCAGCCATGCAAAGACTGTTCAGGATAGTCTGGGGTCAGAGTGATTAATAGTTGAAGTGCTCGTGAAGCAAAAAGAATAGTTAGCAGATTTATTGCCAAATCAGGTACTTCTTACCTAAACACTTGAACAAAAAGTCAACATTTCCCCTTCAAATTGGGATTCTGTCTTGTCCATTCAATGTTAGATGTCTGGGGGTGCTGAGTTGTATTGTAACAAATGGTGCCTGTCCAAACCCCAGAAACACAGGAGGTGGACATGCAGCTGTAATCCCACCAGAACTCCACTGCCTTGGAGAAAGCTAGGAAAGCAAGTGAGCTGAGATTACCAGGGCAAGTTATAGCTTCTTTAAGTATTTTCCTCTGAGGAAAACATATAAATATCTGTCCCATAGAATGGTACAACCTGTTGGGAGGGCAGCAGTGATATAAAGATGTTCATCTTCTTTCTCTTTCATCAAAAAGAACAGAATTCTACCACAGCTGCATGTAAAATTAGATAAGTTAAGAAATGGGGTTGAGGGGATTTTGGCAACACAGATATAAACTTATGTAAAACAGCTCAGAAGCTGCAAATGTAAAGAGTCTTTTTTTCTAACAAAACCGTCTATGCCCTGCCATGAACTGTAGCACCTCTTTACAGTGTTTTCTTCAAACACAAATTTAGAAATAAAAAACATACTACTCCACCACCACCATGGAAAATATGCTGCTTCAACCTGTGAAGTTGGGCACAGAGTATTAATAACACTATATAGCACAGAAATACTGCACAAACCAATACTGGTATAATAATAAAAATATATTTGCCTCCAAAATCATTTCAGTGATCCAGGAAAGCCTCAGGTAGCCATGTTTTTCACTATACCACAGTCAGATCGGAATGTGAATAACCTTGGTTTTTCATGAAAAAAACCCCAAAACATGCACTTTCTCACACTCTGAAAATCAAGAGAAAAGGGGGTTCAATGTGAGGGATATGACCCAGCTGGCTTTTCCATTTTTATTCATAATGAAATGTTGGTAAATACCTAGGTGTCAACAAATGAAAACAACTGTGTCAAGAAACTGAATGTCTTTGAAGAAAATCCTGACAGTTGAAGGAAATGTTCAGTCTGCAAAAGAGGCATGGTCAGAATACTGGACCTCCTCAATTCCATGGTTTGGGGATTTATTTTCAACAGGTTTGTAACTGGTGGTCCAGGGCAGTTCTTGTAATAACTCTTACAACAGCTTTGAGTTAAAACTGGAGGGCATAACCACCACCAGTGATGAAAGGCGATGGAATAACTCAACACATTTCCTGCCAAAACAAAGCCACGAGGGTCACACTTGACCTTTGTTAACAGAGGCAGAGGATAATGTTATTGTGTAGGCAATGTGTTTTTAAACCTATAGGCAAATGAGAGGGGGAACCCACAGCTTTACCTCTCTGTGATGCAGACTTGAGAAAAGCTGGAGAGAGAGAGAGAGAGAGAGAAAACACATGAGAGCACTTTACAGCCTGGCAGGCCAGCATAAAAAGGCAGAAGCTGAGAGCAAAGACAATAGTTTTTGTTTGATTCCTTCAGCATTCAGGGAAATAGGCCTGTGTTCTCTGAAAATAATAACAGGTCTTCTTCAAAGAGCTATTGGCCTTGCACACATATTTCTTCTAAGCAGAAAACCCTGCAACATCCTGAATGTGTGGCTGAACACCAGGTCAAAGGAGCAATTGTTACTTTCAAGTTGCCTTGTCATCTAAGTGACATTACTGAGACCAGGGCCTCTGAAGGATCTTGGCATCAGGGATCTCCCACAGGTCCTCTGAAGAAATCAAAGCACTTGTCCAAGGAGGATTTTAATCATATTTCCCTTTCTGAAGTGAAGACCTCCCTCCTGACCTTCTAGCTACTCAGATTAATTCCAGCATTGTTTTAACACAATTTTGCATTTGCCCTCAGGGGAAAGAAGGTGCCTTCACTGGAACATTTCCACACAAGTACTCTAAATTCAAGTGGATTGAGGTTGGGAGTGAAAGCCAAGCATTAGAAACCTGCTCATCTACAACCCTTCCTCTCCTCTGGGCATAAATACCCCTTCTCTGACAGGGTCCTCGAAGCCCTAAATCATGTGAGGCTGTGTCAGAATGTCAGAGCTGTGAGCTACAGCCAAGTGTGTGCCACACACCAGCCTGATCCAGCACGGTGCTGAGGAATTGTGCTGCTGCAACCCAGCTGTCCTGGAGTGATGTAGAACATAATAAAACCAAGACAGGTATTGAAGAAAAATGACTCTTAGGAAATATGTCAGGACTTCTTTTGGAACTTCTTTAGTTCCTTACCAAATGGAAAATATGTCAGAACTAGAAGAGATATAAGCAGCAATTTTAAAAAATTACCATTTTTCTGTTAAATGAAAGTTATTGACTATCTCTACTTTTATATGGATCTGCACTTTTATGTAGGCTCTTTTCTATCTTACAGGTCCTGATATGTCACAGACAGATATGTGACTATTTAATATAAAATTGACATCTTCATATAGATTACTTTCCTTGATATCACATAATTCATAGTCTTTACTGTAGATCATCTCCTGCCTAATTTTCATTAAAAATAATCCTGAATATTATTCTACTATCTTGCCTAAAAAAGAAGCAGAGAAAGGCTGAAACCAATTTGGGACCCAGAGTCTAAGACATGTCTTTAGTATCAGGCAGGAGTTAATAGAACTGGCACTTCTGTGCTGCTAGGGATGACTTCTGAGCTACTTGCCAAGGAATGTGGGAAAACAGAACGAAAATATATCTCATTCTATGCCAGTCAGGACAGGAGAGGAGGTTGGAATGGCTGCTTCCCTGTCCCCAGGGGCTCCAGCATCGAGGCTCACCTATACAGGCTCATGCAGGAGCTACCCAGCACCTCCCAGGAGGCACAGCTGGGCTCTGGGCATCCTGTTTAGACCTTCTGCTCTGAAGAAGAAACTGCAGTGACTCAAAAATGCCAAAAAAAATGCACCATTTGAGGAGCTCTCAAGATCTGACTCCATCCACCTCTTTTGGTTTTTTTAAAGTTTTTGTTAAGTATATAATGGTGTTTGGAAGCAGAAATTCAGATTCTGCTTCTGCCAGGACTTCTTTTCTTTATTTTGGTCAGAACTGAAAGCTAATTATTTCCTGCTTCAAGAGCAATAGAGTGTTTATTGGAATGATCCCTACAATCCTATCAGAAGTGTTATAGCTCAGTAATAAATGAGCTTCCAATTAATTAAATTCAGCTCTCCATATAGATGGATCACTCCAGAAACTGTTTCTTTTTTTCCTCCTTCTGTATCAACATGAGTTTCTACAATGCAGGAAGGAGATATTCACTGGAGTTAAATATAAAATATTGTGATTGCAGAATGCTGTACTCATGGTGAAATCCATCCTTAGTGAATTAATGTTTAAAACTAAATAGATATATTATTAGTTTCACTCTTAAAATGTAATTTCTTTGGGTATAGACTTTGCACTCACTTTTTTTTTAAGTATTCTAAAATTGGTAGTGCAAAATTGGAGCTTCCATCATTTTTAATAGGATTTTTGAGAGCATTTATCTCTAATTGCCTTTAAATTACATTTTAGAGAATTAACTTTCATTCTTGATCAAGACAATGTGAAATACAACAACAATTATTTGTATGTCAGAAGGAGAAAAGGATGATTTTGTTTTTTTCAAGTGTTAGTAGTGGGAAGAAAGGGCTGGTTTTGCACCATCCAGCTATTTCAAGAGTTTTTACTACAGGAGAGTTGCTGTGAAAAAAATTGAAGTGAACACTCTTCTGCTTTACTTGGCTAAGTATTCCATGCATTGGCAAGGAATAAAAATTAATCTGCAAGACACTCAAAAGAACACTGGTCTAAGTGCACTCATTCCACCACAGAGCTAAGGAATAAGCTTAAAACTTACCAAGTACTCCACAAAACACCCCTTTGGTGTCTCTGTGGTACCAGCTCCCTGGGGAAGGTGTGAAGGAGAAGGGAACTCTTTGGGTTTGCTCCAGGGCATGAGCTTCAGCTTGGTAAATGTGCTGTGTGCCCATCCAGCACTGCCCCATATACTGGGAAAGGCACTTAATTATAATACTCATGTGTGGGTGCTCAAAGGCAAAAAGAGTGGGCTCAGGCAGACATTCCTGAACCACCCATGCTCCAGGGCTCTTGGTTCCAAGGAAACTGGTGGCCTAAGTCTCAATGTACAGTGGAAGAATCTTGTGTAAGAGCTAAGCATCTACTGAGTTCCCCATGAACAGAGGTTCAAAAACCTTACAAATGGTGAAGGAAAGAAAAAAAAGTTCCCTTTCTGCCAAAGAACATGTGTGGTACAAAATAAAGACAAAAGGGAGGACAGTTGTAAGGGTGTGAGTGTGGATGGTGGGGGAGTGTTATCCTGAGATTCAGGATACTGGCAATGCTGATTGGTGCAACATCCCTGCCTCAGGCCACAGCGATAACTTTGGGGCATAATTTTGCATTCATAAACTAGGGAAAAGTTCAAATGATCATTGAAGGAGATCATGATGGAAATAAGGAATAAAATTTATGTATGAGAAAAGCTTAGAGGGACTTACAAACTAAGTAAGGGGGGGGGGAAACATGCCTACCACTCAAACTAAAAGTGTGTCTCCTCACAGAGTGACTCTAGTGAAACAGTTCTCACAACTGATTCCTGAAGTCCCACCAGTGCACATCCAGATAGCAAAGGTGCCTTTTATGATAACACCATTTCCAAGTTCATCAAGGAATTATCATGGAATGAGCAGGGAAACAAAACTCCATTCCTCTTGTCTTGGTGCTTTCCCAAGTGAAGCACTGACAGAATTGCAGCCTGTGATCTTCAAGTGAGGAAAAGGGAGGAGGCTGGACAGAAAGGCTGACCTGTGGCAGGAGAAGCCAACATTCCCTCAGGAGGGAATACTAGCAGGTACTTGTCATGCTTCCCCATGGGAACTGTGATGCTGAACACACCCAGCATCCTGCACAGAACAGCCAAACCCACAGTCTGAGGCACCACCATCTGCATTTTACCCTCACAGTTTGTGTGACTTTTAAGCTGAAGTTCCTGAATGGAAAGTCATTGTTAAAGCATTTTCATCCTGGGCCTGTGTCAGCACCTGCTTTGACGTGGAAAGTTACAAAGGCTGAAAGCGTCTGCTTAAAAATTTGGTGTCTACCTTTATCTTCATTCTTAGCAAACCTACCTCGAGCTCGAGCCTCAGCAGCTGGTCGATTTTTGTTCTTTCCAAAAAGCATTGGTTTCTCCACCTGAAAGAGTGTGCACAGCCCTTGCTTTGAAGCTTATCCCTGGCAAGAAATCACTTTTATTGAAATCTCTCACTAGGGTACCGACTTGCCTCATCAAATGTTCTTTAGTAGTATTCTTTATGATTTTCATCCCCTATAATTTATACTGGAGAACATAATTCCAAGCAAAAATTAATAACAGCAGCCCCTGAAGATAGTGTGGTCAAAGTGATCCAGATTTTCTTTAATGGCCCTCTGATCTGGCTTACCATTGTGCCTGATTGCCTTCCTGTCATTCTTGTGTGTAGCCTCTGCTGCCTGTCCAGCTGGGAAATTTCATATCTGTTCAGAGTGGCAGAGTTGGAAGGACAATTTACCTGCTCAAATACAGTAAGAACAAAACAGCGGCAAAACTAAGAACTAGATGTGAAATTTAATCCAGGGGTTTAAGCATGTGTTCTGTCTACAGTGTGGTAAAAGTAACAGTTGTTGATTACTTGAACTTTTACTTTTTTCCTTTTGGAGGAATGTGGGGAAAAAAATGCTGGATTTCTTTCTGAGATGGAACCTGAGTCATTTTTGGGCATGTTCATATACTTACTGTACTTGCTTTCCATGATCATGCCAGGTAAAAATAGCAGTGCATACATATTTATGCAGAATATTGCTTAGGGAAGCACAGACAGAGCATTACACAAGCATTTGTATCTACTCGAGTTCAGGGCATACTCAGCCCATAAAGGGCTGCTGCTCATGAGCCACAAGAGAAGATTTAGTCTCAGCACTTCATCAGGTCTCTGTTATCCAGGTGTTTCTTCAGCTCAAAACCCACAGTTATCAGGAGTGATTATACTGTTGTCACAGAATTTATTAGGCACACAGAGATATTAGTCACACACATGAGATATAGAGCCCTTTATTAAAGCTGTTAGTGGGCAACTACATTTTGTGAGGTTTTTTTTTTTTTTTTCTATGTAAAGGCGAAATTGAAATGCATGGTACTTTTAGAAGTTATGGCTTAGTTGTGATGCAGTCACACCAGCCAGGCCATAATGCAGAACGACATTTGGGTTAGAGAAGAGCTGGTACTGCACTAATTGTCCATATAGATTTTTACTGAAGCTCCATTTCAGTGTCCATATATATCGACACCAACTACTTCAACTTTAAATGTTCTGTCCAGAAGATTGCAAATGCTGATGATATTTAATATGACATTTTAAAGACAAAAGGCAGCCATGCTGGGGAGAAGTGATAAATTAGGGGAATGACACCAGAGTGACACATTTAGTTGGAGGTTAAAAATAAGAGTTACTTTGTAATGCATGTGTGCAGAATAACAAAGATCACATGTGCAGAATAACAAAGATGCTTGTTACCTTCTGAGTTACTGGGCTCCTGGATTCTACAGATTATAAAACCTAATCCAAGACATAAAACAGATGGTTTTGCTGAATTGATTTTTGTTTGAATTACAACATACCTCTAAGAAAAAAAACCCCAAAACTTTATTCTTTGTTCTGAAGCCCTTAAGAAATTCAGAAAAGGCTGTCAATAATATGAAATGTGAAAGAAATTACCTCTTTCCCTCTGACTCTCTATGTCTCTCTTCCCCTCCCCACCTTAGATATATGGAAGACACAAGAGTCTTCAATTCTCTCACAGGTATCAAAGGAGAGCTTCCCCATATGAGACGGGGAGTGGTGAGCATGATTCAGCTGGGAAGGAAACATCCTCTGTACCATCATCAAATGATAAAAGCTGTGGCTCTGGATTTTACCAGCCTTTGAATCTCCTTCTTTCCATCCTTTTGAGGGAAAGGCTTCGTATATTTGTGAACCCACAGGCATGTCCTTTTGAGCTGTAAGGGCTATGGATGACTTTCATGCTGCACGAGTTTTGCGCGACTTATATTCACTACCATGAATGTCTGGGACTAGAAATAAAACTGATACAAAAAGTCCAGCCAGATAATAACTGTGTAGGGCTTCAAACCTCTAGAGTGTAGTTAGAAGCCTCTTACAATGGACCACAATTTTTTTTTAATCACTTTCACTTTGTCCCTTGTGCAGCCCTACAATTAAAAAGTAGGTTATTATCTCTCTTAAAAACATATCAGGGGTAACAGAAGGAGATACTCTTATTTAGTAGACTGAATGGATAGAGTAGGAAAAAACCAGACACTCATCTCAATGCTGCTCCTCAGGTCTTAATGAATGTGAATAGAAATTTTGGGGACTTGTCATCGTTGAGTCCTGAAGGTCATCATGCAAGCTACTAGGAGATCTTTCTGTTTAATTCATTTGGATATTTTGCAGATCTGATGTAGTACTGAGGCTAGAAGAAGCTGAAATATGTAAAATCAAACGGCATATAATCTAAAGCCATGCAACAAGTGGCTGTTTTCAAGGTCCGCCCAGTTGTGTTAGCTCTAGACTGCCTTCCTTGCTCCTAAACCATTTCAATGCCACTGCGAAGACCAGCAGAAGGTTCTGACTTGCACTGCAATTATGGTGATCTGTTTACCCATTGCTTTTCTTATCCCACATTGTTCCCCCCCTGGTCCTTGCCCCTAGCCCTGGCCACTCCCTCAGTTCCTCCCTATTGGTTCCTGTACCCAACTCTGCCCATGGACCGCCCCTGAGCCCCTGACAAAACCCCCTGCGCCCGGATCACGAGGTCTCTCTGCCTCTGGGGATCACTGAACAAGATGTAACCATTAAAGGTCCTCTGAAGCCCTCACCGAGGGACCCTTCTCGCCTCCTTTGCCATCACTGTGTTGCTGAGCTGATAGCTAGCCAGAGTAAGAGCTCAGGGCCATCCAAAAAGGACTACAGGAGGACAGAATGGCTGCCCCGCCGAGCTCTCCAGGAAAGCTGCAGCTTGCTAAACCAAACCTAGCACTGCAACACATGCAATAAGACTGAGGCAATCAAAGTTGTGTTTCATTAAACTAAACCTGGGGATGAGCAAAAATAACTATAGCATTTCATTTTGTGGTGTGGAATTCATTGCAGGTATTTGAGAAAACTGGTCTTGATGACAAATATTAAAGACAGATTACTAAGAAAGCAGATGTATATATGCTACTTCCCAATGCTACTTCATTGCTTTCCTCAGCCTTGGTAGTGAAAAGTCAGCAATGAATGCAGATAAGTGCAATTAAAAGCATGGGTCTCATATTCATCAAAAGAGTGAAGCCTCCAGAACTGGCATCAAAGCAGTCCCTGCCCAATGTCAATGATTCCACCCTTTGAACATAAAACATGGAGTGAATGGGACTGTAAACCACTGGCACACAAAGAACACCACAGGCAAAGGCCAGGGTGTCCCTGACCCAGATGAAGATGTACGTCCACAGCAATGTGGCCCATAGCATTCCCAGCACAGTTCTATATGTTTCATTGATTAGAATAAAAAAGAAACCTAAGGCTTGTGATCATGAGTTTTAAAATGTTGCAGACTAGAAACACTCTTATTTGAAGGGGCACACCGCTGGAACACTTTCATTTTTTGTGATACTTCACCTAGTGTTACTTGGACATCATAAAATCATTTTGTTTTCTCAAAACATTTCTCAGAGATCCAGCTTGAAACTGCAAGTGGATTTTCAGATATTTTTTTCCTCTAGAATGTGGCAGTTATGATGAATCAGAGTTTATTCTGTGTTCTGTTGATCACCATAGTAACCTGCGCTCTCCATATTTAATAGGGAACAAAAAGTTATTTATTTGACAGGGATGGAGTTCTGGGAAGCAATGGTTTATGAACACTGGCAAAATATTTTAATGGGACTATTTGCTTCTCAAGTTGTTAATGTGTACCAGTAATTTGCTCTTTATCTGTCATGAAGACAAGATGAAATTGATTGTAGTTAAAAGGTGTTCATTAGAATTACAGCTATTTTCAACTCTTTGCAGTTGTTATATAAATCTGGACAGTGCCCTATTCAGTCCAGATTGTTTACTGGTATGTAAAGCACAGTGAAGGTACCTTGCTGGCTACTGGAATTCTTTTGTATTCTCAGGACCCAAAGGGATTCCTAAATTGCTATTTATTGAAGTCAAGCTGTTTCATATCAGAACAGGTCTATTTTTTTCAAGCCCAAATGGTGAGATCGCCCACCAGTTTTTAATTCCTCCTTTGGTGGTGCAAATTGATTTATTTTATGAAATTATATTCAGTGTGTTAATTGATCTTTTTGCCTGCTTGCTCTTAACAGGGATCAATCCATGGATCTGCCTCATAGAAGTGGCCCCACAAAATGCAGAGGTGGCACAGATGTGGCAATAACTGGTATCCAGTGTGGGGCAGAGGAAGCTGAAATGCTCTTTTTACCCAGCCCTTTCTTATGTGGGACTCAGACACCAAACCTGCCTCCTTTTTGAAACTTCCCTTGAACAAATTTTGTCTCAGGGGCAAGTTGTAGGAAACAAGGGTGGCTGCCCATGCAGGTTTTCCTTTATGAAGAGAGTTTCTGCACTTTCAGTACCCTGTGGAAACACACCACATGTGAGGTTTACAAAGGAATCCATCAGGAAAAGGTGTGCTCATTACATTTCTCAACTCTACCTGCAGTGAACGCTTCATTATGGAACATCATTATTATATAGCTATAAACCACCTAATTTTTTCCTACCTTTACAATTTACCTAAACCAGAATTACAAACACATATTTTTAGGCCATCTCCAGTCCTTCAAGCATTCCTATATTTTACCTATCTTTTCTTAAGCATTTTATCATTCTTACAATGCATACAATTTTAAGGCTTGAGTTTCACCAGCCCTGTAGGGATTGTTTTACCCAGAAGACTGAATTTATTTCTTCTAACTCTGGAAGAATTTTGATGTTAACTCTGAGATATTGAATGTATTAAAAAAAAAAAAAAAAAAAAAAGGAAAATACAGCTATTAATCCAGAATTTTCCTTTTATTGGAAGCACAGGTCTAGTACTTAATATACTTATTTTATACAGTTAAATATACATTATATCCTGCAGAAGCAGATGCAATCAATACCAAGCAGCAAGCAGAATGCAAATATCGATTGTACAAAAACCCCTTTCACACTCACGTTATCAAGGAGCTTTTCAAACTTCTATTCTGAGGAAGGCCATTTGGAGGATTGTGCATATGCATGTGTAAAATGAACTGCTATTATGACTTCATCTGTGTGTGTGTTGGCACTGCAGACAGTTTTGCTGAAGTAATAATTTGGTTGTACCAAGAGGTGGAAAATCGGATCACAGAAGCACTATTCAGATGGAATTGCTGAGTAAGAGCATTGTGGTTTTTTCTCTCTTGTAAAGAGATTAAATACCATACCTGGATAATATTTCATAAATACCACACAGAGAGTACTTTCAGGACAGATAAGGCAAGGCTGGTAGCACAAGCAAAAAATCAGAGGAAATGTTACCTGTGATAGATGCATTTTTCTACCATAAGGAATGCAGAGGTTTTGCCCTAAAAAACAGTTAAGTAAAATTTTAGCAGTGCTTCTTAATTCCAAAACCTGCAAAATGCAGGGGGCCTGGGCATGGTATGCTTGATAGTTTAAATTTGGAGGCCAGGTTCAGATTTTTCAGTGGCTTTATAGCAAACTAATACTGCATCAACTCCACTCTAAATGTTCAAAGACAAGTCTCATTTTCAGATTTATTTAAGGCAAGTCTGTATATGCAGGTGAACAAAGAGACAGGCTGTCACTGGGTACACTCTGAGGTGGCCAACACAAACTAGTTCTGAACAATAGTTCAGAACAATCATTCAAGATTACAAATAGTTCAAGAACAATAAAATTCTTCTTAAAATATTAAGCCCAGCTGAGCTTACCTAACAGTCAGGACCAGTCCAAACACTTTAGCCAAGTGCACAAGCACAAGATTCTTACCTAACTTAAAGCATAGACAGGTAAAATTTGAATTGTCCTTGCAGCTTTAACTGCAAAACAGGACTACAAAACCTACAGAATCATAGAATCACAGAATGAACAAGGTTGGAAAAGAGCTTTGAGATCATCAAGTCCAACCTATGACCTAACACCTCCTCATCAACTAAACCACGGCACTGAGTGCCACATCCAGTCATTTTTTAAATATCCAGGGACGGTGACTCCACCACCTCCCTGGGCAGACACCTTTCACAAAGCTGGGATGCATTTAAATAATGTATATATTGGACACATTAGATACAATAAGAAGATCTTGGATGGGAAGCTGCATAAATGCAAAGCATTAGATCATTAAAGCCCACTGTTCATGCTCTGGGATTCTGATGATCAGTGTATGCTTGTGTCCCTTTTCCAGAAAATAAACCAGTTATTTCTGAGGTAATGGTGAACAGCATGTAGAGAACTCACATATAGGAGTTGTACATAAATTATGCATCAAAGAAATTACAGAGATATTTCATTTCCTTTGCAAATGTCATCAGTAGAGAACACTGGTGACAGATACCACACACAATCCACCTTTTGTTAATTTACACAGAGCCACAGTACATGGGCCACACATACCAAATAGAAGACTTTAGCTCTAGAAAAGAAATACAACTGTAAAATGGATTTGCTTGCACAAAGGGCATAGAAGTGATCAAATAAAGCAGGAAGGCAATATTGATTTTGATATAGGCACCCCTAAAAATACAGGCTTTGCAGAGTCAATACAGTCTTGATTTAGGTTCTAACCCAACCCAAAAGTCTCAGACTCGGCTCCATCCACTTATTGATTTGTCTGGCATGCCGGGTTGTTGGGTTTTTTTTTCCAGAAATGCTTTTCTGCTCTCAAATTTTAGCTAGCTCTCCCAAAAGAATGTCTGATACAGTCACAAAGAGCAATTCTGTTCCTTACAACCGAGCTATTGACTATCTTAATAAAAGGAAAGACAGAAGTCATGTCAGCTTAGCTTCTCACAGGACCTCACAGTGCTCCTTCATTTAAAAACACTTATGTAATCAACAAGCAATGGGTAATGAGTTGCAAAATAGGAGCAGCCCTTAATTTTTTATCAGGTATGGTAAAACCCTTATAAAGTTGTGCAATTCTTGAGAAATAAAACACCTTATAACTACCACCAATGCATCAGTTCTTTGGTATTTTGCTACAATGCTTCTTCTATTTTATTTTTCCCTCTTCTGCTACCTGACATCTAAATGCCTATAATTTTATACATAAAGACCACATGTAGGGGAAAAAATCCACAGAAAGAGTGCTGCAAGATATTTTTTTTGCCATTTGTAGATAGTAGTTTCACCTGATGTGCATCTTCAACACCTTTTCTTTATATGGGGAGGAAGGGGCTTAGATGAAGGAGCACAAAAAGACAACACAACTCCTTTAACAAGCCTTAACAATTTTATTTTTATTAAACTTCTACAGTAAAATTGAAAACCTTTAGGTAGAGACAAAAAAGTCCTGATGATGAATCATCAAGGAAACCAATAGAGGAAATAAAGCCATGCTTAGAAGAGATTAAACAAGTCATAAAGTTTGTAATAAAAGTAGGATGCAGGAAATAGAATGAGACACAAGTGAATGATTGAGGTGCAAATGTATGTGTGGGTAGGAGGAAAGGAAAGGGTAAATTTGTCTGGGGAGTAAATCCATTTAAGTCATTATAGTTCAATATGGCCACGATCCAGAAAAACGCTTGAGCATATGCTTGGTTTCAACGTGACTCACTCTCTCAAAAGCTGAGCTCTGCTGACTTGTTCAGACTCAGGTTTGAATGATTTCATCAGGATCTTCTCTTAAATTATGCCACCCCACTTTAAAGCCTATAAGACAACAAACTGAAAGACAGAATGGCTTTGGATTGGTTATCTACTTGAAGAATCCATTCTGGACACAGAAAACTGCACACTGTGGTTTTTTTTATGGAATGAGCTTAGAAATGGAAACCTATTTTTTGCAAACACAGAAGCTGAAGAAGAGGGATGTCAATGGCAGCCAGAGGGGATGGGACATGGGGACGTTGCAAGCTTTTATTTGCTGGAAAATCATGCTGAAATTTTGTGAGAGATGGCACATGATAACCAGATTTAATTGGGCCAAAATTACTATGCCTTTAGTACTTATTTGTGTGGTTCCATCAGTGTACTTGTGCTTGCAGGCTGCAGGGTCCCAGTGGAGAAGGACCAGCTCAGGACCATCAGCTGTGCCACAGGAGTGCCTGAGGATAGGGCAGAGCAGCTCCTCCTCTGCCCCTGGGATGGGGCTCTCCAAAGTCCCTCTCTGGAGACACTTTGTTTTGCAGTCATTAACTGCTGATAACAAGAAACGGATTCTTCGATTGTTCTTTCTACCCCAAGTTTTGGTGGGATTTCTGACCAGGGCAGAGGAATGATTTTGGAGGAAGTCTGACTAGATCCATGGTTCTGAACCATTAATTTGAGCTGATTATCTTGTGAAAAGACCCCACTTTTAAATCTCATGTATTTTTAATCCATCTTCTCGTTCATAAGAGTCCATTCTTCTCTCTAAGCTCCAATCTTACATTTTCTAGGGCAGAAAGAAATACCATTCTGGCTTTTCAGAAATGAATGAAGTAGAAAATATTAGATACACAATACAAGTCAGCATCACCAGGTACCATATTTATTTTTCTTAACTCTCTTTCCTGAGAAATGGGAATAGAAGGATCACAGCTCTCATTGAAAAATAAAGTTAATTTCTAGTTCTCAAGGTTTCACAGAAAAGCATTAAAACATAATTCTTGCAATGTCACCACAAATATCACTTTGACTTCTTGAATTTTCCTCATTTTTGAGCAGTGTCTCTGAGGATGCAACAATTCACTTATACAGGCAATTTGCAGAATAGAGGGACCTGTTCATCTAATGTCACAGAGTTCTTTTTCCTCTAGGACGCTGTGCTGATGCACAGGAGCAAACATCTATATATTAATACAACCAGTATGTTCACAAGATATTTTTTCAATTACTGCATTTTACTAATAAGCAACTAGTTAAAAGGTTTCTTTGAAACAATTCAGAAGTTGAAATTAAAAACTGTGTGTCTTTTTCAGCATTTTTGTGTTTCATTTATTGTCAAACTCTCAGTCAGCAAGATGAGGTGGCTGATAATTATTCAGGGTTGCCAATTAACCTACTTAGCAGGTCACACAGGTAACTGGCACAGATTGTGTCAAACCTCATTACTGGGATAATAATTTAATCACCCAGTGCATTGACTGGAGGCCAGAGAATCTGAGGAATAAATTAAACAGGAAAATAAAATTAGCAGCTAGACAGACATTGTATTTAAATACACAAACCCAGTAAGATTATAAAGCATACTACTCACTAGTAGAAATCCAGTAAAGTCTGGAATGGGGGCTGGGGGTACTGAGAGTGGGGGTTTTCAATCACAATATCCAGCCTGAGTATAAAAAAGTGTCACCTTGCTTCTATGAATGAAAGTTTAACCCATGAGGAGTCTGTGAGCATGTGTGTTATTCTTTAGCATTTAAATAGACACACAATGCAATTGTCTTAAATGCAGTGTTACAGCCCAGACCTGCCCAGGCACATCTGCTTTAGGAGCTCTGGCTAACAATCCTGGCCTCTCCCTTCCTACCATCACAGCCTTCTTCTGTTCTTTGTGCCTGGCTTCAGAGTGATGACAAAGGAATGTCAAGTAAGAAGTAAGAAGGTCAAGTAAGAATGTCAAGTAAGAAAAATGGATAAAATAATACTGCAGCATCTGTCAAGAAGGACAGGAGAGATGAAAAAATTACAATAAGTGCAATTGTCAAAGTCATGGGGTCTGTGAAAAAGCTTCTTCTGTACGATAATGCTCTGCGTTTACAAGGTGACTAAGTGTCTAAGAGGTAGAAATAGAAGAGTCTGCCTGGAAGTGCAAAAACATTTTCTGTGCAGATGGAGAAAGAACTACTGGAAGGAACAGTAACATCTTTAAAAGTGGGTTCGATACATATAGTTTACGTATGACTTTGAAGCTTGTGTCTGCTTCAAAGAGAGGCACAGACTTTTCTAAAAATTATCAGAGTTTTAATATTCAAAATATAGACTGAAAGAAACCCAACACTGTTAATGCCAAGACTTAGTACTGAATATGTGAGGTGTAAGGTGTCCCACAGCACAGACAAAAGTACATGCAAGACTCCAGAAAAGATGAGAATATGGTGAACTTGCCCTTGTCTTCACGGTCTATTTCAATGGTTTACTGTCTGCAAGAACATGAGGGCTGTAAAAGAAGCCATCACTCCTCTGAGCAGTGGATCATTCAGTTTAACCATATCTCATAGATATTACAGCCAAGAATTGCAGCTCACTGAGCACTGCTCCAGGACTTGTAATTTATTCACTCAGTAGGGAAAAAAAGTGACTATCATAGCAGCACTTGATAGGCCTGTAATATAAAAAACAACCAGCACGAAAAAATAGCCAGTGGGCCAGGAGTGAGTGTTGGTTTGGCCAGGAATGAAAATTTGGTTTGGCTTGGTTTTTATAACAATGAGAAAAACCACATGCTTAAGTTCCTGGATGTGGCCAGACCTCTCATTTATGCTGTCAAATGTATTATTTTGAATCATAAATTGTCTTGTTACTGAAAGAAAGGCTGAGCATATCTATTCCAGTTCTGGAATTACAGAAACAACATGCAGCTCTTAAATGTCTGTTTTACTTCTTCCCACGGAATGTAAATGCTATAGTAGTCAATAACTTCTTAGACCTTCTTTTTTTGTTTTTTGAAATGACTAAAGCAGGGTAGCACTACTTGTGAATGCTACCCACTAGTTCAGGAGTGCCAGATAACAGAAACTGCACGCAGAGGAAAAATCACTTTCATCTAATTAATAGAAAACTTAACATTGATGAGTTAAACTTTCTCATTAAAACTTTCCCTGGTAAAAAACCAACAAGCTTAAAGATAATATGTTTATTTATTTATTTATTTATTTTAACATAAAACAAGAGCTTGAAAATCCTGGATCAATTCAGTGTAAGGGCCTCTCAGGAGGTGTCAGCAGTTACAGAAGACCCACAGCTACCAGTCTGCTTTTCTGGTTCTTGTGAATATTTCCAATGTTTTCAGCTCAAAGCTATTTTTTATATATTAGGTACGAAAGTAATAAGTGGCTCATCAAATTACACAGGCTACAGTCACAGCAAAGAGTGACAATAGGTTAAGAAACTCCGTTAGAATACTGAATATTTCACTACCTAGCTATCTAGCAAAATCAGATTTTATAAATGCTTTGATAAGGCAAAAACATTATTGACTCATTTCCATGATGGCCTAGAGAGCCTTCATTTCAGAGGATAGCTAAGGTCACTCATATAGCCTCGGCAGCATGATTCCCATTTTGGGAAGGCAGGATATATCCTAGAGCAGGGTTTGAAGCCCGAGAGAGAGCACCAATGTAGGTCTAGAGGTGCCTGCTCTGCTGTAGCTGTGAGGGACCACTGCAGAGGCTGAACATAAGCTAACTCACTGCATCTTCTTCAAAGATGGATTGGTCTGCAGGAGAGCCACTCTGAGTGATCTCTGGGGAAAGGATCAATTAGAGACTTTTGGCTTCCCCTTCATTTATTACATTTCCCATTAAAATAATGTTTCCCATTGTTCTCTCATTTATAATTCACAGTGTGTAATTGTAATGGACAGTAACCCCCTTAGACTGTTGTCCTAACACCATGTCACACCATTTTAAAACAGTGCTTTGCAGGGACACCATTATTATTCAGTTGCAACAACCACCTGTGTATTTATTGACTACAAATATAATGAGAAGTACTAGCACATATTAAAGTACCGTAATACAGTGTGAGAGCATTCTGGACTGTTCTGGACTGGTTAAAATGTTACTCAGCAGTTCCTCCCAGTAGTGTGCAGGCTTGAATATTCCTGCTCAGTGCTACCCTCCTTCATTCCTCTCCTTATTCAGACTAACCCTGCCTTTCATTCACCTCTAGAGGTGACACTAATTTCTGGATGCATGCAGAAATTGAACTATATACTCCCCTGGACACTTTGGGGCAGAGAACGGCTGCTTCTTCCTCTGGTGAAAATGGTGCCTGCTCACAGTCGTTAATTTCCACTGCAAGGAAAAAGGCAGAGGGAGAGACAAGGGAAGAAGGCAGTTTCTAGCTTCCCCAGGGTTAGAGCAACACCTTCCCAAGGAAGGTAATGCAATGCTTCCCCCACCACACCCCAAAGCAGAGCTAAACATGCTGCAGGGCACTTTGCTCCGCTCTCCCTCCCAGGTTTCAGCCTCACCCCTCCTTGGGGAGTGATATTTCACTGGGAACATCAGCTACAACCTTTGGGGACCCTTAGAAGAGTATTCACCAAATGCCAGGGCTGGGAGAGCAGGGCATACCGCTTTTTTCTCCCCCATCATGATTGTCTGTTTCTCTGGACAGCAAAAATGGGTGTAAATCACTGCAAGCTGTGAAGAGCCTGGGCCACTCTATCCCACTCCCTAGACAAGCATTTTATCACCAGGTTGTATTTTCTACAAATAGATACTATACATTATACTCAAGGCAGAGCACAGACATCCCCCTTCAAGCCCTGGTGAGAAGAGCAGTGCTGGAAACTTGGATCTAGGACACAAATTAGTCCCATATAACTTTCCATGCTGAAGGTGTCACTGGCTGCCTGTGTCTGTGCTGGGCAATTCTGGCTCAGGAAATGACACGTCCTTTGGTTTAGGGCTGCAGAACATGGCTGGCTTTTTGTTTGCCTTTGTGGCTTTCCCACTGCTCACAGAAGAAAGCCTTTATCCCTCAGTAAATGCACAGCTGAACTAATACATTGTCAAGGATTCATTGCAAAAGAACAGTTTACTTCGCAAGATAATGCTAAAGATTCCCAAGTGCAAGAGCCTGCAACAAAATGTAAAATATTTTAAATATAATGCAATGAATATGGACTTTCCATAATAATCATCATTTAGTGAATGTATAAATAGAATAAAAGCAATATTGAAGCAAATAAATGACCTCTGACACAAAGAACGGATTGCATTTCATATTACTTTACTTAACTGCCCCCTCCTTCCCCCACCAAACAGAAGCTTCATTGACAAAATGTGCTCTGGTGATTTAGTCTGTAGACTTAAAGAATGTGCAACTCTGGGAAAAACTGAATTATGGATTCTATTTGTCAGATGAGGAATGGCATGTAATAACTTAATGAACTAGAAGCTTATTAGTTGCAAAAGAGAGAAGGCATTGTCTATCAGTCTTTTTTTTTTTAACTCAAAAATGTTCAGGTGGGTAAGCATCAAATCTATTTCACATTTATTATGAATACCAATATGTGCTAGAATCTCAACAAGCTACAAAAATACATCTCAGCCTTTAGCTTAATGTGCATTTTATTAGTCAGTTTTGGAGGCTCTATTTGAAACCCAAGTCATTAGAATATCTGCTCACAAATTTGGCCAGCAAAATATTCACTTGAACACAAGAGCTACCCTGAATTGATCAAAACCATGGAGTGAAAAAAATTCAAACACAGTGACAATGACAGCTGTGTTTCAATAGCTATTTATTGCTCTATGGACATGTAAATACAAAAGGAAAGTAAAACACCAAATTTAACAAGAAACTTGTAGAGAAACCAGCCTAATATAAAAGGGAGGAATCAAATCCTTGGCTGTGAAAGATGTTTTCTCCACTTTGTAAATACAGGAATTTACCTCACCTACACTTTCCTGTGGATCGATTTATTTTGCACAATTGAGTGTATTTGGATCATGATATGTATGTGGGAATATGCACAAAAATGACAGAAATAAGGTAGCTTAAAATCCATTAGATGCTTTTCCCAGGCTTAGCTGATACTATCTCTTAAAAAAACACTTTAATAAATAGGAATTAGCCCTAAATAAATACATAAAACACATGTGCAAGTAAAAAAAATGGTAGAAAGCAGGAAATTCAAAGTTCAAGCCAATGCACACGGAGGTATATGTAGAACAAAGCAGTCAGGTTCTAATCTATCAGCCCCAAAATTTCATGTGCTACATAGATCCCTGGGTAATTGCAATTTTAACCCTGCAAAGGATCGATTTTTTGCTTTGATTTTCTTTTCCAGAAATAAAAATAAGCAAGGAAAGAAAATCTGCATTAATTTATGCCTCTGGTAGGCTCCTCTGGGTGGGCTTTTTTGGGTTATTGTTTTGTTGTGGTTTTTTTTGTGTGGCCAGTCTAGCCTAGCAGCAGATGTCTTATATACATTAGGCTGTTTAGAGGAACAGTCACAGCCATTCCACTTAATCAGGTAATAGCACACTATTGACATATTAGACCAATTTAATACATTTGTTTTCTTTATCCATTTACATTTCATCTCAAAGGTCTCCAGTACAATGGGATTTTGAACTATTTGTGCTGAGCACAATCGAAGGGCCAGTAATCCAATAATTTGATTTTCTTGCTGAAGAGAACAGGAGAGAGGGAAAGCCATCTCTCTCTTGCTCCAGCAAGGGAGCTGCAGGCCTGCATTAGGCTTTAAGCTTCCTGTGTAAAACATACCCCAAGGGCAACAGAAGGCCACTTAAACACAGCTTGGAGGGCATAACTGGAACATGGCTGTGGCACGTTGGCTTTCTGCCCAGTAGTAAATTCCAACCATTAGCATCAAACACTCCTCCTGAAGCTCTCAAACTGAAATTAAATGCCATCTATCAAACGAATAAACAATAATAAAGTAGCACAAGTAAATTCAAAAAAATAAATTGCAGTAATTTATACTGTGGATCATCTGTTCAGGGTTGCTGCTCCAGAATGCTCACCTCAGATTATCTTCCAGCCTGCTTTTTCACTATTGGATTTTTGCACATGTAAAACAGCCCTTGATACACAAATTGAATTTATTCATGGCCTATGTTGCTCATTACTAAAAAAATAGTTTTAAATAATGCTTGCTTTTCCTATGCAAATAATTTTGTTTACTTCTGCTAGTCATAGGTTAAGTCTACATGAGTTGTGTCTAAACAAAAATAAAAACAACAATAATTAAACATGCAAAAATGTACCTTTACATATCTCAGGTGGAACTGCACATTATGGTTTAGGCAGTCAAGGAAAAATTCAGCAGGCTTCAGAATCTGGAGAGCTGTGAATTTAAAGTGAATTCACCCCTTAAAAGTGCTTAAAGGAAAAGCAACCAGTAGTTTGGGATAGATTTTAAAAGAGGAATTTTCAATAAGTAGAATTTAATTACCTAACTGAAATTTTTCCTATGGTGTCCTGGCTAAACTGAAGAAGAAGAAAAAAAAAAAAAAAAAACAACTCAGGGAAACCATTATGCTTTTATCTGAATCACAGTTATTACAGCAATAAATTCAGCCTTGTGCTGAGATGGGACAGTATGGTGAAGGAGAGCAAAGGGAAATTATTTCACTTACTGAATATTAGTCTCATTTCCCAAAACAAGTTGATTCTTCCCAGGAACTTCTTTCCCAAAACTTCCTTAGGGTATGAAATAATTGGCTATTAACCAGTGTGTTCTTGACCCAAAGAATGGAGCAGAAAACATGCAAGACTTGTCTGGATTTCTGGAAGAAAGAAAAGAGAAATTAGAGTAGATGTGTACTGCCTGAGCCCATGGCTCTCTTCATTCTTCTCGTTGGGACTGGAGGCTTTTACCTGCATTTATAGCAGGGCAAAAGACCCGAGGAAAAGAGCAGGCAGAAAAGAGGGGAAGGGAAACTGAAATGGCACAACCTTCTCCCTTTTCAGATTTATTTTCCCCTCCCTGCTTGCCCTGCATTTAGTGTGGGGCTGTGGAAAAGGAAGGCTGCCAGCTCCATAGCATCATATTGCCAGCATAAAGGGCATCCTGTCTCAACCTGAGGCAACAGAGAACTTATGAAAAAGTGCCTGCACACTAAGAGAAAAAAAAAAAAGCAAAATCTTACTTATCATAAATCCTGTGCACAGTCTTCTGAACAAGTGATAGTTTCCTTTTTTTCCTCTTGTGCATGGGATCACCTGTAACCCACGAAAACCTCAGAGGTCCCCTGGGTGCTGCCCCAGCACCCCGAGAACCCCACGGGAGGACACAGCGTGTGGGGACAGTTCCCATGGCCTGGAAGGATGAAAACAAGTTGTTAGTATGCACCAGGCAGTGCCGAGGGCTGAGCCTGCTGCTAATGAGTGCTGCACTGAGGGCTCAGGTCATGGTTTTGCTGAATTCTGTGCTCTTGGTACACCTGAAAACACCACACCGAGTGCAGGACAGCATAACCAAAGTGCTGGGGCAGGTGTCTGAGCCACTGAGGAAGTGTCTGCCCCTCGATGTCAGCTGGTTCAGTGGGGCTGTACAAGTAAAGAAGTCCTTCTGGGGCTGGTTGGCCTCTGTTGCCCTTGACCTGCTGCTGGGACAGGTGTCTCTGGGCAGGGTGCAAAGCCTTAGTGCTGGTTCATCATCACAATGATCCCCAGGAAGTGCCTGTACACTACAGGGGACAAACAGGAGCCTATAAAGGTTCTGGGATGGGCTGTGATCTTGATGGCATCACAGCAATGCGGTGCACTAGGCTGTAGGAAAGGGAGGGGAGTGGCCAGCTGCCATGGAGGGCTGCCATGGAGGGATCCAGATCTTCAGGAAGGACAGGTCAGGGCATCAAGGGTGCAGAGCTGCCCTTGATGTGAGAGAACAACTGGGGCACACAGAGCTGTCAGTGCCTTGGGACAGGTGATGAGCCAGCTGACAGCAGGTCAGGACCAGAGGGCAGCCCATGGTGGGTGACATTGTGGTGAGTGTCTGCTACAGGCCACCTGACCAGCAAGAAGCAGATGAGGCAAAAACCAGAAAGCATCCTCATGCTCACAGGACATCAAGGGTCAGAGCACTGCAGGCACACCGAGTGTTGTTAATGAAGTAGCAGAACACACACACCACATTATGCTCCTGGTGGACCCTAGCTTGGCTCTATCCACCTTAAACAGTGGCTCTCATCCTCTGCATAACCATTCTTCTGCCATCCAGAGGATGGTGAGCACTCTCTGTACAGACCTCCTCAGCAGTCTCCATGGCTCCTCGTTGTCTTACACCCCACCAGAATGTTCTGCAGCAGAAAGAAAGTTTCAGTCCTCTCTAGCCTTATCCTGCTGATCACTGTTTGATGCCCTGAAAGTGTAACACATGCAAACAGGGTGTATTGGCCGCAAATTTAGAGAAAACTTTTCTTTTCATATGGGCAAAAAGGAGGTTGTTGGTGTCGGACGTGTGTGTGTGTACTTACATCTGCTTTAAATTAAGCTCCCCCATGATTCCAGGTTAGATTTCACTCTATCTCAAAAGCCTTCACCTGCCATATATCCCAAAGTGTCTGAATACAAAGAAAGGGGATTGGAAAGACTTTGCAGACTACAGTAAAAGGAAGAATAATATCCCCAGCACTGTGCTTCCCCATTCCTACACCTGTGTGGTGTGGCAGGAGTTCCTCTGATTTTGTTGCAGAGTTCCCTGTATCACAGAATGTGGCCTGCAGAACCAGTTTTGCCTCCGTTTATAAACAGTTTTACATACTCTTATGGTGGTGGAAAGATTCCACAGCAATCAGAAATTCCTATAGTATGTTCTGGGGATGTGGGACCATTTCTAGAGAATTTGAGGGAGGAATTTTAATATAGTGGGAAGAGCTTACAACTTCAAACACAAATTAGGACACTTTCTTTAAACCCTATGTCCATCTGTCCAGATTCAATGACTACCTCAGGATCTTGCCTCACAACACTCTTATACACACCTCCGTAATACCAGTGCTCTGCTTATTCTGTACTTCAGTAACTTAAATACACGACAAATTCTCTCATACTGCAAATTTATCTTCATTGAGCTATCTTTTGATCTTGGGCATTAACTCTGATCAGCACTAAGGCAGAGACAGTCTATCCAATTAGCAGGTGACAGCCTCAGAAACTCAGGACGCAGCACCTCTGTTACACTGCCTTCCAGGAGATTTGACCTCAACAAACACATTAGATGAACCTGGCCACAGTATTTGTCTGCCTACCTCAGCTGATCTGCTTGGATGGTATTTTTTCAGTTAGCAAGGTAAAATACTGCTTGCAGGAGGTGCCAGAAAAAGAGGTGCTTTAGGTCTGTAACTTGCTAAGGTCTGTTATACAGCTTTCTTCCGACTCTAAGCAATCATATAAAGCATCTTGACTTCCTCTGCATAAAAGGAACTCATTATCAGACACTCCCTTGTATGAAATCCAAACAACAAACAACCAACTTGTTTTCCAACATCTGCAAAAACAAGTCTGTCTTTCAAAGGAGATTGGCTTTGTGCTGTTGGTAGGTTGTTCTGCTACTGATGCCATCAAGGAATCTGTTTCACTCAATAGTTACACTTGAAGCAATGACCATCTTATTCTGTGTTTTCCCCTGCTCAGAGCAAGGGGCTTCTGATCCATTGTAAAGGTTCCTGTGCACAGATACCAAATGTAGTTCTGCACTGAATGCCAAATAAGCCCAGCACTTTCTTTGTCAGTGATTTCAAAGCCACAGGGGGAATCCATGACTCAGCTTCCATTAAAATTCACTAGTTAATTGTGAACACTCGTACCTCACTGCTTTGCACCTCCAGTTAATCTGTTTGTGTCAATTGGTGCCTGCTTGCTTTGACACTGCAGAACCCCAAAGCTATGAGAGCAGGAATGCCAAGATTTGAGAATGTACTGCAAGCTGGCTGAAATCAGTGACTCTCCAGATGTTCCTGGATGCTTGAAGATGTATCAAATGAGGCTGTGTTGAAGAACTCTTAGGCAACAGCAGGTGTGAAATAGTGTATTTCATAAGAGTGAAACACAGCTAGAATGGACAAGTGAAACTCCAACATCTAGTAGTGGTTCCAATAATTTCTGAAGCTAAGCTTGACTGGCTGTATGACTTCATTCATTCAGCACCTCCAGTGGGTCATTAGTGCTGAACCTGGCGGGTGGTCATGTAAATAGAGCACTAGAACATCAAGAAAAAAGCAAGAACCTGTGTTCTTACAGTAGCTTCTGCTTGCTTGCCTTTGCCCCGTTGGGAATCACCACACGGTGGCTTTGAGGGTCTGTAACAGGAGAGTGTGTGGGTATCAGTCATGACAGAAGAGTGGGATCTCCAAAGCATGCTCTAAAACTGGAGTTTACCTCACTTTTCTTCAGCATTCCCACAGCAGTCCCTCCTCTGTGCCTCTTCCAGTAGTTTGACTACTATTTTTTATTATTTTTTGGTGTAACAAGATTGATCAGAAGTCTACCTTGTCAGTCTCTGTTCATTCTTGCTCTTTCCAAGAATTTTACATTCAGTACAACAGATACAAAACCTAGAGCCAGAGCTAAGATGAGAAGAAAGAGATCATAAGAACAGAAGAAAAGAATCAAGAAGAAAATCCTGCGATCCATGGAGAACACTGCCATTTCATGACTGAAGTGTGATGTACAGCAAGAGGAAAAAAGTCACAGAGAACTTCTTTAATCTAACAAGGAGCAAGGAACATCATCAGAATGAGAAGAGCCATGTTATTATGCTGAAATTACAGGGCCTTTCTTGCACTTGCTCAAACCCCCTCCTGCCTGGATTACTGCTAAGGGTTAAGAGAACTGAATACCCAGTTATTTTCTGAAGGAATGTGGGAGAAAGGGCTGGAAGTGAATGCAACACAAGGAAACCTGGAGTGGGGAGGAGGACTACAAATACAAATTTACTCCTCTGCAAAATCAATTCAACTAAAATTGAGTAAAAGAACAAGATGATATCTCCCTCCTCCCTCCTACAACACATTCCATTCTTCATGTATATTGACATTGAAGGGTAAGCATGATAAATAGCTCTATTTTCAGTAACAAAAAGAAGAAACTTATGAGGCTGACTCCAGCAACAGTTATCTCCTGCCTCAAACCTTGCATGGTCTTCTACAAGGAGACTGTTGGCAGAGTTAAGCAGGCTTTGGGAACCCTCTTTAGGGGCATAGAGGGGATTTTTTTGCTGGTCCACAGGCAGGTCATTTAACTGTTGTTACTATATCAATATAGAAGCATGTTTTCATGCAGCCAAAGGCAACCTTCCACAGGGAGTTAAAAAGGAGAGTATTTACCTTTCTGAATCAACAGTAGGGTCCACATCAGATACATAATGGGAACCTGAAAATAAAAAAAACCTGGTTTCTGAAACTTCTGTCTCCACCAAAGAATTTTTGAATGGTCATGCCCTAAATTATTTGTTCCTTTATTTTCCAAACACGGTGTATCCAACTGAAAACCAAATTCACATTTATTGCTTGCACAGTGAATAATGTTAGCAGTCAGTTAAACAAAAATAAAGATTAACTGTACAACTCACATTAATATATAGTAATATCTGATGCCTAATTTTTACACGATGTCAAGCACTAGGCTCATTTTTGTTTAAAATGAGAACTGCAATCTATCAAAATGGCTTTTAATAAACTCAAAATACATAAACTTTTTCCTATAAAGGAAAAAGTGTATCTGAATATACCAACAAAGATGAAGGTAATTTAAAAGTTTCTTAAAAATGGGGCGGGGGGGGGGGGGGAAGTGGTGAAAACAAATTCAGTTAGTTCTTTTCAGGACCTAATTAACCCTAAAAACTGAGTCTCCAGCCTTTCCCATGCATTTCAATGCAAGGGAGAATGTCCCTCACTACAAACTATAGGTCTGATTTAATGGAGTTTTGATTGAGGATAAAGACAGAAGAGTCAGTCTGTGGCACCCTCTCTTTGCACTGAAAAGTGTCCAATTCCAAAGGCGAATGCACTGAGCTCAGCCATCCCAATTAAAGTGTCAGCTGCTATTCAGCATAAGCAAAGATAGCACAAAGAATGCAAAAGAATCAGCCATTACAGCATATTTACAAAGGCAGCTCAGGAATTGATGTTGGTTAGGGGACAGCAAAGCAAAACACATTATTTAAACAAACAGATGTACATTCTTATATGTATATATTTGCACATACAGAGCTCACACACACACATACATCACAAAACATATTAAAAAACGTATAAAAAAGGAGTAAAAACTCTCTTCTCTCTCTCTAAGTCATTCTCTTGAATCTTTGTATGAAAGTAAGTGGAACTCCAGCTGAAGCTGCAATATCTGGATGTTGAAACAGTGTCTTGCTGCAAGTAAAAAGTGTTAAAAAGAAAAAAATTCCAAAGACCAATTTTTTTCATGGGCATCTCCAGCTCATCAGGTATGCATAGCACACGTAAACCCTGATCTTATGTTGTTGCCAGCCTGCCAAAACCCCTCATGGCTCTGGAGGAATTTCTGTGCTGAGATCAGGATCTGACCGGGTCATTCCCTGCAGTGGTGCCTGCACAGAACTCCCACTGCCATCTCCGGAGGTTCTGCCTCAGTGCTAGTGGCACTCTGCTACATTCAGGTTAAATCACCTGAAATGCTGCAGCTTCCTTGTTTCCCAAATGCCTACCAGTTACTATATTTTTATCAGAAAGGATGAGAATGACAGAGAGAGTTCCCTGCCAAAGGTTATCTCTGAGTTCATAGTGTGTGTCCTTCTGCCGCCACATCCAATAAATCGTTAACACCGTCTGTTCCAGGCAGGCTTCCCTGGGACTGCTCCTGTGGGGCCAGCATGAATATCTGCTGGAACAGGGAGGACAAAGCTGGGCTGGCACCACAGCTCAGTGTGGACATGGTCAGCCTTCAAATGCTTGTGAAATGATCTTCCAAAGTTCAGCTTTCCACCGCTACTGTTGTTTCCAAGAACAAAAAAGACACAGCCCATCGGGCTCTGTTCAGCAGGAACAAAGCTCACTCAGAGCCCTGAGTATCTCCCCAAAGTCCTCTTTGCTGGTTTGAAATATCCCATAGAAAGGCCAGGATGCTCTGCTCCTCTCAGCCTCCCTGAAGATCACCAGTACTGGTGCTGGGGCCCACTGAAGGAGCCACCCTGGGGGTCTGGGACTACTGTGCTCACATGGAAGGAGCTTCAGCCACTTCTGTGACCCACTGAGATCCACTTCTGTGGATCAAAATTACAGGCGAGGCTGCAGTGTAACCTGGGGGTCATTTCTGCCTCCTCTTACCTGACAGGAAATGCATTCCCAAGAGCTAACACAAGATATTCATAAAGTCCCTCTTAAGCTCTTGAATATCCACCTCAATTTCCTGTGCAACAGCTGGTGTGGTTTTACAATAAATGGGAATAAACTGGTACACAGCTCATGCTCTTGTAATCGGCACAGTGATGGATTTTGAGCCCTTTTCAACATTTGTGAAGCCAGATGACCCAGGCTAGCAGCAACAGGATGCCACCATGAAGCATAATTATTTTATAACTCCTATTTAATTTTTGGAATATCAAAATTTATGACAATCGCTAAAGCGGTTTGATTAAACCCTAAGCGTAAACACACCGTGATACAGAAGTTGTTTTGCTGTCATCCCAAGGAAGCATCTATTTGCAAAGTACATGGCAATATCAAAGAGCTCTCTATTGATTAAACTTTGAAAATAAAATTGCACCACTTATCATATGCTGTTTGCAAAAATGCCAATCATTATTATACTCACACAAGCATACTGCATCTTCCCCCCAAACTCATTAAATTTATTACTGAGGCTCTATCCTGAGCTGCCTACATGTGGAAAAAATATCATTCAGATAACGCATTAACATTTATAACCAGTATTTAAAGCTGTGCATGATGCCATCTCAAATGATAAGGGTCTTGTCAGCATTTCCAGTATAAGCCTCATTTCAGGGAATGGAAGAAGGGAGGGAGTGGCAACACTGTATTTCAGCAATTTTAAATGACACCAACAAGAAGCCTGACATACAAGTTGTCAATCTAATTGTACCTATCTTTCAGAGTTAGGTGCATCTTTTATGTCCACATTCAGTTTGAAAAATAGTGAAATTCTCAATACATCATTGTAAGCTACCTGACAAATGCTGTCATTCTGCTTGTGCATACAGCATCCCACACGACTATAATTCTAGATCTAAGCCTTCATATTATAAAAGCTCTTAAGGTATAGAACAAAACTGATATGACCCCCCTCCTCACAGCTATATTTGCACTCTGGAGGAGAATGAAAGAGGTAAGCAAAACAGCTAACAATACAACAATGAGGGCTGGTTCATGACTCATGTGATCAGATGTTCCTGCAGTATCAAAATAATAATACTGAATACAAATTTTAACAGCAGAAAGGATAAAAAATAACAACTAAAAATCTTTTTTGGGGGGAGAAATTTGTAGGTGCAATGCATCTGCCATGAGCCCAATTCTGCTACAGGTACAGGGTAAGCTGTGATTTGCCAAATGACACCTGTTAGCTGTTGATGTTTAAGTATTCTGCCAAAATAAAAGATACTTAAGATATTTGTATTAGTGAAAAAAAAGAAAAACTATCAAAAGACAAAAGTAGTTGTCATAGGGCAAGAGAGGCTTCTGAAAGACATCTTTAATAAAGAAGGCATTGAAGTGCTTACACTTGGGATGATCTGGGCCACTGGACAGTTAATATATGCAAAGGAGGGACCTCTGCTCTATAGAATTCTAAATGTATCGGTAATATCAGCTAGAAACAATAAAGCCAAACACTTCTGTCTGCAAAAGCAACAATATTTCTAATCAGAAGGCTCAAATGCTAGCCAGTGTAGTGGTTGTAAAGCAAAAAAACACTGAGCAAATATGTGTGCAAACGTATTTTCCAGATTCCAAGACACAGTTGATCACCAAGGCTGACTGAGCTATCCTCTTCTCCTCCCGCTTTACTTGCTGCTCAGGCACAAAGTGGACATAAAAATCTCCTGCTGTGCAAAGGATTTTATTGCTTTACAGGAAAAAGACTAATAGATGATAAAAAAAGAGGCCATATAAAGGATGGGCAGTTGTTCAAAAATTATATGCTTTGGAATGGGAAGAAATGCCACAAGAGCTATGGAATGCATAGGGACACTTTATATTGAGGCCAAAGCTGTTCCACTTCACGTGGAATCTCACAGGCTAGAAAGGCAAAAGAACAAGGTCCCTGCAGTGCAGCAGTTAGGCACACACTCATCCACTGCCTGTTCCACAGCCACGTGTCCCCTACCATCCCCTGGCATTTAGGCTGGAAAGCAGACGACTAAATATCTTCAGCCTCCAGACCATGACTGCAATATAAAGCAGAGGTATTACCCTAACTAATTCCTTCCCTTCCTATTGCCCTTTCAGTTAATGTGCATGTTTGGCACGTTTCTGATTTGCTTTGGAATGAGTCTATCAAGCCAAAGATGGTTCTGAGGACAGCCAGAAAAACAACTTCAAGGCCAGGTAAACTGTACTGTTAAAAATTGAGATATCAAACAGTTTTAAGCACCATCAGAGTTTGACCACTGCCAATAGCAGAGGAGATTTGAGTATGCCTATTTTCTACCCAAGCACCTACATCTCAGCATAAAATGTCATACTAGATACTCAAAATGTATGTGTTTGTGTGTAACTCCCCAGGGCAGAAGTCAGCTGGAATCCTGGCCCCATGAAGCCAAAGGGACATTTGTCTGTGGCTGAAGTCTAGGTCAGGATTTTATGTATGTTTATATTGTGCTTGGTGCAATAACAACTCAGGGAGCTACTTCAGATGCCAAATAAATTTTAAGGTTTCTGTGGAGTTTGAAATACTTTATAAGTGATTCTCCCCAACATATTAATGCAGCCACCATTCTCACAAGTTCTAATTGTCTCATCAATTCCTTTTCATGCCACTTGCAGTTATACATCATGCTTCAAAGTCAGCATCTGTACAACCAGCCTCCACAAGACAAATATTATAGGGTATTTTTCAGGTAAATGATTACTGCTCAGAGACAGCAAAGTTTCTAGCTAGAGTGATGTGGAAAAGACTGCAGGAAAGCAGGGAATGTTTTTCTTTAGTCAAAAATTGAAGCATTTAATTCTGAGAATTAACTTTTTTATCCTTGGTAAAACTTGTGGGTCAATGTAATGGCAGTTTAATAAAGCCAAGCGACAGGCTGCACGTGGAAGCAAAGGAAAAAAAGATTTATTCTTAGCAGGTGTTGTCCAGCCACTTCCGGGGAGGTAGGTCTTCATTAGCAGTTGCTCCCGAAAACAAACAGCCTTGTAGTATCAAATGTCATCTCCTCCTTCTCTTAGCTTTTAGTGCTGAGCAAACATCATGAGGTCTGCAATATTCCTTTGGCCAGCCGGGGTCAGCTGCCCTGGCTGTGTGCTCTCCCAAGACCTTCCTCCTCTGCAGCCCACCGGTGAGGGGAGAATGGTGGAGAGGCAGCCCTGAAGCTGTGGGAACACTGCTCAGCAGCAGCCAAACCACTGGTGAATTATCCACCCCCCTGGCTGCCAGTGCCCAGCGCAGCACTGCGGGGGCTGCAGTGGGGAAATGAGCTCCATCTCAGCCAGACCCCAAGCAGCAAGGCCAGGCTGAAACCTTCCACCCTCTCGGGGCAGTTCTCTGTCTCTTATCCACTGACGAAGTGGGAAACTAAAGTCGCTAATAGCACCGCCCTTCATCAGATCAGGTTCAACACTTTTGTGAAGGGGGGGACCTTGACTGACAGCCAGACATGCACACACCCTGTGCACATGCACCATTACATTCCTCTTAGAAACCAGGTGAAAAACATAAAAGCCGATGATTACCCAATTTTTTCTTCAGTCGGTAACTATTCACAAACCTCTCATGGAATGAACTGCAAGGAAGGAATTTTTGGGAACACATGGAGTCTGAAAAAATGCTGTTTCTTTTCTACTCCTCCCAATTTTTTTCTGAAGCAAAACCAGAACTATGTGACCTCTGTGCATAATGACAACTCGATGACACGGCTCTCATTCTGAATGTGGAATATGAAATGCTCACCGTGAACTGCTCAAAAATAATCCTCAGGCCATGATTATTCATAGAAATTATTTGGTGAGTAATTTCAATTAAATAAATTCAAGGAATCAAGAAAAATAGGCTAAACTAATAGAATGCATTATTTATTATGAATAATTCATTTGGAGGAACTTTCTCCCACTATTGCAGAAAGCCAGCTCAAGGCGTAGGGCACTGAAGTCTCACTTAAGCCCTGTTTTGAGGTCTTAATTGGGGGCTTTCATGATGAATCACTCTAGTCTGGCCCTCTGCCCAGGACTGAATTTCACCCATTGCTCCTGCTCCTCACATATTTCTAGATATGCCATTAACACAGTGGAATTTGTATTCTTTCAACTTCACTGCCATAAAAATAATGATATGGAGAGATTTCATTATGTTTCTTTTACTACTAAAATCTAAAGGGAAGAAACTTCTCACATCAGCTCACCAGACTTTCAACAGTGAACGTTCATCATGCCCATACATCAACTGCATTATGCAAATAAGAGCCCCTTGTCCACTGAAGTAAGGCAAGAAGACACAATAATTTAAACAAGACTCTCCAAATGACTAAAAACACTTGTGTGCACTTGTTCTTGCATGATGGAACATTTCCAGTTAAAAACATCCACAGTATGTAACACATAGATTATGACTGAGGAAATCTGAAAAATTGTACTTATAAGTGGTAGTGGTAGAAATTGCTGTAGACATTCACACATTTGAAACACAGTAAATAATAGATCCATTGTTGTTTTAAGGATGGAAAAAAAACCCACACACTTCTCTTTTTTTTTGTTCTTGTTGCTCAGCAATGCCAGCACAGAATATCTATCATCAGGAAGATTCATCTCATTGTTCCTATCAGAGAAAAAGACCCAATGACATGATGAAACAAAGCACTTCCAAAAATATTTAAACCACTCAATAAAACCTAAGTGTAGACTTTGAAGCTAAGCATTTGTTCAAAGATCTGATCCAAATCCCACTGAAATCAGTCGGAGTCCTTCCACTGACACCAAAGGGCTTTGCAACAGACATACTACTTTCCTGAATAGGATAAAGACATCCATAAATATTAATTTTCTCACTGTACTTTGCTGGCTCCTATTATAAAATGTGTGAGTATAGTAGGGGAGTGGATATTTGTTTTTCTAGGCAAGAAAGAAAAAAAAAATGGGCTATGCCTAAACTAATGATCAGTTCTTAATTACACAGTGGTGAGTCTGTCAGTATCCCCAAAGCACAGGCTACCTGGGATGCTTTCTGACAGACAGCTTCTCTATCACATTTCCTGCTGAAACCAATATTACTGCCATTGTAACACACTAAATTCTCTTCTTAAGACAGCCAGGATTAATGATATAAAACATCAGAAACTGGTAGCTCTACTGCTGCAGTTTGTACCACCAGGGTAGAATCACACTGTGCTGTTATAAAACAGATTACCCCAGATATACTGAAACAAATCATGATGAAGTCTCCTTACAAAAAAGTCATGTTGCAGTTAGATAACGGGTCTCAAAAATGTGTAACCTTGGCCAGGGTCTGAGTCCTTGCAGGAGGCAAAAACTGAGCTAAGAGGTAGAAAGCATACTGATTTTAAGTCATAGTTCATTAAATTCTTTCCTTTATACAATAGGTAGTCATGAAGTGTCAGTGAACAGTAGTCTGAAGTAGGCCAGCTCTCCATATGTTTGAATAGTTGGGAGAAATGGAGCTAAAAAGCGCATCTGGAAACCAGAAAAATTCCTTACAGTTGATGGCACAGCCAATTACTGATTGCCAGCAAAAGGCAGCTCAGTAGACACCACCCTGCACTCTGGAGTGCCCCTCTGCCCTCAAATTGGCTCATCCAGCAGCTCTCCTTCCACTGAGGCTTCATCCCAAAGGTCTCCCTCCTCTGCCTCTCTCTGCACGTGTCGCTCCCGTTGGCTGCTGCTGGGCAGCCTGCGGGAGCAGGGATGGGCACAGGGCCACAGAGGGCACAGTCTGCCAGCTCCTTCCTCCCTGCCTTTCATGCTCATCCTCCTTCACCATCCCCTGCTCATTTCTTGCCCAAAATAAGTGAAAACCAGAGACTCCTCTTTCATCCTGTCCTTTATAGCAATCCCAGTGCTGCTGGATGAGACAAAACTGTGGATTACAAGTAACAATTATTTTGCATACTGTTCACTGCTAAATCTGGAAACTGTTTATTTCCTTAAGAATTCCTTTTAAGTGAGACTCAAGAATCCACCTTACAGTATAGGAAAGACCCCCAAAATGTGCATAGTTATGGAAGTAGAATATCTCAGCTACAAAGAGACACATATTCACCGAGAAAGCAAGAATACAGGGTACTTGTTGAATGATGATTATCTCACAACCCTACAAGTTTACATGGAGTAGGCATCTCATATGCAGTTCAGGATTACAGGATGAGGAACATATGAGATCAGTAAATACCTAAATTTACATATTCCCATTTTTTTATTACATCAGCCATCATGCTATGTTCACAGAAATCAATATTGGCATCTACTTATACTATATGAATAAACCCTTCTTTACTTGCTAGCAGTATCCAGGCTACCTTAATAGATTCTAATGATCAGTAAAACTTATAGCCTGCCCTCTATCCAATTCACAGAGTTTTTGCTTTGTTTATCACTGCCTTCATTCCTTTATTCCATAAGACTTGGTGGATATGTTTGTTCCTTCATTTATATACAGAGAAGCAAACCCAGAAAAACTGATAGGTAAAGATGTATAAGTAGTGTTTAGCATCCACCTGCAGATACAATGTGAAGAAAGAAAATTATCTCCACATTTTTCCAGACTTTTTCTGCTCCTTGATATTTACTCTCCCAGAAGGACAACAGCATGATGTGCACTAGGCAGGAAGGGTAATGATCTGTGCCAAATTTTATGCGCTTATGCTTCATGCTGTGGTCTGGCTTTTTTTCCCCTGCCAGCAGACAGATAAAGTGGTGGCTTCAGGACCACGCAGGAGCCAAGAGCTGCTCTGGTGTACGGAGCAGCATAGGACTAACAGACTATTTGAAGTGGGTTAAGGCTGGCACCAGGCAAGTATTCAGTTCATACCTGCTCTGCAGCAGTCTGGGAGTGTCCCCATGGGAAACAGGTATGGGATAATTAAGGGCTCTTAAGCCAGCAGACAAGGATATTACAAGGATAAACATTTCACACTGAAGACAGTTAGATGCAGACTGGTAGAGAAAGCCCAATTTTTTACCTGTGGGGGATGAAACCTATTGGAACAATTTACCAAACATGATGGCAGATTTTCACCATAGGCAATTGCTAAAATATGCCTGAATATTTTATTGGGTTTCATTTTTTTTTCTTTTTCCTATGAAGTATGATCTAGTTTGAACAGGAATTAATTCCAGTTTAGCTGATGGCTTGGGTTATGCAAGATCCAAAAGCCACGGTGGTTCTATTAAGCCTCATAATCTTTGAATCTGTACTCTGTCTTCATAACTTTGCACAAAAAGGAGGATAAGGGAACACAGCTAAATATTTGGGACCTTTACAATGCTTACAAATCAGGCATAATCCTGAGTTTCCCCAAGCCCTCATGGGCTGCTGTACCAACCTGCCTCCTGGCCTTCAATTCCTGGAGGCTCCCAGATAGTCACAGACTGGAAGTGTTCCTGTACTCAACACGCAAAATAAAAAGGCAGTAAAACAGGTGGAGGAAAAAAGCTGTTCTTTTATACTCTGTTTTTAATTGAAGGTATTATAAAACACTTCAGGCATGCTGAGAAATCAGGACTTTGTTCCTAAATAAAAAGCTGAAGCTATTATTTTTTTTTAATCCTTGTTCCTCCTCCTACAACCATGGTTATTATATGCATGCATTTGCAGTGTAATAGAATCAGTATCATCTCTGTGTCTTTTTACTGCTGCAATCCCCTAACATGCTGTTCCTTCCATCCCACATGAATCTGGTAATTACTGCTGAGGCATGCCATGCGTACGCTTTCCCTTCCAAGGCAGCAGCAGCAGTGCCACAAACACATTTCCTACCTATTAGTAAACACAAGCAAGTGGGACAGTGTATGTTGCCTCATAAGCCAATTCCAGGACATGGTCCTCGCTCACCAGAAAGCTGCACCTGACTGAAACTCACACACATAAAACAAATGTACACTGTGAGACAAGGGAAAAATGCACTGGACTTACTTGTGCCCTCATTTTTGCTGTGTGTTGGAGCGAGCTGTCAGAGCTGGCAGTGCTGGGCTGCTCAGGTGAAATGTGATGAAGGGAGGTTACAGGAACCTCTGTGTGCCTCTGTGCAGTGCCAGTGTGGGCAGGTGTGTGTGAATATGCTCCCCTCTGAAAAAAATAAAACCAAAAAAATCAACCTAGGTTTCTTTTTACCTTCTCTTTTTTAGGCTTGTGCCCCCAGACTGTGTTAGAAAGAGCTGAAAACAGGATTTGCTACAGTCTGTAACTAGTCCAGTTTTGCTCCCCAAACATCATATCCTCATGTTTGAAGCAGAAAACAAGCAAAAAAATCTAACAGAATAATAATCTGGCTGCTGGTGTATTAGTGTTGTAAAACGGCAGATCTGCCACACACATCTTTCTTGATCTTAGCAATTTTTGCTCTTGAATTCAGCTGGAAGAGAGTTAGGATGGAGCAGTTCTGAGTGCATTTCAGAATCATAATCTTGTTGGAATTCACACAGCATCACACCAAAAGCGTGCTCCAGTGTGGGATGCTCCTGCTCTTTCCAAAACCTCTCCAAATTTTAGATAGGGAAGCTGCAACTGCTTCAATCCCAAATGAAAACTCCAGCACTATTCCTGTCCTGGAGCACTGCAAAGGCATCTGTGCTGGCTGCTGCAGGATGTTACCTTTTCCAGCCTCAAGAAGAGAGATTAGAATAGACAGTACATTTCTGTTGCTCCTAAAATGTGGGCTCTGATACATAATGGCTAAAGAATACCATGAGATGACAGTACCACTTTTGCCAAGCCCAGAACTCTTTTGGCAGCAAACCTTTACATTCTGCAGACTAAGTAAAGTGTGTATAGCTCCCTATAAGAATCTGGCAAAAATGCACCCTGCCCTTCTAGCACTTTAAAAATTCCCTGTGGAGTGCCTTTTTTTTCCCCTCCCCCCAGTGTGAACCCAAAGTTTTACCTTTCAGATAGAGATCAAGAGCAGCCATCCTTTCCCATCACACAGATCTGTGCCCAGGGCATGGAGCTTAAGCAAAGTTACAATAACCCACGTTCAACATCTTGTTCTTTCTAAAGGCAGCCAAATGCTACACCACAACATTGCAATGGGGCAGAGGGACTAATCCAGCCAGTGGGAATGATGGTGTTAGATGTGGTTAGATCTGGCTGCTCAGCACTCGGGGGAGCATTCCAGAGGGTGTAGGGATTCAGGCTTGGGACTGCCGCTGCCTGACAGCCCGGTTGGGTGGAAGGTGTTGAACTTCCCTGAACGTGTAGAACACCAGTGTGCTGGGCAGAGCTCGGCACGGCAGTTTGGGAAGGGGGCTGCTCCAGCGGGAGCGGGGGATCGATGCTGATGCCAGATCCGGGATTTGCAGCACCGCTGTTCCGAGAGCCAGACTGTGCATGTGTGTGATGTGTGATGTGTTATGCGTGCGTCTGTGTGGCGTGTGCGGAGGATGTGTGCGGGCTGTGCATGTCTCTGTGCGGTGCGCGTGTGTGCGCGGTGCGTGCGCGCTTGCCGGCTGGCTTGTGCCGAAGAAGCTGCTTGACTTGCTCTCGATTTTGAGGGCACGGATTTAGGGACTCGGGGCCAAAAATTCTCCGGACCCAGGTAAATTCGCTTGTTACCTTATTCCCCTTCCCGGCTCCGAGTGCCCGCGCTGTCCTGCAGGTGCTGTCAGAGCGCTCCCGCGATGAGCAGCCGAGCCAGGAGCGGAGCCGGCTGCGAGAGCCACGCAGGGAGGGGGGGACGGGGACTGGGACAGGGGGGCTGGGAAAAACGTGTCCCCCCCGCCCCCGGCTGACGTCAGCGCGGCTCCGCGCGGGGCACCCGGCAAAAGCGCCGCGCCGCGCCGCGCCCCGCGCACAGCCCGCGCAGAGCCCCGCGCTCCCGCAGCGCCGCCGCTCTCGGCCCCGCCCGGCCCAACTTCCCGCACAGCCGCGGCCGGGACGGGCCCGGCCGGGACGGGACGGGACGGCGGCGCCCCGCTGGGCTCCTCCTGAGGCGTGAGCGGGCGATGCCGCTCGCCGCCGGGCGCCTGGCTCCCGGGGCGCGGCGGCTCTCGGCGGCGGCCACTGCCCCCGCTGCCCCCTCGGGCGCCCCGAGAGCAGGTACGAGCGCGGGGGGCGGCGCGGGGAGCGCGGTCCGGAGGCGCCCCTGCAGCAGGGAGGGTTTGCTGTCAGGCGTTGTGTCTCCCGGTTTAAAATGCTGGCAAGGCACCGGGAGCCCGGCAGCCGGGAGCGGGGTGGCCCCGGGACGGGCAGCGGGAATGGGATCGTGCTGCCGGCGGCCGCCGGGGCGGAGGCGGCGGCTGCGACGGGCGGGGGATCGGGCGGAGAGCCCAGCGCTGGGGACCCCGGTTTCGGGGAGCTCCCCGACGGGGCTTCCCCCGCAGCAGGTCCGCAGGCGCTTTCCGAGAGGAAAAGAAGGGAGGGGGGGGGGGGGATTCCAGAGGAGTTTGGAAGTCGCTGCCTTGCAGCTCCCCTTCCCCCGCAGCCTTCCGACCTGCTTTCGCTCTCCCCGTGCAGCCTCTGCTCCCGGCCGTTTTCACTGGGGATTTCTTCTTTCTCTCCTTACCTGTCTCAAAAGGTTTGACTGTAGGTACCAAAGCGAGGATCGACGGCGCATAAAGATGCTGAAGGGTGTTTGGTTGCTCAGTTTGTTAACAGTGGCTGGGATCTCGTGGACAGAGAGTCGCAAACCTGCCAAAGACATTTGCAGCAAGAGCCGCTGCCCTTGTGAGGAGAAGGAGAACGTGCTGAACATTAATTGTGAAAACAAGGGATTTACAACCGTCAGCCTCCTCTTGCCGCCCCCGTCCAAGATCTACCAGCTGTTTCTCAATGGGAACGCACTGACCCGCCTGTTCCCCAATGAGTTTGTCAACTATTCCAACGCCGTGACCCTGCACCTGGGCAACAACGACATGCAGGAGATCCGCACAGGGGCCTTCAGCGGCCTCCGCACCCTCAAGAGGCTGCACCTCAACAACAACAAGCTGGAAGTGCTGAAGGAAGACACCTTCCTGGGCTTGGAGAGTCTGGAGTACCTGCAGGCTGATTACAATTACATCAGTGCCATTGAAGCGGGGGCATTCAGCAAGCTGAACAAGCTCAAGGTGCTGATTCTCAATGACAACCTCCTGCTGTCCCTGCCCAGCAATGTCTTCCGCTTTGTGCTCCTCACTCACCTGGACCTGCGGGGGAACCGTCTGAAGATGATGCCTTTTGCTGGTGTGCTGGAGCACATTGGAGGCATCATGGAAATCCAGCTGGAGGAAAACCCTTGGAACTGCACCTGTGACTTGCTGCCACTCAAGGCCTGGCTAGACACCATCACCGTGTTTGTGGGTGAGATAGTCTGTGAAACCCCCTTCAGGCTTCATGGAAAAGATGTGACCCAGCTCACCAGGCAAGATCTCTGCCCTAGGAAAAGCTCCAGTGATTCAAACCAGAGGGAAAAACACCCTGTCCACTCAGACCCACACATCTCAAGGCTATCGCCCACAGCCAACTCTGCCATCAATCCCACCAGGGCCCCAAAAGCCAGCCGGCCACCCAAAACTAGGAACCGCCCCACCCCCCGTGTTTCTGTGTCAAAAGACAGACAAATATTCGGACCTATCATGGTTTACCAGACAAAGTCTCCTGTGCCCATCACCTGCCCAGCTGGCTGCATCTGTACGTCCCAGAGCTCAGACAATGGCCTAAATGTTAACTGCCAAGAGAAAAAGATAAGTAACATCTCCGATCTCCACCCCAGACCAACCAGTCCAAAGAAACTTTACCTTACCAGTAACTATCTGCAAGTCATTTATAGAACCGATCTCACAGAGTACAGCTCTCTGGATTTGCTACATCTAGGAAATAACAGAATTGCAGTGATACAAGAAGGTGCCTTTACAAACCTCACAAGTTTACGCAGACTTTATCTTAATGGCAACTACCTTGAGGTTCTGTACCGATCCATGTTCGAAGGGCTGCACAGCCTGCAATATCTCTACCTAGAGTACAATGTCATTAAGGAGATCCTGCCACGCACATTTGATGCTCTGAGTAATCTTCATCTGTTGTTTCTCAATAACAACCTGCTCAGATCCTTGCCTGACAGTGTCTTTGGTGGCACTTCCCTCACCAGGCTCAACCTCAGAAACAACCATTTCTCCCACCTGCCTGTGAGAGGAGTCTTGGACCAGCTCTCAGCTCTAATTCAGATAGACCTCCAAGAGAACCCTTGGGACTGCACATGTGACATCCTGGGACTGAGGAACTGGATAGAGAAAGTCACTGACCAGAGCAACCAGCAGTCAAATCCCCCTGTAGTTATCAATGAAGTAATATGTGAGTCTCCCGCCAAGCACTCTGGAGAGCATCTGAAATTCCTGAGCAAAGAAGCCATCTGCCCAGAGAACCCCAACTTGTCAGATTCTTCTCTCCTCTCCATGAACCAGAACACAGATACCCCCCATCTCGGTGTCACACCCAGCTCCTACCCAGAATTACACACTGAAGTTCCACTGTCTGTCCTCATTTTAGGCTTGCTGGTTGTGTTTATTTTGTCTGTCTGTTTTGGGGCAGGTCTGTTTGTCTTTGTCCTTAAGCGCCGGAAGGGGGTGCAGAGCATGCCCAGCAGCGCCAACAACGTAGATATAAGTTCATTTCAGCTCCAGTATGGGTCTTACAACTCTGAGACCCATGATAAAACTGAAGGACATGTTTATAACTACATTCCCCCTCCTGTTGGACAGATGTGCCAAAACCCAATCTACATGCAAAAGGAGGGGGACCCAGTTGCCTATTACAGGAATCTCCATGAGTTTAGCTACAGCAGTCTTGACCACAAAAAAGAAGATCCCACCAGTCTTGCATTTACCATCAGTGCAGCTGAATTACTGGAAAAACAGTCCTCGCCAAGGGAACCAGAGCTGCTGTATCAAAATATTGCAGAAAGGGTCAAGGAACTCCCCACTGGAGGATTAGTTCATTATAACTTTTGTACCTTACCCAAAAGGCAGTTTGCCCCTTCATATGAATCCAGACGCCAAAATCAGGACAGGATAAATAAAACTGTTTTATATGGAACTCCCAGGAAATATTTTGCAGAACAGTCTAAACCTGAGCATCCTTTACTCCAAGGAAAGCTACAAACAGAACCAGACTACCTCGAAGTTCTGGAAAAACAAACTGCAATCAGTCAGCTGTGAGGGGGGAGGTGGGAGACAAAGGAAATTTTTTAAATGAGCTCAGCATCACATTTCTTTGAGTCTGAACTCAGTACTGATGTCATCTGTCGCATTCCCAACATTTCCACTTTTTTAAATCAGAGAGGGAGTGAGAGAGAAAAGGAACCCTTGCAGCATAGCAGGGATGTGATGTTGCTTTTGCAAAGTTCCCTTTAAGTTATTTCTATATCTCTCTCCTTTTGACCCTTCTCTAGGAACTGTCATTGCAAATGTATCTTTCTGTAATAGATCTTGCATAATTCTTTTTCGATTTCGAAGGAAATGAGGAAGGGGGTCTTTGGCTTTTCTGTTTTTTTTTTTTTTTCATTTCAAAGTGGAAACTTAATGTATTATGTAGAAGATCTCCAAAGATCTTTTTTCCTGGACTATGACTTTCTTTTGTAAATAATAATATACAGTACTGCTATTTCAATTACCAACTATAGCCACTGGGCGTCACTTTTTTGTGTTAAAGTGCCTTTGCACTTTAAGTACATTATTACTTAATTGTTGCTCTTAGCTTTGATAAATTGAACCTATTTTAATGTGTTGTATTTTTGAAATTAAAAAAAAAATTGTAAAATAGATCTATATGTCAGCTGCATTAAATCAGAAGGTTTGATTTATAGGAAAGCTGCCCTTCTTTAAATGACTCTAGTGCTAGGACCTTACAGACTCAAATGTAAATTATTGGGGTATTTTTTCCCTCTAGGTTTGTTTAGAGTGATTCACTGAAATCAACTGAGAGGATTTAGCAATGGACTAGAGGTTATCAAATGCCTCAGCCGGGAATAACAGCTCATTAATAAAAGATGTTTAACACAATGTCATAGTGAACTGAACAATTAATGTCCTTCTTAATACATTGCGTTGCAGCTCTAACACAGTAATGTTCAATGGCTTAAGATTATTTTCATACTTAACAGAACATTACTCATAATATTTTATGCATTGGATTAGGTATTTTTATACATTTTGTGAGAGAGTTTATATTTGTAACTTTTTGGACTGAAATTAACATGTCCTCTTCCTGCCAGATACATTTTTTTTTCATAAGCAGGGACACCAGCAGGGGTCATCCCACACCTCATTAAATTTATTAACATACAGGCAAATGAACCAATGCCTAAGGTAAAATTTGAACCCAGGACTCTGAAGTCCTCCAAACCAAGGTAGCTGAAAACACTATGTGCATCACACTAACTTTTGGTAGTCTGAATTATGTCTATGTCTGTGCTTTCTGTCTCTAAAGCAGAAGTAATACTACAATAATTCTAATCTATTAGAAAAAACTACCATTAAGTTCACTGTCTTAAATTTTAGAAAATATTTTGAGTTAAGTTGAATTCCATTCTCAACACTGGTTTTCTTAAGCCCATCAGTGAACAAATGCAGTGAGTCTTCTCCTTTCCCATTAACTCGGGCCTGTTTTGCTTCAAGCTTTATGTTATCACCTTCAATTTACTTTTCCTTCATGGAGAATATTGAAACCATTTTTATTAACAAGTATACAGTCAAACTTTATTAAGCCTTATTAGCTTCTAAATAATTTTTACATGCAAACATTATTGTGCAATTTAAACAAACAGCCCTTATTTACAACAAAAACAGTTTTGTTTTGTCTATTCTAAATCCTTATGCAACTGGGATGGTGATCTGCATATAAAGTAGGCCAGGCTTTTCAATTCCTTATTAAAGCAATTGATGGGGTCTGAAAGAAGCACACTGTTTCCTTTTCATAAATAGGTTACTGCACATAATAATCCTTTATTATCATGCAGAGATTGAAGTGGCCTCTGCTGACTGATTTTTAGAGCTTTGCTATAGTTAATAACACAGTATCTACAACTTAGAGAAATTTTCAGCAATAGCATTTAAGCTATAAATAACTACAATCAATGTTGTTCTAATCAGGACTTTGCCAAGAGGAAGTTGCTTTTTATTTAAGAGCTAAAGAGGCTTTGCATGTGTATTGCCAGATATCTGAGTCACTCAGTAAAACGTCTTCTAATGATTTATGTGACATCTGAGTGCATTAATATGCTAACATGTCAATTCTTTATGTTTGGAGCCCATAGCATCTGTGGCTGTTCATTAGATCAGGTTTAAAATCGAAGTGCTACAATGAACTACGGAAGAATCAGTCTTCAAAATGGTCTCACGTCAAGAAGGAGGTGAAATGGTATCACTTTAGTTGAACTTGGAACATTTGACTGGAATAGCATCCATCTTTGAGCAAGGTACTTGCTTGAAAGCTTCCAGTACTGATTGTCTTATTACATCTCCTTCCCCTGGGTAATTAAAAGCATTTATTACTGAAACACCAAGAAAAGTATAAGTATTATTTTAAAGTAAAGTCATTAACTCTTTCCAGGTATGATTTTAGTATTGCCTGCAGAACAAGTACCATGTTGTATCTGGCAGCAACTAGGGTATTAGGATTTATTATTCTCCAGTGAACCAGAACCAATTACAAAGGGTTTTTTTTCCTCAGAAAAAAAGCTAATTTTTCCAACAGAAGTGTTTCCAGTGTTCTAGTGTTTGCAAACAACAGAGATAGGGAATTGATTCTTTCAGTAACTTTATATTGTTTGGTTTTACTGCTTCAGTCTCAGTACTTTGATGTTTGCTTTGGTAACACAGCCATACTTTACAGAGGTTGCTGTTGCTTTACATTTCCTTAGCTTTCCTAGTGGAATTTATTTAATGATGAGATTTTATTTTGCATCACCAGTACCAGCTTAAAAATTATTATTGCTGTAGATCTTTTAGGTTTGTTTTTATACCCTTCAGCTGACATCTATTAAGCAATTCTTTTCATAGAGTGTCTAGGTGAAAGAGATTTTTTTCAGTTACACTTAAAGAGATTTGTTTAACAGGGAAAGTGTGTCGGCAGCTGCTGTATAGAAGGTCTCCACATTTCTTCAGCTGGCTGAAGAAGCTGCCCTGGAAGTTGCTGCTTATTAGGGGAGAGCTGCTTGCCTGAGTAGTGGCTTGATAATGAGTCTGAAAAAAATTTCTTTCACAGTTTGAAAAGTTGAACTGTGAAAATTATGTAACCAGGTTAGCAAAGTTGTTTTTTTTTTTTTTTCCCCTCAGGATAACAGGGGAAAAATAGTTTTCTTTCTTCATAAGTTTTCTTTTGTGAAAGTGGACTTAATGACCTTTACAGTGCAGACTGAAGCACTGTTGAAACTATGCAGTTATTTCTAGTGAAAATGAGGAGCTCTACACTTCCAAAGCATGAATACGTTTTTTTTTTTAAGATACCTTTCTGGGTAAGCATTAGATAAAAGTTTATCAACATACTTCCCTTTTTCTCCCCACAGAAAAAAATGTCACTTTTTGGAAACAGTGTTCTTTGTGTTCTCAAGCCTGCTGCAAAGCCACTCCATATGCCCAGGGGTGGTTCTCCTCTCTGCAGTCTCTCTCTTCCATCAGATTTTACCCTTTTGGGCTCCAGCATTTGCTCAGTCCCTACCTCACCTCTATTATCTGCTTCCAAAGCCTTCACCATGTAATGCCCAAATCTTTCTGCTTGCATCTGTCTCTATAGGCTCTCCTTTCCTTCCCTAGCAAGCTCTGGAGGACCTATTTCAGCTTTGAAGGGAGCTGATGTTCCTGCTCCACCGAGAGCTCAGTCCTTACCTCCTGCCCTGACGCTGCTGAGTAGCCCTGTGTGAAATGAGACACCTGATCCCAGTGGTTTTCCTGGGGCCTCTGCTGGAGGAAGGTCTACATAGCTGCTCCCTCTTCCACTTATTGTGCAGAGAAAAGAAGCCTAAAATCACAGAGCATTTCAGCTTCCATGCAGGATGCCCCATGTGCCAACCTGGGGCAGGTGGCATAAGCTGTTTATGCAAGCAGCATTTCTGAGCAAGAGCAAATGGATGAGCTTACTGAAACCACTGGCATCACATCACTCTTAGCTGTAATTTTGATGAGTTGTCTTCAGCATGAGTTAATCTTGCCAAAATTAGCTACTATAATTTTAAACTCAGACTGGTTGTGTAGCATCTCTAACAGGCCATTCAAAGGTGATTTATTCCTCCTCATAACACAAGGCATGGATTGGGCTACAGATAGTTTGCTTTCTTCCAGGAAGTGCAGAGAGGATAGAGAAGGAGTACTGATAAAAGCTAATTCCCACATAGCTGCAGTCAGCACAGCCTGACCATTTTCTAGCACCATCACATGCAACATCCATGCTCTGCTGAGTATCTGCCAGTCTCTACTCCAAGATGTTTTCCTTCTCTCCATGAGAGAAGCATTCCCTGTGGAGTTTAAACCCTGCATTGGTCAAATGCACTGACTTATTATATAACACCACCTTGTGCTGATAGACAACTATACAGTAGGGTTTAGTTTGGTTTTCTTTCTCTTCCCACCAACACTTGAGTTTGTAAAATAAAAGTTGCACTTTTAAAAAGTTTGAAGCTGTAATTAGTAGTGTCAAAATAAGGATACCAACAAGTTAAATTGCCTAAGTAAAAGTCTTACAGAATACTGAGCTCGTATAGGAATACGATAATTTTAAACTGCTCATGAGTGAAATGAGATACTGGAAATGTTAATGAGACTTCTTAGGCTCTTACAGGCTAATCACTGATACAGTTTGTGATTTTTCATATTACTGTTTTTGCAGACAATAAATGTCATTTAACAGAGAAGAAGAAAAAAAAATCCTATTTCCCAAAGACCTCCTTCAACTGTGCAACTTCAAAATAACAGATAAATTAACTTATGCAGATGATGTGACACTTCTTGTGTATTTCCCACCACGTTTTCAGAGAGTTCCATAGGAGAAGTACAAAAGTTATTCTTCTCTAAGAGAATCATTAAGTCTGTTTGGATTATTGATCTCATAGCTTTTCTGGGCACAAGGCCAATCATTTTGACTAAGGTTTTTAATCCTAGCTAATGAGGGAAGTGGATTAAGGAGAGGGATTTTGTTGTTGTTTTTTTGTTCTTGAAGGGTTGGTTGGATTTTTTGAACCAGTAGATTGACATGTTTATGAATACAGATGAATAGATCGTTTTGAATGAAAGAAATGTTGGAGTGGCAGTCGGAGATGCAGTCATTCTCAAGACCAAATAGGCTCAAGAGTATGAGGGAAGTTTGAAAAACAGGACATCATAAAAGTGGCTTTCTTCCTGAGATCATAAACACAGAGGACACCCCTGTGAATACAGCAGCAGATTTTGTGACATGCTGTTAACCCTTTGGAGGGATGAAATTAGAGGCCATTATCCTTAAGGACAGACTGTAGTGTTCAGGATTTGTCCTCATCTCTGGTTGTCACCCTGTGTGCACACACCTACATTACCACTGGTTATGCACTCAGTTTGGGAAAGTAAGCAAGGTGAAGTTTGGAGGAGCAGAGCTATTTGCAGTATTTCTGAATGGTTCTTATTTCTATTCTTTAAAATGCAATGAATTAACCACTGGTGCATTTAATGCAATAAACTTTTCTAAGGTCCTTTGTACAAACTTAACTTCTCAGCAAACTCTTCTGATCAGTGCATGTAGCTACTTACAAAACAAGAGAAACACCAGACATTGTGATTGATCTTAAGAAGGAAGTCAAGCTAATGCAAATACATATTTGCAATATAACAAATGACATCAGCATTACAAAGTTACTGCAATATAACGACATCAGCACTCTTTGTGGTGACAGAACAAGTGTAGATTTGTGTCTTGAAAACACAGGTTCCTTGTGTCTTCTCTTCTTGCCCTGCATGTGCATTGCTCTCCAGAGCCAGGACTGTTGGACACCAGTTGTCTTCTAAGTAGGAGGCAGAGCAGCCTTTTTAAAAATGCTCTCTGCACTGGAAAAAGCACAGCTGTATGTATATAGACCTGTTGCAGTTATCTCCTCTTGAGATAAGACATATTTCCATACAAAAGCCTGGGAAAAAAAACCTTGAGATCACTGATAATGTGACAGAATCTATTTTAAAACATCTTGATTTTAGTTCTGAAAGCCTCTCATCTGAGAGGCAAAGGAGTTGAAGTTAAGGCATTTTTTTTCCCATGCTATAAAGTTTTGTTCTTCTCCCTAGGGATTTCCTACAGATTTGATACATGCCAGCATCTTAGCCAGACAGCTGGAAAGAACACAAAGTTTTTTGAAAACTGCGAATATATAATGACTTCATAAATTTTCTTCTAATCACAAAAGAACATACAACATGATGTGGAAGCAAAGCTGTCACTTTTAAAGATTCCAGGGTACAGTCAAATCTGAGCAATTCAGGTGTAGGTGCAGGGTACCTTTGTTAGTTTTACACCTGAGTGGCTCCTGTGGGATGCACTGGGATTGGCACGAGTGACAGGAATCTCACCAAGTAAGAGCAGTCCTATTGAACTCCCCAGCTGGGAGTGATAGAGGGGAGAGGAAAATGCTTATGTCCTCTTACCATCACTTAAAATGCCATTTGGGACTTTTCCAGACTCAGCACTCATTCCCATAAATCTGAAGTCAGCATACTCCAAATTTATACTTAAGTATCAGATTTTCAGTAATATTTGATTGATGTGACATTTTGGCTATCACAGCTCTTGCTCCTGGGAGGGTGAGGTTTTGTTTGGAATTTTGGCTTTACTCTATCTCTTCTAAATTTTGATTGTTCCTGACTGTATTCTTGCTGTGGAGGGCAAATGGGATATGCTCAGCTAAATCTTTGGTTTTTTCTTTATCTTATTTCACAAATAGCCAAGTTCCTCAAGTATCAGGCAACTGAGACTTGAACAAGTCAGAAGTTTCAGAAACTCAGTGATCCACTCAAGTGAGCAAAGCTTTACCAAAGCTTTACTGCTCCCATCACATCTGCTGTGCTCTGCTAAGCTGCTGATTTTATTCAGATGTATTCCAACTTGAAACACATACTCACTAATAAGTATCTGTGTAAAACCTTATAATATTCAGCTTACTTGTAATAGAAAAAACAGAGGGAGTTAAGAGATTGGGAAAAGCCTTTCAAATTTTCTGGTTTTTTTTTTTTTCTTAAGGTTTCAGAGGGATTTATTATGATTACTAGGGAATCAAAATGAATTCTAACAACAGTGTTGTGTAGGGGTGGGGGTTTTTTTGTGGTTTTGTGCAAGATAGTGGAGGTAGGGGAAAAGGGGACAAAAAGGTAGATTATAGTTGTCTTAACTGTCAAGATGTTAAAAGGAGACTAACAGAAAACTAAGGAATTATGACTCAAAGAGCTTACAAAAATGCCTGGTTTTCTGTGGAACATCTAAAAGGAAATGGTACACAGGCTGCTTTCCTAAATGAGGGAACTGAGCAAGCACCCTTGGAGAGCTGACAAATCCCAGCCCTAAAGTTAGAGCAGATTTAGGGTAATTCAGATATAAGCATGGCTCATGTGAAAAGATAATGGTAGTGGGGAAAATGCTTCATTCTGCAGTTCACACCTTAATTAGGGGTATAGTTTGTAGCCTGCATTTACTGTAATCATATTTACCATCATATCCAACTCATAAGCTACTTACCAGAACTGAGTAGGTAATTCTTATTTATTGATGTGGCCTTCTTTTCCATAATGCAATGTTTACAAATTCATTTGATGGTGGCTTAAGTTTGCCATGGCTTCTTTTTGTTCTCCAAATAATGCATGGGGATAATTCCTAGCAGTACAGTCCTAATGGATATTTCATAGTGAACACTAAAATTGAACTATCAAGGACTTTGTTTATATTATCCTTTTGTTTTGTTTTGTTTTGCTTAGCTGGTGAAGCAGTGGGCCTAGTTAAAAGCTCATTTGCTGGGAACTGAAAAATAATGTTCTCTTTTTAGTTCTGCCAGTGACCTTGCACAAGGCATACCTGTGTCCCCATGCTTTAATTTCTGCATCATTTAATAAGGAGGATAATACTTTCTGCCTTAGTCTGGTGAGATTTACTGATGAGAAACGTTAAGTATAATTGTTTTTCAAAGTCTTTATAGCTTCATCCAAATGCAGCGACAGAGTACAGCTTCTTTTCCCTGGCATGTGTTTTTCTGATCTAAGAATGTGGTGTCTACGTGTCAGATTTAGTTTTGTTTTCTGTTTTTACAGTTGAAAACAGACCATGAAGATTACCTTGTACAGGGAAAAGATACTGTCTCCTTGTAAAAAGAGATGAGATAAATGGAATAAAATGGGGAGGAAAAAGCTACAGTTTGTTTTGAAACTGTTGAAAATACACAGTATCCCATCTCCTCCGTTTTCCATCTCTGGCTGAGTTGAATCACCTTGTCTGTTTCTGCGCTATAGAACCAATTCAAAAATAGTTCTTAGCATACCAGTCATTTTTTTGTTCACCTTTTTCTGTATGAAGTCAATTGGGCTATTGCTGACAGTTTTTGTGCTGGCAAGCGAGCCAAGAGAGGCTCTGAGTGGCAGACAGCTGCTGAAATAAGAGCCTGGCACTCTGGGGAGAGAAAGAAATTCATTCAACTTTCCTTCTCAGCCTCTTCCCAATACACTGTAACTTTCTTTTTTCTACTCTATAGTTACCATAATAATTCTCTTGTCCATTGAATGCAGATTGTGGGCATATTTTTCCATTTATAGCCCAACCACATACTGTAAAATCCAACTCTATGTTGGAAAGCCCACCATTTTCCAGTCTTCCATGGCATGCCTAGAAACCTGATGCTTCCATGTAAGAGAGCTGATTTCTAAATGTAGGACTACAAGAATATGTGGTACCATATCCATTCAACACAACAGAGATATAATTTTATCTCCACTTTTCAATTTGCTTTTGATTAACCCACTAAAATTCATTCACTGGCTCGGCCTTTTGTTTTGCTTTATATTTGGATATTGTGCCCATCTAAATTCTGAGAATGGCTGCTCTCATTTTCTTGCTGATTCATAAAATGGGACATGTGAACAAATATTCCTGGTTTCTAGACTAAAAGTGACATGGGGGTTTTTTTGGCTGGATGGGATAAGTTCTCTGATCCCATGCACAATTTCATACTTCTAGATAATTGACAATTGTTTAGAGGCTGTTTATATAGAACATAGGATACATGGTGCACCACAAATTATTTCTGGCTGTGCAGTGTAAACCATCTGTCCTGGACCAGCAGGAGCACATCAAAAGTAGCTCAAAGTAGTCCTTAAAAAGACTTGTTCTTAAGTTCTGGGAGAAATTTGAATCAAGGAGAGTAAATATTCAGTGATCCTTTTAACATGTCCATCTTCAAGATTTTAGGGGATAATTTTTTCTGTCCTAAGAAAACAGGGTTTACTATTTAAGGAACGATATCCAGACCTTCCTCTGCTGTAAGCAGTGTTTAGTTCCATAAACATCACTGATCTGATTTACAGTAGCTGAGGATGCAGCTGCTTTGTTTTGTAAACCCCTTAACTTAAGCAATCAATATTTATACCAATAATGGATCAGTGCTGTCAGTGCAGGATGTTGCCCACTTTAATTCCACTGCTGTAGAACCAATACAATTTGCCACTGCCTTGGAATTTTTAGTCACATTTGAAAAAATAGAGATCTTTGAAAGTTCACCAACTAGTTCATTTTGGGGTGTAAATGAATAATTTCTGTAATAAAACTCTTTGGTTGATACATTTATACAGTTGGTGCTTCATAAACCCTTTTAATCTTCAAGTCTTAGGAGTTGGTAATACAACACAGTGAGGCAGACAAGCATATTTTGTGTTCTCCTTTTCGGACTCCTAACTTATTCTTAAAGATCAAAGCTTTTTAAAATGTCTTGCATCCCTATTCTGCCACTCTCAGAGTCTGGATGTGAGTCTGTAGTCAATGGTAACTGCACTGTAACAGTAAATGTACTTTCAAAGAAAAGTAGCAGTAAAGTCCTGAGACATGCACAAAGTCACATCCAGAAAGTCACATTTTCCCAAGGATGGCCACAGCTGTTTCTTTTTCTTTGTGAGCAATACATTGACTTAATCTAAATACATTACCTTATTATCATGCAAATATTTATTCCACATTAGAATCAGACTTGCTTTCTTCACAATAGATAAGCTTCCTGTGTTATTGCAGATAATGAAAATCCAATTTCTGAAAATGTTCTCTTATTGTTTCTTTTTTCCTCTGCTTTTTATTAGTGAAGAACTTGCAATTATTTGCTCTTATTCAGATGTTCCAAAGGAAGAATTGAAGTCATATTTCCCACACATTGAGATCCTGATAATTGAAATTCACTGCTTTCTCTTCTTTCTATTGCCCTTAAATAAAGGAATGTACTAAGGAAAAAGACTCAGCTCAGCCTGGAATGATACAAGTGCAAGTCAGAAATAACTGAAAACAGTTTTGATCACCCTTTGAAATCCTCGATTAAGCAATTTTGCTAACACTCAAATTCACTGGGACCTTTTGATTTATTGCACAATAGGTAGAAAGCTGCTTTTCTTCTTCTTCAGGCTCTTACCCTCCCAATGGATATTTGTTCTGTAAGTAGCACTGACATGAAAAGTCTGAAGTTGTCCACTTTTCTCCCTTTGACCAAAGTTCCCTTGGTAAACAGAGTACCATGAGGAGAGCAGCGTTAATCCTCTAAGTTTACCTTTGTGAAAAAGCCACACTGAAAGCTGTGAAAGCTTTGAGGGAAATTAACAAAACTTTGGAAGCCTTGCCAGCATCTTTCCAGAACACTTCCCATTATATGAGATCCCAATTTAATAGTACTCTTAACAGTTTCTTCCATATTAATAAAATATGAGCATGGAAATAACAATGGCATTTCCCCTTTGCTGAAGGACCACTTAGCAACATGGATTGTAATGTTGATTGCAATGCCAGTTCTCTGATCTGTTGAATTTTGCTTATTAATTGAATTAATTGAACTGATAAATTGAATTTTGCTGCCTCTGGGCTCAGTAGTCAGGCTGAGTAACTGCCAGGCTGCTTCTGCAAAGGGGAAGGAAGGGACAGAAGAGGAACTGCGAGGACACAGAAGGAACAGAGGACAGAGACCCAGAAGCACAGCCTTGAGGAGGTGGTTGAGGCCACGAGAAATGAGAGCACTGCCTTCCTAGAAGTGATCCCCCAGACTCACACATAGAGACAGGCTCCTCCAGCATGACATTCCATCTCACAGTCGGGTTTTGATGGGCTTCAGCATAACCAAACCAGGCAGTGGGCACCTGCCCTGTCTGCTTCCCCAGGAACTGCTTGCAGGGCAGACACGTTCAGACAGTTGCACTGGGTTGATGTCTGTTCATCCAAAGCTGTCTGCACTCTCCTGGCTAATTTGGTCAGAAGCCTAATGGTCTGGTAGAAATCCCATTCTAAGGGCTTGAGAATTGGGTCTGGAGAGCTCTGTGTTTCAGCTGACTGGAAAAGTGGGAACGGCACAGTCGACTTTATTCAAGAGAGTCCTGGGAGCCTGCCCTGAAATTTCTCATCTCATTGCACTCAGTAAGATGTCACTATCATTAAAGAAAAGATAAGTAAGATGTCTCAACAAGGGCACAGAGGAAGATAAATATTAAAGTGATAATATAAGAGGAAGTACTTGGTATTGGAGGTCAGAGAGGACTCCAGTGGTGGAGCTGCTAGAATAGGGACTGGAATCCCCAAGTACAGCTGTACCGGTTTGGCCAAATTTAGAAATATATCCTCTGAGAGAAGGCAGGTTACCACCCCTCCCCCACCAGGTTCAGGGAAAATTTTCCTCAAAGGAAAGTGAAAGAGATAAAAACTATTTATTTAACAAACACACGAGAAAAGGAAAATAATGCTAAATAATGAAATCTCTCGCTGTGGAGAAAAACCCTGGGAAAGTGTCAGAGTCCTCCCTTTGGTCTCCTCGGAGCTGGGGCTTGGCCCAGGGCCAGGCCCTCTGTGCTCGGTGGAAAGTCCTCCCAATGTGCTCTGATATTGAAGCAGTCCAGCAGAAAAGGGAGAAAATCTGAAATTCCAGGGAAGAAAAAAAAAAAAATTCAACTCTCAGTCTCTCTGTGGAGAAAAAGCAGCTGAACAACTGGCCAAAAAACTGACCTGGGAGCAGCAAGCCAGGTGCCTCCTCCCTCCCCTGCTGCAGCTGGGAGGAAAAAAAAGTTGCTATCTCTATGTGACCTTGAACAAGCTGCAAACTGCTTTGAAAAAGTTTTGCTCAGTTTTTTCCTTCCTCCTCTCAGGCTCAGTTTAGAGGCATAGAAAGGCACAAAGTTAATTTCTGGGCATAGGGCAGCAATATGGGATACACACCATAAAGCCACCCCAAGACAACAGCCCTTGTATGTACGTGCTGCTGCCCTGTCCGTGACACCAACACTGCTGCTGCCAGAAAGGCACAGAGCAGAGGTCTCCCACAGTTTTCAAAGGGTTGTGTTTCTTACATTCCTACTCGTGCTGAAGTTTTCCCGAATTTACAGAAATGGTGAAGTTCTAGTGAATGAACAAATATTACTCTGACTGTAGTCCCCAACCCAGCACACATGTTCCTAATTCTGTGTTATTAGCTAAGTATTGTTTCCCCTGGGATGGAAAACATGGGGGACAATTACTTTAAATAATTTAGCTTTTCTCTGTTAATATTCCAGCACATGGTACTGTATTCCAATACATTTTGCCTCCTCTATAACAAGCAATGTTCAGAAATCAATCTGTTCTTAATGGGGGGTGGGTGTGAGTTTGGGGGATTTAGTAAAGATGGGGAATGGTACAGAACCAACCTTACATTTCTAGACTGAAATAAATAGTAAACTCTCCCAAATATATGAACAGGACCATACTGAAAAGGAGAAAAGGAGATGAGACTCCCTGATGACCTCAAAAGGGAAAGAACAAATGAGCCCTATCTTCCTTATTAACTGACCCTGTCTCCAAGTGCTTTTTGATAGCACAGATGGCAGAAAAAGCACTGGACTCTCTATGCCCTGAGAATAAAGTGGGTCACATAGCACCACCATCAATTTTTGAACAAAGTTACTCCCTTGGAATCAGTGCTTGTTCTTAAAAATTGTGCACTGATCTACCCTTTTAATGCAGCGGAATAATTATCATTTTACCAAACATGGCAATACTGTGGTGTCTAGTGCAGTGTAGGAAGAGATTTAAATTCCAGTGCCAATAGGAGAGGGGCCTTTGAGAGATGAACTGTAAGCACTGATGCCTCCACAGATGATCCTCTAAAAAAATGTTGCTTTTTTTGCTGCTTGACTTTGTCATTCATGTGGGATTCATGTCATTTAACAATAGCTACCTAAGCATGAGGTATCTTTCCTAGTTTAATCATCAGTGTACTTTTTACAGTTAGCAGAAGAAATCAGTCACACCATGAGTTGATTCATCTCACCCACCTCAGCAAATTGCCATTGTCTGCACACTGTGTATGCCTTTGTGATTTAGACTAGTCCCCAAGTCAAATTAATAGCTCAAAGTCCTACTGAACAGGAAATGGATGAAAATTCTAAAGCAGTTTTTATTTTTGAGTCACATCCATATGGAACTTCAAGCTTCTTGAAGAAACACATGAATTTCCTATGCTTTAATGGCAAAGCGAAACTCTCGTCAAGAGAAAAAAAAATCAAGGAAAGAAGGAAAAAATAATTCAGATTTTTTTTCATGAGGAGGGCATATTTTTAGTTGCATGCAGCCCTCTACACCTCCTTCCTTTATGTCTACCACCACAAATTCTCAGTGTTTCCTGAGCCTTAAATCTCCTCCACCCACCTCTATTTTTGATGATACTCAGCTCAGATAATGCTGTACCAAATTTTCTGTCTATGCCCAGATTCCTCCTTTGAAAACTATCATTTTAGCAAGATTTAGCTAATCCTGGGATCCCACATAGATTCCTAAGCTATTGGTCATCATGTCCTTTCTTCTCTCCTTACAGGCAACTGGGCTTTTTCAGACTTGTCTTGAGATTTGCAGTCACAGTTAAAACACAGGTGCCCTTGCCACAAATGAGATTGTGTAGCAGAAAAATTGTCAGTGGCACCACACCACACCAGCAGGAAAATCACATCCTCCGCAGCTATTAAAGGCCACATTTGGATATATTTACACAGAGAGAAAGATCCTGCAGTCTTTAGAGTAGCAAAGATGCTTGTGCATCTCATGTATTCAACTTAAGAAAAGTACAGGAGAGAGAAAGTCATTTGGAAGATGCCAAGAAGTTACTTCCAAAAGGGGGCTCAGGGTGGTTTTTTTACTGAATAGTGAGCAAGAAGGAGATTCCACCCAGTGCTCTGAGTCTCCATGTTGATCACTCTGAGGCAGCGCCAGCCTTGTACAGTTGTTGTGAACATCCACCAAAGTATTTAAAATTATTCTGCTTAGCCAACCATGGCTTTATGATGTGCTGTTTATCATAACAGTTGCTGCTTACAGAGAGTGACCTCACTTTGCTCTTACTCACCGAGACAAATCACTCCATCTTTTTTACATGTCCTTTTGTAAATAAAAAATTCCCGGGAGCAAAAGGTGGTATTTTCAAAAGCTTACTGGTGTACAAGTGTTGAATTACACCATAAATTATCTTTTAAACATCTGATCATAAAAGAAGTAAGTGTATTTTTAAGTAGCTAATGCTCGTTTATTTTTAAAGCTCTTAGCAGTTCTAGAAGGTGTCTAAATGGTCACTTTAGCAGCACAGACAGGAAGGGCTATTCTTACCTAGACAAGTCGTGTGAGTTTACAAAATTTGGTGATTTATCTCTTTTGTCAGTATTTTGACACCAATCCCATTTGTCCAGACAAACAGTGCCTCAGGAAGTTAAGGAATACTCAGTTCCAGGAGGAAACACAATCCTCCTGATCCCCAGGGGCCTCTGTCCCAGCTCCCAACATGAACCCCAAGTGTGAGTAGCAGACTCAGTAGCAGCAGAATTTCCAGGTGCTCACATTAGAAGAAAGGTGCCTCTGCAGCCATCCCACTTTGTACAGTGGGATGTACACTTCTCCTCATCCCTGTTGCAGAAGTCAAGTAAAGATAAATGAGCAATCAGCTGGAGATATCTAGATCCCCTCCCCACACAGACTTTCTTCTATCCACATCTTGTGATCAGTGCTGACAAAATGTGTAATACAATGCATAAAACAAAGGCTTTCCTGGATGGGCTTTTTAACATCTTAAATACAGAATCAACACCATTCATCTTCATTTGGAAAGCAGTGGGTATTATTTTCTATAGCAAGTAAATAATCATTCTTTTTTATTACTTGCTCTCTGCAATCACAAAGATGCATATTTTACTCTTCTGTTTTGTGCTAAGCAGACAGAAGAACAATGCAGCCTGTATTCTTGCTTTAGGTAAGCCCTGGTCTCCTGCTTCATACACATCCACACTTCTTTATAAAATAAACAAACCAACAATAACTATCTCTCTTCTTTGTTTACATTGGCTCCACTAACAGAAAATTTTCAGATATCAACTGATCAAATGGGGCAATTCATCCATGCAATAATTGCATAATTGTGACCTTATCCACAAGAACTGTAAGGAAGACAAGGATTTCCCCATGGGAAAGTTGTACACAAGTAGAATGTAAACATGGCAAACGCACAGAAATGCATGTCATTCTGTTTCTTCCATAGCAAGGATCAAAAACTGAGAAACCAAGTAGCTTAAAACAGTTCTTTGACATTCATACAGATGAGTCACATCAATTACACAACTGTTTCTCTCTTTGCTAAAAGGGGGTAAAACTCATTAGGTTCTATCTGCTAGTATTTAGAGTTCTAAGAGTCCCAGGTAGAAAGAGCTATTGAAGTGAAAAATATGTGTTCTTATTGTTGCTCATTGCTATTTGATAGCCTTCACTTTCCACTCTGAAGGAAAATACAGGGTGTAGGGACAACTCTTCTAAAAAATCAGCCCATCATCTATTTTTTTTTCTTTCTTATTGCAAAAGGGATGAAATGCACCCATCAAAGTTAGTATAAGCCAGTTGAACCCTTTTGTTGCAATCCTGTATCACTGAAGTCCATTTAAATTCAGAAGGAGCAGGAATAAAGACTTTATTTGAACAACAGTGGTTTATTATAGGAAGTTTTCATATAACTGAAAATCCTCCCAGCAACAAAGCAATTTGCAAGGAGACACTGAGTTTGTTGCTGAAAAGAGAATTTTAAACATGCAGCATGTTCCAAGCCACTAGTTGTGCTCTTGAATAATTTCCTTATGAAATGGAAGCCATAACCATCCCATTTTATGCCATGGCTAGTCAAGAATCTGCCTTTTGGTGTTTATGGCAGCAACTTAAGATATTAAGTTTGTATTCCTGGAAAATATACAAACCCCTTTTGGCACTGACTGGCTTTATTGTGGCAAAATAGGTATATGAAGTTTTGTATTTAGCAAGTCTGTTCAGGTGTTTCCCATTTACTTAGACTTCTTTTAAAGTCCTTACTCTTCTTACAAGATTTCCATTAGACTAGGTTTAAAAACTACTGCTGAGCTAATACAACCAAAATTGTATTAAACAAAATGATAAGGAGAACAATATCAACAGGCCCCTGAGACAATTATGTCTGATCTCTAAGCAATTATTTCTATTTCTTAATATTACTGACAGAATGAAGCTGTTTGAAGACAGAGAAACAGTTCATTCTGATTTTTGTGTTTTTTTCTAGGCAGGGTAAAGCTACCTAATACACAAATACACACATTTCAAGCAAATATGACAGAATGAGGACATTATGGTTATGATACTCTACGTATATTTGGAACTCTGGGTAAATTTAGTAGGATTGCTGCAGTCACTCGAAATACACACAGCTAATACCATTCTCTGAATAAGAGAGGAAAGGGCAGAAACCACTTGTTAGTTAAATACAAAATAAGGAATGAGAGACCCTCTGGAAACTGCATGTAAAATTCAGTATCCCAATCAGCTGTGGTGAAAACCCAGCCTTCCAACCTCCTTGTGTTCACAGCGTTGGTGCTGCCCAGTGCCTCTCACAGAACAGGGGCTGTGCAGCTGCACGACCAGAGCCACATTTAACACACTTTGACATGGCTAGAATCCCAGCCTCCTGCCTCCTTGAAGGAGTATTAAAGTTTCTGCTCATCTAAAGGCCTTACCCAGCTTTCCTGAGTATCTGTACACAGATTGGAATGGACTTTGGACCTGGCTGCTGTCTCTGAACTTCTGCTCAAAAGAGAAGTTGGAAATGATGAGCCAAGTCACTGTGCCTGAGAAAAGACTCTCTCTGTCACATCTCATGCCTAGAACAGGACTAAACAAGATGCTGGATGTGTCAGGATCAGGCTAAGAGCTGCAATCCTGTGTCCTACAATGGGTTACAGAGGTTAGCTTATGCTGATCGTCCTTTTTTTTTGCTGTCTCTGTTTCTCGATTGAATAACTTTCAAAATAATTAGTTCTTTATCTTAAGAATTATTATGATGCATTTGATAAAGCCTATTCTATATCCTTAAAGGGGCAACAATTATTTAATTAATGCTTCCAGACAATAGGTTAACAGGGTTTTCCAGGGTCATCAGCATGGCAGCAGGGTTAGGTTGTCTTAGTCCAAAGACGTAAAGAAAGTGAAGTAACCCAGGGAAAATGACACACAGGAGCAACAGCGGCTCCATTAAGTAGGACAAGGAGTAATGACATTAAACTGCAAGAGAGAAGGTTTACATTAGACATGAGGAAAAATTTTTCACTATGAGTGTGGTGAGGCCCTGGCCCAGGTGGCCCAGAGAAGCCGTGGAAGTCCTGGGAGTGTTCAGATCTCTGACCACTTCAAGGCCAGGTTGGATGGGGCACTGGACAACCTGGTTTAAGTGGAAGTTGTCCCTTCCCATGGCAAGGGGTTGGAACTAGATGATCTTTAAGAGTCCTTCCAAACCAAACCATTCTATGATTCCATATGAGTTTTGTATAGATATATACGATACGTTTAATATCATTCTCTCTACAGTATTAACTGTGTAAAGGAGTTATTATTTTTTCTATGAAGCTTGCATCTTTATAGACACACTGAAATAGATTAAAACTTCTCATTAATATATGGGATTATAATGAAGCAAGCCAAGTGTGAATTTCCTATAACTGCCTTGGATTATCCTTACCAAATCAAGAATTGCTCTATGGAGAAGGAAGTTTTGCGAAACACTTGTACAATATTTCCAGAATAAAAGGAGAACCAGGCCTACAGGCTAATTTTAAAGCATATTTTAAGAAGCAAGCAGACCAGATCAAATGTCAAGAACCAATTTGTTCATGTGAGATTTGCCACCAGAAGGCTCTAAAATCAGTCAGAGCTTAGTTTCTATTTCACAAGTCTTGACCATATCAGCAAGCTTCGTGCTGTTAGATTAAGGTGCACACTGAACTTTCTGAAGACAGAGGGACAAAAAAAGATAAGGGAAAAGGAAAATGAAGAAAGGCCTAAAATAAAGGCAAAGGAAATAAAAAGTATCTGGAGATGGGGTATAAGATCTGTAAAGAATAAGTATTGTTAGAATTTAAAAGAAAATTAAATAATGGAAGTGGGGGAGGATGCCGAAAGATGATAGGGGAAAACAAACATTCCTGATTGAGAAGAAAAGAAAAAGAGAATTTACTGAGACTAACAGAGGGAAGGCAAAGCACTGAGTATTTAGTTGTCTCTAGCTGGGGAATAAGACAAACATCAATGCATAGATTTTGCCCTGCTAGCTAAGTAGTGATTAATTCCATTCCATTTAAGTGTTTTACAATATCCTTTACTTATTGATGGAGGTTGTGATCTTTCTGCTTCTGCATCATCCTGTGGAAAATGCTGTTACAAATGTTGTAGGATCTACTCTCTGCTCAGCTGTACTTACTTTCCTCATATAATTAAAAAATTGTCACAAGGTCAAAGGAAAATTCTGTGTTCAGGATATCCTGGATCAGATCATTACAGATAAAATTATTAAGATCCCTACAGAGCCGCAGTAATTTACACCAGTGGGGATTTAGGGCCCTGTCTGTTCAAGTACAGCCTAAAGCAGATACTTGATAGAACTATTACAATTAAAAGTGACATACCTTCATTGAAGTGAGAATATTGTACTGTACTGAGGCCAGTGGAGTGCCGTTACGTGAACCAGGTTTTATACTGCTTCACACTAACAATTAATTTCAAGATACCTTTACTTTTTACACTATATTTCAAAAGCATTTGTATCTTTCATTTAAGAGCAAATTTCCTGTAGTTTAATAGTACTCTTTTTGTGTTTTTCCTAAATTTTGGTATGATTTTGCTTTGATCTATGAGGCACCTTTTAATGCACATTGCCCAGACCATAGTTTCACCAAAGAGCTCATGCTGAAATATTGCCATGGATTAATTTTCAGGGAGCATAGGCAAAGGGCAAGAATATAGGAACACTACACTGGCTTAATCCTGTAGTTCACTTAACCTCATAATCCTTTCTCGTTTCCTCTCTGTGGCTAGCACAACAGATTTTAAAATCTGTGGTGTAATCAGTCTTCCCCATTAAGTATTTCTTTACTGGGGTAAGCGTGGAAATGAAACACACAGCTTATTACCTCTTTCAAAAAACAATTTTGAGCATGTTTCTTATTTTTATTCCTGTTATTAATTGCCTAAATTCCTTATGAATGTAATTAAATTTTTGGTCTGAATGGTTGGAGTTTTTTATACAAATACAGGTGGGGGTTTCGTTCAGAGTTCTCAAATTACCCATTGCTGAGGGAACATTTCCCTATCAGGTCTAATTATAGTGTTTTACATGTTATTCCCCATCCTATTCCTTATGATTCTTAATGTCTTTTTGGACTCCTGGCCATCACTAAAGTCTTCATTAAGCTGTCTGTAACAACATCCAAATCTCTTTCCTGAACTGAATAATTAATTCCAAGTCCTTTGCACTTTCATAGATGTTTTAATGCTTTGCATGTACTGATGGTGAGTCTCGATTGCTGTCACGATCCTGATGAAGCTCATCCATCAGCCCACAGTATCGAAAAAGACTATGGGGCCACTGAGTCTGGAAGCACTTCACCACATAATTGATGTTTAAACCAGAAAACCAGTGTGAACATCTTTCCATCCCTCACACATAAATCAGTCTTCCTTTGTGATGACTGACCCATTTACCTGTAGTCTCTGCCAATTTTGCTGCCTTCCTATTCATCATCTTTTTCAGGAATTATTTAAGTATATTGAACAATTTTGCACCTAATTCACCATGTTAAATTATTGTTTTTATATTTAACTTGTCAGGAAAAAAAAATCTTAATTTTCTGGCTCCTCACATATAAAATCCCAAGCTCAATATTTACACAACCTGGAAGACACTGTATGAAAATATAAATACTATGAAAGTCAAGGAAAATGTGTTCTAGAGTATTTTTATATTTTTTTATTTCTTGATTTTCATAAAATATGAACCAGTATTCATGATGAATTTATGAATTTTTCTTTTTTTTTCCCCAGTAAGAGAATATGTTTTTATAAAGAATAATTTCAGACTAAGATATTATAAAAGGCACTGAAATGCAGTATGGGACAATTTAAATGCTTTCAGAAATAGAAAACAGTGGTCACAGTGCAGTATCAGGAGAACTCACTGTTTCACTGTGCTCTGAATTTAACTTGCCACTGGTTTTATGTTTTTCCATCTTTATAGGAAAAAAAAAAAGGTTCAATTGTGGTTACAGGTAATAAAGAGAGAATTCAATCTTCAGATATTAGCTTTAATTATTTAGGCCTCTCTTAGCCATCATAACCAGAAGCTAGCAGAGCAAGGCAGATGAACTTCTAGGCCCTTCCAGTGTTACAGAAGATAATAAAGTCGTTGCTCCTTACAGCCTCCAAGATCCCTTGACCAACATTGCTACAAGAAGACAAATGCATCATGAAAATGGGGAGAAGAATCAGCCAGGCTACATCAAATATGAGAGAAATAATAGAAAACTTGAGTTTAAAATGTGGTGAGAGGTCTGGAAACCTTCACAACATATCACGACTCTAGCATCTCACTAAACATGCACATAGAAACTAGAGAACTTCCTACACCTTCTGTGTGCATCTCCCACAGGTGGGATGGCACTTGGTACAGGAACACCAATATTTTTTATAATAAAATAGTAAATAACAAAAAGATTTCCCTTACTGTATCTGAAAATCCAGGAAATCAAATGGATTTCATTTACAGAGGTGTCAACAATTTATAGTATTTGATGAGGATTTATTATCTGGTTTACATTAAAAGCAAAGAATGCATCTGTAAAAGCATGTAAGAAAAGGTTTAATCCAGGTGTCTACAGAGCATGATAATGCTTCCCTGGGAATGATTCATGGGTTCCTATATTAACTGTGTGTATTATAGGACTAAGCAGAACTGCAGAGAGACCATTCACAAATAATGCATGATTGCCTGCTACTTACAGCTTGTTGAGTTCATGAGATGTGAATAATCAGCAGAGCTCTGGGAACACTAAAAAAACATTCTTTTTTTAATATTAAGCCATGCTTTACCACTGACCAAATGCTGAGTCCTAGGCTGTGCCCCAGTTCTTTCAGCAGAACTTCCTCACATCCTGCAGGTCAGAGCCACTCTTGAGGAGTATCTACCTGGGGCTCAACAGGCCACTCACAAAGGAACTCTTCAGAGTTAATGACAGGGGCACCACCAGGCCCTGTTTGGATGATAGGTAGTTTACAGCTGAACATGAATTTTTCAGACATTTTTAAAAATGAACCTTCATTGTGTGGAGTTAAAAATGCCCTTACTCTTGCCTGACCTCCAGGCAGCTGTAGCTCTGGTTCATACACAGTCTGAGGGAATTGCACAGTGGTGGTGCCTGCAGATAAAATAATCCATAGAAAGGCTATAACCTTCCCTAATTTGTACTAAGAGGATAATTCAAATAAGCTTTATATAAGTTGACAAAGGAGACTTATGGCACATTTGTAGAGTGAAATGTCTTTGTTAATGAATTAAAATCTGTGAAGACTGTGCTTGTGTACACCTGGTTTTGTTGAGACTTAAGATTTGCTTCACTCTGCAAAACTCAGTGGTGGAGAGGAACAGCACAAACCTGTAAGGAAATTAATTCATCCTTTGAAGGCAAGTGACCATTCACAGCTTTTCCTATTTGTACTGCACCATTTGCTACTATCCATTATCAAGTGTCAATTGTTTTCTTAAGGATGAAAATTATAAAACACTTGGCCTACCTGCCAAAACCAGCCAGCTACAGAACTGCTTTTGAATAAATGCTACTGATTTTTGATAAAAGATTTATAAATATGGGGAATGAGCGAGTGAAATAGCAATTTCTGCCCTAGATTCTGAACTGCCCAGTGGGTGTCCTTCACATTTAAAAAGCTTTCCTTCTGCCAGTAGTACTGAGTCCTCACATATGCTCTACAGTCTCTGTTTTGCTACACACAAGGCTAACTGCAAATGAGAAGGTTGTTAAGTGGAAAAAATATATTTGTTTTGGTTTAGTAGCCAGCAAACCATGTTTATTTTGCACATTTAAACTAAACTGCACTAAATTACTAAGAGAAAATAAAAGTGTGATACAAATGAGATGTATGATCAAAGATCAGATTTGCTGCCAAGCCACAGAAAATGGAGTTGGTTAACATTCAACTTGAGTTATCATGTAAGAAACACCAAGGGAAACTAAATGTACTACACTAAATGTTGCCATGCTTCTGTGGTGAGATCATTTGGACAAACAAATGATAGAATTACTTTATACAAAGTAAACCACCATTAACAGTCACCATATGTTAACACATATTTCTGTCTATTTACAGCCAATTAAGAGCTGCATTATTCAGTTATTTTCCCTTCATGCTAGCTGGTATGTTTAAAAAAGAAATGAGTTAAAAAGAAGCACTCAAGCTGACTCTAGTACAGCAAATCTCAGCCACACTAAGTTGACATTACCCACCTTACCATTTTATATCTGGGGAACTCGGGGATATTGCTATCCCTCTTGAATGGCACAGTTATAGACTGAAACCTCTTATTAACAAGAATTGAAGAATTAATGGAGAAGCATGAAGACTATGTATCTCTACAGTATCTGCCTAAAAGTAATAAGCATCACTAGTTGAAAATATAAAATGGCCTTATTTATCAGAAAAAATATCACCATTGCCTTGCACCCCTTCCCTCGAATGGCCACAAACAGATACCTAAAGGATCATATGAACAAGTCAACAGTGTGATTCTTCCTCAGAATATTTGCTCAGCCTCCAAAAATTCGTGTCACAGAGCCTTCCTAAGCCACAAATACAGAAAGGTGATGACTTCCAGAACTAGGTCTGATAAGAATTACAGAGCATGACACCCTCATGATTTAACAAAGGGTCATTAATGTAAATGTAACGGCAGTGGATTGGTTACTGAGTAGGTTGTAGAAAATAGAAACAAAAAATCACTGACTCCAGTAGGTTGTGCCAGAATGCTACAGGCAGTAATATCAGCTGAAACATTGAGGTCAGCAGGAATGAGCAAAGGGAACCACAGACTAACAAGCAATGTTATTTAAGCACAACAAAACAGTCAATGTCAATGCTGCAAAAATGGCATGTCAGGTTGGAATCAGCAGCTAAATATGCTGGGATGAGTGCCATGCAGCAAAAAGCCATGATATTCATACTATAGAAATACTAATGACTACTAATTACAGTGTCCCAGGTGTGTAAACCAACATGTATTAAAACACCACTGCAAAGGGCCAGAGATGCTGCATTTTCCCATCAGTTCTATAACCTTGTGTATGTGGACAAGACCTGGCAGTTGTCATGCATCCAGCTCTAGCACCAAATTCATGTGTGTATCTTTAGGGGAAAACCTTATGGATGAATTTTTAATTATCACACCTTAAGTTTTCCTTTATTAATTGAACCATAAGAAACAAACAAAAAAAAGTCAGAAGAATCCATTGAAGACCCTATGTCAGTTTTCAGAGCTACCAAGTTCACACCATCCATAAGGAACATGATTTCTGTTTCCATTGTTGTCTCCAGAAACAAGGATCAGCTCCTCTCAGTTGCTGTCAGCTGGACCCAGTGTTGTCTGAGTATTCTCAAGAGTAAATTGCAACAGCTTTCCTTTCCTGTGCTTATGCAGGGATGCTTTTGCAGGGAATGGCTTTGTTTACATTTGCTTTCTACATGAAAGTTTAAAATTGCCTCTCTACACGGTTGTTTGAACTCTAACCCAATCCCTTCTCCAGACTTTCTCTCTTGCCTGCATGCCCTAGGATTCCTGAGGGCTGGTTTTAGCACTAAAAAGTGCAGCAAAGAAGACATTCAGTAACTCCACCCTCTCTGTATCTTTGTACCCACCTCAGTCAGCACCGAGCTCACTTTCCTTAATCTTCCTTTTGCTACTGTTATATTTGAAGAAACTCTTCTTGTTTCTGATATCTTTTGCCAGATTTAATTCCAGGTGGATCTTACCCTTCCTCTGTGCATCCCTGCATACTCTGAAAACACTCCTACATTCCTGCCAAGCAGCCTCTCCTTTTTCTCCACATTCTGTAAACTTTGTTCTTCAGTTTGACTTTTGCCAGAAGGTCCTAACTCATCCATGCAGGTCTCCTGGAGGAATGCACTGAAACCTATTTCTAGAATATTGAAGGAGTAAAATATGCAGATTTTAAAGTTCAAGAAATTTCCAAAAGCTGAGAATATAATCGAGCACAATTTGAAGCTTTCCAGATTTGGCAACTTCACTGTGATCCTAAACAATACAGCAGGCACTTTCTAAAAATACTGTCTATTGTGTATATTTAATACTGACATCAAAAATACTTCCTGGCAGCAGGCAATTTTAGAGGCAGGTTATTCTGATTTCTCTTAAATTAGGTGTGATTTAACAGAATTTAAAAAGTGTTTTCTTTCCAGAAAAAGGCATAGCCAAGTCACACCAAGTAAAAGACTTGTTCTGTTTCCTCATTAGCTCAGCCTTGCTGGAAATAAATGCACAATGCTTAGCTAGTCCCATGATTAAAAGAAATAATGCAAGATGTCAGATAACTGGTGGTGTGAACTTACTAAGTGTTAGTAGCCAGCTACAGAGACAAGAAAGCTCAGGCTGAGTTTTTCTGCTGCCACCCATGCTGTGGTTCTGGCTACATGAGACGTTCCACTGACAAAGTACACTGATGTTCTATATACCCGGTTTTCCTTTTTAAATAAGGAAAGCAAACTCATTTTAGCATAGTCTTATTTCTCTTTAGGAAAATGGTTGAGTCATTTCAACAGTACCTTGACCTGGCTGATTAAAAAAAAAGGAAAAAAAAATTCTCTCAATCTCTTGCAGTGGGTTTTTAATGGATGGGTCAGTACAGTGTGAGGGTAAATAAAACAAGCTAACAATGTGCATAGAATTTAAAAGGCAAACAGTTGTGACTTAGAAGGAACAAATAAATGGCCTGAAATTCCTCTGGGTTTCAAACCACTGAGCCGACATGGGTCATGTGAAAACAGCTTAAAATGAACTGAGAATTATTCCCAGACGAACAAGAAATTTTTGATAAAGAGAATTGTGCTTCTAGTGAAATTCATGTGGCTTGTTTCTTCTGACAAGATGTGTGTTATAAAATAAAAGTGGAGGGTGGAGGCCCCTGTGGAGAGTTGCTTACTCTGAAAAAATGTTAATGGAGCTATAAAGCCCTCTTATACTTTTTTTTTATAACATTAGATGAAAATAAAGAATAAAATATGACTTTCCCCTTGAATCAATTATTTTTTTTTAGTTATCTGTTATGAACACAGTGATAGGTAAATACCCTATTGATATCTAATAAATTGTTCATTTTTTAATAACCAGTAAGTCAGCATTTACATTTGATCTTCTTCCAGCTAATACTGAATATGATCCATTTGTATTAAACAAAATCGCAAGGACTGGAAGATATTCAGGATCTGTTGGCAAGGTCACATTGGCTGAATAATGCATTTGATTTACACTGTAATGAAAAATTAGTGTCTCTTATCTCAGTGAAGTAGGTGAATAAAACACAGCTTTTAAGCAGCTGTTTTGTACTCTCCTGTGCACTCCTGAGCCCTTACAAAAAAGTTGACTATGCATAAATAGGAAGCAACACATGTGCTAATTGTAGTGTCATAAAACCTGTCACTCAAACCCTTATCAGCACAGGAGAAATGGAAAGCAGTAAATGCAACCTCAGCCTTTGAGAGTGACTCTACCAGGTAGGCAAGAAACTATAGGTAAGCAATTGTGACTTTCAGGTAAATAGCTGAACATCAGAACAAAAACTAGAACAGCAGATGTTTGGACAACCAATTGTGAAAAAATTCTGCAGCTTCTCTAGGTGGCATACATTTCCTTCAAACCTCTTATGGCTCTTTGAAGGAGTCAACAAGCATTTGAGTAGCTGTGGTGTGGTCAGTTCACTGTCCTTGGATTTTTAAAAGAGCTTGTGACAGTATTTTTGAAAAAGGAAAGCTTTCACACAATGAAAGATAATAGTTCTCTCCCAGATCAGTAATTCATTGAAAACTAAGAAACATGTCTAAAAAGAAAGAGCCAGCATTCACAGCTGAGGATGGTAGTCACAGAGGCCTAGTGGCATCCATTTAGTAAACACATGGTATTCAACACATTTATGAATGAAGAGGAAAAGAGAGTGAACAGGGAGATAAAACATTTCCAGGTGATACAAATTATCTGGGATAAGATGAAATGCAATTTTGATTGCTGCAATCAAAAATAATAACTCCAGCACTTAAAGTATAGTATTTGAGTTTTTTTACCAGGAGGAAAATATGAGTAATTTTAGAAAGGTCTTTTGAAAGTTTTAAGTCCAGAAAAGCAAACAATGTCAAATACTAAAGGAAAATCTGAGAACAAATCAGAAAACATAGTAGGTGCCTGGTGTTCCATCTGTTTTGATTTTTGCATGAAATTCTGATAACAACTTGAAGAAGAACACAGCAGAATGAGGAAAGGTACAGTTTCTCCAGTGATTCTGTGCAATTCTGTAAACCGCGGCCTTGTTGACTGGAAAGGCTTTATTAACCTGTCAGTAAACACTGTAGGATATATCAAATTTGCAGTGAATTGGAAAGTAGGAAAGTTTTCTGAACACTGCAATGTAGTCAAAGTCAGGACTCATATTTTGGCTCTAGGTGCTCATTTGCAAATGAGCAATTCATCTTCTGAGACAGAAAGGAAACAGCTCCAGGTTTATGTCAGTGTTACAATGTGAAGTGCTTCTCATTGACATGACTGCTTTAGTAACAGCAAGACTGACAAGGCTGAGAAAGCAGGAGCTGAATTTTTCTCTGACTTTCCACATTGTTCTGGATAGAGTGAGGAGACTGAAAAGCATCTAAATGTGTTTAAACTACCAAAAGCAGAAAACAGCGGGATGAGACAGGACAACGAACACTAAGGAGGGAGAAGGCTTATTTATGATGATACCAAATAATTGCTGTTCTGAAAAGACTGAGCAGTGAGTGGTGAAGAAAGCCTAACCTGAGTCTACTGTGCTGTGCAGATGGCTCTTGGGAGAAGAAAAAAAAAGTCTCCTTGATCATTTGAGTGTAGGCAAAGAAGCCAAATATACTGATGTAGTGTAATCCCATATTGGCAAGTCAAGGTAACCTGGCATGTCTGCTCCACAGAACATCAATATTCTGTTAGAGCACTGAAGATATTATTATGAGACACCTTGTAACTGGAGTAGCCTGTGTTGTGTGTTTTTAGCTGAGACACACTACTCCTAAATTGATGAAACCCCATGGACAAGACAAACCTTCAGGGCCTTGCAGAGGTTTCTGGCTGGATTTTGTTTTCGTGTATCAAGACTGCTAATATCTGTAAAAAGGACAGAAAGTATCTCAGAAGAGCCTGACTGAGAGGACAATGCTTATTAAAAGCATAAAAAGGTCAAAGAAAGCAGCTGTGTGCCTTGTTTCAAAAGTATAAAACATTATTTTAAATATAAAATGAACAAAGTATATTTCCTGTCATATAGCCTGGCAATAAACATGAATTTAATAACATTACAAATTACTATTTTTAACATAATCAAAATATTGATTGAATTCAGAGACATTCAGATGACATCTTTGTTAGATGTTAAAGCATCATGTTCTGCATACACAGTGTATTCTGGGGAGGAAATGGAATGTTCTTTACAATCATTATGTGACTAATCTCTAACCATATACACACAAAATACATTTTTTAATAAGGGTTTCTTCTGTTGAAGAGAATTACAAAATATTTCAAAGAGTAATGTATCCTAAAACAATCCTAGAAAGTCTAGAGTCTGTTGCCCTCATTTTTGTGCACTGGGGGACAAATTTCTGCCTCGGTATTATCCAGATCCTGTCTGCATAACTGTTGGTATATACTGTTATATGGGACTAAGGATGCACCTCTTTCCCTTATGGAGCACTGGGCAATAACCCTCCAATTTTTGACTTCATTCTATAGTTGCCAGCATAAATTATATCCCTCATGGCAGTTCAGTAATGCACTCTTATAAAAGCAAATATAAAGTCAATAGAAAACAAAAGAATGACTCCTGTTGATTTCATCAGAACCTGTCTCTATTTTTTAAATAGAAAAAAAAAAAGAAATAACTTTAAGATATTGCCTAGGTACTTATTTTAGATGGCATAGGAATAGAAGGGGTATATTTTTAAAGTTTGGAAGCAAACACCTAACATATCAATTTTTTTATTAATGCAAGTCATGGATATGGATCACTAGAAACATTATACTTGGCTAGTGGCAGCCAATAGTTTAATTCATCTAAAATAATGGAATGGCCACTCTTCCCCTCTATTACTCCCACTGGTTATAGGTCTAGACAATGTCACATCAAAGAGCAGCAGTTAACACCAGGGCAATCTGACACAAACCTGGAGCTATTTCCCTTTTCCTTCACATGATGAATTGCTCATTTACGAATTAACACCTTGAGCCAAAACATTAATGCAGAGTTTGCCTGCATCTCACTGTTTGGAAGAATTGTTATAATGACAACGCCAATTGATATTACATAGGTGCCTGCCTGATGTGATTTGTCATTGAATAATTCAATTAGTTAGTAGTTAATATTCACAGACTACAGTCCTCCAAATTAAATCACATTTCAAGATGCTCAAATTCTATTAACCTTTGTGTTTGTTAATACAGGCTGTTACTCAAAAAAACATACGTTTTGTCAAGTCAGAGTAAATTTCTGGGAAAAGGGAACAGATTTAGATGAATAGCAGTGAAACAAAGCCTGTGCTTTTACTGTTCAATAACAGTTATTTCCGAGAGAAAAGTATATTTTAAGTTTGGAAATGTCTCAGTCATTACCATTTTTGTACCTGTCCTTTCTGCTGCAATGGGAAAGGGTTGCAATGTCAACACAAGTGTGGCACATGGGTGGGCACATGTTTGCAGCTCCCTGGGACTTGCACACCAGAGAAAGGGGATATCTGGAACACTGTGCCCACATCATTGCTCAGCTTTGGTGAACTCCCACCCGTGCAGGGTGCAGAAATAATGATTTGCAGCTGACAAAGGTGCCACCTTGAGAGTGATGGTTAGGAAGGAAAAAAATAAGCAAAATATGAGATCTGTTTCTGCAGAGCAGAGTCTGTGTTATAAAGCAAGAAAGATATTGGACATATCCACAATAAAGCTGGCTGCAGTGAAACACTGCAAGGCACAAGAATCCTTTCAGCACTCAGAATGTTAATCTTTTGGTGTATTATCCTTGAATATTAAGACAGAATTATCTAAATTAAGGACCTGACCTGAAAATCTTTTCCTCATCACTGTAATTACACTAGGAGATGTGAGAAGGCTGCATTATACCCACCTGCAAAGAATTCCTAATAATTGCAAAGCACCTTCAATATCTCAATCACATATTTCAGCTCCTGATTACTTTTCTTTGTTTGTTTTGCCTTTGGTAATCCCCCCTCATACCAGAGCTGCTGCAGAATTTGTCACAGCTAATAAGACTGTATTTTTGCCTCTTTTGCAGGAATGAATGCTTGATTTGTTTTTAACAGAGTTTCCAGGCCTAGATGAGCAATAAAAATATCCTGAAAAATGACACCCAAACACACAATGCACGAGCTTTAGATTTGGTTACAGGGCACTGTACACATGATTATAACACAGCATAGCTTTGAAGGTCACGTTTTCACAGTCTGCTAAGTAGAATCCTCATCAAAGCAATTGCAAAAAATATTATCCCAGAGTGAGCAGGAAAGAACACCTGATGATTATGCTCTCTGTATCATGGCTAAACCGGTTTATTTTTCACTATACTATAATGAAAAAATCCATATTTTAGACCTTCAAAGCTAAAAACCAGGGAATTCTGGGAGCTTTGTTTTATCATGGGCTTTTCAAGCCAGAGACAAAAACTTCTTGCAGTACACATAAAACAGGTCAGGGATGCCAATTACAATATTATTCCAGTCTTTCCAGCGCTGCAAGGGATTTCTATAAAAATCTTTTTCAGAAGCTAATACCTGAGTGTTTCATTAGCACTTTATTTCAAATGGCAGTGCTCATTCCATTTCACTTCTTTCAATTTCATTTAAATTTCCATGGTTCAGATTTCTTTTTAGTCCCCTGAGAACATTTTGACTATAAGGATAGATTCCTTGCAGCCTGACAGGAGAAATTAAAACCCCAAGCCATTCTAATTAAAGATGGCCAGCCCAATTTGTATTTGTTAGTTGATCTGGAGTGCAACAAGATATTTTATTCTGTGTAGGCAAGCCATTAAACAATTTCTTTTGATTACCATGTGTTGACATCAACCAGAACACACAGATGACAGAAATAACGATAAAAAATCCTTCTCCTTCAATGAAAATGTATGCTTTCCTAATAAGTTAATCAATTTAGTGATGCTTCTAGGGAAAAAGATTTCTATGAAACACTTCAGCAGATCACCCTTTGTTCCATTCATTCAAGCCTTTCATGTGTCATTATTACTTAGTTTTTAAAGATCATATAAATGCCATTGTCCTTTCTTTTTAATAGCATGAGGAACTTTTCAAATCATAGCTCATTTCCTATCTTTCATTATATATTTTTCTAGTATAAAAACCAAGTGTTAACACATAAGAGAGAAGTCTACTGCTAACTGTAACTTAGAATTTTCTCCTCTTCTCTCCATTTCTGAGGTGTTGATGTCTCACTGAAAAAAAAAAAGTCTTTGTTCTCTCTTTGTCAGTATTTTTCCTGGATGTAAGAATTTGACATTCAGAGGATGTACCAAGGAAACTAATCTTCCTCAAAGTACTACCAAGTTCCCTCTAAATGTTTTTCTGATTGCTTCACTGAGGCATTTCTTTAGCAGTTTGTTTATAAGTTTAGATCCAAAAATGGTTTTCTAAAACATAATCTCAAAAGGTAGACATGATAAAATTTCAGTAGTTAAAACAAACAAACAAAAAAATCCTTCCCAGAGCAGGGATGAGGGCTTAAAGATATTTTCTTGACCCAGTAAAAATTATCTATCACTTCACTGTCTTGATCCCTAAAGATCCAGCCACAGACCTGATCCAAGAGCCATAAGAAACCAATATCACCAAACTTCCATGGATCTCAGTGCCATTTATGAGCTTCAGCACAGAACAGTACAAAAAATCAGAGTTTCCAAGTGCCTACATTTGACAGAATGGGGGAAAAGCAACCACACACCATGTGCAAATTCCAGGGGTGGGAAAACAAAATGTAGAGTCATCGATCCATATTTCTTAACCTGTTTTGGATTAGATAACCTGGTCTCCAGCCATCAGGAATGGTTAGCCCTTAATGCTGCAGAATAGTTTAGGGATTTTATAAATAAGCAGCAGTCTTCTGATATGTTCTCTCTAGTCATAAAGGAACAAAATCTATGACAGAAAATGTGGGGTTTTTAATAAAAGCATACAGCAATAGTCCCTTATAAAAGCTGATCAGGAGACTGATTTTCTAATGAACTTATGCTTAAGCAATTTTGTTATTTTGTGTCTCTCTGTCAGCAGTAAATTATGTGCATATCTAATTTATGTATTTCTTATTTTTTTTACGCTAGAAATAAATTTATTACTTCTCTGAGAATGAAAATTCAAGTAGTGAACACATGGTGGTCACACAGTCATTTAGTATTTGTTTTAAGGTCAAGTCCCTGACTTCTGACAAAGCTTTTTGCTTCTACTGGAAACATATCCCTACTGTTCATATTCCTATTCAAAATTGTATATATAGACATTTTTATGAGTAAAGATATGTATTCTATTTCTTTCCTTATTGTAGATATTCCTAATAATTCAGCCCAGAGGTACAACATTTGGGTCTTTCCAGATCTTATTAGCCTTAAATCTCTGGGTTTAGGATGGATTCAAAGCTGAAAAGAGCCCACTTCGTTTTTCTGCATCTTCACTCAGCTTCTTCTCTGTGGGAGTCTGAGATGATTCCCGCTTCCATAGCAGGCTGAGATTGCCTCATGTCACCAAGCAGAGCTAACAGTACATCAAAGAAAGTTCCTACATAAAATGCCCAAGAGCTGTATGTGTGAGTGGGGAGTTCTCTTTTAAAATAGCTACACATTTCACATGTGGAAAAAGTTCTTTAATAAATGTATGGTGTGGAGGGCACTGTAACTGGTCAATATTAGAAGCCAAAATTCACAACAGTGCCTGTAGGAGTCGGAAACTCAATCCAGAGATGATCATGTCCCATTACACCAAGAGCCCTGCTGGAAGGAGGAAAGGCAGGGTCTAAGCACAGAACAAAACTCCAGCTACCCCTTGTAGTCTCACTACCCCTCCTCTCTGGCAACAGAGTCCGAGTTAAACTCTACACAGGCACGGTTGAATTGTCCTTTGTTTTTAAAGAAGTTTATTCCTAATGAAGACCACAACTGAGAGCCTCCATCAACATCATAAGAGGTGTGGTAAATGACAACCTTGATTCTTCAGCATAAAGGAATGGAAATGCTCTTGGATCTGGCACCAGGAGAAAAGCAATGCAGCCTCAGATGCAGAGAGAGGGGGTGTGGGCAGGCTGCAGGGAGCTGTGTGAGCAGCCTTCTCTTGGAGATGAAAATAATGCATTTACACTACAGGACGCTGACATATTCCTCTCCCTTTCCCCCATAGCCCATGCTTTCACACACGAGGAGTTTTCTCCCAGAACCACCCATACAAGGACTATCCATAGGATAAATGCATAAATACTTGGTCTTTCTGATACTCATATTTGTAAAATGCTGTTTTCCATTAACTCCTGGTGTACCAGTTATTGCACTCCACTCCTGTGGAACATGCTTAGTAGGCTCTTTGGACTGCAGAGGCTTCTCTTTTATTCCTGTTTTGCAGTTGGTTACACAGGTGACTTTTCTTTCAGTCCGTTTACTGAATTAGTTACAAGATTTGTGATGTGCCTCTTGTTTTGAATCTCATCCATTCTGAGCATGTGAGGCACAGAGATAAGATCTTGGAGTGTCAAGGGTGTAAATATTCCCATGATTACAGAATCAGCCGTTTATATGTGAAGGCAGATCTAAATGTCCTTAGAGTTAACTACAGCTGCCATCATTAAAAGTTAGCACACCAATGCACTCTGCCTGCCATAAATTACGTCCCCATGGATAAGCAATGTCAGTGCAAGAAGACAATGTGGCTGGTGATAAGCAACAAGGAAAGGCAGCTTTGGCATCACAAAATGAAGCAGACTTAATCCCAAAGGGTATGAGATCACAAGTGTCCCATTTACATGAAAAGAAAGGGTAAGAGAACAAGCCCCTTCAGCTGAGAAAGGAAAAGATTAAAAATATATATATATTTATAAACAGAATCCTGTGGTAGACTGATGCTTCAGTTGAGGCTGATAGTGCAAGAACCACCCTGAAGACAAACAATAAATGGATTAATAGATTCTGGTTTAGGAGAGACTGAAGAGGGACAACTGGCCCTGTGTTCATAGCAATGGAGGCATTGCACACTCCCATGCTATAAAATACAAATAGAGAGGCAAATTGCAAAGAGATCAGGAAAAAACACGCAGGACACATGCTTCCCTAGTGGCAAACAGTTTTAAAAATACTGATTTTTACTGATAGCCACAATCATGCCTACAAACAAAACTGTCTTCTTACCTGCAATGAAAGAATTAGAACAACAAAACTCCCCCCCGCCATCAGCATTTTAGTGATAATAGCATAAAGGAATTTATGTGTGTGGAGATTATATACTTTTACTAAAATGTGAATAAAATACCCTCGCAGTTTTGATGGCAAAATAACTTCAAACATTCAAGGGACAGTTCTAACACACCTCCAGCAGTAAAGAAGAAAACTAATCACAACCCTCATCAAAGCACAAAACTGGTAGACCCATCCTAACCCTCTCAAGTACACTTAATATAATTGTTTGCAGAGCACAAAAAGCTATTAACACAAAAATCTCATCTAACTGAGCTGTGTAAGAACAGAAGGACTTGTAAGCTCCCCATGGGATATGTGTATTTGGAGAGATTTGTTCAGAGGGAGACTATTACCACAGAATGAAGCATTCATTCATTTAAAAACGGAGGCTGAAAGCCATTGATTGAATCCCTGGGTCTGAATAATGATAATTCTGTGGGTTATGTCAACTGTTAGGTGAGTTATATGTACAGTAGGTGTAGGCCTGGGTAACTTCAGATAATATTGGCACAGGAACAGAGCAAAGGCAGAGCAAAACCTAGCAGCTCCAAAAATATATTGAGCAACTTTTCTTGTAGGCGAAGGATGTTTATTCACGTACATCAGAGTAACATTGTGAACACAAAAACCTCAGTGTATCATGCCTATGAATGGGTCAGTGGACTCCTTTAAATATGTGCATCTGCCTATAAGGCTGATAAGCAGCTTCTGAGAAACAAGACACACAAATGGTTTCCACTTCCAGCAGTCTGTGGGGCTCTAGGCAGGCAGCTGATGTGTCTTTGATCTCAGAAAGAAATAACAAGTTCTCCCAATAAGGAATGCTTACAGTACTCCTAGATTGAACGTGGCTATGAGACACCATGCTTCAATTAGGCATGCTGGGCTAGAAACAGAAGGTCATGGGTGGCAGCGGAAATTATTGCCTTTAAACTCATGTCAGCCAGTGATGTGGGTTTTGGTGAAGAGAACTCTACATTTGGCTAGCAAACTGAGAAAGCTCTGAGATAGTATTGCATAGATAAGATTGCAAAAGGGGAAGATTAGAACCAGTGAACTCAAGGGGCATATGAAATAGATCTTATTGTCTCAATATATTAGCTTTTATTACCTCCCATGGGTGACTATTTTGTTGTGAAAGATGTACTGTACAGAAGAATGAAGGGAATAACTAATTTAGGGACCAGATGATGCAGATATCCTACAAGTGGCTGTTTGATGCTTTTGGTTCCAAATGTTGAAAATCCTGTATGATGCTCACAGAAGGTAGCAGAGGACACTAATCCTTACAAAAAACTCCTTGCTATTTGTGTTTTGCATTAAAAGAACTCTTTGGGTATTTGTTCATTTCTATTCTAATTTTTTGGTGAGAGAATGCACATGTCAGCAATAAAAGAAATTACGGCACAAGGGTTTTATTTATCCTCATTAACTGGAAATATCACTAAGAGGTCTTTCACAGTCATTTTTAAAATCATTGAAGTAATTAGCTTGAACTTTGCAGAACTTTACTGCCAGCTCTTCTTTCCTCTAGATTTATTCACCTTCAGAGGTGGCAACCCCAATTCTGTATTACTAAACATCACTTCACAGACTTGTGACATTGTTTTGTTCACAAATTATTGGCTGCTTGGATTAATGAAGCAAAGCAGCCACCTCCTGAAGCACTTAATGATCAATTTTCTACCGCGCAGAAAGTTCTTTGAAAAGTATAAAGTACCTAAATCTGGCTAAAAAGATTAATTTGCACAAGTCTTCTCTCAGCTATTTGGAGCTAGCCAGTAGTGTAAAGTGAGAGGATCCTCATCCTCTGCTATTTATCCCTCCCCCTCACTTCAAGGCTGGGGATGCATTAAAGTTGGGGAAGGCGTTGTCGCACTCTGACAGCTCCTGATATATCCAGGGGTCCTTGCAGACAATGGCCAGACAGTCATAAATTACATCAGTGTATAGGTTGCTCTAAATTACTGCACGTTTAAAGAAGTTCAATGATGAGAGAATGACAGCCAGTTCTGTGGGAGAACCCCCATTCCAGAGCTGAAAAGACCTTGGCACAAGAGAGAATCTCACTCTTTTTCAGTGCTCCTACACTATTTTAGGAATCATCATTCTTCCATGCTGAGAGATCATTTTCTAAGTCCTCTGTGTTGCCATAGCAAAAGCCAGATTTTTTTTTCCACCCAATGCCTGACAAAAAGAGTCTGTGCAATTACAGAGGAAAACAGTATAAACAACAGTTTTAAAATGACTACAAGTATTTTCTGTGGCTTCATTTTTTGATCACCATTAAAGTACAGTTTAGTCATATCAAGGGTGAAAAAATATGTCTGAATTCTCCCGTTGTCTTCAGACCTGGGGATTCTAAAAACTGCTAATCTTGCCTCATGACTGAAAATTTTGTGAACTGAAAGAGAATGGCTGGTGTAGAGGAAGACGTGTTTTCTCTGGGAGACATTTTAAGGGATGCATTCCATTTACTTATAGCTGTGGTTAACAGCTATAAAATCAGGACAGCTAGCAATCACAGAGAAATCACAATACTGAAGTAATCAAAAAAGAAATCACAACTTTCTCTACTTGTGAGAGCCTAAATATTGGAAAGTCATACTTGGAACAGCCTAACACAAATGCAGGTTCTTACACTTTAAATTATCCCCAAATGCTTCAAAGAGTAAAAAATAACCTGTACTCTTGCAATTGTGGTAGTTTTGGACTCAACTTCAGATCATTGAGTCCTGCATGTACCTGGGGTCAAACATTAGAATTTCACCCCATATTATTAATGTGCAATAGAAAAAGGCCTCAATCACTATAATCAGTCACTTAGCACAGTATGTAATTAAATATTCAGCATCATCGAATGCTAGTTACACAAAAGGGGTCAGAACGCTGCAGCAGACACACAAACACTACAGCCTTTAGTTTACACCAATTTGCATTCTAAATAGGCACTTGACTTTTCCTCTGTGACAGTCTCACAATTGATTAGATAAATATTTTGCAGTAAGCCACAAAATTGTACGGGCATAAATCAAGGTGTCATTTTTGAGACTGAGAAATCTTTAAACAACCAAAGAAAGAAATACTGTTGTTTGAAATAATCCATTACTTCCAAAGCAGTAAAGTCTTGATCAAGCTCTGTGAAACTTCAGCATCCTGTGTTTCAGTTTATGCCCTCTACCTCTGGTCTCTCACTGGACACAACTGAAAAGAACCTGGCTCTGTCTTATCTACACCTCCTACAAATATCTACATCAGATTTGTCCACATTCATGAGTTCCCTGCCTGAGCCTTTTTTTCTCTAGCCTCAGCAGTCCCACCTCTCTCAGCCTTTCCTCACAGGAGATGCTCCCATCTCTTCATCACCCTCAGAGCCCCTCAGTGCACTGACTGCAGCAGCTCCCCCTCTCTCCCACCAGAGAGCCCCCAGCTGTGTCCAGCACTCAGCAAAGAGACGTCATTCTAAATTAAAAACTTTAATTCTGTCTGCAGCTAAACTGCTTAGAAAGTGTGCAGTTCAGAATGTCAATTAATTCTGGTGTATGTCAATTCATTGCAAGAAATTTGTGGTGTGCTTGATTGCTTAAACTCTTTTAAGAGTTGCTGCTTGACTTAAGCAGATGATACAAGACATTCTTATCACTTAACAGGTTTAGAAATTTTAATAGGCTACCCAAAGCTGTAGCTAAGTTTGTGGTTGGCAATGATATAGACTAATTTTTGTCAGAAAAAGAAAATATACAATGTCATTTTCCCAAAACTACTGTGGATTTCCAGTTGCTGAATTGGGAGGGTTGTGGGGTTTTTTTTTTTGTTTGTTTGTTTGGAGTTTTGTTGTTGTTGTTGCTTTTTGGCTTTTTTCCCTTAAACTTCCCAACATAAATAAAATAATTGAACACCAAGGGGTTGTTTTGTTTTGTTGTCTGGGTTTTTTTTGGATGATGACAACTCATTTTGCATTTCTTACAATATTTTTGTCTAGATGGAACTGACTCTCCTCCTAGTTCAAAGTGAATTGACATTACCCACCAAGACCAGTTATTCACTAAAGAACCTGTATTTCCTCAGTGATTTAAGGGTTGCAGGTGGAGTGAAAAGGCAGCTTAGGAAAAAAAAAAAGAAAAAAACAAACCCATATATATGTATGTGGATCTTTTCCTTCCATTGCATACAAACATAAAAACCTGGAGGCAAACTTGTACAGCTTCAATTTACACTGTGTGACCTTCACTTATTTGGCATATTTGGGATGACTGAGATAGCATCCTAGGAATTTATGAGTTGGTTTATGTGAAAAATGATTTGTCTGAGAGCTGATCCTTCAAAACACTAAAATAAACAAGCCCACTTTTCAAGCTGTGCTAAATACTGTCTTTGAATGCAAAGCTGGGTTTATCTGGGAGCTGAAACCCAAGACAGAACTGGACTAAAATAGTGTGCTGATTGTTTTCCTTACACTGCACACAACAAACAATATCTACTTATTCATTTGTGTTTATTTTGTGCCTCTCAGTAGGTATTGCATAAAAAAAAAAGTCAAGGCACCTGATTTTGCCTGAGAGGCATCAGTCACCCATAGGCTGTGGCAGGTCTGTGATGAAGAACTAAATAATGCAGCTCCTCCCCGCGGTGTGGGGTTTTAGGCAACAATTGTGGATTGTAACCAGGGTTACCTCTGAATGCAAAGCTGCACCTCCCATGCTGCTCCTTCTCCTGCTCTTGGTCACTTCCCTGTGCCTCTCACCAGCTCTGGGTGTACCATGTGGGTCCCCTTCTCATTTCCAGCCATCGTGTGTCTTTGTCATTTCATTGCAATCTATCCCCAGGGAGGTCTTTGGGAACAGACTCACTAAACCTTTTCCATAATATGAATCTGTAAGGCTTCCCTGATGAAAGAGAGGTATGGAAATACAATTTGTGGCAACAAAATCCCACTTGTCAGAAAGTTCAGGATATTGAAAAGCACCTTGCAAAATCAAGCCTATGTTTGCTACTTAATTATACATGAACCTGAAATACAAACTCCTCCAAATGTCATCAAATTCAAGAGATTGACTTCCCAAATCAGAACTTTTTATGCCACATTGACGCAAGGTGGGCCAATTTTATGTCTCTCTGAATACCTTAATCTTCCCACTAGTATTCCAAAACATGAGCAGAGCAACACTCGTAATTAACAATTGTGTCACAGTCTATAAAAGGCTCTCTGCTCAGGAAGCTGAAAACTGAGCAGAAATGAAGCCAACACTTGCTGTTAAGGGCCTACTGCTCCTACGCTGAGCAAGTATGAACAAAAGCCAGAAAACTTGAGGGAAAAAAGAAAAAGAAGTTGTAAAACCCTAATGATAGTTGATGGAAGTTTGACACATTCAGATGCACCTTCTGATTCATACATGCACAAATGCCACATTTAGTTTCTAAAGAGACCTAAACTGTAACTTTATCTCTATGCTAGTGGTAGTCATACATCTCAGCTTTATCTATTAATACATTCTTCCAGAAAAGCAACTCCCATCCCAGTCCTTCACTCTAATTTAAGGCATGGCTGCTATTTTCAGATATTAGGTACTTCGGATTTTGTCCCCTTGTCATGCAGAACGTGACTCAGATATTGACTGAGAGGAGCAGCACCACCCTCTTAGAATTAAAATGAAAACTCTTCTGCATTTAAAGGAATGAATTAAAATGCTATCTAATTGTCTATCTCATGGGGATAGAAAGTGGAAGAAATTTAGACAAGTGACTGTTTCAGTCCTACATTTCATCTCTTTTCATATTATTAACTATTATTTTCCCCAAGGTGACCGGGCATAGAGACATGGCTACCTCTGAATTCCAAGTGCCTGAAACTTAATGGGATTTGTCTTGTATCCAAAACTCCAGCTTTGATTATGAAAACAGGACGAGGGAACAACATCTTCTTCTTCAATCATCACTAGTGCTTCAGGAGAAAGTAAATAGATGTCTTAAATAGAGGAAATATGTGTATAAAACCCATATGCAACTTAGCTTCATATGGCTATATTAAGAGCAATTACACCAGTCATAAGATCAATTCTGCCCTTTAGTAAACCACTGTAAAGTAGGTAAATCTTCCAAAAGATACTGAGACCAGAAATTCAACTGTATAATTGTGTAGTTCTCCTCTGTTTATTACAGTATTAGCTCTATTATTTTTTACATCCCACAGGAAACCAGTTAAGTGAAAGCAAAAATGAACTCATCAGGCGATCTTGGAACTCAGTAATGAGATTTTCTCTTCTGCCATGGAAAGCATTCAGGTTCAGGCTCAACTCGCCTGTCCACAGTCTAATGAAGGTACAATCAGCAAACAGCAACCAAGGACACCAGGTGGGCCAGTTCTGTCAGAAGTTTTTCTATTCCTGTCTTAATCCAAAGTGATCATTGTGTCCTAAACCATTACCAACATCTGTTTATTTAATTAATTAATTCACATATTCATTACCACTATTTAATTAATATATTCTTTAAAACTATCCATTCCACAGTCCATTTATTCCAATACTTAAATATCTACGAATGGCAAGTCACAGGACTACTGTTCGTGGTTCTCTGCAAACCTTGGATGATGTTTTTTCATACAAGTTATTTTTCTGTAACTCAGTTCACATCTACAAATGGTAATGGCATTTCTTCATTTCCCATAATTTATACGTCTAACTTGTCTCCTAGAAACACCAGTTATTTTTTGCATGCAGAGTCTCCCAATAGACACGTATTTAATCCACCCACATATCCTATCTAGTCTTAATTAAAGGCAATGACAGTCTCTTTGACCATGTTTTAGTTGATGCTGGAAAGTGCTGATGTTAACTCCCATGTGCTTGGTTCCACACTTGCTAGTTCACCCAGGCTGGCTTCTGTCAGCAGATGGGGTTCATTTGTTGTTTGAGCCACTATGGACAGAAAAGTTTAGGTGATGTGTGGAGTGGCATTCCAGTATTTCTGGATGCATTCTCCATGTTCTCTCTGAGCTTCAAGGGTGTGAGTTATGGCACCTAGACAGAGAGCTGAGCTCCACAGCACAAGCTGTAGAAACTTTTAGTCTCTCCCCATCACCAGGCAAAATGAAAGCTATCTCACACATCATGCTGAGTGTGGCAGAGTCATGATTTACTTGGTCCTACTACAGTGAAAGATAATTACACAAGTGAGATTTACTTCAAACGTCAGAAACCGCATTGCTCAAGTCAGCGATTTGTGCTCTCTTCATTTGCAATGAGAACTACCACAATGCAGCTCTGCAATGGCAAACCTGATGACTGCATGCAACCACAGCACAAAATTTACAGAACCATACATATATAAAACTGATTAAAAACTTGTATTTCCCTTTGAATATAAAGTTAAGGCATAAAATGCAATCATTAATATAATGACAATGGTTATCATTTTTAACACCATTATCATTAACTGACAGCACAAAAACCTAATTGCCTATAATTATGTCTCTATAATTGATTAATTTTTTGTGTTTTTCATGGCTGATTCAACAAGTAGAAATGCCTGCAAGGTATTCGGCCAGTGAAAGATCTTGCAGGCTGTCAGTGATCTGATGGAAGGACTACTGTGACCAGATGACATAGTCTCTGTTTCACAACATGAAGTCCAAACCACAGACTCCTTTATCTTTCTTCCACTCTCTCAGCTTTACATTTGTATTAGTTCAGCTCCATTGAAGTCTGTTTTGATGCAAATGTTAGTGCTGATGTCCATCATGACTCTTGCTGTGTATAGAGCCAAGTCATAACATCCCGGGACAAAGAGATGAAAATCACAGTCCCCTCTTCTGCCTGGCCAGGGCTGCTTCCCCGCCCCCCCCCCCCCCCCCCCCCCAAATGTCCTTGTGATCACTGCACCAGTGAGGAATCTGAGAAAGCAAAAATGTACATCTCAGCCAATGCCATTGTAAAATTAACTGAAGCCACTCCTGCAAGATAGCACACTGGAAATCAACGGTGAGGAGAATTTTGGTGGATATCGTGGTTTTTATGTTTTTGTTTTCAAAAGGCAAAAATATTCTTTAACAAGTTAAATTTCACAGTTTCTTTTCAAGATATGAAAAAAAAAATCTAGACTAAATGCACACAAAATAGGGGCAGAGATAGGTATGCGAGGGATGGGATAGAGAGTATTAAAAACAAAGGATTCACTTTCATCGCCCTAGGTCCAGACCCAGTCTTAAGTTGGACATACATTCCTCTCAAAAATTTTCCTTCACCCATTTTTAAGCTGCATCAAGCAGGTGCATGTCAGCATAAACCATTGCTGGAGTTTGAATCCATAAATATCAAAAGTTACTGAATCTGCAGACCTCAAGGAATTAGATTACATTCTATTTATACTCATGGCCAGATTCTAACCTCTACTTTAACAGCCTCGACTTACAGTAGGTGTGCTGGCACAAGTAATTTCTCTGTTTACATCAGTTTATGTGAGGTCAGACTCCATATGAGAGGGAAAGAATGAATGGATCAGTGTAAATTTATACTATAGTTACAAGATATTGAAGCAGAATGTGAAAACTCCCAAATTAAACTTGTTCCAAAAAAATCTTATTTAAGATACTTGTGACAAGAGAAGGAATTGAAAAATGTCAGCAAAACAAAATTTTCCTGCATAAAAACTGTCCTGTCAGATAGGCATTTATAATTCCATTTTTGTGCTATTATGCATTAACCCATACTTAAATTGCCACCTGAGAATTACTAAAATTCCAGGATTAAGTTAGCAATCCTTTAGGTGTAAGAAACCCCATACAAGTACTGTCCATTTAAACACATATATAAAGCAGCCAAAGTTTCAAGAGTATGACATATAAGCCAGCAATTTTATATCAACCTGATTAGCTCACCAAGCCTAAAAAATGCTTTTCTAAAAGATTTTGGTTACAATGGAAAGAGTTTTCAAGTTCAAAACATACAAGATCATAAGCTAACTGACACTGTCTCATAATCTGAAGGTCGTGAGTTCGATCCTCACACGGGGCACCAATTGACACTGTACCATGCCATAAATCAAGTCCCTCCGGATGGGAGAGAATTTACTGAAAGTCCTTGCAAGGAGTTTGAGAGATAAACTGAGACTTTTCCTTTAGTTTCAATGGTTCCAGATAGTTGTTTATTAAGTCTTATCAGAGGAACAGAGCCACTAGCATGACCCAGGTACAGCATAGAAGGAAGAAAAGTAGGAGTGAGTCTAATTATCAAGATTTACATAGCCTTTTAAAGATATTTTAACCAGTAGTTACTAAAAATGTACATTATTTTCACTTTCCTACCAATTATTCAGAAACACAACTAGGAACTGCAGAAATTTCTATCCAATCATTCCAAACTACTTCTACTGCAGAATATGGAGTAGTAGAAGAAGGAGAAGAGGGTTTAGAGAACAACAACAATCCTCCATTTTGATATTTTTTACTCTTATCTATTTACTACAAAGAGAAGCTCAAAACCTCTAAATTTTTCACCTTGTGACAATCTTACATAGTAGTCTGTCACCTAATTCACACCACTGTATTTTCTAGTTCTTGTCTGACTGTTGGTAATTTTTTCCAAGGTTTGAAGCTAAAACAGTGTTGTTCAGGGGGGTAAGAACCCTTAAAAACAGGCAGAGAAATATTCTCGGCACTCTGGGTTCCTACAGCTAACACAAACACCAGCCAGCTGTGTATCTAACAAATACCCGACAGAACAATGTTCTCAACTTACTGTAATTTCACAGTCTGTATTTTTAGGAGTTTTAATAATCAATCTGTACATGGGCATCAAAGCAGCTGAGAGAGAACATGCATTTTCCATTGCCCAACAGCAATCTTTGAAAAACCGAATCACTCCTTTTCTTTAGCAAATAATCACTTCAATAAAATTCAGTGCAGGATCTTGGTGGATTAGTGAATTGTTTGAATCCAGATCTTGGTGTTCCGTGTGATTTGCTCACAAGAGACTAAAGGCAGAGATGCTTCAGGATACAGAAATACCACCCAGTTCCCTAGAGAAAAATACCAGCTTTCCCATGGTCTATGCTGGGATGAAGATATCTTGACGCTAGAGGAGCACAGTTAAATTGGCTTTTCCTTCCCTGATTGTTGCTTTCTGAGCATTTAGAAATACAAAACTTGGAAAATAGAAACAATCTGAGACACAGCACCCAGCTGAATTATGAGCACTTCAGCAAATACTTGTTCATCTTTGTTGTTCTGTGGGAACCAGCCTCAGGAGAGGATTAGCATTCAAAGTGAATCTCCTGCAGCCACTGACTTTCCACAGTCACAATGCAGGAATTATTTTTGATAATGATAAAAATTATGGTGGCCCCTAAAGAAAAGGATAGTTGTAAACTGTACTGCCAAAAGCCGATGGAAATGAAGTCCCTATGTCTTCCTGAGAAATTCTGTGTGATGTGCCAGCTGTGCAGCAACATTCCCAATATGTCTCAGCAGCCACACTGCTGGTTTACATGTCAAAATGTCTTAAATGCTGGGAAAGAAATGATCGAACCTTCACTTTTAAGATAATCCCTACTTTGTAACGCTATCCTGATATGACACTGTGCTGTGAGTGTAATGCAAAATTATACTCATTGTTCATAAAGTCCTAAATATGTGCAGGATGTGTTTCAAAGCTGTTGTCTCTAATCAGCCCCATAAAGCCTGGCAATCGTCTCTTCAGTAAAGACTGATGTGATTACTATTCTGATGTAATTCTGGCTCTAGCTACCTCTGAAAAGGACTCAAGAGATACACAGGAGTGTTAGCTCAATTTGCCAGCCTCTACAGAAAAGAAAGTGGAAGATATTGAGAGCAGCCCTGAGGAGAAGGACGTGGGGGTGTTGCTGGAAGAGAAGCTTTTCATGACCCTGCAGAGTGCACTTGCAGCCCAGAAAGACAATCACACCCTGGCCTACACCCAGAGCAGCGTGGCCAGGATTTTGAGGGAGGGAATTCTCTCCCTCTTTGCTGTGCTCTGGTGAGAGCCCACCTGGAGCACTGCATTCAGTTCTGGGGCTGCCAGCATAAGAAGGAGGTGGACTTGCTGGAGGCCACAAAGACATTCAGAGGGCTGAAACACCTCTCCTAGGAAGACACGCTGCCAGAGTTGGGGCTATACAGCACAGAGAAGAGAAGAGAAGGCTCTGGGGAGACCTTAGAGCCCCTTATGGGACATGAAGGGGCAACGACAGAGCTGGAGAGGGAATTTTGCAAGGGCATGGAATGATAGGACAAGGGGGAACTGCTTTAAGCTGAAAGAAGATAGGCTTGGGTCACATTTTAGGAAGAAATTCTTCCCTGTCAGGGTGGTGAGGCCTTGGCACAGATTGCCCAGAGAAGTTGTGTTTGCCCCATTCCTGGAAGTGTCCAAGGCCAAGCTGGACAGGGTTTGGAGTGACTTGCTAACCTCATAACACATCCTAAGGCAAATTTTTCTGGATGGATAAGGGTCCCCAAGATCCATCCTTAAGTGCACAAATTTTTGATATCACATAAAAGAGCATAAGATTTTCACTTTGCATAAACAATTAGTTTAATGGTACCTTCTTCTTCCCTTATTCACAAGAAGGAATTTTAATGAGACCTTCAACATTTGAAAAAAACATATACTAGACTTCTAGCTAATTACAGTAGACAATTAGTCCAATTAGCTACCTATTAGAGCAAATTATACTTTATTTAAATGCAATGCCTCAATTAAAAAATGAAATCTTACAATTGATGATGAAAATAATACAAAAGGAATGGCTGAAATAATGACCTGAATGGAGCTTCTTTTAAGCTGTCCTCCTTTTACCTGTTCTCTTTAACATCCCTGTATTAGACAATGCACTTATAACCAGCTAGCAAAGAAAAAGCTTTTTATAGGCTCTGAACTCTGCTTACTGTACAATCATTTGTCTAATCAAAGAAGCTGTGTCTATTTTAAGAGAAGGTTTTTTGACATGATATCAGATATAAATCCAAGGAGTTCTGCATGCAGAGTGGATGGAGTCCATCTCTTTTTCTTTAAGGAGTAGATTTTCATTTAGTACATGTAGAGATACATGTCTCATTAATTTGGATGCACTTATTTTTTGGTATTTACTATGCAAATTACTAATTACTTCTTATTTATATTGTATTATGTCAAAAAAAAATCCTTTTCAGTTAATAGCATTCATCCTAAAATGAATGGTATGCAAGGTAATATTAACAGCATTAGTCATTAGAAATAGTTGGAGAAAAATTACATGGTAATTCTCCACTACTTTCAACTGAAAGTCATACTTTCTAAAATGAGCAATCTAAACATAAACACATTCTATGTCAAGCAAAACATGCTCAAATTAGTTTTGAAAACATCACGTTTTAAAAGAAAAAAAAATCATCATAATACTTTTTTTAGTATTCCCCACCTGATCTCAAATATTTATCATTTTCATCATAAACATGTATGAAATGTTGTTCAAAGCTGTTGTCCTTTGCTAAAAGAAAAAATTCTGAACTGAGTTCTTATTTCTCCACAAGAGAGGGTAAAAAAGATGACTGAAGTGAAACAACAGGGCCCAGCTGCTCAAGAGGCTAAGCCAAGCTATTTCTATCACCAAAAACTCTGGTCCAGCACAGTCCAAAAGTAGGACTGGAAAACTGAAACTCCTAACCAAAGGTGTTGTGCACTGATCTCAAAGACATATCCCTGTTTCTGAAAAATGGATTCTGCTGGATGTTCAGTGTTAGACCAGAGACATCTTGGAAAGAGAGTACAGAATATTTTAACTGAGTACCAGGACTTTTTTTTCACCCAATCTTTTCTGATATTGCACTAAAAAGGAAAGTAGTGTCATCCAGGTTGATTGTATCAGGATAAAATCTTAATGAATATTGGAAGATGAGAAGCTAATAATGGTACAACTCCTTACTAACTCAAGCCTGAGATTTTACACCTTCTCTATGTAAGCCTGCTACTATATTTATCACTGACTTGCAAGATATCTAGTCTGAAGGGGAACTTAATCTCCAACAAAAGTTCTTGCAAATTACTATTAATAACAACACCTTTTTTCCCTAATGAGCCTACCCAAAATTAGCTCAAAATACATCATGAACTTGAATATTCAAACATGATGAGATAAATGTTCCCAAAGTTAATTCTAATCACATAAAATATTAACTCCCTAATTTAAAAGGAAATTCCTGGGTTATTATTTGAGAAAAACAAGGATTTTCAATGTTATTAGTGATTTGTACATCTTTCATGAAAGTAAGAGTTTTTCTGCCTATTCTTTACTATATAAAATTAAAGACTGGAGGCAAAATTTTCAGACTTGAGACAAAGACTCAATCAGATTTTTAATATTAAACTGGGTCCAGTATTGTTTAACTTATATATCAATGGCTTGGATGAGGGGGCAGATGCTTCCTCAGCAAATCTGCTGATGGCACAAAGCTGGGAGGAGTGGCTGATACCCCACAGGGCTGTGCAGCCCTTCAGAAGGACCTTGACAGGTTGGGGAGATGGGCAGAGAGGAAGCGCTTGAAATCCAACAGACACTTGATTTTTTTGATAAAAAGTAGAATCCAGAAGGGCAAAAGCAATTTCTCATTACTCCCTTGGCAGTATACTGGTCACAGAACAAGCTGCAGTTACTGACGGTCCATTTTCAAAATAAGAACAACTCTTCGATTCAAAATTGATTTCAGTGCCTTTGGAGGTATGAGGAAGCCACACACACACAAATCAACCAAAGTAATACTCAGTTCCAAGGAGAGAATTGTTTGAAAAAGAAGCAGCTTTCTGAAAGCAAACAAAAAGGAACAGCTAAAAAGGTAAAAACATTTATCCATGATAGAAAGACTATTAAAAGCCACTATTATTGTGAAGCTCATGGTAAGTGTATAAAAATTTTCAGGACTATATTAAAGGAAGGGGGAAAAAAGATGTTGCTTTTAAACTGTGAATAAAAGACCCTATTAGAAGTAAAAAGCCTTTAGCACAAAGATGTAGTTATCAGTTAATTAAAGAGGGGGAAGGATGCTAAGGAGCTATATTTAAAACAATAAAGCAGGATTCTGGGGCTTAGCAGGCTGTCAACATAGGAAAAGGAACACCACCACCACTCAAAAAAACCCCCCAAAACACCAAAGCAAACCAACTCTAGTTGTGAAACTTATCAAAATTACCACATCGAAGAAACCATAACGTCCACAGATCCCTGAGCTGTAAACATGGTGCTACAGCTTTGTGCTGGCTGATGCCACGAAAGGAAAGGCTACAGTATGGGAGCCTTCTGTCAAGCAGAACATTTTCTAGGACAGGATGTCTATGGGCACCTTCCTGTGATTTTACCCATTTCCACGTATTCCTGCCAGCTCACTGTTGTCACCAAAATAAAATATGGACCTAGTGCTGTGTACTGAAAACCACTTAAAAGTTAGCACCTTGATGATCTCTTTCCAACACCTCAAGTCTTCCATGGAGAAGGGCAGGACACCAGTGAATCCACCAGGTACCTTCCTTTGTTGAGCATTTTCAAACCCTACTAAACAGTTTTGACACAGCTCTTGAGAAACTAATTCTTCAGGAGGTAAGCTCAAAACCTGGTTGCTACATTCTCTGTTTCCAAGCTCCTCGTCAAGGTTAGACCGAGGTCCTTTAACCAGCTGACCCATCCCAGCACCTCTGGCCCTCCAGCAGTGGTTTTTGCCCTTAAAGATTAAATCATTGCAATAAACACAACAGAAGTCAGGTTTACAAACCATATCATCTTCATTGTCTGTTCTTGGACATTTCCAGCCCTCCTGATTAATTTATTTACATTTTAATGCCTTAAAAAGGTGAAATTTTCGAAAGAAAATCAGAACATTTGTAAATTTTTTGGTCTTGTTTTATTTCAGCTACATTGTTGATCTGCCTACTCAAATGGACATTTTTAGAAAATACAAATGTAGCAGATGCTTACAAATATGCCCTACTTCTACAGTCAACCCTTCTTTACACATTTCTATTAGCTAGTAACACACAGAGCCTCCATGAAGTTTTTGAGGTAAAAAAGATTGGCTTTCTTTGAAAAGCAAACACAGCCATGTAACAAGCAAGTACATTTTCAAACAGAGTCTGTGTGTATATCATGATGGGCTCCATTGAGGAAATGTTTGAAGAAAAATTTTAATACCCAGTTCTCATGGACCTGTGATTACATGGTGATGAAATCTAATTTATTACATTATTCACTAGAGAGAAGTTCTGGTACTTTTGGCAGGTTTCTCAGCATGCAAACCAACAAATGACTGCCTACATTGCCCAGCACAGAATTTGCTGTTCTTTGTTTTTCCCATAAATGTCTACCCTTTATAGCTGCTCTGGGCCAGAGATTTAAATAAAGTAAGAAAGAAGGTGGAAGTCAGCGGAACAAGGGAAGGAAGAGCCATAACCAGAAGAGCAAAATATTTGTGATTAATGAGGGCTTCTGGTAGCACAGTGCTCACAGTAGTAATTATGTAGCACCAAATATAGTTCCAAAAATAATAGCAATGTACTATCACTGTCAAAATGCACTCCAAAGACTTACTTGTAATACTGCAGAGGCTTAGACAGAGCACATGGAAGACAGGAAGGTCTGAAGATACATTAGCATCTTCTCTTTAATTCAGTGTATGGGAGAGACATAGCAAATCCAAGTTTTTTAGCAAAGCGTAGGTAAGTTATTGACTAAATGCAGAAGGTTTATGCAAGCTCTCTGCAAAACACAGCAACTCAGCTTATCCTTAAACTATTTACTACAAACTTTGTTTTTTAAGCAACTATTAGCTTAAAGAATCCAGATTTTTATAAAAAAAAAAAAAAAGACCATAATTACAATGGCAGTTTTTCTCCTGCCATAAAACACTGATACAAACATGGAGAGAAGATGCTGCGGGTAGGTACAGTCCAGGATGCCTGGTTTATTTGCCAGGTTTCACAACTGATCATATTTTATAGAATAGTGTAAGAATGTCCATAAGAGAGGTCCAGAGCAAGGGTGAGGCAGAAGATGTCAAGTGCAGAGGGATTTAAGAGATGGTGGTAATGAATAAGATCAAAGAGGTTGCTAAGTGTGATGTTGGATATAAGGATGTGTGAGAAAACTCTACAGGAAGCTAAATTTACTGAGCTCTGTTGTTTGTGAAACAGCATGTTACATATTACATTAAGTCCTTTCATTTTCCTCACAAACAGGGACTTTTCACGGAGTATTGAACAAATCTGAGGGTGTACCTACAAAGTCCATCAAAATTTGAAAGCCCAGACCTGCTTAGCTGAATTTGTGTAACTCCTGGCATCCAAAGGACTGTTGACTTCCTGAGGGCTACTGGGAACACCTGTTACTAGAAAGAGCAGAGAAAGGAAAAACTTAGAGAAAATTAGTTACCTGAGGGAAATTCTGGACTCTGGGATCTACTCAGTTCACTTAGCTTTTGTAAGACAGGAATGTGAAGGGTGCATCTTTCTGAAACCACACACAAACTGTGCAAAGTCTTCTTATGGAAAGCATTTGATTCTAATAGCCTTTGCTGTCTAAGATGAAGATGCAATCTCTTCTATTAATTTTGACAAGTTCAGCTTAATTGTTTTCATTAGTCTGTCACCAGCACTGTTCATTTCAAATAGATACATCAATTGGAAGTGGCATTAGCACATTAGTTAAAGGTTAGTTCAAGCAGCATGGTGTATTGAAAAGAAAGATATACTAATTTCATTAAATTAGAAAGGCACCTTTTCTTCTAAAATAATCTATGAGTACACCAGGACCCATCTAACATTTCAGTTGGCAGGATTGTGATGGCTGAAATTGTAACTTGAAACTTCTCCTCTTAATTGCATCTTTTTCATTACTATCTCATTTGGTCACTAGATTTCTATGTATTTTGTATGAACAACTTCCTGGATTGTGCCTTCAGTTTGTGCTTCACTGACTCTTGTGACTTTTTTTTTTGTTGTTGTAAATGGTTGACACGGAACAGGATATAACTTATTAAATAAAACCCCACAAATTCTCCAGAACAACAGCTACAGAAGTTTGCCATAAATACATCACACGTGATTTGAAGTCATTAGAAACACAGTTCAGAACAAAATGTGATAATGCCTTTAGATGTGTTAAATTAGCATTTAATTTTAAATTAACAGGGCTGTTATGTAGAATTTAATAGCATTCAACTGTGAGAGAAGCACATCTGGGAGCTTGATGAAGATACATTTTCTGTAATTCAAGCCTAGTTAATTTATTGTCATGTCAACATCTTCACTATCACCTTTGGGTCTGGTGGTGGACAACCTGGTGTGCAGAGACCTTCCTAGAGAAAGCATCCCACCAGGGAAAGGCTTCTCCAGAGCCTTTGGCAACTTCTCTGGGTGACAGGTGATTTCAGCAACTTCTCTGCTACCAGTGGTATCAGCTCTTGTGATTCAGCTCTTTGTGAAATCACCCAGGCAAAGCTCAGGGACAGAGAGACAGGGGCCTCATTTGGCAGTTCCCCAGAAGAAGCCTTTATTGTCCAGCAGCCCCCGTGAAACCCAGAGACAAGAACTCCATATCAGCAGGGGTAGAGGCAGAGGTTATATGGGGAAGGCAGGGGGTGGAGTAAAACCAATTAGCCAACAGGGTACAGGCTATTACCATAAAGAAGCAAGGAATGCTGGGGGTGGCTCTTTTGGCCACCACGACCTTGAGGAAGGTTGCTGATCTCTGGGGTGAATCCTTTGGCACTCAGCCACCTCTCCAAGGGAGTGCAGGGGGCTCCTGTGCCAGGGGCTCACAGCCCTCCACACTTCACTATTTTTTTTTTTGTGAGTCAAATCTGTTGTCCCTCAGTATCTCAAATATCAGTTTAGTCCAAACACATACGTGCATGGGGTTCTTTGAGGCTTGCCCAGTGCTGGTTATGTGTATACCCCACCTGAGAGACCACAGCGGGTTGGTATTTGAAACTGGATGTACCTCAGAGAAAATGCAGCAGCCTCTTAGGAGTCCAATCCCAAAACTTGCTCCATCTGGACAGTAGAAAACATTTTGTAAGCTTCAAACATTTATTTCTTCTTAAAAAAAAACCACTGAAAATGCTAGAGTTTTTTTTTTAAAAAAAATTTTTTTTAAAGGTTTTTTCGTTTGATGGTATTGCCTTCGTTCTAAAAAACTTTTTCCCAAATTCTCAAGGATTAATATATCTTAAATACTTGCAAATTAATTTAAAATGTTGTGATTTGGCTTTAACATCCTGATCTACTTTTTTTTTAAAATGCATTTCTGTTTTCATATCTACAACATTTTTAGGAACTACAGCACAATGATACGCGTAAGAGTGAAACTTGTTATGATAAACAGGAAAAATCTTTTACAGAAAGTTGAAGGAAAGAGTCAATACCAAGAAGCAGCTATGCTTAAAACGTCTTTTGAAAAGTAATAGGGTTTTGTTGGTTTTTTTTTTCTGCTGTAATGCCACATTATGACATTAATTGATCATAATTTGAGGGAATTTAAAAATTGGATATTAGAATGAGATAGAAGACATGGAATAATTTTTAAAAAGTAAAATTTCCCATAAAATTCCTATTCCAATGAAATGCGAAATTCAAGTTACAACTTAGTATGGCATTTACTGCTTTATTTCTCTGTTTATCAAGCTAGAAAGCAACTTAAGATTGAGACCCTCTCTGTGCAGTGGTCACACATTCTCTAAAGCTTGTCCTTATGCTACTTACACTACAATCATCAGACAGAAAGCCTGGGAGCAGATGGGATCATTTACTGGCTTTTGTTAGATTGAGACCCAAGAATCACTAAGAGAAAAACCTACTGCCAAACCCTGAACTCATGTAAATGCAACTGCATTAAATGACATTAAAAGACATCCCTTCTAATTAAGCCTCATTAAGTATCTTTTTAGCAATCAGATGGTATTGAGTTAACTGAGAGTAGCTGACCTATAAAATCTAATTCAGACCTAGGTAAAATCTATTTTGCTGCAGGCTCTCTTTCTTTTTTTGCCACATGTCACAAATGATCTATTAATAAAAACAGAACTTGCCATAAATAGCACAGCCATTGGGATTTGCAGTGTGACACTTAAATATTTCGCCCACTCGAGACACATAAATTATTACCCAAACTTCTGTGGTCAGATTTTACTGCATTCACTGACACAAAGAAACACGAGCACTGAGGTACTCGTGCCACACTTCATCCTACAAGTGGTGGAAACCCACAGGGCCACACTCTTTCCCAGCCTTGGATTGATGTAGCACCGTTGATCTCATGCACCCCCCCCCCGGATTCTGTCATTCCTCTCCAGTAAATCAACCACGCTGGCAAGAAGGGGAAATTCAAAGCTGTCAGATTCTGCCCAGCCATCAGCTCCTCTAAGCCACAGGGAATTTGCAGCCAGATTATGACCACTCTGTGTCATCTAAGTGATCATATTAGAAAATCTGACCAAATATAATGAGGCAATTAAGGGCTTAGTTAAATCAGATTAAGGGCATGGGAAAATTCTCATGCATACGGAGACTGCAAAAAAATACTTGTTTACCTGGAGGCAGAGCTGAATAGGGAGAAACTTGAATAAAGAACGAAAATGCCAGCAGAGCCAGAGCAGCAGGATCAGGAAATTTTTCCATCATTCACGCAGAAGAATGAGGCTTGTGAGGTGGAACACAAAGTGACATGTATAAAATAAAATCACAGGGAGATATAACTACACAGGAACTAATGAGTACAAATAGATCCTACAGAAACTTTGCCAAATTTGCCTAGGTCTTTGTTGGATATAATTTTTTTTAAGGAGGAAAAAAGTACCATTTTTAATTTGATGATGCTACGTATAGCTTCTTTAAAAATTTTTACACCTTTCCTAAACTCTAGAATTGTATCAGTTAAATGTATTTATTGTGAGTATCCCTCACCTTTCTCTTTTGCAGTCTAGGAAATCAGATCAGAATTCTTTTTTCTAAGTACTGAACAGAATCTGCTTCCTTGGGATCTTCATGCCTGAAAAGAAATTTTGACTATATTTACCCATTCTAGCTAGACAATATGAGAGTCATGAAAATGAGTCCCATCTTTTAAATATTTGTCCTCCTTTTATGCTTTTGAGATCAAATTACATGCTTGTGAAGAGGAACATTCTTATTATTCCTGATTTACAAGTGGGGAGCTGAAGTATGAGGATAGACAGAGGTCCAGATATGAAGATACTTGAATCCTCAGGAGACTCATTCCATAGAATCATAGAATGGTTTGGGTCAGAAGGGACCTTAAAGATCACCCAGTTCTAACCTCCCTTCTGTGATTTAACATGGCACTTCATTCCATGACACAAAATCTGGATTTACTGGATACTAACTCAATCACCAGCTTTATGTTCTCTTCAGCTGCTTATTACTGGCTCTTAGGAGCAGATTGATCCAGAACTACTCTCCAAGCATCTTCTCTGGATGATACTACTTCTTTATGAGCTTGCCACAGTAGGACAGGTGAATTTCCGGTGACAAGTGAATGTCCACATTCCCCATGAAAAGAATATACGGAGAAATTAAATAACCCTGAATAACTTCAGAAAAGGAAATATAACCAAATCTAGAGAGACAAGTGGGTAGCTACAGAAATAACAGAAAGTAATAAAATAAGCTATTTGCTTTTGCAAGCATTATCCTTAGCAATTAAAACATCTCTGTGAAGAACACAACCTCAGGAAATGCCTAACAATTGTTTCCAGCCACTCAATACAGCCATTCTTAATGTTTATACTTTAATTGGTTTCTATAAACCTCTTTAGCAGCTCATAACTCCATAATTCTGCTACATTCCACCAATTAAATGTAACAGCACTAATACAAAGTTCTGTCAGTTCTTTAATTTGTTACAATATTTTTTTTTCTGTAAGTGCAGTCTGGTGATTGAGAATTTGTCACCTTCTACTGCACTTTGAATTTATCCAACTTCCTCATAAAGTCTCCTTTGTAAATGCTGCCAGCTGGAATTGCCACCTCATGGCCTTTTTACCACTAGTTCCATGCTATTATATGAAAAGAATTTAATGGCAGCTCTGTCATTGACTTCAGTAGTATTGGAATAAAGCTACTTACAAGGTAAGTGAAAAAAGAATTAGTTCACATTTGGTGTCATGAAAAGCCCCATCTTGACGAGACAAATTGGCATAGCTTTATACATAAATGCCTTCTTTACTTGGATAATAACCTTTCAGAGGATATTAGAATTTTATTGCACTTTTAAAAACAACTTCTACTGAGATTCATTCCAGCTAATACTTACTCTTTGATACTGCTTAGTACTACCAGAATATAATACCAACATTTTTCAGTTTATTTATTTCTTGGAATTCTGTAAAGTTTTTTTCTTTAAAAGTAGCTTCTGTCATGTGAATAAAGAGGAAGAAAAGAAGTCTGTGTGAAATACCCCTGATCTCAGCTGGATCATCACTGCTGTTGCATTTCTGTGCCATATTTATTCCAGTATTAGTCAAGGCAGTGGGTGCTGAATGCTCTTTAATTACATACAGTGGGGAAGTTTTGGTCCCAAATTCCTTATAGTCTCATACCTCTTACCTAAACTGCCAATAAAAAAAAAAAAAAACAAAACAAAACCAAAACACAATGTTCTACCTCAAAAAAAAAAAAAAAAAAAAAATGCAGAGCAGGAATGCACACGACTTTCTGTTAAACACCTAAAAAAGCATTCCACTCAGGAGACCATAGAATCATAGGTTGGAAAGGATCTTAAAAATCGTCTTGTTCCAACCCCCTGCCATGGGCAGGGCCACCTTCCACTATCTCAGGTTGCTCTAAGCCCTGTCCAACCTGGCCTTGGACACTTCTCTGGGCACCCTGTGCCAGGGCCTTCCCACCCTCACAGGGAAGAATTCCTTCCTAATATCTGACCTAAACCTACTTTCTTTCAGTTTGAAGCCATTTCCCCTTGTTCTCTCATTACATGTCCTTATAAATTTTCTCTCTCCACCTTTCTTGTGGGCTCCCATCGAGGGGCTGGAAGGCCACAATGAGGTCACCCCAAAGTCTTCTCTTTTCCAGGCTGAACAATCCCAATTTGTTTGGAAAGAAGCCAAATCATCTTTTAATGCTTTTATATTGTTTCATGTATCCATTTGTTCCATTTGCCTGTGACGTAGCCTGGAAGTACCAAGCCCAGCCCAGCACCTGCCTGTGCTACGTGCAGTGCAAATTACCAAGTCCCCAGATTCACCAACTTCTGCTGAAGAAATAAGAGAAAATGAAAAAACTAAGGAAATGGTGTGGCTGTATAAAGAATAAAGAATGAAGGATGAAAGAAAGTGGTGTCATCACAGCAACTTAACAGATGTCTGATGATACAGGGATGTTATTAGGTCAAGTCTCTCAATTAATTCTGTTACCTGTAACATGGGACTTTTGGACAGTGTCTTCCTAAGAACCCAGCTCAGTTTCTTCTGTTGAAGACACAGAAGTTAAGGATTTGTACCCTCAGAAAAGGCACTGTTAAAAGGACATGGACTATGCAGTCAATTGTCCAAGTGTAAATGGATTATCACTATGAAGTTTTCTGAAAATCCCAGCAATCACTGTTAGCATATCACTGTCTGCAATCAGAGCTATGCAATCAGAGGAATGCAATTCTCCCTATCTCCCTTCAAAAGCAGAAAACAAGCTTGATCTGCCCAAAACCCATAGGTATTTTAAATTGCAAATGTATATCTGATTGTCTGGTTTTGTTTTTTTGAAGAGTTACAGTTAATTTAGATTTTGTAACTGCTTTTTCAGCCTTTTTTATACAATAAGTTTTTAAAGAAAAATGAAGCTATTAAATATATTCTTGATTCATTAAAACTGTACTTATAGCTATTTCAGTGATTAACAGGCCTTGAGGGAAGTTCCTTTAAATAATTTGCTAAACCCCAAAAATTCTTGCAGCAATATGAAGCTCAGATTCTTTTTTTCAATGATATATTGTACTGTATTCACCAGATTTTCAAAGATCTAACTACAGGAAGGAATTCATGTGTTTCAAGCATATAAGAAAAGATAATTTCTCCTAATTAAATTTTGCATCCTTTTCCACCTTTAAGTATAAATACAGATAAAATGATGCCCCTTTTTTTCCCTACATGAGGTACATTAGGCACCATATTCCTCCTTTTTGCAGTGTGCAGGATCACTGGATTAGACTTTGCAGACTTTGTAGACAGACAGAAAAAGGTGATGGTGTTTGAAATATCTACTTAGATTTCCACAGTTTCTGTTACAGGTTGAACCCCATTTCTTCAAATTGACCTTTGTATAGCAGTCATTGGAGCCACTTACAGAACAATACTTTACTAAGAGCATTTTTGTTCTATTTATATCCACTGACCCAGAGTGGAAATTGCTCATTTAATTTCACCACAGCTTTGGAATATCAGGTTGCACAGGGCTTGTCAGGGCACACAGTCCAGTGCTCTCAGTCAACAGGAAGAGTTACGGAGCACAAAGCACGTGCAGAAACGTAATTGAGAAACTCAGGCTGTCCTTTGTGTCAAAAATCCCCACAGGACATGCTGTGATGACTCTGTGATTTCTCTTCTTTGCCACTCCTGGTATTTGTGTTACACTGGAGCCCATGGCTGCAGAGCTTGCTGCCCCTTCTCCAACAACAGCAGATTCCGAGTGTGTGATCACACCATCAATCCTCCAGCTCATGCTGTTGCAACAGATGGTACACAGAAAACCAGGGTGTATTTGTGTGCTGGAAAAGTAAATAAAATTATATGACACTAAAATGCTGACATCAGTGGAAATGGTAATGAAAACCTATTAGCTTTAATGGCAATGAAAACCTATTATCTTTAAGGGTGCAAAAAACTATGTTACCAGAATTCATTACATATCTGTAGAGGAAAAAATCCCACATGACTTTTACTATAGTGCCTATGTAGTGACCTCAAGAGAGAAAAAAAAAAGAGAGGTAGAATGACTCTAGATGCATAGAAAGAATGCATAAACCCACATATATACCTGGGTGGCACAATTTTTCCTCATCCTCAGTCCCATACTCCTCCCAGATACCAGTAGAAGGGAAAATACTACTATTGGCATCACAAGCCATGACCAGCAGCCTCTTAAAACTTTGCCTCACAGAGCACTCATTCTCACTATTTTCTCCTAAGGAAGTTTTCTCCTTCTTATTGCCAATTTATCCAAAATGAGACAGTTAAATCTATTTCAAACCTCTTCTGCTGAATTCTAATTACTTTGATGTTCACTGTATTGTGTTCTTTCTCAGCAGTGAAACATTTCCTAAGAATTGCAAGTCAGAGCAGGGTTTTCATTTGGTATGAGGCCAACATATAACAACAGTCTTTTTTACGGATCTGGTTGTGTGCCTATAAGGCAATAATTTATGAGCACTGCATGTTTCCAGCTCTAACATCTCCAGGGTAGTTCTGAGTCCATATGAACACGATTTTTACTGCTGGAGGACAAGTGCCCAGCACCAGCTACTTTTGACATGTGTTGTGTATATCAGGTTGTTATAATACTTGCTGTAAGTTGCCACTCGGGCCACAGAGGCAACACCACTTGTGCCTTTTGGTAATCTAAATAAATCAAACAAAGGAAACAAGGGCAATGACTTTCCTCAGTTCACCCAACACACCATGGTCAGTCCAGAACAGAACCAATTCTTACGTGTTCCTAAATACCTTCTGGACTCTCTTGGTATTTGCAGTATGAGGAGCTCTCACAATTCCTGACACAGAGCAGCTATGTAATGCCTCTGTAAAGTCCTGCACATGATCTGAGGCAAGAACAATGAGCAGTACACAGACTGCTGCCTTGTTCCACCCCAAAGAGTAATACCAATTAAGCCCAGAATTACTTTGGAAAGTGGCAAGAGTGGAGTCTCTTCCTCTTCCTCCCATCAGTAAATAAATAAAAACAAAAGCTAGATTTCCTGCAAACTAGGAAACACTGCTGAATTTAAATGCATTTTCATGTTCGTCTTCCATCAACAGCAACCTGGGGAGACCTTGGGCATTCCTCACTGAACCACTAAACACAACAATATAAAATAAATAAATAAATAAATAAATAATTGGAAAGCATCAGCCCTGACAGAAGAAAATACACTCCAAAATTACTTCATTTTCCAAGGAACAATTCAGTTACTTGACATCCTAATAATCAGCTCTTTCCTCATCTACTTGTGGAAGTTTAACAGCAAAGTCAAGTTCTATGTCCTTCACTCTGTTATCCTTTAAAAAGATACTTCAATCATTCTTCATTCCACATTTGGTACACTCCACACATAGGCACAAGGAGATTAGTAAAATCAAATCTCTTTGTGTTTTAATATATGCAGCAGTGCAAATAAAAATAGAGAAATGAGAGGAAAATACAAGGAATGGGAACAGATGAGAAGAGAAAATCAGACCAGGCAGAAAAATCCTCAAGGACTTATAAGAAACAAACCACTTCAATGAACCAATCTGTGGAGTCAACCGCATAAAGTGAATTATTCAATCAAAACCCAGCAACAGGTTGTGAAGCAACAATAAAAGATTTCCTCATCTGCTTCTTTGTTTACTGTCCACTAATATCTTCCCTCACAATTTGAAAGAAAGTAAGGAAAATGGAAGGGAAGGACAGAAAGAGAATCATCATTCTGCTGAGCAGGAACAGCAGAGGCAGAAGCAGATGCTACTTCAGGGGTCAGCCTGTCCCCTTTAACTTTGCCTCTCCTTCTGCAGCAGATGTGCAAGCAACACATACAGCAGCCATAAAGTTTAATTCAAAGTACTTTCAATTTTCCCAGGGATTTTAAGTATATTTTATGTTGGTTTTTTTTTTTTTTTTTTCCTGTGACCCAGCCATGCTCAGTCTCCCCTCTTATTTGTATCACAGAGTGGAAGAAATGTTCAGTGTGGCTACACAAGCATTCATGTGCCAGAATAATTATTCCAAACAGCAATTTCTGTTGTTTTCCTATGACATATCTTTTGTGGTGCGAGATGTGTAATTTCACAGTTTCCTTTATTTGAACCATTCTGAAAAATGAGCATCATTTCACTACCAAATCTGTTGAATTCAAATACTTAGATGGGTCACCCCAGCTGAGCTCCAGGCAGATATCAGCTGGAAGAAGCAACACATCTCCCTTTCACCAGTGTGTCAAAAACCACACAGCTTTAAGGTTTGATCAAATGCTAACATAGCACTAAAATTCAAAGCCCTGATTCTTACTGGTTTGATTAATAGATCTATCTATCTGTAAAAATCTGTTAAATCAGGTTAACGGCTCTAAAAAACAGGTGCTGTAAGAACAAGTTAGTTCTTGCTCAGCCACATCACTGAGCGATGCAATTTGCAAAAGTGCTGAGCACAACAGGCCCTTTTGACTTAACTATAACTATAAAGCTCAGACCTGCTTCAGCAGAAAGTGAAATAACCTATTGTAAGGAGCTTATAAGAGGAGCCTCTCTCCATAAATTTGTTTGTTTAACTTCTTTCTTGTAGCATCCATCACACAGATGAGTTTTCTTGCTTGTTTGGAACATCTCTAACAAGTTAAAACCTAAATGAGAGAGGAGCTTTTCTCGACAGCATTTCCTTTACCTCAACTTCATTGCTTTAATGTTTTCTACTGCAGTAGCAGCCTTGCCATTTTCTCCACACTACCTCTGGCCAACAGGGAATGCCATCAGTCAGAGCACTCAGTTTTCCCCTTCCCTGCAGAAATCAAATGTGTCATCTCTGCAGTGCTCTCGGTCTCTGTAAGCCAACAAAGTCACAGTCTTCACACCCCTTTCAAACTGGGCAGGTTCTGCTCACAACACTGAGTCTGTGACAGGGAGTTGGTTTATTGCTAATTACACTGTCTCCATGTTTTTAGAGCTGAAGAAAATTAATGTGGGTGTTATGCAAAGAGGAAGCCTGATGTAGAATTGTACAATTCCAGCATTTGAAGGGACCAGGCATTTCAAGTTTCCCATAAAAGAAGATACTGAGGATTTAGCACTGATACAAATGAGGTTCCATTTTAGACTGAATTTTTTTAAACTATTGCTGTAGATACCTTCTGGGACTTGAGGATTCTTTTCTGTTTGTTTTAAACAACAGAACTCAGCTTATTAACACTTATTAAAACCGTCCTACAAATTACTTGATATTTACCAATCATGTCATGCTTCTTTTCTTAAATAACACCAATATCCCCATTGACTCACCTGAGAACAACAGACATGCAGTTGGATGAAGCTACTTACTTTATACTTTTTCATATTCTATATCTACTTTTTCCTCTTGTAAGCACTATTCAAATGATCTGCTGGGTTTTCTTTCTTGTCATTGCATTTTTAAAGGGCTTACCTTGTCACTCATTAGAACCTTTCAAGTGCAGCTCTGCCCAAGGGTTCTAACCTACATAACATTCCTGCCATCACTCAGGCACAGAAATCCTGAACTCACCTCATCAAAGACAGATCAAACAGTTTGGGCCAAAGCTCCACTTGGTGTAAAACTGCAAGGCACCTATATCTAAAAGAAATCTTAAAGTAGACCTTTCTTCCCAAAATGTGCATTAGACACAGCTGGGAACACAAACACCAATGTGTCTGGAACTCTTTTACTCTCTAAACCAGGTGCTAAAAGCACAGCATGTGCACGACACAGCCACCACCCTGTTCCCCGAGATGAATTATTGATTTTGAGGTTCGCCTGCAAATCGTGAACTTCCACAGGATCCTTGTAGCTGACCTGCATGACATTGATGTTCCATAATTAAATTCACCTTTGAAGCAAAAATGCAGAATTTAGCATAGCACAAAGAACAATCAAGCTTTAAAGTCTAATCTTGCCTAAACAGAGATATGATTTTGTCAGTGAAGATTATAACATTTATGCACTTTTTACTTGTCATAACAGATTTACTGCTTATTTTCTACAGCCTTTCCTGGGGAAAAGCATATTCTTGCCATTCTAATGTCACAGTATAGTTTAATAGCTTAAATATAGTATAGCTTAATATTTAATTTTTTTTTCCTCTTAGCATGGCAAAAATAGCTGAATACAGATTTTGAAAAATTTCTCATTTCTGCAATGAGTTTTGAGAGGAAGAACAGATCAGAAGATGAGGAGCCACGTGGGACCCAAGTAGAAGCCAAATTTTGAATCTGGCCTGCAAAATGGTCCTAGGAAACACTCAAGCTCTTACTATAAAAGCTTCTTTGGTCTTTTTGTTTTTCAGATTTAAATGGACATGGTAACATCTTATGCACATCTGTATAGAGCGTTCAGATCCTAACATTCGTTTTTGAGCGCCAGGAACTCTCCACATTATTAGCAGAGATTAGAATCATTCACCTCACCAAAACTCAGGGTTCTTAGTGGGTCATTTTGGATGAGAAGACACCATTAAGAAGGAGACAGCATAACTTAAGTTTCAGTGAAAAGTATATACGTAAAAATTAGTTGGATTAGGACTACTGAAAGAGAACTAAACCTTTCTCAGAATTCCTACTTAAAATTGCTGGACTAATTATTTATAATGGAGGTGGATGGCAAGCAGATGAAGGAAACATGGCAAAAAACATTGCAGTGTCCAATAACCAGAAGCCTGGATATGAAATACCAGCAGTCAAGTTTTGAGTCATGATCCAAAATTCCTAGGAGGTCAGAACTGAAAAAATAAATCAAACTAAGTGAAGGAGAGACATTTCTATGTAAATGTCCAATATATTAGGGTACTTTTTCGTTTTAGAGCTTCACACACACACAGCCAATGTGATTTATTTCAAAATTCAAACTTTAAACACTTAATCATCAGTATAACAGTTACAAGTTTTTTAAAAATATCCTGGTTGTTCAGTCAGAGCATCACCCCAAATTAAATTATCCATATTTCAAACTCAAGACTTTAATAAAATAGCATATGAAACAGCCCCATTTTTCTGTTCTTACCAGTTTTCCAAGTGATTGTCTAATTCTACTGGAAATGTGGGGTATCCTATTAATTGGGAAAAAACACAAGGCTGTGCTGAACTGAGGGATTATGGCTGCATATTTCTGTGGGCTGATTGCACTGGCTCACAGTGATGCACTGTTCAAGCACCTAACATTCAGCAAAGGATGAAAAAACATAAAAGGCAAACTCCTTTTGCAGAGGCAGCATCGTGGAGCAGAGCGGATGCTGAGCGAGTACCTTGTGTGCATTGTTCTTTTGTGCTCTACCATCATGCTCAATTTTCCATTGCAGCACTTTGCCTTTCTCACAGATGGATATTTTATGGAATTTGCTAAGGGCATTGCAAGGCCAGAGCAGAGCATGGACATGAATCTAATTTGGTTCGTGTTGGTGGAGCCAAATATTTGAGCAAAAACTTTCTTTTTTTTTTTTTCTTTCCAGATTGTGTTTCTTCATGCCCATTTAGAATAAATAATTTCTATTCTTTACAGATCTCATCTGGTATGCAGCTCTGAACTACTGTCTGACTCTAGATTTGCTACACCAAGCCTTTTCTGGGTTGGAAATGCTTCCAATACAAGCTCATAGAAATTTCTACCAGCCTCAGGCTTTATTCCACACATAATAGTCAGTCTGATGTTAGGAATACTTATGCTACTATTTATATCAAATCTGAAAAAATTAGAAATAGGAACTTCCAGTAAAAGAGATCTGATTTTTTTTTACCCCTTTAATCAAGTAAAACTTGGTGTCAGCTCATCTTAAATTTCACCTAAAATTCAAGACAGTCACAGATAGCATATTTCAGGATACCCCAGAATGGAAAGTTCTTTGCTGCTAAACTGTTATAAGATCAGTAAAGTTTTCACTGAGCTAGAATCTGATGGAGACATTTCTTAATGCAATCCGATCAACTGATTGTGCAATTCTAACACGGTCCAATACCCAAACAGCTCACCTACTACACTGGTAATATTATCAGTTCATGTAAAAAAGGCTGACACACACATTCTAAGTACAAAAATCTCAAACAAACATGAATTTCTTTTAAAGCTGGAAAAAACTGTACTTACATGTGACTACAACTACAATCAGCCTTCCCACCCCTCCAGTGGACTCTGACATGTTTTGCCTTCTGTAAGGCAGAACTACAAAGCCACCCACATGTATTCAGCAGTATTGTTTGACCTGTGGCTTAAGTCACACTTGAATCATTGCAAATCATCTCCTGTTCTAGGAAGTCAGAGGCTCTGGTGGTCAAAGAAATAAAGCAACCAGCAGAAGTCTCAGCAAGAACCACTGCAGACCCTGTTACAGCCAGATCGTGCTTTTCAATATTGGCAACAACTGCAGCAAAAAAGGGAGATAATACCAGATGGATCTGACACTTCTTTTCATCAGGACATCCATGAAAGGCTACTCTTCTCTTTCTCTAAGCCATTTTAATGCTGCTACAGTTCACTGCGACAAACTTTGATAAGAATACACAATTTGCTTAAACGCTTCTTAACCAGTAAGGAAATCCAGACTTATTTAGGAGAATGAAGGTAAGAAATCAAACATTTAAAATCTGCCATTATCCAGAAGGGTCACACTACTCTGGCTTCGTCTATGTTTCACGCTTTTCATATGTAATTGTTTGATTTAGTGACACAAACTTTATAATCTTGCAGCTCAAAAGGAATTTGCATTAATAGTACTACAAAGACAGATAAACCTCTGCTAGCTCATGCCTCAACAGACATGCCTTATTTAAAATATTCTGACACTGGAGTGCCAGTTTCACATCTTGGCAAAAGTCATCAGTCAGGTTCTTTCTACTTTTAAATTACTTCAGTTTCTTTTAGTAGTACCATTGTTTTAAAACAAGGAAACAAATCCGTATTATTTTAAAATTCTAAAGAATCATTTGTACTATCACCAAGCGTTTGGTCTTAAAAATTACTTAAAAATTTTCAGCTTCCATTAAAAAATCCTGAAGATCTGAGCACACATGCTAGGCCACATTTACTTAGGGAAGATGGATGCATGGAAACATCCAGCCTGTGAATCCTCATCAGGCTACGTAGATAAGGTGGATGCTAAACTGTCAAAGTCTAGGATTCCTACAATTGCACTTCAGCACAAATGCCTAGAAGGTTGTACAGGTGTGTAGACCCTCTAAGATACAACTTAGGTGGAAAAAGAAGGGCTTTATCCCACCACATAAATGTGCACTAGAGTTGGCAAGTTCCCTCTGCCATGTGAACTTGTGTATTCCTGTGACCTCCATTTCACTCCACTGCTGTAAAATGTACTCCCCAATTTCAAAAATATAATTTTCATCCAGGTTTTCTGACATTGGTTTCTCATCTGCCATAAGTGTTTGATGTTACACTGTCCTCTTCCTTTACATTTACAGATTGAAACTTGTTTGGTTCAATTTCCATTGCATGAAATATAAATGCAGTTGTAAATAACTAATCTAAGGTCAACAGAGTAAGAAGTAATCTAAGGTCAACAGAGAACCAGGCAGTGAAACAATATTTTTCAAGATTGTGTGAAAAAAGTGAAATGGAGTAGATCACATAAACAGCATATTTAGTTTATTTCAGTGTCTCTTCTTAATGAACCCTTTAGAAAATGGACAAATGCATCACATAAATCTCATACTCAGCAGATGCAGGTCTCAGAAAGAGGATCTCTATAGATCCTCAGTGGTTGCACTGGGAAAAGCATTATCAAGTGTCACTGTCTTTTAGGCTGTATAAATTCTTCCAAATGCAGGGAAAATGATGCCTTGTTTTAAATATAGATGCCTTCTCCCAGACAGGGAATCATCCTCCAAAGCAGCATTAGAGTAGATTTGTATTAAAAACTGTCACTGCAAAACTTCATTCCTTTATAGAGGCAACACAAACAATGCTGAATATGCTGCAGAGCACAGGAGGAAGGACTCTTCTTCAGTGGAAACTGTTCTCACCACATAAAATGCCTGGTAATAAGAAAGGCACAATTTTTTCCCATCACCTTTTGTTCTCTCTGTTGTTTTGCTTTTGCTGTTTCTCCTACTTTAAAGTTTTCTTAGGCATTAGTAGAAAAAAACTATTACCCACAAAGGTCTGAAGTGGCCATAGTAAGTGCAGAGCAATGCCAGCTGCAAGATCTAGGTCTGGGGGCCAGGCTGTTCCTCACTTTTCAAACCATTTAACTCCAGCAAGCAAGCACACCAAATGTGCAAGCAAGCACACCAAATGCACTGCAATATGTTAATCTAGCCACTGCCCTGATTTAATTGGCCCAGAAAATTGCTTGAGGTATTTGGGACTGCAATTAAGGCTAGAAAACTCTGGAAACACAGTCTTTGGTGGTGAAGGGATTTTTTTTTTATTATTATTATTTTTAAGAAACCAAGCCCTCTCTTAGCTAAGACTCTTGGGCTTAATTAGAGATTAATTAGAGTTACTTGCTGCTACTTAGTTGAATTATAGCTCAGCAGACATATCCTAGGTGGCAGGTATAAAATTTAGCCTTTTCTATCTCTGCTTTTTGTCTCTGCCTCCAACAACAAGAACTTCCTCAATCAGCAAACTCACTCAGTTCAAATTAGAATAATTGTCCATCTCTGCCCTTATCTTCACAACTTGAGGATACCTAATATAATTTGGCTTAATGAGATGAAATTAATTTTAAGAGAACAATGACCCTTGCCTGCCACTGTTACCATGCTGTGGCCTGTAAACCTGCAGTTGGAAATAGCACTTAACTGTGCACTGGAAATATCCAGCTACATGTAAAAGACAAAAGTAGGGAGGTGACTGCACCAGAACAACAGGTAAATTATCTAATGTGGTCCACAAATCAGAGACAAAATCTTATATGAAAAGCACGAATAACAGTAACTCATGTAGCAGCTGTGGCTGAGATAGGGGGGTCCACTCCCGTTTAGATTCCCAAACAGAGAACAGATTTTTCAGTCTGTAACAGAGCTCAGCACAAGGCATGGCTAAAAACCACAAAGCTTGTCTGCAGGCACCTAATGTTTCCTTAGCAAGACACCCATGCATCGTGGAACAGGAGGTCAAACACACTCCTCCAAAAAATTCAGTAAAAATACACACTGAGGGTTACACATAAGAGTTTATCTAAATTAGCAAATCCTCAACAACACTGACTTTAATTTGACTTACCCATTTCTGAGTTTACTATTATTCTAGACAACAGTAGCAGGCACAATTTCAATACTTACATGATTCATTTTCATTAAGTTGGAATGGCATCATGTTGTTATTGTCTGGTTATTTGGATTTAGTGGGGCCAGCAGAATGTTCTTCTGTTGGGTTTGGTGGTTATTTTTGGGAGAGGTTGTTTTGTTTTAATCACACTGTTCTCCAATCCTGTTGTCACAGCAACAGTGGACATAACTAGCTGACACGATTTTTTCCTCCAAACCTTCAGTGCTATTCAGATTGCAGATTGAATTTAATAAGCCAATTTAACAGCCTTCCTGAATCTAATTGCAAGTTTTTTCTAATAGTACGACATTATCCTTTTCAATACATTCTGAAAGATTTCAGTAAATTCCTTTCCTATAGACAAGAGTAGTGAGTTTTCTTTGCTTAAGTATATCTTAGGAGCTTCTCTCCCCTTCAATTTCAGATAGATAAGCATTCACCCTTGTAATTTTGGAACATTTACTGCAGTTTGAAAAAACTTTCAAGAATTGAAACATTTAGAGATCTGTGTTTTACAGTGACAAAGCTGAATTTCCAATATTATACAGTAAGGACATATGCCTTTGGGGTTTCCTTTAAGGAAAAAAATCTGCCCAGTCTACCAGATTTCTCCCTGATTTTATAGATTCGACCTGTAAGAAGCAAATGTATTCTAAGTATGAACATATTCACCTTGAAACAATAAAACTTAGTGCAGTGCTCTCCCTTGAAAAGAACAGAGCAGTTTTAAACTGGCCTGCCCATGGTATTATACCAATACACTCTGAATTAAACATCTCTCTTAAAATGTCTCTAAAACTCAGTGGTAACAGCTCCATGGCACTCTCAAAGATAGCCTCAACACCAAGGTGCAGCACTGCTGTAGTTGATACAGATGGATCATTCAAAGCTACTCTCACAGTGTTCTCCATAAACCCTCCAGATCAGAAAGCAACAGTCAGCAGTGAGGATATTTAGTCACACAGAGCCATGACACTGTGAGCACGTACAGTTATGTTTCACCAAACTTACTAGTACTGAAATTTATCTGAAAGGTGCCTTTGTAGTTTTGTCAGAAAAATATGTTATATGGACTATTCAAATTACAGCAAGAGCAGGCCACGGGTTTGTTAAGCAGAGCCTGCAATGACAAAGTGTTGTTCTGAACAAAAAGAATAATGGCCTTGAACAGAAACAGCCAAAAATTCTGAGTCTTCTACCCTTTCAAGGAAAAATGGTTATGCCATATACCTCTAAGGCATCAGACTGACAACAAGCAGCATCAGGTCAATCTTAGGATTAGAAGAGGTGCTTTGTGCTAGCATTTTTCAATGGAAAAATTGTCTTTTAACACACAACACTCTTTTCAAGTCACAAAGCACTTTACAGTCCTATAGTATTAGAAGATTTGATAAGAGAGATGTGTGAAGTCATTCTAAGGGTATCTACCATGTAGTCAAAACACATCACAGAGGGCTTTGTACAGAAATTAAAGTTTCTTGAAATCTAACCAGTTGAGATACTAAGAGCTCTCAAACATATTAGAACAAAAAAGAAAAAAAAAAAAGTCAAATTTAACCTGCTTTTGGTCAGGTTTATGCAGTCTGTGGTAAACTTGGTGGTGCTGGGGTGAGATTCAGAATGCCTGTTGTATCACACAATAGTCACAGGTTTGATTTTGGGTACTGTTTCCTGGTCTTCCCTGCTTTTCTGTGTTGAATTATTGGAGTTCAAGGCTCTTGAAAAGCTGATTTAGTTTACAAAATAGTGTATGGATCTCTGCTATTGCAGAGAATTAATTCAAATCAATATGACTGTGATGGATCTTAATGATGTTTCACAATGTGTGCATGTGTACACTTAGGAATTAATTCAAGGTAATTGAATGAATTTATATAATTTAATTTTTAAATGAGACCTGATTCCCTGTATTAGTGGTATTCATATCTGGTTTTCCTGTTAGACTCCACTACTAAGGCTCTTCAGCTTTGTGTGCTATTACTCTCTCAGTTACCCAATTAAATAAACACTAATCAGCTTATTCAATAAACTAGATTATACTGTCTGTACTGGCCTAAGTTTATAACAGAGACAAACACAGATATTTAAGATGCACAATGTGTTGTGTTAAAGTAAACAATGGACTACATATTATCCAGAGATAGGCAGATGCCTGACTAAACACTGCATGTCTCCATGTGGTATTTGGGGGAAAAATTGAGGATCAGTTCATCACACCATTCACTATTAAATCTAGGAAATAAAAAAGACAGATTAAAAAAATTCAACACATCTTCAATATTAAAATTAAATAAATATCCCTTTACATACAGCCTGTTTGGGAACATCTGGGATCAGTCTTTGCAGAACAAACTGACAGTGTTCACCAAGAACTGAAGCAGCCTGAAGCTGACTTTCAAATATGCATTTTTTAAAATATGCATCTCTGTTCAGGTTTTTTCCCAACTAATCCATCCATTTTGATAAAAAAAGATCTGTAAAGGTCGGATTAGATGGTATTAGTGGTGATGCTGTATCTGACACTGTCAGTAGAATGTGGTGGTTTGTCTCTTTTGGGTTTCCTAGCCTGGTTTAGGCTTCTTCTGATTTTTGCCCCACTTGTGCATTCCCTCTTGTCTCATACAACCAGAACCAGTCCTGCTCAGAGCAGTTTGGGGTGGAAGGGTTGAATCCCATTGAAAGAGAGAAGAGACAGGACTGTCTCAAACTGCAAGTTGCACCAACCACAAAAACTGCTGCTTTCTGCACTGCTTTCCTAAATCCTCAACTCATCACCAGCTTCTCAGTAACTGGAGCTTCCTTACTTCAAAAGGAAGAAAAAACTTCACTTTATTTTAGGAATTACTATCTGGTCCATGCAAAATAGTAGAAAATCGACATTTAGTATTTGAAGGAAGCTGTGAGGCTAAGTTTTTTTTCTTTGTTTGAATGATCAAATCAATGGTTAAATACAGAAGATCATATCATTTTTAATAGTTCTTGGCCTTGATATGAAATTTTTTAAAGCAATGTAGTCCTTTCCTTCAAAACAGTCATGCTGGCAAAGATGAATGTTTCAAACTGTTTTGAAGCAGATCTACAGTTAAGATCCAAGGAAACCACTGAACATAAATCAAGGCAGACTTGAATGCACATAGTGTATTTTGAAGAGGACTCCAGAGTAAATATAAAGTGATGCTGCTAACAGGGTGCCTGATCAAGCTTGACAAACTGTTTCTTCTCAAAGGCACAAGAATCAATAGCAAGGTTATGGGCAGTGTTTATGATGGGATCCCACAAACCTTTCACATATCCCACAGAAGTCATGAAGGGCGTTACTGAAGAACAGTTTTAGGATGAAGAGATGATGAAATATTTACTGATTTATTTATCCCTAAACAAGGAACATAGCATTATGCAAAAAGTCTGAGACCTAAGCAGAAGCAGTACTTACTTTGCAGTAAGGCATGAGGCAAAATTTTTAAATTTAAAATTTTATAATTTTTTTAAAACCTTAAATCAGTTCATTTGGAAAAGCAAGGCTCAATATTTTTTTTAAGCGATAAAAAAGATACAAACATAAAAAAGAAATCAATTGCTTTTCTAAAACTCAATCAAAACATTTCATGCCTAGACAGACCTTTTTTTTATTTTTTCTTAGTTTGCTGTTTCAGAAGAAAAGCCCCAAGAAAGCAGTTAATATTTTTTATTCCAACTGACCAAAACTTATTCTGTCTTTATTCTTGGTTCAATTTCTGAAAAGAAAATCAGTTTTTCCAATACCTTTACCCAACTTATGTCTCATTGTTAAGATGTGTCTAAAGATTTATTTGCATAAAAATTCTTGGAAAAGCAACTTTTTAGCAATGAAGCTTTAGGAGATCAAAAATCTCTCTCTGAGATTTACTGGAGGGCCTTTGCACAGTACTGGTCAATCACAGAGGTCAATCTCTCCCATATGTGACATCTAATATTAGATCTTTAAATCTATATTTAGAGACCAAAATCTTTGGCCTGATTTTTAACAAGATGAGCATTTCTTGCCTAACTGCAGAAACTGAAGTTCAAACAATTTGCCTTACACTCTCTTTGCTCTCAATGTCATGAAAATGAGAAATAAATAGAAATGTAAAATGGGAAATAGAAGACTTCTGAGCTTCCCAAATGCACTGTGAGGATAAAATGTCAAGTCTGATGAATCCTACTATGATGTACATTGTGAAAAGTTTATCAATAATACATCAGGAAAGGATTAGAGGCAATGTCACTGTAACAAAGTAGATTAAAATAATTCTAACTGCTTTGAAAACCACCTTTCATTCTCCATCTGCCCTATCAGCTCATACCCAACCAACCACTATCTCTCATGCATATATCATTATTCTCAGCAAGTAACAAGAACAGACAAAATATTTCTGCCTTTCATAATATTTATTGCATTAATTGAGACTAAAACTCTAAGAGAAATGTCACTCTGTGGAGGAGCTGTGGGCTAAAACAAGAACACTGGCTTCATGAATGATGATGGGACTAAAACTACAGTACCTCAGGATCACCATTAAAATCTGTCTCTTTCTCCATAAAATCCATGCATGTTTGTTCTAAAGGATGTCCTTTGGATAGCTAAGATTTTGTCTAGGAAACAACAACCAAACCACATCAACAGCCACATTTTCTGTAGCATCACCACTGGAGTTTGGCCTGGGAAATGCTCACCAGAACCTGCTGGCTCTGATGTGAATCTGCTTTGGTTTCTAGTACCTGAGCTATAACCAACCCAGCAAAAGAGAGCAACCAAGAATAAAAGTTATCAGGATACTAAAGATGACATGTGGGTGTCAAGGCTACTGATTATTAAACAGTGATGAATTGTCAGGTAGGATAAAACTACAGACACATGCCTACCCTAAAGTTAATAAATTTCCTTCTCTCCTTCCCACCCTTGTTCTAAGCTGCTGCAAATCATGTGAAATAATGGTTTTGACAGACATATCTTCCCCCCCGACCAGATGTGTTGATCTCCCTTAGGTTCTTTAAACAGACTGAAGGCAGATTTTAATCTTCCTGTGCCCACTGTAGCAGCTGTACAAACACTTCATTAACATAAGAATGGTGATAAGTATGTGCTATTAAAATTGGGGAGGGGGGGCAGTGTTTTTCTGTATCCTTTATATCTCACTGCATTTTATGCTGTGAGTAGGTGCTAAATCGGGAATGAATAAATGCATTTCAAACCCGCATTTGGCATCCAATGTATGCTTGTTCTCTTAGAGATGAACCAAATTTTTAGATTGACAATTTTTGCATCTATTCAGTGCCAAGGCAAGCATGTTATTTATTATGAATTTGAGAAAATACAGCAAGAAAAGGGCTTTTTTCTCTGAAAAAAAACCCCAAATCCATATTCTTAAAATGCTTTTTATCACAGTTTTCACTTGTGTAGAACTCAGGCGACAGCATGTAGTGTCTGTTAACTCTGCTACTAGTATGGCAACATGGTGAATTTTCTTTCTTTCAGGAAGCTTATGAGTTACTTTTTTCTTTGAGGCCTTTAACAACTTTAAATTCAACTGCCTTCCTTAGCTTTCTCTTGATACTTCACTAGAGATGTCATTACTGAGAATTTACTGAGTCACTCTCAGTAAATGGTGAGTGCAGGATTATTTTTTTATGAAGAGAAGCCAGACAGTTGATCTTCTGCATATTTAAGAATTTATTTGATGTCAAATTAAGAATTTGCAAAAAATGTACTTTGCCAGGCCTAGAAATCATCCCAAGATAGGGTCTACTCTGTCTGCTGCTCATTAGGGATACAGACATTGTCCCTACTCTTCTAAAGTACTAAGTTATACAATTGAACTGGAAAACTGGCAGCTCATCAGTTTCCTTGGTTTCTTCCTTTTCATATACACACATGAGCACATAAAGCATTCTCTGTTGGCATATATATATATATATCTATATATATATATCTATATATATATATCTTGTGTGTGTATATTTATATAAATAGATACATTTCTATATATATGTATGTATAAATAAATGCTTCTTTCCTGCACCAGCTGTCACCTCTGAAGCATATGCCTGGCCAGAAAAGCAGACAAATGCTTTTTGAAGCAGATACATCTTCTATTTCCATAGTGTGTTGGCAGGAGGTGGTAGTAAGGATTAAGAAATTGGTTCTATCCTTGCTAAGAGCCAACTGGCTGGGAGGATGCTTTGGGGCATTGTGGATGTGATATGTTGGTAGTTCCTGAACTGAAGAGAAAGAATGAATTTCTATGCAGATATCTGAAATCTCTGTCTATTCCATGCTCATCATGCTGTTACCTCGCCTTCCTCTTTGCAAGGATGCTGCAAATCATGTCTGATGGCTCCAAGCCAAAATCTGACAGGCTTTTCTTTACCTCTCTGACATATGTACTGCACATCCAGGCTCTTTGCAGCTTCTTCAAAATCCAGAAGGTCAAATTTTGCTCTCAGATGGCAGCACACAACTCTCATTACCCTGATTTTAATCTTACTCTGGTGTAATTTCTGCATAACCTCTTTGCAAACAGCAATGTGTCATAGAGGAAATTAAAACTTGGACAGAGGTTTTTAGCCAAGCACCAGTAACTTCATTAAATTACATTGCCTATACTAAGACAGAGAAATCAGGAGGAACAACAGACACTCAGTTCCTGCTAGGATCTCAACCTCATTTCCATTCTACATGGGAACTGGGTTCTGGATTTTCCGTAGGTCAGTAAACATAAAGATCCACTTAGGTGTGTTGATGTTCCACCCTCTACAAGCTAAATGCTGCTCTAGCACACTCAAGTTTGTTCAAGACCATGGAACCATGGTTTGGTCTTTAGTCTGAGCCTTCCACTAACTGAAGTGTTTCCTGCTCAGTAATGAGGTGATGACCTGTGACACAAGATGGGGTTACTTCAGTCTCTGGTGGCTGTATGGCATGGACTTGGTTAAGTCTAGAACTAAGCCCTACACATTCTTGTTCCTACTGTCTTTAAGGGTACAGGCCTTCAGTTGCTAATGCAGGCAGAGTATGGTGGTTGGGTGTGTCTGACAAGGGCTGCACACACTGCTGAACCAGCTCGGTGCAAACAGCTCCTGTTTGCAAGCACTCCTGTGCTCCAGCTGCATCCCAGCCTGGAGCTGTCCTAGTGCATGCTCAAACCCCTGCACAAAACACCAGAGGCATGGAGCGTCTTCCACACACTAGACAACTTACATCTCATCCATACCTAATGCCACAAATAACCCAAGGATGAAGGAGTGGAATTTTTGAAAGAAGCAGAGAAAAGACAGACTAGAAACTGATCAGCCTTTCTCCCCCGTGTAAAAGCACATCTCTCCTAATCAATCCTGCTATTAGTTAGAAGTGATGACTGTCCACTGTGAGCACTGGGCACGTGTGAAGAACTTCCTTCTTCAAAGACTGTTAAAAAGTGCCTGTTCACATCACAACAAAAACCCAAAGCCCAGGGTAACCACAGGAGCATGACTTTGCCCGAAAGCATAGGGGAATGTTCCAGGTAGCACAACACATCAAGGGCCATTCACCTGGCAGGTGAGTGCCACTGTGAGGACCATCTGACTTCGGTCACAGGTGATAGCTGCATTTGCCACTCCCACAGTGCTTCTGCAGGCAAGCAGTAAAATGAACAAGTGGCAAAACTTGGCATCAAACAGCCCTGTGTGGGAGTTCCTGGTCACCACACTCTGACAGCCCTGAAGTTCTTCTACGTTGACTCCAAATTCACAGCACTGTAATTGAAAGTAGCTTCAGGTACTGTCACTACTGATCCTTGTTGACAGGGATCAAAATTACTGCATGAACCATTATGGTTTGAACTGAACAGGCAGTATCTATAACTGAGAAGCAAACCAATTTCCAGTGTACAACAGAGTGGGGAAAATGGGAAGGACAGGCATAATGACTACTAGTGAGTGGGTTGCACATTCTTTTTCATTTGTCACAGCTTTCAAATGTCATAACAAAATAGAAGAAATTGACATTTCCCCAAGAGCAAGAGAAAGTTCCCCAAGAGAAAGTTTTTAGTCTCCAATCACTGCAGAGTTAAGCTAAAAACTGGGAGTGCAGTAAACTCTATCTGACTTTTTTTGCCTTTTTAATTAATTTTCAACTGGTGATGAAAAAGGACAGGCATCAATTTTCAGAATTTACTGTACCCTATTTATTTTATTTTTGGTTAGTTCACAGGAAATGTACATAGGCAGGAACTCTGACAGTTACCATGGCCTCTTTGCTGCAGGTAGAAAAAATGTCCCTCCATCCAGTTAAAATTGATACCGAATGTTCTTTTCTGCTGAGAAAAATTGGTGGTAGCTTGAAAACAAATTACACCTTAAACTTTCCTGCACAGTGAGTAGTGCTCTGTAAAGAAAGAACATGTTCAAGAAATAAGAATCATGTAGAAATCAAAAAAAATCTCCAGCTATGTATACCTTTGAGAGAAACTGATAGGATGAAACAGAACTATGCAGTTCCTCAGGTCTACACTGACAACAGAGAAATTTCCTCCCTTCCTCCCTTCCCTTCCCGCATATTTTGTGTAAAATCTGAAAAAAATTGTTCCCATGGTCCAGATATCATATCCAATCAGATGTGGATAGGAAAATATGAATCAAAACTCTGCAGGTCAGAAACCACCTCTTCCTACAAGACATTACATAAACTGGAGGCCATAGATTGAGATTTGAATTAATTTCCACAAAAAGATGTCACCCAAGTGGAAAGGTAATCTGCTATCAACACCCTCACTGAAACTGTCATTCTAATATTGGCTCTTCCTTGAAACCAACGGGCAATTATTTACCATATCACAATGTATCCTTATTGCACTCCTGCAGTCATTCAAGTGAATGAAAAGTAGAGCTCAAACTGTATCTGAACTGAGGATTTCCATGGGGTTAAGAAGGAAGAAGGAGATTCCATAGGATAAGATCATAGGAAGCTGCTTCAATGTTTGTATTTATATTTTTACCAGGACAGGTGGGGGAGCTGTTGAGTTTGGAATTTATTAATTTAATATTTATTAATGTTTCTATTTAATAGGTCCTTATAATAGCACAATATGGGGTGAAAAATTAACCTAGTTATTAAGGACCAGAAACTAGAAACTTTCTCATGCTCCACTGAAGTGCTAGAGCTCAGAATGAATTCTCAAGCACCTCCTAAACAACAGGGATATTGCCTAAAAGGCAACTTGAGTAGTTTGGTTGCTCTAAGACACAGATGGCTATTCTACATGTCAGAGAGTGCTCTGATCACCAGACTGTAAGGAAGAAACAACTCTTGGCTCTTCTGCCAGCCAGTCTTGGAAGAAAGGAGAGGTATCCTCTGCAAGATGACAAACCCTGCAAAGGCTCCTCCTACACTGCCTGAGAGACTGGAACAGAGATGGCAGGAAACCTTATTTTGCTGCCCCTCCTAGGGTCTGGGCAGAGTTTCATGTAACCACTCAGTCAGGACTGAGCCAGCTCTGCCTTTCAGCAGCACACAGACACCGTGATACAGAATTGAGTGTTTTATGCAAGTGGAAGGAGACTCAGAGGTCAAACAACTCTATATGGAAAGTTAATGCAAATATGCAGTTTACTAGCCTGTATCCATGTCCTCTAGATAGCCCCACGCAAAGTAACTGGATCCTTGAAAACCAAGATCCATTTCTGCTGGGGATACGATGAGAACACAGAGACTAAAAAGTGACCTCCTAAAGGCAATTTTAGAAGCACAGCTTGTATTCAGAAATCCACACGAAGTTTCAAGTAGGGTTTCTGACAGAGGCTGTGCAGATCATTACAATATTTGCTAACTGGTACCTGCCAACCTTTTGGTGACCTTCTGGAACATGCATCCTGCTGAAATTAAAACTGGTACAGAATATGTTACATAAACATTGAAACACTCTAGAAGGCACTGAATGCACACTCTGGACAGGTGAAAAGAGAAATGGGAGTTTGCTTTTAAAATTCTTTTTCACTTAAAGCAGTGGAGACACAACCTTGCATTATCTTTAAGGACTGCAATAAAACACACTTTGAAAGGCAATCTTTCAAGGGGACACTAAAGCAATGTGGTAGCAGAAGTAATTATGCAGAAACATTTTTGCAAATAATGAGAAATATCTAATTTCATCTTGCTATTTCTTGGCATGGAAATTTATAAGAAAATCCTTTTTATTTTACTGCATTTTCTGTGAATGATTCAGGGTTAGAACAGAACCTACAGAGGAAATGAAAAATGCTCATTCAAGTTTCAGATATTTTGTAATCAATTAAAACTTTGTTTCAGAGCTTTGGTTTCAGTCCCTCTCCTTCTACCTAAGCATCTTTCCTCATCCCTTCTATACTATAATAAATATGAAAAAAACCAGACTTTTCTCCCTGGTGCTGGACATTGCATATGAAATATTCCAGAATGGTTTTCTCAAGCTGATAATTTACTTTGCCTTCTAACAAATTGACAGTTACAACTTTTGCCATTTCAGCCACCCTTTTTCTACAGAATACACCTCTTAGAACACCCATGGAGAACAAGTTCACGAGGTTTAGACAATTTATTTACCCCCATCTGAGTATTGTCAGCTGTGCAATTTCCAAATCCTTTCAGTCCCTAACCAAGTTTCATGTTTACTGTGTGCCTGTCAACTCTATACTCCTTACAAAAGCTTTGATAGGACTTCAACATTTCTGCTTTAGGCATCAAGGAAATTTAGTCATAGATATAAATCTTCTGGAGGATTTCTTAATGAAAAGCCTAGCAAAACGAGCTGTGGACTGAAGTACCACCTAGATAGCAATATCCTTTAGGGTGCCAAGTATGCCACAGTAAGCAGTGTTGTAAACCCTGTGACTTTTTGAGACTGTGAATGAGACCGACTGTTCCTCTTTCCTTGTTAAAGGAAATTGTCCCCACTCTGGACAGGCATAAACCAGAATGGGGATTCATAGGAGGAGAAGGAATGTATTCCTACAGCTCCCAGATTGAATGACAGATTTTTACACCTACACCCTGAGAATGGTGGCCCAAATTCCTGGTTCCAGAAGAAGCGAGGACATTGATGAGTTTATTTTAGTGATTAGAGTTGCTCCTTACATTTACTAAAAATATATCACAGAGCTATTGCAGGTTACTTGAAACATGTGATTTTAAAATGTATGTTATTCTCCTGAGCTTTAATTGGCTTGCAGCAGTCATTCTTGTGCTTTCACTTAAAAAAGCAAGGCCATCAACAACAGAAAAACAAACACATGAATCAGGTCTGGGAACGGTCCTGAGAGAGGAAACGTGGTAATGATAGGAGTGTATAAAATATCAATCAGTAGTGTTTATGCACTTTACAGGGTTTTACTGGGTAATGACTGCTCCAACCTAATTCATGTCTTAAAATCCAGTTAGGAGTGGGGAACCTAGGACTTTCTTTAGAGGACTGAAGAGCAGTTTTAGTGGTGGTGGTTTTTTTCCAAACTCAGCCAAAGAGAATAGGTGCTGTGGGCTTGTGGGTTTTTTTTTATGGTAGCATTCACCTGGGATGTAGATATCTGACATTTAATTACTGCCTCTGAAAGGAAGAGGGTCCACACCCCCACTTCTCAGTCAGAAACTGCTATATCCAACCACTTCTAATGCTGCCACTCTATTCTCTATATTCTGGTTTTTTACATGCATAATTCCCTTCTCATCCCAGCTTTATCTGATTTTATCTACCTTGTACACAGGCTAGAGGAGACTGTCTTTAACACAGACAGTGCCTTTGCTGCAGGCCAGAGAACCCTTCTCATCTGAGAGCTGCCTGGCATTCACAGGAGCTGAGGCCCCATCCTCTGTCCCCAGGCAGAACTTCAAATTCAGAAACGCCGGTCTCCTGGCATCCCTGCAGTGTGCCACCAGGGACAATCAATGAAGGATAGAAAAGTCAGTATTTGTGGGACTGGGGCTGTAATTTTCTGTCACAAATTCCAGGTTTTCATTCAAAGGATATACAGGAAATGAAATGCGAAAGCAAAAAAAAAAAAAAATTCTATTTTAAAATCCTATGTGAGCACTTGACTAATGGCATCATTCACAAACAAGGTTTCCCAGGTGTTATCCCACAAAGAGACAACAGCAAGGAGTCGAGCAGGTGCAATTTAAGAGTCTCCTGATGTCTTGGATCCAATTTTTGCAGTTGATGCAACCCTTCCATTTGTACCTTCATTGACCATTGCAGCACCATGTAAAGCAAGTCAGCATAAGCCAAGTTTGGTTTACTTCAGTTTTTACTTTGGCAATACACAAAACCAGTTCAGCTACAGAGGGCTGCTGGGAGAACCTGGGCTGCTGTTCCTTCCTCCCAAACACTGATGAATTATGCACTCACTGCCTAATGGTCCAGCACATCTCTCTCCCTTGGCTCGAGGCCTCTGGCCTTGCTCCTGATTGCTGTTCCATACACATGGCTGTACATACACAAGGAAAGAGAAATCCCATGTCCTAGGAGTTTACTATGGAAACAGGAATGAAGGAGCTGAGAGCTACTTTTAGGAATAAAGGCCTGCAGGCAACTTTTAAAGCCTCAGGCAACCGAGGGAGCAGACAGGCTGAGACAAGGAGAGTGCAAACCACCCAGCACTCAACAGGGTAAGGGAAGGCTCTGAACTCTGGTCTTGACCAGAATATCTCTAATCATTACCAGAGCTGTATCTTAGAGCAATGGGATGCTACTGGTAATTTGTGTGTTCTGGGAGTTCCTGTATGTAAAAAAGAGATAAGGTGACACCTTCAGATATCTCAAAATTCAGGCAGAGAAAAGAGGCTTTACATGTAACAGTCCCACTCCATCATTGCTTATCTATCATCAACATAAAAATCAAGCCAAGTGTTGAAAGGAAGTCTGCATCACTTCTTTTCAAAGCTGTTTTTCAGTGTAATCAACATAAAAGATTCTGCTAAGGTCTTGAGAGATAATAATGATTTGTCCTAGGTCAAAAGCCAAGCTTCTTTACCAGCACCAGTCTTTGAAAATTTAGGTTTATATAATAAACACTTTGGACATGTGGCAATATCAGGCATCTCGTATTTCTTGTTTTTCTTGACACAGATTGTTTTTAATTGTTGAGAAATTGCCAAACTCAAACTGCTGAATGCCATGCAGCAACAATAAAAAATTCCTTAACAGGACTGAAATTGTTTTTTCTCGATTGCAGCATCTCAAAACCCTCAATGTTTCCTCTTAACTAACTGTACTTAAAAAATATCCTCTCAATTTAATAAGGATTCGAAAGTATGTTAGCAGTAGCAAGGGAGGAGTCATAGATGGACTTTTCTCTTCCTGGATTTAACATTTTCTGGAAGATGCCTGAGACAGGGGATGACAAAATCTGATGGGGATTACAGTCTTGTTTTCCTAAATAGCTCAAACTTCAACTTTATAATGCCTCTGATTCATTGGACTGTATAATGAACCCTGAAAACTCCTTATTTCCTTAATGTGTTTTTCTTTAAGGTAAAAACATGGGGGTTTTTACCTTGAATTTACTCTACGTTCAACTCATTTTATTCTAAGGGCTCAAATCCAGGATTGAGTGTAAGTAACTGCACCAGCAAATACCAATGTGCATCCTCAGAGCTGCTGGCAAACAAAGAGTGATGCAAGAACTGCTTCTGAAGACCTAAACCATGATGCTACCAAAAAGCCCAGTGCTAGTTCCAGCTAACCCATCTGGCTTCTTACTTCTAAAGCAAGAGCAGCAGCACAAAATTGTGGCCTTTGACCACAGCTTAGCAAGGGAAGTACAGAAGCCTCACTTATAGGTCACATATGCATAAACATGGAGAATACACACACACACACAGAATGACATTGCAGGACGGGCACAGTTAAACCTTTTAAAAGATGACCGTCTATGACAGCTATTAATATTTATTTTATGGTGTTATGTCATTACAGGTGTCCTGGTAACTTTGGTGGGACTGAGAGAAAGTGGCAATTATTTTTCAGCTGCTTACAGAAACAGTAGGTGTTTAACTAACAAAATGAAATATTCCAGCCAAGAATATTTCTAAGAAATCTGCCTTCTGTCATGCACTGTCAGATTTCCAGTGTGAAAAAATAACTGCCTTTTGTCATAAAACTTAAAAGTTTTTTCATATCAATTTTGCAGTTCTGACATTGAATCTGAAATTACTCTTTGCTGATTGCATACTGTTTACTCTTTCTATCCTAATTTTGTTTCTTACTGCTGTCTAAAGCCAATTATTTTGTCTCATTTCTGATCCCAGCATCCCTTAACACTTAAGGAAGAATCCTGTTTTTCTAATAAATACAAATCAGGCATCTGAATTAACTCAACCACAGTTATAGAAAACATGGAAATAAACATTTAGCACTTGGCAATTCGGAACATTTCTTTTTAGGACCTATGGAGGCACATAAATGACTGTAAATAAAATTTACATTTTAGTCATAAATTGCTGTGTTTATTCTTCACAAATGGAATCTTACTATGCACATCATACTTTACATGAAGAAAAATGACCCAGGGTGATCAGTGTTAACTGAAGGCACATGTGAAACTACTGAGACTTCATCTCACAGGATCCCCCAGCAGCAGCAGCCAGGAAGCCTTTCTGCAGTGTGCAGTGGGAATGGTGGCACTGCTGCTCCTGCAGAACACCTTTCTGAGAGGTTTCAGAATAACACAAAAGTTTCCTCTCTGTGTGTCCAGCTTGAGTCTCTACTAGCTGCAGAAAAGGCATTTTTCACCGAGTTGAAGAATGCTAGACAAAATGGTGACTGACCTCAATTAAACTCATTATCTCATCATACCTGTTATGATCTTTGATCTCTATAAACTGACTTTTAAGCTTTCCTATAATCATAATTTCTATAACTTATTTCCAGTATCTTTTTCCTATAATAATCACTCCCTGATGCAGCTCTCTCTAAACAGTGAAATGCAAATGAACTTGATTTGTCTCACAAAAATCCTTAACTCCAAACATAAATTGTGTTGATTGTAAATATCCCACTAAGAGGGAGACTGGGAAAAAAGTGAAGTGAAAATGCATTCAGTTCTCTGTGTGAATGAAGTTAGCATATATATCTCCCTATAACTGCAGAAATATCTTGTTGGGAGGGCATTTTTTGTTTTAGTTTCATTTTTTGAATTCACCTTTTTTTCTGTCTTCAGACATGTCTGTTCTCCCTGGGGCATTTTCCCACAGGATTCATCCTGCATCTTGTTTGCTCATTAACAGCAGGCATGAGGAGCCCACACACGGGTGTGATAAACCTCTGATGCTGTGCTCAGCACCTACAGGTGTAGCAAGGACCAGAACAACACCAGAATAAAAGCAAAACAAGGCAAAAAACTCCTAGTTCTGTTCACTCTTCAACGTTTCTGTCAGCTTTGCTGTATATTTAATAATTAAATCTAACAAAATTTTGTGCTGCTTTGACACACTACCAAGCATAAACACAGTGATCTCTAACACAAGAAAGGGAAGAAATTTTGTTTAAAATGTAATCTGGCATTATTAGAATTAACTATATCCTTCTCTTCCATCAGGTACAATACTTGGCAACCATGGCATTATGGTTTTGACAATAAATTGCCTGATTCTCTGGGCTTTCTATGGAAAAACAACTTGAGGCCTGATGAATTTTTAGGGGGAGAAAAGACAAAGAGAAAGCACATTTCTGATTCCTCTATGAATCAGTAAGAATTCATTCTTTGTACTGTTGGCACAACATTTTGTATTAAAAGACAAATCATCAGGGGCAGGGAGCTGGTGTTTCAGTAGAACACCTCCTTGAAGCTGGATTTTTTAAAGAGTGATGAAACTCCTTCCCACAAGAAAACAATTGTTTCCCATACTTTCCAAGAACTTGTTGGAGAGAGTGCAATGAATACATGAGACATAAATCATAAGAGCAAGCCAACCCAGAGAGCCAGAACTCCATTCCTCTGATAATTACATCAAATACCAGAAGAGAAACCTTGTTTAACCAGAGCCTATTCATTCCAAGGAAGAGAAACAACAGATAGTGAAGCAAAAGCAAAATTATTAAAAGAATAGTACTGAAATTTAGTGTAGAAACTGAGATCACTTCAGGACAATTTCAAGTTCTTCCTCACCTATTAACTCCAGATTCCTCCATCACTCTCTGTGTTGCTGCAGGCACTCAGACTGCTTTACCCTTATAACCTCCACCTGCAGCTACTTCACCTTCTCATATATTCTACATTTCTCTTTTGAGTGACTTCCTCACAATCCAGAAGAGCAAGAGAAACATCCTAATGATTTCCCAGCAGCCTCCTGTACACCAAAAATGTCCATGCTCCAAACAATGTTAGTTTTCCTGCATCTTTCAGTGCATCAAGCTGCAGAAGGTTCAGTGCAGCCCTATGGCCGTATCTGTAAAGCACCTTTGCTTCATTACCAGGGTGAGATTCAGTCCTAGCAAAAATCACATCTCTTCTACATTTGATACCTTCTGTCAACCAGTACAGGATCAGACTTGTTTCTTTTTCTTATCACTCCTTCAGGAAAATATGTTTATATGAGCAACCTTTAGCTGTTGTGATTAAAAAGCAGCCGAGAACAAGCACAGGTGCCACATGCCAGCGTGATGTTTTCTAAAAGAAATATTGCCTGATTTACAAATAAGCCCTGGGGACTCAGAGATGGGCTGCAGAGCTTGCATTGTAATAGTGGCTGAATTGGTCTGTTCTGCTCTGCTGCTGTTATCATCCTGATCAGCCCAAGGATATCCTTGTGGAGGCTGTGCTGTTCAATATCCCAAACCTTTTAACATGGTAATGTAATATATTTCAGCTACAAGTTTTGACAATATTATGGAGTAGCATCTCAATAATGATTCAATAAAGGAATTTTTTTCTGCGTGGTCTTGTCACCTGTGACAGGGAAGACTACAGCACAAACAAATGGACAACTTAGAGCCAAAAATATGCATTTCAAACAACTGAGTTCACCTATTATAGCATGCAAAGTCTCAAGAAAACACATACTTTGGTCCTAACAGGGCAAAGGTGCTGTTACTGAGATGCTGGTTCAGGCTAAAACAAAATAAAATCTTCACAGGTGATATGCTTAGCCAAATTTTGAAGAGCTTTCAATGAGAATTAACAATATACCTGCATTAGTGATTTTAAGTACTCCTCCAGGTTTGCAAAAGAATCAATTTAAAAATAAAATTCTCTGGTTGGGTGTTAAAGGTGATTTATTTGCTCAGATGAAAATATTTTTAATGGCAGAAATGCATTTGACTTTTCCTGGTAGGAACACTATTTATCTTTCAAAAGATCAAAAAATAGACATATCATATTTATGTGCCTGTTTACCAAAACATAATCTGAGGTTTTACAAGGGTAGAGGCAGAGATGTATTGCTCTGTGGCATGACTCAGGCTCCTCAGTGAACACCTACAACTGTTGTTTGACAAATACTCAAAATTTCCTCCCAGACCCGCAGTGGACACTGGATTTTCAAAGTCATATTTTGATGGAATCTGATCCCTTGCCACAGACACAGAACAGATATTTCCAATAAATGGTTTAATATTTTACCCTGAACAACAGACATTTGGGAAAATAGAAATATGTATGAAGATTTAGTTCCCAGTTTCTTACTTTAAGTAAAATCTCTATGAAATTGGCATTTTTCTTTAAAAGTGTTTAGTTTGCTTATTGACTTTTGCCTCTTCTGTTTCAAACTTCAGATAACTCAAAAACCTTAATATTTTGGCTCCTCTGGGCCAGAGAAGCTCTGAGGTGACAGCAGATCAATGCAGCATGCTGTAATGTTTTCAGTACAGACAGAACATTCCTGCCTTTCCTTCCACATCTGCCACATTACTGCTCATCTGGCACAGAGACTGCAGCTTCCTCCAGATGAAACAAGACAGCATTTTGGGCAGGGTACACACTGTGTGTGTTTTGTTGTGGAGGGATTTGGGAAGTAGAACTACAATAACAGATATAATAGGTTCTGTGGTTGTATTTCCTTCCTACAAAAATACCTCTGCCACTAAAGTGCCTGGTAAAACAGGACATGACAAAAAATATATAAAAGGAAAGGTATACTGCAATGAGAAAATGAGCAAGTGAGAAAAGGGCTACAAACCCCCAACCAATCAACCAACCAACCAAAGAAACAAAAAAAAGTCACACCAAAACCCGAGCTTGGTGTCATCCCAAACAACTAACAAACATCCATTCTCACCAAAAATGATCTCTGTGCTTCGTTTTCAAGACACACAAATCTGAACTCCTGGTATATATAACTAAACTCAATTCCTGGCCAAGTCAAAATCAGTGTCCAAGGGTATCTGAAATACTCTGAAGTAGTCTGTCCCATCAGATTAGTAAAATAGGCTGTTATAACAGGAATATTGCAAACAGGTACCCATCAGGATAAACACACTCAAAAGTAGATGGAGTAGAATCTGTCAAGTGGCTCAATGGACTAATTATGTTCCAGATATTAAATGCTGAAGAAAATAAGTGGTATTTGTGCAAGACTTAAAGGACTTCCCAAAAGCACTAAAGCATGTTGTTTCTTCAGCTCATCATTTTGCTGCCACATCAGGCAGCAAAAAGGACAAGATGCATCACTAATGCAAAGGTAGATTTTACTAATGTTATGCTCCTAACAATGTCAGTGGCTCAGGATGAAGCAGCAGAAAACAAATGAAGAAATCAATTAAAAATATTTTGTGATCTATTGAAATAATACTGCACTACTCTTTCAACAGCAAGAGAGTATCAGTGCTGCAGCAGATTTTCTAGGAAGCACTAAAAAGCTAAACAAATTTAGAGAAAAGTGTGAACTGTGACATATCTGATTAATGTGTAGTTACTGGTTAGATAAGCCTATTTTCTTGGGAAACTTATTGCAGAAGTCATCAGTCACTTCTTTTTTTCCCATTCATTTAATTTTTTAACAACCCTATGCAAAGTACATGATCACTGCTCTTCATCAGAAAGCAAGTCAAGTTTTCCCACTTTCAGTTGCCGAAGCAAAAAGTGCCAATATAGACAAAGTGGCAATACATTGTTTAAAAATGTCTTGGAACAACTTGTCTTTATGGTCCAATCCCCTCAGCAGCGAGCAGGCTGTGCCAGAAGTGTGTTACCCAGCAAGAGACTGATCACTTGGGGTAAAGCTGAAACTCCATCAGGTCATGATGACAGCAACAGTGTCAGCAAAACTTCCTTTGTGGCCCTCAGAGAGGAGCTGGCATCTGCTGCCCCTGTGAGGTACCACTGCCCGTGCCTACAGCAAACTGCTCTCCACTGGGATCCCCTTTCAGGCATGGCACAGCTGATGGCTCTCACCTTGCTCTCCTGTGGCTTCAGCCCAGCTAGACAGAACTGTGGGAATACTCACATGTCCCTAATCTGTACATTGGCCTCCAAAACTCAGCCTCCATTGCACAAATGGGCAGATTCCAGTTTACAAATACAAAGGATAATTTCTTTGCAAGCTATCAGCAGTGCACCTAACCTCTGGTGGAAAGCAAACTAAACAAGGCTAAGGAAATGTCTGTATTTCGTAAGTGACATTACAGGGAATGAAAAATATGCACACAATTTGTTCAGAATGAAACAACATTTTAGCTACAAAATGGTAGGTCCTCATCTTCACAAAGTGACTTTTGATTTACTCAGCCATAAATTTGAAGTGCAATAGAAGAGTTCAATTTTGTAGACATATCAGCTACAATATAACCCAATAATGTAACTGTACCACAGGTATTCAATTTTATTTTTTTTTGCAGTCCAAACACCATACTTTTTGTTTTCCATTTCAATACAGACAGACAGTGATGGATTATTACAATTTTAAGTCTATAGTACACATCCTGTGTGGTAGCATGCGATAAAGATTTTTTTTTCCTTTTTTTCTGTATATGTGCAGCTCCATGCCCAATTATTTGTGTCAAAGTGACAGTACAGTGAGTTTCTATAGTATTACCTATGCTGCAAACTCCTCTAGTACAAGTGATTTTTATGCTCTTTGAATTCTTGTGGTTGGTTAAAGGATATGGTAAAAATGCATGACTGAAAAATGCTTTCAGAGATTTGGAATCTATTACTTGGGTGCTGAGACACATCTCAGTGGCAGAAGTAGGGCATCTGATGCCCTTCAGCTACTATGAGATCACACAAAGCTCCTGCCTGAACATATCCACAAGGCTCAGAACTGACTTCCTGAAATTAAAGAGCAAGCAGAATTAATATGGATTCTGCCTCTTGTGGCTTGTCTAATGATGTACTGGAGAATTTCTTTGACTTCAGCTCTCTGTGGACAACTAGCCAGCAGTATAACTCACTCTGGTTTCATCACAGTGATGTATGTGTGTCTGTGGCCCAGACAATGAACACTGAAAATGCACCTTTCAGCATTTGTTCCGTGCCTTCCTCACACACATTTGGGCTTTAAGTGTTCTCTGCAAAAGTGAGTGCCCAGGACAAGATCAACCACACTATGACTAAGAGTTCACCATTGCCAAACACTCAATGTCAGTAAGATTTGATCAGATTTGATGGGCTTGAAGATAAAATTAAAATCACATCCAAACCAGGAGTGCTGCCTTCCAACCTTTATAGCACTATGTCAAGTCTTTCTCTGTGTGTAATTCATTTCAGTGCCAACATACTTCACACACAAACTAAAACTCTACATTAGCATTACTCAGGAATTTTAGTACTAGTGTTCAAGCAATAGCAAAGGAAAATATTTATATTCAGATTCAAATGGTTGTGTAAGAGACACTGAACTATAATCAAACCCTAGCACAGACATTCATTAGCAATTACATTTTTTTTACAGTTTTCTAAAATGCAAGTCATGAAAATCAAAAGCACATAATTAAGAGCAACATTCAAACAAGGGCTTTTATTTATATCTAGTCAACATTTCTTACATACATAATTGCAGACCTTAATAAATATGATTTGATTTATTAAAGATGTATAAAATAAGCATGATGGATATGCAAAGTTGGTTCCATTTCTTTCTAGAGAAGATGATGTATTAAAAATCAATTAGGGAAGGGACAAGTTGGAATAGGGAGCCAATAAAGAGATGCATCAGTACAGAACTATTAATGAAAAATAATATTCCTTTTTATTCAGTTTCTTAATTATTATTTTTATCATAAATTAGTACTATTTTAATAACATGTACTTGCACATTTGCAAAAAATTCACAAATTTTGAAAATAATAATACATCATAGTAATTTGAATTACCTCATTTTTTGCTATGCTTTAACTCTGTTTTCTTTGCATACACTGTTTATTTTCTTCTTTTTCCACTATCTGCCACAAGCATTTTAAAAACAGGACACAGTGAAGAGTGGCCAGAAATACACTTCACAGGAGCTTTATACAAACACCTCAGAAAAAGTTTTTAATTAAACTGAAGTGCCAGGTGGCTCTATTTTGACCAGAAAAGCTCTCATTTCAGACTTTTCTCTCTACCAAACCCAGTCAGAACAATGAGCTATCTTTGCTTTTGAACTTGGCTGTAAATATAACTTTTACCCACCCAACCCCAGAGTGAGGGGGGTGGTCCAACCCCTCCAAACCCCTCGGGGCTGCCCTGACATCTCCTTAGGGCTCAGCCTGGAGAGGCAGCACCTGGGCTGGACTCCCCTCACAAACCCACTCTGCTCCCAGGAATTCCTGCTGCCTAACAAGCTCCTGGGCTTTAATCAACAGCCTTGCAGGCTTATTTTTCTTCCCTGAATAACAACCCAAGTGGAACAACATTTTTGTTATTGAACTTCCAAAGAAAGTTAGCAACCCAAAGTGAGTCCAAGATGGAAAATTGCTATGACTGAAGCCTTCTGTCTTGGGGCCCGGTAAACAGTGAGCTACAAACCACTGGTTGTTTTGTGGTTCATGTAAAAACTAAACTTAAAAAAACCCCAAAACAGCAACACTTTTTTTTATACATGCTGACTGACCCATGCCTACAAAAACAGCAATAGTCCATTTTTGCCTCATTTTCTAAGAGGTCAAAAGCTCAATGGATGTGAAGGATTAGCAAGAAAGTCTTCCTCAGATATGCATGAAACACACCAAAGATGTGAAAAAGAGGTAGGGCCTGAACAAGCCATTTGATTTCAGGTGAGAGGACAATACATTACCATCCCTTCTCTTTTCCCACCTTTATTTCCTAAGGCATCACTGAATTTTCATCAGTCTAGGATCTACATCTCTACAAATTATATCCCTCTGCTACCTGTGGAAGGCCCATCACTTGGCAGATGTATCTCAGTATAAACTAATGTTGTTGAATACACAAAAGTCAAAAAAATTTAAAAGCCCAAAGCCAAAGCAACAGATTTTTTCCCCCCTCACTGGTTAAACAAAACCAGTATCTCTGAGAAACATGTCTGAATACATAAAAGCAGATTGTTTTTCAGTAAGGAAATGCCATTTTTACAAAGTAATTTTTAAGAGATTTGTACAGATTGTTTCTTTAAATTCATGCTTTCTGGCCAAGTTTGACAAATTCCTTGATGTGGTCATTTTTCAACTGTATGTTTATTGAATGTAGAGGTCAATGGTTAGAGGGATGAATAACCTTGATCAGGTTTCACTGCTGTCAAATAGCACAGTAGATGGAGTTTCTAAATTCCTGTGATTATCCAAGAACTGCAGCTCAAATTAATTCTTCCTCCTCCACCACAAAAAAAAAAAAAAAAAAAAAGAAAAGAAAAGAAAAGAAAAGAAAAGAAAAGAAAAGAAAAGAAAAGAAAAGAAAAGAAAAGAAAAGAAAAGAAAAGAAAAGAAAAGAAAAAAGAAAAGAAAAGAAAAGAAAAGAAAAGAAAAGAGGAAAAGAAAGGAGGGGGAGGTTGAAAAGCAATTTTTTTATTTTTAAAACTCATGATTTTCTGTGGAGAAAAGGGGAATTGAGGAAATGAGAACAGCTCTGGGGGTTTTTTTATTATTTTTTTATTATGAGATTGGAAATGCTGAGTCACTTCTGTTCTATATATCTGTGGCAGCAAGCAGAACACATGCTTATGAATTTCACAAGGAAGACACTAGGAATTTTATACTGACAGATGCTGAAGCACCTCATTTTACTCATGTTAGTCCTGAAATTGGAAAGGGACAAGTTGTGACAGAAATGCTGGCTACAGGCATCTGATCTTCTATCCAGAGAGAACCTAGTCACAAAGGTTTGGTATGGTCCCAAAGGTAATAACCATTTGACAAGAATCAAAGCTTCTTAATTTAGGCTTGGTACCAAGTTCACTTGGCTTGATTTTATCTGGTCCTGGTTAGAAAACACCATGCAGCACTGTTTTATGTGAATTTATAAGGCTGGATCTCACCTAGCCTGAACATCTCTGCACTGAGCTAATTTTCATGGCACACCAGAGTCTGTCTGATTACTTACTGGAAGCATGCAGGAACTGGAGAAGTGCTACTGGTTGAGCAAAGCAAAGGATCGAGCAATTTTAAGCACAAAACAGCACTGCTCTGTCAGATGCCTGCAAATCACACCAAAATATAGTCCAGTCATTTTTTGGACATGTACATGACCTACTTTTCTTAAACACATAAGCAGCCTGAGTTCTGGCATGAGCTTTGAATCTCAAAAACTATTCCAAGCATTTTTAAAAATTAGAGCCTTTTATAGGATGTTCTCCATAGGAGCTCCTTAACTCTGATACTTCTGCTGTAATGTTTTAGACTCTTAGTCAGATGTTTGGTCTGGTAGCGTGGACAAGACACCTGTACTGGTCTCTGTGAAAGGATGGTGCTTGTGTCACTTGCTGCTCTTTTTTATTATTATTTCTTCTCTTTATTTTCAATATTTTTCATTTTCAATAGCATTTTAGCATTTTTCCGGGAAGGCAGAAGCCATTACCAAGATAGGAATTTCTCAGCGTATTTCTAACTATTATGTAGATTCTCTGAAAATACACAGTTCTTTGATCTAACTCAAGCTAGTCAAAGAGATAAGAGAAACAGATTGATACTGAGCTGTTCTGAAGCTTGGGGAAAATGAAACAGATATAAATCAAAGAACAAACATTGTCCTCTGTGATTCTGGCTTCTTCTGCAGGGGCCTCTCTCATGCTTTATCACCAAAATGCATGTTTGAGGTATATGCTCTACACTTACTTGAAATTTTCTAATTAAATACAATTGGTAAAAATAGCAGTAAGTACTGAGCAATAATATATCTGTCTACTGAACAGCACTTGATTGCTCATTCCTCATCACCTCATTCCCCCCTCACCAGGGGAGTTCTTAGAGGTGCCTGGGTCACAAGGCCATGAGACTGATCCAGATACTGAAATTATAAAACTGTGATTAAAAAAATATAAAGCAAATAATTGAAAAGGAAACATCCTTAGTTTATTCACTTCTGAATAAAATGCATAATAGATTTGGAGCTTATTTGGAATGCTAAAATGGAAGTGGTAACTCTACGTATGATGATACTCAGGCACTCAGTTCTCTGTCCTAGTGTACCAAGGGAACCAAGAGTGGACATTGGCAAAATTAGTTTGAAAATTCTTCTGTCATAATAAAGATGTCCAAAGACAATATTGTAATAGGCATGTCAAATAAAGGCATCTAAATAACTTAAGCTAGGGTCTGCTAAACTAGGAAAAGGATTAGATATTGTCATCTGTGCCAGGAAAGGACTAGACCTGACAATGACCATGGCTCTTCAGTCTTATTTTATCCTTTGGAAGAATCATCCAACCACAAGAAGGAAAAGTAACAGCTGGAACAAACCAGCCATAAGAAAGTAAAATTCTATGGATAAGACACTGTAAAAACCACCTCTAGAAGAAACATCATCATATTTCATAAGTTTTCATGAATATTCAGTACAGCAAGAAATTCAGTAAGGAATTACTCAGTGGTGCTCTGGGAATAGCAGAAATAGTTCTGTAAGTATTCCAGGAGAAGAACAATTTGGCATGCATTATGTAAAAGAAACTTCAAGTAATTTTTTAGTCTGAAAGTATTGGCAGACTTCCAAGGATCAAATATTTGGGTAAAACTCTGTGCCTAGGGACTGATCAAGGGTATACTTTTAATGATAAAATCTGACCATTGTGAAGACTAATTACTATATGCTAAAAAAATACAGAAATGCAAGTACTGCCAGGCTGTGAATAAAGAAGTTATAGATTTGTCTGCTTATGCAAAGGACAATTATTCTTACATTTCTGGACATTAAGTCAGGAAAAATATTGGTGTATAGTTGCAAGGAGATAAAATAAGAACTGTGATGCAGGCTGTATAATTACAATGCTTCTTGACACATATGACTACACTTCATTTTGAGAGCTGTTAGTGGCAGAGTTGGAATCATGATGAAAGCAGAGTGTTCTTCTTAGAGAGTCTGGCTTTCTAGTTCATAAGAAAGACTACAATGGTATTAAGACACACATCTTAATGAGAAAAGGAAAAGATTTCTGCCATTATGCCATAAATACAGCATCATTGCTTTTAACCTCCAAGAGCTTCTAGTAAATCAGTTAATGGTTGCCTTTTTAGGAAATAATGAGGCAAATAAAATTATAAGGACTTTTCCAGCTAAAGTGATCCTGGTACCCAAAGTGCACAAATTCTCCCTTTTTTATTTTAAAAAAGAAACAAAAAATACCCAAAACCAAACCAACCAAAAAAAAAAAAAAAAAACAAAACCCAAAAAAACCCAAACAAACAAGCAACCAACCAAAAAAAACCAACCAACCAAAAAAAAAAAAAAAAACAAAAAAAAAACCCACAAAAAAAAGGGGCATAATATTTGACTCACTCTAGAATAGAAATGATTTCATCCTGCTCCTCTTCAGTTCTCAGTAGTTATAAAAATAATACTACATTCATGATTTCATCCTGCTCCTCTTCAGTTCTCAGTAGTTATAAAAATAATACTACATTCATACTAAATCTTGAAATTATCTGTACTGGAAAGAATCAAGGTCCAGGCAAAGCAGTCTCAATAAATCATCCCTGATCAATCCCTGACAGGCTTCTCTGACAGTGTACACTGAGCAGACCTTAACAGAAAGATTATCCAACTGGGGATCCTTCCATACATGGAAAAAGAGATGGAACTGGACCCCTTGAAAAGAATCAAGCCTGGCATATGTGGTAGTCATGAAAGGTCACAGGACAAACAACACAATTAAATCAGACATGAAGTTGAATTATACATGAGATTAAAGTAATCTTGATGTTATAATAAGAACTGCTGTGCAGTGTCAGGCCAAAGGGCCAAACAGCTGTGAGAGTTGCCAATAGGGCATGTCCAGGGAAGAGCATGCCAATGCCAATGTCTTTGATGTATGGGCATGATTACTGTATGTCTGAGCAGCTGATTGCTTGTGGAGCTAAAAAAAATTATTTGGTATAGGACTATGCCTTTCCTAAGGTTAAAACAGGCATGTAGCATGCCCCAAGCCCTCCAATTCCTGCCTCTCTCTCATGCTTTGTAAATACAGACCCAACTAAAATGCAGCCTGCAGGTGAATGACCTGCTCTGTCACACTGTGTTTGTGGCATACTGCACTGCAATAGGGCACCTGGAGTGAGGAGACCCCAGACAGGTGGATAGTACAGACTCCTGGTGGGGAGGAGCGTGCATTAGTCCACAGGTGAGCCCAGGTACTGGTTGGTCACCGTGTCTCCACACGGCAATGGCTGGACATTTTTTGTCCTTTTTGGTGACAAAGTGCTAGAATTCATATGAGCAAAACTGACAAGGTTGAGGTCAAAGCTTTGTCTTTAAAGGAACTCACAGTTATTTTCTATTTTGAGGACTTTCATTTATAATTTTCTGTTTCTTTTACCTTGGTTTGTAGTGTAGTGGAATATTACCATAGGCCTGGGCCCTAGGGCATATCACCGTGTCCTGCAGCCATAGGGAGGAGGAGGAGAGAAGATCCAGCAGGCAGGAATTGTGCAGCAAAATTGATTTATTTAATTATTTTACAAACTCTTTTATAGACTTTTTACTTCATAGTCTAATTGGACAAAGGATCAGCCACCCCTTGGGGGTGATTGGCCAAAATCCTAAAACATCCCTTGTCAAAATATTTTTCCACTATACCATAAACAAGATTTTTCAAGGCTGCAGGTGTTTGGTTGTTTACATACTCTGCTACCTCTTCTCCGTGAGAGAAAAGTCTCTCATGGGCTTAGAAAATTAGCAAGAAAATCCTTGCTAGCAGCATTTTTGTATCTACAATGGAACACAGCATATCAGTGTCAGGTTTAAATAGGGTGTGTCAGCCCTTTAAAATCTGGCAGCTTTGACAACTAGGAAGAGCATTTTGAATTACAATTCCACAGATTTGCAACACCACCAAAAAAACCCCGAAAAAGAATGTCAATAATGTAGGTATTTAGTACTCAAGAGAGCAGATGGCAGAAATCAGCTGTGTTCTGATACAGTGGCAGCATAAGAGACCAGCTCCTCTTTCTAGCAAAAATCTATATCATAGGCAAGGTGGAAAACCATGGTAACTTTGACCAAACACATGAGAGATTAATTTTTGGTTTTTTAATATCTTTTGTATATATCAAGATTTATCACAAACCATTTCTCAGTGCTGGCAAAGAATGCGAGAACCACTCTGTGTTTTGTGGGTCTGGACTCAGAAAGAGGATTGAGATTCTGTTAGAATGAAATATATTGACGTCTTAATCCAAAATATCTTTTTATTTTGAAAATATCCTTCCTTTTCAGTTAACTTGTCCCCTTATGGCTTTGCTTTTCAAATAGCAAGGACAACTATATTTTAAGTGAAACCCTTTGGTCTTGGTTCCTCATCAAATTACATGACATTTAGGCGTGCTTGGTAGACAAATATCTGCTATTTTTATAGTTCTGTTGAGACAGTGAGGTCCAAAATTAGGCCAAAGTATATTGCTTGTATAAGTAATAGTTACTATGTTTCCCTGAAGGTTTATGCCTAAATAAACTACACTTAATGATAAATTAACATGCAAATTAACATATGTCTTAGCTATTGGGCTATCACAGTAGTTCTCTCATAGCCATAACTATTGATAAAGAGAACTGTGAGACATTAAAAAAAAAATCAGAGTAGAGAAAAAAAGAATGTCAGTCCTTAAAGTAAACTGTGCTTCCCTAATATAATGCCTTACTCATGGGGCATTTATAATCAAAGAATAACAATGCCAAAGAAAATTACTACATATGTGAATATCTGATGTTGAAAAGAAAACTGATTGATAAGAACAATATTGAGACTTAAAATCACCTAATCACAATCAGTAACTTTTAGTCTGTAATCTGCCTGCACTACCAAATGCAGATGAAAAAAAGTCAGAATTGCACTAGTTCATTCACTGGAACATGCACCTGAGAATCAAAACACAATGGCAAGAGCTTCAGGGCACATTTCTTTAAATATTAAATAGATGAAAATTAGCATACCAGAAGTCCAGACAGGGTGGTATTATGCTCCACAAGAACTGAACATTTGAACTTTTTGTGACAGAGTGGTTTGCTTTCAGATGTGTGAAAAGTTTTTCCTCTACCAGCAAGTATTCTCCTCTGAAATAATTTCTAATGCTTCACTGGTGGTAGAAGGTCAACTACTCACACTGGGGAACCAGAGAACTGTAGCTTGTCCCTTCAACCTTTTCCCCAAAGTTTTTGGTCACACCAGAATCTTCTCTAACTACTTTTCCCCATCCTGGAATACATATGTAACAATACTTACCTGCCTTCTGAAGCTATTTCCCAAGTTGAAAATATTGAGATATGACACTTATGAGTGACATAACAGAAACACAGTTAAAAATTATTTTTATTGTACTAATAAATGTACACATTTCAAATCCAATCATTTAATTCAAAATATAAAACCTATGGATGCGTACATGAAGTTCTTTTAACTTCTTTCTGCTGAGAATTACAAATGTGGCACACAGACCATGTCAACATCACCTTTTTATTCTAGACAGAGCTTTTTAAGCAAGCTGCCTCAGGGGCTGAAGGACATTGAGCTCAGTGTGGGCAACAGAGCTTCCTAAATGCCAGGAGATGCTGTGAGGTAGAACCAACAGTGAGGTAACAAGACACATCTGTGCCCACTTTGGTCACACTGAACAGCCCCAGTAGTCACAGATAACTTGCAACTGCTACCCCTCTGAGCATCAGATTTGTCCACTTCATCATTAAAAAGACAAAAAATTAAACCCAGGAGTAAATTGTAAAGTGTGTGGGATTGGTGACAGCCAGAAACAGCTTGTTTAAGGACCAAAAATTAGTGCACTGTCTGTGGCACTTTCTGGAAGAAATATTCATAGTTGTCAATCACTTCTGATTGTCATAATGACCTGAATGTATTTGAGCTTGGAAACTAAAACATTTAAGCAAATCAGGAATGGAAGTGCTATTCAAAGTAGTAAAACACTATGAATAATGTTTGCTTTGCAAACTTCATCACCTTCAGAGAAGGCAAAAAAAGGAATCAGAGATACACAAATTGATTTTATGATCATTATTTAATGCAGAAGGACATGAGGGTCCTTTGAAGCTGAATGTTATTCTAATCAAGCTGTTATTAGCTGTTTTCATCCTAAATCAATTTCCTCCTTAAGGCTTTAGCTGAAATCAGTGAGGTAATAAATGTCAGACCTGTAAATTCAACATGAGAGAAAGTTCATAAGCATTTGTTCCTTAAAAAGATTTATTACAAACTCTGGCATTTTTTCCCTGAAAGCCTGATGATGGACGTGCCAAGGTTCATAGCTGTGCCTGACAGGGGTGGACAATGTAAAACATAAGAAACAGTGCTCTTGTAGATGAAAGGCAAAGAGCCAAACTTAACCTCTTGGAAAATAATTACAGCTCATGTACAAAGACAGCCCCAATTTACATTGTTATCATATTAAAAGGTTGGTAAAACTACTAAATGATATCCACTTTCCCCAGGGAAAGAAAGCACAGCAGATTGACAGGTCCTGGATTCTAACAGAAGCCTCCAGAGCAATGTGACAACCCAGACAGGCAACCTTCACACTCAGTGTACAATAATTTCTCTTGAGGTAAATCAGAATAATTTGGAGGTTTTGCTTACTAAAAAAAAAAAAAAAAAAAACACAAAACAACAAAAAAAAACCAACCAAACAAAAAAAAAACAAAAACCAAAACCACCAACCAACCAAAACCCACTTACTATGGACCAGGATAAACATTTTTTACCTAACTGAAATTGATCATGTGAATAGGCACCAGTATGCAGAACAGAACCTATGGCAGGTCCCCACTAACACTTTTATAATCTGCAGGCACAGTTTGAAATTACCTTGTTTATAACCATAGCTGCCTATCTAGCAGAAGACTTTAGAGTTCTGCTGGTTTCCCTGGCAACTATTACTAATGCAAGAAAGATACAACATAGAAAAAAATTACATTTTACCCAATCCTGTTTCCAGTAACTGCTAATTTGCCTTCATATCAAAGGGAATTTTACGAAAGAATTTTTCCTCCCATGTCAAGAGTGGCAAGAGTAACAGATAACACAGAACTTTGCCACAGTAAAGGCCATTTCATACCTCTTTAACCATCACATCTGATTCTGCCTAGACCAGTACAAAACAAATGTTAACCTTTTCAAGAAGTTTTCTGCTTTTCATCTGTGTAGGTAAGCACTGTTGTGTTCCCAGGGAGATCAAGGAAGGGAGGTTAAGCAAAATGCAGGTACTTCTCTGTGTTCAGCACTTAACCTTTTTGTCACCATCCTCCTCTCCTGCTCTGGACCACATGGCACTTCAGCAGTGGGGAGCAAAAAGCACACTCCACAAGAGGCACTTCAGCCTAATTCAGCAGGACTGAGGTGGTGACTTCTCTGTTTATTCTTCCTCATTATTATTCTAACATCAACTGAACTTAGTTTCTGCAGAAGTGTCACACTGGTATCTTCTCTTCCCCCAGTGCTGGTTCTCACAGCCTGCCTTGGCTGCTTGTACAGATTCACCTTTTCAACAAGGATGTCACACTCAAAAGGGAAATGACTGCTGGGATATGAAATCTGTGTGGGTTTATCCTCTGTTTGGCAGAGTCAGCACTTACATGGACAAGTAATACTTGGCCACATCGAAAAGCTTTCACCAGAACTCAGAAAGGAGCAGAATACCTTGAAACTTACAGATGAAAGGAAACATTATGTGACACAGCTGTGAAAAGCAGGGCAAATCTGCCCCCCCCCAAAAAAAAATAAAAATCAGGGATTGGTAGAGAGTAGGAGGAAAGAGTTAAAGACAACAAAGGAAGTGAGGATTAAGTGAATCTCCAGCATGAAATGCATTTTCAGACCTCTACTGACAGATCTGGAGGGGGGAAAATAGTATTTATATTTCTGAAAGACTGTGTTTACAGCAAGATGAAGGGGACAGAACATGGAACCAAAGTGCACTTTAAAATAGGGAACAAAGGTAACAATAACATATGAAATTCATTAGGTTTTTATAGAAATTATTTACACTCTCTATATAATTTTTCATCTATAAGTTAAATACTTACATTTCAATAGTCCCTCTATATCTTCAAAAACATTTTCATATTTTTACAGAATACACGGACAATCTAAAATCATTTTTCAGAGAACAAAAACCAAATGAAGGCTCTAGCCTGTTTAAAACCGAGTCTTCACCCACAGGTTTTTCTGTCTGTGCAAGCCCATTCCATTAACATAATTTTAACTCCAGACTAATTGAGTCAAGCCAAATGTAGTCGACAATAGCAGAGTACACCTACTCTTTCTAGGCATTTCTAGTGAATCGGATGCACGAAGCCTGGAATATTATTAGCAATCTTTAATAAAATGCATCAAGGAAAACTGTGTGGCTTAGTGATACCCCAGAGCAGTTACAGTTTACAAAATATAAGTCCAGAGAGTGCATAAAATTACTTCATGAACACGGAGGGGATGAAAACCGAAGTGGGAAGAAGCAAATTGTACCTAACTGACCTTCCGGGTACCAAGTCCAGTGACAACCAGATCCTGAAGGCACGTGTGCCACTCTCAGAAAAGACATTTGCTTTGTCTTCACTTTTAACTTACAATCTGCAGTTATCCTCATAGATCTGCAGTGCAGGCTGGTGCAGAGAGGTCTGAACCAGCTACAAAGAGGCAAGCCCTGTTTGCTGCAGGATAAATGCAGGAGTGAGGTGCTAATTAGCACAGCCAGCACAAAGTGCTTCCAGCTGCTGCCCCGCTGTTGGACACCCCTCTGTGCCAGGTAGAACCAACCCCCCAGCTGTAAGGTTTGACTCTTCACCCAGCACCAAACTATGCTATAGGAACCTGTGCTATGTAGAACTTCTTAAGAGACATTGTGCTGTCTGTCATTTTTCACAAATGATCCATCACTGGCAACTAAGGGCCCACTAAACACTCTCATCTTTCACCTTCCTATTCTTGAAACAATGTGTGGCATAAATGTTCATTGATAAAGCAGCCTTGAAACATAATCTGAGTTGCTGAAAGCCAAATGAAGGAAGTAACCAGGGGTTATACAAAACCATCAATAATTCAGCCCAGAGAATTTGAACATTTGTGTATGAATCTGTATTGGAACTCCTGTAAATACGGCCCTTTACAGAAGGAGCATAGTGTAAATTCCCAGCACATATTTTGGATTTTTGCTGGTGTGAAAATACTGTTCAATAGCTTCAGTAACTCAGCTGTCATCTCAGAGACACAGTCAGTCTTTTATCACTGGGGAGCACACACAGAAGATGAGACAGCCATCCATTACTCCTTCCTCTAACTAGATTCTCCAGTTTGAAACAAGGGTTGTGGACAATTGCCTCATGAAAATATATTTAGGGTTATTCCCACCATCTTAACCCAACAAGCAAAAAAGACTGTTCCAATGATCAGACTGGATTTGATCTTTAGCTCTCACTAAGAAGTGCTGCCCTCTTAATAGAAGTAATTTGAAGGTCAAAAGCGATGACAAGTGCACTTTTGTGGCCTTTAACTGTACAACAAGCTTGGATTTCTGACTACACCCATTCAGATGTCCAACTGACAAGCTCCATTTAAAAGTAATTGTGGTTAAAAAAAGGGACTAAACTGCAGAAACTTGCTCAGCATTTTGGTATTATCCACGTAATTTCCCTATGCCAATGGTATCCAAGAGTGGGAGAATCCCCATTTTGATGAGCTGAGATAACTAACTCAAGCTCTCTGATGAATTTTCATTCAATGACAATGCTTCTGCAGTCTGATCTCCACATGTGCCTCTCTTCTTTGGCAGTTGTGGCTTATGCAGAGAACTCACAGAGCAGAACCAAGGATTTACACATCAATTCCTCAACCACCCTCCTCTGCTCCTGAAAGTGCACACAGAGATGGGCAGTTCAGTCTTCCTCCCTCCTTTTCTTTGGGAAAACACACATATTTCTTTCTGTTGCCATAGATACATCATGCTTATTAAAATAAGACACAGCAATTTTAATTAGCCTCACTAGGTCATAAAATGAGATAATTATTTAGGTTGGCAAACAACTTGAGGTCGAGTCCAAATGCAAAATGGAACAGGCTGGAAAAGACAGTATAGATATAAACCCAAACACAGCTCTAGTTAAAAAGACAGAGCTCCCCAGATCCTGGGGTACACTATAGAGACCTCCAACTCCAGAGCCAAAACCAGTCTAATTGTGTTTCCCTCCCTTTGAGAGACATTTTTTGGAAACAAAGAACATTTCCACTTTGCTATTTGAAAAGTTCTTACCAAAAATGGTTCCAAGCAAAGGCTAAAATTCTGTGACAGTGGTCAAATAGTTCAGGAAAAAACATCATCAAGCTATTGAAGCTTTCAAAAGATCCCTAAGGGAGAGAAAAAACAGTATTGGGTTATGGGTATTGCAGAAGACACATTTTTATAAAATAATGGAAATATTAGCCTTACAAACTACCGAGTCTGTGGGATAAAGAACCCATACAGGGAAATTCAGTCAGCAACATTTTTGTTCAATTCTTGTAATCATTTTTGCAAGAAAAAACACCTTCCTTGAACTTCTCCTTTACTTTTAGTGATAAAAAAGACACTTCAGGACTGCAGCTTTAGTTATTATTATTATTATTCATAATAATAACAGTTGTGATGATACTTAGAGCAGACCAGCAATTTTTGAAGGATAAAAAAGTTAAATCTTGGTAAAAATTATTTCCAACAAGGATTTTACCCCTGGAAAAAAAATGATGTCAGGCATTTAGATCAATTTAAGTAATTTTATTTCTCCTAGTAACAGGAAGTGCTTCAATGAATTTAACTTTGTTAAGTGGAGACAAGCCTTGTTTTGAATGTTATTCAATGCATCTGGAAGACGACTAATAAAAAAAAAAGAGGAAAAAAAAGAGGCATTTACTAATGCCCTAGAAATTGCTCATCCTCTTGAACTAAAAATACTGAGTATATTGAGACTGTTGAGGATTTAAAAGAAATTGCTCACAGAACAGGAAGAAAACTGGAACTGCCAGATTATGTTAAAGAGTGTCCCCAAGGCAGGACAGCAGGAGTACAGCAGAAAGCACAGAGAGGCACACCAGGCACTAACAGAAGCAGGTATATAATGACTAATGCTCGTCAAAAACCTTTCATTCTCAGTATATTCCTGACCCAAAAGCTTTTCTCCTGGGGGTCCCTGGAGTTGGAATGATTCAGCCTTTGCTTGATGAATGAATTTAAATATGGGCAATTTCCTCTTAATAAGTGCATCTGGCAATGCATTGACATTCCAGAAATGATTTTTTAAAATCGTCCTGTAAAAATCAGCAGAATTACAAGCCAAGATGTGGGGAGGGGAGGGTTAATTCTGGTTGTTAATTTTGGTGCCTGGGAGTCAGAATTCCTATATGGTCATGGGAGGAATGGTCCAGAGCATCTAGGCTATGGGCTTACAGGTCCTGCCATTCGCAATGCAGGATGTGTGAGATAGAAGGCTGCTTTCACTCTGTGTCAGTGCCCCGGCAGGATGTCTGTGCTTTCCTTGGCTGGGGAGTGCATGAGTGTGTGTGTGTGTGTGTGTGAAAACACCAGTGACCTCAGCACTTGGGAGTTTACATCAAATAATGCCTCTCTAACTTCTGCAGTGAAGAAGCTCTTAAGGCAGTAGCAAACAAAACCGAATTGGGTTTGATAGGAGGTACTGAGATAGTGTAAAGCTGTTTCTGTAAATCTTTGAATAGTGCCTGAATTCAGTGGCTCTCCCAGTCCTAACTCCAATTCTGACCTAAGTGGGTAGAAGGCTTGTGCATGCCCAGGAAGACCAGACAGAAACATCAGGTCTGGCAGTATTGTGGGGTGCCCTTGTCACACACCAGAGACTGCAGCAAAGGCAGGTCAGGTAAAATGCCCAAAGTCAAGGAGAGTGGGACATAAAATGGGAGCTGAACTGGGGATAAACCCTCACCCATTCACTTGTTAGAAGATAACTTCCTTATGTTCCCTATCTTTATCTTTACTTGGTTAATGGTATTGTTTTCCAACACTAATCTCTCTTACTCCTTTAACCAAAAAAACAAGGCTTCATTTAAAATAGAAGATTCTGTTTTGCTCTGAGAGACACAGGTCCACTAGTAGAAGCAGGAGAAATAAAAGTCACAGCAGACAAAATAAGAAATCACATGTCAACTCTGCAGGGTAGTGTTGTTATCCCAATTTCACTAGGGAAGGAAGGAAGCAGTAAGAACAGCATTTAACAGGTAAAGTACAGTCTTCAGAATGAAAGTCTTCAGTGTGAAAGAGCAGTGCAATTACCATCAAGTAAAATGACTTGGTAAATGAAGATACAAAATTCTTAACAAGTAAGTTTCACACAAATTACATTGTAAAGGACATATCAAGGTGCTGACTTTGGCATTACAGATGAAAACAAAACAAGCAAAATTTTTCTTTTAGGCCTCAAGACCAAAGCAATTAGGATAAGAGCTATCACAGCATATATCATAACTGAGTTAATTCTTTAAATGAGATCTACCACAACACAGAAATGCAGTCAGTCAAATGTAAAAATCAACACCTACAGGAACCTGCAAGAGTCATCTGCAATAGGAAAGAAACACATAAATAAAAAGAAAAAAAAATACTCTCAGTGGCCAAGTTTTCCTGAGACCATACCACATATAGTACATCAATTCATCAACTTGCAGATTATGTACCAACTTTAATGTTTCATTCTTTACAAGAGGAGATAATTTTCAGCAGCCTCAGGTAGTGGTGCATTTTTACCCAGAAGCAAGAATGCAACACAGATATCCTGTAAGTGTTATTTTATTATCCAGTCAAATATTTTAGATGTGTTTGAGGTAAAAAATATCCATGAAATTTATTTATGAAGTCCTGTCATAAGAACTATTTTTTTTCCATTAAAAGCCTACTCAGGAACATCTTGTGCCCTAATGCAGCACTGCCTCTATGGGCTTATTGCATTAACTCAAGTCACTGTTGTAATAAGCATTTAGTTTAGCCTCTATAAATTCTGATGCTAACTTAGACTGTAAAGAATTTTTCCATATTAAAATAGAAAATCTACTATTAATCACAAGATTATGCAAAATCATATTAATGGAAATATTTCTAAGTTTAGCAAGTGAATCATCAATGGAAATTGCATTAACTGAGATGCATATCATATCCAGACTGCTTCAGATTTGCTATTAAATTTAATATTTTCTTACTAAAATTACTGTTTTAAATACTTACAAATAACAGATTACAGAGAAGCATAAATTTGGGCACTGTTATTCTTAAGACACACCTTGTTTTCTGTGTGTTATAAAAGTGTTTCCAGTAAAGTGTTTTGCACAATATTAATTAAAACACAAACCAGAACTCTTTCCTCTTAACAGAGGTCCTTTAAGAGAGTAGATTCAAATGTATGAGACATAACTTTCACCTATGAAAGAACAATGATCCTCATGAATAAGTACCTACAAATTTTCACACAAACCAATTTCTGAGATACAGGCTACTGGAGGCATGGGTTATACAGTGAACATACAGCATTTATCACCAAAAATATAACTATTGTCAGCAGACCAAACAGTAACTACACAGTAATTTATAATAAAAGGACATATTTACTAATGAAATGCCAAAATGCATTAACCTCTATCAAAAAACAGAAGAGTATAAGTCTTAAAGCTTGTTAAAATCAGATGCTCTGATATTATATTTTTTTCAAACAGATCTACAATTCGATGTTCTATTGTTAGAGGAAAGAGAACAAGAAAATTGACTTTTTTTTTTACTTTGATGATGCAAAAAGATAACCCTGTTGTAATTCAGAGGTTCACTTGAAAAGGTTTCATTTGTATCAGTTTTCTTTTTTTATATTTATTTTCTTGGAGGTAATATCAAGCTATAATTTGTTCTTGCACACACTTTGATAAAAAGAGGGGAAAAAAAGCCCCAAAACCAGAAACAATTTCACTGGTAAGATCAGCTAAGGTTGCTTTGGGGAAAAGCAAGATTATCACATTTCTGCCTAGAATTTCACTCAGTGTATGTAAATATACAAACCAGCCATCCCTCATTTCACACAGATGGATCAAAACACAGCAGACTTCTATTGAATGAGTTATAAATTTTACCTAGACATGTTGATCCCACATGTCCCTGGAGTTTCTGGACATCCATCTAATCCCAAAACCATGCAGCCCTCCTATTGCACTTCAGCCACCTCATGCAGAATGGATGAACCCTCTCTGTCCTCCTAGAAGTTTTCTCTTTCAGTCTTCTCCTTTCTCTTCTATCACTTCTCTGGACCTATTCCAATATTAGCTCTTTTTTGAAGCTCTATAACTTGATTAAAGTACTAGCAGCCTCTTTAAGACAAATACTGATATATTCCCATTTCACCAGGAAACACCTTCCTTAGCCTATGCCAAAATTACAAGTAGTGTTCCAAGGACTGAACCACACTGACAACTGTGGACATTCTGTCATCAAAGGTTTCTTGTTGATCTTCTGAACCATTGATAACCTCTAGAAGAAATAGCCATGACTTTCCCATGTAATACGACGCTGGTACATTACTGAATTTTCATATCATTCCTCACTCTGTTCTTCCAAGTTATACAGGACTTTTTGCAAAACAGTGGTTCTTCCTCTATACGATTTCCATCTTTGTGCTCACTACAGTTTTAATACTTTATACTTTGTGCTACAGTTCTCCAAAGAAAATACCAAACACTTTTGACCTCATGAAAAATTCTTCAAAAATTTCACTAATAATTCTATTAGCTTTCAAGTAAATGAGATTTAAATTCTCCCTCACACATTATCCCAGGTTAATAGGTTGAAATTATGTTCTGTACTACTTGCAATTTTAATTACATGATTCATCACTGGCATCAATACTTGTGTTCTGCATTACTGAATCCATTTTCTACTTTTGCAACAAAGAGGCTGGACTCACATTTGGAAATAAAAATAAAATAAAATAAAATAAAATAAAATAAAATAAAATAAAATACCCAGTAATAAAAGAGCTAATAAATCTGAACGAGGAGGGGGGAGAAACAAAAAAAAAAAGAGAACAATTAAATGAGACTTAAACAATCATAAGAACAGTATTATTACCACATATCTTTGCAAAGATGATATACTTAGCAGGAAACTAAGTCAGTTCTGTATTCTTCTTCATGACTTCATGTTACAGTCCCAAGATCATAATATACCTAAGATTTATTCCAGTTGCAGTTTTTACCTTAATTGTCACCCTCTAAAATATTTCAGGTGTGGATTTATTTCATCTTGTCAAGGTGCTGTGTCCTGACAGTTTCTTTCAGGCTCAATACAGGACTTACTTCATTGCAGTGCCTCTGACAGGCCTGTGACAGGCAGCACTCCCAGAATTACTGATGGGCTGCTTTGCCATTGCAGTGCCCAGTTCCTGACTGATGGCAAGACCTGGATTCTGCATTTTTGTCTCCAATGAATTATAATCCAGTTTGAGGATAAGACGTTGAATTTCTATGCCAGTTTCAATGACACCAATTGTCTTCCAGGTTATGACGTCACCTAAATAACTAAAATTGTGTTTTCTGTTCTCCCTGCCCCATTTCTAGCACACATATACACCAAGTAGTGCTAACAGCATGAGTTATGATTTTTCATTAAAAAAGACCAAAGCAGGTCAAAGTAAAAGATTTTAGTTCCACAAAAATAAAAGCTTCATTTTTCCTAAAAGCCAGGTAATTGTTCATTATTTAAATCACTGATAAAACAATGTCAGTTTCCTACAGCCCTTGAAAACCAATACACTCAGATACAACTAGATTATCTAAAAGTCCATGTTTCTTTCTAACCACTGAGGAAAATTAAGTTATGGGGAAGTTATTGACTCCTGAGACAAATACCTGAGACTGTAATTTCTTCCTATGAGTCACTCTTGGAGTAGAATTCTGTGGTGTCAACCTGGCACACAAAGTCAGAGGTAAGACTGAGCATGAACACACTTTTTTCCAGGCTAAACACTAAGAAATAATTTAGCAACTCTATGTTTCTGAAATAAGTAGGGTCAGACCTACAAATGTATAATGTAGATGCCAATCTTCAAATTTGGTGGAAACAAGAAACCTAAACCATGTGCATCTGTCCTTACCCTTCAAAGACAAGGTGTTTGACAACAACAACAAATGAAAACCAAACACAGCTAATAAAAGTTCCAGATATGTAGTGCCAGCAGTTTCAAATGGTGAAGAGGGAAATCATTTATCCAGCACAGTTTGACTTTAGACATGCCCTTCAAATACTGAAAATACAAAAGCAAACTAAATCAGAATATCTTCCTACACTGCATGAGTTACAAGGTCAATATTGGAACTGCAGGGGGAAATCTGGCCAGTGTTCTGCAGAGGGTCAGACTACAAGATTACAATGGTCCCTTCTGATTTTCATATCTAGCAAGCTATGAATAATTTAAATAACTTTCCAGGACAAACAGAGGAACTGGAGTTTAAAAGCTGAGCAGGCAAAAAAAGTTTTATCGTCTTGCCCACCAACTGAGTTTAAGTAATATTTGCAAATATCTGAAAAAAAAATTGTATTCAAACTGTAAATAACAGTTCTCACAGCTTTACCATGGTCACTATAGCTGGTTTTGATGTTTCAATCTACTTACTACAGAGATTCAATCAAGAGTAGAGCTGCATGGAAACCTGACTAAAACAGGAAATTTCCCTTGGCTGAAGATTTTTATTCTGTTTGCAAATGAACACAGTAAAATTAACTGTGAAATGGGTTATTTGGTAATTGACTTAGAGATTCTTGGCCCTAAGAACATGAAGCCGTGGTTACACATCCACTTTAATCTGGCATTAACCCAGGGTGTTGCTGAAGAGGAGCATCCATCCAGACATCCAGACCAGCTTCCCTTTCCTGTTCCATGAGAGGACTGGTGTGGCTCACCAAGTGACTGCACAAGTTCTGGTGTGAGCACAACAGAGCCAGGGAGATCCTGTAGCCATGGCAATTGGAAGACAGGACTGAATTTAGGTCAGATTTAAGTAATGCCATGATCATGGTCTGAGTGTCTACCAGCTCAGTTGACTGAGGAGCCCAAGGTGATGGCTCAAAGAACAGGAATATTTACTTTCTCACTTGTATTAACTCTTATTCCCCAACTGGAGCAGTGGATGTAGTGACCTAAAAAGGTCATTACTTTTGTACTTGTGACCCAAAGATTTATTCAGTTTAGCAATTCCTTCATTACAATTCACACTGCGTCATTGCAGAGACCCAGAAAGCAAGCTGCTGAATACAAACATTTGAATTAAAGAAAAAAAATCAAACTCTGTCAATAAAGCCTTTATATGAACACATAAAGAGAAAACAAACGCTCCTGTCTTCATTCTCCAAAGGAACTCTGACTTGTGTGTTGTATGTTAGGAATTCTATCAAATGATATGGGTTTTTAACTATGTTCATATCATAATAAAAAGAATAATGTCCTCTGTGAGGGAACAAAGACTTTTTAAAAAGCAGTGCATTTTGACAGGGAAAGCTTGAAAGATAGTGCATAAAACAGTAAAGATTAAGATAACTTTCTCCTCTCAGCCTTTAAAGGACATTAAAAAAGTGAAATAGCTTTCTCAGGATCCAATTTGGATCTAAGTTATTGATTATTACTATATAAAAGAATGTAATGAAAGACCTCCAGGATCTTCATAAAGCATTTAAAGTCTCTTAAACTACCAAACTGAGAAACATCTGGCAAAACAGGAGAACTGCACCAATGTGTTCATCAGATCTTTAGGTGATTTTTTATATTCTTGTGTCCCATCTCACTAAGAAGCTGTGAAACTCTACAGTTGCTGTTCCTTCTTTCAGAACATTTCTGGAAAGGCAGAGAGGCATCGTCTCTGATCTGAAAAGGCTTTCAGTTTACTATCACTGTCTGCATGACCAAAATACTTATCAGTATAGGTCACGCAATCAGTACTTGACCACTGTACCAGTTGTTGTATAGATGGCAGAAAACATGGTCTTGATATTTGTTACTGCCTGTTCTGAGCTTCCCCTCCCCCTCCCCAAGACATTTGCCTCTGCCATGTGCTCAGAACCCCTTTGTTCCAAGAGGGCAAAACCAAATGTAACTCAAACTCTTTAACAGCAGTGTCTGATTGGCCGGTCACCCTGGGTCCGCCCCCAGTCCGCCCCTTTCCCCTTCTCCCAATAAAACAAAAGGCCAAGGCGGGCCCCACCCCCTCTGGCTTGGCAACTCTTTCTGCGAACATCTCTTGTTGTCTGTTCCTTTTTGAAAGCTTCTGACTGAGGGAAATTAGGCAAGTCAAGAGCTGTATTTCTCCCTCTTTGCTTCTGCTGGGGGTATTTGCTTTGCAGCTGATACAGGTATCGATTTTAGACCTACTAAAATGCTGGATTGCCTGTGCTACCTCTTTAGGTTGCTTGAGGCTTTCTAAGGCATTGAACTACAAGTGCTAGCTGGTAAAAAGCTGAAAAGATACCTCCCTCATTTGGCGCCCAACGTGGGATATTGCACCAAACCTCCAGAATGTCTTATTTTCACAGTATTTTTATGTCTCCATGAGCTCCTCTAGACCGCTCTAACCCATGTTTGCCAGGTTATTTATCATTCAGTGATCAAATAAAACTGGGTACTGATCCCCACGGCCTTGATTTTTCACAAAATTTATTTTGACACCCATACACAGAGTAAACATTATCTGGGTAACTAAATATAAATAAAAGTCCCCTTTTGGTCCACAAATATAACTTAAAGAACTTTATGTCTAAAGGGAATCAGCATTATTTCCTCAGCTTCTGAGACATAAAAATGTAGCCATGAATCTGCCGGTTTAAAGCCAGAATACTGCTTGCTACACTCTTTCATTTATTTCTATTTATAGTTGTTAATTTTTAAAGAGATCAAAACAGCAAGAGGACAGAACAGTCAATCCTGTCACATTCAGAGGAAAAACACATTAGTCACCTCCTGAAGTGTGGCTCCTTATTCCAGCTCTCCTATGGCTTATTTAGCAAAGTCAGTGCTCTGCTTTCTCTCTCTGGCCCAGGTGCTGTGCATCCCACTCCATCTCAGCTAACCACGCTCTTGCTTCAGCTTGCCAGAGGGAGGCAAAAGAGGAACACTCTCCCCAGTTCCGCAGAAACTTAGCCTTCTGAGCCACACACCAACTTCCTAATTCCTACTGTTACAGCTAGGGATTCATTTCCCCTCTGAACATAAACACACATAGGAATTACCATGGACTTTCTATCCCAGAAATGTGGCAAATACTGCATAAAAATGCTACAGTAAACACCATAATCTCTCCCATCCTGCAAAGTGTTGATAGGTGGGATAGGAGATGATTTTGGACCTGTTTCAGCAATGGTGTAGACATTGTAGAACCCTTTATTAATGTTCCCTAAACCCTTCTTTGCTTTCATGACAGAACGCACTTCATTTAAAAATCTGTTTTAAGGAGTTTTTATGGGAAGGACTGAGTTCATTCCGCCAGACCCGACAGTGTGTAAAGCCTGATGGACTTCCTTCACAGAAGTAGGTTTACTTTCATGAGGAAAGTTTTAGAAACAGATTTTTTTGAGCCTCATTTTTGTCTTTCAAGTTCAAGAGTTCCACATGAACCCACTAATGCTTTTAGCTAATTATTCAGATTTTTATAATTCAGGAAACATTATGTTCAATAAAGGCACTTAAAAGACTGGAATTCCCAGACAGCATTTTCTAATGATCTGTAATGGGTCTTTTTTCAGCACTTTCCCCCTTTACATTTTTAATAATTATGAGTCTGGTTTTGATAAAAAAGGAGCTGTCCTAGAGGTTTGATATCCTAGATATGTTATCTTTGTAATGAAACAGTATCTATTCCTCCCTTCCCCCTCCAGTGACTCTTCCACATGTTATCAGATCTGCCCACCTGTCTTTCCCTACTATCTTCCCAATTCTTCACCTGGCAGTGGTCTCCCTGAGCTGTTCCAAGGTCTTTCTCCCTCTAAGGGTTTACTATTAAAAAATATGCCTGCAGAAATTTTTTACATTGGAAGAGTAAGTGCCTCATAATACCTGAAAAAACAGAATGCATCAAAAAATATTGCCTCATAAATGACAAAGCATTAGTATTTGGAAGTGAATGTGGATGTGTGGTGGTTTAACCTCAGCTGGCGCCCACACGGCCACTCATGAGCTCCCCAGCACCAGGAGTAAAAGTGAGGAAACTCCTGGGTTGGGATAAAGGCAGTTTAACAGGTAAAGCAAACCAAGGGATTCATTCCCCACTTCCCAGGGCAGGCAGGTGTTCAGCAGCCCCAGGACAGCAGGGCTCCATCACCTGTAATGGTGACTTGGGAAGACAAACACCATCACTCCAAATGTCCCCCCTTGCTCCTCCTCCCCAGCTTTATGTGCTGAGCGTGGTGCCATATGGTCTGGGATATCCCCTGGGTCAGTTGGGGTCAGCTGTCCTGGCTGTGTCCCCTCCCAGCTCCTTGTGCCCCCCCAGCCTCTCTCTGGTGGGGTGGGTGAGGAGCAGGAAAGGCCTTGGCTCTGGGTAAGAACTGCTCAGGTAGACAAAAACATCCCTGTACTGTCAACACTCTTTTCAGCACAAATCCAAACCATAACCCCACACCAACTACTACAGAAATAATTAACTTTGGCCCAGTCAAAGCCTGCAAAGGGTTTTCACAAGGAAAAAAAAAAAAGAAAATTTAAATGTATTTATGCACAGAAATTATAATGTAGTAAGGAAATAGTGTAAGAGAACTACTTTTATAAAATTTTAAATTGAAATATTATCTTTGGTCCACTTAAACAGCAATCCAATAAACTTCCTGATGTGGATTGTTTTCTTACTCATTGACTGTGCAGAATTATGCAGGGAGTAGAACATTACTTTGTGAATATAAATGAGTGAAATGTAAACTAAACCTTTGCATTTGCAACCTGTTTTATTCAATTCAAGCAAAAATTACTTGTATACTTTCAAAATAATCAAAGTGGAATAACAGTTGTTACAAAATGCAAGTATGCTGCAGAATGATCAACAGGGGAGAAACCAAATAAGAGATTTCTTTTTTGACTATCAGTTTCAAGATGAGAAACATTTTGAATACTCTCCTACTAAATAAGTCATTATGGGAGATCACATGAGAGAATGGCACCTAGGCTGAAAGAGAACAACAATTTATTGCTTGAAATATTACCTGTCACAGCAAAGAACAATACAGCATTCCAGTTTCATAAAAATATCACAGAAAGGAACTGTGGTTTGAAAATTTTGCATTCTAGATGAAAAATAAGGCTATAAATGAGCAAAAGAGAAAGATTTTTTTTTAATCCCATAGACAATAAAAGTTGAAAGCTGGGGTTTTTGGGTTTTTTTTCAGCAATTACCTGATTACATGATTATTATGCAAGAAAAGCCTACATCATAAATTATCTTTACATCTGACATGACCTTCTGTCCTCCTTTTACTATACCCCACATAACCAATTTTATGTATCTTCCAGAAATTGCAAGGTAGAGGTATCTGGTAGACTGCCCAGTTATATTTAGTTTGGCCCGTAGTAGTAAACATCTGATGTGGAATCTGCCATGAGATGATGAGTCTTAAGACAATCACAATTTCATTTTCTCAGCACTACCAAAGTGTTGTCCTGGGTCTACACTGCAGATGAAAAATATTGAGAGTTTATTTGGCAAGCTAAAAAAAATAAGAGAGAGTTTTTCCTTTGTCTGGAATACCCCTAGCTCACCGAGAAGTAGAAGCCAGGTTCTCACACCTGAATAAAAATAGATTCCACACCAGCAATAAATGCTTGCACCTTCTCCCAAATAGATATTTAGAGATTTAAATAATCAGCATTCAGAGATGGATTTATGGAAGGGAGACAAGGAGGTACAGATGCTGAGTTCTCTTTCTCTCCCCGCCCCCAGACTGCACAGGTGGGAACTCCCTGTCTATCATTCCCTGTTCTCTCCTGCTTCCAAGATCTTATGGGAAGAGAGTAACAGAGTTGAGGTAGGGATGCTTGCCTCTATCCAATCACATATCTGAGGATGGCTGCAAAATCATGGTGCTGTCATTCACAGCCAGGCTGCAGCCACTTGATCTTTACCAAGAATATAGCTAAATTTTTATTTTAATTGGTATGACATCCTTTGATACAAGGATACAAGAAGGCACTATAAATCAGCACTGGAAAGACATCACACAAAGCTTCATTAAAAAGATAATATTTCTCATGTAATTAGCTGTAAATTAATGGTAATTTTTTTACCTAAAAGAAGAAACATTACAAATGTTCTAATACAAACAGCTAGAGTAGGAGTTTTTAATTCTTGTGAATGTCTGCTTCCACAATTGGTCTCTGCTCTTTTATTCTAAGTGACAATTATAGCAAAATAATTTTTCCCCTTGAGATAGATGATGAGGATTGTTGTTGTTGAGGAACAGTCATATTACAACTGCAAAATTAGATCTGACTAAAAGTCTCTCCCAGTTTGGTGCATCCTGATACCTAAAATTCAACCCCTAGAAAAAAAATAGTGAAGTTTTTCAGCTAAAAAGGCAATGTAGACATATGTTTTCCAAATTGCATCTTCTGAAAAGATCATATATCTGTCACCCACACAGTCCTCTTCCATTTTTTTCTTTCTGGGTGTATTTCAAAATGTCACTTATCACACAGCCTTCCAGTTTGGCTACTAGCTTGCTAAGTGAGCATCTTGTTCCACATATTCCTTTTTTTTCTGTTGAGATAATCTGAACACTCTTGCTAATTTTCCTCAAGTTTGTGTAGAACTGTCAATATTAGAAACCCATTTTTTATCCACAATTAATTAGACATAAGGCAGCTTCATCAGAGATATTCTTGGTTCTTGGCTTTCTGAGCACTGAGACATGGATAAGCCAAAATACTAATGTGATTGGAGAAGGGTTTCTTTGCATGGAATCCTGTGATATTACAGATGGTGGCAAGACATGAAACAACATAATAAACAGTCTCTTATTTTTTTATAGAATGTTTTCCCAACTGCATTCTCTTTGGTAATTGGATACACTGAATCTAAAAACCTCCACTGTATATAAACACAATAAATTCATTGGATTTACTGTTTACCAGAACTCATAAATGAGGCAAACACTGTGAAAGATATTTTAGGATTAGCATCTGTATACTAGATGGTCCAAATGCTAATGAGGACATTATGCTCATGCAAAATTTCATACTCACTTATGGGAATTCTGCCTGTGCTATTTGTTACATGGACTCCCAGAACTACCTGCTATGTAATATAGAAAGGGAGCTTATTTCTCATTAATTCAAAAATTCAAGACTCCTCCCCTTGTGACCTTTGCAATACAAAAAAAAAACCCTACTACCTTTATTTCCTAGAAAGGCACTGGTCAAACAGTTAAGTGACTATTGAAAACAGTTAAGTGACTATTGATCTCTATGAAGGTTAGGTAAAGTTAGAGAAAAAGGTATTATTGCCTTAATACAACATGGTGTTGTATTATCTGTTCTGAAAAATAGATATAAAGAAACTCTAGAATGAACTCCCTGAGGGGATCCTACAGTTTTCATATTCACAGAATCTTTCCACAGAGTTTTAAAAGGGGATAAATCCAGCCTTAAATAAGAATCCCTTAGTTAGCCTTCAGTCCATTTGTATTTCTGGTAGGTGAAAGAAGCCCCAGACCTTCATAATCCACTTGCAATGTAGGCAGGAATTACCAGATATATCAGAGTGCTCAAATTTATGGACCTAAAATTTCTCTAGACATTTCAACTGATGATTTCTAGGCTTGTCTCCCTATTTTTCCTCATAGAATTTCCCTTCACCAATATGCTGGTTTTAATCCATATATCCCATCTCAATAACTAAAGCATTTTTCATGAAGCGATCTCACATTCTTAGTATTTCCAGGGTTGGAGAGCTTTTTTTGTAACTTGAAAAATATGAATTGTGTCTTGGAGACAGATCTTTAAGAAAAGAGTGAATGCATTTTATAAAGTCAGACCTTCCAGCACACTCTGGAAGGCCAATTATTTTTGTATTTGGTCTTCTGTGGTGATTCTCCAGATTGTCAACTTTCTCAAAGAGCTAAAATATTTCCTTCTTACGCTATTCTTTATCCTTCTTAAAGCCTGAAATACCATCTTCTGAATTACAAATCCTTTCCACTACAGCAGTTGCTCAAGTGTGTATTTTATTTATCAAATGCTCCTGTGTCCTCTCAACCTTCCATTTCACTGGTATCACTAAGACTGGACCTATGTAGAAACACCTCTGCATAAAGAAAAATAAGTTCTTTGTGTGCATCAAATTGTACAGACCTGCAGTGGTGGCAGAATAATTTATTATCTGCAATTAAAAAAGAGTGGGTGGATCAGATTTAATTTTTGTTTTAACCCAGATTCTCTTCCCAAATGTGTTGTGAATCCACAACTTTAATTCAGTGCCTTATCAGCTGTATTATCCTCAGAGAGAGAGAAATACTGGCCAGGCAAAATTCAGAGCATATCTGTGAGACTACAGAACAAGAGCAAATGATACTTTTTGACAGAAGAAGCAAAAAACCTACTGAAAAGGGAAGAAAAGTTTAGGAAAAGGTTATTGGTTAGAATTCCTAGTGCTGAAACTGGCTTCATTTGAGCAATTCCATAATTATTTAAAGTAAGGAGTTTAGCTTACTGTCTCCTTGAAGGAGACCACCAGTTGATTTTAATTTATACTGCTGTGTTTTTTCATAGTTAACAATCAGGAAAAAAACAAGGAATTTTCAGTTTATGCCATTTTATATTTTCTTAGGGAAAATAGTAAAAACAATTCCTTTGCCTTAGAAAAATGTTCAAAGTAATTCGAAGTATATCATATTCTGTGAAGAAAGGGTTATCGCAGTGCCTTACTCAACTAGCTGGTGTGAAGAGCAAGATTTATATTTTTTTCTTGTCTGAACATTGTCAAATCATTCTGTTAGGAGTACTTTCTAGAAAAATTATTGGTTCTAATGTTAAAAATGTCTTTCTAAATAGGACGATAAATCCAAGGATTTATTAAACTGAATAAAATAATTTCTCAGTCATGATTTTGTTTCTCCTTTTTGAACATGCCAAACAGCTTATTAAGTAAATGTCAACAGTCCTTGTACAAGTTTTGAGACACTTTCAGCTAAGCTTTGTCTCAAATTTTGAAACTCATGTCGTCCCACAGCCCACCCGTAAAATAAAGGATGTTCTTTGGAGCTGCAAATGCTGAACCATTTCTTTAATACTAATTCAAGGTAATGCTGGTTCCTGTGTGATACCAGGACTAGACTGCAAATCAACATCTAACACTGCTGTTATGACAAGCAGAGGATGTACAATGTACAAGGTGTCATTACCATAACAGGTATGGAAAGATCAGCATTATGCATACCCTTAAGGCTTGGGCAGAAATTATTGATTCCTGACTTTGATGTTTTAAGAACAGGCATGGGAGTAGGACAAGTATGGATCCACCTTCATCTTACAAAAAACTTAAATTATTATTCGCACTTTGAACCTTTTCTGTCATGAGAACATGGCAATCAAGGCTATCAGGAAATTTAACTCCAGCAGGAATTCGAGACTGACCTAGTTCACCTCCATTGTGCATCTACAGAGATTCTTATCCCTACTGCTGGGATAGGTGAGCCCTTCACACCACCTACATTCTGTGGCAAAGTTTCTCAGATTTTGCAGCACCTCACAGGAACAGACTAGAAAAGAGACATCACCATTGAGATAATACTGTCACCAATTCAGCAGCCAGTTGTTCTCAATGCTCAGGAGTGATATTAAGCACCATGTACTTTCCTACCCTGAGAGAAGGTCACCCTGACATCTGTTTATAATGAAGCTTGGTGAGAGAAAAGCATTTTAAAAAAGATATTATCTACTTTCGCTGTTCATGGATCTAGTTTGGTACAAATGCTTGCTGCATCCATTTGCTATAGTTCAGTATTACTATGATAATTCTCTGAAAAACAAATGTTTAATGTCTTTTCCTATAAAAAATCCAATGTATCAAGACAGTTGCTTACAGTATTAATTTGACACAGGTTTAATTGTGGGCCATTAAAATAATGACCTGGTAATTGCTTTCTTTGCTGCAATATCAAGGAAAAAAAGAGTTTATTGAATGCAAGGAGAAAGAGATTTATCACATCTACATGATTAGCTGCTATACAATAGGCCTTTTCAGTCATTACACATTGCACCACATTCTGAACCCCAATTACACTGTAGCATTAAGTATAAAATTGTGGCTGAACCTTGCAGTTTTGTGTTTCACTGTATTTTAAAATGAGAGTTAGCATTAAATGAAATGGTAATATGAAAAGAGAATATTTAAAAATCTGTGATTTTAATTGAGCATTTGGCAATGCATAGCAAATGGTGTAGGGTGACAACAGTGCCATTTAGCAAAAGTGTCTGCAGGTGTGAGGGTATAAAAGTCAAATTAAATTGGGAACAGTCTATTAAAGATTATGAAATAAGATCAATGTGTCAACAATCTGACCCTGTAAATTAGATGGATGGTTATCTTTCTTATTGTTGGGCTGCAAGATGTGTAAAATGGTCTCTGTGATCCATTAAATGAAATTCTACTAGACACAAAACGTAGGACAACTCCTTTCTTCTGTCAAATAGTAAACTGATCATGATACTCCTTTTTTATTGAACACCATTTTGGCTACTGGAAGGTATTCAATGCTTTTATGTTTCTGTAAATATTTACCCTACCTCACTCAGAAGAGTAAGAAAAGCTGTTGATTTTAATAAACCAAAAGCTTTTCAATTTTCCCACCTACTTCCAGATATAAACAAAACCTTACTTACTGTGTTCTAAAGTAATGTCATATATAATTCCAGGTTTAGACCAGTGAATAATTTTCACAATCTTGAACCACAATGAAAATCATAGCCAGTCATTACATGACCTTTATCAGGGTCACATTACTTTCTCTAAAGATAAGCTATAACAGCAAAGAGAGGAGAGGTTGTAATATCCAGGATTTTCTCTTTAGTACATGATTCCTAATGCATATAATTTCAGGATTTGGTTTTAAAAGATGATTAAAAACCTGGTTTGAACATGCAGTTGTAATAGGTCCGTACAGAAAGTAGGTATTTCCGTATCAACAACGTATCATTCAACAAATGAATCATTTGTTGTCCTAAGATCAAAAGGAAGACAAAACCAAACCAAAGAAACAACAAACCAAGCTGTTTATAGGACAATGTTTCCAAAAGGAAATGGCCCTGCCACCTCCATTTCTAACATGATTTTATAGCTTACTTTCAGACATCACTGTGGACAGTGCCACAGTTCCAAGTTATCCATCATATTTAACAAGGACAGTACATCTTCATCCTTTCACTTCACCTCACAGTACTTTTGGTCTGTAACTTTCAATAGTCATTGAATGTGGCCTTTATTCTCCCATTTCTATTAAATCTCTCAAGAGTTTCAAGAAAGTCATTTGCTTGATGAACCATTTCTACTGAGGTAGACCTTCACACCAAGAGCAGCCTCATAGGATGCCTCAGAGGAATACTGAACTTGGATAGGGAATTATAATGGATGCAACAGGAGTCTATTAATGAGACATCTAGATGCTTAAACGAACCTTCAAACATTTAGGTACCAATCCCACAAGTGCTGTTCTCTTCTCTTATTGTCCCTGTAAAAGTGAAGATCCATCAACAGTGACTGAAAATACCCACCTACTAATCTAAACATTCACATCCATGCTCTAGGCTTTCTGTTCAAGATACCTCTAGTTTGGAGGTGATTTTTTGTCTCTCCTTCTCAACTTGTCCATAAAATTACCAGGGAAAATTCTTTCATTCTTACTCACTCTTGCAGATTTTCTTTGCATATGTATGTATATGCATTTAACCACCTTAAATTGTTTTAGTTTCAGAACAGCAGAAATTTTTAGTGGCTTCAAACAGAATTCAATAGGAACTGAGTAGTTTATTAACTTTGTTCTGAACTCTTTTTGACATGGGAAAATCTTTGCAGGTATACTCATCCAGCTCTTTTTCATAAGCTCCAATTATAATTTAGAAAGCTACACACAAAGGTTGTGTCAGGATAGCATATAAGGCACGTATGCTTATGCTAGAGAGTTGATGGATTCTGCCTGTGGAGGAATGGATAAATGGAATAGATAGAATCACAGGCTATTCTGAAATAAGAAAAACTCTCAGTTTGCAAATTCAAGCTGATGAAACAAAGTCATCTGTCCACTTACTGAACAGCCTTCTAGTAACTGGCAGTCTGCAAGAGGACAAGGATGCAAGGGAGCATAGAAATAACACATCTAAAAACTTAAAACCTGCCAGCTGATGTTTCAAAATCCACATGCAGCATGATTCCTGCCTTGATTTGAAACCCACTGACCTTGTGTTTAAAAACATGCCAACCTCAGTCTTTGAAATGGTTACCCCCTGCACTCACACTTGTTTAGGGTCAGTCTCTGATAGGGTGGTTGTGTTTCCTCTTTTTTGAATCTGTTCACACAAATCATTTGACTTGTATTCTTCAAGGCCTAAATTATTCATCAGTTAGTGAGCTGACAAAAAGAATTTCATTAGGACAAAAACACATGTTGGCTCATATCCATCAAAGACACAGGGCTTGCTTTGTGAGGAGAAGAGTGTCCTGGAATTCCTCTGACGTATGCTCCTCTGTGCATAATGCTTAGACTGAAATATTGATTAACTAAAAACCCGAAGTTACCTGCCTTAGTCGTCTCCAGCTTTATGGATTTAATACTCCTACACACTCCCCTGAAAGCAAAGTAATCTAAAAACAACATTTGAAGGTCAAACTATCTAAGTAAGCAAGCATAGCCCAGGTTCACTGAGTGCATTAATATCCATGGTAAATTTGCCTTCAATGGTTTGGTCTTTCCTGTAAGGGAAATTTCTACTTCTAATGTAGGAACACTGATGGTTTTTTCCATCAGATCTGTAGTCTTGGCCATAATCCCATTATTTGGCCATTTTTTTTTTTTTTTAATACATAAAGAAAAAGAGAAAGAATTCTACACAAAAAAGAAAAATATTGGCTGACATGCTCACCAATCTTGAATCATGAAGATTAATAAAACAGACAAAAATTTTTAAAAAGCCTTTTACTTGCTCTGATTATTTAGGCTTTAATATGTGTGTGTGTATTAACTTGTTAAGTTGGATAATATCCTGTAGCAGTGATCTTCACAGCTGAAGATTTTGCTTGTTAGTTTTCTATGGATGCTCTTTTTTTACATTCTGGTAAATTTTGGTCCACAAATAAGAAAATGTTATTACCATTAGGGAAGTATATCAATCTTTTTTTTTAGTGTGCCTTCTAAAATTATAATTTTCTTTATGTTTGTTCTGACTCAAAAGAAGCTTCCTCCAAAGAAAATACCTTTCTCTTTTTTGCTGGGTTGAAACCTAAAGCTCAGAACAGTGATAAGTGATTTTAAAGTTCAGAAAAATTTGTTACAGTGAGAAATAACAGAAGATCAAGTACTTTGTATTTTGATGACTGGCTAGGCTTGATAGATTACTTGCATAAACGATGCTCAATAAATGAAGATATACCAATAATATATACCTACCATTATTATTTTAAACTGGTTTTTTATATGTGTTTCTAGAAAAAATGAGCACCTTTTTGTCTTAACCCTGGAAAGATACAGTAAACCATTATTTTGGTAGAATTCCCATTGACAAAACCTCCTCCCCAAAGTTTAAAAGAAAGATGTGAACATCACTCAGTGTATTCACCTCTCAAACCAGTATCAATCACTGGTATTCTTGGGAGATGAAGCATGAAATTTGATTTCAAAGCCTGTAAAAACACTACACAGCCCTGTATAAAATTCATTCACCTCTTGCTTACACAATGTAGTCACAAACTGACTGAAAATTTGAGGTTAAAGTCACTGAAGTTGAACATTTTCTACATCACTTTGATTTCTGAACACTTCTGTTCCAATATGATGGTCAACATCATAAAAATGTGTGAGACCAGACAGACACCAAACAGCAGGAAATGGGTTAACAGTGCTTTGTAGTTCCAGGTGTACTCTTTTGTATCCTCAGATCTGAAAGTGTAACTTTACATTCAGACAGAAAATGAATAAAAACCAGGAGATATCCCAAATGCAGACTGATGAACAGAGTACCCCAACCTTTTCTCCTCCCTATTCAAATAGAAAAACAAATTTTTACAGCTAATATTTTGGTACTGCACAAAACCATATATTCCTGAAGGGGCATGATCATACTTGAATTCTACTGAACTAATGATGCTTTCTTTTGATTGGTGCCACTTGTCTTCTTTTTGCACAAATCTTAAAGTATTGACATTCTCCAGTTCATATTTCATAGGGGAACTTTTGTCAATGCCTTAATTCAGTGAATTCCAATACTTTGTTCACATTCCAGTAATCCAATATCAAAATTTATTTTTAAGACCCTAATAAAGGTCTGCTGCTCCGTGTGAACTTTCCAAGAACAACTCAGACAGCTCTTCCTGCCATTCCATGCATAAATTATCCCATCAAAGAGCTGGTGTTTATTCTGAGGTCTTTGAAATTCTAATCACTTGTATACACCTCCTCAGGCCAGCCTGTGCTTTGAAATTTGGATTACTTACAATTGGGCTATTCATAATGCAGGGCTATAGAATGCAACTTGCCACCCATTTACAAGCCTCTGTACATCTAACATGTCATCAAGGATTTCTAATTGACACACTTCTCTTCCAAATTATTTTCCCAGTGTCAGCTTTATATCAACTATTTGACTCACAGCACAGATAAAAAAAATTGCTTTAAGAGGGTGTGAAATACATGCAACTAATGATAAGTTAGTCTTTCTATGTACTACTATAAAGAACACTTGCCGTATTTTATTTATTTATTTATTTATTTGGTGTGAATTCTGGCCATGTAGGCTCAGAAGCTGCCATTATATCTGAGCTCTGGCAGAATGTGGTCAGTTAAATTGTTTATCAGAAATGATATTTAATCCTGCACAATTAAGCTGTAAAATGAACTGAATTGTGAAGAACAATACAACATAATTGTATGAGGTTCCTTTGAGACCTGAAAAGGGACATCTTGGAACCTTTGTTGGCCAATGTCCTCCAGGCTGATAGAAGAATGATTTCACACTGAAGACCATCAACAGCTCTCTAGAGATTCCCTTCAGCCCTCTCCTGGTATAAAGGACAGTGACTTTATATTGGCACCTGTATAAACTGGTAATTGGTGACTAAAGCACAGTCCGTTCTGTTTATCTGTACATAGTTACTCCTTACAGCTACAAACCCTAAAGAAATCAGTAGTAATCTTGCAACACACCAAGCACAGGTCTAAATGAAAATCTAAATCCTTGTAAATCAGTCAAAACAATTTTTTAGAAACTAAGTCAATTCCTCATGCAATCAGATGGTATATTGTATGTGTTTTATTATTTCAAATGTGCTTCCAAGAAAATTCAAATTACTGAAGATATGCCTAATAAACTATGCCTGACATCCTTTAAAGGACCTGAATACTTTTTTATTTCAGTCTGGAATATAGTAGTGACAGCTTCCTACAGCTTGTCTTCTGCACTCCCAAGGTATTTCTCAGCAACCTTCTGGCTTTGTCATGGTCTGCAGATTTTGGAAGAAAGGAAATTACTGCCTATGTTATTTATATGAATGTGTCAAAGCTGTATCTTTGCAAATACTCTATTTCTGGGAGTTCCTAATACTTTCCTCCAGCAGGAGTGAAGAAGAATAGAGAAAAACTACATATTTCTATCCTTTCAATATTACATCATTTGTGGTGCATCAGGTATGTTTAAAATTTTATCATTCTATTCACTTACACCTTGTGACTTGTACAAATTGATCAAAAAATGGTAAATTATAGAGAACAGTACAAAATACAGAGATTCACCTCCATTTTTATGTTCCATGGTTCAAATCCACACGGCTTTCCTAAGCAGCTTCTAAGCTCAGGTGATGAAGGGGAAAAAAATTTTGTAAGACTGTGTTCTTCCTTATAAAAAAGAGCACTAAAAAAGTCTTACTAAAAACCCATGGAGTAATCACCATAATTATCCTACCTGATAGTACATTCCTTGCCTTCAGGAGCATGTATCAGTGACACACATGGCAGTGGGAGTTCTGGCAGAGCAGTAAGGTATACAAGACCCCATAAAGCGAAATAGCAAACAGACTGGCAGGAAGCCCAGCGAGCTTAATCATATTTCTGCATTTGTGTAGTATTTATATAACCAAATGTGGAGATAATGACAGAGAACCCCTCTCTTTCTCATTATATGGTTATTCACACAGCTCTCAGTATTTCATTTATGGCTTACACATCTGTTATTATGTACCATCAAACGCTGCCTTGACTCTGTCTCAGACACAGCTCCACTGGCTGAGTTCTGAACACCACTAACAGACTGCCATCAGTGCTCGTGTTACTTACAACCTCATGTGCCTTCAGAAAGAGCATTCCATAGATTCAGTCAATAATTGTGGTAAAAATTGCACAGTGGTTAAAATACAACATCATTTAGTATGGAGAGAATCCTCATGAAAAGTTCTGTGCACATCAAAGAGCAGAACGAGGAAGACTACTCTTATCATTACTGTGAAATTTACTTGCTGCATGTAACTGAGAAAAAAAATTTAGTGTTGTTTGTCTAATAGGATGCCAGAATTTTTTTCCATGTATACTTATACCTATTTATTCTTTTTATTTTCATTTCAGTGGAGTTGTAGAAACTTTCACCAGTGGAGGATCTGATGCAAGGTCAAATATATAGAGTTAGGGGTTTGAATGTAAAGGAAATTGAATTTTATACATACAGTACCATTAGGAACTAGAGAAAGGATTTTAATAGGGTGACATTATCAAGGCCATGCTAGAACAGGTTACAGGACAATCACAATACAATAATGCCTTATTTTACAATCAGTGCATTTCACTCCTGTGAATGACATAGTGCTGAAAATGTGGAGAAAAAGGGTGGTGATGCTTTTGTTATTTGGATCAAGCATCCTGTCTGGGGAAAAAATGTGATTTCTTTGGCTATCCCTTTAAATCTTAACTCAGGTATATCACTGGGAATGGGAGATACCTTTAATCTTCTGCAATCTTGCAACATAATACAAATCAACCTAACCAGGCTTTCAATTATTCTCAACATCTACTGCTCTGTAAATCTATAATCTCATTGGCTGTCACAGAAGACATACAGGGTTTTTTAAAGTAAGGTAGGGTAACATTGTTATTTAGGCTTCCCTGCTAAAAAAAGAAAAAGCCCAAGGGAAATATATATTGATGTAAAAATGCCATTTTTTTCAGGAGGTGAACTAAATATCTTTCAGATATTAGTCAGAAAATAGGGAACTGTGGAAACATTAAGGCCATAGTCCTGGAAAGTCTCAATTTTGCAGAGTATTTCATCCATAAAAAGTTTAGAAAATTGTCCTAGAGGGTGATTTCTCTTTGATTCAGAATCTGTTATCTGACAGAACAGTTAAATAGGTCATCCTATATCACCCATCAGGCATTTTTTTTTTCTTTAAAGACTAGATGCATATTTCTATTAGAATTTATTCTTATTAATCATTACAAGTTTCTAGTCATACACTTATTAGCTGAATATCGACCTTAAAACATATTTTTTACACAAAAGGTTAAACAAGAGTAAACAAAGTTAACAATACTGCAAGAGCAGGGAACTTAAATGTTCCCACTAAGACATTCTGCTGGGGGATCACTATGCACAGATGAACTCTGGAGATCAACAAAAAAATAAAGGGCGTTTTTAAAATCTTTCTACTGGGTTTTGTGGGGTTTGGTTTTGCTTTCCTTTTAAAGTCCTTACCATTTTTCTGTAGAGGAGATATTTAGGAACATAACTCAGGGTTTGCTCCAAGTGTTGAGCCTGAACAGGATTTTCATTTGGGATTTGTGATTTTAGCCTCTTGACATACTGATAATGAAGTCATGAGGCATCTTGTAAGCAATTTGAACTTAGGACATTCCAGTTCTGTGAATATGATGTGAATACTTAGAACAAAATACTGGAGCAGAAGATCATGCTGGAAAACCCCAACAACACAAGAACATTCTCAGTTTCTGAAAACAGTGAGACTCCTTCCCAAAAAACTTTTCAAAATTTGGAACATGCTTCACATTGACAAGGGCAATAGGAAGGGTCCATAACATGCTCATTCATACGATTTAAGTCTATGTATTTCAAAAGTGTTCTTTAACATAGTGAAACTGTAAGGGACATGCAACCACATTGCCTTAAAATAAGCTAAAAATAATCCCCTTTAAATTTTTTATTTACTTCAAAAAGTGAATTACTGCAACAAAATATACCTGCAAAGAAAAGTGAATTCCAATCAACCATACAGAATGAGAACTAAAAAGGTTTAACCACTCCTTTCTGTCCCTGCTGAAATTCAATCTAAATGGATTAGGTTTTACACACAGCTGCAATGGAAAGAAGTTTTTCAAGGGTATCTGCTGTGGAAATCAGAATCTAAAATCTTCAGTGACAAAACTGAATTTAATTAAAAGTTACATTTTTGCTAAAATATGTAAAATATTAGAATAAACTCGGAGTAAGGGTCTTTTTCTTCACTGAGGAACAAGCAACTGTTTCCAATGAGCTTAATGGAAGCACATGAGATTAACCAGTGATTAACTGTCAAACTGACAGATCTTCTGTTGTTTCATAATCCCATTTATGACCCCATACTGTTGTATAAAGTCACAATTAAAAGAAAAACTCCGCTGTAGTAGCTAATTTTCCTATCATCAGCTCTTCAAAAAAGAACTTAAACAGAGAACGTTAATAACTTGAAACTTGAAGCTAACACTGAGCACTTCTCATTCAGAAAGAAACCCTAAGTCACATGCAAAATTGAGGGACACATGGCTAATGGTACACTGTTTTATCTAATTTTTTCTAGAGTACTAATTTTCTAGGACTATTGCTTACACACCAAAGTCACAGATTGGCAACAGTTCTTAAACTGAGCATATTCACTCTGCATTTCTAACTACTTTGTTTTCATGGGTGTGAAAAGAAAGGGGGGAATTCTTTCCCAACAGGACAGGAAAAAGAGTTGTAGAAGTTGTTTAAATGCACTACAGAGGTAAGAGGAGTCCTGCAGAGAATTCTGCTTTATCTACTGCTGGGGGTCAGAGATGCCAAGATGTACAAACTTGACACACATGGGTTCTAATAATCTGGTAAAAAATTTAGTGTTGCAAGAATGAAGTACCAAACTTGCTGGAAAAAAAGAATCAGATGTAGCAGCCTACCAGAGGGTGATGGCCTGCACTTAAAATTTCAAATGATCAGGGAAAGGAAGTTTATCCAGCTATTTTCACTAAGTTAAATTGCATAATGCCTCTAATGCTTCTGAAGCATTAGGATTGATAACACTTGTCATTTTGAAACTTGACAGAGTTCTGAGAAATTATAGTTTTATTCTTTTGGAGCTCTGGTTTAAATAAGAGTTGCTAATACAAAGTTTTGTCATTTTGTTTTTTCTCAGTAATAACCAGTAGTCCATTATTAGGAGAAAACCTTAACACTAGTGCTTTGAATCCTTTAAATAATAAAACCCCCAGTTATTTTTTGAAAGATGACCCATATCAGTGGTTCCCTCCTTCAGTCAATAAGGAGGAAAAAGTGGAATATTTTAAAATCCTGCAGAATGCAGACCAGTCTATAACATAGCCACATATCCACTACTTACTCCTTATTAACTGTTGTGGTGTGAGGGAGATAAAATCCTTCTCAGTGTAATACAAGAACATCTGTAAACTAATGTGTGCTGCAACATTTACAGGAGAGAAAACTGTCACCACATAAGATGCAAATGCAGTATGAAATTTTTCTTCCAAAATGAATGAATTTTTTTTCTTCTTTTAGTCACAGCCTTACATATAGAAGGTTTGGGCTTGTTTGGTTTGGGTTTTTTCCCTTATCCAAATCTTTTCTCATTTTAATAAAGAGACTATCAACCTTTAACCTCAATGAAAATCAAGTAAAATAAATTTTTGGGCTTTTATAATGGCCATACTGGGGAATAACATCCTCAGACTCCCTTTGAAATGACAGCCTTTGCCCCAGAATGCTATGGTCTAAACTGCAAACTAAAAACAAGAGCTAGTCAAGACAGACAGGGTCAGAGAAGTGAGAGACAACAAAACAAATTGAGTTTGGCAGAAAAATAAAAGCCTCAATTTGTCATTTGCCTAAGCAATAAGGGACAGAGTGATAAGGAAGCCTTGAAATGGAGATAAGCATTGGCTGGGAGTGCTATTGCAGTGGGGGAGAGTTCTCAGTCCTGCACTGGTCAGGGAGCCTGCATCCCCCAAGGTGTAACTGAGCAATTATCTCAATCTTGGTGATTTAACACAGACTTGCATTGCTGTCTCAACTCATAAGTCTATGTTCATGTCCAACTTTATCTCCCTTCACACATAAAATCCTGAAGTGTGCATTCATTTCTCTTTTGCCCCATCTCTTTCACAGGTGGGAGCACATTTCTAAACCAGAGCTGTGATACAGGTTTATCTTTGCCTGATAGTCAAAGCCAAATTGGTAAATACTCCATGAGACTGGAAAACAATCAATCATCAGTTGTCTGGTCATTCATGGAAAGGCTCAGAGACACTTACTGGAATGCTGGTTCTGCACGTCTGTGTGTGCTTTTGATTCTAAATCATTAGATCCAGCAGTGCTGCACTTCCAGTCACGTGTGCAGTGCAAGCAGCCAGTATTTAAGCTGGCACTGGTTTAGGAACAGCTGCTCAACTGTGACCCTCCCCATAGAAAACTTTTGGTCCTCACTTTAAGCATAACAGTTCTGAATACACGTTACCCCTCAGCAACCTGGGATTAAAAAGAGAGAGGGATTATGAAGATTCACAAGTTACATCAGTGGCTTCTCACAGTCTTTCAGTGTCACCTTCCTCTCTTTGCATCCTCCACCTCTTTGCACTTGGCAGTGTTCTGTCTAATTTCTAGGCTTACTCTGCAGACTTTCATTGAAAGAAGGATCTGTTGAGACAAGCAGCCCTGAAGGACAATACTTTTGGGATCAGTACTTTTTAGTCCTGTGTAGAACAGAAGGAATGTCTGCTGCCAAGGAATGAGACGTCTGTTCTGAAGCAGACAAAGCCCATAATGAAGCTACTATGAAACAAAAACAGATCCTGAACTAACACATTGTGGGACTTCAGGTAGATTCATACTGGTGTCTTGACACGTGTGCTGGGCAAAGGGGTATTTCTCTTGACAGAAAGGGGCTGATAAGGAAATCCCAAACTGTGCCCTAGCTGAGACCGAACAGAATTCAAACCATTGCAATTCAGTGCAAAGTCCAAAGGTGAGCACTGAAAGCAACAGGACTCTAAAGAGCTGAGCATCCAAATCTGGAAATCCCTTCAGAGTGCACCTCAAAGCACTCTGACATATGCGACAAGAACTTCATAATCCTCACCCAAATTCTAACCCAGTGGCTTTCAGTTTAGTGACTGCAGCAAGTTATGCCAGTTGGGAATCTGCCTCAGTGCAGATTTGTGTTTTGCAATTGTCAAGTTAGGTTCTGTACTACACTAAGGCTGTTTTGCAGAACTCCTACCATACTGTTCTCTTTATGATGCACGATTTTCATTACTAACTGATTTCAGTATATGTTTATGGGAACAGCCTGCTATTTATTACTCAAAGCAGTGTCTCATGCTGCACATGCCTGTGACAGGCAATTAGTTCCCTTTGAGTAATTCATTATTAACACAAAATTTATTTAAGGACTACTCCTAGTAAAACTTATAATTATTTTTACTCCAAAAAATATAAGTAACGCAATTAATTGCCATTGTGTTTTTAAAATATTATATATGCAACCACTCTAAAAACGGCAGTGTACAGTAAAATAGTATCACTTGAATAAAACCAAACAGCTTATTTTTCAGGTAGCAAAGCCAGTGGGTGATTCCAGGCCTCCTTTAGGGATGAAAGCAAGAATCAAGGATGTAAAAGAGAACCTCACTCTCCTTGGAGAGCCAGGAGTAAGGAGCGCTGTGTCTCTGTAGTATGAGGAGAGGATTGGCTTAATTTGAAGGAAAATGGTTGCATGTAACTGATGAGAAGTTCTTTATAATTTTTTAGGCTTTTGAAGGAAAAATATTGATGTCATTTTCCTTCTTACTAAATCTCTAGTTAGAAAGAAATAGGATTTTTTTAAAGGTTTCAGGATAACAAAAGCTACAGAGAAAAAGAATATTTTTTTTTTTCAAAATTATTTGCAAAATGCCCAAGGAACACAATATTTGTATGTCCATAATGAGCAAAAAAAGGTAGAAATCCATTGCTTTGTCATATTTTTCTTCTCCCAGCACACTAAATAACATAAATCTTTTGAAATTTCCTACAAAACAACTGCTATTTATAACATCTTTGGGCAATTTGTAGAGTTACAGCCTTTCAAATGAGCAGATGTTCTGTTTTCCAGCGGGAATCATACAGATATTAGAGTAGCTACAGAGGGATGAACTATATCTACATAGGCCTGCCTTCTCTTCATTTTCCCTGTGCCAATCTGCTCCTTCAAAGGCTGGGCAGTAGTGTGTGAGAAAGCAAAGACATCAGACATGCCTCTCTTTATTCATGGTAAATACCACACAGTAGGACTCTGTAGTAGGAACAGCTTAACTTTCTCCCTTTTGCTTTACCAAAAATGACGTCAACAGTGGCTGAGCTCAAATCTGGAAAAAAACACAGAATCATCTTTTTAATGGGAAGGAGACATAGAGTATCTGTGAAGCCATGGAAACTGTTCTGAACATCTATCTGGATATCTTTAGCTTTTGTACATGTAAAACAAATAAAATAAAATTAAACAGATGTGAGTGCTTCTCTGCAGATGTGCTCTATTTATACACAGCCTCACTACTCAGGACATTCTTTAAAGCACCATCAGATGGCCACTGCAGAAGACAGATCTCCTCTGTTATGCTACAGAAATGGTGCTTTAGACAAACCCAGATTAAACATTTACACCTCCACTGCAAATATCTGCATGGCTGAAACTTCATGCAGAGCTGTTTAAAGCACTGGTGAGTAGGTAAAGAAAGTATGGTTTAACATTACAAAATAATGTTCATATTTCAGTATGTTTTCACTCATTTCCTTCTGCCCATGGTGAGGACTAAAAAGTTAGAGCAATATCTCCAGCTAGCTCAAAAAGCAGAGTGTGAGACAAGAATCCAAGCAGAACACAACCCACACAGAGTCCAGCAGCCTTTGGCTGCACTGACCTGACTTGGATTAGGAACCTTTGCCTTAAAAAATCTGCAGGTGTCAAATTGCTTTGGAAACCTGAGTCATCTTTCAGTAACTTCAGCTATTAATTGCCTTTGAAAAATTGCAGTTACCAACTGTGATTAAGCTGCTACATAAATAAAAAATAAATCAGCCGGGGCCAAGTGCAATTCTGGGATCATATTCCCTCACTGTTGAAAGTTCCTTTAATATTTCCTGAGTTGCTCTTTCTTCTGCTGCTTGTATGCCACGGAAATCATCCTGGCATTGCTGAAAGGTCAAGTTCATTTTACAAAACCGAGATGCAAGCAGCTACAGGCTCCCCTGCTGCTGTGCATGACTCTCTTCTGTTCTCCTTTAAAGAAATACGATTCTATAAAAGCAAAATAAAATTTATAATGACCCCACAATTACTAGCTTCATTTGATGATGTAGTGTGTACATTCTCTACTTGTGGTATGTCACAGAAAAAGGATAGTGGGAGGCTTCAGCTCTGATGAGTTTCTGCTGTCCAAGTGTGGTTTTAATTCTGGGAGATTCAATAAGGTCCAACTTTTAATATTGACTTTTTTTTTTTCAAGAGCCATTTCACCACATAGAGAAAGAGATATTATGCCATATTTATATCTTTGTCAGCTGAAAGTAAGACTTATATTTCCCCTCTTGTCTACAATGTAGTCAAGCATTTAAAAACAACTATGCAAGCATTTCAAAAGTAGCATTGTGCAAATGGTTTTTTGAGCAGCTCCATTTTCATAGTCACCTTGGACAAATAATGTCAAGCCAAATGTTTCCAGTACTTTGAGTAAATTAAAGACGAATTATTTAGGAGAGCTCAGGAGGAAGAAAACAGGAATTCATTAATTAATTTTGACTTAGCTGATTTGTGAGTGGTTAAATCAAATGACAGCAGCTTGGAGCCACAGGCTACCAGCTGAGCTACATATAACAGGAGGAAGCTGAAACAAAAACGTTGAAGCAGCAGAATAAAATGCAGCCAGTGGCACTCTAGGTCAGGGTCCCTGCACATGACAAACCCTTTGTTTGTGACCCAAGATTGAAAGCTTTCAAAGCAGCACTAGGCACGAGACTGAAATGCAGGTTTGAAGGCTGCACATCCATCAATCCAAAGCCATCAGCTACCGGGAGGCTCCACTCACCTACCCAGGTGCTGAGCAGGTGCTTGTGATTCCAGCAAGTTCAGTGAACAGGAGAGAGCTGTGTGTCTATCCAAATGGGATATTTGTTTTCTATCCTTAGAACTTGACAGTCTTCTAAGGAAGTGCACAAACATTCCTTTTCCAAACTTGAAAGTTTTGCCAGCCTCCAATCAGAACATAATTCCAAAAATTAACTCAAGAGAAAATAAATCAAATACATAAAATATCTATTTTTATACACAGATTATACAGAGATAAAAAGTGCTGTATCACTTTTCAAAATGGACATTTAATCTTTCAAGTACTACTTGCCTGTTATCTGCTTATCACTTAAGTTTATTGATCACTTATGTTTATTTATCAAAAAATATATTTATATCATAACAAAAGTAAAATTCAGACTGTCTCTGGATATTTCAGAGTAATAATGAAAACATTTCAAATACAGAATTTGGGAGAACACTTCAATCCTTTTGTCAAAAATAAGTCCTCAGCAATAACCTGAGGTATCTTGTAGCCATGTGACTGAGGTGGAATTCACTGGCCTAAATGAGATACTGTGAACTGTAAAAAAAAATCCTTTCTCTGCAGAAGTGAATACAAGAAAGTTACAACTGGTCTCTTCCTTCCCCTGAAAAATTCCTCTGACTTCACAACAATTTTCATGAGAACACATAAAGATTTAATTTTTTGTGGTAGTTAACAACAGTCGAAGTGTTCACTGTTATCAGGACACTGATACAGGAACTTTTTTTAAGATTATGTGGAGAAAAAATAAAATACAAGCTGTTCTCCTATCAATTATGCTAAGTCAAGTAGAACTGAAGTATTCACAGGCCTGCCTGAAAACAATGCAGGACTCTGCTTAACTTTGGTCATGTGATTTCTTCTTACAGCAACGGTGCAAAGAACATCCTCCAGCACCAGTGAGCCAAGGTATTACCACAGGACTGGAGAATTTTAACAGCTTTCCAGTACGTGCCAGTCTCACATTAGATACAGAGTCTAGAAAGGGGACAGAAGGTTAAATCTAGCAGCAATAATGTGAAGAAAATCCCTGTTTAAAGCAGCTTTTTACAGGCAGTTCACTATCAGAGATGAGACAATTCAAAAGATGTTTTTCCATTTCCTTTTTAATATTTTTTCCCTGAATGTAGGTTAACATTCAAATGTTATGCCACCACTAAATACAGAGTTCATTATTTAAGGTTGCTATATGGCGAGCTTATTTTTAATAATAATTAATAAATGGAATGCACAGGTAGGACTTTCACTGAAAGCTTTGCTCAGTCCATTAATGCCTTGGGAAAAAAATTTAAACATGATCAAATAAGGTAGGTGGCACTTAATGATAAGAATGAAGTCTAACATTTAAATATGTTTATGAAATGCAGACAATGCACTCAGAAAATGTTAAACTTTCAGCTCTGAGAATTAGCTATGCTTTAATAGCTTTCGGGAAAACAAAGAGCCAATGCAGACGCTCTCTGTTGAGTCACTGCACGTTGATTCAGCCTGAATGCATTCCCTCCACCCAGCAACCACTTGGGAATGAGTGGGAGTTCATTAACATCCAGGGAAAGGAACAAGCACTCTGCTGCATCGGATCATCTGTTTCACAGCTTCATATTTTACTGATAGGAATAGTGGCAAACGAATAACTTTTCAGGGACCCTAGCAGCAATCAGCAGTCACACTCTGCCTACAAAGAAAACAGCAAATTGGTTTAAAACCACTTCTTAGCATATGCAGTGAAAACCATTACGTGCTGTCAACATGTTCAAGTCATTGTGCTAATGAGATGAGACAGGTTGTGTGACAAAGAAAGCAGCATGTTTCTCAGTGGTGAGAAGTAATGAGTTCATTGACCAGTACGGAGAACCTGAATCTCAGCTCCTCTCCCCCACCTGGCAAGATGCCCACCTCTGCTTTTAGGCTTTCTGTTATATTTTAGATTTGTGGGAATTTTTTAATCTATGTTTGGCTGAAACAGAAAGGCATATTCTTGGGGAAGAAATCATAGGCTTTCATCCACACCAGTGGGATAGAAATATCTAACTAGGCTTTATAGGTCAGTCATCTTACACTAAAGAGTGTCAAGGATGATCTTGTGTTTGTTTGATCAACCATTTTAGCTACATTCTCTACTATCAAACAAGTAGCTTTGATAAAGAAAGCAGCCAACTAAACTTTGTAGGCAAGAAAAAAAAAGTAAATGTCCTTGAAGACTGTTCCCCTTTCATGCTGTGATTAATTAAGCAATTAAAAGTATGATTGGTCTTTTTAAAGATGTCATAAGATATGGCAACTTCCCGTTATCAGAATAAATTAAAAAAATCTCTTCAGTCCTTTTATAAAGGGTTAGAGCTGCAGAACAAAATGTTACATGCTTGAGAAATTGGAGTTTTCTGTTCTCAAATATCACTGCAAAGCAGGATGAGTCAGATGGACATGCCAAAGCTCAGGTCATAAATATTTTGCCTATTTCTATATTGCATTAGCAACTCATGTTGCCAGATCAATAGACTTCAGCACTAATGATTTCAGCCCTGCAACATGGAGCTGTTCTCCCACAAACCCAAGTGTCTTTCCAACAGCAAAACCTACATGGAATTCATCAAGAGATTAATCACTCTTTTATACTTGTGACCCCAAATCTGACTAAATATAGGAGAGAACCAGACAAGACAAAAGCTAAGAAACTAGTATAAAACTGAAAAACAAATATACCAGGACAATTCAAACAGAACACATTTTTTTAAACTATCAGACTGAACACACAGTTGTAGCTTTCAGATATTCTCTCAGCATTTGAAAAGATATCCCACATCTCCTGTCACTTAGCTGTTAAACAAAGGACCAGAAACATCCATCTGACTTGAGAAGCTGTAGGCTGATATCAGGAAAATCAAACCCTGGTACTTTGTCCTGGCTGCTCCTGAGATACTTTGAAATTGCAACTTATCCCTCAGACCAAGGAGAAACGCAATTCTGTCGAGCTATCTTTGGCCACTGGCTGATAGGCTGAAGTATTTCAAGATTCTTAAGCCACCCTTTTCTCACCACTATCTGTTGCAATGACAACATGTCTCCAGCATATTTTGCAATGAGAACTATAATGAGAACAAGAGCAATGGAGCCATATAATCAACAGCTTAAACAAAACTTCCTGTCAAACCTACTCCTCCTCTTATTTATTTCCCTATGCTTGCTACAAATTTGAGAAGGAAATCCTTAGTCATCAGGAGGTTCATCTGACTTCCCTAGCTGATTTACTGATGTACCACTAAAACTTTGAAAATGCTAATTAATTCATTTACCATGGGAATAGAACTTGTCCTTATTTCTGGCTTCCTACATAGTTTGACAATAATCATTATTTCAGACAAGGCACAACTGTTTGCAAGAACTATAATGAGAAAGGACAGACTGCAAAAAATCATCACTATCTATTGCTTTTTATCATTTTATTTTGCAATAAGCATTCAATAGTAAGTGCTTTATACACTGAAAATCAATTATGAAGAAACAAAAAATAGTGGAGCAGGTCACATAGAAAAAAATCAATGGCATCTTTAGAATTAATTAATCCATACAGCCCACTTAATCCAAAAATGTCATGCAACAAATTGACTGACCATTTTTAAGACAAGCGGTGGCATAGTAGCAATACAGATAGGCTAAGTTTACTGGAAACAATTCACTTACCTCACACAAGTGCTACTCTAGCCAGACCATCACTTAGCATGTCAAATATCTATAACTATCTGATCCACTTAAATGGCTTAGGAAAATATACAGAGTGCAATAATCAATTTTCAGGGGCAGAGAAGCAGTCACTGTGGACAGCATTTTCCGGACGTACTGAAATGCAGAATTTTTCTATAGCTACTTGTATGGAAGAATACTTAGAACCTGCCTGAATGTACATAACAGAATTACTGTTTAAAAGTCCACAGGAAGTCATAGAATGACACAGAGGAAACCTCACAAATACAAAATGAACACCTTTAGTGAGGTGCATCCTTCATGTGACACAGCACAAGGTCCCAACCTCTCAGTGATTCTCCAGCTTCACTTAGACCACAACTAATCTCTGGATCTTTTATTTTGAAGAGTAACTGTAGCCTCAGTTTCCTGGTCCTTGCACCCCTTAATACCAAGTACTCATCTTTCCTCTTAAAAATGTAACTTTCATCTCTCCATCCTGCAATACTTTATTAACATGAGAAACCATTATCTGAAGTTGCTGTAAAAGAAATGACAGCTCTCTCAGCTCTTTTGTTATTGCATTGGAGTAGAAAGACAGTCCTGTGAGTATGGCTGAAGAACATATAGTCCTGTTCTGCATACAGAGCTGGGAATCAGCATGCAATTAAAGCAATCTAAAGTTTACTGGATATTTTCAATAGAGAAAGACTAAAATAAAAATAGAAAATGGAAAATGTTCTGTTCAGCATTTTGATACAAGCCACAATCCAAATTAGGTCATTAAATGCAAGCTGTGAAACTTAACTTCAATCTGTAAGTCACTAGAGAAAAGGATAGTAAAGAAAAGCTGTGATAAACAACTCAGTTTTCTGGTTTTCTCTCCTTAGAGCTCTCTCAAGGAGATCCCACCATTCATTTGGAAGTTCTTTCCTTCCTAACACCTTGTCCATGGGTCTGTTCCTAACCATAGATAAAAGGACAAATTTCCATTAGGGTGCAGTTAGGCATGTACCTCCATTTCTAGAAATTATGTAATGAAGAATAATAAAGCAAAAATAGGAACATTAACTTTTTTTTTGTGTTAACAGATCATTTTTAATGGAAACTCTGTGCCTTAATTCCCTATACATGGTAATAAAACCATACCTCATTTTGTCAGTTCATGAGGAGAAAAAGGACAAACACAAAAAAATAAAATGACACTCCATCCCACCCTGCCCACAACTGAACTAACCAAGAATGAAATATTTACCTTCTGAAAATCAGCAGGAATTGTACTTCATTTGAGTAAAACTTCACCTCATTACCACTTATTAACAGATTTAAAATATTTTAGGAAGTACAGATTTACATACAAATCTATAATACCCAGGAACAGGCCAGAATTGTGAAACCAATCTTGGTCAGAGCTGAAAATAAGACTTGATCCAATATCAAATGAAGAGCATAAACATTTCTCTATTGACTTCAGGAGATTTTGGAAGGAGTCCCATTTGGAGACTGCATACTGAGAAGGACTTCTCTACTATCCTCCTTTGCCAGAGGAAGATAAAAATATATTAAAAATAATGACATTTTTTTAATTTGAGCAGAATGTCTGGTCTTCAGCTCTGGACCAGAAAGGAAATCTTTATTTCTCTATTGCAGCTAAACTCATACATAGTTACAAAATAAAAACAAAAACCACAACAGCAACAAACCGAAACAACCAACAAAACAAACAAAAGGAAAACAACCAAAAAAACCCCCACCAAAATCAAGACACCACCCAACACCCCTTGCTCACTGAAATAGATCAGAAAGTTATTTTCTCTGCAATTTTATTTTGGTTTATGCATTTACCATTTCCTATTGGAAAATGAATTCACAGCAGCTGCTGTGAACCACATGTTGACAACCTAACTAGGAAGATGATAAAATATTCCATTACTTGTGCCTGATGATAGAGACAGCCATTCATCCATCAAAGCTAAACAAAACACCTTCAATCCAACCCATAAGGGTTGTTTTGTGTGAACCCCAGCTGACCTAATTAAAAGCTTGTTATACAGGGAAAATTAGGAATACAGAACTATAGGTTATGATATGCTGGATTAGGCCAATTTTACTGAGCATAATTTTACTGAGCATCAGTCACAGAAGTCAATAATAAAACTTAGAAAATCAGGATAAAACTGATACAATAGAATGGTATGTCTGCAGGTAATCTGTTCTCTCACACAAATTAGTTAACGGCTGACTTGCTATAGGGCTTTTAAGCATTGAGATACATATTCTCTTATTAAAATATCCAATTTTTATGGCTGCCTAATTCTACTTTTCCCTTCCTGTAAGTGCCCAATCCCTTTCTTGAAGAGTGCCAAGCATATGGCTTCAGTAATTGGAAACTACCTGTGTGAGGCTTCTACAGAAAGCACAGGGGCCTCTTACTCCTGCTGAAACAAATATTTTTAAATCTACGCCAAAGAAAGAATATAACACAGCTAAAGAAAGGTCATGTTGTGCTACTTATTGACAATGCTTTGTGTTTCCATTTTTTATTTTGCTTTTATCTAGTTTGATTTGGCAAGCTTGTTCATTACTCTTCCCTTCATTCACGTATATAGTGTGCAGAACACAGTTTGACATGGCTTTTCTTTATACCTTTTTTTATGGCAGGATATCAACTGTTTTTATCAAAAGGCTTCCATTTCAGCACAAATCCCAGAAAATGCTGTAGCAAATAAGCATGTGCCAATGTCAATTCGTTTTTTCAAGCTGTTAAGTATCTAGTTCTTTTCTGCTTGTGCTCTTTTTATTGCTGCCATGGTGCTGAGGAATGCCGAATTGCCCTGCTGGACCGCTATGAAAACTGGAATCAGGCATTTCACAGCTTTCCTCTTGAACTGCAGAACTCTAAAATATGAAGGATGAATTCTCTGTTTTTCCTTCTCTGCTGGAGACATGAGAGAAGATTTCAACCATACAGCTGTGGATCACTTTGAAAGTCCTTCTGACACATAGACTGCTGAATTTCAGGGGGTTTTCTCAGGTAACACTCTTGTTATGTTCTCTGTGCATCAGTGCTATCCTATCCTCTTCTTTATTTTTGTCTTTCTTTTCTCTTTGTAATAAAGGGGAAGTCACTCATGACACAAGCCCCTTTAAAACAAAACAGCACAACTCCTCCCTTGCTTTAGCTGGATTTGTAGGAGTTGTAGGGAATTTAACATACTGACTCTTCTCATCATTTCAGTATTGTGTAAAACACTGAAAAAACTGGATTAAAAAGAAAAAAACCCCAATCTTTCTGCTATTTAAATATTCCATAAGAGCCCTGATTATAATTCTCTAAGCTGAGTAGCCCTATGGTCACCTGTCATAATAAAGGGTGTATTGCATAGGAACTGTGTATTTACACTACAAAAGTTGATCGATATCCCAAAAATATTTAAGGAGTGAAATGGCAATTCAACTAGGCTGGGGGAAGAGTACTCCTTTTAAATAAAAACAGATTCCCTTAAAATATATGTGCATGTCTACACATATATATAAATGAAGCAGGGGGGATCTGTTTTGAAGTTCCTACTGTTTGAACATTTGCTTTCAGACTGGGATGCAAAAAATCAGTCTCAAGCTGTACACTTCACAGAAAAGCTCTAATCTCCATAAAATTGCCAGAATAATCAAAATACTTCATTTACATTCAATATGTAACCTGAATTCTTTTCCATGCTCTGATGAGACAGGCTGGAGTTCTGTTTTTTCTTCATTTTCTTCAGAATGAGACATAATTTCTCTTTATAAAATCTGCCTGTAACCTCCAAGTATCTGCAGCAAAGCTCCCTACTAACACAGATTCTGACTTATGCTCTCCAAGGACAGCTGTCCTGGCTTTTCCAGAAGATTAAACCCTCTGTGTTACTTCACACACAGAGTAAAATGCACCTGGTTTTAAGTACAGAGTAGGAATATGGAAATTTAAAAAATATAAACATTTTCCACTTTGCAGTTTGCCACTTTGACAGAAGAGAATCATTCCAGTTTGTCTTCATGATAACTTTAGTGACTTTTACCTCAGTCCAGGGTTTATACAGGACAGAAATTTTGGGAACTGCTGAGCAATCTAACAGGATATTTTCAGACCTAGACTATGAGTAAGGATACAGAATACAATAATTATGGATTTGCTTCCAGTACAAGTTCCCTGGAAGAGATAATCCAGGTTCATAGTGAAAAGAATTGACTATTATTTTTTCAGATTAAATCCTTCAGACTACCTATTCAAGAGTGCAAAGAATCCGACCATCAGCTCGCTTCCTTCCTCAGGATATAGGATCAAGAACACTTTGCACCTTATAAATCCAGAATTCTTTTGCAAGACACAGGCAAGTATGAACACCTTCCTGGGACAGAAAGGGTTGGAACACAGAAAGTTGAGGTGACACCCCATCAAAAAGAGCAGAGACCAGATACAATTGTTTTTCTCACCACGGCTCTGTGGATGCCCACCCTGCTGAACCAAAACCCTATCACCTCCTTCTCTTCACACGAGCCAAACTGGGACAGAAACAAAGCTCCCAGAGCAGCTGACATGATTTTCACTGCACTAAGTGCCTTCTTCCTGCAGGGCAGCCTGAGCAATTGCTGCCTAAGAGATGCTTTTTTGCTGAGGGTTGACATTTGCAATAAGAAGAGGCACAGCTGCCAAAGGAAGAGTAATGAGGCAGCCCTGTGGTAAAAGCAGTGGGCAAAAGTACCCAAGGAGAAGGGGAAGAATAGCTGCTCCAGAGCACCACTGTGGAAACTGGCCATCTCTTTCCAAATCTGCAGTTTCCCTGGGGTTCAGACAGATTATTCATTACAAATATTTACCTGGCAAGTCTTGGCATGTTTCTTTAAGATCTATATTGCTTGAGAGTATTACTGACACAGAACAGGGTTTTTTTCAATGTAAAATATTGATTTTCAGGTAAACTTGTCAGTGTGAAGGCTAAAATGGAAAAGGTGAGTTACGGACAAACCTTCTCAGGTCCTTCTTTTTTTATATAAAATATAACACTGATATAAAATATAACACACTAACTCAATTATTTTAGGCTATTCTTTCATTTTTCTCTGCCTGGAAATTAGATGAATTTTCTCAGCCAACAGGAAAAGCAGAAGACTATTTCTACTTTTCACAGAAAAAGCAGAAACATTTTTCTGACTTGGAGGTTTGCCAAGTCTTACAAAGTCAGATGCAATCTTCCTGAGAGGTTTGACCTTCTCAGATTAAATTCCATAATCATATGCTTCTCTGAAATGTGGACTCTGTGTTCCCCCATTTTCTCAAGCCGCTATGTAAAGTTATATTTTACTTCTGGAAATAACAAGGGAAGAAAATGTGTTTCATAAAGGAGGTCGTTCCTCAAGATCTCAGTTGAAAAGCAACAAGTACACTTTACCATGCACAGTGGAGTGAAAACATTTGAGAGATATAGTACCAGATTACTTGCTGATATTGTGCAGCTTCTGCATAGTTAGAGGCAGGATGTTGTCTAATCATCAATAACACAAAGGTATTTTTTTGAGCCAAAACAACTAAAATTTTCAAAGAAAACAACAAAGACACACAGAAAGAAAAATTTCTCCAAAAATAATATTTTCATACATAGGACTTCTGCAGCTGATGATCCCTTTCCTAGTCTTGTACAAACCCCAAAAAATACAAACATTTATTTACACACATTCAGAGAAGAAAATGACCATGCTGAGGCACGTTATGCTGCCAGGTTACACCTATGGCTGGACTAGGTTTGAAAGCAGACAGATAATAGTGAGGAATAGCTATCAAGGTGCAGTAAGTTCAAGCAGCTGCCTTGTCAGACTCATTCTGCTTCCTTTTATTCCAGTATATTACTAAAACTCCCTTCAGAAAGAATACAGTCATGAAATTACTTTGCACTGTTGCTTCCTGACCAGAGACAGCCAGCAAGAGCTGTCCAAGCTCAGCAGCTGTGCATGATAAGAGGGGTGGAGAAGAGAAAAAGGTTCAATTCGTTTATATTTCCTTCAAGCAGAATGGAGCTCTTCTGTCAACATGATCTGGTGGAAACATAAACTCTTGATTTGATTACTCCTTTGATTTCACAATGGGTGGGATCCTCCTGTCAGTAAAGAGAACAGGAATTTCCACTGTGATAGTAATGGCTGTCATCCTGTGCATTTGAGATCGATTCCTTTACTCTGGGAGGTGTCTCATTTTCTGTTAAAAAAAATTAATAGTGCATTTTGTTGGTTTTTTCAGTAAATGTTCCCAAAACATGGCTTCAGTCTCTTTGATTCCAACTGCTAAGTATTGACACGCTTGCAAAAATAGCATGTAGTTGACAGAGTGGAAGAGGATTTAACTTTCTTCAAAACAAAACCTAGACATATTCTACTCTCATCATTGAAACAGCATACACAACAGACTCAATGTCTTTTTACAGATTGGGTGGGGGTTTTTACCTCCATGTTACACACACACACACTCATTTATTTATTTATAACAATACTCTTTCATTGCATTCCTACACCCTTTTTTGGGCCTCCCTCAGAGATAGACACAGCCTAGGACTGGTACCACAGTCTCACCTTTGCTGTCGTGGCTTCTCTTCAGAATCATCAGCACGTGTGACCTGCTCTGCCCTGGCTAACAGGCTCTGCCAGCAACTGCACCCTGCTGAAATAAAAGCATTTGGTAACTTCAGAGCTGTGATAAAATTCTTCTCTCTCCCAACACTTTCACAAGCTGTCCAATAGTATTGCCATTTTAGAGATTAAAGGTTTACAGTGCCATGATTAAACCCAAGGTGAAAGATCAGTAGGAAAAAGAAAATCAAAATTCTCCTCAGCCTGTGAGATTCAGTGTTACAAAAGTTGTCAGGTATTACCTGCTTGTACTTAAAGGCTCCAGGTACCCTCCATCCCCTAGCTTGCTTGAATGTATGGACAGCCAAAGACCCCCCCCAAAATGGCAGGTCTATCCTGTCTGGTCTTAATCTGAGAGCTGTGTGTATTTCCCTGTATTTCAGGATATCAAAGGATATTTTTATTAGTTTTTGAATTCCAGCCTTACGTCATTATTCCTTACATTAAATCTGGCAGGCATTTTTACTCAAAGCATCAACTTTCATCTATATTCCATTTATGCTTTGACAAGACTAAGGTTATTACTTTCTTCTACCTTTCTGCCTGATTATTAGGCTTACATGACTTACACTGATATTTATCAGCAAAGCTGAAGAAGCCACTCTGCCTCTTGTTAGGCATCTGCATTGCTGTTTCCTGTATGACTTATAGGTAATAGAATTACATTAAGACTCCAGCACTGTTTATTGTATTTGATCAAATTTGTTTGCAAATGGAAATATTACATTCAAGCTGCATCAAAATACATCATCTCCAGAGATCTGCAGATATTATTTACTCATAGGGAAAGTTTCTTTACATATTAATAGTTATTCAGTTCTTCCAGGCACCAATTTTTCTTAATACTCTCAAGACAATACATGACATATATCCCACCCAAACACATCAATGGATAAATAGTACAGTAGCATTTTGCAGGGCTGCACTTCTGGAAAGGACAAACACACTGCTAGTATCAGGCTCCAGTTCAGTTTAAATTAAAGCATATCTATTCTGATTCCGAACTATAGCTTTGTTATAAAACAGCAGTTAGTGATAATAAAGGTAATAAAGCATGAATTAAAACAAATCTACATAAAACATTGCCTTCTCATAGTATGACTACAGACATAGTTATGCTTCAGAAACCATGAATTATTTATCTCACAAGCAATAGCATTTAATTGTCCCATCAAACAAATGTGGAAAATTACAGAAGTGCAGTAAAAGAGAAATATCATATGAATGTAAAAAAATACGCAATTATTTGAATATAGGCTATGTGATTAATGTCTTATGAAGCTAAGACATCTTTGAGTGCAGATCAGATTCCTACACGAGTCCATGATCATTTCACATTAAAACCCTCACCTTTGTAACTGTGCACTCAACAGATTTGGAGGATGAGATGGAATTATACAGATTGTATTTAGAGGACTTAGACCAGCAAGTGCTGTCTTACAGAGCCTTACCCTCCAAATTAAGCAATCCTATTTTTTCCTGAGACTGTCTTCTAGCTGAAAGCATTTTCTGTATATACAACACTTGTAACAACCACCTATATTTGACAGCAATGAGACCATTAGGGTTGAGCACATACTTAGAATATCAATTATCCTCTGTTTACTGCACATGAATGAAATTTACTGTACACCTCTGTCTTGTTATTAAATTATACTACCACCCCCCAAAAAATAACCAAGCAAGCAAACAAGAAAAGCTCATCCAAAGAAAAGAGATTACAGAAAAGTTTAGTGTTTTATAGCAATACAACCCTTTCTTTTGTTTCCCATTCCAGAGTAAAGACATCTTGTGTTTCTTATCTCCTTCTCAAATAAGCTTTACAATAGCTACTTCAGAAGAAGTCAAATCAGCTGATTAGTGGTGTTCTGTCTCCACAAAATAGATCAAAACCATGAATAATAAAAGCTGCTGTCAATGTCTCAATGTGAAATTACTACCAAGGATGAGCTGTGCCTGAAACTGGCATACAGGGAGATATTCCTTACTTGCTCATTGGCTTGGAAAAATATTAATGAAATTACTTCTTTTTAAAAGAGAAAAACATTGAAGGTTTTTTTAGTCTGTTAGCAACTGGCATCATAATGTATTTTCTGCACTATGTGTAGCACCTGGCAGTACATCCTTGTAGAGCTATAAAAGAAAGTTGCTTGTATAACCTGGAAAGAAGGCAATTTACTGAAATTAGGTAATTCACCACTTGGGAAAAAATGCTCTGTGCTCTCCTTGGAAAACCCCACAGCATCTCTAAGGAAAGGCAAGGCATTTTTTGCCTTGTGTTGCTCATTAGCCAAACTGCAGGCACAGCTATTCATTTGGTGACATGTGAGAAAGCTGAACCAGATCTCACAGCTCTGGGCCATTTCTCCCAGTGGACCATTCCAGACTGTGACTAACACAGGTTACAGGCAGGAGATCCCCAAGTGACCAGGGAGTAAAGGATGTTTTAGGAGCCTGTGCATAAAGGATCTTCTCCAGACTAGAAACACAAAGATTTTACAGCAGTTATTAACAGACCTCAAACCAAACAACTTCCAAGTGGAAAATCACTTTTTGTGTTTTCTTTGGCTTTGCCAAGCAAAACTTTTTGCACAAAAACTTGCAGTTTTAAGTCCTGTTAGTAGACTAAGAGCTATTTGCAACAGCATCCTTCCCAGAGACTGCTTCTAAACTCCATCTGCTCTTTGGCTTACTTCCAGCAGGCACAGCCCCAGTGTTGGGAGAAAAAGGGAGAGGGGTTAGCACAGACACCCCTCCCTGCTCTCCTGCCTGCAGGCCACACCACGGGGTGCAGGTGGGCCACAGCACAGGACTGCAGCCAAGGAAAACCCTCGGGTTTGGCCCGAGGGCTGCTCAGTGTCAAACATTTCTGCAGCTTCAGAGGAGCAGCACCGCTGGGCAGCAGCCAGGGTCCTGTGAGCTGCCAGCTCTGAGGGCAGGAGGAGAACGGGAGAGACTTCCAGGGGACACTGAAAACCCTCCTGGCTCTTCCAATGAGATCTAAGTCCAGTTTTGAGGAACAGCTCCAACTTTCTGTTACTGACATCTCCAACGTGCCGTTATCCGACCTGAAAACTCCTAACACTTTCAGACTCTTTATTTTAAATACTACTTATCAATATAATGATTTGTCTGACCAGGAGCCTACTCCCATCTTGTTTTTGAGAAGTCCAGCTCCCTTCTGCAAATGGTCCTTCTACTTCACTTTAAAAACAAAGCTAGAATTAATCCTGAAAAATGTACTGAATGTTTTCTTTTTAGTAACCCACTGCATTTCCATAATCCTTACATTTTTCTGACTTAACGGTAACAGCAGGTACTGCAACTGCAAGTTCTTCCCAAGAAGAAAAATCTGTTCAGATTTATGTTACCCATCACTCAGGCACTTTTTTTTTGCTAGGGAGGCAAAGTCCATTTCCAGTTTTCAAGGTGATCACTGCCTCCATGGTTAGTTATGCTTCTTCTGACAGCCTCTGGGTAGAATTTCAAGGCAGTATAAACACGAGTGAAGAGCATTGGAGAATATAATTTTCACTCCTGTGAGAATGCTTTCAAAAATTATCAGCTTAGTATCCCCACAATGTAATTTGGTTTGCAGAGGAAAATGCATTCCTACGTGGGTGTTTTGCATGTGTTATAACCCATTTTGCTTAAAACTGCATTCTGTGCTCCCTGGGTGTAGAAGACTAAAATGACCTTCATGACACAGTATCAACAGAAATATTTTTATGTTTTAAGCAAAAATATTTTGATGGAAAAGTGTCTGCCATATATACCTCCAGTTATATGGCATACATATGTCAAATATGGAATTCACTCAGAATTATTTTCCTTCTGAAGTCTTACCTTTATATTAAGCATAATTTCCTTTTCATCCTGATGTGAGCTAAAATTTGAAATTCTCACTGTATAACTACATGCAGCAGCAGGCATATTTCATTCTGCCAATGCAGAATATGTGCTGTAACCTGTGGCATACTGTTTGACTTTTCAGTGTCAGCACAAATGACTACCCATTAGAAGATTTAAAAATCTTAATAATGTCATCACTCAAGTGTTTTCAACATTCATCTACATCTCACTTAAGTTTGGAGGGTGAAGCAGATTTTAACATAGCAGTGATAGTAGCTCTGTACAAGGGAAGCAAAAATGAGTGTCATTTATCCCCCTTAAGGCTTCAGCAGAACCTAAAGAGTTCCACCAAGAGCAAAATTAACTGGTCTCAGTTTTGAGAGCTCCATGTGCTGTACTTCACATCTGTGCAACTCCAGAATTTTGGATGAGATTTGAACAGTCCCAGGAGTTTACTTTTTTTCCGTGACAAGTATTATGAATCCTTGAATGCTTTGCTACCTCAACAATACTGGATTTATCTTCATAGTCTGCAGGGACTCAGATCCTACAAGTCTTGGGCTTCCCATCTTTAGAATCACAGAATCAATTAGGTTGGAAAAGACTCCAGAAATCACTGAGCCCAAGCTATGGCAGAACACCACCATGACAAGGCCATGGCACTTTATGCCACATTCAGTCCTTCCTTAAACACCTCCAGGGACAGTGACTCCACCACTTCCCTGGGCAGCCCATTCCAACATCTAATCACAGAAAACCTGTACACATCATCTCCAGTTATAACAAGTGGCACAAATTTAAAAAAAAAAATCAAAACTTCAAAGATTAGTCAGCTCAACTTGACAATTCCCATAGGAATCAATTTCCATTGAGATCCCATATTTTAAGAGGTAGATTTCTTAATATTAGGTGTCTACTAATATTAGACTTCCCTCTTCAGAAATATGTATGTGTTGTATATTAAGAGAACTGGGTATAGTTCTACTCAGTCTTTTTCTTTGTAAAGTTTTCAAAGCACCAGTGTCTGAAAAACTACATCCCCAAGAGTTTAAAGGGCTGACAACACTGTCTTTGAAAATATGTGAAGGGTTTTATAGAGTAAAAGGACCATAAAAGAGTAAATGTAGCATCTATCTTTAAAACTGGTAAAGAGATGGAGTACTCAAATAAGTGTCTTGCAGAACCTGTGTAGTCTACAGTGTGAAGGTCCTGAGAATTATGTTTCTGATCTCTAATGACCTATAAAATTCTGCTAAGAATTTTACAAAAGTTGAGGGAAATGTTCTCTCTCCCATTTAGATTTTCTGGTATCTAGTAAGTACTGTGACCTCAGTTGCAGTCTTCCTCTCAAAGGCAATTTGTACCCCTCTGGAAAATGGACTATCACATCACTCAATTAGAATACAGAAGTCTTCCTCTTCTAGTCAACTAATTTGTATGGCATGTGAGTATTTAATATCTTTAAGAGCATGTAACAGCTTACAAGAAGTCTGCCAAGAGGTCAAAGAGTTATTAGGATACAGACAGCCATATTCACGTTGAGGAGAATTGAATACATTTCATTTCATTACGAACAGAAGCAAAACCCCGAAGCTTTCTCATGTTAGGCAAAGGAATTAAGATCTGATACACTCAGCCACTTCTGCTTCACCCTTGCTGCGTGAAGCAGTAACTGCAGACACAGCTTCACACTCACAATACATTAGAAATATAGATCAACCCTGCTCCCTCATCTCCTTACCAAACCAAAACACTTCATTCTGGTTAATACAACTACTATACTTAAAATATTTTAGAGGAACTGAACCATTTTCTATTTTAAATGAGGAGAATTTTCAATGGATCTATGGCCCAAAAAGTCTTTTGATTTGGGGTCAGTCAAAACTTTTGTTCTGTTTCACTTACAAAGATACAGTATTTTTACATTCCTGTAATTAAATACATTTTTGAGCAACAAGGTCTAGATCTTCATCCAAATTAATTCCATAATATGTACTGCAGATATATTAAAAAACAAAACCAAAGGCATTCAATTCCAGTGGCTCATCTGCTTTCATCTAAAATAGGGAAAGACATCTTTCAGAGATAGAAATCTCTCCTCTACTTCATGATCTACAAGAGGGATGCTGAAGAACTTGTCTCTTAATAAAGCACGTGGCCTTGGAAACAACCTGATGAAAAGTAAGAATGGTTTCCCATATACCTTTACCCCCTCTGAACAGTGAAAGGTGCAGAGGAGTCCTTCACAGCCAAGCAGCCCATGCACTGACAAGGTTAAATCCCTGCTAGTCCAGGATTAATCCCGAGGGTCAGAGAGCCAAAAGGCTGGGACAAGTTTCCCAAACTCCTGTGATGCTCTGAGGCACAGGAACTTAGAGGGCTGAACTCAGACAAGCCTTCTCAGTCATATTCACAACCTCATTTATCTATTTCCTGCAGGCTTGGAGTGCTCCCAGACTGTGTTCACTGTGCATCACCCAGGAAAAAAACATATCAGATTGTGATTTAACTTTTAAATAAGTTTTCTCTTCCTAGAACATCTGCTTTTGTGCTGCTTTCCATGTGCCACAGGGTGTTTTAACAGTAATGTACAGTTACAAGTGGACTGCATTTGACAGCCATTAACACTAAATGACATTTTCAGCCATGGTGATGCACAGGGGGCCCTGCTCCCTTTCTGCATCTTTTCCAGAAAGACAACACAAGGCAGAAGCAAAAAGGAAAGCAGCAACATGCAAAATCCAGTTCACAGGTTCAGCTGATGGACAGGAAGTCATAGCCAAAAGGGTGACTTTTCCCCCCATAAATAAACAGAGTAAAAAATCGGTGTAACAGACAAAGCAATGAATGCAATTGTGTCTGTACTCCTGGAGCAGAGTTCCCACAGCTTGTCACAAAATGGTACTTGAAAATAGAAATGCAGGATGACTTGTCTTGAATGCAGCAGGTAAGGGAAGCAAACAGGGAGCAGTTACAGCAGTACACAAGCTGGTGAAAGACATCAAAGGAGAAACAAAACTGTGTGGGATAATACAGAAATCTATTTGGCCACTTCATCTATTCAGAAGGTAGATGGCCCAAGATGCATTTGGCAGTTTGCATTTGTTCTCCCTGCAGAAAGATTGGAATATGCCTCTTCAAAAATATTCAAAGTAAAAAAGGAGTTGATCAGGAAAGAAAATGGTTGAGAAAAAAAATTACAGTCAGCTTGGAAATAGGTAAAACAGAGGTTGTGGACAGAGTCTGCTGTCAAGACCATCCTTCTGGCATGGTTTGCTTTCTTGAAAAATTCCAGCTGCTCCCATTACTAGAAGAGACTTGTGAGGATTTTTCTAATTTTTCTATTATTAATATTTTTTATTATTTACCTCTTCATTCTTTGAGGCAAATTATTAAGTATTATTTTGCAAGAGAGAAATGTGCCCAAAATTACTACAATTGCTTTAATAGACACAGAGCAGGAAGCAGGGACTGAATGTAGGTTTCTGGAGTTTCTGTGTCACTTGCTAAACAGCAAAACCTTGCATTTCTATGGCAACATATGTCTCTTTCTGTGGGCTGTCTGTGCAGCCTGTGACTGGAACAATTCACATGGGGAACCTAAGCCCACAGGTGTTAGGAGTGAGAATCATTGTTGCAGTGCTGATTCTTTCTCTTTTGAGTTGTCTGAATACAGATTATACAGTTCAATTTTAGACACACAGCTCAATTTACGGATCATTATAGGCCAGTCTTCCCTACATGCTGAATAAAGTGACTCAAGAATTTCTCATTCAAATGCTTCCCTGCAGAAATGCCTTTTTCACAAAATAGAAATTTACAGGAAAAAATCCAGTTTTACCCAAATTCACTCTTTTGAGAAATTCATAATGATAGCAGGGCCTTTTCTTCTCCAGGGAAAAAGAAGGATTAAAAAGCATCTGCCAGACAGGCAGCTCACAAATTGAGATGGGTTTTTAGCACGTTATTTTTTCCTGAGAGTTTTTTGGGGTTTTGTGTGCAGGTGTTGATGGTTTTGTTGTTGTTTTGGGGTTTATGTTTTGTGAAGTTTTTCCACATCCTGGACATTCCTTCCCATAAAATCCAATCATCCATATGTTTGGTTTTTTTAAAATCTCAAATTGAAACAAACTTCTATCACCTCCATCACTTTTTTAATTTTACTTTCTATTTGAAGATTACTGAAAACCCAATATCTGTCTACAGGTATTAGAATGCTGCAGACAACAAGAATTGTTGGAGAAACAGATCCAAGATCATCATAGCATTTGTCAAATAAAATCTCAACATCCCAGTGCCAAAGATATGTTAAACAGAAGCACAGTACAGATGTTGATGTCAAATATTTAAAATTGAATTGAACAAGAAGAGAACAGTTTTATTTTGAAGATGACATAAATCTTATTTAACTTGCCTATACCACAGGGTGGTGTCACTGCAAATTTTTGATGTCTTTCCACTAGCAATTAAGGTGGTGTGGTTGTGTGGGTGTCTGACTACACACTAATGTTTTTTAAAAAGTCCTGGATGAAAATTTCACAGTAAGATACAGTCCTGGAAAACACTGAGTGCTAAACAAAATCAAAACAAAGGTGCTGGGAAGAACTGGACTCAAATTCACTCCACAAGGGAAAGTCTGAAGGGCCCAACTTGTATATTTGGTCAAAGAGCCATGTTTCAGTACCAGAAGAATGACCAGCATCCCTTACTAACATCCATCCTATAGCACTGTGTATAAATGTTTTACACTTCACCTGATTATATTTACTATAAGAATTTTAAATGTGTATCTGGGATGTATATTTTTTTCACCAGCGTGGGAGTAGTGTTTTTTGGAAAAAAAACTCAAACAAACACAAACAACAACATTAAAAAAATCACTGCTACCAATCCTGTCTTCAGCAGGTACCTGATGAAACACTGCAAAAATTGTGAGTTAAAACCCAGGGTGAAACAAAAGTACAGTGCCATTATTTTGGTGCACTTACAATTCCACTGTAACTCTCAATAAAACCAGCATGAGATTGACAAGATAAAAGAAAGTAAAACCTGTTTCTCTGAAATTCTCCTGGGACAAACAACCCTGCTAAATTTATTTAATCCTTGGAAGTTCACACATATGCTGGAACTATGGCCAACTCATTCCTCTGTTCTAAATGTAATAAACACATGACAAATCTGATCCCATCAGGAAGTTAATACCTCAGAAAAACAGTCAGGTGGGGGTTTTTTACCCCTTTGAAATAATTGGAAGCTTTTATTATATGCACTGGAATTTAACTATTACTTCCATGTCTTGTTAGGAAAGTATTAAAGTGTGGGGATGTCTGAAGCAAAGCTATTAAGTTATTTGATGACTTGACTTAGTTATTCTATTAGCATACCTGATGACAAATATTAAGAATTCCATTAGAGACTGGAATTGTAGCTGGTAAATCTAAAATCTCAGTGTCTGCTTTGCTTGAAAGAAATTATATATATCCAAGGAAGTGACTGAACAAGTGCACCAGGGGATTAATTTCCAGTAGATTTTGTGTAGAGGGGGTGAGAGCAAAGTAATGTAACCACTCTTGAAAACTGAAGTAATTTTAAAATATCTGTGGCTTCAGTACAGTCTATTGTCACTACTCTTATTAAGAGCAGTAATTAAGTATTTAGTTTAATTATAATTTTTTATTAAGTATTAAGTATTTAAGCAGTATTTAGTTGCCTTCCAGGAATTCCAAGTAACTCTTCTAGAGAGTAAACATTAGCTGTGTGTATGCTGGGCACAGGCACACCCAGACAAATATGAATCAAGTTGGGCAGCAGAAGCACTCACTAGTGCATTGCAGAGGTGTCTGAATGCATTAGCCCAGAAGCAGCACGGAATTGAGTGTGACTCTGCCATTTTTGGCACTGCAGAGACTTCTGCAGTGCTCTGGAGCTGCACCAAGGTGGGTTGGTATGAGTTTCACCCTATGACATACAGCAGCTGTCCATTCCTAGAATGGAGATTATCTGCACTGTTATTTTAATTAAACCTCAGGCTCAGATTGCATGTTCACTCTTAGGTACATAATGGATGAGGAATGCATGCAGCATGCTACACCTTGGAATGAAGAGCAGGAAAGCAGCTCAGGCAGGCAGAGTGTACTCTCCTAACAACTAATCTGAGAGAAAACTGCAGCCAGCATTATTCTGCTCAGAAAGAACTTTCCCTCAACTGCATTAGCTGCTCACATCATAACTATTCTGAAATCATAACTGGCAGTTCTCCCTGCCAAGGCTTTGGTTTGATAAAGGTCAGTCCAGAAGTAAAATTTAAGAGTGTTATGATGTTTGGCTTAAAATAGCAATTCACTTCTGGAATTGAAATTTACAAAAGGTATTGTGCTAAAATGCTTGTGTTTGAAGTTTATGCTCGTTCATCCAGCTGAAAGTTTGGCCACTGGCTGGGGAACTTGTATACCAGACAACACATAAAGGATGATAAATGCAAACAGGACATATAGGAAATAAAAGCTGGAAGAGCTCCAAGTGCCTCCTCAGGCAACAGAATGTACAATCACTGCCACTTGCAACAATTTTGACACAGCTTGTTGTGGAGAAAGTTGAGATGTTCTTTATGTAATCAATATACAACGACAGAAAAAGAGCATCTAACTGGAAAGTCAAGCACAGATAACCAAGCAACATCTGGTCCACACAAATTATCACAGAGCAGGACAGAGGAAAAGGAATCAAGGCCAGAAAAAAAAGTCTTTGATCCATGCACAATCGTTACAGGTCTGACAGTCAGTCCCTCAGGTCACCCAGGCAGTCAGAGAGCAGCAATGAGGAGAGGAAAGGAGGGCAGTGGTTTGCCACCACCTGTCCTTCAGACAGAACACAATCAGTAGCTCAGGATTTGCTGGCAATAGCAGCATCCTCAAATGCTTCCCTCACCTTCCTTCAGCAGGCAGGTCCTGCAGATATTTGGCACTGGACAGGGAGGCATAGGGAACTCAGCAGGTTTTGTCCTTCTGCACAGCTGTGTGACAGATCCCAACTACATAAATCTTGTATCCTATCCCAGAATTTGCCCAAAGTAATTTTTTTTACTTCTTAATGTGCACATTCACAAATACACACAATTTTCATCTTTTAGTTCTCCTCCCAAATGCTCACATATTCTTCAGAAAGGAAATAAATTATATCACTGTACTCTAAATAGCTAAAGCTCCTGAAAACAGCTCTCAGAAAAATGGGAAAAACATCGTAAGAAAATATAATTTCACAATTAGAAAGTATATTTGATTGCAGAATATGTGTCTTTATTTGCTAAAGAATTGCTTTATCCAATTTGCCAGTGCTCTGATTGCTGTGTGCTACTTGGAAGTGATTGCTGGAGACTAGACTTGCAAAAGGCTATCACTAGAGGAAAATATTCCAGTGCCAAGTTTGTGTTCTGGTTCCCAGTCAGGATGATTGATAGTTTTATGGCCTTCAGCTACAACCCCAGCCTTAGACAGCTGAAGAGAAAGTACAGCCCAGTGCTCTGAGGTAACCTCCCTCTGTACGAGCAGCTCTCTCAGAAGTACCTTTGCTGTTTATGCAAACAGGGTAAGGGCAGACTGCAGGAGAAACAACCTCCCAAGCTGCCCCAAAGGAGAGCATTTTTGCTGTGGCTCAGAGCTGCAGAGCAAAATGGGTTAAAGCAGTGTGCCCAGGTGATCAGCATGCACAGGGGGACAGGCGGGAGGCACAGAATTAGGTCACCCTACAGCAGCCTCAAGGATGCAGTAACCCATGCCAGAAGGAGCTTTCAGAGAGTCATTTACAGCACACTCCTCACTCGCTGCTCCAGGGGAATAAAAACCTTCAGAGTTAGTGCCCACCTGGGAGGTCAGTGCAGACGGGCACTGCAAATTCAGGTCCTGCCTGACAGTGCAGTAACTTCCACGTGTTGGAATGCCCCAGACCGAATTAATGGCTTACAGCCCTGCCTGATCTAAAAAAGCTGCAGTTCCCCCATTTGGGGGTACTTTTCTTTCACTCCAGCTTTTTTCAAGCCTTTTGATTGTAAATTCCTCGGGGCAGGGAGTGTCATATTTACACAGTGAGAGTCTGCTTGTGGGAGGATTTTGTAGCTGCTACTGTAAGAACAGTAAACACGAAAAGCAGAACTGGCAGAACAAAGGCTTAACAAAAACGCGAGTCACCACAATTTCCAATTCCAAACCACCTAAATAGGGTAAGGCAAATATTTTGAGGATTTAGTCGAAACACCTCTTCAAAACCTAGAAATATGTGGTGTCTACAATTCATAAACCAACTGAATGTTTCCTTTGTTTGCAATCCTTCTCCAGAAAACCCCCAAGTATCAATGGAGACCTTCTGAAACCCAAGAACAAATTTGTGATCTTGCTAGACTGCATCTGAAAAAAAAGAGTCAAACAGCTCAAAACTGCAGAGGAAAACAAGAAATAGGAAAAGCCTCTGAATATAAATCCCCCTGGGTACCTGCTAGGCTCGGACACCTGTAACCTGCAGCCAAGGCACCTCTGTCTGCAGAATACAGCAACTGCAGAGCTGTGAAAAAGGCTGAACATGTACTTATGGATACTGCAGGGGCAGGGCTAAGAGCAGTCTCTGTGGCCAGCCAATATGACAACATACAATTATTACTTTACTTATCAGCTTTAATGCAGATGCGTCTATGCATACACAGTGATGAAAATGGGGAGCTGCACGCTGCCTTAACGTGAAATGCACAGTGCTGATGATTGTGAATGATGAACTGCTTCATCTCTCTTCCCACAGTCAAACAGGGATGGATTAATTGTTACCTTATTTATTATTTACATTGCAATAATGCCCTGAGACCAAATCCATATACTTTTCTGCTAGCGTAGGCACTGCTTGTGAATGTGTCTTCAGTAGATCATTCTTTTACAGGCCTTTGTAAAATATTTAACATGAAACTAAAAGAGAACTGACAATGGCTGGGACCTCAGATACTGAACCTACTGTCTACACTGCTTCCAGTAAAACCTTTTTCTTCTCTACACTTTGCCACCTGCCAATAGTCATCTGACAGCTCTCACTTCCATGCCCCCATCTCCCCGGGGCGTGGATTATCTCTTAGTTCTTTACATAGCACGAGTTTCTGCCCATGGCCAGGGGTCCACAAAGCCACAGGAAGAGCAGCAAAGCCAAACACCATGAACACCATGAATGGGCAGATGAATAGTTAATAGCTTTGCCTAAGGCTAAAGCCAGGATTGAAGGCAGTCTTGATCATTAAGCTACAGAATTTTGAATTCACGAGGCTATGTTTCTAGAGGAAAAAATTAATTAGCTTTGCATGGGGGCCACAACCCAACAAATATACCAACAACTGTGCTGATAGGACAATACAACAGCAAGAGCCAGGCACTGAAATGTAAGCAAAAACTAATGTTGAGTGATAAAGGTTACAGCAACAGCTAGGTGTCCATGGTCCACAGATAGAAACCAAAATCATGGGAAAAAATCCAACGTATGTGGTGAGAGCTAATCTAATCATACACTGATTGGTTTGACAAGCAGCTTCTGATTACTCCTTATGCAAGTAAGAGAAAAAAAGGGATATTTCTAAATTTATGGCATGAAACCAGATGTATTTTGGTGCTTTCTCGAGTTGGCTGAAAGCATGCAACAGAAACATTTCATAGGATCATATCTGTTTTCATGGCATAGTGTCAAAACACAGGTTGACAGTTTCATCTTGACTACTTTAAGACATTTTCTTCTGAAATGTTGACATTTACATTTTATCTCAATTGGGCATTATGTCAAAGAAAAATCATTTTGTTGTATAAAAAGTGAGGGTTTTTTCCAGTATCTCTCTTTTTTGAAAAAAATCATTTTTGCAACCTAATGAAATGTAAAATCTATTTTCCATGTTTCAGAACATGCACCTATTTAGTATTTTGTTTAAAGTTATCAAGATACAAGTTTCAATTCACCAGTTTGCTCACTTGGGCATAGAAGTAATGTATGGCCACTTCAGGATCATGGCTTTTGAAATCTGTGGATGTTCAGGTGGTTGAATAACCTGGAACAACTGAAATCAAAGGGAATATCCACTAAACTCTGGATGTCTCCAGCTTTCAGCAAAGCAAAAGAGTTTTCACTGCAAACAATATTTTAAATCAGCATGACAAATCAGAATGAAGTATTAGCTACTCTTTTATTTCTCGATTCAGGAAGAAATTTAGATTAAACCTTCCTTTAGGATATATCAAGCATCTACTGACATAAAATATTTTTAACAAAAATGGTCACTGTATAAAGGGGGAGAAATTAATGCAAAAGCTTTTATTTGGTCATAGTTATTATTTAAGTATGCTAAAATAAACAGATAATTATATTTACAATAGAAGTTAAGTTCCTGATGTACTTCAAAGGGAAGGGCAGTCAGGTGAAGTGATTTTGACAATATTTTCCCCATGCTTTGAGCACATACTGCCAACAATCTAATGAGGCACCTTTCTAGTATGAGCTGTAGGTCAGAAAAATCCATGATAAAAGTAATGATTCTCTTTTTGAAAATCTGTGGGTCAAAGGAGAGGCATGATGTGGCTGCACAGCAACTTTGCTCTGTAATGTTAATTTTGTCTCTGTTCCTGCCTTTCCCTCTCCAAAGTCAATTGTCAATCTCCTCACACATCCTTGATGACAGTAATTTGCTTGCCTGCTAACAGATGAAAAGATTCTAGTTATGAGATATATTTAATAAAATTCCCTATCTCTCCCTCTTGGGCCCATTATTAGCAATTGAAATGTATTTATTATGGTAAAAAAGGTGGTGCCTCAAGCTGAGGGCTATTGTCACTCTCACACTCCTTTGAAAGCAGTGCTGACAATACTGGAGCACTGTTTGGTTCTGGTAAATGTGCAGGCAAAGCTACCAGCACACAAAGGGCTCTGATTACACCGAGCAGAGATTCCACGTCACAGCTCCCAGCCTCAGGGTGTCAACCCACCCCAAAGGCCAGCATTCCTCAGCTTCTTCAGCTGGAACATCCTCTTTGAAAATATTGCATCCCATTCAAATTTACTCTAGAAAAGTATGTATTTCCATTGACGTCATGTACAGGTTGTTTATTTGTTCTGCCAGATTAGCCAAATATGTTGTAGGTGAAGACAATATGTTTGTTCTAATGAAACTCACCTCAACTTCAACATTTACTACACCATCTTTGTTTTCTCCCACACAGTACATCTAATACATTTAGCTAAAATACCAAGAGATGGTTACAGATGGTAAAATGCATTTCTACATCTTTGGAGTGCCCCAGTCACTCAAGTATATTTACATCTCTACTCTTTGGTTGGTTTTGCTCTTTTAAGGTGAAATGTCTCATACTTCCCTTTCAGAGCAAATAAAAGTGTTTGAAGTTTCAAGAATCTCAAGAGTCAAGAAAACCATTTTCTACTAAACTACCCTCTCAACTGGCTTGAAATGAAATGTCAGGCTGTCAGCTGAAAAACCCCACAGCAGAGCATGGTGCCTCTCACTGATGATATCATGAACAGGACACACAGTGCTACTGCTCTTTTCTTTACTCTTCCCCATCTATTTTCTCCACCTGTGTTCCAACCAGACAGTTGTTTCTCTGTGAATGTGGAAAGGAAAGATAAAATCAAGGCCAAGTTCAGTTGTTACCTCTGACAGCTGACCAAGAAAGCAGAATCTTTTCTTAAATGTAACTTTTACACTGGCTTCCCACGTCAGCTGCACAAGTTGTTCTGTCCTGGTAGTTGTTGACAGTAGCTATAAAAAGCATAATATATTCATTTTCAAAATCATACTTCTAAATAACCCTTCCATGACAGCTGGACCAGACATTTTCCTGTCCTAAATGAGGTGTGCTTAGGGAGGAACAGGAGAAAGCAGAGAGAAAAACAAGCACTTTTTTGCACTGCATTTCTACTTTTAGCTCATTCATTCTCGAACCCTATTTCTCTCATTTAAGATTAACTGATAAAAAGGATGAGCTAGCAACACCATTAAATGAAAAGAAGACCACCATCTTGAAAAAAGAAGAAAGAAACTTCAGAATTGAGTTTTTAAAGTAAAAAGACACCAACACTTACCTTGTCAACAATTGGTCAGGAGCTACTTTTGTTATGCTTTTATTTGTAAAGCAAAAAGAAGTGGAACAGTTTAGGTACCGAATAAAGAAAGAGGGACCTTGAACAACAAATTTATAATAAATATACATTTCAGAGACACATGCCAGGTCTAATGAAGTTGGGGTTTCTTTGTAAGGAAGTCTCTGGCAGCAGACAGATCAACATATTGAAAGGGTAAACAAAGCAAAGAAAAATAAAACCCTACAATGAAAATAATGAATAGGGGGGAAAAGGAAACCAGATTCAAATCTCTGCTTGTTTAGAGACTGTAAATTCCTTCCACAGCTTCTTTCTTAAAGCACAGCTTTTCACTCAGTCTCATGAAAAATGTAGGTCTTAGTTCCTTCTCGCTTTAAAATGGAAATATCCACACCCTGCAGATTGGAAGAGAGCATCTCATCTAGCCTATGGCAGCCAGATCCAACATGTACCATGGAGCTGATTATTAGAGTCACTTGAATGGTAAAATATATTTCTCTTATCCAGAGAGTACGACCTAACAGCTGATGATTTATATTCACTTCTGTGTGACAGAGATCAGCCCCTTCCTTTCCAATCTTAAAGAGAAGGCTGTGGAAAAGTGATAGCAGCTCCATGACTAGCACATTTCTTCTCACTCCCCTGTATCTGATGGTTCAACTTTTAACACTAACACTCTCAAGGGTGATGATGGGAATCTCTTTAATATTCTGCAGAATTCCAGCTTATGACATCTCTTTGTTCGAGGTCTGTAGAAGGAGGCATTAGAAGGCTTCACAAAAAGGCAAATGCAGCAACACAGGAAGCAGAGGGGATGATGCACTTTCCCTTGAGCAGTGGCCCTTGGCTCTGAGCATCAGATTCCCAGCTGCTGCTGAATGATCAAGGATAGAAAGCAGATTGCTTTTTGTCTGCAGGAGGCCAGGAGATTAGCTGCTGTGTCTTCTGTAAGCATCACTGTAATTGTGGTCTTGAGAAAAAGCCAATACACAACTTCATACAAGGATTAAAGTAAACCAACTTACCTGAAAACTGAAGCAACACCAGTTGCTCCATGTCTTGAGTGGCATATTTAGGCACAAGCACACATCTCAACTGGTCTGTAATTTTCCTGAGGCGTTTCCTTTGTTCCAGTAGAAGCCTCATATATACCTCCTGCATTTTAAGGTGCAGAATCATAATTAAGGTAATGAGAAGGCTGAAATAAGTTAATGCTCATTTTCTCCTTGCCCAAACTTTGTTATTCAAGCGGGTGTTGGGTGAGCAGATTCATAACTTCAGTTTAAGTGCCATGAAGGGTGCATAGATTCTTACTTACTCATGCATATAAGTAAATGAAGTAATGTAACCTCATTTGTACTAACTGCCCTGAAACGACAGCTTTGAAACTCCTTGCTGCCTTCCCATAACCTGAGAGTCTGTTGGCAGGGAACTGCACTGCTGTTGTTACCTGAGCTGTTCTGTGCTCTGCAGAGCACCAGAGACTTTGTCCTGCTGTCCCAAATGCTGAACAAAATCACTAAATACAGCAGCAACACTAACTCAGAGCTATTCCAACCTCGATGGTTGTAAGACAAACAATTACAAACGTTCAGCTACATATAACCAGCCAAATTCTTTACCACAGTGGGATCATTTTCCTTGTTTGAGGACCAGTGAATTACAAACTGTCTCACCTGGAGTCACAGGAACTCAGTTTCTAAATTAAGTTTTCTCTCTGGGCTCTGGAGCAGTAACTGTAATTTAGTTAGCTCGAATGTCAGCAGTGGAAGCATTCCTCTGAAAGCCTGTTTGCATGCTAAATGCAAGGTGCTTAATCTCTTGCCATCACAGAAGCCTCTGCATATGCTGGAATTACTGGCTTGTGCACCAAATCCCCTAATTAAGAGTAGGAAAGTCACCATAAAAGTCATAATTCCTAAAATTAATAGAATGTCTCATACTTGCAGCATCATGCAAATGTTAACAAAATTTAAAATTAACCCATGTAACTATACAATGAGGCACAGAGAAGTACCACTGTTCCCAAACAAATGGCAGAAAGTGAAACCAGTACAAAGAAGCTGGGTAAGACAATATTGTTAATCTTGGTGATAGGAGAGCACTCCTGCCTGAGTAATTCCCAATCATTGACATTCTAGGGGAACATTTTTCCTTAAAATATCATCTTTGCTGTACTTTTTTTAAGTTAGTCTTCACAAATCTTTTTTTTGTAGCAATGACTGAGACAGAAAATCATGATGGTAAGACTGTTATTACAAGAGTGGAAGGCTCTGGAACAGCAAAGAGTATGTTCAAAAATATTGAAATATTATATGGGAAAGAGATTAGTTAATTCATTATGTCAGTAGGGGAATTAATCACAATCCAAAGTACTCACATGAGGGTGGTCTATGACAGTAGTCCCCTTATTCATAGAGCCAAGAAAAAGATAATAAGATCCAAGAAAGTTGGGACCTGAACCTGAAATTAGGATGCATACAGAATTCTTAATTCCCCCAGAAGGAATTTTTACAATTTGGTTTGGTTTTTTAATGTTGAAATAGCATTCAAGGGATTTTTAGACTGTTCTAGCTATCACTGGTTCTTGACCTAGTTAAAACCAACTCACTGCCACTAATAGTTTCCCTATAGCCAGGCACTGCAAATAGTTGTTGTCATGCATTTTTATCTTCTTAATAAAGTCAAGTTAAAGTCCTGCTATTTATTTCTTGATTTAGAACAGCCATGTACTTGTATCCAGATCAAGAAGAAGAAACATATACCTGGGATTAGGTTACCTCAAACCCTTAGTTTTCTCCTAAATTTGTTTCATAATTTTGTATATTAAACCAAATTCAAGTCAAACTTAGAAAGTTGAAATGTTACAATGTTTGTACACTGAATAAAGTGAAGACTGATCACTTCTTGCTTTTCTCTGTCATCCAAGGTTTGGGTCTTCAAAAGTCATGTGGTTAATGTAGAAAAAACCAACCCTGTGATGCAGTGAAGTCAACAGCTTGTTATGGAACTGACAGTCCTTAAAAGCTATTTAGAGAGAGAAAAACAACACTGCATCGTTAAGAGATGGCTTCTAGGGGCTTGGTATTTAATAGGATTTCCTACAGAAAGTGCATGGCAACTTTTGAATATTTCAGATTGTTGGTCCTTAAACAATTTAGCCACAGTGGCTGCGGAGATGCAGGAAACCCCAGCAGTTCAGGTAGGTAGTCTGCAACTAGATTCAGACAGACAGACAGACAGACAGGTTCTTATTTGGACTCCATATGAAAGACAAAAGCACCAATGAAAGAGATTAAATTTCCAAGGCTGAGCAGCTGTTAAGGAGGCATTGCCAGTTCTGTTGCCATTCACAGTCCTGTGCTATCAAGGGATTCGAAAATTTGCACACTCTTCTTCTGCAACAATGGAGACACTGGAGAAAATTGCTGCAAAAATAGTCCTGGGACTTGGGTGGTGTTGCTGTGATCAGGCAGGAAGTAAAAGGAAGATGAAAATGGGCTGCTAAAGTGCTGCCTTGTGGGCCTTGAGATTTCTGTAAGAAGATTTTAAATTCTGGTGAAAAAGGACCTCTGAATGATTTGTAGCATGCAGCTAATATTTACTAAAGCCTTGAAAGGATTAGATTCAATGATTTAGCCAAACTGCTAATATTAAAAATACCAAAACTTCATTTACACCCCATATTTTATTTTCAGATATATGAAATTAAAGTCATTGCTTAGTTTGAAAGAAATTGTGAGTCAACAAAAGCTGAATTTTGCCTTTCTCTGGTCTTGAAGGATTAGCAGCAGGAGGGTAGACTTCCCAAAAGTCAGTGTAAGTGCAGTCATAGCACAAAAATGGTAAAATACTTTCATGTTTGAACAAGCAGATTTTCAACTGCGTAAAAAAAAAAAAAAAACTTGCTTTACTAAAAAAAAGCAAATTAAAAAGAGCCAAGATGCTTTTGCTCGAGCCAGCCTGTGGCTACTATTCACCGTTTGGAGTGCATTTCCTTCATTCCCTGGCAACAATCTAAATCTTTGCTGTTCTGAGGCAGCTTGAAACATTAAAAAACACAATTTCTGCATCTTTGAAACAAAGAAAAAATTTGTTCACCAAGATTTTTAGGAGGAGCACTGGGTTCCTAGACCTGTGTGCTTTCCCACCTCAAGGGGAGGCAATGCATAAAAGAATTGTGTGGGTTCAGCACTGAGCACACAGTGAAGGGCAGACGTGCCAGAGTCAGGATCTTTTTGCACATCTTCTGTTCTTTTTTGCACATCTTCTCACCATACCAGACCTGGTGGCAAAAGCATCTGTCAGTGTTTACTCCCAACACACTTCCCTGTTTGTTCCCCCTCATAAATGGCAACACTTGTGACAGTTACCTAAACCCAAAAAGCTGTTTTAATACCCCTCAGCAGTGCACTAACACTCGAAGGACTCATTTTCCTCAAGGGGATATTAACTTCTTTCTGAACAATCCCAGTTATATATTCATTCACAGCACACTATTCTCTTATATCTTAGACCTTTAAAATAGGATCAATAGAAGGTGGAGGATTTTTACCCTCCAAGAAGTTTATAAGCAGTAAATGATCAGCCTTGGAGCACCCTAGTAGGAAAATGATGGCTGTTCTTCCTTGGAGAAGAGTCACAGGAAGCTAAGAACATTTTCAAGAGTGCCCAGGTGTATGGGACTCTCAGTTTAAGGCAATGAAAGCTTAATTTTCAGACAGTCAACTGAATAGTTGCTAAAACCATAGTATAGAAAGCAGAGGAAAGGAATCAAACATTTATGCCAAGATCAAAAAGCAAAAAACCCAAAAAAATTACAGCGTTGGAAAGGAATGAACCCTTTTGAAATAATCTCCTGAAGAAATTTTCAAAACAAGGATGGAGGCAATGAAGGACTGGGATGCTTCTGGTGGCCAGGACTTATTACTCACTTTATTCTTGTAAAGGAACCAAGGCAAATATTTCAGGTTAAACTAAACAAAACAAAACAAATAAACAAAAATTCTCGATGGAAGCTAAAAATCGTTCTGTGCTGAAGAGAACTCTGCCTCCTGACACCACTGACATGTAGAGTCCTCACCCAGTGGAGGTGACAGAGAACACCATTCCTTGGCTGAAGGCATGACAGTTTACCTATGGCAGCTTACCTGGGTTGTAAGTTTGACAAGTTGTCTTGTAAAATAATGTCATAGCACAGTTATTTGGCATTCCCATAGGTATTTTAGCAGCTTTATCTTTTTATATAATAAAACAAAAAGAAGAAACTTGAATTTAGGTTGTCCCATGGGTTTACTTCTGTGGAACAGGGTGGAAAGGAGGAGGGAGAGAGGAAGAAATCATACTCTGTAAAAAAATGGAAACCCACTCAATTCTATTTTAAGTGTAACTTCTGTAAAAAGAATCATCTGAGCATCAATTCCTATTTAATACAAGTCTCATGATTCAAAACCAGATTGATAAGATAGACTCAAAGTACATAATTTAGTAAATTTTTACACAGTTATATGTCTCTGCCATGCAATTAGCTTTGAAGTAAAATTGGGGTTTTTTATCATAAATCTTCCCACCTGGGTAAGTGAACTGATGCAGAAAGCACTTGCTTTTCTGACCAGCTTCAGTGAGGGAGCGTCTGGACCTCAACAGTTCTCTCTGAAAGTGATTTATACCCAATTTTCTCCCAAGTGCATGAGAACATCCTCTAAAACCCCACTACAAACAACTGAATCTAAAAATAGTCATTCTAGTCATAACAAGACAATATTTGTCTTGCTAGAAAAACCTGGTAATGAAATCATAACAAGCCAAATACTGCAGATTTCATTGTGGGAGCTTCACTTCATCACAGCAAAATACACAGTCACAACAACACAACGCAGCTGAAGCCTTACCAAATATAAACTCAGCTACCACAAATAGATATAAAGTTCAGCACAAAAATAACATGGACAATACTGCTGAGAAAGGAACACTGACAACACAGGCTTTTTTTATTCCTTTTTACATGTCCAAAATATTGAGCAGAATAAGGAAGAGATGCTTCAAATTATACCCCAAAAACTTTCCATTAGAAGTAAATTAAGAAAACTGTGTACCTCAGGCAAAGGGGAGAGAGACAGAAAAACTGAAATAACACGCTCATGACTCATGACATGTAGATACAATTCATCAATTTTGAAATTGAGAATAATGCAAAATATAGAACAAAACTTGTAATGCCTTGGCAACAGCAATAAGGAGAGGAATATTAGAAGAGTGTCGAAGAAAGGCCATGAATGACACCCCTGATACCTCACAGAGGAACACAGTAGGAATAATACCAAGATTAAACTCCAGCTGCCTTGTGTTGACAGGTGTGAGTGCAGGGATGGGAGGGAGGGGAAGGGTGCAGAGCATAAGTCAACATGGGCTGAACGCTTGAATAAAGCTAAAATTTTTAAATGAATGCTGTGGAATTAGCATTCAAAATGCTGAGCGATGTGGATTATTTTTTTTCATTCCATGCCTGTTTTATTCTGAATCAAGCATTTCACTTCGTTAAAGTAGCCGTAAAAGAATGATATTTACATTGCTTTATAGGCCCATAAAATTAAAAAAAAAAAAACATATGCTGCTTAATAAGATAACATCTCTATTAATCCTCTCACTGGGACTGACAAAGATGAGAACTTTACAATGGATATGAAGATAAAATGCAGGATTAAAAATAAAATATAGAACAAGATTTATTTTTAATTAATTCACATGCCACCTCCATTCAGTTGATGTACGTGGGAGAGCTGCATTAAGCCTACAATGTTCTTACCCAGAAAAGAGTCAGACCTTAAAATTGTCTCTCTTAAGTAGGTAGGTAGGACAGTGTACCACTGAAAGTTGAGAGAATCTGCTCCATTTCAGACATTCACAATAAATGTCTCTTTTACACAAAAAATAAGAACACACACACACATCACCGCCTGCTAATTTTGTTAAAGCAAAGAAAACAAATATGGGTAACAGTGGATGTGGAAAATTACATGGGCATACTCACCTAAAACAGGCTCAGTCAAACTGTTCAAAAAAATTTGAAAAGATTCACTGCAAACTTGCACGTAAGTTCCTAATGTTAGTCTCTGGTACAGAGATTGAGTATTAGCAAAAGGCAAGATAAAGCCTCTGATAAACAAAGATAAACCCTGCATAAGCAAAAAGTTACAATTTACTTAAAACTTCACATTCTTAAATAAATGTTTTGAGCCTAAAAAATCACAACATGCAAATTACAGCATAGGTTCTATTAATTTACAATATGGAAGGATGGAGTGTGACTTGTTCTAGATGTGTAGATGAAAACTCAATTGCAATTTTTAATTGTGGGGAGATCTCACCTCTGAACTTTTGTAGCCTACCTTCGATCTATGTAAACTTTTATCACTCACAAGGGCTGGCTAATACATTAACAACTGTTTTTCCACAGCTTCACAAGATCAGTCAGGACTATGCCAAATGGGACAGACTATCCCAAATCCTCAGTGAAGCTGCTGATTCTGTGGACCAGATGGACACATGTGACTCACGGTGATCAGATCAGAGACACAGGGCCTATAACTCACAGGATCTATCTTACTTCCTTAAATTCATCTTGAAGGGATGGGCAAAGTCCTACTAAATTCTTAAAGAACTGGCCCATCAACCAAAATGGGACCTGTATTACAGGTGTGATGAGCGAGATCCACAGGGATAATCTTTAAGACATAGGGATGTCTTAGAAACTGTAAGGAAAATTAAGGAGATACATCTTGTGCTTTGAGATCCCGTTTTTATGACAGCAGGTCGAGCGCTGAGACGAATCCTAACAGCTCTACATCTGAGTCTGGCACCATCTCATCAAACAAATAGTGTGGGGAGAGCCATGCTTTTATAAAATTACAGATCAAAATCAAAAAGTCTTACAAAAGGAGAAGCTGAGGCAAATGCTGGAGGAATTGGAGGAGCCAGAGCAGAAACTGGCCCCAAGCCACAGTGAGTTTTTTTCCACTTCAAAGCAGAGGAACCCAGTGGGATGATCGAAGCACGATCTGTTGCTGGCAGCAGCATCTGTGCAGACACTGTGGGCTACACTGGCCTGCCTGGCTACCACAGCTGAGCACATGAATCACCAGCTCTCTCTCACGATTAAAGAACTCCCAGTAACAAATTCTGGTTTCTAATTTTCAAGCAGTGTGGTACCAGAGCTTGGGCCAACAAACCATCCGTCACAGCGTGGCCTTTGCTGCAGAAATGACACAAATGACACTGTGAGCAGCAGTAGGAGCACGGGTTTGTTTTGGGGAACTGGTCAGCTGCTATCAACTCTTCTAGTTGAGTTGGCCTGAGATCCATGGTGTAAGTGGAAAGAAGTCACCTACAGAGGTGGCACTTGACCATTTACCAGAGTGAACATTAGTGGAGAGTAGCAATTAGATGTTAACAAAAAATTTGTGGGAGAGTAAGAAGTGATCCACAGATTCCCTGTATGTCATAACCACAAATATCTTTGTACAAATTCCTTAAAGTGTAGTATTTTTATTTCATTTTCTGTGATTTTATGGGAATATAGTATTTTCCCTCCCTCTGTTTTGTTTTTCCATTATTTTTGTAGGTGCCTTCTGTTATATTACGGACCACTGAGAAACCCAGATGGATTTGGAGACTGCGTGGTTCCTCCCAGTCCCCACTAATTGAATGCTTCTTAATAATCCACACAGTAATTCTGATGACAAATTTGGGAGAAATTTGGGCCAGATTTTTCACTTAGTTTTGCACGCCAAATGTTTTACAGACTTTTTTTTGGGTGAGGGGGTGTGTACAAATTGGCATTTTACATTGAAAAATGCCTCCCACAAATCCTAAAATAAGAAAAAAAAAAAGATGGTCAGAAATATCTTCTGCATTTGTCAGTTCTTTCAACCTCAGGAATCTGGTTTACAGTTAAAAAAACTTATGTCTTATGGGTTCTAGTGTTTAATATTGATAGATTTGCTGGTTGACTAGAAGATACCTTCTAGCAGATGTCATTTTCAATGCTTCACATTGCTGGATTCTTACCCTTTGGTAGCAAGGCAACATTTACTAGAGAAATCACAACCTTTTCATCAGTCACAGTAGCACTGTAGGGCCAGGATCCAGCAAACAGTGGTTATGAAAAATATGATCAGGTCTGTCAGTCCACAGACTGGGAGAGATGAGCTCCAAGTCACTCACCCACAAGCATAACTTCACCCCTTCCAAAGACATTTCAGCCTCCAGATATCAAAATGCAGAGCTTGCAACAGACTGAAAATGAAACTTCAGTCTTCCCAGAGAACAGTTCCTATTTTTACAAGTAAATTACATACATTTCCCCTCAAGTTTTGCTGCTCAGTAACGCAACTTGAAAAACAATATTATTGTTGCCACATGGTGTCTAGAAGGAAAGGTAGACAATTTGCATGAGTACATGGGTTTTTTCCTCTAAAAATCACCATTTAAATTTCTGATTTTTATTTGCAGATTTATTTGTGTTACACCGGAGAATATTTTGCAAAAAAAGAAAATTACAACTAACATGGCAAAGTCCTGTGCTGTATTTTGTGATCAAAAGCATTTTCACAGAATCATAAAGTCATAGAATGGTTTGGCTTGGAAGTGACCTTACAGATCATATGATTCCAACCCCCCTGCCACAGGCAGAGACAAAAAAGACCAAGTTTCTCTGCACATACATTGGAAACTGATACCTAATGCTGCTGTTGGACTCCTTTGTTGTAAATAAATGCGTTGATGTAAAACTACTTCAGCTAAATCTGTTCTCTACAAGCCATCAGGAACTTCTGAGTTTCAAGGCAGCAGTTTTGCTTCATTTATATAAAAGGAAGCATTTGGCTTTGTCAGCCAAAATGAACCAGGACACTCAGTTGTGGAAAAATGCCAAAACTCTGCTATTAAAAGTTACCATGTAATGCCAGCTTCTGTTACCACAGGGTTTGCTGCCATTTACCCACCACACAGGAATTACAGAAGGCCAGAGATGTGCAAAGCAAGGAGTGGAAGTGGGAGCCCTTTTCCTTGCCCTCCAGAACCTATATAACAATTCCTTTTTCTCTTTGGAAAACTGGAGGTCATGACCCTACTAATGGAGCAGTAAGTGGCAGAAGGAGTAATGAATTTCAGGTGTAGAGTGTGGGGAACATATTTCATCTAAATCCATCCTTTATTGGCCACACTTCGCAGTTTGAGCCAGGTGATAAGTTCACTCTATGAAAGCTGGTTTTGCTCAAGAATGTGGTCCTATTTTTGCCTCTCTTCTAAGCATTTTTGAAGGCAAATCAAATGAGTCATAGGCTCAGATCCAGGTAGGTATACATTTACCACTGTGTGGAGAGAAGAAAGGATCACAAGAAAAGACAAGGACAGAATGTAATCCTTGCTGATAACACAAACGAACAGAAAGCACTCTGAGACACATCAGTTGTTTTGACAATAGCCACCACCAAAGGAACTGTGTGCTTCATTGGTTTATTGCAGAATAAAGCCCTGCCATTTCACACAGGTCTGATTAAGCAAGGTGACAGATCAGCTTTGGGCTATAGATTTAGCTATGAAGTTGGTGGATGTCTCTTCTACATGCATGACTGTAATAGACACATGAGAATAAAAATAGCTGTCTTACATATATTCATATCTATTGTCTAGTTTTGAAACCCTGCAGGACAAATGTGAGTTGTCATCTCCTTCTTCTCCCCCAAGTCAAATGGCTTTGAAACAGTAATGAATACCAGAATTAACAGCTCTGGATTAGCCCAAAGATATGAATAAACTCAGTGACAATGTTACAAGCCACAGCTTGGAAAACAGATATAGAAGACACCAATAAATTTTGCCTTAAAAGCACAAAATGATTCTGAGGTATTTTACTTAAGAGTAGTTCCTATAGATTCTAAAGAAAGGAAAAAAAGCAGGATGTCAAGAGATGACTGTGTATCCTTCCAAAGCAATACAACTTCCTATCTCTGCTACATTACTTACACACAAGAATGTAATTTTAACTTGATTTTAACTTGAACTTATTTTATTTCAAGAAAATTTACCTGACAAGTAAGATCGTTTAAGGGGAACTTTTGAGTTCCTCAAGTAAATCTTCCACTAATACCTAGATAGAAAGCATGTTCCACATTCTATCTTTATTTATTTCTTTATTTTAAGATCAGGAAGGCATTAAGCCTCTTGCAGCCAACAATATGTAAGCTCCAGCACAAACCTGGGTATTTTCTGCAACAGTGACTGATGAAAGTTCCTCTTGTCTTGTTTTAACAAATGCTGTCCTGTGGTTGATTCACTTTGCACAAAGTTGGGATATTTGCAAGTACACAGCTATTTAACATTCCTATACAGTCATGTCACCATACAAGCAGCAAAAAATAATGTCACCCATCTAGATCAACAGACCAGTGCTAGCAAGGTTATTTATTTCTGGGCAGTCAATCCTGAGGCCTTTTAATGCATTGTGACTGTTGAACTCATCAGTAGATTACCCTCAAGGCAGAGCAAATTAGAGAATCTGCATGTTCTCTGTCATTGACAGATATAATCATTTATAGTAAAAGAAATTCGTAACAAATTTAACAAACTGGGCATTTACAGTAAAAGAAATTCAGGTTTCACTATAAGAAAGCATATTTATGCTCCACAAGGTAGTTAATATACTTAGTTAATTGTCAGTAAAACTGTCAACACTTTATTCCTATAGTTTAAAGTAGTACTTTTTTTCTTCTGTAAATAAATAGGATTTTTTTGTCATCAAGATAATTTAACAGTTCTTTAAAATATTTATTTATCCAGTGGTACATTGCAATTTGTGGCTGAGTGTGCAAACATTACATAAAAGTGTTGAGTGTTAAAGTGAGGGAAAAAAATCCCCAAACTCTTCTTCAGAAGACTTTACTGTGAATTTTTAGCATCCTAATTCAGAGCTATCACTAAACACACTGTTAAACTGTTAAAATATTTTGAAAGATATTGTTCAATATTAGTGTGACCGAGCACAACCAGGAAATTACTTTGGTGTGTACTTACAATGGCATAATTAAAGCAAACAGTTCAAAAGCAACAGAATTAGCAGGAGCTGGTTTCTCATGGGCTCCTATTTCAGATTCTTCTGGGTTTAACACAGACCAAGACTGAAGTGATGATTTCTTGAATTGGTTGTTCTTTCTCTTGATATTCTAAATATAATATAATGAGTTAATTTGTAGGATAGATTTGAAATTCTCATCAAGTTTGGCTGAAAATTTTTTGACATGTGTCCTGGGTTGCAGTGTATTCTATTACCATCCTCATGAGCCGTTGAAACCAGGTGGGGCAGTGTTTCCTTGCCTCCTCCCCCCAGACTATCTTTCTATTAATGGCCCATCATTGTCCTGCCTCATGACTCCCAGATAACTCCCTCCGGACTATCTTCTGTTAATGAGCCCAATCAACACTTGGCCTCATGACTCATTACCCCATTGTGAGATGCTCCACCCAGAGGGAGGAACCAAGCATTCCATCCTGGATATAATCTGAGACTCTGAACACCAGAGACAACCTTCCCACTGGATTTCCAGAGGACAGGAGCTACACAGTCACCACTGGACCTTCTGAGGAAGAGCAGACCCTTTTTCTACAGGATCACCGCTTCAGAGGACTGCAGCCACCATTCTACCAGACTGCTACCACCACCCTGACGAACAGGGACTCAGGTTGTATCTTGACTCTGTCAGTTTGAACCAGTGTTTTCTTTTAGTTTTTTTTCTTTTCTTTAATTTCCCCATTAAAATGTTATTCTGACTTGGTGCCTCCCACTGGTTTGTTTTCAAACTAGTACAACATGTAAAAACGGTAAAGGTGAGGTGTCAGTAGAAAACCACCAACAGGATTTCCTGCTTCCTTATGAAGTTTGTGTCTATCAGACGTTTGAGGCCAAGCTCTCCAAGGAATCCAGCTGCTCAGTGACAATTAAGATCCCTGATTCCCAGGCCCCCAGCCCATCAGATGTACTAAGTAGTGACATCAGATACATGGAAGGAACAGCCAGTTATTACAGCAGTGGATCTATCACTTCAGCACTCCAGAGGTTATTTACAGTAATTTGGTGATAGTGAGACCTCTCAGCTACTGCATCAGCTACACATCAGTGTCACAAGATCTGGCCTTCTGTTGAGGCAGGATTCCCCCTCTCATGGGCCTCAGAGAGTTCAGTTCCATGGGCTTTAGGCAGGTGATTTTTAGATGTGGATGTGTGTCAGGGACATGATACAGATGAAATAATTTCTTTTCTTTAGACCCACACGGAAAAGCTTCCTTTTCTTAGGGACTAATATAAAAGTTAAGTTTTGATCCTTTGATCTAAAGAGGCAGATAAGACATATTCTTGAACTTCAAAAATCTCTGAAAGTTTGCTGTAGATTTCTATAAATATTTTAACAAAGAAGAAGTGTTTCTTGTCCTTTTCCTTTTTAACCTAAAGACTTGCTCAGATTAAAACACCTTATAGAGACCTTTTGTTTATATGTAGTCATTTTTGCATGGTGTTAAAAAAAGCCTTTTTCATTTACCACTGCTTGTTAAGATTGCATTCTTGCATTTTCCTGTACAACAGATAAGAGAAGCGTCAGTCACCTCATCACAACCTCATTTACCATTAAATTTAAAAAAGGAAAACCATAATTGTATCAATTATTCTTAGTCTTGCTATTCTTCAGCCAAAACCCTGTTACCTCAAAAATCAGAGAAATTATTTCACAGTTGTTTCTGGATGCTTCAAGCTGATTTTCCCAAACAAAATGATCCAAAGATCCACAAACATATATTCATTTGCAAAAATGAATCATACTTGCACAAAAAATACAGTCAGGTGGAGGAACCAAGAATCTGAACAAGATTCTACATGAAAATAAACCTGGACACTTCATTTATTGACATGACTTCATATTTAAAAATTTCGCTTTGAATTCAAAGCCAGCAAATTTTAATATTTTCAGTGCTGTCTTTGCAAGGAAGAAACTGTCCATGCCTTTTGCAGAGGTTTTCCTAGCAAATTTGCAGGAACTATTGCTTCTAAGCTACAATCTCATGCTGAGGTGCCCAAAACAGTCCAATTCCATGTTTGCTAAGGTCTGCAAGGAGAAGAAATCTCTTGATCAATTCTATTGATTTCTGAGCTCAAAACACCTGTGTAAAGTTCTGCTGGTCTGGCATTTAGCCCTGTTATTTTATTGCTATTTTAGGTGATTTTTCATTGGTATCAGCTCTGCATTGTCACTGTTTCATCAGGAAGTAGCTGTAGCAGGACTGTGGCCCTGTCAATCAAGTGCTACCTACACACAAATTTGGCCATGGACACTCCTGCTTTCCTATTTTGCTATTCTTTTCCTATTAAATTTCACCACTACTTTGCCTATAACAAGGACAAAACAAGCCCAAACATTTGATAAGGAAGCATAATAAAGGCTCTCTTTATTGGCAACATTTTCCTGATCCATGGTTTATTACATATATTGCCTAATTCAGGTTCAAAGGAAAGCTTCACTCACCATATCCACTATATGGTTTGAGGCAAAGACAATCTAAAAAACAAACCTGAACATTTTATTCTAAATATAGGTGGGTTCATGTCTTTCTTCCAAAAAATGCCTCCTTAGTATTTTAAAATCGTTGTGGAACACCTTTCTTTTCTCTCTTTGGTTTCAGGACAGTTTTTTTTCTTAGAATAATAAAATGGAATTGTTGAAACCAGTTTTTATAATCGGTTTTAGCACTTCAAGAAAAGTAAGGAAGATGAAATTTCAAGAGTGTATTTACCCCCACCAAGAGATTAAAAAAGTATTTGTGAAAATGCTAAAGTGCATATTTCAAGGATTTCAAAGAGGAATAACTGCAGAGACCCCCATGGATACTTATCTTACAAGATAGTACTTACCAACTAAACCAAACTCCCCTTAAAGCTTTGCATCCCATACTTCTGGAAAATCCAAGTCACAATCTGCTGTCACTGGACATGTCTGGCACACAGCAATTTAATCTGCTTGCTAATGCCAGTCCCATGAGTAACTTTGAGCATATGGCCTGAGATCTTAAATTGAATCTGTCTTCAACCAAAAGCCACAGTATGGAGGGGAGAGCACAAAGGGCTGAGATCATAAAGATCTGTGTTTGCTGAGCTGATGACTAACACTGGGCTGAGACCGCTTTCAACTATTCAACTGTCAGACACAACTGCCAAAATCCCAATTTGATCAGAGGCAACTCTGATTTACTATTGACTGCAACAACAGGGCCTGGCTGCTCCCAAAGACTTCTTCCCTACCATGCATCAGTTTGAAGCCCAGGGCAGGAGGGATACATGTCATCAAAACCACAAAGATCTGTGAGAGATACTAAGAATTACTACTTCAGTTATTTTCTGATAGTATTTTAAGCCCAAATTCCATATTTGAACTGCTTCAAACATCAACCTTACATCCATAAGCTTAATTTTAAAAAAGCAAACTATTTACAGTTTCTCCCACTCGATTTCATCTACTGCTAAAAGTAGCAGAATTTCTGTCGTACTTTGAACATATATTGGTTCTCTAAGCCTTAAATAGATCACAATAATCCAGAAATATACATTAAAGAATATAGTAAGGGGCACAGGGAAAAACATAAAAACCAAACCTACCAATTATAATCTTTGTTGCTCCTCATTTACTTTGACACACTTGGTTGGTTTTATTTCAGCTGAATGATTCCAAAAAATACAGCTAACACACCAAAGCTCTGCCCTGTCAGTACATGTTTTAAGAGTGTCATAAATTTGACTAGTTAAGAAAAATGGCTTTGCTACAGAGTGCCCACTGGCAGACTTACTGTATGCCAGAGCAGTTTAGGACTCCATTTTCCTGATCGAATAATTAATCATCATCTTCTTGAACTGAAGGATGTTTCCCTCATACCTAATAGTCACACTGGCATACTTTTATATGATATTTAACAGGTTAAGTAGTTGGCATATATATACTTCATAAAAATCAGGTTTTATTTTATATATTCCAAAATATACTTTAAATTAGTCAATGGTTAAAGAGGTCTAAAATTAACTTTAAACTCCAGTGAAGTCAACAGAAAGACTGTCCCCAAAACAGATATTGACTGGGATTATCACTGCAAATTTGAAACATCTCTTCTAAAAAGCACAGAAGCCTCTCTTCTAAAAAGCCCACGTTGTGTGCCTCCAAACAAGTTCTCCATGGAGCTCCTGTTTTATTAAAGACGACTCTTAGACAAAGGCCTGGCAGGACAATTGTCACTGTGAAGAAGATATCTAGTATGGCCTCGAGATTTACCTTCAGTATTTGACAAACAATTGACTTATAGAACTGGAAATAGATTATCCTAACATTACAATAGTTCCATGCAATGATCTATAAAACTAACACTGAAATATAACCTGGCAGCTGTCAATCAGATAGGAACTTGGAGGATATGTTCTTTGACATAATTCAATTTCAGATATCCCTGGATATTGTGGGGGTCAGTGAGGTCACTCACTGTTTAAATAATAGCTGTCTTACAAAAATCTCATGAAAATATGTTCCTATATGATTTGAACAGTGAAATTTCTATCCTGCTTTTTAAAAACACATAGAATCAAGGTTACAATTCTTTATTCTTTTAGAATCGAAAAAATTAAAAGATTATGCTTTTTATTTATTCAATTTCACAGAGAATATCACATTTAGTAATCTCTTTAGTCCTTTCTTAGCAAGCATGGAATTTCAATGTTACAAACCCTTATTCATGAAAAAAAGTAAGATTTTTTAAATGTTTACCAAAATACAATATGAGGGAGGACACATTTGATGGCTCCAGCCAATGGGAACTTCCAGGAGCATCCCACTGAACCTTGTAATTGATTTCCATACCAAGTTCCCTCAGTTTGCTACAGACACCAGCTGCCTGTAGAGACACAGGGCATGAGGTGAGAGGAAAAAGCCTCAGCTATGAGAGCTCAGATTTGTCATGTCTCTGGGAATGCCTCTGCAGCTCCCTCCAGCATAACCATTTCTTCTGCAACAAAAATACAAATCCAGACCTCAGATCATTTGTTGTGCCTGGGGAAGAGAAAGGAGAATAAAATATATTTGCAGGAAATAGATGATATGTTTTCAAGTCCAAGCTGAGTATTTATGTTACGCCCAGCAGTGGAAGCCAAGTGCTTTTCAAATTGGGAAAGTGAATCATCACAAACATTTAGGGTTAAATCCGTATATTTCAAGTCAATGGTTGACAGTGGATTTCTCTGCTAGTGCTAAATCAGGTGTTATGGTGCTGTGGCACTCTGGCAGAGAATTGGAGTATTAATCAAAGTATTTTGCACTCTGCTTCTCATTAAAGTTTCCATGGGTTTTTGTGCAGCTCTATTGGAGGAGAGCAACAGAAGATCCCTCAAAGACATACAAATCTTCATGCCTGTATGTCACTGGGAGGTAAAAAGAAGTGAAAATATTAATATAGTCTGGATTTTTCCTATAAAATAAAATATAAAATATATCATGTTCTAGTTACTAAGAATCAATAAAGGTTTCTGCAGGGATGATAATATTTCCTTTCTACCAAAGCAAACTTTCTAAACCTGATAAGAGTGTGAGGGTTCAGGCTTTTTCTTATTATTTCTTTCCTTTTTCCCTGTAAGGAAACCTGAAGGATAAATTTCTTGAAATACTGCAGTTAGTCTACAAAAGGGTATATCGGATTTTTTTCAATATTTGGCACAAAGAATTTACTGCATGTCACTTCAAGGGTTGTTTCAGGGAATATTTAATTATGACAATAGTGGACTTTTAATTTTACCTTTCAAAATTTATAATTGACAAAAAATGACAACAATTATTTTTATAATTTGGGGTTAATTTTGCAATGTAAACTTTCTAATTTTTGCTTAGGTTACATCTCCAGCATTATTAATACCTAGATGTACTAAAATTCTCTTCATTAGTAGCTTTGAAAAGACTTTAAATGGTGAAAATGTCTGGGGCAATGAAAATTATACAAAAATAGACCAAACCACAGACACCAATTAGCACAAATTTCTTTTAAAACAGCACTAAAGAGATCTATTGCAAAAAAAAAATAGGAATTTCTCTAAATTCTTTTGAGCACTCTCATAGTTATTAGCATTTTCCTAAAATTAACTTGCAGAAGGCTCTCCTAGTAAAATTAGAAATCTTTTTTTCTGTGGCAGCAAAGTCTATTAGAGATATTGATAAAATGAAAGACACTTCTGAGCTATTATTCAGCACTGCTAATAGCTTTCCATGTCTGAAGATTAGCTACAATGAAGTATCCATGAGCATTTCAAATCCAGCTCTGTGCTCACCACTCCAGATCAGGCTGTTCAAATACATTCATGAAGCAGATGAAGTGCTGGTAGATGGGCATGGGTTACACTGTACACAACACATGAAATTATCACCATTATTAGCAGGGTGTAAATATCTGAAGCAAAAATATGGATAACAAACTGCTTGTAACATCAGCAACTTTCATAGAATAGAGGGTCTCATGCATAATCCAGACACAAGCAATACTGACTCCTGCTTAACTGAAGACAGGCCATTATTTTTCCCTCTCACCCTTCCAAAGGGATAAACCCCAGAAGGTTACAAGCCTATTTGTGCTGTCTGGGTTCCAAGTACATCAGGCACACACAGAAAAAGTGAATAAATCTGAGTTCTTATCTACCTCAATGTCCCTGTCAAAATCCACCAGTCTCTTCCAATGCATCACCTTTGCAAGCTGAAGCAACCCTGTCTTCAGTGACAGTACTCCTAAAGTTTTAGTCCTAGGATTGTTCTAGAATTACATATTTTTCTAAAGATGAAAATGCAGTTTCCTTCTTTCAGGCCTTCCCACCTTTCTCCTACAGATCCAGGGCTGAAAATGCTGAGCCATGAGCACAGCCCTTGTAGAGTCTGTGTGCAGGCTCTTTATTCCAGAACAAACTTCAGGGATCCTTGTTCTGGGTTTGCCTTGCCCCACACACAAAGATCACCTGGAGAGAGCTATTCTTTAAGAGGAATATTTCCTGATCTTCAAATTATAAGGCCCTTTTATCTTCCTGTTTAGGCAAACCACAATAATTCTCCTTTGTTGCTGCCTCAGAAACAAGGCAAAACTGCCATCAACCACCTCCTATCACTGCATATTAACCGTGCCTCACACAGACCCAGTTTCACTGCAGCTTTCCTCCTATCTTTGATAAGAAAGGCTGGTTCATTTTTCTTTTTTTGCCTGATCAGCCAGATTGTCCAGCACTGGGCTTTGCAAGGCTGCACCTACCTCTTTTAGCCACCATTTCACAAATTTCAGTACATTCAAACAACAGCGCAGAGCACAAATTATTCTGCAGCCACAAAACCCATGCAGAGTCTGGCTGCCTGTTAAGTTCTGGTCATCAAACCTCTTGCAACATCTCCAAATTCCTCAGTCTAAGTCCCTGCACGTGGTGTGCACATAACCTGCAGGCAGCACTGGTGATACCTAGTCTGCCAGCTCCAAGCACACAACAGCGTCCATGATTTTCCCCTTTCTCTTTCCCCTTTCGGATGAGGATGGGAATCTCTGTGGAGAGGGAGGCAAAAGAACCTGGTCCCACCTGCTTTGCTGTCTCAGGGAAGTGACCACAAAAACTATTTCTACTTCATACTTTCATTGGGCTGTAATGAAAATGAAAGCTCATTCTAAATGATAAAACATCTGTAATTCCAACACTGAGCTTTTAAAACTTCTTTTGCATTTCAAAAACCAGCACTTGGCCCATTCACTGCAAACTGTTGAAATACTTAAAAATCTTCGGGCCTACATTATTTGCTGTATATCCTGACAGTGTGGTAATCCCTAGATCTTATTTAATCAGATGAAATGGATGCAGTTGGTGTAGACTATTTCAAAACTATTTGAAATAACATTTCCATTTCTGAGAGAGCAGGGGAAATGCACAGCTGAAAGGCCATTTATAGAAATGTGATTTCAGCTAAAATGGATGCAGCAAACCTCAGTGGGTAAAGGTAGTAATAACAATGCAATATCTTTGCCAACAGCCAGATGCTGCTTAGAGAATTCTTTTTCTAAAGAAAAAGCCTTTTTTAATTGATAGGATGTCTTAATACTTGAGATGAAAGAGCATTTCAATGAGACAGAACCAATTTCAGTAATTATTAACTTCTTACAACTAGGGATAATATCTGGGTCAGGTCTTTTTTTTTTTTTTAATGTAGGCAATGCAAACATTTAAAGGTAGAAACAAACAGAATATTGTTACAGTCTTTCAAAATGCAGTAGAAAAGCAAGCTCCAGAAAGAGGTAGATCCACCAAGCAATGTGTTTGTAACAGTTCAGACTCTTTCAACCTCACCTTACAAGGTCACTAAATTTGCTTTTGGTCATACATAATTATCCAATGACTATTCCATGTCATTTTCCTTAAAACTGTTGAGGAAACTAAAGGTTTCTTCTCATTCCCTCTTCCACAAGCAGAACAAATGAGGAAATAGAAGTGTGACTTTTTAAATTTCAGTTTTCTCAGGCAAGTAGAGCATTTATCCTCCCTCCTCAGGGTAGAATAGGAATCACATGTGTACTGGAGTAAATGACTCATGATAGCAAGGGAGTAGAATAATCACCCATTTCCATTCCAGTGTCTGCTCCATCCCTTTTCTTTATGAACAGGGCAAATGAGGGAAGACATGGAAACCTCTGAAACTGCCACTACCATTCTGCAAGCATTCCTTTCCACAAGAGATGAAATGAAGGAAAACAAGGGCAGTATCAGAGATCTCTCCCTCCTCTGACTGGATTCTCCAAAATGTTTTCAATGCCAGCAATTGCTCTTCCAATAATAAACTGAAAAGACCCAGATTAAAGCTCCTGGGTTTCAGTTTACTGAAAATAAGGCATGAAATTAGAATATTTTATAGCTTTTCATTGCAGGGCTTTTGTTAGAGTTCAGCATGAGGAAACAAGCAAAGCCATAACTTTGATTTGTGTGCACTGGCGAGTTTCCCAGCACAGTAGTAGAAACAGCAGGAGCTGGAACTTAAGACATGCAGCTAAGCATGCAGCCTCACCTGGGGAAAGGAAAGGAAAAAAGCCCAGAAAAAACAAAACCAACCAACCAACCAACAAAACAAAACAAAACAAAATTTAAAACCAGAACAAAGCAAAGCAAGACAACTTACTGTAGCAACATAGGAACACTAGGCAAAAGTTGGGTAGTTTGCTTCGTCAGTAACCAAGCTGTGAGAGTCCCACTCAGTGAAAGACCTTTAAGTTCTTAGGATATTACATTACTTTAATAAAAACAGACATTTAGTTTGTTTTAAATCCCTCTGTTAATGTCCTGAGCAAAAAAATTCAATAGGAGAAAACAATGCTATCGATTTTCCCCCCCCCCATCTTTACAGCTAATGGCTCTAAATATAACCCTTAAATATTTGTTGGGGTTTTTTTTGTGATATGTCTTTACCTTCCAGTATGAACTGAAAGCCTTTAGCCTCGGTATGTAGGTGCTTAAAATGTCTAAATAATATAGTATGCATGAATCCCATTTTCAGATCTGTACCCTAAGGATTCTTACTGGAAGACCAGAAAATTTCATTATTGAGACACTGCCAGATACTATGGCAATCTGCCTACTACACTGACTTTTGGTACTAAAGCACAGTTAAGGTTGTGCTGCAAAGTAAAACAGAAAGCTTAATCTTGGTCTTTCTTTAATGCAGCAAGGCTTTTTAGGAAAAAAGGTTTTTGTTGTTGCTTTTGGTTTGGTTTGGGGCTTTTGTTACAACTGGATCTGAGTTCTGTAAACAAAACCCCTCCCATTTTCTTAACTGCCCTTAAACGAAAAATAATACAACATTAACTTGGACCTTTTAAGTAAAGGGCCAGTTTTCAGGATGTTCAACAAACTTATCTCCCCCAGCCTCAAACAGTCTTCTTAAAAATGAGCTGAGATGGCCCTATAAGAAAAATACATAATAATACAAAAAATATAAAATACAAATAATCTTTTTTGCAGAAGAAAGCATTTCCTTCCTTCCTATGATTTTGAATATCAGGGAAAACTAACAAAGTGAAGATTGCAAAAAACATCCTCACAGAAAAGACAATAATCACTGCCAGGAATAACATCTGGCCTATATATCCCTAAATAGTATCTCTGCCTGGGTCCTGCACACAGGAGCTGCCACTGTCCTTGTCCTGAGCTCCATCCCGAGCTGTTGCAGGGCACAGGGAGGGAGCAGCTCAGCACAGCCCTTCCCAGACACAAAGTGATGCCACCTTTTACACTGCCACACACAGCACAGGCTCCTCTGGGTTACCTGGGCACATTCCTCCACACAGAGCTTCATTCATGGGCATCTCTATCTCAACCCTGCCCACCTGTGTTTTAAATGGCAGGGGCCTCTGCATCTTAAATATTGTGGGAATGACAAAACTTTCCAGCTCCTGTTTTTACTACGTGCATTGCTGTAAAAACCCCATGCTTTGATGGAAGAGAGTTCTCACATCCTTCTGGGAAGTAGCACATGAGTTCTCAGGTCTTAAAAGGTATGCAGGTGAACTCAGGTGGGAACAGGGACATTATGGGACATTACTAAATCAGCAGTGCTATCCTGAATCCCAAGATATCCTAAGTTAGGGCACCAAATAAAAAGGCTATTACAGATTATTCTTGTGCACACAACCAGTTGTTACTTTTTCTTTATCAGCCTTTAACACCTACAAATCAAAAATCACTGAATAATCGGATAATTTGCATATACAAATTGTTGCTTACTTTAGCAATGCCCTAACATGCCACTATTCCTGTCTTAAAACAGTAATTAACTTCTCAACTACGTATTGCAAAGTTGCTGAGGCTGAGAAAGCAGTTTGTAAGCAAGCAGCAGAAGCAGCAGTAGCATTGGTTATACAACTCTGTTACACACAGGCTCATTTGCAGAACTACAAACAGTACCAGGAAGAATCTCTTGACTCTTCATTTAGGTTCAACTCTACTGGAGATGGAACACCAGCATGCCCCTGAAAATGTTGCATGGTAAAATTGTGACATCCATGGCCTGCCAGAGCAAGATGAACTGAGCCATGGCAGTGGAGGAAAGGGAGAAGAGTCAGGAATAATGAATTGCTGCTCTCAGTTCCCTGTGATCCATCCTGCTGCTCTGCCGTCTGAGCCTAATTTTCAATTGTGAAGCATTGGATCTGCACCCTGTGACCATGTGAGCTGCATTTTTGATGCTATATAAATTCCACAGCTGTCCACAAGGTACTCACTACATCCAGACTTAAGTGAAAAACACTGGCACAAGGACTAAGGAACATTCCCAAGAGGTCACTCTCTAAACAGACACAGAGATAAGGAAAAAAGACAAATCAGACTTCCTGTGATCCCAGGTGGCACCTCAATTACAAGACTATCTTTTCTTGTGACTGCAACAAGCTTCTTTTGAAGGATTGTATTTTTTGGCATACCTGCAAGTTTTCTGCAGTGAAATTAAATGGCAGTAGTCAGAGATATTTGTATGAAATTACTCAACCATTTTGAACACCTGACACAATCTTGCTGCAGGTGTCAAAGGCACATGTAATACAAAAATTTGTAATAAACAAGAAATTAATTTTCATTACTTTGACTTAGGATGTCTATCAAAAAGAATCTTTTACATTTACAGAAAGCATCTATAGCCCTGACTGTGACACAGTGGCTTTTTGACCTGCTGTGCCTGAAAACCTCTGGGAGCAAGTCCACAGCTAGGCTCCCTGGGCCTGCTCACTCCAGCTGCAAGACACAGTGAGCATACAAATGAAAAACCTGCATTTTTATTTCCTGCAGGGATTAATAAATTTTACACAACACTGATAGAGATGATAAATTGAGGATTTGACATATTTGTTGTGTCAGCCCTATTGTTTGGCAGCACACAGCTAAAAACAACCCTTAAGACTGCAGAGTAAGGCTAAGACTCAAAAGTTTGCTTTTAATTTTGGATTTCACCTCTGAAAGTGGAGGAATTTAATGCCTTGGAAGGGTCAAGCCATTTGGTGGACATGAGCAGAGTTCAAGCCTACAATAAACCATGAATCCCCTCAGGGAGCTGTGGCTGTCCTCCCTCACTGAGTACCTTCCCACAGACTGCTGCAAAGGATTCCCAGCTCTCAGGTGTGAGCCTTTGTACCCTGAACTTTTAGTGCATTGTCCAAACTGGTTTGGGGGGTGATCCTTTTGTTTCTGTAGCTACCCACAAAGAAAAGATTCCAAATTTAAGTGGTGCAGCTTAGGGCAGCATGCAATTCACCTCTTCATTTTGTATGAATGACAAGTATCAGGGCCTCGTTACAGCTAAAGGCTTTTAACATTGTAGGTTTAGAAAAGCTGGCAAGGAAAAATGGTTGAGCAACACAGGTTTTTCTCACAGCTTCCTGAGTCTCCCCTTCTTTCCTCCTTCTATCATTCTTCTACCTCACAACTATTTTTCATGTTCTTATTTATAACCACATACCATTTTTCCTCTGCTCTTCACCACTGCAAAATTAAGTGCTCAGGGAGTCAAATTTAATGCATTTTAATTACATGATGTTCTGCTCTGCTGACTTGTTACATCAGAAAGGAAAAAATGAGGAATCTTCCTGTAAGAAGAATATATTTAGACGAGGCCTGTTTCTGTGCTTCATAACCTGCATAAAATGTAGGCTGTGTAAAATTCTGTACAGGAACCTTTTTGCACAACGTGATTCATAAACATGAAAAATGTTAAGCAATAATGCTGATGTTGTTTTTGCTCCCGTCTGCAGACTAAGTAGTTTATTGTTAATACTGCTTTACCCCCAAGGAAAACATAATTCTTTTGTCATTTTCTTCCTACATATTTGTGTATGTTAAGTCAGATTCCTTGCATTATGTCATAACGTTGAGACAACTTTAAAAATTGTCACATGCAAACCTGAGGGAGCTGGAGGTGTTTATCCTGGAGAAAAGGATGATCACTCTCTACAACTGCCTGAAAGGAGGCTGTAGCCAGGAGGGGGTCAGTCTCTTTTCCAGAGTAATAAGCAGGAGGACATACCCTCAAATTGTGCCAGGGAATATTTAGATTGGATAGTAGGAAAAATTTCTTCACAGAAAGGGTTGTCAAACACTGGAACAGGATGCCCAGGGAAGTGGCTCAATCCCCAACCCTGGAGGGGTTTAAAAGAAGGATTTAAAAGACATTCAGACTCTTGAGGACCTGGTTTAGTGGTGGACTTGGTAGTTTTACATTAATGGTTGGACTCAATGATCTTAGAGGTCTTTTCCAACAGAAATAATTCTGTGATATAGACAGACAGATAGATATAGGTATTTATATACATATACATACATAAAACACACTTGGAGTGTTTTCAGTAAAAGACTTTAAGAATTCAAAAAGCTGTTTTGCACAGATACTGGCAGTTACACTTTTGTCAAAAGTTAAGGTCATCTTGAACTTTCTGAAAGAGATTCGATAAACATGCCCAGACTTCAGGACTGTCATCTGTCAGACCCTGAAGTGCAGCCAGCACAGAACAATGCAGGGAACACCATAACATTTGTTTCATCATTTAATTCTATTTTCTTCAGTCCTGAAAAACATCAGTTTAGACAAGCAGAGAGAATGGACATCATAGCAAAGATGTAAAATATACACGTATATTGACATCAAATAAAAAGTTTTCCTAACTTATAACAAGTTGCATTATTTTTTTTTGAATGGTTGAGCAAATAGACCTTAACTTTGATTGAGACAAAGCATCTGATATGTCATGAAATTCACCTCTGTTTCAGCAATACATGCAAAGCAGCAGAATTATCCAGAACTTTGCTATGATTCACAATCACTTCCACTTACAAACATGGGATGAGTGCTGCTATGATAACCTCCCTCTCTCCCCCTTTCCAGCAATATGCCTTTAGCAGTAAGGTGTGTTCCCTACTGAAAGAACATTTCTGATGCCAGAAAGTAAGAAGTCCCAAGAGAAAGCAAAAGGGAACAAGATTCTCAAGAACAGGAAGAGCCCATTTGATGCATACAGAGGATCTCAGTAAATAAAAACCAAGATTATTCCCTAGAAGCAGTGTCCTAAACTCTTTAGCCACAGGATCATGCTCCTTCATCAGATCAAGCTGGTCTTGGTGCCAAGTTGCAAGTTTAAGGTTTATATATCCTGTTCAAGACACAGCAGAGTGAAGTTAGAAACCAATCATCACCTCTAAAAACATAATAAAGAATAATAAATTATGAAAGCTATTTGAGGTCAGGGGTTTATTACTAAGATGCCAACCAAGTAATATCCTAGGGAAAGGTATTTTCATGCCTGGTCACACTTAAGAACAAGTAATTTAATTTTTCCAGCATGAAAGCTGTACTTATTTAGTTCTGTTATCTCCCTAATCTTGCACTGCCCCGTGCTCTTTCCATGTATTTCACTGATAAGAACAGCCAATTATTTAGCCTAATTTTTCAAACTTCTGAATTGAAACACATATGACAGCAAAACAGAAGGAGAAGGCATAAGCAGAGCCTAGTCTAGATTAAATTAAGATTAGTCTTTCTGTCTACCTAAGTGACAAAAACTGCATCACTCTGCAGGCTGCTGGCCTTGGGGCAGATTGCTCTGAGTCTCTCAGACTTTCATGTCCTGGAAGAAACCTCTCAGTGGTACCAAAAACACACAAGCTGCTGATGGCAGCAATTGAATCAAAGACAAATTTCTTCATTCTTTGGGCATCAAAGGAAGCAGACACACTGAACTTTGTGAGCTGCATTTATCAGAACTGTTACGTGTCAGGTAGGGTAAATATTCTCTGTCTCTTCTGCTATCTCCATTCTTTGTTGGAAATGGAGTACTGAATAATTTTTTATCCAAGATACTTATCCAGGAAGGGAACTGCTGGCTCTTGATGCTAACAGTGTGATTTGTTCCTGAATTATTCACCAAAAAAAAAAAAAAAAAGAAAGAAAGAAAAAAATCACAGTCCTTTTTCCTTTGTTTCTGATCAAGTTCTTACTGTCTTTTGATTGCAGTCCCCTACGGGTACTTACTTCTATGGAGCACAGCACTCTTTTTCTTCTACCAAAATTGTATTGTGTAGTGTTTAGAGAGAGCTTTTGTCCTTAGTATCAGGAAGAAAAGAGAAGGTTTCATTTCATCTTTGTAGGATTGCCATGAAAAAAAAAAAAAGCCAAAAGGAAGAAAAAACATGACTGCAGAAAACCTGAAAAAGACAAAAGTGGGACCTACCTCATCAGAGATATTTCATTGACCTTAGTGTACTTTTTACTATCATTTTACTGGCTGCTACAGTTCCAGCAATACACCTTATTTTCCTTGGCAACTCTCTTGTTCTTATTCAATGAAGTTTAAAAACTTTGACTTGTTAATGAAAAAATAACTGCTAAAGGGCACACAGGATCTACTTTCTGTAAATTCTTTTTATTAGGCATAGAATCATTCATTTATACTTCAGATTTGCTGCTTGAGTGTACCATTGTATGTAAACCAGGTAAGCATGAATATTTCAATTGTGAAGTCATAAATTACTCAAAACTATTTTAAACTAAATTAAATCTTAATAGAAATGTCTATATTGGCACTTAGGGGCTTAAGAATCCTGTGTTGTGCTGTTGGGTCTTTCAAGTAAAAATATACACTAAATTTTCAAAGCAACAATCATGGGGTTTTTATTTTAATTTGTTTTAGGTTTTATACAAGTCACTGTATTGGAATATATTTAAACACCTTATATACAAATGTGTCAGGGCATCTTTTCAAATCACGTATTTTAAGTAATAAATAACATTACTGTATTTCATACATATATTTCTTTTTTGAGAAACTGTGTTCTTAAGACTACATATAAAAAATGCTGACATAACACAGGATTCAGTGGGGTTTTCTCCCCAGACAAGGAGATTTCCAAGCTGTTGACAAAGAATTCTTACCTAGTAATATGGGAAGAGAGGTAAAGGAGATGAACAAGACATAATTTACTCAGTATTGATTGAGAAATGTGGACAGATAAATCATTCCAGACCTTTCAGATCCTTTCCAGAAATTTCTGCATTTTCTGGAAAAACCTGCCTCCTCTTCAGAGTGCCAGAAAAATCATCATCCATTCAGGATATTTTCTCAGCTGGCCCCATACAGTTCTCTCCTTCTCTGTCACCTTAGATTAATGGCATTCTTCTAAAGCCATCTTCCTTCAAATCTATTCAGTGCTTCCCCTGTCTCCTACGTCCAAGTCTCCTTGGTAAGACTCCAAAGAGATAATCCATCTCTGCTGTGATTCCAACTGCCAGCTCCTTCCCCACGGCCTCCCAGCCAAGTGTACGGCAGAGCTCCTCAGCTGGAGCAGCAATTCTGGATCAGGAGGCACCTGCTCAGCCACCTCTGTCACAGCCAAGTATCCTCCTCTTTCCAGAGACCAAAGTCAATCCAAAATTTCAGTGTGCCAATTTAGAAGACAGACCTCTAATGCTGTTCGTGATAAAATTTAGGTGTTATGGATTAGGTTTGTTTTTGCAGTTATTAGAAAAGCTCCTTTCAAATCAGGCTTTACCATTTCAAGAAATGAGCAGTTGTAATGATTATATCCCTCACAAACTGAAGAAGACAATCTTTTTTTATTTTTTTCCATCAAGGATTTGATTTTCCATGTTTTGAATTTTATATCACAACTTGAAACAGTTTGACTACCACATAAGATATAGTTCTAAATGCTGGTGATTGAACTCAGCTATAAGGCCACATCCACCACAGTTTTGAATTCCATGTGCTTTTCATAAAAATGGAAATATGTTATTGAATGAGCCATAAAGAAATGGCAATTTTAGATAATCATACATCTTGAGTCTCTGAAGAGTTTTTGTAAAAAGAAGTATTGACAAGGATCAAGTATGGCTTTTTTATTCTGCCTCTCTCAAACATGCAGCATATCATTTTTATCAGCCATTCAATAAACTAAAAAATGTAGGGAAATGGTGGACTGTTGAAAAGATCATTTGTACTAAAATAATTCATCTCCTATTGTATTAGAACTGTATGTTGCTTTCAACACATTGTAAGTTACGCAGAAAAAATGGAAAAAAGTAGTAATTTCCTACATTGTGCATGCAATGGTGTATGCAGGAGTTCACTGTCAGACACAAAAACATTTATTTTAAAAAAATTCAGTGACATAGTAGCACAGAAAAAGTACTCATATGCAAAATGCTTCTTTGACAGGGAAATCTATTGCCAATAATCCAGCACAGTGTAAATTCTCAATCATCCTGTTGAAATGCTTACCAACAGGGCATTCAAAATAGGCAGCTTACATTTTTTCCTGATTATTAGAAATGGGATTACAAACATCCCAGTGGGTAGAAAATGTTTGCATGTTCCACTTATAAAACTAAAAATCAGATAAATTCAGAAGGGTACAGATTCCTAAACCCTCAAGGTTCTGGCTCTGTACAGACAGAGTTTACATTCAGGCCCTTTCAAGCCAGATGCTTTGTAGTATGTTTCAGTTTTCCAGCACTTTAAACCACTGATAAAAGCTGTAATATTACTGAAGAATTTGTCCATATGTTGAGGTGGTTTTCCATCTAGAAAGGGACTTATAGACAGGCTTATTTTTGTTCACAGATTAATAGGCTTTGCTGAGTCAGGGCTACAATGGTATGATGAATAGAAAATACTTTGAAAGCTTCCAGTGTCTTATCCAATAAGTCTTATTTAAGAGAACATAGCTAGAGTAAAGACTGTTATAAAAGTTAATTTCTGACATTTCAGTTCTATAAATTGGTAATAGTCTTTTGTGTATTCTCTACAGTTCTTTAGAAACCTAGAGGGTGGCTGCCTGGATAGACAAAACATCTACCATTTTAATACAGTCAACTTTCCTTAGAAACCACATCCTTTTTATTTTTAAACACATTATGTGGCTTCTATTTCCTATCAAGTCCACAGCCTGGTATGAAAAGAACAGCAGTCACAGTATTTAACACTCTTGAAAATAGGGCAGTTAATTTGATGAAGAAAAAATGTCATTCTACTGAATTTCATCTACAGCATATCCCATACAAATTCCAAGAGTAAATCATCAGAAAACAACTGAAATGGGTTTGCATACAAATAGCCTAAAGCATTAATTCACAATTTTTTAAATGAGAATTAGAAATGCATCGCAACAATAGACAAAGGAGCCAATACTCCCAAACACAGAATTACCATTTTCCTTAGCATTATACTTGCCTGCCATGTTCAGATTAATTAGATCTTTATCTCAAGCAGATTCAAAGGATGTTAAATATGTAAATTAATTTTCTGAAACAGGCCAACATAACCAAAGGCCTCAGCCACCCATTGTGTCAAATCAGAAAAGAGGGAAAAAGCAACCAAAGAAAAAGCAAGGCCCAATCAGTTACTAATGCTGGGAACAGAAAGCTGATACCTAAACCCACAGCAAGTTTTTGCAAATGCTGTTTTAGCTGTTACGTAGTCCTTGCTTCTGACTTCTCTGGTGGGGAAATAGCTCTCAGAGCTCACCACTAAGAAGGGGCAGGTGCTCTGTACTATGGAACTCTACCAGCAAATTCCAAAATCCTTAACACTGTTTGAGTGGAAGGTCAACAAAACTGAGGAAATTAAGTCTGACTCTTTTGTATAAAGAAAATGTGTCCTTTAAGCCTCAGTCATATCCCCAAACTTACTCTTTTGTCCTTTGCTGCTTAATTCAGGTGCTACTGCAGGAATGGATTGTTCTTGATTCTGGGCAGCTCCTCCTTACCTGAGCAGTCTCTGCTTCTCCCAAAGGCACACACAGCTGAGTTTGGAAAGGCAATAGTGGGCATTTTGGAGCTGCAAAATGCTCTCTTTGAGCAAGGAGAGAATGCATAAACCTCTTCTGTATCCTTCAGCCATTGCTGGAAGCACCCTACTGGGAGAATGCATTCACTCACTCCTAAGGCACCAGCAGCAAACAAAGTCTGGCACCCACAGGGACTGCACTGACTGGACAGGTAGCTCTGCATGTCCAGCAATTACAAGTGCATTCAGGTCCATCACCACATATGCAACTAGGATTTCTAAGCAATGTTTTTTCAAATTAGATAATTACTAAAAATAAAATTGTCCAATTCTTTGGAAAGTATTTTCAATTTGCTGGGAAGAATTTTCCTTCCTAAAGAGAACAGATTTGCCGAGGTCTCAGTAAATTCCTCCCAACCTAAATTTACCAACACTGAAATGATGCAACGAAGAGTTTAGCTTTGCAGCCATTTAAAAACAATACACTGTTAATAATCTTATTATTAAAGATCTCAGGGCTCAACATTTTAGCATTGTGCTATAGGTTTACTTTGAAAAATGCAACTTAACACCCAGTCCAGAGTCACCATTTCCGATCACATTCAAGACTCCACCTTTTCTCCTCTTCTGATGATACAGGTGAATTCATGCAGTGAGCTAATCAATAAAATAATCCATTATAAATAGTGCCTGCACCTACACTTGGAGGGGAAATCATTCAATTCTGTGAAACAAAACATTTCTAGAAGATGAGAAGGAAAAACACTGTTCACAGGACACAGAAGGTGTATCCTTTCCTAAGCTATTTAGAAAAACAGGAGCAGCACCCACAGCAGGCTGAATGTCCAATGAAGATGCCCATAGATGGGCACATTTTATGCTGCACTAACACAGTTCAGGAGCACTGGCTTGCTCAGATCACTTCTTGGTGTTTTGGCTAAGGTCAAGCATAGTTTAATTGCAGCACCTCAGCTCAGGGATGGTACCTTCATAATCTATATATTCCTAGATGAATGGAAGATCTTCTGCTGGTGACCTCAGTAATTCTCACCTCTAATACAAGTATTTTACCCAGCTATCAATCTATTCAGATTTCCCCAGGAGTAAGTAATGGATAGAAGGAAACAGTCCTTTATACCGAATGTGGTTTTTTCCAGCTAAGTTGAAGAACCAAATATTCATAAAATGCACTCAAGAAAGATCTTGTGCTATATGAGGAAAATCTAACATGTCTTGCTGGTATTCCGTCCTCTAATAAATCCTTCTAAAGTTATAAACAGCTTTTACACTTTAAATTGACCATATATGAAATTGTCACCTCAACAATAAAATGTAACTTCTTGTGGGGAGAAAAAAGAATTGATTATACTGCAGTGCAATAGTTTGAAACATATTCTGTGAAGACATGAAATAGCTGTACAAGAAAGCAGGACTAAGTGTCAGAGTGCTTTAGTTTCAAGACCTCATTCAGTGCAGGAATAATGACAGAACTCACTGGGGCTGAAAAACAAAGGCTCAAGATCCAGATCTAGTAAATCTCTTACACAGAAAAACAGGGGGAAAATATTTCTAGATACAACATCCGAAGTTAGAATTTAACAGAACAGTACAGAGCAGTGTAAAACATCTCTTACTAGAATTCAGACTGTCAGCATAGAGTTTTATGGATGACCACCACAAGTATCAGCATCAGAAAATCCAGAGTTTCACTAATCGGCATGTAAAAAGTTAAGAGATATAAAAATTACTGTAATTTTGAGTTAGTGAAAAGCTGCATTTCAGTAAGGAACCTTGGAAACATGGCTGGGGGTAAAACTGGAGGAAACTGAGAAGTTATACTCTCATCCTAACAGAAGTTATAGCAGCACAGAAAATACAGTGTAAAATACGGCTGCTGCTCCCTGGATGGAATGGGGTTGGAATGTTCCACGATGATTCCCCATAAAACTGTAAGTACCTGATAAGAGGGGGGAACAGAGGAGTGGAACTCAATGCCTGATAAGAGGGAGGGAACAGAGGAGTGGAACTCAATGGTACTTTGCAGGTGATAAACCCCATACCTTCTGTCAACCAGAGAGAGCTGTTGGTTGCTGACCAACAGCTGTGATGAAATCATTCTCCTCAGAGGAGATTGGTTCGTTATAGCATAATTGTAATATTAACACACATACACCCTCCCAAAGGTACACACCTCCAAGGTGTCACCACCCCTCGCTGGACCTGTGCTCTAGATTTTATTGACTGTACCTTTAAAACCAAAGTGAGAGAATTTTACACCAATCAGCAACACAGGCATAGATGACTAGAGTCACTCAAGCTCCACCTAAACATATAGTATAAAAGTAAGACAAGAATGGGAGAAAAGTTAGGGAAGACAGCATTGTAAATACTGGGATCAGACAACAGGCTGAACCTGCCTTCTCCCTGTGGGGACTCCTGCTGAGTAAGCACTGCACTCTGTGCACGCCTTTACTGGGGACTAGAGCCTCTCTGTGTATGGCTTTGAATACATTTTTGCAGCCAGATACTATCAGCAGCAATCCTCGAACCTTAACCTGGCACAATTTGGTGTTAAACACTGTTCTTCCCTAATTGTGAGAGTCCTTCACAGGCACCGGCAGCAGGGAACATGCTGAATAAAGACTCACTGAGGGGTCTCAAAGTGGGAAGATCCACTGAGGGGTCTCCCTTGTGCTGTTGTGTGTCCCTGACAAAGGCAGTTGAACCACCCCATGATCCAGCAGAACTGGTCACTGAAGGGTCCCTGTAGTGGGACACTGACAGGCTGGTCAGGCACAAAGGTCTCGACCTTCCTGGGGCTCTGACAGACAAATCAAACACTAAGGGTTAAGGAAATCTCCACTTTTCACATGACAGAATCGTAACAACTTCATTACAAATCTGAGACTGTTCAAATGTCTCATATTTCTAATAATTACTACCAATAATATAGTACAAATGCCTAACGAGTGATAAAATGATATTTAACTTGTAGAAAAATAGACCAGTTATTTGCAAATAAAAATAAATCAGTCTTACAGAAGAAAGAAAATAATTACAATCTAGTTGCACCTGGATTGTAACTGCTGGATTTTGTGAAATGTGCTGCAAAAATCTATGTTTATATTCAATAGATCTTGAATCCTCTTCCGTATTCTGAACATTTCAAAAGGAATGGGGAAGAGAAAGCCTATGGGTTAGGATGTTTGTCTGAGAGATGAATGTCTAAATCATCTTGACTGAGAGAGGAATTTACTAGTAAAGTCTTGAAAATGAGTGTAACTTTATTTTCCTTTGCCTTCCATGTTTTGGCAGCATAGAACTCCACCTCATCAAAGTGAAGAATTTTCTACTCTTCTCATGCAAACATAAGTTGTTCCATACTCAGAAAAGCTCTCCAAAGTCTGTTTTTCAGCCTACCGACCATTATATCTTATTGAAGCTTCTAATAACAAGAGGAAAGAAGAAAACTAATTGCATTCAATTTATTTCTAGTTTATTTTAAGGCAGGACAGTTGCTGATTTTTATGCAGTAATATTTATTAAATATAGTCAATAGCATTTTCATTACTCTATCAACAAGATGAATTCCAGGGAATATTCAATGGTGGGCAAAAGCAATGCTACATGTTCTCTTATAGCCAACAATTTCCAGCTCTGTAAATTGTCCTTTATTGCAGCTATTACTGGATTATGGAAATCTTATTACTAATTGATTATTAACTCAGAATAATGTAATATGTTTCCAGAGAATGCCAAGCAGCTCACAAACACAATGCTAAATCAAGACTCATTCCTTACCTGTTTCATTCATGATATGCAATTCCCACTATGCCAAATGCAAAAGGCTAAAATGGATTCTTTCTAGCAGTAGAAGAGACTAAATAAATCCATTTAAGAGTAAATAAAAAGAACTGGAAAACAGAAAACAAGTCACAATTTTGAAGTAGAACAGGTAGGAGAATGCAAACATTTACAGACTTTTTTTTCAGATAGCCTCCACTCCTTTTCAGTAGCAGGGGTTGTTTTTATCTAAGTCTGATTTTATTCTTTCAAGCAATTGGGGTCGTTAAAATATATGTTAATATGCAGCACATTACCCTGGAGTTTTCTTGATCAATCCCTACATATTAAGGGAAAATTTCAGGGGAAAGTTTATTTCCCTATCCTGAGTTTGAACATAGCTACTCTAAAATTGGTGTGAATCTAAAAAACCCGAGGGTAAGGATATGAATACTGGAAATCATTTTATAGTCAAAGGAGATTCTCTTTGAGCACCTTTTGAATCTGGGTAGCACAGCTTTTAGTTCTTGATGGTTTTTTTCCCTGCATCCTCCTTGATGTTGGTGAAATTACGTGTAATTAGCCAGGGTCGACTCAGCACAAGAGAAAAAGGCATCAAACTAACAGATTACAGCAGTCAGCTAAGGTCAGTGCATCTATATTGATCCTCTGATGTTTGCCCTAGATACCTGCTCTTTTGCCAAAGACACAGTCTCAATTAAGGAATAATGTTTTTCTTGGACTGCACAATGATTTCTAGTATTCATAAATTCAACTCTTTCCCACCCCAGCACCTGTCAAAGCACACTTTTATAACACCTCCTTATCAAAAAAAACCTACTTTGAAAATTAAGTTCAAAAAGGAATAATTCAATGTTTTCTAACCAGCTTTACACATACCAGCATGAATAAAACAGGAGTATATGGTAGAGCCAATATTGCTCCCAAATATATAAGGACAATAAATATGTTTAGAAATATCTATTATACAGTCATTCAAATTTAAGTTTATAAATTGAAGCTCTGGGCTGTCCTACCTTCAAAAGAACAAGGATAGGAAGGTTTCTACCCCGACCTTGACACAGTGCTCTACAAACTCTACTACCACTTCCAGGTAATTGCTCTCCAGTATAGTTCACAAAGTGGTTTATTTTGGGGGACAGAATGACAACCATATAAGTAACCTGAATCACTTTATAAGAACCTGTTTCAGGAGAGATTGTAAGGAATTTAACATAGCAAATCTGAGAAAAAGGCACAATATTGAGCAGTTGAGGACACGTCTTCTTCATGTAACTGAGTCACAAAGTGACTTTAGTCCTTTAGGCACTAAATTTTCACAAGGAGGTGGAAGTGGACAGTCTGGAAAGACGTATATGTCCAAAGTAACTTCACCTCAACTCTTCAATGATATGTGACAATTGTTTAATAAATTCCTTTTCCTGCTCAGGGATAAAAGGGAATGGTCTTTATTTGAAAAGTTCCTAGTGAAAAAGGACAGAAAAATAATAGACAGATTTTTTTTCCCATGAACAATGTAGATGACTCAATTGTTAAAAAATTACAAGGTAATAAACTATCTCCTACTTGAAATGAAGGACATCTGAATTCTTGGAAAGACTGAGTCCCTTAAGCGGAAATAAACTCCTTGTAAGTACAGCCTCATGTATGAACATTAAATAAGTCAGCTACTCCTGTAGATGTAAGTGCAGTTTAAGTTGATACTATGTTTTGCCAAATTTTATGCACTGACAGTAGGTTCATAAAGGTCAATTTCAGCCAGGAGAAATCTAATTCTCCAGGCTCCCCTAAGGTTAATTTGGAACATCGAGAGTTGGCCTCCAACTTTGAATTGCTCTCACACTAATGAGCTAGAGAGACAGAGACTGCATGAGTGAGAGGCTTGAAAAATTCATATTGTGTGCAGCAGCAGAATAGTCCACAAAGAGCTGCAGAATACTGACCTAACTTAGTGCAGTACTTTGCAAATGGATGTGTTTGCAGCATGTGCAGACATCCAGACTGGATTTCATCTGGGTAACTTGAATGCCATTAACAAACTTGCAGCAACACAGGCTTTAGCACAGAGACAAGTACAACTGCAAAGCTTAACAACTCATCAAGGAGCCTAATTAGATAAAGTGGTTAATCCCCACATCTGTCTACAGATGACTGACAAGAAAGGCTAAGCTTTGTGAGAACTTGAAGCAAGTTCCTAAGTCCCATAGCCATACACAGATGTAAAACAGCCTCAGAATTGTGTCCTTCGCAGAGAAAAATGAAGTTGCAGCAGTCTTACTGCTGTAGGGACACAACAAAATGACTCAGCTGCCTCTCTAAGCCTCAAGAGCTGATTAATTCTCTTAGATAAGCTCTCAAATCTGTCTAAAGTACTAAATTAGGTTCAATACAAATGATGATGTAGGCACCTCTAGCCACACTGAAATGATGTCAGGCAGGTCTTTATCCTTACTGAATATGACTTGAAATTTATACATCAGAAATTAGAATTGATATTCCATTTTCTGAAGGATGCAAAGGAGAGAAAAGTAAGAAATTTAAGCTGTAGGAAAGACTTTGATTTCCTACAATGTCCCAAAAGGACAAAGAGGTATCTTCTGTGTCAGCGTGTGCTCCGTGCACTACACACAGGACTGGAACTTGGAGGATCAGCTCACACAGAGCCAGCTTAGGCTTCTTTGGCTAATGAGGGTGGAAGGGATCATGGCAAAGCAAGAGTGCTAAAGGTATGTTCTCACAGGATTTAGTTTTACACCACTATGTGATCCCTCACAACACTGGATTGTGGGCTAATGCCTTGCTTCATAAGCCAGGCTGTCAGTATAAATTATCAAACACCAAGTACAGCAAACCCACTGATGATCTTGTCTGGTAACTTTTGGTGGAATCCAGAAACATGGGGACATCTACACCATGGTAAAGTTTTTTCCCATTTGTGAGTGGGGACTTCTCCACCTTAGGAGCCTACATATTCATGCAAATTCTTGGAGAGAGTACATAATTTCTGAAAGCTAGACAAGGCATGGAAGTGATACATAGTGCATATTTTTAATTTCATATTTCATCTTTCTGCACTTTTAACCTAGAGAGTTATGGGATACTGCAAAGGTCTACATTAATACTAAGTTTGCAGGTTATTTTGGTAAGTAGTTCATCCTTTTATGGTCAAATAAATAACAATAAAGAGAAGCTATTTAATAAAGCATTGTGGTTTACACAACAAATTATGAGTACCTTTTTCTGAGTTCATGCCTATTTAGAATATGAAAAGTAACAAGTGCTTTAGAGCTATCTTTCAGCAAATTTGACAATTTTAGTGTATGAGATTTTACAGGCACTAACAGCAAGCAGAAAAAAACCAAATATATTTTAGCACTACCTGAAAATAGAATTCTTCCATTCTATCTTTATGCAAAATTCCACATATTAAACACTAGAACTTTATTTAACAGAAAGGCATTTCACAATCTCAAGTCCAATAATAGCAGTATACTTACTGTGAAAAGCCTTTGCTTTTACCTTTTGAGGATCCCTGGAATATAAGGATAGTCTGTCTGCTTGTTAATCTTTGCATGTTTGTACTGAACTGTGAATTGAATTGAAAGAGCATGAATCCCCACAAACAAATAGTCTGAAAATAGAGAACTTTTCTTTTTTCCTAAAACACATAGTGATACAGCATTTTATTTATCGTAGAACTTGCCAAAACATTGGAGTTATGCTAAGAGTAAAGCAAAAGATAAACATTCAAAACAACATTCAGTATTACAGACAAACTTTGGCACAGCCCCATGGCCCATGGCAGAGCATCCACTCTACCTGCCTTAAGGTCTGCTCAAAGAGGGTCACCCAGTTTCTCTTCCGCAGTCCAAAAAGCCAAATGGCCATTTCTAAAGACAATGCACTTCACCTACCTTAAAAAGGGATTGATCGCTTCCTCACAGTTTTTTACTGACTTAAAGGAAGCTTAAGCAACTTGCCTGGATTAGACACTGACAGCTACAGTAGATAAATCACACCAGCAGTTTTCTGTACGATGGGGAAAATCATAAATTGCTTGAAAACCCTGGCCTAAAAAATATCTTCCCAAGGACTACACAACTTCACACAGTAGCTCAAACAATTGGCCAATTCAAACCCAACTTCTCACTTGGGTAAACGTTCAAAACTGCTCATCATTTAAACATGTTTGCTGTGACTGGTTCTTTGGCCTTAGCCACTGCGGCTGGGTATGTTAATCCTTTGAGTGTGAGAAATTCCCTTCATTTCAATTTCCATTCTATATTGTCAAGAGGGGACAATAGCATAGACTCTTCTACATTATCAGGAATTCACAATTCCCCCCACACACACACACACAAAAAATCCCAAAATGAGACAATAATAAAGATTGAGAGAAATCCCAGTCTGGTACTCCATCTAATCTATCAAAGTCTGTATAAATAGCTACAGGTACAAAACTGGTGTTACTTTCTAAGTAGAAGAACATGGGCAACAATTTGGTGTGCAAAGGAAAGGGAAACGTCCAGATTTCGCTGGCATTTCCCACATTTTATTGACAAATACACTGGATCATGAAGATATTTTGCCTCACAAAAGAAATAGCATGAGCCAAATGGGATCAAATCCACAGGACTCTGGAATGGTGTTAATGGACTTAAAAACGTAAGAAAGTTGCCTAACAAATCAAAAAACCTACAGGCTCAGAAAGAATGCAATACTAAAGCTGAATGAAGGCCAGTACAGCCAAAATATCCCACTGGTGGCTAAAGAACCTTAATCATGGAATTCAGCATTAACAAACACAGAAGCACTCATTGGAGTTCTGCTCAAATACACAGCACTAAAACTGGACAAGTTCCGACCTTCCTCCTGTTAGAATTTGTTCATCCCTAATTGAAACACTTCTTTTTTTTTCCTTCCTTCCTGTTAAAGGGAAACCATTTGTCAAAGATGAATTTTGAGAAATTCAAAGAACCATTTGTCATTGGGATGAAATTCCTTTCCAAAAAAGCCCAAAAGACAACCTTCCTCCCTCCAAAAACACTTTTTTCTGACCTTCACAAAGGTAGCTTGAATGAAGGAGATGAAGTAATTGCAACCCTTACAGAAAGTAATAATATAAACCTTAACAGCAATCCAGTTTATTCATACAAGTCCTTCCTCTAATTGTTCTCCAGCATGGCCTTGGATTATATCCAGCTGAAAGCTGAATTAAATACATATATTACTGGCATCACTACATAACAAATAGTGTGGAAAAGATGTGCAGTTTCTGCTTTATATCTGAAACTAATGCAAACCAATTAGAATCTTTTAATTATGGTTGAGCAAACCTGAACACACACAAGTAAGCATTATTATTCAATTTGGTCCCCTTCTCACCCCGTTGATGCTCATTTAAATTTCAAAAAGATCTATTCTTCCCCAAAGTCTACTTTGCATGCCCAAATAAAGTTTAAAAAAAAAACCAAACCAAGCCAAACAACCTGGAAACCTCCAAAACCCACAGAAGTCCCCAACTATTCACAAGTCAAAGTAATCATTCACACACCCAATGGTCTTTCTGGCCACCTTTTGATGAGCTTTGGGCCCAGGAATAGATTTCCATGAGGTAAGAGTCCAAGAGCAAGATCTAAACATGGATCACACTTAGCCCAGTCACTGTACTGGATTTGGTAACAGGTTTGCAGGGAAATTTTTGTGTCCTGTGACAGAACATTATGGTTTTATGCTGGTTCCCAGTTGATGTGCCAATTAGGACCTTAGATCACTGCAAATCAGAACACAAGATCCTCTTCTTTCCATACCCACACACAGTGCTCAGAAGTGCCCATTTGACTTGCCACTTCCAACCTCCTTGCCATGGGCAGGGACATTGTCTACTAGAAGACCTTTTAAAGTCCTCTGCAACCCAAACCATTCTATCCCTCTATGATTTATAGTGGTTTACTTCTCTGCAGGGCAATACAGGATCCAGAAGAGAGTTTTTAATGGAGCAGCAGCAGAATAAGATTTTTGCTATGCAGAGCAATATCCTGAAACCTCTGAGAATGCAGCCTTTAGGGATGGCCTCTAAAAAAGATAACTTTCCAACCTAGGAAAAATAAAAAAGCACATAACATCATCATCCTTAAATAATATTATGAGGATATGCTCCATAATATCACAAATTGCTATGCATAGTCCCAGATGTCATAGACATTCAAAACATTATTGTATTATGCCTAAATTTCAAAATTAAAAATGTCATGGGGAAAGCTATAACTGCTTCACAATACAGTGAAGTCCGTGATAATATTTTATGATTAACAGAGTAGTACCGTTGTCATCTCTCTAAAATAAGAGATCCAGAAATCCTTAAATTTGCTATGATTTTTGTTAAAAGGTAAATTTAAATATGCATCTGAGTAGTAGTTACATAATGGCAATAAGCAAAATAGTACCAGACTCAATTTTTACCCATTACACAAAAATCAGTGAGTTCACCTAACTGTGCTTCTGCACAAAAATAACTGTGTGGTCAAGGGTATTACAGAAAAAGGATTTAAAAAATTATGTTTGGGCAAAATCACTATACATTTTTATAAAGTTTTGTTCTATTTTAAATAACTACAGAAATTTATGTAGCCTCTTTAGTTAGTCCAGCTTTCAGGCCTCTTTTAATAACCCAGTGACAGAATAAGATTTATGATCCTACAAATGGATTCAAGGAGATTTGTTTTAGCAAGCAGATCCACTGGGAAGTAATCAAAAGTATCTCATCTCTAACATTTAGTGATGTAAGCTTCATGCCTTGTATCCAGAGGCCATAAAACATCCCTAAACCCACTGGGGAACAGTGACAAGAACAGTGTGTCAAGACACCCTCGTACTTCTGTCAGTCATGACTGTCTGCACCACAAAAAAAGCATTTACACCCACGTTTCCTTGCTAAACTGTCAAAGATTGCCCTAAGAATACTTTATTTAAAATATTTTATTAGAAAGTCATCAATTAATGAAGTTAAACTTTATGCTCAGGGACAGGTAGAGAAGTTCTTTTAACATTATCGATGTGGAGACCAACAGTTAATGCTGTAGCAAATAATTCCAACACACATAATCATGTTTTCTTCCTGTTGGAAGGAATTAAAGACCATTGTACTATCGTGAGTCAATCTATCTCCTGGTACTCTGCCTGCATTATTCCAGCCATCAGCTACTGATCTGATGCCTGGCTGAATCCAACTCATCCTGCACAACCATCAGCAGAAACGAAGGTTTGATTTTCGAGGGCACTTGAACTTGTAGCTCTGCTGTTGTCAGGGACTAGAAGCACTTCTTTATGTTAGCCAACTGCACAGGAGAGCTGCAGATCACAAATTCCATTGGAAAGAAATATATTAAAAATTATGACCAGCGAGGAAAGTGTTGTAGTCTATGATTGCAGTGTATCACACCTGGTCTCAAAATAAACCTCAGCAGAATGTCAGCTACACTCCATCAGCTAAAATGGAACTGGATTCTTGCAGTGTTCCAGCACACAACCCATTCTTACAAACATGGCTGATGCAAAAGGTAAACTCACATTAGCACTGCTAATTAACTGCTAATTACAGTTCAGATGAGCACTAAATTGTTCAAATCTTTTAGCAATTTAAACAGTTGCAGTGGTCAGGGTAGACTGCTCAAATGCAGCAGAAACAAAGGAAAGGATGGTTCTGACTTCTCCAGTGACAAGAACACTCTTAATGACTTCTTGCCTTCTCGTATCTCCCCATCTCATCCTACCATTAAGCAGGGCTTCTCTTTGGAATTGTGCTTCAGTGTTTTGTGCTCAGAAGAGTTTGCATCTTTTTTGCTTGGAGCAATCAAGAACAAGTAAGACTCAAGTTATGGAGCTATGTAACATAACTTTATACTCCCTTTATACCTGTTTAGAGATTAACTAAGGCAATAGAATACCACTTAATCCTAAAAAAAATATTTTTCCTATGTATAGAAACATTTGTTACCTAAATATCTGTTAGTTTAACTGCAAAATGTGATAAAACTGCAATGAAAAAGATTATATAGCTTTATATACACTCTGAACTTTGTAAAGGCAATGTGTTTTAATCTGAGTGAAAGGAATTGTTCAGCAGAGCATTACCTGTGTATTTACATCCAATCTGTTTGTAGCTATGGAGTGCATATTTATTAGAGATGTCAAATAGAAAACAATTAACCTCATCAGTGATGAAAATTACTTATGAACTAGGGAATACCAAAGGAAATGGTAGATTCTACAGGTTATTAGTCAAAAGCAAAATGCAAAGGCATTAACACAAAATTTCTAAAATAATATAGCTCACTCAATACATGTTAAAGGAAATATAAATGCTATATTTTTCATGTCCTGTTTACATAGGTCATACACTCCACTAGATATGCACTTCATATTTCAAAAAGACCAAGGATAACTAGGCTGTCACTGACAGTAATACTCATCAGAAATAATTGAATGTCAGAAAACTAAAAAAGTGTAAGGAAATCACAGTGAAAATGCATTTGACACAATAAACTATATGCTTATTTTTAACTATGACAATATGGTAATAAAATAGAGTACTTGATCATATGACAGCAGTATTACCTTCTAACTCATGAATAAAACAAGATGCAAGGCTTATATATTCTTTCAAACCTTAAATAAACACCTATATCACAATTTTTTCATTTTTTTTATTTTATAAATAGACAAATACACAAAAAAAAAGTTGTAGTAGTTTTATTTGCAGAGGAAAAACGCACAATGCAAAGAGCCATATGTGGCTATTTCAGAATAATTTCTATTATTATCTATTATTAGTAGTAGCTGGCAAATGTGACACCCATCTACAAGAAAGGCCAGCAGGAGAATTTGAGAAACTTCAGGTCTGTCAGCCTGATCTCAGTACTGGGAACAGCGTTTCCCACAGCTTTCTCCTGGAGAAACTGGAAACTGACTGCTCACAGCTGTACTAGGGAAGATTTAGACTGGATATTAGGAAAAATTTCTTCACTGAAAGGGTTATCAAGCATTTAAACAGGCTGCCCAGGGTAATGGTTGAAGCAGCATCCCTGGATATATTTAAAAGGCATAAATGTGATGCTTAGGGACATGGTTTAGTGGTGGACTTGGCAGGATTTTAGAGGTCCAAAGTCAAAACAAAAGATGAGAACAGACACGAGTTAAACCAGCAATATTCTGATTAGATACTAGGAAAAAACTTTCAGTGCTGGAACATCGAAACGGTGGACATCTCAGAGATGTCATGCAATCTCCATCCCTGGAAATAACAAAAACACATCTCTGCATGACTCTAAGCAACCAAATCAAAATTGTAAGTTTGAATTAACTTTGATGTTGGCTCTGCTTTAAGCAAGAGGTGAGACCAACCACATCCCAAAGGTCCTTCAGTCCAGTTATTATCTAGCTCTATTCTATCTAAATGACTTGATTTGTTACAAATATTAGTTATTTAGTGGATTTATTTTTTATGCACACGTAGAACTTATTTCTGGAGCTTTAAGTTACACAAAACCACATACATGAGGAAAATAAAAAAATATCAGAGAGGCAATCCCCCAACCCTACCCTTGGCATAGTTTTTTTGGGAGTTTGTTTTTCCTTCTTTCACTTTGGCTTTTAAGTAATATAAAAGCCAAGAAGATCACTGTGACTATTACATGGTTGAATACTCCACTGAAGTAACAACTGCAAATGTTTTTTTGTATTCTTTTGGTTATTTTTTCTGATATTTCTGACAGAAAGCCCAGTAGTTAACTATTGATCCTTCCAAGACTGTTTCTTGACAGGCTTAAGGAATTTCTCTGCAAACCCCCTCAGTACCGGGATTACTGACAGACTTTGAGTTACGTGGTTTACAGCTGTCAGGATTTTATCCCTGCCTCGAAATACTCTTCTCATCAAAAGTTCTATGCTAAAAATTAAAACTCCCTGGTCTCAGACAGATGACATCTCTGACATCTAACAGAAAGCACCCTATTTTCTCACCAAGTTCCTGATAAATTCTCCTCCTGATCCCAGCAAAGTAATTTTCAACTAGGTAACAGACACAGCACTTTCATCCTACAGCTCTGCAAAACCAAAATTTTCCTCTACTAGCATTCAGTGATCTCCTCAGATTCTGAAAATGCAAGAGAGTTCAGAACAAAGTGATTTGTATCTCTCACATACAAGTTTGAGGACTGCCCCACCTTCCAGGCAGAACATAGTTTCTCACTAACATTGCACCATCTATATGAGCTGCAAAAGTTACCTTTCTAGTTCAAGATAGTAAAAGAAAGAGTAGTAAGGCAGTTAACAGAATTTCCAGAGCTGTCTCCAGCAGCAAACAACACAGTGGCAAGATACAGAGTTTGAAACATGCTCATCATGTATTGCAGAAATAAAATCCCTTATCTAGGAAAGTCAGAGCCATCAACAGAAGCTATTTAGATCAAAAAGAAAGAAGAAATCATTCTGATTAGGAGCTATATACAAATGAGAATGATGCAAAAGAGGAGGATTCATCAATTCAGGGTGGTTCAATCAAAGACTGAAAATAGATATTTCAGTAGATGAAAGGCAAATCAAGAGATTTTTACACATTACAAAGAAAAAGTATCTAGTCCTGAAAGTTCTGCTCCAGCCCATTTAAAATGGTGGACCAGAATAATCAAATGTACTCCTGCAAATAATTCTGACATTGAAAATGATGGTTTTGCTCCAAAATAAGAACTGATTGATGAAAGAAACTTCAACATTCTCTATTTTTAGTTTCAAATACCTCACCAAATGTATGCTGTATTATTTAAAGTTTAAAAAAAATAAAATTCAAAAGATACCACAATCCCATTTTGGTGATGTTCAAAAAAACATCTGTAGTTTCATTGACTACAAGGAATCCACATGGGAAGTACAGTTCTGCTCCTGCTCAGGCAGTTTCTTGTCCTTTGTGGTTTTGCATCTTAATCACTAAAAGAAATAACTACAGATTCCCCCACCTTTAGTACTTAAGCTGAAAATTACAGCCTCTGCTCGTTCGAATGTCTCGTCAAAAGTGAATTACCTTTTGCATAACATGTGCTGCAATCATTTTCCTGCTGCAAAGATCTATGGCTTAAATGAAAGTGCACCCTTTGCATCAAAATTTCCAAGACTTACAAACAATCTGTTTAGGCTACATCACTGCCAGGCAATCTCAGAAAAAAATATATTGGACTTGAAATAATAAGACTGCAAAATGCCTTTAAAACATCCTGACATCATGGTAACACATGCCAAGGGTCATTAGCAACTCCACATTACCATCCCAGGAACATCTGAACACTGTTTCTAAAAACAAAATAATAAAAATTTTAAAAGGAGTAAGATAGAACAAGATCAGGGAAAATGACGATGTTTTCAAGAAATCATGTTTATTCATGAGGAGCTTCTTGATTCTTGTATTTGGTTTTATGTCACCCACACAGAAGATCTTCATTTCATCTGCTGAAAGAATGATCATGCTGAGAGTGCTACTCTCACTTCCACTATTAATGTTTAATTAATTATTTTTACATTCCTGCATATCTAAAAAAGGACACCCAGATGTAAATGAACAAAAAGTTCCATTCAATCATTAGACACTGGTGAACTATAAATGAAAATTTGTGTAAAAACAAAGAGAAAAAACAGAGTGAGGGTTAAATGATTTTCAGGTTCACTGCTGTCACTCACGTGGCTTGTAAAAGGAAGATGTCAACAAGGGTATAGCACCTTGTATGCACTTTTGTTACTCTTAACCCAAAAAGGTAGGTTATAGGCCCAAAGACTCTTTAAATGAGGAAACAAAGATATTTGTCTCTTGCCTTTTTTCTAGCACAAAAACATCTCACAGGGCAATTCTTTGCTAGAGATTTCTACGCTGTACTGGAGCAGTGTTATCTATTCACTTTAGGGTTTTCTGTGAGGAGAAGGTTATAAAGCAGTCCATAATCATAAGAACACACACATGGAATCCTAAGCACATCACAGAAGTATCAACCCATGAGAAAAATATTTCTCAAAAGTTACCCACAACAATAAAATTTCTTAATATTAAAATTCTCTGTAGAATTCATAATAATAATAATAATTGCATTTCCTGTTCCCAAAATTCTCATGATTATATTCAATTAGTATAGCAACCACAGAAAGTCAATTAACATTGAAGTGTCTTGGACAGAATCCCACAATGCTTTGCAAGCTGGCAATAGATTGTGTGTGATAAAAATTGTCTAGCAAAAATACCTTCATACAAACGAAATCTGGTGACAGCTTTATTTAGTTCACTACTTAGCTCATTCCTCCTTTCTACCACACAACATTGCAAGTGCAAGTGCAAATTAACTCTTTTGTGCATTCTTCTGGTAGAAATCCTACCCAAGGTCACCTTTCTAGTCCTCCACACCAGGCATAAAGTGTTGGGTTGGCATTTGGGGGCCTTTTTATTTGGTTGGGTTTGAGACTTTTTGTTGGTTTTGTTCTGTTTATTACGTGAAGAGCTTCTCCCATGAGATTGCCAGCTGGCAGAAGAGGTGGCACCATTCAGTCACTGGCTGAGATTGTACAGTTCAAATTCTGAACTGTTGTAATTCATCACACGTTCATTTATGTTACAGATTTTGATCACACACATGTCAGATCTTGTACGTGAACCAAAGGAATAGCAAAGGCTTTTATGAAGAGGCAAAAATACATGTGAACAAATGCAGGTAGATTATCTCTGATTACAAATAAGAATAAAGCATTAATCAAATTATTGGTAAGACTTTAAAAAAAAAATTCTCCTGTCATATCTCAATAAGCTTCATTTATATCCTGTCTAATTAAGAGACAGATCAGCATGAGAGCCAAGGGACTGAGTTCCTTGTTTTTGCAAATTCCCTGTCCATCAAGGATTAGGCTGTTTGTCCTTTTCCTTGTTTTGATGGAATGGACACTCAGTTTGTCTTACACCCCCCTAAAATGGAAAGCAAGTAGGAGTAACGTTCAGGTAATTCCCTCTAATTAAATCATGTCATGAGAGTTAAATGGTGTGAATGCCAGGGGAACCAGGAACTCTCATTCTGATACACCAGCTACCAGCAAATTATGAGTTGCCAAACATAATCAAGAGAATGAATTACAAGAGCTATCAGCAGTGTCAAGCTGGATAAGGAAATGTATGATTATTGCTCAGCCACAGCTGAGAGATTCACAGTAAAGTGCAGAAGGCTCTAATTAATAAAACTGTGGAAATAGCAAACAAATTTTTACCCCAACAAGATTATGAGTTTTAAGTAAAAACAAATATTTCAAACATTCATCCTGAGTGCATTTCCCCAGTTTTTTAAATCTCATATATTCTTTTCATATACCACTCACTACTCCAGTATCCAGAGTACTGAAGATAAAAATTCAGGTTGCAAAACAGATCGATTATTAATACCTTTCTACTAGAAGAGCAATACTTCTAGTTTTTGATAGCAAGCACTTTCATCAAACACATTGGAAAATACCTCAAGAAAAGAGATACTTAAGATATCTGGAGCATGTTAAGGCCTTTCACCCTCCAGTCAGATACTATTGAGAGCATTTTCACATCAGCCGTGTCTCATGGAAACAGCATCAGCAGATAGTTAGCTACAAGTTTTATCACCTTAAATGTTCAGTGCAGGACAATCATAAGAGAATTAAATTCAAGCTTAGGGAAGGAATTCTCTTTACTCAGCAAAAAGATTTTAGGCACCCTGCCACAAAATAGCACTAACTTGGGGTGCAAATATTCAATTTGTTTAGATATTGGCATTCATAAAGGTTACCTTATTGATGAAAGAATCATCTCTATCAGCCAGCTGGGAATATTCAGTAGGAATCTGTTGATCTGTCTTCCTGTAAGTGATTCTCAGTGGGACACACACTAGATATTACACCAGTGAAAATTACTGAATGCCCTGGTGGTTAGAGTCCTTACCAGAGAGACATCAGTTCCAGGCTCCAGTCACATACTTGTAGAAATGCTTAAATACTTTGAAAGAAACTGAGGTCTTCCCTCTCTCCAGAAGAACCTCTAACCAATCAGCTAAAGGCACATTTTCTAACTCGGTATCAGCAATTGCTTACTTACCCCAAGAAAGATGAAAGCTTCAAGAAGAAGGATTTAAAGACTCCCACTGAAGAATACTTCCAGCTAAGTGGTTAGGGTACCTTTCTCTACATTCATCTTTACCTTTACCCATGGTTCTATAGCCAGAGTCTTTAATCCAAATAAAATTTAACACTGTTGGATACTGGATGTGGGTCAGTGGCTCTGCACCAACTCTGTGAGTTACCTAATGCACAGACTGCACGTATGCCAACAAAAAGCTGTACTTAGCTAGCAAACCCACCCAGAATTTAGGAGATAAGCTGGGCATTTGGCTGATAAACACCATCAAAAGGTTGGTACTCCTAGGCATACCCAGTCCTTGCTTCATGCTGGTTTGGGTTAATAGATGGCTGCTAAGCATAGACTTCTGGAGATTTACATTTTGAATTTAAAATGCTGAAGTATTCACTCCCTCCTCCTGGGCCAGATCCCAAGCCAGAGGAGAACCAAAGGACAGAAGATGTGACAAGATTTAAGGCATAGAACCAGGCAGGTGACAGAAAAACTTGGAGAGAACTGGTTTTACACTGGTGGCAGTGTTCCTAATTCATCATCTTACTAGTCATCATTTCCTGGATATGAGACAAATCTAGAAAGACCAGGAGTAGCCAGGAATGTGACAAGACAAGAGGCATTGCTGACACAGGGCTCGGGCAGGGACTTGCACTGAAACACAGTCCCAAATGCATAGGAGGGAGGTTCCAGGCTTCCCCCAGCCCTTTGAAAAGTGGCCAAGATGTGCACACTGTGACAAGGTTCAGATATTTCTATCCCTTTCCAGATACCACTGCATTCCTTTGTCTAATAACTCACCAGACTTGGCAGGCAATAAATCAGAATAACTGCAAAAATGAAATGCAAAAAAAAAAAAAAAAAAAAAAAAAAAAAGCTGAAATAATTTACCACACCTCTGATTTTCCAACAGTTCTCATTTTAATTCATAGTTATTTGGTCATTATGGACTGTGAAATACTCCAGTGAGACAGAAGATTCCTTAATACCAGGTGTGATACCTTTAACACCCACCCATTCACAGGATATACTTGTAGCATTCTGTAATTTATATGTTCCCATACACCATTTCTTGGTAGTGTTTTAATGCACAGGCTCACTCTCAGCAGAAACAAAATTACTGCCACAGCTCAGTGGCACTGATGTTCTCCTGGCATTGGTTCATCTCCTAAAGAAATCTTGGAAATAAATAACATGAAAAGTGGAAGCACCAGGAAGAAAGATAATTTGTATATATTACCCTGAGTTCCATAAGTACTAGAAGAAAAATTATGATAAATGAAGCATTTTGGAAAAATAGAACAGTATCCAGGGCAGAAGATCTAGGAAAATCTAAAAAAAAAAAATCTGAGATGTTTTTGGGTTTTTCTGTTAAGTTCCATCCCTCACCAAAAACTCCAAACAAAAAACTGCAAACCATTTACATTTTACATGTTTGCAAATCTGCTTCTGAGCTACCAGCACAGATAACTTCATAGTTAGTAAAATGACAGAAAATTCTAAGTGTGATTCAAAGTATGATAAAACGCAACAGGCCAAAGGAATTGAAAGTCAAAATGTGCCTTCACTGAAAATAAAGGAAGTTCAGAGAACTATCTGAGATTTATCTTCAATTACAGCTACATTTATCTCAAGTCAGCCATGGTGAATCCCATGAGTGTTGGCCCTGTCATACATTCACCTGGGAGAAAGAATCACAGTTAAACGACAGATCAAATATATATACTTAATGAAATTTTGATGACTGTTTTCATTCCCCAGTCATTAGTCTACATTTTTAAGTGAGAAAGTTTAGTTACAAAAGTATGATGAATGAAGAAATGGAATAACTATTTCAAAAGCAGCTGAATCTGGATTTAAATCAGATTGTGTTAGCATCTTTACAATTCCACAAGAGTAAATAATGCTCATTATTGCAACCACATCCTGCAATTTCATTTCTGTGATGAGTATAAATAATCAGTGGTGGTATTTCACCTCTACAAATTTTGTGATAATAAAAAGTGCCATAAAAGACCAGTGGGTTAATTTACAGGTGAGAAACTAATTCAAATTGTGTAATTTGTTTCATCTGAGAAACTCAGCTGCAGATGAACATTCTCTGAAAATTATTAATTCAAAACAGGGTCTTGTTTTTTAAACTGAGCTACTACTTTCCATCTTCAAACCAAAAACCAGAGGCCTGAAACAATTTCCTTATCCCCTCTAATTTTTTATTTATTTTTCTAGTGTAGAGATGAAATCTCTTCTTTAGTAAAGAAGCACAAAACTTGTGAATTTCCTGTGTATAAACTCCATGGTCACAGATTCACCTCACCAGGGACTGCTGATATCCTATTACTGTGGACTTTTGAACAGAGAAAAAGATAATAATTTCAGGAAACCATCTGTTTGCCTATGATAAACCTTGTTTTCTCCATAAAGCTGGAATTGGAAACTTAACGCTGGTAAATTATTTTATAAATACTGCAGTAAAAAGGGATGTGAGGATTGCAACTCCTTTAGGCTTCATCATGCATCGCTACTGCTTGACATTTTAGCTCTTTTGCAGTTAAGCAAAAGGAAGTGGGAAATTAAGTATATTTCCTAGTGTGAGTATCATCCAGAACTTCCAGAAGCAGAACTGTTAACACATCTGTGTATCACTGAGCACCAAAACCAGAATACAAACCAGTTATTGTTCTAAAGTTGTGGGTACAGTTTTTCTGCACTTCAAAGGACTGCAGTCTAAAGGAAATTATTCACTCAAAGGAGAAATTTACTCAAAACCTTCCTAAACTGTCCCCCCTCCACTATAACAGCAATTATTCTAAGCCAAATCAAACAACTTCTGACTTGCTATGGATATACTGTTTCCAAATTGAATGTGCAATTCCATACATTTATCTCTTATTCACATTTTCTGTAGATAAGCCTGAAGCATTTCGCTTGCTAGGAAAATAAAGCTCTTGGAAAAGAGGCAATCACAAAAGAATACCTTGAAATAATAACTGAACACCAAAGGCACCTCAGGTAGAAAAGGCAGAATGGAATTACCTAAATTGAAAAATTAGCGTGGGACTGAGATTTTCTGCTATAGTTGAAGATAAACGTACTGAATTATGCCAGGGTATCTAAGTTATCTCTGGTTTACTGTTCAATCTGAAGTAAAATATTGTTCCTCATAACCATTTTGTTATTTGCCATCCCCAGAGAGATGACAGAAGAAGAAATCTTAGTTTTATTTACATATTTTACAGCTTCTGTCAATGCCATAGTCTCCCTTCTATTTCATTATTATCACCAAGGAATAAATTTTTCCAGTGGAAGCAGAATCAGGGTGAATACAGCAAATAAAAGTATTAATCTGTAGTTGCATGAAGGTATTTGAAAAAAATGCAAGTATTTTAAGTAAAAGGTACAAAACAAGGTCATAAAACTTGGGAAACTGATGATCAAACACTCAGAAAAAAACTTGTTCTGGTTTCTGCCACTTAAACGCATCTGAATGGCAACAGCTGCACTTGTGATTTGTCCATAAAGCTCCACTTTTAGCTTTGTGGGTACTTCTAAAAGAGAAAAACACATTGCCCTAACAGCTCCTTGAACTGGAATGCTGGAACTGCTGAATTTAAATTTACACGGGTCCAAGCAGCTGTGGTTTGGGGCCCAGTGAGTGCAATGTGTCAAAAGCATTCCCAGCTATGCTGAGGAAATAGAAGTGTTGCACAAACCACTTTGAATCTCTCTGTACATCACCACCTTCCTGGCTGGAATCCTCCAGGCTACAGTTACTGAAAATAATACCAATAATATGCCAGCTAACCGGAGCAGGTTCCCAGCAGTGGGTAAGTCAGAGCTCAGAAGGGATCCTGAACATCCTGAAAACATATAAGAGGGGTTCCTGCCACTTACCAGCTTTCCAGCACAGGAGAAGGAAGTCTCACCCAATGAGGGTTGGCAAACCCCCAGAGTTAACACCTGTCAACAAAACACAAAGCTGCAACTCATAATCCCCAACTGCCTGCATCTGCGTCATGGCCAAGAGCATCCTGGAGAAAATACACTACTGAAAATGTGTGCTTCCATGTCCTTGGTTGAACTTTATGACCTTAGAAGTTCTTTCCAACCTAAACAATTCTATGATACTTGTCTAAAAGTGAAGTGAGAAACTCTGCTGAGTCCTGAGTCTGTGCAGCATGGGCCAAGTGTTCAGGTAAATGACTGCAAATCATAAATATTTCTGAGAGGATTTCGCCAAGAAAAGAAAAACTCTTTTCCCCATATTTTAACTCCTCCGAACTTTAAATCTCTGATCTGGAGCTAGCAGGGTGTGGGGGTTTTTTTTGGTTTGGAGGTTTTTTGTTAGGTTGGTTTGGTTTGTCTTGTTTTTAAAAGGACTTCAAAAACATACAACGGAACTTCCCATTTTCTAAACTCCTCTCCCTGGAAAACCACAAACTTTCGCACACACTCCTGGAGGCAGCGATGCACTGCTGCTAAAGCAGCAGTTCACCTAATCAGCAAAAGGGCAACACAACAGAAACCAACAGATTGTGCTGGGAAACTCCAGATAATTGTAACAGAAAAGCTGCTGCAAAGTTCAACCTGTAAATTAGCCTGCTCTGAGGCAAGGGGCTGCTCTTTGTTGCTCCTTACTGTGCTGAGTGAGACTCATTCAGTGAGAAGCTGGGATCTTGCAGGAAGGAGAAACATTTCAGAGAGATCAGATCAGAACAGCGAACGCTCAAATGCCTTCCCACTCCCCGAGCTTCTGGGAACAAGAAGCTGTACAAGGTAATTGCTGAAGTAGTTTCACTACACTTGGGAAAACAGAAAACTTTACAAAATATATCTTGTCAAAAATCCTGCAATGTGGCTAAGTAAGAAATACCAAAAGAAGAAACCAACATTGCCAGAACACGGGCTGATGCCCGTAGGGCTTCACAGCTGCTGTCATGTTTTGGAACCAGCAAGGTTCCACTCCCAACAGCACGATCATGGTGCTTTACACATCTCCTACCTAATTTGATTTCACAGAAGCAGGCAGCATCCCCTGCCTTGAAAAGAGTCATCCCATGAGGACTGAACATTGATACCGAAAGCTTAAATTAATGCACAAACAAAAATATATTGGGAAGAGAACAAAATGGAACTAAGAACTGGGTTTTTCTGACAAGCCCCAAGCACTGCCACTACCTCACCCCACTCCCCAGGCTACACAAGTGCCAATTTCTCAGCTTTTTTCACCAATTTTGGGAAAAGTAAGACAGCATCAGGTAAATTTTTCTAAAGGAATCAAACTGTGACCCCCACCAAAGGGACTCATGCAATAGAGTCATCCATGCTATCTTTAGGTTACCCAAGCTCCTTTTACACAGTATAAATATCCAAAAAATCGCACAGTGGTTACCACAGCAACAAAGTGAGCCGTGCTGCATGAACCAGCTCCATGGCTGCCGGCAGGATCTGCACGACAATGGGTCTCATTACCTGCTATTTTTCACCTCATTCACCTAATCGAGCTGTACCAGCTCACACAGCTCTGTGTCTTCCAACCTTGTACACATCCTCCTTCCCAGCCAACCCTCCACACCATCACCCTCAGTTCACATTCAGCTCAGAGCACAGGCTCTGCGTGGGGCTAGAACAGCCACTGCTGTACCCACCTTCTTGCCACAGAGAACTGCTGCTGCACCATTTGGATTAGCTGAAAACCATAGCTCCTTGAGAAGTGGTAGACACATTTAGGGCATGGCAGGATCTTCAGACGCATCTTTAATCAGAGCAGCACCTTTAAGTGGTCATTAAACACATCAGCAGTACCAATACTAGGCAAATGTCAAAGCAGATGACAGAGGCTCTGAAGCAAGCCCAGTATTCTGCTCAAGAACAAGGCATCTCTTTCTCTGGCACCAGGGTTACAACCCCAAATGGATCTGGCAGCAGCAAAAGCAGGAGTTCCTCCACTTATCAGAGGGAAAGAAATGTGAGATGGGACCTCAGGGTGAGCTCCTGGAGCTGCAGGGGGCAGACTGGACGTCTTACTGCAAATAAATCAGGGCCAATGGCCCAGCCCCAAAGAACAGAGTGTCGCCAGGTGCCTTTCACATATAGACTTGCTTTGGCAGATTGCCCTTTAAACACCTTCCACCCCAATATATTCCCAAGAGTCACGCTGCTGCTTCACGCAAAGCTGGCTCCCTTCATAAATCAAACCCTCAGATTTCAGCAGATTATTTTGTCTAAACTAGATCTGCACAGCTGAGCTCAATGGCAATTGCAGAGCTTTGGAGCAGGCCAATAGCACATCTTTTATTGCATGGCTTTCGCTCCTCTATTACAGATCTATTTTTTTGTGGTTTAAGATATTAAGAATAAGAATGATCTATACAACAAACCTGAAATGCCACTATTAGGGCAGCCTGTTAACAGGTTTCAAGCCTTACTCTGAACAGGTGCTACTTGTTCAGCAGACTCAAAAAAACTTCATTATCTGAATGGATCTAGTTAAGAATGCTGCTTACATTTGCCCAGCTGGGTGAAGTGATTGCAAAGTCAAAGTCCCACCAAGTTCACTTCCAGCATTAGATATACAATTTCAGTTTCCTATAAGGACATTTTTCTGTACAGTGGATTTGGGCTTGCAAAAACAAGCTTGGCCTTTACTCTGTCCAAGCAATGCACTGGAGACCTGACATTCAATGTTCACAGTAAGGGGCAGTTTGCTGATCTAGCAAAAGAGAGATAGGCAAAAGATATTACAAACACCAGAAGAAAACATATGGCCTGGGTGTCATTCAATGAGAAAATAATTTTCAGAATTATCTGGAATATATTAATTAAAAAGTGTTTGACCTAGTTGCATTTCTTCTTTAAGAACACAAATCAAGCTGTGAGCAAGACCAAAACTCTGCACCAGACATTCAGTGAAGAGTTTATGAGGAAGTTCCCTAAATGGTTAAAAGCATATTTTTTCTGTAATTGTGTTCTGAAAAGAGACCAACTTTTGAGTTCCTACCAGAATGCACTTCCTCCCACACACAGGCCCTGTTTCTAAGCAACATGCAGATAAACCATCCATAGGAATAAAAGAATCAACTAAATATTGCCATCAAGACTCACCTGCTGTGCCCTGAGGAGAAGCATCTGTATGTCGAAGAGAAGACAGTGACTTAATCCAGCAGAGCACAGGCTATCAAGGATACTGCAGTTAGGAAGCTGCAGTTCAAAGGCTGACTCAAGGAGACCACAAGATTAACAGGCTCTCCACTATAAAAGCACAGTGTCTCCAGAAATAGAGACTCCACTCTATTTCTATTACCAAGACCTCTGGTCCAGAATTTAGGCTCTCATTCTGTCCTCCAGCCTCAACCCAGGAAAGATGTTTTATCCTCTCCCTCAAACCAAAGCAATCAGTTTTCAGTCTTGTCTGCAGGATGTTCTTTCTGTTGGTTTCCCGGTAAAGTGAGATAACACACCCTGTCTTCTATGACCTAAAGCCACTGTTATTCTGAAATGCCTCATCCTTTTGCTTAATAATTCAGAAACTGCAGTTTGAGATCTCACAAATTAGAAGAGATCTTCTATGGGCAGCCTGTGGTCCACACAGAACTTACAAAGTAGAATCAAGAGCCTCACTAATTGTCTCAATTCCTCCCTCTGTACCTGGCCCAAGCACAATACTTCTCTCATGTCCAGCCCACTAAGCACAGGACAGGGATGCTGCACACACAGAGGATTTTGTGCTGGCAGACATGTTATGCCATTGGAATCACAGTGTCCTTGTCAGACTGCATAAGGGTGAAAGCCAGAAGCAGGGCTAACTCTCCTCCTGTTATCACAGAAGGCATAAATGGCAGAAAGGAGCCTCGAGAAACAACCTGCTTTATTCTCATGATTATCTGTCAAACAGAGCCTCGTCCTGGGTCATGGACAGCCAGCACCATCTTCCCTGCTGGGAGGACATGAGAGTTCACAAACAGCAGAACACATGGAGCAACAGTGCTGGGAAGGCCCACCTTGAGGTAATCTGTGTTTTCAGAAGCTTGCTGTTCCATTTGTTTTAAAGGTCTCAAGTTAGAAGCTTATGAAAAACAGACCCAAACAGAGAATTAGCAGGCTGGTTCCCACTGGAAGGGGACAATTCATTTTCTTGAGATCACATGGTCATTTTTGTGACTCATCTGGCAAATATCTCATTTTCTCTCCTTGTTCTGTATACCTGGACACAGACAAGGAGATATTTATCTTGTACATCTTAAAGCATCAAGGCATTGCTCCTGTTCCTCCCCCCGACAAGCTTTTGTCTATCCTGCTTGCTCAGAAAAGCCACCTGCTTTCAATTAAGGCACATGGGCCTAAATATACCTCACCTGAAAAGTGCCTATAAAGGTATGTGTATGCATATATATAGCTACAAGAAGGATGCACTCAGAAACTGTTTGCTCTGCAGACAGTGTGATCAATCTCAGTTGTCTGCTTTACTTCCCATAAGCAAGCAAACAAGGTGCTTGCAGGTGTTTGGCTGCAGAACGGTTTCACGAAGAACCAGATACAACAAAGGAAATGCAGGCAAACCCCAAAGCTGTTTGCAAGCTGAGCTATGGCACAACGCAGGGCTGCAAAAAAGGGAGACAAATTCAAGAAAAAAGCAACTCCCAGCTTCAAAAGCAGCTGGACAGAGCAAGCACAGGAGCTTACTGGCTTGCCTTAGGCCAGGGGTTACAGGTGTGCCATTAGCAGAGGCAACCACTCCACCAAACAGAAGATAGGATGTGAATTCTAGCCTGGTTGATTTTGGCTCTGTGTTATTTTTGGCCTGGGGTTTTTTGGTTTGGTTTTTTTTTTTGTTTTGTTTGTGGTTTTTGTGGTTTCTTGGTGGTTTTGTGGAGTTTTTTTTCCTAATATAAGGTTATAAATATATTAAAAAATAGAAATAACTGCAATGAACCTAGCCAAACATTGCATAGGCATTGGTAAAACAAGCCTTCTATATATGCATTCTGCAAATGGAACAGTCACGCAGAGAATTTTTTTTACATAACACAGAAGCCTCATATACATAAAATGACATCATGTACTTTTTAAAATTAATATGTACATGAATTTCATACAACTGAAATGAAATATTCTGCACAGCTCTAAACCTGTGTTGTATCAGTGCTGATCTGTCCAGGTTTCTTAAAGACTCTTTGACAAAAACATAAGGTTAAATTACTTTCAAAGGAGCAATCTTGATTGCCACAGTAATTTCATCTATTCTAGCTAGGGAAACTGAAGAGCTTGGAAAAGTCAGACACTTTCCAAGTCATAATTTTCCCCCTACATTTTAGCTCAAGAACATGGCCTTCACTGACTAGTAATTAAGAAAAGAAAAATTAGGCAACCTGAGATCTTAAAGTACTGATATTCACTAGCAGTAAGCTCTGCTAGACTCTAGCAACCTTGCCATATTTATTTTTCAGAGACCTTTAACACCTTTTATTCCATGGAAAACTACAACTTTTCCCTTTTTTTTAGAGGGACAGAACAGACACAATATTTAGGGAGGGGAAACCCCTCAAGTTTCATTTAAAGACCTCCTAGAAACTTCATCCTAAGTACTTTTCAGACACAGTGGTGGCACTGAAGTCAGTAATGAAACCATTATCATACAACTCAATAAATCCATAATAAGCTCACCACCTAAGAGTGTGGGTGGTTCTATCCCTCTTCCTTCCTGTAGTGAAAGGAAATGTCAGGACAAAAAACAACAACAACAACAAAAACCACAAAAAAACCCACAAAAAAACCCACAACAAACTAAAGAGAACAGGAAAGAATTATCAAAGTTATGGAACGTCTCCCTCACAAAAAGAAACTAAATAGATCAGACTCAGGTCTGGAGAATGGTACAGCCATGATTATTTAAGTTTCTAGATTATTATGTAATATAATGAAAAAAATATACTGACATATACTGGGCAGTGAGGTGCAGCTACTGACAGAGAAGTCCCCTGAAATTTTCAAAATATATTGAAGTCTAGTTATATTTGGTAACAGAAAATTATATAACTAATAAATTATATTGGGTCAAATCTAAATTTGAGACTAGCAGATTTATAAGGATGTAATTTCTATAATAATACAGATTTAAGAAGTAAATACCTCTGTTGGTAAGAGCTACACAACAACAATAACCTAAATAAAAGGAAGTTGTATTATGCTACATTTAATATATTCTTTAATGAGTTGAGATCCTTTTCCTGGCAAAAAAGCAGAGTACCCATCAAAGTACAGTAGCAGCTGGCAAATGTGTACACCAATATCGAATTTCTCTAAGGAAAAAAATGTTGCATGTAACAAAAGTCTGTCTTTCTCTGTTTCCTTTCAAACTATTCCAAATTTTTATACAGAATAAATAGGAAGAGTAATGCAAGGAAATAACAGTGATGAACAAAACAGATGTTATGAGTCAGATCCTCAGTTTGAATAAATCAACACATTGGATAAAGCCAAGAAATAATTTGTACCATTCAATAATCACATCTCCATACCAAAGATGGTTCTCCATGAAGCTCCTGAAGGACAAAACTGGTACACAGAGCTGAGCAAAGGGGCATCCAACAAGTACCAAGCAAGGCAGCTCAGCCTCTGCCTGGTGCAGCCCAGGAAGCAGCCTGGGCTCATCAGCCCTGCCCTCACCCCTGCTGAGCTCCAGCTCTCCCTGGACAGGCTGCACTTCCAGCCCACCAGCACAGCGCTCCCTGCTCCTGCAGGCACAGCCAGGGCTTCTAACACACTGCTCCATCTTCATGAAAACACTTGAGTGTCAGGGTGGTTTGACCCTTATGAGACACTTTTCAGGACTTTTCAGTATAAAATTAATTTCTTTTGAAGGTTTGAGTGCTTTCAAGCCTCCTGTGCCCCCCCCCCCCCCCCCGCCAGCAACCAAAGGAACAAAAAAGAAAGGACCAACAAATTTGTTGGAAGATCTTCCCATGGTTCTCTCTGTTTAGTCATTTGTGATAACCTTCATGATTCAGCTGTGAGTAATACTCACATTGGTAAGTTCCCACTGTGCAGTGCTGCAGTATTGTTTCTGGAAATATCCAAAAAAATGCAATGCTGTAATGTGAGATACAATGCCACTGGTTCTCACTCAAAGAGTCTGCAGATGTTCCAGATTACCAACAGCACAAAAGCTTCTGTGTAATTCAAACAGAGAAACTATAGGAAAAGAACCCAGCACATACTTTTCATCAACCATCCCTTTTTTGTTTGACTGTGTATTTATTTTAACTGTCAAATTACGATACTTGTCAAAACATATCGCCTTCTTTCTATCACCATATGCCAAGATAAATCTTCACATTCTCACTTGAATGTCATGGCTGCTTCAGCATTTTGCACTGAATATTTCTCAAGTGTAGAGCAATCTTTGAAGCAATACATTTCTTTACTAATAAAGTAACAAGAAACTAAGTATCTCTCATTATCATTAATTTTCACATCAGCTGTTCTGTGGTATTATGACTATGGCAGGAAATGGTCTCTTTGCCTATAATTAAATGCCATAAATATATCTGTACCTGTCATAAATGCAAAGGACAAGATTTAAAGAGTGTAAGGGGGCAAAGTGCCACCTAATTAAATGGGCAGTTTAAGTCCTACTTTCAAAATTTAACAGAATATGGAAGCCTCTGTCTCATTTCTTCTAATGAATATTTAAAAAATGTGATTTAAGTGCGAACTGTTTGTCTTTTTTTCATTGGCTATAAATACAAAGTGGGCGTCCAACCACACTCTTCAACACTAAAAACCAATCTGTCCCTTGTTAGTAGGTTTGCCATAGCTCTTGGAGGAATACAAACAAGAATTTCACAGTGAAAAGAACCCAAATAAATAAAGTTTATCACCAAATTAGTTGGTGTGGGAAAATAATCTAAATGCCAAAATATATTTTAAACCCCCCCAAACTTCCTCAAGTTGGGAAACAGACAGGAGCTGTGTGAAAAGATACAGCTTGCTGGAAGGTTTGGGGATTTTTAGTTAGCCAAACCCAAAGTAACTGGACAAAAATTAAGACTTGGTCAACAGTTTACTGATGCACTGTTAGTTTGGTCTGTGCTCTGGAGCCCACAGCTTTGGTGTCATTTGTTCCAGGTTTGGAAACCCCATACACAAACTGCCAAAGGAGCAGGCAGCTGCCCTGCCTGATTTGCAAATGCAGGAGAGAAGGAGCTCTCAGCCTGGTATTGTGTCTCCATGTGATGGCAATAAACTTGTTCAGGTGTTTAAGAAATGAAAAACAAAAACTGTTTAAGTTTCCATATCTCTTTTGTTTCTGGTGCCTTATTCTTGACCAAAAGAGAAATCACCTATATGCAGCATGGTCTTAAGATTATTTCTATATAATTATATAAATATGATTGTGGTAAAATAGTGATTTTTTAAAAATAAATAACATGGTTGCAGCCTTTCAGCTTGACTCTTCATAGTGAAAGTAAACACTACTTTAGAATAAAGTGCAGTAACAATGGAATTCCCTGCTTTCAGCTTTTTTGACTCTCAAATGATGCCAAAAGTCTTGAAGTCACAGGGTTGCATGCAATCCTATATTCCCAACGCTATTCAGAGACCATGCCTGCTGTTTCTCATTCATAACACTTTTATATAGAATGTTTTGCTTTTAAGACAACTCTCAATATTGTAAACCAGGCATAACCACAATCCATAAAAATTCTCAAAGTAAGGAAGTTAATAGATTGAGGTGTCAAAAAATAAAATACCTAACTACTTTAAAAGATAGCTGGAGCAAAGAAGAAGTCAATAGATAAAGTTGGTCTGAGCCAGTAAAAGAGCTCAGCAAAAAGGAGACATGGAATAAACCCACAGAAGCTGAATGATTTTTATATCAAATCCACAGTCACACAGAATGTTTTTAAACAGCAGGACTACAACTTCTTTGTGACAGCTGGAAGCTGAATAATAAGTTCATGCAATTTTTTATCATATCTGCTTTACACTTCTTTCAAGTTTAGTTCCACTCTATATTCACAATATAACCTCCCCTGACAATTCATTACCTGCAGTTTTGAGTAGGTAATACTTCTAAAAGCTAAGATTATGTATTTTATCTACTTCTGGGTTTTGAAGATAGCATAAAATAGGAATTTGGAAGAAAAGAAGTGTAGTTTTTTTAATTAGGATTTTTTTCACTTTTTTTTCTTAACTTACAATTTTATATGCCATATTTTTAATAATAATAATAATAGAGCATCAATTTCCAGCAGCTCATGGGTATATTCACCCAGTAACTCCAGATTTAAAGAATAAGGAGCATAAATTCAGCGCAACACCATAACAAGACATAGAAGCTTTTCAAAATGTTCTAATTTGGTCTTAAAATACTATCAAGCTGTTTAAAATTCTAAGAGATTGTCATCTCATGTGTCTGAATCACATGAAAAACTAAACAAGCACAAGACTGATCTTCCCTTTACAGATTGTGGCTACACACCTTCCCACTAGTCACTTTATTATATTATTATAAATACTTTATTTGACATATCCAAGGAATTTAATGCAAAATCACCCACTCCAAGTCTTAAGTGTCACTTTCTGTAAGTAGAGCAGCAGCTTAAAGAATCTTCAATGTCCCTACACACCAAATCCTTGACCCTGAAAGACAAACTTGCAGGTAAAACCTGAAATCATGTCTCATCACAGAGATAGCTTCTGAATTTTCCACAGCCCTGAGCAGTCCACTCATTCTATAAATGAAGAATTAATGACTCCTTTCACCCAGAAATATAAGATATTTGAAAATGTTCAATCGCAGCTCAGGGTATTTTAGAAAGTTATTCTGGCAATTCTCTCACAGCCTTATTAATAATTAACTGCCATTATAATACAAAGCCTCTCCATCTAAGAGCACAATGACCCAACCACTGAAGGGTAATTTTCAGCCCAATGACCCTGTGATAGGTGAGGTACCACTGATAAGACTTCCTTCACTTTTAAAATCCATTACAAAACAAGACAAAGGACTAGAAAACATGCAGTAATTTGGAGAAATGAGGCTGCAGTGGCAAAAGCCTGGATGAGATGGTTGTTGTTTTTCTCTTCGTGAAGCCACTACACTGAAACTCTAAACAGTACGATGTAATTCCAAAATTGCTTCCTTAAAATCTCCATGAGCTATTACAAGACAAGAGTTTCTAGCTGGTTTTGCAATCCAGATGTAGGGAATAAGTTAAGGTAATACAGAAATATAAAGCTTTAGTGAGGAATAAAAGGCAAAAGCCACCAAACCATGACTCAGATCTGCTTTTCAGTACTCTGCCTCCCATAATTAAAAAGAATGAAAGTTGCACTTTATCATGGTCTTTTGAAAGACCTGTTAATAAACTTAATATTACATTAATGCATGGGTGATTTGCTGAATGGACATGGCAGCTCATTTATTTCAACAGGCCATGCACACAGTAAGTTCCCGTTCAGGAATAGTTGAGAACCTTGTCTAGCAGGAAATAACATTCAAAAACAAGAATAAACCCACTGTATTCTTTATTTTCTTCTAGAAATTATTGGAATGGTTCCAAGTGAATTAATTTCTCAATATTTGAAGACTGAAAATCTGGTTTCCAAAGTTATTCAATTATAACACAAAATGGCCAATATCGCTTTTTATATACAACTCTATAAGGGATTACATCAAAGAGAATGCCTTACAATTACTGTGATAGTCAGAAATAAACAAGTATGAAAACAATTATTTCCCTCTAGAGTGGATAACACTTCCAGTTTAACAGTCATGAGCAAAGTAATTTGTGAAGTTTATTAAGATTATGGTTTTACAGGCTTTAATTTATTGAGACAAAGCTTCATTTATGCAGAAACATTAGGACATACTACTGACTCATTTTATATTGAATATTCTTCCTGGAATAAATTTTTCACATAATTACTTCAAATAAATGAGGTGTTTACAGTCAATGAACTGGTTGCCTTTAATCTTTTTCTGAAATTATACATACTTATGGAAAAATAGCATAAGTTTTCTCAAACTGCAAATTAACTTTATAGTAAAACAGATGAAGTGCCTTCCTAAAGAAATCCTTTTACTTGACTGAATGCATCCCTATGTAATATAAACAATTCCTGTTCTAACTATGCACTGACTAGGTCTCAAATTGCTAACTCATTCCTCAGATTCTTCTACAGAGAACAGGTATTATCAGATCAAATTACCAAACTGTTGAAAAGCTGGTTTTTTAATGCATTTTCAGTGGTTTGGACCAGACCTACCACAAATAACATCAGAGTGTTCAAATCCACATCTAAATGAAAGATACATCATTGAATCCAGTGAATGTTATTGCAAGCTGCAACACCTATGTGTCTGCTTCCCACTGTTTAAATTAGGGGGATCTTGTATAACCCTTGCAGGATAGATACATGAACCAAGCTCTCTTCACAGTCTACTCATCCCTGCCAAGAGATCGATTTGTCAGTGGCAGACGAAGCTGCAGACCCCCTGTGATTAACTGACTCCATGGCTCCTGAGTCAGGCTGGATAATCTCACCTTGTCTATGCACTTTCTACTTCCCAGCATCAGACTAGATACCCCTGAATAATGGGAACACAGGAGTATCCAAAAAGTTGCTAGTGGACCACTTCCTCAATGCTTTAACAAAAAGGTGATTTACCCTCAAACAGCGTTTTAAACATATTGCTCAAAGTAGTCTTCAGCATTCAGTCATCTCCAGTTAAATAAATAAATGGAATTCTTCCCTACTCCTGTGTTTAAATTTGTGCCCACTGCCTCTTGTCCTGTCACTAGACACCACTGAAAAGTGTCTGCTCCATTTCCTACACACCCTCCCTTCAGATATTTTCATATATTCAAGAAATCCCCCTGAGCTGTCCCTGCACCAGGAAAAACACTCCCAGCTCTCTCAGCCTTTTTGCACATGTGAGGTGCTCCCATCCCTTAACCACCATAGCAGCCCTTTGCTAGTATCCTAAAAAATAAAGTCTTCCTCCTAGCTGGGAATAGACTGAGCCCCTGCCTCAGCTGAAATTTGGCAACTGTGACCTCCCTTAACAGGCAGCCCAGTATAGAACAGGCTGGTCTCTCACAGCTGTGAGAAATTCTTATCATCTGAAGATTTCTAAAGGCAAAAGGAGTGAAAATGTCCCATTGAGTTCAACTGGTAGGACCCTGCTAAACTTCAGTAACTCCATAAGCCAAACCCCTTCTGTACCTACTGTCTGACTCTGATGGCAGATGTGCTCATAATACACTTCACCCTGGAGGACTTTGTGCATTTTTATGTTAATCCAGTAATGGTAACCTGATTTACATAAAGTCTACCAATGCAATTCTAAAGCTCTGCAAAACCATTCCCAAGGGTTTGGTTGTTTTGGGTTCCGGTTGCTGGTCCTTTTTTTTTTCTTTGAGAAGACTCAAATAAATGCACTTTATTAGGGGTGAGAACATGGGAAAGAAAGAACAGAAACAGAAGTATCTCAAACTCTCTGGGAATACAGTAAATTCAGTTCTTGGAAGATTAATGGAAATAATTCCAATTAAAATACTATCTTGCTTCTGTTCTACTGACTTACATTTTAACTTTTTAACAGAATATTGACTGACTCTTCTCAAGCTAATACTGTAAATGTGTATCTTACTCTCTTTGCAAGTCAGTATTCAAGAATTTAACCTGAGCTTTCTTTTCTTGAATAGGACGAATCTCTTCTTGGGGTAAAAACCAGCTGTGCTGGAAGGACAGACCTGGGAGTTCATCACTGTGGAGATAAATCTTCCTTTCCTAATTCACACATGCATGCACACACATGAGCACTGTGGAAGGGGAATTCCTCCAGATATATCATCACCTCAGGAGCAAAAATGATTGTTGGGAGTGCCTCCACTTTCCAGTGGAAGAAAATTTAACAAAAATATTATTTAGAAGAACATACTGTAAGAGTTGGTTAGAGAAACCTTGTAACTTTTCCAAAGATATAAAACTACTTTTTTCCTTAATAAGTGATGACATAAACTAGTAAAATCTTCAGATCATAAGGCTGACTTTGTATTTTATCTCTCGTATCTAACTAGGAAATCCATACAGGTTTCTGCCCACTCCCAGATATTATTGGATACAATAAACTGAACCATACAATATTTTATTAAGAAGAAATACAGGTACCAATATGAAAGATATTCAAAATTTGTAGGTTCAAACTCAATCTTCAAGCAATCTCAGAACATATGGTAACTTTTAAAATCTGTTTTTAAACCTAGAAAACAATAGCATTTCAAATTTTTATGCAATTTAAGTACAGTACAGGGAAATTTGCAGCACAGGCAGCATATCACATAATTGCAATATTTAAAGGACAGGAATTTGTTTTAATTAAAAATGTAGCCTTGATCTCTTTCTCCTGTGTAAGACTTAATTTTCCTGAATAGCTGATCAGTTATTATTCATATCCTTTCTTATTGAGCCTAAATAATGATCATGTAAACATAATGAGGGATTGTTAATGCATTTTTGTTGGTATATTGGTTAATTTATAAAAATCTCAGCGAGGGTGAGCAAAGCTGTGCTGGTCCAGCAGGTGGTAAAGATCAAAAATGAAATAAATCAAAGAGGACGTGCAATAGTTGCAGGCGCTATTATAGCAACTCACTTGTGATAGCTGAGGGTTTAACTATCAGTTTCATTAGATGTTACTATTCTTTGGTGTAGGCAGCTTTGAAGTGAAAACTCCCTTGATGTACAGCCTTGGAAAAAGGAGCTCTCAGCTAAAAGAAAACACCTCCTCCCCTATGACAATCCTGTGCTTTTGGTTATATTTCTTCCTTTAAAAGATGTAGTTCAAAAAAAAGAAGTTGTCATAGTTTATCATTAGTATGCTTGTTTCGAACAAGTTGGCAAAAAGTCTTCATTTCTTCCCTCTGTTCACCATCATGCACAGAAGGGTCTTCACAGACCACTCTTTTTGGTAGGGGGAATCCTTTATTGCACACAAAAAGTAGAGTTTTTTCCACCAATCTTGCTGAGCCTTTGTATTCCTTGCATTCCTTTCACAAAAGTTGCACACTTAAAATTCACTACCAATTAAAACGCTGCCATGGACATGACAGGACTGTACTTCTTAGAGCAAGCAGTTATATTTGGTGATTCCCACATTCTGTTCTTAGGGAGGAAATATGCAACTATTCATTTTCTACCATGCAAGTTTAAGGAACTGAATCCCGGGGTCCAGTCCCTCCTGCAGGCACCTGGGAGGCAGCACAAATTAAGATTCTGTTCTGACTCATCCCCTAGAGAAGCTCCTCTGTACTCAGCAATGGTAGAGTGCACTTTGATAAAGCAGGTAATACAGTCATTATTTGTTCACAAAGGTATGGAAATGATTTCCAAGGTCTGAAATGTAGATGAGGAGGCATTTACAGTGCTCACCACAGTCCTTGTCTTTGGGCACAAATCACAAAACCCCCCCAATGGCACATCAGGAACACATCAGGGGCCAGAGGAGAAGACGTCCCAGAGCATGTCAACCTCTCTTCACAGGAATGTTCACCCCTGGGGTGCCATGGCTGCTGCCCTGCCCATTGCTGGAAGGAAAATCAGTCCTACTGCTCTGTACCTTGTCACTAAGAGCAGGCAGGATGGGAGAGAGGCAGCAGAGCTCTCAGCCAGGAGCCAGCTCGAATGCATGCCTGGGATTTGGCTGCTCAAAGACAGGAAACAACTTATTCCTCACTGATATGAAATGTTAAAGCAGAAAAGTACTAGGATGTCTTTGTTGTTCCTGAGATAATAGAATTACCCAGGAAACTCAGAGTAGTTTCTAAAATTACATTTCAGTCCTGTGTAATCTTAAGATTAATTAACTTCTGTGTTCCTTCATTCTTCCTCTGTGTATAATACTGGTTTATTGACATGTAAATTTGGGGGTGTGGGGGGAGAAATCCTCAGAAGTTCAATATCTTTTGCAGCAGAGTAGGAAAAGTAAAGGAGAGGTCATACAGTAATTCAAAGCATGGGAGTCACAAACTAATATATTTTCCATACACGTTCCCAGAACTCTACTTAAATGACTGCTGCACATATAAGAAAAGCAAACCCAAATGAATGTCAACCAGATATTGCCTTTTCCTTCACCTCATCTTCATAAACACAGGGAGATCATTTCTAATTAAACTTGCCCTTTCTCAACTGAAAAATTAATCTGCAAGCAAAATTAAGACCTCTTTTCCCATATCCCTCCCACCCAGAAAATGTTAATAAATTTGATCCAAATATAAATGGTTTGGTTTAAGCTCAAGGCATTTTTCCTTTCCCAATGTGTACATTTACAGTTCTCCATCAATGCCACTACTTAGATGTTTGATGTGTTACTGTAGTTAATTTCAATGTGTAGAACTTTTCTGAACTGTTCGTTCATCTGTGCTACAGTTTCCACTGCTCAACAGAGATTTATTATTCTTTAAAGTTATCAGAGTATTTCTACCTTATTGTTTTCCACCAGCCAATTTCTATCACCTGTGAGGAAGAAATCAAGAAACAATGAATGTACACTAAAAATACCACCAACACCAGTGGAAACCATAAATTATGTTTTCGTTTGATTTTTCAGGTCACCTTATTTTGTGACTACATTAAATTAAGTGCCATACCAGTATACTGAGGTTTTATATAAGCCCAGAATTCACATGGTTAAGATGGGTAACTACATGTAGTGTTTAAACAACTTCTATCAGATCAAGCTAGTGGCCTTTTTGTCTCCTCTTTCCTATATTAGTTTTATTATTTACAATATTTCCACCAGCAACCACAGAGATTTTGCTGATAATATTAAAAAAAAAAACAACAACCCCATAAGAAAAAGAAGCCATAAAAATATGGTGGAGAATATGCAGAATGGATTTAAATCTTTAAACATTTCTGCACTTTTTGAACAGGAATATAAAACAAACATATTCCATCCCAGTCTATATATACACACTAAAGTAATGCAAATCTGCAGCCAGTGAAGTGCTGTGACCTGCACTGGCAAATGTCCAACCCCACTGCCTTTGTAAACTTCATTAGCCACCAGTGTCACACCAGAATTTCACACCAAACAGTGCTCAGACATGCACAAAAATCCTGATCCATGTTCCAGTCAGATGCTAAGGTGGCACCATGCCCTGCAAGCCTCATTGAAATGAGGGGCCTGTATGTTCTTGTGGAGTTAAAAATATCAGAGTACACTAGCTAAACACACAAAACCTAGAGGAGAGGAGTTATTTGACTACAAGGGACAAAGTTATAATGAAATACTTTCTTCTGGGAATACCAAGGCCTTTTATTAAAAAAAAAAAAAAGTTTAAAAAACCAAAAACATGCTTTTACACAATATTGTATTAGACAATTGTCTGTTGGCAAAGATGCTCACTGACTGCCAATGTGTTGGCACCTTTGCCAGCTCTAGTCCTTACAGTGTCTTTCAGCCACAACCTCCTTGATTTAAATGCAAGCACTGCTGACCTTCAGGATTATATATAACCATATTATTTATCTTCCCTGCATGCTAGGATATGTCCAGTGTTAGAAGGGTTTTGGTTTTTTTTTCCACTCCTCAATCTGTGAAGTAACTCTTCAAATTGTACAGAGTTCCATTTATTTGGCAATTATGTAGCTGGGGGAAGGGGATGTGGGAAAACATCATTAGAGAGCTACAGAGGGTTAAAAGCAGGGAAGTATTGAAGATCAACCATATGTGTCATGGAAAATTAACACCTTCCATTAATCCAAGGCTCTAGCTATATCCTAGATGTGCTTCTATCTCATTTCTAGCAGATAATTTCCAACTGATCATACTTGTCATCTTGTATACTTGTATTGGCAGCAATCCCCTTAATGCACAGTTAACCACAGATGGCAGGACTCCAGCTTCAGATGCAAGATTTTGAGCTCTAACATATAAATAAACCTTCAAGTACCCTAAAGCAGAGCTGTGAAAACTTGTTAGTGCTACTTTATGTATTTAGCTTGAAAGGCAGTGCCATTCTAAATAAGGATGCAGGGAAGGACAACATGATCGTACATTGAAGCAACAAGTCTTTCTGCACATGATTTAATTCTGTATTTAATCACAGCGACACCAACCTCAACTTTCTCATCATCCATCAGTAAAACGATTATGATTCATGTACTTAAACTATTTGCAGTTTTTCTTTTTAAGAACATTTCTTATCAAAAAGAATCGCTCAGTGACTCCAAAACCTATAGAAAAAACTAAAATAAAAATCAGAGTACACTATCTAAATATAAAAAACTAGATCAGATGAGCCATTTAACAGCAAAGGAAAAAGCAATAAAGAAATGTTTTCTTCTGGGAATACCAAACCCTTTTAAACCCATTTAAATAAAAGAACCAAAACATCGTCCTTTTACACGAAATTCAATTAGGCTCCTATATAGGGCTCCCTTTAGAACTCTGAAGATAAGATTTCCATCTGCTCTTATTGTCATGTTACTTAAAAATCTGCATTTCATTTTTCATTAGAAAACAACATCACAAATTAGGACAAAACATACTTATTTTAAGGATTTTGTATTTATGATTCACAGTAAGGGAAAGAGTCAACCAGCTCACTGCTTGTGAGGCACATTAGTTATGAGCAGAGAAAGAGCAATGGACAATGAATTGAGTTTGCAAACGCTTACAGGAGATATTTGACAGTGATTCAAACTAAAGGGAAAGAAGCAAATGCTCAGGCAGGGAAACAAGGACCAGTCAAGTCATGGCAGGCAAGTCACAAGTGACTGGACGACAGAAATACCGCATTCATTCTGAAAAGGGGAGAAAGGAGGATTGTGGGAACCACTGACCTGTCAGACTCACCTGTGAGGGTGAGGGTGATGCCATGAAGATTTTTTGCCTTTTCTTTTATACCCCTCTTTTACCTTTTTACAGCTTCTGTATTCCCAGTGCTTTTTGCCTGCATTCTTGGACCTGTTTGTCAAGCTGAGAGACGAAACATTTTAGAAGCTTCGTAGCTGGGGATCAGTGTGCCCCAGAGCCCAAGGTCCTCTCCAGAACACATTCTGTAAACCAAGATAGAACCATCCAGGGGAAGGCTCCTTGGGGAGGGGGGCTCACTTGAGCCTCTCATTGGGGAATCTTTGATAGATATGTTAATTAGTAAAACCTATAATGTTATACCAATATTGGGGGGAAGGAGACAGACATAGACTCGGCGGGGTGCATCTCGATGCACATGACCTGGATGTGTGCACCTAAGGATCCTTAAAATAAATACCAAGGTAAAATCCCTTTTCCCCTTCTAACCGTGTATGCCTCTTGATTTTAAGACCAGGAAAAGGCATCAAGGGGACCCTGGCACAGGGTGCCCAGAGAAGCTGTGGTTGCCCCATCCCTGGAAGTGTCCAAGGCCAGGTTGGATGGGGCTAAGAGCAACCTGGGATAGAGGAAGGTGTCCCTGCCCATGGCAGAGGGATGGAACAACATGATCTTTAAGGTCACTTCCAACTCAAGCCTTTCTATGATTCTATGATTATGTATTACAACCCTTTATCAATTTTTAAAAAATGTATCAGAACAAACAATTTCAAGTGAAACTACGAACAAAACCAAGTTGTGGGAGATTTCCTTGCAATTAAGAGGGAAGAAATTAAGATTTTTTTTTTTTTTTTTTTTTTTTTTTTAAGAGAGTTGAGCATTTACATCAGCAAATCTAAAAGGTTCTAGAGAGAAATTTATATCCTGGTATAGAGGCTTACTTAAGAATCACCAGGAGCTGTCAAGCACATATCAAGATTAGAAGAATACTACTTCACCTGCAGAAAAATCTGTAAGGTACTCCAAACAATTTTCCAAGTGTGATATACCTGGTCTTGTTCAACAATAAATGGCAACAATGTGTAAAAATGCAGCATAAATGGGGAATTTGGTCAGAAGACCTTGCTCTCTGAATTAGAAAACTCAAGGTGTGCACTTAATAGCATGAATAAAGTACAGAATTCATAACTTTTTAAAATATTTTCTTAAAAT